>NC_083888.1:11342500-13842500 GCF_032452875.1 Bos javanicus | reverse complement strand
AACAACAGACTGTTTCCAAAGAGGAAAATGAGTACGTCAAGGCTGTATACTGTCACCCTGCTTATTTAACTTATATGCAGAGTACATCATAAGAAACGCTGGGCTGGAAGAAGCACAAGCTGGAATCAAGATTGCCAGGAGAAATATCAATAACCTCAGATATGCAGATGACACCATCCTTATGGCAGAAAGTGAAGAGGAACTCAAAAGCCTCTTGATCAAAGTGGAAGAGGAGAGTGAAAAAGTTGGCTTCAAGCTCAACATTCAGAAAACGAAGATCATGGCATCTGGTCCCATCACTTCATGGGAAATAGATGGGGAAACAGTGGAAACAGTGTAAAATTTTATTTTGGGGGGCTCCAAAATCACTGCAGATGGTGACTGCAGCCATGAAATTAAAAGACGCTTACTCCTTGGAAGGAAAGTTATGACCAACCTAGATAGCATATTGAAAAGCAGAGACATTACTTTGCCAACAAAGGCCCGTCTAGTCAAGGCTATGGTTTTTCCTGTGGTCATGTATGGATGCAAGAGTTGGACTATAAAGAAAGCTGAGCGCAGAAGAATTGATGCTTTTGAACTGTGGTGTTGGAGAGGACTCCTGAGAGTCCCTTGGACTGCAAGGAGATCCAACCAGTCCATTCTGAAGGAGATCAGCCCTGGGCTTTCTTTGGATGGAATGATGCTAAAGCTGAAACTCCAGTACTTTGGCCACCTCACGTGAAGAGTTGACTCATTGGAAAAGACTCTGATGCTGCGAGGGATTGGGGGCAGGAGGAGAAGGGGTCAAAAGAGGATGAGATGGCTGGATGGCATCACTGACTCGATGGACGTGAGTCTGAGTGAACTCCGGGAGTTTGTGATGGACAGGGAGGCCTGGTGTCCTGCGATTCATGGGGTCACAAAGAGTTGGACACGACTGAGCGACTGAACTGATCTGAACTGAGGGCAAGACTACAACGAGCCCAAGAGGAAACAGCTGGAAGAACTAAAGAGCCGAGCTGAGGTTTCAGCACATGCCCACTACAGGGAAAACAGTTTGTAGATCACGTCCTCCCAAGATAGAAGAGCTTTTCACTGAAACTTTATAAAGACCACATGTAGGAATAAAGACCACCTCCCAGGACAAAGGTATTCACTTGAAAAGCAATGGTAAAACTAAAACAGACCTGCCCTAACAAGTGCAAAATCAACCCTCCAAAAGATTATGGTGATGTAAAGTAATTGCCAGGCTGGATGAAGCACAAACTGGAATCAAGACTGCCAACAGAAATATCAATAACCTCAGATATGCAGATGACACCACCATTATGGCAGAAAGTGAAGAGGAACTAAAGAGCCTCTTGATGAAGGTGAACCAGGGGAGTGAAAAAGCTGACTTAAAACTCAACATTCAAAAAACTTAAGATGATGGCATCTGGTCCAATCCCTTCATGACAAATAGATGTGGAAACAATGGAAACAGTGACAGACTTTATTTTCTTGGGCTTCAAAATCACTGCAGATGGTGACTGCAGTTATGAAATTAAAAGACGCTTGCTCCTTAGAAGAAAAGTTATGACAAAACTAGACAGCATATTAAAAAGCAGAGACATTACTTTGCCAACAAAGGTCTATCTAGTCAAAGCTATAGTTTTTCCAGTAGTCATATATGGATATGAGAGTTGAACCATAAAGAAGGCTGAGCACCAAAGAATTGATGTTTTTGAATTGTGGTGCTGGAGAAGACTCTTGAGAGTCCCTTGGACTGCAAGGAGATCAAACCAGTCGATCCTAAGGGAAATCAATCCTGAAAATTCATTAGAAGGAGTGATGCTGAAGCTGAAGCTCCAATACCTTGGCCACCTGATGCAAAGAGTCGACTCCCTGGAAAAGACCTTGATGCTGGGAAACATTGAAGGCAGGAGGAGAAGTAGATGACAGAGGACAAGATGGTTGGATGGCATCACTGACTGAATGGACATGAGTTTGAGCAAGCTCTGGGAGTTGGTGGAGAAGGCAATGGCACCCCACTCCAGTACTCTTGGCTGGAAAATCCCATGGATAGAGGAGCCTGGTAGGCTGCAGTCCATGGGGTAGCTAAGAGTCGGACACGACTGAGCAACTTCACTTTCACTTTTCACTTTCATGCATTGGAGAAGGAAATGGCAACCCACTCCAGTGTTCTTGCCTGGAGAATCCCAGGGACGGGGAGCCTGGTGGGCTGCCGTTTATGGGGTCCCACAGAGTCGGACACGACTGAAGTGATTTAGCAGCTGGGAGTTGGTGATGGACAGGGAAGCCTGGCTGGCGTGCTGCAGTCCGTGGGGTCACAAAGAGTCGGATACAACTGAGTGACTGAACAACAACAACAAAGTAATTTCACTACCTTCTAAAACAAAACTCAACATTCTTCAAAGGTGGAAGACAGATTTGAGACTCTCTACAGTACGTCCCCCACAAAGTCCAGTATCAATAAGAAAAATTATTAGACAGGTAAAAACAAAAGAAAATGAGACATAAAAATAAGATAAATAATAAAAATAAGAGATCTAATTAAATCTAAATAAGAAACTAATTCCAAGATGACTCAGAAGTTGGAATTAGTAGACAAGAACTTTAAATCAGCTACTGTAAGGCTTCCCTGGTGGTCCAGTGGTTAGGATTTCGCAGTTTCACTGCCGTGACAAAGGTTCAATTCCCTTCCCAGGTGGCACTAACAGTAAAGAACCTGCCTGCCAATGCGGGAGACAGAAGAGACACAAGTTTGATCCCTGGATCAGGGAGGTTCTCTGGAGGAGAGAATGGCAACCCACTCCAGTATTCTTACCTGGACAATTCCACGGACAGAGGAGCCTGGGCAGGCTACAGTCCACAGGGTCGCAAAAAGTCGGACACAACTAAAGCAACTTAGTACACATGCACATAAATATGTTCAAAGACTTAAAGAACAATATGGTCATGATGAATGAATAAGTTAAAATATGAACAAAGGAATGGAAAATCTAAAAAGTAACCAAATGAAAATTCTAGAGCTGAAAAATGCGAAATCTGAAATTGAAAAAACAGGAACCACTGAATAGTTTACGTGTAGACTGGCTATAACACAAGGAATCATCGTGATCCTGAAAATCAGTCAACAGAAATCATACAAGCCACAGTTTGACCAAGTTCCCAGAATAATCAATAAAAGGGGACTCATACAGAACCAGTGGAGAATTCAATCATCATGACCATTCCTAGGTATAAAGAGGCGAGGGGATGTGGTATCAGAACCCAGAGAGAGTTGCAGAAGGAATGACAGCGCTCTCCTGCCCCTGATCTTTTCCCTTCCAGTGGGCCAACCAAGCAGACGCTCAAAGTCATGGGAGTCAGTTGGTTCCATGGGCAAAAATCCCAGGGCCAAAGCAGGCTGGGGGAAATGGAGACTGGATCTAGAGGGAAAACATGGAATACCTAGGTCACACATCTAAATATATCCCAGTAAGTGATTTAAAAGACAAAGGAAGACTTCCCTGGTGGTCTAGTGGCTAAGAATCCACCTGCCAATGCAGGGGACAGGAGTTCAATCCCTGGTCCAGGAAGATCCCACATGCCACAAGCAACTAAGTCTGTGTGCCACAACTATTGATCACTCGCTCTAGAGCCCTCGAGCCACAACTCCTGAAGCCCACCAGCCCTGAAACTCATGCTCTGCAACAAGAGAAACCACCGCAATGAGAAGCCCAAGCACCGCAACTAGACAGCCACCCCCTGCTTGCCTAGAGAAAAGTGTGCTCACAACAACAAAGACTTAGCACAGCCAAAAACACACACCAAAAAAAATTTAATTAATTTTAAAACAATAAATAAAAGACAACGGAGAAAAAAAAAAAAACACTCCAGCATAAATCCTAGGTCACTTACAAAGGAATATAACTCACACTGCTCAGAGTTCCTGCAGCAATAGCAAGAAGTCCCAAAAGACAATACAGTAATATCTCCTCAATTTTGAGCAGCAAGGTTGCAAACATTTTTCAACCTAGGTAAAAGGTTTTTCATGTGTAAAGGCAACAGAAAGTTATTCTCAGATGTCTAAGGATTAGAAAACATATCCTGCATGTTGCTTTGTGAACAAATTACTTGGCCAGCTAAGGCCAAGTATATATATATATACACACTTGGACAATTGTCTTTATAAATATATATAGTATATATATAAATATACAATTGTCTATATATATATAGTATGTATATATAAATATACTAAGGCCAGCTGAAATAAAAGTCAAAATTAAGAACTCAAAAACAGAGAATTTATGGTGTAAAATAATTTCTGTAATGATTCAATCACACAAGGAAGGGCTTATGCATTAAAATTATCTTTTTCTTTTTTAATTTACAGTTGAACAACATAAGACAGATGATGTATGCATCAAATCCACAGCCTGCTCCTAGGATGGGAGGGAAGAGTGAGAGGCTTGGAATCTGCATGGAGACAGGAAGTTTAAAGAAATGGTCCAAAAGGTAGGATCTTCTTTGCCTCTGCTGGGCACCAGACTCACCAATCCCATTAGACTATGTCCTATCAGATGGAATCTGGAGCTTGGGGCAAGGCTTGGCCCTGCGTGCTTTACTCAAGTGTTTCCATTCTGGATCTGATCCTCGCCCACTGCTATATTCTTCACCCTGCAAAACATACACTATCTGATTTGATTCCTTGAAACAATTAATTTACTGTCTTTCCCCACGACTTTCTAACAATGGCTAAACTTCTCAGGATTGAGACACAGTGCAAAGAATCACTGAATAATCTTCACAAAACCTGGTGCTAATAAGGAATCACATAATGGCTAATATCATTGTAAAGTAACTTGAGAAACAACTTTTCTCATTGATTGAAGGAAAAAAATCTGGTAACAAAGACTATCTCTAGAGGTTGGATTATGGCCAATTTAGACTTTCTACAGTAACAACTGCAATTCTATAATTTTTTTTAAATTTTTTACAATAATCATGCTATATATTTAAACTGGAAAAGTGTTTAAAGAAATCATTTTAAAATAAAATAAAGTTCCCTGTGCTGTACAGTATTTTAGTCGTTTCAGTCATGTCTGACTCTTTGCAACCCATGGACTGTAGCCCCCAGGCTCCTCGGTTCATGGGATTCTCCAGGCAAGAATATTGGAGTGGGTAGCCATTCCCTGTCTTTTCTTATGATGTCTTCGTCTCATTTTAGAATCATAGAAAGAATCTGAATAATTTTCCCTTATGCCCTTGAGAATGGTTTCCACTCAGTGAAACGGGCTTCCCGGGTGGCTCAGATGGTAAAGAATCTACCTGCAATGCAGGAGACCTGGGTTCAATCCCTGGATTGGGAAGATCCTCTGGAGAAGGGAAAGGCTACCTACTCCAGTATTCTGGCCTGGAGAGTTCCACAGACAGAGGAGCCTGATGGGCTACAGCCCATGGGGTCACAAAGAATTGGACATGACTGAGTGAGTGACTTGAAAAAAAAAGGAGTTCACCAGTGAAGCCTTTGAAGCCTTCAATGCCTGGGCCTTTCTTTGTGGGAAGTTCTCTGATTATTAATCTCTTCACTTGTTATAGGTCTATTCAGATTTTCTACTTCTTGTCAGTTTTAGTGGTTTTTATCTTTCTAAGAATTTTCCCAATTCATCTGTTGCTGCTGTTGCTAAGTCGCTTCAGTCGTGTCCAACTCTGTGCGACCCCATAGAAGGCAGCCCACCAGGCTCCCCTGTCCCTGGGATTCTCCAGGCAAGAACACTGGAGTGGGTTGCCATGTCCTTCTCCAATGCATGAGGGTGAAAAGTGAAAGTGAAGTCAGTCAGTTGTGTCTGACTCTTAGCGACCCCATGGACTGCAGCCTACCAGGCTCCTCCATCCATGGGATTTTCCAGGCAAGAGTACTGGAGTGGGTTGCCTTTGCCTTCTCACCCAATTCATCTAGTTTATCTAATTTATAGGGATACAATTGTTCATAGTACCTCCTTTCAGATTCACTTTTTATTTGTGTAAGATCACTCATACTGTGTCCTCTTTCATTCCTGATTCTAGTAATTTGAGCTCTTCCTCCTTTTTTTTTTTCTTATCAATCTAGCTATAGGTTTGTGGATTTTATAATTATATTAATGAGATTAGAAATCAACATTTTCACTCCATGGGAAACAGGTACAAGGGTAAAACCTAAGAAGTCACGTAAAAGCCCCAGAGTGATCCATTTGGATTGCAAGTGTCAGTATTAATACATTATTCATTTTTATTTTGCCACTGCAAAGGGTTAGGAACAATGAAAGAGCCTGAACACTAGTATAGAGTATGGTACCTCTCAGATGGTGGCATCTAACAGCCATTCCCCACAAAGGTAACTAGAGATCATGCAAACGTACCTGGTTCTAGGTCTGCGGAAGGACATGTCAGGGACAGCTGTGCAGAAAGCAGGGAGGCTATCTAAGAAAAATGGGGTCATTTCAAAATGACACAAAAGCCAACATAAAGGATCCTCATTGGCTATAGATGGTACAATGTGAATATCAAAGACATCAAGGGCTTTACATGAATCAACTCAGTTGATCCTTACATCAACCCTGTGAGTTATCTCCAGACTAGAGACAGAGAAACTGAGACACAGAAAGAGGTTAAAAGTCACTTGGCCCCGCGACCCACAACTACCGAGCCCATGTGCCGCTAGTACTGAAGCCCGCCCCTAAACTCCCGAGCTCCGCAACAAGAGAAGCCAGGGACTCCCCTGGTGGTCCGCTGGTTAAGAATCTGCCTGCCAACGCAGGGGGCACGGATCTGATCCCTGCTCCGGGAAGAACCCACATGCCGCAGAGCAGCTGAGCCCGTGCACCGCGACTACTGCGCCTTCCTGCGCCCCGAGTCCCGGCTCCACAAGAAAAGCCGCTGCAGTGAGAAGCCCGAGCTCTGCATCTAGAAAGCAGACCCCGCGAGCTGCAACCAGAGGAAGCCCACATACGGCGACAAAGACCCAGCGCAGCCACAATATAAATAAATAAAAAATCAATAGAAATTTTAAAAAACACAGAGAAGCCACTGCAATGAGAAGCCGGCACACTCCGAGAGTAGCCCACTCTCTGCAACTACAGAAAAAGGCCACTTGCACCAGTGAAGACCCAGCACAGCCAAAATAAATTATATATATACGTTTAAGGAAAAAAGGGTTACTGTTTAAAAAAACAAAAGGTCACTTGGCCCCTTTCTCACTGTTAGGAAGTGGTGGACCTGAGCTCAGAATGTGTACCTAACTCATTTTTATCTGCCTGTCAATAGTTATTATTTTATCTTCAGAAAAAGAAAGTGCTGTTTTTAAACTCTCTTATCATGCACTTACTCTGTAAGTTTTCTAGAGTTGAAATTAAGAAACTGGTGCTGACATTTTAGCTTTTAAACTTGGCTCTTTGGGTGAAATGCCTCAGACTAACAGCAGAAGTGGAGCATTCTTGAAGATCATGGCTCTCACATTCTTTGGCTTGGTAGGCAGAGCTGGGCTCCCGCTCCCAAGTGCTGTCTGGAGTTTGCCCAGTTCTGTGCTGGAGGCTTTTATATAGATAGATACATCAAGTGTCAGATATTCAATCCATGGCAGCTCTTATTAATACGAAAACCCCATTTGCAAAGGGCTTTTTCTACCCCATTGAATTGGCCCAGTAAAGTAATCCTGTTGAAAACAAAGACGTTTCTCCAGAAGCCCAGGAGGAGTTGCATGTTATTTGCATAGATTTGCATATCAATGCATAGCTGGTGGAACTCCTCATTAAGGGATGGATTATCCCAGGCTCCTGAAATCCTAGGAAGAAAATATTTTTCAACTAATCAATTCAGTAGATTACAAGTAATCTCTCTCTCCCTGCTACCAACCTCTCACCTCCAAAAAAATAATAATAGTAAGTCTTCATCCAAACCCAGATTTTCCATGGAAACTCTCTCGGGGTGGGGAGCTGGACGGTCATTGGATGAGGATTCTGAAGGAAGGAAGTGAGAAACACTTCAGGCCAGGAGGGAGTTCAGCTCCAAAGTTAGCATCCTTCTCTGAGATTCAGAGTCTGCAAAGGAAGCCCAGACCAAGAGCAGGAGCCCCAGGCTTCTCCACACCATCTCTTTTCTCTGGTGCTCCCTCTCAATTGCCTCCTCTGATTCCCCTCTGCCTGCATCCAAAATTCCTTTAGTTCCACCCTTCCTCTCCCTCACATCCTTCCCCTCATCTTCAGTGTCCCCCTCTGGCCTCAAGAATTAAAGAGGGGAGGCTTAGTTCTATACCTTCTTTCCTCTGAAAGAGTTATTGAAAGATAGCATCTGTGGCTAATTTAGGATACAAATTTAGATTCTTTTTGGCTCACATCTTGTTTGACATAGAAGTTTTTGATTCAGTAATCACTTACTGAATAAAAAGAAAAGTTAGGAATATAATAGATATTACTTTCAAGAAGTATGTGAAGAGCCTGATGCAAAGACCCGACTCATTGGAAAAGAGCCTGATGCTGGGAAAGATTAAAGGCAGGAGGAGAAGGGGCTACAGAGGATGAGATGGTTGGATGGCATCACCAACTCGATGGACTTGAGTTTGAGTAAGCTCTGGGAGTTGGTGATGGACAGGGAAGCCTGGTGTATTGCAGTTCATGGGGTCGCAAAGAGTCCAACACGACTTAGCAGCAACTGAACAACAACAACTTTCAAGAAAATAGCTAATGCTAATCATGAAGATTAAAATCTAAGTGGCTGGGATCATATTGAATCTGCACAGCAAATCATGGGTATTGGACATCTTAACACTATTGGCTGACACTATACTACACAGAACAATCAAGAAATGTTATCTGTTGGTCTGGGTTGCCAAGTGTTGCACAAAAAAACTACTGTACTGGACTCCCCTGGTGGTCCAGTGGTTAAGAATCTGCCTGCCAGTAGAAGGGACATAGGTTCAATCCCTGGTCCAGGAAGATCCCACATGCCAAGGAGCAACTAAGCCCGCAACACCACAACTACTGAAGCCCACACACTTAGAGCCTGTGCTCCACACACTTAGAGCCTGTGCTCCACACACTTAGAGCCTGTGCTCCACAGAAGAAGCCACTGCAATGAGAAGTAACCACAAAGACCCGCTGCAGCCAAATAAATAACTACCCCATGACTTAACTGGCATAAAACAAGCACTCTGCCTGCTCTAGATTCTGTGAGTTGGGAACTCAGAGAGGGCTCCGGGGTGGCTTTTCTGCTCCACACAGCATCTCCCAGGGTCATCCACTCAGCTGAATTCAGCTGGGTCTGAACTGGAGGGGAGCTTTCAAGGCTTCACTCCTCTGCGTTTGTTCACGTGGCCCCTCTCTTTTCACATGGCTAGCTTGGGCTTCCTCACAGCATGGTGGTCTCAAGGTATTCGGACTTTTTACAGTTTGATTCAAAAGGCGGCATTCTGAATGAGGCTTCAAAAGAAAGCATTCCAACAGTGGAGGCAGGAGCCAACCTCTGAAGGCCTCACCTCCGAAGTTACACAAGGCCGCTTTCATTGCTGTCGGTCGGTCAAAATGAGTCCCAAAGCCAGCACAGATTCAAAGAGCAGGGAAATAGGCTCTGCCTGTTGATGGGAGAGCAGCAGAGAATGCGCGGCCATCTTTTTAATCCATCTCACTGTTGTTTGGCAGTGGTGTCCACATCAATGCTTGAACTGTGTGACTATCTTCTAAAGCTTTTTCCATGGCCCTGGGAGTTCTCTCACACCTGAGATCACAGACCTTTCCAAAACACTGACTTAAACATGTCATCCTCTCTCTCTCTCAAATTCCTCTAGGATCCCACTGACTTTGGGAGAGAAAAACCTTGCATAAATTGCTGTGCTCTACAGACTAACAAGCAGGCTTCCCTGGTGGCTCAGCAGTAAAGAATCTGCCTGCCAATGCAGGGGAGGTGGGTTCGATCCCTGGGTGGAGAAGATCCCCTAGAGAAGGAAATGGCAACCTACTCCAGTATTTGTAATTGCTGTTGTTCAGTAGCTCGGTCAGGTCCAACTCTACAACCCCACAGACTGTAGCCCACCTCTGTCCATGGGATTCTTCAGGCAAGAATACTGGAGTGGGTTGCCATTTCCTTCTTCAGGGGATCTTCACGACACAGGGATCGAAGCTGAGTCTCCTGCTTGGCAGGTGGATTCTTTATCACTGAGCCACCCGGGGTATTCTTGCCTGGAAAATCCCATGGACAGAGGAGCCTGATGTGCTGCAGTCCATGGGGTTGCAAAGAGTCAGACACAACTTAGTGACTAAATAGCAGTAACAATGGCCTAACACACACGCACACCTATTTCCTCCCACAGACAACTCTCACACAAACAAGCACACAATATACAAACTCAAATACATACATGCTGGTGACTGCCGACCTCCCAGAAGGACCGCCAGAACAGCTTGGGCATCACACAGCCATGATCTTTTCCTGACCACAGTCACAGACATCCTCCCCAGCCTGACCAACCCCAGGAGGGTCTCAGAAAGGGGAGACCAGGGCAGATACAAACATGGCTTTGGTGTCTGAGCTCAATTGGTTGAAGACTGAGCAGAGGGACTTCCCTGTTGGTCCAGTGGCTAAGACTCTGCACTCCCAATGCAGGAGGCCTGGGTTCAACCCTGGTCAAGGAGCTAGATCCCAAATGCTGCAAATAAAGATCCCACGTGCTGCAACTAAGAAAAAAGAAAAAGTCCATATGCTGTAACAAAGATCAAAGGTCCCGGGTCCATCCTGCAACTAAGAGCTGGTGCAGCCAAATAAGTAAATAAATAAATTTTTTTAAAAAAAGACTGAGCAGAGTTCATGAAGTTATAGTTTAGGACTGGTGGCCATAGGAAGGCAAGGGCCCTAGAGCAAGTGTCTGTTAGTAAACAGCTGTTTGGCTAGTGGTGGTTTTGCCCAGGTGAGCAGCCAGTTGTTCTGAGAACAGGGCTATGTGCCCCAATGCACAAGCCCTTATTTGAATAAAGTGGTTTTCAGGAACTTCCAAAGCAAACAGTGAAATATCGAATGGCTTACAGTGCTTTCTTCCTGGGTAAGACCTTTCTGGAATGCACAGCCATCTTGTTGACACAGCTGGTTCCTGTCTTTCATCCTGAGCACGCCCCTCAGTGCGCACCTCAGGCCTGAGCACACAGTCGGACGCTGAGTGGTCCTGCTCGCCTCTGGCTTTGCATTTGCGCATCCTCACCTTCTTTCCTAGCAAAGTTTATTTTCTCTCTTCGTAAGTGTCATGTGTGCTCATCACTGGGAAGTTTGAAAAGAAAAAATGGCTAGAAGAAGTCATAGTGTACACAAGGGGATTAATGGATGGAGATGCTGTTGTATCAGTGTCCTAGGGCTGCCGGTAACACACTCCCATGACCTGGGGGACTTGAATGTACTCTTTCACAGTTCTGGAGGCCCAAAGTCTGAAGTCTAGGTGTTGGCAGAGTTCTAAGAATTTGTTCCATGCTTCTCTTGCAGTTTCTGGTGGGTCCCAGAAACTCTTGGCAGTCCTTGGGTGGGGCTGTGTTAGCTCCAGTCTCTGCTCCACAAAAGCCTGGCCTTTTCTGGGTGTGTCTCTGTGTATGTTTTCTCCTCTTCTTACAACACCAATCCCTGGATTTATGCCCCACCTTAAATCCATGATAATCTAATCTCAAGATCCTTAACTCAATTACATTTTAAAAGACTCTTAGTATATCCAAGTAAAGTGGACAACATTCTAAGTTTCCAGTGGACATGAGTTTTGGGAGACCACTATTTATCCACTACATGGGTATAAGAGACCTAAATTCTCACCTACCCTATCAGGAAGCCAACAGATAATGTCTAAAATCAATAAACCAAGAAATGGCGACTTAAGCATGCTATTGTGAGGAGGGGTGGGAAGAAGTAAAGGCTTGAACACTGTTCCTAAGGAGAGGAGGGAGAAGTTGGAAGGGGGACCACTCTTTTTCACACTTTTGTTTTCCAGTACTTCTTTTTTTTTGGCTGCGCTGGGTCTTATTGCTGGGAGTGCTCAGTAGTCGTGGCGCACAGGCTCCGTTGCTCTGCAGCCCGTGAGATCTTCCTGGACCAGGACTGAAACCATGGCCCCTGCACTGGCGGGTGGACCTCCCACTTTAACCACCAGACCTCCAGGGACGTCCTTCCAGTACTTCTTGACTCTGAATTATCAAATGACTTTTTTTGGAAAACCCAAAACTAAGAAGAAAATGTGCTTTTTCTTCCTTATGCTTTTCCACACTTATCTAGAAAAAAAATTTTTATTTCCAAATGAATGAAAATTCTTTTTACCCAGTGGTATTATGATAATAATTATAGTTAGCATGTTGGTGTATATATACTCTCTCCAAGTTTTCTAGGTTGCTCAGACTATGCAGTAGTGAACCCAGTTTAGTTCCACCTCACTTCATAATATAAACATATCTCCATATGACCTTTGTATTTTAATGAACATTATTTTTATGGCTATGCAAAATCCATTATTTACTTTAAATCAGTCCCTATTTTTTCACATTATTAATAACAGTGAAATATATATATCTTTGAGCAGTTTTTTGTTGTATTCAGATGACTTCCTTGAAACATATTCCAATTTCTAGAAGGTTCTATCACAGGGGCATGGCTGTTTTGAAAATTGTGGATATATTTGCCACAATTAATACATTTTAGGGGAGAAAGAGTTAACAGTGTGTCCTATAACAGCTCATATAAAATACTGGTCTTTCTTCTCCTCTTCTCAGTGAAAGCTTGTATTACAGGATTTTTGTTTATTTATTTTTTATTGAAGGATAATTGCCTTACAGTACTGTGTTGGTGTGTATCAAACGTCACCATGAATCAGCCATAGACTTGCCCATGTCCCCCCACCTGAACACTCTGCATTATAGGATATTGAGCCGCTTGGTCTGCTGCCCCCCAGTTTTACTTACAGTCCCAAAGTAGAGGACTCTGAGATCACCCTCAGGGCTTACTAAAAAGTAGACAAACTGTCCTTCGATGCTCACCTCCAGCCAGCCAAGAGGGAGAACACTGAAGTCCTTTTGACAGATCTCCACCCACTTTTTGGTTTTGGTTTCGTTCTGTTCTATTTTTTGGCCACTTTTGTACTTTCTGTCATTACAAGATGTTCCAGGATCATCTTATAATTTCCCTACCACAATCCTAGAATCAATGGTATTTCCAAGGGACCCTCGTCCCTTTTATTAGGGAATGGGATTGAGAAACTAAGACGCAGGCTTTGAGCGTGCTCTTCGTTGCTGGGGCGTCACTCTTTCAGACCCCCTCAGCAGAAAGAGTGAGGAAGTACGTGTATCCATGCCACCTTTTGTCATTAAACCAGTTTATGGGGGGTTTTGCTTTCCACTGACAAACTTTGGGTGCTGAGGAAAACATCGGGGCTAGAACCATCCTGAATTTTCTCTATGCAAGAAAGCAATTTGCTAGGGGAAAAAAGGGACTCCAGCAATTTTTTGTTGCATGCACTACTGGGGTAGGTTTGCCAGATAAAACACAAGTCCCCCAGTTAAAGTGGCACTTTTGAATAAATGACAAATACATTTTTAGTGTAAGCATATCCCCTGCCAAGATTCTTTATCTGAAATTCCAATGTGACTGGAGTCTTGTATTTTTATCGGTCAATTCTGGCAACTGCACAGTGGGGGCAGAGTTGAAGTGGGGGTTATAAGAACTTGGCTAGAGGAAGCATCAACACATGAGAGAAGAACAAAGCCCAAAGTTCCTGCCCAACCTCTGTACCTGCTCCCAACAGAGCCTGTCATATAAAGGGCGTCATCAGCCAAGAAAAATCTATAAGCGACACCAAGGTCAATAAACTCGGTACGCCTAGGTGTCCTTCAAAAGGCAGCTCAAATGTCACACCCTCTTTGAAGTTTCTTTAACTCTGCCCCATGCCAAACAAACCATGACTTGGCTGTGTTCGCCAAAGCCCCACGCCCATGGTCCTAGAGAGGCCTGAGCAATCTAAAGAAGAGGCGGGCGTTGTTCTTGGGCCATCCAGGCGGTTGCTCTGCACGTCTCCGAGCTCGCTGTGTACACAGCTCTCACTCTGTCCGTCTCTGTAGAAGCAGTGTCTACCATAGCTCCAGAAAGAGTCTGCGGAGGCTCTATCAACATTTGCTCAATGAACAAGTGAACAAATGAACGTTCGCTCCCATTTTAGAGATGGAGGAAACAAGACCCAGAGAAATTCAAGTCAATTTAAGTCCACACATTCTGTGTGTGTGTGTGTGTTTCTATTTTAATGAGTCCACTATGAACAAGAATGATAAATGATGTTTCAGAAGCTGGAGGGGAGGGCCCTGACACATTCTGATGGGCAGGGACGCCCGCTCTGAAGGACACTGAGCCCTGCCCTTCCTAGCCTGGGGCCAACATAGCATGGAAGGTGGCAGGCCAACGGCCGCCTTTTGGACTGAAGTCAAAAGCTCCATGTTCCATTCCGACTCTGACCTTGGACAATCACTTTGCCTCAGTTTTCTCCTCTGCAAACTGCCAGGAATGATCTAAACTAAGCAATCTCTGCAGTGCTTTGAGCTGGTTTCTCTGTCCATTCACCAACTAGGATCTGTTGAGCCCCTTCTGTGGTACCCTTCTGAGGGTACAAACTGAAATGCGATCCCTGTCCTCAGGGAAGTGGAAAGGCAGAGAAGTGAAACTGACGGGGCTGAAGTACGGTTGGTGCCATGGGATTAAAAGCAGTGTCCTCTGCTTATTTGGCGGGCACACTCGCCAAGTGCCAGCCACAGCACCAGTTCCCACTGTCGCCTTGTGACTGGTGTCATTTTAATCCCTGTTTAGGGAGGCAGCACGACTTGCTCAAGATCACTTAGTCAGTGTTTGAGCTGCCACTGAAACTCAGGTTTGTCTGACTCAGAAAACTAGCACTCATAACCAGGCAGCTATGCTGCTTCCCTGATAAAGGTAGATGAAGAGAACAACAGAAGGGGAGCTTGCCTGGTGCTCCAGTGGGTAAGAATCCTCCTTCCAATGCAGGGGACGTGGGTTCAATCCCTGGTTGGGGAGCCAAGATCACACACAGGCAACTAAGCCCATGCACCGCAACTAGAAAAAGTCCACACCACGGCAAAGACCCAGCACAGCCAAAAAAAAGAACAACAGAAAGTGCAAAGTAGGGCATAGGAAAAGTTTCTTAAGGCCTTTCTAACTATGACACAAAATCCAGGAACCATTAAATAATAATTTAAATAATTCAGTTCAGTCACTCAGTCATGTCCGACTCTTTGTGACTCCATGGGCTGCATCACGCCAGGCTTCCCTGTCCATCACCAACTCCCAGAGCTTGCTCAAACTCATGTCCATTAAGTCGGTGATGCCATCCAACCATCTCATCTCATCTCATCCTCTGTCGTCCCCTTCTCCTCCTGTCTTCAATCTTTCCCAGCATCAGGGTCTTTTCCAAGGAGTCAGTTCTTCGCATCAGGTGGCCATTGCACTGGAGCTTCGGCTTCAGTATCAGTCCTTCCAATGAATATTCAGGACTGATTTCCTTTAGGATTGACTGGTTTGATCTCCTTGCAGCCCAAGGGACTCTCAAGAGTCTTCTCCAACACCACAGTTCAAAAGCATCAGTTCTTCGGTGTTGAACTTTATAGTCCAACTCTCACATCCATACATGACTACTGGAAAAACCATAGCTTCAACTAGATGGACCTTTGTTAGCAAAGCAATATCTCTGCTTTTTAATATGCTGTCTAGGTTGGTCATAGCTTTTCTTCCAAGGAGCAAGTGTCTTTTAATTTCATGGCTGCAGTACCATCTGCAGTAATTTTGGAGCCCCCAAAAATAAAGTCTGTCACTGTTTCCATTGTTTCCCCATCTATTTTGCCCTGAAGTGATGAATTTAAATAATAGGTATCAAACACAGAATTTACTATGTTATATAGAGAGCATTGTTAAGAACACTTTAAATATATTAAGCATTTAATCTTCACAGAAACTGGTTGAATAGTATTCGGCACATCCATATAATGGAATACTTTGCCTTCTAAAAAGATTGTGGAAGCACTTTACAGATTGAGACAAGACAATTTCAAGATACGTAAAAGATTAAAAAGCCATATACGGTTGGTACTACGATCCCCATTTCAAAGAGGAGGGAGACGAAGCACAGAGAAGCAAGCATCGAAAGCCACACAGCCTGTTTACGGGCAGAGCCGGATCCTGAAGCTAGACAGTGAGGCGCAAGAACCGTGCTCCGATCCATCACACTACACTGTCAAACATCAAACGTAAAAATGACAAACTGCACAAAAAAAAACTTTGAAACTCATATCACAAAGGGCTAATCTCCTTAATATGTTAAGAGTTCCCTCTAAGAAAAAAGGCCAACAACACCACAGAAAAATAGGCAAAGCCTCTGAACAGATGGTGGTGGTGGTGGTTTAGTCGCTAAGTTGTGTCCAACTCTTGCAATCCCATAGACTGAAGCCCACCAGGCGCCATCTGTCCATGGGGTTCTCCAGGCAAGAATACTAGAGTGGGCTGCCATTTCCTTCTCCAGGAGATCTTCCCGACTCAGGAGTTGAACCCGAGTCTCCTGGGTTCAATTTCCTGCAGACGATTTACCTACTGAGCTATGAGGGAAGCCTTTCTGAATACTAAAATTAAATACATACAAGAAAAATGCAGATTGTAACCCTACCGAGATACCATTTCTCACAGACCAATTTGGCACAAACCCAAAAGTTTGACAAGAAACTCCATGAGGCTGTGAGAAACCGCTTCACATCCTTTACTGAGGGGATGCAAATGAGCTCAAGATTTATGGATGGCACTTTAAAATGACAAACCTATACACCTAGCAAAGCTATGTCTAGAAATTATTCTCCAGGTAACTCACACATGCAAAATGACATTAAGCTAAGGCTCATCTTTGCAACCTTTGTGATGGTAAAGTCTTGAAAACAGCCTTAATGCCCACCAACAGAAGCTGCTTGACTACATTTGGCACATTTGTATAATGGAATACTTTGCACTTTAAAAAGACTGAGGAAGCACTCTACAGATTGACATGAGACAACATCAAGATTCATGAAGGAAAAAAGCAAGGTGCAGAACGGTGTGTGTGATACATTATTCTTTTGTGTATATTATATATTCTTTTGTGTAAAAAGAAAAGGGAAAGGAATAGTTCTTGTATTGACTTGTACACACATTAAAAAATATCTCTGGGGCAAGACAGGAAAAAGGCAGATGGAGAGCAATGATGAGAAAGACAGCTTCCTTTATAACTTTTGCATTTTTGAGGCTTAAACCACATATTTGCATTACATGTTTTTAAATTTTTTATATAATTTTATTTTAATTTTTTTATTTTTGGCTATGCTGGGTCTTCATGGCAGCCTGGGCGCTTTCTCTAGTTGTGGGAGAGTGGGGGCTACTCTCTAATTGTGGTGCATGGACTTCCATTTTGGTGGCCTCTTTTGTTGCAGAGCACAGACAGGCCCTAGGTCCTTGGGATTCAGCACTTGTGGTGTGTGGGCTCAATAGCTTTGGCTCCCAGGCTCTACAGCACAGGCTCAATAGTTGTGGAGCATGGGCTTAGTTGTTCTGCAGAATGTGGGATCTTCCTGGACCAGGGATCGAACCCATGTCTCCTGCACTGGCAGGCAGATTCTTTACCACTGAACCACCAGGGAAGCCCTAATTTTTTTTAAGTAAACAAAGACTATTTAAATGAAAAAAAAAAAAAAGGCCTTTCAGAGAAGGAGTCATTTTAGAACTCTCTGGCTCCAAGATGACAACTCAATGGTCCTGCAATGAGATAGACTCTTCACGAACCCACTGGGGCTAAAAACAAAAAATAAAAGGATATTAAAAGATCCCCATGGGTCCAGCAAGATTCTTTCATTCTAAAGCACTCATACAGCTCATATTGCCTTTCCCCATTATGCTCCTGAGGCTCATTCAAAGCTAAGACTCAGGCACCACTGACATCTGGTAACATAGGTAACTGTGGGCAACCAGGCTTCCCTCGTGGTTGTCATGGCAATGGTGATGTTCCTACAGTTGGGTTTTCATTGGGAGGTAATTATCAGGCCTTGTGGTGGGCTCCTCCACATTTGCTGCTATTTCCATCAATGACAGTTATGAATGAGCTTAAATGAGATGCAGTTTCAGTCGAACTGTTAAGAGACGCTGTGAATTGAGTCAGATTTACATATCCTTCCATCCAGGGGGGCAAACCTTTTGAATTGTTTGATTAGCACAGCTCAGAGACGGGGAGCCACTTGCACAGCAGCCATCAAGCCCCAGGATGGCCAGAGACCCACCACGTTCCGATCCAAGAAGGGCAGTCCTTTCTCTTCTCTCCTTTCCTCCCCATCCACCACAAGTCATAGGAGCAGACCCAGCAGGCTCTTGGTTTCAACAGAACTTTGTTAAACCCCTGCATGTGTGCTCAGTCACTCAGTCATGTTCAACTCTTTGTGACCCCATGGACTGTAGCCCACCAGCCTCCTCTGTCCATGGGATTTCCCAGGCAAGAATACCAGCATGGATTGCCATTTCTTCCTCCAGGGGATCTTCCTGATCTGGGGATAGAATCCCATGTCTCTTGCATTGGCAGGCAGATTCTTTACCACTGAGCCACCTGGGATGTGTTGCTCAATCCATAGCCCTATATAATCAGCCCCACTTTACACTGGAAAAAAATCTCAAGTTCCTGCTGTGCAGAGTGTCTCCCCTGGAAAGTGATGGGCCCAGGGTCATCACCACATCTCAGAGCTCGTTCCACTTTAACTACCTCACTCAGGGGCTGGGGATGACAATTTTTTTTGTGTTTGAAACGTGAAACCGAGTTTCACAAAGTTCATGTGTCTTAGTGGACAGAACAGGTGCTTCTGCATCTATAGGCTAAATATCAGTAGGAAGTGGTTTGGTCCTGATTGCCAAAGATCCCAAGTGTCTCTGACAAGCTCCCAGTGACTCTTAACCCCATACAGACCTGTAACCCACTGATTTGAGTGCATACATCATACTCATTGTCGACTGAAAACAACTGCACAATCTAAAAGTTGAGAACTACGCTTTATTTGGTGGACTTAGTGGGGACTTAATTCTGGGATGCATACATCATCTGAGGGACTATTCTAAAGAGGTAAGGGAAGAGCTAGAATATCTAGGTGGAGAAGGCAATGGCACCCCACTCCAGTACTCTTGCCTGGAAAATCCCAAGGACGGAGGAGCCTGGTAGGCTGCAGTCCATGGGGTCGCTAAGAGTCAGGCACGACTGAGCGACTTCACTTTCACTTTTCACTTTCATGCATTGGAGAAGGAAATGGCAACCCACTCCAGTGTTCTTGCTTGGAGAATCCCAGGGACAGGGGAGCCTCATGGGCTGCCGTCTATGGGGTTGCACAGAGTCGGACATGACTGAAGCGACTTAGCAGCAGCAGCAGAATATATAGGAGCTTTTGCAAAATAAATGAACAAACAAACGGGGTTTCCCTTCTCAGTGGTAAAGAATCCACCTGCCAATGTAAGACACACGAGTTCGATGCCTGATCTGTAAAGACCCCACATGCCTTGGAGCAACTAAGCCCACGTGCCACAATTGCTGAGCCCACACGCCCTAGAGCATGAGCTCTGCAAGAGAAGCCACTGCAATGAGAAGCCCGTGCACCGCAACTGCAAAGCAGCCCCCACTCACCGCAAATAGAGAAAGCCTTCACAGCAATGCAGACCCAGCCCAGCCAAAAATAAATAAAAAAATGTTGTTAATGAGCAAACAAAAAACTCAGGTAGTCAAACATCAAAGATTACTGATAATTAAAGAAAAATCTCAAGTTAATGAATTTAGCACTTTATGTATGGGAAGATGCAAGAGTTTGGGCTTAGTGAAATTATTCCTTTGATATGCACCTTAGCTATCTACGGCCGTATTCTGTTTTTCTCCATCCTGAATCCTCTCAGGGTGCACAATCGAGGCAGCTGAAGTGGCTGATGGTTGGATGGCAACAACTTCCTCTGTTTACTAATATGACAGGCGGCCATTCTTTGTCCACATCACTGACATTCAAACACATCACTATCTCTTCCTGCACTGTATCATTCGGTTCCTATGCTATGCACTCCCTTAGAAGTGAATCCATTTTTACAGCCTGTCATTGAAATACAGTTAAAGGAAGTGTTAGGGGAAACCACTGGCTGAAACTGCCCACCCTGGCACCACTGTCACCATCTGCATGAGTTATTTTACCAGGAGGTGCTGGTAATGAACATGAAACTAACAAGCCACCACCAATGGGAAGAATTCAGGAAAGGTCAGAAGGAGACAGGAGACACCAGTCCGTATGCCGTACCAGCCTCCCAGAATCCTTCTCATTGGAATCCATCCTTCTCGATGCATGTACCACCAGGAAGGACCTGGAGTTAGAATGATGGGCCAGAGACAACCCGGAAAGGAATCCCATCACCATAAAATCCAAGACTGTGAGCCACGTGGCAGAGCAGTCCTCCTGGGTTCCCTCACCCTTCTGCTTGCCACCTGGGTACCCCTTCCCAATAAAGTTTCTTGCTTTGTCAGCAAGGGTGTCTCCTCAGACAATTCATTTCTGAGTGTTAGACAAGAACCCACTCTCGGGCCCTGGAAGCAGTCCCCCTTCCTGCAACAGAAAAGAAGCAGGAGAGAGGAAGTCTCTGGTGTTTTTCATGGTGTTTTTAGCTGCGCCACGTGGCACGTGCGATCTTAGTTCCCCGGCCAGGAATCGAACCTAAGTCAGAGGAAAGACTGGCAGAGGGGCCTGCCTTGTTCAGGCATTGATGAGACAGTGGCACAGGTGATGGTGATTAATGCAAGCAGGCACCTAAGTCATGAGCAAACATTCATCCTGCAGGCAGGCCTATGGAATCGAACCTAAGTCAGAGGAAAGACTGGCAGAGGGGCCTGCCTCGTTCAGGCATTGATGAGACAGTGACACAGGAGATGGTGATTAATGCAAGCAGGCGCCTAAGTCATGAGCAAACATTCATCCCGCAGGCAGGCCGATCCTTTTTACGCCGATCCGGAGACCATGGCCCCTTTGGCCCCAGACTATCAAATTCATCTCAAAGCAGCTCTCCTTGCTGCTTCAGATGGCTTTAAAGGAGCAGTCGCTCAGAAACCTGCATTAAACAGCTACTGAGGGGGGCTTCCCTGGTGGCTCCATGGTTAAAGAGTCTGCCTGCCAGTGCAGGAGACACGGGTCTGATCCCTAATCCAGGAAGACCCCATAAGCCTCGGAGCAACTAGGCCGGTCCACCACAACCTGAGCCTGTGCGCCCCACGGCCTGGGCTCCGCAGCAAGAGAAGCCACCACAGTGAGAAGCTCGCACACCACAACTAGAGAATATCTCACACAGCAGCGAAGACCTGGCACAGCCATAAATAAATAAAAAGACAAAGTCTTTTTAGAAATGAAAGAAAGAACAGCTACTGAGACGCACAGGGTTGAAAGCTGAAGCTTTGTCCTTAAATTCACCTGGATGGAACTTTTTCAGGTCAATCACATAGATCTGATCGCTATACCATTGCTAAGATTCAGTTACGATCAAGTTCCTGAGGTGGTCAAAGAATTAGATCCATGGTTCCTCTTTGCTGAGAATCAAGAGAATTGACTAACCAAGTTTAATTTAATTTGGGACTTTCTTATGGACTTAGTAATTTTTTGTCAGCATAAAGCCCCCTTCATCGTGTGAGATCTACAGGGAACTAAGCACCTCTCCCTCCGGACAAGGTTATTTGCTTTCTTTTCAACGCTCTTATTTAATAACACATAACACCTGGTACAAAATGCAAATGATACAAAACAGCGCCTAGAGAAAAGGACGTCGTCCAGTCCCGCCCCCCAGAGGCAGCCTTGGCAACCGTGGAAGGCACGTGTCTGTGCGCCTGCCCTGCTTCTGTTCTGTCTGGGTCATATACCAAAAGTAAAGCGGTCTGCACAGTGTTCATGACCTTCACGGTCTATCGTGGTGGCTGTGCCCTGTCAGGATGGACAGAGAGGCCCATTCTTTATCACGGCCACACATATTTCACTGTAAAGTTATTTTAAATCACTGATCCCCTGCTGCTGCTGCTGCTAAGTCGCTTCAGTCGTGTCCGACTCTGTGCGACCCCATAGACAGCAGCCCACCAGGCTCCCCCGTCCCTGGGATTCTCCAGGCAAGAACACTGGAGTGGGTTGCCATTTCCTTCTCCAATGCATGAAAGTGAGAAAGGAAAGTGAAGTCGCTCAGTCGTGTCAGACTCTTAGCGACCCCATGGACTGCAGCCCACCAGGCTCCTCCATCCATGGGATTCTCCAGGCAAGAGTACTGGAGTGGGGTGCCATTGCCTTCTCCGCACTGATCCCCTACACATGGACAATTAGATGGCTTCCAACCTTTTGCTATTGCAAACAATGCTGCAAATTAAATCTTTGTACAAAAGTCCATTCTCTGGGGACTTCCCTGGTGGTCCACTGGCTAAGACTCCAAGCTCCCAACGCAGGGGGCCCGGGTTCAATCCCTGTCAGGGAACTAGATCCCAAATGCTGCAACTAAAACCCGGTACACTCAAATAAATAAATAAAATTAATATATTTTTTTAAAAATCCATTCTCTGAATGAAAAGATAAACAAGATAAGGCATATACATACAGAAGAATATTATGTGTGCTTAGTCACTCTTTGCAACCCCATGGACTGTAGCCCGCCAGGCTCCTCTGTCCATGGGATTCTCCAGGCAAGAATACTGGAGCGGGTTGCCATTTCCTTCTCCAGGGGATCTTCCAGACCCAGGTCTCCTGCATTGCAGGTGGATTCTTTATTATGTGAGCCACCAGGGAAGCCTTTGAATGTACTTAACCTAACATACACTAAAAAATAGTTCAGAGGGTAAATTTTATATTTTACCATAATTTTTAAAAGTCCATTTTCTGTGTTCTTATTTATTCATCCATGCATTTGTCCAGTCTTTCCATAAACCTCTGTGTGCCAGAATCACACACAGTTATGTGTGATTTAGTGTGATTTAGTCCAACTATCCTTGGACTAAAAGAGACAAAAAGGAATTCAACATCAAAGATCTGACATGAGGACATTCCAGGCAGAAAGTTCAGGATGCCAGAAATCAAAAACCTGCACTAGTGAAGAGAATGGAGAGATAAGCCAGACATAAAGACGTCAGGCACCATGCTGAAAAGAGAAGGCTTTATTCTGTAAGAATAAGTAAATACTCTGAAAGGTTTATGCAGATCATCAACCTAACCCGTGTATTATGAGGGCTCTGGCTTCTGTGTAGAGACTGGACTTGAGGGAGCCAGGCAGGAGGCCAGACCCAGAGGAGATGGGCGCAAAACCTTGGGGAGAAATGATGACAAAGGACTTCCCTGGTAGTCCAGTGGTTGAGAATCTGCCTTCAGGGGGACTTGGCTTTGATCCCTTGTTGGGGAACTAAGATCCCACAAGCCTCAGACCAACTAGACCCTCGAGTCGCAATGAAGACCCGTGCAGCCAAAAATTAGTTAATTAATTAAATGTTCAACTCTTAAAAAAAAAAAAAAGGAAAGAAATGATGACAACCTCCACCAAAGGTCTTAAATGCACACATCAACAGCAGGCAGGCACAGACATTCCCAGAACCGCCACGTGAGCCAACACCACTGGACCAGAGGACCTCCGGAGGCCACCAGGGAGAGATCCTCAACTGGCCACAGCAGAGGTTATCAGTGAAGCCTCCGGGGCATCAGGGGAGCCAGCCCAGGGCCACCGACCGCTGCCAGGTCAGAGCCACGGAGACTGAAGCTGGAAAGGAATCCCTCTGTCCTGCTTCCCTCTAAAGAGGGTAGAGGAGCAGTGAAGCTTGGGGAATCCTGACCTGTCCAAAGACAGAACGCAGGAAACAGCAGTAAATTAGGGTATAAGTCACCGCTCCAGTGGGCTTCCCTGGTGGCATAGCAGTAAAGAATCTGTCTGCCAACGCAGGAGACATTGGGTTCAATCCGTGGGTCAGGAAGATCCCCTGGAGAAGGAAATGGCAACCCGCTCCAGTGTTCTTGCCTGGAGAATCCCAAGGACAGAGGAGCCTGACGGGTTATAGTCCATAGCGTCGAAAACCCAAAGAGTCGGACACGACTGAGCAACTAAACAACGATAACACACTGCTCCGATGATAGCACACTGTTCTAGTTGTCACAGTGTGGTCCCTGGAATGGCCACATCAGCATCCCCTGGGAGCTGGTTAGAAATGCAAATTCTCAAGCCCACGGGGATCAGAAATCAGGGCCGGGGCCCCAGCAAGCGAGGCGATGCTGATGCAAGCTCAAGCTTAAAACCCTATCCCTATAACGTAATTCACCACGGGTGTCTTTTAAACAGCACGTTTCTTACTCCTCCACCCGACTTGCTGATTAAAGTTAACACTCTGGCTCCTTTTTTTCCCCATTTCTTTCTTAAATTTTAATATTGGAGTATAGTTGCTTTACAATGTTGTGTTAGTTTCAGGTGTGCAGCAAACTGAATCAGTTACACATATATCCATTCTTTTTCACTTTATTTTTTGGCCACGTCCATCCCACGTGGGGGATCCCAGTTTCCCGATCCGCGTGGCATGTGGGATCTATCTTAGTTCCCAGACCAGGGATCAAGCCCACATCAGCTGCACTGGAAGTCTTAACCACTGAACCACCAGCGAAGTCCCCATCCACTCTTTTTTCAGTTCTTTTCCCACATAGGCCTTTACAGACTACTGAGTAGAATTCCCTGTGCTATACAGGAGATCATTTTTAGTTATGACTTTGGCTCCTTTGGGCTTCTCTTGTGGCTCAGCTGGTACAGAATCCACCAGCAATGTAATGTGGGAGACCTGGGTTCGATCCCTGGGTTGGGAAGATTCCTTAGAGAAGGGAAATGCTACTCACTCCAGTATTCTGGCCTGGACGGGTCGCAAAGAGTCAGACACAACTGAGCAACTTTCACTTTCACTTTCTTTGGCTCCTTTACTAACTCCTTTGGCTCCTCAGTAAATGCACAATTTACTCAATAGATAGAAAACGTTATTAAATTTACCCACTCCTCCAAATTTACTTGCATAAACTTGTCAAGAACATAAAGCAAAGAACTACTGTTTTATACACTTTACATATGTTCTATCTTGTTTCAAAAAACATTGGAGGTAGATCTGTTTACCACAGATCTCAAAGGCAGTTTATGAAGATGTAAAAAAAAAAAAAACTTAATTCTAAAAGACCTGAAACTTTGTAGAGACTTGAAGGCCACAGTTGCCCAGGCCACAAAGTCAAAAAGCCTAGGAAAGATATGTCAAGAAAGACCTGTGAACCATCCAGAAATACTGTATATCAAGTTGTCCTGGGGCCTTTAAAATGAGAGCCCTTGCTGGCTGCAGCATAACCAGTTATTCACAGCGTTTGTCTGTGAATTCAGATGTGTTATTGAACCACAGGAGATCCCTAGCAGCCTCTCTGGCTACAAAATATATTTTCTGCCATTGAAGGGAGTTTTGTTCGTCCCTCTGCAACCACGACAACGACTGCAGTTTTCTTATGCGTACGTTCCATGTAATAAATAACAGAAACACAGCAGCGGGCCCAGCGGAAAAACGAGCCTCTGCACCCTGGTGTTGAATTCCAGGTCTCCTTCTTAGCCTGAGACCCTGGGAAGGCCGCTTACACACCCTCTGCTGAGGAATCAGGCAGGCAGTGTCCTGAGTGCCTACTACGATACGGGAAACAAGGCAAATTCTCAACTAGAATCCATTATTCATGCTTTGATTCCCTTCGGGAGCACTGTCAAGGGCTGTCAAGACAGACAACGGGCCCGACGGCATAGTAACATCAGTCACCACTAGATGGCGACAACGGCGCTGAGTAATTGGTTATTAACGCTGGTCCTCAGAACCCAGCTCTACTTCCGTCACTCGGTGCTGACTCATTCATTCTTTCACAAGTGTGGATTCAGCGCCTGCTCTGTGTCTGGCACCACAGGTAGGATACAGGGATCGATGAAGGAAGACATCGACCCTGTCTATGGACCTGACGGTCTTAAGGGAGGAGACAGGCAGAGCATCACGTCAAAATAAAATAGCGTACCTACCACTTACACACAGTCAGTGCTGTGAAAGCGCCTGGGGAAGAACCAGCCTGGGTGGGGAAAGCGTCCCTAAGAAAGGGATGAGGAAAAGACGGAGGAGTCGAGATCCCGGGAAGAACAGCAGTTGGTAGGTGAGGGGTGGGAAGGCAGTGCTCAGACAGAGGGGTGGGCCTGTCAACGACTCCTAACGAGCAGGACAGCTGTTAGGCCACTTGGCTGGAGCCCAAATAGCAGGGCGGCAGGATGGGAGCTGCCCATCCCGGAGGGACCAGTGGGAGGCAGGCCATGCAGGGCCTTGTTCTTTGGGGGGATGCAGGTCTAGATGCAAAGACCAGCAGGAACCCACTGATGGGTTATAAAGCCCAGGAGAGGACAGAGCTGGGTGACCACGTTGGATCTGTACTTGACAAGGTGACTCAGCAGGTAAAGAATCTGCCTGAAATGCAGGAGACCCAGGTTCAATCCCTGGGTCGGGAAGATCTCCTGGAGAAGGAAATGGCAACCCACTCCAGTATTCTTGGCGAGAAAATCCCATGGACAGAGGAGCCTGGCAGGTTACAGTCCATGGGGTCGCAAAGAGCTGGACATGACTGAGTGACTGAGCACACACACGTCAGATTTGCATTTTGACAAGTGAACTGGGTCTGCCAGGGGGATTCAGCCGAAGGGGGAGCCAAGTGGACGCCTGCAGAGCAGTTTGAGAACTACCACTGGAATCCAGGGAAGAAAGATTTGTCTTGGATCAGGGTAGGGACATGGAGATGAAAGGAAAGGATTGAGAGGTAGGGAAAGGACCAGAACTCAAAGGCTAGGGTTCATGCAGGAAAGGAGGGTGCCAGAGATGCCCACCCAGTGTCTGGCTCAGACAGGCCAGCAGGTGGAAGGGAAATGAAGGGAGAAGGGGTCTCAAATGGTAGCTGGGTAGCAGAGACAGTCCTGAGTTCACTTTTTGACATGCTGACTTTGAGGGGGTTTTGAGATATCCAAGCAGAAATTCTAGAAGGCAAAGGACACTGTGAGTCTAGAGTTCAAAGACTGAATCAAGTTAAGTCGGTTGGGCTGGGATGAGATCAGACCACCAGGGCATGAAGACAGGAAAAGAAGGCCACCCAGATAAGGCCAACAGCCTGGGCACAGAAATCCAGCAACTGAGCACGGACAGATGGATATGCTGAGGGAGGCATTAAGAATCTAACCGAGACTGGAACAGAAATAGGGAAGATGTCAAGAGAATCGAAACATAAAAAGAGGAACTCCATGTTCCCAATGCAGGGGGGCCTGGGTTCCATCCCTGGTCAGGGACCTAAGATCCCACACACCGTTCAGTGCGGCAAAAGTAATTAAATAAAGAAACATTAAAACAGGGTTGCCTTGTGGAGTAAAGGATATGCAAAGTACCAGCGCACAGTTCTGTGCTTTGTTTAGTAGAATCTTAGTCCCTTCCCATTTATATTCCCACTTGCCCTTCCGCCCTAGGGGACAAAGGTTGCCTAACAGTGCAATTTTCTTTTCAGATTTTCCATAAGACGGACTTTGCTGGTTTGTTCCTTTTTTTTTTTTTTTCCATTTCGAAACATCTGAAAATTGCTGATGACTAGTTCAAAGTTTTGCACAATTCTTGGATTTAAGGACAAGACAGCTGAAGGGACTTCCCTTCCTGCAGGCATACCTACCCAAAGCCACAAGAATGTTGGGGGTTGGGAGGGGGATAAATGGAGGAAGACAGAGGTCTCCTGCAAGTGTACATTCATCCCACACTGCTCTGGCCAAGCTCTTAAGGTTCCAGGGTTTCTTCCTCCAGGCTACACGGGGCGGGGAGGGCGTGCCTGGCACCTCCGCTGAGAAGTAGCCCACCCTAGTTTGAAGGCGCAGGCTCCCACTTGTCTTTCCTGCCTCATCTGTTTTCCCCTCTTCCATCGCTCCACGTTCTAGCCACGTTAACCTACAGGTGGTTCCCAGCTGGACTCCGCGGTCATGTTTTTGCCCTTGACCATGCAGTAGCTCACACCTGGAATACCTCTCCCAGTGTTGCCCTAGCAATCCTGCTTTTCCACTCACCAGCTGGGTGCAATTAAACAAGCTGCTTCACCTTCAAAGGCTCCCTTTTCTAAGGGGTATTAATACCGTCCTCCTAGAGCTAGAGGATTAGGAAAGATGGCATAGAGAGAGGGCACTTAGCACCAAGAAACGGCTCGACAGATATTATTACTTGACACTTAAGAATGTTTCTGCTTTTCAATATGCTATCTAGGTTGGTCATAACTTTCCTTCCAAGGAATAGGCGTCTTTTAATTTCATGGCTGCAGTCACCATCAGCAGTGATTTTGGAGCCCAAAAAAGTAGTCTGACACTGTTTCCACTGTTTCCCCATCTATTTCCCATGAAGTGATGGGACCAGATCTTCGTTTTCTGAATGTTGAGCTTTAAGCCAACTTTTTCACTCTCCACTTTCACTTTCATCAAGAGGCTTTTTAGTTCCTCTTCACTTTCTGCCATAAGGGTGGTATCATCTGCATATCTGAGGTTATTGATATTTCTTTCGGCAATCTTGATTCCAGCTTGTGCTTCTTCCAGCATTTCTTATGATGTACTATGTGTGTAAGTTAAATAAGCAGAGTGACAATATACAGCCTTGACATACTCCTTTTCCTATTTGGAACCAGTCTGTTGTTCCATGTCCAGTTCTAACTGTTGCTTCCTGACCTGTATTTAGGTTTCTCAAGATAGCATATTGAAAAGCATAGACATTACTTTGCCAACAAAGGTCCGTCTAGTCAAGGCTATAGTTTTTCCAGTGGTCATGTATGGATGTGAGAGTTGGACTGTGAAGAAGGCTGAGCGCCGAAGAATTGATGCTTTTGAACTGTGGTGTTGGAGAAGACTCTTGAGTTCCTTGGACTGCAAGGAGATCCAACCAGTCCATTCTGAAGGAAATCAGCCCTGGGATTTCTTTGGAAGGAATGATGCTAAAGCTGAAACTCCAGTACTTTGGCCACCTCATGCAAAGAGTTGACTCATTGGAAAAGACTCTGATGCTGGGAGGGATTGGGGACAGGAGGAGAAGGGGACGACAGAGGATGAGATGGCATCACTGACTCGATGGACGTGAGTCTGAGTGAACTCTGGGTGTTGGTGATGGACAGGGAGGCCTGGCATGCTGCGATTCATGGGGTCACAAAGATCGACACAACTGAGCAACTGAACCGAACTGAACTGACACTTAAGAGACTGTACTGAAATGATCCTATTCCTGCATCTTTCCCTTGCTAGACTGTAGGCTCCCTGAGGACAGGCGATGCAGCTATTCATCTTCTTTGTATCTCTGCTGCTGCTAAGTCACTTCAGTTGTGTCCAATTCTGTGTGACCCCATAGACGGAAGCCCACCAGGCTCCCGGGTCCCTGGGATTCTCCAGGCAAGAACACTGGAGTGGGTTGCCATTTCCTTCTCCAATGCATGAAAGTGAAAAATGAAAGTGAAGTCGCTCAGTCGTATCCAACTCTTAGCGACCATGGACTGCAGCCTACCAGGCTTCTCTGTCCATGGGATTTTCCAAGCAAGAGTACTGGAGTGGCATGCCATCGCCTTTCTCCGTCTTTGTATCTCTAATGTCTATCATAACGATGGAAGGACATGCAAATGTGCAAGAAATCATAGGAAGGTTTATTTCCTTTTTGTTTCAAAATACAGCTTCCTAAGACTCAGACCTACTGTAGAAGGGGTCCTGATTTGTACGCAGCAGGGACAGTCAAGGGATGAACTTCTGTGATGTTTATCCGTAGCGACCCTTATCTCTAGCATGGATCTTTGCTAAATCGTATGTAAAGTGCTACTTCAAAACCAGTCTTCTACTCTGTATTAGTTTCCTACGGCTGTGGTGACAATTTACCACAAACTGGCAGGTTTAAAAACAACAGAAATTTGTTCTCTCACAGTTCCAGAGGCTAGAACTCAATTCAAGTGTCGGCAGAGCTGGGCTCTTTCTGAAGACTCAAAAGGAAAATTTGACGCAGACATAAAGAACAGACTTGTGAACACAGTGGAGGAAGAGGGTGGGATAAACTGAGAGACCAGTATTGAAATATACATATTACTGTATGTAAAATAGATAGCCAGTGGGAAGGGGCTCAAATCCTGTGCTCCGTGACAGCCTAGAGGGGTGGGATGGGCTGGGAGGGAGGTTCCGGAGGGAGGGGACATAGGAACTTTCTGAGGTATGGAAGAAATCAACACAATATTGTAAAGTAACTATCCTCCAATTAAAAGTAAATAATTAAAAAAAAAAAAAAAAGGAAAATCTGTCCCACTCTTTTCTCTCTGCTTCTGGGGAAGATTAAATCTCCCCCCTCATCTCAGGATCCTTAACTTAATCACATCTGCAAAGCCTTTTATTGTTTTAAACAAGACGAAGTAACAGTCACAGATTCCAAGGATCGGGATGTCTTTTGAGGGGACCCGTCATTCAGCCTCACACACACCCAAACACCATCAGTATAGACTGAAGCAAATTTTTAAGTTTAGAATCCCACTTAGATGGGCACTTATTATTGGTTTGTTGAATGATTGAACAAATGGCTTCCTCTATTGTAGAAAATCCCCTCTTCTTCCATCCACCTCCTTCCCTGACTTTAGATATAGCCCTCCAGGCAGAGACCCTCCTACCTATAATACTCCACTTCCAAAAACGTCTAAACACAGTTTTTGGAGTACTCAACTCCAAAAACACAGACACTCCCATTAGGAAGACTATGCCCCGCCACCTACCTCCCCCAACCCTTCACCCTTTTGTTCCCTGCAAATTCCCTTTTGTTAAGGATGCAAGCTTCCTCTGGAGGGTCAGAGGGCTGCCCAGACTGCTCAGTTTCTCCTTCGTCCCAGGAAATAACTTCTGCAATACTGGACTGACCCAGAAAAACTCATGATCCACCCTTTGTTTCTAGTTTGGTTTAAGAGACTACAGCTGTTGGAAACACTGGCCCCAAGACCACTAAGGGACTGCTGAGTCCAGGCACACTGTAACCCTGGGCAACCTGAGCGGGGCTAGGTACCCCGTCTGGGCTTCTCCCACCAGCGATAGTGGGGTGGCAGGCTGTGGTGTGCTGATACATGTTTAATAAGCAGTTCTCCAGCAAAAGCCTTGGATTTGTAGTGTCCACCTACTTCTCGGGAATAAATCATTGCATTGTCACCAAATTCAAGCTGCCATCATGATGTCACTGAAAGTGCGCCTTCATCCCCACCGGCCGATCCCAGCATGTCACTGCAGCTCCCAGCCATGGGTTTACTGGAAACTGCAGTCTCCTCTTGGAGAAAAGTTGCAGGCCTAGGAGCTGGACAATGTAGCTTTTAGAGAATCACTGCACACACACCCATGCCCTCCTCCAGGGGCTCTTCCCCACCCAGGAATGGAACCTGTGTCTCTTAGGTCTCCTGCATTGTCAGGCAGGATCTAGCACCACCTGGGAAGACCTTAGACGATTACTACAGAGAGCCAATTTCCTAGTTTCAGGGACCAAATGCCACTGCTAGGAGCAAGTGTCTACTCACACATCTTTACAAGCCCTTCCAACAATAAAGTTCTAGGCACAGAACAGTTCTAGGCACCTGGCTTTCCAGGCGACACAGGGGTAAAGAATCTGCCTGCCAATGCAGGAGATGCAAGAGACACAGGTTCCATCCCTGGATCAGGAAGATCCCCTGGAGTAGGAAATAGCAACCCACTCCAGTATTGTTGCCTGGAGAATCCCATGGACAGAGGAGCCTGGCGGGCTACAGTCCATGGAGTCACAGAGTAGGACACAACTGACCATGCGCAGAGGCACACATCAAACACTAATATCTTCCTCCTCTGAACTGTCATCAAGCTGTATTTCTACCTCTCTTTTTTTCCAAGTAGAAACGCAGACATAGAGGACAGACTTTGCACGCAGCGGGGGACGGGGAGAGTGGGATCAATTGAGACAGCAGCACTGAAAACGATACACTCCCTTGTGTGAAAAAGATAGCTAGTGGGAAGCTGCTGCACAGCACAGGGAGCTCAACCCCATGCTCTGTGACCTCAACCCCATGCTCTGTGACAACCTAGACAGGTGGGGTGGGGTGGGGGTGGGTGGAGGCTGAAGAGGGAGGGACCATACATGTAATTATGGCTGATTCATGTTGCTGTATGGCACAGACAAACACAACATTGTAAACCAATTATCCTCCAATTTAAAAAAACATTAGCACAATAAATGATCAATCTTTCCAAACCCAGGATGTTCTTCATATAGATACAGATTCATGAAAAAATAAAAAGCATTATTTATACATAATTAATTGTAAGTGGAACCTAATAAATATAAAATATACCGATAAAATTCTTCCCAGTGACTAGTCTTGGGAATAAGAGCACTTTGCCATTGCTACTAAAAGAGCTCCAATCTCTTGGCAATTGTCAATTAATGATAACATGAATATTCCTCGGAGTCTAGGTATTACATTTACAGTCCGTTTTACAGTTATTGTACAGCTGTTATTCGTAATCAAAATAAGAACAATTTCACCCACCAATGTGTCATGCACGTTTGGACCAGGGTCACACAGGCTCATTTTTCAAAGGTTAAAAACAGAAAGTAAATTTCTAACTAATACTTCATTATTAAAAACACCACCTCAAATTTATACAGAATTCTATGTTTAAAAGTGCGTCAGGTGTAGTCAATAGATCACTAGGATTCAGTCAGGTCTGAATGCAGATACTGGTTTCCATTCTAACACTATTCTGAATACCAATTTTCCATTTAATTTTATTTGGAATAAGATATAGATTCATATTGATAAAATAAAATTCATACTTTAAAGCAAGACAAGAAAAATTAAAGTTTTTTTTTTCTCTGCCCGCTTGGGCCTCCTCCCTCAAAGTGTATCAGTATATGACGTCCAATTGCATTAACCAGACATCCTTAGGAGATAACATTCCTTCTTCATCTTATAAAAGGTCATAATTCCCTATAAGATGACCATCTTTCTTAATCTGGTAAAGGGCCATACTGACCCACGACCCATGACTCACTTTTTACACATAGATTTAGAGTTTGCAAACGGTCAGTAATAACACGTCATTTGACAAATTACCCTTTTGCCTCAAAAACTTACATTAACTGTGCTCTGACCTCTAACAGGTGGAACAGTCCTCCCAGCTTTCTGAATGTTTTCCAGGTTGTAACCCTCAGGTTGGCTCAAATAAAATTTCCAGTTCTTTCTTACACCAACTACTCATTAATTTTTCATAAGCAATGTGGCAGACATTCAAAATTTACAAAGACTTACAGAAGAAAAAAAAAAAAAAACTCGTCCCAACTCAGTCCTGGCAAACCGCCTCCTTTCCTTGGACGTAAGGCACTATCAACAACTTCTTGATCTCCTCCTAGGGATACTTTTGCATACAAAGTACAAGCAAATACAGTAGCACATGTAAGCTTATACCATTTTGCACAAATATTAACATTTTACACACAAGGGAAGTTTGCTGGTTCAGTCTCCTGTAAAACAGCGTTGGGGAGGAATACATCACATAATTAGGAAAATGCCTAACCCTAGTGCCTGGCACGGAGTTCGCACTAAAAAACAGATTCTCTTTCCTTACCCTTAAAAAGGCTACGAGGTAAGGTATTTTTAGGGTGCCTCAGAATCACTAAGTGCTTGTTAATTACAGATCGTCACCAGCCCCTCCGGGGTTCCCAATTCAGCAGGGCTGGTAAACGCCTGGACATCTGCCTTTCCAGCTAAGCCCACAGTTGCTGTAGATACTACTGTTCAGAGCCATCTGACCATCTAAAGGCTTAGTGGGAACTAAGACGGCCCAGATTGCAACGCAGGCTCTGCCTCTGGACCAAATTACTCTCCCTGGGCTTCTATTCTCTATTTTTTAAAAAAATACACCACCACTCATCTCAAAGGCTGTTGAGCGGGTTAAGACACAGCAGATGCAGGAGCCTTTGTCAAGGCAAACGCTCAAGAACCGAAACGTGAAAGCAACCTGGGGCCGGGGGGAAAGTGGAGACAGCCGGGAGCACCGGAATCGGGGCGCCCCAGCCCGCACTTGGCTCCCCATCCCGCGTCCGGGAACCCGCGGGGCGGTGCACGCGCTCGGGGCGGACCCCGCTCGGACTCAGTGCGTCGGCGGAGGGCAGAAGCCGCTTCGGAAAAGCGAGGTTCGAGGTTCCCGTTTCAAAGTCCTGAAACACAAGACACCGCGTGCCAAAACCTCGTAGCTGCGGCCGCACGAGCTTACAGTTTAAACTGCGTGTAAAGACGCCCAGGACCCCGGCGGAAGCCCTGGGAGACGGGCCCGCCCCGTGCCGGGTGCATCGGGAGCCCCGCCCCCGAGACGCGCGGCGGCGCACATACGTGCGGCAGGCCAGGAAGGGAATGGCGAGGGCCGGGCCGGGCGGGGCGGGGCGGCGCGCGGCCGGCCGCCAGGGGGCAGCCGCGCGTCTGCGGGCCGCGGCCGGCTGGAACCGGTCTGGCCGGAAGTTGGGGCGGTGCCTCGGCTTCCGCTGGGAGAAAGTGCCACGTGGCCGGCCAGGAGGGAGGCAAACAACAAGATGGCGGCGGCAGGGGGCGGGGTCCGCTGGGAGCCCCTGAGGCCATGGGTCCCGCAAAGGGCGGCGTTCGCTGGGTGGGGTGGGCGAAGTGGTGCGAGATCCCTTTATTCGAGCGTCTGAGGTCGCCCGACCAGACGTAGACAGGGGCGTGGGCCCAGCGCACACCCTGCGTCAGCTCGGCCAGAGTCACCGCCGCGCGTTCTCAGGAACCCGCCGGCCAGCTTCTCATTTGCGGCCCGTTTCCATTTGTCCCCGCGTTTGTCGCTCCGTGCCAACAAGCACGGCAGAAACGCCTTTCTCCGGGCATTTTCGTCCTTTGATTAAGTGTGGCACATCGAGCCAGGGAGTCCTAGTTGAATCAACGCATTCTTTTTGCTACCATTTTTGGTTACCGTTTCCTGCCTTTGTTCAGCGACTTAGCACTGCTTCCCTTCTGATGGAGGCAAAAAAACCCTGGATAATCTGGACTTTTAGGTAGACTCCCAACCCTGTCCAATCGTGGTGGCAGTTTGACTTGTACACAGGAGCTGCTGTGGTATCGCCAGCGTGTGGCAGAGTCCGAAGTTCTGTTACTTTATATCTGCCACCTTGTACGTGTTTTCAGAAAGAAAAAACTGTGTGGACGGTTGCAGATTACAAGGTGCAGGAAATAAAGCAAAATCAACGAGTGTTGGTGGCCTTTCCATCACGGCCCGCAGTTTCCCCTTAGCTGTCCAAGGATCTAGAACTGGAATACGGAGTCTTTGTACCTTTGCCTGGCCAACCGTCGGGCTCCGCTTGCTTTCTTCATCCAGTTTAGTTTTACTTGAGTTTGACGCAGCAGACCAAGTATGGGTAAAAATAGTTAACACAGCCCTTCGGCTTGCGGTGGTATATTTAGAATAAAGGAGAGACGTCAGTCCTTGTTTTTGAAATATATTCCTCGTTTTTGAGAGTTAAGATTCAGATTCTTCTCGCTAATTTATGAGACTGTCGACAAGTCTGAAAGGAAGCGACTGTTTTTGTTTTAAAATAATGGAACTCGCCTCCCAAAGGTTTGGGAGTTTAAAGAAAATTTTCTGAATGTAAAAAGGGCCCTGCTACACTGACAAAGCAGAAGGACACTAATTTCTCTATGAAGACGCCCTTACAGTTTCCTCAGTCTAGTGGGGATTTAAAAACTTGGGCTGTGATCAAAACTGCGTTGCTGTTACGTGATAGACTAGAAACGGTATAATGGGGTCGGGCCGGAAAAGGGGAAGGAAAAAAAAAAAAGCTTAGTGTATTTTAAGGTTTAAATGCGTTTGTTTTCTTTTTTTTTTTTTAACCCAGAGATTTGAGAGAATCTCCCTTCACCCACTCCTGTTTTGTAAGCGCGCCTTCAGAGGTGTCACTACGGACTTGCCCATCACTTGGCAGAAAGGGGGCTGGAAGAAGTTTTTAAAGGATCTTTTTACCTGGAGGGGTTAGAACCGTCCCTTCCCTGAGCCTGGGAAAAGAATGCAAATCCTTCAGAGCAAATCCTTCCTTTGTTCTACTAAAGAAGGCTGCTTCATTGTGTCCTAACGTTTTGCAGTGATTACCTTCTTCTCTGTTTCCTTTTGTACTTACAGATACAAACTTGGGCAACTTTTTCTGCAAATCCCCCTGTTACTCAGGAGCACAAGAATTAGCATCCTCGAGCCTTCAGTTGTTTGCCTCCAGAATTTCACTAGCACTGCCTTACTGTTAAAAGGAGAAAATATATTTAAAATTTTTAATATTTCATGATAGCACATTTGATTTTTTTTTTAAGGAAATAAAAAGAACTTGTAGCCTAGCAATTCAGAGATAACTTGTAGACAAAGAAGGAAGTTTGTTTGGGGGGATTATATTTGTACAACTTGGTACCTTCACTTTTTCAGATACGTTTTTAGTTTATATTACCTAAATTATGTTCGACACAATATAAATAATACAGACGAATACAAAGAACAAATCACTCAATGCCATTATCAAGGAAGAACCACTATTAAAACAGCTTGTCTCTAGTTGTCCTAAAAGAGCACTAAACCTAGTTTGTAACTGATTTGCATTTTGTCAGTCAGTCGTGTTGGACTCTCTTCGACCCTGTGGACTGCAGCCCTCCAGGCTCCTCTGTCCCTGGGATTCTCCAGGCAAAAATACTGGAGTGGGTCGCCATTAGCCACTTGTAATGTACGTTTTCTAAGGTCAAGTAAGAATCTTTGTGATTTTTAGAGCCTGCATGATATACTATCAGTTCAATATACCACAATTAACCACCAGCCTTTCTCTTACTGCTGAACACCAAATTTGTCGTTTTTTGCTCTTATAAAAAACTCTGGCATGAGTAATTTTGTACAAAAAGCTCTTCCTGTATTTCTGTAGAATACAGCTCACAATGAATCTGAGCTTTGTAAGGTGGATTGATACATCTTTGACTCACCAGATTGTTGAGTCCATGGTGTTTCATCTGGACCCTTCAAATGACTGCATCAGCTTTGTTTACCCACACTTTTCTAAATTTTTTAAATTATAAATCATATATTCTTAGTATATTTTTCCAAGTTTTTAAAGAAGTATACTTGAGTTACATTGCTGTGCTTTGTATATTACCCTTGATATGAAGATGTGTCTAATAACTGTAAGAGATGGATACTTAACCTTAAGTTAAATATTTAAAAGGAACCCTTTCACTGTCAAATATTAACAATACAGAAACCTCTTTTCCTTTTAACAAGTTTTTTTTTTTCCTGTGTATAGATACGGTACAAAAGAAACTAGTTGTTGACATTTTCTTTCCAATGTGCAGCACGTATAAAAACTTTGTAGTTCTCTAACAGACTTAAGAACACAGCTTTGTGGGGAGGAAGTGGGGGGTGCATATGGAGAGAGTAATATGAAAACATCACTGCCATATGTAAACTAGATAGCCAATGGGAATTTGCTGTATGACTCAGGCAACGAAAACTTAAGAACCTAGAGGGGTGGGATGGGGAGGGAGGTGGGAGGGGACGTAGGTAAACCCATCAGCATTCAAGTTGACCTTTGGAGATTCACGTTGATGTTTGGTAGAAACCAACACAATACTGTAAAGCAATTACCCTTCAGTTAAAATAAATTTTTAAAAAAACTTTGTAGTTCTCCAAAATTGTCTAGTATAAATGAACTTTGGGGGTGGGTTTTTTGGGTTTTTGTAGGGTAAAAGTGTCTCTAAATCATCTGTCATCATTTAATTTGCCATTTTCAATTGTTTCATTGTGAGTATGCTACTAAGACTATCCACAGGACAGGAAAGACAGCTCTCTTCAAGCTGACCAATTAATTCTGTTTCTGCTCTGTGTTAGTGTAATGGTACTTGGAGACTCCCTACCAGGGAACCATTTCATAGCCCATTCCTCCAAAATGAAACTGTTTGCCAGAATCTTCTCTCTGCTCTCTGAAAATGATTTTGCAAACACAGAGAAGTAAAGATGAAAAAAGCAACACATGAATGATGGAGCAACATCAGCAGCCGTTCCGTGGACATCTTAAAATCACCTCAGAAAAATGTGACCCTCCTTTTCCTAGGGTAATGTTAATTCTGATCACCACCTATAATTTTTTGTTTTGTTTTGGCCACAGCATGTGGGATCTTAGTTCACTGATCAGGGATCAAACCTGGGTCTCCTGCGCTGGAAGCACAAGTCTCTACCACCTACACTTTAAAGCAATCCTATGTGTTAGTCTCTCAGTCGTGTCCAGCTCTGTGCGACCCCATAGACTAGCCCACCAGGCTCCTCTGTCCGTGGGATCTCCCAGGCAAGAATACTAGAGAGGGTTCTCATTTTCTACTCCAGGGGATTTTCCCAGACCCAGACCTGCATCTTTTCTGTCTCCTCATTGGATTCTTCACAACTGTGCCATCTTCAAATGAAGTCCTTCTAATTAATATACTTGGAATAAGATACATTCCATTAAAATGGAGAACATCACTTAAAAATATTGAAAAGGGCTTGGGGGTTCAAGAGCTACTGAATATAGTAATCATTATTATTCTGTAATAGATTTGCTCTTAGTGACAATACCCCAGTGCTGAGGCTTGTCTCTGGAAATATAGCATTTGAGCCCAGTTACTAAATAGTCTAACCGTACAGATAGACAGCAGTAAGCATGAAAAGATTTTTTAATAGCTACATCAGCATTGTGCATTAGATTAAAATCTATATATTATCAAAGATTCATTCACTGTCATCCTCTCAAAACAGCTCTAGATTTATCATTTAGATTTCATAGCTGATACCTAAGTCAGTAAATGGATGAGTATGTTTCATTTTAGTTCTTAATTTAAGGGACATTGAACAGCTTTTGGAAGCTATAACACTTAGAAGAAACCTGTCTCCTAAGAGCTGAAGTTTAAAAATCTACTGATATAAATGAAGAAGTTGGGGGAGAAGAAAAATTATTTATTTTCAGAGCCTTTGAAAACATCAAGATTCCATTCTCAGCAGGAGAAGAAAAGTTCTTGCAAATTGACCCCTTAACTCAGCACTACCGGAAATCAAAGAGGGAATCTCGGTTGTCTTCTGTCCTAGACTCTTGGCTGCTGTGTTGGCAAGTTGTGGGCACGTTCCAACAGGATCAGGGCCCTGGAGGTCTCAGCATCACTACGTTTTAGTCTTACTAGTTGCCCCTTCTTCCCCATAACAAATACCCCTAACGCCCTGCTCTCATCCTTTCAAGGTCCCTTGGAGCAGCAATTAGAAACTGGGGCTTGAGAGTCAGAGGAAATCAGAGTTGGTTTCTAGATCCGTCATTTACTAACTCTGTGATCTCTGGCAGGTTAACATCTCTGGGCCTCAGTATCTCCCCCCAGATACTGGGGATATCTCTCTGTTTGTCGTGAGGATGGTATAGTGGACAGTATGTAATGCTTAGCACATTGTGTGTATGTGTACACTAGCACGCATTCAGTCACTCAATCATGTCGGACTCTTTGAGACGCCCACAGACTGTAGCCTCAGGCTCCTCTGTCCATGAAATTTTTCAGGCAAGAATACTGGAGAGTTGCCATTTTCTACTCCAGGGGATCTTCCCAATCCAGGGATCAACCTGCATCTCTTGTGTCTCCTACATTGGCAGGTAGATTCTTTACCATTGTGCCATCTGGGAAGCCCTGCTTAGCATATTGCCTGGCACAAATAATCTCTCAATGGATGGGTGGTGTTGTTAACACTTCTACTTCCTTAAGCTGCTTTTTACCTGTGCTCGGTCCCTCATTCTCCTTTGGTTAGTTGCCTCCTCTTGGGTCTCCACCCCTCCAGCCTAGATCCCTGAGCTGCTGGCTATTCCTTGTCCCATCTTCCCTTTTAAACATGCTCTTTGCTCTCTCATCTGCCTCGTAAATACCTCCTCATTCATCAAAACTCAAACCTTACTATCCGGATGATGAAAGTATAAATTGGTATAACTTCTTTGGAGGGAAATTTTTGCAAACATTATCAGAATTTAAATGCACCAACTTACAGATCCAGGAATTCTACTTCTAGGAATGTATCTTATGATAATCTCACACATGGACAAAAAAGAAATATATACAAAGATACCAAAACTGTAAAATCTTACATGTCCAATGGAACGCTAGTATAAAATTTTTTATTTATCCCTACGATGAAATAGGGCTACTAAGAATAAATGAGCAGTTCCATATGTACTTATTTCCAAAACATATTGTTAAATGAAAAAATCAAGTTAAAAAAGCCTAGTAGAAAATGCCCCCATTTGGCTGAAAAGGAAGGAGTGATACATTTATATTATGTTTACATTAATGGGATGGTGGTGGTGACCCCTGATGATCAGTCAAGGATCTAGATGAGGAAAGATTTCCTTTTCACTGTATACTTTTTGCTCTTTTTGGGAAAATGTCTTAACTATTTGCATAAAGTATTAAATTTATTTAAATTAAAAATATATATACCCTAACTCCAGCATCTCTTCATTTTGGGAAGACTTGGCTGACCCTCTCCCACCCTTCCCAGGAAATTTCTGCCTCCTTCCTACTTTCTGAGTTGCCTTGTGTTTTGAATGTAACTTTAAATCCCATTGTATTGAATGTAACTGTCCACATGACTGGTTTCCCTCAAAACCCAGAGCATCTGTCTAGAAAGTAGAATTGATATTGTATTCATTTTTATGTTCTAAGAATCCAGCACAAGATGATACACACACACACAGTTTTTTTTGGAAAGAATGAATTAAAAACGTCTCCTTAACAAAAAAAATAAAAAATAAAAAAATAAAAATAAAAACGTCTCCTATCACAGTCTCTCCCACCACATCCCTGATCCTATTCTGGTTGTCCACAAGAGAATCTGAGCTCTGTCCAGCGTATAATCTGGCCCATCCTTTATTATTGGGCATTCCCAGCAAACCCTCTTTTAGCTCCTTCTGTTGTTTACTTGCTCAGCTGTGTTCAACTCTTTGGGGACCTCATGGACTGTAACCAGCCAGGAGCCTCTGTCCATGGGATTTCCCAGGCAAGAATACTGGAGTGGGTTGCCATCTCCTCCTCCAGGGCGATCTTCCTGACCTAGGGATCCAACCTGCATCTCCTGCATTGCAGGTGGATTCTTTACCACTGAGACACCAGGAAATCCTTGTACCTCTTGCTACACCTAACTTTTCATTTTTTAAGTTGTTGTTAGTTTATCCTGTCTGGTTGGTATTTTTTCTTTTTTTAATGGACAATGTCTTCACACTCCTTGCCTTTGCATATGTAGTTCCCTTAACGAATGTCCTTTCCTACTTCTCCAGTTTAGTTGCCTTCATTTAAATCACTTCCTCTTTGAAGCCTTCCTGTTCTTCTCCTGTCTTAGTCGATAAACTTAATGTTCCCATGAGTCTCTGATCAAACGTGTAATCCCTGGTATTTACTGCAGTTATTTTACATGTTAGTCCATCTGCCAAAAATATAGGACTTTTCAAAGACAGAGATTTTTAGCTTGTGTATCTTACTCTTCCCAGAATTTATGCCTGGCACAAGGCAGGTACTCAATCAACACCGTTAGTTGGATGAATGAACAAGTAAATGCACATGGTATTTTGAAGGGCAGCTTGTGGTGGCCATCTACAACTTATTCAGGGTGATATACTTGTATGCTGTTGTCTTACATTCACATCTCAGCCTGGCCCCTTGAGGCATTAGAGTAATGCAGGTGGAGAAATCTAATTACATGTGCCCTCTTTAAGGCCCTTACAGCAGAATTGCTAGATTTAACAACTAATAATAATGCAAGTTACTCAATTAAATTTGAATTTCCCAGAAACAACAAACAAGATTTTAGTGTAAATGTATTCCAAATGTACTTTTTAAAAAAAGTATTCATTGTTTATCATAAATTTAAACCTGACTGAATGTTCTCCTGTATTTTATCTGGCAGCCCTACCTCAACAACCAAATTCCCAAACCTCGTCTTCCTGCATTCTAACTCAGTAATTCTTAGAAAATGTTACAAACTATGCAGTCTTATCATCTTTATTAAATGTAAGCAACCAAAATCTACCAACTCTGCTTACTAAAATTTAGTGCATATTTAAACACTTTGTCTTCTTCCAAAACTTTTATTATATTTTAACCATCAGAGTTAGATTCTAATGTATATGAATTTAGCCTCTTAGCCACTTTAGAACTGGACCTGAGACGGAAAATCCAGATGACTTCACATCTGAAGTCTCTCCCTCGCTCGCTCTCTTTTTTTGTTGTTGCTCTCCTCTCTATTCTGCAGTAAATTTTAAATAACAGGAGATTACCCCGGACTCCTGTAGGGCGGTTAGGGAAGGCTCTCAGCCATTAGAAACCCTGCAGAGCTCTTTGGTCTGTAAAATACCACTTCCCTGCAGAGCTAAGGGGGTAGCCACACTACCCAGCGCTGGCACCTGCACCAACCAGCCCAGCAACCACCAAGTATTGTTACAGACTAGGCTTTCCACGAAAAGCCTATTTTAAAAATTAGAAGCATCATCTAATCTGAAATGGGGCATTTCCCGATTTCAGTTTCTTGGCATTGGTTAAGTATTCTCGCAGTGAAAAAAATTAAAGCACGAAACTCAGCTGCACCTATTTTTGTCTCAAAGGCACAATTCCCTTTACATCAAATCATATTCCCCTGCAACTTCAACATGGATGACAACTCTACACGACACAGCTTTTGGTTACAAGTAGTTAATTAGTTCTCCCTGTGGTTATGGAAAGATAATGTCACAAATATATCCCTTTTTTAACATCCAAACTTGCAAATTACAGGCTAAACACCGTCCTGCGTGTCTACATCTGCTTAGAACTCCAACGTCACAGCTCTGCGTTCTGAAAAATAAGAAAGGTTCATCAAAAATTACTAGGAAGTGGCGATTGGAAAGTGAGGGATTAAAAAAAAGACGTGTTAAAAAGGGGACAGGAGTGAAGACATGGCCCAACAGGGCCGCGAAGCAGAGGGAAATAGCTCTGTTGGGAGTGGAAAATCAACTTGCCAGGGCCGTGATAAGTCTGGGACATCACCTACACCTTCGTGAGAACCCACCATGACTCCCACGCTACTGTCCGCAGTCAGAGCGTGAGGACAAGAGTAGAAGGTGGGTACTCTCACAACCCGAAGACCACCGAGCAAACCGTCTGAAACGAACCGAAGAGAGTTAATGTGTCAAGAGCTTTACTTCCGGGAAGACCAACATCTCTATTTCGCCCAGTTGTTTCCAGGATGGCTTCTAGAAAATATTGCTTGGTAAGGGGAATCGTTTCCGAGCCACAGATTGTGTCTCAGATGTTCACGTTATAAAAATCATAATTGTTATTTATTCTTTCATAAAAGTAAGCCAGCGATAAACTAGCGCTTAACCTGAAAATCAGAAGAGCTTGTAACATGGAGAAAGTTCTTTGACGACTAACAGCCAGAAAAAAAAATCTCACTGATTATCTATTATACTGTAAAAGCCGATCTACAAAGAGAGGATAAATTTCCTGATGCCCGCTAAACCTATCCTGTTGCTTCTTACACGTTTATTCTGGTTTTTGGTAGTTTTTAATAGTTATAATTTGTCACTCCGTTTGTAAAAAACGGGTTTTCCTTGCTTCGGAACCTAATCATTTTTAAACTGGTTGACAGTCAATGTGACTATTTACGAAGTTGTTTCTTGCGTCTCGTTCCTGTGTTAGTAGCCCTTTCTGCACCAGAGTTCGATATATAAGATTTTTAGTTTTCTTTTCTTAACTTGATTAAGAAAATGCCTGTTCATTCCGACTTTACTTGCCTAAGTATAAACTAGTACTGGCCTGGAAATTGTGAACTGAATTTTACTACGTCTAGGAAGATAAAATGGAGACCCCCACTTCACATTGTAGCTTACAACGGAGATCAGCGACAGGGTTCCAGGCAATGTCCGGGCGCCTTTAAGAGGAAGCGCGGTAATTTTCCACCGCCCCGTTAGCCCCGCCCACGCGGTAGGCGGCTGGGCGCGGCGAAGTGCGGCTGCGTGGCGCGCGCCTTCTGTTGCTTGGAAACCACCTCCTCCACCCTCGGCGCCCAAAGTCCTTTTGTTTCCAAGATGGCCTCTGAGTCCTGTCTTAAAGAGCCAGGTACAAAGCCAGTTGAACACCCTTGAGCTTAGCAGAAAGCAAGAGTCGTAATGGCTGACTTTAAGAGTATTCTGTGCCAATAGCCAATATTTATTTGCTTTTATAACGTTAAAAAAATCCTTGTAGTTAGGTCGTCTGGATGGGGAAAAAATCAGGGAGTGTCTCAGGGTGTGTGTTAAGTCATGGACTAAGAGATGTGGTAGCGCTTTTGGCTTCAAAGTCGGTGATACATTAGCTTTTCATAAAAATACCCGTTTTTCCTGTTAAACTAGCTCAGGAAGAAGTCTTTTTAAACTGGCTTAACCACAGAGACCATATAATTACAAGGAGCTCAATCAGGGTAATAGCCCCTGGCTGTGTCACCTTCACTTTAAAGTTTTTTCTATTTTTCTCTTTCTTGAGAAGTTAATTTATATTCAAATTAATGGTACTATAATTATCATAACATTGTAAATTCCTCTGGAGATAAGTAACCGTATTTTCCCCATTGCTTCCCTGGGGCCACAGATGGTATAGAATTTGCCTGCAATGAAGGAGACCTGGGTTGGATCCCTGGGAAGATCCCCTGGAGAAGGGAATGCAAACCCACTCCAGCATTCTTGCCTGGAGAATCCCATGGACAGAGGAGCCTGGCAGGCTACAGTTCAAGAGTCGCACAGAGTGGGACACGACTGAACGACTAACACTTCACTTTGTATCCCAGAAATGTTTCTGCCTATAACCTTGAAATAATTCTAATTAAACTATGGAGGCTTTATACTCTGGAAAACACTGTTCTATGAAGCCGGTTTCCCCATTTTGTCTCTCATTTTCAGGTGAGAAACTAAGCCACCAGGAGGTTAAGTGCCTGAAGCAAAGATGGAAGGGAGAGTCAAACCCCGACTTTATAAGGAGAGCCTGTGCTAGCCTGCCATTGTGCTGTACTGCTGTCTGTAAATACTGCAGAGAGTACACAGTATCTTCTAATTGTGGATCTCTCAGAGAGGAGTGTGAAAATCTGTTTCTCTGAAGTCTGTTCTGCTTTGTCATGAACAGACTTTTCACATTTATATCAGGGCATTTAGATGCTTACCCATACCCTGAGCTGGAAAGACCCAAACTCAACCAACCTTGGTGGCAGGTGTTGAGGAAATATAATTAAAGACAAAATCTCCTGCCAACCCCCCAAAACTCTCCACAGAAGCAGAAGAGAAAGAAAGCTGTTTTACTACTGAATAAGCATTAAACCAAAATATGATGGGCATCACAGGCAATCCACTGAGAGGCTGCAAAGATGGAAAGGAATTTCACTTTTACACAGCGAAGCAGATATACCCTATTATTAATACTATCTCTTCTCAAGATATACAGTAACTAGTCGGAGGGCTTGACAGTACCATTTGTCACGTATAGTTCATCCTAAATTCACCTTGGTAATTGATAGCTGCTATCTGTATCAGTCAATTAGTTTATCCGAAGAAAAGACTTCTTACATATTTACGACAGGAGGTAAGTCAGAAACTTGGAAACAGGGACCTTGTGAAGTTAGATTCCTACTCTCCCAGGGAGAGTCATCTTTCTAAAGAGAGGAAATAGGGGTGTTATCTTCCTTGATGATTCCATTTCAAAGAGATAGCTCCCAGGTCTTTGAGAAAGGCATTCCTGTGTTGTAAAGCTGGCAAGAGGCTTATTTAGCTTTTAAAAAGGTTTGTGTAATTCTTAAAGGGCCAAAGAAGGAATTTACAACCATAAAATTTCTAATGTAAATGGGGAAAGAAACAGGGTTGGGGGAGAGAGGTCTCTTTCCCTTTCAGGACTAGGGAGATTTCTTATTTAATTTAGATTTGTGTTGACCTTGACACTAGATGCAGGGACAACTCAGGCCAGTTCTTCCAATCAACGATTCAGTTTGCATTCAGATTTTGACTACAGGTCCATCCTTCCCACAGACGTAATAGCCAAATAGCAGGAAATCAGGAGAAGAGTATTACCAAACGTTGAGGATTGAGTTTTCTATTCTAATTCAAAATCTTACATTCTGGTTTCTTTGAAATGACAGCTAATTCCTAGCAGACGCTGAGTGGATTTACATGCTGCAGCAGTCAGGAGGACTTGTCCGAGAGCTGCCAACCGGACAACGGGATTTGATGCTCTTTTGAGTTCCTCTTTCGTCCTCTTGCCGTTGCCTGACAGGGAAGACCTCTTTTTACCACTCGGTCTCCTGAATCTCACACTTGTATTTTAGCTTCTTTAACAAAAGGCTCTGACTGCTTGTGGCCCCCACACCTTAGCATGTGCTAACACCTCAACCTGGACCACCACCTTCCTCCACCGTTTCTACTAGCTTGGCTCAGCTAGCAATATAACTGACCTAGACTCATCCTCTGGATTCCTTCCCTGGCCCTCTTCCCTACCCACTCACCTTCCTCTGATTTGATTTCCTCTGGGCTCCCAGAACTCTTGGTAATTTCCCCTGTTTCAGCACACACACACACGTGTGTGTGTGAACTCATATATGATGTATTTATCCATAAGCTTCATGAGAGCAGAGTTTTTTTTGCTTTTCTGTTTTTTAGATCTTTGTGTTCCCAGCACCTCAGAGCAGAATACCTAGATGAATACGACTGAGATCTCAAACTGGTGACCTACAGGCCTTACCCAGCCCACCAAATTAATTTTGTTTGGCTCTTTTCTCAAATTTATTTTTTAAAATGTCAGGTCACATTTTAAAATCTGCATTTACATACTGATCAGGGTCTTTGACTTCTCCTGAAGAATGATCTATGCCCCCAGGCCCCGCCCCCAAGCCTGTTTCCATGTGGCAGCAGGCACCTAGCGCAGAGTCGGGCCCCTTTGACCAGACGCCAGCGCTTCACATTATTGCAGCCTCTGCCACTCCCTGTTGCTTCCTCCCTGAGCCTCCGTATGAGGTGTCACTTATATTTAGTGTGCACTAATGTTTTTCTTGCAGTTAACTCTCTCTTAGTACCAAAAGAGAGAACAAGGCTAAAGCATCTTTCAAGAGTAGTGGGAGAGAGCTCATTCATTTCTTGGAAATGAAGAGTTGCCTCTGTGTTTATAAGGCACATAAAATGTGTCTGTCTCCATTTTTCTCAAATTTACCTGCTTTATTTATTTACATTATCTTCTTGGTTCCTATAGATATTTGAGGTTTTGACCCTGAGAATAGATATGCAAAAGCTGTTTGAGGAAAGAAAAGCCATTAACTGCAAATGGTTAAAATTTCACACTTTTTAAGTCCAGCTACTTAAACCAACTTCCCAAACTACCACCTTTAGCCAGTCTTTCAATATCACCCTGAACATCTTTTTTAACGTGTTGCATTTTGGTTGGGTGTGCACATGACACTCAGATTCCTATAGCAGCTACCTTATCAAAAACCAGTGAGGAAAGTTCAGCTCTGTGCCCTTTGTCCTTAATGACTCAACAGGCATAGAATGCACACAACCAAAACAAGTTTAGTCTATGCAAGTAATTTTCCACAGCACCTTATATATGATAGACAGTGTTTGATGCATAGAACTGAAAACTACTTTTTAAAACATAAAATGAGGAAATGGTTAGTCCTGTTGCTGTTAGTGATTATATCAAAATGAGCATCTGAATAAATACTACCTTCAAAAAGATGCATGCACCCCAATATTCACAGCTGCACTATTTACAATAACAAAAATATGGGAGCAACATCAGTGTCCATCAACCGATGACTGGATAAAGAAGATGTGGTATATTTATACAATGCAATATTGCTCAACTATAAAAAAATGAAATTTTGCCATTTGCAAGGACATAGATTTGGAGGGCACTATGCTAAGTGAAATAAGTCAGAGAAAAACAAATACTGTATGATATCATTTATATGTGGAATCTAAAAAAAAGTAGTGACTATAACAAGAAACAGATTTAGAAAACAAACTAGTGAGGGGAGGGGTGTGGGGGAGGAGCATGATCAGGGTAAGGGATTAAGAGGTAAAAACTACGATGTATAAAATGAATAAACTACAAGGATATATTGTTGAGCACAGGGAAAATAACCAATATCTTATAATAACTATAAATGGAATATAACCTTTAAGAAGTGTGAATCACTGTTCATCTGAAGCTATAATATTGTAATTAAAAAAAATAAATACTACGTTTTCTCTCAACACTAGTGAGACGAGAAGTACTGATGCATGTACAAAGTAGAAGGATATTATTTATTCTGTCTTGCATGAAACATACCAAGAAAAGATTCAAGAAACATACCAAGAAAATTCATATTCAAGAAGTTATAAATGTTTTGAATCCCAGAGTTTTGTTTAATGGAGTTTCTGTTTTCAAGGAAAGGTTTGGAATTATTATTTCCTTCTAAATTCTCATAGCTTAGGGACTTCCCTGGTGGCCCAGGGGCTAAGACTCTGCGCTCCTAATGCAAGGGGCCTGGATCCCGTCCCTGGTCAGGGAACTAGATCCCACATGCCCCAGTTAAGACCTGGTGACTAAGTCAAATAAGTAACTAAATAAATATTTGAAAAATAAATTCTCATAGCTTAGAGTCACCTTATTTGAATAAGAATCCTGTCTGCTTTAGTGGACTGGAAAATTTTTCTGAACACCTGGAATGTCGTATAATACTGAGTGTGAAGTGATGATGTGAAGTCAAGACAAAGTGTTCCCTCTGCTCCGGACCTGCTCTGACATCATGAAACGTATAGTCCAGTCATCTGTCCCCTTCTTCTTGCCTGGGGTTTTAGAGTCATTAAATTACTGTTTTGCCTGGCCTTATTAGTCCTTTCCAAATATGTAGAGTTATTAAGGCAGGGGATTCCCTGGTGGTCCAGTGGTCAGGAATCTGTGCTTTCACTGCCACAGGCGCTGGTTCAATCCTTGGCCTGGGAATTAAGATCCCACGTGCTGCAAGGTGCAGTCAAATAAATAAGAATTAATAGGGCCATCAGTTGGGGGTAGGATCAGTTAGGAAAAGCTCACAGTTAATTGTGCCATTGTTGTTCAATCACTGTCATGTCCGACTTTGCAACCTCGAAGACTGTAGCATGCCAATAGTATGCTCCTCTGTCCTCCACTATCTCCTGGAATTTGCTCACATTCATGTCCATTGAGTTGGTGATACTATCTAACCATCTCATTTTCAGCCATCACCTTCTTTTTCTTTCAGTCTTTTCGAGTATCAGGGTCTTTTCCAGTGAGTCAGCTCTTCACATCAGGTAGCCAAAGTATTGCAGCTTCAGCTTCAGTCCTTCCAATGAATATTCAAGGCTGATTTCCTTTAGGATTGCCTGGTTTGATCTCTTTGCAGTCCAAGGGACTCTTGAGGGACTTCTCCAGCACCACAATTTGAAAGCATCAATTCTCCAGTGCTCAGTCTTTATGGTCCAGCTCTCACATCCATACATGATTACTGGAAAGATCATAGCTTTGACTATACAGACCTTTGTCAGCAAAGTGATGTCTCTGCTTTTAATATGCTGCCTAGGTTGGTCATAGCTTTCCTTCCAAGGAGCAAGTGTTTTTAATTTCATGGCTGCAGTCACCGTCTGCAGTTAATTTTGGAGCCCAAGGAAAGGAAATCTGTCACTGCTTTCACTTTTCCCCCTTCTGTTAGCCATGAAGTGATGGGACCAAATGCCATGATCTTAATTTTTTTAATGTCAGATTTCAAGCCAGCTTTTTCACTCTCCTCTTTCACACTCATCAACAGGCTCTTTAGTTACTGCCATTAGAGTGGTATCATCTGCATATCTGAGGTTGTTGATACTTGGACGAGCAATTTTGATTTCAGCTTGTGATTCACCCAGCCTGGCGTTTGGCATGATGTACTCTGCAAGTAAAGTCAAATAAGCAAGGTGACAATATACAGTCTTGTCATACTCCCTTCTCAATTTTGAACCAGTCGTTCTGTGTCCGTTTCTGTTTCTTCTTGATCGACATACAGGTTTCTCAGGAGACAGGTGAGGTAGGTGGTCTGGTATTCCCATCTCTCGAAGAATTTTCCACAGTTTGTTGTGATCCACACAGTCAAAGGCTTTCGCGTAGTCAATGAAGCAGAAGCAAATGTTTTTTTCTGGAATTCCCTTGCTTTCTCTATGATCCAATGAATGTTGGCAATTTGATCTCTGGTTCCTCTGCCTCTTCGAAACCCAGCTTGTATATTGGAAGTTCTTGGTTCACGTACTGTTGAAGCATAGCTTGAAGAATTTTGAGCATAAGCTTGGTAGCATGTAAAATGAGCCCGATTGTAAAGTACTTTGAACATTCTTTGGTATTGCCTTTCTTTGGAATGAAAATTGACCTTTACCAGTCCTACGGCCACTGCCAAGTTTTCCAAATTTGCTGATATATTGAGTACAGCACTTTAATAGCATCATGTTTTAGGATTTTAAATAGCTCAGCTAGAATTCCATCACCTCTACTAGCTTTGTTTGTAGTAATGCTTCTTAAGGCCTACTTGACCTCACACTTCAGGATTTCCAGCTCTAGGTGAGTGACTACACCGTCGTGGTTATCTGGGTCATTAAGACCTTTTATGCATCTTTCTTCTGTGTGTTCTTGCCACCTCTTCCTAATCTCTTTTGTTTCAGTTAGGTCCTTACTATTTCTGTCCTTTATTGAGCCCATCCTTGCATGAAATGTTCCCTTAATATCTCCAATTTTCTTGAAGAGATCTGTAGTCTTTCCCATTCTATCGTTTTCCTCTCTTTCTTTGCATTGTTCATTTAAGAAGGCCTTTTTATTTCATTTGCTATCCTCTGGAACTCTGCACTCCGTTGGGTATATCTTTCCCTTTCTCCCTTACTTTGTGGTTCTCTTCTTTCCTCAGTTAATTGTAAAGCCTCCTCTGACATACTCTGCCTTTAAACACCCCCCCCGCCCCCCCCGTCGTCAGTTTTCCTTTTAGGCACACTTACAAACAAGTCACAGAAAGACAGTGGAGTTCTCAAGGGAAAGGTACATCAGGTAGTTTTAGATCTATTAAACTCATGCTAAAGAGTTCTACGCAGGAGGAGAAAAAACAACTATGCAAATTGCTTTTCTTTTGGACTTGAGAAAAGAGGATGAGCCCACCACCCACTAGAAAGGACTTAAAATCAAGTTAGAGTCCCGATGCCCGTGTTTTCATGAAGAGACTCAGTAGGGTTGGGACGATGGCTGTACCAATGAGAAAATGGAGATGTCTCCTCTCTCAGAGCTTAGAAGCTGTCCCCAAGTTTAAATTCCAGTCTCTGTTGAAATGAGACTGGTGACTCTTCCTTGGTGGCTCAGAAGGTAAAGAATCTGCCTGCCATGCAGGAGACCCAGGTTCTAGCTCTAGATCAAGAAGATCCCCTGGAGAAGCGAATGGCTATCCATTCCAGTATTCTTGCCTGGGAAATACCACCCATGGACAGAGGAGCCTGGTGGGCTACAGTGCATGGGACTGCAAAGAGTCAGACATGACTGAGTGACTAACACACAGATACACATGGTGTTGGTACAAGAACCACAAGGGCTTCCCAGGTGGTACTAGTGTGAAGAACCCGTCTGCCAATGCAGAAGATATAAGAGATATGGGTTTGATCCCTGAGTCAGGAAGATCCCCTGGAGGAGGAAATGACAACCACTCCAGAGGATCGTGGAGGGCTACAGTCCATAGCATCACAAAGAGTTGGACACAACTGAAGCGACTTAGCATACACGCACGTGCAAGGACCGCACAACCTCTAGTAGGGAAGGAAGCTTATTGGTAAATAGATTAATTGTATGTGATATAAAACAGACTCATTTGGAGAACTACATTTACTTCTGAGAAACTGAAGCCTTGATTACTGCTATTTCTCTAAGCAAGCTGCAATGGTTGTGTCTTACCTACAAAAACAGAATACTTAAATAGTTAATCTTTGCAGGTTTTCATTTGCTTCAAAAAAAGATATTGCAAATACTTTGGTCCATGACTTTAAATCTGTTCAGGATTGTTACTTTATTTGATGAGGAAAACACTCTGCTGCATGCTCACCTCCCAGTTCGAGTCAGAACCCAGTCGTGGGTCTACACAGGACTTTTCTCCTGTCCTTTCTGCATTTGTTTCTTTTTTTTCCCTCACGTGTTTTTGAATAGTTTCCTTTAAACACCCAAGAATGTAGCTAAGTAGAAGAAGGAGGCCAAAGAGTTCAAAATCTGTTACCTATGACACACTGGCAGGGCCGCGTGATGCGTATGTGCTCTGTCGTGTCTGACTCTGCGACCCCACGGACTGCAGCCCACCAGGCTCCTCTGTCCATGGGATTTCCCAGGCAAGAATACTTAAATGTGTTGCCATTTGTTCCTTCAGGGCATCTTCCCAACCCAGGGATCGAACCTATGTTTCTTTTCGCCTTAAATGTGTGGTCTGTCTCTCAAGCTTTTGGACTGAGATGTCTCATGAAGGCAGAAGATCCTGCAGCCCAGGAAAATCTACTGACCCAGTTTCCCAAGAAGAGTAAAACTCACAGATACCAAGGAGCGGTTCCGTACATGAAAAAGTGAGGTGAGGCGTGATGAATTCTACCCTTTTCTAGAACCAGGAATGGAAGACTACAAGTCTTAAGTTTAGCCACAGGAAAGGATCGGTGAAAATTTCCATATATACAAATCACGGGTAATGTAAAATCTAGCACACAGGCCACAGGCTTAGGCAAGCTAGAGGTTTAAACTAAGTTTGCTTCATTTTGTAAGACTGTCTGTCACACAAGCTGTAAATCAGAGGACCCCTGGCTCTGGGCCCCTTTCTGTTTGTGGACAGTAAATTTACATCCTTTGTCCCTGGAAGACAAACTCTAAGCAGTAACCTTGGCTACCATTGCTGCACATTTCCAGTTCTACGCTCAGTTTTAGAAAACGGGTTAGGGGGAAAGGGTGGGGGGAAAAAGCATTTCACTCTGCCTCAGTTATTGACACCGAGAAGGAAGCACTCCTCAGACTGTTCAGAGGGGAAACAATGAGTCATTCATGCTGTCAGCCCAGGTGGTGCATGAATTCCAGACAAGCCACTGAGTTAACCCCTGCAGGCCTCCTCTCCCCCCTGGGCTCCTTCCCGCCACCAACCCCCCCCCCCAGCACACACACCCCAACCCCGTGGCCTCCAGGGAAGAGGGGGCGGCAAGGGGGCTGTGCTGGGAGGAAGTCCTAGCGGTAACCAAGGCACTGCCTCTGCAGTGTCAGTCCCGGGGGCCTCGAGCTGTTTCTCACCATGTGACTGGCTCCAGGAGAGGGTGGGGAAATGAAAACACTCTGCCGGGATATATTTAGTTGAAGTGCAGCTGGGGAAGCGCTTAAACAAGGGAGCTTTTGTCCTCATGCTGAAGTGTTTTTCTTAACTCCCCAAGGCTGAAAAAACTTAAGCCACTGGACTGATTTTTCTCCCCACTCGATTTTCTCTTCTTTGGGGGATGTTCTTATGCTGAAAGTTTAGAATTACCTGGGGTTTGCTGAGCAAATTTGATGCCAAACTGACACAAAAATCTCCACAGTTAAGAGATTAATTAAAATGCAGATAATTTCTGAGCACATTATATGTGGTTTGTGTGTGTGTGTTCATCGCTCAGTCGCATCCAACTCTACATGCACCATGGGCTGTGGCCTGCCAGGCTTCTCTGTCCATGGGATTCTCCAGGCAAGAATGCTGGAGTGGGCTGCCATTTCCTTCTCCAGGAGATCTTCCTGACTCAGGGATCGAACCTGAATCTCCTGCATTGCAGGCAGATTCTTTACCGTCTGAGCCACCAGGGAAGCTGGTACCTTCTTGCAATTAATTTACTGTTGATTCACCCTGGAAGTTAGGTATTTTCAGATGCCTTTACTGGACAATGTATGGAGTTAAAAACGTAATTAAGTTTTATAAACTGACAGAACCCTGTTTCCCTTGAGTTGATTCACATTTTCCAGTAATGAAAGATTTACTTCTGCGCTGATGAGCACAGCATCTTTGCAACAGATTACTGATGAGCCACGTTCATTGGTTCTCGTTCACGACCTCCCTCCAAAAACCACCGTGAACTGCCACCTTGCTACGAGGTTTTTCAGCCACTGTGTCAATGTTGTATATCAAGGGCACACCGTCTACTATTAAGAAGTAGCACAGGAAATATTTTACATGAAAATGCCATTTGCAGTTATGAATCCAGGGCGGAAACTGCTGGTCAAGAAGCTCGTGTTTTGGGTTGATACAAGAGAGCCAGGTTGTATTAGTCAGGATTCTCTAGAGAAACAGAACCAATGGGGGGGTGTGTGTGTGTGTGCGTGCGTGTGTGTGAGTGTGAATGAAGAGAGAGATAGAGACTGGTATTTTTGTTTGTTTCATGTCTATATTGACAAGACGGGGGAAAAAAGGGTCACAGCATTTCAGACTTTATTCAAAGACACAAACGGCAACAAAGAGCACTCACAAGTGACAGGCATGGTCCCTAAGGCCCTGGCTCAAAGGCCACCCTGGAGGGTGTGGGTGACTTCTCAGCCCTTCCTCTCAGCCTCTCTCTCTCTTCCTCCTCCATGCCTCACGGACACCCCTGAGTTCAGTGAAAACTGTGCAGAAACGAAGTCACTCTAGAGGAGGTTGGGCCCTGCCTGGCCAGTGTCGCCCACATGGCAGCCCTGGGCAGCTGAAGAGTGGGGGTCACCGGTCACGTGACACCCCCACAGCCAATGGCCAGGCTTCTCTCTGAAGTGGTCAGCCGGACTCTCCCAGAGGGAGACGGCTTTCAAGAAAAAAACACCAACTTGGTTCACGAAGGGCTTGGGTAAAATGCTTTCCCAGAAACCTTAAGAAATGATTCACTCTCAGATTCCTGGAGCATTGAGCAACTGAAACAGTCACTGGCTTGCCCGGAGGTGAGATCTTGGTGAAAGGCAGCCTGCTGGTTCCGCAGAGGGCTCAGCGAGGGGCTCGGCGGTCTTTGCACAGACTCCACAGTGGACCCATGAGAAGCACGATGAGCGAAATGGCACATCCAGAGGGGCTGGGCCCCAGCTGCCCTCCAGCCTCCTTGCTCCTGCTTGCTGGCTTGGGACCAGAGGCTGGTTTTCAGACGAGCCCCAGGAAAGCAGGTCTGCTTGGGCTTGAGGCCCAGATGCCGAGGCTTCCCTCCTTTCAGTCTGAATGTGCTTATTCCCTTTGGCCAGAGTTCCTCTCCCATTGTCCTCTGTCCTGCCCAGTCGACAGCAGCTTTTCCTTGACATGTTCAAATCTTTTTTTTTTTTTCCCTCCCCCTAAAGATGTCAGGATGGAAACCCTCCACCATTCTGCAGGGGTAACTGTTTACTGTAGGTAGCAGTTCCTCTAACACTTTATACCTGTAAAAATCCTGGGCACAGGCCAGACGTCTGTGGTACCAACGTTCATATTCACGTTGAGGTGTAGACACAGTGAGTCAGCAGGAGCCCCGGACACACACTTCTCCCCTACTCTACACACAGACATGTGAGGGCCATGTGAGGTTCCTGTCTGGGTTGGGGCAGGTCACAGGCTCAAAGGGCACTTGGCAGAGTCCATAGTCACTTTCAACAACCCTGACCCCAGACCCATGAGGTGAGCGGCTGAGCTGGTGATGGGCAAAGGGAGCCTCAGCGTAGAAGGAGCCATGGGCTTGCGGGGTCTTTTATGGACAAAGCACTCCCCATGGGCACCTCCCCTTCTCTGGACCACCTGCCACACTAGGAAAGTTAGCTGAAGAAAAGCCTGCGTTTTCTGGCCCCTTTGTGTTCCACGACTGCTCACCAAGACTCGAAAGCTCAGAGAGCAAGTCCAGTTACAAGTTCTGAGGCTTGGCTCCTCTGAGTGGAATAGTGTAGGATCCTCGACGCCTCGGCACCCACAGAAGGACGTAGTGGTGAGGGTCAGGGTAAGGGGAGGGACTCCTCAGCCCGCCCGGAAAGTGCACACACACTATGGTAAATGGTGCGCACTCACCACCACTGCCGAGGTCAGAAACCAAGAAGAAACACAAATATCGCACTTTGGGTTAAAGCATTTTCAAGAAACAACCACAAAAACAATGGCCACTTTTGATACTACAACCTACCACATTTGGCAACTTTCAGAGAAAACAGCTGTCTCCACCCCAAGCCATCAGAGGGTCCAAGATCCCTTTATCCTGGGCCCCAGTTTAAAAAGTCAAGGAAGGAAGACGGACCAACGGAGGGCAAGAAAAGGCTGAAGAAGCAGTTATACAACACCTACAGCGCCCACCAGTCTGGGTGTCTGCCTCCCTGCAAGAACCGTCTGCCTTGAACCTCTTCTTGGGGAGAAGGTGAGCTATCAGGGGGGCCCAGCTGCTGGAGACAAAGGAGGCAAGCTGAACATGGGAGCCGCCGTAGCCTCCAGAGCTGTGACCCCCAGTCTCAAACCATAATCAGGGACACCCCATCCTCCCCTCCTCAGAGGCTCTATTCATAGAAATATGGGGTACTCTGGTGACTCTATCCTTCACGAAAACTTCAATTCAGCCAGCCTAAACCAGATTCCTCTGCGTCTGTTGCATTAGTCTGGCGTGTATGGGAGAGAAATGTGGTGTGACTAAGCAGCTGCCCACGTCCAACAGGGCACACTCAGGTGAAAACGTGGCAAAGCTCAGGACAACACTCTTGCGTGTGCTCGGCCTTCCCAGAAGTACAGCCTCTGCAAGCACCTAGGCCTTCCTCTTCCCCGCCCCCATCCCTAGATAAGCTCCATCTGGGAACCCAGCCCAGCCGCTCTTGTAAAGATACGTTACAACACTAGCTAAGAAAACAAAAGCAGGTTTCTTTAAAAGGTATTGTGCAGCCGGAAGCGGCATCTGTCTGCGGGTTCCTGTGGCTGGGGGTGGGGTTCCTTTGGTTTTGACCAGAACACTTCTCCGCTGGGGGGGCCAGGCTTGGCGTGGCTTTGCAGAAGCTCGGTTACGGGAGTGAGACTGAACGTCACAGAGGTGCTCGGGTGGGTCGCGCTCACGTCACCGAGGACTCCGGAGTTTACATCCGAGATCCTCTGTCCTGAAGAACCTTCGCCTTCTCGCTAGGTTGGATGACAATGCCGTTGGTCGAATTATTTAGTTCTCTGGAGACAACACAGAGGAATTCTGCCTGATCCTCGTTCCCATAAGGCAATGGCACCCCACTCCAGTACTCTTGCCTGGAAAATCCCAGGGGGGAGGAGCCTGGTAGGCTGCAGTCCATGGGGTCGTGAAGAGAGGGACACGACTGAGCGACTTCACTTTCACTTTTCACTTTAATGCATTGAAGAAGGAAATGGCAACCAACTCCAGTGTTCTTGCCTAGAGAATCCCAGGGCCGGGGGAGCCTGGTGGGCTGCCATCTATGGGGTCGCACAGAGTCGGACACGACTGAAGCAACTTAGCAGCAGCAGCAGCAGCATGCTGATTAGCTGTTGGAATCTCCAGCCGTCGGACATAGTGGACACCATCTGCCTGAGCGCCTCCTCTTGGCGTTGCAGGACTCTGTACACGTGCTTCGCTGGGCCCTGGGAAGCTCAGTTTTTCTTGTTGATATCACCTCCTTGAAACCAGTCGCTGGAGAGATGCAATGTTGTAAAACTCCACTTCCTCCAGCCGCCTTTTCTGCCAACTCCTTCCTAAAGATGAGCTTCCCTTGACGGGGGTAGTTTAGGAGTGGACCCAAGTAAATAGGGTCCCTGTCAGTCAGATAGGCCCCTGTCTCGTCCTCGTCTGTGTCCAGCCCCGGATCCTCCTGGCAGCAGAGGCGTCAGAGAAAAGACCTGGGCTCCAGGCCTAGGGTCTGTCTGGTGGTCATGGAGTAAGGTGCTGCCCCGTTCAGCCGGATTCTGCGGGCCGATCACCGCCCCCTGACCCGGCGGCCCGGGACCCGGGCTCCAGCGGCTGCGCGGCGGCCCACAGTCGCAGGGGCCAACTGCAGCTCCGCCATCTTGGGCCGCCGCCGCTGCCCGCGCGCCCGAGACTGACTGATTGATTGGGAATTGGCTCATGGACTCTTTGCGACCCTATGGACTGTAGCCTACCAGGCCCCTCTGTCCATGGGATTTTCCGGGCAAGAGTACTGGAGTGGGCTGCCATTTTCTTCTCCAGGATTATGGAGGTCAAGTCCAAAATCTGCAGGGTGAAATGACAGGCCGGACACCCAGGAAGAGCCAGTGTTGCAGTTCAAGTCCAAAGGCGGTCAGCTGGCAGAATTCCCTCTTCTTCAGGGCAGGTCCACCTTTGTTCTGTTCAGGCCTTCAACTGATTGGGTGAGGCCCATTCACAGTACAGAGGACAATCTTCTTTACTCAAAGTTCACCAATTTAAATGTTAATCTCACCCAAAACTATCTTCACAGAACCATCCAGAATAATGTCTGACCCTGTATCCGGACACTGTAGTCTAGCCAAGTGGGTACATAAAATTAACCATCCTGTAGGCTAACACACGCATTTTGAAAAATTCACTTGTTATAGTACAAGATTGCTTATCAGATTGAAGCTGTTGTAAGGGTATAAAATGCATAAGGTAGAAAAAATAAAAATAAATGCATAAGGTAGGATCCCCTGTTTTCAGGATCCTCCCTTTTGCTCTCTCTTCCGCCCTCTCTCTCGAGGCTTTCCTTGGGAACCCAGGCACAGTGTTGTGCAGAAGCAGAAGCCCCAGAGAAGCCCCCAGCCAACACCAACATCATCTCCCAGTCCCCAGGGGCTCCTGCCCCAGCCTTCAGTCTTCCAGCTGTGCCCAGACATGTGGTGCCAGTTGCACCCTGTCTCAATCTCTGACCCACAGAAACCATGAGAATTTTCTTTAAATTTAATGCTATTTCAAGCCACTAAATTTCGGGGTAACTTGCTACACAGTAATAGGTAACCAACATGTAAGATTATGGTTAACTTTGTAAAAAACTACTAAAGTGTTTTCCAATATAATTTTAGCATTCTGTACTCCTACCAGCAGTATATGATGGTTCCAGGTGGCACAGAGGTAAAGAATCTGCTTGCCAATGCAAGAGATGCAAGATATGTGAGTCTGATCCCTGGGTAGGGAAGAGCCCCCCGCCCCCACAGTAGGATATGGCAACCCACTCCAGTACTCTTGCCTGGGAAATTCCTTGGACAGAGGAGCCTGGTGGGGTATAGTGCATGGGGTCACAAAAAGTCAGACGCAACTGAGCATGCATGCACGCACGCATGCACACACACACACACAAAACACACACACACACACATTTATCATCAAAGTCTTCCTAGTGGGTGTGAGGTGGTTGCTTGCTGTGATGTTAATTTGCATTTTCCTGATGATGCCACACCTACTTTGGATCAGAAATATTATTACCCAACTTAGAAGCCAACCTCATTTACTATGCTGTTTCATAGTCACATGTCATAGAGCTTGTGCTGACATTTCCAATTTGTTTTAACAATGATTGCTACCACATTGAATCTCTAAGGTTAAGAGTCATCTTAAGCTAACTTAAGAGGTTAAGCATTTATCTTGTTTGCATACCCCCAGAAGAATGAGGAATAAAAGCCATCTGGTCACAGGTGTGGGGCTCCTGGCCTAACAACACCATCATCTGTTGTTAATTGGTATTAATATGTTTTTTTGAGAAATGCTATGTGCCAGGCATTGCACATGTAGACGCTCACTTACCACAACACCTCTATAATGTTCAGGTTATTATTTTGAGCCTGTTCCAAAGGAAGAGAGGTTCAGAGAGCTCAAGAAACTTGGCTGTTGTCACACACTGAATTTGAACCCAATATCCTTTTACCTGATCTAAAACAGATTTCTCAGGCTTCCCTCGTGGCTCAGCGGTAAGGAATCTGCCTGAAAATGCAGGAGACGGGTTCGATCCCCAGGTCCAGGAAGATCCCACGTGCCATGGAGCAACTAAGCCTGTGCACAACTATTGAGCCTGTGTTCTAGAGCCAGAGAGCTGAGCCCACATGCTGCAACCGCTGAGCCCAGACACTACAGCCTGCAGTTCCCAGCAAGAGAGTAGCCCCTGCTTGCCACAACCAGAGAAATGCCCACACAGCAACGAAGACTCTGCACAGCCAAAAACAGGTAAATACAATTATTAAAAAAAAAGATTTCTCCTCACTTCTTTCTTATTTTGTACCAGAATGTAAGAAGAATTTTTGGCCTAAAGTTAACAGTATAAAATATTCTAGTCTGGGAGCTGGGAGATTGAGTTTTACTCCTGGCTTTGTCACTAATCAAGGGTCCCCTCTAGGGCCACTTCCTCTTTGGCTCACAGTTCCTCATTATTAAAAATAAAAGGTTGGGTTAAGATACTTTCCAGCTCAAAAATCACTTTATAGCAGGCACTATACTAAGCATTGTGCAAGTGTTAGCTTATTTTTATATATATATATATATCTCAGAAAAGCCTTATGCTATATGCTGCCTGCCGCTGCCAAGTCGCTTCAGTCGTGTCCAACTCTGCGCGACCCCATGGACTACAGCCTACCAGGCTTCTCTGTCCATGGGATTCTCCAGGCAAGAACATTGGAGTGGGTTGCTATTTCCTTCTCCAATGCATGAAAGTGGAAAGTGAAAGTGAAGTCACTCTGTCGTGTCTGACTCTTATCGACCCCATGGACTGCAGCCCACCAGGCTCCTCCATCCACAGGATTTTCTGGGCAACAGTACTGGAGTGGGGTGCCATTGCCTTCTCCCTTATGCTATATATAGGTGCTATTATTCTTCCCATTTTACAGATGAGTAAACTGAGGTAAAGAGATGAAATAATTTTCCCAAAGTCACAAAACTGGAAAATGGCACAGCTATGATTTATATATTTAGGGTACACCACAAAGCATGCAAGATCTTAGTTCCCTGATCAGGGCTCAGACCTGTGTCCCCTGCAAGGGAAACACAGAATCTTAACCCCTGGACTATCAGGGAAGTCCCAAGTTGGTTTATCTATCTATCTACCTACCTACCTGTCTGTCTGTCTGTCTATCTATCTATCGATCTATCTATTTGTTGGCCAGTATAGCTGTGATTTAAACCCCAGCTGTCTGGCTCCAGAGGATATGGTGTTACTCAGCTAGGTAGCATTTATAGAAAGCTTTTTTTTTTTTTTTAGGAAAGTTTAATTTTAACAAGACTTTATGATATCATGAGTTGCATTTTTCTCTCCACATCCTCACCCTCCCTTCCACTTAAAAAAAAAAAAACAAACCCAAACTTTATTTATTTATTTATTTGGCTGCACTGGGTCTTGTTTGCAGCATGTGGGATCTAGTTCCTTGACCAGGGAATGAACCTGGATCTCCTGAATTAGGAGCGCACAGTCTCAGTCACTGGACCACCAGGGAAGTCCCCCTCCTACTTTTTGAATGAAAACACTGAGCCTCAAAAAATGTATGATGTCCCAAGTCCCACAGCCAGCTAGTGGCAGAGCCAGGATGGGATGCCCAGGCAGCTTGTCATCCAAGTCTGGGTTGACATGTCCCCGTGAGTCAGAGCCCCCAGGAGTAAGAGACCACAGCGTTGCTTACCCCTGGGAATCTCGCCAAAGGCGAGAAACACCTTCGCTGATCTGACAGGACCACACCTTCCCCTCCAGATTCCAGCCTGGCTGGTTTGCCCTTCTTTCTCTGCCTCTCCTCTCACCAAGCCAGTTGCATGGGAATCAGAAGAGCTACAAATGCCCAAGGGAACCTGCCCTGGGGCACAGATGGGTTGGTGGTGGGGTCCCAGAATTGTTCGGCTGCATGCTCCTGGGGTCTCCCCTGTAGGTCTTCATTGTGATGGGACCTGGTCTCTCCCCCTCCAGACCCAATGTTGAATTCATTGCCTGGGAGTCACAGAAGAAAAGGGAGCTTGAGCAGACTGAATACTATAGTTCTGCTGCCTTGAGAATCTAGTTTTGTTTCTACTTTTTCTAGGTAAGTTGTTTTTTTTTTTTTAATAGAAAATTACACATAATAAGAAGTCAACACAGAAAGCATATTGTAAGTAATGAATATGATTCTTCATTTTAACCCTGCCCCTGTCCTCAAACGCTATGCCAAACTTTCTTGTCCTTCCAGCCAAAGATATTCTGGCATATATAACTATATATAACTATAACTATAACTATATATATATATATATATAAACTTTTTATTTTGTATTGGGGTATAGCCAATTAACAATGTTGTGATAGTTTTAGTTGAACAGCAATGGGACTCAGCCATCATATACATGAATCCATTCTCCCTTAAACTCCCCTCCCATCCAGGCTGCCCTGTGCTATACAGCAGGTCCTTGTTGGTTATCTATTTTAAATATAGCAGTGTATACAGACAGCCACAAGTTCATTCATGGAGGTATATGTTTTTAATCGCATATACTATACCTACTGTTCTGTAGCCTTTTATTTTTATTTCTAATGCTCAGTGTAGCTTGGAAAGTATTCCTTGTCAATACCTAAAGCACGCCTTTGCTTCTTTAAAAGAACTGCATGGATTCCTATTGTAGGGCTGAGTCATAATTTATCCAACCAGCCCCCTATGAGAGCGTTTGTTGTTGTCGTTCAGGTGCTAAGTTGTGTCCAACTCTTTGCAATCCCATGGACTGCAACACACCAGGCTCCTCTGTCCTCTACTGTCTCCCGGAGTTTGCTCAAATTCATGTGTATTGAATTGGTGATGCTATCTAACCATGAAAGCCTTTAGGTTGCTTCTAATCAAGCTCCGACTAGCCAGCACGGTGAATCTGCTTGTGCTTTTGTTGCCAGGCCATGTGGGCCCCTCTGAGATCTTTAGGGAGGGAGGGAGGGCAGGAGGGGAGCTGATGGCACTCTCTCCCCCAGGCAACAAGGCACAAAGAACTGCTGGAGTTTCCTCCCTTGGGTTGTAGTCAGAAGAGAATTCATGCGGCTACAAGGAGGCATTGCACAGAAAAAAGCATCCAGATGGCAGCTCAACTGATCTCTGAAATCTGGCAGCAGCAGCAATGAAAACATGCCACAACTTTTCCCAGCTATGTCTGGCCAGCATGCCACTGCCATCTTTTCCAGCAGGACCTGCAGTCCCAAGGACTGGGCTGATTCTGTGACCCATGCAGCTGGAGGCGCTGCTTATGATTCAGGGTCCAGAGGACAGAACAACAGGATGGGGTCTTCCCTCACTATGGTGGTGTCTCCAGATTCAGTTCAGTGCCCATATTCTCTCTGCTGCAATCAGAGCTTTGGGTAAGGCTGGTGGTTCCTCGTAGAAAAGCTGACAGCTGATGTCTGCTTCTGCTTGGTTTTGTTTGACGATGCCTTGCTTGACTGCCAGCCATGGGTGAGCCCCTCAGACGCCATCCCTGAGAAATGCAACCCACACCCCAAAATGCATTCGGCCAGGACAGAGGAGGAATAGCAAGTCTGGTCGATATTTTTAATATCGAGTCTACTGCCCTAACCCTTGTCACAACCAAAGTTAGTTAAAAGTGACCAACAGAAAGCCATTGATTGCCCCCCACCACCATTTCATTGTGAAAATTTCCAAACATAAAGAGACATTGAAAGAATTACACAGTGAACACACATCTATCTGCCACTTAGATTCTGCGCTTCACATTTTGCTGGATTTGCTTTCCTTATAATACAGACTTGCATCTCTCCAAGCTACTGATTTCTGCAGCTTTTTAAAATTAAATATTCAATTCATTTCCTTTTAAAACTTCAGAACTGGAAACACGCAATGCCTTGTCTGGAGCTTCCCAGGTGGCTCATGGGGTTGGAAAGAGTTGGACCTGACTTAGAGACTGAACAACAACAACGAAAGTGGCACTGTGGTGGAGAATCCCTCTGCCAATGCAGGAGGCACAGGAGACACAGGTACAGTCCCTGGGTTGGGAAAATCCCCTGGAGAAGGAAATGGCAACCCACTCCAGTATTCTTGCCTGGGAAATCCCCCGGACAGAGGACCCTGGCGGGCTACAGTCCATGGGGTCGCAAAGAGACGAGCACAACTTAGCAACTAAACAGCAAAGAATATATACCTCATGGGCCATATATATATGTTGTGTAGGTAAGCAGAGATCAATGCATATATGTAATAATGGCGAGTTTGTGCAGTTGTCTGCCAGGCATTGGGCAAAATGCCTTATGCACTTTATCGCATCCCATTCTTGTATCAGCCCTAGAAGGTGGACTTTATCATTGGCTTCATTTTAGAAATACGGAAGCTTGAGACTCAAATTGGTGAAGTCACTTCTGCAGGTGGCCCAGCTGGTGATGGGGGAGTCAGTTTGCCTGCATGCTTTGCTGCCCCCAGCATCTTGCCTGGTACAAACCTCATAACATGTGACTAAACAGGCTGCTGCAGAGGGTTCTTGCAAAGTCAAAGACAGACAGCCATGTGAAAGTGCAGAAAACTACCACATCCTTTAATGTTTGCTGAATGGCTGAATGAGCTCATCACATACTCATCATACACTTCAGCTGCTTTCTCTAAGCACTAACTCTGTGGATGCTTTCCTCTGAAGGGGATAAAAGATGAAAAATCTCCCTAATCCTGCACTCTACAAATGTCAGGTTTAACACTGCTCTTTTTTGTGTTCTGATCTCATTGATATTACAGCAATGGAGGTGGAAGTGTTAGTTGTTCAGTCGTGCCCGAGTCTGCAACACCATGGACTGTAGCCCACCAGGCTCCACTGTCCATGGGGTTTTCCAGGCAAGAATACTGGACTGGGTTGCCATTTCCTTCTCCAGCTGATCTTCCCAACCCAAGGATCAAACCTGCATATCCTATGTCTCCTGCATTATAGGTGGATTCTTTACCCCTGAGCCACCATGGTTATATTTTTGTCTGTGATCAAGTGGCAGGGCAGCAGATTACAAATGCCAGGGTCTAAGGTAAGTCCTTTTTTCTCCTGCCTGCTCCAACCTGCAATTGGAATTCTCCAGTGTGCCAAGGGCACCCCAACACCCAGGATGGCCCCAGAGAGGAGAACTGGGAGGCTCTTTACCCTGTGTGACTTTGGTAAGGCCTCTCCATGGACTGCTTGCAGTGGGATGTTTTGTGTAGCTATTTTCTACCTTTGTGATTGACTTCCCTTTCAAAACTTGTAAAACAATACCCTGTGAATGTATCCATAACTACAGTGATGATAGGTAGAATAAAGCAAGATCATCTATGGAAAAATACTTTGAAACTTTCTTTAAAATTTTGATTCAAATGCAAGACTTAAAAAATCAACTCAATAGCCCCCCAAAAAAAAAAATCATCTCAATTATCCATCAGTGGCTGAATGGATAAACACAATGTGGTCTATGCATACTGCTGCTGCTGCTGCTAAGTCACTTCAGTCGTGTCCGACTCTGTGCGACCCCATAGACGGCAGCCCACCGGGCTCCCCGTCCCTGGGATTCTCCAGGCGAGAACACTGGAGTGGGTTGCCATTTCCTTCTCCAATGCATGAAAGTGAAAAGTGAAAGTGAAGTCGCTCGGAGTAGAGTATTATTCAGCCTTAAAAAGGAATGGTTTGACACATGCTACAACATAGATGCATCTTGAGGACATTATGTGTGGTGGAATAGTCACAGAGGGGCAAATGCTGTTTAATTCCATTTTACATGAGGTATCTGGATTAGTCAAATTCATAAAGTTAGAAAGTAGGGTGGTGGTTGCTAGGGGCTGGCAGGAAAGGGGCGTTATTGTTTAATAGGTTCAGAGTTTCATTTTGGCAAGATGTTCTGAAGGTGGGTGGTGTGATGGCTGCACTGAATTGTACATGTTACATGGTTAAGATGGTCGACTTGGGATGTCCCTGGGGGTCCAGTGGTGCTTCCCTTGAAGAAGGCATGGTTCATCCTTGGTCCAGAAACTTAAGATCCCACATGCCCCATGGTACAGTCAAACAGAAAGGGAAAGAAAAAGCTCAACCCACAGACCTCTGCTTTCAGACAGGACCACACGAAGCCAGTTCATCCATTTTAAGGGATATGTGATGTTTTGAGAGAATCAGAGCACAAAATTCCAAGTTAAGTGTTTTCAGCTAACCTCTGTAGTTGTAAACACAGTGTGTTACCATTCCTCCTTGTCAGGGGGATGAGGGGTGGGGGAATGGGGAGGCGATTATTTAAAACACCAGCAAGTCTCTACAGTCTAATTTTTGTATCACAGCACGCTGTGTCACTTTCCAGCTTTTCATTTCCAAGACACACTAATCTAGTTTTTGCGCATGTGTGTGTTTTTTTTTTAAAGGCCAACTCTTTTAGCATGTCCCTGTAACTGGTTGTAATTTCCCTTTCTGTGTGTTCAGAATTGATGTAAAGGAGTAAAAGCCTTTCCGTTCCCTTCATTGCTTCTCCCTAGGGTGAAATTTAACTTCATGTTACAACAACATTTCCACAAGGAATGTCCCACCTGTGGATTTCCTGTACACGCTGACACCAAGTAACCGAACCATAGCCAACAGATGTCCTGTTTGCTGACTGTTGAATGTTTCCATATGCAGCAGGGAAAAGGGAGGTTATTGCAGTCAGGTTCTAGTCTGGCTCTAACCCTTCACAACTGCACAGCCTCATGCCTCCATCATTATAAAATGGGGATGAATTAATACTTCTTTGGGATTGTAGAGAAGAAGAAATGAAATGATAGCTATACACACATATATATATATGTATTTTAATTGAAATATAGTTAATTTACAATGTTATGTTAGTTTCAGGTATAACAGCAAAGTGATTCAGATATAAATATATATATATTGTGTAGAGAGAGAGAGAGGATAGATAGGTATAAACCTTTTCAGATTCTTTTCCCTTATAGGTTATTAGAAAACATTGAGTAGAATACCTAGGGCTGATTCATGTTGAAGTTTGACAGAAAACAGCAACATTCTGTAAAGCAATTATCCTTCAATTAAAAAATAGATAAAAATATTGAGTATAGTTCCCTGTGCTACACAGTAGGTCCTTGTTGTTTATCTATTTTGTATATAGTAGTGTGAATGTAATTCACAATTTTGGATTGTATTACAAGTTAATCACCAAAGGGATTTGCCTAGAAACTTAAATTATACATAACGGCCCATCTCTGGAAACCCTGCCTCCCAGGTAATGAGCATTAAGCTAAAACACCTTTGTTTAGCTCACAAGAAACATCCTGACCAGGCCCACCTGTGACGGCTGCAGAAGGAAGAAATTAACACATTCCCTCTGAAGGCTGATGGGAACCAGGAAGTGTTTGACTTTACTCCCTCCCTTTTTAGTATAAAAGAAGCCTGAATTCTAACTCAGGCAAGATGGTTCTTTGCGGGGGCACTAGCTCACCATCTTCTCAGTTTGCTGGCTTTCCGAATAAAGTTGTTATTCCATGCCCCAACAACTTGTCTCTCAATTATTGGCCTTTCACTTAATAAGCTGTATGAGATTTGACTGGGTAACATTTATGTTAATCCCATACTCCTAATTTATCCCTCCTCTGAGATGACAGCTATAAGTGTTAGCTCCTGCCTCTTCTTCTTTCTCTCATTCTCCCTTATTCTCTGAATTTTTTCACCTTGTCTCCTTTTTCTTTTCTCTTCCTCCTTTGTACTGCCTCTGTCCCCTCTTCCTCCTCTCTTTCTTCTTATCAAGGGAAGCCGCAAGAAATACAGCACCCTGTTCCCTCTCCCCACGACAAGGCATATCCTTTCTATTTTACTGGGCTGCCTTTCCGGATTTCTGGCCTCAGGCTAGCGATTGACAATGTGTGATCTGTCAGTTGGTGCGCTGGGATCTAGATTCACAGGCCCACTGTTGCCAATGTCTCAATCTTCATTCTTCAGTTTAATCAAATTTTCAGATTTCCCACCATCCAGGAAGTCTGTGGGTTTCCTTTCATGGAGCAGTTGTGCAGCAAAGTCCCCTTCCACTAGCTGGGAGAACTTGGCTCACTATTTCTCAAGGAGTTTGGTTTTCCTCCTTCTCCTGCTAATAGATCTTATCAGCAGGCATCTCTGCCTCCAATTTGGTGTTTTGTACTTCACTCATCAGAGTAATTCTGTGAATTTCAGAAACAAAAGCAGATCCTTTGTTCAAAAGTTCCTTCATTCTCTCCTTCTCTTCCTTAGGCTCCCTCCCCGCCTCCCCGATGCAGCCCCACCTTGTATCAAATAGTAGTCATACCTTCTGGAACAGTCCTGAGCTGTCATATGCTATGCAATGCAGACAGTGCATTTTCTCATAATCTGGAGTTGCTGGCAGAGCAAAAGGAAACAAGAAACAAAAGCTGCATTTCAGGAACTTCATTTAGTGAAATACACTTCCTTGTGGTAGTTTGCCAGTGAATTTCCTCAGCTGCCAATGATATTTTGAAAGTATATGGGCGTGGAGTGGGGTAGTGAAGAGAATCACATCAATATACTAAGTCAGGTGCCAGTTTCCAATGGTGTCGTCATTCATTCATGAAACTGTAGAAAAGAGAGAAATTCACTGGTGAATGAAATTTATTACCCTTAACTACTCTGTTCCCTGGGCTTCCTTTGTGGCTCAGATGGTAAAGAATCTGCCTGCAATTTGGGAGACCTGGGTTTGATCCCTGGGTTGGGATGATCCCCTGGAGAAGGGAAAGGCTACCCACTCTAGTATTCTGGCCTGGAGAATTCCATGGGCTGTATAGTCCAAGGGGTCACAAAGAGTCAGACACAACTGAGTGACTTTCACTTTCACTCTGTTCCCTGTGTCTCATATACAGGAGAATAAAGGAAAAAGAAAACAAAACTGATGATAAAAGGATTGCTATAGATTACAGACACCACCCAAAGTATATTAAAACAAACGTAATCTCTTACAAATGCTCAAAATTGACCCTATATTAAAATGTTTTGTTTTTTGTAATAATTAAAACCTTGAGATTATATGTTTCCTTATTTGATATTGAGGGGTCTTTAATTCAGCTGTTAAGATTACAGATAGCTACATGGGCCTTAAAAAGGCATTTTGCAGGGCTTCCCTTGTGGTCTGGTGGTTGCAAATCCGCCTTGCAATGCAGGGGACCCCTGTTAGATCTGTGGTGGGGGAAGATCCCATATGCTGCGGAACAACAAAGCCTGTGCGCCACAGCTATTGAGCTGCAGTCCTGCGACTACTGAAACCTGCCTGCCTGGAGCCTGTGCTCCACCGCGAGAAGCCTTCCTTCCCCAATCCAGATGCTATGAGTTAAATTTCCCCTTAAAAAAAAAAAAGGCATTTTGCATTTCTCCATATAGAGTTTTATCAAAGAATATCATCAATTATTTTTTCTCATTGGCAGATTAGCAAACTGTGGCTTAACAGATACATCTTAAAACATACAAGTCAGCATTAAAATAATACCCAGTGACTGGTCTTTTAAAAAAATATCATGTTAGCCATTTTAAAAAGTTTTGTTGTTCAGTTGCTATATCGTGTCCGACTCTTTGTGACCTCATGGACTGCAGCATGCCAGGCTTCCCTGTCTTTCACGATCTCCTGGAGCTTGCTCAAACTCATATCCATAGAGTCGGTGATGCCATCCAACTAACATTTATTTCTGGCTGCGCTGGGTCTTGGGGGCTGTGCGCAGGCTTTCTCTGGTTGCGGTGAGCAGGGGCTACTCTTCAGTTGGCGTGCACAGGCTTCTTATTGCAATGGCTTCTCTTGTGGTGGAGCGCAGGCTCTAGGGCTCACGGGCTCACCAGTTGTGGTATACGGGCTTAGTTGCCCCTCGGCATGTGGGATTTTCCTGGTCCAGGGATTAAACCTGTGTTTTCTGTGTTGGCACACAGATTCTTAATCACTGGACTACCATGTAAGTCCCAGAGTGATTGATTTCAACTTCTTCTCCCAGGGTCTTTGAGTACCAAATTATTTTCTGCTCAACAGGTATTTTTGAGCTCCCATTATGTACTCCAGTTGTGCTATGCACTGGAGGAGAATAGAAAGAAAGGAAACACAGTCCCCTCCCTTGCAGAGCCTTTCACATTCAAGAAGATGAGACATCCAAGAAATCTCTTGAAAACAACTCAAGACGTCCCTATGAAAAATAAGATTAGCTACACGGCATGCACTTTCAAAACATTGACAAAATCCATGGACGTATTGAAAAAATTCAAGATGGTACAGGAGAGTACCGTGAAAAGTAATTCAGCCTCCTACCCCTCACCCAACTGCTTTTTCAAAGGCAGTCTCTGCAATGAGTCCCTTGTATAGCCTTCCAGTGACAGCATAAACATTTTCAAGCAAGTTATGTATAATAGCATATATCTATTTATTTACACAAATCCTACCCACTTTTTAAAAGAAGAGTAATCTAGAAAAGCTAGGCATTGTTTAGCAATCTCAGGAAATGATCATATAGTAGGAACTCAAATATTTCAATGACTAAGTGAATGAACGAGTCCTCTTTGTCAGGACATTTTGATTTCTTGCTATTTTATTGTATTTATTTTTGGCAATACCACATAGCATATGGAATCAAACCCATGCCTCCCACCATGGAAGCGTAGAGTTTTAACCACTGGACCATCAAGGAAGTCCCATCTTGCTGTTATAAGTTATGCTGTGTGAAACATTTTTTCTGATTCAGCTCTTGGTTAGGTAGACATTTCCAGAAAAGAAATTACTTGGTTAAATACTTTAGGTATTTCCAAGTTGCTTTCCAATAGGCTATTTTCTCCCATCAGCACCATCATGGGTAGTTTCATTTTTCTTTGCTAATCTCATAGATGTAAGCATAATTTCATTGCTGCTTCTGTTTGCATTTCTTTGAATTAGTAGGGTTGGGCATTTTTTCCCCACATGTTTGCCAGCCATTTATAATCATTTCAAACTGTTTTTGCAATTATCTGGTAGAAGACTCTTGTGCATTTACCTACTGGGGTTTTTCTTACTGAATGTTACAACCTTGTTAAATACTGAGACTACTAATCCTGTTCCATGTTCTTAGTAAGTAGGTCCCCTCATCTAGTGTTTGCCTTTTTTCCCCTTTAATTGGCTTATTTTTGGCCCAGAAGATGTACATTTATATTTGTTCAGTTCTCTCTATTGAGTCATCCATAATTCATTTCATTGCCTTTGAGGCCAGAATAACCTACTTATTGCATCTTTTCAAGAACTGTGTAGAAGTTGAAGGAAAGTCCATCTTATGCTTATAGCCTGTCAACAGGGGGATTTTCTAAGCATTTGTTTGTAGAGCTAAATTTATAACTCATTCCATCTTTGGATCCCAGGTATGTGGACTTAAGAAAACATCTTAGACATCCTTCTTTTAGGGGTTTTGCCTTATTGGTGCAACTTTCATGTGGAAAGCAAATCATTTGGAGTCGTCAAATGCCGTTTTTCTTTCTCCTCTCTTTCCCTTCTACTCAGAGTGGAAAATTACTAAAGGCTTGGTCTCTAGCCTCTCAATTAGTTCATCTCAAGTCTTTCTTTCAAATTCATCCTCTTCTTGTGGCTACAACTAACAATGAATCTGATCATATCAGTCAGGGTTCTTGAGAAATAGAACCAATAGGATACACACACACACACACACACACAACCTCTCTCACATTAAAGCAATACCCGAGTGAAGTACGGAGAGGGAGGTTTATTTTAAGGAATTGGCTCACATGACTGTGGGGGTTGGCAAGTCTGAACTCCAAACAGCAGGCTGGAAACTCAGGCAGGATTTCCACATTACAGTCTTGAGGCAGAATTCCTTCTTCTCTGGGAAACCTCAGATTTTGCTTTTAAGAGATTCAACTGATTTGATGAAGCATTATCGAGGGTAACTTTCTTTACCTAAAGTTAACTGATTGTAAATGTTAATCACATTTACAAAATATCTTCACAGCAACACCTAGTCGAGTGTTTGACTGAACAACTGGGCACCATAACCCAGCCAAGTTGACACATAAATTAACCTTCACCCTGATCTTCCCACTGGATTGGCTTTCTTTATATCATATACCTAGTCTTCTATTCCTTTTAAGGTTTGTCTGTGAGTATGAGTAGCTTTTATTAAACACTGAGTATGTAGTCCACTAGCTTTTATTAAACACTGAATATGTAGTCCACTTGGAGGAGGCAATGGCAACCCACTCCAGGATTCTTGCCTGGAGAATCCCATGGACAAAGGAGCCTGGCAGGCTACAATCCAGGGGTTGCAAAGAGTCAGACACAACTGAAGTGATTTAGCACACACGCATGCCGTCCACTAGCTTTTGTTGAACACTGAGTATGCAGTCCACTGTGTGTGCTGTGTTCTTAGTTGCTCAGTCATGTCCGACTCTTTGTGATGCCATAGACTGTAGCCCGCCAGGCTCCACTGTCCATGGGATTCTCAAGGCAAGAATCCTGGAGTGGGTTGCCATGCTCTCCTCCAGGGGATCTTCCCAACCCAGGGTTCGAACCCAGGTCTCCCGCATCGCAGGTGGATTCTTTACCCTCTGAACCACCAGGGAAGCGGTCCACCAGCTTTTATTAGATGTGTCGTATGATTTTGATAACACTCACTTGTGGGTACGATCATTGCCAGATTGTTTCTATCGTTGGTTCCCTGGCTACGCAAATGTACTGCTCTAGAAGTAGAACTGCAGTGAAGCCCATCCTTGGAATTAGGAGGACATCATGTATATCTCTGACAGTATGGTTATTGGAGAGTTTGAGATCTGATAGGATATTTGATAAGAGGAATTGTTGATGGTGCATTAAATACCCCTTGTCTGGGGGTGGTATGGAGGTTTGGGCTAAAAATATCAGCTTTGTCCAGCTTTGTCCCTTACTAGTCTTGGGAACACAAAGCAAGGACTGGGAAAGGGAGGATGGAGGCATTGGTTGGTCAGAGTGCCACTAAATCAGAAGAAGAATATGGAACCAGATGTGAAAACCTGCAACTGCTCAGATACTGGGAGGAGGCAGGGTGGGAACCACCCTAGCAAAGGGGATGGAGCTATGTGGGCAGCTGCTGCCAACCTGGCAATGAAGCACAGCTGATGTACAGGATTGCAGTTATGGGAGGTAAAAAAGGACTTTACACCCCCAGCACTGATGGTGGGGTGAGGACACAGTCTTGCATCCAGGTTCTCATCCAGACAGAAGAAATAAAGTTGAACCTGCTTCTTTCTCATAGGACAGGTCAGTCCTTGGCTTCCTGAAGACTCACAGTCTTGAAACTAAGAGCAGTAACAATCACTTTTCCTAAAAAACGAAGAATCTGAGGTCCAGAGAGTTCAGTTCAGTCGCTCAGTCGTGTCTGACTCTTTGCAACCCTATGGACTGCAGCACGTCAGGCTTCCCTGTCCATCACTAACTGCCAGAGTTTACTCAAACTCATGTCCACTGAGTCAGTGATGCCATCCAACCATCTCATCCTCTATCATCCCCTTCAATCTTTCCCAGCATCTTTCCCATACATAGGACTGATTTCCTTTAGGATTGACTGGTTTGATTTTCTTGCAGTCCAAGGGACTCTCAAGAGTCTTCTCCAATACCACAGTTCTAAAGCATCCATTCTTCAGCGCTCAGCTTTCTTTATAGTCCAAATCTCTCACAAGGGGTCATTTATAACTGTATTCACATGTGTTATGAGTTGTGCCCTCTCCCCTCCAATTCATATGTTGAAATCCTAACCCCCCCAGTGCCTCAGAATGTGACCTTACTTGGAAATTGGGTCAGAGACGTAATTTGTTAAGATGAGGTCATACTGAAGTCGAGTGGGCCACCAAAAATGGGGAAACTCTACAGACATTGCATACAGGGAGCAGTCATGTGAAGATGAAAGCAGAAAGCAGGGTGATGCTTCTTTTTTTTCTAAATAAAATTCCCATTTAAAAAATAGCTTTATTTATTTAGTTATTATTTTTGACTGTGCTGGGTCTTTGCTGTGCAGTCTTTTCTCTAGTTGTGGAGAGCAGGGGCTACTCTCTAGCTGCAGTGCTTCTTCCTGCGGTGACTTCTCATGTTGTGGAGCACAGGCTCTAGGGCACGTGGGCTCAGTAGTTTCGGCTGCTGGGTTCCAGAGCCCAGGCTGAATAGTTGTGGTGCACAGGCTTAGTTGCACCGCGCCATGTGGGATCTGCCCGGATCAGGGATCAAACCTGTGTCTCCTGTATTGGCAGGCAGATTCTTCACCACTGAGCCACCAGGAAAGCCCAATGTGTTGCTTCTGTAAGCTAAGAAACACCAAAGGTTGCCAGCAGTCATCAGAAAGAGAAGAGGCTGAAACGGATTCTTCTTCTTGGTCCTTAAAGGGAACCAAGCCTGCTAGCATCTTGATCTTGAGCTTCTAACTTCCAGAATTGTGAGAGAATACATTTCTGTTGTTAAACCACCCAATTCATGGTATGTTATTACAACAGCTCTAGGAAATGAATACGACATGGAAGCACGTGTTACTTCATTTTTAGTTTAGACCTAAGCGTGTGGTTGTATTCGTGGCTACAGTTTATTACAGCAAAAGAATATGGAACAAAACCAGCAAAGGGAAAGACTCTAAACTTGGCTCAGGCCCAGTGTCACAAACAGCTCCTCTGTCATCGATAGAAATCACTTCTACTCTGGGTTTGATTTGCTTGACTTCACCCTCTTGTACTGACGTAGGTCCATCTCTCTCAAGGCTCAGTGGCCTAAACACGACACTCTGTTCCACCTTCCACCTCTCCTTCTCTCCTTTCCCTCCCATAATAGTAATAGCCAAGTCTCATAGCAATGTAAGATACACCAGAAACTGTTCTAAGGGTTTTGTATATCAACTCAGCTAATCTTCATAACAACTCAATAAGGTACGTGTGTTGTCATTGCTGTTCAGTCACTAAGTCATGTCTGACTCTTTGCAACCCCATGGACTGCAGCATGCCAGGCTTCCCTGTCCTCTACCATCTCCCAGAGTTTGTTGAAACTCATGTCCATTGAGTCGGTGATGCCATCCAACCATCTCACTACCTCCCTTTTAAACAAGAGAAAACAGGAATAAGCGGTAAAGCACATTCTTAAGATCTTACAACCAGTAAGTGGCACAACTTCAATTCAAAACCCTGTGGTCTGGCCCCAGACCCAAGGTCTCAGCTCTGTAGAACTGCCTCTCAGACTAACACACTCTGAGCTGCACACAGGCACATGCCCATGGCCCAAAGCTGAGCTAATTACAGACCTTCCAAACAGTGAAAAACAGGAACACTAACAGAATCAAAGCCTGTCCTCTACTAGCTAAAACTCCACTTACAAGCGTTTCCAAATTTCTTGAATGGCCATAGCTACTGTTCTCTGTAATGACACTATGAACCACAGAATACTGAAGTGCTTTATGAACTCTTAAAAAAAAAAAAAAAAGCTGTGCATAATAGTACAGCAATGTGTATGTAATTAATGGCATTGAACTGTATATTTTAAAGTCATTAGGGGAATTCACTGGTGGTCCAGTGGTTAGGACTCCACACTTTCACTGCCAAGGATCTGGGTTCAATCCCTGATCGGGGAACTAAGATTCTGTAAGCCATGTGACTCAGTCAAAAATGAAATAGTAAAATAAAATAAGGTGACTAAGATGGTGAACTTTATGCTGTGTGTTATTTTACCACAATTGTTAAAAATGCAGATACAGTTCTATATATTTTAGTGTGTTATGAATGACCCTTCCTCATGCATCAAAGGAGACTTTAGAGAGAAAGGTAATACTTTTATTTGGCCCTCCATCCTGATTTGAGGAAAAATGACATATCTAGAGTCCAATTGCCACTTGAAGCCTGGTCATGAAGATCAGGTGACCATTTGTATAATGCTGGTTTGAAAACAGCATCAATGCCCATAAGATAGCATCATGAATGTTTAATTGCCCTGTTACATATGGTAACAGCAACGTGATTCAGTTATCTGTATATTCTTCTTCATCTTCTTTTTCATTATAGGCTATTACAGATCTTGAATATAGTTCCCTATAATATACAGTAGAATATAATATGCAATAGGTCCTTGTTTATCTATTTCATATCAGTAGCTTGTATCTGCCAGGAGGCTTCCCAAGCCTTTGGGGTAACCCCGCATCCTCCCCAGTCGTGGAGATGTTTTCTCCTTCCAGAGCCGGGAGGGGGGTCCACTTCCATCCTCATCTGTGGTCTGCGTTGACTCTCATCGGTTTGGGATATCCACTCTTTCGAATCTTCTTGATAGTCTGCTTCTTCTAGAGATTTTTTTTTTTTCCTCTCAAACATAGAAAACAAACATGGTTACCAAAGGGGAAAGAAAGGCGGGATAAATTAGTAACTGGGGATTACTAGATACAAACTGTGTGTGTGCGTGCTCAGTTGCGTCCCATTCTTTGCAACCTCATGGTCTGTAGCCCGCCAGGCTCCTCTGTCCATGGGATTCTCCAGGCAAGAAGACTGGAGTGGGTTGCCATTTCCTCTTCCAGGGGATCTTCCTTGACCCAAGGGTCGAACCCATCATACCTCTTGCCTCTCCTGCATTGGCAGGCAGATTCTTTACCACTAGCACCACCTGGCAGATACAAGTTACTAATATGAAATAGATAAACAACAAGGACCTACTGTAGAGCATAGAAAACCATATTCAAGATCTTTAATAGCCTATAACGAAAAAGAAGATGAAGACTATATAGATAACTGAATCACTTTGCTGTACACAGAAACTACCACAACATTGTAAATCAGCTGTACTTCAACTTTTTTTTTTTAAAAAGCTTTTTTCTCTGTCCAAGGCTGTTGATTCTCAGCACCACAGTTTCAGTCCTACAGGGAACCTGCTCAGCCTCCCACCAGTACTTCTTCTATTTTATTTCCTTCTCAGGTATTAAAAACCTTACCTCTGCTCTCAGAAACCAAGACCAAACAGGCCTTTACAGTCTCCAGGGCTCCCTTCTGCTTTTTCCTTGGAGGCCAGGGTATTGTTGTTGTTCAGTAGCTAAGTCGTGTCTGACTCTGCGACCCCGTGGGCCGCAGCATGCCAGGCTCCTCTGTCTTGCACGATATCTCAGAGCTTTCTCAAGCTCATATCCATTGAGGGGGTGATGCTATCTAACCATCTCATCCTCTGCCACCCCCTTCTCCTTTTGCCTTCAATCTTTCCCAGCATGAGGGTCTTTTGCAATGAGTCGGCTCTTTGAATCAGGTGGCCAAAGTATTGGAGCTTCAGCATCAGACCTTCCAATGAATATTCAGGGTTGATTTCCTTTAGGATTGACTGGTTTGATCTCCTTGCTGTCCAAGAGACTCTCAAGAGTCTTCTCCAGCACCACAGTTTGAAAGCATCAGCCTTCTTTTTGATCCAACTCTCACATCCATACATGACTACTGGAAAAACCATAACTTTGACTAGACGGACCTTTGTCAGCAAAGTGATATCTCTGCTTTTCAATATGCTCTCTAGTTTTGTCATAGCTTTCCTTCCAAAGAGCAAGCGTCTTTTAATTTCATGGTTTCAGTCACCATATTGTTACTTAGCTGTGAATCAAACCCATGAGTACAGCTATGGTCTTTATCCATTGTATTTACAACTAAATATTTAAACAGAGCACGGAGTTCCTTAATTGTTCTATACCGAGACTGAGGAGAAAGGAGTAAAGGACTCCTTTCAGTAGCTTTTCTAAACTTTATTTTGTATGGTAGTTGTACAAAGTTTTCTGTGCTAAAGCACATCCCTTCCCCTGTCTTTATTTATTTATGTAAATTGACTGAACTGGAGACTTCTGGTGAAGAAGGGGTTAAGACTGCAGCCCAGTGGCATTTTAGGAAAGCAGTAAAAGCTTCTCCTTGGCTGTGGCCTCCTGGGAGTCTTAATTTTTACTCAACCTCACAGTTTTTCCTTCTAAATTTCAGACTTTTCCTTGCCTTTTTGGGTCTTCTCACTGTAACAACACCCTTGCCTGTAACTCTACCCATATTTCTTGAACTTTACATGTTTTCCCACTTTTGAGTACACTGGAAAATAACAGCTCCTAGAATCTTGTCCTTCTCTTCTTTTTCAGTTTTAAACCATGTCTGTCAGAGCTGGGGAATTTAATGCCTTCAACTTCACCTTTAAACTTGGTCATGTCACACATAACACTTTCTGACTTCCAAGTCTGAAGTGATGTACACTGATTTTTTTCTGCATATCCCGCATACTTTGCTGTAGTATGCAGGATCTTTTTAGCTGTGGCATGTGAAATCTAGTTCCCTGACCAGGGGTCGAATCCAGGCCCCCTGCATTGGGGATGCACAGCCGTTGGACCACCAGGGAAGTAGATTTGTGTTAATTTTTGCGTGATATATACTGCACTCAGTATGAAGTAGGACTTGGCTGAAAGGCTTTTGAGCAAAGCTAGTTATCTATTATATAGTTTGCTAGTTTTAAAAAAACTAGGCATTTGTTAGCTAATTAGAGGATTATACAGTGTACCTACATTCTTCCTTCTTGATGCTTTGGGCATTTTTCCTTTATTACCGAACGGTAAAGACAATGGAAACAAATCACCATTGATTCAGATGGCAGATGAAGAGCTTAGAGGGAAGGACAGAACAATGAATTTATTGAAAATCTCTGGTGGAGATCAGGAACATGATAAGCCATAATGAACCGCAAGTGTTGGATTTTGGTTGGGGAGGGGCAAGCAGTTTTGGAATGTGGGATAGAAAACCATGAGACATGTAGTTTTGTCCAGAGTTCTGACAAGCACAGGAGAGCCAGAATGAGGCCTGCGCCCCTGGTCCCTGGAGGAGCAGCCGTTTCTTTACCTGTCTCAGGCTAGCTTTACGTAGATGCTTCTCTTTATCCCAGTTTGAATAGCTGCTATGTCAATGGACTAACTTTAACATGTATGACTTTTCAAAAGCATGGCGTAGGGGACTGATACCAGCTCTGCTACTTCCTACAAGTAGGAGCACCCGCCTCCTACTTCTGCTTACCTAGGTCCTCACAGCTCAGGGTATAACTCCACTTCTCTAAGAAGCTCCCCCAGGCAGTCCCCACCGTCTGTTCTCTCCTCCCCTGGACCTCACGAAGCCATTCTAATTTGGCCCCTCGTTTAGATCCTTAATCATATTCCGGCTTCCATGAGACACTCACTTCATAAATGTCCCTCTTGCCACCTAACTTGGATGACAGCTTCTCAGGGGCAAGGCTCTTAGCACCTGTGTGTGCTGCATTCTTGGAGTTCCTGCACAGATGGGGGCTGACATGACGGCCTGGGAAGGAAAGCAGTTGCTCATAAAGGGAGCAACAACAGAAAACAAACTTCCAGGGTAAAAAAAAAAATCAGCATGAGAGGGTTGCAAAATATTACTGTAAGTGATACCAAACATACAGTTTGACTACGTTCTCTTACTATTAGGGGGTATTTTGCAACCTTGATTGACAAACTTTGAGAAAGCCTTGGGCATTTTAAGTAAAGCAGACAAGCAAAAACCAGACCTCCAAAAGTCAACTCTTTACCGCTACCTGATCTTACATGCTTCTACAAAAGAAAAAAACTAAGAAGTGAGAAAAATGGCTTTTAGATTCTGAGTAGCTGGGGACCAACAGGAACGTCACAAAGTTACCAAATTCATTCATTATGCAGATAGGTGTAAAATGCTAATAATAAAAGACTACTGTATCTTCTCCACTTGACTAAGTCACTGAAATGAAAACCCAGGATTATTAGATGTCTAATTAACTGGATGGATCAGAGGAAAATCTCATCCGTAACAGTCAAAAATTCTTCTGCTGGTTTTAGACAGCTTCTAATGTCCTTTCCTATTTAGCGCTGTATAGGAGAAGGCAATGGCAACCCACTCCAGTACTCTTGCCTGGAAAATCCCATGGACAGAGGAGCCTGGTAGGCTACAGTCCATGGGGTCCCAAAGAGTTGGACACGACTGAGCGACTTCACTTTCATGCATTGGAGAAGGAAATGGCTACCCACTCCAGTGTTCTTGCCTAGAGAATCCCAGGGACGGGGGAGCCTGGTAGGCTGCCGTCTATGGAGTCGCACAGAGTCGGACATGGCTGAAGCAACTTAGCAGCAGCAGCAGCAGCAGCAGCAGAAAAGGGAAACAATCTTATTACATAATTTCTCAGTAAGAGAAGCCATGTTTTCCTTGAGTGGGTAAAGAGTCTTCTAAAGAGAAAAACAAAACAAGATAGAATTACCCCTGTATATAAAAGTTACATAACAAAAGTACAAATGTTGTATGATACCAGTTATATGCTACTGAAAACGGGCATATTCATAGAGACTGAAGGCAATGGCACCCCACTCCAGTACTCTTGCCTGGAAAATCCCATGGATGGAGGAGCCTGGTGGGCTGCAGTCCATGGGGTCACTAAGAGTTGGACACGACTGAGCGACTTCACTTTCACTTTTTCACTTTCATGCATTGGAGAAGGAAATGGCAACCCACTCCAGTGTTCTTGCCTGGAGAATCCCAGGGACGGGGGAGCCTGATGGGCTGCTGTCTATGGGGTCACACAGAGTCGGACACGACTGAAGTGACTTAGCAGCAGCAGCAAGGTAGAATAGTGGTTACCGTGGGCTGGGGAGGGAAGAATGGAGGATTATCATTTAACAGGTACAGAGCTTCAGTTTGAGATGAAGAAACAATTCTGGTGATAAATAGAGGTGATACTTACACAACATTGTGAAATATTTAATGCCACTGGATTGTACATTTCAAATCATTAAAATGGTACATTTTATATTATATATATTTTATCACAATAAAAAAAACTTTAAAAAATAAGCAGCAAGAACAACAGTTTTTGATGAGACACTAATGAGATGTCACAAAGAAATTACATAAATTTGAAAATGTTAGTTGCTCAGTCGTGTCTGACTCTTTTTGACCCCATGGACTGTAACCCGCCAGTCTCCTCTGCCCATGGGATTCTCCAGACACGAATACTGGAGTGGGTAGCCATTCCTTTCTCCAGGGGATCGTCCCAACCTGGTGGTCGAGTCTGGGTCTCCTGCATTGCAGGCGGATTCTTTACCATCTGAGCCACCAGGGAAGCCCAACTGTACAGGAAACAAATAAATTAATGTTACACAATTTTTTTAGGAGAACCCTTAATTTCTATTCCACAGTCTGTCCTTTAAGAACTTAATATATACAGTAAGTATAACTATTGTACAAAAAATAATGACACTGTGAAAAACACAGAAGGTGTTAGCTCGTTCAAAATTATGGTTGTTTCCTGTATATGAGTCTAGAGTCTCAAATCATGTCAGGCTTGAATTATGTCAGCCGAGTCCAAGTTCACTTTGTCAAGGATATGGATTGAGAATGGAATTACATCCTATTCCTGGGTTCTGGAGAGGCAAAGCAGTAGTCAGGGTCACTCTGTTAGCACAGACTTATCCCAGGGTCAGAACCCAGAGGCCAAATAGATCTCAGTATTTGTTAGCTGCCGTGCAATTTCTGAAGGTCACCATCCCATTCGACCTAGGAGCTCACAGATCAAACTGGATTGGCTCATCCCTGCTTAAAGAGCAAGCCTGAAGACAAATGACTGCTAATTATTATCCCATTTTGTGTGCAGAGTAATTTTTTTTCCTATGAGATCTCATCTGACCATCATACTTAACTGCCCTGCAAATAAAGCGGGGCAGATAGAATCATCTGTATTATATGACTGAGGAAGCCATGAGGGTTAGGTCCAGGAAGGCCAAGTGTTGAGGCTTTCATGGCTGTGTTGGGTCAGAACTGAAGCCTTTTGGTTACCAGAATTCCTTTTCTGCAACTCTACCATCCACGTAGGACTGGGGTTCAGGTGAACGCACTTGTCTCAGGCACAAAATTTAAGAGGTGCCAAATCAAGACAAATAATATTTTTATGTAATGTTTTTAAAGGGGAAAATTAATGCTAAAATATCCCTGATGAACAAAATATCAAATATTTAAATCAAGACTGGCTATTTGCTGGGGCTTCCTTGGTGGTGCAGTGGTTAAGAATCCACCTTGCGATGCAGGGACATCATCAGTTAGATCCCTGATCTGGGAAGATCCACAGGCATGGGAGCAACTAAGTGTGAGAGCCACAACTCCTAAGCCTGTGGCTCTAGAATCTCTGCTTTGCGACTAGAGAAGCCATCACAAGGAGACTCCCACACCGCAGTTAGAGAGTAGCCTCCGCTCTCCACGACTAGAGAAAACCAGGGAGCAGCAACAAAGACTCAGCACAACCAAAAAAAAAAAAGGAGGGGGTGGGGGGATTTCCCTGGCTGTCCAGTGATCGAGACTCTGCACTTTCCACTGCAGGGCGGGGTGGGTTAAATCCCTGTTGGTTGAAGAACTGCTGCTGCTGCTGCTAAGTCGCTTCAGTCGTGTCCGACTCTGTGCGACCCCATAGAGGGCAGCCCACCAGGCTCCCCCGTCCCTGGGATTCTCCAGGCAAGAACACTGGTGTGGGTTGCCATTTCCTTCGCCAATGCATGAAAGTGAAAAGTGAAAGTGAAGTTGCTCAGTCGTGTCCGACTCTTCTCGATCCCATGGACTGCAGCCTTTCAGGCTCCTCCGTCCATGGGATTTTCCAGGCAAGAGTAGAACTAAGAACCGGTTATTTGCTTGTTCTCTGATCTCGAGTTATTGTGTAACGGGAATAGTTGTTTCCCCATCAGCCTGAGGTTTCCAGGCCCCCTAGGCTACCTCATCCCCCTCCTGTGGGTTTATGAGGGTTGATGATGCTGTGCAAACAGACAGGGAAATATGAGGCTTTCTACAGAGTCACAGGTTATGTTTGGAGACAAGTATGAGAACCTGGCTGCAGAGAGCCAGGGAGCAGCCAGGACCAGGTTGGATCCCACAGCTGAGGATGCCAAGGTCCATGTGCTCTGCTTGCTCCTGCATTGCCTCTGTCTACTCCCTATCTTTCTAGTGCCTACATCTAGGAAAGAGAAAAGACGACAAGGTATCACCCTACGGCACCCTGAAAATCAGAGCCCAGGTGAAGTCCCAAGGAGTTCTCAGGACAGAGTCGCTTCTGGATGGCTGGTCAGGGGCTATTGCATAAACATATCAGAGTTCCAGACAGTCTATCAGAGTGCCAGGGGCAAGATCTATTTTTGATCACTGACATACAGGGTGTGCCCTACTTTTAAGAAGCTCTAACTGGAGAAGGAAATGGCAACCTACTCCAGAATTCTTGCCTGGAGAATTCCATGGACAGAGGAGCCTAGTGGGCTGCAGTCCATGGGGTCACACAGAGTCAGACATGACTGAGTGACTAACTTTCATTTTTTCAATAAGTGGAAAACTATATTTACATAAGAAGTACATGAAATTGTGATGATTTACTTTGGCTAAATCATGTTGAAGCGCATTCAGTATAAAGTTCTCCTAATCTAGTTAATGGAATCTGATTACAGTTGGTGGGTATTTTAACAGAGCAAATCTTTCATCAGCTGATATTTGAGCATCTACAACTACGTAGTAGTAAACAAAGTCTAAGTAAGGTTTTCGGCTGTCAGCCAAAGCACGTGGAGCCTGCGCAGGGACATGTGCTCCATATACCCAAGTAGACAAATATTAAGCTATGAAAGAGCCCGTTGAGCACAGAATAACATAGCCATTGTTGTTTAGTCACCAAGTCATGTCCCACTCTTTTGCGACCCCCATGGACTATAGCCCACCAGGTTCCTCTGTCCATGGGATTTCCCAGGCAAGAATACCAGAGTGGGTTGCCATTTCCTCCCCCAGGGGATCTTCCCAATCCAGGAATTGAACTCGAGTCTCCTGCATTGCATGTGGGCTCTTTACCATCTGAGCCACCAGGGAAGCAACATAGCCATTAACTCATGGAAATTCCAAGGTGGGAAAGTAGTTCACTTTGGAGGACAGAAGACAGAACAGTTCGCATGAACTGGTTCAGTCCAACAAGCACAGCCCACTGTACTCTCAGGAGATGTGGGCTGCTCCCACTGAGGGCTAGGCAAAGGTGAGGGGCAGGCAGAGGCTAGATAGAATCACAGGAGCGTGACATCAGCAGTCTGGCTGAGTAGCTGCTTTATGAAGCTGGCAAACCACCAATGTTATGCTTGAAAGTGGCTATAGGAAGATGACTGAGAAAGAAATGGCTGAAGCAGTTAGAACAAAGCAGGGCCGGTACATGTCCAGGTCTGAAGAGCTCCAGAGGTGAGAGGTTAGTGGGTGATGCAGGAGGAAGGTCAAGGAGAGAAACACTTGAGACTGATGGTCATATCTGTAGGGGAGAGAATGTTGGGATGGCATGACTTCACAGGGGCTTGACCTGTCTGTCTGATAGGCCCCCCAGTCCTGCAGTCTTAGAGCCAACAGATAAAATACAACCACACTCTAAGTCATCTTGGTACTGTGATCCTTATAATAAAATCTGAAATATCTTTGGAAGGACATTGGGGAAACTGGTTGCATTGATTGGTTTCAGAGAGGAGCTCTGGGTAGAATAGGAAGAGAGAGGGGAGACTTTTCACTGTATAGCCTTTGAACTTTGAACCAGGTGTTAACTCTAAACCTTTTTTTTTTTTTTTTTTAATTAAAAGATAAAATCCAAGTGTGTTGGAAAAAAGAATGAAATAGGAACATAAGGTTCTAGAGTACAATCTTCACAGGATCCTCCATCAAAAAAAACAAATAAGCAGGGACTCCCCTGGTGGTTCAATGGCTAATACTCTGCACTGCCAATGCAAGGGGCCAGGGTCCAATCCCTGGTCAGAGAACTGGATCCCACATGCTGCAAGATTCCACATGCCACCAACTGAAAGATCCTGCAGGCAGCAAGGAAGATCAAAGATCTCAACTAAGACCTGGCACGGCCAGAAAAAAAAAAAAAAGCAAACTCCGGAAAATTTTAAACAAACAGCCTTATTGAGGTATAAAATTGACGTACAATAAGCTGCGCATATTTAAAGCATACAATTTGGTATGTTTCAGTGTGCACTTAACAGTTGCAGAACTATCAGCATGAAAAAGATATTCATCACCTTTAGAGATCTCCTCCCTCATGCCTTGTGATGTCCCTGTTTTACATCCCGCCCCATCTTTCTCCCATCTCCAGGCAACCAAAGCACTGATCTACTTTCTATTAGTTTGCATTTTCTAGAATTTTATATAAATGGACTCATATAGTATGTACTCTTTTTTTATTTTTGGCTTATTTTCCTCAGGCAAAATTAATATTGAGATCAACCCTGTTGCTTGTATTGATAGCTTATTCATTAAAAGTGATGGATTAGTATTCCTTTTTTCTTTTTTGGCTATACCACGTGGTTTGTGGGATCTTAGTTCCCTGACCAGGAAATGAACCTGGGCCCTAGGCAGTGAGAACATGTACTCCTAACCTCTAGACTGTCTCCGAAGTCCTGAGTAGTATTCCCGTTTATAGACACGCACCTGGGTAAAAATCGTACATTAAGTATTTTGAACTGAACAAGAAACGGCCAATGTTTTCCAAAGGGGCTGTACCATTTGGCACTTTCAAAAGCAAAGCATGAGCGTCTTTTATCGTTGCTCTGTATCCTCCCAAGCTGGCAGAGTTTTTTTATTTTCATTTTTCAGTTTTATTGAGATGTAGATGACATACAGCATTATATAAGTTAAAGATATACACCATAATGATTTGATTTTCATCCATCATAAAGTGATTATCACAATAAGTTAACATCTGTCATCTCATATAGGTACAAAATTAAAGAAAGAGGAAAAGTGTTTTTCTTGTGATGAGAACTCAGAATTTACTCTTACTAACTTTCATAAATATCATACAATGGTATTAATTATATTTATCATGTATATTATATCCTGCTGGGACAGTCTTTTTAAACTCTCAAGTTCCTATTATGTACATAGTAATATCTCATTGCATTTTCAATTTGAATTTCCCCGGTGACTAATGATACTGAGCATCTTATTTTTCTTATTTGGCTTCACTGCTTGGCTTGCATAACCTTCATTCCCCAACCAGGGACTGAACTCAAGCCCTAGCACTGAACCAATGGACTGCCAGAGAATTCCCCTAGCATTATTTCATGTGTTTATTTACTATTTGTCTATCTTCTTTGGTGAACTCTTTATGTATTTCACTCACTTAAAAAATTGCATTTTTTATTTTTTTATTATGTTTATTTACTTTTCATTGATTCATGATTTCCTTACAATATTGGTCTGATTTCTGTCACACATCAACATGAATTAGCCACAGGTGTACATATGTCCCCTCCCTTTTGAATCTCCCTCCCCCCTCCCACCCCATCCCACCCCTCTAGGTTATCACAGAGCCCCAGTTTGGGTTCCCTGAGTCATACAGAACATTCCCATTGGCTACCTATTTACATATGTTGGTGTATATGCTCCCATGCTGCTCTCTCCATCCATCCCACCCTCTTCTTCCTCCCCCTCCCCCTTGTCCGTAAGTGTTCTGTATGTCTGTGTCTCCATGGCTGCCCTGCGAATAGGTTCATCAGTACTATCTTTCTAGATTCCATATGGCCCATGCTCTCTTCTCTCTGGTACTCTGCCCTGGTAACTCCAGCCACCGTGCCCTCCCTGGGCTTCCTGGACTGCCAGCCCGTCTCCTCAGCTCAGGGAGATGGCAGGGTTCTGCCTGGGTTTCCTCTCCCAGCACCGAGGCTTGGAGACAGGGTTGCAATCCAGGCAGTAAGCGGGGGTAACAGCAGTGCTTATCACATTTGTTTCCTGCACTCAGGAATCATGGTCCTTTGTTAGCTGATGCCTGATGTCTTAAGTACCCTTGCATTTTTCTTGCCTTTTGTCTGTTTGTTTCAGGCAGGTGTGTAAATCTGGTTCCTCAGGCTCTATCTTGGCTGGGAAGCACAAGTTCCCTTACACTCTGCTTGAAAGTTTGATAGAATTCAACTTAAAATATATATTTATTTGGCTGTGCTGGGTCCTAGGTGTGGCACATTGGATCTTTGCTGCAGCATTTGGGATCTTTAGTTGTGGCATATTAACTCTTAGTTGCAGCATGTGGGATCTAGTTCTCTGACCAGGGATCGAACTTAGGCCCCCTGTACTGGGAGTCTGTTGTCTTAGCCACTGGACCCCCAGGGAAGTCCCTGAACAGTTATCACTTACTTTGGAAAGCCTGAGTTGTAGGCACTCACCTAGCTATCATGGTATATTGGCAGAGTTAGATGAAGGCTCCCAGGAGACGGCAAAGAGACGCATCTGCAGGTTGTAGTCTGACTGAGGCTTCCCTGGGAATTTACGAGAACCTCACCTCGGCAACATCAGGAGTGAATCCTGGAGAAGACACGCTGCAGCACAGTGGGGGCACTGACAGGACAAGACAGGAGGCGAGTGTTAGACGTGTGGCAGTTACGTGGTTCGGGAGTACGCTGTTCCGTTTTAATCTGCTTCTCACCTTGGTCTAGCAGTGGGTCAAAGCAGACCATATCTGTGGAGGAAGAAGTGAGTCCTCAGCTGATCTAGATGGTGTGGCTTAATGGGGGAGAGAGGAATTTTATCAATACCTGGTCCAGATAGGTCACGTCCAGATTATAAGCTAGGTCACAGGTGTGACCCCTGAGTTAGGAAGATCCTCTGGAGGAGGAAAGGGCAACCCACTCCAATATTTTTGCCTGGAGAATCCCATGGACAGAGGAGCCTGGGGGGCTTCAGTCAATGGGGGTCACAAAGAGTCAGACATGACTGAACGACTGAGCAAGAAAGCAGGTTCACCTGGGTATTCAGTCCTCAGGCACAAAGGAAGGAACCAGGGGAGGCAGATCCCAATGAAGCTATCCTGGAGTCTGTCTCTTGGGTTACGCTGCTCCAGTTCTGCCTGGTGGCTGTCTGGAGCAGACTTGACAGCCTGGGATCTCTCTGTACCGTCCACTCGGGGACTCTGTTTGCCCACCTTCTGCAATAGATCTCCCCTGTCCTCTGATTATGGCTTCCTCTTCCTTGGTTGCTCCCTTGCAGGATACATTCTCCAACAGCTCCTTGAGAAAGCATTCATGGGAGGTAAACTGTTTGAGATTTTGCATGAAAGTTGTCTTCATTTTACCTTCTACATGCTAGATACTTTGGCTAGAAGTAGAATTTGAAGTTGAAAATCATTTTTCCCTTAGTGTTTTGAAGATGTTGCTTCACTAACATGCTTTTTTTTTTTCTGGCCGTGCCTGGCACACGGGATCATAGTTCCCAGACCAGGCATTGAACCTGCATCCCCCGCTTTGAAAGCTCAGAGTCTTAATCACTGGACTGCCAGGGAAGTCCCTTCACTAACTTCTTGATTCCAGTGATGTTATTGAGAAGCCTGAAACTATTGATTCCTGGTCCTTTGTATGTGACCTTCCCTCCTTGAAGCTTGTAGAATCTTCCTTTGACTTCTATGTTCTGGAATTTCACAATGATGAAACTCAGTGTCTACTTCATCTGTTGGTCTTGCTTCTTGATCACCCTTTTCCAATTGGAAATTGTGTTCTTCAACTCTGGAACATCTTGAATTATTTAGTTGATGATTCTTTCCAACTCATTACCTTTGTTTTCTTTTTCTGGAGTTTCTATTATTCAGATGTTGAACCTACATGCTGCTGCCGCCGCCAAGTCGCTTCAGTCGTGTCCAACTCTGTGCGACCCCATAGACGGCAGCCCGCCAGGCTCCCCTGTCCCTGGGATTCTCCAGGCAAGAACACTGGAGGGGGTGCCTACGTGAGTTATCCTTTAATTTTGTCTCCTAGTGTCCATCACTGCAGATGGTGACTGCAGCCATGAAATTAAAAGACGCTTATTCCTTGGAAGAAAAGTTATGACCAACCTAGATAGCATATTCAAAAGCAGAGAGACATTACTTTGCCAACAAAGGTTCGTCTAGTCAAGGCTATGGATTTTCCTGTGGTCATGTACGGATGTGAGAGTTGGACTGTGAAGAAGGCTGAGCGCCGAAGAATTGATGCTTTTGAACTGTGGTGTTGGAGAAGACTCTTGAGAGCCCCTTGGACTGCAGGGAGATCCAACCAGTCCATTCTGAAGGAGATCAGCCCTGGGTGTTCTTTGGAGGGAATGATGCTAAAGCTGAAACTCCAGTACTTTGGCCACCTCATGCAAAGAGTTGACTCATTGGAAAAGACTCTGATGCTGGGAGGGATTGGGGGCAGGAGGAGAAGGGGATGACAGAGGAGGAGATGGCTGGATGGCATCACTGACTCGATAGACTTGAGTCTGAGTGAACTCCGGGAGTTTGTGATGGACAGGGAGGCCTGGCGTGCTGCGATTCATGGGGTTGCAAATAGTCGGACACGACTGAGCGACTGAACTGAACTGAACTGAATTGAGTGTCCATTTCTGTCCTTCATGCTTTGTTTTCTCTGAGTTTTCTCCAATTTTATTATTCTTTATTGAGTTTTCCATTTCTGTCACTATGTTTCTTTTTCTTTCTTTGAATTATTTCTTTATATGGCATCCTTTCCTTTTTCATGGATCCAATATCATTTCTTTCCCTTTTGAAATACTAATGATGATTAAGAAATTTTATTTTTTAATATCCTTTCCCTTCATGGCCTGTTTTTCCTTCAAGTTACTTTTTTTTTTTCATTCCTCTTGGTTTTGGTCCTTATCGTTCATGTGAGAAACTTTTATTAGTTGTTTGGCATTAGTTATTTACTATTAACAATTTATTCCTTATCAAGAGTGGAGTCTGAAAGGGTGACTGGAAGCTCCGACTGTAAGATTGGGTCTTATTGGAACTCAGCCAAGGTTTTCCTCAAGAAAGAGCCCAAGACTTACACACAGGGGAGTGATGACATGATCCAAAGAAGCAGGAGTGGGGTTGGTGGGAGGGAAAGTGGCAGAGCACAGCATCAGCATTAGACATGTGCCGCAGCGACCGGTGGTCTGTTTCACAGCATCTTCTGAGTCCCGTAGAATCTGTCTCAGCTGTCCAATCAGGGGACCAAAGTCTTCAAAGGTATCCTCACAGGTATTATCTTCCATAAATTTCTGGCTTCACATTCCCCCATGCTGATGCAGAGTGATTCTGTTGACCCAGAGACATCAAAGCAGCTTTGAGACAGAAAGTACATTCAGGGACGAGATAGGTCTAGATAGAGATAGTATAGGGAACTGGCTCAGGTGATTATGCCGAGAAATCTCATGATGTGTCATTTGCAAACTGGAGGGCAGAAGAACCAGTTGTGTAATTCAAGTCCAAGAACCGGGGGAGCCAATGGTGTAAGTTCCAGTGTGAGTGTAGGAAAAGACAAGTGACCCAACTCAAAAAAAAATATTAGGCAGGAAGAGTAAATTCTCTTGTCTGCTTTTTTGTTCTATCAAACTCTCAACCGATTGGATGAGGCCCAATATCCGCTCTGCTTCCCTGGTGGCTTAGCAGTAAAGAATTCACCTTTCATGCAGGAGATGCTTGAGATGTGGGTTTGATTCCTGGGTGGGGAAGATCCCCTGAAGGAGGAAATGGCAACCGCTCCAGTATTCTTGCCTGGGAAATCCCAAGGACAGAGGAAATTGGAGGGCTACCGTCCACAGGGTCGCAGAGAGTCAGACACGACTGAGCATCCATGCAGTATCTGCTCAGTCTACCAATTCAAATGGTAATCTCATCCAGGAGCGTTAATTAATATCTGGGCATCTTGTGGCTAGTTAAACTGACACAGGAAACCCATCATATTTGCTCTGGGAAGCTATATGGAACTTGATGGAACAGTGGCTATGACTTTGGGTAGAATAACAGCTGAGGTCAAGAGGATTAGGAAGCAGTGCACAAAAGGTGTCTGATACATTGATCCTGAGCTTTTCTGAAGGGTGACCTGGTTGGACCATTGTCAGGAGTTAGGAATGCCCCCTGTGGGCCTTCGTCATAGACCTATTAGATTCCTCAAAAAGAGTCTTCCAATCTCGTACCCAAAGGTAAATGTCACATTGCCAGCATTCTAAGAGCCAAATTGGGATTGTGGGTGTGCCCAGTTGTGTCTGACTCTTGGCAACACTATGGACGGTAGCCAACCAGGTTCCTTTGTCCATGAGATTTCCTGGGAAAGAATACTGGAGTGTGTTGCCGTTTCCTTCTTCAGGGCATCTTCCCGATGCAGGGATCAAACCCCTGCAGCTTGGCAAGTGGATTCTTTACCACTGAGCCTTGGGGCAGGACGACTGGAGTCATCTCACTTGCTGAGCATCTGGCCTCCGGATCTCCTGATTTTTGGTGTGGTAGCTAGGCCCTCCAATGTGCCTGGCATCCTTCAGACCAGAGACTCTCTCTTCAGAATAATCTCCAATCTCCTGCTGGAATCAGGGATGGGATGTGAGCTCTAACTGCTTCTCAAACTGCTGTCACTCAGCTCTCTTTATTTCACCCTTCCCCTTCCCACTTAGTCCCAGTGATCCCCAGCTCTGGTTTCTGAGCCTTCTGAGTGTAAGCTGGGTTGGATCTTAGCTTTCTCAAGCCTGCTTAATTTTAAGATAACCTTCATCCATCTATTTTCCAGCTTCGGAAATTGTGTTGCTCTCTTGTGTTCTTTCCCTGATAAGTTTATGAAAAGAAGAAAAGAAGGAAGTAAAGAAAGGGAAAAGAAAAGCTGTTTAATGCAGTTTGGGGATGGAGCAAAATAGCTGCATGCATACCGTCTGCCATGTTAGCCTGGAACTGGCTACACATAGCTCCTTCGTGTCCTTCTGATTTAATTTACATGTCACCTCCTCAGAGAGGTCTTCCCTGACCACTCAACCTGTGGTTAGGCCTTCCATCAACATACCTAACTGATGACTACTTGGTATTTTCTTATGTACAGACTTCTGCCCCATAAGAATATAAGTTCCATGAGAACAGGAACCCCAGTCTATGCAGCATCCCCAGCTTCTAAAATGGTACCTGGTGGGACTTCCCTGGTGGTCCAGTGGTTAAGAGTCTGCCTTGTAATCCAGGGGACACAGGTTGGATCCCTGTTTGTGGAACTAGGATCCCATATGATGCAGAGCAACTGGGCCTGCGGAACCACAATGCAGCTACTGAGCCCGAGCCCTCAGGGGCCCCAGTGCCACAACTAGAGAATGCGTGCACTGCAGTGAATATCCCGTGTGCTGCAACTAAGACCTGGCACAGCCAAACAAATGGACTTTTTTTAAAAAGGAATAAAGTTTAAAAAAATAAAATAAAATAGTACCTGGTACATGGAAGAAATAAGAACTGTGTTCGGAAACCTTTTGAATATACGAGTTTCAAGCTTGCGTGTGATGTACCCTGGGAAAAAGAAAGACCGCCGTCTGTGAAGAAGGAGCAGGGTGTATCCAGAAATAAGAGAGGCTGCATGTAAGTCACGTGAGTGTGAGCAGCAAGAGAAACTGCAAAAAGCAGGAGCAGAGAAACTCTGCCTCTGACATCAAGGTCATCCTAGGTTTTGATTGAGCCTCCGTGATGAGTTGGGCTGACCCTCGAAGGGAGACACTCCAGGCAAAGGTGGATGTGTAGGACAGGACATAAGGCGGGAAGCATGTCTGGCTGGCTCTTCTTTAATGGCCACCAGAGGAGAGGAGGGCAGAAACGGGAAACAGGCTCGCGGAGCTGCAGGGACGCAAGCAAGCAGCTCTGTCCTGCAGTGTGATGCCACAGCTCACGGGGACCGGGAGCTGCTGCCCATCATATGTGCCAGGGACCCTTACCATCAGCCAGGGACACTCCAGGGGCCATTCACATCTCTGGAGGTCCTGAGTGTTGTATGACCTTTGTTTCATTAAAAAAATAAAAAAAGGTACAGGTGTTTTGTGCAGCCAATGCAGATGACATATACACACATTTTTTTTAAAGACTTTTTGGATGTGGACCATTTTCAAAGTCTTTATTGAATCTGTTACAGTATTGCTTCTGCTTTGTGTTTTAGTGTTTTGCCCACAAGGCAAGGGGAATCGCAGCTCCCAGACCAGGGAACGAACCCACACCCCTGCATTGGAAGGTGAAGTCTTAACCATTGGATGCCAGGGAAGTCCCCACAAAAAAATCTTTTTTAAGTTACCTTTATAACAGTGGCAGCTTTTAGCCCAGGAGATCGAGTTTTCTCCCTTTTCTCTCTTCATTAAAAAGGTAATACCTTCACATGGTTCAAAGTTCAAATGTCACGAAAGGATATAGAGTACAAAATGCCTTTCCCACTTGATTCTCCACCTTCCTCTCAGGTCTCCTCAGAGGTGACCAGTGTAAACAGATCCTTGTATCCTTCCAGAAATAGTCTCTGCCCATCAAAGTTTTTTTTTTTTTTTTGACAAGATTAAATTGGAACAGATCTACTTAGAGCGCATGAAGAGGCCTTTCCTCTGAGGAAGTCAGGGCTAAGGGCTGGGTTCTTCATTTTCACTGGTAAAGAGATACAGTAGTAATAGGAGCCTGCGGGGGCTGGGGGAGGGAGTGACCTCCTCTGGGTTCACTGGCAGATCACTTAGCACGAAAGGAACTGTGGTGGAAGTAGACTGTGGTCAGCCAGGTATCAGGTGCTTTTTTTCAGGACAGAGCTAGTCTACCTTCCCTGGTGGGTTTTCTTGGTGTCTTAGTGGGAAAGATTGAGGGCAGGAGGAGAAGCGGACGACAGAGAGTGAGATGGCTGGATGGTATCACCGACTCAATGGACATGGGTTTGAATGGATTTGGGGAGTTGGTGATGGACAGGGAGGCCTGGCGTGCTGCGGTTCATGGGGTCGCAAAGAGTCGGACACGACTGAGCGACTGAACTGAACTAGTGGTAGAGAATCAGCCTGCCAATGCTGGAGACACAGGTTCGATTCCTGGGTCAGGAAGATCCCCTGGAGAAGGAAATGGCAACCCACTCCAGTATTTTTGCCTGGAGAATCCCATGGACAGAGGAGCCTGGCAGGCTACAGTCCATGGGGTCGCAAGGGTCGGACACGACTTAGCAACTAAACCATCACCACCAGTCTAGCTTTAAAGAGGATGGCTAAAGGCACAGTGTTGACATGGCAAAATAAATCATGACTGTCATGTGTGAGGTGATAGGGAAAACATTTCTATTGGGTAGATAAGGGCCTTCTCTGAAGAAGACGTTATGTGGAATGTAAGCTTGGGAGAAGAAAGCTGTTTTCTGTAAGCCACCCAAGATGTATCTTCTTAAAAGGGAGTCACTCCACAATTGAACCGTGAGGATCCACAATTGGACAAGGAGTAAAACAGGAGAGCTAGAGGGACTTCCCTGGTGGTCCAGTAGTTAAGAATGTGTCTGCCAACACAGGGTTCCAATCCTGCTTCTGGAAGATTCCACATGCCGTGGAGCAACTAAGGCATGTGTGCATGCTAAGTTGCTTCAGTCGTGTCTGACTCTTTGCAAACCCATGGACTATGGCCCACCAGGTTCCTCTGTGCATGGGATTCTCCAGGCAAGAATATGGGAGTGGGTTACCATGTCCTCCTCCACGGGATCTTTCCGACCCAGGGATTGAACCGGAGTCTCTTATGTCTCCTACACGGGTAAGCAACTAAAGCCCAGGTGCCATGACTACTTAAGCCCATGTGCCTAAAGTGTTGTTCACTGCAACAGGAGAAGTCACCACAATGAGAAGCCCGAGCACCGCAACCAGAGAGTAGTTCCTGCTTGCTGCAATTACAGAAAGCCCACACACAGCAATGAAGACCCAGCACAGCCGAAAACAAAACAAACGAACAAAACCAGAGCTAGAGACCTAGAGTTCCCAGGTGGCATGCCAGGCGATTGATAGCAACAGGGTGGAGGATGAGGACCAGGTCTGGGGACCAGGATTAAGTTAAAACGGATCTGATATCTCCCAGTTGGAGGGAGGCCCGATTCTGAAGGTGGAACATGTCAATGAAGTAGGGGAGAGAGCACCTGGCAAATCAGACAGCTCCCACAATGGGAGATCCAACTGAACCCATCCGGCAAGGGGACAGTCTTGGCCAAAAACTGGGAGAGGCAGAAGGGAATGGGTCTGGAGTCAGACTACTGGGCTCAATGCTGGTTCTAATATTTCTTAGCAGTGTGGACCTGAGCAAGTTAAACTTGCGTCTCAGTTTCCTAACAGAGATAATACACAGTGATAATAACAGCCTCTCATAGGGGTGCTGTGTGATCACCTAAATCAACCTCCAATGAGGGCTTAGAACAATGCCTGGTGCATAGCTTACTCAATGTTTTTGAGTCATACCTATTTTTAATAAGGACCTGTTCAGGCCAGTTTTGCTGGCAGAGAAGTACTCCATGATGAACCGGGACAAGCAGAATCATAGATGGATTTCAGGTAGGGCTAGGAGGGAAAAGGTGGGGGGATGAACAAAGAACACACAAGAACGAATCAGGAAGGATGAAGACAAAAAGTTCAGGGTGGGGCTATTTCAGAGAACAAAGCCTGCAGCAGGTCTACAATGTTCAAAGTTAGATTGTGTAAAGGAATATCTCTTGGAAATTAAATGGAGAAAAGCTGAATTTCAGTTAAAGAAGCATTCTTTTTGTGTTCACTTAGAGCTCAAATTACACTCTTAAGAAGAATGGCCAGTTTGCACAGAAGGAACCCTAAGATCTATATAAAGTTAGGAGATTTGAGTTCTAGCCCTAGTTCTGTCCTAAGTAGCTGATGCTTTTCAAAAGAAGGGGCCAGACCTAGTTCCTAGGCCTCATGAATATTTAACATTCTCTGATTCTAATTCAAGAACAGAAAACAGGGTCTTAAGAGAATTTCAGAGTTGCCCACCTTTCCCCAAGACTCCTTCCCTCAAATAAATCCGTTAGGACTAAGAGCATCTAGTGTTCCTTTCCTTTTTCCCAGGTCCCTTGCCAAAAGGAGCAAGATTTCTAAAATGCTGGCGTTGGGAGAGAGCCACTACTTTTTCTTTTCCCATCCATTTCAGTAAAGTTTAGGTTTTCAGTTATTTCTCGGTCTGCCAAGAGTTACTTCCAGATTTAAGTAGGAAGAAGGGGAGAGGGGGCGGGGAAAGATTTGCTTAAAGGAAGTGAAGCTTGTTTTGCCTGAGTTCTGGGAGAAGGTGGTTGGCAGGTAGACTATGACTGTTCAGCTTCAAACTATCGCTTTAACATACTGGGGAAGGGTGGAATCTGGCCCAACCAGGATTAAGAGATCCTGACTTACAAGGCCGAGTAACAACGTACCTAATACACTGCCTTTCATAAACGGTCAACAAGAAGGTTACAAACTCTCAAATAATTGGCATCTCAATTAGGATGCTTGGCTAGGGGGATGTGCTGGTTGGAAAATCACTTGGCTCTAATTCTTTGACCTTTAGGGAACGATTGGGTTGTTTAGAAGAAAAATCTTGAGTTCTACAGTTGAGAAATGGCTGTTGCCCAAGGGCTATGAACCTGCATCTTGTTTGCCCGTCATCCTCTCATTTTCCTTTTTTTTTTAAAAAAAAGACAAAAATCTGAAGTCAAAAACACCGAATTCCAAGTTTTTTCCAGGAGCGAAGGCCCCATCTCTAGGCCACTGTACTCATAATACTGGCCTGGACTATTTCGCGCCTGGAACCCCCCTAGTCTTCTCCGAGGGGTCCGCACTGCGGGGTGCAAACCCACAAACCAGCTCCAAACCAAATGTTCCATCGTCAGCCAATCGCTGGCTGGGACCCCTCAAGAAAAGCAGAGACACCTACAGAAGGTGAGTGGCATTAAGGCCAGCCTATCCGCGGGGAGGCAGCTGAAGGGGGTGGGTTCAGAATTAGCCAATAGTCTCCAAGTGGTTGTTGTTAGGCGGGAGGAAGACGCTTGCGAGCGTGCGTGAGGCCGCTCCCCGGGAAGGGGGTGGCAGGAAGCTCGAGGAGCCAATGGCCGCGGCGGGCGGGCGGTGGCGCGCATGCGTATTGCCACCTGGGGCTGCGGGCGGGAGGCGGGGAGGGTGGGGGAGGGGAGCGGGCAGGAACGCGGCGGAGCTGCTGCCGCCGCAGCCGCCGCCGCCGCAGCGAAGAGGCCATGTTGTGTGGTGTGTGGGGCGGGGGGGAGGAGGAGGAGGGAGTAGAGCCGAGAGAGGAGACGGGAGAGAGACACCACACACACACGGCACAAGATGGCCGGAGAGGCAGCAGCACCCCGAGCTGTCAGGCGTTCCGCCGCGGCCGCGGAGCCCGCCGGCCGGCGAGGACCTACTCCCGGGCGGCCCCCAGACCCGCGGGAGCAAAGCGGCCGTGGCTGGGGGGTGAGGCGGGCCGCGCGCCGGGCTGGGAGCCCGCGGCAGAGGCGCCCGGGGCGGCCGGGCCCACGACGCGGAAAGCGCCGCTGCGGCAGCGGCCGCCGAGGCTCCCCGGGGCCCCGGCGGCCCGACCCGTACGGGCGGGAGGCTCGGGCGGGCACCCTGGCGCGGGAGTCGGGTGCAGGCGACCAGGAGGGGTCGGCCGCGGCGTTCGGACCCGGTGAGTGGCTCCCCGGCTCCTTTTATTGTCCTTTGTCCTTGGGAGGAAAAGCAAAATGTCCTTGAGCGCGCGAGCAGGAGGGGGCGGCGGGCCGGGCCTCGCGGGCCGGCTCTCCCCCGGCGGCGCCGCTCGCTGGCTCTCCGGGCGGGAAGCGCCGCGGGGCCGGGGGCTGGGGGCGCGGGGCCCCGCTGCAGACCCCGCGGCGGGCGGGGGGCCGTCTTGCTGCCCGGACCGGCCCCGCGGGGAGAGGGGCGGCGGCGGCGACCGGGCGAGGAGAGCCCCCGTCTGTCCTGGTGAGTTATTTTGATATTTAGGGTAAGGAAAAAAGAATCCCCTTTTCATATCCTTCCAACTGGGGAGTTTTTTTTAACCCCTTTCCCGTGAGGTGGGAACTCATCTTCGTGGTCGAATTTAAAAGAACAGTGGAACCCTGACTACGTTTCAACAAAAAATAAAAACTTGTTTTTTTTTTTTTCCTTTTGGGTGTTGGCTTTTAACTCTTTCCAAGCCGATTTTGAAAACGGCTGCAGTGTTACAGATGAAAAGGTAGTTGCTGCTTGTTCAACCCTTTACTGACTTTAAGGTTGTATTTTTAAAAATGCAAGTTGGAGGAGTGCTTCTGGTATTTCAAAAATTACGAAGCCAAGTTTACTATGTCGTCAGGGCTGTTTAATGGAAATAGATTATAATTACGGTGCTAGAAGATGACGTTTGATTAAGGTTTATTTTACTGAGTGATTACGCCAAGATTGTTTGACATTCTGTTGTTTGAACGATGATTAAATCTACTGTTGGGGTACTTTTAAAAAGGTCATAAGGAGCCGTTATACCACACCTGAATGTTAGGAGGTACTTGGGTCAGTTCCTAGACTTTTAAAAGTTTAAGTTCGTCGTTTGATGATTTTTAAAAATAACGTATATCCTCACAAGCTGTGGTCGACAAAACTTCTGCAAAGGAATATTCAGAGACCAAATCCCTTTGTGAAGTTACTTTCTGGTAGTGTAAATATTAAAGTAGGATTGCTCGGTAATGGGCGATGAAGAGGAGCCATATTTGTTGCATGCATAAAAATCCAGTTATGCTCAAAATGGAACAGTATTTCAATAGTGTATTATGATTTTTTAAAAATTTGTAGAGTCCCCTGTACAGTCTAGAAATTTGAAACCTTGTCTGAGAGGGAATTTAAGTTTAGTGATTTGAAGAACAAACCACAAATGCACAAACCTTTGTGTATTTTAGAATATATTTGTCTTCGTCCTGCGGTAGCTCGTGTGTTGTTGTGGAGGTGAAGATCTACGTAAAAATAGTGTTGGGCAGATTTACGTAGTACTTGTAAAATCACAGGACTGTTGTATTTTTTAATGTTTCTGAGGGTATTTTTGTTAGTGAAATTGTTTTATTTTCCTAATAGCATTCATATACTGCTACACGTTACATCAGTTGCGCATATCTTGATTTTACAGACTGTGTTGTTTTAACCGTTTTGGTTTTTCAAATCAACGTTTTTTGAAATTTTTGAACCTTGCAAGTCGTTTGACATTAATATTCTGAATCTTAGTTTTTCAGAATCCTCTAAATAGCAAAATGCAAAATAATTGCTAGTTGTTTAACCTCCTAAGATCTTTTTACATGAGAAATGGGGGAAGGGAGACTGAAAAGGTTAGAGACCTCAGTTTGAAATTGAATAAAGATCATAGATAGTACATGTTTTAGATTTGCTTTAAAAGACAAAGCTAATATCCCACTTGGTGAGATCAAATAACTTGTGGTTTAAAAATTTAAAGTAACCAGTAGCCATTTTAACTTCACTTATTTCTCCTGGAGTTAATTTTTAATTGCTCGTTTCTTGTAAAAGGTAGTTCTAGATGGTAAAGAAAATTTAAGATGATTTCAATCTTTACCAGTGGTAAACTTCTTTGTTTTTGTATATTGCTTGGCATCAAAGAAAAATAAAAAGGAAAACAAGGTTACAATCTTAAACCTCTCCAAAGATGTGAATTTTTTCTTTTTTAATCTCCTTGCTTTCTCTCCAATGTCTATGCATGCACCCAGAGATGAGGAAAACAAAGAGTGATAGGCCCTCTGATAAATAGCTGCAACCTCACATGTAACAGGGAGCGCGTTGATGAGCATCTTCTTGATTTATCCAGTGAGCATGTCTCTGGAATATTTTCTCATTGTTCCATCACACTGAAACTTTGGCCAAGAATTGTTCAAAAATCAAAACACTGATATTATCTTTTTTTTTTTTTAAGGTAACTTACAAGATTAAAATTAAATTTGACGATGATTCTGAACAAATACGCTGTTTATTTGAGGTAAGAATGGGTAAATTTTACTACTTTGACATAAAAGTAAGCTTATTAGGTTTTTATTTTCTTTGATAATTTATATTTTTGATACTGATTATGAGTAAGTATCTGAAATAATTTTACAAAATCTTTACCTTTTCATTGAGAAGTATTACGTGCATAGCTATTGTAACTTAATGTGCCTTTTGAATAGTTTAAAATATTGAAGGTCCTTTAAAGCCTTTGTTTAATTTTGGGACCAAGAAAAAGACTGATTATACTTTCAGGAAAACCATAAACCAAAGATATGGTTTTTCTTTTTTGCTGCCTAATATGCTGTGTAAACAGTTTTAATCTTTAATATTAAATAAGTTCATTGGAAAATTCAATCTAGTTACTATTCATATTAACATTTTAGGGGAGAATGTTTTAAAAACTAGCGTTTTGTGAGCATAGATTTTAGTTTTTGTTCCTTTTATGAAATAAGAACTTTAAAAACATGTATTCGTACTTGGCTTTTGGTGGTTCCATCAATGAATTGTTTAGAATATTGTTTTCTCCCCCCCCCCCCCCCCAAAAGGTATGCCATTTTGAAGACTGAGACCATGGAATTTTGTCCTTGAGGATAAATCTTTGTGATAGTCTGTATTTTGTATAGCAAGTAAGTAAATGTTTTTACCCAACATATGAAGTCTAATAGCTACCAACATTTGAATAGGAAAATATCAGTAAAGGTTGTCAATGTGACATAAATTGTAGACTTAATTTCAAAAAAGGGATGAGGAAAAGCCCGTCAAGTGCATTTCCTTATATCAAAGCAGTTTTGTGTTAATGTTAAAACAGTTGATACATGTGATTTATATCAGCTGTGAGACATTCAGTAATTTTCAGTTAAATGGTGATTTAGATTTATGGTTAAATCAGAAGTTGAGTCATCTTTACAATCTGAAATGTACATTCTTCAGCCATTTTTTTGGTGATATAGATTATGTTCTAGAAATGGCGTAGAATTTTTGTATCTGCAGATCTTACAATTCTTAAAAGAACTGTATTTCAAAAATTAAGTAGACCCTTTCATAGTCTAGTTATTATTTAGTGGATTTAAAATAGTCATTTTACCTATTTTTGTGAGTCTTTCTTCCCAAACAGGTAGAAAAATAAGTTATTTTACAGGAAACTAAAATGATGTGACAAGAGAGACTTGTTACCTATAGCTTAGTAAGTCTTTAGAGCTTGAAAGGAAGGAATAATTTCAACATGTATATGATTTTTTGATATCCTAAAATTAGATACATGAATTAAAAAAAATAGGTACAGAATTGTCAGGAATAATTTCTTACTCCTTAACACTGAATGTGGAAATTAATGTCAAGTGATATTAACAAGGGATTTACCAGAGGAAATATGGAATATAATGAGATATCTTGGGAAATTTTAAGGATTGTCAAATAACCAATTAATTCATATAAGGGCAGGTTTGCATTTGTTCTTGTAATTTTTGTGGATAATTTATCATTGGTGTTAGCTTATTCTGTTGATTCAAATAGATGATAGAGGTAATATTTTTGTTTCTTTTAATTTAGCTTAATTTTTGCTTTTTGGTCCTTTTGCAGTTTGGTCAAATTTGTGTTTTTTATAATGTACAAAGGAAACCAAATGTTAGACCTTTAACAGTAAAAAGTTTTAAGATGTCATATATGTAGAGTCAAGACATGTTTTCATCCCAAGCGTCTTTAATACAAATATCAAGGTTAGGGATTCCTTCTTGTAAATGATAGGATGTTATTTTGGCATTCAGATGTGCTTGGACACTGTTGTAAAAATTGAGAATTGAGCTTCTTAAGACACAAATGTATGTGAAGTTTAGGGTAAGTTTAAGTAGAAATTGGCAGTGACTTATAATAGACTACCGAAGTTGTAATTTGAATCCATAAAAGTAAAAAAAAAAATAAAAGACTTTAAGATTAAAATATTAAGTGGAGATTTTAATTTTTTTGTGTAGTATTAATCATTATAAAAATACTTTAAATGATATAGAAACTCCTAAATTAACATAATGGAGTTCAGTTTTCCTTTTTATCACCAACAAAATAAATATTTTAAAAAGATCTGCATGTCCTTTGACCTTCATAATAATACGGTCAGTGTTTTGAAATCTGCTGAGCCAAGCTTGTAAAATTGGCAATATTCCTGGTAGACAAAAAGAATGGATACATGAGAGCAAATATAACCTAAGATTCCATTATTTTAAGTTTGTATAGTTCATAAAAAATTATTTAGTTTATTACTATTTTCTGTTTGAGTCAAAGTTAAAAATACTTAAATACTTGTTTTTATTTTAACATTTTGAATTCTTGAATCAAAATAACCTGATCAGGTTCGAGATTGAATTCCATTGTGTTTATCATTGTGGCAACAACTGTTTGAAAAATTCCCTGGAGTTCCACAGATAATGAAGGAAGCCATGCCCATAGTTAACAAAAGGCTTTCATGAACTATTGCATTATAATTAGAGGCTAGATTATATGAAATAGGTAATTTTGAATATAAATTTTCTTTCAAGCTTAGTTTACTATTCACAGTTTCTTGATAATTTAAAATTTTGGACTGTGGACAACCAATTAATTTGCCTTTTTTACTCTGATTTTCTTCTTTGTTGAGAGGGAAAAAAGATAACTTGAGGATATCTCCATCTTCTCCATTAATGAGAGGTGTGTGAAAGAATGGAAAGAATAACTGATTGAGCAGAGAGGAGACCCAGCTTCTAATCTGAATTAGTTCTGTAATCTTGACATTTTATTCACTGTGGGCTTTAGTCTTCCTATTTTGTATAAAATATTTGGAGTTTTCCAATCTCACACCAGTTTGCTCTTAAATTGTGTGGTAAAAATAATAGAATGTCTAATTCTCTTAAACTGGAGAGCAGTTTTTATAATTTTTGCATTGCAAATTGTAGGTATTAATTTTATGTTGAAGTTATTTGAATAACGTGAGACCTCGGCCGGTAGTATACCTGACTTTCCTAATTTTGATGGTGGTTTTGTCCCTAAATTGTGTCTGACTCTTTGTGACCCCATGGACTATAGCCTGCTAGGCTCCTCTGTTCATGGGGTTTCCCAGGCAAGAATTCTGGAGCAGGTTGCCATTTCCTTCTCTAGGGGATCTTCCCGACCCAGGAACCTGCGTCTTCTGCATTGGCAAGAGGATTCTTAAGCATTGAGCCACCAGGGAAGCTGTTTCTTAATTTTAGGCATTCTAAACTATTAATAAATAGTATAAATGCAGACAATGGAGAAGTGTCTTTAAAAAATAGAGATTTAGAATGCTGCAATGAAAGCGTTTTGAATTTTTTTCCTAATTATTTCATTAAGTAATTTAAAGATTGATGTATTTAATGTAACATTTGCAGCTGACTATCATGATTATAAAGCTTACATGCTTGGCATAACCTATATAATTTTCTCTGAATACAACTGTATTTCAGAGATAAATATTCTCTTACTCAGCTGCCTTTCCCTTCCAGGTTAAGTAGCTCACCGCACTTAATTGTCAAATTGAGTGTTATTTCTGAATATAATTAACCATGACAATTTAAATTCAAGGATATTCTGAACTTTACAAATAAAAACTGATTTGAATGTTTACGTAACTTCCAAGAAGCATGTTTACTACAACAATTTGATTTATACATTGTGTAAAGCTAGATAATCCACTGTTTTGGAAAACAAGCTTTTGTTTTTTGAGTTTATTTGAAATTGAATATTTTCCAAACAAGCAATTATATCCTTAATATATATTACAGAGTAGTCAAAATCATTTTAATTTAGGTTATCAAGCTAAATATTTTGCTTAACTTTAGTGGTTTATGAGTTGTGAGAGTTTTCTTATAACTTGATGACTTTACCACTAGTATCTTATTTTTGTGAAAAATTTCTTATATTTCACAATGCTCTCAAACTTTATTCTTAATTAAGATGTTAGGTGGTTTTGAGGACTTCAAAAGATGACAATCAAATGTAAGAAAAGCACAGATGGCCTAGTGTTAATGTAAGACTGCACTAAAGTCATCTTTGCATTTTATTATAAAGTGACCAGCAATCATAATATACCTTTCAGTTCAGTTGCTCAGTTGTGTCCGACTCTTTGCGACCCCATGAATCGCAGCACGCCAGGCCTCCCTGTCCATCACCAACTCCCAGAGTTCACCCAGACTCACGTCCATCGAGTCAGTGATGCCATCCAGCCATCTCCTCCTCTGTCGTCCCCTTCTCCTCCTGCCCCCAATCCCTCCCAGCATCAGAGTCTTTTCCAGTGAGTCAACTCTTCGCATGAGGTAGCTAAAGTACTGGAGTTTCAGCTTTAGCATCATTCCTTCCAAAGAAATCCCAGGGCTGATCTCCTTCAGAATGGACTGATTGGATCTCTTTGCAATCCAAGGGACTCTCAAGAGTCTTCTCCAACACCACAGTTCAAAAGCTGGATCTCTTTGCAATCCAAGGGACTCTCAAGAGTCTTCTCCAACACCACAGTTCAAAAGCATCAATTGTTCGGTGCTCAGCTTTCTTCACAGTCCTACTCTCACATCCAAAGATGACCACAGGAAAATCCATAGCCTTGACTAGACGAACCTTTGTTGGCAAAGAAATGTCTCTGCTTTTGAATATGCTATCTAGGTTGGTCATAACTTTCCTTCCAAGGAGTAAGCCTCTCAAATGAGGATCCTTGTTACTGCAAAATATTAGAGATAGATAGGAATATGAGCAAAATTGATATATCAAAGTTTGTAGTCTGCTTAAGGTGAACTTAGCTTGTGTTAGTGGCTCAGTTGTGTCTGACTCTGCAACCCCATGGACCCCATGGACTGTAGACTGCCAGGCTATGCTGTCTGTGAAATTCTCCAGGCAGGAATACTGGTGTGGATTGCCATTGCCTTCTCCAGGGGATCTTCCCAACCCAGGGGTCAATCCCAGGTCTCCACATAAAGGAAAGCTTTGTCATTTTGGAAAGGAGATTGAGTGGTAGATTACATAAGTGTCAGTAATTTTTGTGGTGGTGCAAAGTGTGATCCAACTTTTCATCTGGTTTTCATGGAGTGAGCACTCTGAACCACATACTTATACTGGTAGAGTGCTTTTTTTAATAAGCTGATGAGTTTTCCTCAGATATTTCTTTCATGGATATTCCCTTAAGTCATTCCTGCTCTACTCTCAGGGACTAAATCAATTTATTTTACTTGATTGATTTAGGATTTATCTTTGTTCAGTAACTGCCTTCTTTATATAAGGTCAGGTTAAATTTGGAAGCTTAAAAATGAGTAATGCTGTGTTTCTTATTAATTGCTTCATTTTATTAACTTGTTGGGAGGAAATTTTAGCACCTTGATCTTAGAAGAAATTTTGAAGCAGGTCTTTGCAATATTTCTTGGATATGAATAGTCAAAATGATTAATGGGTTTTGGTAAAGTTATCAGGAACTTGCTTTATAATTTGAAAATTGGAAACCTTGGTCTTGGAAAACATTTAAGGTAGCTTAGTTGTTGCTTAAATCTTAAACTTTATTTTACTTTCTAAAAATTCTTAAATTGGTACTTTTTTATATTGAACTTTTAAACAAAGCATTTTGGATAGTTCTTGCCATTATTTTGATTATTATAATCATACTTTGGCACAGGAGTGACGGGAAAAAGTATATACCTGTATTCTCAAAAATATACTCAAGATAGAGAAACATTGTCTTCCATGTTGGTGAAGTATTTCAGTCTAACCAGTGAAAAGTATGGGTATGGTATTTTTATCAAGCCACATACTTTAGAGAGGCTTAGTGTTGATGCTGGGAAAAATTGAGGGCAAGTAGAGAAGGGAGCGACTGGATGAGATGGTTGGATGGTATTACCAACTCAGTGGACATGAGCTTGAGCAAACTCAGGGTGATAGTGATGGACAGAGAAGCCTGGCATGCTGCAGTTCATGGATTCACAGGGTCCAGCAAGACTTAGTGATTGAACAAGTGTTGAGTAGGTCCATTATTTTTTAGTAGTAAAGGAAAGTTGGAAATTATGCTTAAGGTTTCTATCCCAGAATAGTGTTGATTTGATTAAGGTTCACGATAATATAGTAATACTGAAGAGTGAGAAACATGGCCTTGCCAGGTTGGAAATGGACGTTTTCCTTTAGAAATGTTGAAAGCAGGTTAGATGAAGGACCAGAAGATAAAATACTTCTCTTCTGTTGAGTGAGGTTGGCTCTGTTAAACAGCTGTTTTAACAACCATGACTGCCTGTTAGGGAGCCCAGATTTTTACCTAGGAAGTTCTTGGGCACTGAGACTTAACATGTGTTTTTATAATAACATTCTACAGGTGAAGCTCCGAGCATTCAGGTTTAAGATTCTCTGGATTTGAACTTTTGATCTTTTGGAACTGTCTTTATAAATACATGTCTGGTAATTGATTCTGATAAGATGTTGAAATTTCCAAGTCTATTTTTGTGTTTCTGTTCATAAAATTGTATTCCTTTTGCTTTCTGCAGGAATATGAATCCTGAAGCTGAATTACCTAAGGGGCCTCTACAGTGAAGTGAAATAGATGTTGGTGGAAGCATTTAGTAAGTTTTTACTCAATTTACATGTTTAATCTGTTTTTTAAGTTTAACTATGACTTTGGAAATTTTAAGTAAATGAGTCTATAAAAACAGATTTAGTGAGATTCAAAACAGTACAAAAATAGACCCATATGGTTAGGTGTGTACCAAGTTTATTAAAATCTTATTAATTTACTCCAACCTTTTATTACTTTCTGCTTTTCTAACTTAGGTTCAGGCAAAGTTTAAATGGCAAGAAATCATATTTGAATATGCTCTTAATACTATACCTAGGACTTCTCTTGACGGCCCAGTGGTTAACACTGGGCTCCACTGCAAGGTGCAGGGTTCGATGCCTGGTCAAGGAAATAGGAGGCCGCAGGTACAGCGCAGCCAAAATAAAAAACCTGCACCGTAGATCTAGGTGTTTGTAAACTGCCCTCTGTTTTTATAAATAAAATTTCATTAGAACACAGCTATGGTGTTTCATTTATACATTTTCTGTGTCTACTTTATTTAGAGCTACTGAGTAGAGAGTAGTTGTAGCCAATGGCCACAAACCATTGAATACTTAGTATCTTGTCCTGTAAGCAATTTAGCTTATTCTGGATCTTTCTTTTTTGTCAGCTTTACATATATAGAACTCAGAAGCCCTTGAATTCTCTTGGTAATAGAGCATACTTTTTACTGGATTTCATTGTTACTAATTCAAATAAATGAAGTAATCATGAGCTTTCCTTAAACTTGAAAGCCCAACAAAAAGTTCTTTTTACACTGGGGTTTTGCCTTGATAGTGTAGAAGGTTTGGTTACTACTATGGAATTTCTAATTCACCATCTGAGAAATAGTGAGAAAAGAGTGGTGAGACTGTATAAATGAATTTGGATGAATTTTTAAATGGATTTGTTTATTTTTGACAAAACTTTTTAGTGTAATTATTTAGTAATTGTTTTATAAAAGAGTTTTTGAATCACATTTGCGTATCTAGATTCTATATGATAATCTTTGTTTCTCATTATTGTTTGAACCTCTATTATATAAATGGTGACTAGGACCTGTAAAATTGAATTTTTTTTTAATGGGGGGTGGTGAGGACAGAGATGAAAACTTATCTAATGTAGTATAATTTATTGACTTCATGCCTTCTATTTTAAAGTGCTTAATTGCCTGGCACATAGTGGGTGCTCAGTAAATACTTGTTAATTTAATGTATATAGTTGCTGTTGAACATTTGTCAACTAGTGTTTGGGGTCTAAACTAAAAATGAAGGGAGATTCATGGTTAAGTTTATAATGCTTTAAATAGTAACTTTTAGATATGCTTTAAATACTAAACTTTGACTCAGTAAAGGCTTAAAAGTTATAAGAAACCACAACTTTCAATCTTTTCATAAACATGTGGTCAAGTTTTAAACTAATAGGGATAATGGGGAAGATCTGATAATAAAACTTTTAAGTAAGATGATTTTCTTAGCCCCCATAGTTGAACAGCATAGTTTTAACAGTGTGAACAGCAGCTGGCTGCTTTTGTTTCTTGCATGCCCACCTTATTTAGGACCCAGACTTGTTAATATATTTTAATCCTATTGAGGAGTCAAGCTGTTTTTGGTAATAAGACAATATGTGAATTGACTATATTAAATATTTTCAAATTTAAAGGCTGTGCAAAGAAGATTGAAATTATGACATAAGTACCAGGAAGATTCATTATGTGATGATAATGATCAATTTCTCCTTCTTACTGTAATTTTGTACCCATTTGTCCCACTCGTTTTGCATTAAGTCTTTGAATTTTAACAAATTGTAACATTTATTAGAACCACTTGTTTAAAAAGTTGAGTCATCTTTTTCCTTGTGCTCTTCCTGTCCTCCACATTTTTTTGTTGCTTGTAAAATGGGGGTTTGCTAAGAAGTAGAGGTAAGGAAGTGGCTTATTTTAGGGGAACCTCTCTTAAAACACATCCAGTAATAAATCACTTGCTTGAATTTCAACTAACAACTCATTTTACAGTATCCCAATGTGTTTTAAGCAAATTTACTGAATTAGAATTTAAAACTTTCTTGTTCAGTATTGTGTTTTTAATTTCTGGCTATACAGTGTTTGGGGATTTTAAGAGATAGTAGATACTTAATACCTTCTTACCATAAAAGTTTGTCTAGAACTGACTTAGAACAAGCAATTAAAAAAAAAAGTATAAGTGACCATTATAGTGGGAAAATTCTCTTAACTTTTCATAGTATTAGCTTGAAGCTTGTATGTTTGATGATGGAATTCTGGATCAAACCATCATCTCTTCAGTATGTTTGCAGTAATCCACAAATTGCTGAAAAGATACGGAGTAGTAGGGCTTTGATACTAAACCCTATTCAGTTTTCTGTACTGATCTTATTTTAATGCAACATTAGCATTATGTTAGTTACTCAGTCATGTTGGACTCTTTGTGATCCCATGGACTGTAGCCCACCAGGCTCCTCTGTCCCTGAAATTCTCCAAGCAAGTATACCTGACTGGGTTGCCATTTCCTTCTCCAAATGTGACATTAAATTCTCTTTAAAGCAGAAATTGTTTTTGTCTTTTAAATAGTTGACCCCAGGACTCTATAGATTTTTCAGAGATACCATGACCATTGGAATATAAATTGTTTGATTCATTAAGGTTAGTCTGTAGGTCCTCAGGTACTTTGGTTACTCTGGTATATTGGAGTAATAACTAATATTTATTGAGGTCGTTCTATATGCCAGGTAATGTAAAAGCTATAAATGTTAATCTTCACCACTACTGCTACATAAGGTAGGTACTACTGTTACTTCTGTTTTACAGATGAAGGACTGGATTTAGTTACCAATGAAATTTCCAGGCTCAACTCATGCATACCTTTTCACTTTTTTAACTTCGGTTATTTGCAAATTTAATTTTTGTAAGAAATTGAAATTCCATGAAATTAAATGGCTCATTCTGAAATCCTTTATTGTTCTTTTAAGTGCTTTGAATGCTTGACTTAGCTCTTTTGCTTATTAACAGAATGCTTACTTTCTGGGTTTTGATTTGCTTCATAGGAATGCAGATTGATCATGGCTTTTCTAGTACCAATCTTTTTCTTCATCCTACTCACCCCCCTCCCCCTTTTTACCATCTTATATATGATGACAGTATATATGATAGCACAACCAATATGCTGCTATTTTTTAATTTCTACTTTTGTCACACAAGATGATGTATTCTGTTAATTAATTTTGATATGATTTTAATATCATTTGGCTTCCTTGTGAATCTTTAAAAATATGGTTTTAATTTTTTAAAATAAGGCTTTAATATTTTACATAGTGTCAAGAATGGATTTTGCCTCTTGCCTTGTGGCAGGAGAGTATGAAGCCCTGAGTTTATCACTTAGTGTACTAGATTGAATAAATTGCACCTATTGCTATTGTAATGACTGTAACTTGATATCAATGCATTAACGTCATTGTTCATCATAATAGTATTTACATTCCAAACATCATTTAGAGCTTGATCCTTCATTGTAACAGAGTTTGAGAAATTGGTTTATAATTAACTAATCAAGAGGAATGAAGGTTTTTATCTTTTTAATATAGAGATATATGTCCCTTAATTTTAAGGAATGAACAATTCAAGTGGAAGCTATTTTACTGATCTGGGAAATAAATGAGTTATTTTTAGTTCTCCTTTTAGGCTGGAGAGATATGGGCAAAAACGTTTGGGAGAAATATCTTTTGTTTGATGTTTATTGATGTTGTGACACTCATTTTCAGTATCTGTTAAATGAGTGGTGATATGTCTTGGTTAATCATGTGATTTATTCAGTAGATTTTTGTACTGTATATAGTAGACAACAGCAACAATGAATCCTTATAGTTCTGGAATGAATGTATTAATTACCTAAAGAGCAAAAAATGCCCTTGTATTTAATAACTTCCAAGTCAGTCATCCAGACTTTATTGGTATAAATTTTAGTTTGAGAGCTGTAAAATTTATAGAGAAGATCAGAGTTAAAGCTTATTTTTCTAATTATGTTTGATCATGATGAATCAGGGCCATTATTTAATGGTAAAATCTTCTGACTTCCCTTAATTCCTTTAGCTCAAATTATTTAAGCAGTTTTTTTTTTTTAATGAGGAAAATTTGATGTTTTTGAAATGAGAATTTTACTTGTATTGAATTTGAAATCTGATACATCAAATAAGACAGGCAGACACTCTGCATTTTGATCATTTTGTTTTCTAGTGGCTATATGTTTCCTGCATTCTCATGTATGTAGCTCAAGATTATCCATATCCATTTGTGTTACTTATGCAAAATTAAGATCTGTTGCACCAGAGAACTGCTATGATCCACTGCTTTGGTCTTTTTTTTTTTTAATTCTTTAAGATTCTTTTCCATATTTAGTTTTATTTGAAGAAGCTTGGAAAGTTTTCTGCATTGAGATTTAGAATCCATAGTGTTTGCTGTACTTTAGCTTTCCAGAATTGTGGATTTGACTTTTTGTTTCCATTTCTCATGTAGATAGTATAACAACATTTAACTATTAAAAATGTGACTCTTACTGCCACATTTTTATGGTTACTCTGTATCTGTGACAGGAAAAGAATTTTGTTACTGGTGTGCTGCTGTTTGTGCCATGCTTCTATCAATGAGAAGTTGTCTGTGCAGCACATGCTACTTAATATAATACAATTTTAGAGTTTAAAGTTGTTAAAAAATTATTAAAGCATTATGTATGGTAAGCTTATCTTCAAGGTGGGTAGATGTTGTCTGTTTGAAGGAATATGATTGTTGATATTCCAACAGCATTTTTTTTTTTTCTTTTAATGTTTTCATCAAGCACCCAGTCAGCTTGAAGAGTCTCAAATGGACCCTACCACTGAGAAATCAAGATGGCAGTCCACTATGGGGAATTGAGAAAAATGGATTAATACAAGAGTGCTGTGATAATATACAACCAAGACAGGGTTCTTTTAACATGGATTTCATGAAATGAATGAAGATATAGGTTTTTTAACAGCACAAATGGACAGTAAATTTGTCTTTCTAGAGACTTTTTGTATCATTAGGAATATTTTTGACATTTGGAGAAAAAGATGGCACATTAACAGATGATAGTTTGTATGCCTGGAATTTTTTCAGTTTGATTTGTATGAGTATGACCTTGTGGAATGTTAACTTTAATAAAATTTCTAACACTTTAAAATTTCTCAGTTTGGGTTTTTTTTTTTTTTTTTAAAGCTCATGTTTCATTAAATATTCAGTGTCGCCTTAAATCACACTTTGACCTTTACAGTTGACCAGCAGTCAAATGTACTGAATAAAGCTGGTAAAATGGAAATGGTGTGCTGGAAAATATTTTACTTGGTTGATTAACATTTGTCTTTTCACAAAGTTGTGGAAATTTATTTGTGCCTTAAAAAATGGTTGTTCAGGTAAAATACTATTTTATACTTTCTTAAAGCATCTTGCTTAACCAGTGGGTCAAGGATATTTGATTTTGTGAGACTTTAATGAACTTAAAAAAAAAATGCCTTTTGCTTCAAAATTCAGCATGAATGATAGAGTATTTTTCTGAATTAGTATGTTTTGATGGAAATGGTCCCTTTCACCTATGCTTATTAAATATTATAAATAAAACATCTTGTAGAATATCTGAATATTCAAATTAAACTGAATCCTCCTTTTGGCTTAATGGTTAATATTAGGTGAAGAGGTGTTGGATTTATAGGAAGGTCCTTAGGGTATTCTCAGAAGAACTTAACATTTTGGTGTCAATAATGTCTACAATAGATTTTATAAGATAAGATTGCTTATTGTATTTTTCTGATTCTGTACATTTAGAAGTTTAGAGTAAGTGAACCACACTATGTCATTGATAACTTTTGTTTGAATTCTGGGTGAATGCTGCAGTTTCATTCATTGATAATAAGTTAAAATTATTTTCAGTTACTATTATGGGGTGTGGCAGACTTTGATAAATGAATTGATTATATTTTCCCATTATATAGAGAACAAATGATATTTCAGCTTTTGTTTTTTGTTTTGGTGAGAAAATGTTAATCACGCCATATTTGTAATTAATGGCAAATACCAGGATACACAAGTCAGTGATCAATGGAGATGTATTCATTCTCATTGGCTGATTTGAGTTGGTTGGTTGGTTTATATAGATCAAAAGTGGAATTTTGGATTTTGATTTTTGGTACAAAATTGTCTTTTGTAGAAAGTATGGAATTGAGACTGGGTTTTGTTTATGGATTTTACATTTACCTGGGTGCAGATTATTGCTTTCGTTGAGTATAAATCTAACGTTGGCTTCTCAGTGAGGCAAGGGTGGTATTCTGGCAGATAACGTTGAGTAAGGAAAGTTGATTGCTTTTGGATGTGTGAATGTTTTCTTGGGGTGCTTGTTGAGAAAGTTGAATAATTTGGTTTTGGCATTAGTGATTTTGTTTACGTAGATGTCATGGTTTTGATATGTAGGAGATATGTGACATTACTTTGGTAACTTTTCCATCAGATATGACATTGTTACTAGTTTACCATTGTTGAAATTGGTATATACTTAGAATTTGATTTGGAGTACAAGGGGATGGTTGAAATACATGTGTTGGTTTTGGAGGTGGAGTTTCTTGGGTTTGTTTTTTCATTGGTAGTTCCATGCTCTTGAATTTAATACCATTGTTCTGTGTGAATCAGTATGGTATGAGAATTTTGGGGGTATGGTTTTGGCAAGGTTGTATAATGGGTTAAAGAATCTTGTGAAAATACAAAGAAAAGTTGAGATTTTTGAATAAAAACTAGTTGCATTAATTTTTGCCCTAATGCAACTGAACACTAGGGAGGCGCTCTTGTGCCCCTTCCTTTCAGTTGGGATGGAAAATTCCCCCTTAAACTTAATCCTTAGATAATTTTTAGGCTTCATAAGGAAGGCAAAACTTGAATTTTAATTTATGAAACTGAGGTTTTGCTTTTATTTAGAAACCATTTTACCATGGTGGGGGTAGTTTTTAAAAAGATTAGTACTTAAGCTGAGCTTTATATTCTCCTAAGAATTATCCCTTTTTCAAAATGGCTTGATAAAACACCACTTCCTGTCCAGAGAGGAAGTTATTTTAGCTCAAGGACTGAAATATTTAGCAGATCTTTAGACAAAAGGAACAAATTACATTTCTCTCTGGCTTAAAAAGGGTGTTTGAGCCAGAGGGGGTTAAGAAACCCTCCCCCCTCCGCCTGATGGGGTGGTCTGGAGGGGCAGGGAGGGGTGGGGGTAGGGGTCCTTAGGCTCCCTGGGATGGAGGATCTTTTTTTTTTTTTTTGGTGGAGATGAAGGGGTGGGTCTATGGTACATCACCTGAGTTGTGGGGTAAATGTAGAGAGTGTCAATCAAAGGCAGAGCTCAGAGCTGGGAAGGAGGCTCTAGATGGCGGCTGTGCCTTAGAGAGAGCGCGCTCAGCTCCCTGCCTTCGCCTCACTTTACGCAACTTTCCCTAACTTTCGGGCAGCCTCAGGGGGCCCCCGCAGCCCCCTGCCTCTCCTAGTGACTTACTGGGGTCGATTCGAACCTTTTTTAGGGAGAAAAGCAGCTTTTGGGAGCTTTCTTTTCGTGCCTTGTTGGAAAGAAGCAGCCGTACTGAGAGCCCAGGTCGTTGTTTTTTCCAGCTTAGAAGCCATGGCGCACCTCCATTTTTGTGCGCTCTCCTAATGAGGTTTTTTTTCTTCCGGACCCGTTTCAGGATTAATTGTTGCTTTATTTTTTTGAACAGTTAACATATTTGAGGATTATATTATTTATTTTTTGCTTTTTAGCGGAGAATTTTGTTTTTATTTTTAATTATTTGGGATCTGATATTTTTCTACTACTAGATAGGACTCTTGCTTTGGACCTACTACATGGATCAGGTAAGTTCACGATCATTAGTGGTAATTTAAAAGATTTACATGTTTAAGTTTGCTCTATTTTCTGTAAATATGTGAAATTCCTGGATGACGCAATAAGATACAGAGATTGTTATTTGTATCCAGTGTGTTACTTTGAGAAACTTTCCTTATTGATAGTGATGATTCCCTCTGTTCGGTTTATCATGTTTTTTTTTTTTTAAGGAAAAAATAGAAATATTTTGTTTTTTGGTGTTTACCGCCGTTGTGTTATAACAATATCGTTACATAGTCAGGACTTTGTTCCTGATAATAAAAGCCATCGATAGAAGCTGGGACCTTACCTTTCTTTCAACTTTTGACAGTAAATACCTGGGCACAGGACTTCAAAGCAAACACAGATTCCCCCTCCCCCTTAATATTTAAGACTTAAAAGATGATGAGAAATAAGGACAAAAGCCAAGAGGAGGACAGTTCGCTACACAGCAATGCATCGAGGTATGAGCTATCAACTTTCTTCCTTTTTTCTTTTTTTTGGGGAAACCTCAGCTTACATTGTTTACCTTGACAGACAAGGATAGCTGTCTGTTTTATTTTAAGAATTTTACTAATTTGAGTTCGTTTTTTAAAGCGTGACCTTGAGATTGCTAATATGCCACACCCTAATTTTTTGGTAGCAATTTATGAAAGTTAAGTTGTGACTTAAGGCCTCTTACAGCAGTCAAAAGGTAAGGTACCTTTATTCAAGGGGGCCTTTCCTGCAAACCACAGGTTTTTTGACAGTAAATTTCAGTTTTTAGGTTTTCATGCTGTGGGAAAATGACCTTGTCGGTTTAGCCATTGCTGCATTGCACCATTTTACATACAAGGCAAATTTTTTCTTTGAAGAATCTAGGATACCCAAACTAGTAACTGAAGGCCATAGAGGAGCCTTGTGGTAGTAAATTATAGTAAATAGACATTTGAGAAAGTTATATGAATGAAAAAATGTACATTTTAAAATGAAATTGCAAAAAGGACCCTTTGACTGATGCCTCTCAGTTTATATTTTTATTTGACTCTATGTTTCTTTTGATACTGTTGACATTTTAGGAAATTTTGATAAGATTTAATCAAAACCTTTACTCTTGATGGTTACAGTTCCTGCATTTATAAAATCAAACCTGTGATCACAGAAATCTTGGAATACGATTAATATGCTTCTGTTTTGTGGTGTTACTGTGATTCTAATTGTTTATTTTATATTTAAAATACTTTATGGTTTGCATTTGTATGCTTATATTTAGACAATTTTCTCTGGTTGGTAGATGTAGTATTTTATCCTTGCATTTTAGTTGTAGCTGCTTTAAATTTATTGATTTATTTCGACAGAGTCGTCTGGAATGCTTTATCTTCTGAAGCTTACAAATGTTACTGTTTGTTCAAATCATGATTTGTTTCACATTTGTTGGAGTTCACCATATTAGTGACTAAGTAATAAAGCCTCTAAGATATCTTGTTGTATGAAAATCCTCTAAGATGTTTTGTTGTATAATCTGTATATTAATTTTCTAAAGTATGTATGAATACATTTCTTGATGTGTATTCTATGAACTGTCACATTACAGATTTTAAATTAATGCATTTAACAAGAACTTGATGGGTTTATATGAATTTTTTCCCTCCCCAGTTTGCTTTTACTTTTACAATTTTTTATAAACAATATATATTACTAGGTTAGTGATATGAAAGTTTTGAACATGGTTTATTTCTAATGTTGAATTCTTATTTGTGTTACAAGACTTAAAATATTTTCACCCTTGCTTTGAAAAATACCTTTCCAAATTCTTTTGCAAATTGAATTGTCACATAGTTTGGATTACTGTCTTTGAAATTGAATTACCCGTGTAATTATCTAGGCAAGATTTAGGACAGAAAACTCGTGATTCTAAACTGATTTTTCTGAAAAGTGATGGTGACTTGAAGAAATAGGAATCCCCAGAAATCTTTGACAAATTATTAAAGATTCAATACCTAAAATTGGTACTCCCTTGAGTGTATGATTTGCATATTTCACATGGGTTCTGGCTTTCTCATGCAAGGTTTGTGGTTAACGTCATTGACCAGACTCTGCTTTCTAATTTAAAAAAATTAAATGGTTTTGTTATTCTTTCATTAATTTACTCTGACCTGGAGAACGACATGCAAGTTTCCATGCATTTGTGTTCTGGTTATGGGGTTGCAGCTTAACTAGGAGCATGCACTGTACTTTTGAATGTTTTGTCAAGTATATTTTGGTTCATACACCTGATGAGTGTCAAATATTTGAGACACCTTGAAAAGAAGATGGAGTTTTAAATTACTGTTCCCCCTAAATTGCATACTGATACATGTACATAATTATGACATCACTTCCTTTAAAAAGTGTAAAGCTAAGAGAATGTTAGTGATGTTTTATTGTAGTAAATTATTTTTAAATGAGCTAAAACTGTGACTTACCACAGCTAGTACTTGGTTCCTTAATGCTTCAGAATTTCTCCATAAGGACCTAGTTTCAATGGCACAAAGTCTAGTGTTTGGGGAATATTAGAAAAATCACTTTTGCAGCCTGAGCCATCAGAGGAAGGGAGGAGTTTGCAGGTCAAGTAAACTTTTTGGTCTGTGAAATTACTTGAGGACCTGGGAGAATTGAATGTGATCTGTTATTTTCCTGTTTTGGGAAATAATGGCAATACTTAATAGTCATTATGTAAGTTTGTTACTCTTTTGAAGTTAATGCTTAAGTATAATGTTAACACTTTGTATGTCATGGTTTTTGAAGGTTAAAAGTTCACTTTCAAAAATGTTTTGATTTGGTATCTAAGTTTTAAGTATTTGAAACAAAGTTTTAGGGATGGACAGAGAAATGAGGATCACACACTTAGCTAAGACAATTCGCAGTGGGGGTGACTTCAGTAATAAAATAATGGGAAGGGAAGGGAAGGGCAAGTGAGTGGAAGTGTGCACACAAAGAGCTCTGTGTTCTAGGACGCTGCGTTTTGATTTTATCATTAAAGTTTATTAAAATTTATCTCCAAACCCTCTGCCTTTGAACCAGATTTATTTTGATAAGCTGAGCTGCCGGCAAAATCTGCTTTTTAAATCAGCCTTTTAGTTGTCGCTCTTAAAAGGCTGGTGATGGTTAGAAATTGGCATAATGCAGTTGCTTGTGAACTGGAACAGGGAGTTTTTTAAGTGGCAGCCATTTTATGATGCTGATAATTCTTATGAGTCGGGATTTTTTTGAGAAGACTGAAAATAAAGCAAATTTAAACCTGAATTACCAAAACATCTGCCCCTCTCCCCCCTTTTCGTTCTTTGGTACTGAAATAAAGGGCAGCTTGGTAGTTAGCGCAGGCAGCAGCTCTGAGTCCCTGGCATCTTGGTGCAGGTCCAGCTCAGTCACAAAATGGCTGTTCCTTTGTGCCGCAGCGCTGACAGACATACTGCATTGCACTGTGTACTCGCCAAACAGCAGGAAGTTGCCGTGCGGAGTTCAAAGGCCGGCCGGCGCCGTCGCCGACTGCTGATTGGCTGTGCGCGCGCCTGGCAACAGCGGGTCAACAGCGGCGGCCTTCGGGCAGGCTCCGCCCCGTGACGTCACGTCCCTCTCCACAGGGAGGGGTGTACGCAATGACGTTAGGTTGCGTGCGCAGCCTGGTTCGTTCTTTTTTGCGGAACCAGCCGCCAGCTGCGGGGCACGGGGGGTGGGGAGGGGCAGGGACGCTGGCTGGGACTTTCCGGTGGGCGGCCTCTCCCGGCGACGTCCTCCGCCCTGTCCGTGGCTGTCTCCACCCTGCGGCGTGTGTTCTTTGCCCAACCCTAGGAATGGTTTTCCTGATTTAGAAGCGGCTTCAGCTTTTGGAGAAAGTGAAGGACCTGCGTGTTGTTTTTACAATTTTCGTTTTCCTTTCTCATATCCTAGAGGGTTTTTTTTTTCTCTCTTTTTTATTTTTGTGTGTGTGTTTCCTGTGAAGATTAGTGAGTTTGTAACCATTAACCAAAAGCGTTTCACTGTTAGGAGATATTTTTAATTGAAAGTTCGTTAATGGTGTTACAGCTGTTTTAACACATGGCTCATAAACAAAGGGAAGATTATTTGAACTTGTCCCCGTGCATTTTTACTTGGTACCAAATATTTTCTCAATTGACATTTGATGGAGAAAAACTCAGGTCAGTATGTGCAAAGTGATTTATTTTTAAGGGATAATTAGGTAGAAAATAGCAAGAGATTTTCACCTTCTTAGTAACTATTAGTCTACTAATGTTAGGTTAACAAACGAATACATCAATAGCCGTTCATTACTATAAACAAATGTTAGGAGACAAGTCTTTTAAGTGTTAGAGCACTTGCTAAAGAATAGTGACTCCCGAAGCATGTGCAATAGTGGAATTCCTTGGTAAAATCTTAGGAAACTTGACCCGTTCTGGAAATTTTAATTCAGTCCTGGCAAACTTGTTAAAATATTACAATGATGCTCATAGTCTGCCTTTTTAGCAACCCTTGCAAGGATTTCTGGTTAAAAAAAATAATCATAGCTTACCAACCATGACTTTATAATTTGGTCATAAGTAATGAATTTAAGCACAGAGGAAAAACAGTATTGGTCTGTACTCAATACTGTAATCATACCCCGGTGAAGAGTTTTTTTTCCAAGCTTTTGGGGGTGTTTTAACAGTAAATGGAATATCAGATTGTTGGCAATAGTTAAGATTTTTTTTTTTTATAGAGTAAAATATACTTCCAAAGAGATGTGAAACTCCTGAGTGCAGGTAGAAATGTTTATCTGGGCATATCATGAATTTTTTTCTGAATCAAGTTTGTAGAGTAAAATTCACTACATTATTAATTGGTTTTGTAGATTCGCATAGTCTTTGTTCTTTAGGAGGAATTGTTGAAACTTTTAGGTGAAATTGGGTTTTCAGTTTGTTTTATAAACTTGTTCATCAAATATTCTGTAAATGATATTTCAGTTATATGCTCAAATATATGTGATGAAAATTTTAACAGCCTTAGGGACAAGTACTTAAATTTGAAGATCATTAACATATTAGCAACTTAAGGTGAATATAAAACAAGTAGAAAGGTTTGTTCTTCCTATATTTTGTGATTGAGTTCTGGTTACATTAAAATTTTATTTGCTAAATGCCCTAAAAGAGAATTAAGTAACACTGCAGTTGTGTTCTAGAATGTAAACTGCTCTGTAGTAGATGTCATAGATACTACTGTGTGAATTAAAATGACTATTATGATACATCCTTAGTCTCTGTGAACTATTTGCATGCTACTTGGAACCAGTTAATTTATTGAAGGGAAGTATTAGGTCTCTTCATTGAGCTTTCTATGGATTTTCCTCCTGTGTGCAAAATGTCATGAAATGGCAAGAAAAGTGCTGGTTAATCTTTTTTCTTTCTTTTAGATTCTTGACTTGAAAACCTGCAGTTTCCATTTGATATTTGGCTTTTTGGAGTGTAACATCTTTAGTAAAGGTTAAGCAATTGCAGGAAGGTGGGCCAACTATTTCATGAGGTACTTTAGTTATAAAAATTTTTAGCAAGTTATTTTTTGAGAGGTGAATCTGGAAGTTCGGTTGCATTTTACTCGACAGTATGTGAAACTCACATATTTTATAATTGGTTGGCTTCCTTCCTTCCATATGGAGTTAAACCCCCTGACAATTGTGAGATCTACCTCCTAAAACCACTTATTTCTAGACTCCTGTCCTTTCACACAAAATGTAGCATAGCCAGCTTGTTCCTGACATAAATATTAAGTGACTGCTCTGTGTGACATCTGGTAATTTTATTCTGGTTCAGAGCATCAGTTTTTTAAGGGTTTTTTTTTTTTTGGGGGGAAAGCCTTAAAACTTGGTTGGATTTCTTGAAGAGATATTTCCTTTAGGGAAGAAACAGTATTTTGTTTTGTTTTTAATCACTCGAGAGTAATTTTGTATACAATTAAAAACAACTGTGTTGCCTTACTTATGCTGCTATTTGTTACTATAGCTGACTACTTCCCTCCTGCATTTCAGCGTGACTGCACATTGAATTCGAATTCATACCTCACCAAAACTGCCTGTTACTACGTCTTTGGAACTTGAGTGTTATTAGTATAAAGCCGAAACAACAAAAGTTGACACAGTTCAGTAAATGCCAGTTAGTGTCATATGTTTATTATCAGTGATCTAGCAGTGTTGGAGTACATATTTCATATTTGTTTTATAAGTGGAGGTTTATACGTTTTAACTACCTTCATTTAACTCCCTGTCCCCTCAGACTCCTTACTCCCCTCCCCCTGAACCATTCCCAAGCCCTGCCTCTGGTTCTCAAATCTCATCTCTATGTCTATCATTTACTTTATTTTTGAAATATAATTGACGTACAGCATTATGTTAAGATGCTTGGCTAATGTCACCTTTTTTGTTACTTTAGTGATAACTTTGGAGAGACCTCACAGTTTGGGGGGGGGGTCTCCTCTTTATGAGGAGAATGTTGCAGAAAAGTGATGAGGCATCACTGTGATGATAGTTGTGATTTTATACCCATGTCAGTTCTGATGGGTCATTTTGTGATTTGTGGCGTCTTTAGCAGTTCCTTCTCCGCCTGCCCTGGCGAGAGCGGGTGCAGTGATGAGCGCTAGTGCAGCATTGAGGCTTCCCTGCTGGCTCCGTGGTAAAGAGCCCGCCTGCCATGCAGGAGACACGGAGACGAAGGTTCCATCCCTAGGTGGGGAGGATCCCCTGGAGGAGGGAATGGCAGCCCGCTCCAGTATTCTTGCCTGGAGAATCCCCTGGACGGAGGAGCCTGGTGGGCTAGAGTCCACGGGGTTACAAAGAATCGGACACGGCAGAGCACACAGGCACGGTGCAGCCTTTACTTTAGTACAGACGACTTCTCTCAGTTTAGGCCAGTGAAGTACATTGCTGGAATTTTCTGATTTTTGAAGTGTGGATATGGGACCTCCCTGGCGGTCCAGTGGTTAAGACTCAATTCCGCTGCTGGGGATGTGAGTTCAGTTTCTGGTCAGGGAACTAAGATCCCCCGTGCCTTGCAGTGCAGCCAAAAAAAAAAAAAGTGTGGATAATGTCAGTTTTCATTGGGTTACAAAGATTAAATTATGTAATGCTGATAAAGTGCTTAGCAGAGACACTGTTAGGTTGAAAGTACTCAATAACTGCAAGCCACTAGTAACACTTTATTCCTCATGTTTCATCTTTCTTTTTCAATACTTTATAAGTTCCTCTTTAAGAGCCAGGTCGCCCCTGAGGCTGGTGGCCAGGCCTCCCACAGGAGTCAGTTGAGGCCAGTTAGGTTAAGATGATTTTAGAAGGCAAGATCTCTTTTAGTTCGTTGAAACCTTGGGTGTATTTTGTAGTTAATCCTAGGATTTTTTTTGCTTGCTTTTTCCTGAGAACCCCAGCCTTCTGAAGGGAGTGTGTGAGTCTCTCTAGGCTAGACCAGCTTGTGTTGAGTCATAGTCTTCTCGCAGTCACTCTGAGTAGAGGCCTTGTCTCCTCCTCCCTGAGCTGGTGTTCACTGCCCCGGTCTACCCTCTGCCTCGTCTCCATCTCAGGCTGTGCCAGAGGGAATGATTCATACCAAGGTGCAGTGCTGTTTGGATATAAATGTAACTGCTATAATATTTCAACAAATGTCAGATTGGCTGTAGGTTGCTTTTACTAGTCAGTCTTCCCCGTAGTGGCACTTAATTTCATTTAACATAATGTGCAGTGTCCAATTTATTCTGTTAGACCTGTAGTCTCATGATTTGTGTTTCCCTTTCCCCTCCTTCCTTCATTTCCTTCACTTTTGGTTTATGAGTTCGTTGAGTTCTTTTTTTTGTTTGTTTGTTTCTACATCAGACCTTGGAGAGCTTCTAAAAATACCAATGTCCAGCCCAGCCCTTGTGATTCAGTTTTAAAAGCTCTCCACCTGTTTCAGATTTGCCTGTGTTTCCATACATTGATGTGATTCTCCATGTGTTTCAAATCTTCCCATGGCGCACTTGTTACATTCTTTTCTAACCCTTCCTCCATTACCTGTCCTGGTTTCTCAGTTGCCTTTTTAGGGCAACTGGCAGTTGGTCTGGAAGCAGTGGGGGATGGGGTGCTAGTAAGGAGGTGGTGTAGGGAAAGAGGGAAAGTTTGCATTTGAACGGCGTGCCAGATCCTGCTGTAGCATACCTTTAAACTGTTCATAGTGTTGGGTTTTTTTTTTTTTTCCCTTCGCCCCAATTGCTTTAAACTCTTGCTCTGTCTCTTCCTTACTGTGATTGTCTTCTTAAACCCTCTTGTTCAGTTGCTCAGTCGTGTCCTATTCCTTGCGACCCCATGGACTGCAGCACGATAGGCTTCCCGGAGCTTGCCATCCAGCCATCTCATCCTCTGTCGTCCCCTTCTCCTGCTGTCAGTCTTCCTCAGCATCAGGGTCTTTTCCAGTGAGTTGGCTCTTTGTATCAGGTGGCCAAAGTGTTGGAGCTTCAGCCTCAGTCCTTCCAATGAATATTCAGGGTTGATTTCCTTTAGGATTGACTAGTTAGATCTCTTTGCAATCCTAGGGACTCTCGAGACCCTTTTAGAGACCTCTAAAAGTTTGGATTGCATAATTGACTTTGAATGCAGTTACATTCCCTTCAGAATTCCTTCCCTCCCCCAGCTGAGGAAAGGTAGCTCAGGGCTGGAGCAGCTGCCCAGGGTCGTCCTGTGAAGCAGTGATTCACGGTCATATTTGTCACCCATTGGTGGGTTGTGAATTGTAACCAGCATTAAGAACGGAATAAGAAAATAGGATATAAAATAAACCTCAAGGTATTGCATATATAGGAGTGATTGCTCAGTCCAGCCATGGCTGGTAATCTTTCATATTGGATTTTTATCTTGAAGGAAAGTAACATATGTGGTGAACATTTTATAAGAAAATACCAGAGTCGATTTACATTTTATGGAGCGCTCACTGTGTCAGGCACTGTTTTAAGGAGTTTCGAATGTAGATTTTATTTAGCGCGAAGGTTAGTGTAGCGGGATTGCTAGTGACCTCCTTCCGCTAGCTTTCCCAGGTCTACCGTCCCCAGAGCTTGCCTTTGAACTTCTGTGGGTGGTCCTGTATCCTGCTGAGCTTTTTTACGCTAAACATGTCACCCCAATCCTTCAGTTGGGTTGTATACCTAGCTAGAGCGTTTGTCGTTACTTCTCAGATTCGTTTTTGCTGGCTCTGCTTACAGTGTTACACTTAGGTTAAATATCAAACCAGTAGCTCTGATTGTTGAGAGATGTTTCACTGAAACCTGTGTTGATTTATTCTGGAGAAGTTCAGTAATTGCCAATGGCAGTGGCTGCTGTGAGCCTGCCGCTTGTTCTGAGTCCTGGGTATGTGTTCCTCTGAGCTGTCTGTCCTCACGTATCTGTGAGGCAGGTACGACCGTTACTTCTCTGTTGTAGATGAGAAAACTGAGGCACAAGGGCGAGCAAAGGGTAGCCTTGGCTTCAGGCACTGGCAGTTTGGCCCCAGGATGAATTATTACAGATGGGTAAGCGGAAAGTACATAGGTGATTGAAAACGTAGAATAATTCTGTGTTCTGTTTACCTTAAACTTACTAAGAAACCAAAAGATGAAAATCACCTTCTGATGACTGATGGTGTGACTGATGAAGAGACACATTGCTTTTCAAAAGGCCATAAGGCCATACTTTTACAGGAAACGGTTCAAGTTAAATTGTTCTGGGAAGTGATTGCCCTGGGGGTAGTGGTGGGTGGGGGGAGGGAGCCCTGCTCTGGAACCTTGCCCTTGCCTGGTTTGACCTTCTCCAGCCACGAGTGCTGCAGCCCATGGGGTCGCAGAGAGTCGGACACGGCTGAGCGACTTCAGTGTCATGCACTGGAGAAGGAAATGGCAACCCACTCCAGTATCCTTGCCTGGAGAATCTCAGGGACAGAGGAGCCTGGTGGGCTGCCGTCTATGGGGTCGCAAAGAGTCGGACACGACTGAAGCGACTTAGCAGCAGCCACACGTGCACTTTGAATTTGGCCAGTTTGTAGACGCTGAGCTGCTCATTTTTCTCTCTTGCTGTTGGTAAGCTTAATTTCCCACTGTAGGCTTTGCATCAGAATCCCTTGTGAATTCAAAACACGAAGGCCCATACCTGATTGGATTTTGGGAGGGGAGGGAGGGAAAAGGAGACGGGAGGGGAGAGGAGGGCGTGGAAGGGAGGGGAGGGTGGGGAGGGGAGGAGAGGGATGGAAGGGAGGGGGCAGATAATCAGAATTATGCTCCAGGTGTGGCCTTGTAAAAGCCAGGGCTGGAACAGCTATTCTATGTGTGCGCTAGAGAAGTAGTTCCTGATGGTGGGTGTCAAAAGTCCACTCCAGTTATTCGACCTTCCCATGGAGGTCGAATATGGCTGGTAAGTTATCCTTTAGAAAGGGAAGTGGGTGATGGGTCAAATTCTTGTAGTGCTCCTTTACTCTTGCCTGATTAAAAGGTCTGTTCCTTCTGAATTTAGCTTTATATAGGCATTTAAGTCCCCAAATCTACTTGCTAAGAATCACCTGAGTTGCTTGTTAAACATTCCAGGCTTGCCTGGAAGTTGTAACTCAGTCGTTGAGGGATGTATGTGTGTTCAGTCACTTCAGTCTTGTCTGACTCTTTGTGACGCTATGGACTTGCCTGCCAGGCTCCTCTGTCCATGGGATTCTCCAGGCAAGAATACTGGAGTGGGTTGCCATGCCTTCCTCCAGGGGATCTTCCCAACGCAGGGATCGAATCCGTGTCTCTCTGTGTTCTGCATTGGCAGGCAGGTTCTTTACCACTAGCACCATCTGGGATGGTGCCCAGGAATCTATGTTGACAACAGGCTCCCTTGATTTCTGCACTCAGGCAGGTTTGGGAAATAGGGGCTAATGGGACAGGATTTGGGGTCAGTTCTGTTTCTTTTTAGCTATTGAATTGCAGACAGGACACTCTGAGCTTGTTTCTTTGATAGAAGTTAGAATTAAATAATGATTTAATAAACTAGTTTTGAAATAAAGGACACCACCTCCCTGCACCCCTGCAAAACTTTGGCAGCGTCTGGAGGTGGTGTTGGTTGGGGTTGGACGCAGTTGGCATCTAGCGGGTAGCAGCCAGGGACCCTGCTAAACATCCTACCATACACGAGCTTGTCTTTCTGCTCCACCCTCTCCCCAACGGGGTTGTCTGGCCCAGAACAGTGATGGCGAGTGTGAGAAATTGGTCGAAAACAGTACAGTTTTTGCCTCGAAAACTGTTGGCTGTTCTTAAAGTTGGGAGCCCTCACCTTTTCTGTGGACTGGTTCAGGGGCCTCACTTCCTGTGACAGTGTGGGCATAAGTTCCGCATTTACTACTGAGGTTAGCAGCCAGGACGTTTAAATCTCTTTTGAACTCTGGAGTTACTGTCTTATAAAAGTCTAAGACACAATTGCCTGAACGTTTATTAATAAGGAAAGAAAAGACTCAAAGGGCTGAAAGAAACTGGTTAAACAAGTTCATCCAGCCTCAGGGTTTAAATAGGGGTAAATACATCAGTTGATATGGTGGATTATGCCTTTGTTGTTCAGTCACTAAGTCATGTCTGACTCTGCGACCCCATGGACTATATAGCCTGCCAGGCTCCTCTGTCCATGGCATTTCCCAGGCAAGAATGCTGGAGTGGGTTGCCATTTCCTTCTCCCAGGGATCTTGCTGACCCAGGGAATGAATCCTTGTCTCCGGAGTTGGCAGGCGGGTTCTTTCACTGAGCCACCAGAGAAACCCATGGTGGTTTATAGGGCTAGTTTTACTTGTAACTGCCTTTCATTGCATGAAGGGTTGGTTTTCCATGTTACCTGGGTGGAAAGCTTGCCTTTTGTGTAGTCCTTAGGGCATTATCAGATCCGGATTGGGATAGGTGTTTGTGAAATGGGTATTTAATTTGTGCCTTACCCAGGCTTCTTGTTGTAACCCACTTTTTTTCCCTAGTGATTTGTTTGCCCGGATTCCGTTTGTTTTACGCTTTTTAAACCATTGAGGGCCACTCCTGTGTTTCCTGGTCATCGGGCAGCAGAAGCAGCATGATAGAGATGCAGGCGCCTTCTGCCTGACCCCAGCTGAGGATTCCAGGCAGATCCCTCCCCCGCCCCCGCCTCTGCCCCGGGCTACTTCTTGGGAGCAAGAGGTGGTTACTGATAGGACTTAACGTTTTATCTTCTGAAACTGTACATGGCATTTTGGTGTGCATTTTGTCTCATATGGGTTATTGGGTTGGCTGAAAAGTTCATTCGGCTTTTTCCAAACCTGAATATACTTTTCAGCCAACCCAATACCTTTATCTGAAAAGAGACTCCTTCGTGTTCCCAGTGTTAAATTCCCAAAGTATTGCTGAATCTGAGGATGATCTGCGTCAGAATACTGATTAGTTTTGCAATGTTAGAAACACAGCTCTTTTTGAAAAGTTAAGTTCAGAAAAGTTCAAAGAATGAAATTAAAGTTTAAACAAGATAGGTACAGTTAAAATCCTATCTACCCCTTTCCCCTTGTCACTCTCGTGAACTTGGCATATGAAAAACTTTGCATTTTAAAAATTATGATTCATGCAATATATTTTGTTAAAAAATATAGCCTTGAAATTGTCATATTTTTTTTTGAAATTGTCATATTTTTATGGATGACACATCCCTAGTCTTAACTGCTGTAGTTAATTGCATAGTATGATTGAGTGACTGAACGGATGACTTTCATATTTTATCTTTGCATTTTCGTGTATGAACATGTAAGTTAATTCCTTTTCTAAAATCTTGTGAGCAGATCTCTGAATATTTTTATACTTTTCCACCTCTTGCACACATATGATGATTTATTTAGGTTATATACCCACTGATCAAATCACATGACTCATACGCGTATTTTTTATCTCAACTGGATAACACAAAATATGTTTCCAAAGCTTCTGCTGATTACTTCTCCAGTAATCATATATGAGTACTATTTTCCCTACTTTCTCATCATCCTTTAACGTTACCAGACTTTTTAATTTCTGCAGAGCAGATGACTGTAAATTTAATGTGTTGTAATTACACTTCCCAAGTTACTAGTGAGGCCTGATTACCTTTTTTTTTTTTTTTAATGTTTATTGGCTTCTGCTGTTTGGTTTTTTGTAATTGCATGTTCATTTCCTTTGCCCAGTTTTTTACTGGAATTTTCTTTGCTACGTAATTCTTCCTACCTTGTATGTGTAAATGCTTTGTTGTGTGTACATTGAAATTTCTGTCTCTTGTCTTTGAACCTGACTTAAAATGTAGCTTATTCTTCAGAATCATGGGACTTGAACCAGAGGTGGAGGAGGTCTTAAAGATAGGATTCAACTTGTTAGAGGAACTATATCTAGTGTTTTTTATTACGAATAAGAAACTTGTGACTTAATGATCCCTGCCTTTCTATCCTCTTATGACACAAAGGAGTGATTGAGAAGGACTTGTCCTGCACGCCTTTGAAATGGTTCTGGCCTTGGTCTCTTGCTGGGTGGTTTAATAATCTCTTTAACTGATTATGACAGGGACAGAAATACCACTTAGAGGTTAATACTGTGGATTTCATAATTGAGACTGGGGATGGGGTTGACATAGACACATTCTTGGGCGAGAACTCTTCTGTAAAATGAGGGTGCGGATTAGAGGAGAATGTTAATGTGACGCAGAAGTGCTCTGTAAATTGCTAGTTATTTTATTATTGATAGTACATAGTCTGGAAGTAAGCTTTATGGAATTCCAGTGTAGATTGCTTTGTGTTTTTACTAGATTTTCCTTTCACCACCACCAACCAGAAAACCAAGCTCTGCCAAGCAACTCGGCCATTTTGTAAGTTTAGGAAAAACAACCCAGCAAGTGCTGAAATGGTAAGTTCGTGGGCAGAGACGCGCAGGCTTGCTCTTCAGTCAAGTGTTGCTGTGCTGCCCTCGTGTGGTCATTGCTAAAGTGGTGATTGAAAAGGGAACAGCTTGCTTTCACAGTCGAGTTGTAAAGACACACTGAATCTCTGTGTTTTTGCCAGCTTGAAAGGGATTTTCAAGAGTTATCAAATCTTTTTTAGCAGTGAATGACAGGAAGTGTTAAGCTTTTTTAAATAAGTATTTTTCTATTGGAGTCCAACAGTTCCCAGTTTTGACTTCAGTCCCCTGTATGTATTTATGCATTGTGTTTCCATTGTTGTGGTTGTTCAATCAAAAATTACAGAACTTGTCTGCAACTTAGGTTTTGTGTAATTTTTAGGTAAACTTATTTTTCATGAGAATTCTGTATGTATGGTGGATAATCATTCTCAAGTTCCATTTTTCATTGCCTTATAGCTAGCTATTAATGCCATTGGAAATCAGGTAATTTTATGACTTTAATTTAGGTGAAAGCTTAGTTAAAAGACTACTTACCCTCTAACTTGATTTGTCCTTTTTTCTAGTCTTGTGGACTTTACATATCTCCTACTCTAAGCATCTCAGCCTACAGTTTAATATTGATAGTATTTTGTATTATCATTAGGCATTAACAGTGAATCTTCATAATATTTCAGGAAATTTCATGTCCTTGGAATTAATAATTAGGTCATCAGTATCTTAAATGTGGAGATATTTATAGTTTTTTCCTAAATATTCTTTTTCTAATTTTATATTTAGGAACTTGTCCTCCTAGAAGTAGTATGCAAATTAATTGTTATATCTTTATTAAGGCTTATTTTAACCCCCCCCCCAAATATTATTTTAGGTCGCTTAAATCTGACTTGTTTCAGAAATGATTTAAAAAAAAACAAAACCCTTGGTCTTACTCTCATTCATATCTTAAGTTCATTTTGTGTAGGATTGGGGATTTTTACACCCCTTGCCTTGAATTTGACTCTCGGTTGAATTTATTATGAACAATTTGAAAGACTAAAAAGATTGATACATAGCGAACGGCTATGAACTCAACCACTCAGCCTCAGTCCTAAAACCTGTCCATATCATTTTCTGATTACATCTGCCTCCCTTTACCCCCAGAAGTAAATACAGTTGAAAATTCATGTTATGTCTTGGGTTTGACTTTCAGAGTTAACTGTTTTTGAGGGCTTCCTGTGTAGCTCAACTGGTAAGGAATCTGCCTGCAATACAGGAGACCCCAGTTTGATTCCTGGGTCAGGAAGTGCCCCTGGAGAAGGCATAGGCTACCGACTCGGGTATTCTTGGGTGTCCCTGGTGGCTCAGCTGGTAAAGAATCCGCCTGCAATTCGGGAGACCTGGTTTCAGTCCCTGGGTTGGGAAGAACCCCTGGAGGAGGACATGGCAACTCCTGGAGAATACATCTGTCTCCCTTAACCCCCATAAGTAAATACGGTTGTAAATTTGATGTTTTCTCTTGGATTTGACTTTTAGAGTTACTATTTTTATTTTTAAATTGCACAAGTAAGTAATTCATGAAATTCTCAAGGTACTTCAAATAACCCACCCCATAGAGTAAACCAGTGTTAGCAGTTTGGTGATTAAAATGATTTTATGCACGTAGCTATGTTTTACCTAAAAGGTGTTGTATGCCTGCTCACATTTCCAGAGGTCACTTTCCTACACAAACACAAATATAGAGCTGCACATGAGGCATATATACAAAAACAGTTTTGTTAAAGTGCACAGTTTTAAAATCTAAATATTTTGCTCAGGAATACAGAGATATGGAAGTATATCAATGATATTTGTAGCTTATTAGTTAAGAGAACAGTTTAAAAATTATGTAAATGTCCCTTTAATAAGGGAGCAGTTTAAATATGTATTCATCCTGTGAAGCCATTCAAAGAGAAGGAGGTATTCATGGACACAGGTGTACCCTGATGTGGGAACTGGTATCAAATTGTCTCTATCATGCATGTTGGCAGTGACTAATGGCATGGGTTGCAAGAGGGCGCAGGCCTGAGATGATCTATGGTGGAGACCCACACCAGGAGGGCCAGAGCCTGCACTTTGTAACTGGTCACTTCCTCGTGTTCCTTCTCGCTTGCTGAGCACCTTCTGAGTGGTCACAGGTGGAGAAGAAGTGAGTTGAGATGGTTAGTCACCTGGACTAGTTAACTTGACAGTGCCAAGGACCCAGGAGTCAGTAAGTGTGGTGGGGCCTTGAAGGTACTGAGTCACCATTACAGGGTTCAGGTTGATTGGCTGAGTCTCTAGGACTTTGAACTCCTGTGGTGAAATAAAACATGAGCTTTTTAGAGCCACACTTCAGGTGGAATTTCTGCCTCACTCCCCCCCAGCACTCTCACCCTCCGCACGAGGGTGGTAAAAGTGTTGCGCTGGTGGATATATAAGTTAAACAGACATGTAAGGTACTCGGCATCTATTACATGATCAGACAAATGATAAGTCGCTTTCCCCTTCTGCTCCCTTTCCCAAGGTAGACACTCGCCCACTCCCTGTGTTCTCATTGCTTCCTCGTGTCAACTGAAGTCCCTCTGACTGTATTTTGCTTGCTGTGGGTCACACGGGATATTTGGGTCAATGCCCCATCCCTGTGTACTGTCCTGTTCATTCTCTGGACACATCTGTCAAATGGTAGCACTTCGTTTCTGGTTTGGAAGAGAGTGGTGGTAGATAAACAGCCTCGCTCTTATTAAAACACCCTTTCTGATTTTCCTGCCGCGTGTCTTTGTCTTCTGGTCGCTACACCTGAGGTCCTTTGTGTTGGCACTGCTTTAGGTTCTGGGTTGTTGCCTGCTTCCTTCTCTGCCCTGCCTCTCCTAAATGAATAGAGGGTTTCTAAGCAGAAGAGCTGGGGGAGCTCTCCACCTTTTTTTTTTCCTGTAGAGTCCATCACATTTAGGTCTCTTCTCTATAGTGTCCTCATTCCTGCCACCATGCCCCTGGCTCTCTTTTTAACATTGAAGAACATGCCTTCTGTTTTATTTTTTGGTGTGACTTCTGCTGTCGTTCACCTGTTGCGCTTTCCTGGGGGGGGCTTGGAATGATGAAGTTGGGGTTGTGTGGGAGTCCAGTGGCAGTCTTTATTGGACTAGACTCTTTGTTTATCCTTTTCTTTTAAGTCTACCAGGTCTGGGACTCACCTGCAGGAAATTTCAGGGCAGGAGATCTGGTTTGGGGTTACTGTGTATATGTTTTTAATTTGCACCTGTTTTTGAGAGCCATTGATTGGATAGTTGGAACGATTGCATTTTTACTGTTTGAGTGACTCTGCCTTGGTTTTGTTTTGTTCTGTGTTGTTTGCTTTTTTGTTTGTTCCTTTTGTTTTGATTTTGTCTTTGTCTTAAGGAGGGAGGGGCTGAATAATGAACAAATAAGACTTAGTGGATTCAGACAGATGTACCTGGTTTCAAACACTACCTGCGTCATCAAGAATTATTCAACTACTTTTATTTTATTTTCAGGCTATGCAGCAATATCTTTTATTATGTATGGGTTTTTAAAATTATTTTTGCAATATCTCCATACACAGGCCAAAAAAAAAAAATTGTTTAGCATATTGGAACTTGCAAACCTGATCACTGCATAGAGAAGGCAAAATTATCCCTATAGCACACTTAACCAGGAGGCCAGTTCATCTGCCGACCTCCAAGAACATGGAGAAGAACCTGATAGACAGACTGGCCCCCATCTGAACCTTCATTCACCACCATTTTGATAGCCCTTCTTCAGGCCCAGATCAGCAGCACATTTCTTGGCGACAATCATCAAATGCCCAAGAAGACTTGCATCATCATCATCTGCTGCAGAAATCTGGGATGTATGTTTCTTGGGTATCACCAGAAAATGTGTTGGTGCTTGAGGGGAAATGTCATGGAAAGCAAGACACTGGGCATCCTCATAAATGATTTTGGCTGGGATTTCCTTGCGATTGATCTTATTGAAGATGGTGTCGCCGCCAGGCCGGGCGACCTGAGCCTTGGCGATCTCATCTGCCATCTCTGCCTCCCTCCCGTGCGGCCGGCTGGGGAGAAGGCTAGGAGGAGGGAGGTTAACTACTTTTAAGCTTCAGTTTTTCTTCATCTGAGTGAAGGACAAAATAATATCCCCCGTTTTATTTTATTTTTTCAAAGAGCTAATCTATATAAATTATGTGGCGTATGGCATCATGTAAGTAAATCAGGAAATGGTAGCTGTCAGGTGTCAGGGATGTTGAGAATGGCACTAGTGACATTATTTGCAAATAATATAAAAGTATGTTTGAAAATTTTGATCTCGTATTACCAAATTACTATCTGCTGTCATATTAATGCTAGGATTTTTCTTTTAAAACCGATTTATGTGGCAGTTCTTAAATTTTTTTTTTAATCTTTTTTTTTTTTTTTTTAATTAAGTCATTCAGCATCTGAAGAAGCTTCGGGTTCAGACTCAGGCAGCCAGTCGGAGAGTGAGCAGGGCAGCGATCCAGGAAGTGGCCATGGCAGTGAGTCAAATAGTAGTTCTGAATCTTCGGAGAGTCAGTCGGAATCTGAGAGTGAATCGGCAGGTTCCAAGTCCCAGCCAGTTCTTCCAGAAGCCAAAGAGAAACCAGCCTCTAAGAAGGAACGGATAGCTGATGTGAAGAAGGTATCGGTCTTGCTTACAGTACAAGTGTGCCGCGAGCCTGGACCAGAGCGCAGGCCCCTGCGTTCCTGTGGGAAGCTCCTTAGTGTGTCTTGATAATGAAAATTCATCTGCAGCTGCCTTTTCTAATAATACACTGTCTCTGGATCTAAATGGGGACTGCTCTCTGCTCTACTAGTTAAGACACAGGGCTATGAGGAAAATATTAATAATTACATGAACCATCATATAGGGCAGAGAGACATTTTGTTGTTTTGATTTTTAGCATTTAAAAAAGATGGTTTCATATATATATATATATTTTTTTTAGCACAATAGTAATACAAGAGAAAATCATTGACAGATGACTGTGAAATGCAGTTGTAGTTTGATGGATGATTCCAGTCCAAGAATAAGGGATGTTTTATTTTATTGAAGAATAGAAGGAGAAGTACTCCTCACAGAAAAGAAATTATCTTTACCTAGGCAATGTAGATATTCTTCGCCTAGCAGAAGAATTTTCCAGCAGAGAATGCAAAAAGGTGAAAATTGAGTTGCGTAGAATTTTCTCACTGATGTCCAAACTTTTGGATGCATTCCTTTTGGGGAAAAATAATGACTTGGTCTAGGTAGTCATGAGATGCAGCTGATCTTTTGAAATTCTAATTTGAGAGAATTAAGTTTAGAATCACTAGAAATATTTAAAAATTGCTTTTAGAAATTTAAAAAGGTCTTATGCGGAAAGCTTTATGAGAAATCAGTTTTTCCTCTAAGATACAAATCTGTGTCTGCACACAAGAGATCTTCCCTGGAGGACAAACAATTTTAAATTGCCTACAAGTTCTGTAGAATAGCTTCAGCAATCCTGAAATTAAAAAAACAAAGTGGCTTTTAACTGTTGGCAGAATTGAGATTAACTGTTATTTCAGTTCTTCTGTTCCCAGTATAGTCATTGCTTAAGGTTAAATGGCCCTGAAGGATTGGTGGGAGGTTGGGGAATGCTGGTGGTGGTGTAGTGTTAGGGACAGGGAAATGAAAACTCCTTCTTAGCTAACTCGTCACCAGAGAAGGGACTTTCAGACACTCAAGGATTGTGCTGTGTTGCCTGCCTCAGTATGTGGAGGCCCTTCACAAGAGACATGTCAGGTGGTGACTTATTCCAGAGAGACCCTGTGTATGGAAGGTACCACTTACGGTATCTTGTCTGAGTGTCATTCAGCTCAGAAATTAACCTGCAGAAGGCCTTGCTTGGCTATTTTTTTAAACTTTTTTCTGAACAGTGAAGAGTTCTTTACTTGCAGAGAGTAAAGAAAGCCACAGAAACCACGACTTGCACGGGGTGTTTAAAACTTTACTAAAGTCATGTTGACTGGGATTCTGGGAATCAACTGTAAGGCCAAATGTCTATGTGTGTGTGTAATATACATATATATATGTAAAACTTAATTTAAGGAGAGACTGGATTAAGATTGCATGTCACAACGGAAGTACAGGTTTAGGCAGAAATATTAAAGTTAAGGTGATCGATTTTAAGAAGTTAATAGATGGATGTACTAGCCAGTTAGAATGATTAGGTTATGACTTTAATAATTATTCTGAAACGAGCTTCTAAAGAACCGCTCTTTGTTTTCTGTACACTCTTCTTTTTCACATGGTAGTTTTTATTGAAGAGTTGATTAGGTATCACTAGCCCTCAAAAGGGAGAAGGCACTGGCACCCCACTCCAGTACTCTTGCCTGGAAAATCCCATGGATGGAGGAGCCTGGTAGGCTGCAGTCCATGAAGTCGCTAGGGGTTGAACATGACTGAGCAACTTCACTTTCACTTTTCAGTTTCATGCATTGGAGAAGGAAATGGAACCCACTCCAGTGTTCTTGCCTGGAGAATCCCAGGGACGGGGGAGCCTGGTGGGCTGCCATCTCTGGGGTTGCACAGAGTCGGACAAGACTGATGCGACTTAGCAGCAGTAGCTGCTGCAGCCCTCAAAAGGACAGATGGGAACACAAGATGATTTTAGGATGTACACATTACAGTGTGTGTTGTAGTAAAGTCCCAACAGGTGAGCCTGAATGCCTCAGATTTTAAAATGGTAAAACTAATTAATGTAGTACCATTCCCAGTTAGTAAACACTAATTCCTGTGGAGCCACTTCATAGCTCTCAGGTTGAAGAAAGGGTGGATGTGGGTTGATTGGCAGGGCTGGAGCAAAGCTCTTGCTGCCTCCCTTTCTCTGCCCCACTGGTTCGAGTTGTGGACATTGGCTGCCTTTTTTGCCTTTATTTCCTGCCGCTTGATTGTTACTAATTCTTGGTTGGATCTTTTGTCCTCTGACTCATTATTCTAAGGTTAAGGATTCTTCCCTTGTGTAAACTGAGGACACTGACCTACGTGGTTATATGGCTTCTCGTTCTGAAATGCCTATTCCTAGAACAGCATGCTTGTTATCTTTGGAGGGGTTGTTTTTCTTCGGCTTTCCTGGGATTTTTTTTTTTTTAAAGGTACTGTTGATTATGTCCTCCCTTGACTTTGTGACATATTGTGTTCCTGAATCGTCTTTCATCATTTTTGTCTTTTTAGGGATCCACTTTCCACACATTTCATGATGAGCCACAGCCCGAGGCTTCTCTTGCCTCACTCCAAATATTTTCATGACCTTAGCTGCCTCCCGTATTTCAATGGCAAATCCAGCTTTCTAATCTTGGCTTTCAAGCATCTCTTCTAAATGTTTAGCCCTGTTGTGCATCTTCACTTCAGTGTTCCACAATCTTTTAAATTCATTTTGCCTATAGGTGATTGATTTCATTAAAAGAACACACAACATGGGCCTCCCTCATAGCTGAGTTGGTAAAGAATCCGCCTGCGATGCAGGAGACCGCAGTTTGATTCCTGGGTTGGGAAGATCCCCTGGAGAAGGGAAAGGCTACCCACTCCAATATTTTTGGGCTTCCCTTGTGGCTCAGCTGGTAAAGGATCCTCCTGCAATGTGGGAGACCTGGGTTCGATCCCTGGATTGGGAAGATCCCCTGGAGAAGGGAAAGGCTACCCACTCCAGTATTCTGGCCTGGAGAATCCCATGGACTATATGTATAGTCCAGGGGGTAGCAAAGAGTCGGACACAACTGAATGACTTTCACTTCACTTCACTCACACACAACATACTTATTAGCCATACCTGTGGGAAGAATAGAGGCTGGGGGTTAGACGAATCCTTAGAGCAGCAGGGAGAAAAGGGAGGCCTTTTGTATTTTTCCTTTTGGTTTGTTAATTTGAGTCTTTTAAAGTGAAAGAAGGTTTATTTGTGGAGATACACACTCCACAGAAAGACTGTAGGCATAGAAAGACTGGAGGCCATCTTGGAAGGCCGGAGAGGCCAAAATCAGGTCTTAAAGGCAAAGGGTAAATACTGTTAGTAACATGAAGTGTGCTGGAGCAGGGGCGCCAGTGGGTCTTGTTCTGAGAACTTAAAGCTGAATGTTGGAAATAGTGAATTTTGACTGTATCTGGCATGTTGCACATCCTGAGGAATTTTTAAATATACACAAGTAAACTGATTCTTACTTAACAAAAAGTTGGTGGTGGGGTTCTATTGATTTTATTTGAGTTTCTCAGATGAGTCTTAGGCAGTCAAAGCTGAAACTGAAAGCATTAGGGACTTAAAATTCATAAGTAAATATTTTTTTAGTGGAAGCGGTTGTTCTCTTACGTCTCCATATTATTCAACTGTAAGTTTATATTTTGACAATGGGTAAGCAACGTACTTTCTAGTTTAATAGCCATGGAGTGATGAAGAGGCATTGTCACAACTTTAATGAGTTCTAGGGTAATTGCTTTATTCTTTTTAAAGATGGTCCTTTATTGTCTCATTAAACAAATTTGAATTCACTTAAATTGAAATATATGTTCCAATAATGTAAATAGTAAATGGGGATCAAGAAAAAAAGATTGATGTGTAGTCTGTTAATTTTACAGATGTGGGAAGAATATCCTGATGTTTATGGGGTCAGGCGGTCAAACCGAAGCAGACAAGAACCATCACGATTTAATATTAAGGAGGAGGTAAGAAAAAACAATGTTTTAAGGGAATATGATCACACTCCTTATCTTACCTCATCCTTTCTGACTCTGGTTTGTATTACCATGAACTTCAGGCATGGGAGTTAAGTGACTGGAAAGCAAGTTTTTTAAACCTAATTCAGCTGGAAAAGCCACATGTGGCTTTAAAAAAAAACTACCAGAAGATCAAGTCATAGTGTGTGCTTTAGTGGAGTGTTATATAAAACTGCCCTTGAAGTTTTGTTTGTTTGTTTCTCATAGTGCAGTTGATTATAGCAAGAAGTTTACTTTTTAAAGCATGGAGTTTGTAAATTCTAGATTTTGTTAACTGGGTCACCAAGCAACGGTGACAGTGAAAGTAGTTTCAGATTTTCTGCTGAGAAGGGAGCGTGTGCCTAAGTGATTATTTTACCTAAATTGTTAAAATTCGGTTTCCGAGTTCATTTTAATGTGCAATATGAATGCCTATTTACTTTCTGAGATTGAATAGATTGATGATTTTAAAAACTAGTGTTATATATTGGATTTTGTTGTCTGTATAGAATCAGACCTTTCCTCAGTTTGTGTGAAGTTTTTGGGGAAATCCTCTGTTTTAACTCTGTGTTAGGTTTATAGACTACATTCTGAAGAGGTGTTCTTTGGTCTCTCAGTGAAATGTCCCCTCTGCATTCTTTGGAGGACTTTGCTGTTCTTAACTATGTAACGTCCCACTGGTAACAGTTAAATATTAGTAGCCAAAGGTTAATGAGTTTGGGGCAGTAAGTATACTTTAAAAATGTGATTGACCATAACACACGCACAGCATTTGTAGTGTTTTATTTTGAGTGACCTCTCAGCTGGTTAACCTTAGTTAGCTTTCTTTTTCCATGTTTGTTACAGCCAAGCACATGGTGTATATACCTTTTCCCTTTTGTATATAAATTAACACATTGTTGATAGGTCACAGGACCAACAGAAATGGGAGTATCTTGCCGATTTGTTTTAACACGTGGGGAAAAGAATTGTTCAGATGTCCGTGACTGTAATCGCTTGCTCTGCTGCTATCAGCAGAGTACTGCTGGCTCATGACTGAACAAGTGCTTTATTGAGTCTGAAATGAAACAGGTTCTTAGTCACCGCCTTTAAAGGCACACTTAATGTTGTGTGGCATTTTTGTGCCAGACATTCTATATCAGCACCCAGTGTGGTCGCCATTAGACACGGGTCTTTTAAAATGTGTATTAGGTGAAATTAGGTAAAATGAAAAGTCCATTCCTAAGTGACACCAGCCACATTTCAGGGGCTCAGCCACGTGTGACTGCTGGCTGCTCAGTGGGCCACTGCAGATACAGGATGTTTCCTTCATCACAAAATTTTATTAGACTATGTTCTCTTAGAAGTCCAGCTGAAACAAATACTTCTTGGTGTTACAGGTAACTCAGCAGTAAGAGACAAATTAATTTTAAAAATGAAAGAGTGAACACCACCAAACAGAGGCTTAGGTGTCTTTCTGCCTGAAAGCTCATATTGAGTAATGTTGCATTGAGTAGATTGTGGAACCGGGGTTCGTGTTGTCCCTGAGAACTGTGAACTAAAGTCTGTGATCTTTTTCCCCCCTCACACCCTGAAGGCAAGTAGCGGGTCTGAGAGTGGGAGCCCAAAGAGAAGAGGCCAGAGGCAGCTGAAAAAACAGTAAGTCTCCCCTGGGGTGGTCCTGCCTGGGGAGTCGGAGCTTGCGGCTGTCTCTGGGCCCGCACTGTGTCTGCAGTGCGCCCTGGGCCCCAGAGCCCGCTTCTGTCTCTGCTGTCTTGGCTTCCTGTCTGTCTGAGTCTGCTGCAGCAGCAGTGGCATTTGAACATTGGGCTGCTTTTCAGGGCACACCACAGCTATTCCATCTGATTTGCCCTATCAGCCCCATTATTTTTTTTTTCTTAAAAATGTGCACAAATCCCAAACATACAGGCATTTGGTGTTCTGTTCCAGTTAAGCAAGGAACACATGTAGACTGGCTGTTTTTCCTGTTGATTTGTTCTCTGTGTAGGTGTGATAAAATTATACTGATTGGACACCCATTTTAATATGAAATACCTTATTGTGTCAGTGTAGTTTTACTGTTGGCAGTTCATAAGCAAGAAAATTTTAATTCACGAGGTTAATGTGAAATTCCTTTATGATATGGATTATATATTTGTTATTGTCAAACTTTAAAAACTCTACTTAATGGTAAAAAAAAATTGACTTTTTTTTGAGAAATAATTAAATCTTTATGGGGTGGAATGTATGAACCCCTTTGACAAACTGAATTCTACAGCTTGTCTTCTCAGAAAAATACTCAAAACCCTGCACACAAATTCAGGGGTTTCTCATGGTAAACGGCTGTCCTTGGCTCTTGTTGAGAGTCTCAGTTATATCTTCTCTGTTTTAAAGTATTGTAATCCTTAACTTGGGCTTCCCTAGAAACTCAGCTGGTAAAGAATCCGCCTGCAGTGCAGAAGACCCCAGTTCAGTTCCTGGGTCAGGAAGATCCCTTGGACAAGGGATAGGCTACCTGCTCCAGTATTCATGGGCTTCCCTGGTGGCTCAGACAGTAAAGAATCCAGAATCCATCTGCAATGCGGGAGACCTGGGTTTGAGCCCTGGGTTGGGAAGATCCCCTGGAGGAGGGCATGGCAACCCATTCCAGTATTTTGGCCTGGAGAATTCCACGGACAGAGGAGCCTGGTGGGCTATACAGTCCATTGGGTCGCAAAGAGTCAGACATGACTGAGTGACTAAGCACAGCATAATTCTTAAGTATTTGGCCAGAGGCACAGTAACGTGAGTCTTTAAATTTCCCCATCTCTAAAATAGGGTAATACTTATTCTGGTAACTTAACACAGTTATTAGAAACTGTGGTCAGAAAAGTCATAGTGTTTAATTTTGCCCTGCCCAGAGGGCATGCAATTTCCATTTGTGCTTTAAATATTTCATTAGAGTTGCAGAAATGATGACTGTAGGCAAGCCCCTGCTTCGTGGCAGCTCAGAAGGCTCTATCCCCATCCCAGGGCCTGCTTAGGAGATCTCAGTTTCCCAGGCTAAAGGCTTCAGAGGCTTTTTGGGAAGTCCATGCATGTGTGTTTTCCTCCACCATCTGGCTACATTCTGCTGGTCCATTGGTGGGAATCTAAATGTTCTGTACTTGAAAACCTGAACTCCTAATTTTTTTGGGCCACTGTGCATGTGGGATCTTAGTTCCCTGACCAGGGATTGAACCTTTCATCACTGGAGTGGGAGCACAGAGTCTTGACCATTGAACCACTAGGGGAAGTCCCTGAACACCTCATTTATGTAGCTTTATTTGGGTGTAAGAATCCCTCCAGCTTTCAGCCCCTGTGTAATACATCAGACTTGCTATTTTGACTGATTTCTGTATTTGCTTTTCCCTCTCCTTTCAATCCTGAGAGCTCTCCAAAGTAGGCAGCTCTCAGAGGCCCTTGTGACTGTTCTTTGCCCGAGTAGAACCTTTCCACTTCTTGTCGGGGAGAGGGAGAGGGGGTGTCTTCTGTGAGGCTGCTTGTCTACTTCTGGGCTCTTCCTTAGGAACTTACGTAAGCAGAGGTTCTCCTCATGCCTGTTTGGTTGGGCCCTGGGCTGGCCTCCTGCCATGCCCTCCTCTGGGCAGCTGGAGGGCACTGGGGTTTGTGGAGAGCTCTTCTCCCGAGTCAGTTTAGTTAGTAACATAGATTAGGGGAGGTCCTGCAGGTGCTGAGACTCAGGTCACGAGAGGCGGCACTGCCGGGCCCTCTGTGGTCTCAGCAAGGGCGACAACCTAGTGTGTGGGCACATGGGCTTCAGAACTGAGCGAGACGCGCTCAGAGGAGTGGACATTGTGAAATATTAGCACGGGGCAGTGTTTTTCCAAAACACTGCAGATTGTCTCACAGATTTTAAAGTTTTTAAAAGGAACCATTTTTTAAACTTTTTTGGGGGGATTAATTTCAAAGAGTTGAAAAATTTTAAGGGTAAGAGCAGTACAAGGAATCCTGTATACTGAGATTCACCACTGTGTACCGTTTTTGCCCCATTTGCTTTATCATTGTGAGAGTTCTCTTTATATATATTTATGTATACACACAAGGTAATATTTTTTCTGAGCCATTTCAGACTAAGATTCATACAGCATGGTCTTTAACCCCTAAATACTAAGTGTGTGTTTTCTAAGAATAAGGATATTCTCTTTTGTAAGCAAAATACAATTTTAAGGTAAATAGATTTAACATTGGTACAATACCGTTGTCTAATTTGGATTCCAATTTGGTCATTCAACTCAACAATGTCATTTATAATATTTTTCTACCCACAGTACAGAATCCAGTCTCAGGTTAAATATTGTATTAGATGTCAGCTTTCATTAGTCTGGAGCACTTTCACAGACTTTATTTGCTTTTGTGACATTGACACTTTAAGGACTACAGTCTTAGAAGGGACTAACTCTGCTGGAGTCATGTGATTAGCATTTTAAAAGCTTAGAGGAGGAAAACATTCTTTTAATTAATTGGCAATTCTTTATGGTCCAACTCTCACATCCGTACATGATTACTGAAAAAACCATAGCTTTGACTCTGTGGACCTTTGTTGTCAGAGAGATGTCTCTGCTTTTTAATACTGTCTAGGTTTGTCATAGCTTTTCTTCCAGAGAGCAAGCATCTTTTAATTTCACGGCTGCAGTCACTGTCCACAGTGATTTTGGAGCCCAAGAAAAAAAAATCTGTCGCTGCTTCCACCTATTTCCCATCTATTTGCCGTGAAGTGTTGGGAGTGGATGCTCAATGTTGAATGTTGAGTTTTAAGCCAGCTTTTTCACTCTATTTTACCTTCATTAAGAAGCTCTTTAGTTCCTTTTTGCTTTTTGCCATTAGAGTGGTATCATCTGCATATCTGAGGTTGTTGATATTTCTCCCCACAGTCTTGATTCCAGCTTGTGATTAATCTGGTCTGGATTTCTCATGATGTACTCTGCATAGAAGTTAGATAAGCAGGGTGACAACATATAACCAACACACTCCTTTCCCAAGTTTGAACCAGTCCGTTGTTCCATGTCTAGTTCTAACTTGCTTCTTGACCTGCATAGAGGTTTTGCAGGAGGTAGGTAAGGCAGTCCCTATTCATGCTGTCCTAATTTGTGAAATGTTGGGTAGGATTTCTGCTGACTCATTGCAGTCCCAGTAGTGTTCAGCTCCACTGAACAGTGGTTCCAGAACCCTCTTTTCCACCTGGAATTTAAAAAATGATTTTATCTGTAATCATTTGAAGTTATTCTCCTGAGATTATAGTTGAGATTATAGTTGTTTCTTCCTTTCCAGTGCAGTAAAGTGGAAGTCTGTCACAGTCCTGTGACACAGCAGAAGAGAGTCCTTGTTAGAACAGATTTATCCTCTTCATTGAGACTTGCTTTTGAACACCATCCTCTTTGGGAAAATCGACTGAAAATCAGTGATGTTAAAGCAGTTAGTTCCCTGTTTTCCTTATCTGCCTTCTAAAGTGGAGGAGAAAGGAGTTCCCTTCTTTGAGCTCTTAAAGACAGTTAATTAGGAAGCCTCAGTGGCTCTTGGCCAAATTTTAGGCCTATTTTATTTTAAAATGGCTTTTGTTCATTCCCTTCTTTATAGTTGTTTAGATTCGATTTTTCCCAGTAAAGAAAAAAGGAATCCACTTTTTCCCAGTAAAGAAAGAAAACCATACCTAGTTAACTTGCATTCTGACTTTTTCCTATCTATTTATATGGCCTTGAGGCCTCAGTGGTCAAATCTTGGTATTTTTTTCCCCCAGTTCCCAAAATTTTGGCCAAAGTTCTATTGAGTCCCATTTAGGGAATCCCACTGGTGGCTTCTTAGAACTGGATCTGGCAATTCAAGTCTCCTTTAACATGGAAAATATTTCAATCATGATCCTATATTTGAGACTTCTCTTTGTAGCCCAGCTTATAATATGGCTTAGTCAGGGAGTCTTCCTCCTACAGTCTACATTATTTGAGAAGCCAGCAAACTCTAGGGGTGGACGTTGGTTTCACCTGTTGGAGAGCCAGGGTTGGGGCAGTAATCTGTTAGTAATTGATTGCCCTTTTCACTTCACCACTTAGACAGAATTAACAGTATTGCTGGTCCTAACTTGCCCCCTCCCCCACCATTCTTGAAAATTAAAATGAAATTTGAAATAATCCACCAATTTCAGATACATATATATAAAACTTCTTTCAACCTTTTAAGCCTCTTAACTGTTCAGCTCCTCCTGGAATGGTCTTCAGTAGGTTCTGTTGAGAATAGCAGAAATGTGGGTTTGACATACACCAAACAGCTTGTTCCCACTGGGCTTGATTTTCCCTCTGTGTGGGAAGAGTACTTTGGACCAGTTGCTTGGCTAAGTTTTTGTACCTTCTCATATTGGAAGATTTGAAGTCCTCTTGGTTATCTGTACGTCTACAGATCTGCAGTTTAACTGGAAAACTCTCAACCTCCATTCTCTCAGTGTCTACTGCCACTTTAGTCTCTAAAATTGTTGAAGCAGACCTCGGTAGCTACTCTGATATAACAGTCTCAGTTCCTGGCAGAGTTATAGAAATTACGAATGACACTTGATTGTAGATCTTTCTCATCTCATCTGCTTTCCATTAGGTCTTACGTGTATGTTCTTTCAAGCTTGTTTCCTGTGAAACCACTGCTCTCCAGTTTGACTGTAAGCTCCTTCTAAGGGGTAAATAAACTGTTCTAGTCTTGGCCAAGAAAGGCTAGATCCTTAGGTGCCAGTCTCCCCACTGCTGGAGACATCTTTTTTCCTCCTGGCCATCACCATCTATTCCTTGGATCCTTTAGAACACATTTATTGTATGAGGCGCTAGGAAACGAGAATAAGGCGGGTGCCCAAAGTATGGTTTGCTTTAAAGAGGGAGGGATGGGTATTGGTGATGATAGCAGACCTTAATATTTTACCAGTCACTGTCCATAAGCACACTCTACCTGTCTGGCAGACTGATAGGATTCATTCTTTGTATTTAACAAAGGTGTATCTCCACTTGCCTGCCTTTGTGCCAGTAGAACTTGAGTAATGTACGTGGAAGTGCTCTATGGCCTTTTCATGGAAGGCTTGAGAACATTTTCTTTCCTGATGTTTCGACTGAATCAAGTGTAGGACTGTTTAGAAAGCTTCTTCCACTATTACTTTGAGTTATTTTCCCATGAAGAATATTGACTTGACTTTGCAATTTGACAGCAGTTGTCTTTAACATAACCTCATTTTCTGTACAGAGACCCAGAGGCACATGGTAATTGTTTTGTTTAGAGAGAAATCCTAAACCAGGTTCTTGCCTGTTGAGTTTTTTGTTTCCCTGGATGTTTCTCGACCAGTTGCTATTATGTGTGTTCCTTCCTTCTTCCCTGCAGGTGGGAAATGAGCTGAGTTCCTGTGATTTCTTTTTTGGTCTTCAAGGAAACTTCAGAAACTGTTGGGGCATAGCAGGGCACCTATAGGGTATGGCTCTCCCATGCCATCTGTTATCTTGATGAGCAAAAGGACACCTACTGTATTTAGTGATTATTAAAACTACTTCATTAGCTGGACAGGTTAATTAGTAGGTGGTAGGTTTATCATTAATAACATAATTTTAGGGATTGTTTAATCAACATTCTGAAGATAGCTAGTGTAGTACTCAAGAGAACTCTCTCAATAGTATCAGCATCATCTGAATTTGGTAACATTCAGATTTTTAGGCCTCACATTAGACCTCCTGAATCAAAAACTGGCTGTGGCCCAGAAAACTCTTTCAGCAAATCCTTTATATAGTTCTGATCCATACTAAAATTTGAAAACCTCTGATCTAGTATATATTATAGCTTCAGTCTGATCAATGATAATAGTAAATAAAAATAGAGTATTAGAGAATTGGCAACATTTTTTTTTTTTCAGAACCAATAGTTAAAAAAAAAATACAGCCTTAGCTTCATCATTTATTTTGATACCGGATACAAAATAGGAATAGATATTACACATCGCAGGAAGGAACCCAACCAAAATTTGAAGCTAAAACAAATCTTTTAGCATAATATCTAAAATATACACTTTCTGCCTTTTTTGGCTCTTCTGCTTGAAATTGGTTTTGTCAGATTCTTCAAGCGAAACGATCTCGAGGAACTCTTTTAGAAAAAAAAAAATTTTGCTTTGCTTTTGATCACAGAGAAAAACGGAAATGGGAGCTCTCGGAAGATGAACAGGAACAAGGCTCCAGTGCAGAGAGCGAACCAGAGCAGACAGTGAAAGCCAGAAGACCTGTCCCCAGAAGGTGCCGTGCGTGCTTGCGCGTCCCTGCCTCTGGTTGAGCTCAGTCTGTGTTAGGTTGAGGAGGACGGTGTAGTGCTGGCACGGGGGCCTCAGTTGCCAAGCTGCAGTGTGTTGTGACTCTGGATTCTGAATGCCTGATTAACTTCTTGCTCATCTGCTTCGTTAGCAAGTAATTAGATGACTGAGCTGCTGTGGATTTTGTGTGTTTGCATGGTACATAGCTAGAGAGTGAATCTTGCTGTTTCATATTCCAGGTGGACTGGTTCTGAGGAACAAATATATCTTCCACTCTTAAAAAAAATCTCTCTGTGTATTTGACCAGGGTACAGATTCTTTTGGGGAGAACTAATTTTTCCTACGTTTAATTGGCTGATTGAAACATACTTGACTGTTTATTACCCTGTTCGTACGATCTATATGACATTAAGCAAAGAATCTGTCCAGAGATGGAAGTAGGTGGAAGTGGGAAGAAACTGGTAATTTCTGATCAGACAGATGGCAACAAAAGGTATTGGTGATGGGGAGAGGAAGACAGGAGGCAACGAGGCCCCAGGAAGATTTTTCTCCTTGCAGTGTTAGGAGGGGTTGGCAAATGTTGTCTTTGGGCCAAATCCCACTCCCCGCGCCACCCCCCCCCCCCCCCCCGTTTTTATGTGGCCTGTGAACTCAATATAGCTTGTTTTTAAAAAGTTTTTGTGATGTGGACCATTTTAAAAGTCTTTATTGAATTTATTACAACATTGCTTCTGTTTTATGCTTTGGTATTTTTTGACCACAAGGCATGTGGGATCCTAGCTCCCCGACCAGGGTTCTGCATTGGAAGGCAAAGTCCAACCCCTTGGACTACTGGAGAAGTCCCTCAGTATAGCTTCTGGTGAACATTTGTAGTTTCATGATAAGGAACACTAAATTCGAACACTAATTAAGTGAAATGCTATCATCACTTCAAAAAGAATTCTGTTCTTCTCATTAGTAGATGTTGTATCACAAAAAATACACTTGATCATTATTATTTTATTTTGAATTTTTCCGTAAAATATTTGTTGAAATTTATTTTCTCTTGTTATTTAAGTACCTATGTGGTAGCCTCAACTTTGCCTCTTGTCTGAGAAAGTAAAAAATACTTATCCTCTGGCCATTTACAGCAGAAATATTTGTCTGTCCATGGCTTAGGATGTTGTACCTCCCCCCTCACCTTCCACCCCTGTAGGGAGATTCATTAGTGTTGTCTCCTTTCATCTGAGTTTCAGCTCTCAGCCCTGGAATCCACTCCAGGTCTGTCTTCTAGATTTTACCCATCTTTTATTGATTCTCTGGTCATCTGTCTGTGGAGTGTTGGTTATGGCAAGTATGAGAGAAAGAGATGGCTGTGATTGTGAGTTTCTGTCACTGTGTTTCTCCTCTCACCTTTTCGCCGCTGCTGGAGTACTTGATTTCCTTGTGAGAGCTCCTAGTCTGTGGCCCTCAGTCTTGGCTGCAGGGGAGGCGCCGCCTGCAGAGGGCCGATCTCCTCAGCTGTGCCCGTGGTCTGTGGCAGGGCACAGTCTCTCAGGTAGTCTCCAAGGTGTCTTTTATATACATGGAAGAAAAAATGTGTAGTTATTTCTTGTCCTTTACTTCTTTATACAGATGATAACATTCCATGCATCTTCTCCTGCATTTTTCTTTCATTATCTCTCTTGGAAATCTTTCCTTACCAATGCACGGAAAACTGCTCCCTCTGTTGTTTTTTATGGTCGCATGGTATTCTGTTTTCAGACCCTGATGCTGGGAAAGATTGAAGGCAAAAGGAGAATGGGGTGACAGAGGATGAGATGGTTAGATAGCATCACTAATTTAAGGGGCATGAATTTGAGCAAACTCCAGGAGATACTAGAAGACAGAGAGCCTGGTGCAGTCCATGGGTTGCAGAAAAGTCTGACGTAACTTAGTGGCTGAACAACAATAACAAGTATTCTGTTATTGAACTAGTTCCCACTTGATGACTATTCAGTTTTCCTAATCTTTTGTTATTGCAAATACCACAGTGAATAGTTTACTGTGCCTGTATCAGTTTATATCTGTTTGTATCTTTTACTTATTCCCAGAAGTAAAATGGTTACATTAGTAACTTTGGTAGATATTTCCAAACTGCCCAGAAAAGAGCTGCCCTCAGCAACAGGCCGTGTGTGTATTGTGGTGTCAGGCGATCCTGAGGAGCGGTGGAGAGTCGTAGCCTGAGAACCCCCAGTGCGGTCCTCCCTTCATCCTCGCCAGGGATGCTAAATAGATGCCAGAATCCACGGATGCTCAAGTGCCTTCTTATATGAAATGCTGTGCTGTTGTATTCCGTGTAGACTAGGCCTCTCCTCCCGTGTACTTTTAGTCATCTGTTGATTACTTTTAATACCTGCTGCAATGTTAATACTTATGTAAACAGCTGCTAATGGGCAGCAGTTTCAAGATTTGCATTTGGGAACTTTGTGGACTTCTTTTCCCCCCCAGATAAGTTTTTGATCCCTGGTTGGATAAGTCCGTGGGTGTGGGACCTGCAGTCACAGCGGCCGACGGTGTCTCCTATAAATGACTGGAGGGTGTCAGCAGTAGAACCGTTTTGTTTCTAGTGAAGCAGATTTCTCATGAACTAGAATCTCATGGAACAGGACCTAGGAATATTCATGTCTTAACATTCCCTTGGTTAATCTCTATGGTAAGCCCTGCTCTGGGCAGTACAGTTATATAGATTTGAAGTAGACACCAAATGATGAAATAAGGACTTGGCCATTTTTCCTTTTCTCACTTTAGAACAGTGCCCAAACCTCGTGTTAAAAAGCAACCTAAAACTCAGCGTGGAAAGAGGAAAAAGCAAGACTCTTCTGATGATGAGGATGAAGATGATGAAGCTCCCAAAAGGCAGACACGCCGCAGAGCAGCTAAAAATGTGAGGTAGGTGATGTTCCGGAAGGGTTTCATTAGTGAGAGGAAGGGGCATAGTGTAACTGGCTAGAGCTTGCTTTTAATAGGTCCAGGATCAGACATTTGACAATGACCTGTGTCTTGAGATTGTATTCAGAAAGGTTCTTTCAAAAAGAATGGTCCTGGCCAATAGGAAAATGGAAATAATAGTGATAAATCATATCAAGCCTTCATTCCTATGAAGAGAACTACTTCAAATTCACGTTTCCTTGAGTGGTAGTGACATTATCTTCATTTCATACCATTCTTTGGGACTTCCCTGGCAGTCCAGTGGTTGAGACTCCATGCTTCTAATGCATGGGGTGCGGGTTCGATCCCTGGTTGGGGAAATAAGGTCCCACATACGCTGTGGTTTGGCCAAGAAAATAATAAAAATAAAAGTATAGCACTGTTTTTTAGGAAACACATTTGGATTGCAGTCTTACTTTTGAATTATACTTTCAATCAGATAAATTCCTTTGAGTTTCAGCTTATATAGTGTTGGGCTTCCCTTGTAGTTCAGCTGGTAAAGAATCTGCCTGCAATGCGGAAGACCTGGGTTCCATCCCTGGGTTGGGAACATCCCCTGTTGAAGGAAAAGGCTACCCACTCCAGTGTTCTGGCCTGGAGAATTCACTGGACTGTATAGTCCATGGGGTCGCAAACAGATATGACTGAGCGACTTTCAGTTTCTTTATATAATGTTACTTGGATGTAATAATCTTAGCAAGGTTATGATAGTGTATGAATAATTAATAGAAAATGAAATAAAGGAATAGATACAAAACATACATACTTTATACCAGTCAGAGGGCATTTAATTTCATTTTAGAAGGGTACATAGTTTTCTTTTGGTCTACTTAAAGATGGTGAAGCTGAATCCTGAAGTTATTAATAACCTGTTAAGTGAATCCAGTTAATAATTTGAAAGCTAAGACTAGGCTTTGAATATATTAATGTGTAGCTTAGCACTTTTTCCTCCTATAGCTAGCTGTACTGCATCCAGTATTGTGTTTTTCTCTTTTGTAACTCCCAAACCCTTTGTTGTTAATATAATATATGGTGGAAGGTTATGTTTTAATATTTTTAGTACCAGGAAGCATGCTCAGTGACTTGAAGACTTAAATTTCATATTCTTGTTATTGGGAGACAAAATGCAGGGTTGATGCATTAATCTTAGAACCAGTTTTTTCATTAGGCAATTTTTTTCATTATGCATTTTCTTTATTTCGTAGTTGTTTCCTTGTTTATGCATAATAATGATGTCGTTAAAAAATGAAAACATAAGAATGTCCTTGTAGTTTTCTGTGTCTTGCTTACAAAAATCACTTTAGTCAGTTTTTATTTTGAAATATGAGTTAGCCTTCCTGCCGCTATCTGTGAACATGCAGTAATACTTTAAGCAGGAACAAAAAAATGAACTCTGAGCCCACTTTATCGTGGCTGATCTGCAAAACACCATGTTGGAGCCAAAAGGGTTGTCCTAATGATCTTACGTAAGGTGATTTTGGATCTGAAAAGATTGTTTCTTATTTATTCGGCATTATTCCTCATGCAGTTATAAAGAAGACGATGACTTTGAGACTGACTCAGATGACCTCATTGAAATGACTGGAGAAGGAGTTGATGAACAGCAGGATAATAGTGAAACTATTGAAAAGGTCTTAGATTCAAGGCTGGGAAAGAAAGGAGGTATGCAAAGACAGTGCTTCATTCTTGCTATAGGTGGCAACAAGCGTTAGGGCAGGGAGCGCAAATGTTGAAGGAGGAATGGATTTAAGGGTCACTGTTGCCTCAGGCACAGAAACAGCTTCCCTTTTTCTGGCTTTCTTAACCCCCTATGGCCCCGGCCCTTCCCTGCAGCCTCTGCTGTTAGCTCCCTGAGTTCCTTCTGCGCCTCTTGTTTCTGCTTGAATGCTGCTGCTTCCTTGTCCATCTCCTCAGCCTGCTGCTTGCGTTGCTTCAGGAGCTTCTTGCCACCTTTGCGGCTAGACATGGTTCCTGCTGCCACTTCCCTGCCATTGGAAGCTGGCAGATTTCTCTCTGCTCCGAAAGGCCCAAATTTTATGTATTTAGCCTGAGTTAGTAGGGACCAAAACAAAAGAATGTTGCTGTTCCGTATTTATTGTGTTTGAACACAAAGATTTCTTTGATTTCACCAGCAAATTTTAGACTGTTTAAATGGGAAAAATTGGGTTTGCATCTTGAAAACATTTGAAATTGCTGGGCATGTTCATTCTGTATTGTTTGTGAATATCTGCATATTTGAAGATAAAGGATTTTGGTACTTCATCCAAAAAGAGACTCTTTAGACAACTGTGTATTTGGGAAGCTTTTCAGGGTCTGGTTTCATAGACTTCTTAAAATTTAACTGAATCTTTTTGCAGCCACGGGAGCTTCTACCACTGTGTATGCAGTCGAAGCTAATGGAGACCCTAGCAGCGACTTTGACCCTGAAAAGGATGAAGGCGAAGTCCAGTACCTCATCAAGTGGAAGGGCTGGTCATATATCCACAGCACATGGGAGAGTGAAGAGTCCTTACAGCAACAGAAAGTGAAGGGTCTGAAAAAACTAGAGAACTTCAAGAAGAAAGAGGATGAAATCAAGCAGTGGTACATTACCTTTCCTAGATAAAAGAAATACACTTGCAGCCTGGGGGAAGGGAGAGTTTTTAAATGGTGGAGAACATGACTGTCTAGAATATCAAATTTTGCCTCTGTCAGACTGAATGAATGTGGAGGCATCCATGGTTACCTTTTATAAAACTGTGACCTGAAGATAGTATGTATTTTTATGTATAGCCAGAAAGTCTGTAGAGTTTAATAATAACAACGAGTGTATGGGGCGTTTTTCAGACCTGATCTTGTCGTCAGTCCTCACAGTAAGCCTGTGAGATTTGTACAGAGTGCTATTTGTTGACAGTGAGCTGCAGAGCCGCTCTGCGGCCATGGACGCCCGCAGCCTGAGTCCAGGCTCATGTCCTTGAGCACCTTGTCACTTTCTCTGGTTGTGCTGGCCTAGCCTGGGTGTCAGAAGTTTAGTGTTCTAGAACTCTCTGGGATATGGTATACTTAAAACTAATCTTGGTTTTACAGTTTACAGAAATGATGTGACAGGAATGTTCTGAAACTGTGATCACCTTGTGGTTTTTAGCTTACTTACAGCTTTGAACATGTCAAGTTGTATGAGAAACGTGGGGCCACAATACACACACCCCTAAACTGATAATAAATAAGAAGTGTAAGTTCTCCCTGGAGACACACGCTTCAGTATCATGTGATCAGGTTAATTAGTGTTAGGAATAGGGACAAATGGGTTCCAATTCCTGTTTGATTACTGTGCAGAATATGCTATTTCAGTAAATCAGATACTTTTTTTCTTTGAGTCAAAAACAAAAATATATATCTCTGAGGTATGGGTAGTTTGTAAAGCAATTATTAGAATTTTGAAAGTCCTTGAAAGTTATAGTAGTATTTAATTTCAAGTTGCTGGTGTTGTTTTATAACTGAAAATAATTGGTTTTCTAAAAATGTCAACATTTAATCACTCCTAAAGTCCATCATATATGAAAAAAAGACATCTTTTCTTATAATCTGAGTTTTATTGGCCTTGTCTATTAAGATATATGAATTTATCACAGATCATATGAATTTATCACACAAAATAGTTATTTTTAGGTTTCTTTATAAACAGGCCACATCAGCAAGAACAACTGGTGTGTCCTTTAAGTCTGAGGTTTCAGTGTTTTCTACAAGTCTTACATGTTTTTCTTAAAATCTCTGGCCTAATTATTAGTACAAGATTACTAAAGGGACATATGAAAGTAAAGACTAAGTTTCCTTTCCTGTTTTGACTTTGCATTGATAGATGAGTATGGATTCTCCAGATCTAATTAGTATGTACTCTTCCTTGTTTGACTTCTGGCCAGGTTAGGGAAGGTTTCTCCTGAAGATGTGGAATATTTCAACTGCCAACAAGAGCTGGCCTCGGAGCTGAACAAACAGTATCAGATCGTAGAAAGAGTAATAGGTAAGTACATGGAAACTCATTTAAGCAGTGTTGGAGTTCCAGGAATAAAGGAACTTCCTTTTTTGGGAGTAATGTATAGATATTAAAAAATGTATTTTTGCAGGTGTAAGTTTGGAGAATAGTCAGATGCCTAGATTTATTTTGAAGGAAAAGCTAACAAGACTTGGTGGTAGATTTGGAGATGGGGGAAGACAGAGGGGTGGTGTCAGTATTCCTGACCTGAGCAAACAGGAGATTGGAGGTACCATTTACTGAAATAGCAAGACTGAGGGAAGAGAAGTCAAGAGCTTAGTTTGTCAGTTTGATATACTTCACAGTCATCTAAGTGGATAGTATTGTGAAGGCTGTAGAGTATGTGAATCTGGAGTTTAGAACTCAGTCTTAGCTGGAGATTGAAACTTGAGAATTTATCTCTGTGTAGATAGTATTTAAAGCCTGAGGTTTAATGAGATCATCAAGAAATGTACACATGGTGAGAGCAGAAGTCTGAGGGCATTCCAGCTTTTGAAAGTTGTGAAGAAACCAACAGAGGAGCGTGAGAAAGGCCCGCCAGTGAGGTGGCAGCCAGGGGGTAGGTGTGCCAAGCACCAGGTGGCTCGGGCGGCAGGTGGCGTTGCCAGTCAGGGAGGACTGGGGCTTGGTCCTTCCGCTCGGCAGTAGTCCTGGCCCGGGGGATGAATCCATGGGGTGGTGGGGCTGCAGGTGGGGGTAGGGAGACAGAGAAATGGGGCCAGAGAGGGTCGTGAGAACAACACGGCTCTTTTTTATTTTGTTAAGATGTGAGATAGTAGAGTATATTTGTACTCTTGCTCACAGGGCCTGAAATGTCACTGTTTTCTTGGTTTTGTGATAACTTACCTGATTTTCCATTTATTTAGCTGTGAAGACAAGCAAATCTACACTGGGTCAAACAGACTTTCCAGGTAAGTGAGAGATTTTGTTTATAAATATTGTCTAAGAGCAATGCATGCTTTGCCACGTGGTGTTGCCTTGGTTACACATAAAACAGAATGTCACCCCTCTCCTTTAATTGGCAGTTGCTGATCTGTCAATTTTTGTATGTGAAATAGCTCACAGCCGGAAGCCGGCCCCTTCCAACGAACCTGAGTATCTATGCAAGTGGATGGGACTGCCCTATTCAGAGTGCAGCTGGGAAGACGAAGCCCTGATCGGAAAGAAATTCCAGAGCTGCATCGACAGCTTCCACAGTCGCAACAACTCAAAAACCATCCCCACGAGAGAATGCAAGGTGTGCTGACTGCTGGCGTTTGGGCTTTCGGGGAAAGGTGTATTGCTTAAAGGTCTGGCCACACACAGATGTGGGGGAGAGAAAAGACTACAGAAGTAAAGGACAGTTCTCATGTTGAAGATGACGACCTAATCTTGGTATCAAAGGAAAACCATTAAAACAGGAGAGCAGGATGTGTTGTATAATGGCTTTACTGACTCATTTCATCTTATTATTTACCCAGTTAGATATATCTAGTTCAGAGATACTGTGGAGACTCCTTGAAAGAGTTAAAGCACTTTAAAGAGAAGTGGCAGGAAAAGGAAGTGACTCTGAATTCTACAAAAGACAAGGATCTGTACAGGCTTTCTTATTTGATTGATCCAGAGACTGGATCAACCAGTCTCTGCTAGATTGGTTGTACAGATCCTTATCTTTTGTTGGTATTTATTCCCTGTATAAAGTGGAATGCTTGGGTCCTCAGTAATAAAACTATACTTAAGATATGGCCTCTTTGTCCGAGAGGTTGTCTTCAGATTCATAGACCCAAACCTGTACCTATAAAAAGCAGTGTGTCACTGGAGGTCAGTGAGTGTGACGATATCCAGAGGCAGAAGTCACTGAGCCACAGGGATCACTGAAGGGGTTTTAAAACTAGAGGAAGTTGTGGTACATGAAGTGCCCTACCCTTGAAGAATAGATTGGAGCTGGTTAGACAAGATAAAAGGGGGCCCAGGTTATTGCCCTCTTGTGAAAGATACTAAGAGAAAGATGTTCTTGTAATATAGTTGGGGGACCACCGGGCCTCAGGGTTGGAAGAGGGAGGTGATATTGACAAATCAAAGTGTGTATGTATTGAATACCTTGAGGGATATGTTGACTTTATCCTGTGGGTATTGATAAGCCTACCCTCTTGAGCAGAGCAGCAGGCCAGAAACAGTATTTCATTTAGAAAGCTTAATCTAATGACTGTGTGTTGGAGACTCCAGAGTAAGTAATTGTTAAAGCCAGAAGGTCCCACCAGGAAGATGTAGAATAAGCCCCTGAAGGGAGAGTTGGTGTGAGGATGAGGACAGTAGCAGCAGTTGAAGGGTCAGACGGGAGAAGCTTTGTGGGGAGACTTGGCGGGAGTGGACAGCTGCGAGTGAGGCATCTGATTCTGTTGACTGCCCGCTGCTCACAGAGGAGAGCTGAGACAAACAGTAATTACCTTATCAAATACTTTAGTAGGATGACACTTCTTAATAGGGTACTCATTCCAGAGAGTGCTCATCTTCAGAGAAATGCTCCCTGCAAAAAAGGCTTTTGTGGGCACATCACTCTGGGATGCACTCCTGAATGAGCTTCTCCTGTTAACTCATGGCATCCACAAACATGGTAGACTTGAAAAGTCACGAGCCATGGGATGCATGTAACTTTTTAACCCAGTGTTTCCCAAACTGAGTTGGCCGTAGAATACACATTTTGTGCAAACCATAGAGACATGGCTTTACTAGGCTGCCAAATCTTCACACCTCTGAAGGTGAGAGCAGCATCTTTTCCTTCAGAAAGCCAGACTCACAGAGTTGGGGCTTCAAGGGAGGTGGGCTGCTTTTCAGAATTTACAAACGCTGTTACGGTAGCATAGACAGACTTCCCGAGAGGCATTGTTTTGTGCTGTTGAGAGAGTAAGGTAACGCCAAGAGGAAAATAGGTGACTCACTGCCCCACTGCAGAGATGATGCAGAGTAAGTGCTGTTTAATGATGTTCACAAGCTTACTTGAGGAAAGAAACAATGACTAACAACATCTCAGGCTGCAGTCTGGCTTTGGGCATGTAGACAGCGATGCAGGAACTGATGGTTGGGTGTGGTTGGTGATACAGATGTGAAATTTCAGTTCTTATGCTTTCGTGTAGAGTGCACAAATCATGGTTAGCATTTTAACATATGAACAGGTTTGCATATGAAGAAAGTTAACAGGTTAACATATGAAGAAGGTTTTCTTCATACCTGGTCTTTGTTCAATTCTGCATTTCAGGCCCTGAAGCAGAGACCACGATTTGTGGCTTTAAAGAAACAGCCGGCATATTTAGGAGGAGAGAATCTGGAGCTCCGAGATTATCAGCTGGAAGGTCTCAACTGGCTTGCTCACTCCTGGTGCAAGTACGTAGAAGATTATGTTTGATGTTTTCTCTACTGTTTCTGGCTGTTTAAGATGTTACATGCAAAGAATTACTCCTTTTTATTCCCTTCTTCAGGGGATCTTCCCAACCGAGGGATTGAACTTGGGTCTTCTGCATTGCAGGCAGATTCTTTACCATCTGAGCCACCAGGGAAGCCCCATTGTATATTATTATTGTTATTTGTCACTATGTCGTGTCTGACTCTTTTGGAATACCATGGACTGTAGCCCACCAGGCTCTTCTGTCCGTGGGATTTTCTAGAATACTGGAGTGGGTTGCCATTTCCTTCCCCCTGGGGATCATCCTGACCCAGAGATCGAACCCATGTCTCCTGGATTGGCAAGTGGATTCTTAGCACTGAGCACAAGGGAAGTCCATTGTATATTATAGAAAAAAAAATCATATATATATATATATGTGTGTGTGTGTGTGTGTGTATATATATATATGTATTTGATTAAGAGAAATCACTTCTGGGAATTTCCCTGTATGTGAAATTACCACTTTAGCCTGAAGTAAAAAGTACTTTGTTATTTAGTTATTGGGAGGGTAATAGCCAGCGACCTGTGTCATACTGTGTTATTCGTGAGCACAAATAGCAAGGTAATTTGCCCAAATCTTTGGTGTGGAAGGAATTATTCTAAGACGAGAGAAGATCTTTAATTTACATACTGGTGCTAAAGAGTCTTGTGATTCCCCTGCTCCCCAATTGCTGTACAGGCCATCCCATTTAGAGAAAGTTTTCTGACAGTTGAACTTGTGAAATTATCCTTCACTTTTTGTAATAAGATTACCATAGTCTTGGGAAAAAAGAAGAGAGATGAGACAATGAGGTTTAAAGGTACTTTGAGACTGTACTCATGAATTTTATTCACCAAGTTCAATTGCAGACTCAAGTATTCCCTAATTACTGTGCATTAGGAACCCATGTAGGCCTTGAGAATTTAATAGTGAACTAAGACAAGACAGGATTTCCCTGTCCTCATAGAACATACAGGGTGAAAAGTACCTTTTTAAACCCCCTCAAGGTGTTTTATTTGCAAATATGTAGTATATCCCTTGAAAAAGAATCCAAAGGTTTCCCCTCCTGTGTTTTCATCTTGCTTCTTCATGGTCCATGATGCCCACTGAGGTTGTTGGTACAATGAAAACAAACTGACGGGACGGGAGCAGGCCATTCTGCCATTTTTCTAGATCTTTCAGTTGCACATCAAATCTGGGGCTGGTCACTCCACACTTACGAAGCCTGCCTCTGAGGCTCTCAACAACTTGTACAGCGCAGTGATCATGGATGATTTCAAATTTGCCAGCGTAACCAGGCTTCTTCTTCAGGGTTAGAAGCCTGACAGTGGCTTTGGAGCGTGGTTTGATAGGCACCTGGCATTTGCCTCTTCTCCGCACTGTTGGTATTCCTGAGAGCGCCAGCCCGGACACCCATGTGCAGCATCACGGCGGCACAGAGAGGCGAAGGAGGGAGGGGAAGCACCTATGTCTGTCTGCACATTCCTTCCCCAGATGGCAGCTCTTAATTTCGTCAGTATTTGGTGGCAAAGCAAGAATTCTTACTTCAGAATAGACTACAGCTCCAAAGCAAAGACGTGTGAGCTGCTTTTCTCAATGCTGAAAAGATGGCTTTTCATTACAGAGATGCGTTTATGTGACTTTCCCAGTTGAGCCGTCTGTTTTTTCTCTTGTTAAAATTTATGTAATATTTAACATTCAGTGTAAGAAACAAAGATCTTGAGGTTCCATTCCTTTGACTGAGAATGGAGGTCTGAGGTAACTCCTGTTCTCGATTGCTGGAAGATTATTTTTGTTTCCGAGAATAGTGAGATGTGAGCTTCCTAAAGGACAATTACAAGCTCAGTGGAGCCTTAGAAGTTGTGTAACTAATCCTCTTGCTTTACACTTCAGGACACACTCTGTAGAGTCTTTAAACTCATTAATTCAGAACCAGCTGAAAAAGGCCCAGTTAGCTGCTGGGCCCTGGTTGTGGGAACCTTGCGTTAAGTAACATGCTGTTTTGGTCTAGTTCCAGAAAAACAGGCAGATCAGACCTCCTTTCATGTGTATAAATGGACAGTGGCAGTTTGCTAGGGAGAGGAAATGTTGGAGAAAATTAACCCTGTTTCCTCCCCAGTGGTGTGAAAAGGTGAGAGAAATAAGAGGGAAATCACTCAGGGATATCTTCTTGGTGAATTAAATGTCTTGTTTTTCTAATCAGTTAGTTGTCTTTAACTTGAGTATTAGTTTTTGTTCTCTCTGGTCCACTGATTAAGTGTGTATTATACATACGTAAACCTCCCGTGGCCTGATTTTCAAGAACCTTTTTATATTTTCAACCTTATGGCATATATGCATCCCTAGTTTCCTGCCAAATGGACTCTTTTCTATTTCCAGAACATATTTCCTAACTCTGGCTATTTTTTTAAGTTTAAATTAGCTCAAATTAATTAAAGTTTTTTCCTAGTATCTGGACAATCCTTTCCTATTAGCACCCTGTTGAAATCCTGCCTGTCCTCTAGAGCCGTCTGTCTCAAAAGTGTGGTCCAAGGAGTATACCCATATTACAGTGTATCCAGGAGTGCTTGTTAACAATACAGAGTTCTGAGCCCTTTTCCAGATATTCCGATTCAGCAGGTCTGGGGTAGGATTCAGAGATCTGATCTGCAGCCTACCCCTGCTAGATACTAGTATGTTTAAAGGAAGCTCTGTGCACCTGCGGCATGTAGGTCTGGAAAGTAGTGATTACAGCATTAAGCAGCCCAGTGGCAGGCAGTGGAATGGGTGGGCAGTCTGAACAAGGGCCCGTGACTGTCAGGCTGTAGGGCTCACCAGGATTGGGGTAGCCCGTCTGCCTCTGCCTTCTGCATTGATGGAGCCCAGGGCATGTGCTTTACACCTATTCCAAACCTGCCTTCTGTTATAAGAGGTAGATGGAAAGCGGCTCTTACAATAATCCAGACCTCGATTATACTTAGATTACTTGTTACCCTGCTGTCTTCTGACGCAGGAGACGATTGCAGAGGAGAGGAGAGACTTTTGAGGCTCAAAACCCCTGACTTGCTGAGGAATATCGTGAGGCCTTGATGCCTCTGCTGTTTGTGCATGTACTGTTTTGTTTGTTTTTTGTTGTGAACTGATGATCTTTTTGTTTTTATCTTTTTCTTTCTGCAGAAGTAACAGTGTAATCCTTGCTGATGAAATGGGCCTAGGAAAGACCATCCAGACCATATCATTCCTCTCCTACCTGTTCCACCAACACCAGCTGTATGGCCCCTTTCTTATAGTCGTCCCTTTATCCACCCTCACCTCATGGCAGAGGGAGTTTGAAATCTGGGCACCAGAGATTAACGTAGTGGTTTACATAGGTGACCTGATGAGCAGAAATACGGTGTGTAAACAAAAAGAATTGGGATAGAATCTGTGTTATAAATGTATTTTGGAAATTGACCTAAAGCTATTATAGTCTTTAGTAAATTGTGCTTCTGACACTGTGCTATGCCCCTGTTACTGGGAGATTTCTGTATCACAAAAACACAATTTTGATAGTCTTAAAAACGTATGCTTACTTTGTAAAGAAAAACAACAGCTATACATGAACGGGAATCTTTCCTAGTTGGATTGCAGTATTAAGTTTTTCTTCTTTCTTTTCTGTCGACTTTGAAGACCACTTAATTTACAAAGGATTATGCGATAGAGTTTACACCTTATGAAATGTTAGTAGTATTTGACAGGGATAGTACTGACAATACTTTAGTTCTTAGAATTTGTTTCCTAACTTTTAAAAAATGGGGCAGTTATATAACTTATAAGAAAGGAGTAAAAGGACGGTGAGCTATTTCAGAGCAGCAGACATGAGAATTATTTGTCTGATATCAAAGTTAACTTGAGCATCAGGAACTTGGAACACAGGGGCTTAAGTTTATCTTTGTTTGACAGATCTTTTCTTGGTAACGAGTAACATTTTTTATGGTACTGTGTGCCAGGCCCTGTGCTGGGTACTTCATATATATTACCTATAATCCTTATGATAGTCTTTAAAGTAGATGATATTCTTTCCAATCAACTGATGAAGGAAATTGACAGAGAGGTTAACACTTGGCCTCAGGCCAGCTGGACTGTGGCAGAGCTGGGGTTGGGACAAGGATGTGTTCAGTCCCAGACCTGGGCTTTTTCACCACTGGATGTATGTTGGAATGAACTGTTTCTAGGAAGTTGCTGATGGTTTCATTGAAATTGCCTAACCTAAACTCTGACAGATTTCTTTGCTCTAATTTTGAGTTTCTAAGTACATAATAGTTCCTCAGTTTGTTGATCCATCCGTTAACCATTAAAAAAGAAAATCTAGATTATGTAGAATTGCTTCAAACACCACTGCACTGAAAGGTGAGGGCAAAGAAAAAGAACTCTAAATAATTGTGGGGTCAGGTACACTTTGTTTTCTTCCCAGTACTCCTTTTCTTTGTTCTTCCTTCCCACTTGATGGTGATTTTCTCAAAAGCTCTCCTTGACCCATTCTCCATTCCTAACTTGATAACCAAACTGTAGGAGCTTTGTCATGGGCCATTGTGCTTGCTGGGTGTCCAGTTATGTACTTTGTACTTTTGTATGAATGTGTTAGTTTTTATGTTTCTTTGCATTGATGTTATTTTCATTCTTACTAGGTTGTATTTTAATCCTGTAAGCCTCCCTTTCCTCCTTATTGGGGGCCACATCTTACTGCTATATGATTAATGAAATTTCTGACCAAGTCAGAAGTTGGAATTTGTTTTATTTACTAATAAAAGTATGCCCTACCCAAAGAATAATCAAATTATATTTCCTTAAGAAAATTCTCCTTCTGGAAGATCTCTAGATAAGTTCAAGTCACCAGGGTTTAATTACTCATGAAATGCATTTTTTTCTCAAATGTATTGGGGTGGGGGAATATGGAGAGAAGACTGTTTGAATTCTGGCAATAAAGTTTTTGCTGCTCAGTAATAGATCTTTTAATTTTAACTTGTATTGCTCTGTACTTTGGTTGCTTAGATCAGTTTAGAATGTATTAGGTATTCATTAAGTTCTAATTAGATTTAATTTTTTATTTGGCATATTTTGTTGCATCTGTCATAAGACTTGGTGATTATATAGAAGGCTTAAAGTAGAAATTGTGTCTTAATTTCTATTTTCTCTTATAGATACGAGAATATGAATGGATTCACTCTCAGACCAAAAGGCTAAAGTTCAATGCGCTTATAACAACATATGAGATCCTCTTAAAAGATAAGGTGTGTAATTGGTAACCCAGGAGTGTAACTTGTCCAAATGGTGTGGTCTCTGCCTCCCCCTTGCCATGTTATTTTTCTGTTTTTATTTAAAAAAGCCAACAAATGAAGAACAGAAAATCCATGAAGAATGTTAAGGTTATATATATATAAAAAAACCCTAGAACCTTACAGTCGAATGGGACCTTGGGTCACCTAAGCCAATTGAATAAGACAGGATGAAAGGGGATTGAGGCCCACACCTGATAGGAGATTCTGGTCAGTCATTGGAAGCTGGTCTTGAGTGCCTCTCAGGCATTTGCCATCTTATTGTTAAGCACTTCTCCAGAACAGACGTTGTGAATGGTCTCTGTGAAGAGGACAGAAAAATGAAGCTCTTTAAATTATCTCCTTCTACCGTTACTATGAAATGTATGTGCCAAGTGATCCCATTGATGATGATAGGTGTAAGCAAGTTCAGCTTGTTTACAAGCTGTGGCTTGTAGTAGCTTGTGGCTCTTGGTGTTTCTGTGCTTTCAGGGTTGGGATGGAGAATAGGCAGAGAAGAATCTTAATTAAGGAGAGACTGCAAAATCATGAGTTTTGTTTTTGTGTTGTTTTTGCCCAGCATACCAGTTTTTATGTTTTTGCTTTGAGGCATGCAGCGATACCTGAAAGACCCCCTGTAGGTTTTAGAGGATGACCTGCTGTTTAGCGTAAACACCAGTCTGGCAGCTAAGAGAATAAACAGAAGAGTCTTACGTACTTTTAAGTCAGTGAAGAATAAATGTTTCTGTGTAAACCTTTGTGATGGTATTTGTACAGAGATGATTAACACTTGAAAGTATTTTTAGGTTCCCTTCTGACCTGGTGGCTCGTTCTGTTTTGTTTTTACTTTAGACTGTGCTGGGCAGTATTAACTGGGCCTTTCTGGGAGTGGATGAAGCCCATCGGTTGAAGAATGATGACTCTTTATTGTATAAAACTCTGATTGATTTCAAGTCCAACCATAGGCTCCTGATTACGGGGACCCCTCTTCAGAATTCCCTCAAAGAGCTCTGGTCCTTGCTGCACTTTATTATGCCGGAGAAGTAAGCTCCTTCCTATGTATTTCAAAAGATGCTAGAATGTCTGAAATGCCAATGCTTTTTAACTTTTTTAGCAGACCTTAGGGAAAACAGATGGCATGGTCTGGGGAAAGCAAAGCATGGAACTGAGGCAGCAATAAAAGTGTGAAATGTTTTATAACAAATGATAGAAAGCTCAGAAATCAGTCTGTTAAGGAAGAAAGCATGTTGTCTACCAAGCATTTGAATTGTTTAATGCTTTGGAGGAAATAGTTGATAAATAGAAAACATTTCATACCTTCTCCCAGTAGCTATAAGGTCATCAATATAATTGGAATGGCGTATACAAGGTATACAATCTGAAAATAAAATATCCTAAATCTAAGCTTTTGATAGTAAAAGCATCAACTTGAGATTTGTTACAATTACCTATTTAAAGAATTGTGGGATGTCTTTACTGAAAAGATTTTTGTGGGAGAGATGGTATGTACATTTCATAAAACTTTAAAATTATCCAATGGTGTTTGATGATACTTGCAATCTAAATTGTTACCCTAATGTGGAATACCCTACTCAGCATCTGACCCATCTTAGCATTTTCTCCACCACTAATTGTGCTCCAGCCATTCTGGCTATCTTCTGGTTCCTTTAACAAGCCAAGCATTGCTATTCTTTTCTTTATTTTATTTTATTATTGTTTTTAGTTGATTGATGATTGGTTTACAATGTTGTTTTGATTTTTGTCATATGTCAACATGAATTAGCCACAGGTGTACATATGTCCCCTCCCTCCCACCTCTCACCCGTTCCCCGCTCTAGGTTATCACAGAGCCGCAGTTTGGGTTCCCTGAGTCATACAGCACGTTCCCATTGGCCGTCTATTTACGAATGTTGGTGTGCACGCCTCCATGCTGCTCTGCATTCATCCCACCCTCTTCTGCTTCTTCCCACCTTTGTCCATAAGTCTCTTCTCTCTGTCTGCCTCTCCATTGCTGCTCTGTGAACAGATGCGTCAGTACCTTCCTTCTAGATTCCGTGGATATGTGTTAATATACGATATTTGTTTTTCTCTTTCTGGCTTACTCCACTCTGTACAGTAGGCTCTAGGTTCATCCACCTCATTAGAACTGACTCAGATGTGTTCCTTTTTATGGGCATTGTGTGTGTGTACCACAGCTGCTTTATCCGTCTGTTGATGGACGTCGGGGCTGCTTCGGTGTCTTGGCTGTTGTAAACAGTGCTGCAGTGGACACTGGGTCCGTGTGTCTTTTCGGGTTTGGGTTTCCTCGGGGTATGTGCCTAGCAGTGACACTGCTGGTCACATGGTGGCTTTACTCCTGCTTTTAAAGGAACCCTCGTGCCATCTCCCACAGTGGTGTGTCAGTTGACATCCCACCCACGGCGCTGGAGGGCCCCCTTCTCTCCACACCCTCTCCAGTACTTGTTCGTGGATTCTTTGATGATGGCCATTCTGTCTGTGGTGAGGTGATCCCTCATTGTGGTTTTGATTTGCATTTCTCTAATAATGAGTGATGTTGAACATCTCTTCATACGTTAATTGGCCATCTGTATGTCTTCTTTGGAGAAATGTCTGTTCAGATCTTTCTGTCCACTTTTTGATTGGGTGGTTTGTTTTTCTGGTATTGAGTATTGTATGAGCTGCTTGTATATTTTGAAAATTAATTCTTTTGTCAGTTGTTTCATTTGCTATTACTTTCTCCTATTCTGAGGGTTGTCTTTTCACTTTGATTATAGTTTCCTTTGCTGTGCAAAAGCTTTTAAGTTTAATTAGGTCCCATTTAATTATTTTGTTTTTATTTCCATGATTCTAGGAGGTGGGTCATAAAGGATCTTGCTATGATTTATGTCACAGTGTTCTACCTATGTTTTCTTCTAAGAGTTTTACGGCTTCCGGTCTTAAAATTAGGTCTCTAATCCATCTCGAGTTTATCCTTGTGTGTGGTGGTAGGAAGTGCTCTATTTCGTTCTTCGATCCATCTCGAGTTTATCCTTGTGTGTGGTGGTAGGAAGTGCTCTATTTCGTTCTTTGATCCATCTCGAGTTTATCCTTGTGTGTGGTGGTAGGAAGTGCTCTATTTCGTTCTTCGATCCGTCTCGAGTTTATCCTTGTGTGTGGTGGTAGGAAGCGCTCTATTTCATTCTTTTGCACATAGTTGTCCACGTCTTCCAGTGCCACTTGTTGAAGAAACTGTCCTTTCCCATTGTATATTCTTGTCTCTTTTGTCAAAGATAACCTGCCCATATATGTGTGGGTCCAAGCATTGCTATTCTTTTTGTCTGGAATATTCTTTCTCCTCATCTTCAGAGGGGAAGTCACTTATTAATACCTTTGCCTTACCTTACATGACCAGCAAACCTGAAATTCCTTATTGGACATGCTTATCTTCCACACCCCGTTTCATTTTCTATATGTCACCTTCCCCCCCCCCCCCCATTTATTTCCTCACTGATCCTGTGCCATTAAATTATGCATTTAGAAGTAGCAGGGATCTTGTTTGTTTATTCATCTGTGGTCCACAGACCTAGAATAGTACGTGGCATACAGTAAACAGTTCAATTAAGAATTGTCAAGTTAATAGATGAAGCGCCACTTTTTTTTTTTTTTTTTTAATTTGGAGAAGACTTGAGTGCTTACTCTGTGCCATAAACTGAGCACAGCATGTTTTGGACAGCCTAAGGAAATAGCTTATGGGAATATAATGTATGTACCATAGAATGTGGTACGGGAGATGTCAAGGGACAGGGAGGCCTGGCGTGCTACAGTCCATGGGGTCGCAACGAGTCAGACAGACTGGATGACTGAAAAACGGCAACAACCGTGGAATGTACCATTTTAAGTATACAAGTCAATTTTTTTTTTTAAGTAAATTTATAGAATTGTGCAGCCATCCCCACAGTCTACCTTTAGAATATGTTCCTCACCGCAAAAAATTCCTTCTTGCCTGTTTGTAGTTAATCTCTGCTTCAACTTCTAGCTTTAGGCAGTCACTAAACAGTTTTCATCTCTAGAGATGTACCTTTTCTAAAAATTTCATCTAAATTGAATCCTAATAAGTAATCTTTTGTTTTTGGCTTCTTTTACTTAGCATAATTATTTTGAGATTCGCCCATGTTATAGAATTTATAGAATTTATTAGGAGTTATTCTCTTATTATGGAGTCATATTCCATTCTATACACCAGTTGATGGATGTTTGGGTTGCTTCAGTTTGGGGCTATTTTGTTAATGACTGTATACATGGGAGTGGAATTGCTGCGTTATTCATAAAGTATATATTTAACTTCTTAAGAAGCTACCGGCTGTTTTCCAAAGAGACTCTACCTTTTTACATTCCCATCAGAAATGTTGGAATTTTTTCATTTCTATCATTGCTGATACTTGGTGTATTGTCAGTCTTTTGGATTCCAGCATTCTGGTGGGCAAATAGTGGTATCTCATTGTGTTTTGACTTGCGTTTCTATAATGACTAGTAGTGCTGAACATCTCTTCATGTGTTCATTGGCCATTAGTGTACCTTTGGTCGTATGTCCGTTCAGTCTTCCACCCATTTTTAAGTTAAATTGTTTACCTTGTTGTCCTTTGTGCTTGGACGTGGGGTATCTTTTGTTGTGTTCCAACATATTCCTGTCAATGGTTGTTCCACAGCTTGTTGCGATTTTGGTGTTCTCACAGGAAAAGATGAGTGCACATCCTTCTACTCCGCCATGTAGCAGCACCCTTAATGAGTTGAAGAGGTTTTTAATTTTTTAAAAGTGGTCTAGATGGAAGTTCTTTATTAGACTCACATCTTCTCTTAAGGCTGTAGTACCTCATTTCTCCAGTGTAGGTAGATTCCTTTTATTTCTTTCTTACTGTATTGGCTAGAATTTTCCATGTTGAGTAGAGTTGGTGGGAGTAGGCTGTTGCAGGATTTTTGTTAGGTACCCTTTATAAGGTTGAGGAAATTTTCTTGTGCTCCTGGTTTTTGAAGAGTTTTTACGAGCTCTTGAGTTGTGTTGGATTTTGTCATGTGTTGCTCTTCTGTGCCTGTGGAGGTGACCATGTGATATCTGTTCTGTATTCCACCCGTGTGGTATAGAGCATTAGTTACCTTTTGGCTATTGTCAGTCTTTCATTCCTGGGATAAATCTGACTTGGTCGTAATGTTGAATCCTTTTTCTGTTTCTGGATTCAGTTTGCTAATACTTTGTTAAAGATTTTTCCATTTTTGTTCCTGAGGTACCTAGTTTTTTTGTTTTTTGTTTTAGTGATGTCTTTCTTTCTGGCTTTGGTATCAGGATCATAGAATGAATTGTATAGTATTCCCTCCTTTATTTTCTGAAACAATTGGTTAAGATTTGTATTACTTTTAAAAATATTTGATAGGATTCGCCAGTGTTGCCTTGTGAGCTTTGGCTTTTCTTTGTGAGAAAATTTTTAATGAGTATTTCCATTTCTAGTTATAGGTCTGTTCAGGTTTTCTGTTTCATCTTGACTTTGTTTTGTTAATTTGTGTTTAAGAATTAGTGTATTTCATCTAAATTGTTTTGTTTGTTGGCATAAAGCTAGTATTTCCTAATAATCCTTTTAATTTTTTAAGAATCAATACTGATCTAAGTAATACTTTGATTATGGTAATTTGTGTCTTATCTCTTGGTCTTTTTATAATAGGTAAAAGTTATCAATATTAGGGATGTTTTCAAAGACAGCAGCTTTGGAGGTTATTGGTTTGTTTTGTTTTTTCTATTTAGAATTTCATTTATTTCCACTCTCATTTTTATTATTGTCTCCCTGTGCTTTTCATTTAGTTTTCTTGTTTTCTATTTTCTTAAGATGGAAGCTTAGATTATTGATTTAAGATCTTTTCTTCCTTTTCCCAATATAGGTACTTAAAGATACAGATTCCCTCCCTGTACTGCTATAGCTGCAGCCCGTAAATGTTGCTATCTTCTGTTTTTGTTTTAATTCATTTTCACCTGTTTTTGAATTGCTCTTTTGATTTTTTCTTTTGTACATGGGTTTCTTTTTTTTAAAAAATGATTTGTAGTTTACTTCTGTCTTAGAGCACATGCTTTAAATGAACTATTTGTTATAGTCTAGTATGTTTTTTATTTTTGAGGATATTCCATGTATACTTGAAAAATGTTTATTCGGCCTTTGCTGGGTAGAATTCTGTGTCTGTTCAGTCACCTTTGTTAACAGTCTCCTACGTATCTTGCCGACCCCATGTGTAGTAGTTCTATCAGTAATTGAGTGAAGTGTTTTAATATTTAACTACAGTTGTTGAATGACCTACTTCTTTCAGTTCTGTCAGTTAGGGGGTTCTGTTGTTAGATGTGTGCACATTTATGTTGGGTTGACCAAAAGTTCATTTGAGTTTTTCCATAACATCGTACAGAAAACTCTAAATGAACTTTTTGGCCAAACCAGTATTTGTTGTTTGTTTCTGATGTATTGACCTTGTTACCATTATAGCACGGCCCTCCTCATCTCCAGTGCTGCTTCTCGCTCTCTGGGTCTGCTTTGATCTCTAGCTCCTCAGCCCTCTCCTGACGACTGTCTGCACAGTGTACTGCTTCCATTGGTTACTTTCGCCCTGTATCTTTCTTTAAGATGTGGCTCCTGTGGACAGCATATAGTTGGATTTTCCTTCTTCTCTAGTAAGATAATGTCTGCCTTTTGATTGGAGTACTTAGTTCATTCACATTTAGTAGAATTATTGATATGGTTGGATTTATGTCTGTTTTGTTTTCCCTCTATATGTCTTATTTCTTTTTTGTTCCTTTGCTTTTTTCTTTGCTGACTTCTTTTGTTTCAACAAATAGTTTTTAGTGGTTGCTCCAAGGTGTTTAGTGTATACATCTTACCAAAATATTCTTAAAATTAATACTGATTTAATTCTGGTAAAATATAGCAACTTTTCTGCAGTATAGCTCTGTTTTCTCCTCCTTCATTGTTTTAAACCCAAGAATACAGTGATAAAATGATTGCTTTATTCAGGCTTGTGTTTGAAGGAAATTAAGAAAAGAGAAAATATATTTATACAGTCTTACTTACCATTTTACTTTATCATCTTTTAGTGATCTTCATTTCTTCTTGTGCAGTTAAGTTGCCGTCAGGTGTCACTTTAGCCTGAAGGGCTCTATTTAGTATTTCTTGTAAAGCAGGCCTTCTACCCACAAATTCTGTCTTCATTTGTCTGTGCTGTTCTCTTTTCACCTTTAGTTTTGAAGAATAGTTTAAGACTCCTCAGAAGACAGAGAAGCTTGACTGCTCTGATTATGCTCTTACTACAGCAGTTTTAGAAAAGGCTTAGACTATTTCCTTTTTTTGAAGGCATCCTCACTATAGTATACTTGTGAGAGAGGAGGCCCCCCTCTATACCCCTCCTTCCTCTGCCTTCTCTTGGAACAGAGTTTCTTAACCTCAGCACTGTTGACATTTTGGGCTGGATAATTCTTTTTTTGCAAAGTGGGGGGTGGCTCTCCTTTGCATTTTATGGTGTTCAGCATCCATGGCCGCTACCTACTCCATGCCAGGAGTGATCCCCCTTCCTCAGTTGTGACAACCAAAAATGTCTCCAGACATTGCCGAGTGTACCCCAGAGGGGTGAAGTCACCACCTTGAGAAGCACTACTTGAGAGAGTTCCTGCTGCCTCCCCGCATTGCCCGTTCTGCCATCCTTCCCCCTCTCCCCAGTCTCATTGCTGATCTTTCGCCTGTCCCATTTGCTGCTCACCTGCTCCTCTGCTCCTCCGACAGAGCTCTGTAAGTCAATAGCAGCCACCTTTTTGAGGAGGGAGGCAGTTTCCCCCTTCTCTTTTTAAACATTCTATTGTCCATTCTGTAATGAATACCCTGTCCGTCATGTATTAGCAGAAGCCCATGTTTTTATACAGTGTGTTTTTCAAAATGTGCGTGCTATAAAACAGATGATGAATGAAAGTTTAGAAACAGTGGGGGTATCACTTATTAGTGATCTTTGTTTTCTGAAATGGATAAGAGAATTTTCAAGTATATTAGAGTTTTCATATTGTTTTCTTGTATCTGACTATTGATATACTGTGTATGTTTAGCCTCAGATTGTAGTGAGAATATGCCGCCTTAGATGATGAAAAATGTGTCTCATATCATATGGTTAATAACTGGATAGACTGAGATCGATATGTCTCATATCATATGGTTAATAAGTGGATAGACTGAGGCCAATCTCTGGTCTTCTGTGACCCAGGCCCATGTCTTTAAACTTCAAATTCTAAAGAGAAATAGTGCATTCTTCATAGCACCATAGAGATGAAGTAGAAGTATTCTGCATAGTAGGAACCTTGAGGCCTGTGGGAACTTATGTGCTCATTTTCTAGAGAAAGAAACGTGATGCTTAGTTTCCTCCAGTGAATGGCTAGCTAAGATTTGTCCTTTTGTTCTTGGCTAGCGAGGTGGATGGTAGGGATTTTGACTCCTAAATGGTCATAATTAATTTTTTGATGCTCTTAAGCAACTGCAGCATTCCACCCAGCATGGGCTACATTTTGGGAAAAAAGTTTTATGTTTTTGTTTTTATAACTGAAGAGAGGAATTTTGAATTACTTTTTTCCACTAGAGATGATCATTCAGTTAGTGTTTGCCAAAGTTTTCCATGTGGCCAGTTGGGTAATTATTGGAGGGTGGATTGGAGTTAAGGGATGTACTTTGTGTATGTGTGTGTATGCGTGTGTGTGTATCAGCATGTGTATGTGTAAGAGAGCTTTTTCTCTGTAAACTTTGTTTTTAAAACATTATTATTTTCAGACATTTAAAAAAATCATTTTTCACGAAGGTGTATGTGTAAGAAGGAAATCCATTAGTTAAGGAGTTTAGATTTTCCTTTATTTCCATCTGAACTTGCTGTGTGGACAACAAATCCTGTATTTCCCCCTACCCTTTGTGGTAGGTCCTGAGGTTCATTACGGCTCTCTACAACCGTGTGTTCCTTTTAGGGAAGTGATCCGCTGAAGAAACGTCATTGTACAGAAGAGAGGTTTACTCACATAACTTCCGGACTTTCCCTTCCTCAGCTGTGATAGGCCATTGTTCTCAGCATCCAAAAGTTACTGTTCTTTTTAACCAGCTGAGATGGCATTTCCTTTGTGCAGAGTCGATCCAGTCGCCTTTTCTGCATAGCGACTCTGACCAGGAGCCCACCCTTACTGTCTATGGTTACTACCCTTACTAGAGACACATATCATTGAGCCACTGTGTTCTGTATGTAGTGTTTTTGCAAAGTATGGGGCTTGCTTTTAAAGCGAGAAAGAGCTACGACTACATCAAAGAATTCAGCGTATACACATAATCATGTGCAAATGTGTATTTCATACCCACCCTACAAAATAACTTAGTTTGATAGAGTATTTTCGGAGATTTTCACCTCTTAGTGTTTTGTTGTTGTTGTTTTGCTTCTGCTGTCTAGTCCAGTCTGTGAATTTTTTTGCACTTTTCCTTTCACATATTTATCACAGGACTTCTAGTATACTGTTCTCCCTGCTTTGATTTAATTTTCTTCTTTGTTGTTCCTCATTAGAGTGAGCTTCTGTTTATGCAAAATCCCAAGGTCTGGAAAATGCAGAATTGTTTCTACTTCGGTGAGAGGCATATGTTAAATAAATACAGAAGTTGATTAACAGAGGAATAGTTAAAATAGTGACTCTATAGGCTGTGATGTGGTATCATTATAAGTTCACCATGATGACGGTATACCTTTTATATCCATGGTATTACAAACTGACAGTTGTCCACTGCATGGACCAGCACATTTTTCTTAAAGAACTTGGTAGTCAACATTTCAACTAGGCATATGGTCTCTGTCACAACTACTCATCTGCTGTATAGACAGAAAGCAGCCATAGGCAGTTTGTAAATAACTTAGTATATATCTAAGAAATAATATCTCATACTAACTTTTTTAATGCAATAAGAATACACTAGGTGGGTGAAAATACTTGTTGCCTAAAACAGTAGGAGCAGTAAGTCTTGTTTTAAAAAAAAGTTTATTAAGTTTTTAGACTAGTGTAGTTTTAATTAAAATGTGTTAATGTGAATTAAAACATTCCCTTGAAATTATTTATCTCCCAGCTCTTCAGAAAGTAGCCTGATGTATAGGAATGGTCTTTCATTTCCAGTTGCCTCATACATTTTGCGTTGAGATGCTGTTGAGATACCTCATTTTTTACATTGTTCCTTTTAATCCTCTTATCAGTTTTAATTCTTCAATTTATGTTCTTATTTTTCATAGCAGTATGGCAGAATACAGTGTGCCTTCGGTTTGTCGAGGGAGAAGCTTTAATGGTATTCTCAGATCGCTACCTCTAAAGGTTGTTTTCTCTGCCTCTCTGAACGTGGTTGTTTCAGGCATTGCCAGGTGTCACTGGGCTTGAAACTGATGCTCCTGGTGCCTGATGGCATGCTTGGCCGTTCCTGAGATCAGAAATGGCAGCAGACAGTTAACATCCTTGTGCCCAGAGGCAGTGCTGGCATTTGACTTTCTCTCTTATCAGAGATCTCATTACATGGTAGCTCTAGGTAGTGTCAAGTCCTGAGTTTATAATTCCGGGACTTGGCTGACCTCAGCACAGCAGGGCCTCATCTCACCCACTGAGCTTCAGTCTGTACACAGAACTAAGCAGCTTCTTCCAAGTGCTTTCTTGGCTTTCATTTGGCAAGTCAGCAAGCTTATATTTTTCTAAGCCCCATGAAAGAAACTTTTTTCAATTTTTATTTTTGAAAGAGCTTTGATCATAGTGTCCCATACTGAATTTCTGCCACAGGTCCTTTAGTGATTGAAAGATGGTTGAATTAATATTTACACAGGAGAAACTTTGATCTGTAGAGTCCAGGCAGAATTTGTTATGGGTGACTTGTTTTTAAATTTCATTGATAAATTTTGTGCCTCCAAGTTCTGTTAGTATTAAATTTGTATCACTTACATCATTCTTCTTGTCTGGGGGTTGTTGTGTGGTTGATTGTCATTGTGATCTATTAACTTTTAAATCTGTGGGCAGTAAGGATGACTGATGGAAACGATATAGTTTTTACATTTGGTGATACCACCACTAATTATTCTTTTATCTCTGAATATTGTTTTCCCTGTAAATTGCAGCTTATTAAATGATAGCTTATGATTAATTTTCTGCCTAACATTTTATCACAATAACTTGTTACTTATGTACTAATTGCATGATTTACTGAAATATTTTGTGAACCCTGGATCCAGTCTCAGAATTGGAAACCTGCTATTATCCAGTATAGACTTATGAAATTGTTTCAGTTGATTTTTCCTTGCCTTTTGTTTTCCCTGCTCTTATATTCAAGAGCTAGTGAAAGATAAAATTTATTTATCCTTATAGGGAAGATTCATTTTTTTTAACGGACTTTTTTTTTTTTTTCTAGTTGGTTCCTTAAAAAAGAAATTTTAATTGGGAAAAAAAATTTTTTTTTTTTTCTGTGTAATTGAGTAACACTGTTCTGTTTTATCTCTAGGTTTGAGTTCTGGGAAGATTTTGAAGAAGACCATGGGAAAGGGAGAGAGAATGGCTATCAGAGTCTTCATAAGGTGCTAGAGCCTTTCCTTCTCCGAAGAGTGAAGAAAGATGTGGAGAAATCTCTTCCTGCCAAAGTGGAACAGATTCTCAGAGTGGAGATGTCAGCCCTTCAGAAACAGTATTACAAGTAAGTCATTGGCTGAGTCAGGCCCAACTGGGATTAAGATCAGTGCCAGGAACACATGAGAGAGAGAACTGACAGGTAAACTGCCTTTTTTAGTGAAGTCTCAACACAGATTTAAATAGCAGTTTATTTGTGGTCGGAGAGAGGGAAATTTATTTTTAAGGAATTGCTTTGTTTAATTGTGTTGATCATTACTAATAGTTAACAGAGCTCCAAAGCCAAAACTGCCAAGTCTGGCCTGTTCAAAGACCTGCCTTCATTCTTGTCTCCTCCATTCCAGTTTCTCTTCTCCTTAGGTAATGATTACTGTTATATTTAAAAGTCTTAGTGTTTATCTTTCCTTTATTTTTAATTTTTAAAATAGAAGCAGATACACGCTAGCTTCTTCGGGCCTTTTGTCTTCTTATACAGATGGTAGCACACTGTGCAGTTTTCTGTACCTTACTTTTTTCACTTACTGATGCCAGACAGCTGTGCTGGGAACACTCCACAGTGGTGTACAGAGGCAGACAGCCCTTCCTTTTTACAACCGCATAGTGGATCTGTGGAAAAGTTTGTTACTAGTCCCCTAGTGATGGACATTTGGATAGTTCCAAATCTTAACTTTTATAAATAGTGCTGTAGTCTTTGAGCCATCCCTCTTTGAGATGGGTTCCTAAAACATGTGATTGCTGAAAGCGTAAAGAAATTTCACAGTGCAGAAGAAAAGTGCTTCTCATATTTTGGGGTTTGTGGTTAGAGCTTATTTGGATATGTGTGAATGTTCACGCACCCCGTCCTCCCTTCTTTCCAAACTGAGTTGTAAAACACACTCATCATGAGCACCATATTCTGTAAAACTCCCTTTTACACAATTTAAATGGATATGTAGCTTCTGTCTTTGATACATCTCATTTATTTAACTGATTTTCTAATTTGTGATAGCTTAATTTCCACTTTTATACTATATTAAAGACAGCTTCAGTGACAGTCATTGTTTATGTGAAATATATAAATGAAATATATGTTCTAGTATATATATATATATATATATTTTTTTTTTTTTTTTTTTGCCTTGGCTTTCTAAAAAAAAAAAGTACTTCCTTTCAATTGGAGGATATTGTGTTTGTCTCTGCCATACATCAACATAAATCAGTCATAGGTATACATATGTCCCCTCCCTCTTGAATCTCCCTCCTACCTCCCACCCTATCCCATCCCTATAGGTTGTCCCATAGCACCTTAATCATTGAGCTCCCTGCATCATACATCAGTTTTTTTATTGTTATTATCCTCTCTTAATATTCCTGTGCTCAGCCAGGTTGAATATTCCTGTGCTCAGCCAGGTTGAATACCTGATAGAATGTTGAATGGTCTGACTCTGGAGGTGTGTGAGGGCTCCTGCTGAGGTGGCAGAAGGTAAAGCGCCCTTCCTCGCCTTTTCAGTTCCCCTCTGCCCCCATGCCCTCAGTCATAGTGTTTCCTTTTATAATCTTCTGGTATGCCCTGTTCTCTTCCTTTGCATCTGATAATACCATTATTGTCTTACTTTGCAGATGGATTCTGACCAGGAATTACAAGGCTCTCGCCAAAGGAACAAGAGGCAGCACATCTGGCTTCCTTAATATTGTGATGGAACTGAAGAAATGCTGCAACCACTGTCACCTGATTAAGCCCCCTGAGGAAAACGAAAGGGAAAATGGACAGGAAGTTCTTCTGGTGTGTGCCTACCTTGTTTGTAATTAGTTTCTTAAGGACAGTTTAATTTCTGTAGATGCTTTTACTCAAAACACTCCTTTTCCTCCCTGATGGCTCTTCAAGGAGCATCAAAAGAAGCTTTAAAAACAGGTGAGGAAAACCAAATAGCTAGGAAAAATCTGGAAAGTATATTGTCACAGATACCAGGTAAAGAGCATTTTAGGAATTGCTTGTCAGTTAGATTGCAGAAGGCTTCCAGAAGCTTTAAGATGATTTTAAAAATATGAACTCTTAGAGGTGAAGGGCAGATTGAAGTATCCTTTTGATCATGATCGTGTCTTTTCGTTCTTCAGTCCCTGATCAGAAGCAGTGGGAAGCTGATTCTATTAGATAAACTGTTGACAAGACTTCGAGAAAGAGGAAACAGAGTCCTTATCTTCTCTCAGATGGTGAGGATGTTGGATATCCTGGCTGAGTACCTGACTATTAAGCACTACCCTTTCCAGGTAAGGATGCTCGGTACTTAGGGTCTCTCCCTTCCTCCCTCCCTCCCTCCCTCTTGGGTTGTATGCTTTGCTTGTTAAATTATCCTCAGGTAGAAAACAAAGAGTTTTCTTGTTTGAAACAAATTGAGATTAAGAGTCCAGGAGGGTCTTAATTTTACTTTTGTAAAATTAAGAGTTTTCGTCTTCATTCATTAATCTCCAGTAAGATTAGGAGAAAAATAAGGAGGAAGAAGGAGTTTCTTTAGCATAATATTTTTCTGCATGTTAGACAATAAAAAAACAAAAACTTATCTGTAATCTGTGTATAGGCATGTGTGCAATTTATTTGGCCTAACATTATTACATAAGTTTTTTCTTTAGTTTTGGATGAACTAATGCAGTTAGGCTGATATTGAAGATACTTGAAGCTAGTGATTCTAAGAAGACCAAGCTTTAAAACTCAGTGCAGATTGTCTTTCAGAGTACCCTGAAAGGCCTAGTTAACATCCATAATACCTGGTGTGGTCTTTCAGCAGCTGTCTTGATACTGTGGTTATTATCAGAAATAGCACAGCAGAAAGAGTCAGTGATCTTTCAGTACATCTGATCCCTGGCTGCTTTCAGGTCTGGCTCATCATTTGGCATCAGTGAAATAAGATGTTACTTTTTTCTCTAGGGAGTGAGTAGTCTGGTGTCTGCTTAGGTTATCATGCCTGTTGCCTTCGCTTAGTGAGAATACTAAAAAGAGGGCATTTGGGTTTTCTGATTTCAAGACTTATCTTTGGGTCAGGGCTGTCAGGTAGACTTGGTAGTCAGAAAGAAGAAAGGGGGTTCCCACATGTGATTCTGCCTGTGTTAAGGTGGCTCTGGGTTTGGTGGGCAGAGCGCTGAGCTGTGGGTCCTTCCAGATCCCGCCCCGCCCCGCCACTGATGACTGGCTAGCGGACAACATCTGTCTGGTCGGTTTTGCCCTCTGTAAAATGAGATAGTTTGTCTCAAGTGGTGATTAAGGGGCAGCAATATTAAAATGATTTTAAAGAGTGAGAAATGCTTTATATACAGTGTACAGGTAGTAATTCTTCAGTATCCACATGTTATGGTATCTCTACAGTGACATTGTTTTGGACCTAGAGTTGACATACAGTCTAATGTAAGAATTGTATGTGCTGGGAAATGCCAGAGGCTCTCTTGAGGATACATTTTGGCTGCTTGAATGCTTTAGTTTTTGGAAAAGCTGGGGTATATGACCAGCTGAATGTTTTCAGTATTGTGGGGAAATGTCTTCCAAACAAAATTATGTAAAGGATTTTTTGCTGTATATAGCAGTTAACATGAGGGCAGCTTTCAGCCATATTAACTTAGGAGCGTCACTTTTCCGCAGGAGCTAATTGTGAGGTGAGCAGTGGTAGTGTTTCCTGATTTCTTGAGTACCCACGGATGGAGAATCAGACAAAGCCTCTAAGCACAGCGTGGTTGCCGTCTTTCTCCTTATGTCCTAGCGGCAATTCTCATCCTTGGATGGACCTAGGTGGCCCTCAGAACCAGAAGCTTCTGAGCTTGAGTGTGTAACCAGAGAGCTTGGGGCATGTTGGGTGTGCTGCTCAAGCACAGCCCCTGGACGGCACTTGGCCAGTGTGTTCTGGTTATTTTTACTCAGAGGGTGTTGGAGTGAGGAAGGTTTCAAGTCTTCTGTTCTATTTTGAGTGCAGCTGATTTTCCTACCTTATGATTTTCTCGTGGTTTATTTTTACAGCGTCTGGATGGTTCCATCAAGGGAGAAATCCGAAAACAGGCACTGGACCACTTCAACGCAGATGGGTCTGAGGTACGGCATGCGTGGCTTTGTTACTTGGGCAGTCTGGGCTCTGTATCAAGGGGGAAAGCCTTTCTAGCTGAATGTACTCTGTTTCAGAAACAGTTCACAGTACAGTGTCCTACCTGATAAGAGAAATCACTGATGTAAAAGATGGCTCTTACCTTGTTTGGTTGTCACCCCCGAAAAGCATATCCATGCTTGTTTCTCTTCCCTGGGCTGAATTAATGGCAGAGTAGCTCTGATATCAACCGAGTGCTCTCTGGTGCTCCCAGATGACAAATTTCTGAGCCTAGAAGAAAAACAAGGCCAGGTTGTGGAGGGCTGACCAATAGGATTAACTTTGACATGTGTGCTAATTCAGAAGGTTCCGACCTGTACTCTTGGTGACTTGAGTCTTAGAAAGTGTGTTTGTGGTGTCTCAGATTTGCTGGACCTTGGTAGGGATGTGGCTTAACTCCCTTGCTTGGGCTGATAGCAGCATCGGTCCATCTGTTAGGTGTTCAGCTTGAATTTGGCAATATGAAGTATTTTGTTTTTAAGGCTTGTGTGGAAGAGCCCTTAGGACAAGCTAGAAGCCGTGTAACCTTGTAATGTGTGCCTGTCAAGCTGTTAAATACCGTGGGATTTGAGAGAAGGAGGGGGAAGAGGTTTAGCGTGGGGGGCTGTAGTGGTATGAGGAGGGGAGGAGGCCAAGGAGAGTGCTGGAGGTGGGACTAAGCAGTCTGTGGAGAGAGCGTGGGAGCCTCTGAAGCCCAGGCGGCTCTTCTGTGTAGAAAGACCGGACTTGACTTTCTGCTTCTCATGAGCTTTAAGCACTGCGTCTGTCACTCCAGAGAGTCAGGACTCCTGCCCCTCGAATTGCACACAGGCCCAATTAGACTGTGGTATTCTGGCTTCTTCTCTAGCTTAAAATTTTAGTTTCCTTGGGGAGTTTTAGACACTAATCTCTTCAGAACCAAGGCTCTGAATAGTCAAGGACAAGAGGAATTGAATTATTAAAACTATTGATAACCATCTAATTCCCACTCCTCCTTTCCCTCCTCCGAGTTCCTCACCTGTGAACTTTCACATGATTTTGCTCCCCGCTTCGTAACCCTGCGGTGGCGACTTCAGAGTAACAGTCAGCACGCAGCCCTGAGCAAGCGTGCCGTCAGTGTCAGCTGTTCCATTATTCAGAGTGTGCTGAGGTTGGCTTTTGTGCCCTACTCTAGGTTTAAACTCAGTATGAGTTAGATGTCTTGTACTGCCCTGTGTCAGAAAAAACTAAAGTCAGTTTCTTCACAGTTCTCCACTCAGCCCCTTTCCCCACGGCTAGAAGGAGAAAATGGTTTCTCTACCATTTTCTGCAAACCTGAGTCTTTCTTAAATTAATTTTAAAATTTATGTACTTTATTACTGGGGGAAAGGATTATATGCATATTTAGAAATTTTGCAAGTTGGTGAAGAGTACCAAGAAGAAAAGCTGTACAAACTCGCTCTCCAGCTTGCTATTCGTATCATTTGGGTCCATTTCATTCATCCCAGAGGAAACCGTTTATTTGTTTATATGTTTGCCCCAGTTGGAATCAGGCTGCATATAGTCTTGTTGTCATGTTTCATTCAAAATTCTACTCGAAGCATTTTCTCCGTTATCATTTAAAGATTTTAAAAATCATGGTTTCTAATATTTCTCATGCCTATTCCCTCATTTATTTAACCATTTTATTGTTGTCAGATGTTTAGTTAAGAGGATGTGAGCATGTAAAAAAGGTTTTTAGTGCCTTTTGCTGAATCACTTTTTCCAAACAATTTATATTCATACTTTTTAATGTATTAATTTATTTGGTTGTGCCTAGTCTTAGCTGAGGCATGTGGGATCTAGTTCCCTGACCAGGGATTGAACCCAGGCTCCCTGCATTGGGAGCGTGGAGTCTTAGCCACCGGACCACCAGGGAAGTCCCTATATTTATACTTTTATGTATGAATACTTCTATTTTACCTCACCCTTTAGTTTCATAGTTTTTTTAACCTTTACCTATTTGGTAATAGACATAACTAATACCTTAATATACTGCATACTACCTTTGATAAAGAATGCCATTGAAAATAATTTTTTATGATCATTCAGAGCTCAGATGTCGTTTATGTTTTAGATGTCTTATTCTCAAGTATTTACCTGTGGGCTTCGCTCTAGAGTGTGGAACTGCTGGGTATTTCTACCAAGGATCACAGACTCAGTGCTTCAACACCCCTGGCGATCAGTTCTCTCTTGGAACTGTTTAAAGTTCTTGTGAGACAGCTCTCTCTATTTTTAGTTCTCCGACAGTGTTGGTGAATGACTGTTATTCAGACTGGGGAGACCCTTTCATTGCATTTATGTATCTGTATTAAGTACAGCCATCTATCAAAAGATAACTCAGAACTACCAGTGTTTGAGATGCAGATACCACCTTCACGAGATGCAGATGAGCGTGGGCTGCCTGCCCAGTCTCTGTTATGCCGTTGCTGTGGAAGCTGGGATGCATCAGGGCCTGGGTCTTTCCCGTATGCGGCTCTTCAGCTTGTCCTTCCCTGGTTTCCTTGGTGCGTGTCCGTGGTGACTGAGGGCCCTGTGCTACCAGTGGCTCCGTCATGTCGCCTGTCAGTACAGTGTTTCTGTATTCCTCAGCAGCCTAATAAATGAATGGACATTTGCTCAATAAAGTTTCCTTGCTTATACGGACTGCCTGCCTTACATGGCATAACTCTCCTTTACCCAGGAAATAAGTGTGTAGACAACGTACTGAAGTGATCTGTTGATAACTAAGTTTGTCTGGTTTCTGTTAACTACTTGTATACTAGCTTTAGTTGGGCAAGACCACTAATTCTTCTGCTCCTATTGCCTTATCCATTTCTACTTGACTCCCTTAGCTCATTGCACCAACTCTTACCTTTTAATCAAATGAAAATTCACTCTGCCATCAAGTCCCTGACATTCTTGTAGCCTCCATAAAGTTTGTCCATCATATCTCACTTTTCTTCGCACCTGCAGGGGTTTCCAGGTGTGAGGGCTTGTTGGACTGTGAGGCTGTTTCTGAGAGGCCACTGCATAAAGTAGTATATTGCATTGTGTACAGGACTTCTGTTTCCTGCTCTCGACAAGGGCTGGTGGCCTGGGAATCAATTTGGCTTCAGCGGACACAGTTGTCATCTTTGACTCTGACTGGAACCCCCAGAACGACTTGCAGGCACAAGCCCGAGCCCACAGAATTGGTCAGAAGAAGCAGGTCAGTGGAGAAGCCTTTGGATGTGGCTTGGAGGGGAGGTCGTTGTCTCTGGGTAGATACCTGTTAATTAGCTCGTAGAGAGACGCTGTCTTTAGGGCTGAGATGAGATGAGCCTGTAGTTAGGGACCAGTTCTTTTTCACTGTTTGTAACGTGTATGACCAGTAACTTTCTGGCTTACTCAAAGGTACATGATGAATAGACTTAGAATTAAAAATTTCTGTTTTTGTATAGAAAAGTTGTGATATTCACATTGTTCAGCACAGTCTACTTCTGTTAACATGGTCAGTGTTAGCGCTGCTGTATGCTGCTCAAGTATGCACTTGTTCCTTCAAGGATGAATTTCAAAGTCTATTCCAGTATTAGCTACCATTTAAGTTTCATATGTGGTTGGAGATTCAGTTTTGGTAAAACAGATAATTCTTCAGCAGCATTTTTATTGTTAGGTCAAGGCTATAATAATAGTTCTTAGAGGCAATTTTTATTTAAGAATGTAGCATGCTGCCCATAGTAGAAGATATAATATATATTAATGCTTAAGTTGTCTGCTTGGATCAATGACTTACAAGTAGTAAGCCATAGCAGAGAACAGATTTTTTTTTTTTTTAATTTGCCCTCTTGGTTTTAGGCAGAAATAACTTTCTATGTGTGTGAACAGGCCATAAGCATAACATTGCCTTTTCCTACAGGTAAATATTTACCGCTTGGTTACAAAGGGGACCGTGGAGGAAGAGATCATAGAACGGGCCAAGAAGAAGATGGTATTGGACCACCTGGTGATTCAGCGCATGGATACCACTGGCCGAACGGTTCTGGAAAACAACTCTGGGAGGTCCAAGTAAGTGCCAGAAAGGTGGGAGAGGTAGCAGACATCAATTTTACATTGTCATTTCGTGTAATTCATTCATTCTTCTCATGAGATGCTCTACAACAGACATTAATCCGTTGATTACCTGGAAAGGACCAAGCCAAAACTGCAAGATGACACTTTGATTTTATTTTGCCTTCCCCATTTCTCCTTCCTCTTTTTTTTTTTTTTTTTGGCATACCAGCCCTCTGCGTGTGCCCTCTTGTCTTTGCTGCCCTCCTCTTTTTTCTGTTTTTGGGGGTACCAGCCCTCTGCGTGTGCCCTCTTGTCTTTGCTGCCCTCCTCTCCAGCCTCTTGCTTTTGCCTCTGCCTGTCCTGTACGACACAGCAGCAGCAGTGGCAGCTGTGTGCTCGCCCTCAGGCTTCCTGCCTGGCACGTATTGCCTTGGACTTTTCAGCAGCGAGGCTGCAGCAGGTTGAGTTGGCAGCCGTTTCTTATTATTGGTAAAAATGTTGGGTGTGGAGATTGCCTTTCCTACTGAAAACAAAAGGGTATGAAAGGAAAATAGTTAAGTTTCAGCTAGCTTTATTTGGAAGCACAACAATTTCTCTTAGAGAGTTTACATTTTGACCAGATTGAGTATCTTCTGTGGCAGTCTTAACAGTTGTGTTACAGGTTAAATCAAATGAGCCCTTTCTAATTAGGTGATGATGATTTTCCACTAAAAAGAAAACTAGGACAGAAAAAGCTTGTTCTTTTATTTTGGACCAGAGAGCAGGTGTTTGAAAATTCTTGGTGAACAATAACTTTCTGAATTAAAGGATGAATAGAGGATTCCCTTCTGTCATGTTGCTAATTACCTTTCTTGCTTACCCATGTAAATATATGAACCAACCAGAAAATAATTGCTGTCTTAGTCTTTTGTTAAGTTTACCACTGCAGACTCATCCTGTGGATTAAAAACCATGAAATATTTGTGAGATCATTTTTCTTGTGGCAGAATTTCTGTTCTCACCAGTAGTTGGACCTCTTTAGGAAGAATATATATTTAGAACTCAGTAGAGGTTATTTGATGTCCCTAAGAGATTACAACTACATTTTACTTCTACAGTTCAAATCCTTTTAATAAAGAAGAGCTGACGGCGATTTTGAAATTTGGAGCAGAGGATCTCTTCAAAGAGCTTGAAGGGGAAGAATCAGAGCCTCAGGTAATTAACAGCAAGGGGAAAGAATGTCTTGATAAGTATCATCTGTGAGAGTCTAAACTTTTCTGGAAGCACATTCTGAGCCTGAGACTTTTCTAAAGAAAGAGTAGTTACTTGCAGAACATAGTTTCTCTTTTTCCTTATATGGCTGAAAGTGCTTACAGAATTGAATGGGAAAGAATGAGAAAATCATGGAGGGTTTTGACTTTGCTGTTTTTTATTCCAATTTTATTTCTTGAAATTTCTGAAGTGTCATCCTATGATTTGTATAAATAGTAGTTTGAAACGTTGGATATAAAACATTATAAAAACTGTGAGTGTAAAAGAAAATGGAATCAGAGAAGAGGGTTGGTTTATTTGCACCAGTATTCTCAGTGAATGCTGACCACTGTTGGCTTTTCACCATGTTCTTTTAGGAAATGGATATAGATGAAATTTTGCGCTTGGCTGAAACCAGAGAGAATGAAGTCTCAACAAGTGCAACAGATGAACTTCTGTCACAATTTAAGGTATTAAAATCATTGTCTGAGAAAGTCCTTGGCATTGATTTGTGAACCAATAATAAGTAATGCCTGTCAGTACTTTGTCAGTGCAAGACACTCTGTGCTTTTCTTTTTACCTAACTTAATTCATACCCCTTAAAATCACTCTCCAGAGTTCCAAGTATGGTGTGAATATAGACTGTACAGTCCTTCCCGTGGGGGTGACCACCGAAGTAGTCCATCTTGCCCAGAGTCAGTGGACAGAAGAAAAATAGTTGGTGTGAGTAAGGCTGCAAATACGCTGTCAGTGGGACAGGTGGAGAACTAGATAATGTGGAGCTCCGGGAGAGACGTTAATAGAATCATAACAAAGAGAGGTCAGAGGTGTGAAAATAGAAGGTGGCAGTGGGGAGGCTCCTGATGACTTTGTGGCATTAGGGAAGTTGTGGGATGGTTGGTGGTATTTGATAGAAAATTAAATGAGATCAGGACCAAACGCAAAAGCTGGATACCGGATGAGGAGGAGGTGACCGCATTGAGTATAGACTTTATTAAAAAGCTTAGTAGCTTAGTAAGGAAAACAGTGAAAGTAATTTATAATGATGAAGGGTCAGGCAAGGTAAGGTTTTTTAAAGGTGTTACCATGTTTCTAGCTTGAGGAAAGAGCTTGAGAATAGGAAAACACTGGAAGTTCTAAGGAAAGAAGGATAATTGGGTTACACTGCCCAGGAGGAGACTGGAAGGGATACAATCAAAAGCACAGATGGGAGAACTGGCCTTCGAAAGACAAAAGAAGAATCCACTTTGGAGGGAGAGGGGAGAGAGGATGTAGAAGCTCCAGGTGGTGACCTTACTTACCAGTAAGTGAGGTGTTTACTGAGAAGTGGAGAAGTTTGGGGATGGTGCCATCCAGGGGCCAGGAGTTGCTGGGAGGAACTTGATAGGGACTAGAGCTGAATTTAGAAGGTGGGGCTTCATGTTAGAGCAAGTCAGCAGGATCAAATGACTCTCCAGCATTACTTGAGGTCAGAAAAACTGGATCAGTTGTTCATCCCAAGGTGGAAGATTGGCTTAGGAGGCACAGAAGAGTCATCAAAGTGGCAAAGAGTTGCCCAGATTCAAGTGAGAATGTGGTTGAGTGGATTCATCATTGGTTGGTTCCGAGCATGTTAGAGAAGAGGGTAAGAGGCTACATGGATGATTATGTGTGGTAGACCCACTAGGACTGAGAAGTGTTTGGGAGGAAGCAGTACTTTGTGATGAAGTCCAGGGTTGGCCACAGGTGGAAGTTGTCGCAGTGGAAGAAGAAGAAAGGGGCTGAGTGGATCACAGAGCTCTAGGATCAGAGTTAATGTGTCTTAAGGATGCAGAAGATGGAGGTGAATTGTTAGCATTTCAACTGGATTTCACTTCTGTGACTAATGCTCCCTTCTTAAACAGAAGTAATCTTCATGATGGTGTCCTAGTCAAAATATTATATGATTATTTAGATCTGAAAAACTTCTGCATATTACAGATTGATCAGAAGCCAGATTATTGGTGATACTTGTCTTTCTTTAAGGCCCTTTTGGCCATTATGTTTCAGCATCAGGTTAGGTAGGATTCTGCTTAAATAGGGACTCTATGTCTGGAGTGCGTCACTGAATTGACTTTCTTTTCCTAATAATTCTTTTTTGTTAAGCTAATTTAACTTGTTGGAAACATAAGAAACATTTCTTTGAGATATTTATGACTACATGTTTCTTAAGTAATAATAACCAATCCTTAGAAAATTCTTACTATACTGTAAGCACTGTTTTAAGTACATTCTGTATGTCAGTCCTTCAGTTTTTACAACAATATTATGTTGGAGTCACTTATCATCATTTATAGATGAGGAAACTGAGATGTAAGGAGGCTAAGTAGATTTCCTAAAGTCACACATGTTTGGAGTTGTTATTACTTCTTAGACAGGGATTCTGGCCTGTAGAGTGCTATTCCACTCTTGGGAAAGTTAAATTCCCAACTGCATGAACCCCTGATGTATCTGTAGTATTGGTATTTGTATCAACTAATACCATTTCAAAGTGAGATCTAAAGTAGTTACAAACAGTGCTTAACTTGAGAGATCAGTCAGATGATTCATTTTATGGAACAGAAAAATGTTAAATTTTAAATCTCAGAAATTACATACCTCTGGTTTTGTCCTGTAATATTAAAATTCTGATTGTGAAGACATGATATCCATGTTGGAAATTAGAGTTAATTTTGCCCGAAAGTTCTGATTTCAGTGTCAGCTCTTAAGTTATTTTGAGGAATGGAACTTCGTAAACCTCTTTAACTTCAGTCCTGACCTGGGGCCTGCCCACCACTGCTCAGAAGTGGCCAGAGTTGGTAGATGTTTCTCTGTAGCCGTAGTCCAAGGCTTTCAAACTCATACATGCAGATGCCTTTCTTTCTGGGATACATATTATGTCTGTATAAATATAATTAAATGTCTGATATCAGGCTTTCCTGATAGCTCAGTTGGTAAAAAATCTGACTACAGTGCAGAAGACTGGGATTTGATCCCTTGGTCAGGAAGATCTCCTGGAGAAGGCAATGGCAATCCACTCCAGTATTTTTGCCTGAAAAATCCCATGGACAGAGGAGTCCATGGGGTCACAAGAGTCAGACATGACTTAGTGACCAGACTACAAAATGAAGTAAATGGAATATTATTCCCAGTTTGCTTGAATTTTTTGCATTTTATGTTTTCGTTTTTATTCCTGAGACTAACGCACTTTTGAGCATGTGAAATTATGAAATACTGTTAGCTTCTGTACTTTTAATAAAAGTGAATCAGGTAACCAGTTGACTAGACAGTAGCTACTGCTTTGAGTTGTGCTTTGTTTCAGATGAGCTCTGTTCAGTATCAGCTTACAATGCACAGGCCTGTCAGTCCACACTGGGCTAACATTAGGGGTTCGGATGTGATGATCTATATTTACTTTATTTTTGGCCACACAGCACAGCATGTGGGATCTTAGTTCCCTGACCAGTGATCAAACCTGTGTCCATCCGCTGCAGTCTTGCAGTGGAAGCATGGAGTCCTAACCACTGGGCCACCAGGGAATTCCCTGCAAATATTGTCATCTAAATAAATCTAAAAGTTCTAGTTAATATATTAGAAAATGTGTATGATTTAATAGCACGTCTTTTAATAAAACATAAGACAGCTTGTATATTTTTATCTTTCTTTATTCTTCAGTAAAATTCCTGATGAACTTTAGAACTCGGCGAGTAGATTTTGTTGAGGGGATAAGGGAGAAATTAGTAGAAAAGTGATTTTTTTGATTATGTAATATCATAAGAGTCCTCTTATTCATAGCATTTTAGATTCAAAACACTGCATGAGTTGGTGTTTCAGTAGATGGTGTTTGGGAAATAGTGAAATGTCGGTCAGACAGTGAAGTCCTTTTGTTGTAAGGTTGCCAACTTTGCAACGATGGAGGATGAAGAAGAGCTTGACGAGCGTCCTCACAAGGACTGGGATGAGATCATCCCAGAGGAGCAAAGGAAGAAAGTGGAGGAGGAAGAGCGGCAGAAGGAGCTGGAAGAGATTTACATGTTGCCTCGAATTCGGAGTTCCACTAAAAAGGTGATCAAGTGAGACAAGAGAGACGGATGTGCTTCTGACGTGCAGGGTTCCAGGGCAGAGTTTCGGGAACTTAGCAGAGGGAAGTGGAAGCTTGCACAGGGCCCAGGAGCGTACCTGGGAGACGTTCGATCTCTGCATCTTGGCCCTTTGTGAGATGGCTGGACGTGATTTGAGTTTGACACAAGGCTGCCTTTTGCACCTGAGACTAAAAGTAGTAATTTTAACAGTTGGGTTCTGGTTGGCAAGGCCTTCAGCTTTCAGAGTCAAATGTCTCTTCCTCTGTAAATGCTCGTTCATAGCACTTGGTATAAATACTTAGTAAGAGATTATATAAAGGTGCTTCAGTTACAAAGTGCCATCATAGGCACTATCTAATTTGATTTTTGCAAGAACATAGAAATAGATAAACTCTGTTTTTATTACTCAGTTTGTTGGTGATAGCACACTCAGGTTTGCCTAAGATCCTAGTAAATCAATATTAGCTAATAGTAGTTGTCATTGAGTATGCACAGTGTACCAGGCATAAGTCAGTGCTTTTACAGTAACTGACTCATTTAGTTCATATGAAAACCCTGTATTATAGGTGCTATTATCCCCATTTTACAAATGGAAAACAAAGGCATGGAGAGGTAATTTGCCCAAGGAAATAAACATGAACCTACAATCCAGATATTTTTATTCCAGTGTACTTAATGATGACCAGATGACCAGAGACAGTATGTACTTAATGATGACCAGAGACTGTATGTCTCTGGCAGTGTGAATACACAAGCAGATCTTCTTTCATTGCATGCTATCTGCCTCCTCCTTTCTTAAAGGCAGATTGACTTGCCTGATAAAATAGGAAGTTCCGAGCTTTAAGGAGTTAAGATGGGCTGGTCTTAGTCCTTAGATCACTTGGACCTGGCATTTGCTACAGTGTAACTTTGCGTTTTCAGGCTCAGACAAATGACAGTGACTCTGATACTGAGTCCAAGAGACAGGCCCAGAGGTCCTCTGCCTCTGAAAGTGAAACGGATGACTCTGATGACGACAAGAAGCCCAAGCGCAGAGGGCGTCCCCGAAGTGTGCGGAAGGACCTGGTGGAGGGGTTCACAGACGCCGAGATCCGGAGGTTGGTGGAGGCCCCGCTCTCCCTCCCCTCACGTGTGGGTGGGCATGCTGTAAGCCTCAGGTGATGCGTCCCTGACCTGGGGGACAGGGCGGAGGGCAGCAGGGAGACGAGTCGTGCCCAAGACCCCGGGATGATTCTGCCTTCTCCAGGCTTTTCCTCAGTTGAGCTCTTTGTTTATTTCTTGTTCTCTGCTCTGAACATTTCATGATGAAGAAAGTCCAGCCACGAGGAAAGAGGCTGTTGGAGGTCACCTTGGGCTGGAACTTTTTTTTGTTTTTATTGAAGAATTTGAGTACATACATGCATACATATTTAACAGTGTATATAGAAGAAATGGTATAATATAAAAAATTAAAGCAGTACAGATAACCCCAGTTTACTTTCTGTTAGTGTTAATACTGGTATCAGTTTGGTTTACTAATACACACATGTTGTTATACACAGCATATTGTTTGGCAGCTTGCTTCTTGTCACTTTCAGCCAGTTTTAGGTATCTTTCTATTTCAGTACTTATTACACATTTGTTGGTATCTGATTGACATCCCTCTGCCCTCCAGAAAAATCTAAAATTGTTGCATTGACACCATTTCCCCCTAGTTTCTGTTATCTTTTTAAACAGGTGAAGAAAGTAGAAACTGTGAAGATAGCTAGCTTTATGATCTAATCCATATTATTAATTTAACTGTATCATGTAGTCCTTTTAAGTCAGTATTTGAAACCATGAGGTCGTTGTTTCCCACTAAATGTTATACCTGTTCTGTTCTTCTTTCTTTATTATGGAAAAACGTAAATACATACAAGCATTGATAAGACGTCAGCAGCCTTCCCCTGGGCATCGTCTTAACCCTTGCGAATCGGTAGTCCATCTTGTACGTGGCCCTGCTTCTGCCGCCCCTGCCCCGAGTGTCACACAGAGAAGGCTGTGTGTTGTGCTATGGCTGAGTGGGAGGTGCCAGAGGTGTTCACTAGGCCTGCTTGGTTTACTGCTGTTCAGGTCTTCTGTGTTCTCTGATTGTCCTATGCATTATTGGAAATGGGTGTTGACATCTCTATTGTTGCTGTATTATTTATTTCCTCTATTTTGTCAGTTACTGCGTCCCATATTTTGGGGCTCTGCTGTTAGGTGTGTATACTTGATGATGTGTTGTGTTGATGGACTGGCCCTTTTCTCGTTATAAAATGTCCTTTGTCTCCAGCAGCAGTTTATGTCTGAAAGTTTGTATCTTGGTTCAGTACTCATGTAGATACTCTAACTCTTTTGATATTGTATGTGTGGTATCTTTTCCCTTTTTTATTGCAATCTATTTGTGTCTTTGAATCTAACTTGCAACTCTTACAGGCTGTATTTAGATGATTTTTTAAAATTCATTCTATTGGTTTCTTTGTTTTGATTGAAGTCTTTAAATCATTTACATTTAATGCAATTACTGATAAAATAGAATTTATGTCTGCATTTTTGTTTGTTTTTTATGTCTTGTATCTTTTTTGTTTTGTTATTTCCCCCATTACTGCCTTCTTCTGTATTGCATGATTTTTAGTATACTATTTTAGTTTTCTTGTTTCTTTTACATTTTAAAAATTATTTTCTTAGTGGTTTCCCTGGAGATTATAATTAATATTTTAACTTAGAACAATTTAGTTTGGACTAGTATCAACTTAATTTCAGTGGTATTCTAAAACTTAACTCCAATTTAGGTACATTCCTTCTCCCTTTTTGTGCTTTTATTGTCAGGTTTAAAATCATTCAGTTCAGTTCAGTCGCTCAGTCGTATCCAACTCTTTGCGACCCCTTGAATTGCAGCACGCCAGGCCTTCCTGTCCATCACCAGCTCCTGGAGTTTACTCAAACTCACGTCCATCGAGTCGGTGATGCCATCCAGCCATCTCATCCTCTGTCGTCCCCTTCTCCTCCTGCCCCCAATCCCTCCCAGCATCAGAGTCTTTTCCAGTGAGTCAACTCTTCGCATGAGGTGGCCAAAGTACTGGAGTTTCAGCTTTAGCATCATTCCCTCTAAAGAAATCCCAGGGTTGATCTCCTTCAGAATGAAGTAAAAAATTACTGAAAAAAATACGTATACACTGTTTTTTACTTACTCAGGTATCCTCCTGAGGCTCTTGTTTATTCATGTGGATTTGAGTTGTTTCATGTGTTTTCATTTCTGCCCCAAGTACTCTATTTTAGTGTTTCTTTTAGGGCAGGTCTGCAGCAACAAGTTGTGTCTTGATTTATTGGGGAATGTCAATTTCTCCTTTGTTTTTGAAGGATAGTCTTTATTCTTTTTCTCTTTAACATCGGATAGTCTCAGTTGATTTACCTTTTCACTGATGTTTTTCTTCTGTCAGTTCACATCTACTCTGTGATTTTTTTTCATCTTATGTATTGTACTTTTCAACTCCAGTTTATATGTGACTCCTTTATATAATTTCCATCTCTGCTAGTATTTTCCATTTAGTGATACATCATTCTCAAATTTTCATTAAATTCTTCAGACATGGATTCCTTTAGTTCTTGTATATATTTACAATAGTTGATTAAATCCTTTGTCTATTAAGTTCAACTTTCGGATTTCCTAGAGACTATTTCCATTGAAAACTGCCTTCTTCCCCTGTATATGGATTATACTCTCTTGTTTCCTATAACTTTTTGTTGAAAACTGGACATTTTAAGTGGTACAGTGTGGCTAGTCTGGACATCAGAATCCCCCTGCCAGCCAGTTTTTTGTGTTTGCTGTTCATTGTTGTCATTGTTTGCTTACTTAGTAACTTTTCTGGACTAGTTCTGTGAAGTCTCTGCTCATTTAGCTTAGAGCTCAGCTAATGATTGGGCAGAGGCTTTCTTAAGCACCTTAAGTCTACCAAACAGTAAATCTCCAGCCTTTGCTGAAGGACTCCTTGTGAATGCTGAGGCATGTGTTCAGTGCTCTTGCAGGCAGTTTACGACTTTGCCTTATCCTTCAGCTCGTGTTTGTGTGGAGCCTGAGGACTGGTCAGAGGTGAGAGATGAACGGCTTCTCGTGTCTTCGCTGTGCCTGCACACAGCCCTACACATGTGCAGCCTTCTAGATTCCCGGGAATATGTCTGAGCTTTTCAAAGACGCCTGTGAACATCTTCTCACCTGTGAACACCCCAGTTTTTCCATAGCAGTTCTTGATCAGCTTATTCATCCCCAGCTTATAATGCTGCTTCAGGCAGCCATGGTGTTAAACCTTTGTCTCTAATTAATTTTTGACTGATGAACTATGGACAGTGTCTTCACAAAGACCCAAGTCAAATGAAGACAAGCCTGAGAATGGAGTTTCTCAGGGTGCCATCGGTCAGGCCAGATAGCACTGTGCTCTGGGGAAGAAGCTTCTGTGGAGCTCCAGGCCCATTCTGCTCCCTGTAATGGCTGCTGTGTTGCTGTTTGCTGGCTGCTGTAGCTAGAAAAGGGGTTTTCAAGGCAGTCTTGGTGCTGGGGAGAGGGCACGGGAAATAGAGCAAGTCAAAATGGCAGAGAGCTCACCATTCATACTGAGATTCAGCTATTTTCTTGAGTATATGCTTATAAGTTAGCTGCAAGCCTTTGATTAATTTCCAGCATTCCAACAAAGTTGACTTGGACAGTTTTTGCCAGTGTTCTTGTTGCTTTTGTGAAGGAGCAGATTTTCAGGGGTTCTTATTACTCCATCATTCCTAGAATGCTTCTCTGTCTCACTATTATTTTGAAGTAGGCTCAAAGGACATATTTCAGATGTAAAATATGTGAGTATATGTCAAGAAAGAGAAATGCAGAGTTGGGGAATAGCCCTCAGGCTGGCTTTCACATACAGCACTTTCCTAATCCTTGTACCCATGCTGTTCCTTTAATATTGTTTCTTAGCTGTTGTCACATTCATCACCACTTTCAAGAATCGCTACGCCTTCTCTTTTCATTTTTTTCTCCATGGTATCTCTTCTTTTACTGTTAGCTAACCAGATAATTTGGCATTTTATAGTGATGACCTTCATATATTGTGAATCTTGGTTTTTAGTGAAAGTGCTAGTGGTTGGCTCTAGGGAGGGGAACAGATTACACATATATTGGCATTTAGCATAGTTTAGGCTAGAGACTTGTGGAAGGATGATTAGGTTTTAGGTTGGAGACACCGTTTGGCAGAAGGAGTCAGAGTTTCCAAAATAGTTTTGCCTAAAAAGTTTAAAATCATATATTTTACTTTGCCTCATTACAAAAAGTACTTGAGGCAGTCCTAAAACTCTTCTAGTTGTATTATTGACCAGAACATAATGGAAAATATTGTAGTATGGAATTGGAAGTAACAGCAGTGGACTGAATAGACCAGTAAAACTGTATGGGATTTTATCATAAGAGTTGTGGTTACTAAATCATTTATTACCTATTACCTATTAACTTGTACCTTCTAAAACTGATAGTACTAGAGTTAAGCCATTTCCTTGGAGAAGAACACTCCAGTGTTCTTGCCTGGAGAATCCCAGGGACGGGGGAGCCTGCTGGGCTGCTGTCTATGGGGTCACACAGAGTCAGACACGACTGAAGCGACTTAGCAGCAGAGTTAAGCCACCATACTCAATTATATCCCTAAGCAGTTTCATGACCAGTCACTGAGAATAAAGTTGATCTTTGGTTTGAAAAGCTTTTTAGCACTCATTTTAAGTTGGCCATTTTCAAAGGCATTCAATATTTACTCGTGTAGTGGCAGTTGCAAGGATTGGGCAAAGTCTCTTTTTGACCATTTTTATGTTTTTGACCATTTTTATGGCTTATATTTCGTCACAGGATGTGTTTGCACCAGCATAGCCGAAGTCTGCTTTTTAAATGTGATTTATTAATCATTTTCCTAGGTTCATCAAGGCGTATAAGAAGTTTGGTCTCCCTCTTGAACGGTAAGCTTAGTAACACAATAGTTTCTTATCCACCTCTTTTTCCCTTCTGTTATGTAGCAGTTTCTTTTTTTGGTTCTGTTTTCCATTTTTAAGGTCTGGTACCTATTGACAGTCTGATTTTTTAGACATGACATGCTCCAGATGACTTGGAGATCAACAAAACATTTTGCAGATGTAACTGCACTTTGCTTCTAGGAACATTGCAGTGAATGGAAGTAGGCTGGAGAAAGGAAAGTGAGCACAAAGAGGCAAACTAGTGCTGATAGCTTCTGGGCACGTCACCTGACGGCCCATTTAGTTAATAAAGAAAGCTGAGCCCTTTCCCCTGTTTTCTGAATTAGTCTGTTTTTGTGGACTCTTCCAAGTCAAATTCTTTACGATGGAAAGTGAGTAAGTTAGTCATAGTCACTGCTGGAGGGTTCTTGTTGGAGCCTTGAACAGTCAGATGAGGAATGAAGAGAAAAGTGTCTTTGCAGGAACAAGCTTACGCAGAACCAAGCGGTAGCTCACTTGGGCACAGGCCTTGAGGGCTGTCCCGGTATGTGTCTCTCCTCAGGCTGGAGTGCATCGCACGTGATGCTGAGCTGGTAGATAAGTCTGTGGCGGATCTGAAGCGCTTGGGGGAACTGATTCACAACAGCTGTGTGTCAGCAATGCAGGAATATGAAGAGCAGCTGAAAGAAAATGCCAGCGAGGGTAAGTCAGCAAGTCTGCCTCAGTGATGCTCACAGACCTGGATCGGGATCTCTGCTGCTCAGGGGTCTCTTCTCCTCACTCTTTCTTCACACTTGTATCCTGTGCTGCCCTCCTTTTTGGAAGTGTGTATTCTCACCTGCCTTTATTTATGTGAGCTCAGTTGTTAGATCCCAAAGATTTACTCCCAAACGAAGTTGATTTGCCCAGGGTGCAGAGCACTGAACAAGTGGAATGATTTCTTTTAATGTTACTGTAGAAAGTTCACGTTGGCTTGGATGATGTAAAGATCTGAGGAGGTAAAGCCTGACTGGGCACGATTGTATCATGGTTGCAAGAGAGCACATTACAGAGCACCAGAAGGAATTATCTTGGATGCACATACAGGTGTTGTTTTGTTGTGATAAAGGATTTAGAGGATTAATCCAAACAGACAAAGCAGTAGCTGAATATTATAAAACTCTTTGTGAGCGTGAGTCTTTTTTAGCACTAGAATGTGTTGTAATTGAATTTGACCTGTAGCATGTTTTCTCTTATACACCAAAAGCACTTTTGCCTGTCCTCTACAAGCAGGAGGTGTCAGGAGAGAGCTGAGGTCCTTGTTGTTAAAGGACGCCCTTACAGTTGACCCTCAAAGAGATGAAGGTGTGACCATTCCAGTTCCCTGGCCTGTGGTGTATCTGTGCAGTTGCCTCCATTCTTGTCTCCCTTCACTGAGGTTACTCACAGGAGGCTCTGTCAGCTGTGATTAAAGGTTCACACGTGGGAGGCAGCCAGTGTACCTGGAATCTTGGTCCTGATGGTTCTCAGCTGCAAGATCTGAGACAAATGATAGCCTTTCAAGGATCTGGTGCAGAATGGAGTAGTAGCCCTGAGTCAGTGGGCTTGGATGGCCACTTGAATAATTTCATACATGCGAAGTGCTTGTCGTCATGTTTGCCTTGCAGTGTTAGCTATTTCACCAAGTAGAGCATTATTTGTGCTCCAAAATTTTCTTCTTTATACTATTACTGAAAGTAATAGAATTTTAAAATACCTTGAATACAGTCAAAAACATTTTTTAGGTGTGGTTTTTGTTTTTTTTTCCCCATGAAAGAAAGAAAAACTTGAGTGGTATGGACAATGATCCAAATTTGTGCTTTTATAGCACCCAGAATACATTCAAAAGTAAACCTTAGCATTACAGTGCTTTTCTTTTTTCCTTGTAATTGGTTTGAATAAGTATTACACTCATATGGCTCAAAAATGAAAACCAACTATCCCTGTTTCTTGTCTCTTTCTAGAAATGTAAAATATATATATATGTTCAAAAAAGGAATAGATACTATTTTAACACAGTTGGTGATGTAACATGCATACTGTTGTACCTTGCTTTGTCTATCTCACAGCATATTTGGGAATATTTCCTTGTGACAGGTGCCCCCTCGCCCACATACCTCTTTTCTCTGCTTATTCACAATCTGAATCTGATGGATTGCTTCCTCTGGGCATTACTTAACTTATTTCCATATACCTGTATTTTCTATAAACTGGCATTGAGTGTATTCCTGAGTCCAGGTTTCCTGCATTGGCAGACGAATTCTTTAGCATATGCCACCAGGAAAGCCCCTTCCATAGACCTGTATTTTCTGTACACTGGCACTTAGTGTAGTCCTGAATCCAATTTCCAATTCTAGTGTAAGATTATTGATACCTCTTTTCTCAAGCCAAGAAATTTTTGTTCCTAGAAATGTTAGCATAATCATGTATTTGTCTCACACATGTTTCCAAATATTAATATCCAATTTTACTGTTTTTTTTTTTTTTTGGTTTGGATTTTTGTTTGTTTGTTTTGGCTGTCTCTCAGCTTGCTTGGTCTTAGTTCCCTGGATTGAACCTGGGCTGTGGCAGTGAAAGCCTGGAGCCCTAACCATTAGACTGCCAAGGAATCCCCCCAGTGTTACTGTTAACAATAAGACTTCTCAATGCAAAGTCTGATTCTTTTGCATTTCTTTTTGTCCTTAAAATCCATGCTTTAGCAATGTACGAAGTACTGTGTTTTAAAATTGTTTGAAATTGTTCTTTTCCCTGTGTGGTTATGCCACCAGCTTATAATATGTAGTTCAGTATCTTTTGTTTACATTTCAGTTTCTAGGGACTGCTTTTCTTGTTTTTATGAAACTGTGTGTGTTTTAATTATGTAAACCATTTGCATGGCCCAGAGTCAGAACTGTCAAATAAGGAACGCATGGAGAACCTTGCCTTCATCCCTGTCCCCGGGGCTGTCTTTTCTCCCACAGACAAGTGCCATTATCTCACGGATTTCGACTTTGGCCAGAAAGTCTGTGGTTAGAGTTGACCTGCTTTGTTTTTGCCTCTAGGATTACTTTAATTTGAAACTCGACCTGGGGATAACCTTTCCATGACTTATTTTGTTCATCCTTTCAAATGTGTTAGGTATTAACTTGATCTCAGGCTTTTATAGTAAAGAAGTTCATCTTAAAAAAATTTATCGATGGGTTAGAAAAACAAAAGAAAAATCTTAAGTGTTTATATCACTCCTTGAAAATCTTCTTTCATTAGTTTTAGAGCCAAAGTATAAAACAAAGAGGAAGATTAAAATACAATTATAAACACTGCTGGACTGAAAAATTCTAAATCTTAAAAAACCGAACTGTTTAGAGATTATTTTACAAACATTAATTGAGAAAACTTTTTGCCTTATTGATTGTATCTTTGGATTAACAGTAAACCAGAGATATACATTGAGGGAATAAGAGAGCATTTAGGATTGTTCACCTGCGTTTTCTATGAATTCTCACGTATAGTGAGAATTCTGTATACTTCTTCTGTGTACACTTCTGAACAGTGAATTCTCATGTAACAAATATGCAATTGATGTTCTTTAGGGAAAGGACCAGGGAAAAAGAGAGGCCCAACTATCAAGATATCTGGGGTTCAGGTTAATGTGAAATCTATTATCCAACATGAAGAAGAGTTTGAGATGCTGCATAAATCTATCCCTGTAGACCCTGAAGAAAAAAAAAAGTGAGTATAACATGTACCCATGCACGGGTGGTTGTGCCATTAGAAAACAGATTTGAAGTTACAGAGTAGTATTTTCATTGTCTTTTTGATGTACTAGAATGCTTTGTCTATGTTCATTTGTGTTTATTTCCAAATCAGAAAGGCCTCTCCTCTCACGTCTTCCTGCTTTGGAAAACTTTTCAGATATTGCTTATCCTGTCGTGTCAAGGCTGCACATTTTGATGTTGAGTGGGGAGTAGAGGATGACTCTCGTCTATTGCTGGGAATTTATGAACATGGCTATGGAAACTGGGAGCTAATTAAAACGGACCCAGAGCTTAAGTTAACTGACAAAGTAAGTGATTATCTGTGGTGCTGGAGATTTCTAGAAGATTTGTTGTATATCTTTTTATCAATGACTTACTTTTAACTGTTTTCTGAGGGGTGGGGGATCAAATTAAAGATTAGTACAACAGTAAATTCCTGGGGTTTCTATCCTTGAAAACATTACTGTCTTTAGTGGACTGTGGCACTATTTCAGAGCTGAAGATAATAGCCAGGTGAAATTTTGGGGAAATACATAGGAGAAATCTTAAAATTCTGATATTTATCGTAGGTTAGATCTCATTGCAACAAATACCAGGGTTGGATTATTAATAATAAAAGCACTCCTCAGCCTGAGTTGTTGGCACTTTGTTTAAAACGATATTGGATCAGTTCTCCACCTGGAGAAAGAATGAGCCATGCCTTGGTATTTTTTGTAATGGAGTTAAACACGGGCTGTACTTCTCCCACAAAATTAAGCCTCCCACCCTATCCGTTGCACATCAGGCTGCCTAGTAGTGAGGCCGTGCTCAGAGCTGTAAGCAGGGAAAGCTGACTGGCTCAAATTTTCGTAGGATGCGCTCCATGTTGGGCTCCCGGCAGGGCTTTTCCCGGCACGTCCCTCAGTGCTCATCCCAGGTGCGGTGTTCTCAGAGGGTGCCAGCACCCTGCCATAAGCACTGAGACCACATCCAGCCTGGCCAGGAGGCCCAGCTGCGTCCTGGCGTAGCTCAGTGCTCTCCGGCAATGCTCTAAGAAGCATTTTCAATCTAAAACGAAGCTTTAACCTAGCTCCAGGGATTCCCTGCTCCTGGAAGGAGGAAATCCACGACGGCTGGGATGCTCTAGCAGACGAAGCCAACAAGCCCCTCCTACCTGAGTTGTTCTACCCTGTTAACAGCACAGGTAGGAGCCAGTGGGAGAGCTGGATTTCTCCATCCCATTTTGTAAAATGAGAACGGCTCATAAGGGATGTTCAGTGACTGGGAGCCATGGACATGAGATAGGATCTGAGGCTTTATCTGTGTTCTGGGTGGTTGGGGAGGGAAAGGATCGTTCAGCTGTTTGTCATCTCTGTTCATCCTGATCCACTAACCGGGCTGTGGGCCATGCCGGGTGCTTCTCTTCCTTTCCTGTTGAAGATTCTGCCCGTGGAGACAGATAAAAAGCCCCAGGGGAAGCAGCTGCAGACCCGAGCAGACTACTTGCTGAAGCTGCTCAGGAAGAGTCTGGAGAAGGAGGGCGCTGTGACGGGCGGGGAAGAGGTGAGTGCAGCTGCCGGCCTGGCGTCCCCCGGGGCCTGAGGCTCCTGCCCTGCAGGGTTAGGTGGGCAAGAGATGCCCCTTCCGGGTGCAGCACAGAATGCTATCCTCTCCTTGTCAGCTGTTGCTACTGGGAGTTCAGTGGTAATGGTTTGGTTGGTAATGGTAGGAATGTTCGTGTAGTAATTGAACACCTAAACACCTTGGCATAAACCCATTCTTCTAGAATACTGCCTCAAAATAGTTCTCATCTCTCCCAGTGCCACTGGTCTAGATAGACTTTCGCTATTGCTTTATGCCATTTCCTTGATTTTGGAATATAGATCTTGTTACTGTCTGAACATCACTGCATTTGCCTGTTCCAGCTAACACTGGCTACGTGTAGTCACAGGTCCCAGGGATAAAATGGGTAATTAGGATACACAGTTAATTCAGACAGTGGACTTCAGTTGCAGTGAGTGACCTTACCTGCTCAGTGAAAGATTTCAGCTGAGTTACTAATGGACTCCTCCTTTACCTTTTATTTCCTCAACTTGTCATTTCTCTTCAAGCCTGGAAAGATGCAAATCACAGTTAGGAGATAGTTCAGGTTACAGCCAGTACCAGTAGCCTTTGTGTGTACACACTCCTTAAGTGCTCCCAGAGCTATGCCATTTGTGTTAATTTCCCTGCATTATAAACAAAGCAAATTTCAGAAAATAAAAAATCCCAATCCCATACTTTGTCCTTAACAAAGTCCCATTATGTAAGTAATGTCACTCTTCACATATATGTTGAGGATATTCTGTAAGTTAGGTTCTGGAGAGAGAGATGAGACCATGGTTTTTACTTTTGGATAATGCTATATCTGAGTGGATAAACACATTTTCCTTATTTTTAGATACAGCATGCTTCTCCATTTTTTTATGTTCCTGTTACTATCTTTTGCATATTATTTTTCTTCTTATTTGTGCATAAGGTGATTTTCCTTCTTTTGAATTTTGTCTTGAGATTGAATTCCAAAAAATGGAGTCAGTGGGTTCATGAATATGGACATTTTTGTGAGGCACAGAATGATTTATTTTTTCCTCCTTCAGATAAAATTGATTGCACTACCATGAATTTTCTTTTGAGTTTCCTCTTTTGAATTATGTGGTTGCTACTATTCAAAGAATCGTAATGTTATGTGGTCATACTTTTGAGGGACTTGATTTGTAGTTTTATCATCATTTTCTTCTGGTTTCCAGGCCAAATTAAAGAAGCGGAAGCCTCGAGTGAAAAAGGAAAACAAAGCACCGAGGCTGAAGGACGAGCATGGAATTGAGTTTTCATCTCCTCGACACTCAGACAATCCATCAGAAGAGGGAGAAGTAAAGGTGTGAGGCTGCGTTTCAGTTGAGATGATTTTCTAAGTTACATTTATTGTGCCAGCTGGTGTAAAACCATTTGAAGTGTGTTTGGTTTACATACCAGAGTAGGTAAAATGGAAATAGAAATACGTGTATCTTTGCTTAACATGTGAGAGAGGAATATAGTTGTTCATGTAAAATCAGTGATTGAAATAATGAAAGCAAATAAAGGGAACCACGAAATTTAGTGATAAATGGCAGCTGATGCTCAGCCTCACTGTTGGGATGATAAGGAGTGGTGGAGACTGGTTAATCAGGGAGCACATGCCTCATGCATAGGGGCACCTATGATGCAGTTCATTGTTGGGCCAATAAAAACTCCTTGTGGTTCAGATTTGGCCCAGATCTGTCCGTTTGTAACCTCTGGTCTAAGGAAAGTGAAAAGTAACGTGGTAGCATTCAGCCTGTTGAATCAGGGACTGAAAACTATGGAATTTTATTTTGTTGCACTTTGAGGTTAGTTCCAGGAGGCTCAGAAGTGGGTATATGAACTAGCGTGGATTTGAGTCAAGCATACATAAATTCAAATTGTAGCAACCTTACCAGTTACTACCTAGCAATAAGCTCTTTGGTCTTCGGTTTTTTCCATGGGAATAATGATGCCTGTGTAGTGAAGAGCATCTGCCTCTATAGGCTTCAGTTGAAGCAGACGGCTTTAAGGCTGTGCTTGAGAACACGCTTCTGTGGGCGCAGTGATGAACCATTGAGGGCAGTGCTTTCTAGTTTTTTTTTTCCTAGAAAGTTAAAAGAGGGAATAAAAAGTTTGTGGCAAAAGCTCACAGCCCCATTTGTTTTCTAGGATGATGGCTTAGAAAAAAGTCCAACGAAAAAGAAACAGAAGAAGAAAGAGAACAAGGAGAACAAGGAAAAACAAATGAGTTCTAGGAAAGACAAGGAAGGGGACAAGGAAAGGAAGAGGTCGAAAGACAAGAAAGAGAAGGTACCAGTGTTGTTCTACTTCCTGAGATGCCCACAGCCTTTGGGATTCCCTTCTAGGATTTAGAAATAAAACGGGGTTTGAGGGCCCTGAAAGAATCGTCATTTCATGACTAGATCCCAGGAGGAAGGATGGGGCTTCCCGTCAGGATGGCTGCAGTTCTCCCTGCAGAGAGGGGGCAGTGTGTGCGTGGCGGTATTCTTCAATGTAGAAGCCTTGCTCTTTTATTACACATTTCAGAGAGGGTGTTAGAATGAGATCAGGAAGTTACGTGATACATGTTCTCAGACTCATGGTAGAAAACCACCATCTACAGATGAATCTGAATACATGAAAGGTTTAGAGTTCGAACCAGATACTATCAAGAGTAGAAATGGGTTAAAAGCCTTGTTATTGTGTAATCTTCATATTTCGGTTTTATGAAGTTCATTCCAAACCTAGAATTCTGGTTCAGTGTTGAATCTTGCTGACTTCTGATGAAGTTATTTTTCAGTTAATCTTTATAATCATTGTTAAAACATGCAAATAACTGAATTCTACCACCACTTATAAGTCTAACAGATTTCTTGATGAGGACATATGAAACTTTTTTTTATTATATGCATATAAGAACAAATATAAAAATTTGTTTAGGAAACAAATTTGTAGAAAAATTAGGCCAGGCTATTTGGATTGCCTTTTCTTCCCACATAGCAATATATCACAAATAGTTTTCCAAGCAAATAAATAAAAGTTAAAGCCATTTTTAGTAGATAAGGAAGATTTTGTTTGATTGTAACTTTTTGGAAGTAATTTAAGTTTCCCATATGGACATTGCTTTCAAATTTCTAATTATAAACTCTGTTGTGACACATATCTTTCTTTGCATTTGTGCTTCTGCAGAAAGATACCTTTAAAATGAAATATTTAAAAAATAGATGGACAGAGAACGATTTAACCAGCAACCGTGTACCCGATATTGGTACCAGCAACAGATATTGCAGCTGCTGACATTTTTCTTGTTTACTTCAAGTGGTTTTTTTCCGGCTGCTGTGTTTGGTGCTCCACACACCCATTACCAAACGCCCCTCAGTTGGAGCTCCCCTCTGTTCCTTCTCCCAGTTTCATTGCTGTCCTCTGTAACACTGCTCTGACATTGGTATGAAACCACCTTACCCATGCTTTTATACTTTTCCCAAATGTTATGTAATCATAAGCGAAGCATAGTATTGTTTCATGTTTTTAAATGTTCATACCTACAGTTAGTTTTTATTTGTATCTGTATCTCCATCATTCTGCACCCTTTCATGGATAAATGAGCTTCATCCACCTGCATTCATATAAATTCAGTCACTTAAACTATCTTAGTTATTTAGATTGAAGCATATGTTCGTTCTTAAGCTGTTAATAAAGTTGCTTCTTGCTCCTCTGTTGGAGCTCTTCAGTTTACAGTCTTAACCTCTTGATGACATTTTTGTACATTTCATCGATTAGGTGATAGAAGCCAAAATAGCACTGATGAAGCTAAAATTCTGTTTAGAGACAGGAATGGGAATGATATATGATTAAACTGTTAATTGAATGTGTTTGGCTTCATGATATCTCGAAACTGAGGCCGTCTAGTATACCCACTTACAGTGATGTGACACAGCGAAGAAGTCCGAATGCAGGACAGGAGCACACAAATGACAATGACTCCTTGTAACTCTTTTCTGAAAAGCCTAAAGGTGGTGATGCCAAATCTTCAAGTAAATCCAAGCGCTCTCAGGGCCCTGTCCATATCACAGCAGGAAGCGAACCCGTCCCCATTGGAGAGGATGAGGAGGATGATCTGGACCAGGAGACGTTCAGCATAGTAAGTTCTGGAATCGAGGGGGCGGGGTCTGCAGCTGCCGTGCTTGCCTCTCCCAGTTCCTGCGGCCCAGCTAGTCGGTCTAGTAGGTCTAGTAAGCAGCATGGCGTGAGACGAGGCTGGGGTCCGGCCGTGTGAGCCGGAGCAGTGGTGAGCGTGGCCTGTTTCACATGCTCCTGTGTTGTGGGCGAGGAGCTGAGCCACGGCCTGGGGTGTGGTGCAAGCCGCGGCGCGCCGCCTCCTAAGAGACAGGGACGCTGAGGGGAGAGTCATGGACCAGGCCTTGCACAGGATGGTGACAGGCCAGCGCGTCCTCAGGGGCGTGCCCCTCATCAGAGCTGTGGGCGCGTGCCTTACTGTGCTGCACTCGTCCCCTTTCTCCTCCTCTCTTGAGGTCGCTTCCTCTCCCAAACTTGCCCACATCACTGTGCACTTGATTCCAGTGTATGTTCATTTAGTTTTGAAGAAAAAGTGGTCTTCCAACTCTCAGAATATTCCTCCTCTGTGGCAACAGTGGATAGAATTTTGACCTCGTCCTGTAAGACTCTTCTCTTGTTTTACCCTTTTTTGTGTGTGTCTGTGTTCCCCAAAACCTATATGCATATGTGTATTTTTTTTTTCTCTTCACGCTTATCTCATTTTTCTTAAATCTCTTTACTCTTCTTCCTGTGAGCTCTCTGAGGGAAAGTACTATGTCTTCTAAAGTAGGTGTAGATGATAGAAGTATCTCAGTAAGTGAGTAAATGAATAAATTAATTACACAACCGCCTCTCTGATCTGTTTCTGGTTCTTCCTTGACCCAGTATTTATAGGAGAACATCATTAGCTAATGCTTCTGTGGTACCATACTATTTTAAAAGTGGCTTTTACCCAACATTGTAAATCAGCTGTTTGTTGCTCTTGTTCAGTCGCTAAAGTCATCCCCGACTCTTTGCAACCCCGTGGACGGTAGCCCTCCAGGTTCCTCTGTCCATGGGATTTCCCAGGCAAGAATATTAGAGCGGTTGCCATTTGCTTCTCCAGGGGATCTTCCTGACCCAGAGATCGAACCTGCATTTCCTTCACTGGAAGGCAGATTCTTTACCACTGAGTCATGAAGGAAGCATCAATCAACTGCACCTGAATTTAAAAAAAAAAAAAGAAGGAAATCCCATTTATATGTTCCAGCTCATTTACTCTTGTTTTTATATTATGATATCTTTTAAAAATGCAGACAATTTTCAGAAATATAATAGGCATTGATAGAGGTACCACAAAGTCTTGTCAGGTCTGAATTTTTTAAGGCTCAGACTCTAAAGTTGAAGCTCCTGGCTCTGCTTTGTTTCCTCCCCAGCAGTGACCACAATTCTAGTTTGATGTAGTTCTAATGTGTCGTGGTTCTCATGTGTGACTTCAGAGTTTTACTACTTAATCTCTTTAAAGACAGTAATAGTTCACATAATCAGCCAGGTATTGTTAGTGTGCTTTTTGTGTATTTTCTCCATGACAACCTGTGAGGTAAGTATTATCTCTGTTTTACCCCTTAAAAAATAATGTGAGGAGAGTTAAGTAACTTGTCCTTTTTCACAGAGTTAAGATGTAGAGCTAAGATCTGACCCACACGATTTGACCCGAGAGTCTGGGTTCTCCCCATGACACTGCGCATCCTCCCAACTGTCCATAAGCAGCATGCCTGCTGCTTCCCAGGTCTGGAGCCTGCTGATGAACGCCACACTGTGTATCTTGAAGCTTGCTTCAGCATGCACAGTTTTGAGATTTATTCATGTTGTTAATTGTGTCTCTGATTTCAGTGTTTCCTGTTATTCTGTTTTATGATTTCCACAATTCATTCTTTATCCTATTGATGGACATTGGGGTTTTCCAAACGTTCACCACTACAAATAGGCTACAGTGACATTGTAAATACATCATCAAACGTGTGTGTAATAGCTTCTCTAGTGTGTAGCTTGTGCAGAAAAGCCGGGTGTTTGTTTGGGTCCACACTTCTGCTTTATTAGATGTTGCAGAATTCATCTTCAAGGCAATTGTAAAGATTTGCTCTCTTTCTAGTGATGAGTGTGAGTTCTAGGTGCTTCCCAGTCTTGGAAACACTTGGTAATTTCTGACTTCTTACTGCTGCTGCTAAGTCACTTCAGTGGTGTCCGACTCTGTGTGACCCCATAGACGGCAGCCCACTAGGCTCCCCCCTTCCCTGGGATTCTCCAGGCAAGAACACTGGAGTGGGTTGCCATTTCCTTCTCCAATGTAGGAAAGTGAAAAGTGAAAGTGAAGTCGCTCAGTCATGTCCGACTCTTAGCGACCTGATAGACTACAGCCTACCAGGCTCCTCCGTCCATGGGATTTTCCAGGCAAGAGTACTGGAGTGGGGTGCCATTGCCTTCTCCGTCTGACTTCTTAATTTTTGCCAATCTAAGAGGTATGAAAAAATTGGCTAGTGGTGGTGTTGAACATTTATTTTCATATTTATCAGGTATTTGTGTTTCCAGTGAATTGCCTGTTCATATCTTTTGCCTATTCTAGATAACTTTTATATCCATACCTTCCCCCCCCCAATACCTGAGCATTTGTATTTCTCAAAAAACTTCAAGATAATTCTGATATGCGTCTGGATTTTTAAAAGTGATTACAGGTAGTCCTTACCTTTTCTATAGGAATCTTGTTCATGATACTAATCTTTTGTCTGTTACAGTCATTACAGGTATCTTCCAGTTTATCTTGTGTCCTTTTTAAAACTTTAAATATAATACTGAAAAGCAGATTTTAGGTATATGGCTATGGAGATTATCACGAAGTGATGGGAGTTTGTTGGATTTTTGTTGTTATGTAGTTATGTGGACATGTGGCTTACTGGTTCCTTATACTGGATACTTAGTGGCTGACAGCCATGCCCTACAGGTCAGAGAAATACTCCTGACTTACTCTGTGGTAATTTCCTTCTCAGTTCTTAGTTTTATCCTGGTTTTCGGACATTGGACTCTGGGAGTGGTCCCTGATATTATCTTAAAAATGTTTTCCACTTCTTCTTTGTCAATCCTACATTTCTCGGAGATCTCCTCAGCTTTGTTTCTGAGAAGAAATGCCATTATTTCTTTTGAGGCTTTCGCTTCTTTGTCATTTTATTTCCAGGATCTTTTCCCCCAATGTATTTCTCCTAGATTTGTTTCCATCATTCGTGTTAGATTTTTCCAGATGGCATGGTGCTCCCTGGTTGTCTTCTGATATTTAAGAGTAAGGACTGAGCTTCTGATTGGAACCTCTGAGCATGTGCGTGGCACTTGATCGGCTCTGAGAGTGTTCTTCGTAGGGTGATCTGGCTGGGCTGCTTCCTCAGAAAACTTTAGTCCGGTGGTCAGCATCTTTTGGTTCTTGCTCTTGGGTGGTCAGGTTTTAGGCGCAAGAATCCTCCAATTCTCCTGATGGAGGATTAAGACCTGGCTTTCTTCATTCTGGAATCTGCGAGGCAAAAAAAAAAACAACCAAAAACCAAGCTGGTTGGTGGCTCATCTAATATGCATATATTACACATGTATTCCATATAATGCTGTTTTCAGTGCAGCAGGCTTGCCCCTCAACTATGCCTGTGCAGCCCAGTTAAAAGACTTATCCTCCCAGAGAATAAACTTCCATATATGTTGTTGGGCAGAGTTAGAGATCTGGGTGTCTGTAATGAATCTGAGTATCTATTCCTTTTAGGCAATCTTAAAAAAAAAATCCTTATTTTCAGCCTTCACCCCTACTGCCAGTGATACTTAGCAAGCCTTTGGGGGAATAAGTTTGCAGCATGAATCGGGCTGGCTCTCAGCTCTCTAGTAAGTATCTATTAAGTGATTTCACTTGCTGTAATAGTTTGCTGCTGTTGGTTTCTTGGATTTCCCTTGTCTTTGTGGGCTTATCTCTTCTAAAGTCAATTCCTTTACTGTCGTCTTAGTGGATGGAGACAGCAAGAACAAGTTTCTTGTGTTCAGTCCACTGTCTTTATCTGGAAGCCTTTCCCTCAGTTTCTTATAAGCCTGAAGGACTTGTAAATATTTCACCCTGCAGTTTTAGGTAGTTTGTGGTGCCCGGTTTTCAGGTTAGGTCTGTAGTTCCACTTCAGAACTAAGTAGTTGCATCACGAATGCCCCTCTGGCAGATGGGGAAACAGCGGTGTTCTGGAGGCCAAGTAAAGTGTGAACGCCGCTGCTCTGAGCACTGGAGCCGAGACTGGAGCCTGACGTTTTTCCGACTCTCTAACATTTTTCTTTGTTGCCCTGCCTTTCTTTCCCTGCTTCTCTACAAGTGGTCATGTGGCCTGAGGGGGACTGTGTGTTCTCTGGGAGTTCAGGGCACAGGAAGCGTGGGGTGCAGAGGGCTTATGTCTCTCCTCTGTCGCAGTGTAAGGAGCGGATGCGGCCCGTGAAGAAGGCGCTGAAGCAGCTGGACAAGCCTGACAAGGGGCTCAGCGTCCAGGAGCAGCTGGAGCACACGCGGAGCTGCCTGCTGAAGATCGGGGACCGGATAGCCGAGTGCCTGAAAGCTTACTCAGACCAGGAGCACACCAAGCTGTGGAGGAGGTAACCCGCCGTGGCCCCGCACGCCTGTCGCATTGTCTGTCCTGACTTGATGACAGAGTGTGTGTGTGTTAGGGATTCTATTTTTGTTTTATACAACATGACACAGCCACCTAATGAAAACATTTTTTCTCAGCAGAAGCCGACGACTGGCAGCTTACCTGCAGGCTTCAGTTTTCTTTTCCTGAAATAGCCTATTCCTCTGAGGCCAGTCTTGACTGGGTAGGATGATATTATTTTATGAGAGAAATACTGTGGTGCTGGATTTGCTGGCCTGTCCTCAGAATAAAGACTCAGGCTTTGAACCTGGAAGGGATAGAAATCATGTATAATTTCACTGCTCTACCCGTCTCAGGTTAATAGTCAGAGATAATATAACTAATTGGTTAGTTCTGTATCAGCTAATAAGAGGAGGCAAACGCTCAAACCACTGGAGCTGTGAGGCTTCTTCTAATAGTTGAAGAACTCAAGTAGTAATTTGGATTAATGCAGTTAATCCAGAACTTCAGTTTGTAAGGCATCATGACTTACATAGGTTCATTTATAATTCATTTCTGATGTTTATAAAACATGCCTATAATTTCTCAAAGAGAATTGTAACATTAAGTCTCTCTCTATACTCCACAGTTAACTGAACTCATATACTTCACAGTTAATTATCTTTGTGTAATATGCCTAACATCAGTGGACGGATTTTTGAGTGAAAAGGAGATTTAAGAAAACCTCTGTCATGATGCTATTCATAGCATGCTTCACAGCCATGAAAAAAGAACATTTAAGTTTTGAAATGTGACTTGACTTTCCTCTTAGACTGTTCCCAACTTCTGGATCCCTGTATCTAGCCGTCTGGCTCTCTTTTTACCCAGCTTAACCCCTATTGGAAGATAACAAAAGCTCACCATCCTAGCGTATAGTTCCATGAAGCTAGGCTGGATACTGTGCACTGTGGCCAGTCTGTGTTTAGATGTGCTGGGTACTGTGGTCCTGGCCTGCTGTGGTTCATAAGTAAGTCCTTGCCCACTCATGAGAAACTGTCCCTCATGCAGTGATGCTTGGAAGATCAAGTCTAGTAGGAATTCCAAGAAGGTAGAAACCCGTGCAGAGGAGCAGTCAGGGAGGGAAGACTTGCAAGGGGCAGGCAGGTAGACCGAGCCGGCGTGGGAAAGCAGAGTGGACCTGCTTAGATGGGAGAGTTCTCAGGCTTCAACAAAACGTTGAAAGTGGCTCTTAAGGTTTAAAGCAGGTTGTTAGGATGACTGAAGTGCTGCTACAGAGGACTTGAGAGAGAAAGGTAAATGGCTTTCCGTAGGAGGCCGCAGGTTTACTGGTCAGGAGCTGGACAGTGTTCTCTGAGCGGCGCTGCGTGGCGTGGTGTGGCTGCTCTCCAGGACGCGCGCCTTTCCTTCTAGCACACGAGGGTACCTGTGCCTCCGTGTTCTGCACACCTGCTCTACCAGCCACTGCCCTGTTGACAGTCGTGCCACGCACAGTGGAATCGGAGCGGGGCAGTCGCTTGGAGTTTCGAAGGCAGGAATGACAGGCTGTGGTGGTGACAGCTGGGAGGAAGGGAGGGGCAGCAGTGCAGAGATGCCCACCTGTACCTGGGTCCCTGGGAGGCGGTGGTGATGACAGACTGCCTGAGGGCCCAGGGAGAACAGAGGTGGGGCGAGATCTTAGGTCTGAGGTCACAGGCGTCAGGAAATAAGAGGGGTTTTAGCTGTGAGACGGAACCCTTGTCTCCAGATCAATGTAATATTGATAATGTAATTGTCTCCAGATTGTCAAATTCTGTTGACATTAGTTAGCTTCCGAAGGTGTATTTGTTATTGATGCCAAGACCTGAAAGATCATTTCTCTATTTTTTATACTTGGAAAGTATTCCAAGTATAGCAAAATCAATTAACTTGCCATCCATAAAGGGAAGAGTTATTTTTAAAATTCTATAATTTACCAGAAAAAATTTCTTTTTCTTTTTTTTAGGAACCTATGGATTTTTGTCTCCAAGTTTACAGAATTTGATGCTCGAAAATTGCACAAGTTATACAAGATGGCTCATAAGAAAAGATCTCAAGAAGAAGAGGTAAAAATACAAATTTAAGCCTAATTCATACAAACAGATAAAAACCAGTTCTGCCAAAAAAATTCCCTCATTCCTGTTTTTGTCTCAGGAGATGATCGTAAACTCGTAGGTTGTGGTCTGGAAAGGGCCCGGGGTTCCCTGCTCTTACTTTACAGATGGAGGCCTGGGTCCGAGAGGGGCTGCGGGTGGGTTCTTGCCTGCTGGGTTCTTCCGCCGTCTTAGCCGTGCAGTTTGTCCACATACTCCACAAGCAGTCAGACTATCGGCTGAGACCTGATGGGTGGTAGTGTCAGTGTACAGGGGCCATACAGGGCTGGCATTCTGATGAGGGCCTGTTCCTCTGTGTTCTTATGTCCTGGAAGCGTTTACTCACCAGGCCCTTCCCTCCATATGCACCTGTCTCAGCGGTGGCTTATCAGTGTGGCTCTTGAAAGAGGACGTCGTGGGCAGCGCCCGCCTTCTCTCTTCTCTCTGGGCCATGTGCCCTTGGTGTCCTTCCAGCTTTTGCACACAGGGCACCAACCACTTGCATAAAGGAGCAAACACAGAAGGGCGCCCAGGAGATGCTGCCCCTTCTTTGGTAGCGGGAGATAGGCACGAAGACATTTGGCCGATGCTGCAGGGCAGCGTTCCTTGTTCAAGTGTGTCCATTTGCAGATCTGCTGACTTGCCCTGTGGGCCCTCCCACCAGTTAGCCACGTAGAGCCAGTCTAGGAACACCCAGCACCTCCTTCACCAACCCATCCACTCCGAGGAGGCCTGCGGGCTGAAGGGCACTCATCCTCTCCCGGATCGTCAGCACCTGGAGTCGTGCCAGGCGCAGGGCAGCTGTCTCCTGTTGCACGCACGTGTCCTGTGCCAGCACTGCTTTGAGCTGTGGGGCAGCATCGTCAAGTGGTTTATAATTTAGTTTCACATGGAAAAATATGTTAGAACAGCAATATACAGGAATACTATAATAACACTTTTGCTGAATGTTAGCGTGAACTTTACGCGTTGTGAAAAGTCTTTGAAAGAATAGTTAGGAAAAGCCCCAGTAAGGAGTGAAACAGTTGGGCAAGGCACTTGAGGGAAGAGGGGAAGTTAGGATAAGTGTAAGTTGGACATATGCTGTAAAGGGTAAAGGGCTTCATCAGTCAGGTTATCAGAAGTTAGATTAAGGTGGTAATGACACTAGTGGGCCTACTAGTTGGGGTTATTGTATACATTCACAGCCTTTCTGGAGGATAATTCAGTAGGGTTTACAGAAAGACTAAAACATGCAGTTCTTCTAAGAATTTAGTTAAAAGAGATAATTATTTAAATATGTTTATGTGGAAATGACTTCATGTATCCATATCAGGGACTATTCAACCATAAATATTATAGTAATATTCAGTAGGTATTCACATAAGATTTTCACAGTACATTAACTGAAAAAAGAATGTTAAGTAATACTTTTGTTTAAAACACACACACACATGCACACACACACAAGATAGGAGTTCCTCCTATGTAGTCTTGCTTTCCACAGTTTTAGTTAACTGCAGTGAGTCATAGTCTTAAAATATTACATTGAAAATTCCAGAGATAAACAATCTGGAAGTTGTAATTTACGCACGGGTTTGAGTAGCGTGGTGAAATCCTGAGCCGTCCTGCTCCATCCTGTCTGGGACGTGACCATCCCTTTGTGCAGCATGTCCACACTGGATTCACCGCCTGTGTGCTAGTTAATTGGTGGCCCTCGGCCGTCAGATCGACTGTTACGGTACTGCAGTGCTGTGTTCACGTAATCCTTATTGTATTTGATGATAGCCACAAAGCCCAAGCGGAGTGACGCTGGCCGTTTGGATGTCCTCTTACTGTGCCTGCCGTGAAGTGGCACGGGCATATGTGCACACGGATTCGGTGCTGTCCTGAGTGTCAGGCACCCACTGAGGGCCTTGGACTGCACCACCCAGGGACTGGGGGGACTACTGTGTATATATATATATATAAACACATACCGGCCCAGATTATTAACAGTAATTCCCTTGGTGGTGAGATTTCACGTCACCTCACATTTCTTAGTGTTTCCTTACTATATTTTCTGATGTTTTTATTTTGAATAGTCATTTCTGTGGTAGAGACATGATGTTACTTAGATAGATGTTCAGTGTGATGACTTTGGCATGGGAACCAGTTCCCACTGGACCAGTCGGGGGGTTGGTGGTTCTGGTTTCACGTGGTCCAAGAGCAGCCTGCAGGAGGGCTGACAGCCTGGCACCTGTTCCTCACCCCAGGCTCTGACAGCTACGGGTCATGGAGACTGGCTTCCTTACAGTGAGGGGCCAGTAGGTGCAGCAGCAGATGGAGCTCTGTAGGGTTTTCATGCCCTGGAACTCAGTGGAGTTTATGAGCATTTTTTCTTAAGAAGGTATTAAGCAGCAGGGAAGCCAAGAGGGACTTGTCAAAAATCAAGAGGGAAATGTTCAAAGGTGATGATCTTTATACTGTTCTTGGGTACTGCGCCTAGGATCCTGAGGGTCTTTGGTTTCCTTTGACTCTCCAGGAGCAGAAGAAGAAAGAGGATGTGATTGGTGGTAAGAAACCATTTCGACCAGAGGCCTCAGGTTCCAGCCGTGACTCCCTGATGTCTCAGCCCCACACCCCGCACAACCTTCACCCACAGAAGCCTCACTTGCCTGCCTCTCATGGCCCGCAGATGCATGGACACCCAAGAGACAACTACAGTCACCCCAACAAGAGACACTTCAGTAATGCAGGTGAGTCGTCAGAGAAGCTTTAAGAAGAGGTGACAAAAAAATTGTTTTCCTTTCCAGAGACAGCGGCCCGGCCTTTGTGCTTCATTCTTTTCTCTCACTTTGTTGTCTTCTTTTTTTTCTCAGTGAAATAATACACGAATAAAGATCCAAAAGGCTTAATTCAACTTTAGGAAGAACATAACTCGCACAAGTAAACAAAAGACGAACGAGAGACTGAGGGAAACCGTTTACACTGTATATGAGAGTTACATGGTAAACTGGTAATACTGAAAAACCCCTTATGAATTGATAACAGCCGGATGACCAAATACAAAAATGGGCAAAGGTTAGGAATGGACAATTCATTTGGAAGAGGAGATTCAAATGGCCCATAGGACAAGATGAACAGTATTACTACTAGGGAAATGTACGTTAAAGTAACAATAAGTTAACCGTTTTTTTTAACCCATTCAGATCAGCAAAAATTATAGTGTGAAATTCACACCAATTCCTGAGTGTGACTTGCTACTCCAGAAAATAGTCTGGAGTATCTAAATCCAGAGGCCCATTTTCTGGGAGTCTGTCCTGTAGAAATGCAGACACGTATGATGAGGGTGCTGTTGTAGCCTTGTAATGGCAAAAAGCTGGAAATAAATTGACTTCCCACTAATAGAAAGATGGTTAGATGAATAATAGGGCATTTATACTCTGTATTATTAGCAGTTGTTAAAAAAAATGAGTTGCTTTATAGATAAAAGTCAAAATTGGAAGGAAAAAAAGCAGCAGCAAGAACCACAGAATCTCTGTGGCATGTGTGTTTAACTTTACTAACGTGAAAGTCACGTACCGTAAAGAAGTGTAGCCATTTAAAATGAACAGTTCAGCGACATTTAGAACACTCACAAAGCTGTGTAACCACCACCTCTGTCAAGTGCCAAAGCGTTTTGATCATCCCAGAGAGAAAACACGCTTCATTTGCCCCTCCCCAGCTGTGGATTTACTTATTCTGGACTCTGTGTTAATAGCGTCACACAGACTCATGTAGTATGTGCTGGGCCTTCACTGGGCTCTGGTTTTCAGGGTCTTCCCTGTGGCACGTGTCGGTACTTGACTCCTTCTGTGACTGAATGATACACCACTACGTGGTTGGACTACAGTTTGTTCTTTCACTAGTTGGTGGGCGTTTGGGTTTCTGCTTTTGGTGGTTCTGAATTGTACTGCTGTGCACATTCGCATGCAATTATTTGAGTGCCTATTTTCAGGTCTTTTAGGTGTATAGCTAGGAACGTGGAATTGCTTGGTTATGTGATAATTCTGTGTTTAACTTTTTGAGGAGCCACCAAGCTGTTTCCCATCATAAATATTTGAATAATGTATTTGCATAAGCATAGAGAGAGATGTGAAAGCATACACACAATAGCAGTTACCTTAGACCTGGTGGCCCAGACAGTGGAGAGTGTGCCTGCAATGCAGGAGACCCAGGTTCCATCCCTGGGTCAGAAAGATCCCCTGGAGAAGGAAATGGCAATCCACTCCAGTATTCTTGCCTGCTGAATCCCATGGACAGAGGAGCCTGGTGGGCTAGAGTCCATGGGGTCCCAAAGAGTCGGACACGATTGAGCAATTAACACTTCCTTTTCTTTGTCTTTTTTTCTTCTAGGCTGGTAAAATGTGGGAGGATTGGAGAAAATTAATTTTTCCGTATCTGTTACTTCACTGGTTACAATGAGCGTGAATTACTTTTAAAGATAAAAATAATAAGAAAAAAGCATATAGAACAAAATCTTAAAAAAATATATATCACGGGCCCCCAACCTACAGGATCTTATGCCTGATGATCTGAGGTAGAGCTGATGTTGTCATAGAAATTAAGTGCACAGTAAGTGTGATGCACTTGAATCATCCCCAAACCAAACCTTCTTCCCAGTCTATGGAAAAATCGTCTTCCACAAAACCACTCCCTGGTGCCAAGAAGATTGGGAACCACTGGTATATATGGAAGCGTGGTATTAATTTTACAGAGAGTCAAATGTTCCATAAACTTTCTTTCTTTTTTTTTTTTTTTTGGTTTGGTTTTTGTTTTGTTTTGTTTTTGTTTTTTAATTTTATTTTATTTTTAAACTTTACATAACTGTATTAGTTTTGCCAAACATAAACTTTCATTTCATTGTAGTTTCTTTTTAAACTTCAGTGTTAGGATTTGCATTTGACTTGTTTTCTTTAAAGTACATTCTCAGCTTCCAGTAAAGTTCTCATGCCTTTAGAAAAATTGATGTTCTCCATCTTTTCTTCTTACTTGAAACACATTAACTGTAGATATTTAAAGATTCTTGTCCGCTAACTCTAATATCTGAATTACTGTGAGCCATTTTGTGTGTTTTCTTTTACCCCTTGGTTTTCAGTCATACAGCCCTGTCCTTTAGCGTGCCGAGTTATTTTTGTTTAAATGGCAGGCACTGTGTTTTAAAAATTGTACAAGCTCCAGATGATGTCACTTTGCCCCAGAGAGGATTGCTCTTTCCTCCCCCGTCATGCAGAGTGGGAGGCGATCCCTGCCACCGGTGAGTGGTCTGGTCCTCCTCTGGTCCCCCGTTCCTGGGGCGTGGCCCTGCAGGGTGCTCGGCAGGGGGCCTGCTGCACTCGCTGCCCCTCCCCGCCGGCCGCTGTTACACTCGGGTCTTGGTTTACCTGGCACTGGGCCTCCCTCAACTGTTCCGCTTGTCAGAAGGCCTCCAGCTCAGCTTTTCAGCCTTCCGCTCCCTGCAGATTCAGCAAGTGTTGTGAGGGAAAACTGGCTGTGTGCTTGGAGTCCCTCGAGTCTCCAGTGCCCCTTGAGCTTAGAAAGACCACCAAGGGCTCTGCTGGTGGCTCTGTTTCTCCAGCAGTGCTTCTCTGCTGGGAGAAGCCCAGATATTCAGCTGCTTGCTCAGGCTCAGAATCACAGATTTCTCCAGTGCACTGCGGTGACTTCCGCAGAAGTTGACTTTGGTTTTTTGCTCTTTGGAATCTTATCCCTTCTAGTCTTTATTGCTTGGGCTGCTCTTTGATGTCTTTAAGCAGATTATTTTCTGTTTATCTGGCATTTTCTAATCATTTTTGGCAGGGTGTAATTCTGCAGTAGTTACTCTTATCTAGAAGAAGTTCCATATCTATTAATCCTAAAAATCTTAGTTGAATTAATTGATCTCCATTTTGTTGGTGGGGTGAGGAATGCCGGTACAGTAACGTGGTTGGAAAGTATTTCCATGTCCTTAGCTGCAGTCTTAGCAGTTTTACTGGGTTTTTTTTCCTCTTGGGATTAGACTGTGAGGTCACTGATTTTTCTCTTCTGATCCTTAGAAAGAACTCTTCTTATTAAACTAACTCGTAGTCTTTGAAACTTTGGATTTGTCACCCCTCGGCTTAATAGTCAGTACTTCCCAACCTATGACCCTACCCCATGGAGGGCTCAAGAAGGAAGAAAAGCACTGTTTACTTTCTCTGGAAATAAATGACTTGGCTTGAGTTTTAAGCATCTCTACTACACCACATACCTTGACACCCTTTTGAAACCTTCTATTTCAAAATAGAAGGTTTCATCTTTTATTTGAAGATGGCTTCAGACGATCCTTTCATGTTGTGAAGGTGTGTCTTTTTGTTGTTTGTTGGTTCTTTGGTTAAATAATCAAAAGTTTTTTACTTCTTGGTCCCCTGGCCTGCTCCACCCTGGGTCGGCAATGAATTTAAGCCACTGGTTGACTTTGTATTATTTTGATGGTCTGAATTTCTAAGCCAAACAGGTTCCTTGATGGAATTATTCTTTGGCTTTGTAGAAAAACGCTAGAAGGGCAACAGAGTGAGTAGAGAGAGGTTTAGTTGGTGGCACATCTTTGACCTTAACAAATTGTAACAGGAAGATGGGTGTCCCGTGAGACCACAGAGTTCCTGCTGGTTAAAATCTCTGTGAGTTTCCCGAGATTGCTGTGACACAGTGCTGCAAACCAGGTGGTTTAGAAGAAGAGAAGTATGTTCTGCGGTTTCAGAGGCAGAGCTCTGCTATCAGCCGGGGGTCAGCAGGGTGGGTTCCCGTGTGCGGCCTGCGGGAGAGCCTGCTCCACACACTCTCCTGGTCTGTGGTGCGGGCCAGCAGGCCGTGGCGCTTTGGCTTCTGGCTGCCTGGCTCCGGTCTCTCTTCCTTTCTCCGTGGCCTTCCTCTACGCGTCTCTTTGTCCCAAATTGGATTTAGGGCCCAATGTAAATCCAAGATGATCTTAAGTCAGGATCCGTCCCTATAACTCAGAGACCTGTTTTCACTGCAGTCACAGAGGCCCCACGTGGCTCTACGTTGGGGGACCACATTTCAACCCAGCTGAGCCTCCTTTCCTGGACTTCAGTGTTTTCACTGCCTTTTATGATTCATAAGTGTGATTCTTCACCTCAGGAAAAAAGGGAGGCTTACAGAATCTAAAACAAACTGCAGTTTAGCTCCCGTCCTTGAGAGTTACAGAATCCAGAGTAGAGGAATCGCTTTTTACAGGAAGAATGCAAGGAAGTGGTGTGGGCTGAGGAAGAAGAGTAGCCTCAGTGGGTATGGTCTGGCAAGGTGTTCGGGGGCCAGGCATAGCTGACGGTACCAGCAGGTAAATAAACCTTAAAGGTATAAACAGAGGTATTACCTATAGCTGTGAAACTCAGCAGTGCCTTTTCCCAAATAATTGCTTGGTGTTGGGTTTTTGTTGTTGGTGTTGGGTTTTGTTTGCTTTAGTGAGATATCATTTTAAGAGTCTGCCCTGGATTGGAAGGTAAGCAGATAGAAAATGAAAAGCAGTAAAAGAAAAAAAAGAAAGGAAAAACAAAAAGCAGTAGTTTTTAAGATTGCAGAAGGAGAAAGGTGTTAAATTTTCTTTTGCCTTAAACATTTTGGGAAAGAATGTTAGGACTCGTTACTTGTTTGATAACCAGCAGCACAGAGGCCAAGGAGGAAATGGACTGTCTGCGGCACGTGTCAGCCCTTTGCAGTTTAAACTTTAGTGAAAGTGAAATGCAGCCATTCCTTGCAGTCATGAGATTATTATTTTCTTGCAGATCGAGGCGACTGGCAGAGGGAAAGAAAGTTCAACTATGGTGGTGGCAATAGCAATCTGCCCTGGGGGAGTGACAGGCACCATCAGTATGAGCAGCACTGGTACAAGGACCACCATTATGGGGACCGGCGGCACGTGGACGCCCACCGCTCAGGGAGCTACCGCCCCAACAACCTATCAAGAAAGAGACCTTACGACCAGTACAGCAGCGACCGAGACCACCGGGGGCACAGGGACTACTATGACCGGTGTGTGGAGGGCCCTCAGACTCTCGGCACTGACCTCTGCCTGGGGCTTTAGGTCTAGAAGGGAGGGACAAGCAGTGCACACTTAATGTTCTTCTCCATCAGATGCTCATTCTCACTGTGCGCCGGGCACGGTCCCAAGTCTGGTTCAGTGTTCTGCCATCACGGCGTCTTCAGAGTGCTGGGAAGAAATAACGATGCAGCTGATGCTGAGTGCCAAGGGATGGGTGGATGAAAGAAGGGATTTTTGAGTTTTTCCTGAGGGCTGAGGAAGAAGGGAGGTTTGATTTGGGTCATAAAGAGTCAGTTAAGTAGAGAGAGATAGAATAGACGTCACAGGACCAGGGCAAGGATGGGCCCCTAAGATGAGCTGCCCACCCCGAAGATGACAGGTTGGGTGGTGGAGGGGCCTTGAATGCCATGTTACGTGAATGCCACGTTACGTTACAGGTTTTACGTGTCATTCTTGGGGCCAGGGAGCCACCTGTGGTTTCATCATCACACTTGCGTAGGGAGAGTTTGCTTTCTTCCTCTGAGAAAGTCTAGAGAATGGGTAGCCATAAAATGCTAGAATCAGCAGTCAGAATGGTGACTGTACTAGGCTCTTGGCCACACCAGGCGGGACCCAGCTGGTGGTACGCCAGGAGCTGCAGTTTCAAGGGTCAGAGCCTGTCCAAGTCATCCCTTCTCTGCAGCCATTATATCATGTTCCGATGGGCCAGCTTCTGTAAGAGTAGTTGTGAGAGTTAGGAAGGGCTAAAGAGGTTTTATCTCTCTTTAATTTCAGGACTTAGCTATATTTTAACTTCCTAGGAGCTTCAGTTTCCCCTAGGCTAAAGACAGGCTCTGGCTGCACCTAGAGTCTAACATAGGAAATGTTCATATGAACATCTCCACATCCTGCCTTCTTTTTGGAAGAGCTGGTGACACCGGGCTGCTTTAGGGTAGTAGCTGTGGCTGAGCAGCAGCTGCCTCTGTTAGGCGGTCTGTGCCCCTCGCCCCCACGCGTCTGTGCCTCTGTTAGGCGGTCTGTGCCCCTCGCCCCCACGCGTCCCTGTCCTCTTGTCTGGCTCCAGTGGGCATTTGCCCTGCGTTGTCCTGCGTGGCTCTGTATTTCCATATCGCATAATTTTTCTTCTGCCTGAAGGACTTTGGTTTTAGTGTGGGTCTGCTGGTGATAAATTCTTTCAGCGTTTGTATGTCTGAAAAAGTCTTTATTTTGTCTTCACTTAACAGAAATATTTTCTGCTGGGTATAAATTCATAGATTGACAGGTATAAATTTATAGATTGACACTTTATTTCAGTACTTTAATGATGTTCATCTACTTTCTACTTGTATCATTTCTGATAAAAAATCTGTCATCTTTATTCTTTGCATAATGTGTCTTTTTCTTCACCACTGGTTTTTAGCAATTTGATTATAATGTGCCATGGTGTATTTTTCCTGTTTTTCTTATGCTTGGGAATTCTTCGAGCTGTACATTTATCATTTTTTCATTTTTTTATGATTATTTCTTGACTACTTTATTCTGTTCCCTCACTCTTGTGAAGATTCCAGTTAGACATTTGTCTCACAGTTCACTGGTGCTGTGTTTTTTTTAAATGATGTTTTCTCTGTTTCATTTGGATAGTTTCCGTTCCTTTTTTAATCATGTCTGTCTTTGACGTTTTGAAATCTGGTATACAATTTAAAAATGGTTTTCTATCCTTGTCTGCTAATTTTTATCATTTGGGTCAGTTTCAATTGATTGATTTATTATTGCCTCACTGTAGGTCTTACTTTCCTGGTTCTGTTCTTTTCCATTTTGGTTTCTTATGGAATTTTGCATATAGTTCCTTGAGCTATCCGGTAGGGCCTTGTTGCTTCTCTCTTGTGTGATAGCAGTTTGTGTCTACTAATCCCACACTCCCGATTCATCCCTCCTGACACCCTTTCCCCTTTGGTGACTGGAAGTGTTTCTATATCTGAGTCTCTGTTTTGTAAATAAGTTCCTTTGCATCATTTTTTAAAATTCCACATGTAAACAAAGTATATCAAATGATATCTTTCTCTTTCTGATTTAACTTCACTTAGTATATTATCTAGGTTTATCCATATTGCAGCCAATGACATTTATTTTTTTATAGTTGAAAGTAATATTCCATTGTATATGTGCACCACACCTTTTTTATTTATCTGTCCATGAACATTTGTTTCCATGTTTGACTATTATAAACAGTGCTGCTGTAAACATAGGGATGTCTGTATCTTTTCAAATTAGAGTTTTGTTCAGATATATGCCCAGGAGTGGGATTGCTGGATCATATGGCAACTCTATATCAGCTTTTTGAGGAACCTCCATACTTTTTTCCATAGTGGCTATATCTATTTATATTCCCACTAATAATGTAAAAAAGGGTTCCCTTTCTCCACACCCTCTCTGACAATTTATTTGTAGACTTTCTAATGGCAGCCATTCTGACCAGTGTAAGGTGGTACATTGCAGTTCTGATTTGTGTTTCCCTAATAATTAGCACTGTGAAGTATCTTTTCATCCGTGTGTCTTCTTTGAAGAAATCTCTCTTTAGGTCTACCCATTTTTTAAGGTGTTTTTTGTTTTTAAATACGGACCATTGTTTTAAAGTCTGTATTGAGTTTGTTGTGTCCTGGTTTTCTGGCCGTGCAGCACATGGCATCTTCGCTCCCTGACCAAGGATCAGATCTGCACCACCTGCATTGGAACATGAAGTCTTAATTATTGGACCCCCAAGGGAGTCCCTCTGCCCATCTTTCAACAGAGTTTGTTTATTTGTTACTGCGTTGTGTGAGCCGTTGGTATATTTTGGAGATTAAATCCTTGTTGGTGGCATTGTCTGCTGATATTGTCTCCCATTCCATAGGTTGATTTTTGTTTTGTTAATGGTTTTCTTTGCTGTCCAAGAACTTTTAAGTTTGATGAGGTCCCATTTGCTTATTTTTGCTTTTATTTCTCTATGCCTGATAATTTTTTATTAGATACCTAGTTAAGTGCTGGATATTTTTGTCTTCCTATAAATGTTCTGGAGTTTTGTCCAGAAGCAGTTTAGTTACTTGGGAACAGTTTGTTTAAGATCTTGCTGGTGGGACTTACGAGGCAGCACTGGAGCGGTGCTGGGGCGAGGGCACATGGACTTCCCCGCTGTGGCAAGGCCCCTCATGGCGTTGGACCAGTGCCCCTCGGAGCAGAGGGTTCCAGTCTGGTTGGTGAGAAGAGAGCAGGCACTGCTCCAGCCCTGCGTGAGCACAGGGCACAAGCATCTCTTGTCCTTCTCTGTCTTCCCCCGTGGCCCCTGGGTAGTTTTGGCACACATACAGCCTGAGCCTTATCCAGCTAGATACCCAAGGGAACACCTTTGCTGATCTTTGAGCTCCTTTCTCTGCAGAACTTTCTTCTCTTGCACTCTACACTTGAACTCCAGCTGTGTTGGTGCCCCCGCCCCATCTCAGGAAGCCTGGGCTTCTGCTGAGCTGGGTGCTTATAAAACTTACGTCATTCGTTTCTCATCCCACAGGGAGTGTTGTTCTTTCTTTCCTGACATCTGGTGTCTTGATAACCATTGTCGACACATTTTGTCCCTTTCTGACTGTTTGAGCAGTAGGTATCTTGGCTGGAACCTGGGCAGTCTGTCTCTCTTTCCCTCCCTCCCATCCTCTCCCCTCCTCCTTTTTTCATTCAGGTGAAACTCACATAACATAAATTATTTTAAAGTGAATAATTCAGGGACATTTATTTAGTATATTCAGTGTGTTGTGCAACCACCACCTCTGTCAAGTTCCAAAACACTTTGATCCCCTTAAAGAAAATTCTGGCCACTAAGTAGTCACTCCCCATCTTCTCTCTGCCTAGCTTCTGGCAGCCACCCGTCTTCTGCATTCTGTTTCTGTGGACTTGCTTAGTCTGGACAGTTTGCATAAATGGAATCATACAATATGTGGCTTTTATGGTTGGCATTTTCAGATGTTTAACATGATATTTTAGAGCTTCATTCACACTGTACCATGTATCAGTACTTCAGTTCTTTTCATGGGTGAATGATATTCCAGTGTATATATTAGGTGTATACAAAAGTAATTGTGGTTTCAGACTGAATTTTCAATCACTGTAACTAGGCTCAACCACATCTTTCTTAAAACAGGAACCATTACAATCAACACATGTTTTCCAATGAGATAGAAGTTTGTTTATTCCTGTAGCATAAAAGTCCGTGCTTTTGGGATTCAGTGAACTCTTGGAGAGCATTTTCTGCCTCTTGCTAGTTTTGGAAGCATTTTGCCAACAAAAAGTTGTTGAGATGCCTGAAGGAAGTGGTCGTCAGTTGGCGAGAGGTCAGGTGAATATGGCAGATGAGGCAACATTTCGTGGTCCATTGATTGAGCTTTTGGAAGCTTTGGTTGTGTGACCTGTGGTCAGGTGGTGTTGTGGAGAAGAATTGGGCTCATTTTTCTGTTGACCAATACCAGCTGCAAGTGTAGCAGGTTTTGGTACATCTCATTGACTTGCTGAGCATACTTCTCAGCTGTAATGGTTTCGCTGGGATTCAGAAAGCTCTAGTGGATTAGACGGGCAGCAGACCACCAAACAGTGACCACGACCTCTTTTTGGTGCAAGTTTGGCTTTGGGAAGCGCTTTGGAGCTGCTTCTCCAACCCCTAACTGGTTGTCTTGTAAAATCCACTTTTCATCACACATCACAATCCGAGAAATGGATCGATGTTTTATAGAAAACCGGCGGTTGTTCTGATTTGTGGTCAGCTAATGAGGCACCCACGTACTGAGCTTTTTCACCTTTCCAATTTGCTTCACATGCCGAATGGCCACAGAATGGTCGACATTGAGTTCTTTGGCATCTTCCTGTATGGTTACCAGAGGACCATCTTCAGTGACTGCTGTCAGTGGGTTGCCATCCGCTTCCAGGGGCCGGCCCCTGCATTCCTCATCTTCAGCGATTGCTGTCAGTGGGTTGCCATCTGCTTCCAGGGGCCGGCCCCTGCATTCCTCATCGTGGAGGCTCTCAGCTCCTTTGCGAGCTTCTTGAGCCACCACTGTGCTGAACCTTCATTAGCAGTTTCTGGGCCAGATGCGTTGTGGATGTGAGTTGTCTCTGCTGCTTTACGACCCATTTTGAACTCATTAAGAAAATCACTCGAATTTGCTTTTTTGTCTAACATCATTTCTGTAGTCTAAAATAAACATAAAGAGCAAGTAATATGTCATTAGCAAAAAAACGTGAAGTGAGAAACGCACATTAAAATGATGTACAACACATTTATTTAAGAATGTATTTCCACATCAAATGGCAAAGTTCAGCAATGCAAAACCAGAGTTACTTTTGCGTCAACCTAATACATTGTCCATTTGGTTTATCCATTCATTCATTAGTGGACATTTGAGTTTTTCTGCCTTTTGGTTATTGTGAATAGTGCTACTGTGAGCGTGGTGTGTGTTTGTTTGAGTATCTGTTCTCAGTGCTTTGGGGTTATTTACCTAGGATTGGAGTTGTTAGTCATATGGTAGTTCTAAAGAGAACCACCAAACTGTTTTCCACTAGAGCAGAACTATTTTACAGTCCCAACCAACTGTGTATGAGAATTGCAATTTTCCCACATTTTCACCAACATTTATTTTCAGTGTTTTGAATGTAGCCATCCTGACGGTAGTTTTGACTTGCATTTCCCTAGTGATTAATGCTCATTAAAGATGTTGAGCGTCTTCTCATGTACTTTGGAGCCGTTTGTGCATCTCCTTTGGAGAAATGTCTGTTCAAGTCCTTTGCCCATTCTTGAGTTGGGGATTGTTGTTGACTTTTACAGCTTCTCTGTTAACAGTATAATAGGCAGTTTGCCATAGTCCTGACTAAAAATCTTAATATTCTTCACATTGAGTCTGTTTGAAAGTAATTAACACTGCACTTACTGTTGAATATCTAGGTTGCTTGAGTTTTTGCTGTTATTAATAACTTGGAAAATGATTTCCGTGGCTCTTTTTCTCCTGGGCTGGGTGAGGAGCATGAAAGTGTTAGTAGGTCTTGCCAGTTTTCCTGAAGGGAATGTGAGTTTACAAAGCCATCAGTGAGTCAAGTTTGTGCTTGTTTCATTGCAGACTTGATGAGGCTCATGTCATTTCATGGGCTGTGTTTTGCCAACAAGTATAAAATAGCCCTTTGTTACTACTTTAGTTTGGTTTTGGTTTTGGTTTTGAGTTCTAGTAATGTTAGTATTTGCTCTGAGTCCCTGGAAGTGTCCTCCAGTGTGAGGAAGAGCCAGTGGATGACGGAGGAGGTGTGGGAATCCAGCCTTGGTCTTCAGCTGATTCTCTTGTCTCTATTTCAGGCACCATCATGACTCCAAGCGGAGGCGATCCGATGAATTTAGGCCTCAAAATTACCACCAGCAGGATTTCCGACGAATGTCTGATCACCGCCCCACTATGGGCTACCATGGCCAGGGGCCCTCGGACCATCACCGCTCTTTCCACACAGACAAACTGGGGGAGTATAAACAGCCCCTGCCGCCGCTGCACCCCGCGGTCTCAGATCCTCGCTCGCCCCCTTCTCAGAAATCTCCTCACGACTCCAAGTCACCCCTGGATCATCGGTCTCCTTTGGAGAGATCACTAGAACAGAAAAACAACCCAGATTATAACTGGAATGTTAGGAAAACATAAAGGAACGCTTGGAAAGCAGGGGAGCGCAAGCGTCATGAAGCACCTGGACGTCTTTGGTCTGATCCACAGGAGCCGGTTACCCAGACCCGAGAGGGTGTTTCTGGACGCGGGGCTGCCGTCAGCCTGCTGCTGAGGGGCACTCAGAGTGTGGGGGCCTTCGACTCAGTCCGGCTTTGATCTGGGTCACCCCCTCCTGCACTTGGGCACCCATCGCATTCCGGCCTGGTCCTGGCCTCCCACTCGGATGGGTGCCAGGAGGAAGTGGTGATGCTTTTGTCTACCAGCTTCACGGGCTGTTTCCCTGTGAAGGCAGGAGAGGTCTTAGAGTCGTGAATGTTTTGTTGCCCTGGACCTCATTGTGGGGTCAGGGAAGGCACGAGTGCATGAAGGCTGCTGGGACCCGCTGGACACACGGGGTCTGGTGCACTCTGATGAGACGGATGCTGCTGACGGGGTGAGGGGACACGTGGGTGGGGTCTCGCACCACAGGACTTGCAGGGGAGCAGGTACCCCCTCAGACGTGTCCTCGGGAGAAGTGACACTCGAGCCTCACTGTGTGACAGCTGTGGTGTGGAGGGGCGGGGGTGGGGAGCCACCTCCTCCACGGCCTCTTCCCCAGCAACACTAAATTTTCCCACACTGTGTGTCTCAGAGGTGTGGTCTCCTGCGTGGGCCTCCTTTACTGCCTGCACAACCCCCCCACCCCCATCCCCCAACCCCAGCCCCACCCCTGTCCCCGCCCCCGCTAGGCAAGGTAGTGGGTCCGAGCTGCAGTGGGCGGGGGCTGGCTTGCCTGGGAGTGGCCTTGAGTGCAGGGCGGGGCGGGGCAGGGGTGCGTGGCCAGAGCTCCCGAATCCACTTCTAGGTGGGCTCCCACACTGAGTGATGATGACTGGAGAGGACGGGGAGGGAAGAGGCTCATGCCTGGCTGGGTGCTGGCGGCACCGGGGCAGGGCGCTGGGGAGGGGGGTGGATGGGTTTCCCAGCCTGGGGGTGGGGGGGTTGGTGGTGTGGTCCGGGCAGTGGTGGGTCACCATCTGCAGCTCATCTTGGTTCCCTTTGCACAACCTGAGGAAGGAGGATTCATGGAATCACACATCTGCCATTCCTGCAGTGGGTGACCAGATACAAATCAGTTACTCCCTGTGCTGAACATGCTGCACTGCTGGTTGGAGATCATTAGAACTGAACTCAGTATGGTTTTAGAATGAGGTCAGGCTAAGTCTAAACCTAAGTTCACTGTTGCCCCCAAAACTGGAAGCCTTCAAGGACAGGGTGACTGAGCTGTAGGTAGGAAGAGCTGGACTAGAGGAGGGGATGGGAGGCAGGTTAGCTACAGCAGTTAAGCAGCCTCAGAACTCCTGGTTCTCGGGCCTTCCGTTCTGTTCACCCTAAATATAACTCACCAGTATTGTTAGAGTATCCAAAGGCCTTTCTAGACGGAGACAGAATAACTGACTTGAACGTGCAGTGAGCCTGTGAGTCTCCCGGCTCAGAGCTGGTGGAAACCCTTACCTCGGTGTACACAGGGTCACACTCCCCACACTAACTGCTCCTCTACAGGGGACTCCATGAGTCACCATCTACACACTCGCCGGTTCCTGGGCAGCACCACTCACGCCTTTACTGTTGCCTCACACGGTGAAGCAGGGACGGCTCTGGGGGGCTCGTGCTCTCTGCTCCCCGGAGCGTCTTTGGCTCACCTGTGCCGAGGTCCTTGTGAGAGGCTGGGTCCACACAGCTGGTGTGGGCTCTGTGGGCTCAGCACCTCCTGGTCCACTTCTCCTCCTGGTACTTGGGGTCGTTCAGCTTGGGCTTGTAGAGCACCTGCCCAGAGCACTGCCTGGGGGACCACAGCAGAGCCCCAGCCACGGTCACCCCACCGGGGCCATGCCTGAGTGCTGTGTGGGGGAGATAGGAAACTGTGTCTCTGCTCAGGTTGGGTTCCCTCCCCACGGTACTGACACTACCCGGGCCAGAGAGGAAGGGCAGGCTGGCTTGCAGGCCCCCGAGCCATCAACAGGCCATGGGGTCTGCAGAGCAGGCCCCAGCTCGGCCTCCCCTGTAGGAGGTCAGGTCGTGACCCTTTGAGTTAGAGGGGCCAGGGGGAGGACTGGTGGAGCCTGCGTTTCAGAGTTCAAGGTTTTTGTTTTTTTTTCCTCTGGAGTTGTTGATAGGAGATGCGAGTTATTCCCAAAGATGTCTCATCATGAGGAAAAAGGAGCTTCCTTTTGTTCACATCAGGACTTGTAGTGCCATATGCTGCCACAAAAGGCAGCATCAGCCAGATCAGTGTTAAATTGATTACAGAAAGTACAGTATCCTCACAAAAGCATCTGTTGAGGTGCCGGAGTGTGTGTGCAGAGTGGGTTGGTAGAAAAAGCATTTCCTCATAGTCAGTATGAATACTGTATGCTTCTGTCAAAACCAGAAATTTGCACAAATAGGAATTATCTGACTCGTGGATGGGAGAAGCCGCCCCCAAGTCTCTGAGGATGGTTTTCCATGGAGACTGGCTCTGAAGGATGTAGTTACTAGGTAGAGCAGGGGCCGAGGAAGAGGAGAGTTAGCGCCACCAGGAACCTGACCAGGAGCACGGATTCACCTGTGTGCCCTCGTCTCCGCCGAGGACGCGGCAACCCCAGACTGGCCCCCCCCATCGGCTGCTGCCCCGGGCTCCCCCTCCTTTCAGCCATTCCTTTCTCACACCCTCCGACGGGAACCCAGGACACCTCTCACGTCGTGCTGCAGACACTCTAACCTGATACCTGAGGGCCACATCAGGGCGCATGCGCACGGTGCAAACGCAATCCAGTTACGAATTCACACAGCGACGCGGAAATCCTACAGACCAAAACCCACTCGTCAGCAGGAGCGGTGGGCCCCCAGCTCGTCTGGGGGTGGCCGTGTCGGCGAGGAGAGCCAGGCCAGGGGTCCAGGCTGCTTTAGTCCATCTGCGCCCCACTTGGTTGGGGACGGGTGATTTTTCTTTATTGTAAAATTGTGGACTTTTAAAACCTGTTGACTAAACAGTAATTAATTTATATTTGTGAAAAATGCCACTGTCCTAGTGATTTCTGATGTAAATAATGTTGTTTATATAGTATGTATTAAATTTTCCTACATTGTAAAACTGCTGTACTTTTGACTCTTGTATATTAAAAAGTGTTACTGAGGATTTTTAGAAGCAGGCAAACACGTTGCATTGCATTGGCGTGACCCGTGACCGGACTCACCTCCTCATCTCGCTTCCTCCTGTCGCTGGGTCATCGGGATTCTTGGACAGCTTGTGAAATGGAGCTTTTCCCCTACCCGGGCCCCTGTTGTGTCGTTGGGTCCAGGACCTAACACCGCACGCAGGTTCTAGACTTTTCTCTGAGTAGCAGAGGCTGACAGTCCCTGGCCAGCGGCTGCTGTCCCCTTCCCTTGCCTGCGCTCGCCAGGGTCCGTGCAGGGCGGCTGCCCCCTGAGTCCTGGGTGGGTCACGCCGGGCGGGGGCCATCCCCGGGGGTCCCTGCAGCCCCCTGGAGGAAGCCAGACCGCCGGGTCTGAGCCAGCCTGCAGCCTCGAGGGTAATTTTACAGTTGGGCCGTATATTCCTGAAGGAGGAAAGAGCACTTTATAATGGAAACACTGACACGAATGTTAACGAGCGATTTGGCGCAGGGGCCGGCTCAGCTCCCGCAAGGCCCAGACGGAGGGAGGGTGGTACCGCGGTGAGACCGTCTGCACAGGAGGCGGAGAGGCCTGCCAGACCCCAGGGGTTTCTCCAACACTTGGTGACTTTGAAACCACACTTCAGCCGTCACGAAGGTCTTCCATTAATTCTCAACACCACTTAGGCCCGTGTGTCCGCTCAGAGCCTGGGGGTGAAGTCCTGTGGCGCCCGCCCAGGACACGCTGCTGCAGGGGCCTCCCTCGCCCGGCTGCGCTGGGGTTCCAGCGTAAGGAGTGGGAGTCAGAGACTCGAGGAAGAGCTGAGGGTTCTTCCTGACCATAAACTTAACTCTCAATTGTGTTGCAACTCACAGCTTGCCTGGAACCGCTCTCGGAAACTTTAAGAACAAGTGCAATAATCAGCTTATGATTTACAATAGCAGCCAGGCTTCTAAACTGACCGCTGCCAAAAACGCCTGCCTTTTACTGGAAGGAGTAGTCTCAGGCCCCTCCCTGCTCCCTGGCAGGGCCCCCGCACGTCTGGCATCCGGGCAAGTCCTCCTCAATTAGCGCCAACAGAAAGGTCACTTACTGAAACACAAGGCCCCACAGTTTGCCAGACCTGCGGCTCCGGGTTCCAACCTGTGGCTCTTAAAGGAGCAGGACCAGCTGTGCCTGAGGCAGTTCTTCCATCAGGTTTTGAGGTTGGAGAACCGCTGGGCTCACCTCCCAACCTGCATTTGTTCTGCTTTGTGAAGTGGGAGGAAGATACGGCTCATCTGGATAAACATCTGTAGAAACCCGGGCCTGTGGGGCCGCCCCCGCTGCTGCTGGTGGGGTCCTGCCCTGGGCTGAGTCTTGGGGACTCCAGGTCAGTTCTGTGCCCCGTGACAGGACTTCGTGTGGAATATAGGCAAGTCCCTAACCTACAGACTTCTGACCTCCAAGATGGACAGAATGACAGCCACTTTCTGCAGCCAGAGCTGCCCCACAGAGGGTTCACACCTTTCTCTGAATTTCTTTTGTGACCCAAGAGGAAACTGTTACCAAAGCAGAGTCCCCACTGACCCCATGCACTGAGATGGCCTTGGGGGCAGGGGTGGTTTGGGGGTGGGCAGGGAAGCCATCCCTCGTCCCTTTGGCCCCTCTCTGTATGCTGTAAGACATGTGGCCTTTTCACCTTCATTTGCACAGGAAGCAGACGGCTCCTAGGGTAAGTGAGAACTCTGGCCATGGAAAAGAGAGAGGTTTGCAAGCCCTGAGGACCACGCAGAACAGTCAGCATCCATCAGTTCTGGGCTGGGGGGATGGGGGGTGTGGGTCTAGGAGGGAGGGTTGGGGGGACCTAGAACGTAATGGCCCTCACCCTGGAGCCGACCTGACAATGGGAGCCGCCTGTCCTGAGAGCCCTGCAGGGGGGCCCCAACAAAGCCTGCTCTGCTCCGGAGGAGATTAAACACAGGAGGAAGGCCCATGGGGACTGGAGCCAGGTAAACACGGAGACAGAGGGCGGCTCCTTCAAGGCTCCCAGACCGGTGGGGAGACAGAGCTGGGACGAAATCATGAGAGTGAGGTGCTCCCCTGAACCGGGCTCTGTGCTAGGCTCTGTGACCCTGCCCTCTTCCAGCCGATTTCCTAGCTGGGGATTGGGGCGGGGGGCACGCCCTGGACAAGCATTCAGGAGGAGGACGAGACGTCACATACATGCCAGGGAGAGAGACGGGGGCCCGAGACGGCGTGAGGGCCGACCCAGGGAGGCATGGGTCTGGGAGGTGGGCACACTTGGCTTTTAACCAGCTGGCGTTCTTGGGTCAGTTTGCCACCTCTCCAAGCCTCAAACACAAACTATGTGAGAGCCTCCGGCCAGGCTGTGGTGACCTGCGTGAGGTCCCTGCGGGGTCTCTTGGCATCTGTGGATATTATCAAAGGGGCATGTTGGCACGTCCTGAGGCTCCAGGGTCCCTTGGATGCAAAGAGATCCAACCAGTCCATCCTGAAGGAAGTCAGTCCTGAATATTCATTGGAAGGACTGATGCTGAAGCTGAAGCTCCAATACTTTGGCCACCTGATAAGAAACGCTGACTAATTAGAAAAGACCATGATGCTCGGAAAGATTGAGACCAGGAGGAGAAGGGGATGACAGAGGATGAGATGGTTGGATGGCATCACCGACTCGGTGGACATGAGTTTGAGTAAGCTCTGAAATAGATGGGGAAACAGTGGAAACAGTGTCAGACTTTATTTTGGGGGGCTCCAAAATCACTGCAGATGGTGACTGCAGCCATGAAATTAAAAGACACCTATTTCTTGGAAGAAAAGTTATGACCAACCTAGATAGCATATTGAAAAGCAGAGACATTACTTTGCCAACAAAGGTTCATCTAGTCAAGGCTATGGTTTTTCCAGTGGTCATGTATGGATGTGAGAGTTGGACTGTGAAGAAAGCTGAGCGCCAAAGGAATTGATGCTTTTGAACTGTGCTGTTGGAGAAGACTCTTGAGAGTCCCTTGGACTGCAAGGAGATCCAACCAGTCCATTCTAAAGGAGATCAGTCCTGAGTGTTCTTTGGAAGGAATGATGCTGAAGCTGAAAGTCCAGTACTTTGGCCACCTCTTGAGAAGAGTTGACTCATTGGAAAAGACTCTGATGCTGGGAGGGATTGGGGGCAGGAGGAGAAGGGGATGACAGAGGATGAGATGGCTGGATGGCATCACTGACTCTATGGACGTGAGTTTGAGTGAACTCTGGGAGTTGGTGATGAACAGGGAGGCCTGGCGTGCTGCAGTCCATGGGGTCGCAAAGAGTCGGACAAGACTGAGCGACCGAACTGAGCTGAGGCTGCGGGGAACCGCACCTGGCGACCGCTCTTGGCCGGGCCAGCTGGGTGGGGTCCGCCTTGGCTTTGGGGATCAGCACCGGGTCTCTGCTGGAGGGGCCTAGTGACGCGGTTCTAGAACCGTCCTGCAGAGGGCAGCAGATTCCCACTAGAAACGGCCGGCCGCGCCGCCCCGGCAATGAGCTACCCGGGATGGGAAGGGGGTCGGTCCCCGGGGCTGTGAGCCCGCACCCGAGCCAGAGACCTGGAGGCGCCCTGTCCCTGCGGGCGTGTGGCGGGGTGGGGAGAGAGGAAGGTGCCGGCTGCAGGGAGGCGCGGCCTTGCCGGCCCCCACCAGCCGTGCCCCGCCACGGCCCATTCTCGGGCGGGCCTCAGGCCAGCCGCGCAGGCTCTCTGCCCCCGGGGTGGTCCGGCGGCCCCGCTCGATGGCCACCTCCCGCCACCCTGCGGGGACGCATGGGCTCAGCCAGCGCCAGCCTCTCCTCCCTCCCAGCCACACGCGGCGGCGGGCGGCGCCGCCCTGAGCCCCGAGGCCCAGGCATCCCTCTGCGGCTCCCTGTGACCCTCTCCTTAGCTCTAAGCTCGCTGGATGGGGTACGAGGCCCTGCACGACCTGACCAGCTCTCCAGGCTCATGTTGGTCTCCCGAGTCCCCCCGGCTGCAGCCAGCCTAAACCTTCCAGCCAAAGGCAGACCTTTGCCCCCGCAGCCTCAGATATCAGCAGATTGGCTTCCAGCCACTGTTTTCCCCTTCCTCCCTTGTGGTTCAGCTGGTAAAGAATCCACCTGCAATGCGGGAGACCCGGGTGCGATCCCTGGCTTGGGAAGATCCCCTGGAGAAGGGAATAGCTACCCACTCCAGTATTCTGGCCTGGAGAATCCCATGGACTACCGTCCAGGGGGTCGCAAAGAGTCCGACACGACTGAGCGGCTTTCACATCACTCACCTCCTGGTGCCTGACGAATCCTATTTCTCCCCAAGAGGCAGTTGGAGCTTGGTTTTCTCCACTGCCTTCTCTGACTTGCTGTCCCGTTCCTATCTGTCCCTTCCCTGTGCCCACAGACGTTGGCAGAGCCCCCAGGGTAATCCATTGCCCCCACGTTGTCACTGCTGACACCCCTGCTGAGAAGCGGGGCTCCCAGCAGGGCCCAGGTCTCTTTGGCTTCCAGTCCTGAGCCCCGATTCTGCAAGGGCCCTGTGGGTGTGAGGCTTGGAGCTCTTTCTTGTGCAGTGCCCAGACAGGGAATCCCGGGAGAGGAGGCCTGGGGTGCCCCCTTCCCTGGAGGATGAGCGGGCTGGGGGTCAGACCAGAGTTCAGGTCCCAGTCGGCAGGCCGCCTGGACCAGGGGGACATTTAAGGCAGACAGAAGCCAGTTCTGGGTGGTGGAACAACTTCCCCGAGGCTGCCTGGCCTGCGGCCCATTAGCTCTTCATTTGCTGGATTTTTAAGAAGGTCCAGGGAAATAACTGGAAGGGTAATGAGGCGATAAAGGCCTGGGGGAAAGATTGGTAAGCTGCCTTAGTTGCTCAGCCATGTCCAACTCTTTGCAACCCCATAGACTGTAGCCCGCCAGGCTCCTCTGTCCATGGGATTCTCCAGGCAACACTACTGGAGTGGATTGCCATGCCCTCCTCCAGGGGATCTTCCAGGCCCAGGTATCGAACCTGGGTCTCTCCCACTGCCAGCAGATTCTTTACCGTCTTAGCCACCAAGGCGGGGAGTATTAAGTACCAGCAATTTGCTAAGCATCCTCCCATCATAGCTCCTGGACTGGCTATGCTGGGCAGGCACATGGGTTCACAGTCCGCCGGCTGCCTTAGCCCAGGAGGGAGGCACCCAGGTCCTGGCCCCAGGCTCCCTGTGCCAGGCAAGAGAGTGAAGAGGCAGCGAGGTCTAGGGTAGTGGCCACAACAGGGAGGGGAGCTCCATGGGCTCACACAGGAGGGCCTACGGAGCGGGAAGGAGACCCAGGGCCCTCAAAGCAGCCCGGCTGAGAGTTTGGGTGCTGGTGAGACCACCTAACTTCAGATCAGGCTGCTCCCGATTGCCATGACCTGGGCCCAGTGTTAACCTCTGCAGGGTGGGGACCAGGGTTACCCGTTTGATGGGGAACAATGCCCAGCCGGGTTAAGCATCCTGCAGGGTGAGCCATCACCAATGCGGCTGGCTCCTCGGGGCGGCCTGGGTCTGGTGACCTGTTGTGAGGTCCAGCCCACTCTCTGCCCTCCATACCCCAGGGGAGGCTGGAGATGAAGGCTCCGTGGGCCTTCCTGTCTCCTTTGGGGGCCACCTCTTCCCACACTGCTCTAGGCCCCTGTGGCCCCAGCCCCCTGCTCAGAGCCTTCCTGCCTCCTCCTCTGAACCCTGTCCTGGATCACTCTATCCCCTGCACAGAGCCAATGCCGCTTCACTCCCTGAGTCCTGGGACAGCGGATGCAGGTGGGAATCAGATTAGCCAATTCCTGTCCTGCTGGGTCCTAGTTCAGTGTTTCCCGAGTTGGGGCCTACAGATACAGGGAGGGTAGTCCTTTGAGATCTCTGCGTGCTAAGTCACTTCCATCGCGTCCGACTCTTTGCGACACTATGGACTGAAACCCGCCAGGCTCCTCTGTCCATGGGATTCTCCAGACAAGAAAACCGGAGTGGGTTGCCATGCTCACCTCCAGGGAATCTTCCTAACCCAGGGATCAAACCCACGGCTCCTGCATTGCCGGCAGATTCTTTACCACTGAGCCACCAGGGAAGACTTTGAGATCTCTAGAAGAATTTAAATTCCTTTATGTTTCCGTTTCGATGAACATCTTTTCAGTCATTAAGAAGGGCTGGAAGGAGAAAAGAACCTGGGACTTGAGGGGTGTATTGGAGCTGAAAGATCCACGCTGGCTCTCTGGTGGTCGAGGGGACTCACGCCCATGACAAGCTTCCTAGGGTCTGCAGAGTCAAAGGTGGGGGGAGCGGGGGGCGGATGATGGGCAGCCAAGCTGGCAAGACCTTGGCCCAGGCGGCCTGCCTCCGGCCTCCATCACATGGGGAGGGCCCACTTAGCCTCTGCAAAACATCACCCATTGCTTAAATTAATGCTATCCCATTGTGTTTTATTGGTCTTGTAGTTTTGTTTGGGCTTAATTAATAAATGTGTCTTGATTTTATAGTTGAGAGAAGCTATAATTATAAAGATTCTATCCCTACCTCATAAATTATCAAATGAACTTCAGCCCTGGAGGGGCCCGGGGAAATATTAGCCCCTAGAAAGCATCTGGATGTCATGTGTGTCTGGGAGCCCCGAGCTGGTCGTGACCTTGACTTGTGAGTGAATGAAGCCACCTGAGCTACAGGCGTGTGGGCAGACGCCCCCGTCTACAGATGGTGGTTACCGGGTGCCAGACTTTGGGCCTGTTGCTTTATTCTGCTTTCTCCTTTAGTCCTCATGAAATTGCCACGAGGTCGGATTTTCCCCCATTTTCCAGCTGGGGATCCGGAGGCCCAGAGACTTGGAGTGATTCACCCGAGATCACAAAGAGAAGTGGTGGCGCTCAGATTCCATTCCAGCTGCTCCTGCCTCTAAAGGCAGAGCTGGTTCCTGCCCATCCAGTGACTTCTCTGACTGTCACTCAAGTGCCTCCGACGGGTATTGTCTTATCCTCCTGATGGCCCTGAGACCCTGTCCGGGTCCTTCCCCAGGACTAGAGATGGGGGCTCGGGGCCAGCATGTGGCTGGCTCAAGGCCAGAGAACAAGGGAAGCAATGTGAGGACCAGCGCTGGGCCGTTTCCCCCGGCAGTTCTCATCTCCTCCTTGCAGTTCCATCCTCTGTGATCTGTCCCAGGTGGGTGGCCTGGGATCCCTGCTGTGTCCCCAACAGAGGGCTCAGCCCCAGACACGTCATAGGGTCTCACTGAATGCGTGTGGACTAAATGAAGTGTCCCGGAGCAGACATGCAGGGGACACGCCTACCAGGGTCTGTGCAGACAGGAGAGAAGGGAAGGTTAGACACCCCCTCCAGAGGGAGGGGCCTGGGCACTTCCTGGAGGGATCTACCGCCCACCTCCTCCCACCTGGGAAGGATGCATCAACTCAAGGAGGCTGATGTTGGGGCTGCCCTGTCCTGAGGGCCATGGCATTGACCCTGGGGGTTCAGACTCCCCAGCCTTGACTTGAGGGCTGCCTGCTCACCAGGCCCATCTGATGGAGCCCAGGAGTCCAGTCACCTGAGCCTCAGGAAGGAGGCAGCTGGACGGGGCTCCTTGGTGACCCTCCAGTCCTTGGATAAGACAGTCGGCAGGGTACCTGGCATGCGGCAGGTGGCCCTGGCTGGGGCAGGGTGGGGGGCTCCAGGCTCCATGCGTTTGGGAGTGGGGTCTGCATTGGCAGCTGCAACAAGACTGTCCCCCAGCTGGGGGTGCTGATGACCGCCCCTGGACGGTGGTGACCCCGCCGAGGATCCACAGGTGCCTTTGATCCCAAGGCTCGAAGACTTCAGATCTGGGGGACCCTCTTTGCCTTCCTTGTTCTCTCCAGGGCCCATCGACATCCCTCTATGTGCCCAGCCTGCAGGTGAGGGTCTGGCCCCATTCCCTGCCAGCCCCAGAGCAACCAGAACCTTGGCTTGACGCCACCCCTGCTTTGGGGATCCTCAAGGGAGGGGCAGGTGGGTGGCATGGGATTTACCTGGAAACCAGATGGCATCTGCTTTCTAGGGCTCTTGTGAAAATGGTCACAGCAATTGTGAGTTCAGGGCAGGTGCAGAGGTTGGCATTTTGTCTGCAGAGGACATACAGTCATCTTCCCTTACAGGTGAGGGTGCCGAGGCTGGGAGCCATCCCAGGTCACCTATCACACAGTCAGGAGGGGACAGGGCTGGGGACTCTCTGTCCAGATGTCCACATGCCAGCTGCCATCCGGGCCCACCAAACCCAAGGCACAAGCCCTGCCCTGAGCTGAGGGCCTGGCCCTGGGCCGGGTGGGCCTGGTCCAGTCAGCCAAACTCTGTTTCTGTTTCCTTTCCGACGAGCTGCGGACTGCTTCTCTACCAACTTCCAATCGCCTTCAGGGGGTCCCCCTTAGCCCGAGCCAGCTCACCCACATTCATAAAGTGCCCCAGCCCCAGAGACAGCTGATGCTGACACTGGGCTTGTGTGCAAGAGGAGCCTGGAGTGAACTTGAGACCCAGGCCCCAGCCTGTTTCCAGCAGACGATTCGGGTGTGTACTTCCCCAGGCAGATCTGCTTGGCCAGACTCCTTTGCTTTGGCTACAGGGGGTGGCCTGGGGAGGGCTCTGATTCCTGTGGGAGGGAGGGACGAAGGGGACAGAAGTGAGTTCAAATGCAGAAGAATCCATGAGGCTTTCCAGCACGACTCTGGGTGAGGCTGGAGTGACGCTGGGGGACATGCCTGCCTCCACACATCATGCCTTGCACACCTGCTGGCCCATACAGTTTCTTAATTAAGCCCATCCTTCTGAGACCATTTTTTTAAATAGCCTGGGGAGCTATAGTACATGGGGTCGCGAAGAGTCAGGCATGACTGATGGATGAACATATAGTGAGACATGGCTGAAAAAAAGAAAAAAATGAAAGTGTTAGATTACTCAGACAGCTCTGAGGCCCCATGGACTGTAGCCCGCCAGGCTCTTCTGTCCAGGGAATTCTCCAGGCAAGACTCTTAGAGTGGGCACCCGGTGCCTTCTCCAGGGGATCTTCCTGACCCAGAGATGGAACCCTGATCTCTTGCATTTCAAGCAGATTCTTTACTGTCAGTCATAAGGGAAGCCCAGTACAGCATGGCTACTGGTTACGAACTGCCTGGTTAGAGACCCGTCTCACCAAGGAGAACATAAGGTAGAGTGTTTGGTCTCTGTCGCATCCCCCAGCACCCATGATCATGGAACCCAGTCAATCAGGGGACACGCGCAACGGCAAAGGCAGGATGAGGGCCGTGTCTGGCGGCCTCTCTGTTCTGCCAGGGCGCCGGGACCCGTGTGCGAGGCGATTTATGAATGTTAGCTCATTGGATTTCTGTAATGGCCTTGGGAGGTAGGTACTCATAATTCCATTTTACAAATAAGGAATCCAAGGTTCAAAAAATGCAAGGGAGACCACACAGTCAGCGACGGGCAGAGCCAATCTAGATGCCAAGCCGGCCGGCCGCCCGGGACCAGGGCCACCCCTGCTCTGTGCCAGCCCGCCCCAACCCTGCACGCTGGCCTGACTCTGATGAGACCCCTCTGGCCTGGCTCCACTGCTTTTCCTCCCAGAATCTGCCCTCTTCGTTATGAACAACCCATGCTCCTTTGTGTTTAACGGCCCTTTCTCTCCTGTCTTCCATCCTTAGGAAGTCTGCCTTGCCAAGATGTCCAAGTTCCCGGTGAGTGGGGATGGGGCAAGGAGAGGGCCCGAGCTCTGTCTGCTAATGCATTTACCTCCAGGCGCAGGGCCTTGGAGTGTCTCTGCTCCAAACCCAGCCTGCGGAGCCAGAGGAAGCCGCTTCTTGGGAATCATTTAACTCACGACTCAGTGTTCCATATTCACGATGAAGTGCAAATTTCCGTGTTCAGGAGGGCAGCGAGTGGCATGGTACTTGGAAGGAATTCCAGCTGGTAGAGTTTAAGGTCCTGAACACGTTCCAAACCAAGCCTCTTATCTGGCGACCGCCGTAGCCTTTTCATCTGATGGCCTGATTTTTTTTTCCTGATTTTTTTTTTCCCTCTCTCCTGTGTGCCCCGGCTTCTTAATAATCTGTTCTTCTGCGCTGGCCGACTGCCAACAGCTCTTGGTGGTACTCCCTCCCCGCCCCCCCCCCCCCCACCATTAGTGTTCATTTCATTCCAGTTTCTAGTGAGGGTGAGCAGCCTATCAATTTGGGCGGCTGGGTAACTGGGTAAGGCGTGTGTGGGATGTCCCAGCTTTTTTGTGTCCCTTCTAAGCTGGTTCTTCCTCCCAAAGCCCAGACTCCTGGTTCTCTCTGGTGTGCGTGTGCTAAATCGCTTTAGTCTTGTCTGACTCTGCGGCCCCGTGGACTGTAGCCGGCCAGGTTCTTCTGTCCATGGGATTCTCCAGGCAAGAATACTGGAGAGGGTTGCCGTGCCCTCCTCCAGGGGATCTTCTCAACCCAGGGGTTGAACCCGCATCTCCTGTGGCTTCTGCACTGCAGGTGAATTCTTTACCGCTGAACCACTGGGGAAGCCCCACCACCAAGCCCAGTAATGTGTGTGCTAAGTCGCTTCAGTCATGTCCGACACTTTGTGACCCCACGGACCCTATGGAACCCACCTCTCTTAAGTCTCTTGCTTTGGTAGGAGGGTTTTTTACCATTAGCGCCACCTGGGAGGCCCTTGGTTCTCTCTGGGAGCCTGCTTAAATAAGCACGAGGCTTAGAAAGAGCTCCCCTTCTACTTCAGCTTTGGGGTGGTGTGCAGGCGCACTGTCTTGGTTGACCTCGCTCCCGCGCTTCCAGGGCTCTGCGGCCCGCTCCCCTCCCGTCCCCCACCATCTCACTCGCCCCCTCTGGCCTTAGGGCAGCAGCGGCACCAACGCCAGGCATGCGCTGTGCCAGGCCCTGTCCTTGGTGCCTCACAGGAACGTACTTGCTAAATCGTCAAACAACCCTAGGGGATGGGCACCCCCCACTTTCTAAGGGAGTTGATGGAGGCTCAGAGCGGTTAGTGACTGGTCCAAAGTCACGGAGCTGGCAAAGTGGAAAGGCTGGGACGTGGCCTGGCGTCACAGTGCAGCTCGTCTGCCACCTGGCCTTTGGTATAACGGACTGGCAGGGATTTGGGGGGGCAAAACACACCTCGGTGTACATGTTGGCCCTGCCCTTGCTAAGGAACTCTGGGCCAGTCCATCTCCCTGAGCCTCTTTTTGGAGTCTGTAAAATGGGCGTGCATTTTACACGCCCATATACACATCTGATTCACTGGATAGCTTTAAATTGGGATGAGACTATGTGTTTTTTAATAATTTTTTTTTCTGATAGGGATCATTTAAAAAATCTTTGTTGATTTTGCTACAATATTGCTTCTATGTTTTTTGGTGATGCTGTATGTCTTTTATGATGTTTTATGTTTTTTGGGATTTTAGCTCCCAACTAGGGATCAAACCTGCACTCCCCACACTGGGAGGTGAAGTCTGGACCACCAGGGAAGTCCCTGTGCTGCGCTGTGCTTGGCTGCTTCAGTCATGTCACTCTGTGCGACCCCACGGACCATAGCCCGCCAGGCTCCTCTGTCCGTGGGATTCTCCAGGTAAGAATACTGGAGAGGGTTGCCATGCCCTCCTCCAGGGGATGGTCCGACCTGGGGATTGAACCTGTGTCTCCTGCACTGGGAGGCAGGTTCTCTACCAGAGAGCCAACTGCGAAGCCCAGGGACGTCCCTGGATGCAATGTGCACACAGCCAGTAGAGAAGCTGGCCCCGGCAGGCTCTGATCCTCTGCTCACCGATGGGCCCTTGGCAGTGCCGTCAGCCATTACCTGGGCTGCAGGTGAGGGGGCACCTCTGGACCGGAGGCAGCTAGTCCCCACTCCTGGGTCTCACACTGATGGGAGAAGCTGAGATGACTCCTCCTGGATCTCAGGCCAGCCCACCCTACCTCAGCCCAACGGCCCTCCACGTTCCTCCAGCACATAGTCATCTGTTTTGGGGATGATGCCAGCTTTGCAAGGGAACCTGGACCCCTCAAGCCCCAAAGACAGCTCATAGCAAGGAAAGTAATTTCAGAGAATTAGGGGGCTTTGGTTGTTTAATTGATTCCTCTTCTGCAGGCATTCACAACACTCAGCTCTCTCACACACACCCATATGCTACCCACCACGGACACCCACCATCCCCGAAGGAACCAACGTCCATTCAGAAAACAAACTCTGACACACAGTCCAAAAGAAAATAACAAAACAAAAAAACCCCCAAACTTTACTTGCATTTAGCCATTAATAAATAATTTACAGTATGTACACGCGGTGACACTCCACACAGGTCGCAGATGCGGGACACAGTGAGGGGCCCCCACTTCCAAGCAGAACGTGATCAAACAACCAAAATAAAGTGCTTCACTTTTTACTTCCAACATAGGGACCATCTAAAAACCAGCAGGGAGGGGCCGGGGCCACACTCCCGTCGACCGCCCGCCCAGCCCGCGGCTTGGCAGGGCTCCGAGGGGACCTCTTGGAGTGGGAGGCGGGGACCAGTCCGCAGCCTCCTGGGCCAGTGTATGAGAGGTCCCCGGGGTCAGCAGAAGGCGGCCGGCGGGGGGACAGTGATGGGGGGTGCAGGGCTTGCGGAAGGGGGCCCTCGGGGGCACGGCCACGCCTTTGGGGGCGGAGCCCAGCCCGCGGCGGCCTCTGGGGGGTCTCTGAAACAGCAGCGGAGGCGGGAGTGGTCTGGGGTCCTCGGATGGACAGCCTGGCTGACGTATAGTGGGGAAGTCTCCGTGTGGCCGCGGGGCTTAAAAGGAAGTCCGAGCCAGAGGGGACCCTGCCACCGATGCTAAGGGTTGAGATATCTTCCCGCTCCTCGCCCCGGAAGGCAGATGTGTGGGTGGGCAGAGTGGGGAGCAGGGCTCTGGGGGTGGGGGCAAGCGAGGAGAAAGCAGAGGATGAGGGCAGGCCAGCTAGCCCTCTCCGCCGGGTCCCCGGTCCACAGCCTGCAGCCCCAGATTCCCTGCCCACTGGATCTTACCACCTGCTGGGGAGGACCAGACAATTTAAAAACAAAGGTTCGACTTCCTAAGGACGGTAGACGGGAAGGGGGACGGAAGGACGGGTGGTGGGAGTAAGGGGCCAGAGCAGGTCATTGCTCAGAGCGCAGGGGGCCCGGTCACGGGGGCCTGAACCCGTGCCCAGTTGGGGGGCGCCTGGTGGTCTCTGCTGGGCTCACAGGGAGGCCACGGGCAGGAAGGCATGGGGAGCATGGGGAGGGTGCAACGTTTTGGCCAAAGGATTCCCCCAGTTTTCTACAGACGCCAAGCAGCGCCCTGGGGCGTGTCCTAAAGGCCCAGCAGGAAGGGATGCCCTGCTCAGGGGTCCAGCCTGGGCCCGCCCCCGCCCCCGCCCCCGGCTCCGTGTGTGCGAGTGTGTAGAGTGTGTGTGCGTGCGTGGGCGCAGGCGGCCCCGGGGGGCACGTGTGCAGCAGTCAGCTGGGCCTCTCTCAGTGCATCGCAGGGGTGGGAGCAGCTTGACATGCTGCCCTGTCCAGGGTCTCTGGCGTGGGGTGGGGGCTTCGCGTGGGGGCTGGGGCTCTGATCTGCACATTCACACGGTGGGGCGCGCGGAGACGGGGGCGGGGGGGGGGGCAGCTTGTTCTCTGCACAGCTGGAGGTCACACACGTCACAGCACCCGTCACCAGCACCCCCAGTAGCGGGTCCCCCGGGGGGGCAGAGAGGGGACATCCCATGCCCCCAGCCCTCGCCAGCAGGCAGCCCAAGGCGGCGGGGACGTAACTGTCCCCCGTGGGGCCCACGGGGCCAGCAGGAAGCCACCAGACCCCGTGCAGTGAGGGGCCGCCCCCGCGGTCTGTCCTAGGCGGCCCCCAGGAGCGCGGGGAGCAAGGCCAGGAGCAGGAGGGTGCCGAGGAGGGGCCAGGGGGCCGGGGGTGGCCCAGGGGCGGCCCCCGCCCGGCCTGGCGGCTCCCGAGTCCTCGCGTACAGGTGCAGCTTGTCCTTGTTGGAGTGAAGCATCTTGACGTCCTCCAGGGCATAGTAGGCGGCCAGTGTGAAGTTCACGTCCCCCGTGGTGAGCAGGTCGAAGACGCAGGCCTGGTAGTACAGGTCCTCCACGGGCAGCTTCTCTTTGCACTTGGCCACGGCCGTCTCGTAAGGGAAGGTGTCCGGGGCTGGGGGCGCAGGGCTGGCGGCCGGCGGCTGGGGGGCGCCAGGGCCCTCGGCCGCGCCGGCTCGGAAGGCCTGGAAGTCGATCTGCTGGTTGAGGGGGCAGCCCCGCAGGCAGAGGTAGAGGCCCTGGCTGTCGCGGTCCTCCACGGCGTTGACCACCTCTTCGGGCATGCGCACGGCGAACGTCAGGTAGCGCCCCACCTGGCGCACCACGATGGTGGTGCCGATGTACTTGGCCTGGATCTCCACGTGCTGGCCCGACACCTTCTCGGTGATTTTCAGGCTGCTGGCCCCGTGCTTGTCCCCACCGTTCTTGGAGCCGTCTGCGAAGGCGGCCGGCAGCTCGTCCATCTCAGCCTGGTACACCTTCTGGTCCACACACTCCTGGAAGTTCTTGAAGATGATGGTGAGCTGTGGGCCAGAGGGTACAGAGACAGAGAGGCCTGAGATGGTGCTGGTGACTGCAGGGGGACGAGGCCCAGCCCTGGACTCATCATGACGCTCTGCACGGAGCAGACGGAAGGCCGGAGGCCCCAGGACGCTCTGGACTGTCCCTTCCCTGTTTTGGTCCCTGTTCGGTGAGACCTGTGCTATTATGCATTTAATATTTTTCTTTAAGACAATTTGCTTAATTTTATTATTTATAAAGGGAACTTTAGAAACTACTTTTCTAAATAGAAAAGCAGCTCATTTACTATATGCAGAGGAGAATCATAAAACGACAAGCAGGGCTAATTAAAAATAAAAGGTCTTTATCCACTATGGTAGGTTGAATAACAGCCTCTAAGATACCATGCCCTAAACCTTGGAACCTGTTAAAATTCCAATACTTTGGCCACGTGATGGGAACAGCTGACACACTGGAAAAGATCCTGATGCTGGGGAAGACTGAAGGCAGGAGAAGGGGGCGACAGAGGATGAGATGGTTGGATGGCATCACCGATGCAACAGACATGAACTTGGGCAAACTCCAGGAGACAGGAAGGGACAGGAAGGCCTGGTGCGCTGCAGTCCATGGGTTCGCAAACAGTTGGCGACTGGACCACAACAGCAATGGCAGATGGGATTTTACTGGTGGGATTAGGTTAAGGACACTGAGATGGAGAAATGATCCTGATGGACCCTAAGCGTAATCACACGTGTCCTTGTAAGACAGAGGCAGGAAATCTGACCGTAGAAGAGAAGGTGGTATTTCTACGGAGGCAGAGACTCAAGGGACCTGGCCCTAAGTTGAAGGATGCCGGCAACCAGCAGAGGCCTGGAAGAAGCAATGAATGGACTCTCCCCAGAGACCCCAGAAGGACTGGCCTGGCCAACACATTGAGCTTTTTTTGTTTTCTTTAATTTAGGCTATTTTATTTATTTATTTAGGCTGAGCCAGCTCTCAGTTCTGGCATGTGGGATCTAGTTCCCTGATCAGGGATCGAACCTGTGCCCTCTGCATTATGAGCACAGAGTCCGAGAAGTCCCCATCTTGAGCTTTTTAAAGACTCGTTTCAGACTTTTCGCCTTCAGGAGTATAAGGGGCTCAATTTCTGTCTGAATCACTTAGTTTGTGGTACTTGTCACAGCAGTGACAGGAAACTGATACAGTCCACAACCAAAGGACGGTGAGCCCCGGGCTGAACAACACAGCAGCTAGAACAAAGGAGACTGCTGTGCACAGAAAGAACAAGCAGGCGAGGTCCACGAGGCAGAGGCCAGCAGAGGCCACGGCGGCAGGGCTGGCCCGAGGGGTCTCCCAGCCCGGCCTTGGCGAGCAGGAGGAAGCGGTGGGGGAGGGAGGTGCTGGTCAGCAGAAGGGAGACGGGTGCTCCCTGCAGAAAGGGCAGCTCTGGCCAGGGGAGCAGGGAGGCCCATTTCTGCTGAGCCTGCAGCCGGGGCAGGGGCTGCGCTGAGCTGCTGGAGAAGCAGAAGCAGCAGAAGGCCAAGAAGCTCCATCAGGAACTCTCCTCCTAAGAACACAAACACAGGCTCACTCGCTGCATTTATTACTAACACGCCCGTATGGTGCTGCAGGGGAGGGGACAATACCCCCGATTTACAGATGAGGACGTTTCGGTTCAGACAGTAAAGTGACTGGCCCCAAGGTCACACAGCCAGCAGGAGGCAGAGCTGGGACTGGGCTCTTGGTTTGCAGCCACCGGACATTTCTGGCCAAAACAGTCATAGTGTGGGCGGCCTGGGAGAAGGACAAGAGACAAGCAGCCCACGGAGTGACCTGTCTCCCCATCATCAAGGGTGAGACGCGTGGCTATGCTTTCCTTCCTGATGTAACTAGGAAGACTGTGGGGGGCAGAGACATGAGTGAAGCTGGAAGCCCCCCATGCCTGTTCCTGTTGCCAGGGGCATGCTGTTTTACCACTGGTGGCTCTGGGTGCCTTGACAGCCATGGCACCACCCGGACCAAGGGCAGCTGGAACCTGGACTCGCAGCCTGAAGCCAGGCAGGGAGGAGGGGTGATGGGGGTAAGACGGTGCCCAGGCCTTGTGGGTCCCTGGCTAAAAGCCCACCCCCAACCTCTGCAGGGCCCCCGGGCCCTCATTCTCAGGCCTTGCCCTGTCACCCCCACTAAGCCTGGAGAAGAAGAGCCTCACCAGCTGGGGCACCCCGCCTCCTCGTGATGTCTGCAGGCCCAAGGGGCTTCGGCAAAGGGCAGGGCACTGCTGACGCTGCATGAGGTTGGCCTTGGCGGAATTCTCTGCCTGGGCCCCGGGGGCGGCGTGGTGGCTGAAGGCCATGATGGTGGTCTGTACCCCTCTCCCTGCCCAGGGCAATGTAGCAACGCACTAGAGGAGTGTCTGGCCTAAGGGTGAGCGTGCAACGGAGCAAGGGCCCAGACCTGCTGGACACCAAAGAGAAAACCCAGAGCGGCGGCAATGGGGCAGCGAGGGCAGGAGGGTCGGGGAGGGGCAGCCAGGACCGCAGGTGTGTGGTGGGCACAGGCTGGGGCCCGTCTGCCTACAGTTCTGGGGGGGCCAGGGGCACAGCCTGGAGCCCGAGGGGAGCTGGCCCCAGCTGGGGGCCTTGGGAGCAGGGGCGGAGAGCCCCAAGGACTGGAGGGGGAAGACTAGCAGCTACAGAAGGTTCTGGGCTGAGCAAACCAACAGGGCAGAAAGAGCGAGAGCCCACGGAGGCGTCCCCGGCTGCGTTTTGCCACTGTTCTGCAGGTCCCCTCACGTAGTGTAAAGCCCAGGGGTGACCAGCGGCGGATGAGGGCCCTCGGGGGGAACACAGACAAGACCCCGGCCCTTCTCACCCTGTTCCTGAGAAATGTGAGGATGTCTGAGAGAGGCTGACTACAGTATGACTTTGGGGGAACTCCAGGCCCCTGGGCCTTCCTGTATCCCTGCCTCCATCAGAAATGGTAAAAATTAGGGACTTCCCCGGTGGCCCAGTGGCTATCACTTCACACTCCCAACGCAGAGGGGGCCCAGATTCGATTCCTGGTCAGGGAATGAGATCCCCCATGCGGCAACAAAGATCAAATATCCCACGTGCAAAGACAAAGATCCAGTGCAGCCAAACCAATAAATGAATATAAAAAAAGAAACATTAAAAAACCACCTCTTGTGACTGCATGGCTGTAAAGACTAATATAGTCCAGGCTGGCTCACACTGGTTTTCTCCTTCGGGCTCTAAAAGGAAGGCAAGCCTTTTCATGGGCCCTAGCCATCTAGGGGCGGAGGCGCTGGGGCTGCGGGGCCCGGCGGATGATGAGGAGGGTGGGAACTGGGAGCACCGTGTGAAGGGGGCGCACCGTGTGGTCCTCACAGGACGCAAGCAGGGGCTGGTGCTCGGAAGCTGAGGCTGGAGGCGCTGCCCGAGCCACAGAGGGCGACATCGGGCGGTGGGGGTGGGGGGCCCGCGTGCCTAGGTCCCTGGGCCCGGGGGTTCTATCTCCTCATCCCCCCCGGGAGGTCATAGCTGGTCTGGGGAGGCGGTCCTCTGGTTCACTGAGGGATGTCCAGGAGGGCTGCAGCCCCACCACTCTGCCCAGGCCCTGCGCCTCGGGCAAGCCCACGGCGCGGCCACTCCCCCACCACCCAGACCTGCACGGGGACCCATCTCTGGCTGCCTCACCTCCATCTAAGGCTTTCACCCCATGCGGAGGCCGCCTGCCTGCGGGGGGCGGTGGAGGGGAGCAGCCAGGGTGGTCTGGGCAGTGGGTGGTCCTGCCCCGGGGGTGGGAGGGGGCGTGGGCCGCGGGGCCCGGGGGTCCATTCCCTGTGCGGTGCGCAGGGCCACACAGACACACGGAGGCCGCGGGCGGGAGCGGGCCAGCCTTCCCGCTGCCATCGGCCTCCCTGGAACAGGAAAGGCTGGTTTCACTCTCCCCACCGTCGCTCGCGGAGACAGTCTGCTGGAAGGCTGACAGGCTGCTCGCCTCCTCTTGGCACCGGGGCCTGGGACTCAACCACAAGTAACAGCATGAAGGGGGCCTGTCGAAAGCGGGGCGGCCGGCTGCCAACACGGCCACGGGCGCGGCTGCCGCTCCCACAGCGCACGCCCCGCTCCCTGGGGGCCCGCGCCCCCCCCCCACCGGGCGGCGGGCGGAGCCCCGTGTCATCAAGCGACCTGTGGGGCCAGACCTGGGGCTGGGGGCTGTGTCCACACGCGGGAGGAGGCAGTCCACGACCCCGGTCCTCACGGGCCCACACTGCGGGGGCGGGGCGTAATGTCACGGGCCAAGCGGGTGACAGATGCTGGGAATGCGGGTGCTCCGGGGAGCCTGCACGGGGCGGGGGCACGGAGACCCGAGTTCCTCTCCTCCCTGAGGCTCAAAATGGGGTGCCCCCAGCACGGCAGGAAAGAAAAAAGCAGCGCAGGCGGGTGGGCAGGAACGGGAGGCAGGCCCCAAGGGAAGAGGAAGCTGAACTGTCAGCCTGGGCTGGAAAACTCAAGATCCGGACTCTCCACGAGAACGGGGCAGGGGCGGGCCGAGCAGGGCTGAGCAGCTCCTGGGTGAGGTACCGTGGCTGGGGAGTGTGTGCGTGCTAGGGCACTTCAGTCGTGTCCAACTCCACGAGACCCCACGGGCTGTGGCCTTCCAGGCTCCTCTGTCCATGGGGATTTTCCAGGCAAGAACACTGGAGTGGGTCTTCCTGACCCAGGGATCGAACCCACGTCTCCTATGACTCCTGCTTGGGCAGGCGGATACCTTACCACTAGCACCACCTGGGAATTGGGGATCGTGATGCCGGGGCTCCACTACCTTGGGGATAAGCCCGTACTCCGCCTGCTTCGGGGGTAAGCTCAGGGCCAGGACAGGCAGGAGGCCTTCCCCAGGGCTCCGGGTGGAGCCACCTGACGCCCCGACCCCGAGACCCTCAGCATCCCGCTGCCCCAGCCCCCCGTCTCGAGCACCCTCAGGGCTGATCTCGCTGTCCACCATTAACCCAGGGGCTGCTGGGCGCGAGGCGTCGCAGAACACAGAGGCTGGCACAAAAGAGCTGTCTGGCTGATGTTTTCTGAATCGGCGGAGAAACAAACACACCTGAGGACTGAAGGCCCACAGGAGAACAGGCCGAGGCAGGCCGAGAGCGCTGGAAAGCAGCCACTGGTGTCTCTCGCCTGGGCACACCTGGCCCTGCGGCCCGGGAGGGGCTTGGCCACAGACTGGGAGCCTGTGGCCGTTCAGCCTCCAGCAGCGCTCGCGCTGCCTTCTGGCTGACAGGGAGATCAGAGAGGGTGCTGCTCAAGTGCTTCTCCCGCCAGGAAGACGGAGGTGACCCTGGGTCATGGCAGAAAGGGGCTGCCTTCATTAGGGGGCTCTGCGGCAGAGTGCCAGGCCCATCTGCAGGCTCCACGCTGCAAGAGGAAGGGAGGTGCTCCCGAGTCTGCTTAGGCAGCTCTGCCGACCACGGTGCCCAGCAGTAAGCCGGCCACAGAGCGAGCATCTGAAGCGTGTGGGCCAGATGAATGAATGAATGGAACGCAAGAAGGAATGAATGAAGGAATGAACCACCGCTGAGCTAAGGGTCCCACCGAGTGTCCACAGAGAGCCCAGGGTGGCATCGAGGCGTTCTACAGCCAGGCACCTCGCCCTGGCCTGTAGGACTCCCTGATACGTGATCTAAAGGCTCTTTCTCTACCTCATCCCCCCCAGTCTAAGGTGCCAGCAGCCCCGCCTTGCTGGTCACTGAGCACAACCCCGCCCAGGTCTGTTATCACCCCTGATCCCCACGCCACGCTGGGTCAGGTCCCCCGAGGCCCAGAGCCCTCTCACACCCTCGGGAGCCTCCCTCTGCTCCCTGCCAGGACGGGACGGGGAGGCGGGGTCCCCCTCCACGGCATGTTTGCTGCTGGATTTAGAAGCCACAGCCTCAGGCTCCCGACACTCATTTATCTTGGCTCCTGGGAGAAAGGCGGGTAGGGGAAGGGGCCGCAGAGAGCGCAGCCGGGACCTTGCCTCGGGGCCCCCCTTGGTCTGCAGAGGGCTGGGCTGGGGAAGAGGTGAGGCCACCCACCAGGCTTCATGGCCCCGGGGCCAGAGGCTTGTAAGAGCACCCACGGGGGCCGTGGCCTGCTTGTTTTCTACCCAGCAGCTGGTCCCCGGAGAGATCCCTGTGGGCAGGCGGGGGCCACCGGCGCAGAGGGAGGTGGCAGGAATTTTCCTGGCGGCCAGGTCACCTTGGTGTCTTACCCCGGGGTGTGGAGGGGTGAGAAGAAACAGAAACACCCTTGTGGGCCAGCCTGGCGCTGCTCCACACACTGCCCTGCAACGTGCTCTTCTTGGCAAAACAGACCCACTGCCAGATCGGAAGCCCTGGGGACTCTGAGGGCCATGCCCTGGGGAGGCAGAGGTGTCCGTGTCGCCTGGGCTCAGATCACCCTGGGCCTCCTGGACTTGAGACCATGTCCTCTGGCTAAGTCTGAGTGTGAGATCATGGGAGACCCTCCCTGCAAACGGGGGGAGAGTCTGGAGGGGACTGGAATGTCCCATGGCCTGGGCCCCGGCCACATCGGGGCTGCCTCTGGGTGGGGCTCTGAGAGCAGCACTCGGGTCTTGCCACCCAAACACTGAAGCCTCCCTGGATCAGAAGACGACTGGCTTTTGGCGGCCTCGGGGGCTTCCAGGTGGGAACCGCCTCTCCTGACAGCGAGGACCTGCGGGGCTCTGGAGTCCCCTGGCCCGGGTGAAATCCTAGCGCGGTTTCCAGCCGAACGCACTTGGGTGGGGAGGCCGCTTTCCCTCTTGAAGCCTCAGTTCCGGATGTGTCAAATGGAGGTCCCCCGTCTGGGGAGGCTGCCTGGGTGGCCCCTGGGGTGCCCAGTGGGCTGATGCCTAATCCTCACTTGTTCCCTCTTCCCGATGCCCCCGGCAGCACGCTGCAGCCCCGTCCTCCAGCCAGCATCTTTAATGCCCTTCATGCCCCAGAATCACTGGGAGCTTTAAACAACACATCTGATCTCCACCCAGATATCTGGTGTCAGACTGGCTTGGGGGCTCCAGAACCACTATCCTCTAAAGTCTGCTTAGTTTGTAAACATGCAGCCGCAATGGGAATCCCTGGGTAGGGCCGTCACCTCCAGGAGGCTGTCAGGCCCACTTGTCTGGGGTGGGGTTTGACCCCTACTGGACAGAAAGTGCAGTGATGACGACGGCAGAAACATACCTGCATAGAGGCTCCTCTTTATCAGGATTTGACACTGGGCTTCTACCAAAATACAGTTTGAGGCAAGAGAAGAATACTCCAAAAGTTTGAAACTGAATGCTCTGGGAGTGTTTCTAAATTTTCCGGATTATTAACCGCAGGGAAAAAATCCATCTTACGTCTATAGCCAATGTGCATGCACATGAACAACAGAAGCTAAATTTCCTAAATGTTTACTCTCCCACTGACAAAGCATTCACAAACTGCCTTTAAGGCAGGCTGCTGCTGCCAAGTCGCTTCAGTCGTGTCCGACTCTATGCAACCCCATAGACTGGACTATGCAGCCCACCAGGCTCCCCAGTCCCTGGGATTCTCCAGGCAAGAACACTGGAATGGGTTGCCATTCCCTTCTCCATAAGGCAGGCTAGGTTTTGCTATCTTGTTCTACTCTGCCCGCCCACCCCCCCCCCCCCAACAACTCTATGCCTATGTGCTAGCTTGTGACCCTAGAGTGTTGCTTTCAAAGACCCCCCTAGTGGATGGTGGCTGGCAGTTAAAGAAACATCCCACTCTAGGCAAAGGGCAAAGGTGGTTCCAGGGTGTTTTGTTGTTTAGCCACTAAACTGTTTCTGACTCTTTGTGACCCCATCAACTGTAACTCGCCAGGCTCCTCTGTCCATGAAATTCTCCAGGCAAGAATACTGGAGTGGGTAGCCATTTCCTTCTCCAGGGTATCTGCCCAACCCAGGGAACGATCCCATGTCTCCTGCATTGGCTGGTGGATTCTTGACCACTGGGCCACCAGGGAAGCCCTCCAGGGTGGTTTGCTGTGCTGTGCTGTGCTTAGCTGCTCAGTTGTGTCTGACTCTTTGTGACCCCATGGACCGTAGCTCGCCAGGCTCCTCTGTCCATGTGATTTTCCAAGCAAGAATACTGGAGTGGGTTGCCATGCCCTCCTCCAGGGGATCTTCCCAACCCAGGGATCGAAGGAAAGGTCTCCAGCATTCCAGGCAGATTCTTTACTGTCTGAGCCACCAGGGAAGGCCAAGAATACTGGAATGGGTAGCTTATCCCTTCTCCAGGGGATCACCCAGGAATCAAACTCGGGTCTCCTGCACTGTAGGCAGATTCTTTACCAGCTGAGCTACCAGAAAATTCCTGCCTAAATATTCAGCTCATTGACTGACAATAAGAAAATGTTGGGTGCAGGAGGCGTCTGGGTCTGGTGGGGGAAAATCTGGGCCCTCCTGATCCTAGGACCTGGTGCTGTGACACCCCGCCCCCCCCCCACGCCCCGGCCCCCCAGCTTCCCCCATACCTTGCTGGTGGCAGTGGCCGCCGAGCCGGGCAGCACCGGTGTGTTGGTGACCTGCACATTCAGGTAATTATTGTCGATGAGGGGCCAGGCGCCCTGCACCTTGCAGGTCTGGAAACGGTCTGTGAAAGTCCGGAGGTGCGGGTCCCCGAAGAGGCCGCAGTGCGTGTAGTTGGGGGCAGCCGCGCGGTTGTGGAAGCTTTTCTCGTAGTGGCAGATCTCCGGGCTGTCCGAGCGCTCCTGGCTGTCCCCGGGCGGCGGCAGCGTGCGCAGGTGTGGCTGCGACGTGGGGCCATCCTTGGAGCAGTTGTGCTGGCTCATGAGGTCCTCGATGCCATGGACTGCCGAGTGGTAGGCCAGGTCTCCCCGGCAGGTGCGCGCGGTCCGCCGCGTGCACAGGGCGTAGGTGCGCAGTGCCGCGCAGAACTCGGGGGCGTCGTCTGCGGCCGGCGCGTGGCTGCCCGCCGTGGCGCTCCAGAACTCAGAGTTGCACTTGAGGATTTTGCACGAGGAGGAGGCTGCAGGGACGGGAAGAGGGGGTTGTCTTCAGGTTGGAAATGGTGAGCCCGGGCCTCCGGAACCCCCGCAACAGGCCAGGGCGGCGGCACGTGCAAGGGAGGAAGGCGGCCTCTTCCCAGGTCCCGCAGGTGGTAGGTGGTCCCGTGCAAGATCGGCCCTGCCTACCTTCCTTAACGACCCTGGGTGGTCAGCCCTCCGCAGGCTTAAAGGGTTGGTGGAGCATGCCCCTATTTTCCCTATTCCAGCCCAGCCCCCCAAGCTTTCCGCCCACCCTGTGCCTTTTGACACATTCACACCAACAGCAACCTGGCGGGGAATGAAGCCCCACTATTCAGTATGTGTTCTGATCTCTGCCGCTGTGAACCTTGCACGAATCACTTAGCTTCTCTGTGCCTCAGTGGGTGCTCAGTCCTGTCCGACTTTTTGTGACCCCAAGGACTCTACAGCCCACCAGGGTCTTCTGTCCATGGGATTTCCTCGGCAAGAATACTGGAGTGGGTAGCCATTCTCTTCTCCAGGAGATCTTCCCCACTGAGCCACTTGGGAAGGCTGCCTGCCTCATTATATCTATCTAGAATGTGGGGTAATAATAGTATCTACCCTATAAGGTTGCTCAAAGTGCTAAAGGACTTACCCCTGCATGGTGCACAGAGCAGAGACTCAATGAATGTTGGCCACTGTGATTATTCTACTAGCCCTGGTTCCCCGGCTTCCTCCACAGACTAAGGGCAGCTTCCCCCTCAGTTCTGTAGCTCTGCACACCATTATCCTGCTCTGGGAAGCAACTAAGAGTGATAACCTTGGACGTGCTCCAGTTCATGCTTTTTTCCCCCAAGGTCACTCACAAGCTCTGAGACCTTAGTGACAATTTTATTGTTGTCACTAAGCTGTACCTGACTCTTTGCAATGCCATGGACGGTAGCCCGCCAGGCCCCTTGTCCATGGAATTTTCCAGCAAGAAGACTGGAGTGGGTTGTCGTCTCCTCCTCCAGGGGATCTTCCCCACCCAGGGATTGAACCTGCAGCTCTGACATTGGCAGGCGGAGTCTTTACCACCGCTCCACCTCATGCCTGAGAACTGTGACTTTAACACACCTGAATCTTGCACCCCCCACACACGGACGCTGCCCTTTCCCACCCAGCCTCCTGGGTTCTTCTGTAGAGCTCGTGGAGACTACACGTGGCAGCAGGAGGGAAGCCTCTACATTGACTTCCAGGGGCTATGGGGCCAGCAGACCAGCTAGGAGGCCCAGCATTTGGCATTGCAGCCCAGTCAGCAGAGGAGAAGGGGGGCTCTGGCTCCAGCCACGCCTGCCTGGGCCGCTAATCTGGCTCTTAACCTTGGAAAAGTCTATTTACTGTCTTATACTGGCTACCTGATGTGAAGACCCGACTCATTGGAAAAGACCCTGATCCTAGGAAAGATTGAGCTGAGGAAGAGAAGGGGGCGACAGAGGATGAGATGGTTGGATGGCATCACTGACTTGACGGACATGAGTCTGAACAAACTCCAGGAGATGAAGCCTGGCATGCTGCAGTCTATGGGGTCACAAAGAGTTGGACATGACTGAACCACTCAACAACTGGCTTTTTACCTATACAATCAAGCGGGGATTAAAAGCAGGGACAGAAGTCCACGGGGGCAGGCTTCCAAAAGCACTGTATAGGCTGCCGCCCAGCCCCATACCTGGACAACCTATTTTGAGGCGCTCGCTCACCTCTGCAGGAGCAGACACCATGCTCCTGGAGCAGATGTGGCCTGCCTAAGTCACACAGCTGGGAAACAAGATCCTCGTCCTAAAATCCAGGCTTTTCCTCTAACGTGACCTGTGTTTGTCACACTGCTGGTAAACAAGGCCATTTCAGGTGGTATCTGGGTGAGCAGTCTTCTTTCAACTTGAGAAGTTACATATTTACTTAAATATGTATTGGGAAAAATAAAATAGATTTGACAGGAGAGCTACAGATTTCCCATTTTAAGTTGAAGAAGCCTGCCGACCAAAAGAAGCGGACCTGGTAAACGATAGGTGGTGAGGGCCGTGAACAGCTGCCGGCCAGGGAGACCCCCGTGTGGCTGCCCTCTCTGAAAGACATGTTCCTGGCCCAGGGCTCCTTTAAAAGGCGTCTAGAAGGGATGTCCCTGGTGGTGCAGTGGATAAGAATCCTCCTGCCAGCGCAGGGACACGGGTTTGATCCCTGGTCCAGGAAGATTCCACATGCAACTAAGAGTGTGCGCCCCATCTACTGAGCCTGCGTGCTCCAGGCCTGTGCTCTGCAACAAGAGCCACTGCAATGCGAAGCCCGTGTACTGCCAGCAAGAGAGTAGCCCCTGCTCTCCGCAACTACAGAAGCCAGTGCAAACAAGGAAGACCCAGGACAGTCATCAGTTAAAAAAAAAAAAAAGGTTGTGAGAAGATTCTCTGGGCCTGCCATCTTCATGATTCTCCAACCTGTGGAAGAGGCCCAAGGGCCCAACCTCCCTGTGGGCTGCAGATGCTACCAGGGCCTGCGTGGGAGACGGTAAAGGAGACTCTCGAGGCGGAGGGCTGGGTGTGGAGGGGATTGTGCAGAACAAGCCACGTGGAGGAACACAGGTCAGAGGAACTGGCTGATGCAGCCCCCAACCCTCCACCTCTGGTCTGCGCGATGTTCACTCCGGTAGCCTCAGTAATTCTGAAGCAGGTGAGCTGCCCTGCCCTGCTGCCTTCTCAGAATTCTGGAAAAGGCATCTCAGAGGAAACCATTCCGGCAGGACTGAGCCTCGAGTTGCATGGTGGCTGCTGTGGCTCCGTCTGCTGCCCACCAGCCCTGGGCCCCCCTCTGGCCCTTACCATGCTCAAAGGACATGAAAGACAGTGCCTGTCCCTTTACAGCCAAACTGCTGCAGCACACGCAGGCCTGCGTTGGCCTCAGCTCTCCTACAGAGCTCAGCTGGGGTGGCAGAGACAGAAGTCCCAGTCAACTGACTGTGTCCCAGGCTTGGTGGCTTGGGCCCCGCAGGTCCCACATCATTCAAGGTCCCAGGCAGCCCTGTGGGCAGGCACTACAGCACCCCATCTCCTAGAGGAGCAGAGCCAGGCTCAGGGAGGCTGGCTTTCTTGCCTGAGGTTCCACTGTGAGGAAGAAGCAGGAATTGAATTCGGCCCTTTAGGTAAAGAACCCTCCTCCCAATGCAGCAGACACAAGCGACGTGGGTTCGATCCCTGGTTTGGGAAGATCCCCCAGAGGAGGGCATGGGAACCCACTCCAGTGCTCTTGCCTGGAGAATCCCATGGACAGAAGAGCCTGGGGGGCTACAGTCCACGGGGTCATACAGAGTTGGACCCGACTGAGCGCGCACAGTCGCACACCTGAAGGGCCTAAGGGTCCTGAGGGCCTGGGCCCTCAGCAGCGCCAAGGCTTCAGATAAACTTGGTGCTTTCCTGATTCCCCCCAGCGGCCGCTGGGTGGTTCTCGGGCACACTCCCCCTCCGTGGGCTTCAGGGTGACTGCGCCTGCGGTGCTGAGAGGCCCCCACCCACCAGGAGGCCCACATGCTCTGTGGCATTGCATCCACACTCGGGTTCCCAGGGTCTGTTTCTCAGGGTGCAGCCAGCAGCGGGCAGGGACTTGAAGGCTGGGGTCAGGAAGGTGCCTAGGGCAGGGCCCGCCTGCACTCAGATGGTGTGGGACATGTCGGGGGGCACTCCTCACTCCCATCATGTGTGGCTCCATCCCCCCCAAACGTGCAGTAGTGGGGGGCTGTCCTGCTATCTCCACAGCCTTGAAAACCAGGCTCAGAGCCGTGTCTCAGAGCTCTCTGGTGTGTCTGGAACCCATGACTGAAATCCCCCTTAAGGTGCCCCCACAAAGGGAGTCCCTCAGATGCTCGGGGATCTGCTCAGAGGGCGCTCCTCAGATGTCCCTGTGCCCACCAGGGGGCTCTGACCCCACTGGCCCCCTGGTCCTGAAATCTGCATTTCCGCCAGGCCCTCTGGGGCCAGAGCGGGTTCTTTTCTTGTCAACAGTCACAGCCTCAGAGGGGCCATTACTCCCCACCCCTTCCACCGCCACATGCACAGGTCTGGGGTGTGCGCTGGGAACTTGGTTTGGGCTGGGGGCAGCAAGGAGCAAGCCCAGCAGGGAGCCCAGTTGCCAACGCGGAGTGGCCACGGCAGGCAGCTCTCATATGCTCATCCCTGCTCATCCGGGTGCCTTCAGCCACGGGGAGCGATGGGGATTGGGGGGGATGGCAGCCCTGCCCGCCCCCCAGGTGGCAGCAGAGGGTGCTCTCCCGCCCTCCCTGCGCCCAGGGTCCAGGGCCCTGCTCTCCGCCTCCATCTGGGTAGGGTGGTGGTGGTGGGGCTGAGCTCGAAGCTCTCAAGTTTCTGGAGAACGTTTGCGATGCTGTCACCTGGGACTGGGGCGAAAGTGGAGAAATCTGAAGGAGACGCTGCTCGTGCGCGGTGCTGGGCAGGGGTCTGGCCTGAGGTCCCGCTCTGTCCCCTCCTAGCACTTGTGGGGAGGGGCTTGGCCTGTTTCCACATCTGTGAAGTGGGGGCAGCACCAGCCTCAGAGCCTGCTGGAGACTGACGAGGTGGATGGGCGGTGCCTGGGACGAGTGGGCACTACCTAGATCAGAGTCCCTGCCAACAGTCTTGGAGGGGGACACATACAATCCCCGTGGGGTCAGAGGCTAAAGATCACGCGGCAGGGCTGGAAGGGGCCTGGAAGAAAGCCAGCACCTTCCCTGCTTCCTCCCCGGGAACCCAAGGATCACCCACAGCCTCCACTCCACTGCCTCCTGCTCAGGTCAGGGCCCTGGCTGGCCCTGGAACCTGGTCTTCCACCCTGACTCAGATCAGAGTCTGGGCAGCTCTTCCTGGGTCCACTCACACCCAAAGGCCCAGCCCCACCTGGATCAAGCCAGGACCGTGATGCCTTGGCCACACATCCCCGATGTCCTGGGTCTCCTCGGGCCTTGCACATCTTCCTGGTATCTAAGAGGAAGCCCAGGCGCTCTCATGGTAATGGACATGCAAGAGGCCACTGCGTAATGAGAGCAGGGGCCAGAGGTGGGGGACCCGTTCCCCTCTGCCCTCTCTCCAGGAGGTCGTGCAGCTCTTCCCAGCCCAGCTGCTGTCATTTCCTGGGGCTGGGGGTCCCAGGGAAGGGCGTTAGGGATGCCAGAGCTGGACAGTCCCCAAGGGTGGGGAGCCGAGGGGGCCCTGACCCCCATGGGGCCATCCTGCTGCCCTGTGTCCACTTCTGTAAATCACAGGCGGAAGCTCCCCCCACCGCCACCTCCCAGGTCAGAGACTTGATGTAATCTGGCCCAGCATCAATAGGAAAAGTTCTGCATGGGCCGTCACCTGCCAGAGAGAGCCCAAACCGGCTGATTTTTATGTGCTGTATCTTTAAAAAAAAGTCAAAACCACCTGAATTCCAGGCAGTAAACCCTAGCCTTTTCTGATGTGAGTGTTCAAGGAAGGAAGGAAGGCAAGTCTGAGAGTTTGAAACATCTTACTGTGAGTGGGAGGAGGAGGCGAGCTTTTCTGAGTGAGGCCGGCCTGGCTCCTGCAGACCTTGTTACGCGGCCAGGAGGCAGCCGAAGAGTGCAGAGCCAGGGCCTCAAAGTTCTCCTGAGCTCCTGTTTCCATCTCAGATGCTGCCATGTCTGTCCTAGGGCGGGGGCGGCTCTCAGGGAGCCCGTGCTGACCTTGGGTACCTGGAGCTCCATCTCAGGCACCCAGGAAAAGGCTAAGACCATGCACAGACTTCTCGGAAGCCTAGGACACCTGATTTGTTTTTGACTCAAGCCTCTTGGGACTTAGGACTTCGGGGATTAGCTACTAAGAAACAAACAGAGGAGAATCCAGAGCCTGCAAAGACACTGGCCAGCCCAGGTCACCACTAGGAAACCCCTGAAATTCCCTCCGGTGGCCCACGATGCTGGACACTTGGCTCAAAAGGTGGGGCGCAGGCTGGGGCTGTTATGGGACCAAATGACTGAACGAAACTGCCCGCCCTGGCCAGGGAAGACAGTAGCCACCTGCATGAGTTATCTTAACAACAGGAGGTCCTGGTAAGGAACAAGGAACTAAGAAGCTACCACCAACTGGAAGAATGCAGGAAAGGTCAAAGGGAGACAGGAGATACCAGTCCGTATGTCCTACCAGCCTCCCAGAATCCTTGTTGGAATCCATCCTTCTCGATGCATGTACCACCAGGAAGGACGCTGAGTCAGAATGAGGGGCCAGAGACAACCAGGAAACCAACCCCATCCCGGGAAAACCTGGGGCTGCCAGCCACGTGGCAGAGCAGTTCTGGGCTCCCTCATCCTCCTGCTCTCCACCTTTCCCAATAAAGTCTCTCGCTTCATCAGCATGTGTGTCTCCTTGGACAACTCATTTGTAAATGTTAGACAAGAGCCCACGCTCAGCCCTGGAGGAGGGTCCCCTTGCCACAGCAGGACTTGGGGACCCCGGGGATCCATTCGCTCCCGATTTGTGCAGTGAGGCTCAGGGCTTCTGTTTCTCCGTGCAACTGGCTTCGTCGAGATCACTGTAACTACGGATTGCTTGGTGGGCAAACTCCAGGTCAGCTTCCTAGTGTGCAGCATGGAATTTTAAAACCCCGGGCCTGAGAGCAGCCACAGGTCAACAGTTTGCACCTCCAGCCAGCCCCCGCGGCAGGAAAGCCCCCTGCCCGGTGGCAGTCCGGCCTCAAGGGCCGCCGGACCTCTGCTGGGCCGGGCCAGCCCCTCCTGCTCTTGACAGCTCCAGCTGTGGACCCCAGGTCTGCCGGCTTGAGGGAGATGGGTGGGGGCTCTGGTTCTTCTCTAGAGCCACAGGGAAAGGGCTCAACGGTAACCCTGCAGATACTGGAGATGGCCCCTCGGCTTTCCTGGGCCGCCTTCTTTGGGCCTCACAGAACTGTGTCAACCACCTACGGCTGAGTTGGGGTGCCACCTCGTGCCCACAGATCCCCTGAGAACCCTCTGACTCCCGCACTCGTCACTCAAAGCACCTGTACCCCCTCCCCTGGTACCCCACCTCTGTAATCTTTCACTTTGTGGGGAGGTGGGATCCAGCCTGGTGGTTAAAAAAAAAAAATCTGCCTGCAATGCAGGAGATGTGGGTTTGATCCCTGGGTTGGGAAGATCCCCTGGAGGAGGGCATCGCAACCCACTCCAGTATTCCTGCGTGGAGAATCCCATGGACAGAGGAGCCTGGAGGGCTACAGTCCATGGAGTCGCAAAGTCGAGCTCAACTGAAGCAACTGAGCATGCACACACGGACTCCAGACTACCTTCCTCGAGGTCTGAGACACAGCAGCGAGAGAAATCACAGCCATAGGGCTTGCCTGACTTAATTCTTTTCCTTTAAATAGCAACCCAGAGCCTCTTGGAACAGAAAGGCGGGGGGCAGGGGGCGGGGTGCCGGGATCTGGGAGCAGCAGCTGTACAGACCCAGGCAGGATGGAGATATTTATGCACCGCCATGGCATTAGCTGCTTTCGGAGACCTCCTTTGAACTGTTAATCAAGCCCAATCTTTCAGAATAATAGCCTGATTATTACCGCCTTGTTTGCATAACAAAAAAGCCCAATAAAACTCACTTCGCCGAGTGCCGAGGGGTGCGAAGGCCCGGCCCCGAGAAAGGAGTCTTAGGAATGTGGAGCCGCTCCTGCGCCTGAACCCGAGAATAAAGACAATGCAATTTGCCACCGAGAAAAGCCCAACAGACCAATAAATTACCCTCGTGCAAAGGGATTAGATCAGGTTTCACTGGCGGTGTAGGAGGGGTGGGGTGAGCCAGGAAAGAGAAAAAACCTGCCTCTTCTTAAAGGAGTAAGGCGTCTTAGAAGGCAAGCCAGCCCATCACGTTGGGTCTGCCCAGCTCTGTGGTCTGCAGGGTAACTGCCTGGGTTCGTATACTAGTTGAAGGTTCTGGACTCAGTCCGCTGCGTGCAGGCAAGGTGCTTCCTGCCATTCCTGGAACAAGCTCAGGTGCAGTCGGCTACAAAAACCACCGGGGTGCTGGGGAGAAGGTTCACGTGTACAGAGATTGAAGGATGGGGGCACAGATAGTACCGGGAAGCAGTCGTTCCAAGGGGTCTGGAAGGGCAGTGGGATTCGCCAGGTGATGTGGGGCAGAGGTACATAAGTCCAAGGGGCTCCGAAGCAGCTGGCACGGGTCGGAAGGCGAAATTCCGGATGGTGAGAGTGCGCTGGGAGTTTGGAGCCAGACACGGAAGCCCTGAGTGAAAGCCGGGGATGAAGCGAATGTGGTTCACTTCAAACTGCTTTGCTCGGCTCCGGTGCAAACCCTGTTGTCCCCATTCACCCAGCTCCCAGTTGCCCGATTCCACCACAAGGCGGCGCTACACGAGGCCCAGCCAAGTTGACCCGGTCATCACAACCCAGCCTTGCCTCTTCTTCCCCTCCAGCTGCTGCTGTTCCAGTACCCAGCTCAGCCGTGCAGCAGCAGCCCTCCTCACAGCCCCGGGCCCCCAAGGTCCTCTTCAGTCCGCTCAGTCGCAGGAGTGGAAGTCCCCTCCTGCAACGCTGTGTCTGCCTCCGTGGTCCCTCGTGGCCTTGCCCCTCCTCCCCTGCCCATCTAGACACAATCCACTGTAACAGCTCCCCCCTGTGGCAACACCCTGTGTGGCTTCTGTTTCCCTGACTGCACCCTGATAAGCCAGCCCAAGGATTTCAGGGCGATCCCGCTCAAAGCGGGAAGCCCACCGAGTAATTTTCAGTACGCACGTGGCATGATGAGAAGGCTATTTTAGGGAGTGGCCTAAACTAAGAGAGGGTGGCTTTAATTAGGGTAGGAGAAGGCAGAGCAGAGGGAGAACAGCTTCAAGGAGAAAGTGGAAGGGGTGAGAGCCCCCCCGCCCCTGCCCCGGGGCAGCAGTGATGCTGAGGCTCGTCTCTTAGCAACGAGTTGGGATGCGGATCCCCAAGGAGGTGGGAGATCTGCTCCCATTCTCTGGGAGCACCAGAAGCACCGCACTGTGGCACCAAGCAGGCGCAGCGGGCCACTCCCCACCCTCTCCTGTTCTCCAGCACCGAGGCTGGGAGGGGACAGGGGACGGATACAGTGCCAGAATTTGGCAAGCTCTGGCTGGGCAGTGTTCCGCAGTCTCCTAGCTTGAGAGGTGCCTGGGGCTGCCAGGCTTGTTGCTCCATCGTCCTGGCGTAAACATGCAGGTGTCTGGCGTCAGACACCAAAGAGGCACACACCCAGGTAAGGGACTGGCTTTTCACCAGGTGCAGAGGACCCTGCCTTACTTAACCCACAAGCAGCCAGAATGATCCCCTTTCCTCAAAGGTATTCCTCCCAGCTCAGCCTGAGAACGGTCCAAGGAACTGCCCTTGCCCGGGACTCCAGCGTGCCTCTTGGCCCCCCTGAGAGCACTGGGGACTTCCTCTGGGGACCGGCTGACCTGAGAAAGATGAAGGCAGGGGGAAGCCTCTCAGAGCATCTGTACTGGCTGACGGAAGGCAGGAGGGGATGTGTGCCCTTGTGCTAAGTCCCTTCAGTCGTGTCTGACTCTGCGACCCCGGGGACTGCAGCCCACCAGGCTTCTCTGCCCCTGGGATTTTTCCGGCAAGAATACTGGAGTGGGTTGCCACTTCCTCCTCTGGCGGTGGCGGGGGGGGGCGGGGTGTCTTCCCAGCTCCTGTGTCTCCTGCATTGCGGGTGAACTCTTTACTGGCTGAGCCATAGGGGAGCTGGGGGTTAACTAACTCACTGCTAAGTGTGGGCAGAGGTGGCTGAATGCCACTTGCCGAGCTGGGCAGGCGGCACTGCCCCCTCGTCACACCCAGCCAGGCTTCTCTGTCCCAGCTTCCACACACGCCAAGTCGCTGCAGGAAACCACGCCGAGTGCCAAGGAAAAGGGCACACCTCAGCTTTCCCAACTGGACACCCTCCCCACCCCCCAGCTCCCCCTGGAGCCACACGCAGCCGGATCTGCAGCCAAGAGGGCCACGGCGGGCCTGTCAGCAGGGCTTCTCTGGGTCAGAAGGGCCCACAGCAGGCAGGAGCCGGGCGCGGGATCCCATGCCAAGACCACCCTGCCAGGAGGGCAGAGAGCTGAGCAAGCCTGGGTTCCACAGGGAGGATGGTTTGGGGGCAAAAGCGTCACTTTTCAGGTATAAATGAAGCTTGCGGGCGAGCAGTTTGGGCTTCCTGCTTTGAGGCACACTCCCTTTTCCTGAGTCTAGGTAGCTGCTGCTATGCTCAGTCACGTCAGACTCTTTGTGACGCCATGGACCATAGCCCGCTAGGTTCCCCTGTCCATGGGATTCTCCAGGCAAGAATACTGGAGTGGGTTGCCATGCCCTCCTCCAGGGGATCTTCCTGATCCAGGGATTGAACCCGTGCCTCTTGAGCAAGTCTAGGTAAGGCTGACTTCAGAGATGACAATTTTCCATTCTGGTCCTGCCTCCAGGAGCCCTGCGCTCCTCTGCTCAGCTGTCCCGGGTCAAAATCCACGTGAAGTGGCTTTGCTCCCCCACCTCCCTCCGCAGGCAGGCCCTTCTTCCACCTTCCTAGAGCAATGGGAGGACACCGGCCCGGCTGGTGCACACACGTGTGTGAGCCTGTGTTCCTGGAACATTCCTTAGCACAGGGAGCAATAATGGCTCCTTTCTGCAGGGACCTGGGCGCAGAGGGATCACTTTAATAGGCGTTTCGGTATTCCGACTGCCCGGGCGAAATGGTGCATGAAATGAATAAATAAGCAAAAACCCCAAAGACATAAATCTGACTTGGGAAAATTTGCACCATGAGCGCTCTGCCAAAGTGGCATCTGCTTTGAAATGCTAAGTCGGGGATGGACAGGGAGCGGAGAGGGTCTCTGGGAAGAGGCAAGAAGGTGACAGCCGTGGGAAAGTGTGGTCACTCTTCATTCTGCTATCCAATCATATCTCCAAAGTTTCTTATTTTTCCCCTCTCATCATAAAGCCTTGTATGCTACACAGCTCAGAGTCTGAAATGCTACAGAGCACGTTCAATGAGGGTGTTTATCCAAAATCTGGCGTGTGGAAAAGCACAGAGGTCTGAGTTCTCCTCTTGGCTCTGCCGCTGACTCAGCTGTGTGATGTTAGGAACCTCTCTGACCCTCTGTCTCCTCATCGACACAGTACGAATGATGATGCTCGGGGGGAGGGGTGACCATCTCATGAGGTGACACATTTCAAACATTTAGCAGAATACCTTGGATGCTCTGGCCACTGGATAAATGGGAGAGCTTTAAAAATTGTTGTCTGGGGGGATTTCCCCAGTGGTCCAGTGGTTAAGGCTCTGCCTTGCCATGCAGAGGACACAGGTTCGATCCCTGGTCAGGGAACTAAGTTCCCGCATGCCTTGGGGCAACTAAGCCTGTGTGCCACAACTGCTGAGCTCAAGGGCCACGACTAAGGCTGACGCAGCCAAATAAATAAATAAATAAATAAATATTTTCAACGTTGTTTTTCACAAGGACCTGTCGTACAGCACATGGAACTCTGCTCAATGCTATGTGGTAGCCTGGGTGGGAGGGGGTTTTGGGGGAGAATGGATACATGTATATGTACGGCTGAGTCCCTTCGCCATTCACTTGAAACCGTCACAACATTGTTAATAGGCTCTACTCCAATACAAAATAATAAATTTTTAAAAAATTGTTGTTTTCCTTCAAATGATCATATTGTTTAGAATATAACAGTACCATGTCTCAAAGGCTATTCATGAATGTTAACTAGTGATGGCGCCTGTGGGAGGTTGGAATTTTGGTTATTTCCATTTTCTTATGTATCCTTTTCTATCTTTAGGTTTAAAATGAGTACTGTCTTTATAAACAGAAAAACATCTTTTGGAAAGAATGATTGAGATATCTGGACAACCCCCCTCCCCAAATCTGCGATCTCGGTCCATGGAGCAAAAAGACAAAGAGAAACACAAAGAAACGCAACGGTCCTGTAATTTCCGGGATTGTGCCAGGCATGTTTGGGGTGCATCTCAGAGAAAAGTGCACGCAGGAACAGGAAATGGGGTTCCTGCCCTTATAAACAGATCCAGTGATTTAGAAGAAGATTAAAAACCCAAGACTCGGGAAGCAGCCAGGACACGAGGAAGACAGGTATTAGCAGCCAAGGTGGCCGGTCCTCAGGTCATCGGAGGGACAGCGCTGGGCCCCGCCAGGTGGCACTGACCTTGGGCTTTGCCAGTGGGCGTTCCCTTTCCAAACCAGGCATGGCATGAGCAAGACCCAGCGGCTGCCCACCCATAAGGTGGGTGGGTGGTGGCAGGTACAGAGACCAGCAAAGACCTGGAGCCCAGGGGCATGCCAGAGGCCATGGGAATGAGGCTGGAGAGGAGTGTGGAACTGGATGTCAGCGGGCTCTCCCTTCTGGGAGCTCGGGAGTGGGTCATGCAGAGCCCTGAGCTCCTGAGCAACTTGGACAGTGGGGCGGGGGCAGGGGTCACCCCAGAGGCAGGTCCTGGGGCGGCTCAGCTGCTCGAGGCAGATGCCAGCGGAGACAGGCAGGACAGGGCGCAGGAAGGAGGCCCAGCGCCGGGCAAACGGACAGAAGGAGAGGCCCTTTACACCCAGCACTGAACTGTCTGCGGTGGCAGGATTAACAGACACAGGCCAAACCCTGGTCCCAGGACACGGAGAGTCCAGGGAGACCGACCATCCTGGGGTACCCAGGACTGAGGGGGCTTCTAAAGACACGGGACTCCCAACTTTAAGACTATAAATTCCTGGCTCCACTGGAATGAGGTAGTTGCCCTAAAGAAACAGTGCCCTCAATTTCAGGCAGGCTGAATGCAGCCAGGCATTGAAACAGTATGACGCCCCAACCCCTCAACCAAACATAAAACCTGGATCCTCTAACAAGGGCCGGGCGCATTGCACCCAAGAAGGACATGTTAGCAGGAACCGTATGACCTCCAACACAGAAAGTGGTCCCCATGCGATTCCCTCACCTCCACAGAGACCTGGACCCAACTGCCCCATCTCACGGAGCGTCCTTATCTGAGCCTGTTGATCGTCTCTGCCCAGTTCTCCTTTGGCACTGGGGTGACTGCTAGCAATTCCTCCAAGCTTGCAGCAGTTTCCCTTCCTAAACCTGACGACCAGAGATCCTCTCGTTATGCCCCAGCTCATCCTCAGGGCCAAAGGGTCAACCATCCACAGGACTTTACATCCCACCCTCCCTGGGAGCCAGGGCTCAGCCCTGCAGATCCCTTGGCGTGTCATGCACCAGCCTGCAGGCTGGCTCTACTGCCACCTGGCTCTGGCAATGGGACTCATTTCAGTCTCTCCCTCTGGGACACAAAGTCCTCCTGGGAGGACAATGATGTGATAAGCAGGTTGACTTGCTTGCACATTTTTGAATGGCAGCTCTCAGATAAACGTTCTCAACTCTAGAATGGCATGGATGTCCTTGGATACTACACAGGGCCTGGGTCTTTGCAAGCCTTAGTTTCCCCATGAGGATTAATTTCTAAAACAACTGCAGTTTAAAAGGAAAGGGAAAGACAGGAGGAAACATGGAAGGCACAGGGCAATAATTTTTCCAACACTGATCCTCACAGTTGAGGTGCATCAGAGCCCCCTGGAACGTCTGTCACAGTACAGACTGCATGTTCCACTCCCAGAGCATCAGCTTCAGTCAGTTCCTAACACGTTCCCGGGGGAGGCTGGTGCTGCTGGTCCAAGGACCACACTTTGAGAACCACCGGAGCTGGAGTACAGCATCCATATGTAGCCAACGGGAAGCGTGCCAACATGTCTACAACATATGACTTTGATGAGTTCCTCTTGGAAATCTGTTTTATTAAGTCAAGGTGGTTTCAAAGTTTTAAAAAGTATCTATTAATTGTGTTTTGAAGTGGATGTTATTAGTGGAAGACTCTCCTAAGAAGCCTTTCTTGGCCTCCTGCCACGCACCCCCCTCCCAACTAGACGTGGCCACCCTGTCCATTGGCTCAAAGTACAGCATCGTGCCCGCACACACCCTGACGAGCCGAGGGACATGGAAGGGCCCTTGTCCTTCCACCAGGCCTTGGAGGTGGACGCCAGCCTTGCTCAGATGAGGGCCCCCAATTCTGTCCCCGCGTCAGGACCGCACGAGATGCGCCATGCATGCTGAGAACATGTTAGCACTCTCACAAGCCCTCTCTGTCTAGCAAGAGGTTAAGGCATCTTTCTCCACATAACTATGTCCAATTTAATTTGCACTCCTATGGGTTTACTCCTGGACGCCATTCAAGTCAACTAGCACTGAACAAGCCTATGCTTTCATGCGGCTGTTCCAGAGGATTCCACCTGTCTTTGGAGGGAGAAGCCGGCACACAGGGCCCCTGACTGTCTCCAGCGCTTTCTTTTCTTTTTTCTCAAATGCCCACCCCACTCCCCACCAGACCTGCAGATTCTCTGACTTTATCCCCAAGCAGCCCCTCTGCCATAGGTCAAGAATACGATAGTCCATCCCTTTGTGGTGGAAATGATCCATTTCACCTCTTAAGAGCCTCTCTTCTTGACCCAGGATTCCGGAGCCCACACGTTCTCAGAGCCCCCCGGTGTATTCCATGTGGGCATACTGGAAGCTCAGTTTTCAGCAAGGTGGGCAATTTTGACTAAATGCGCCTGTCAAGGCCTCAAATTAGAAGAAACATTAGCCAGTTGGCATGACAGTGCAACAGCTATCTGCTCTATCTGCCAGGTTTTAGTTACCAGCCTTGAAGCCAAAAAGAAATGGGCTTCTTGGAAACAAGTGATGGAATTCGGGCTGTGCATTATGTAACCCACCAGCTTTCCTCAGACTACGGGGGAGATGTTTGAAGTTTTCTAAGATGGAGAAATCAAACAGCAACCCCCTCCACCCCTCACCACCACCCTGGCAGCTCCCTCCTACCTCTGAGTACCTCCTGCCAGCCTTTCCTTTCCTCTCCCTCCAGCCCAAGAAGCTAACAAGTGCTGCCGCTTTAAGAGCGGGAAGGTGTTGTTTTAAGGGCCTCTAAGCCCCCCTTCTCAATTTCAGCTCCAAGCTGAGATCACATCCCCCATGGCAGCCAAGGGACAAAAGCCATTTATCAACCCATCTGATAAAACCTCCAATGGGCTGGATCTTTATCTGGACCAAATAGAGATGCACACACACTGCAAACTCCTGCTCCTCCAAAAGGAGGGATTTCTTTTCTTTTTGAAAGAGGAGGGTCGCTTCAAATTTTATTTTCTTAGTTATTGGGAGGGAACCAAATCAGCCAGACCCTTCTATGGGGGGAAGCAGGAGGGGTGGAAACTGCCTTTAAAAAAAAAAAAGGAAGAGGAGGAGGACTCCCTGCTGCTTGACCCGGTATGGAGGTTGTAATATTCCAGGGCGAGGGTGCACCGGATGGGTCCAAGGGCTCTTTGAGGCATTGACACCCTCCATCCTGTCTTTGGCCGGGGCCTCCACAATGGAATCCTGGGCTACAAGCAGGTTGCGGCTCACCCGGGACGCCCTTGGGGCGCGCAGGGCCGGGTGGGTTCCGGGGAGGAGGTCCCCCGCCCCGAAGCAGGGCTGGGGCGGGAAGGTAAACGGATCCTTTCTCCCTTACCGCTGCGGCACGGTCCTCCCACCGGGAGCCCCAACTTACAGCCAGGCCGGGTCCGGACTGCCCAGTTCTGCCAGTTCCTGAAACCCAGTTGGCTGAGGAGCAAAACAAAACAACCCAATCCCCGGTCTAACTCAAGTCCTTTCTTGCAAAGCTCGGGAGTGCGCGGGGGCTGCGGATTCGTTCCGGCTGCCGAGCGAAGGCAAGCTCTTTGCAAAAAGACACCTCGGAACCCCGCAGCACAATGGAAGTGGCCGGGAAATCCCGCCTTGCATCGGGGACCATTTGGTCCGTGACGCTGGGTTTATTTGTATTTTTTTTAGCAAGGGGAAAATGGATATAAAGCTTGGCGTTTCCAGGCTGTGAGTAGCATATGGCAAAAATGGAATAAACTTTAATGAAACATTATAAAGAAAACAGACCCGGGATTTAAGTTTCGTGCCTTCCCCCTCCCCCCGAAAGGAAAAAAAAAAAAGTAAAGAAACTGGAGCGTTTGGGAAGGAACAAATGCTTCTCTGTGGAGTTGGTCTCCCTTCCCCCAACAAAAACAAGAGGTCCCGGCTCGGAGGAATTTGAAAGCAGCGATCTGCCAAAAACATTGTGAAAAACTATGGGGGATTCATTGGAAACAGATGGGCTTTTTCAGCTTTAATTCTGAAATTCTCTCCCTTTCTGACACAATAAAAACAAACAGGGGCCGACGCGGGATGTTATCACACAGGAACAAGGGGCCGGCGGTGCCCAGCCCGTGGGCTTCCCCGCGTGGGCAAGCCCGTGGGGGCGGGACGGGGTCCCGCGGGAGGGGGCGGTCCGGGCTCGGCGGGGACCTCAGAGGCGCCCCCGGCTCCACCCCTGGGCACCGGACAGGTCTGCAAACTGCGGGACGAGAAGCTAGAGAAAGTGCCCCCCGGATCCGAGTCCGTGCCTCCCTTTCTCCCCCTTCTCCGGGGGCCCTAAGGGGAACGTCCCGGGTACCCCCTTTTCTGGCAAGTTGGGAGACGTCCCCGGCGCCTGTGATCTCCCCGCCTGGCTCTTTCTCATTACAACCTGAGAGGGTTCCCCCAACCCCAGGTGCCCACGCGCATCCATCGCGCCTTCGGCTGGACGCGGGAGAAACAAAGACGCGTGGAAACGCGAGGCGGGGGCCCGAGGGCGCCCGGCGAACCTGAGCTCCGACTCGCCCGCAGACCTGTGGCCCGGCGCCGCGAGGAGACCTGGGGAGCGGGCCCCGCGCGCCAGCCGGCCGTTCCCGGGCTGGAGCAGTGCCTTACCTGCGGGGAAGCTGCAGAGGAGGAAGGCGAGAGTCGGCCAGAATCCCAGGGCTGGTCGTCCTGCCCCTCTCCCCATACCCATCCATCCAGCTCGGCCTGTTACCACTAGCCTCTCCCTGGAAGAAGAGTTCAGGAGAAAAAGAAGAAGCAGATAAATCACGCTGCCGAGAAAGGGCGGCCTCGCTCCGCCGGCGGGAGCTGCGAGCCGGGAGGCTCGGTCCACCTCGGCCGCGGGCGCCCGGCGCGCCCCCCCGCCCCGCGCGCCCCTCCCTCGCCAGCCATCGCCCGGCTCCCCGCCAATGTCGGCGCGGCCCCGCGGCCCCCGCCGCCGCGCGGCCCGCCCCCTCGAGCTCGGGTTTCAGCGCGGCCCGCGGGGGGCGGGCGGAGAGGAGCTGGGCGGGGACCGCGCGGCGGCGCTGGCCTCGGGGACCCGGGGAAGCCGGGGACTGTGGGCGCGCCGCGGCGCCCCGAACCCCGCGGCTGTACACCCGGGAAAGGCCCCAACCCCCCCGAGACGGCCAAGCCCCGCAGAGTGCAAGGATGGCCGCGCGGCACCCCCGCCCCCCACTTCTTCCCTAAAAGTGGCCAGCCTAAGTAGAAACTGAGCTTGAAAAAAAAACAACCCAGGACCCTTTTACAACTAGACTGCAGTCCCAAAGTCGCCACTGACACCCGGGCTCTTCTCTCACTCCGACGTGTCCCGGGTGCAGGAGGCTGAAAAATCCACCTCTGATGTGTCCGGGGTGGGGCGGGTGGGTGGCCCTCCGGATCTCCCCACCCCGCCATCTAGTGGCCCCCGAGCTGGGGCCCCCGCCCAACGGAGGCAGCAGGGTAGCGACCCCCGCCCCCACGCCCACCCCGAGGCGTGGATGCTGCGGTCCGTGCACAGGGCCCAGACGCCGGGCACTGCCAGGGCAAGGCCACCAAGGCCGCTCCTGGGAGGGCATCAGGGTGGTGACTTCCTTTAACTTGGTCACTTATTTTTCCAGGAGTAAAATGTCTCCTCCTCAAGATTCCCGAGACCTCGCAGCTGTCTTGCGGCTGTTGGGCTATTTAAAAGAGACTGGCAAGGTCCCCTGAGAAAGGTCTTTTGGATGGAACACAAATAGGCCGGAGCAAGTGTGTTTAGTCAAACTCTTTGAGCGACCCCCTCACCTCACTTCCAAGCCTACTCATCTGGTTCTTTGAAAAAGACTTCTGAGTTTTTATCCCACTCCGATGTTTCTCTTAAGCACTGCGGCAGTCGGTCACTCGCTGCCGGCCGCGAAGGCCGCAGGGCTGCGTGTCTGCCTTTGGGACGCTGCCGGCCTCCAAGGGAGTGAAGATGCAGCTGAGAAAGCTCTGGGCGAGGGGAAGAGGACCCTAGATCTGTATGCAACCGGAAGCAGTCAAAGTGCTGAACCTGGCTTCCACAAAACAGGTAGGAAAGAGGACGTAACAGCTCAAGCAGCCAGGCCACGGGGCAAAAGCCAGCCGTTGTCCCCTCAGGGGAAAATGCCATGATGGCCACTGCTGGCCCTTACGATCTGGAGCACCACCATACTTCCTTCAGAAATTTAGGTCTCAGTCCAACAGGCTCTAATTATCATTACCCACTCCCCCTTCAAAAAAAAAAAAAAAAAGAAGGGATTTATTTTAAGCCCCGGTTGGCAAAAATGCTAGAGGTTCGTCTAGGGAAAGGCCACCACCTCAAAATCCAGGTCTCAGATTGCATTCCTCTCAGGCCTGGCCGGACTGGGAGCCAGACCCACAATTTATTCTCTAGAATCGCAGGATGGCCTCAACACAGTGAGGCCGGCCCAGAACCAGGCTGCACAGAGGCACCTTTGAGGTCCACCAATTAACACCCTCCCCTAGATCCTGCCTTTCACAAGTTAGTTCTAAAGCTTCTCGCTAATGAGAGAGAAAGGGTCCATTAGCATTCCCAGCAGCCCCACCCCCACACAGCTGCAGTGTCTCCAGGTCAGAGAATGGGACTCGGGAACCCCGCAGGGAGGCTGAGAAGGAGGCCTGTGAGCAGGCCCTGCAGGCACTGTCCTTGCCCAACAGTGGGGGCCTTTGGCTGCAGGACTTTGAGCCTCTACACTTCAGGGTCTTCATCTGTAAGGGGCAGGCTGATAACGTTGTCACCCCAAGACCACGACTGAATACAAACGTACAAAGCAACTGAGCAAGTCATGTGATTTTTTCTTCTGCTTCCCAATGCATATCAAAGTTGTTTACACTGTACTGTACTCTGTTAACTGGAGAAGGAAATGGCGAAACCCACTCCAGGGTTCTTGCCTGGAGAATCCCAGGGATGGCAGAGCCTGGTGGGCTGCCGTCTATGGGGTCGCACAGAGTCGGACAAGACTGAAGCAACTTAGCAGCAGCAGCAGCAGTACTCTCTTAAGTATGCTATCGTATTATGTCAAAAAGACAATATGTGTGCCAGGTGGCACTGGTGGTAAAGAACCCGCCTGCCAATGCAGGAAATATAAAAGACGCAGGTTCAGTCCCTGGGGTGGGAAGATCCCCTGGAGGAGGGCATGGTAACCCACCCCAGTATTCTTGCCTGGAGAGTCCCATGGACAGGGCAGCCTGGCGGGCTACAGTCCATGGGGTCACAGACACAACTGGGCGACTAAGCACTTGCATTGGTATACAGAGGTGGGAGGGAGGACAGGATGGGGGGCACATGTACTCCTGTGGCTGATTCATGTGAATGTATGGCAAAAACTACCACAATATTGTAAAGTAATTAATCTCCAATTAAAATAAATTTTAAAAAACCAAGACAAACAAAAATACTTTGCTGCTAAAAAATGCTAACCGTTGAGTGAGCCTTCAGTGAGTCAGGAATCTTTTTGCAAGAGTAACATCAACGATCACTGATCACCTAACAAATGTATAAGTAAAGAAAAAGGTTGAAGGACTGAGCGAATTACCAAAATGAGACACAGAGACAAAGTCTGTGAAGCAAATGCTGTTGGAAAAATGGCACTGATAAACTTACTGGATGCAGGGTGGCCAAAGACCTTCAATTTTTTTTTTTTTTTGTAAGAAAGCAGTGTCTGTGAAGTGCAATAATACGAGGTGTGCCTGTACAATCCGGGAGGGACACTGGGCCGTGGGCGCGCCCCAGCATTCCTGCTGGGGCCTGGCCGCCATTTGGGGAGGAGATCCAATTCCTACAGCATAAGGGCATCATTTGGGCAGGGGATACAAAGGGCTTCCTTCTCACAAGGAGAGATGTGTGAGGCTGAATTTGGACATCGTAAAAGTAGAGATTTGGCTTTCACACAGCTAAGACTATGAAGAGAAATCCAGCCACAAATAGAGCAATATGGGGTTGTGTTGACCTTGAGGAATCTGTCTATACTGGCCAAACCAACCAGCTTATTATTGACAACTCCCCGGCTCTCTGCAAAAATAAGAAATTCTTGAAACGTAGGGTTTGGGAACTTAGCACTCCGTTTGCCATAGAAATTCACTTAACTCTGCGTGTAGCTGACTTAAGACTAACAGCTATCGTTACCTTCTGACCACCTCTGCATTTTCCCTGGAGACTTTGTCATGCTTCGGCTCCCTTTCCCTCAGTCTTGGCTCTGGAGGCAGCTCCACTGAACCATCATCCCTCCGTCTCTCCCTTTCCACCTTGGGGGGTGGTCGTGCTATGTGATGAATGGGCAGAGGGCTCCTGGAAGGCAAGGTCTACATAAGGTTGAAGCCCTCCTGGGACAGGGATTTCTGGCTTTCCCAGCCTCTGGGGTATGAACAGGGTGTTCTCAAGTCCAGGGCCTGAGTCATCGGTCAAGAAATACATATTTAGGACTAGAGCATGCTAGTCCCTGGGGGACAAAGCAATCAATAAGATAACTCCTGTCTTCTGAACTGCTGGTAGAAATAGATATTAGAGGAAGGTGAGGGGAGAAAGCAGAGGTCAGAAGTGAACAGCTGACTACCCGGAGAAGACTTGACCCCAAATCTTGCAAGGTGTCTTCAAAGATTCATTTTCAGTAAGAATGATAGCAACAGGGGCTTCCCTGGTGGCTCAGTGGTAAATAATCCACCTGCCAGTGCAGGAGACACAGGTTCGATCCTTGATTTGAGAAGATCCCACATGCCTCAGAACAATTTTAAGCCCACGGGCCACAAGGACTGAGCCCACGCTCTAGAGCCTGTGCTCTGCAACAAGAGAAGCTGCTTCAATGAGAGGCCTGTGCACCGCTCCCAGAGAGCAGCCCCTGCTTGCCACCACCAGAGAAGAGGCTACGCAGCAGCAGAGACCCAGCACAGCCAAATAAATAAATACAATTTAGAAAAGAATGATAATAATAACGGCTTATGCTTCAGTGTGCTCCCACATTATGTCAGGTGCCGGCTAAGTGCGTCACATTTCTAGACACTTTACGCTAAGGCAGGTTCTATTATTATCCCCATTTTGCAGATGAGAAAACTGAGGCTGGATGAACTTAAGTACTCACCCAATTACCAGCTAATAAACTGCAGAGCCAGCCACACCAAACCCCATCCCTGACATGCTGTATGTGTCTTTCATGCCAATGAAGCAAGTCCACACTGGGCTTAAAGTCAACGCAAGACAGATAAACTTAACAATCTCTTTCAATAAGGAATAACAGACTCTGACAGGGAGGCCCATAGGCACCGGGGGCCTCCAGCCCAGTCTAGGGTGCAGCGTGGGAAGTTCTCCCAGTGTGGGTGTGTGCCAGGGGAAGATGGTGGGCAAGGGAGGAGGCACAGGGCAGAGCTTCCAGGTAGAAGGAACACCAAAGATACCATTTACCAAGGTGTGGCTTGTCTGAGGAGCTGGAAGATCTTGATGATGGCTATAGGAGAAAGAGGTGAGGCTACAGAAAGAGTACGAGCCTGGGAAAGCCTCTGCAAGGCCAGCACATGCTCTGCTAGGGTGTACATCTTTAGAAATCAGGAGCTCCACCCAAAGCCTGAAGAAGAGGGATTTATTCCTTTGGTAGACCATCTCAGAGGACTTAACAATAATACATATGCCCAGGTGCCACTCAGGGCTTCCCAGGTGGTGCTAGTGGTAAAGAATCCGCCTGCCAAAGCAGGAGACTTAAGAGACGCAGGTTCGATCCCTGGGTTGGGAAGATCCGCTGGAGGAGGGAATGGCAGCCCACTCCAGTGTTCTTGCCTGGAGCATCCCATGGACAGAGCAGCCTGTCAGGCTACAGTCCATAGGGTGGCAAAGAGTCAGACACGACTGAAGCGACTTAGCATGCAGGCGCCACTTGGAGCATCTGAATGTGAATCTCAGGAGGTAGAGCCTTGGGTGTCCGCATATTTAATGAGCTCTCCCAGGTGACAAATGTTAGGGACTTGTAAGTTTTAAGTTCCATCACCCTCCATCAACCTTGGGTGCACATAAGACCCAGGTTGAGTCAATCAGTTCATCCTCTTGGACTTAAAGTCCAGGAAAGACAGAGAAACCAATGATCGCTTTCACTAAAGCAGAGACTGGCATGTGACCCACGCTGACCAATCAGCACCTGTCCTGAGACTGTTGCCATGAGGAAGCACCCAGTTCTGATTTCTGATTCCTCTGTAGGATGGATCTGGGGATGGTAATCTGACAGGAAGGCAAGTGTTGATGAGTGCTGTGGGTTGAAGCTGTATCTGCAGCGTTGGCATATATATATCTTTATTATTAAACTTGAATTGTGTCTGGTGAGCTTTTCAGGAACTGATGGAGATTTTCAGGGCTAACCGTCCCCACATCACTCTTTAGCGTGTGATTCTCCCTGAAGCTTTGTCTTAGCTCCTTGGAGCCACCTAAGAGCCTGTTCCAGCTATGGGAGCCAACAAAGTCCTAGTTTTGCTGAAATTGGTTTGATTTTGGGTCTTCTCATGTCTAGGCAGATTCCTGACCAACCAGGAGAAAGCTAAGGTCCAATTCTGGTCCCAGGAAGTATTTTTGCCATCCTCAGAAGTGCAGGGATGTGTTGTCAGTTCAGCTCAGTCACTCAGTTGTATCCGACTCTTTGTGACCCCATGGACTGCAGCATGCCGGGCCTCCCTGTCCTTCACCAACTTTTGGAGCTTGCCAAACTCATGTCCATCAAGTCAGTGATGCCATCAAACCATCTCATCCTCTGTTGTCCCCTTCTTCTCCTGCCTTCAATCTTTCCCAGAATCATGGTCATTTCCAAGGAGTCAGTTCTTTGCAACAGGTGGCCAAAATACTGCAGTTTCAGCTTCAGCATCAGTCCTTCCAATGAATATTTAGGACTGATTTCCTTTAGGATTGTCTGGTTGGATCTCCTTGCAGTCCAAGGGACTCTCCAGAGTCTTCTCCAACACCACAGTTCAAAAGCATCAATTCTTCGGTGCTCAGCTTTCTTTATAGTCCAACTCTCACATCTATACATGACTACTGGAAAAACCATAGTTTTGACTAGACGGAACTTTGTTGGCAAAGTAATGTCTCTGCTTTTTAATATGCTGTGTAGGTTGGTCATAGCTTTTCTTCCAAGGAGCAAGCATGTTTTAATTTCATGGCTGCAGTGATTTTGGAGCCCAAGAAAATAGTCTGTCACAATTTCCATTGTTGTGTTGTCAATGGCTCTTAATCCACGGGACTTCCCAGGTGGCACTAGTGGTAATGGATCCGCCTGCCAGTGCAGGAGGCTCGGGAAATGCAAGAGTCGAGGGTTAGATCTCTGCGTCAGAAAGATCCCCTGGAGTGGGAAATGGCACTCTTTTTTTTTTTTTTTGGCTGGAAAAACTCATTTACTGGCAAAATTTCTTGAGCCTCCTCCACTCCTCACATTTGAGTAAATTTTCTCTGTACCACATTTTGAGGAACTCAGTTGTTTAGTGGGACCCAATCCTCTTTTGTAATTATCTCTCAAATTCCTCTATTTTAAAAAACTATTTTTAATTGGAGGATAATTACTTTATAATATTGTGTTGGTTTCTGCCCTACATCAACATGAATTGGCCACGAGTGTACATAGGTCCCCTCCGTCTTGAACCTCCCTCCCATCTCCCACCCCATGCCACCCCTCTAAGTTGTCACAGAACACCGGATCTAAGTTCCCTGCATCATACAGCTCAAATTCCTCTTTCAGACTTCAAGGGCTACACTGAGTCTGGTCATCTCAGATTTGATGAACCAGAGCTGCTCAATCTGTGCGTAACCTTTAAGGTTTTATAGACTTTTGATCATATCACCTTTCTGGCTTCATCTTTCCACGCTGACATCCTTCAAGAACGAAGCAGGCCAGCTTCTTGGGAAAGCCTTCTGTTTGGGTGATTACTCACCCTCCTACAGTTCTGAGATATTCTTCTCTAGGAGAAGGTCATAAAACTGCCAGGTTTGGGTAGAGCCCAGGGAGAGCACTATTTTTGGCTTAGTGTCCAATACCATTTCTGAATGCTTGGTCCTGCATGGCCTTTAGCAAACAAACATTTTGCAAAGACCCTCAAGATTCCTTGGGAGCTATAAACAGCCTGGACACAGTCCGTTATTTTTGTAATTTGGATTATGTTTTCCTAAGTGCATTGGATGAGGCTTGCCCCTGTGAAAGCTTAATATGCATCTTCTTGTAAACTCATAAACTGGTCCTGCAGTTAATCACCATGTGTTTGCCATCTCTCCACAGAGTCTGGAACCATTTCATCTGCAGGCCTGGAACCATTCATTCCTCCAGATGATCTATGGACATTTAAACAAAGTCTGGGAGTACTGGCAATCCTTGGGGATCCCCACTGTTTATAATTCTTCATTTAGAAAAGTACCTGTTTATCATATTTTTTGTTTCCTATCTCTAAGGACAATTCCGATTCATGGCGATTTCCCCCTGCATTCTGGAGGAACTTACTGTTGGAAATGACCTTTGGGGTGGAACTTTGTCAGAAGGAATTTTGAACGTCTAAACATAATTCTTCCCTGTGTTTCTCCAGGCCTATTTCTACCTCCTCGAGGAATGCTAATAGATGATTGGTCCAGTTTCACGTTCTCTTTTCAGAAAGTGTGTTGTGCTTAGGCCAGTTAATTAGGACTTTACAAAGTGCCTGCTGACACTACCTTTTTAGTATCTGTTCCACCAAAGTGACTATTAAATGTGACCCTTCCTGGATGGGTGGGCTTCCTTTGTGGGCAGGAGGCCCTTGGGCGAGGGCCAGTGTGGAAGGAAAGTTGCCTTTTTTGGCCACCGAGATATGACTGCCATCTTTAATTGCCACTTCTCCCTTTCCTCCAGATAGATGGTCCTGGGGTAGAGGGCCCCAGGCTTTCCTTGACCTGTTTGTTGCCATGACGACGCAGGAATCTCCCTGCTTCTCTTCTTCTAAAGTCTGGTTCTCACTGTCCTTACTCTGGCATCAGGAAACCTCTTTACCGTTGATTCTGGAAAGCCTTACAGTGTGTTCCCGTTTTGGCTTATCTTGTTGTTGTTTTTTTTTTTTCCCTTTGCTTCAGGCTTCCTTTCTCTCTGTGTGCACACGGCTTTCTTGGTTCTGAGCTCTGTCCCTCACCCTGAGGGATGCTTATTTGTACTAATTAAAACACACAGAATTTTTTTTTTTTACAATATTTTAATGGATTTTTGAAACACACCTTTCCCTGACATTCCAATGGCTCTCTTTAGAAACTGAATGAATATTTCACCTTCACTTTGAAACCTCTCAATGGATTTAAAACACATTAGCAGATTTTATTTGCTCTTGGACATGTCTTTTGCTTGCCCAATGCCTCAGAGGGTGAAGAATCTGCCTACAATGCAAGAGATCCTGGTTCAGCCTCTGGGTTGGGAAGATGCCCTGGAGAAGGGAATAGCAACCCCCTCCAGTATTCTTGCCTGGAGAATCCCATGGACAGAGGAGCCTGGTGGGCTACGGTCCATGGGGTCGCAAAGAGTTGGACACAACTGAACAACTAATACTCTTCACGTGTCTTTTAATGTCTATGATCAGGTTAGTAAGATCCCTCCACTGCTACAAGGCAGATTCTTTTAATCAGTTTTTCTGTTTCATTCATTCAACAAACATTCACTGAGTACTGGGCTCTGAGCAGGTTTTGGGGGTTCTCAGATGAGCAGCAGACAGTTCGGCAGCCCCCGCCTGGAACCCCGGCGGGGGCAGTCAGATGTGGAGATGAAGAATTCTAGTTTTGAGGACTCTTGAGAGTGGTGTTTGTGTGGTGTCTCAGGAGCCTCATATTTATTTCCCATTCGGTTGCCACAAATCAACTTGGGACTTAACAAGGCTGGGGAGTCTTTCAGAACTGGGGGCTCTGTCAGTAGCTTCTTTAAGGAACTGGACCACTGACTGCAGAGCAAGACATCATTAGCACCAGGTATGGTGACAGCTATGGTGACAGCTACATCACTACTGGCCTCAAGACCGCAACACCATCTGTCAAAATTCCACCTTGTGAACAAAGCACGTCGGACTGCCCCGTGGGGTGGCACCCCTGCTCAGTTCAGTTCAGTCACTCAGTCATGTCCAATTCTTTTCAACCCCATGAATCGCAGCACGACGCCAGTCCTTCCTGTCCATCACCAACTCCCGGAGTTCACTCACACTCATGTCCATCGAGTCAGTGATGTCATCCAGCCATCTCATCCTCTGGCATCCCCTTCTCCTGCCCCTAATTCCTCCCAGCATCAGAGTCTTTTCCAATGAGTCAACTCTTCGCATGAGGTGGCCAAAGTACTGGAGTTTCAGCTTTAGCATCATTCCTTCCAAAGAAATCCCAGGGCTGATCTCCTTCAGAATGGACTGGTTGGATCTCCTTGCAGTCCAAGGGACTGTCAAGAGTCTTCTCCAACACCACAGTTCAAAAGCATCAATTCTTCAGTGCTCAGCCTTCTTCACAGTCAACTCTCACATCCATACATGACCACTGGAAAAACCACAGCCTTGACTAGACGGACCTTTGTTGGCAAAGTAACGTCTCTGCTTTTCAATATGCTGTCTAGGTTGGTCATAACTTTCTTTTCAAGGAGTAAGCGTCTTTTAATTTCATGGCTGCAGTCACCATCAGCAGTGATTTTGGAGCCCCCAAAAATAAAGTCTGACACTGTTTCCACTGTTTCCCCATCTATTTCCCATGAAGTGATGGGACCGGATGCCATGATCTTTGTTTCTGAATGTTGAGCTTTAAGCCAACTTTTTCACTCTCCACTTTCACTTTCATCAAGAGGCTTTTTAGTTCTTCTTTACTTTCTGCCATAAGGGTGGTGTCATCTGCATATCTGAGGTTATTGATATTTCTCCTGGCAATCTTGATTCCAGCTTGTGTTTCTTCCAGTCCCCTGTTCAGAGGTCCTCTTTGGAGGACCAGGTTGGCATGGGACATCTGCATGGAGTGTCTGCCCCAGAACCTTCCAGAAGCACACCCCTGCTGGTAGACATGTATGTGCATATTCACGATGCTGGAGAGATATAAAAAGGATTTTTTTTTTTTTTAAAGAAAACAGAGAGAGAGCAAATTTCCTGGACTTTCTGTTTCCTTCCATCTAACATCAAATTTATTTCAAGAAATTGAAACAGTATTATACATACATTAAAAAAAATCAATTTCCTGTTAAATGAAATAAATTCACTATCCCTGGAGGTCATGACTATTTACAGTTTCATGTGTATCTTTCTAGATATTTCTATATGCAATAAGCACACATAAAATCAATCAATCAATCGATTTCTCTAGCTAGCTAGCTATCATTTTACCAAAAAGTATTAGCAAGCCCCCAAATGCTCCCTCCCCAGCGGGTACTTCCTATTTCATTCTGTCTCTCAGTGAAATAGCCCTGTAAATCCCTCCACTCATGGCAGGAGCTGAAGAGACTAAGAACTGAGTTCCCCAGCTAAAGGGGATATATGTCCGTAGAGAGATTTAAATATAAAACAGTCCATGTGAACAAAGAAGCAGACTCAGATTTACAGAGAGCCAACTAAGGGTTACTTGTGGGGAGAGGGGAGTGGAGAGGGGCATAATAGGGGTAAGGAATTAAGAGATACAACTTATTAAGCATAAAAGAAGCTTCAGGTATATTGTACAACATGGGGGGTATAGCCAATATTCTGTAATAACTATAGATGGAGAATAATGGAGAATAACTTGTACAAATTGTGAATCACTATATTATATACCTGTAACATATAATACTGTGCACCAGCTATGTCGCTGTTGCTGTTCAGTCGCCCCGCTGTGTCTGACTCTTTGCGACCCCAGGGACTGCAGCACGCCAGGCCTCCCTGTCCCTCACCATCTCTCAAAGTCTGCCCACGCTCATGTCCATTGCATCAGTGATGAGTTGGCTGTTTGCATCAGGTGACCAAAATACTGGAGCTTCAGCTTAAGCATCAGTCTCCTTCCAGTGAGTAGTCAGGGTTGATTTCTTTTAAGATTGACTGGTTTGAGTTCCTTGCTGTCCAAGGGAGTTTCAGGAGTCTTCTCCAGCACCACAGTTTGAAGGCATCAGTTCTTCGGTGCTCAGCCTTCTTTACAGTCCAGCTCTCACAACTGTACGTGACCACCGGGAAGACCATAGCCTTGACTATACGGACCTATGTCAGCAGAGTCAGCTATACCCCACTTTAAAAATAAATGAAAATAAATAAAATAGTCCACGTGAGGAATGCCAACTGCCTTTACAAAATTACATCCTCTTTTTCTCCTGGACTTAATTCCCATTTTCAAAAACACGTATCCTGTCTTCTCTCATCTGTTAGTAAATCCACATTTACTGCAACTTACACGGTGGAGAAGGAAATGACAACCCATTCCAGTGTTCTTGCCTGGAGAATCCCAGGGACGGGGGAGCCTGGTGGGCTGCCGTCTATGGGGTTGCACAGAGTTGGACATGACTAAAGTGACTTAGCAGCAGCAGCACACGGTGGAAGGTAAGTAATCTGCGTCAGGTCATCCAGCTAGCTGAGTGGGCTTTGGGCAGGTCTGGGTGACTCCCAGCCGTCACCTGCCACCTCTGATGAGCTCACTGGCCCCTTCCCAGGCACAGAGATGGTGGGTTTTCTGTCTGCCTCTACTGACCCTTGTTCATCTATTAATACGTGCTCATCTTACTCAGGACAGAAGGAAGGATTCCCTTTGAGATGCCCCAGTCTCATCTCAGGCTGAGCTGGAGGCCTTCAGATGATCTACTAACAGTTTTTGGGGTCGCATTTCCATAATGTAAGCCCCTCCTTTCACCTGTTTGTACCTCTCCTTCTTGACCGCTGAGACTCTCAGTAAGCTCCTGGAGTAGCTTCGTTCATTCTTTTGCTACATCTTCCCTTTCTCCCTAGATGGGACTGTCAACTAGCATATAGTTGGAGTTTCATTTATGAAAGTCTTCCTGACTTTCCTCTCCAGTTCTTGTCCGTGACTCCAGCCCACACCTACTAGTTGATCTACAGCTGCCAATCCTGCCTACAAAGGCCAGTACGGAGTGATAGCATTTGAGAACTGCTTACTTGTCAGTGTTGAGATTGAGAGTTTTTATTTATTTTTCTTTTTTTGGCAGCCCGGTGCGGCATGCGGGATCTTAGTTTCCTTACTAGGGATCGAACCTGCGCCCGCTGAAGTGGAAGTGCGGAGTCTTAACCACTGGACCTCCAGGGAAGTCCGAGATTGAGAGTTTTTAGACACTGAAGTGGATACAGAGAAAGAGCGAGACCTGGGGTTCGGGGCAGTTCTACGTCTAGCTGCGTGGCCCCTGTCCCATCCTATCTCTGGACCCGCAGCTTCTCAATCTACAGAGTCATGACCTGGGTGCCCCACTCCCCCTGGGGGGTGGTGTCTCCCAGCTTCACAGTCTGGTATCTCTAGGGATTCAGTGACCAGGTATTAGCTCTGTAACTAAATGGCCTTGCCCACACCTGACTCTGAGGAGCCACTCTGGGGCCCCATCTGGACCATTTCTGGGTTCCCCCAAGCGAAATGTTGATGAGCAAGTAGGAAATGTTATTTGAAAAGTGACATTTGTATGTTTTAGTGCCAGCATGAAATTCTTCAGCAATCATTCCCAGCGATATGACCATATACCTGAAACCACACCTTGAAAACACTCAGTAGCCTCTTGTTTTAAAACAACTTTTGGGTGCCTATACTGAGATGCCCCAGGTTCCTACGAGGGAGAACAGGCCACCCAGTATGTTCCTCTTCTCATTCCAGTAAGTTCTTGGGAGAAGAACCAGCTTGGACCCATTTATCCACCAAATGGCAACTGTTTGAACCGACAGCGTGTCTGCATCTCCCCCAACCAGCAGAAGGCCACGGTATTTGGATTAATGAACTAGTAAGTTGGTGCCAAGCACAAATACCATAGGCATTTAGCAATAGGAACAGATAACCAAGTTATTCATCAAATTCAAAACTGTTTAGAATGGCTAATGCAAAGCTGAAATAAAGAAGATCCCCAGCTGATGGGTGGCGGGGAAGGGTGCCAATCTAGGAAAAAATCAATCTATTGCTTTATGTGACATTTTCTCTACCACCATGGTTTTCTTTTTTTAATTTGTTGGAGGCTGACGGAATGTTTTCACTTTTACATTAGAGAGTCAGTATAGCACGCTGGCCAAGAACACAAAGTCTGAACAGATACTCTAAAGCTCAGTTATCCCAACTGAAAAATGGGGATATACTTTGGCTGCCTCATAGGGTTATTGTGAAGATTAAATGAGTTAACACAGTGATAGACCACTTAGAACAGATGCTAGGAAGAGAGTAAGTGTTGATAAGTCATTGCCAATGTTAGTTCTTGCCTGGACAATCCCAGGGACGGGGGAGCCTGGTGGGTTGCCGTTTGTGGGGTCGCACAGAGTCGGACACGACTGAAGTGACTTAGCAGCAGCAGTAGCATTCTTATATTACCAACAAGAACCATTGTTTTCATGGTAACAAAGTATCTACTATAGGTTACAAGCCTTTAGACATGTGGGTATTGGGGAGAAATCCTCAGAATTCCCCCAAGGACTTTTATTTTGTTTTTTAAATTAAAAAATTACTTTTTATATAATTTTTAAAGGTCACACTCCATTTACAATTATTACAAAATATTGGCTCTATTTCCCATGTTGCACAAACACATCCTTACAGCCCATCTCACACCCAATGCTTTGTCCCTCCCACTCCCCCAGCCCCACTGCCAACCACAGGTTTGTTCTCTATGCCTGTGAGTCTGCTGCTTCTTCTTTTGTTATATTCACTGGTCTGTTGTATCTTTAAACTTCCACATATAAGTGGTATCATGCAGTATTTGTCTTTCTCTGTCTGATGTACTTCACTTAGCATAACGCCCTCCAACTCTGTCTATGTTGCTGCAGATGATGCTTTGACATCTTGGCAATTTGTAAGTAATGCTGCCATGAATATTGGGGTACATGTTATCTTTCTGAATTAGTCCCCAAGGACTTTTAGATAACCTTGACCTCTGGGTTGGGTTCTAAGTGCATTATCAGTTATACTCAAGTTTTGTTGAGCAACCACTATAAGACAAAGTCTCTCACGTAACTGTAGGGTCATTTCAACAAAGTGATGGACACAGCTGTGTCAAAATGAGGAGAATGAGACTCAGGGAGATTAAGTGACTTGTCCAAGGTCACTGAGAATATAAATGGCAGGGAGAGGTTCAAACCCAGGTCTTGTGGGGCCAAGTCCAGTGTATTTCCCACCAAATCATAGTTATTTCTCATTCTCACCAGGGTTTACTTTTTCCTGTTAGTCAAATAATATGCTCCATATATATAATGATGGCTCATGATTAGAGATGTGCATATGTTTAGAGATATACTGTTTTCCATAAACAAAGATATTAAAATATTTTAAGAAAAGAAAAAATTTCCTGAACCATCTCCCCTACTGTATCCCCACAAAAACTTAGGAAGTTGAAATAGAGAATTTTTTTTTCTTTCTTTTAGGTATTTTTAGGTCAAGTTTTCATAGAGTTTTCATAGAGCACTTACCTGGGCTTAAGAGCCTCTGTGTGTTATGCTCCATTGCTAAGTCGTGTCTGATTCTTTGAGACCCTTTGGACTGTTGCCCGCCAGGCTCCTCTGTCCATGGAATTCTCCAGGCAAGAATACTGGAGTGGGTTGCCATTTATTCCTCCAGGGGATCTTTCCTGATCCAGGGATTGAACCCTCATCTCCTGGCTGCATCGCCTGCATTGGCAGGAGGGTTCTTTACCACTTGAGCCACCTGGGAAGCTGACAGCCTCTGACCGACAGGTAAATATTACACAAAAAGATGTTTAGGGAATGCTATCTACAATATCAATTCATTGGAGTCCCTTCAGACCTCAAGCCATTCAGAGTCTATCTTAAATTCAAAATCAGATGGGCTTCCATCTAGAAATTGGTCACTGACCCAGAACGGGAAGACTTGGATGCCATCTTGGTTCGGTTTCGGTGTCATCTTGGCTTGGGTTTGCTTTACCCTCATTGACTCTTGGCCCAGGTGTGTACATGTAGGGAGCAATACGTTCCCTAGCAATGCACCCCTGAAGTCAGCAGACTCTGCCAATAGCATCTATTTGCTCATGAAGAAACCAGATGCTTGGAGTTTAGGAATCTCCTCTATCAAAACGCTCTCAGCAGAGAAAAATCAAAGCAATGTACAACCTCACCACATGTCTGAAGAGGGTCGTGTCAAGCTTTTCCTTACCATATGACCTTGAGATACCCAAGGACACAAGCTCCCATGAACTCCTTGTTCTGTGGCAGAAATGACCTACCAAACCTAGCAGTGAGGGGTTATTAGCAGGTCTGGACCTGTGAGGGAAGCGATCACGGACCTCCTCACGTCTACAGGTAAGCCAGTCCTCAAGCTCTACAGTTTCCATTTTTAAATTTTGGCCACACCACGAAGGTTGCAGGATCTCAGTTCCTTGACCAGGGATTGAACCTGGACCACAGCAGTGAAAATGCCAGATCCTAACCACAAGACCACCCGGGAACTCCTATAAGCTCTGTATTTCTTTGTGCTTGCATAAATGGAAGCCCATGTGAGAAAACACAGTTGTATTAAAAATCTATTTATTATTTATATTTTACCTCTTTTCCATAAAGGATATTGAATTAAATGTGGCTCAGACGGTAAAGAATCCACCTGCAATAAGGGAGACCTGGGTTTGATCCCTGGACTGGGAAGATCCCCTGGAGGAGGGCATGGCAACCCACTCCAGTACTCTTTCCTGGAGAATCCCATGGACAGAGGAACCTGGTGGGCTACAGTCCATGGGGTCGCAAAGGGTCGGACACGACTGAGTGACTAAGCACAGCACAGCACACAAATGAAAGTTATGTACCCAAACTTCCAAACAAACATGAATTCTCACTCTCTTCAAGGTACCCATTGTTTTGAGGAAACCTGGTAGCTGTTACAACTCTGTGAATGAAACTTGCATCCCCACGTGCTTTTGTGCGAGGACCTGTCAAATCCCCACTCTGACGCAGGGTTTCCACTGTCGGTGGAGCACCGGCTGCCGGGTGGGAAGCCACAGTTCACCTGTAGACCATGGGACAAACTGAAATAAGGACGTGGGCCACTCACAGGTCCTGCAGGACGGACCTGGTGTACCTCAGGGGGCCACACAGGGAGGTCACGGCCAAGGGCGAACAGAGAGACAGGACTCGGGCCACACGCCTTTAGGGGCCGTGGGTAGAGGGTGCTGGGGTTCCTGACCTAAGGCCAGATTGGTCAATTCAAACCAAAAATGTGGGCTTCTGGTGAGCCTGAAGGGGGTCTCAGCTAAGTGGGGCACAAGCGGTGGGTCCTGGGGAGAAGGAGAGACTGTGGATCATGACCATGACCCCTGGCTGTTATTTAGGGCATGCACTTGCACGAGGGGGCTGGTGTCAATTTAAGCTCCCCTCAGGCCTCCTGACCAAACAAAACAGATGCGGAGGCATCGATACCACGGGGTAGCTTAGCTAAACCCTCAGCAGCCCAGCGGATTTGTTCCTATGCGTGCAGGCGTGCTCAGTCGCTCAGTCGTGTCCCACTATTTGCAACTCCAGGGACTGCGGCCCGCCAGGCTACTCTGTCCATGGGATTCTCCAGGCAAGAATACAGGAGTGGGTTACCATGCCCTCCCCCAGGAGATCGTCCCAACCCAGGGATTGAACTCCAGTCTCTTTTGTCTCCTGCATTGACAGGTGGCTTCTTTACCACTAGCACCACCTGGGAAGCCCAGAAGATGCCCTAGTGAGATAGAAGTGAACAAGCTGTAGGGCACTGGTACTCATATACGCTCATCCCGCTGCGTGTCCTGTGAAGGACACAGAATCTAAAAGACTTGGCTGTTTTACCAGATTGTTGACGGAATCTTTTGTTTTCAAGTTTCTGCCAGATTTTCAGACTCTGACAAACCCAGGATCCTGATTCCTGAAAGCTCTTCATCTTGGAGTGTTGCTTTAAACAAAACAATCGAAAAAAGAAAAGTAAACTCAACTGGCAATTTTATCATAGTTTTCTGCATAAACAGTGTCTGCAGCACTTTCATTCTTTACTGTAGTAAATCTGGATATAATAATTTTATAAGGTATGTAGCATGCATTTATGTTTGTCTAGTAGCAGTGACTTTTAATCTTTTGGTGGTGGTTTAGTTGCTAAGTCATGTCCGACTCTTGCAACTCCATGGACCGGAGCCCACCAGGCTCCTCTGTCCATGGGATTATCCAGGCAAGAATACTGGAATGGGTTGTCATTTCCTTCTCCAAAACGGCTGCAGAATTGATGAAACTGTCAGCCATTTAATCATGTCCGACTCTCTGTGACCCTGCGGACTGTAGACCCCCCAGGCTCCTCTGTCCATGGAATTCTCCAGGAAAGAATACTGGAGTGGGCAGTCATTCCCTTCTCCAGGGGATCTTGCCAATCCAGGGATCAAACCTGAGTCTCTCACATTGTGGGCAGATTCTTTACCCTCTAAGCCACAGAGACAAATTCTTAAATCTTTCAAAGACAAAATCTGTAAGATATTTGCATTTGGCATTTTTTTCCCAATTTCTGCCCAAATCACAAAATTTTTTTCCTCCAGCCCTTAGAATTATAAAGTTTCACACCTCAGTGGGCATTCTTGCCTCCTGATCCTTAGGCTCTAATGTGATATCGCATTTTGTCCTTATGGGTCAGATCTGGCTAAGAAACTGTCATCCTTTTAAAAGATGTTCATTTTTTCACCAAGGAAACTGACTTCTGACTGACTTTGTCTGCACACTTGGGCAAGGCAGTCCTTAAATTTTTTCCACCGTCCTGTTCATCGCTCTTCAGAGCAATGTTGCTAAGGGAAGGCAGGCTGAAACTGTCACTCAGTCAAAAGGAGGAAACGAGAGGCCTGTCATCTGAAAGGCTGGATCTCCCCTCTTCAAGTTAAGTCTCTGTTAAGTTTGTTGAATGAATAATGAATGTTGTTTGAAAAGCAAAGCCATTCTCCTGGAGAGCCACAAGGATACTGCAGACACTTAAAAGTTGGGTGAACTTACAGTTGATGTTATAAGTCAAATTCTAGAACAGTGATCTTTAAGGAGGGGTGCCCTTTCGTTTCACGGAAGAGGTGGCAATAAGCCTGCACTCTGTTCAAGCTCAGTTTCATTTGGGTATATCCTGCCTCTCTTCCTGGGCGGCAGACTTTGGGAGAGAGTACCCCTCTAAGACATGACTTAATTTGGGGGCCACACTTGGCAAAAGCAAGTGCTTGAGTTTAATTCGCTTGGTAGCAAGGCTGAAGGGAAAAAAGCCCTTTAAACTTGCAGAACCTTGGCTCCACCTCTCCACCTCTCTAGGCATCAGTTTGGAGAGGCGGAAATGCCAGTACCTCTTCCTGACCGCTTCCCTAGAAGCAGCGAGCATCACTGTGAGAGTGACTTGAGACCCCGCCGCCCCGTCCCTGTGTTAGGAACGCTCCGTGCCTAATCATTTTGTTTCGTATCTCCTCACCTAAGGACTCCTCTATCTGGCCCCCACAGGCTGGTTTAACAGCCAAGTCAAGGGGCATGTGAACTAGGGGCTTCTCATCCTCCGCTGTGTATTATTACACACACTGGGGAGGGATTGAATCAGGCCTCAGAGACGCTTAGAAGGAGAGAAAGCAGACAGAGGTTTCCTAGCGAAGATCACAGAAGCCCTCTTTGAATAAGATGCCAGGTTACGGCAAGACCCTTTTTGTCCTAAATCTAGTTATTAACTAAACACCCGCAAAGGGGGACACAGTTTGCGATAGCGTGGGGAGTGGGCGGAGAAGCCGCCTCTCGTTTGGAATGTTTGCTCAGAGCATAGGCCCCTGTCTGCCACCTGAGAGGGAAAGGGTGGGAGCAGGGTTATTGAAAAAAGGATGCTGGGGACCTCCCTCACCACCACCACAGCTCAGAGGCTCTCGAGGGGGCAAGGACCCTTCCCACAAGGAGAGCACCACACCGCTCTACAAGGAACCAGCTGACTCTTCAGAACAGGGAGAGTCCAGCGCATTGCTAATATCATCTGCCCTGGAAGGTGGCAGCAAAAACCAGGCTCCGGCAGACGGTGGAGCCCGCCTGGCTGTGTGGGTGCCCCACCCACAGCCTTTGTCCGCTCTGTTTGCCATCCAACAAAGTCTGCCCCAGTTGCTAATTGGCGATCGTGTCCCTTATAAGGGAGGCCTGCTTGTTGCCTGCCCTGGTAGTGGAACAGCAGGAAGTCTCTGGGCAAAAAAAAAAAAAAAAAGCCATTTTTGTATATTATACCTCTCCTGGATGGATTTGTGCCAGACTCTTTTCCAGTTCTCCTTCAGCTGCCCTCCAGAGCACAGCCCACTTCTTTTCTAGGGGGTTAGGGCTCAAGACTCCCCTGACAAATCATTCATGTCTGTGATGCACAGGAGAAGATCACAGTCTGTGCACAGGTTTTGCCAATTTCTGCGACACGTGTCCAGAGAACATGCGCAGGCTCACTCTGGTGACATTCTAGGTCATGTCTGTGCTGTGTGCTCAGTCACCAAGTCATGTCCCACGCTTTGCAACCCCACGTACTCTAGCTCGCCAGGCTCCTCTGTCCAGGGAATTGTCCAGGCAACAATACTGAAGTGGGTTGCCATTTCCTCCTCCAGGGGATCTTGCCCACCTAGGGATGGAACTCATGTCTCGTGCGCCTCCAGCGCTGGCAGGTGGATTCTTTACTACTGAGCCACCTGGGAAGCCCTGTGCTTGTGAGAGAGGACCCTAAAGCCAGAAGGAGAAGGTGATGGATCTTCTCCAGGTGAAAGCCTGCCACACTCAGTGCGACCTGCAATTCTGACCCGTGAGCTGGGCGCGCGGAGCTCTGTCGCCGCTGCGCTTCAGCTCAGCCGGAAGGTAAATAAATACAGCGGGGAAAACTCGTCCCTGGGTTAGCTCCTGCCGCCCAGAGAGACGCCCCGAGTCTCCCACTTTGAGAACATTCAACTTCGACGCCTAAAAGAAACGCGCGGCTCATCATTTCCGCTAGATGGCGCGATGTCCCCTAATCCGTCCGCAAGACACCCGATTTATAAAAATAAATACAATCCGACGCCTTCCGAAACCACATCACATACTAGCAGCTCGCAGGCTCCCATCAGAAAAAAAAAAAAAACAAACTAAATCTGGGGGAATTGACTCTACGTCCGAGCAAATCTAACGCAATCACATTAACAGGCTGCAATCAAGAATTGCACGGGGGCGCCCCCTTCATCGGCCCTCCCCCTGGGTACACCTGTTCCCCTGCCCCAGCGCTTCCGCTGGGATGGGCCACGGCTCGAACCACGCGCGGAGCCTTCTCTGCTCGGAGCTCGCCGGGTCCACCTGTCCGCTTAGGAACACCAGGGCCCCCCGGGATCCTACTCCTTAAGCACTCAGCCCAAGCCCCTCATCTTCCTGCGCACCTGCCCTTCCAGGCAAGGGACCACTCGGACCCGAGCCCACACGGAGCGCAGCGTCGATGCCCCCGGGGCCGGCACTCGAGCCGCGGCTCTAACTAGGTAGCCTGGCGTAGGGCAGGGGTACACGGCCCGGGCGAGTCCGGCCAGTGAAGGCTCACGGCGGGACGGCCGGGTGGCCCGCTCGGTCTCAGGCCCCGCGGGCCGATCGGAAGGGCCGCCCGAGGAGGAGGTGGCAGCGCGGGAGAAACGGAGCTCCCAGCACGCGCACAGTGGTACAGACGGTCGCCGGGTGTGCCCAACCGCGCGCGCTGCGGGCTGCCGAGGAAGAGCATTTTAGGGAAAAAAAAGAACAAATACCAAACCACAAAAACTTTACTGCTGCCAAGAGCTCAAGCGATCGAGTCGCAGCAAAGCTCCAAATCTGGGCAAGATGAAAGCAAGATGAGACGCAGGGTTGGAGCGGGGGGAGAGGTGGGAACCAAAGCGGTGCGGTGGCCCGGGCAAGTGGCGGCGGCGGCGGCGCCTCGGGGCTGTCAGAGCCGGGTTGGTCAGGCTCCCGGCGCGCGCTTACCTTGGCGGCTGCATGAGCCCCTGCAGCCCGCGGGGGGTGGCGCTGGCCGGGCGGCGGGAGAAGAGGGGGTGCCGGGGCGCCGCTCTCGGCCCCGGGGCAAGGTGGGAGGGGCTCGGCAGGCGCTGGTCCCCGCCACCCCGGCCGTTTCAGCAGCGGCCCGGGGCGCGCCGCCTGCTCCCGGGCTGCATGCCTGCGAGCGCCTGGAGGAGCCGGCCCGAGAGCGAACCGCGAGTGCTTCCCCAGCCCAGAGGCTCGGGAGGCGCAGCCGGCGCTCGGGAGACAACTGCCGAGTCGGGCTGCTCGGGCCAGCCCCCTCCCTCGCCCGGCCCCCGCCCGCCGCCGCCGCCGCCGCCGCCGCCGAGCGCTCGGCGTCGCGAGGTTCGTTTGCGCGCGGAGGGGAGGGGGTGGGCCGGGCGCCCAGGGCGCGGGCGGGGGGCGAGGCGGGCGGGGCCGGCGGGGAGGGGGCGGGAGAGGAGGCGGAGGTGCGGACTCAGATTGCCCTGTCCTCCGCGGCCGCACCTTCCCGCATCAGCACCGGTTGAGGGGTGGGCTGGGGGTGCGCACGCTGCAAATGGAGACTTCCCTAAACCGCGCCCGGGTCAGGGGGGAGCGGGCGACAAGTGCGGCGACCCTCGAGGCGCCTCCAAGTTTCCTAATCTCCCTCTAGGATGCCCGGGAGAGCACGTTTCCATCATCCTTTCCAAGGTGGTCCAAGGGTCAGGGACCGGGGCGGGGTCGGGGGCAGTTGCTCTGAGGTTTCTGGAATAGACCTTCGCTTCCAGGAGAAATGCCGCTGCTGTCTCCAGAGACACACCTTTGTTGCAGACTGAGATGTTTAAGACTCTTCTGTTGGAAAACCAACACACGTATGTTAAATGTGTAATGCACGAATACATTGTTGCGTACAAAGCTGAGGCATATCTAGAGAATAAAGACGACTATATTACGTCCCCTCCACCTTGCAGCCGCTCCCCAGCGGTCACCTCGGGTCGGGGTGTGCTCCGCTGCGGGTCTTTCTCCTCCTTGCTCTGCCCTTTTACCCGCACACGCGCGGATTGCAAGTGGATTCTCACGGGCTTTTCAAAAGAAATGTTTCACCGCGCGGCGCACGCACACACTGGCGAGAACACGGCCACTTGAGCTGCGATAAATTCCCCAGAGGCTTCCGGAATCCGGAGAAAGATCCGGATCCCTGCAGTGACACACAAGGAGCCACCCCATCGCCCGCAAAATCTGAAACTGCAGCTGGGCCCTGAAGTCAGCCGGAGCACACAGCTCACGCCCCTGTTAGCGTTGCGCGGCTGGAGAAATTGGCCAGAGCATTTCAGACGGGGTGATGCCCTTGGTGTTTTGTTTTTTAACAGAAAACAAGCTGTCTTTGGATTTGGATGTGAGGAGACCTCTTTGGATTTGCAAAATAAAAAGGTATTATCTACATTAAAACGTGATCGCTGTTTATGCTGTGGTCCTGAGGGATGTGGTTTGAACTCTATGTTCTGTGTTTTATTGGCATTGAGATAGTCTATAGCTGGGATATAAATAAAATCCATGTGATTTAGCAGGAAGAGATTGGGTGTTGGGATCGCTGGTTTCTATAATTAGCTCTGACCTTGGGCAAGAGTTTTAGCTTTGCTGGGCCTCAGTTTCCTCACCTATAAATAGAGGAGTTGTGCTAGATGTTGGGAGAGGGAGCCGGAGGGGGAGAGATCCAGCCCTAACAGTTGGTGAAAACTGATTTCTTCCTTCCTCTGTCTTTCAACTCAGCTCTAACCTCTCCTCCTTAGGGATGGCTATTCCAGCACCACATGTTTCCCTTCCTAATAGTGATCTCACTTCGCAGTTATGCACTGGTCAGCATGACCCTTACATAGTGTGTCCTCCCATCAGACTGTAAGCACACTGAGGGCAGGAGTCTGGACCACTGGGGTCCTCATTGCATCCCCAGCATTTACTACAGTGCCTAGCACTTGACAGGCATGCCACAAGAATCTCTGAATCACTATCACCCAAATAGACAATTTCTTATTGCTTGTCCAACTCCCTTGTCATTTTTACAAAGATCTGTAAGTGGAAACATTTTAAAATGAAACCTTTGGAAAGGACCCAGCAGGGTTTTCCCTTCTTGGGGGACAAACACTTCACTGCCTAGATGAGGACAGACGATCCTCAGCTTAACCAAAGGTCGTGGAGACAGCTAGCTGCTATTTACCTTGATGAGCACCGGCTCCTATGGAGGCAACAACGAATATGAATGTTACTCATTAAAGTGCTTGATTAAGTTGGAACCAGGCAAAGGCAGTTGCAATGCACACACGAGCAGTCAGACTTAAATGAGGCCATGGGGTGTGTTTAGGGTGCAACTGAACAAATGTACATGCTCTCAACCAACCATCTAAAACACTCCTGATATCAAGTTCCAGGGAATGCTTGTCTTTCTTTACTGCAAAGGATCTGAATTCCTTAAAAAAGATGAACAGGAAATGGGCTAACCTGGGTCCAAGAGTTTAAAAAAAATTAAAGCCATTATGAAAAAAGGGGTGGAGAGGGGAGTGAAGGTCTAATGCAGCCTGAGACTAATATCTGTAAGTTTCTCTCTTGTTCCGTGTACAGAGTTGCTGGGAGAGGTTAAAATCTGGCTTTACATTTATAGAGGAAAATGAGAGGGGTGTGGTTTTCACCCCTTCTCGGCTACTTTTTTCTTTTCTCTTGTTTTCAAGGGATAGGTACAGCCCTGGATGCTCAACCCAAGTCCCTTGCACAAGCTTCTGGTTTCCACAGTGAGCCTTAGTCTGCTGGGAAGTGTGCCGTGTGGGTGAGGCTGATCAGGCTGGTGCCTTTGGGTGGAGGCGCCACCCCCCAGTGCAGGGAGCCCTGTGTTACTGGGGTGTGGAGCACGGAGCTGTTTCTGGTGAGCGGTGGCACCTGTAGGAAAGAGCGCACCCTCTGAAAGTAAATTCCCGATGAAACTGATTAAGGCTTCTTCCCAGCTGGCAAAGCAGTGTGAAGTGAACTGGCATGACTCTCCACTGAGGGCTGGCACCTTGACTGTCACTTTGGATTGAGTACCACTCCATCATGGTTTTCCGGGTAAATTCAGGTTCAAAAGTAAAAGTGAAGCTTAAAGGAGAAGCAGGTCAGGAGCTGTCATAGGAGCCTCTTAAAGAGAGAGGGACTGGCTGTCCCACACCTGGCTTCAGTGAGACACAAGGAGGAAGTGGATGCTGAGGACTTAATTCATTTGGCATAGACCTGAAGAAGCGGCACGGGGTGGGTTGCATCCCAGAGGCATTGCCTGCTCTAATAAACCCAGTGCGTTTTGTGTCAAGCAGTTATTCTACAGCTGGCTCTGTGCTGGACCCTGCAGCAGGCACTTACTTGAGGAACACAGCCTCTGCCCGTAAGACACTTGCAGTCCAGCAGGAGAAAGGAAGGCGGAGCAGTGAAGTCTCAGTAGCTGGGGTTTGCGGGGGGTGGAGCCTCAGCAGCTCCATTTTTCATTTCATCAGCTTCTGTCCTCATATAATTATAGTGACACAGAGTGTTTGTGCAAATGCAGCTTTAAGGCCAGACTCTGGCCTTCCCTTCCAACCAGACTGCTGCTCATAAGTTGCTATAGACTCTCTGGAGTTGACACTACAAGGTAAGGGGTGGACAGTGTCATAGGATTTAGAAGGTAGGTTCATCACTGGTTGGAAGGATTGGGAGCAAGTCTTTATGGAAGAGGTGTCATTGGAGATGGTCTCCGATGGGTGGACTTGATTTTAGTCTGGATGTTAGGGGAGCAGGGAGAGTGTTCCAGGCGGAGGGTTGGGGGGAGCCCCATGAATAAAGTCCTGGAGATAGCAAAATGTGGGAAGTTCAATAAGGAATGGTTAAGTCTAGTTGGAATTTATGGGCTGGAATAGAGATGTGATGGAGAAGGAGGTTAGGGCCACCATGTAGGGAAGCTCAGCTGCAGAAGGGCTAATAGGAAACCACGAAGGTTACTGAGTAGAGAAATAACGAAAGTGAAGCTTCACTTTAGGCAGGTCAATGAAAGATGGTTTGGAGAGATAAGAGTTGGGCAACCACCCAGAAGAGTCTGTGAATCTTGACACATTATTGTCGGGAGCATGACCCAGGGTGCTAAGACTGTACTGGGAGGTACAGAGCTGTAGAAGACACAAATGCTTTGCAGAAGTGGATGACAGAGGAGTATCAAGGTCGGTGTCAGATGGGGTGAGTTCTCATTACAGAGACTGGGAAGTTATGAGAAACTTGGGAGGGGGTAGATGGCGATTGGGCCAATCACCATTGTCTTTGCATGGGGGGGGAGCCCCAAAATTCCATAGAGAAAATCACTTAGTTTTCCATATTTGACAGCAGGTACGTAAGTTTAAACTAAAACCCAGTGCTTGCGCTCACTGTAAGAAAAGCAGCCCTAGTTAGTTCATTGTTCCTCTGCAGCTTTTCTCCCCACAGGCCAGTCACTGCTGCCTGATGGTGTGTTAGTCACTCAGTCGTGTCCGACTCTGCGATCCCAAGGACTACAGCCCGCCAGGTTCCTCTGTCCATGGAATTCTCCAGGAAAGAATACTGATGTGGGCAACCGTTTCCTTTTCCTGACCCAGGGATCAAACCCCGGTCTCCTGCATTGCAGGCAGATTCTTTACCGTCTCAGCCACCGCTGTCAAGACCAAAGTAAGGCAAAATAAAGGTTGCTTTTTCTTTCTTTGGTTAGGTAAGCAAACCATCAGCTCAGGAATATAAAGAAAACAAAACCTCTCTTTACTGTCGTTTCATGCCTTGGGACAATGGAATAAGGTGGTGGAAAAAGCAGGCTTTTCTGACTGATTTAGCCAGGAGGAGAGCTGGAGGGTTCAGGCAGCCACAGCTGCAGGAGAACAGCTGGAATGTGGTGGGCGAGCATAGCCACCCACCCCACAACAGCATCCACAGAAGCCTGTTTTTGACAGTTCAGAAATGGGGGAAGTGGGGAGCAGCTGGCACTGCAGCTCCTCATGGTGACATGGCCAGAGGGCAAGGCTTGCCAATTTCTTTGTCTCAAGGCAGGATCAGTTCGGGTTTGGTTTTGCTATTGTTTACTGAATGCTGACTGTGCCAGAACATTCTATGTTATAGATGCTTCCTTCCTCCTCATAGTGCTCTCTTTTGTTCAGTTGCAAAGTCGTGTCTGACTCTTTGCAACCCCATGGACTGCAGCACATCAAGCTTCCCTGCCCTTCACTATCTCCTGGAGTTTGCTCAAACCCATGTCTACTGAGTCGGTGATGCCATCCAACCATCTCGTCCTCTGTCGTCCCCTTCTCCAACTTTCAGTCTTTCCCAACATCAGGGTCTTTTCCAGTGAGTCAGTTCTTCACATCAGGTGGCCAAAGTATTGGAGCTTCAGCTTCAGCATCAGTCCTTCCAATGCACACTCAGGGTTGATATGCTTTAGGATTGACTGCTTGTATCTTCTTGTTGTCCAAGGGACTCAAGAGTCTTCCCCAGCACCACAGTTCAAAAGCATCAGTTCTTTGGCGCTCAGCCTTCTTTTTGGTCCAACAAGTCTCACATCCACACATGACGACTGGGAAGGCCGTAGCCTTGACTGAGGAGATCTTTGTCGGCAAAGTGACGTCTCTGCCTTTTAATACACTGTCTAGGTTTGTCATAGCTTTTTGTCATAGCAACCCTCTGAGAGGGTGCAGATATTCTTATTTTATCAACAACTGAGATTCAGAGAAGTCAATGAGTGAATGAGCACGTGGTATAGTCAGGATCTGAATCCATGTCCAAGTCCCCAGACAGTGCATTTCCCACTAAGAATGTGTCCCATTTTCCCGACCATCCTCCTCCACCTCTCCTGCTCAGGGTTAAGCTGGAAACGTCAGTGCCCACAACTCCACAGAGCAAGCTTGGGCCCTACTTTTGGCAGCACTGCCAAGGCTGGTGGAGAAATATGTAGTGCTATCACTCCAGCCACATGCACTCGATGTTCATCGAGCAAGATCTGCTGATGGGATGTTGTTCTGGTAGGTTTTGGAAGTCTTTGTTAGTTTGTGAACCAAGGGGAAGGGCAGCCAGATTGCTGGGTTCCTTTAAATATTCAGATGTGCTTCCCAGGATGTAACTGAGTCACAGCCATCCCTGTGGCTCTTAGGATGGTGTTCACATTTGGATCCTTTGGAGAGGAGCTCCCTGACTGATATAAATAAATTCTCATTGATCAACTGGGGTTTTCACCTTGCTCCCTGACTAACTCACCAACATCTTCAGTAAAATGATTCATTAACATGTGAAAGCCAGATCTCTTGACCCTCCCAGAACCTGGCCCTCCTGGAATAAACTTAATTTAAAAATCTATTTCTTTTCCAGCTGAATTAATATTAGATTTCATGATTTGGGGCTTCCCTGGTGGTTCAGATGGTAAAGAATCTGCCTGCCAGTGTAGGAGACCCAGGTTCAATCCCTGGGTCGGGAAGATCCCCTAGAGAAGGGAATGGCAACCCACTCCAGCACTCTTGCCTGGAGAACTCCATGGACAGAGGAGCCTGGTGGGCTACAGCCCATGGGATCCCAAAGAGTTGGACACGACTGAGCGACTAACACTTTCATGATTTTAAACTTTGCTTTATCAATTGTTAAGCATTTAAAAAGAACAAGGAATACAACACTTAATTCAAATATTTTTACAAATAAACAATAGTACATTAAAAAAAAAAAAGAAAAAGAAATTCTACCTCATGCGTGGAGGTCTTGTTGATTTTGTTTTCCAACCCAAACTGGGTTTTAAAGGCACTCCTGAGAACACACCAGGTATTGAATCTAGTCCACAAATAAGAAAAATTCAGACACAGATTGGAGTAGGGACCCTCAAGGATCTCCAATTGTCTGGAGGTACTGTTTATGGGGTTAAATTATTTTTTAACAGAAGAGGCCACTGGCATTCAAAAACATATAGATCAGTTAGGCTAAGGCTGGAGTGCTGTAATCAAGAGACTGAACAATAATATGACTTAAAGAATAAAATTTATATATGTTTTCTGGCACAGTCCTGGTGGGCGCTTCAGACTCCATGTGCGCATTCTGGGATTCAGGTTATTTTCAAGTCATTGTTCCATGCCCCCCAGAGCCTTTTGGTGACTTGCATAATCAAAGCCATAAATAAATGGTTTCTGCTTGCATCATCATTTCTCCTAACGTGCCACTGGATGAAGTCACAGGTCCATTCCGAGCTGCAAGGGAGGCTGGGAAATTAATATAGTTAGGCAGCTGTTCTGTTTCCACGGAACAAGGGAGCTTCAGTTTTGGTGGACAACTGGCGGTATTTGGTGAACAGCTAGCAGCACCATGTCCGTCTGGCACATGGCACAGAGAAGGAAGTGTTGGCTGTGGGCTCCGAATACCTGGGTTTGAATCCTCGCTCTGCTGTTCCTAATTGGACAGGCTGCCTTATCTCTCAGAGTTTTGCTTATTTCCACTGCTGTGCCCCTCTTATTGCTCGATGGCCTCAGTCAAGGTTGCAGGGAATGAAAACCAGCTTGAGCTAGATTTGAGGAAAGGGAGATTTAGTTTATGGTCCAAGTTATCCCACAGAACCCAAATGCAGGAAGTATACATGAACCTTGGTAGAAAAGGATCAGAATTAGAGCTGGAAGCATTTGATGGGAACAGGAGGAAAGAGGGAAATTCCAGGAGTCAGCCATCGATTAGCAAGTCCTGTTGGTACTAACTCCAAAATCAGTCCTGACGGCACCTACTTTCTCCCTCTCCACCTCCTAGCCTAGTCCAGGCCACCCTCACGCCTTGGCTGAACCAACACAGCAGCCCGTGACTAGGCTCTCTGCCTCTGCTCATGCATTCAAATCCATTCTCACACAGCAGTCAGAGTAAAGTGTAGCTACAGTAACGAGATTGTGTCTCCTGTTTGAGACCTGCAATGTCTTTCCCACAGCACACAGAATCAAATCCCAGCTCCTTACCCTGGTTTACCAAACCCACAAGACCCAGCTCCTGCTCTGTCTTTGACCTCATCTACTGCTCTGCCCTCTTACACTTTGCTTCAGCTGCAGGGCCCAGCTGTAGCCATTCAAGTCATCTAAAGCTTGCTTCTGCCCCAGGGCCTTCTTTGCATTAGCTGTTTTCTGTGCCTGGGGTGCTCTCATCACTTCCTCTTCTTTGTTATTCAGAGCTCAGTATAAAATGCCAGAAACATCTATTTATTAAGTCCTGCATGTCCCACTCTTTGAGACCCTAGAGACTGTAGCCTGCCAGGCTCCTCTGTCCATGGGATTGTCCAGGCAAGAATATTGGAGTGGGTAGCCATGTCGTTCTCCAGGGGATCTTCTTGACTCCGGGATCGAGCCTAGGTCTTCTGCATTGCAGGTGAATTCTTTAACTTTTGAGCCACCAGTGAAGCCCATTAATTAAGTCACCAACTTTAATTCTCTTGATAGCAGTTATCACAATTGATAGTTTTCTCACTAATTTATTCATTGCTATCCAATCCCCAGACTCTGTCACCCCAGTAAATGTAATGTAATATAAGAGCAAGGAACTATCTTGATCTTTAATTGTTTAGTAATATTTGTTGAATAAAACAATGAGTAAGCAAACCCTCGTCCAACAACAAAAGAGAAGACTCTACACATGGACATCACCAGATGGTCAACACCGAAATCAGATTGATTATATTCTTTGCAGCCAAAGATGGAGAAGCTCTATACAGTCAACAAAAACAAGACCCGGAGCTGACTGTGGCTCAGATCATGAACTCCTTATCGCCAAATTCAGACTGAAATTGAAGAAAGTAGGGAAAACCAGTAGACCATTCAGGTATGACCTAAATCAAATCCCTTATGATTATACAGTGGAAGTGATAAATAGATTTAAGGGACTAGATCTGATAGACAGAGTGCCTGATGAACTATGGACTGAGATTCATGACACTGAACAGGAGACAGGGATCAAGACCATCCCCATGGAAAAGAAATGCAAAAAAGAAAAATGACTGTCTGGTGAGGCCTTACAAATAGCTGTGAAAAGAAGAGAAGTGAAAAGCAAAGGAGAAAAGGAAAGATATAAGCATCTGAATGCAGAGTTCCAAAGAATAGCAAGAAGAGATAAGAAAGCCTTCCTCAGCGATCAATGCAAAGAAATAGAGGAAAACAACAGAATGGGAAAGACTAGAGATCTCTTCAAGAAAATTAGAGATACCAAGGGAATATTTCATGCAAAGATGGGCTCGATAAAGGACAGAAATGGTATGGACCTAATAGAAGCAGAAGATATTAAGAAGAGGTGGCAAGAATACACGGAAGAACTGTACAAAAAAGATCTTCACGACCCAGATAATCACGATGGTATGATCACTCACCTAGAGCCAGACATCCTGGAATGTGAAGTCAAGTGGGCCTTAGAAAGCATCACTACGAACAAAGCTAGTGGAGGTGATGGAATTCCAGTTGAGTTATTTCAAATCCTTAAAGATGATGCTGTGAAAGTGCTGCACTCAATATACCAGCAAATTTGGAAAACTCAGCAGTGGCCAGAGGACTGGAAAAGGTCAGTTTTCATTCCAATCCCAAAGAAAGGCAATGCCAAAGAATGCTCAAACTACCGCACAATTGCATTCATCTCACACGCTGGTAAAGTAATGCTCAAAATTCTCCAAGTCGGGCTTCAGCAATATGTGAACCGTGAACTTCCTGATGTTCAAGCTGGTTTTAGAAAAGGCAGAGGAAACAGAGATCAAATTGCCAACATCCGCTGGATCATCAAAAAAGCAAGAGAGTTCCAGAAAAACATCTATTTCTGCTTTATTGACTATGCCAAAGCCTTTGACTGTGTGGATCACAATTAACTGTGGAAAATTCTGAAAGAGATGGAATACCAGATCACCTGACTTGCCTCTTGAGAAACCTATATGCAGGTCAGGAAGCAACAGTTAGAACTGGACATGGAACAACAGACTGGTTCCAAATAGGAAAAGGAGTACGTCAAGGCTGTATATTGTCACCCTGTTTATTTAACTTCTATGCAGAGTACATCATGAGAGACGCTGGACTGGAAGAATCACAAGCTGGAATCAAGATTGCCGGAAGAAATATCAATAACCTCATATATGCAGATGACACCACCCTTATGACAGAAAGTGAAGAGGAACTAAAAAGCCTCTTGATGAAAGTGAAAGTGGAGAGTGAAAAAGTTGGCTTAAAGCTCAATATTCAGAAAATGAAGATCATGGCATCTGGTCCCATCACTTCATGGGAAATAGAACAGTGGAAACAGTGTCAGACTTTATTTTTTGGGCTCCAAAATCACTGCAGATGGTGACTGCAGCCATGAAATTAAAAGACGCTTACTCCTTGGAAGGAAAGTTATGACCAACCTAGATAGCATATTCAAAAGCAGAGACATTACTTTGCTAACAAAGGTTCGTCTAGTCAAGGCTATGGTTTTTCCTGTGGTCATGTATGGATGTGAGAGTTGGACTGTGAAGAAAGCTGAGCGCCGAAGAATTGATGCTTTTGAACTGTGGTGTTGGAGAAGACTCTTGAGAGTCCCTTGGACTGCAAGGACATCCAACCAGTCCATTGTGAAGGAGATCAGCCCTGGGATTTCTTTGGAAGGAATGATGCTAAAGCTGAAACTCCAGTACTTTGGCCACCTGATGCGAAGAGTTGACTCATTGGTAAAGACTGATGTTGGGAGGGATTGGGGGCAGGAGGAGAAGGGGACGACAGAGGATGAGATGGCTGGATGGCATCACTGACTCGATGGACATGAGTTTGAGTGAACTCTGGGAGTTGGTGGTAATGGACAGGGAGGCCTGGTGTGCTGTGATTCATGGGGTTGAAAAGAGTCGGACACGACTGAGTGACTGAACTGAACTGAACTAAACAAAAAAGTATGCTTATTGTTTGTAGCTCTTTTAAAACAATAAAATTTGAACCACTGTCTATTTCAACACAAAGCCCATATCATTTAAACTTCTATTCTTCCATTACACAGACCATAACTGATTTAAACCACTTCCTACTGTTGGATATTTACTGAACATAAAGTCTGCACATTCTCCATTATTTCCTGGAACACATTTGTGAGATAACAGAATCAAAGGATACGCTTTTTTTTAAAGGTTTATTTTATGTTTTGGCCATGCCTTAGGGCATGTGGGATCTCAGTTCCCCTCCCAGGGATCAAACCTGCACCCCCTGCATTGGAAGTGCAGAGTCCTTCCCGCAGGACTGTCAGGGATTTCCCCTGGATGCACATGTTTTTGAGGTTCAATGTAAAGTAAGGCCTTCCCAGGTGGTGCTAGTGGTAAAGAACCCGTCTGCCAATGCAGGAGACATAGGAGACTCAGGATCGATCCCTGGATTGGGAAGATCCCCTGGAGGAGAGCATGGCAACCCACTCCAGTATTCTTGCCTCTAGAATCCCATGGACAGAGGAGCCTGGAGGGCTACCGTCCAAAGGTGGCCCTATGGACTGTGTGTATACACACACACACACACACACACACATTCCATGAGAGATATGTGTGTGTGTGTGTGTGTGTGTATGGAAGGAAAATTATGACCAACCTAGACAGCATATTAAAAAGCAGGGACATTACTTTGCCAACAAAGGTCCGTCTAGTCAAGTCTATGGTTTTTCCAGTAGTTATATATGGATGTGAGAGTTGGAAAAACCTGAGTGTCGAAGAATTGATGCTTTTGAACTGTGGTGTTAGAGAAGACTCTTGAGAGTTTGGAGAAGACTCTTGAGAGTCCCTTGGACTGCAAGGAGATCCAACCAGTCCATCCTAAAGGAGATCAGTCCTGGGTGTTCATTGGAAGGACTGATGTTGAAGCTGAAACTCCAATACTTTGGCCACCTGATGCAAAGAGCTGACTCATTTGAAAAGACCCTGATCCTGGGAAAGATTGAGGGCAGGAGGAGAAGCGGACGACAGAGGATGAGATGGTTGGATGGCATCACTGACTCAATGGACATGAGTTTGAGTAAACTTTGGGAGTTGGTGATGGGCAGGGAGGCCTGGCATGCTGCAGTCCATGGGGTCGCAAAGAGTCGGACACAACTGAGTGACTGAACTGAACTGAATTGAACTGATATACATATATTTGTATACACACACACACACATACATATCATGGAATATTACTCAGCCATCAGAAAAGATGAAACCTTGCCATTTTCAGCAACATGGCTAGACCTAGAGTGAAGTAAGAGAAAGACAAATATTATATGATATCACTTATACGTGGAACCTAAAAAGTGCAAATGAATCTATTAGAGAACAGTAACAGACTCACAGACATAGAAAACAAACTTGTGGTTACCAAAGGGGAAAGCAAGGCAGGGGAGAGAGAAATTAGGAAGAGGGGATTGACAGATACACACTACTATATATAAAATAGATATAAAACCAGGATTTACTACATAACACAGGGAATAAGATAATATCTTGTAATATCCTATTATGGAAAATAATCTGAAAAAATATATAACTGAATCACTTTGCTATATACCTGAAACAGACATAGTACTGTAAATCAACAATACTTCAGTCAAAAAAAACCACAAAAAAACCCTTTCTTGATAAAATAAAAAGTTAGCAAATACATATTTGTTTCCCCTCCTCCCCTTTTTTTTCTGATATCTGTGAGCTCCCCAAATCACTGGATCCGCTGCTTTCAGTGGCCGGCTTTCCATGTAACTGTGGTATGTGTTCTGTCTTAGGGCTCCCCGAGTGGCACTAGTGGTAAAGAACCCACCTGCCCATGCAGGAGACACAAGAGACCAGTGTTCCATCCCTGGGTGGGGAAGAGCCCCTGGAGGAGGGCATGGCAACCTACTCCAGTATTCTGCCTGAAGAATCCCATGAGCAGAGGAGCCTGGTGGGCTGCAGTGCATGGGCTCACAAAGAGTGGGACATGACCAAAGTGACTTAGCACGTACGCAGGCGTTCTGTCTAAAGGGGAAGCTTGCTACACTTTTTGCAGTGAGCCCCAGAAGAATGATGCCAACTCCCTTCAAACGCTAGGAAGGCGTTTCTTTACCCACAGTGGGAACTGGGGCTCCTCTGGCATCACCCCAAGGAGGAGGCTGTGCTACCAAGTACAGGGGGGCCTCGCTTACACCGCAGGGCTGGTACAACTGTGGTGGGGGTGGGCATACTCAGCCCAGGAGAGAAGTTACCTTGGCACTAAGGAAGGTCCTCTGATCATAGGCTTGAGAAGATTCTGGAAAGCAAACTGAGGCAACGTGCAGGCAACATCTTCTCCACTACTAATTCTCTCCTCTTCCTCCCCATCTCCTGACTTCCTCAGATGGATTCATTTTAGGAACCTCGGGGGCCTCCAGGGAAATTATTTAGGGGGCCAGTTTATGCAGCCAAAGTTAACTTGCTTGTTTTTAAATAACCAGGGTCTGGACATTGAATTTTTAATTTAGAAAACTCCAAAAATAAAGCAAGAGGCTAAAGGTAAGTAAAAAGAAAGCTTCATGATTTCCCCTATTGTTGGAGAAAAAAAATGAAAAATGCGTGGAGGAGCTTTTGGTCCAGAGCCGCAAACATGCATGATCAGTTACATGGATGCAGAGCCATGGCAGGAGGTGGGGCCCCCCTTATCGCTGTCGGTGACTGCATCCATGCTAATTCTCAGGGCGGGAGACTTTGGAGGTATGATTAGGCGACTAGAAGGCAGTCTCCTATTTCTGAGAGAACAATCCTCGCCCCACTCCGCGTGTGATCTGCAGTAAGATCTTGGATTTGACCTATGCCTTCTGTGTCTCGAAGGATCAGTGATTGCGATTCGGTAACAGGACAGGACCAGCTCGCCTTTCTCTCTCTCTATCCTTCCCTCACTCCCAAGAATAACCTCCATTTCGTTGGAATCAGGTTTAAGCAGCAACCTTATGAGATGCCAGAGGCAAACTGGAACCCACCGTCAATGTGTTTTGGGGCCCTGACTGCCCCGCCCCCCAGAGCTGTCTTACAAATGAATAGGCTCGGTCTCTGGCGCGGAGTCCCCACCGAGACCGCTTGGTTTGCATTTCTACTCATCCTGGGGGCTTACCTTGCTATCATACTGCGTACCTGGGGGTGGTGGTAGGGGTAGGGGGTGTGTGGGTGTTGTCCACTTGGAGATGACAAGGGCTTGGGAAATGTAATTTTAAAAAAATCTTCTTAAAGGTTGCTAAGGAGAGCTTGCAGCTGGGTGGAAGCTCGGAGGGAGAGGCGCCGGGCAGCACTAGTGCGGAGCGGGTCGTCCCCTCTCCACCCACCAACCAGGGCAGGGCCCAGCGGAGAGCTCCCCTGAGGTGGTCCAGGCACAGCTCGGAAGGCATCTGCCCTTCCTCGGGCCTGTGGCTTTCCGCGAGCGGGCAGGCTGGGGAGAGGGATTCTCGAGTTCAAAGAGCCACCTGTTCCCCGCGGAGGAATTGGGGGCAGGCGAGAAGGGCGGTGGTGGGTGCGGCGGGGCGGGGGGGGAGTCCCCCGGAAAGAGAGCAGGTGGCAGATTGCCTTCAGGAAAAGAATGCCCAGGGGACCGGAAAGCCAGTACTTTGGATCCCAGACCCCTTGACCCTGGGAAGACCAACTGGCCGGAAGTCATGGGCACTTCTCAGTGATTAAACATTTTGCACGCTTTCACACGGGTTTAGCACTTTTATTATGTGGTTGAAAAGTACTCATACTGGGACAAAAAAATCTATAAATAAAAATTCGTTAATGAATGTGTGAAATCATAACCGAACCTATAAATTAATACAAGTTAAAAACTCAGGTGCGTGAGGCGTGTCACGTGGTATGGAAAATGCTTGTCTTCAGGGGCCCCGGCAGCGCCCCAGATACCTGGGGACGTGGCCTACAGGGAACCCAGTAGAAGAGCGTTTAAAACATCAGCCCCCTCCCCGCAGTAATCTTAGTGATGAGGGGTCGCTGAGTTTCCAATTCTGTATCTTCAGCCCAGATTGGACCCTGACTTTTAGCGCTCATATCCAGATGCTTTGGGCTACATGGATATCTGGCAGGCAAAACTCATTTCCAGATTGAATTTTTCTCCGTCTGAGTTAGAAACCTAGAAGTTATCCTGGATTCTTCCCTCTCTTTCAGTGATGCCATGACCTGTTTCGCCCGTGGCCATATTTGGCCAACTTTGCTTCCTAAAGCTCCTCTGTAACCCCCTACTCCACCCATCTCTGTCTCTTGACGCTCCTGGCCTGGCTCAGGCCAGCAGTGGTCCTTGTCAGGTTCAATAGAAACCACTTCCACAAAAACCTTTCAAAACTGCCTATTTGCCATACCACCCTGGTGCTTAACAATTCACCAGGTGAGGAAGGTCAATATGAGTAGTCATAAGAGAAATGCAATCACCCTGAGACACCACTACACACCATTCAGAGTAGCTAAAATAAAAAAATAGTGACAACATCAAATGCTGGTGATGATGTGGGCAAATTGTATCATTCATCTGTTGCTGGTAAGAATTTAAAATGGTCCAACTCTGGAAACCCTTATGGCAGAAAGCAAAGAAGAACTAAAGAGCCTCTTGATGAAAGTGAAAGAGCAGAGTGAAAAAGTTGCCTTAAACCTCAACATTCAGAAAACTAAGATCATGGCATCCGGTCCCATCACTTCATAGCAAATAGATGGGGAAACAGTAGAAACAGTGACAGACTTTATTTTGGGGGGCTCCAAAATATTGCAGATGGTGACTGCAGCCATGAAATTAAATGATGCTTGCTCCTTGGAAGAAAAGTTATGACCAACCTAGACAGCATATTCAAAGCAGAGACATTACTTTACCAACAAAGGTCCATCTAGTCAATGCTATGCTAAGTCACTTCGGTTGTGTCCGACTCTGTGCGACCCCATAGAAGGCAGCCCACCAGGCTTCCCCGTCCCTGGGATTCTCCAAGAACAAGAACACTGGAGTGGGTTGCCATTTCCTTCTCCAATGCATGAAAGTGAAAAGTAAAAGTGAAGTTGCTCAGTCGTATCCAACTCTCAGCGACCCTATGGACTGCAGCCTACCAGGCTCCTCTTTCCATGGGCTTTTCCAGGCAAGAGTACTGGAGTGGGTTGCCATTAAGCTATGGTTTTTCTGGTAGTCATGAATGGATATGAGAGTTGGACTATAAAGAAAGCTGAGCACCGAAGAATTGATGCTTTGGAACTATGGTGTTGGAGAAGACTCTTGAGAGTCCCTTGGACTGCAAGGAGATCCAACCAGTCCATCCTAAAGGAAATCAGTCCTGAATATTCATTGGAAGGACTGATGCTGAAGCTGAAACTCCAATACTTTGGCCACTTGATGCGAAGAACTGACTCATTTGAAAAGACCCTGATGCTGGGAAAGATTGAAGGTGGGAGGAGAAGGGGACGATAGAGGATGAGATAGTTGGATGGCATCACTGACTCAATGGACATAAGTTTGAGTAAACTTTGGGAGTTGGTGATGGACAGGGAGGCCTGGCGTGCTGCACACCATGGGGTGGCAAAGAGTCGGACATGACTGAGCGACTGAACTGAACTGAACTCTGGAAAACACACTTTGGAAAATTGCTTGACGGTGTCTTAAAAAAGCCTAGCATGCAATTACCATGGAACCAATAAGTACACTCCTGAGCAATTATGTTCATGCGAAAACCTATACATGAAGGTTCACAGAAGATTTATTGTAAACCTCAAAACTGTCCTTCCATACTCCAGATATCATTCAATAGGTGAATGAATGGTTAAGCAAACTCTGATACATCCATACCATGAAATAATATCCAGCAGCAACAAGGACCAAACTATTGAGAGATGTAACAAATTAGATGAATCTCCAGGAAATGATACTGAGGGTAAAAGGTCAAACCAAGAAGGAATGGATGATAGGAATGTACAATTCCATTTATATAACATTCTTCAAGTGATAACATTTTGTTTCATTTTTTATCATTGTCCTTGGAGGACAGGGGTTTGGGATGGGGTGGGGAGAGCAGGAGGGAGGTGGGTGTGATTATAAAAAGGCACCATGAAGGACACTTTTGGTTGAACTGTTGAGTAGTTAGTTTGACCGCAGTGGTGGATACCCAAACCTGCAGAGGGGACAAAATTGTTTATCTTTAACACATGCATACATGCACACTGCTGCTGCTGCTAGGTCACTTCAGTCGTGTCCAACTCTGTGCGACCCCATAGACAGCAGCCCACCAGGCTCCCCCGTCCCTGGGATTCTCCAGGCAAGAACACCGGAGTGGGTTGCCATTTCCTTCTCCAATGCATGACAGTGAAAAGTGAAAGTGAAGTTGCTCAGTCGTGTCCGACTCTTAGCGACCCCATGGACTGCAGCCCACCAGGCTCCTCCGTCCATGGGCTTTTCCAGGCAAGAGTACTGGAGTGGGGTGCCATCGCCTTCTCCATACATGCACACAAGTATGAGTAAAACTGAGAAATCTGAATAAGATGGGTGTAGATGGTATTAGTGCTAGCATCCTAGTTGTACTGCAAAATATTACCATGGGAGAAATTAGGTGAAGTGTAAGAGACTTTTCTGTATTATTTCTTACAACTGCTTGTGAGTCTGCAGTGATCTCAATATTTTCTGTTAAAAATTTTAATTTCTTTCTGTTAAAAAAATTGTGGTAAACTATACATAACATAATTTACCATCTTACCATTTATGAATGTTCAGTTCCGAGGCATTAATGCCACAGAATTAATGCCACAGAAGTAACTAATGGTTGTGATTAATGGTACAACCATCAACCTGTTCTTTGCCAGAGCTTTTTCATCTTCAGCAACGCAAACTCTGTACCTATTACTTACTAACTCCCCATTCTCTCTTCCCTTCATACTTCTTTTTTTTCATCTGGAAAAAAAAAAAAGAAAAACCAAACAACCTTCCTTGAAATGGAGCAGGACCCTCTGGGCCTTGCCCCCCACTGAGTCCTCTGCCGGGTCTTTGTGGAAAACTTTAGTCAAAGAATAAGTTTAATCAGAGAAGTGAGAAATGCAGAAACAAAGGAAAACAGTCAAAGGAGACTAAATAATAATAATGAAGCCATTTAGCTTAGTCAAGGACCTTTAGTTCTTTCTCAAGGGCTATAGATAATACTCTGAGCCATTGCCGGTGAGCTGTCTTATAGATACTGCAACTCAGGTGGAAGAAGCTACCTACATGATGACCAGACTGTACCCAGGACATGAGCTGCCACAATTCCCAGAACTGGCCTCAGAGGAATGGAAACAAACCACCCTGGAACTGAAGACTAACTGTACCTAAAACAATCAAGATGACGCTGGTCAGACCACCGATGACCAATCTGAAGATGACTGTCAGAGCTGACTGTGGTTTCTGCATGTATCTCCCCCCCTCAATCTGTCTATAAAAGCTCTCACCCCCATTTGTCAGGGCAGGGGAGTCAGCCTATGAACAGATGTCTGCCACCCTCCCTCCCCCAGTTGCTGGCATCTGAAATAAAGCTAACTTTCCTTCCCACCAACCTGGGATGTCTATTGGCTTTTGAGCAGCAAGCAGGCAGAGCTCACACACACACGCTCCTTTTGATAACATCCTGAGTGTCTCATTGACCACAGGGCAGGCTCTCTCAGTGTCTTGAGCTGTTCTTGTCCTGGTCTTGCTGGTGTTCTGGCCCTCATGGGAATCTTGTCTGGCCTTGTCAGTTCCCTGGGAATTTTGTTGCTGTCGTTTGCTTGTTAGGACACTCAACTTCTCCCTGCCTTGTGGATTCAGTTTCAGGTCCCTTCCAAAGCCCTGGAAGGGCAGCTGGCAATGTGTTCACAAGGCCATAAGGTTTTTTTTTAATTGAGGTATAGATGATTTACAATATTTCAGGTGTGCTTATATATGTAGGGGCTTCCCAGGTGGCACTAGTGGTAAAGAAGCTGCCGGCCAGTGCAGGAGACATAAGAGATGTGGGTTTGACTCCTGGGTTGGGAAGATCCCCTGGAGGAGGGCATGGCCACCCGCTCCAGTATTCTTGTCTGGACAATCCCATGAACAGAGGAGCCTGGTGGGCTACGATCCATAGGGTTGAAAAGAGTCAGATGGTGACTTGGCAGGCACATGCGTATCTATACATATACATATTTTTTCTGATTCTTTTCCATTGCAGATTATTCTAAGATATTGGATGTAGTTCCATGTGCTACACAGTAGGTCCTTGTTAATCTATTTTATATACAGTAGTGTGTATATGTTAACTCCAAACTCCTAATTTACTCCTCCCCTCAAGCCATACTTTTTTGTAAATTTGCAAAAATAAAATATTTTCTCTGCAATCAGGTATGACCTTGGGCATTTTCTTTCCTGGTCCCCCTGCTGCCTCTACCATGCCTAAAGTTGTTGACTGTTTTGGTACGTTGGTATGTTCCATGGTTTTTTTCCCCAGGTTGGCCAAGCATGGATTTTTCTTTCAAGAATTTAAGTGTCATGAGAAGATCTGCCCATTATGAAACCATGTGAACCTTGTAAAACAGAATGTGTCAAGTACTCTAAAATATATTTCTGAAGATTTGGGAGAAGAGCCTAAACATAATTAAGAAGAAAAAGCTTATTGAAAAAGTTGATAAACCTTGAATATGCATTTTTCTTGGCATTTGGAAAGAGATTTTGGAACATTTCAATAGAAGAAGTGGGAAATTACAGACTCTTAATTTGGATGTAGATGAAAGAGAATCTATTTTTGTCATCTTTAAATTAGTTTGTTTATTTGAGAGCCAACAGATAAACTTAATGGACTATGAAAAAACATTAAAATAAACCAAGAAATAAATACAAATTATTCATACCTTAAAAAATTGTAAGAGAAATTTTTTTTGATATTTCAAAGGCAGAAATTCACCAAGAGAAAGATATTCTCTTTCTAATAGAGGGGATGACTAAATCCTTGGATTTTTTTGATAAGCCAGTTAATTAAGAGGAGTGAATCATATGAACATGTTGGGAAAAGGCTTAAGTTTCTTGCTGATTTGCTCCAGAATACTGACATTGACAACACAATTTAAACTTATAATACACACTATAATAAGAAAATCAACACCAAACTGGTTAATGACATTCATCAGTTCAAAGAATTTGAAGAATCTCATAGTCACTGCCTAAGAAAATTTGAAATACCCGAACACTTCACAGCTCATATATAATCCTTGAGAGGTTCTCTTGGTTTTGACAACAATCCTACAATTTCCATGAACAAACCAGAAGTTAGTTGGGAAGTGGAAAGAATTCCTTATAAACTGTTAAGAATAAAAATAAAATTTCTATCAATCATGTCAGGAGAAGAACTGAATGATCTATTTTCCCTGCAGAAAAAATTACATTATTAGAGGAAGAGCAATCAGAGAATGTGCAGGACAAATGTGTAGGGATGAAAGTATTGCTGAGGTGGATTAGGCAGTTAATAAAAATATAGGTTTTTGGATAGTGTAATGTTTGTGATAGTTGATCAATTTTGCAAATTTGCAGTTTGTTGAGTTTTTTTGTTATTCTAAGTAAATATTCATTTTTGCACCTGATTTTGTATTTATAACTTCATATTTTAAAGGAAAGCCCTCAGGTTGCATTAGCCCCACAAAATCTGGCTCTATCTCTACCCCAGGTCTCATCTCACCTCTCTTAGTTGCATGACTCCCTGGGATATTCTAAGAGCCCATCTAATATCACCCCTCCCAACATGTTAAAAAAATAAAACCCCAAAAAACTTTGCTTATACTTTCATCTTCCTGACCACGAAGGACAATCATGTAATGGACAAGAGCAGATACTGAGTTGGCAAAAAAATTTGTTCATGTTTTTCCAAGCTATCTTCTGGAAGAATCCAAATGAACTTTTTGGCCCATCCAATATTTGGGAGCAAGGCTACCTGGGTCTGAATTCCGTCACTCTGGCCTGGCTGCTTTGTGACCTCAGGCAAACTCCTTATGCTCCCAATGCCTCCATGTTTTCTTCTATAAAACAGGGATGATAATAGTATACTCCGTAAAGTATCATTGTGAGGATTAAATGACTTCAATACAAGAAGTGCTTTAAAAAAGCCTGGCATGTGTTCCCAGGACCTAGCAAGGGATCTGGCAGAAAGTCTGGCATGTGGTAGGTACTCAGTAAAGGTTGGGTTAACATGAGTGAGTGGCTTGCTTGTGGAGAAGGGCCGAGGCATATGGCTTAACAGGATACAGCCTTCAGTGTATCGATCTTTTTGGTCTTGAATTTGTTTCCCCATAAAACAGCAGTCTCACAGTGAAGTCCTTCATAGTCCTAAAATCCTATGAGTTAGTGAATATACAATAATAAGTAATTGTATTATTCATTAGAGTGAACATTCACGGAAGCTCAATAACTTTAGTTCTCTTGACGATTTCTGGATACTTGCTCTTGACTCTGATTCTTCAAATATTTTCTGTAAGCAAGCAGGATAAAAATAGTAACAGCATCCCAACTCTAGACTTTGTGATTACAAGTTCATACTCATCTTATTACTAATAGTTGTCAGTCTTGAACATCCTTATTTTTCTTCTCTTTAGTAGTATCCATAGTAACTTGTATTTTTATACATCTCTAGATTTAGGAGGTATGTGCTTGCGATGGTGAATTTCATGTGTCAATTTGGCTAGGTTATGGTGCCCATTTGGTCAAACATTTGTCTAGATGTTGCTGTGAAGGCCTCTCCAGACACGATTAACATTTACCATCAGTTGACTCTAAATAAAGCATTTTATTTTCCATAACATGGGTGGGCCTCATCCAATCAGTTGCAGCCTAAGAGCAAAGACTGAGGTTTACGAAGAGGAGGGAGTTCTGTTTCAACATCGGAACATTGAAACCTTGCCTGAGTTCTAGCCTGCTGGCTTGCCCAGCAAATACGTTGCCAGGCCTACAATCATGGGAGCTGAGAGAAGGAGAGAGATTTAAGATCTCTCTATCATATGTCTACACGTATATCTGAAACATATATTCTGTTTCTCTGGAGAACCTAGACTCACACAGCACTCCAATAGGTCAACTCAAGATGTATACAAAGTATGCATGCATTCATTCATTTCTTCGTCTAGTCAGTAAGAAGTTATTGAGATAAACATGTATGTGGCACCATAAAGGGGATTGAACATGATCTGTAAAATGTCACAGGAAGTCTGATGGACTCACACTGCGGCTTCCTGAAAATATCCAGTAGCATCTTATTAAACAACAAAATAGTAATCATTAAGGGCTTCTCTGGTGGCTCAGTTGATAATGAATCCGCCTGCCAATGCAGGAGTCTTGGGTTTGATCCCTGGTTCAGGATGATCCTCTGGAGAAGGGAATGGCAACCCACTCTTGCCTTGCAAATCCCATGGACAGAGGACCTGGAGGGCTACAGTCCATGGGGTCACAAAGAATCGGATACAACTTAGTGAGTAAACCACCACCACCAGCAGTAATTATTATAGGAGCTCAGAGGCACAGTGTTAGTTTGGTTTGACAAAGGGCGTTTTTTCTGGGACCTCTTGAATCTAAACTCTAAGGATTGGAAGATGAGATAGTTAGCAGAATGTTCTCCGAAACGAGATCCTTCTTTTTCTCCTAGATTCTTGATGGCACTCATCTTCAAATCTTGATATTTTTAACATTAATTGTTTTTTTTTTTTTTTTGCTGTGCTGTGTCTTTGTTGCTGTGCTTAGGCTTTCTCTAGTTGCAGTGAGCAGGGAATAACCTTCATTGTGGTGCACGGGCTTCTCACTGCAGTGTCTTCTCTTGCTGTAGAACATGGGGCTCTGGAGCTTGGGCTCAGCAGTTGTAGCCCTCGGGCTTACTTGCTCCCGCACACGTGAGATCCCATGTACCCTGCATTGGCAGGCGGATTCTCATCCATTGTACCACCAGGAAATTCCTAACATTTTTAATCTGTGAAATGTTTTGATGCGGCCAAAAGACTTTGGGACTGTTTTGGAGCTGGAAGGTGGGAAGGGGGAATGAGAAGGCAGAGTGAGAGGGACAGGGCATGACGACCAGGACAGAGGGATCTGGTTACCAGTCTCGGCTCTGGCATCAACTGGGTGACCATGGGTACACCGCAGAGCTTCCCTAACTCTCATGTTCTTATTTGTAAAGTGGGGGAGAATCTGTCCTTGAAGGGCAATTAGAGGACTCGCCAAGATCACACGCATCGGATGCCAAGAACAGGATCTTTTTTCTTCCCAGCCAGCACGCCATCACTAGGTCGCCGCTCCCACCTTGCCTCCCATGCGCCTGCGCCTGGGCCAACAGGCTCTTGAATCCCGTGGTGGGAGTGTAGCAGAAGGCAGCGAGCCTTTCCCTGTCCGTTCATCTTCTTTGCAACTTTGCATTAAAGACAGAGAGAAGCTGACCTACCGGTTTAAAGCTCGAACACGAGCCATGCGCACTGTTTCCAAACTGTGGACGACACCTTTCTGGGAACCAAGCAGCAGACTTCTGACAGATGCTGCGTCTCACAGTTTGAGGGTCTGCTCTACGGCAGCGCCCATGGGGTGCAGCCCTGTTCTCTCCTGTTACAGTAAGTCCCTCCATACGAGCCTTCCAACTGAGAACTTGAAAGCATGCGAGTGTGTATTCGCACGTCCAATCACGGAAGTTAGTTCTATTTGAGGAGACACTGTCAGTTTTGGAGGTGCAGGACCTGAACGTGGAACGGTGCATGAAGTTTGGAGCAGCTATTCAGAACGCAATCCAGTGCCACCGTGTCATCCATGATAAGAATAAAAGAGCTGCTACCCAGATATCACTGGATTGGTTCTTCAAGAGGGTGCTGCTGCTGCTGCTAAGTCGCTTCAGTCGTGTCCGACTCTGTGCGACCCCAGAGACGGCAGCCTGCCAGGCTCCCCCGTCCCTGGGATTCTCCAGGCAAGAACACTGGAGTGGGTTGCCATTTCCTTCTCCAATGCGTGACAGTGAAAAGTGAAAGTGAAGTCACTCAGTCGTGTCCGACTCTTAGCGACCCCATGGACTACAGCCTACCAGGCTCCTCTTTCCATGGGATTTTCCAGGCAAGAATACTGGTAGATAGACTTAAATCCAGCAAGGAAGCAGAACCCTTGCCATCAATGTCAGGCGTGAGTGAACTCTTAGCTTGCCCTCTGTCTCCTATTGCCGACGACCCTTCAGGTCTACCGTCTCCCACCTCCTCTCCCTCCTCCATCAGGAACTCTTCTGGCCTGTTCACTCCGTGCCAGCCCCTGTGTGCCAGCTGTTGTGATGTACTGTTCAAGGTACTGCACTGTAAGATCAAAAATGCTTTCTTAATTTTTTTTTTTTTTTTTGCCAGTGGTCTGTCTGTTTTATTGACAGCTGGATGCTCAAGCCTTGACTGCGTACTTCCGGAGGGGGTACAGCCGCTCCTTCCGCTGCTGCTTCTTGGTCTTCAGGTTCTCTTCATGCTTGTTGAGTCGGCGGCGCATGGCACGTGTTTTCTTGGGCCGCAGATCCAGGGGCTTGTATTTCTTGCCCTTATAGAATTTCCTGAGGTTCTCTTTCTGAGTCTGGTTAATGACGGTCAGTACACGGGCGATGGATTTACGAACCACTCGGATCTTGGAGAGTTTGGAAGCCGCGCCGCCTGTCACTTTAGCCACGCGCAGCTGGGACAGCTCCACCTTCAGGTCCTCCAGCTGTTTCAGCAGCTCCTCCTTCTTCTTGCCGCGAAGGTCTCGAGCCTTAATCTTGGCCATGGCTGTACAGTCTGCCTCCGCTGCCTTCTCGGAGGGAAAGAGGAAGAGGCCCTTAATTTTTTTTGTGTTTGTCTTTTATATGTTGTGTTTGTGTGAAAAGTATTATAAACCTATTACAGTACAGTACTATATAGCCAACTGTGCTAGCTGGGTACCTAGGTTAACTGTATTGGACTTAATAACAAATTGGACTTAGGCATGCACTCTCGGAATACAACTTGCTCATACATAGGGGACTTACTGTCCTCTTATCCTGTGGTGTTGGATGGCATCTTGAGTGACCCAGGAGAGCTGCAACCTGCTTAGAGGAGTCAGAGAAGCTTAGTCTGTGAGCCTAATAGCATGGTGTTTGGATGAGAGAGATGAGCTTGAATCCTGGTTCCTGGTCTCCCTATTCTAAAGAGGACAGTCAGATGTCCCCTGTTCAGGCTCTTGGAGCTGACATTTATAATATGGAAGCTATTTTTACTTTCACTGGGGTGGGATTACTACAGAACCCATCTGACTACAGAGGAACTGCAAAGAGGACTCTAGACTGGATCAACTCAATTTGTTTGGGATCTAGTTCCTTGTTTCCCAGACCTGGTCTGGCCTTGGAATCAGCTGACGGGGAAGGTCTTGTTAAAAATGTAGGTTACCAGGACTCTTAACAGAGCTAATGAAATAAAATGTCTGTTGGGCATATGTGTTTATAAAAAAGGGACTTCTGGGTAGTGCTAGTGGTAAAGAACCGCCTACCAATGCAGGAGATGCTGGAGACATGGGTTTGATCCCTGGGTTGGGAAGATCCCCTGGATTACGGGTACGGCAACCCACTCCAGTATCCTTGGAGAATCTCAGATATTTGTACACCCCATGTTCATAGCAGCACTATTCAATAGCCAAAAGGCGGAAACAACCATGAGCGTGTTCATGGACAGAGGAAAGGAAGAAACAAAATGTATTCTACGCAAACAATGGAATATTATTCAGCCTTAAAAAGGAAGGGCATTTTGACACTTGCTACAACCTAGATGGACCTTGATGACATTATGCTAAGTGAAATAAGCCAGTCACGAAAGACAAATACAGTGTAATTCCACTTAAACGAGGTACCTAGAATAATCACATTCTCACAAATGGAAAGAAAGAGTGGTTGCCAAGGGCTGGAAAGAGAAGAAATGAGGGATTACTTTTGAATGGGCACAGAGTTTCAGCTTAGGATGATGAAAAAGTTCTGGAAATGGATGGTGATGAAGGTTGCACAAAAGCATGAATGTGCTTAAGGCCACTGAAGTGTACACTTTAAAATATTTAAAATGGTGAATTTAATGTCATGAATTTCACCACACACATACACAAGCAGCACAGGCTTTTCTATCACAATGAGGCCGGGAAGTTAAAATTAAGAATCCTTTGCCATTCCAGGATAAAGAAGTTGTGGTACATAGACATACAATGGAATATTACTCAGCCATTAAAAGGAGCAACTTTGAGTCAGTTGATGTGAGGTGGATGAAACTAGAGCCTGTTTACAGAGTGATGTAAGTCAGGAGGAGGAAAACAATGATTAAATATTAATGCATAGAGGATAGAATCTAGAAAAATAGTACTGATGAATCTATTTGCAGGGTAGGAATAGAGATGCGGCACACACAGAGAATGGACTTATGGACACAGAGTGGGAAGGAGAGGGTGTGAGGAAGTGAGACAGCCACGTCGACGTGTACACATTACCACGTGTGGAACAGATAGCTGGTGGGAAGCTTCTGTAATACGCTGGGGGCTCGGCTCAGTGCTCTGGGACGACCCAGAGTTGTGCGATGGTGGTGGGGTGGGCGGGAGGCTCAACAGGGAGGGGATATGTGTATACTTACGACTGATTCTGTTGGCAGAAACCAACACACCATTGCAAAGCAACTATTTTCCAATTAAAAATAAATGAAAAAAAAAATAAGGTGAATAGGAAGAAATCACAAAAAAGAGAATCCTTTGCTGTTCCACATGGCTTCCTTTCTGCTCTTTTACCCAGTGTATCCTGCACGCTTCCTCCGGGCATTGCCACCCCAAGGCACCCTTTTAGATAAGGATGCAGCTGAGCGGGGTGCCTGGGCTGGGAGGCAGAAAGGTTCAGCTGGAGGAGCTGTGGAGGGATTTCCTGTCAAGCCACAATCATGCCACTGCTGCCGTCCCATCCTCTACACCCTCTGTTCGCTTTGCCGTGTGAGGACAGGCGGGCTCGGGGGAGGTGAGCACCAGACCCGCCTAGGTCCTAGGGACCACTCTTGGCTCAGCCTTCTCCCCATCACTAAGCTCCCTCGTCTGACATCAAGCAGCCAGGATGACTGACCCAGGGCATCTCACCCTCACCTCCTTGGAGGGTTAGGGGAAGTGAGAGCCTGCAGCCTTCCTCCTGGGAGACAAAATCCGGTGGCCGTGGGAGTTGAAGGGTCAAGAAGGAAGAGAAGGGCAGGTTCCCAGGGACCTGCTGTTCCCCCAGCAGCCATCTGCTGCTGCCTGGGGTCAGAGCCACATTTTCCTACACGCTTCTCGCTTCTCGCAACTCAAATGTTGCCCTTGAATCAAGATTGTGGTTAAATAGCGCTAAATAATTAATCGCACTCTTGAACTGGTGTTCTCGGCCTGCTTATGCTTTTCTGGTTGCTTCTGCTGGTCTCTCTTTTTAATTCAGAAGTGGTATTAATAATTTATGAGCACGTCCGTGGTCACATATACCCAGGACCCGCCGTCACTCTGCGAGTCAGAATCAATACTGGGGAAGTTACAGCCTCCAACCTCAGGCTGTCTCTTTCCTGCTCTTTTTGGAACAGAAATGAGGGTCAAGTCTATGTATAGAGAGCTGGCCTGGATCAGGCTCAAGAGCTTTTTATTCTGTTCAACGACGTTGACAGGCGCTGGGTCCTGACAGACTTTAAATAGATGTACGTTCTGTGACAAAGAGCACCCAGGGAGAGAAATTAGAAAATGGAAAATGGAGCACTGCTTTTTATTCAGCCAGGACTTCAAAAAAGGGGGAGAAGGGGTATCTGATAAGCTGATTCCAGGAGGCAGAGTTGCAGGAGGAGAAAGCTCTGGAAGGTTTGGGATCCTTATTAAGGAAGTAAGCGGCCCCCACCAAAATGGGAAACAGAAGCAGGACTGGGACCTGGTGTAGGAGATCTCTGCGGTGCATTTCAGGCTGGCGGATAAAGGATGTCCTAAAGGAACCAAGAGGGAAATTGAGCACAAAGAATGTCCCTGGGCTTGCCTGTGGCTCAGTGGTAAAGAATCCGTCTGCCAATGTGGTAGATGCAGGAGATGTGTGTTCGATTCCTGGGTCAGTAAGATCCGCTGGAGAAGGAAATGGCATCCCACTCCAGTATTCTTGCCTGGAAAATTCCATGGGCAGAGGAGCCTGGTACACTACAGTCCGTGGTGTTCCAAAGAGTCAGACACAACTTAGCTACTAAACAACAGCAACAGACTGTCCTCGATTACAAAATGTCTGCAGAGGACAAACGAGAACACTCTAAATATAGGACTGCTCTAGAAGGGGATCAGGGATGAGGGCGGGGTAGGTGGGAGATTCATTTTTACTGAATATGTTCTAGAATCTTAAAAAATTTTGCCATTTGTAAGTATTCTTCTTTGGAGGAATCAGGAAACGAATCCATGAGGACATCAACTGGAGGCAGGTTCAAAGAGGCTTATTTGTGGTGAACAAAAAGAAATCAGAAACACATAGACTGAGAGGGCTTTTTTCCTGGTTTGTAAATATTTTTATTAGGTCCTGTAAGTACTCTTGCCTGGAAAATCCCATGGACAGAGGAGCCTGGTAGGCTGCTGTCTATGGGGTCGCATAGAGTCAGACGTGACTGAGTGACTTCACTTTCACTTTTCATGCATTGGAAAAGGAAATGGCAACCCGCTCCAGTGTTCTTGCCTGGAGAATCCCAGGGACGGGGGAGCCTGGTGGGCTGCTGTCTCTGGGGTCGCACAGAGTCGGACACGACTGAAGCGCCTTGGCAGCAGCAGCAGGAGCAAAGACGTAAAACGCAGTTAAATGAGGTTGCACTATGCAAAATGACTTTATTGGTATTCAATAGGTCAGATATGGTATAATATTGGCAATTTTACACAGGTTAATCCAGAACTTTTCAACCTTGGCACTATTGACGTTTTGATAATTGTATGGTGGTGGTCGGGGGGATGTTTTGTGGGTTATAGGTTGTTTAGCAGCATCATTTGTCTCTATTCACCAGATGCCAACAGCACCTCCTCAAGTTGTGACAATCTTTGATTTTCATGTCTCCAGCAGGAGTAGCAACATAATTTTGGGGTTCAGTGCAAAATAAAAATGCCCCTTATATAAAAATTATTAAGAATTTCAAGAGAGTGACAGCAGAAAATTAAATGAAGCATGGGGCCTGGGGCCCTTCTAAGAGTGGTACCCCATTCCACTATACAATTTACAGACCCACAAAGCTGATCTTGGTCTCCAGAAGCTGCCCAATGTGGGAACCAACCACTGGTTTAATCTAGTACAATTGGATCAGCATATACACATGTTCAGATTTACAGAGAGAAAGTCCATCATTTTTTGGTTTGTTTGTTTGTTTTTTAAAATAAGGTTGCAGGAGATCTTAAGAAATGCTATAGCTGGACTCCAAGTACCAGGAGGTTTGGATGGCAGCCAAATCTGGCCCACCACCTGATTTGTAAATAAAGTTTTATTGGCACACAACCATGCTCCTTTGTTTACACATTGTCTGTGGCTGCTTTCCCCTATGGCCGCAGCATTGAGACATTCCAACAGAGGCTGTGAGGCCAGCGAAGCCTGAAATATTTATTACTGGCTTTTTACAGGAAAAGTTTGCTGACCCTGTTCTTGATGATCGAGTTTGCAATCAGTGCTGGTGGTGATGGTTGTGGAACAGATGGAATTAGCTAGAAGTCCTTGGGTACGTGGTCCTCTAGACCTTGTTATCCACACAAGCTAGAACATTGAGTGTTCTTGTGGGGAGGCGATGGAAAACCACCCTGGACTTTTTAAAGCAGAGGTGAAATTTATAGGAAGGATATTGGGGGTATTCAGAATCAGTGGGTGGCTTAATTAACGCATGTGTGGACTGCATAAGATGGAATGCCTTGGATTCTTTTCATTCACCTTCCAGGCTCGTTTGGTAACCTGAGTGCATGTAAGAGAAAAATGAACAAGATAGAAGCTCTTTGAGCATTAACAGTTGCAGGATGAGCAAAGATAGCGTCTATGTGAGTTTTTATTGTATCCAAACAGGTTTATTTTATTCCTAATATTCTTTTACATGGCAGTTACTTTTATTTTTCTTTCATTTTTAAAAAAATATCACATTGCTCAGGAGACATGTTTGGCAAAAGCAGTTGAAAGGAAAGACGTCTGATGGAAACTCAAGTGGTTTTGCATGAGCAATAATAATTATTATGATGATAGGTTTCCTGCCTAAGCCTTCTCGGTGGGTAGTATTTGCAAATTAAACACACCATGAAATATTCAGCTCCTTGCCACACATCTTGGGTGATTTGCATAATCCCCCTGCACGGGCTCTGGGGTGAGCTACTCCCTAATTAATTATTAAATTCCCATCTGTACAGTGTGAACAGGATAATGAAATTCCAGGAGGCCCTGAGAAAGGCCGAGCACTGCCTCCTGGAAGAAGGGTCTTGGCTTTCCTGGGCTTGGGTCCTTCTTCTGGCCACGGGTCCCTTCCTGGGCACCTCCCCCAAGGACTAATTGTAGATCTGGCCTCTGACCGAAGCAGTTCCAACCTTCTTATAACCCAGGATTCCATGGTTCTGGTCTCAGCCCCTTACCACCCACGGCTCGGCCACCGAGGACTCGCCATGTGACTTTATAAGGACAATTTCAAAACAATCTTCTTAGACTCGCTTTATGGACAGCCCCTAAGGCTCATTGCTATTCCCCTATTACTTCATTTCTGGGTGCGTTTTTCCATGTGGCAAAAGATCAGTTTTCCTCTAATTGTTCAGCAAAGAGTTTGAAAGCCATGACGCCCTTTCTACTGCTCTGTGTAAAGCAACCTAGAATACTTGTAGAGGGGTGGGTGGGCATCCTGGGTGCAGAGGCAGGGGTGGGCGGGCATCCTGGGTGCAGAGGCAGGGGTGGGCGGGCATCCTGGGTGCAGAGGCGGGGGTGGGCGGGCATCTTGGGTGCAGAGGCGGGGGTGGGCGGGCATCCTGGGTGCAGAGGCGCAGTTACTGTGGCAGATGACGCTGAGGCTAGGGGCCACGAGAGCAGAGGATTCAGGTGTAATTCGGGGTCCCCCAAAGTGGGCTCACTCACCTGGAAATAGATTTCTGAGACAATCCCTGGTGATCACCTCAGTTTGGTCTTGTTTAGGAGCTATGTCTCTGGGTTTTTTGTATTTAAAAGCTGGTGCTCACTAGTCAAATTCTGTTTTTGGATACCCCAGAGAGAATTGTCCATAAAATGGCTGATATTTGAGATCTTCTGGGGTCCAGTGCATCTCAGACTTTCCTGTGTACGCACATTACCTGGAGAGTCTGTTGACATGCAGACTCTGATTTCACGAGTCTTGGGGTGGGGCCTGAGATTTCACATTCCTGGGAAACTCCCAGATGGTGTTGAGGCTGCTGGTCCATGGACCACACATGAAGTGGTGAAAGGCTGGGAGACAAGCTCATGCTTGTAAATAGGGAGGAAATCAGACTCACAGATGAAGGGGAAGAGCCAACATGCCAATCTCACGTATGCTTTTATTTTTAGCTTTTTAATTAAAAACACGATTAGCAGGGATTATAGCAAAGCCAGCATCAGACTTCTTTCTTATGCTTATTATAATCAGTTTTTCATTTCCACTAAGCTTGTGTTAAAATTTAGAAGTGGATCTAGAATTGCCCTGGGGTCTGTGCCTAGTATCATCCTGAGGTAATTGGGAATCTGCTTTTTTTTTGTTTTTTTAACAGCCGGGTGTGACTTCTAGGAAGTTTTGTTATCTCTCTGAGCTTCTTCCTCCATCTGTAAAATGGGGAAAATAATAGCACCCTCATGAAATTTGTACAGCTGGCATCATTGGGCGTAGGCTCTGGAATTGCTTAGCTGTTGTTCAGTCCCTAAGTCGTGTCCGACTCTTCGCAACCCCATGGACTGCAGCGCACCAGGCTTCCCTGTCCTTCACTGTCTCCCTGGGAGTTGCTTTGACTTGGGTTCACATCCTAACTTTGCTGCGTAAGGGTTTTTTTTCCTTCTCTGGCCCTTGTTCTCCTCATCTGTAGTGTAGGACCAAGTTAGGACCAGTCTTAGAGGATTGTTGAGGGGGTTTCATTAAGAATAGGACCTGGCACACGGCAAGCACTCAGTAATGTAGATACACTGGAAGTCTATCAGCTTACGGAAAGCCTGGCTGTCAGCTGGTCTAAGGCAGAAATGCCTGCCCAGGGGCGGAGAAGAGAGAGTGGGCTGAAGGTTTCCGATGCCCTTTGTTCTCTGATTTCACACTTGTGAAATGCTCCCTGTTGTGCAAACACTGTGTGAGGCTTGGTGGGATCTTTGAGGAAGAATCTTAAAGGGATCCTATAGGAAAATAGTCAAAAGGCTGATGGGGGCAAAAGAAATGCCAAATCTGACGCAAATGAAAAAGGTAGTCTGCTTCTGGGGGGCTAGCTGATACCACTGATTGAGCAAAATCACGAGGTTATCCTACTGTGAGTTGAGGAGAAAGTGAAGTGAAAGTCGCTCAGTCATGTCTGACTCTTTGTGACCCGATGGCCTATGCGGTTCATGGAATTCTCCAGGCCAGAATACTGGAGTGGGTAGCCTTTCTCCTCTCCAGGGAATCTTCTCAACCCAGGGATTGAACTCAGGTCTCTTGCATTGCAGGTGGATTCTTTATCAGCTGAGCCATAGGGAAGCCCAAGAATACTGGAGGGGGTAGCCTATCCCTTCTCCAGGGGATCTTCCTAACCCAGGAATTGAACTGGGGTCTCTTACATTGCAGGCTGTTTCTTTACCGACTGAGCTATCAGGGAAAGGAACCATGGAAAAGCAGGAATTAGGTTGAAGAAGGCAGCCTTGTTGTTGGGGGCATCATTTATATTTTTAAAAAATATTTTATTTATTTATTGGTTGCCCTGAATGTTAGTTATGACACATGGGATCTCTGATCTCCACTGTGGCACATGGGATCTTTTTTTAGCTGTGGCCTGTGGGATCTAGTACCCTGACCAGGGATTGAACCCTGTCTGCTTCCTTTGGGAGCACAGAGTCTTAGCCTCTGGATCACCAGGGAAGTCCCCATTTCTGGGTTTGAATCCTCAGAAACTCCAGTCCTCTGAGAGAGGTAGCAACCAGAGTGATGCAGGCAGCATGCCAGGAAATCGGATGTTTCACCCAGGCTCCACCTGGCAAGATGGTGCTGTGTGGAGTGAGCAGGTGCCAAGGAGCTGAGTTAGATAGATTTACATTGGTTGATCCCAGGTCTAGGCAGTAAGACTGCACCAGAGCTTACAATCTGCTGTGTTCAGCTTGCAGATGTATTTGTTTGGTCCTCAGCGTTTGTTTTGTAAAAACATTTGGATTAGTTGTCAACAAAAAACTATTGGAGATTTTACATCAAAGTCCAGATTTTCCAACTACCAATGAGAGTGCATGCTTCTGGGCCTGTGTTCTATGTGGTAGCAACCTGTCTGCTCTGAATTAACCCTGGGACCTTTAGGTGGGCACATCCACTTAGGTAGGTCACCATCCCCACCTGGCTTGCTTCAGCCATTCACGGTCCCTGCCTGGCCTTGGTAGGCATGTTAGTTTGTGGGATACCCTATTGAGACTATGGACACGACTGAGCGACTGAACTGAACTGAACTGATAAAATGCAGGAGATGTAAGAGATGCGGGTTTCATCCCTGGGTCAGGAAGATCCCCTGGAAAAGGGCGTGGCAACCCACTCCAGTATTCTTGCCTGGAGAATCCAATGGACAGAGGAGCCTGGTGGGCTGCAGTCCATGGGGTGGCTAAGATTTGGACGTGACTGAAGTGACTTAAGCACGCACGCACACATAAAATGGTTTATAATGAGAACCTACTGTATAGCACAGAGAACTCTACTCAGTGCTCTGGGATGACCTAAATGGGAAGGAAATTTTAAAAATGAGTGGATTTATGTATAACTCATTTGCTTTGCTGTACAGTAGAAGCTAACACACCATTATATAAAGCAACTATACTCCAATAAAAATGAATTAAAAAATATATCCTCGGTAGAATATGCTTAGTTTGACTCAAGTTCAAACTGACACGCTGAGGTTTTCCCCACCAAACCTCCTTAGTTGGTGGTGAAGAAGCTGAGCTTTGGCAAAGGAGGACCTTTATGAGAAGCTTGGGGTGATGGCTGAGTGTGAGTCAAAACAGAGTTAAAAAGAGGATTTTGGCCCTTTCTGTCTGGAATCATCACTATGCATTGATGACTGGAGAAAATAATGTAATTTGATTGTTCCACTGGGTCATTTCTGGGAATATGAAGACATTTTTCCAAAACTGGAAGTCCGCATACATTGGGAGAGTATCTTAAGGCCGGGTCCTGCGTTCTCCTTGGCGTCCACGCTCCCTGGCCCCCTGCTCCGTCCACGGCAGATGCTCGTGTCCCTGGGAAGCTCGTCTGCATTAGAGGTGACCCAGTTTTTTCCCCCACGGAACTTTGTTAGGGTTGAAGCCGTACTGGTCTGCTCAAGAAATCCCCAGCCTGCTTCCCCTCACTGCATGGCATTTGGCAGATGTGTTCTGCAGAAGGAATGTGGAGTATTTCCCTTTTCATCATGTCAGATCATCTGGCCTGGGCCTGGCCCTTCCCCAAGAGTCCAGTGGACACAGCTGGAGCCGGGCGGGGCCCAGGCCGGGTGCTGGCTCAAAGGCCGCAGCGGAGCAGGACTGATGAGGCCAGTGCGTCCCACGGGGTGGGGGAAGGTGCCTTGCATGACGCTCGGGTGGAAGGAGGTGGAGCATGTGAGGTCCCTGCCTGCTCCTCGGATCTCAGCTCTAATCCTGAGACCGTGGCCTGTGAACTCTCCCACAGAGCTCACAGCTCAACCCGGAGATCCCCACAAAGAGGAAGTCATTTCTGCAGCGGTGGGTCCAGGTTTGGGGTGGCTTGAGGTTAATACAACTTTTGGAATCTTTGTGGAGAAGATAAAATTACCCATAGAGAATTAAGGTCAATAGAGGGGCTCTGGCAGGGAGGAGGCCTGGTATCTAAGCTACCTGAGTGTCACAGGGAATCTGCCTTTTCAGTTTCTATTAGGCCCACAGGTGCAGTTGTTAAGGGTGGAAAGACACGTTGGGTCAGGTTTTGGTTGTTCACCTGTGAACCTGCCATTGCTTGGTCACCTGATGCTCAGGGTAGGCCTGACAGGTGGGAGAGGGTGGGTATGAGGCCCAGAGGACCTGGGCGTATTAGGACATCTGTGGTGGATACTCCACACTGGGGAAAGTCAGGGAGACACTCCAAAGTCAGCAGAGAAGGTCAACCCAAATGTCAAGTGCAGAGGAGCCAGACAGAATTCAGAGAGGCCGGACTTTTGTTTGCAAGATTTTGCACAGTAGGTTAGAGGTTGAGAGCTATCATTTCAGAGCTTCACCACTCTGGATTTAAACACAGACCAAAGTGTATCTACTTGCCCTGGCAGCTGGATCCTTTCTTCGGTTGCAGATACTGACTTCTGGAAGACTGACTCCTTTGCAAAGCAGACAGGTGCCAAGCCTGACTCTCACTTCCCAGCTCTGAGACTCCCGTTTCTTTGTCTATAAGACTCACATCATACATGTTTTTGAAAAGTTGTGATGATCAAACTTGTTGATACAGGTAAAGGCCTCTACTATAATTTTAAACATAATTCTTTAGAAACCAGAGTAAGTGAACACATCTCTAATAGTAAGTATATGGCACTTCTGGAGGAGGGCCTGGCAGCCCACTCTAGGATTCTTGCCTGGAGAATCCCATGGACAGAGGAGCCTGGCCGGCTACAGTCCATGAGGTTGTAAAGAGTCAGGCGTGACTGAGCGACTGAGCACACACTCACACATGTGGCACTTACATACTTAATCTAATTGACACACACGGAATCAGAAACATCAGAGATGAGGCATCCTTTGTAGGCCCACATGGAACATTTCCATAAACTGACCGCATTCTAGGTCTGAAAGTCTCAAATCTGAAGGTATATGTCGCATTCCTAATGACTGCCCTTGCCTTCATGGAATAAACTCAGCAATGTTGCTGAACTCACTTATTGATCTACCCTGTCAATACCCACAGTTCTTAAAAACTCAATGTCAAGTGAAGCCATGAAGCTGCAGAATATAAATATCATGTGATACCAATTACCTGAAATGGAAAACACACAAGTCTTTTTGTTTTTATGGATACATATTAACACTTAGATTAGTAAAAGCATAGAGACATGGTAGGAAGGATTTACACAACTGTTGTGAGTGTTTGAGAAGTTACTTAAATCAGAAAGATTTTGCTAAAAAAATAAAAAGTTCTGAAATAAATGTGGCGAGTCTACATATGTGAAATCTAGTCTGTGTTTACCGAGAGGATCGTCATATCCCTTACTTCATAGTCCTTATTGGAATGAAAAAGAAAAGGCTCAGTATTGGGCTCGTATTGGTATTTATCAAACAAACAAATTTAGTTTAGTCCAGACTAGTTTAAAAAAAATTCTTTTAAAATTCATTTTAAGTTCTTTTAGGCTGAGCTGGGTGCTCATGGCTGTGCACAGTCTTTCTCTAGTTGAGGCGAGCAGGGCCACACTTTGCTGTGGTGCCGGGGCTTATTATTGAGGCTTCTCTTGTTGCAGAGCACAGGCTCTCGGTGTGAGGGCTCAGCAGCCATGGTGCCGGGGCTTAGTTGTCTCTTGGCAGGTGGGGTCTTCCTGGGCCAGGGATCGAACCAGTGTCTCCTGTACTGGCAGGCGGATTCTTAATCACTGGACCACCAGGCTTTAGGGAGCATTCAGTGAGCTAACATGGGTGAAAGTTCCCAGGGCAGGCGCCTAGGATGGGTTTGCACTCTCCTTCCCTGTCTTCCTGTTCCCGTCCAGCCTCTCACCGGGAAGGTGTATCCCACGGCACCCGGCTGGCTTCTGGGGTTGGGGCAGCAGTAAAACCATCAGCTCCCACTTGTCTGTTCCCTCCAAATCTGCTCAGCTCCACAGGAACTGGAAGCATCAGAGAGGCAGCAAGGAGCCTCAGACGCTGGGGAGACAGGGCTTCTTAGTCCATGGCCAACCCTCTCATCCCTGCATCTAATAGGGTATCGAAACACTCTCCTGCCCAGTCCTGCCTGGCAGGTCAGGGAGCCATGGGTGCAGGAATAGCTGCCCTGCTCCTCCGTTATCCTGCTGTATTATTCATTAATACCTACCCTGATCTCCCGTTAGGCAATGGGCTTTCTTACCTTTTTAGGATAATTAGCTAACCTATTACACAATAAAACGTGGCTTGGTTTCCATGGTGATTTGCATGCTCTGTCTCTTGAGCTTTCAAAGGAGCCTATCTTAATCTCCATCAGCCCTACCACGGCTAGTCTCTGCCGAATCTCATTACAGGGAAAGTTTCCTTAAGAAAACACTATTTCTTAATGCTCCTTTGGCCGGGGCAAAAATTCCGACATACAGCATGACGATTATAGTTATCACTCTTGTATTCGTATACTTGAGGTTTGCCGGGAAAGCACCAGATTTGCAGTCTTCCTGAGATAGTCACAGGCACACACACAGTGGTAACTGTGAGAAGTGATGGATGTGGTAACTGTCGTGGTGAGCATTTCACAATACGTGTGTGTATCAAACCGTCACATGGTACACCTTAAATCTAGACAATTCTCTTTGTTAATTGTAGCTCCATAAAGCTGGGGGGGGGGGAGAAAATTTGCATTTTGGAAACAAAGGCTTCTTGGGTTCAAGTTCATTGATTTGCCTCCAATGCACCCTGTAATCGAGAACAACTTGTTTCTCGTCACGAGTTTCATTATCATCAGGATGGATTAAACACTCAGCATACACGCTGTTAAGCATCTTAAAGACACTCAGGACGTGTGTCTTTGTGGCCACCCTGCAGATATGTGCGGTGAAACCTTGACGTCTCCGCTTGGGGAATCTCTGAGAAATGCATGAGGGATTTCAATCAATGGCTCAAATGGAGAGTGTGCAGATGGTCAAGCACTGAGAAATATTGGGCGGGCGGGAACAAATCATTTTGAGTCAGACCCAGTGGGAGGCATGCAATGTGGGCAACTTCTTAACGAATATAGACCCTCACCATCCCGTGCATTATTTACCCAGCTGCGCCTATTACTATTTCAATAATTTAAGGCAATTTGTTACAGGGCTAACTTGACTGATTGCAATCAATAAGCAAGAAGCCTTGAATCTGATGTAAACTGCTTCAGGAAACCAGCTGGTTTTTCTGGGGCAGCACAGTGCCCCTCCATTAACCCTTTCTGCCCCTGAAACATCTCAAGAAGGGTCTTAAGAGATGGGTGTCGAAGGGTCCTCACTGTGCCCTCATCCAGCTGTGGGATACACTTGGCAGGTTCTTTTTGCTGTTGCTACTGGAAGCGTGGTCCAGGCATTGGTGGCTTCAGTTTTAGCATCAGCATCATCTGGACCGTGTTAGAAATGTGAGTTCTCAGGCCCCTCCCACCCCAGACCTACTGAATCAAACACTGGGAGGGGGCCCCATTAGCTGTGTTCTAACAAGCCTTCCAGATTGTTCTGGTGCCCACTCAAGTTTAAGAAGTTTGCCCACTGGACTCAGGCAAGACCAAATGTTAAGATAATAATAGAGAACGTAACTGGAGTTTAGCTTTAATATCCATCAAATGTGCTTGTATCGTGGTCCCCAAGATTATGAGCTGCAAGGCAACTGACTTCTCCACCCCTGATACCCACTCCCCCGCATGTGTCACTTCAGCATCCTCTCCACCATAGCATCCTGCATCCCTCAGGCTCTGCTCCACGGCTCCTGCGAGCAGAGCTCTCACTTTCACACCCCGCAGGGAAAGTTCTGGTTTTGCACATATTGCAACTGCCAGAATTGACAGAAGTGACATTTATTATAAAACGTGTATTTTGCTTTATCGCATCTCCCCGACGACTAACTATGACATTCTTTCCAACCCCCAAACAAATCTAGGAATAGAAAAAGTTCAGCAAGCAGTTTCTGGAAGAAGCATTTCTTGATTAGTGTCTCCTCTCTTATGACAGGGGAGTGACTCTTATTTCAAAAATTGAATTAATAGGCAGTATTTAGAACTGATCAGTATCTTAACCTACCCCCATCTTTACAACAAGAATAAGAGAGCTTCAGTATAGTTAATACACACATGTATCTAAAACAGCTTTTGTGAGCTATCATTCGCATACCATGCAACTTACCCATTTAAAGTGTATCCTTTGGAATTCCCTGGCCGCCCAGTGCTTAGGACTCACTGCCTTCACTGCCAAGGGCCCAGGTTCGACCCCTGGTCAAGGAACTAAAATCCCACAAGCTGTGTGGAGCAACCAAAAAATAAAAAAGAGAGAAAAGTATACAGTCTAAGCCACCCGGCTAGCTCAGATGGTAAAGCATGAGACTCAAACTACACAGGTCAGGGGTTTTTTGTATATTCTGAGAGTCATGCAACCATCACACTCTCAGTTTTAGAATATTTTCATCTTTCCCTAAACAAACTCTGAGCCCTTTATTCATCCCCACCCCCAATTCCCTCTTGCCCTGTAGCCCTAGGTAACCATGAATCCACTTTCTGTCTCTATGGATTTATCCATTCCAGACATTTCAATTATTTCATGTAAATGCGCTTCTTCAATATACAGTCTTCTGTAAATGGCTGATTTCCCTTAGCATAATGTTCATCCATCTTGTAGCGTCAGTCGGAACTTTATTCCTTCTTTTTGGCCGAATCTCAGCACCGTTTTCCTTCCTGACTTCCTCCTCTTCACCCTGTCACTTAAGTTGGATTTTAGCTCCAGACTGTTGTGTGTGTGTTTATTTTTAAGAATCAAGAGTTATTTACATGTAGTTTCATCATCAGCATCCTTTCCCCTTTTTCTCTCCTCTGCTTCTCCTTCTTCTTCCCCCCTCCCTCCCCCTGAGGTGGGAAGCAGATTCTTGCACTGAGAGATTTTCGAGCAGTGAAAATAATTTTAATAGGGTAGTTTATTTAACTCAATATACATAAAATATTATTTAAACGTGTAATCAATATCCCAAATTATTAATATTTCACATTCTTTTATTCATACACGATCTTTGAAATGCAGTGTGTATTTGACACTTACAGCACATCTCAATTTCGGTGCAAAATCTGCACTAGAAATACTTGGCCTGCATTTGAATTTCATTAAGCTTAACTGTCAAAATTTTTTTCACAGAGTGTATCTCCCATATTGCACTATTTATCTAAAGTTAAAAATAAGAACTTGTAATTTTTCAAATTTTGAATCAACACATTTTTGATATTATTTGAAAGGTCTTATATTCTACAGGCAACGGTTTGGATCTTAATTGGAGATCTTTCACTCCTGCAGAATACATTTAAAAATTTTCTCTTCCTCATTTTAAGCAAAACTTCCATAGCTGAAATAACAATTTCTTTTACCATCTTTCCATCTAAAATTTTTTTTGTGTGTGTGTGCGCAAAAATCTAAACCATTTTATAGCTGGCCGAAGTTATAAACTCAGATTTGTTCAAATTTGTTTAAAAATCTTTGTTAGATACAATTCTGATATCTGATGACTAATTTTCTTGATTCTTTTCTGGCCATTGACAAGAAACTTCTTATAGAATTCTCTGTGTACTTGTTGAACATGTCTCTTAATAGTATCCACTTAATTGTCCTAATTTTTTGTTACACAACAGATTCTCATTTTACTCTGCTGCAATAAGTTGCATTTACTATTTGTTGTGAAATTTGCAGCATGCTTTCTTTTAGCTTCTTATTTTTTTTCTGCAAAAAATATTCATAAGCAAATTACAATGTCACATCATTGTGTAACAACATAATTAGAACTGAGTTAGTTCATTGATGCTGAGAAGATTGGTGATGAGTTTAATGCTAGAAAAAACACAAGCAGTTTGAATCTTGTTGCTGGGCATATTATGAAACCAAGCCCTATCAAGTGACTTTGTTAAGCGTTTCCCTCTTGCCTGCAACATGGGCTTCCCTTGTGGCTCAGATGGTAAATATCTGCCTACAATGCAGGAGACTTGGGTTCCATCCCTGGGTTGGGAAGATCCCCAGGAGAATGGAATGGCAACCCGCTCCAGTATTCTTGCCTGGAGAGTTCTATGGACAGAGGTGGGTTCTTGCTTGGAGAACTCTATGGACAGAGGTGGGCTACAGTTCTTGCATCCCAAAGAGTCAGACACGACTGAGCGACCATTACTTTCACTTCACTTGCCTGTGACACAGATTATAGCACACAAGACAGTGCTCTGTGCATCTCGAGTGCCTCAAAGAGGCATTTTCCTTTCCTCCCAAAGAGGAGTCTGCATGTCATCAGAGCAACATGGGTCCATGGCGCTCCTCGGCAGGGATTGAGGCGGGGCGGTGACCTGAGATCATGTGCCTTTGAAGACCTCTGCCATGCCTTCTGCTGCCATCCCTCACTCATGCTGGCCTCTCCAACCTTATGTATGTTTCTTTTTTTAATATTTATTTTTATTTGTTTAGTTGGCTGTGCCAGGTCTTAATTGTGGCACACAGGATCTTTGACCTTCGTTGCGGCATGTGGATCCTTAGTTGTGGCATGTGGGATCTATTTCCCTGACCAGGAATTGAACCCAGGTCCCCTGCACTTGGAGCACCGAGTCTTAACCACTGGACCACCAGGGAAGTCCCCTGTGGATGAGTTTCCTGATATAGGAACCTTTTCAACACACCCGGATATGGCCCCAGACCCAGCACTGCGCCTGCCCAAGGGTGTAAGCACAACAGTGATTTGGGCTCCAAGGTGAGGCGTTAAGGGGACTACAGCTACACCATTGGGAGGAACACTTACTTCACAGACAGAGATCCTGGGGCTTAAAAAGGTACAGTGACTTGTCTGAGGCCACAGGGAACGTGGGCAGGACCAGGGTTGAGGGCAGGTTCTCCTGATGAATGGTTTGCCCACCTTCCGAATTTATTGCGGTTGCTTCCTTTCCTTCAATACCCTTTTTTACTTTTACTCTGAAACAAGCCTGCTTAATGCAAACCCCGGGGGTCATTCCATTGTGTCTACTCCCTTCTGGGATCGATGCCGTCACAGTTCTGTTCCACAGTCTTTAAGTTTCTTTCTGGTTCCAGCTGAGATTGGAACCTCCCACTGCCCCAACCCCAACCTCCAATTCCAGCCTTTGAGCTGCAAACTCATGTCCGCCTGCATCATTTTTTTCTCGTATTTTACCTTAATTTTTATTTTTTTCCTTTGAGTCATTTTATTTTTATTCATTATTGGAGCCTAGCTGCTTTACAATGTTGTGTTAATTGCTGTACTCCACTGTACATTCACTGTACAGCAAAGTGAATCAGCTGTACGTATGCATATGTTCCCTCTTCCTTGGATTTCCTTCCCATTTAGGTCACACAGACCACTGAGGAGAGTTCCCTGTGCTACACAGTAGGTTCTCATTAGTTACCTATTTGTACATAGTAGTGTTTATATGTCAATTCCAATCTCCCAGTGCATCCCACACTCCTCCCCTTCCCCCTTGGCATCCATACGTTTGTTCTCCACATCTGTATCTCTATTTATGTTTTGCAAATAAGTTCCCCTATACCATTTTTCTAGATTCCACATATATAATAATATACGATACTTGTTTTTCTCTTTCTGACTTATTTCACTCTGTATGACAGACTCTAGGTCCATCCATGTCTCTACAAACGGCACAATTTCATTCCTTTTTATGGCTAATATTCCATTGTATGTATGTGCTGGAGAAGACTCTTGAGAGTCCCTTTGGACTTCAAGGAGATCAAACCAGTCAATCCTAAAGGAAATTAGTCCTGAATATTCATTGGAAGGACTGATGCTGAAGCTGAAACTCCAATAGTTTGGCCACCTGATGCAAAGAATCAACTCACAGGAAAAGACCCTGATGCTAGGAAGGCAGGAGGACAAGGGGGCAACAGAGGATGAGATGGTTGGATGGCATCACTGACTCTATGGATATGAATCTGAGCAATCCCTGGGAGACGGTGAAGGACAGGGAGGCCTGTAGTGCTGCAGTCCATGGGGTCCCATGCAAAGAGTGGGACACGACTTAGTGACTGAACAACATTATATGTGCCACATTTTCTTTATCCATTCCTCTGCTGATGGACATACAGATAGCCAATAAACACATGAAAAGATGCTCAACATCACCAGTTATTAGAGAAATGGAAATCAAAACCAACTGCTTTCTTAACATCGATACACAGATGTCTCAAAATGTCTAACACAAGACTCTGATTGTCCATTGCCTACCAATGGTTCCTCCCTGTGCTCAGCCTTTTCCATCACATAAATGGCACCATAGTTCCTTCACTGCCTAGGGGAAGAATCAAGGAGACCTCCCTCACTCCTCTTTCTTTCATCCCCCACACTGGTGGACCCCAAAGGCACACTGGAGATCCATTCCCAGATTGTCACTTCCAACAGCTACCCCAGTCTAAGGCTCTTCCGAAGTTGCTGGACTTTATTTTTTTGGGCTCCAAAATCACTGCAGATGGTGACTGCAGCCATGAAATTAAAAGACACTTACTCCTTGGAAGAAAAGTTATGACCAACCTAGATAGCATATTGAAAAGCAGAGACATTACTTTGCCAACAAAGGTTCGTCTAGTCAAGGCTATGGTTTTTACAGTGGTCATGTATGGATGTGAGAGTTGGACTGTGAAGAAAGCTGAGTGCAGAAGAATTGATGCTTTTGAACTGTGGTGTTGGAGAAGACTCTTGAGAGTCCCTTGGACTGCAAGGAGATCCAACCAGTCCATTCTGAAGATCAGCCCTGGGATTTCTTTGAAAGGAATGATGCTGAAGCTGAAACTCCAGTACTTTGGCCACCTCATGCGAAGAAAAGACTCTGATGCTGGGAGGGATTGAGGGCAGGAGGAGAAGGGGACCACAGAGGATGAGATGGCTGGATGGCATCATTGACTCGATGGACATGAATCTGAGTGAACTCCGGGAGTTGGTGATGGACAGGGAGGCCTGGTGTGCTGCAATTCATGGGGTCGCAAAGAGTCGGACACGACTGAGTGACTGAACTGAACTGAACTGAAGTTGCTGGATCTACTACAATAACTCTTAGCTTGATCCTATAAAGGATTGAGTGTATACTGAAAACCCTTTCTTTCCGTAACTGCTAGATGGCCCGTTCAGAGTATGAACCAGAAAACGCCACTTTCTAGCTTCAATGCCCGTGATGGCCTCTGCCTGTCTCTAGAATGAAATCCAGGCTCCTTTTGGCTGTAAAGCACTCCCCAGTCTTTTCCAGGTCTGTCACCTCTCAGGAGAACAAGAGCTCTTTAGGCAGGGACTATTCTGTCCTGTCCGCCACTGATCCCGTGTGTCCAGCACACCGTGGGAGCTTAGTAACTGTTGATTGACTGTCTAACTGGTTCTACTCCTGCCTCGGCCTTTTTGCTTCCTTGTCTGACCACTGGACCCCAGATCCATCACTGAACCTTGGGATTCCAGTGCTCAGATCAAAGGCTGACAGTGGTGCAGTGATTTTTGTGATGAATACACTCGTTTGAAAATATCAATTCAAGGTATGTCTGTTATGATACCTTCCAAGGAACTATAGCATGGTAAAGTTTGGAATTTGTTGGGAAGAGTGGATTCTTCTCCTTCACTCTGTTGCTCATTTTCATCTGAAAGCTCTATTGTCCTCTGATTGGGGTCCTTTGAGCTTTGAAGACCGCATACTGTGTTTTGTCCAGAGGTCAGGCTGCAGCTCTTGAAGAAACTCCCACCTCCACCCCCACCCCATGTAGATTACTTTAAGGTGAAACGAGCCTGGGAATGAAGAATGCTCTTCACGGTAGGAAGCCACTAACACTTCTGCATTTGAGAAGAAGAGTAAGCATCAAACCATTAAAATGCTCTGGCTAATGAAACGGAAGGAAAAAGAGCTGTGAGAGCAGCATTCTCTACACTCGTAAATACCAAGCAGTGTTCCTAGGTGACCAGAGAAAATGCCTGGGGGACTCAGAGACCTTTTCGGGGCATAGTGGGTTCAGCAGGGAGGGAAGGGGTCTGTGCCATTTTCCCCTTCCCCTAAAGGGCAGGCTCCGGGGTTGCAAACTTTTGGGGAACGGTCCTTTAGCCCAGCCTTCTGATCTGCCCCTTGGGTTCTTGTCCACAGGGCTCTGCACATCCAGACTGGCTGCATTCTGAGGTTGGTCAGGGACTGTCCTGGGCAGAAGGGAAACATCACTGATGAGGCAGGAACTCCTTCAAATCCTTAGTGAGAAGAGATTTTCTGAAAGCTGCTTAGATGCTGGGATTCAGCCAGGGGTAAAAATGAGGAGCTCACACTGAGTGAGACCTGACTTAAGTCCTTAATAAGTGAAGGACTACAGGCATCTGATGACTGCCACGTTAGAGCAAAGCTCGAATGGCAGGGACACAGAGGATGGGGAGATCAACACAGAGGGCAGGGAAAGGAGTCAGACAAGGGGCCCAGGTAAACAGACAGCCTGGGTGAGGGCCTGGGGCTGTGAAGCATCTTGGGGAGCTGCAGACAGAGCTGTCTGGCTGCAGCATCGGGTTTGGAAGCAAAGTTTACCCTGGAAGGTCAGTGCTGGGTTGGTCAGTGCAGGATCAGGTCTGCATTTTAGAAAAGATCAGTCTGGCCACAAGGTGAAAAGCAGATTGGGGAGGAAATGAGGGGTCAGAAGATATGTGCATCCCCAGTGTCCACTATTTACAAAAGCTAAGACATGGAAGCGACCTAAATGTCCATCAACAGGGGAATGGATGAAGAAGATGCGGTGTATATATGTATACACACACACAATGGAATACTACTAGCCATAAAAGGATGAAATAAAGTCATTTGCAGCAACATGGATGGACCTAGAGATTATCATACTGAGTGACTTATGTCAGACGCAGACAAAAACCATGTGATACCACTCACATCTGGGCTTCTCAAGTGGCTGAATGGTAAAGAATCTACCTGCCAATGCAGGAGACACAGGTTCGATCCCTGGGTTGGGGACTTTCCCTGGAGGAGGAAATGGCAGTTCACTTCAGTTTTCTTGCCTGGAAAATCCCGCAAACAGAGGAGCCTGGTGGGCTACAGTCCATGGGGTCACAAAGAATCGGATGGGCCTGAGCACACACGCAGCACTTACAGGCGGAATCTAAAAAGAAAATACTAATGAACGTATTTGAAAACAAATCTACAGTCACCAAAGGGGAAATGTGGGGGAGGGATAAATCGAGAGTTTGGGATTAATGTATACACACTATATAAAACAGGTAATTAACAAGGACCTACTGTATAGCGCAGGGAACTATACTCAATATTCTGTAATAACCTACATGAGAAAAGGATGTGAAAAAGAGTAGATATATGTATACATATAACTGAACCACATTGATGTACACCTGAATCTAACACAACAGTGTAAACCAACTATACCCCCAATATAAAATACAAAATTAAGTTAAAAAAGAAGACTGATGGTCTAACCCGGCCAAGGCTGCAGCGGGGTACAGAGGAGTGGATGACAGAGGTATCAAGCATTTAGGATCAGCAGGTGGTGGTGGGTTGGTTATAGGAAGAGTTGAGAATAATTTTCATGAACATGGCACATAGCTTTTTCCAAATAGATGGGGACAGGGGTTGTGGTTAGAGGATCAGATTTCAGGAGAAGATAGAGTTTGGTTTTGGACACACGAGTTTGAGGTGTCTGCAGGTCACCTGAGGATGCTCTGAAGGTAGGGTGCTCTAGTTTGGGGTTCAAAAACATTATCCCATTTTAGACATAGGTTCAGACCTAGGGACCATCAACTTCAGAGCAGAAACGGAAGCCAATAATGGATGAGATTGCCCAGGGAGATTACAAATATAGACACTGGGCTGGATTGACCAACAGGGCTTGCATGTTAGATTTCTCACATCCAGTGCCCTGGTGGCATGGAGAGGCAGCTGAATCCCTGGTAACCAGGTGAGAAACTGTTTCACTCTGAGGGTCAGCTGTGGACCTGCATATAAGCCTTGCTATGATGTTTAGGACACTGGGGAAGCAGGGTCACAGCTTCCCAGTAGAGGGACGGGGGTTTGAATTCAGTGCATTCAGTCTGAGTGAGTGAGAGGGGAATGAATATCTAAATGAGGAGACTCTGGCGGCTAAACCTTGGGCCCGTGGGGCCCTGATCATTTGAAACAAATCATTGAAATCAAAGGAGACTTGCTCCCCTTGCCACGTAGCTGAGCTCTTGCTTCTTTCCAAGGTTGGAGCTGCACTGGTTTTGTCTGGAGTGGAGAATAAGACAAGTTGGTAAATACTCAGGAGGCACTGATGAGCTATTGATATTCTTAACCTAAGCAGCCAGCAACATGTCAACAGTCAATAGCTTTTCCCACCAGTTTAATCACTGCCATCTGCTCCATCTCACGTGCCCTTACTCTTCAGTGCTAAGTGTGATGAGCCTGAAAAGAGACACGTGGAATGTTGCTTTGTCACCAAAGAAAAATCCTACTGAGTTCAGGACTAAAAGAAGTGCCATTGTTGATTGCAAGATGAGTGTGGGCAGAGGAAGGCTTGAGCTTCCCTGTGACAACAGCCCCCAGAGGAGAAGAGGGCAGGGGATGTCCCTGTAAACAGTGACCAGGAGGCAAGGTGCTGGGACTGCATGCCAAAAAGTTGCCTGGGCAAGTAAGGGGCAGAGCAAGGTCAGGCACTGTTCAGCTGCTAAGAGGATCATGGTCAACTGCAACTCCAGCTGGTAAGTAAAGCAATGCCATGGGTGCGTGTTACTGAGACGCCTGGCCAGCATCAGGCACGACTGGATAAATGCTCAGGTGTACCAGACTTCGTCTCTCACCTCTTTCTTCTTCCTTTTGTGTGACTCTGCTGTTGGACAGGTTTTTCACACACAGTGGCTGCCAGCAGCTGTGGCTTCTTTCGTCCAGCTTTACAACGATATTAGCTGAAAGTTCTGGCTGAAGTTCCAGCACTGAATCTCACTGGTGTCCGTAGGACCTCTTGTCCATGCCCAAACCAATCACCATAGCTGCAAGGATGGACGCTTGGATAGATCTGGCTTGAGTTGGTGTTTCCTTGTTGAGATGGGGAAAGATGGAGATAGCCCCAACACAATGATATGGAAGGGCATAAGAATGGCGGAGGTGTTTCCCCAAAGAATAGTGGGTCCCTGGATGAGTTGAATGAGTAAAAGTCAAACAAGTGGGAGTCTTGCAATGAGTTGTGGAAGTGTCTGGTAGCAGAAAGCTTTGAGTCGCATCGTAATTCTGGCCATCACTCCATTCACAAGAGGACCCTAGTGTCATGAGGTGGGGAGCTTGCTGGGGGCAGGTGGGGCCCCAGTTGTGTCCGACTCTGTGCGACCCCATGGACTGCAGCCCACCAGGCTCCTCCGTCCATGGGATTTTCCAGGCAAGAGTACTGGAGTGGGGTGCCATTGCCTTCTCTGACCTAATTATGAGGGACTTTCAAATAACTGAATAGGAGAATAGATCAATAGTTAATTCAAACATTAAAAGAGTCTAAGTTTTGTTTATTTTTACTTAGTTTTTAGTTCAGTTCGGTTCAGTTCATTCTCTCAGTCATGTCCAACTCTTTGCAACCCCATGGACTGCAGCACACCAGGCCTCCCTGTCCATCACCAACTCCTGGAGCTTGCTCAAACTCATGTCCATTGAGTCGGTGATGCCATCCAGCCATCTCATGCTCTATCGTCCCCTTCTCCTCCTGCCTTCAATCTTTCCCAGCATTAGGGTCTTTTTCAGTGAGTCAGTTCTTCACATCAGGTGGCCAAAGGATTGGAGTTTCAGCTTCAGCATCAGTACTTCCAATGAATATTCCAGACTGATTTTCTTTAGAATGGACTGGTTTGATCTCCTTGCTGTCCAAGGGACTCTCAAGAGTCTTCTCCAGCACCACAGTTCAAAATCATCAAAAAGGATCCTTAGTTTTTAGGATATATTTATTAAAATATATTATTTTAAAGCCTACAAAAGTTAATAACAATTTAAACAGTAATGTAAGGAAAGATGGGCTTCCCTCGTGGCTCAGATGGTAAAGAATCTGCCTGCAATGCAGGAGACCTGGGTTCGATCCCTGGGTTGGAAAGATCCCCTGGGGAAGGGAATGGCAATTCACCCCAGTATTCTTGCCTGGAGAATCTCACGGACAGGGGAGCTTGGCAGGCTAAAGTCCATGGGGTCGCAAAGAGTCACACACCACTGAGCGACTAGTAAATATAAGGAAAGATAATAGAAATTATGCATATCATAATTCTAGTCTTTTCTGCATTGCTTAGTATATTGCTGGATCATTAGATGAACTTGAGCTTGGCTGAGCCCTGCTAGGACCCTAGATTTCAGGTTGGGTTCAGGTCTGCTGAAGATGGAGACGTGGAGCAGACCTGAACCCAGTGGCTATGCAGAGCGAGTTCTCATGCAAGTACAAGCAGCCTCCAGGCGAAGCCAAACCAACACAAGCCACCCAAGCACAGGTAGAGCCTCTGCACCTTAAGTGTGCTGATGTCTGATTGGCCAGAGCAGATCACATGGGTGGGCTCAGTCAGCTGGGTGGGGCTCTAAAGGGAGGGTCTGCAAAGTCACAGGGCAAGGGGTGGGCAAGGAAGGAATAAAAATGCTGTCTTCTCAATGGCAGAAGGGAAGGCACTGTACAGGTGTTCTGTGGATGGTCAGTATGTATTAGAAAGAAGACTTGTGTCCCAACTTGTGTCAACATCGCCATCAACAGCACTCCATTCTGGTAGAACTAGACAATTAACTAGCCTGCTAATGGCTTTAGTGTGTGTGTGTGTGTGTGTGTGTGTGCGCAAGTAATTATTTACCTACAATGTACAGTGTCAGTGTCTTACAGTTTGGTCACTATTAATAAATTAATAGTAGAAAGGTGATTACAATGAATGTTTATGGACTTTGAGATTTAGTTTTGGATCCCAGAAGTTCATTCTACATGGTGCTATTTGGATTTGACCTCTTTTAGCTGAATGTATATATTTCTTCACTCTTGGCCTTTCAGCGTGTGGTTAGATGTATACTGGTGCACCTCTCCTATTTCTTTCTCTCTTTGTCTATATATATATATATATATATGTGTGTGTGCAAGTGTGCATTCATGCATGCTCAGTCATGCCTGACTCTTTGCAGCCCCATGGATTGTAGCCCGCTAGGCTACTCTGTCCATGGAATTTTCCAGGCAAGAATGCTGGAATGGGTTGCTATTTCCTCCTCCAGGGGATCTTCCTGACCCAGGGATTGAACCCTTGTCTCCTGCATTGGCAGGCAGATTCTTTACCACTTAGCCACCTGAAAAGCCATATATATCCTGCTCAATACCTCATGGCAACTCCTTTCCTTCCTGTCCATGCCCCCCTTCCTGGTCACCCACAGCCACGCTCTGACGCCTCCACAATCAGCTCCCTGCCCAGACCTCTGTCCGGCCTCGCCTCTGGATGTACCCCCTGGAGAGGCCGCAGCCCCTCACCCGCCTCCCACCTGAGCCCCGTCCTCCCCCGTGCTTGCTGCCTTGGTAACTGGTGTTGCCATCCACCAAGCCATCACGGCAGGCCTCTCCATCACTCCCACATCTGATTAACACATACAGGTATGACAATTCTGCCTCCCACCCTCACACTTCTCAGCTCCTCTAATCATCATGGGTGTCTCTCTCCTGAGCTTCCCTCGTGGTTGCTTTCCCCACCTCCTGCCCACAGCACATTCAAGCCATCACATCCTGTGGCATCAGGCCTGGCTGTAGCTCTGAGATGTGTTCTCTGTCCTGTCACAGAGTCATCAATGAGACCGCCTGCCTCCCAGGGCTCTAATTTAAAGTGCATAGTATGGGCCTCCACCACACATGCACGGAATCAGAATTGCTGTTCTGGGGCCTAGGAATGTGCATTTTAATGCACTCCTCAAGTGATTATTAGGTTCCCCAGTAAGGCAATGGCACCCCACTCCAGTACTCTTGCCTGGAAAACCCCATGGACGGAGGAGCCTGGTGAGCTACATGACTGAACGACTTCACTTTCATTTTTCACTTTCATGCATTGGAGAAGGAAATGGCAACCCACTCCAGTGTTCTTGCCTGGAGAATCCCAGGGATGGGAGAGCCTGGTGGGCTGCCGTCTATGGGATCGCACAGAGTCAGACACGACTGAAGAGACTTAGTAGTAGCAGCAGCAGCTATAGAACAAAGTCAAGATTTCCTCCTGGCATGTACAAGAAAGGCCCTATCTTGAGCTTCAGTCTCTTCGGCTGCGAATTAGAACCCAGAATTTGCTTAGAAATCTTGGGATTATTGGGACTTTCCTGGTGGCTCAGATGGTAAAGAATCTGCCTGCAATGCCGGAGACCTGGGTTTGATACCTGGGTTGGGAAGATCCCCTGGGGAAGGGAATGGCAATTCACCCCAGTATTCTTGCCTGGAGAATTCCATGGACAGTGGACACTGGCGGATGTGAGAGCTGGACCATGAAGAAGGCCGAGTGACGAAAAATTGATGCTTTCGAACTGTGGTGCTGGAGAAGACTCTTGAGAGTCCCTTGGTCTGCAAGGAGATCAAACCAGTCAATCCTGAAAGAAATCAGCCCTGAATATTCTGGAAGGACTAGTGCTGAGACTCCAATATTTGGCCACTTGATGTGAAGAGCCAACCCACTGGAAAAGACCCTGATGCTGGGAAAGATTGACGGAAAAAAGAGAAGGGGGCGACAGAGGATGAGATGACTGGATAGCATCACGGACTCAACGGACACGAATTATAGCAAACTCCAGGAGAAAGCGAAGGACAGAGGAGACTGGTGTGCTGCAGTTCATGGGGTTGCAGCGAGCCAGACACGACTTAGCAACTGAACTACAACCAGGGATCATGAAGATGGGACATGATCATGAGATCATGGATGTGAAATGCAATGCACAGTCTGGCCCTCGGGAGATAAAGAGAGTGCCAGCACCTCTGGTCCTGCTATTGCTCTTCATGGCACCAGAGCCCAGGTCCACGGGCCAGGCCCACTTGGCCTGCTGGTGTCATCCGGCCGGCCTGCTGCTTCGAGGAACCTGCGCTGTGAGCTGTTTTCACTTCTACCCAGGCTCTCGCAGCCCTGGGCCTCCCTTCTCCTTGAGGGCAGCACCTGACTTTTGATGGGGAAGGCATTTCCCTCTGACTCGATTCCAACTTTCCAGGTTCGTGTGGAGTTTCGAGTGCAGAACTGGTTCCTCTCAGCTGTGCACTCAGCATTCAGAATGAACTGATGATTCTTCGGGCATAGATTCTTCTTCTTCGCCCCTTGCCCAGGCCTCTCTGTGCTCTTCCCTGCTCTGCTCTGGGCTCCAGCAGGCTGACCCCTAAGGATCATGTGGCCACATTGCTTTGCATGCTGGCTTCCAGCTGGGTGTCTCTATTAGCTTCTTCCGGCACCCGGAACACGCCCCACCATCTGGTTTAGACAACGGAAATTCTTTTCTCATAGTTCTGGAGGCGGGAGACTCTGAGATGAAGCTGTTGGCTGGGTGGGTTCCTCCTGAGGCCTCTCCTTGAGGAGCAGAGACGGCCTTCTTCTCCCCATCTTCACACGATCCATCCCCCGTACCCCCACCAGTGTGTCTGTGCTCCAGTCTCCTCTTCTCATAAACACACCAGTCACATTGGATGACGGCCCACCCTAACTACCCCATTTCACCTTAATTACCTCTTTAGGGGCCCTCTCTTCAAATGCAGTCACATTATGAAGTGCTGGGTGTTAGGACTTAAACATTTGAATTTTGGAAGGTGCAGCCCAGTCCCTAAGAGCAGCCAGAAGGAGGCACGGCTGGAGATGAGAGGGCGGCGGCGAAGTGAGGACCATTTGCTCCACCTCCCTCCTGCCCTAGCATCTTTCCCCAAACTGCTTCCTCCTGGTAACATCGCTCCCCCCTGGCAGGGGTGGCACCTGCTTCCCTGGCATGGGCCTCTGGTAACATCGCTCCCCCCTGGCAGGGGTGGCACCCGCTTCCCTGGCATGGGCCTCTGGGCACTTCAGTCTCCTTTGTTGGTCCTCTGCAGCCTGGATTAGAGCCTCTCCATCTGAATCACCCGAGATAGATTCTGCTTCCTGCTGGGGAGCTGGTGGTACGGTTCATTCACGGTTGGTTCAGCCCTGGTGGTCTTCCACTCGCTTGTCCCAGACACCCAGTCATATTGCCTCTACCCAGTGGAGAGGGGTCAGAATCCATGCTGATGGAATAGCGTTGTTGTTCAGTGGCTAAGCAGTATCTTACTCTTTGCCACCTTGTGGACTGGAGCACACCAGGCTCCTCTATCCTTTATCTCCAGAAGTTTGATCAAATTCATGTCCATTGAGTTGGTGATGCTAACCCAGCCATCTCATTCTCTGCTGTTCCCTTCTCCTTTTGCCTTCAATCTTTCCCAACATCAGGGTCTTTTCCAATGAGTCAGCTCTTCGCATCAGGTGGCCAAATTATTGGAGCTTCAGCTTCAGCATCAATCCTTTCAATGATTATTCAGGACTGATTTCCTTTAGGGTTGACTGGTTTGATCTCTTTACAATCCAAGGGACTCTCAAGAGTCTTCTCCACAATTTGAAAGCATCAGTTCTACATCACTCAACCTTCTCCATGGCCCAACTCTCACATCCGTGCATGACTACTGGAGAAACCTAAAACACTAAGATCACAGCATCCAGTCCCATCACTTCATGGGAAATAGATGGGGAAACAATGGAAACAGTGACTGGCTATTTTTTTTTGGGCTCCAAAATCACTGCAGTTGGTGACTGCAGCCATGAAATTAAAAGACGCTTACTCCTTGGAAGGAAAGTTGTGACCAACCTAGACAGCATATTAAAAAGCAGAGACATTACTTTGCTGACAAAGGTCTGCCTAGTTAAAGCTATGGTTTTTCCAGTAGTCATATATAGATGTGAGAGTTGGAAAAAGCTGAGTGTCAAAAAATTGATGCTTTTGAACTGTGATGTTGGAGAAGACTCTTGAGAGTCCCTTGGACTGTAAGGAGAGCAAACTAGTCAGTCCTAAAGGAAATCAACCCTGAATATTCATTGGAAGGACTGATGCTGAAGCTGAAGCTCCAATACTTTGGCCACCTGATGCAAAGAACTGACTCATTGGAAAAGACCCTGATGCTGGGAAAGATTGAAGGCAGGAGGAGAAGGGGAGACAGAGGATGAAATGGTTGGATGGCATCCCTGAGTCAATGGACACAAGTTTGAGCAAGCTGTAGGAATTGGTGATGGACAGGGAAGCCTGGTGTGCTGCAGTCCATGGAGTTGCAAAGAGTCAGACACGACTGAGCCGCTGAACTGAACTGAACTGGAGAAACCATAGTTTTGACTATACAAACTTTTGTCACCAAAGTGATGTCTCTGCTTTTTAATATGCTGTCTAGGTTTGTCAAAGCTTTTGTTCCAAGGAGCAAATGTCTTTTAAATTCATGGCCGCAGTCACTGTCTGCAGTGATTTTGGAGGCCAAGAAAATAAGATCTGTCATTGCTTCCACTTTTTCCCCTTCTATTTGCCATGAAGTGATGGACTTGGATGCCACGATATTAGTCTTTTGAATGTTGAGTTTCAAGCCAGCTTTTTCACTTTCCTCTTTTCCCCTCTTTCACCAAGAGGCTCTAGTTCCTCTTCACTTTTCGCCATTTGAGTGGTATCACCTGCATATCTGCGATTGTGAAGCAACACAACACTATAGGAGAGAGGCTCCCTTCCCCTCTGATGGTAAGGAGGGCTTCCTGGAGGAGGAAACACCGAGGCTGCAACGGGGACAGATCTGGTGAATGAAGAAGGATGTGAGGTGGGACAGAGCTTACAGCAAAAGCCAGAGCTGAGAGCTCCCAAAGCCAGGATGGCCCTCCCTGGGCTGGGGTCCCTGGCATTGCCATCTCCATGGTCATGCGGCTAAAGCCTTGGCACCAGCCTCAAATCTTCTCTTTCCCTCCCTTCCTACGTTTGGCCTGTCACTGAGTCTCCTTTTAATACGCTTCCCCTCTGTCCATCCTCTTTTCTCCATTTCCCTGACACTTCGGTGTGACAGCTTGACATGGGGGCAGGTCTTATCTGGCCGTTGTGTGGCTGGAAGAAATGCAAAAAGATGAGCTTTTTAAGAGTTATTTTAATTGGAGGAGAATTGCTTTACAACATTGTGTTGGTTTCTGCCGTAGGACAACGAGCATCAGTCATAATTAGATATGTATCTCCCTTTACTCCTGAGCCTCCGTCCCCTCCCCCATCCCACGCCTCTAGATCATCACAGAGCCCCGGGCTAGGTGAGATGAACCTTTTCTGGACATCTCCTTGATGACTTGCAGTAACCTAGGTAGTTTATCTTTTGTAGGTTTTGTTTCTTTTAAAAAGCTTTTTGGCTGCGCCCCTAGGCACGTGGGGATCTTAGTTCCCCAACCAGGGGTTGAACCTGTGCCCCCTGCAGGGGGTGAACCTGTGCCCCCTGCAGGGAGTGCTTGGAGTCTTAACCACAGGACCACCCGGGAAGTCGGATAGATTTTATTTTTGACTTTCATCACATTCTTGGGAGGTCAGGTGGTACGATCCCATCAGTTGATGAAGAAGATGCGCCTCAGAGGTGCTCGTGAAGTGTGTTGTCTCTCTGTGTTGCAGATGACCTTGATCTGGACCCAGGGCCAGACCAGGACTGGTGGCAGTCTATCTCTGGGAGGTGGCCAGGGTTGAAGGGTTGCAGCGTGCCCCAGCTCAGGTGCTTAGAGACGGAGCTTGTGTTCCTCACAGCCAGCTGCAAACAGCCTTTCCAGAGATCTGGACAGGCCCTGAAGGGGGGTTTTATTTCTCTGGGCAGCTCTAGGAGCATTTTCACCCAGTGGGCCCCAGAGAGGAGACGAGAGCAAACCTGTTTGTTTTTTTTTTTTTTTTGGCCTGCTTGCTGGTGAAATGGAGAATATTTTTAGCAGATTTGAAAGCTTTGGAGACAAATCCTGTTACTCAGAGCCCAGCTCGTAGCAGGCACTCAATAAACCTTTGTTGAATGTTGCTGAATGTTACTCATTGGCACAAATGATCTTCGGTGAATGCGCACATTAGGGGATTTGATGAAGATGTCAGCCATCCTGACCGTAAAAAGTAATCTTTATGATGCCATAAAGAGGAACGCGGACAATAGCTAGAATGTCATCCGTGAGCACAATGAATATTTCCCTGAAGTTCCTCTACCCATCAGAAAACCACATTGCATGCACTTTCAAAACCAGTGGCTCGTTTCAACTTTATGTAAAATGCCATTCTTTTTAATGGGAAATGATTGGGTTTGCAATTAACCAAAGTGCACAATAATCATGTCCACCTCGATTGATTTATGGAGCATCGAAAATTGCAAGAGGGTTAGTGGGCAAGCAGGATTTTCGGTGCCGCCAAACACATTCAGGATACTGTTCCTGGTGTGGATTTAAAAAAAAGAACCTTGGATGATGTGGTTATTCAGTCAGCCAGCCAGTGCTTGCTGAGAGCCTGTTGTGTGCCAGGCGTGGTCCTAGGGATTCAGAGTTGAAAGGTCAGAGGTGTTACCCCCAGGGGACTCACAGCCTAGTGGTAGCCAACTGCGAGAAAATGTCACAGGGTTGTGGGGAGGCGTGCCCAGGTCACTAGGAGAGGACAGGGAGGGAACAGCAAAATGTGACTTGGACGGGTCAGGAGACATTCAGGAAAATGGAAGGGATTCTTGAGGGGTGATGCAGGGAGCTAGGCGAGGGGGCTCTGGGTCCATCCTGGACCTGGTGGAGGACTGGGAATGTGGGAGCAGCTGGAGGAACGGTGTGGGTGCTGAGGCTGGGCAGGTAGCAGGGGCCAGGGTGGGGTGTCTCTGCCTGTCGAGGAGTCCGCACATCACCCATGCCTGCCTGGATGGGAGATGGAGTTGTAACTCTCTAACCTGGAGACTGATCCATGCGGGGCTGCCCCAGTGGACAGAGAGATTTTCCTTATTTGAAACTGGGATCTGTCTCTCTGACGTTCGAAATCAATGGCCCTTGTCCCGGCGTCTGCAAGACCCCAGAGTAAGCCTGTATTTTCTTCAGGTTTTATGATGGTTATTTATAGTTTGCCTTTTTATGGAGCTGACAGTTACAAAGCCTACCACTGTAGGTGTGTGATGATAAACACCCTCTAAATCTTCTCGGGGCACAATATCATAGCCTCCTTCAAACATGCCCTAAATGGCATACTTTTCCTTTCCACACAATCCGCAGCGTCTCAACCTTAAACTTTTTTCCGTTTATAAGTGTAATATGCCTGTTGTAGAAAATTAGGAAAACACAGACGGTGAAAAGAAAACAAAGGACTTCCCGGTTGTCCTGGGGTTAAGACTCCATGCTTCCAATGCAGGGGGTGAGAGTTTGATCCCTGGCTGGGGGACTAAGATCCTGTATACTGTGTGATGTGACTTTTTTAAAAAAAAGACAGTTGTAAGTAGCTTGCTGGGTACTTCTTTCAGCCAGACTTTCTCTGGATTGCCTCTTCTGCTGGTTCTGGGGCACTCAGGTTCCTCCCCGTGACTCAGTTCAGCTCACATTAACTCTTCGGTCTCGGATTCAGCGTAAATCCCGTCTCTTTGCCTCCCTCTTCACAGGCTCACGCCCAGGTCTTGGTTTTCCTGTTTGTCCTCCCCTCCCTCTCCAGTGCCCTGGGGTGGGCACTCGGAAAGGACTTCGCTCACGGGGACTGCCCTTGCTCCCGTCCTGACTGGCTGTGGGCGCTCCGTCTGGGTCAGACCTGAGAATGCTGGTGGCCTTGTGGGGCACATAGAGGAGTTATCTGGGGGGACTGTGGAGCTCCCCGACACCGTTCCCAGGTGCTGGAGACACGGCTCTTTTTATCCCTCTCAAGTCACCCACAAACTCAGCTCTGTCCTTTGGCTGGGGGCGGGGTGGGTGGTCCTTGCTCAGTGGGCTGCTCTCTTAGGTAAGGCACCCCCACGCCCCGCCTCCCAGCAGGTGTCGTTTGCCCCCCAACAAGCACAGGCATCCTTAGTGGGGCACCTGGCAGGAGTGTGTGTGCAAACCGTGTGTCTCCCCAGCGCCTGTCACTGTCTTTCGTTGTGCTGTTGAACTCAGTGTGTGTGCTAGTATCTAGTCAGGGTTTAATTAGAAGCTTTGCATCCTTATTACTGAAATGACTTTATTTGCTTTTCTGCTATATCCTTTCGTAGGTTTTAGTCTTAATGCTATGTTAGATTTATAAAATAAATGAGAGCATATTCCTTCTTTTTCTCTACTTTGGAACAGTTTACATAATGGGAGAATTATCTGTTCCACGAACATTTGAAAGAACACGCTGTGACAACAGTCTGACCCCAACGCCTTTTTTGGGGAGGCAGTTTTTCGAAACTTGTTTGCTTTCTTCCATGCTTGCTGGTCATTGCAATTTCTTCACTTCTCTTGGAGACAAATTTAGTAATGTGTGTTTCCCCAGAAAATGATCCACTTCTTTGAGACTTTGAAATATACTAACATAGAATTGTACCAGCTTACTCTCTTATAGTTAAAAAACAACCCTTGCTTATCTGTTCTTCTGTCTTGTTAAAAAAAAAACAAAACAGTCCTTGCATATCTGTTCTTATGTTTTGTTAAGAAAAACCCCTTGCATATATGTTATTTCTTGTTTTTGATTCCTATATATTTTTTGTTATCTCTCTCTCTTTTTTTGATATTAGGATTTTCAGAGGTTTCTCTACCCAAATGCAAGTCTGTAGAACCAGGTCTTGAAATTCCTGCTCATTTCTACAGTGGTTAATTTCTCTGAGTTCTGCTTTATCATGTCTTCTTATCTACTGTCCTTGGGCTTAAAAATTCTCGAGTTGAATGTTTATTTAGTATTTTTAAATAATACGAATATTTAAATCTATGACAATTCTCAGATGACAGTGTGGTCCCTTTGTTTTAGTCCTCCAGCTCTCAGCCACAAAATGTAACAATCTTGCAAATTTTTCCTGTAGTTAGAAGAGCTCAAACCTTCTCTTCCCTATCAGCAGCCGTTCCATAGTGATTTCTGTGGCAGCAAACCCATCTGCTTGTTTTGGAGTGGCTGCTACTGCACTTGGTAGGTGACCTTGGGCACACTTGAGGTGTGTCTGCTTCCTTTATACCTCCAGTAGGCCCCTCCTGCAACGAGCATGCCTTTAACTCTCCCGATTTCTCCTGGGACGCTTGGTGGAACTCAATTCTCATAAGGTGGCACAAATTCTAGAATATTCCTCTGTGAGATGGAAATGGCATCCAATTAAAGACCAAACCTGGCCTAGAGACTTCAGCCACCTGAAGAGTGGCTGTCTACATTAGCCTGTAACACAGCCTCACCTACTGCTCGATCCAAACTGGTGCTCTGAGGAGGGTCTTCCTGTAACGCTGGCCACTGACAAGAGAGCATGGGTGAAACAGCCCTCCCTGGGATGGGAAAATCCACTGGGATGTCCCATACGCTCCACTGTAATGGAGCTAAATTGCTGATGACCTGTGGCAGAGAAAATTCTGCCCAACGCACTGACTACAGATTGGGACCCTGGCCATAAGATATACTGACCCCAAGTTTAGTGAGATAATCCTTTACATAGATGCATGTCCTGTTGCTGATGACTTAACTATGTAGTCAGGGCCCCAGACCCCTAGTGCTGGGCCACTAAGATCACACCCGCATGAGGCACTTGCCTGCAGAGCTGAGTCCCGGAGCTGGTCGTGAACGTGGCCTTTGTTACCCAGGTACATGCCCACAGGAAGCAGTCACAGCTGAAAGGGAGCGACCCGTCAGCAGGCAAGGCTGTCTGTCACCTCTCCCCCAGGGTCTTCACCCTGGGGCGGGGCGTGCCGACGCCGATTCCTGGCCTAAGCTGGAGACAGGAGGGTGTGGGATCCCACAGACACTGACATGTGCTCCTAAGTCCTCAGAGGACCTCAATGTTCTGTCTGCCTGACATGGTGCTGGTGAGTGTATCCTTTGCATGAGTAAAAAATGTGTTAAAACTGATGCCACCTTCTCAGACCCATCTGATTCGAGTTCTTGCCCTTTCATGACTGTGAGTTTCAGTTTGGAGTGGTTATATAATCTGTCATGTGTGTGTGCTAAGAAGCTTCAGTCGTGTCCGACTCTTTGCGACTCTGTGGACCATAGCCCACCAGGCTCCTCTGTCCATGGGATTCTCCAGGCAAGAATACTGGAGTGGGTTTCCAAGCCCTCCTTCAGGGGATCTTCTGGACCCAGGGGTCCAACCTGTGTCTCTGATGTCTCCTGCATTGGCAGGTGGATTCTTTACCATTAGTGCCACCTGGGACACCCATATAATCTATCATAGCAACAACTAATAATTACTGATTGTTACTAGAGGCTGGGCGCTCTGCTAAGAGCTTTATATATTTTAACTCACTTCGGGAGATAAATACAATGATATTTTCTTTTCTATTAATTTCTTTTTTCCCACCTCAGAAAAGGAGAGAGAGGCACAAAGAGGTTAAGAATTTGTCCAAGGTCACACAGCTCTAAGTGGTGAGGCCAGGATTCAAACTTAGGCCATCTGCCTCCAGAGCCTGGGTCATTAAAATCATCTGTCTTGATGATTTGCAGGTCAGCTCAAGGGAAGGTTTGGGAGGTGAAAATAAAAAGAATTCTGGTAATCTTTGAAAATGGCACCCCTCTGTCCAAGACAGTTGCATTATTTTCTGATCCCCAAGAAGCATCTCCTTATTTCCTTTTAATCCATATGTTTAGTTCTCACAAAGAACAAAGCCTTTCTGCCTTCCGCCTTCCACTGACTGTGCCTCAAATACACTGTATAGATCTTACATCTGACATCATTTCTTCCAAGGTTTTTGCATCAGGTCAGCTATGAGGCCCAAAGTTTCTGGGTTTTCGTTTGTCAGCTTGCTTTGCTGAGTGTGCCTAGGTTCCCAGGCAGGAAGTGGGGTGTGAGTGGCTGTGGTCCATCCTAGAGGCAGCTCAGCTGTGGGCTCCATCACCCGCAGTCCTTGCAGCTTGGCTCTGGCTGCCCCCAAATGCTGCAGCCCTGAGATTTGGAAGGAGAGGGTGATTGCGGAAGGCGTGGGCTGTGACGGCTGCTCCCGAGGCCCCGGGAGCCCGAGCAGCAGGGGAAGTGGCTCCGGCACAGGCGGCCAAGACCGTGGCGTCCTCGTTACCTGGCCATGACCAAGGCAGCGGCTGCTTGTCCGGAGTATATTCTGGAAGCTCAGCTCTGGGTCTGCCCCTCCAGACCCACCATCAGTTTGTCAGGGCCTCGTTCCCTTTCTGTGTAAACTAGGTAGAGTGGTCCACGTTATTTGCAACTTGTGAGAGTTTTCTTTTTTTTTTTTTAACACAATTGGTTCAGATTGTGACCCCATGAAAAACGAAACCCTCAGATTTCTTTCCCCGTTGCTGTTCTTAGGCATCCTTCATCTGGATGTATGTGAACAGCTAAACTTACCTGCCCTGGGCCCAGCCACCCCGCCGGTGAGGCCCTTGGAGGCCTTGTCTCAGTGGGAAGCCCGCCACCAAGCAGGGCACTGCCCCACTGCCAACGCCTTGTCCCCTGGCTGCAGCATGCTGGCTCCACTGCTTCTGTCGAGAATCAGCTGGCCTGGTCTCTGCTCCTGGGAAGGATGGCCTGGAGCCCTTCAGTGCATCTGCCTCTCTCTCTCTGTCTCTGGGGCAACCCTGGCACCCCTCCTCTGGAGATAGGATCCCCCTTTTCCAGAGGCTGCCCTGCAGAGCCTTGCTCATGTGATGTGGGTGGGACCATAGCTATAGTCTGAGTACATTTTCCCTCGGTAACTCCTTTGAGGAAGTTATCTTTTCTAATTCCCAGACCTCCCAGGGGGGTGTATGGAGTTTCACTATAGTATAGTTTTTCAAATGGCAACTTATGATCCTCTAATAATATATAAAATTGATTTCAAGGTCTGGACCAACATCGAATGTATAGAAGTTCATTATAAATAGGAAGAATAAGTAGTGTCTTGAGTATCCACTTATTTGTAGGTCTGTACACCCATGGACAGAAGAGCCTGGTGGGCTACAGTCCAAAGGATTGTAAAGAGTTGGACATGACTGAAGCGAGTTAGCACGCATGCATGCATTAAATGATCCGAGGCAGAAGGAAATGATGTTAGGCACACACAAGAACTGTGGGTAGCAATCAGGGGTCCATGAGAGAAACAGAACCAGTAGGAGATGTGTGTGTCTCTACTGATTTCTATCTGTAAACAGCATATATATCGGTGTCTGTATATAAATATGTATCTGTATATATATATATCAGATCAGATCAGATCAGTCGCTCAGTCGTGTCCGACTCTTTGCGACCCCATGAATCGCAGCACGCCAGGCCTCCCTGTCGAACACCAACTCCAGGAGTTCACTGAGACTCACGTCCATCGAGTCAATGATGCCATCCAGCCATCTCATCCTCTGTCGTCCCCTTCTCCTCCTGCCCCCAATCCCTCCCAGCATCAGAGTCTTTTCCAATGAGTCAACTCTTCGCATGAGGTGGCCAAAGTACTGGAGTTTCAGCTTCAGCATCATTCCTTCTAAAGAAATCCCAGGGCTGATCTCCTTCAGAATGGCTAGTTGGATCTCCTTGCAGTCCAAGGGACTCTCAAGAGTCTTCTCCAACACCACAGTTCAAAAGCATCAATTCTTTGGTGCTCAGCCTTCTTCACAGTCCAACTCTCACATCCATACATGACCACTGGAAAAACCATAGCCTTGACTAGATGAACCTTTGTCGGCAAATAATGTCTCTGCTTTTGAATATGCTATTTAGGTTGGTCATAACTTTCCTTCTAAGGAGTAAGCGTTTTTTAATTTCATGGCTGCAGTCACCATCTGTAGTGATTTTGGAGCCCAGAAAAATAAAGTCTGACACTGTTTCCACTGTTTCCCCATCTATTTCCCATGAAGTGATGGGACCGGATGCCATGATCTTCGTTTTCTGAATGTTGAGCTTTAAGCCAACTTTTTCACTCTCCACTTTCACTTTCATCAAGAGGCTTTTTAGTTCCTCTTCACTTTCTGCCATAAGGGTGGTGTCATCTGCATATCTGAGGTTATTGATATTTCTCCAGAGGAACCAGAGATCAAATTGCCAACATCCGCTGGATCATAGAAAAAGCAAGAGAGTTCCAGAAAAACATCTATTTCTGCTTTATTGACTATGCCAAAGCCTTTGACTGTGTGGATCACAATAAACTGTGGAAAATTCTTCAATTCTTAGAACTGGACATGGAACAACAGACTGGTTCCAAATAGGAAAAGGAGTTCATCAAGGCTGTATATTGTCACCCTGCTTATTTAACTTATATGCAGAGTACATCATGAGAAATGCTGGACTGGAAGAAACACAAACTGGAATCAAGATTGCCGGGAGAAATATCAATAACCTCATATATATATACATATATATATATACATATATATATGTATATATATATATTTGTTGTTTAGTCGCTAAGTTGTGTCTGACTCTTTTGTGACCCTATGGACTGTAGCCTGCCAGACTCCTCTGTCCATGGAATTCTCCAGGCAAGAATACTGGGTAGGTTGCCATGCCCTCCTCCAGGGGATCTTCCTGAGCCAGGGATCAAACCTGTGTCTCCTGCATTGCGGGCGGATTCTATACCACTGAGCCACTGGGGAAGCCCTTCTTTATCTACAGATTGATTTTGAAGAGCTGGTTGACAGAACTGTAGGGGCTGCCTAGGCAGTTCTCAGATCCACAGGACAGGATGGACCTCTCAGGCACAAGCTGAAGCTTCTGTACACAGGCAGTGTTACAGAGGCCAAGCTCACTCTGCTTGTTGCACGACAGGCCAATGAATCCAATGGACGAGGTGCTGAAGCAAGGAATAGACTTCATTCAGATAGCCAGCTGACCAGGGAGATGGCAGGCTAACGACGCCTCAAAATAACCATTGTTGGGATCTGGATGCCAAGTTCTTTTATGGATCAGAAATGAGGAAACAAAGTGAAGAAAAGGCCATTAATCTGGCGAATATCTCCTAGGACGGCAAGCCTCAGGCAGGGGGCTGTGTTGGTTTCTTCCTTCCTGCGTCTGCAGGTGGACAGGGTTCTGAACAAAAGCACTTCAGTGTAAGTCAGGCAGAGGGGTGGGACCCTCTGAGGCAGACCTTTATGTGTGATTACACTAACAAGAGCAGCGGAAAATAAGTCCAAGAAACAGTTTCAACGCGGAGTCGGAATTGACTTCTCCCTGCAGCAGTAGGTTTCTTTAAGGGAAGTCTGAGCTCTGCCCTTAAGGCCTTTCAGCTGATGGATCCAGACCACTCAGATTATCCTTATTTAAAGACAGATATTCGGAGAAGGCAATGGCACCCCACTCCAGTACTCTTGCCTGGAAAATCCCATGGATGGAGGAGCCTGGTAGGCTGTAGTCCATGGGGTCGCTAAGAGTCGGACACGACTGAGTGACTTCCCTTTCACTTTTCACTTGCATTGGAGAAGGAAATGGCAACCCACTCCAGTGTTCTTGCCTGGAGAATCCCAGGGATGGGGGAGCCTGGTGGGCTTCTGTCTATGGGGTCTCACAGAGTCGGACACGACTGAAGCGACTTAGCAGCAGCAGCAGCAAAGACAGATATCACATGGCATCACTTATATGTGGAATCTAAAAAAAAATGGTACAAATGAATTTATATACAGAGCTAGAGCTACAGACAGAAACAATCTTATAGTTACCAAAGTGGAAAGGGAGGAGGGAGAAATTAGGAGCTTGGGATTAACAGACACACACTACTGTATATAAAATAGATTACCAGCAAAGACCTACTGTGCATCCCAGGGAACTATATTCTGTAATAACCTATAAGGGAAAAGAAGCTAGAAAAGAATGTATTGTTTGTTGGTTAGTCACTAAGTTGTGTCTGACTCTTTGTAACCCCGTGGACTGTAGCCTGCCATGGGATCTGCCTGGCAAGAATACTGGAGTGGGTTGCCATTTCTGTCTCCAGACAACTTTGTCTGGAGAAGGAAATGGCAACCCACTCCAGTATTCTTGTATACCAGTATATATATATGTGTGTGTGTGTGTCTTGTATTCCAGTATATATATATACACGTGAAACTAACACAACATTGTAAATCAACTATACTTAAATTAAAAAATAAAGTGAGGGAGGGGGGTTTGGGATGGGGAACACATGTACACCCATGGCTGATTCATGTCAGTGGATGGCAAAAACCACCACAATATTGTAAAGTAATTAGCCTCCAATTAAGGTAAATAAATAAATTAATTTAAATGAGAAAAAATAAAGTGAATTAAAAAAATGATGATAGACTTTAATCTCATTTCCAGAAAACCCTCACAGGGACCCCTAGCTTGTGTTTGAATCCCTGGGGACTGTAGCTTGGCCAAGCTGACACATAAAACTATCAGAATAAGTGTGAGTATATACTGGGTGGTGATTAAAGGTGAATTCCTTACCGTAAAATGTAATGTGAAGAACACAGGTGAAATCCGTGGGTCCTCCTGCCCTCTGTTTGGGGGGCTGATGCATTCATATCTGCCCCCCTTTCCTTGGTCACAGCCTCTAGTCTTTTCAGGCCTGGGGGACGCGCTGGCAGGCCAGTGTTACTTTACATGTGTTGGATGTTTCGGCTTCCCCCAGGGCACGGGTCAGCCACGTGGAGCAAGAGGAACTGACATCCAGGGCGCTGGTTCCCTGGATTGCGGGCAAGCTTGGAATCAGGGATCGCTCACAGCCTGGGTCTGAGAATGAGCCTCACTATTGTCAGGGCACAAAAGGAAGAATCTGCTTCCTGGGCCTCAAGGTGGATCCTAAGATCCCAGAGATTCTCATTCTTGTAAGAGGAAGTGGCGGGTGGTCCCAGAGTGGAGAAGCTTACAAGCACGAAAACCCCCCAACCCTGATATGTCAGGAGACAATGCCTAAGGAAGCAATTTGAGAAAGATGCAAGAGGATTGCTTCTCCTTCACAGTTTCTTATTATTCCTGCAGTTCAGCTCTCCCGGGTCCTTTTACAAAGGGAACAGATGACTCATATATTTCCCAAGCCGAAGATACTGGTAAGGAAGGAATATATGACATCATGGAGAAATAGAGAAATCCTCAATTGTTAATGTACATAATAGAAAAGCATCATCACAGGGATCTTCTTTAAATTGTGTGTGTCTTTCTTAGGGAGCAATTCAGTTGTTCCATGAGCGAGCCAGGTGGTCTGCGAGGAGCTGGGCTATGAAGCTAAGATGAACCTTTAAAATGCCTAAGAGGAACAGAAGGGGACACAGAATCTCAGCACAGTGAGAGCTCTGAGTGACGAGGACATGTGGTGGAGCCTAGGCATGTGTTGGTCACTCAGTCGTGTCCGACTTTTTGTGACCCCATGGACACTAGCCCGCCAGGCTCCTCTGTCCATGGGATTTCTCAGGCGAGAATACTGGAGTGGGTTGCCATTTCCTTCTCCAGGGGATCGTCCCAATCCCAGGACTGAACTCACGTCTCCTGCATTGCAGGCAGACTCTACCATCTGAACCACAGGAAAACACACACGATGGAGGAAGGAAGTGTGTAAAATGGTGAGCGCCAACGATACACCAGGCTCTGTAGTTAGCACTGGGGATGGGGTAGCCTGCAGGGTGGGATGGAGCTGAGGTCTACAGATGTTTACCGGTCACCCCAATGTTAATCACTGGCCCTACCATGGGCATACCACCTTAAGGTCCTGCTTCAAGCTTAGGTTCAAGTTTACTGTAGAACTCCTGTTCTAGAGGGCTTATTGGTGCCCCCCACCCCCACCCCCAGCCACTTAGCCGAATAGGATCTTAGTTGAGGAAGTGACATTCCCCAAGTGACATCACTGCATTAGAGAAATCCCTCTTTAACAGTCAGTTCCCTGAGACCAACAGATTAGATGGATGAAGTTTGCTTGAACCGTTCTGTTTGGTTTTAGAAGCATACTATGGTATTTTCCTTCTTTGTCCCTCCAAAGAGCCTTCTTGGCCCCTTGCATCTGAATGCTTATTAGACTTTGCTCCTCCACCCCCAGCCTCCCTAACTGTCCTATTTATAACTTTCAGCTGTTGGCAGGTCCTCAGTGTTGAGCCTTTGCGGAGACATATGCAGAACAAGATGCCTGTGGGTTGTCTGGGAACACGGGCTGGGGTGATACAGTCACCCAGGCCAGTCTTTTCTTTCAGAATTTATAGGGAAGGCTTGGCTTTCGAGAGCCTGGGGTTGGTGATGAAACAGTCCTGTGCCTGGAACACAGAGAGGTGGGGGTGGGGCACATCCCCCTGAGGCCAGAACTGGCTAAAACCAGCTTTTGGATGCACCAATTAGTCAATAACTCTCTAGCAAAAATTAGAAATAGCGGTTTCAGTTACACATTGTCTTAGCTAAAACAACTTTTTTTTTTTTTTTTAACAGAAAGTGAGATATTTGGGACAAAGTTTAAATAAGGGTTTTGGGCAGAGAGCTTTTTTCTGGACCAAAGATGCAACTGATGTTGGGTCTGTAAATGGGTCTTCTGAGAAATGTGCCAGGAGAAGGGTGGTGGAGATGGAGATTAATGGATGCTGGGGCTGTCTCTAGGTTTAAATCATTCATGCTAAAACTGGCCCTGATAAGTGTGCGTGCGTGCTCAGTCCTTCAGTTGTGCACAGCTGTTTGCGACTGTGGACTATAGCCCGCCAGGCTTCTCTGTCCATGGGATTTTCCAGGCAAGAATACTGGAGTGGGTTGCCATGCCCTCCTCCAAGGAATTCCTAACCCAGGAATCGAACCTGCCATCTGCTGGGTCTCCTGCATTGACAGGCGGGTTCTTTACCACTAGAGCCACCCGGGAAGTGTAAATAATTCCAAAGTGACCTCCAGTTTGTTCCCTGGGGTTCAGAAAGCTACACTTCCCCCAAGGCTTTACCAGCTCGCTGTCAAGGGAACAAACACCATTTTAGAACTTGCTTCCCAAAGTCTGATTGCCCTCATTCTGAGAAGCTTCTGCTGAAGACCTTTTGAACTATTTTGTCCACAGTTCTATCCAATTCAGTTGAGATTATGGATCTATTTTTGGACTGTGGATGAAAAGACCCTGCTGTAACATCATTACCCTAACTTCTTCTGGGCTATCTTGTTTAAAAGTTGCTCTCCCTGAGATTTATGCTGCCTCAGTTTTTTTCACTTTGCAGAGCTTCAGATTTTAAAAAATGTGTTTCTGATGCTCAGTATCTTGGCCTGTGATGGGCTCGCAGGGGGAACTTTCTCCCCTAAATTTGTCTCGGGCTTTAGCACGTCAAACCCATTGTAGTCCAAGTTAACAGAGCCCCAAAGCTCTGGGCTGGAGTATTGCTAACTCTCCAGCTCATGGATGGAGCCAGACAAAGCGCCTGAGGTCAAAATGTTATATCCCCAAGCTGTGTCCAGATGTATCTGTGTTAACTGGAAGAGGAGGACTGGTCCCTCTTTGTCTGAGATCATGTAGAGTCCCTGCTGTGAACCAGGTAAGCATTTATTACTCCCTCTTCAGTATTCTTTGTTCATATGGCTGGTTAAGCTTTCAATATTATTATTTTTTTTTATTGAGTACAGTTGATTTACAGTGGTCTGTTAATTTCAGGTGCACAGCAAAGTGATTCCGTTTTATGTATGTATTCTTTTTCAGATTTTTTCCCTTACTGGCTATTACAAAATATTAAATATAATTCCCTGTGCTAAAAGTAGGTCCTTATTGGTTATCTTTTTTTTTTTTTTTTATCAATTTCTGTCTTTTGGTGGTATGTACTGATCCCAGAGGGTAGGGTCTGTGTTCTTGATCGGTTTTCAGAATCCTGGCTGGTGAGGGAGGAACAGAATTGACAGATGGTTGCTGCATGACTGAGTGAGTGTGTGATGGGTGACTTTCTGTCAACTTGGCTGGGCAAAGGGATGCCCAGGTTGCTGGGAAAATGGTTTCTCTGGGTGTGTCTGGGACGGTGTGTCCAGAAGAGAAGGGCTAGAGTCAGTGGTCTGAGTGAGAAAGTGACCCTCACTGGTGCTGTGGGCATCTTCCTATCTGCTGAGGACCTGAAGAATGCAAAGGTTGGAGAGGAATGAATTTGCTCTCTGCTGGAGCCCAGACATCCAACTTCGCCTGCCTTTAGATTCTGGCACTCTTGGTTTTTCCGCCTTTGGATTCTGACCGGAAGTTTCACCACTGGCCCTTGATTCTCAGTCCCGTGAACTTGGGCTGGCTTGCACTGCGGGCTTTCCTGCTTCTCTAGCTTGCAGATAGCTTTTGGGGCTTCTCAGCATCTGTAACTGATCCCTATAATTCGAATTGTGGTGTTGGGAAAGACTCTTGAGAACCCCTTGGACTGTAAGGAGATCAAACCAGTCAATCCTAAAGGAAATCAATCCAGAATCTTCATTGGAAGGACTGTTGCTGAAGCTGATGCTCCAATACTTTGGCCACCTGATGCAAAGAACTGGAAAAGACCCCAATGCTGGGGAAGATTGAAGGCAAAAGGAGAAGAGGGTGGCAGAGGATGAGATAGTTAGATAGCATCACTGACTCAGTGGACATGAATTTGAGCAAATACCAGGAGATAGTGGAGGACAGAGGAGCCTGGTGTGCTCCAGCCGTGGGGTGGCAGAGTGGAACATGACTTAGCAATGGAATGACAACAACAACAAAAATCTGTATAATCTATCTCTCTTACCTGTTATCTGTCTATCATCTATCTAATCAATCTATCTCTATTATTTATCCATGTATCTATTGGGCTTCCTTGGTGGCTCAGGCAGTAAAGAATCTGCTTGGAATCTGGGAAAACTCGGTTTGATCCCTGGGTCGGGAAAATCCTCTGGAGAGGGAAATACTAGAATACCCACTCTAGTATTCTTGCCTGGAGAATTCCATGGACAGAAGAGCCTGGTGGGCTGCAGCCCATGGGGTCATCTATTGGTTCTGCTTCTTTGGAGAATTCTGACTCGTAGTAGAGAATGAATGATCTGTCCCCAGCCTGGGGAGCTGTGTTGTTCTGATGCTGTGTACCTCACTTGGATTTATCCCACACCGGTGCGGTCCTGGGTGGGCCATCAGGAGTTGGGCCAGGCTGCAAGGTGCAGGGAGGACAGAGAAGGGGCTACCAGGGACTCACTAGGTGGTGCCTGGCCTGGCTTCTCAAAGCCTCCGTTTCTTCATTTGTAAAAAGAGCTAAGAAAAGATGGTTTCACCAAATTCCTGTACAGTGAATCCGCTAAAGAACTCACTGACCATCTTGTTTCTTTTTATAATATTCCTGTAATGTAGAGAGAGACGAAACCTACCCAGCTGGGCCCTGCAGTGATGTACATGAGGTAGTGGTGGCTGGTACCTACCAGACCTGCCCCCTTCCCAGGGCAAGTATATAGTTGTACCCTGTCTACTCTTCTGAAATGAAACTTGCAATTTATATAATCTACCCACCCACTAACTAAAAAAAAATAAGGCTGTCACTTTTGTATAAGGGAGAAATAGCAAACGATATTTATAAGAAAATATTTTATACTGAATAATGAAGAAGAAGAGTGTCAGTGAATGAGTTCAAGTTTTTAAGATGTAACATAATATTCAACTGAATAATTTTGAAACTTTAACAATACTTGACCTTTCAAAATCAGGACTCTTATATTCATACACGTTGGTAGGATAACACAATTTCTTTGGATGTGCACCTATTCAGGTGTGTTTATTGGCAACCAGGATCCTATGATACTGTAGGGAACAGGATTTTCTGAAATGGTGAACAACTTTTGGCATAATTGCTTATAAATGAGGCAAAGAATCATTTTTTTCAAATAGTAGTTGCATTCCTGGAAAACTATATTAAAAAAATTCCTTGTTTTTATGTCTAAAGTGGAGTTAGGTTCCAAGCTCTGATACTGTATGGAGTTTTCACCTGTGTGACTGTCTCTAAGCACATTAGAGAACTGTGCAGGACACGGGGTCGTTCTTGATTCTGCACAACTGTCTCTGCACGGAGACGCCTGGCGTCCCTCTCTCCTGGCCACTGAATGCTATCCCTGGGGCACGGCCATCGTGTGACTGTGAAAACCTCCCCGCATTTCTTGCAAATCCCCTCTTAGGAGTTTCTGCCCTTGTTGAGAACATTTGCATTTATTTTGCGACTGGATATCTCTATTTCTTAATCTCTGCCACCTACTTCACTCACCACCCCCTGGCAACCACCTGTTTATTCTCTGTATCTCTGAGTCTGTTTCGTTATGTTGGTTCATTTGTTTTGTTTTTTAGATGCCACAGGTAAATGAAATCATATGGCATTTGTCTTTCAAATAATGAATACTCTGAACAATTTATTTTTTGGCTGCACTGGGTCTTCGCTGCTTTGTAAGGGCTTTCTTCAGGTTCGGGCTTTGTCTAGTTGCAGCAAGTGGGGGCCACCCTTGGTTGCAGTGAGCGGGCTGCTTGTTGCGGTGACTTCTCCTGCTGCAGAGCTCAGGCTGTAGGGCACGCAGGCTCAGTAGTTGTGGTGTGGGGGCTCAGCTGCCCCGCAGCATGTGAAATCTTCCCAGACCAGGGATTGAACCCGTGTCCCCTGCATTGGCAGCTTCCCAGGTGGCACAGTGGTAAGGACTCCAGCAGGAGGCACAGGAATTGGAGGTTCCATCCCCGGGTCAGGAAGATCCCCTGGAGAAGGAAATACTGGCAACTCACTCCATATTCTTGCCTGGAGAATCTTGTGGACAGTGGAGCCTGGCGGACTACAGTCCATGGGGTCGCACAGAGTCGGACAGGACTGAGCATGCGTGTCACTCCCCTGCATTGGCAGGTGGATTCTTATCCATTGTGCCACCAGGGCATCCCTCAAATAATGAATACTTTATTCATAGCACTTGCATCAGTTAAAATGTTTTGGGTTGCAAGTAGAGAAAATTCATCAAGAGCCAGGTTAAACAATAAGGAGAGGCATTGGCTGATACAGGGGGAAAAGGCAGGTATGGAATATTGCCAGCTGTGAAGAGGTGCAGTGAGTGTATTTTCTGGAGCCAGACTAGCTGGGTTTATATATTAGACCCACAGTGGGGTGGCCCCCTGTCCTAGCATACACAACTGTATTGCCTTCAGCAAGTGGCCTAACTTTTCTCTGTCTCAGTTCTATCGTCTGTGAAATGGAGTAGAAATATGCTCACCTCACAGGATTAAATAAGTTAAAATAGGTAAAAGTGCAGCACAGGGCTAGGCACCCAGAGTTTTGCCCATGCATGCGTGCTCAGTCATATCTGGCTCTTTGTGATCCCATGGACTGTAGCCCACTAGTCTCCTCTGTCTATGGAATTTTCCAGGCAAGAACACTGGAGTGGGTTGCCATTTCCTACTCCTGGGGATCTTCCCAACCCAGGAATTGAACCCACGTCTCCTTCATTGGCAGGTAGATTCTTTACCATTGTGCCAAAGAGTTGATTTTAGTGTTAGCTGTTATTAGGGTTCTTTACCGTTGCTCCAAAGAGCTGATTCTAGTGTTAGCTGTTATTATTATTGTCATTAGTATTACTATCAGAAACAACAAAGAACTTGCCTGTTTAGAATCATCTTGATTTTCCCGTAGTAAGACCCTAAACAGAGAATTCTACCACACTATAATCAGACTAAAGAAACCAAGAGATAATGCAAGTATTGTTTTACACTCTGAAAAATGAAAAGTGAAAGTGTTAGTTGCTCAGTTGTGTCCGACTCTTTGTGACCGCATGGACTGCAGCCCACCAGGTTCCTCTGTCCATGGAATTCTCCAGGCAAGAATACTGGAGTGGGTTGCCATTTCCTTCTCCAGGGGATCTTCCTGACCCGGGGATCGAACCTGGGTCTCCTGCATTGCAGGCAGATTCTTTACTGTCTGAACAACCAACTGTAAGTTTGTGGTATTTTGTTACACAGCTATTGAAAACCAGTTTAGCTGGCTTCCTGCTAAGGTTGTTTCCTCGGGTGCTTATAAGAGGGCGGCCAGGAGTTACTGGTGCCAGATACACCTCTAGTGGGAGAAAAAGGGACCACTTCATTGTCTGGTTTTCCTTATGGACAAAGAAAATTTCTCCAAAAGTCCCCAGAAAACTTTGTCTCATATCTTATTAACTGATGGAATTGGGTCAATGTACTTGCTCCTTAATGAATTGCTGATGGTGGGGACTGCTGTTAACCATGGTTTGTTACATGGTGTCAAGTTTTAAAATGAGACAATTAAAAATACACTTGTAATGGAAAAAAAATTGGAAGTGAACAGAGAAGATAAAAAATGGTCCAGTGCTTAAATCTCTTTGTGCGTTCCATATTCCCATTGGTGGCCCACTGTTCAAGCATATACAGTGTATTCAAATCCCCATGAGATCTGGATCCTCGGATTGGATGGAACTTAAGATAAACGCTTAGGGCTTCCCTGGTGGCTTAGAGGTTAAAGCGTCTGCCTGCAGTGTGGGAGACCTGGGTTCAGTCCCTGGGTTGGGAAGATCCCCTGGAGAAGGAAATGGCAACCTACTCCAGTGTTCTTGCCTGGAGAATCCCGTGGATGGAGGAGCCTGGTAGGCTGCAGTCCATGGGGTTGCAAAGAGTCAGACACGACTGAGTGACTTCACTTTCTTTCTTTCACTTTCTTTAAGATAAACGAATTAAAATCCAATCTTAAAATTGGATGGGTTTTAAGGTAAGGGAGGTTGGATCACTGGCTGCCTTTGGAGATGAAGGAAGGTGGGGTGGGTGAGCGCCCAGGTTCCTGGTCTCAGTCTTGTGTATGAGGCATTCTCAGGCACTAATGGGATCTCCAAATGGCACCCCACTCCAGTACCCTTGCATGGAAAATCCCATGGATGGAGAAGCCTGGTAGGCTGCAGTCCATGGGGTCTCGAAGAGTTGGACACGACTGAGTGACTTCACTTTCACTTTTCACTTTCATGCATTGGAGAAGGAAATGGCAACCCACTCCAGTGTTCTTGCCTGGAGAATCCCAGGGACGGGGGAGCCTGGTGGGCTGCCGTCTATGGGGTCGCACAGAGTCGGACACGACTGAAGCGACTTAGCAGCAGCAGCAGCAGTGTTCAGTGGGCAGGTTAGAAATACGAATCATGAGCTTGGGAGTAAATGTCGGTGATGGACTCGGGGTCCCTTTTAAAGTGTGCAGCCCAGTGATTTTTATTATATTTACAGTCTTTCTTGATGTTCTAAATGTACCTGAGGAAAATTTTCAAAGTCCTGCTTTGTGCCCCCAAATGTGTGGGCAGGGTGGAGAAACTAGAGCTGAGAGACACAGCTCTAAGCCTGTGGTTTTCAAAGATCCTGAGCCGAAAGGCCCGTTTTCACACGTCCAACCGTTGGTAGGCCGGTACGTGGTCCCAGGGCGTATGGCTTGTCGTGGCCTGGACCACGGCGCCTCTGTGCGTGGGTTCAGTGATGCCCAAACAAGTCTACGTGTGGATCCATCAGCCAGATCCACTGATCTCCTGCTTGGATATTGTGAAATTTCAAATCACCACACAAGTTCCAAAGGGCTCATTCTCAATTTGTGGACCAGTAAGAACAGGTTTCAGAGAGGCACTGGTCTGTGAATCACATTTGAAGTAACACTACACTAGAGGAAACTTCTAGAAAATTTAGTACCCCTATAGTTTTCTTTCTGGTTCTCCTTTTTTTTTTTTTTTAAACACACAGATTCTTTTCTCCTAGGTCTTAGTCACCTCTTGGGCTCAGCTATGTCCTCCGAGTTTCCCTGAAAAGCCACGTTGCCATCAGAGGCAAGCCCCGAACGCTGCTGACAGGAGCTGGAACTGGAGCTGGCTGGCGGCCATGATCCCGTTCATTGTCTGCAGGGCCAGGCCCTCCTGCACAGACACCCAGGGTCTCAGCTCCAGTTTCCTGATCTCTGTGGATTCTCCTGGATTCGCAGAGGCTCAGCAGTCTGGGGACCAGGGGAAGAGGCAGAGCTGGGAGCTTCCAGGCCCTCAGGCAATATTTAAAGAGAGCTCAGTGGCCGGGTGCAGAGAGTTATCCGATGCAAAGCCGTAATAATAGCCGAATACTGGGAAATCTTTATTGAGATGTAGCAGTCAAACCACACAGTTGTTAAGCAACCATAACGATGTCTTAAATAATCAGTTCAGCTGGTCTCTATTTAACGTAATAGCTGCCTATTAAACATAAATTAAGTACAGAGTTAAATGTCTCCAGGACACAAAAAGCCCCAAATGCCTGCCAAACCCAGAATGGAGCCTCTGGCTGGAAGGGGCTGGGAGGGCGGCCGCCTGGCCTGGGTGTGCTCCGGGCTGGATGCAGTGGGAGCCCCGCGCCCTGCCCAGCTGTCTGTGCACGAAGAAGCAGCTTTCCCAAGGTCGGGGTGGGGAGAAGGACTGGCTTCGCAGCGCACTTCAGTCCCGATTACGACTCATAAATCTTTCAGTTTCATAGACATTCCTGAATATGCCAGAAATATAGAAATGCTTCCAAGAGAACCTGTGAGGCCTCGATGGCCTCGAAAATGCCAGAGTGATTGTGAGTTCTGCCCCTTCTCCCCACTCCCCCTCCCGGCCATAGACAGGCCCTTATCCTGGGCTTGGACCACGGTTGGAGATTTCCAGCCCCTGGACTCCTTCCAGACCATTCCCTACCCTGCCCTTGTTCAGCCATCCCTCTTCCTTCCTTCCTCCTTGCCTCATCCTCTCCCTCCCCACTTCTTCCCTCCCTTCCTTCTTCCCTTCCCCTTCCATCTCCCCCTTCCTTCCTTCCTTCCCAACTCCCTCTCTTCCAGAAATACTTACTTTACACCTACTGTGTGCTAAACACTCTGGTAGCAGTACAGTGGCAGCAAAAACAGATCCCAGGGCTTCTGTTTTGGTGGGAGAAGCAGACAGTGATCAGCCTGCTTTTTCTGGGACACAGCCTGAACTCAGACTCTTTGGACCTTCTCTCTCCTGATCTCTAAACCCCCGGGAATAAAGGCCTCATTTATTTCCATTCTCATTTCCTACAACTTCCTCCTTTCTCTTCCCAACAGGCCAGCCACTAAGTGCACCCAGTTATTTATGTTTCTTAGGACTCCTTCTGGGGACTGCCTGCATAGAATTTACCCAGGATTATAGCTTAAAAAGAGGGCTTCCCTGGTGGCTCAGACGGTAAAGAATCTGCCTGCAATGCAGGAGGCCTGGGTTCGATCTCTGGGATGGGAAGACCACCCAGAGGAGGAAATAGCAACCCACTCCAGTTTTCTTGTCTGGGAAATCCCATGGACTGAGAAGCCTGGTCCACGGGGCTGCAAAGAGTCGGACACGACTGAGCATGCAGGCATACTCAGAGATGACTGGGTATGAATCAGTGCAGAGCTCTGTTGATACAGCTGTGCCCTCTGGAACAGGCGTCCCCGCAGGCCAGCTCCTCTGCACAGCCAGTTCCCGGATGGCTCACGGCCTGCTGGCCCCTGCACCTAGCTGAGTAAGGCAAGAATGGCAATGTACAGTGACTAAGAGAAAAGGTTCTCTCCTGGCCCCTCTACATTCTGGCTCTGTAGCACTGTGGACGCAACCACTAGGAACGTGCTTGCCCAAGTGTACATGAGGATGTGGACTGAAAAAACCACACAGCCTAAAAGCTATGAGTTACGTTTTATTTGGTGGCCACAACTGAGGACTTAAGCCTGGGACACAGCTTTCGGTAGCTCTGAGAGCCTGCTCCAAAGAGGTCAGGGAGGAACCAGGACATAAAGGAGTTTTTGCAACAAAGACTAGGTAGTTGGAACATGAGAAGATTCTAATTAGAGAAAACCAGGCAGCTCAGGTTAAGGAATTTAGCACTTTCCTATGTATGGGAAGATGCCAGAATCTGTGCTTCACGAAGTCATTCCTTTGATATGCACCTCGGCTACCAGGGGCAGTGTCCCCTGTTTTCACATCCCTAGTCTCCTCAGGGCGCTCGCTGGGGGCTGGTGGCTGCAGTGACTGGTGAATTGGTGGGCATTCTGTTTCCATCCTGAGTTCCCTCAGGGCTCACCATGGGCATCTGTAGCAGCTGATGGCTCCAGCATCTTTTGTATACTAACCTGGCAGGCAGCATTCTTCGTCCTCAGGGACAATCCACCAGATTGCAGGGTTGTCTCGAGGAATAAAGAGTAAATACATTTGGTGGCTCAGAGGGTAAAGAATCTGCCTGCAATGCAGGAGACCCAGGTTCGATCCCTGGGTTGGGAAGATCCCCTGGAGGAGAGAATGGCAACTCACTCTCAGTATTCTTGCCTGGGAAATCCCATAGACGGAGGAGCCTGGTGGGCTGCAGTCCATGGGGTCACAAAGAGTCGGATACGACTGAGAAACTAACACTTTCACTTTCAGTAGTTCTCCTAACTGATGCTTTCACCCTTGAAAGTGCCCATGAGCCACGTGGCTGTCTTGCTGAACTATACATTCTCATTCAGCAGGTCTGGGCTGGGGGTCTGTGGTTTCATCCCTAGCCAGTTCCTTGGTCATTCAGGGCTGCTGCTTGGGAGCCCTAGTCTGAGTAGCAGTGGCTCCAAGGGTGGATTATTAGTAGCATTATTGATATTAAAACCAGTGGGCATATGAGAAAACACAGTGAAGGTTTTCATTAAAACACAATGAATTTCAGTTTGGAAAGCAAAACTGTGTAGTGTCTGTTGCCTGTCAGCTGGGCTCAGCTTGGTGGTCAGAAAGTGGCTCCCACTACCTGTCATTTATGCATCTCCAGATGTGATATTGTCTTGTCCTCTCCTCTACCCCTGGAGGAAGCAGATGGAGGGTGGTGGATACCGGGGTGGGTGCTGGTCTTTCCCTGGGCAGTGGTGCATAGCTGTAGGGAACAGAGCCTGACCACGCCCTGCCTGTATCCAAGCGTGTGTGCACAGGAAACTTGCTGTGTACTTAATTCATCTAAATGCTGGAGAAGATATGTTTGGGGCTCTTTGTAGTACTGGAATCTTTACTTTCTTACTGCCTCTCTTCATACTACCCCCTCACCCTTATACCACAGAAACAGCTCTTGCTGAGAGCATTCATTACCTTCTGTCACTGCAAACACCAGATATTTCTCTGTCCTCTTTCTTGACCTCTCATCAGGGTTGAAGGATGATGATTCCTCCCTCCTTGAAACACTCTCTTACTCTGACTGTCCTGATGTTCCACTTTCCCGGTTTTGCAGGATTGCCCTTTTCTATTGGCATTAAACGTCAGAACTCCTCAAGAATTGAGTCCTAGGCTCTCTCTCCTCTTCTTCTTAATCTTTGGGAGGTCTCATTCACCCCAGTTGTAAGCCTTAAGTCTGAAGTCATGTAAGTCTAGTACCACTTATCTGAGTATAGCCCAGCCATTTGTAGGTTATCTCTGCAGAACTACTAAGCAATTGCCAACCCCCTCTCAGAGCTCTCAAAGGCATCTCAAGATCAGAATGTCCAAAACCGCACTTGTGATCTGTCTTGCTTCAATCTGTCAATTTCCAGGTTTCCCAATTCAGTAACTGACCCCAGTTTATAGGGGGAATACCTCAATATCATCCTTAACATTCCCCTTTCTCTCGGGGTTCCTGAGTTAGGAAGATCCCCTGGAGAAGGGAAAGGCTCCCCACTCCAGTATTCTTGGGCTTCCCTGATAGTTCAGTTGGTAAAGAATCTGCCTGCAATGCAGGAGACCCGAACTGATTCCTGGGTCGGGGAGATCCACTGGAGAAGGAGTAGGCCATCCACCTCAGTATTCTGGCCTGGAGAAGTCCATGGGGTTACAAGAGTTGGACACGACCCAGCGACTTTCACCTCTTAAGGCGTTTCTCTTAAAACCTGTCTATGACTTTTACACCTTAAGGACTTTGTCTCGAAACCTGTCTACTTTGCTTAATCTGCATCACTGCCACCTCTGTAGGGCTGTGACTACTGTTTTGGTTTGGAGCACCACCTGCCTTTTCCTCTACTGGAGGAGATCAGGAAAGCCAAGTATCCCACAAAGGCGAAGACAAGCAATGGATTTCATCTCTGCTCTAAGAATAGCTTCATTCAATATGGCAGAAAACCGTTCTTGTGGGATGGCTTGGATCACAGACACAGGATGGCTTGGACCAAATTAGTCCAGGCTTGGTTTTCTCTTCCTGAGGGTGTAGGCATTGCTGTTTCATGTGGGTGATTTGACTGCTAAGGATGCGTGCGTGTCTGCTCAGTCCCTTCAGTTGTGTCCAACTCTTTTGTGACCCCATGGACTGTAGCTCGCCAGGCTCCTCAGTCTGTGAGATTCTCCAGGCAAAAATACTGGAGTGGGTTGCCATCTCCCCAACCCAGGTATCAAGCCAGAGTCTCCTGTATTGCAGGTGGATTCTCTACTGCTGAGCCACCAGGGAAGCCTGACTGCTAAGAATAGGAGGGAGAAATTATATCAGTGTCTGTGGTTCAATCAATTTTGCTTTCCACATTTTAAGAGCAAATTCATTTGCTCTATATAATAGTCTGAAACATGTTTTCTTTGTTCATCCATTTACTCATTTGGGAAGATCTATTTTGGGGACTATTTTTTGCTTTATTGACAAGACAGTGTAATCCATAATGAGAAATTTTCCATTTTCATGCTTCTGCTGAGGACTATGGGAGGGTGAGAAGCATGGTGATGAAGACTGGCAGAGCCTGTCCTGTCCTTGACTTTGCCCCTTGCCTGAAAGGCTTCCTGGGAGCAGGTGTCATAGTCCCCAACTCAACTGAGCTGAAACCTTGGTTTTTATGTTTGTTTGCGTATTTATATTAATAGTATCTTGCTGTAAATCTAGAGCCAAGGCATATTTAAACATTTTTTTAAAATTATTTTATTTATTTATTTTAGGCTGTGCTGGGTCTTCGTTGCTGCTCGTGGGCTTTTGTCTAGTTGTGGCGAACCGGGGTCTACTCTCTAGCTGCGGTGCACGGGCCTCTCACTGCGTTGGCGTCTCTTGTTGCAGAGCACAGCCTCTAGGGCACATTGGCTTCAGTACTTCCGGTTCCCGGGCTCTAGAGCGCAGGCTCGATAGTCGTGGTGGATGGATTTAGTTGCTCCGCCGCAAGTGGGATCTTCCTGGACCAGGGATCAAACCTGGTCTCCTGTATCAGTAGGCAGATTCTTTACCACTGAGCCACCAGGGAAGCCCCAAAGCACACATTTGATGCCTTGGTTTTCTCTTAGTTAGCTGGAAATCATGTCTTTGCACTCAGACTATTTGGTTTCAAATTCTAGTTAAGCCTCTTACTTCCTAGCTGTGCGTTTTGGGGCACGTGACTTACCTTTTCTTTGCTGTGGTTTCTTCAAGTGTAAATTGGGGATCATAATACTATCTCATCGTTAGTGCTGTGAGGATTAAACAGGATGGGGTGTGTTGTTCAACACTTAGCCCAAGACTTTGTTTTTGGTGGCTATCTTTTTCTTTTCTTTTTGACATCAGTCTCTCTATTTTTCTTCAGTTTATTCTTTCTCACCATCCTTTCTTGGCATATTGTTTCTATCTATGCCTCAAACGTGGGCTTTCCCAGACCTTCTGTCTTGTTTTTACTCAGCACATATTTTGGGGGTGATCTAATTTAGTCTGTATCAACTCTCCTTTCCTTGGGTTTGACCCCAAGATCTGAAACCCTAGCCCAGCCCCTACACTGCAAAGCCCAGACTGCATCACTAGAGACCTGCTGGGTATCTCTGCATGGATGTCTCTTGGACAGTTTTTGGTCTGAGACCCCCTTTCTACCCCACCTTCTTGCCTCGACAGCAGCAACTCAGCCTTCTCCTTTCTCCTCGATTCCAGCTCCTTAACATCATGGATGTTGCCTTTGAACTTGTACCAGGCTTTCTAAATAATAATGATTATATTACTATACGACTTCAATAATTAAAAAAAGTAAGCCAGACAATCAAACTCTTATTCGTACAACATGGCAATGCCTTTAAATGCAAAAAGTACTGCTTGCTTTTGTCCAGCTTGGCTACCAGTTAAATGTTCCCAAGATCCCCTTCTCAGGTTTGATAATTCATTAAAATGGTTCACAGAACTCAAGAAAGCTGTTTACTTACTGTATTGCCAATTTCTATGAAAGGATACAACTCATGAACAGCTAGACTAGCTGCACAGGGAGAGATAAAGGAAAGGGCACCAGGCTTCCCGGCCCTCTCCAGGGGTACCATTCTCCCAGTTCCTTCACATGTTTAGCAATCTAGACTCCAAAATCCTTAGGTGAGGGTTTTCTTTTCTTTCTTTTTTGGAACTGGAATATAATTGCTTTACACTGTTGTGTTAGTTTCTGCTGTGTGGCGTAGTGAATCAGCTCTATGGATCCATATATCCCCTCCTCTTGGACCTGCCTCTCACCCCGTCCCCAGCCCCATCCCTCTAGGCCATCACAGAGCATTGAGCTGAGCTCCCTGTGCTGTACAGCGGCTTCCCACCAGCTAGCTATTTTACACATGGCAGTGTATAAATGTCACCCTCATCTCCCAAGTCATCCCACCCTCCCATCCCCGGCCCCCAGGTCCGCATGCCCATTCTCTACGTCTACTTCTCTATCCCCTATTCCTGTCCTTCAAATAGTTTCTTTTTTAAAAATGGAGGCATCATTACACAGGCATGATTGGCTGAATCACTGACCATTGGTGATTAACTCAACCCTTAGCCTCTCTCCTCTCCTAGAAGGTCAGGGGTGGGGCTGAAAGTTCTAACCCTCTAATATTGCGGTTCATTCCCCTTGCAACCAGGCTGCATCCTCTAGGCATCATTCTATTAGTATAAATTCAGGTGTGGCTGAAAGGGACTTATTATGAATAACAAAAGACACTTCTCTTTCCCCATTGCTCAGAAATTCTAAGGGTCTCAGGAGCTTTGCCCAGGAACTGGGGATGAAAGTCAAATACATAATGCTCATCACATCACAGTATCACATCTTTCCTTTACATGTAAAATGAAATAAAACTCTTCACTGTGGCCAACTGTGTGGTCTTTATTCTATCATCTTCCATTGGCTGAGGGTTGGTAGACTCTATTGTTGATCCGTGTGAAATAAGCACCAGGTGGAGAAATGACTCTTTTCTCCAAAGAATAATGCTTTTCTGCCAAAAGTGGAGCTTCAAAATTGCTCACAGCTTAGTATAGGACAAGAAATTACCAGCAAGAAGAAATCAAGATTAACTTTGAAAACGGACAGAAGAGGAGATAAATAGAACCATGAATAATGCCAGTATAACTCATAGCTTCATGATGACACATCCGAGGAGTGAAGGAGATTCACAAAATTTCAGCTAATTGTCCTAAAACCTCGCTTGAGAGTTAGCTGGGTCTCAATTTCATCTTGGCTGTCCCTTGAATGAGTCACTTTTTCTCTCTGAACCTGTTTATCCCCCTTTATAATGGGGGGGATTGGGATAGATCACTGGCGCTTCTAGGGAACAGTCTGAAAGTGTGTGGGGACATTTCTGATTGTCACAGGGATGGGTCTGGGGTCTACTGGCATTTGGTGGGTGGAGACCAGAGAATGATGGTATTCTGCACAAGACATCCTGAGTCGGTCCCACCAACTTTTCCTCAAGTAGGTAAAAATCTTGTTTGTAGTCACCTGGGCCTCGAACCTAACTCTGTTTTGCATGTACACTCAAGCCATTGTTTCATGGTTACAGTGAATTTTCAGGAAAGGCAAGTATCACCTCAATGGAAGAAAGCATATATTGACACTTTGTTTTGTTTGTAGCTCTGCAAAGAATTGTTCGCCATTTTTGAAAAATCATGCCACTGATGACAGCATTGTTCCTAGTGTCTGATGTGACGATACAGCATCAGACTGTCTGCAGTTGTAGGCTCTGAGTTCATGGTGATTCTATACCGATTGTTAATATACTTATTTAGCTCTTATTTGAAAATGTCAGCTAGAAAGAATGAACGTGGATAATATATCAAAACTAGATATAAGCATCTGATTTGTTCTTTATGTCTTCTAAGTGTGAAATGAAAATGAAATGAGAAGTTAGTCGTTCAGTTGTGTCTGACTCTTTGCGATCCCATGGATTGTAGCCCACCAGGCTCCTCTGTCCATGGAATTCTCCAGGCAAGAATACTGGAATAAGTAGCCATTCCCTTCTCCAGGGGGTCTTCCCGACCCAGGAATTGAACCTGGGTCTCCCACACTGCAGGCAGTTTCTTTACTGTCTGAAGCCATCAGGGAAGCAAGCATATTTGTCCTTCTAAGTGTATTTGTTCACAAACATTCCAAGGTTGAAATTCATTTTATTGTGCTGTAAATTGCTTTATTTCTTATTGTTTATAGCACAGATTGCTATATTTATTTTTAAAATTATGTACTTAGGTTGGTTATACATCTATATTTCCATTTAAGTCTAGGAAAGGGGATGGTAAATGGAAATTATTGCATTTAGAATGGATAAACAACAAGGTCCTAATGTATAGCACAGAGAACTATATTGAATATCCTATGATAAAACATAATGGAAAAGAATATAAAAAAGAACATACATATGTGTATAACTGAGTCACTTTGCTGTACAGCAGAGATTGGCACAACACTGTAAATCAGTTATATGTCAATAAATTAAAAAAAAGTGTAGCAAAGGAGATATTGCAAAATATTTGTTATAAAAATAGGTTCTTGAGTCTCATAGGATTAGCACACTTTGGAGGGGGTAATTTTCTGTTCTAATATTTTAGGAAAATGAAGTAGCATCAAATGATACAAAACACCCAGCCAGAACTCTTAACAAAAAGAATGAACAGCGCAGTAACCGAAGAGATTGAATATGCCCTTCACAGTGGCAAGTCTCCCGCACCCGCCCCATTCAAACAAATGCCAATTACAGAGCCCTCCATGTCTTCATCTCCACTGGGAGTTGAGTCCACCCTCATAATCTTCCTTGGCAACTGTTGCTAGGAAGATGCTGCTTCTCCACCTGACCTTCCAAAGACTTGAGATTGCAGCTAGTTTGTTTCCCAGCTGCTGATGAGGAGATCACACTTGCCCTGCCAGAGTGATGGAGAAACACAAACAGCACAGATAGCAGCAACACTTTTAGGATGCTGGAGACTATATGCTAACACGAGACTTGGTGATCAGGAGATGTTTGATCATTGCTTCCATTCCTGGAGGTTTGGGAGGGAAAAAAAAAGACCATCACTAATCTCTGCCTTGCACTTTCTTGTTTCAGCAGTGGTGGAGACACTATAGGGAACCTGCTATTTTGGCAGAGCTCAAGGCTCACAGGCAGGCGGTGTCCACGTCTCATTGCTTCAACTTGTGCTGCTCTGTTCTTTTGAGATTGCTGAATAGTGATAGTGATTATGATAATGATAGCTACCATTCGTTGAAACTTGCTTTGTTCCTGGCATTGTCCTAAGTGTTTTTCCTGAACTGCCTCATTTAATCCCCACGGCAACCCTTTGAGGGAGGTATCACAAACTCCCTTATTGTATTAATGAAGAAACTGAGCAGAGAGAGGTTAAATCTCTTGCCCAGTTCCACTTAGCCACTTTCCTCTGCTGTGTTAATCTGTACTGTGATTTTATTTTTTAAATATTTACTTATTTATTTGGCTGTCTTGGGTCTTACTTGCAGCATGCGGGATCTTCCGTTGTGGTGTACAGTTTGAGCACACGGGCTCAGTTGCTCCAACTGGAGTCTTAATTCCACAGCCAGGATCAAACCTGCATCTCCTGCTTTGCAAAGTGAGTTCTTAACCACTGGACCATCAGGGAAGTAACTACGCCGTGATTTTAAAAGAGACTCTCTTCTTTAGTCAGCAGATGGACATCTGCTTTGCAGGCAGACACACACTGGCCAAGCCTTGGGATTGGAAAGTATGAACACGCAGCAGAGAACGTTCCTACTTTCAGATTGTTGCAAAAAAAATTTCTGGTTTGGGATTCGTGAGAATTTCTTGACTCTCAACCAGACTCAGCTTCTAACAGTGGCAGACATGGGGTGGAATGGGGGGAGAATTTGGGGAATACCACGTGGCTATGAGAAGCTTAGGATATTTCCCCATGTGTTAGAAATGCAAGCAGGCCAGTGTTTTTAGAAGTGGTGAGCTACAGATGGGGGTTGGGGCAGATGTCCGTTTGCATCATTGAGAACCCTACAGTCCTCTCAGGAGTCAGAGATCATTAGTGGGTTGAAGGAGGAAGCCAAATGTCTCAGCCAGCCCAACCATAGGCAGACCACCCTGGTGCTGAGAAAGCCAGGATCACTGAAGCATCTCCTTTGCAGGCTTCGATCCTTGGGAGACTTTAGCTTTATTTCCTTTGATGCTTATGGTATTTAAGCCCATGCCTGGATCGTTGTTGTTTAGTTACTAAGTTGTGTTCAACTCTTTGCAACCCCATGGACTGCAGCATGCCAGGCCTCCCTGTCCCTCATGCATGGATAGAAGACTTTATATATCTTTGACACCACTGATTTCTGGACTTCAATTAAAAAATTTCCAGGCAAAATGTCCACCTTTGCTTTGGGTTATCTCTCCATTGACAGAATTGTCACCTCTGGTGCTGGAACTTGGAGAGAACAGATTCTAAATGGGCCCTTGACACCAGTTAGCAGCTTCATTCCAATTTCCTCACATTTGGAGATATGGAAACATAAGGAAAGAAAGCACAGTTTTTGGACTTCCCTGGTGATCCAGTGGTTAAGAATCCGCCTGCCAACGCAGGGGACATGGGTTTGATCCCTGGTCCAGGAAGATTCCACATGCTGTGGGGCAACTAAGGGCCGTAAACGACAGTTACTGAGCCCACCACAACTACTGAAGCCCACCTGCCCTAGAATCTGTGCTCTCCAGCAAGAGAGGCCACCTCGATGACAAGCCCGAGCACTGCGGCTAGAGATAAACTCCCCGCTTGCCGCAACTAGAGAAAGCCTGCGTGCAGCAATGAAGACCCAGAGCAGCCAAAAAAAGAAAAAAAAGAAAGCACCATCTTTACTTTTAAGGATCTCACAGTCAGGCGGACAGAACACTGCTTAACCAATGATTCTATTACAGCAGGAGAGGAGTCTAGAGATATGTATCCAAGCTGTTCTGGGACCATTTGGAGGGAATGGGAGTGGAAGATGATGGTTGGAGGCTTCCCAGAAAAGGAAAACTTAAGTTGAGCTTTGGAAAAAAAAAAAAAAAGTAACCAGTCAAGACAATAGAAATTATAGGTGGAGGGAAGAGTGGGGCAGGTGCTTAGTTACTCAGTAATCAGCTAACTCAACTGTTTCTCAAAAGACATACCAGGCATTGCCCTTCATGCTGGGTTACAGTAATGTTCTCTAAGTGGGCCTCAGATGAAATATTTCGTGTGACTCAGCTTATTCTTGCCTCTTTTGTTATTGTTTAGTTGCTAAGTCATGTCTGACTCTTTGGCGAGCCTGTGGACTGTAGTCCCGCTAGGCTCCGCTGTCTGTGGGATTTCCCAGGCAAGAATACTGGAGTGGGTTGCTATTCCCTTCTCCAGGGGATCTTCCCAGACCAGGGATCAAACCCACATCCCCTGCATTGGCAGGATTCTTTACTGCTGAGCCACCTGGGAAGCTACCTTATACCATACAAATTTCCAGGCTGGTGGGAATGAACTGTTAGAAAACGGCATAGTAGATTAAAAAAAAATCACTCTATCCTTTGTCTTCCTGGAAAGTTCCCCAGGCCCTGAAGATGCACGTGGATGCAAAATATGTGCTGATCTCCATCCTCAATGCACCAGAGGTTTCTGTTAATAACACTCATCCCAGATCACAATTGAGTGTAATTTAGCTCCAACCCTCATGTGAGGGAGTTGATCACTGCCCTCATTACAATTTAGGTTTTGGGGAAGGGGTTTCAAAACAGAATGAGACTGGGGATAATTGCCCTGGGAGAGTAGGGAGCCATAGCCCTGAAGGATGAAAGTTGGGTTGTTGTAGAAAGATGTTCAAATGATTAGGAGGATAAAGAAGGTTCATCTTTGTAGAGCTCTTCATGGTTTAAATGCCAGTCCCTTCACTCTGATGGAGGTCAGTTTCATGCTTATCTCCAATTTGCAATGTAGAAATCAAGGCCTGGGGGAGACAGTGAGAGGGTCAGGACCTGAACCTAGGCTTCTGGTTCTAGGCCTGATGCTTCCTCCCCTTTTATCAACTTTGTTGAAATCCCCTTAGACAACGTGTTTTCTGTAACGCTTGCTGGGACAGCATCTCTCAAGAACCTTCAATGGCTTAAGTGTAAAATGCCTCCTGGGTCAATAGTGTCTTACAATTGGCTACTAATTTCTTGATGCTTCTGTTTCACATCCAATTTGGTTTTGCCATTTTGAGGCTCACCTAGGTTCTCAGAGCTTGTTCTCTGTTGAGGAATTTCTCACGATAACTTTGGGGGCAGGACAGGAGGTAGTTCTTGGTTTGTACTGAGGGGAAAATCTGTACTGGGGGACTTCACTTTGTATTCCCCTAGTGTGAAATCTCAAGCACAGCAAGAAATTAAGAATTAGGTCTTCAGGGCAGATAGGGATACAGGGCCAAAAGGTAGTGGGAGCTGGTAAAAATGCCACAGTGTGCTTGGAAAGCTAAGTGCCTAGGAGGCAGGAAATGGTGAGCACAGGGATGAGAGAGAGAGAGAAATAAAGGGATAAAGAGAGAGGGAGAAAAAGAGAGAGAGAGAGAGAAAGAGAGTGGGGGGAGAGAAAGAGAGAAAGGGAGAGGGGGAGAGAGAGAGACAGAGAGACAAGAGAGTGTCTTCATTCACGCTGGCCCTCCCAGGGCCCAGCCCAGGCCGAGCTTAGTACTTATCAAGCCGAGTGACTCCTGCTTAGTGACTGTGGGAACTGGGCTGAAGGGACTGGCATACTGGCTGCTGATTCTGGGAGTCCCTTAGGGAGAAGTGAGTCTGAAGGCAAGAAGGCTTAGTCACAGACACACCTGGTCTTCCTAACGCACAAGTGCATTGTAGAAACTAGAGGAACGAACAGGCAGATTCCTCCAGGACCACCGCCCCCAGCACCATCTTAACCACCTCTCTTCTGCCCCTGCACTTGCTAACACGTTACCACCATCACCACTACCGCCAACAGATCCATTTCATCATCGTCTCTAACACAGCCACCATCACTGCCGTCAGCACCGTCACTAGCATCCCCATCTCCACCTCCAGCCCCAGGGCCATCTCATCAACCCCTGCCACTACCATCCCCTTCATGGGGGCCCTTGTTACATGCCAAACCCCATGCTAAAGGCTTCACATGGGTGTAACCCTCGCAACACTCCTCCACAGTAGGAACGACTGGCCCTGTTTTCAGGGGAGGGGATTGAGGCTCAGAGCAGTAGAGTCATTTGCACAACATCACACCCTAGAAAGCTGCAGACACAGAATTTCACCCCAGGCGAGTGTGTGCTTCTAAGAGGGAAGGCGCAATGGTTCAGAAAGCTGCCATGCTGCACACAACGGCGTGTGCCGGGGACTGGTTTTATGTCCAACTGGATATGAGAGGCTCCTATGGACTGTGACAGGCCCACCAATCTGTTCTTCCTTCCCTTTTCTGGTTTCCTTTCACACATTCTGGATCCTACGGTTTTTTAGGTCAGAGAAAATTAAAATGCTTTATATCCCCCCTTTTCTGAGCTGTTTGCACACAGTTCTGGAAACAGATGGAGTCTGATAGAAATCCCAGATGATAACTCAGATGTGAAAGCACTGTGCAAACATCCATGTAGCATAAATACCTCTGAGCATACGAGAGAGAGACAGAGAGAGAAACAGAGACACAGAGAGATACAGAGAAACTCAGAGAGTGATATACAGAGACAGAGAGAGAGAGAGATGGAGAGTGACAGAGACACAGAGAAAGGCAGACTGAGGGAAAGAAGGAGAAACAGAGACAGAGAGAGAAAGAGACAGAGAGAGCGCGAGAGATAATGCCTGATGACACCATTGGCTGTTCATGCCATTTGGGACCAACCCTGGGCCTTCAGGTCACCTGAGCCAATGACTTCTCAGTAGCTTCTGTTATAGTTGAAGGAATATGATGCAAAAAAGTAAAGCTCTTAGCTGAATGTCAGGCTGATTAAGTGCCTGAGAAGGCTAGCAATTCTTTTCATGGACAAGAGCATCTCTTGGCCAGTCATGACTCTGCCCCATCCCTGCAGTTCCCTAGCCTGGTTTCTGATCAGGAACAAGCGGAGGAGGACACCGCCTTCTTCCCGTAGGAGCCCCGTGTGGCCTGCCTGCTCTCGAGACATCTTCCTCCTAGTGCTGGACCGGATGTGTATCCTTTCCATAGCATCTCTGGCTGGAGGTCAGAGTCCGGTGTGAACACAACTCAAAGTTCACTGCCAGGTACACAACATGAATTCGAGGACATGCCAGCATGGGTGGAAAGTGCCCTGGAAGCTGTCATTTCAAAGTCAAGATGGTTCTTACATGGTGATCCAGTGGCTAAGACTCGGCACTCCCAATGCAGGGGGCTGGGTTCAATCCCTGGTCAGGGAACTAGATCCTGCATGCTGCAACCAAACGTTCCCACAGCTAAGACCCTGCACAGCCTAATAAATTGAAAAAACAAGTCAAGGCGCCCTGCGTTTAAAGGGAGGCTTACAGCATGGGACTGAAATCACCAATGGTTCCTGTGAAATGGGAGCTTGATTAAGGTTCTGATCTATAATCAATTAACCTGGAAAAAGGCTTCATGGGGACATATTTGGCCCAAAGGGGAGGGGCGGGGCTGCTTATGCTCTGGCAGCGGGGAGCTCAGAGTCTGTTGAGGACATTACCTGGAGGCCTCTGGGCACTCTGCAGCCGAGGAAGATTTATGGGCAGAGATGTATTATCCGTGGTCCTCACCCTGCGTTTTCTTTCAGGACACTGCCTTCTTCCTGTTTTGCTCCCTCCTTCACTCCGCCTAAGCATCCTGGGGTAGCCCGGGGCTGCCACAGTTTCCAGGGGACAACCCGAGTCTGCTATCATCTCCACCTCCATCTTTGTAACCGCAGTGGAATCACTGATTTCTTGGAGCCTCATCTTTGAAGTGGGAATAACGGTAGCCTCCCCATTTACCTTGCAGAGGTGTTGGAAGGACAGGAAGAAACAGCAGCACGAAAGTCCTTCTCAAAGAGTAAAGCTCTCTTCCAAAGCCAGGGGTTAACTGCTAATTCTATTGCTTTTGGTTTGGGGTTATTTTCCAGAGGTGGAGACCAAGGCCTGCAGCTGGTGAACAGAATAAGTGGCTCTTCCATCTGACCTTGAATTTGGTGACCTTGGCCAAGTTCTTTGGAGCCTAGAAAGCTTTATCAACAGAATTGGAAACTAATAACATCACCTCCTGCTTGGGACCATTTAACATCAAGGTCCAAAGTCAGGATGTAAAGCTGAGTGACAACGGGATGTCACTGACTAGTGAACAAGATGTGAGAAAGGATTCAGCCCCCCACAAGGGTGCTCTCAGTGTGGGGACATCATAAGCTTTTAAACATTAATTTTACTTCATTTGTACTTTGTAGATCTTCTGTAATACCCCCTTGAATTTCCCACAAAGCGTTACTTTTAAAATTGGGAAGAGTTAATGAAAATTTGAATTTGTCTGTAGCTTATTTCCCCATCTCCTTCTGCTGCCTGCTCCGTCCTTCCCAGGTAACCTTCCCCGGCCCTTCCCAGGCCAGCCTGGCTAGTCCTGCCTTGGGCTAACTGGGGGGAGGCCTGCAGGGCTGGACAGACAGCGTCTGAGGAGCCAGTGGGTCCTGCCGCCTGGGACATTGGTTGCCCTGCTGGAGGGGCTGGGCTGGGCTTGGCAGCGTCTGTTGGTTTGGAATTGGGACAGAGCACAGAGTGTGATGATGGAGGTGACCCTCTGCTCAGTTCCAACCCTGTACCAGAGTCTTTCTGAGCCACGTCTCATCCCATCTTCCCATCAGCCCCGAGAGGAGTACGTTGCCATCAGCTCTCTTGATTTTGCAGATGGGGGTGCTGAGGCTCAGAGAGGTTAAACGACTTCCCTAAGTCACACAGCCAGTAAGGAACTGTGCTATAATTTGAACCTGAGGGCTTGAACTCAAACAGTGGGGCTTTTCCCACCAGTAGGAGCCTCTCAGAGGTATTAGGGGCAGATGCATCATGAAATGCACTGGGTGGGGTGTAGAGGGGTAAGAGGAGTTGTGGGGGGAGAGGAGGGAATGTTTGAGGTGGGGAGTACTGATGCAACCCCACCTTGATCACGTATCACCAACAAGATGTGGCCCTTCCTGGCTATCCAGAGGATGTTAGTCTAGTTTTCCTGGCAGACAGGAGCAGGTGGGGGCTTTGTGGATCCTGTTGACTCTGAATCTTTCAAATCTGAAAGTAGAAAATACTTAGTCTGGGCAGAAACTTGACTTCTATCTGCAAATTGTTATATCTCTATTTCTTGTTTAAAAAAGAGGCCCTTATTATTCAACATAAAATGTGACAATGTGATGCTGTTAAGAAACAGAAATCTGGGTCACCAGAGGTTCATGTAGACTGAGGTGGGGCCTCCTTTCTGGGGCAGCTTCCCCAGGATGGAGCTCCACTTGGAGAGTGGCAGGTCATGTGGGAGCACAAGGGACAGGGTCCCTGATGCGTGTGTGCCCTGGGGGTGGTCCAGGCCCTGTGGGGTGAGGCGGGAAGGCTGTTGGCATGATGGGGTGCTCCCCAGGGATTGGGACTTCCCGAAGACTCTGCCAGTGCATCCTGACTGGAGCCTCGCCAGGGCGGCCCTGCATCCCTGCCATCCACACGCAGCCTCGCTGCCTCCCAGAGGAGGGGAGTTAGGGGCAGCTAAGAAAGGATGTGCGACAGACTTAGAGAACAAACTTACAGTTAGCAGGGAGGGTGGGGAGGGGGGAAGGATGGAGGGAAGGTTAGCCAGTTTGAGATCGACATGTACACACTGCTGTATTTCAAGTGGATAGCCAGCAAGGATCTAGTGTGCAGCACAGGGAGCGCTGCTCAGTGCCATGTGGCAGCCTGGATGGGAGGGGAGTCTGGGGGACAGTGGATACCTGTATATGTATGGCTGAGTCCCTTCACTGTTGACCTGAAACTATCACAACATTGTTATTGGGCTATGCGATCACGTGTGCTAAGTCGCTTCAATTGTGTTTGGCTGTTTGTAACCCCATGGACTGTAGCCCACCAGGCTCCTCTGTCCATGGGGATTCTCCAGTCAAGAACACGGGAGTGGGTTGCCATGCCCTCCTCCAAGGGGTCTTTCCCACCCAGGGATCGAACCCATGTCTCTTACGTCTCTTGCATTGGCAGTGGGTTCTTTACCACTAGTGCCACCTGGGAAGCCCTATTGGGCTATATCCCAACACAAAATAAAAGTTTAAAAAAACAAAAAGAAAGAAATGACGTGTAGGATTCGAACCCAGGGCTGTTGAGTTCCAGCTCACCCGGTGAGTTCCAGCTCTGCACTACCTTGTTTCCCCAGGGCAGGGCAGGAGCCCCCAGACAGGGGAGGTGGTCTTTCTGAACCCATAGCAGTGAAAGGGAAGGAGGGAGGAGCCCCCCCAAGCACAAAGTTTCCTTTGACTGCACGCCAGGACAGGACACAGGCCGTGCACCCCGCCGGGACAGGGCACCGCAGGCGTCTGCCTTTGATTGCAAAGGGCTGCGGCCCAGCAAAGACAGGACTCATACCTGTGGTCTGGGGCTGCTCTCGCATCCCCAGAAATGCCATTTGCAGATGGGGAAGATGTGAGAAGACAGGAAGGAGAAAAATCAACAGATGCAGGGCAGGCATCCTGGGAGGTCGGGTCACAGCCTGGGAGGGAAAATAGGCCCCAGCCACGGGTCAGGGCATAAACACAGAGGCCCCCTGGGCCTGGCGCGCTGGAGGGAACCACGCTGGGCTGGCTCGGGGAGGAGAGGTTTGCCATGTGTGTGGTGGCTTCAGAGGGAGCCCTGGCTTCTGAACCGAGAGGAAAGAAGAGTACCTTTCAGAGTGGTCGGGGCCATGGACGGTCTGCTCCCCGAAGCTCCCGTCGGGCGGCTTCCGGCCCAGTCCACCCTCCCCCACCCCAAACCCGCACCTCCGTGTGAAGCAGGAGGGACCCGTGACCCTGTCGGGAAGGAACGAACATTCTGGCCGGGAGAGACCCAAGGAGGAGGCTACGGGTCCTGGTACACACAGGGCCGTGACGGCCTCGGGCCGTGATGGCCTCAGACCGTGTCTTTCTTTTCTGCCTTTTGTAGTTAAAAACTGTGCGGTTCTATTGTACAGCACAGGGAACTCTGCTCAACTGTCATGTGCCAGCCTGGGTGGGAGCGGAGTTTGGGGGCGAATGGATACCTGTATATGTATGGCTGAGTCCCTTCCTTGTTCACCAGAAACTAGCACGACATTGTTAATCAGTTATACCTCAGGACAAAATAAAACATTTTTAAAAAGTACGGTTCACCGCGGAGGACAGCGCTGAGCTCCCTGTGCTATACGGCAGGCTCCCAGTAGCTAGCTATTTTACACTTGGTAGTGTACGCATATCAATCCCAACCTCCCGGTTCATCCTACCCATCCCCCCAACACTGTGTCTACACATCCTTTCTCTGTGTCCCTATTCCCGCCCTGCAAGTAGGTTCATTAGTACCGTTTTTCTAGCTTTCACATGTATGCGTCAATATCTGATACTTGTTTTTCTCTTTCTAACTTAGATGGGTGGGGTGGGGGTGGGAGGGACATCCATGAAGCCGGGTATATATGTATATAGATAGCCGATTCACTTCTTTGTTCAGCAGAAACTAATGAACTAACGCAACATCATAAAGCAACTATGAAAGTGAAAAAGGGAAGGTGTTAATTGCTAAGTCGTGTCCAACTCTTTGAGACTCCATGAACTTTTACCCCCCAGGCTCCTCTGTCCATGGGATCCTCCAGGCAAGAATACTGGAGTGGGTTTGCCATTCCCTTCTCCAGGGGATCTTCCTGACCCAGGGATCAAACCCAGGTCTCCTGCGTTGCAGGTGATTCTTTACCATCTGAGCCACCAGGGAAGCCCCTGATTATTTGCATATATCTTGGCATCTGAGCAGAAATCCCCAAATCAGTCTTAAATGCTCCTGTATGATACAATTGCCTAGCGATAAAGCCCCCCATTAAACACTGTAAGATCTCAGAAAAGCAGAGAAAAAATTCAGACCTCCCAATTAGTGCTGGGATGTGCAGGGGCAGGTCTCCCTAGAGCCTCTGCTGCTGGAGAAAAACCCTCATTTGGGATTCATCAGCTGTTTTATGTGAGGGTCATTGGAACCTCTGGTTTTCACTAGTCACTTGGTTTGTCTAATACCAATTCCCTCCTTTCTTCCCTCCCACCTTCCTTCCTCCCATAGATATTTATCACTGGCTCTAAAACCTTGGGCAATTTCCTTAGTTCCTTTTGCCTCAGTGTCCTCATCTGTAAAATGAGAATGCTCATACTACCTACCTCATAGGCTGTTATCATGATTAGATGTGTTAATACATACTCAGCACCTAGTATAGTGCCAGCCGGATCCAGTTGTTCAGTAAGTATTAGAGCTATTTAATTTAAAAAATTATTATATTTATTAAAAATTTTTATTATAGTTGCTTTACAATGTTGTGTTAGTTTCTGCTATACAGCAACGTGAATCAGCTATATGTATACATATATCACTTCATTTTTGGACTTCCTTTCCATTCAGGTCACCACAGAGCACTGAGTAGAGTTCTGTGTGCTACGCAGTAGGTCCTCATTAGTTATCTATCTTATACATAGTACGCTTGCTCATTGGAAGAAAAGCTATGACAAATCTAGACACCATGTTAAAAAGCAGAGGCATCACTTTGCCAACAAATTTCCATATAGTCAAAGCTATGGTTTTTCAGTAGTCTTGTATGAATGTGAGAGTTGGACCATAAAGAAGGCTGAGTGCTGAAGAATTGATGCTTTCAAATTGTGGAGAAGGCTCTTGAGAGTCCTTTGGAGAGCAAGGAGATCAAACCAGTCAATCCTAAAGGAAATGAACCCTGAATATTCATTGGAAGGACTGATGCCGAAGCTGAAGCTCTAATACTTTGGCCACCTGATGTGAAGAGCCAACTTATGGGAAAAGATCCTGATGCTGGGAAAGACTGGGGGCAAAAGGAGAAGAGGGAGACAGAGGGTGAGATGGTTGGATGGCATCACCGACTCAATAGACAAGAATCTGAACAAACTCTGAGAGATAGTGAGGGACAGGGAAGCCTGGTGTGCTGTAGGCCATGGAGTCGCAAAGAGTTGGATGTGACTTAGCAACTGAACAGCAATAACAGTATAGTTTCAGTGGTATATATATGTGTTAGCTTTATTTTGGAGAAGGAAATGGCAACCCACTCCAGTGTTCTTGCCTGGAGAATGCCAGGGATGGGGGAGCCTGGTGGGCTGCCGTCTCTGGGGTCGCACGGAGTGGACACGACTGAAGCGACTTAGCAGTAGCAGCAGCTTTATTTTAAAAAATTATCTTTGAGAGGGAAAGGGTTTTATAGGTCCTCTTGTCCATCCTGCAGCTTTCAGGAAGCCCATCACCTTGTATGGTAAGATGTGCTGAAGTTAACAGCTTACATGGTCATATGTTCTTGCTTACTTCTGATCAAAATGACTGCTCGAAGTCCCTAAGGGAAATGGAGAACAGTAGACCCTGGGTAAAGTATCAACTGCCTCTGTCTTTTTTCTGTAAATAAATTAACTAAAAAAACTTCTTTTGGCTGCACTGGGTCTTCACTGCTGTGTGTGGGCTTTTCTAGCTGTGGAGAGTGGGGGCTCCTCGCTAGTTGCAGTGCACGGGCTTTTCACTGTGGGGGCTTCTCTTGGAGCACAGGCTCTAGAGGGGCACGGGGTCCCGTAGATGTGGCGTGTGGACTCTAGAGCACAGGCTCGCTCCAGCTTAGTTGCTCTGTGGCATAAGGGGTCTTTTTGGACCTGGGATTGAACCAGTGTGCCCTGCATTGGCAGGTGGATTCTTAACCACTGAGCCACCAGAGACGTCCACTTCTGTCTTAATGGTTCTTAACCTGAGTTGAGTTTGTGGCTGGGGGACATCTGGCCATGCCCAGAGATATTTTTGGTTGTCACAGCTGGTGAGGGTTGGGGGTGCTGGCATCTGGTAAGTGGAGGCCAGGTTTGCTGCTGATCATCCTAGAGTGCATGGGACAGCACCACCCCCTCACCCCGAAAAGTAATTATCTGGTCTTAAATGTCAACAGTGCCACAGTGGAGAAACTGCCACCTCAATGGGAGGCAGTCTTCCAAGTAGAAAAAATAGGGGCCTCAGAGCCCACGAGACAGGGGTGTGCCTTCTGACTCTTCCTGTGTCTGCTGTGTAGCCTGGAACAAGTTCTCAAACCCCATGCACACAACATGACCTACATGAAAAATGGAGTTTAGTCAAGCTGACTGTGAAGTGTTACTGAAAGTCATTTGAGAAAATGTAGATATAATACTGGAGAAGGCAATGGCACCCCACTCTAGTACTCTTGCCTGGAAAATCCCATGGACGGAGGAGCCTGGTGGGCTGCAGTCCATGGGGTCACTAAGAGTCGGGCACGACTGAACGTCTTCACTTTCACTTTTCTCTTTCATGCTTTGGAGAAGGGAATGGCAACCCACTCCAGTGTTCTTGCCTGGAGAATCCCAGGGGAGCCTGGTGGGCTGCCGTCTATGGGGTCGCACAGAGTTGGACACAACTGAAGTGACTTAGCAGCAGATATAATACCAAACACAGTACCTAGCACAAGGTAGCTACTCAAGGAATCTTCATTCTCATTGCTACCTCCAATGGAAAATGGTTTTTCATTCTCCCTTCAGTCTTCTGTACCAGCAGGATGGTTCCGGGTGTGTTTAACTGGCCGTTAGTCTCGTTTTTCAATTCTTTAATCCTGTTGTGGTATTCTGCTGAATTCTCTCCAATTTTGTCAAGTCCTTCTGAAGTAGTGCTAGACTCAGACGCCCCAAGGTTGAGGAAAGAGAGAATTATAGCAAAATTGTTTTACTGACACTCCCATTTATACATGTGCGTGCCTTCTGGATGGAGCCTTATCCTGCTGACAGTTCATGAGCTGGCCACCCGCTTGGGCCTTTCATCTGCCTCTCTATGTCTATGTATTCCTTCTAGTCATTCAAGCTTTGTTCCCCGGATTTCATAATGAAGAATTATCAATGATAATTGAGAAGAAGATAGACATTTAAAAAGAGCTCAGGAGATAAATGTAAACTCATAGGCACAAAAAACCAAGAGTTAAAAAAAAAAAAAAAAAACGTCAGAAGGAAAGACAAGAGAACGAAAGGAAGAGAGATTGATATATTCGGTTGCAGGACACCTTTGGGTATTACCCATCAGGCTTCACGGTGTGCTGGAGAAGAGGAATGATGCAATGGGGAAGCAAGCTTGGTCATGTGACTTGACAGAAGTGTCAGTCTGCTGTTTTGGACTCATGGCCAGTTGGCCCCTTGGAATCCACAGCGTGGGGCCCTGAGACCTGGCTTCCTCACAGGAAGTGGCAGGAGAGCGCAGTTATCAAAGCCCAAGCTCTGGAATCAGACGAACCTTGATTTCATCCTGGCTTCACCACTAACTGCATCGTACGTCCGGGGCAAATGGTTTGCCTCTTCAAGGCTGCCATTTTGCAAGAGTAAAGTTGTAGAACTGGTAGTAGTAAGGATGCCTCATCCTAGGAGTGTGCCACAAGGCAAGGCATGTAAAACATTGAACTCAGGGCTGGACACAATAGACATACTCAGTAACTGTTACTGATGAAGAAGATGATGTTGACATGGTTGTCTACTCATGAATATGTGCTCTGGCTGTCTAGTCTGGTTGGAAACACATACATACGGGACTGCATGTATATGCAAAGCTGAAATCCACACACTGTGTGTATATACCACATGTGTACAACACACATACATATGTACTGTTTAGTTGACAGTCATTTCTGACTTTTTTGTGACCCCATGGATTATAGCCTGTCAGGCTCCTCTGTCTATGAAATTTTCCAGGCAGGAATACGGGAGTGGGTAGCCATTTCCTCCTCCAGGATGCATATGTATGTGCACATATGTATTTTAGCTTTTCGTGCACATGCAGTCATGTCTTGGAGTTGGTTTATCTGAATCTATCTCTTCCAACCTCTGGGCTTTGTAACGAATGTCATATTGGTAGCTCCGTCACGATAGGAATATTTTATGGCATATGTGTATAGTTGGTAAGTCATGTCCAACTCTTTGCAATCCCATGGACCATAGCCCCACCAGGCTCCTCTGTCCATGGGATTTTCCAGGCAAGAATACTGGAGTGGTTAGCCATTTCCTTCTTCAAAGGATCTTCCCAATGCAGGGATTGAACCCACAGCTTATGCCATGTCTCCTTCATTGCAGGCAAATTCTTTGACCACTGAGCCACCGGAGAAGCCCATTTTATGGCATGTAAGTCACTTCAGTCGTGTCCTACTCTGTGCGACCCCATAGACGGCAGCCCACCAGGCTCCCCCATCCGTGGGATTCTCCAGGCAAGAACACTGGAGTGGGTTGCCATTTCCTTCTCCAATGTGTGAAAGTAAAGTTGCTCAGTCATGTCCGACTCTTAGTGACCCCATGGACTGCAGCCTACCAGGCTCCTCTGTCCATGGGATTTTCCAGGCAAGAGTATTGGAGTAGGCTGCTATTGCCTTCTCCAATTATTTTTATTCTATGGCATCAGATCAGATCAGATCAGATCAGTTGCTCAGTCGTGTCCGATTCTTTTCGACCCCATGAATCCCAGCATGCCAGGCCTCCCTGTCCATCACCAACTCCTGGAGTTCACTCAGACTCACGTCCATCGAGTCAGTGATGCCATCCAGCCATCTCATCCTCTGTGGTCCCCTTCTCCTCCTGCCCCCAATCCCTCCCAGCATCAGAGGCTTTTCCAATGAGTCAACTCTTCGCATGAGGTAGCCAAAGTACTGGAGTTTCAGCTTTAGCATCATTCCTTCCAAAGAAATCCCAGGGCTGATCTCCTTCAGAATGGACTAGTTGGATCTCCTTGCAGTCCAAGGGACTCTCAAGAGTCTTCTCCACCACCACAGTTCAAAAGCATCAATTCTTTGGTGCTCAGCCTTCTTCCTGGTCCAACTCTCACATCCATACATGACCACAGGAAAAACCATAGCCTTGACTAGACGAACCTTTGTTGGCAAAGTCATGTCTCTGCTTTTGAATATACTATCTAGGTTGGTCATAACTTTGCTTCCAAGGAGTAAGTGTCTTTTAATTTCATGGCTGCAGTCACCATCTGTAGTGATTTTGGAGCCCAGAAAAATAAAGTCTGACACTGTCTCCACTGTTTCCCCATCTGTTTCCCATGAAGTGGTGGGACCAGATGCCATGATCTTCATTTTCTGAATGTTGAGCTTTAAGCCAACTTTTTCACTCTCCTCTTTCACTTTCATCAAGAGGCTTTTTAGTTCCTCTTCACTTTCTGCCATAAGGTGGTGTCATCTGCATATCTGAGGTTATTGATATTTCTCCTGGCAATCTTGATTCCAGCTTGTGTTTCTTCCAGTCCAGCGTTTCTCATGATGTACTCTGCATATAAGTTAAATAAACAGGGTGACAATATAGAGCCTTGACGAACTCCTTTTCCTATTTGGAACCAGTCTGTTGTTCCATGTCCAGTTCTAACTGTTGTTTCCTGACCTGCATACAAATTTCTCAAGAGGCAGATCAGGTGGTCTGGTATTCCCATCTCTTTCAGAATTTTCCACAGTTTATTGTGATCCACACAGTCAAAGGCTTTGGCATAGTCAGTAAAGCAGAAATAGATGTTTTTCTGGAACTCTCTTGCTTTTTCCATGATCCAGTGGATGTTGGCAATTTGATCTCTGGTTCCTCTGCCTTTTCTAAAACCAGCTTGAACATCAGGAAGTTCACGGTTTGCATATTGCTGAAGCCTGGCTTGGAGAATTTTGAGCATTACTTTACTAGCGTGTGAGATGAGTGCAATTGTGTGGTAGTTTGAGCATTCTTTGGCATTGCCTTTCTTTGGGATTGGAATGAAAACTGACCTTTCCCAGTCCTGTGGCCACTGCTGAGTTTTCCAAATTTGCTGGCATATTGAGTGCAGCACTTTCACAGCATCATCTTTAAGGATTTGAAATAACTCAACTGGAATTCCATCACTTCCACTAGCTTTGTTCGTAGTGATGCTTTCTAAGGCCCACTTGACTTCACATTCCAGGATGTCTGGCTCTAGGTGAGTGATCACACCATCGTGATTATCTGGGTCGTGAAGATTGTTTTTGTACAGTTCTTCTGTGTATTCTTGCCACCTCTTCTTAATATCTTCTGCTTCTGTTAGGTCCATACCATTTCTGTGCTTTATCGAGCTCATCTTTGCATGAAACGTTCCTTTGGTATCTCTGATTTTCTTGAAGAGATCCCTAGTCTTTCCCATTCTGTTGTTTTCCTCTATTTCTTTGCATTGATCGCTGAAGAAGGCTTTCTTATCTCTTCTTGCTATTCTCTGGAACTCTGCATTCAGATGTTTATATCTTTCCTTTTCTCCTTTGCTTTTCGCTTCTCTTCTTTTCACAGCTATTTGTAAGGCCTCCCCAGACAACCGTTTTGCTTTTTTGCATTTATAGAAACTGGTAAACCTAAACATCAAGTTTCCCCAACCCCCCCGGAGAGCCAATTTACTGGGATACCAGTGTGCCTGTGCACCTTGCATCTCCAAGTAGACTGAACTCCTTTAGGGCTGGGGATGTGCTGAATCCACCCCTTGACCCCTACAGGGCTTGGCATGTGTCTTTTGTGTAGCAGTCTTCAAAGGATGGACTGGGCCAAAAGGATCAAAGGGTGAGTGGATGAAAGCAAAGGACAACGTATGCAGAAATGGAGCTAATAAAAAAGACAAAGTTGTGTCCGAAAAACTGGTAGATGAGTAGCCAGGAAGGGAGTGAAGGGTCAAGACAGGGAGTGTTTGGATGAGTAAAAATGGTCTGTTGATAGGAAAGAAGGGCTCTAGAAATAAAAAATCAAGACAGAAAATGAAATTCAGGATAAGAGTGGACTCCATACGATTTCAGACCACTGCTGGTAGTGTAGTTTTGGAGTTCCATTCTTTTAGATGAGTGGCATTTGTTAAAAATGTTGGGACAATTAAGGAATTGTTTATAAGAAAAACAAAAAATTGAAATCAACGTAATGTCCAAGAGGTGGGGACTGGTAAAGTAAACAGAATACATTCATTTCATAGAATACTTTGAGGTCATAAAGAATGATGGAAAGTTGCAATAAAGTGCAGTCAGAGCAATGAGAAAAAGGAGGGAAAACTTGAACAATGTTATTCACAACATTAAGGGGGAAAAGCAGGTTAAAAACTGCATGTAGAATCACCCAGTTGTAAAGATATGCATGTGCAGAGAAATATCTGAAAGAGTGTATATTAAAAATACTAAGGGTAATTACTTTTTGAAGGAGTTTTTTTCCCTTTTCTTTTTTGCTTATTTTTTTCTATTTTTTATTGTTCTTTTTTTTTTTCCTATTTAGAATACTTCTGTAATTAAAAAATGAAAACATTTAAAATGTGTTTTCCACCCTTCCTCTGTCTGTCTACTCCTCATTGTCTCCATGCGTGTGTGTTAGTCACTCAGTCATGTCTGATTATTTGTGACCCCGTGGACTGTAGCCTGCCAGGCTCCTCTGTCCTTGGGATTCTCCAGGCAACAATACTGGAGTGGGTTGCCATTCCCTTTTCCAGGGGATCTTCCCGAATCAGGGACTGAACCTGGGTTTCCTGCACTGCAGGCAGATTCTTTACCATCTAAGGTACTAGGGAAGACCCCCTCTCTCCATTTATATATATATATATAAAACTGCCTTTTAAGGTTATGGCTTCCTGAATATTGTTAGCAAAGTGGCTGAGAAAAGATCTGTGGACTAAGGAAGGATTTTCTCTTACTTGCGAATTTATCTAAATACATCAAAATTTTTATACTGATTTAACAAATCACAGTTAGAACTCTGAAACACTGTAGTAAATTGCTTTGATTGAGCACAAGTCAGCTTTAGGAAATTGGGACCGTCCTAAGGAATCACGAAGTCTGCACTGGGACTGGGGGCAGGATGTTGCATTGTTGAACGGTGACTCTCCAGAACAGCTGGAAAAGCTACAGGGTTCCAGCAGAATGACAAGACAATTCCAAACATAGCAGCCTCCCAGAAATGCAGGGCTGGCGATCTAAAGACCTCCAGACCCCACAACGGCTTCACTGAACTCAGTGTCTAATGAATGGCAGGTGTTAGGATGCAGGCAAGAGTTTCCTGTGGCAAATCCTGCCGCACAGATGGAAGATGCATTTCTGCCTGCAGGGAAGTAGTTTAGCGGGAGGCAGACCAGGGAGCTGAGATTTCCAATAAAGTACCGTTGGAGCCATGAATGAGCAGGCACAAGAATGAAAGTTTTCATCTTCCGGGAGGACAACAGAAGAACTGGAAGTTTTCTCCATATTCCGTTTTTCTGAGAGGCAGCGTGGCGCAGTGACAAAGAGCCTGGACTCTGGAGCTGCAGGCAGGGAGTTTAACTTCTGGCTCATTGTACCTCTTGAGACTTGGCTGCTCTGTACCTCAATTGACCAATCTGTGAAATTGACATGGTATGAGTCCCTGACTCATGGGGCTTTTGTAGGGATTAAATGGGGTAATATACATGAGGCACTTAGTGCAGTGCCTGGCATGCGGGAGGTGCAATGGAAATGTTCCATGTATTATTATTTCTTGGTCTCCTTCCTTCTCTCTACTCTCCTTTCCTTACCATTCTGCCTTCTTTCCCCTCCTCCTTTTTCTATCCTTCTCTGCCTCTCTCATCCTCCCCACAGTTTAGATTTCCATGGTTGATGGACTAGTTCCTATCTTCTGAGATAAAATTGAATCTTTCTCTGAGATTTTTTTTCTTCCAGGATAAATAAGACCTTACCTTTTGATACTTCCAGGAGAAGACCTTACGTTTTGATACAAACTGGTGCTAACGCCAACAGTTTGATTCTTCATGCAGTGTCCTAAGTGAATTTACTAAGTAGGTTGCTTATTTGTTTATTAAGCAAATATATATTTATTTTCCTTGTACCTTCCCTATGCTAGGCATGAGTCTGTTTAACCTACATGATTTCATTGCATTATCATTCCAACCTCAGGAAAGAAGTAACCCGTTCAAGGTCCCACAGGTAATGGTTCCTGCCATTCGTAGCCAGCTGAGAATTGGCATCGAACAGTTCTCTACAGTGCAGATGACCTTGACCTTGCATTGCCACGTGGATCAACCCCAAGGCCGCTGGATGATGTCACAGATATGAGCATCCTGTCCTCTGGAGCCGGCTAATGTTGATTTACTACAGCTGTTAATAATTTACCAGTACAGAAAGTAAAGAGAATTCTCCTACACCAGAAGAGGGATCTTTCATTATTTTTATAGCAGCCTCTTTATGATGGGAATGATCTGGCCTTTGGAAACTCCATGTTGACTATGAGATTATTAACTAAGCGAGAAGCAATATTATGTGTGGCGGGTAGTTGGTGGGTGGGTGGGTCATGGGGCAATGTGTGTGTGTGTGTGTGTGTGTGTGTGTGTGAGATGGGCTTACAGCCTAGGGATACATAAGGACTTGTATAGGGCACAGGAATTAACTGTGGTGGATCCATAGTTTCAGATGAATTTAGTCATGTTGGTATTGACTTTTTAGGGGAAAAGCAGGTGAAGAGTCTTGGAGAAGGGACATCTCATAAAGTATGCATGTGCGTTGTGTCTGACTCTTTGCGACCCGAGGACTGTAGCCATATACTACAATACACAAAAAGCACACTAACAATGCCCGGATATTTACTGAGCTATTGCCGTCTTCACAGGTACTAAGTAGTAACACTCTAAAATTAAGCATGCTGCTGCTGCTGCTAAGTTGCTTCAGTTGTGTCCGACTCTGTGCGATCCCATAGACGGCAGCCCACCAGGCCCCCTGTCCCTGGGATTCTCCAGGCAAGAACACTGGAGTGGGTTGCCATTTCCTTCTCCAACGTGTGAAAGTGAAAAGTGAAAGTGAAGTCGCTCAGTCGTGTCTGACTCCAAGCGACCCCAGGAACTGCAGCCTTCCAGGCTTCTCCATCCATGGGATTTTCCAGGCAAGAGTACTGGAGTGGGGTGCCATTGCTTTCTCCAAAATTAAGTATAAGAATTATGATTTGATCTATATGGAATTTAGCATTGTGGTCATTTACAGGGAGGTAACAAAGCATGACCACGAGCTTAAACGTTATAATCTAAGCCTTAAAAAATTCAAACCTGATAAAACTTCATGGTACCTCTATCAAAGCCTATTATATTCCTGAAATTTTTCTGTATTTTTTAATATGCGCGTGTGCGTGCTCAGTCGCTTCAGTTGTGTCCAGCTCTTTTCGACCCTATAGATTGTGGCCCGCCAGGCTCCTCTGTCCATGGGATTTCCCAGGCAAGATACTGGAGTGGGTTGCTATGGCTTCCTCCAGGGGATCTTCCCGACCCAGGGATCGAACCTTAGTCTCTTGTGTCTCCTATATTTGCAGGCAGGCTCTTTACCACTAGAGTCACCTGGGAAGCCCCTCATAAAGTTTGTCCCCGTTATTTTGCCCTTCCTTTCTTCTCCCTTCTGCTCTATAACATTTTCTCCTGTTAGCAGATGCCTGTCCACATTCATATTTGAGAAGCTCAGATCCTTCCCTTAAGACATTTTAAGCAGAGTTTTCACTTTTTCTCAAAGAAGGTATCTGCCCACAAGGATTCTTCTACTGGCTTCTGTGACATGCAGACAAAGAAGTCACACTATTATTGTTGTTTATAAAAGTTAGGAATTTATAAAATGTTTGTACATTTCTCATTTTAATCAGCTATCAGAACAAATTTTTTAGGACACTCAGAAATATGTCTTGTTCAAGGCCATGTTCTCACTGAGTCGAAGAGCGTATCAATTTTAAACTTCTATGTACTCAGTCAAAATGCCGCTCAAAGGCTGCACTGATTTTTACTCCCGTATCTGTGGTGCAAGGGTCCTCATTTTCTTATACTCTGTCAACGTGGTCTTTAGGTTTTGCTAATTCAATGAATTTAACACATTTCACCATTTTAAACATTTTCCGATTTACTAGTAAGGTTGGTCACTTTTCATGTATTTATCATCCACTTAAATTTATTTTTGAATATTATTTATTCATATTCCTTGGTCATTTTCCTGTTGGTGTGTTAAAGTATATATTCCATTGTACCATTTTAATTTCCTTGTTGCTTCTTTTACTGTATATTTTTTGAGTTACTTTCCTAGTGGTTGCCTGGACTTACCAGAATATCTTAATTTATAACACTCTAGTTCTGACTAATACCAACTTAATTATAATAGTGTATACAAATTTTCCTCAGCTATATCTCCTTCCTCCTTTATGCTGTTGTCACATATTAGATATACTCATGACCATCAGCGTAGTACATTCATAACTCTTTTTAGAAAAACTTTTAATATACTTTCATAATTTATAGAAACATTTAAAAATTATTTTATTCAGTTGTCTTCTAAATCATCAGATCAGATCGGATCAGTCGCTCAGTCGTGTCCGACTCTTTGCGACCCCATGAATCGCAGCACACCAGGCCTCCCTGTCCATCACCAACTCCTGGAGTTCACCGAGACTCACGTCCATCGAGTCAGTGATGCCATCCAGCCATCTCATCCTCTGTGGTCCCCTTCTCCTCCTGCCCCAAATCCCTCCCAGCATCAGAGTCTTTTCCAATGAGTCAACTCTCCGCATGAGGTGGCCAAAGTACTGGAGTTTCAGCTTTAGCATCATTCCTTCCAAAGAAATCCCAGGGCTGATCTCCTTCACAATGGACTGGTTGGATCTCCTTGCAGTCCAAGGGACTCTCAAGAGTCTTCTCCAACACCACAGTTCAAAAGCATCAATTCTTTGGCGCTCAGCCTTCTTCACAGTCCAACTCTCACATCCATACATGACCACAGGAAAAACCATAGCCTTGACTAGATGAACCTTTGTTGGCAAAGTAATGTCTCTGCTTTTGAATATGCTATCTAGGTTGGTCATAACTTTGCTTCCAAGGTAGGATATATAAACAGGAGAAGAGGAAAAGTGATTTTGGAGCCCCCAAAAATAAAGTCTGACATTGTTTCCACTGTTTCCCCATCTATTTCCCATGAAGTGATGGGACCACATGCCATGATCTTCGTTTTTTGAATGCTGAGTTTTAAGCCAACTTTTTCACTCTCCTCTTTTACCTTCATCAAGAGGCTTTTTAGTTCCTCTTCACTTTCTGCCATAAGGTGGTGTCATCTGCATATCTGAGGTTATTGATATTTCTCCTGGCAATCTTGATTCCAGCTTGTGTTTCTTCCAGTCCAGCGTTTCTCATGATGTACTCTGCATATAAGTTAAATAAGCAGGGTGACAATATACAGCCTTGACGTACTCCTTTTCCTATTTGGAACCAATCTGTTGTTTCATGTCTAGTTCTAACTGTTGCTTCCTGACCTACATACAAATTTCTCAAGAGGCAGATCAGGTGGTCTGGTATTCCCATCTCTTTCAGAATTTTCCACAGTTTATTGTGATCCACACAGTCAAAGGCTTTGGCATAGTCAATAAAGCAGAAATAGATGTTTTTCTGGAACTCTCTTGCTTTTTCCATGATCCAGTAGATGTTGGCAATTTGATCTCTGGTTCCTCTGCCTTTTCTAAAACCAGCTTGAACATCAGGAAGTTCACGGTTCGCATATTGCTGAAGCCTGGCTTGGAGAATTTTGAGCATTACTTTACTAGCGTGTAAGATGAGTGCAATTGTGCGGTAGTTTGAGCATTCTTTGGCATTGCCTTTCTTTGGGATTGGAATGAAAACTGACCTTTTCCAGTCCTGTGGCCACTGCTGAGTTTTCCAAATTTGCTGGCATATTGAGGGCAGCACTTTCACAGCATCATCTTTCAGGATTTGGAACAGCTCAACTGGAATTCTATCACCTCCACTAGCTTTGTTCGTAGTGATGCTTTCTAAGGCCCACTTGACTTCACATTCTAGGATGTCTGGCTCTAGGTCAGTGATCACACCATCGTGATTATCTTAATTAAATGATACATGTGAGAAAAAGACTTACAAAGTAAACTTACACTGTCTTTTATACTTACATCTGTAGTTACCTTTATCAGTGCTGTGCATTTCTTTGTGTGTATTTGAATTAGTTTTGTTGTTGTTCAGTCACTCAGTCATGTCTGACTCTTTGTGACTCCATGGATGGTAGTAAACCAGGCTTCCCTGTCCACCACCATCTCCCAGAGCTAGCTCAGATTCATGTTCATTGAGTCGGTGATGCCATCCAACCATCTCATTCTCTGTCATCCCCTTCTCTTCCTGCCGTCTATCTTTTCCAGCATCAGGGTCTTTACCAATGAGTCAGTTCTTCACACCAGGTGGCCAAAGTATTGGAGCTTCAGTTTCAGCATCAGTCCTTCCAAAGAATATTCAGGACTGATTTCCTTTAGGATGGACTGGTTGGATCTCCTTGCAGTTCAAGGGACTCTTAGGAATCTTCTCCAACACCATAATTCAAAAGCATCAGTTCTTTGGTGCTCAGCTTTCTTTATAGTCCAACTCTCACATCCAACATGACTGCTGGAAAAACCACAGGCTTGACTAGATGGATGTTTGTTGGCAAAGTAATGTCTCTGCTTTTTAATATGCTGTCTAGGTTGGTCATAGCTTTTCTTCCAAGGAGCAAGCGTCTTTTCATTTCATGGCTGCAGTCACCATCTGTAATTATTTTGGAGCCGAAGAAAATAAAGTCTGTCACTGTTTCCATTGTTTCCTCATCTATTTGTCATGAAGTGATGGGACCGGATGCCATGATCTTAGCTTTTTGAATGTTGAGTTTTAAGCCAACTTTTTCACTCTCTTCTTTCACTTTCATCAAGAGGCTCTTTAGTTCTTCTTTGCTTTCTGCCATAAGGATGGTGTCATATGCATATGTGAGGTGCATAATATTCCTCCCAGCAATCTTGATTCTAGCTTGTAGCTTCATCCAGCCCAGCATTTTGCATGATATACTCTGCATATAAGTTCAATAAGCAGGGTGACAAAATACAGCCTTGACGTACTCCTTTCCCAATTAGGAACCAGTCTGTTGTTCCATATCCAGTTCTAACTGTTGCTTCTTTAATTGCATACAGGTTTTTCAGGAGGCGGGTAAGGTGTTTTGGTATTCCCATTTCTCTAAGAATTTTCCACAGTTTGTTGTGATTCACACAGTCAAAGGCTTTAGGGTAGTCAGTGAAGCAGAAGTATTTTTCTGGAATTCTCTTGCTTTTTCTATGATCCATTGGATGTTGGCAATTTGATCTCTGGTTCCTCTGCCTTTTCTAAATCCAGCTTGAATATCTGAAGATCTTGGTTCATGTACTGTTGAAGCCTTGCATGGAGAATTTTGAGCATTACTTTGCTAGCGTGTGAGATGAGTGCAATTGTCTGGTAGTTTGAACATTCTTTGGCACTGCCTTTCATCGGGATTTGAATGAAAACTGATCTTTTCTAGTCCTGTGGTCACTGCTGAGTTTTCCAAATTTGCTGGCATATTGAGTACAGCACTTTCACAGCATCATCTTTCAGGATTTGAAATAGCTCAACTGGAATTCCATCACCTCCACTAGCTTTGTTCATAGAGATGCTTCCTAAGGCCCACTTGACTTCACATTCCAGGATGTCTGGCTGTGGGTGAGTGATCACACCACTGTGGTTATCTGGATAATGAAGATCATTTTAGTATAGTTCTTCTGTGTATTTTTGCCACCTCTGCTTAATATCTTCTGCTTCTGTTAGGTCCATATCGTTTTTGTCTTATCGAGCCCATCTTTGCCTGAAATGTTCCCTTGATATGTCTAATTTTCTTGAAGAGATCTCTAGTCTTTCCCATTCTATTGTTTTCCTCTATTTTTTGCATTGTTTACTTAAGAAGTCTTATCTCTCCTTGCTATTCTTTGGAACTCTGCATTCAAATGGGTATATCTTTCCTTTTCTCCTTTGCTTTTTGCTTTTCTTCTTTTCTGAGCTATTTGTAAGGCCTCCTTAGACAACCATTTTGTCTTTTTGCATTTTTTTTTTCTTGGGGATGGTTTTGATCACCGCCTCCTGTACAATGTTATAAACCTTTGCCATAGGTCTTCAGGCACTCTATCAGATCTAATCCCTTGAATCTATTTGCCATTTCCCCTGTATAATCATAAGGGATTTGATTACTCAGAGGGCTGAGTCTCTCTGTTGTTCACCTGAACCTGTCACAACAGTGTTAATTGGCTATACTCCAATACAAAATAAGAAGTTAGAAAAATAAAATAAAAACACAGAGCTCACAAAGTCTTTAAGCAAAATAAAATAAAATATTTGTAAAAACTGTTTCTCTACATCGGGATTCCTCAGGTACAATTTCTGTTAATTTTTTTCCTGTGATTAGGCCGTACTTTATTTGTTTGCAGTTTTGTGATTTTTTTTTTTTTTTGGTTAAAAACTGGACATTTATAAACGCATAATGTGACAGCTTTGGAAATGATGTTTCCCCTCCCCAAGGATTTTTTTTTTCCTACTTGTAATGATTTTGTTTGTTGGACCTAATTCTGTAAAATCTGTTTTCTTAGTATGTGTAGTCTTTGAAGTCTGTCCTTAGTTAGCTTAGCAGTCATCTGAGATTGGATAGAGATCTTCTTAAATGTCTGAAACCAGTAAGTCTCCCAGTGTTTGCCAAAGGGCAGTGTGTTGTGCTGGGAGCATACTTCAATACTCAGGCAGGCAGTCTATGACTCTGCCTTAGCCTTCACCTCTTGTTTGTGCAGGGCACCAGAGTCAGTGAGAAATGAGAACTTTTCACCTTTTTAGGTCGTGTATGGATGTGTGACTGTTCACAGGTACATGCACAGAGCTGTGCCTGCAAGGGGCCCTCCAGAGTCCCAAGAATATTTTGGGCCTTTCCAAAACTCCTTTGGCCACATGATGCAAAGAACTGACTCTTTTGAAAAGACCCTGATGCTGGGAAAGATTGAAGGTGGGACGAGAAGGGGACGGCAGAGGATGAGATGGTTGGATGGCATTGCCGACTCAATGGACATGAGTTTGCGTAAACTCTGGGGGTTGGTGATGGACAGGGAGGCCTGGTGTGCTGCAGTCCATGGGGTTGGAAAGAGTCAGACACGACTGAGCGACTGAACTGAACTGAAAACTCCAATGGACATCTCACTCCAAAACTTTTTCTTTTAATTAAAAATTTTTTTTTGATCAGATTGTTATTCGCCGCCACTGTTACTACTTCAGGCAGCTATAATGTTAAACAATTGCTGCTGATTATTTTTTCCTAAATAAAAGCTCAGGGGAATCCTACTTGTGCTGAGCAAGCTCTGAGTCAGGTCAAATAAAGAAAAACCCTGTGAGTGGAATTTTCCGGGAGAGGACCAGATAGGACAAATTATGACAATTCTCTGGGAATAGGGCTTTGGGAGAGTTCCAATTTCATTCTGTCTTTTCCAGTGGCTGCTAGGCTGCTGTTTCTCATTGTGATTGCTAGAGTGTTGATTTTCAAGGCTACTACAAGTAGGCTGGGGAGAAAGGAGTTGGGAATAGGGCAGGTTAAAATGCCACGAAGTTCACTGTTCTTACCGAGATTTAGCCATTTTTCTTGAATAACTGTGTCAGGGACTGCTACCACACTGTGATTAATTTCCAGAATTCTGAAAAAGTTAACAATTTTTTTCTAGGTCTTAATTTCTTTAGTGGAGAGGAGGAATTTCAGAGGTCCTTATTTCACTATTTTCACTGATATATACTCCTTATATTACTTAATTTAAAATTGTATGCATAGATATAAATGAGTATTACACAAATACATACACATAGCTATATATTTTTCTCTAACTACTGCCTTAGTTATACCTCATGAGTTTTGATATGTATATTCGTTATCATTTATTTATTAATATTTTAAAATTTTCTTGCTTTTCTTCCTTATCACTCTCCTCTCATGTTTTTATTACCAAGGGAGTTTGTTGTTTCTTCTCCTTCTTCTTCCTCTTCTTTTTCTTTCTTCTTCCAGGATCACTTCAGTATTTATTTAGACTAAATTATAAGCTTTATTCATTTATTTGTTTAACATTATCTCTTAAACTGCACATCTTTCTTTTTTAACTAATTTTTCATTTCCTTTAGCACTCCTGAGTAGTTCTTCAGTGGGAGTCTTGATGCAAATTTTTTTTTTTTTTTAGTTAAATTTCTATTTGTTTTTCAATTATTCAATACAGTAAAATTCTGCTTTGGTTTAACAAAAGGCTTTTATAGTTTCTTGTATTTGATTGGAATTACTCTTGAAAATATTTGCTTTGGGGACCAAAAAACAATTACCCTTGAAATAGCAACTATTCATCTGAGCTTTTAATGACTAAAAATGTCTTTATTTTATGGTTATTTGTTTTGCTGGATTTACACTTCTAAGTTCAAAATAATTTTCTCTGTTCATTTGGTTTTTTTGTCTCCAAAATCCAGAGTTGAAGAAGAGTTTTATGTCAGTCTGTTTCTTGTGTCTTTATCTTTTTAAGATAATTTTCCTTTTTGGCCATTTCAAGGAATTTTTGTGTGTGTGTGTGTCTTAGGTGTACTAAAATTTCATCAGGCACATAGCTACATTAATTGCTAGTTGTAAGTACTTGGCCAAAGTTTTTAGTATTTTTCTAATTGGTTGCTTCTTTTGTAATATGGGGAAAATGTTGGTTCTAAACTCAGGTTTACTATGAAGGTTAAAATATATATTGTATGGAAATCACTTAGCCCAGTGCCTCTCTCTGAAAGAGACAAGTTTTTTAGGCAATATATTATTTACTTCATTTTACTCAGTGAGCTATTTTAATCTAAATGCTCATGCTTTTCTCCACTGAGTACTTTTTCTAATAGTTTTCTGATGTTTTTCCTTTTCTCATTTTCTCTCTTTCCTTTTCTATTCATTTTCTGATTTTTTTCCTTTTCTCATTTTCTGTCTTTCCTCCTCCCAGTGAAGTTAGACCTCTTTGATAGATTCTTCAAATATCTTAACTTATATATATATATATATATATATATATATATATATATACACATGTTTTGTATATATATAAAGCTTATATATAAATATAGCTTATATATATATGTTGTATATATACATATAAAACTTACTTTTTATATATAGGTTTATAATATTAAACCTACTTTTTTCTTATGTACTTAGACATCTTGTTTTAGCTCTTATCCTTCACATGGCTGCTTTTTCTTAAGTCTCTAGGGACCTCATTTGGTTTCTATGTTCTAGGAATTTCTTATTGTATCTAGTCTATTGATGATGTGTCTTATTGTTTTACAGCACTTTTATGAATTTATTCTAACAACAACAAAACCCAAAAAACTATTCTTTGTTATTTTAAGAGATGTGGGCAAGAGTTAAAGTAGTTAATAACTTAAATCATCATTTTGATTCCATCTATTGCTTTTCTCTCTCTCCCAAAGATCATTTTAAGATAACTTGTTTTTTTTGTAGATTTCAAAGTTCAGGTTCTCTATAGAAATTTTGGAAGTGTAAAAGCAAGAAGCACTGACATTAATTCCACCATCATTCTAGAGAGAATGTTAACATTTCATTGTTTGTAACTTCTAGTTTTTTATGCTTATGAAAAATGGAATTCTACTGTATATTTGTTCTTGTAACATGTAACATATATATGTAACATGTATATGCACATATATTGTGAGTATATTTGTTATTAATCTTCTAAACATTATTTCTTAGTAAACATATAATATTATATGTATATACCAACACAGACTTGATCATCTCATTGTTGAACATTTCTGTTTTATTGGTGCAGTGATTTGCCTCTCCACAGAAAAATATTTGCACAAGTCTATGGCTATATCTTTGGAGAAGGCAATGGCACCCCACTCCAGTACTCTTGCCTGGAAAATCCCATGGACAGAGGAGCCTGGTAGGCTGCAGTCCATGGGGTCGTGAAGAGTCGGACACGACTCAGCGACTTCACTTTCACTTTTCACTTTCACGCATTGGAGAAGGAAATGGCAACCCACTCCAGTGTTCTTGCCTGGAGAATCCCAGGGACAGGGGAGCCTTGTGATCTGCTGTCTGTGGGGTTGCACAGAGTTGGACACGACTGAAGCGACTTAGTAGTAGTATGGCTATGTCTTTGTCTAGAATACTGGGGTGAAAGGACTTGTAGAGATTTTTCTCCCCCATTATTTGAAAAGGAAGTCCGGAGAAAGTTGTATGAAATCATGATCCTACCAGCAACAAGGGCTGGGATTTCATGGAAGAATTCCTATCCTTTGGTGGTAGATTGAAGAAGGAACCCAGCTTCATTGAATACAGTGCTTTCCAAAGCTAGCCAGTCATCAACATCACCTGGGGTGCTTCTTTAAATTACAGAGTTTTGGACCCACCCTTGGAAATTCTGATTTACTAGGTCTAGTGCTGAGCCTAGGAATCCATGTTTTTAACAAGCTCCCTGGTGATTCTAATGATTAACTGGGTTTAGGAAATAAGATCTCACAACTGAAGGGCCTGGGGGTGGGAGCAGGCGGGTGGAAGGTGGGGGCTGCCCCAGGTGCTTCCCAGTAGGGGATGTAGAGATGGTGGGAACCGAAAAAGGGCGGTTTTGAAAGCAGGACTGACCACCCTCGGGGCTTTTTAAACACGAAGAACAAAGGCACAGGCTCTCAGGGAGGACGAAGACGTGGAGCATCTGACACTTGGGCGGCTCCCTTTCCGTCTCTGGTTCTAGGCGTTCGTGTAAACTGAAGGAGTTGGACTCATCGGAGGCTTTTCCAACTGAGGGAGCCCAAAGCCACAGTGGTGGAGGGGTGGCTGAGTGGGTGGAAGTCCAGGCTTTGCCCCAGCCCACCCTCCCCAGGGCCCCTGACTCTGCTTTATATTGAGGTCTCTTTTAAGATTTTCTTTGGAAAAACGTCTTTGGCTGCCAAGAAGTTTGACAATCTCCAGACTAGATGACCTTTCAGTTCTAAAAAGTCATATAAGTTTGTGAACAAAAGCCAGGGGGAGGAGGAACAGTCCAGAAGATGGGGTTGAGTGAAACAGAAGAACAATCCAGAATGGGCATTTCAATCCTCACTTTAACCTTAGGACTAACTCTTTGGGTTGTGACAGGAGCTCCCAATTTCCATCTCAGGATCGAAGTACTTCCTGAGTCAACTCAGAGTGACCTCCAAGGAAAATTCTGGTGGCCTTCCCATCATACTCTTATATTAAATTTGGGTGGGGGACGTCCCTCCCTTCACAGGACCTGGAAGCCCAGAGAAATCACGAAGGTTCCTCTGCTAATATGTTGGTCATGTCTTGCTATTTGCAAGTGTTTCAACAATAGGGTATGTTTGACCTTCTTTTGGCCTCCTTTCAAGCTGGGAATTTAAGGTGTTCTCTGAATGCAGAGCAAACAAAGCTTCGGCTAACTTGCTGCTTTGATCTCTGAGAATTCATAGGAGCAAGAAGGGAGGAGATGGGCCAGGGGCCCTGGAGGAATTAACTGTGAAAACCTGGCCAGGCTTTGTTGGATGGGGAAGCTGGGGTGGGGTGTCGGGTGTCTGGGGAACAGATGTGAGCCTGACTTGATCTTCTGCAGCTGCAGACAGAGGTTTGCCAGAGGTGAACGCGGGTTCCCACAGAGGCCGTTAGTCCTCTCGGTGTCGCCCACCCGTCAGTGGTCTCTTCTCCCGCTGGAGCGGGAGTTAGTGCAGAGCTTTTGCAATCTGATTCCAGCGCCTCTGCTAACAGGTTGGATGGAGAAAGTGTTTCTTTAGAGAAACCGGGGATTTGATGGGTTTTATCTCTGTGTTATTATACTCATTTCTAAACATTCCAGAGAGGTGATGGAGAGACAAAAACAGCCTTCCTCCGTAACCTTTAACTGCTTTGTGATCTCAGTTGAGATGGTGGGCAGGGCAAGGTGGGGCTGGGACAGAAAATGAGCGACTTTCTCCAGAGCAGCCAGTCTCTGAGTATGTTCTGTGGAACACTCGTCCCAAGAGATGCTCTGAAAAGTTCACGATCAGATAGGTTTGGGCAGTTCTGCATGTCATATTTTCTTCTGGAGATTCACAGCACACATTTGAATGCTAGGGACTCTGAAACATCCTAGAGTCAAGAGTCAGAAGTCTTTGATTTCTTTGACTTTGTTGAGCTGAAAACGTCTCCAACTTAACTGACCAGGAACCATCATCCTTTTGGGTGAGGTAGTTCAGTTCAGTTCAGTTGCTCAGTCATGTCTGACTCTTTGCGACCCCATGGACAGCAGCATGCCGGGCTTTCCTGTCTGTCACCAACTCCCAGAGCTTGCTCAAACTCATGTCCATCGAGTCGGTGATGCCATCCAACCATCTCACCTCTGTCATCCCCTTCTCCTCCTGCCCTCAGTCTTTTCCAGTATCAGGGTCTTTTCAGATGAGTCAGTTCTTAGCATGAGGTGGCCAAGGCATTGGAGTTTCAGCTTTGGCATCAGTCCTTCCAATGAATATTCAGGGCTGATTTCCTTTAGGATGGACTGGTTTGATCTCCTTGCAGTCCAAGGGACTCTCAAGAGTCTTCTCTAACACCACAGTTCAAAACCATCAACTCTTCGATGCTCAGCTTTCTTTATAGTCCAATTCTCATATCCATATATGACTACTGGAAAAACTACAGCTTTGACTAGACAGACCTTTGTTGGCAAAGTAATGTCTCTGCTTTTTAATATGCTGTCTAGGTTTGTCATACTTTTCTTTCAAGGAACAAGTGTCTTTTAATTTCATGGCTGCAGTCACCATCTGCAGTGATTTTGGAGCCCAAGAAAATAAAGTCTGTCACTGTTTCCATTGTTTCCCCATCTATTTGCCATGAAATGACGGGACCAGATGACATGATCTTAGTTTTCTGAATGTTGAGGTTTAAGCCAACTTTTTAACTCTCTTCTTTCATTTTCATCAAGAGGCTCTGAGGCAAATTAATATCAAGTGGATCGCACTTCAGGAAAGGCTGGTCTATAGGCTGCAGAAATAGAAGGCTCTTCTTGGTGTCCACAGTGGGGAGGGGTTCCTGGAGCTTCTCCTTTTGCCCTTGGCGGCATCAGTCACCCAAGAGTTCTTCCTAGGAAACCTGCTCCTCTACATTATTCTAATACAGTAGCTCTGCTTTTGATTTTATTTGGAGGAAAAAAAATCTATAAACTGAAACATGGTTGAATCAAATTTCCACATAGAGGAAAAAATTTCAGAACCTAGACTGAGTCTATTTCTAATCCCCAGCTCCATATTTTCTTCCTATTGAAGGAGCCAGAAGAGGTGAGAATGTGGCATCCTCTCAGCTACAGTAAATGATTCAGGAATGGGTAGTTGATCCATTAACCAATCAACCCCCAATAAAGCTTATCATGGGAACTTTGGTTGAGCGACTTATAAGCAAGTATTGTCTTTTCTACTGCACTTGTGAGGATGCAAGCTTGTTGAACCCATGTTTCCATGAGGGATAACCTGATAAAGGAGTCAGTCAAGGGATGGGGAGAGACTGGATACCAATGAATCATTTGTGTGCCTGGATCCAACCAAGCCTGAAGTCGGTGTGATTTGTGTATGCCAATATTAGTGCAATTTTCTGTTGTAGAAGCTTGAATTATCTTTACTGTTACAGTACTCATCAAAGATCTCTTGGAACTAAACATCCCAGATGATAAGAATCGATTTCTCTTTTTTCATTGAGGTATAATTGATTTACAATGTTGCTGGTATAGAGCAAAGTGATTCAGTTTATATATATGTGTGTGTGTGTGGGTGTATATATGCATATTATTTTTGGATTCTTTTCCACTATAGGTTATTATAAGATATTGAATATAGTTTCCTGTGCTGTACAGGAAAGTCCTGTGCTATACAGTAGGTCCTTGTTGGTTATTTTATGTGTAGAAAGTGTTGTTAGACCCAAATTCCTAGTTTATCTGTCTCTTCTATTTTCCCTTTGGTAACCATAAGTTATTTTATGCCTGTAGGTCCATTTCTATTTTGTAAATAAATTCATTTGCATCATTTTTTTTAGGTTCCACTTGTGATATCACATGATATTTATCTTTTTCTGTCTGATTTACTTCACTTAGTATGATCATGGCATTATTTCATTCTTTTTATGGGCTGCATAATATTCCATTGTTTTATATATAATATTCCATTGTTTTATATATAATATTCCATTGTTTTATATATAATATTCCATTATATATATATACATCTTCTTTATCCATTCCTCTGTGAATGGACATTTAGGTTGCTTCCATGTCCTGGCTATTGTAAATAGTGCTGTAATGGACACTGGGATGCATGGGCCTTTTTGAATTAGAGTTTTCTCTAGATATATGCCCAGGAGTAGGATTTGGGGATCATATGGTAACTCTATTTTTAATTTTTTTAGCAAACCTCTATACTATACCAATTTACATTCTCATTAATAGTGTAGGAGCATTCCAATAAGAATTCATCTCACTACATCTTTGTAGCTTGCTGCTGCTGCTGCTGCTAAGTTGCTTCAGTCGTGTCTGACTCTGTGCGACCCCATAGATGGCAGCCCACCAGGCTCCCCCGTCCCTGGGATTCTCCAGGCAAGAACACTGGAGTGGGTTGCCATTTCCTTCTCCAATGCATCCTTGTAGCTTACTCCACCCCTAAAATCAGAGCAAGCAATATCAAAGAAATTGTTATAATAATCATCATTAATTAGTAATCAATAATTCTTTTTTTTTGAGTAGGAGATACTTGAAAGTTTATCTAGTCCAAAGCCCTGTCTCATTCTTCAGATTTGAATCCTGCCTGCCTGTCATTTCACTTTCTGGTCCTGGGCTGACTGCAGATCAGGCCTCATCCTTCCCCCATAAAAGAGGTTCCACATTTTTGAAAGTAGCTAAGCCTTTTCTCCTACACACCAAAACACATCCCTAGCCTTTCCTGGTACAGCCAGTTTGGGTGTTTCTCACTGTTGCACTATGAACCCGCTCTGGATGGCTTCTGAATTTCTTCCAACTCAGGTTAACTTTCATGGATGAAGCCTAAAGCAGCACATGCCTGTTGTAGCCTATTTAGAAAAGCAAGAAGAGGGAAACGAAAACTCAGCAGCGGCTGAGCTGCCAAGAGATGGCTGTGGTTGCCATGTCGGGTCACCAGCATCCCTTCATTTTTCTGTTCGCGTGTGTGGATGAGCATATGCATGGCTGTGCTGGGACTTCGCTGCCCTCCTCCTCCCTTCTCGTTGCCTGGGAGGCTGGCCTGCCGTGGACCACACCTGCAGCAGATCTTCTGTGGCCCCCAGTCCCAGGTGGGTTTGGACTGTGGTGTACTCTGGGCACAGATCTGGCTTAGGAGAGAGGTCAAGGTGCTTATGTCTCTGTTTCCTCCCGGGAAATTGCCTGGGGCTTGTGTGTCCATCAGCTGGGCACTTCTCCTCCCAGGGAAGCTTGCAGAGTTGCTTCTGCCCTTGGTCTGTTGCTAGCTCTGGGCTTTCCTCATGGTCCCTTTCTCTCACCCCTTCATCGGTAAACTCCCCTGTGAGTGTCCTATTTGAACATGCCATCTGTTTCCAGTAGGGATTTTGACTGATAAACTTGTATTTTACAAATACGAAACATACTCTGTGGAGTGATTTATAATCTGCTGTGTCATTTCTTGGGATACTGAAAACCTCTCCTTATAGTGTTTAACATTCCTCTACAACATCATTGTGAATGGCTAAGTGGGTTTTTATTTTTAACAAATGTACCATAGTTTATTTAAACCTTGAGAACTAGAGAATTAATTTTTTTCTCCAATTAACTTTTCCCCTATTACTTTGGAAGTACTTGGATGAATATCCTTGTAGGTAAATCTTCACACACATTCATCATTTCTTCTTCAGGATAAATTTGTAGAAACAAAACTGCTGGATCTGTAGTCATGAACATTTGGAAAAAGTTCTCTGTCTGTTGCCAGATAGCCCTCCATAAAAGTTTTATAGCAATTTATAAACTGTTTCCAATTGTGCCTAGGAAGATTGCTTCTTACATTCTCTCCACTGTTTAATACTACAGTGAAACAGTGACCTCGCTGAATCTTCCCAGCACTGTGCTTGGCGAGTAGTAGGTGTTCAGTTAATGACAATGCCCCACCCCTTTCCCACAAAGAAATGTATTTTACCCTTAGGGTTTCCATCAATAAGAACATCCACATGCACACTCACACTCACACATATGGGTGCACACCCATGGGTCTTCTCATCTCTACTTGCAAGCTGTGTATTACTCCTCTAGTCTCAGTATTTTAGAAATGATATATCTATTCATACTGTAACCAAGAGGACCATCACCCTTTCATAAATCCTTGGACAGAAAGAGATCCAGGAAGTCCCAAGTCCACTGGGTCCTAAAAAAAGAAATCAAAAACTCTGTCATCAGGACATGCTCAGATGCTGCACCCCCAGCCAGGGCTTAGGTTTAGCTTGGATGAGTTCAGGAAGCAGGAGAGGGTCTGGTGGAACAGTCTAGAACCTGCTTCCTCTGCTGGCTGCCCCATAACTGACGCTGAACATTCTCCAAGCCTCCTTCCTGCTCCCATGGCTTCTGACTAGTTCAGAACTCAGAGCTGACACCCATAGCATCTGAATTCCCATTGTTGTTCAGTCGCTAAGTCATGTTCGACTCTTTGTGACCTCATGGACTGCAGCACACTAGGCTTCCCTGTTCATCATCAACTCCCAGAGCTTGTTAAAACTCGTGTCCATTGAGTCGCTGATGCCATCCAACCATCTCATCCTCTGTTGTCCCCTTCTCCTGCCCTCAATCTTTGTTAGCAATGGACTCTTTTCCAATGAGTAGACTCTTCGCATCAGGAAGCTGCATTTTACCATCTCAGCTTGCCTGGGAAATCTCTGAGAAAACTGGATGTTTTGAAGTTTGGAAAACTGGACCTTTCATTACTGCCAGCTCCAGAGGGCTTAATCCAGACCCGGCGTCCCCATGGGCCCTCAGGAAAGATCTGCTTATGGATCGGTTACGACACTCCATCACTTTCAATGTTCTGTTTTGAAACCCAGTGGCGAAGTCCAGAACATTCTCTGATTTTATTTTTATTGGAGTCCAGGAATCAGACAGGAACTCTCTCTGGTCCCCAGCGACCTACAAAGGCCACTCCTTAAACATTTCTCACAGGCCCTGTTCCCAGAGAGACCCAGGCAAGCACACAGCCTGGAGACCCATGGGGCGTAATACAGGCTCCCCCGGGGCTCAGTCACCCTGGAGGCTCTCGGCCACGATGTGAGCTTTCAGAGATGTAGAGGGGAGCTGTTGCAGTTTTCTGATGTGCTCAGCTGCCCCACTGTCCCGAGTTGTGGTCTGTTCAGGGAAGAGGTGTGTATTATTAATAGTTAAGTAAGAGTCATGTAACAATGTGCATTTCCAACTGGTGGCTCAGAAGGTAAAAGAAACTGCCTGCAACGCAGGTGACTGGGTTCGATCCCTGGTTCGGGAAGATCCCCTGGAGAAGGGGATGCAACTCGCTCTAAAATTCTTTTCTGGAGAATCCCATGGACAGAAGAGCCTGGTGGGCTACAGTCCATGGGGGTCGCAAAGAATCGGACATGACTGAGTGACTAACACACACACACACACACCCCCCACACGTGATTTAGGCTGGACAAACCGTGTGCTAAAGTGAGAAGAGTTCAGATTTGGGATTTGGAAGCCCTGGGTCCAAGTGCATACTAGTTGTGTGATCCTAAGCAGGGTACTTTGTGTTTCAGTGGCCTCACCACTGAAATCATAATTATGAAATTATAATATCTCACAGGGTTGTTTGGAGCCTGAAATGAAAAACGAACCTGAAACCACGTTGTATGTGACTTTTGGTTCCCACTAGTTTTTCATTAATAATTCCATTTCCTGATTTCTGGCTGTGCTGTCTTTGTTGCTGCGCTTGGGCTTCCTCTAGTTGCCGAGAACAGGGGCTGCTCTTTGTTGCTGGGCGCAGGCTTCTCAGTGAGGTGGCTTCTCTTGCTGTGCACCAGCTGCAGGTGAGCAGGCTTCAGTAACTGCAGCACTCGGGCTCAGTACTCGTGGTGCACAAGCTCGGTAGTTGTGACTTGGGCTCTAGAGCGCGGGCTCGGTAGTGCGGTGCCTGAGCTTAGCTGCTGCATGGCACAGGGAATCTTCCCAGACCAGGGATTGAACCCTGTCCCCTGCACTGGCAGGCGGATTCCTATCCACTGCGCCACCAGGGATGTCTGTGTATGTACTTAGCTGCTCAGTCGTGTCCAACTCTTTGGAACCCCACAGACTGTAGCCCTCCAGGCTCCTCTGCCCAGGGGATTTTCCAGGCAAAAACACTGGAGTGGGTGCCATTTCCTCCTCCAGGGGATCTTCCTGACCCAGGGATTGAACCTGCATCTCTTATGTCTCCTGCATTGGCAGGTGGGTTCCTTATCACTACTGTCACCAGGAAAGTCTTCGTTACATCATTGGTAGTTTAGAAAAATTTCTTTTACTTTCCTGTTAATTACTGGAAATGTCTTCTTTTCCAGTATATGCATTAGATGATATAAATTTCCCTGGAAACTCTACTTTTGCTGTATCCCATAAACTTTGACAAATTATATTTTCATTTTATGGCTGCTTTTACTGTCTTCTTTTTTTGCCATTTCTTTATATTTTGTAAGGGTGATCCTGCTTGAAATTTGTTGCGATTCCTATGCCTGAAATTTGATGTCTTTAAACAAATATGGAAAATTTTGACCCATTATTTTCTTGTGAAATATTGCCTTTGCCCCATTTTCTCTGATGTAAATATTTGTTAGACTTCTTGCTCTATCTGCCATGTTTCTGAAGGTTATGTTCACAATTTCCAAACATGTTTCTAAGTGTTGCATTTTAGATAATTTATTCGTATCTATCTTTCCATTCTCTAATTTTCCATTTGGCTGTGGCTCATTTTCTGTTGAGGTTTTAATTTCAATTGCCATGGTTTTCATTTCTAAATGTTCTCTTTTTCAATTTTGCTTGGTTTTTTAAAAAAGTCTTTTATTTCTTGTTTACATTTCAAATTTCTCTTTTATTCCCTTAAATGTAAAATTTATATTCTTTGTCTGAAATTCTAATGTCTGAAATACTTGTGAGTCTGATTCAGCTATTATTGTGTCTGCTGATATTCACATAATGCTTCGTTTCTACGTGTCTTTTGTTATGTTTGGCGGTGAGTTGCTCGTTTTCCCTGGAACACACATAGGTGATCTAAAATATTCTAGTAGCTATGTTAAAAAGGTTAAAAGAAACAAGTGAAATTAGTTTTGATAATATATTTTATTTAAGCCAATATGTCAAAATTGTATCACTTTAACATGTAGTCAATAAAAATTTTTTAAGGAAATATTTATATATATTTTTGTATGGAGTCTGAAAAATTTAGTGTGTATTTTATACTTTCAGCACATCTCAATACAGACATTCACTTTACCAGAAACACTTGATCTATATTTAGGTTCACAAAATTTACAGTTGAAAAAGTAGATTCACATACCCAAGCTGTTTCAAACATACTTTGAGTTTTCCTACAATTAAACTGAGTATCAGTGTTTAAATTGAGTAAAATAGAGTAAAAAATTTAGTTCCTCAGTAGCATTAGCCATATTTCAAGGGCTTGACTTCTACATATGTCTAGTGGCTATTGAATTGACTGTGTGGTCTTAGAACAATTAAATTTTGCTCTTGACATTCCAGTTTAGGCATGCTTTCTAGAGTCCAGTCTTTGGCAAATACTGTATAAGTTAAGACTTGTGGGTTCTCCGATCTTGGGATCTATTAAAAATATCCATGTATGGGTCCCCTTGGATTAAAGGAAGTGAATTTTTGCAGGTGGGATCTGGGCATGAGTATTTTTTTTTTAAAACCTTCCCCATGATTCTAATGGACAACCTCAGCTAGGTGCCCTGGAAGATGAATTTGGGGCTAATATTACAATATGATGCTTCTTATGGTCTGAGCAACCTATGGAAACACGGAAAGGAATCAACTGGTACCAAGTACAAGGCTTGGTACTTTTTAATGCCTCTGTCAGAACTAAAATCTTTTTTTTTTTTAAATAATTATTTATTTTAATTGAACGATCATTGTTTTATAATATTTAAAATCTTTTAAAATTTAGATTTGGCTAGTATTCTTACCAGTGGGAGAACTCTATCAATAAGGTTTTCAGTTGCTTTATTACTTTAGAAATAAAAAATATTTAGCCTTTTAGTCAACATTAAGTTTGCTGTGGCCTTTTGACTTCCAACAGGACATGCTGTTACCATTTTATTTAAAATGTTTAGAGGAGACTTCAGTTCTGTATGAATGCACCTACCTATACTTATCTGTGAACTGTAAGCTCCTAGGGAGATCTTGCATGCCGAAGTTACAGCACAGCTGCTTCTTGCTAACCTATATTGACATAATAGCTTTCACTCTACCATGACTCACCATTGTTGATCAGCCAAATTGGTTTTAGCAACACATCTGACCTAACTTGAGTGACATCATCGTGGCTGAGCTAGTTTGGGTGAATTTCATGAAGATCTTCCTGTTCCGTGCCTGAACTTGCCAACTGGTCGTTTAGATACCTTTCCTAGTTTCAATGGTTGGGCATTTGTATTACTTAATTAACTTACTATTCTTATTTCCAGAAACCTAATGATATTTTTTCATTTCACTAATGACATTTTTTCATTTCACTTATTCAATCAGCAAAATTTCATGGTGCAGCTACCCGGCTCCAGGCATTATGTTAGGTCTGATTAGCAATTAGGCTTCATCTTGTGTGGCAACCCTAATCATTGATAGCATGGTGTTGAAAAACATTCTGAATTTCTGCCTAGGCTTAGTGGGAAAGAAAGTCATGAGCAATTAGTCATGTCTGCCATAGACATTGGAGAAGGCAATGGCACCCCACTCCAGTACTCTTGCCTGGAAAATCCCATGGATGGAGGAGCCTGGTAGGCTGCAGTCCATGGGATCTTGAAGAGTCGGACACGACTAAGCGACTTCACTTTCACTTTTCACTTTCATGCATTGGAGAAGGAAATGGCAACCCACTCCAGTGTTCTTGCCTGGAGAATCCCAGGGATGGGGGAGCCTGTGGGCTGCCGTCTATGGGGTTGCACAGAGTCGGACACGACTGAAGCGACTTAGCAGCAGCAGTAGCAGCCATAGACATAGGAGGAGATGCGACCGAAGCCATAGATTTGATCCCTGGGTTGAGAAGATCCCCTGGAAAAGGAAATGACAACCCACTCCAGTACTCTTGCCTGGAAAATCCCATGGATGGAGGAGCCTGGTAGGCTGCAGTCCATGGGATCTTGAAGAGTCGGACACGACTAAGCGACTTCACTTTCACTTTTCACTTTCATGCATCAGAGAAGGAAATGGCAACCCACTCCAGGATTCTTGCCTGGGAAATCCCAAGGACAGAGGAGCCTGGTGGGCTACAGTCCATGGGGTTGCAAAGGGTTGGACACAATGGAGCAACTAACACACACACACACACACACACACACACACACACACACCCCTGAATAGAATCTCCAGTTACCCTCCTGTTTTAGTCCATTCCAGCTCCTATTAAAAAAAATACCATAGACCAGGTAGCTTATAAATAATGGAAATTTAATTCTCAGAGTTCTGAAGGCTGGAAGTTCAAGGTCAGACTGCCAGCATGGTGGATTCTCATGAAGGACCTGTTCACTGAAGGACAATTTCTGGGTTGCAGTCTGCCAGCTTCTTGCTATGTCCTCACATGGTGGAAGGGAGCTAGGGAGTTCTGTTGGTTCTGTTTTATGAGGGCACCAATCCTGTTTGTGAGGCCTCCACCCTCATGGTCTAATCACCACTTAAAGGCCACACCACATACTACCATCATATTGAGCTTTAGAGTTACAACACATAAATTTTGAAAGGACACAAACATTCAGACTATAGGGCTTCTTAAGGAAGACCTACCTCTCAATTCTTGATTTGAAGATGAGTTTTAAGCCTGAATTTTCCATGTACTGCAATCTCATGTGTTGCAGATTCAAGCATCTCAGAAGAGCTGCCAAAGATGCTGGGTCCAGACTTCTCCCTCTTTCTCTCTCTCCTGGGAGAAAAGATGTTTCTATTCCTCCTTTGCATGTCCTGACAGGCCCTCGGGGAGCAGGCTGTGGAGAGGGCAGCAGATCTGGCCAGTGTTGGCAAGGACGGCTTAGGATCCACAGGTGACCGTGGCCAGTCAACCCCCCATGAGTGCCAGCACAGTTATGAAGCCAGGAGACTTGCTGATTAAACTGGAAAACTGCTATTCTTAGTGGCAAGCTGTCATCCAGCCCTTTTGAAAAAGGAGAGAAACCACTCAGCCAAGGTCTAAAAATACTTAGGGACTGACAAGCAGCTCTGGCCAGAACTCGGGCATACAACCTTGTTGAGATGGACTGTGTAGAGGAAGGCACAGTACATCAGAAGGACCTTGCAAGATCACAGAACACTGTGTTTTGTGACCCAAATAAACAGTTTTTTTTCTTTTTAATTTTCTATCCATGTCCCTTTTGGACTTCCCAGGTATCATGGTGATAAAAAATTTGCCTGTCAATGCAGGAGACTCAGGACATTTGGGTTTGATCCCTGGAAGCTGGCAGTTCAATCCTGCAGGGTTGGAAAGATCCCCTGGAGGAGGAAATGGCAACCCACTCCAGTATTATTACCTGGAGAATTCCATGGACAGAGGAGCCTGGTGGGTTAGAGTCCATGGGGTCACAAAGAGTTGGACACCACTGAGTGATCGAGCATGATTGAACACACATGGCCCTTTAATTATTAATTATAGCTAAAATAAAATTTGTAAATATTTCGTATCAGTTTAGTTCAGTTGCTCAGTTGTGTCCGACTCTTTGTGACCCCATGGATCGAAGCATGCCAGGCCACCCTGTCCATCACCAACTCCAGGAGTTCATCCAAATTCATGTCCATTGAGTTGATGATGCCATCCAGCCATCTCATCCTCTGTCGTCCCCTTCTCCTCCTGCCCCCAATCCCTCCCAGCATCAGGGTCTTTTCCAATGAGTCAACTCTTCGCAGGAGGTGGCTAAAGTATTGGAGTTTCAGCTTCAACATCAGTCTTTCCAATGAACACCCAGTTCATTTCCAACGGCCTCCTGTAGGATGGACTGGTTGGATCTCCTTGCAGTCCAAGGGACTCTCAAGAGTCTTCTCCAACACCACAGTTCAAAAGCATCAATTCTTCAGTGCTCAGCTTTCTTCACAATCCATACATGACCACTGGAAAAACCATAGCCTTGACTAGACAGACCTTTGCTGGCAAAGTAATGTCTCTGCTTTTGAATATGCTATCTAGGTTGGTCATAACTTTCCTTCCAAGGAGTAAGCGTCTTTTAATTTCATGGCTGTAACCACCATCTACAGTGATTTTGGAGCCCCCCAAAATAAAGTCTGACATTGTTTCCACTGTTTCCCCATCTATTTCCCATGAAGTGATGGGACCAGGTGCCATGATCTTAGTTTTCTGAATGTTGAAGTTTAAGCCAACTTTTTCACTCCCCTCTTTCACTTTCATCAAGAGGCTTTTTAGTTCCTCTTCACTTTCTGCCATTACAATGAATAATAATGATAAAAGCTGCTTATACGCTACCATATTTCCAACATGGCAGACACTGTTCTAAGCTGTTGTGTACTTTATTTGATTGAGCCCCTCAATATCCCTGTGGGGTAGGTAATAGCATCACTGCCATTTATAGATGCGAAAACTGGGTTTTAGATGTGAGGAATCTGGGTCACTCTAGGTAGCCCGAAGACAGTCTAGTATGTGGGATGGCCTGAAATTGGCCTTTGATTTCCATCCCTCCTCTTTGATGGCTGTGGGTTGCTTGATATTGTTTTCCTGGGCGTTCACAAGCTGCTCTCTTTCAATATCTCCCAGGAAAATCTTTTTGGTTATTGGACCTCTATGGAAAAGTTCTCAGTGCTTGCTTGCCTTTGGGTCTCCTTGTGGAATTTATGCGTCGTGTTCTGTTGAGCACAGTGGTCTGGTTTAATGATGCCTGTTGCAGTCTGCATAGAGATGATCCTCCCTTCCACCGACACAAATGTTAGCTGCCTGACTTGTAGTATTGCTTGTGGGTTGACTCAGTGCCAACAGGCACCTTTGCCTGTGAATATGTTTATAGGGTTTATCTTTTTTGAGCCTATTAATTTTCTCCTCCTGTGCATTGAGCCCTGGGCACAGTGGAATTCTCAAAGGCTTTAGGGTGATAGCAGTATGGGCTCAGTTCTAACTCATTGGAATCCCCATGTGACGCAGCTACTGTGCAGGCGTGTTCATCTTTGTCCTTCTGCATTTGTATTTCAGGGGTTCTTGGGAGGGATGGAAGATGAATCTCAGGTTGCCATCTTGAATTGGAAGCCAGCACCTCCAATACAGGTTATATTTCCTTGATTCTGATGCTTCTCACTTAACAGTTTTCTGTTTTATGGTTCTCTTGTAGCTATCTCAAATTTTATGTGGATGGGGCTTGGGCACAAGTTCATAAATAAATAGCACAAACAAATAAGCAAACACAAAAATGGTGACAATAATGCTTTCTTAGTCAGCAAAAGACTGCCTGCCACATCTGTGTTCCTTTTTCAGCAGGAAAAGGGAGGAAAGAAGAAAGAAATGGAGAAATGCCTCGCTCATGCTGGTGATAACAGTAAATCCAAGTCCCCTTTCGGGTGTCTCCGTGTAAATAGGAGCTGAGGCAATCGAGGTGGCAGATGGCATGCCATTTGGACTGTCTCCTGCCCTGTGGGTATTTTGCCTCATTCTAGTGTCTGGCTAGAGCCCTTGGTGACAGTGACTTCAGCTGGTTCATCTTGCAAGCCTCTGGATTATGTTTTGTATAGAGGATATTGGCTTAACAAGCTCAAAGGAATCAATGGTCTTTCTCTGCATATCAGCCCAGATGAATTCTTCATCAGCTGCCTCCCTCAAAGTGGGCCCATCAGCTGATCCTAAAGAGTGGGGGAGCCCAATTATAGACAGCCCCACCAGGGAAGGGCTGGAGCTGAGAGGAGCAGGCATATTTTCCTTGGGCCCAGCTGCAGAACACACCACAGGGCTGCCCTCTCTGGAATGCACGCTGCTGTCTGAATTTTGCCATCCATAAATGCCTCCCTGGACCAGCTTTTGCCCCCTCTGACCCCTTGCTTCTCAGAACTGCTTATAAACGAAGTGCCTCGGAGGTGGGCCCTGGGCAATTGCTCGGTGGAAGTGGACATAAGTGAGGCTGGCCTGTTCTTCTCGAAGGAACAGAGGGAACAGCACAGGAGTCCAAAACCACGCTCTCTGAAGAGTTGGCCAAAAAAAGGGAAGGAATGCAGACATCTTTCATAGCCCCTAGATGTGTCAGCCGTCATAAAAACGAGTTTCTGGGTGACTTTTAGGGTTTTTTTCCCCCACAAAGTAGGATAAAGTCTTAAAAAAAATTAATCTTAAATAGTTGATGTATCAACTGATCTCTGCCTTAGAGCAAATAGGGCCAAAACACAAAAAGCACTGATTACTTCAGGACACTGAGGCAGCTTGTGAATATTAGCATAGTTGGAAATAACCATGAGGCAGTAGTCTAACACTTGGAATATCTGTTCTCTGAGCATCTTCAAGGGCCTTCTGTAAGATGAGGCCACAGGGTAGAGAGGTGGCAAGTTTGGACTCTGATACTTTATCACATTGCTGGCTCCAGTATTCCTGTTTTTAAAAGTTCCTGGTGGTTCGGGGCTTCCCTGGTAGCTCAGTTGGTAAAGAATCTGCCTGCAATGCAGGAGACCCTGGTTCGATTCCTGGGTCGGGAAGATCTGCTGGAGAAGGGATAGGCTACCCACTCCAGTATTCTTGGGCTTCTCCTATGGCTCAGCTGGTAAAGAATCCACATGCAATGTAGGAGACCTGGGATTGATCCCTGGGTTGGGAAGAGTCCCTGGAGAAGGGAATGGCTACCTACACCAGTGTTCTGGCCTGGAGAATTCCATGGACTTAGGGTCCATGGGGTCACAAAGAGTCAGACACGACTGAGCAACTTTCGCTCCCTGGTGGCCCAGATGGTAAAGCATCTGCCTGCAATGCAGGAGACCTGGGTTCAGTCCCTGGGTTGGGAAGATCCCCTGGAGAAAGAAATGGCAACCCATTCCAGTATTCTTGCCTGGGAAATGTTATGGATAGAGGAGCCTAACAGGCAACAGTCCATGGGGCTCGAAAAAAGTTGGACACAATTGAGTGATTAACACTTTTACTTTTGTTTTATTCAAATGCTCAAGCTGTGTTTAAGAGTGACAGTATGACAAGGTGAGAGAGCTTGCATTCCTAGCTCTAAGGCAGACGTGTCTTCCAAGTGTCTAGCCTGCTGCCATCAAGGAGTTGAGGGACAGAGCTGGTCACCATCACTGTTATTCTAGGATCTCAGAGAATTCCCCCGGGCGCCCCATCAGCTGTGGGGATCCCAAGCCTGGTGGTAGGCCTCCCTGCCTCCCTGCTCCCATCCTCTCTCATCCCAGTAGCACTGTCCAGTTGATGCTACTTCCCCAAGGTCCAGGGTTCATCCTGGTCCCCATCCTCCTCACTGCAGCTTCTCTAGCCCAGGCTCCCTGTCTCTCACCAGATGGTAGAGACAGCAACCTTGCCTGCCTCCCATACAATTTGCACACGGCACATGGTGTGCCATGGAGTTCACAGCAGCTCTTAGCCGTCACCAACTCGAACCCCTTCAGGAGTTGCTAAGATGCTTGCCTATTCTGAACCTGATGTGTGTGGACCTTCATGATCTGGACTCTTCTGGCTTTTTAAAAAATCTCAAGACACCCCATGCCTCCAGTCACCTCCTTCCTACCTCCAGCCCCTATTCTCGGTTGTTTAGAATTATTTTTAGCCACTTACTAGCTGGGGGATCTTGGCAGGGAGGAGTCAGTTAACATTCCTGTTCCTCAGCTTCCTTATTTGTAAACTGGGGATAATGGGGGTTGCCAGGGGTTGTTGAGGATAAAATAAATTAAAACAGATGTCATGCTATGACCAGAGCCAGTGCCGTTTTGTTGCAGAAATGTCATTGGATGGGCCCAGTGATAATCACTCTAAGTGAAGTAATTCAGACAAAGACAAATTTCATACTATATCACTTGTGTGTGGAATCTAAAAAATGATACAAAGCAGAAATATCCTCACAGAAATAGAAAGCAAACTTACGATTATCAAAGGAGAAAGGGAGGGGAAGGATAAACTGGGAGTCTGGGATTAATAGATGCATGCTATTATATATAAAATAGAAAAACAAGGGCCTATATTCAATAACTTGTACCTTTAATGGAAAGGAATCTGAAAAAAGAATATATATATATGTAAAAATAAGTCACTTTGCTGCACATCTGAAACATCGTAAATCAACTATACTTTAAAAAAATAAATGAAAGTGTTTCAAACATGTGTAAAATCTAGGCACATTAGACTGCCAGCATATTGCTTTTCTGTAACCTGAGTAGTAAGAATAAATACCTCTCTGGTAAAGAAATGTAGTACCTTAAACCACTTCTCTCCTGTTCACCCTGGAGGGCTCAGCTGAATGCCATGATAGCTAATTATCACCCAGAAGCCCCCATCCCTACCTGGACAGGGTCCCCTGCAAGGTGCTTTTGTAGCGCAGTGATCAGCACTTCTGCAGAATGGGACCCATCCACGTTGTGGCATCACCATCTGCATCCCACTCTGTCCCTGCAGCAGACTGAAAGTGTTTTGAGGGCAGGAACTTTCTCAGGTACCTGAGGCCTCTTGGTAAGTACATATTGCTAATATGAGTATTCATTGAAAAGACTGATGCTGAAGCTGAAGCTCCAATACTTTGGCCACCTGATGCGAAGAGCCAACTCATTGGAAAAGACCCTGATGCTGGGAAAGATTGAGGGCAGGAGGAGAAGGGAATGACAGAGGATGAGATGGTTGGACGGCATCACTAACTCAATGGACATGGGTTTGAGCAAGCTCCGGGAGCTGCAGTCCATGGTGTCTCAAAAGAGTCGGACATGACTTAGTAATTGAACAACAGCAACATATATATATATATATATATATATATATATATATAAAATGAACAAAATTGGCTAGATGGGAGAGACTAGGCCAGCCTCAGGTGGATGCTTGTGAACCCAGGGAGGGTCATATTTCTTTTCATTATTGGATAAATGGTTAATTCTCTTTTAACGAGCCAAAGGAAAAACAAATTTACCAAGTTGACATTTAGCAAAAGCCATTTCGGTATCTAAAGATGTTCTTAGTTCTGCAACTCTGAATGACCTTGCACTTGAAAATGTCACTGCCAGTTTGCTGGGCTGATTAGGTTTGCCTGTTCGCTCTTGCTTCTAAACCCCTGCCCTGCCCATTTCTTTCCTCAGCTGGGGTTTCCTCCAACACACTCCCACTTTGACTAGAATTCCATGCTCCCTGCTCTGGCCTCAGCTCAAGGTGAGTTTCTTCTGGGCTCTTGAGAGCAGCTGGGGAGATACTCTCTGTATTTAGGTCTCATGTGGTTGTGACTGGACACAGGGTGGTATTCTGGGGAGGAGACAGTTTCTGCAGCCTGGACCACGGCTGAAGGGTTCCATCATTCCAGTTGACCATGGCTAACTAAAATGTGTGAGCTTGCTGGGAGCTAATAGTTCCAAATCCGTGTACTGTATAGGGCTATGGGAACAGATTATGGTGGGTCTTTTCCAATGCATTCGATTTGTCCATTGTCACATGAATCAGAGAGGGGGAGGAAGGTGTGTAATACACTGAGCTGTTTCTCCAAAACTTACACCTGGAACCTCCTTCTGAGAATATATAATCTCTTACCTTGCCTTGTCCTATAAGAATTAAAAGAAAATAAAATGCATTTTGTCACTTTCTCGTGTTACCAAAATTGAACTTAAGAATTTTTAGACATGTTTTTCCCCACCTAATTATTGATGCATGCTGTTCAATTTACTCTAAATTAATTATGTAAGAAAAGCATGATTCATCCACAAAGACACTCAGTAATTGCATAGTTGATCATACTTGGTTGAGAAACACAATTTTAAAATGTAAATGGAAATTTAATTATGTGTTAGGATTGAAAATAGGCAAGACCTGCTTTTGTGACCTCACATTTGGAATTCCTGCATTTTAATTGAAAAAAATTCAACTGATTAATTTTGAGTTTTATCTCTAAATATTGACATAAAAGAGGAGAACAGGTCACTTGCCGTTATTTATTTAAACTATCCCATTGGTGGAGTGAATAGTTTCATTCCTAGTAAAGGAAGAAGCATGCATTTAATTCTCATTATAGCTTTCTTACTTTAACATTGGCTTCTGGAATGCCAGAGACAGCCTGAAGGGCTACTAAGGCTTTTGACTAAATAAATGAAATTTAGAGATTAGGCTCAGAAAATATAGGAGTGATTTGGCAGAATTATCATTTCTTGAAAAGTTTTTGATGTGGACCATTTTTAAAGTCTTTATTAAATTTGCTGCAATATTGTGTATCTTCTATGCTGTGGTTTTTCGGCTGCAAGGTGTATGGGATCTTAGCTTCCTGACCAGGTGCTGAACCCACACCCCTTCACTGGATGGTGAAGTCTTAACCACTGGACCACCAGGGAAGCCCCAGAATTATCACTTTTAAGCTTCTTGTGTGGGAGGCAGCTTCTAAGATGATTCCTTCTTCTTGAGTGTGAGCTGAACCTGGTGAAACTGATGGGATAACAAAGAAACTGACGGGATATTACTTCTAAGGACAGATTGTAAGGGACTGTGACTTCTCTTTTGCTCTGCTTCTCTCTTCTCACTTGCTCGCTCTGATGAACCTGGCTGCCATGTTATAAGGAAGCCTCCACACAAACCCTCCAGGGCGACTTCCAGCCAACAGCTGGTGACAAACTGAAGCTCTCAGTCCAGTGCCCCATGAGGAGTGGAATCCTGCTGAAAACCATGGAGTGAGCTTGGAAATGGATCTCATCCCAGTCAAGCCTTTAGATGACTGCAGCCCACCTCAACACCTTGATTGTAGCTTGTGAGACCTTGTGAGCCAGAGGATTCAGCTAAGCTGTGCCCAGATTCCAGAGTCACAGACATAATGTGACATAGCTTGTGCTTTTATTTTAATCCATTAAAGTTCAGAGTAATGTGTTATGCTGCAATAGGTAAGTAACACATTATTGACCAGAAATGTATTAATATGTCTTTTGTTACCTGAATGCTATTGACTAGAGTGCCTCAATATATATACTGGTGTGTTCACTTACATAACAAATTATAGGCCACAGGTGTCAGTTTCTGCAAAAATCCCCTGGTCAACAAAGAGTTAAAATGTTTTGTTTCTTGCTTGCTGATTTCCACATCACTGTTTCTTATGCTTCTGGTCTTTAAACAGAGGCGACACGTTAAGGGAAATCTGGTATACATGGCATAGAAACACAGCAAGGTTACTCAGATCCAACCTGGGCAGCTGAGCCTCAAATCACGCACAGGTCTGAATCATGCATGTGCCCATCTGCCTTCTCCAACAATCACCCTAAAATTAGACAAAGAGGGTCTCAAGCAGTTTTGTTCATTTTAAAGAGAAAACGTATTTATTTCCTTTGTTGATTTTAAAAAGATGCTGTTGCCACCTTTTGTGATGTGAACCCAGGTGATGGCTAAGGGAAAAAAAGAGCATTCATGGGGCAGCCAGGAAAAGAGAGCGTGTGGGGCACCCTAGCAGAGGTTTTGACAGCCAGGATCAGAGGCAGAAAATAGCCCCTCTGCTCGCATTTGATCCGCTAAAAGTAAGTGTCAAGACCATGTCACACTGCAAGGGATGCTGGGCAATATAACCTAGCACTGTACCTGGAAGGAGGAGTAGACAGATTCTGGCAAAACATAGCCTGTCTGCCAAAATAGTTAACTCTTATGAAGTTAAACTGAGCCTCTATGATGTACAGGGGCTTCTCTGGTGGCTCAGTGGTAAAGAATCTGCCTGCCAATCCAGGAGATGCAGAAGATGTGGGTTCAGTCCCTGGGTCAGGAAGATCCCCTGGAGGAGGAAATGGCAGTGCACTCCAGTATTCTTGCCCCCCAAATCCTATGGACAGATAGCCAGGTATAGTCCATGGGGTCTCAAAGAGTCTGACACAACTGAGTGACTAAACACATACATGATATACAGACACCATACTAAGCATTACAGATACACACGAGGTAGAAAAGAGTGGTCCTTGTTCTCAAAGACATCACAGTCTAGCTGGAGGCATTGGTTGATGAAAAGTGGTTTGGAAATCAAGCCTTCTGCCAGCTTCCACCACCCCATGTAAAAAACAGTGGCAGCTACAGAGCGTCCTGTTCATGGGCTGAACAGTACACGTTCATCCTGTGGAAGTCTCATCCCCAGTGCCAGGGGGCCCCAAAACCGCTCACCTGAAGACTCTCTTTGTTAGCAACTATGGACATGACAAACCTCTCCCTCCCCTGGGGCAGTGTCTGTGACTGTGAACTTGCAAGTGACATGTGCGGGAACCAACTTGGCTAGTGGTCTGAAACTCCAGCGACCGCTACTTGCAAGAATAATGTTTTCTAAGGTAGTTTTCAACATTTTTGCCAGGAACTTGGAAATCAGGGTGTAAACTGGAGCAAGATCTTTGGAAACATGATTTTGTACTATAGACTAAGTGGAGAGTGAAAAAGTTGGCTTAAAGCTCAACATTCAGAAAACGAAGATCATGGCATCCGGTCCCATCACTTCAATGCAAATAGATGGGGAAACAGTGGAAATAGTGTCAGACTTTATTTTTCTGGGCTCCAAAATCACTGCAGATGGTGACTGCAGCCATGAAATTAAAAGACGCTTACTCCTTGGAAGGAAAGTTATGACCAACCTAGATAGCATATTCAAAAGCAGAGACATTACTTTGCCAACAAAGGTCCGTCTAGTCAAGGCTATGGTTTTTATGGATATGAGAATTGGACTGTGAAAAAGGCTGAGCACCGAAGAATTGATGCTTTGGAACTGTGGTGTCGGAGAAGACTCTTGAGAGTCCCTTGGACTGCAAGGAGATCCAACTAGTCCATTCTGAAGGAGATCAGCCTTGGGATGTCTTTGGAAGGAATGATGCTAAAGCGGAAACTCCAGTACTTTGGCCACCTCATGCGAAGAGTGGACTCATTGGAAAAGACTCTGATGCTGGGAGGGATTGGGGGCAGGAGGAGAAGGGGATGACAGAGGATGAGATGGCTGGATGGCATCACCGACTCAATGGACGTGAGTCTGAGTGAACTCCGGGAGTTGGTGATGGACAGGGAGGCCTGGTGTGCTGCGATTCATGGGGTTGCAAACAGTTGGACACGACTGAGCGACTGAACTGAACTGAAAATATATATAACCTGTGACTCAGCAGTGTTCTCCTTCCTACCTTGGGAACTAGTTTGATCATGCACACGAGCATAAGGATGTTCATCACAGAGATGTCTGTACTAGTGAAAAGCTGACAACAGCAGAAATGTCCATCAATGATAGAATAAAGTATGGTGTAGCCACACAGTGGAGTATTACACAGCAGTGAACATGAATAATTTATAGCTTCTTGCATTAATATGAACGAATCTCAAAAATGTAATGTTGAGTGCAAAACACAAGTCATACAGATGACTTCATTTATGCGAAGTTCAGAAACATCCCAAACTAAACAATATGCTCCTTAGGGATATGTATATAGGGCTGGTGATTCGTGCTAGCTATTACTTCCTTGTGCTCTGAGAGGGGGCAGGCAAGGGATTGGCATGGAGGGATTGAACTTGCATTATTCAGTCTTTCTGCTTGTTCCTGCCCTTTTATCATCAGAAAAATGAATGACTTGGCCCTTCCTGTCCCTGGAGCGTCTCATGCTAACTTTGGCATTGTAGTGACGTCCTGGCCAAAGCCTAGAGGATGGAGGGAGGAAAGGACAGAGAAAGAGAGAGGAGGGGGAGAAGAAGAAAAGGAAGGGGAAGAAGGAGGAGGAGAGGAGGAGAAGGAAGGGGAGGGAAAGTTAGAGGGAGAAAGAGAATGAACATGTGTGTGGAGGGTAATATGTTTTAAGAATGGAAGACAGAATCAGGTTTTCTGACCCCACTTACACGTTCAAAAAATGCATATGCGGACTAGATGTCTATTGAACAATTTCATAGCCCTTTCACTGTACAAAGCAATTCCGTAGATTTCATGTCATTTCATCCTCACAGCAGCCCCACAAGCGCATGCAGTCGTTCCCATTTTCCCTATTCGGAGTGTAAAACTCAAGGAGGGTAAGGGATTTACCCAAGGTCATCATGGTGGGGATGAGAACTTTGGTGTTCGATCTAAAAGGTATAGATGCAGAAGTTCAGGGAATATGCTTGGAAAAATCTCATGGGAAATAACTTCAGTGAAGCCTTGTCCCTTTGAATACTGCCATCTCAGCCTGGTAGTCCCCCTTCTCCATTTTAATTTACGATTTTTGCCCCAGGGTACATCATTTGAAGGGCAAATAAAGCCCTAGCAGCGTTCTCCCTGCACTGACTCTGGAGGCCTGCTCCTTTGAGCAGGTGGCTTGGTACTTACAGATGTGGTGAGCTTATACATCTGGCAAGCATTAGTTAGTGGGCAGCACACGCTATTTCACAGCCCTAATGAAATCTCGGTCTGCTGCATTTTAATAAACCATCCAAGGAAGCAAGATTCCTGGCATTCTGTCGGCCAGTAAGGGTCTGGAAGAAATAGAAAAATTTCTATCATCACAATGGATTCAGTTATTTTCATCTTGTACAAAGTTACTCTGGGTTGAAAGGCTGGACAAGATAGCTCTTGATTAAATGAAAACTATGTCTGACTAGTACATAAATTATGTAGTGGAGGAACAGAAAAATCAGTGTGCTTTTATTAGCTCAGTCCCCATCATGGTTTAACTCAGACTGAGAAGCTTGTCTGCCTTGAAAGTATGTTAACAGATAACATGGCTGACACATTTCTTTGAAGGAATATTGGGGTCAGAGATTGAGTTTTAGTGATGGGCATTAGCTGTTCTGAGCTTCCCAGATGGCTGTAGTGGTAAAGAACCCAACTGCCAGTGCAGGAGATGTAAGAGACTCAGGTTTGATCCCTGGGTTGGGAAGATCCCCTGGAGGAGGGCATGGCAACCCCCTCCAGTATTCTTGTCTGGAGAATCCCATGGACAGAGGAGCCTGGCTCGCTACAGTCCATGAGGTCACAGAGTCGGACACAACAGCGACTAAGCACTCATTAGCTGTTCTGGATATTGCTATGTTCATCTTTGCGGTTGTACTTCTTTATTTTGTGTTTATTAGCCCATTGGTTCTGCTCTTACCACATTCATACCCAAAGGTCCTTTTTTATATCTTTTGGCTTATTTGCTTGATTTGTAAACCCATGACTTGCCTTCCTCATCCTCACCCATCCATTCCATGTTCCTAGACATATATTAAATGTACAGTTTCTTCTTTCCCCAGGAGTCAGTAGCCTAGCTACTTGAAATGGGGAGGACAATGTAGTCAGATGGAATTAACTGCATTTTTTGTTCTCCTGGGAACTTGAATTTAGAAGGGAGTAGTAGTAAATAATGCAGTTCAATAAATATCCCTGGTTCTCCTTCTTACATGGTAGGACTGCATTTCTTGGCTCCATTGTGGTTGGACAGAGCCTTTGAATAATTTCGACCATGGAGCTGTGAGCACAACTGACATGGGTTTTTTCAAGGATGTGCGACTCCTAAAAACCTTTCCCCCTTTTCCCCTTTGGCATGGCAACCTGCTGGAGATCCACACCAACTCTGATGAACAGATTCCCTACCAGTACACCATGGACTATAAAATAAGTGAGAAAAGAAATTTATTTCTCAGAGAACAAACTTATAGCTACCAGGGGACAGGTGAGGAGAAGAGGGATAGATTGAGAGTCTGGGACTGACATGTACACACTGCTGATTTTAAAATGGATAACCAACAAGGACCTACTGCACAGCTCAGGGAACTCTGCTCAATATTTTGTAATAATTTAAATGGGAAAAGAATTTGAAAAAGAATAGATACATATATATGTACAGCTGAATCACTTTGCTGTATACCTGAAACTAACACAGCCTTGTCAATCAGTTATACTCCAGTATAAAACGAAAATTAAAAAAAAACTAAAAAAAAAAAATAAAAGCCGTTGAAGTGAAATTGTTTGTTACTAGTTTATACTAGTAATCGTCTATACTGACTGATCCAGAGGGAGAAAAAAGAATTCAGGTAAGAAAGAAAAGGAAGAGAGGCTAGAAAGTCTGGGATTAACATATACACACTGCTATATTTAAAATGGATAACCAACAAGGACCTACGTATAGCATATGGAACTCTGCTCAATGTTATAAGACAAACTCAATGGGAAAATGTATAACTTAATTCACTTTGCTATACGTCTAAAGCTATCACAACACTGTTCATCAGCTATGTGTGAATATGTGTGCTAAGTTGTCTCAGTTGTGTCTGACTCTGTGTGACCCCGAGGACTGTAGCCCGCCAGGCTCCTCTGTCCATGGGATTCTCCAGGAAGAGTACTGCAGTGGGTTGCCATGCCCTCCTCAAGGGGATCTTCCCAACCCAGGGGCTGAACCCACGTCTCTTAGGTCTCTGGCATTGTCAGGCGGGTTCTATACCATTAGCGTCAACTGGGAAGCCGATTAATCAACTATACTCTAATATAAAATAAAAAGTTTTTTAAAAAAGGAAAGAAAATCAAGGAGAGAGTGCTTCTTATGTCTGTGTGCTGGGCTTGCAATGTACGACCTTAGGACTTGTGGTCGTTCATTAGTGTCCATTCACACAGTATGTAACATTCTGAGTCTGGCTTCTTTCATTGAGCATGATGCATTTTAAATTAATATATGCATTTGCATGTATCGATAGTTGGTTTCTTTTTATTGCTAATTCAGAGTAAGTAGCTGACAAACCTACCCCACAGGAAGCTCACCATCATTGCATGGTCAAATATTGTACCCTATCTGCTTGCAACCCCAAGATAACACTGATACCTTATTTTGCCGTTGGCAGAAAAGAGATGTAAACTTTTTAATTTTTAAGAAAACCCCCAGGAATCCAGAGGTTTCAGGGTAATGCATGAAGCACTGGAAAGAACCTATCATTTCCCAAAAGGTCATGAAGATCAGTTAACGTTACGGAAGTATGTCTCAAAACTGCAACACATGTGCTTATGTGTGTCAGGGTTATTTGACACTCTCAGTGTATTTTTCTGGCTCAACTGACTCAAGTATTTGGAATAAGTGCTTAATAATGTTTTTATTTAAAAAATAAACTGAAAAGTACTTATAGAAAAGTACACAGATCACAAATGAACATACCACTGAGTTTTCAAAAACAGACCTCACCCTTGTAGCGGAACTTAGATCAAGAAATAGTATCTGCTTCCTCCAGGGTCACCATTTACCCTGACTCCTAACTCTGGACATTAGTATTGCCTGTGTTTATACTCTAAATGCATGAAGGCACACGTGATGTGAGCCTAATTCTTTCACTCAGCACTGACTGTGGGATTTACCCATGTTTTGAATGTAGTGGCTCATCCTTAATTTACAGTATTTCATTGTGTGACTTCCCTGGTGGCTCAAACGGTAGTCTGCCTGCAATGCAGGAGACCTGAGTTTGATCCCTGGGTCAGGAAGATCCCCTGGAGAAGAGAATGGCTTCCCTCTCCAGGATTCTTGCCTGGGGAATTCCATGGACAGAGGAGCCTGATGGGCTACAGTCCATGGGGTCACAGCGACTAACACTTCCACTTTCATTTAAAAAGTCGTTATTGAATTTGTTACAATATTGCTTCTGTTTTTATGTTTTGGGTTTTTTGGCTGTGAAGCATGTGGGATCGTAGCTCCCAGACTAGAGACTGAACCCACACCCCCTGCATTGGAAGGCGAAGTCTTAACCACTGGCCCACCAGGGAAGTCCTGGTTTGTTTTCTTGAATAGACCCTTTCATTGTCACATAATGTCCCTTCTCATCTCTGGTATTTTCCTTGTTGTGAAATCTTCTTTCTCTGAAATCAAAATAGTCACTTACTAATTTCTTTTGATTAGTGTTTGTATCACATGTCTTTTTCTATTTGTTTACTGTTAATTCATTTGTATCATTATTTTTAAAGTGGATTTCTTATGGACAGCATATAGTGAGTCTTTAAAATTCTTTCTTAAATCCCAGCTGATAATTTCTGACTTTTAATTGGTGTGTTTAAGCCACTTACATTAATTATTGATATGATTGAATTTAGGCTACCCTATTATTATGTGTTTTCATTCCTCTATTTCATCTCTCCTGCTTTCTTTGGGTTGAGTATTTTTTAGTCTTTTATTAAAGTTTTTCTATTAACTTTTGGGTTTCTCTCTCTTTGTGTAGATTTTTAAAGTGTTGCTCTGGGGATAATAATTACATATGAATTTTTACAGTCTAATTAGACTAATTTTACAGCCTAATTAGTCAAGTAGAGTGTGGAACTCTCACAACCAATTAAGTACCTTTCACCTCTGTCACTTCTGTTGTTATATGTATTATACTTACATACAGTGAAAACCTCACTAGGCAAAACTGTAATTTTTGCTTTTAATAGTCATAAATATTTTAAAAACTTAAGAGGAAATAGTGCAATACGTTATGCAGCTATTTATCATTTCTATTGGTTTTCCTTCCTTACGAAATTCCGCCTTTCCCTTGGTGTCACTTCTCTGTGTAAACGGCTTCTTTTACCATTTCTTTTTCAGCAAGTCTGCTAACAATGACTATCCCACTTTTCCTTCATCTAAGAGCATCTTTATTTTGCACTTATTTCTGAAGGATATCTTCACATGGAGAATTGTGCAGCAACAGCTCTTTTCTTTCAGCATGCTATGTAGATGTTCTCATTCCTTCTGATCCACATTATTTCCATAAATAATCTTTAGTAACTTGAATTGTTGCTCTTTTTTATGTAATGTGTCATTTTTCTGTATCTTTGGTTTTCATCAGGTTGACCATGATGTACCAATGGCACAGTTTTCCTTGAGTTTCTCTGATCTGGTGTTCCTTGAGATTCTTAAATCTTAATTTATGCCTCATATTACTTGAGAAATTTTTAGCTATGCTTTTTCAAGTATTCTCTTTTTGCACCAATTTATTGCTTCTCTTCTGGAACCCTAATGATACATACATTAATAGTTTCCTGATAAGGAATTCTAAATTCTAAATAATTCTAAATTATTTTTATATGAAAGTGTGCAGCCTAAGACTGCAAGATTGGCATGAACTTTTCAGATAAAGCTTGTGTTTGAGTACATTTTGGCTCACAGGGGCTTCGTCTTTCTGCTTAGAGAGAAGGCAAGATGGAGAAGGGACGATCCCATGGGGATAGGTCATGGGGGTAACAAAGAGCCCTGTTCATTGGTGACCGACCAACCCTGTGAGGGTCTGCAGCCCCTCTTTCCTCAGGAAGACTTTTCTTTGGAGGTTCTCTGCTACTTTTTTTTTTTTTTTTGCTGATAACTGGTACTGTCAGAAATTTTATGCAGACTTACTGATTCTAGAAAACAGTAGAAAACACCCCTGGCTGCATGAATCATGGGCGTCTACTGGGACTGTTCCTGTCTCCACTGTAATGGTTCTGGGAGGTGGCATCCCTGGGAATTCCATTTCTCCGACATCCTTGCCTCAGGCACGAAGAGGCTCTCTTGCCATAATGATGCATTGAAAGTGTGCATTGAGACACCATTTTTGGAGAAAAATTGTCATTTAATTTTACAGATGCTTCCTGTTGATGGACAGGATGGGGGTGGAAGATACTGAGGGCTGAGAGTGCCTTCCCACGATGGGAGCAGGACTGAAGTTCTTCTCAGCCCTGGGCACTGGGCCCAGAAAGGGGGATGGAGCGGAGAGGAGAGAGCGAAGGAGACAGACGATGGGGTCTGCAGACGCCTGAGTGGGGCGACTCTGCGGGGACTGGATGAAAGCCCAAACAAACCAGCCAAGCTTTCTGCATCATCCCCTGGCTCCCAGGTGTTCTTGTGACTGGCCTCCAGGGAGAGTGTACTAACCGACTTTCACAACCAAGCCAGCATGTCTTGTAGCAGAGCGAATTCATCAGGAATATAGAACTTCCTCGTTTTCATTGAATACATTTGAAAGAATCGGGTGAGGTGAAGAGATATTTGGACCTCTTCTCAGGCTACTCTCAGCTTTGGGATATGTAGGAAAATCTTAATCTATTCTTTAAAAATTTTATTGAAGTATAGTTAATTTACAATGTTGGGTTGAATTTCTGCTGTATTGCAAAGTGACTCAATTATGCATATACATATTCTTTGTCATATTTTTTCCACTATGGCTTGCTACAGGATGTTGGATATAGTTCCCTGTGCTGTACAGTAGGATTTTGTGGTTTATCCATCCTATATATAAAGGTTGGCATCTGCTAACCCCAAACTCCCAATCATTCCTCTCCCACCCCCACCCCCTTGGCAACCACAAGTCTGTTCTTTGGATTTGTGAGTCTGTTTTATTTTTTTCTCCTAGATATGTTCATTTGTGTTGTATTTTAGGTTCCAATCTTGTCTTTAATGGCCAGTATTCTAGGATCAACAAAAAACTCATTCCTGCACCCTGGATGCTGTCCCTGTTACCTGCCATGAAGGGTGATCAGAGCTGAGTGAACCTCGATGTTTGCATTAGTCATTTTTGTGAGATGGTTATTTTCTCTCATTGGGGCTGTGATTTGAAATTGGATAACCTTAAGATGTAGACCCGGAGAAGGCAATGGCACCCCACTCCAGTACTCTTGCCTGGAAAATCCCATGGACGGAGGAGCCTGGTGGGCTGCAGTCCATGGGGTCGCTAAGAGTTGGACACAACTGAGCGACTTCACTTTCACTTTTCACTGTCATGCATTGGAGAAGGAAATGGCAACCCACTCCAGTGTTCTTGCCTGGAGAATCCCAGGGACGGGGGAGCCTGGTGGGCTGCCGTCTATGGGGTCACACAGAGTCGGACACGACTGAAGTGACTTAGCAGCAGCAGCAGCAAGATGTAGACCCTTGATTGTATTTAATATTTTGAGTCATTTTGTGAAATCTCCTAATATTAGGATGCAACCTTTGTCCCAAGTTTCTGTCTCTACTTGCCTTCGAATCAGCTTATATTGTTATTGTTTAGAAACAATAGCTGTTATTTACCTACTGCTGTTGCTCTTATCGCTAAACATCAAATAGTGCCTTCCCAATGGCAACCCACAACAGTGTGTGTCCTCCTGGTTTTCTCTTCTTCCTCTTCTATACCTTTCGTTATTTACCCACGGTTCAGGGAGAAAGCCTCTTGCGGGCGAGGAGATGGTGCTGTCAAAACAAGAAAAGGAAAAGCTTACCCTCCTTTCATTTAATGTTTTTTTATTGTGGAAATGCTTCTGCTGAAAGCTGCCAAGACACAAAAATGGCCGAGGGAGGTGGGGAGGTTGGCAGGAGTCCAATCTCCAGACAAGGCAGGGAAATACCAGCCGCAGGATAAGGAGAGGAAAAAGAGATTCCTGGGGTCAGGGGAGACCCACCTACATGTGGTTGGCGTGGATAAACCTCAGGCAAGCAGGAGTGGAACAATTTTCCACTGTGAGTTTTCCACAGGTAGCAGTAGCCCCTCCTGTGAGGGATGAAGTAGGGAGTGGCTGGTTTGGTGCCTGGGACTCTGGGCTTAGCAGTGGTCAGCAAGAAGAAGGAAGCACCAATAACAGACCCGAAGTTGGGGGTTCTTAGTCTTGGTCCAACATTTGGAGAAATGAAAAAAAACAATTCTTGGGTTTTATCCTAGATCAACACTTCTTGAGCCCTAGTGTGTGTTAGAATGATCTGGGAATCTTGATGAAATAGAGATTCTGATCATTGAGGTCTGCAGTGGGGTCTGAAATTCTGTGTGTCTAAATGAGCTCCCTGCTGATGCTGTTGCTGCTGGCTCCGGGACCCACAGTTTGAGTAACAAGGGCCTCAGACTCAGTTCAGTTCAGTCGCTCAGTCGTGTCCAACTCTTTACGACCCCATGAACCACAGCACGACGCCAGGCCTCCCTGTCCATCACCAACTCCTGGAGTTCACCCAAACCCATGTCCATTGAGTTGGTGATGCCACCCAACCATCTCATCCTCTGTTGTCCCCTCCTCCTCCTGCCCTCAATCTTTCCCAGCATCAGGGTCTTTTCAAATGAGTCAGCTCTTCGCAGCAAGGGTCTAGAACAGTTCAATCATAATCTCTCAGGGGCAGGTCCTAGTTATGGGCTTCTGAAAAGGCTCCCCAGATTTATAGGGTTGAGACCCATTGGCTTAGAACCTCATAAACGATGGGAGTTCAGGAATTTGGGGACCACCATGACGAAAGCTCACCATGCTGCGGTGGTGTGACAGATGATCCCCTCTGCGTGGAACTTGAAAGATCTCCAAGTCTGCGTGAGGGAGCAAGGGACAATTCATTATAGCACATGGCCTTGGTGTCTTTGAGGGAAGAGGTTTGCTGTGTGGAGCCAGAGTGTCCTCAGCAAAGTCCACGTCAAGGATTTCTGTGGTCAACAAGAAAGATGGTCACCACCATCTCCTCTTGGTGATGGGAGATGAAGTCACAAAGCTCCCTCACTCTGGATTCTTCTAGTTACTATGATTCTCTTTTTAGAGTGATTCTGTTTGAACTTCAAAAACTTCTCTTTTACCCTCAAAATGGCATAGCCAGTTCAATTCAGTTCAGTCATTGAGTTGTGTCCAACTCTTTTTGACCCCATGGACTGCAGCACGCCAGGCCTCCCTGTCCATCACCAACTCCTGGAGCTTGCTCAAACTCATGTCCATCAAGTCGGTGATGACATCCAACCATCTCATCCTCTGTCGTCCCCTTCTCCTCCCGCCTTCAATCTTTCCCAGCATCAGGGTCTTTTCAAATGAGTCAGTTCTTTGAATTAGGTAGCCAAAGTATTGGAGTTTCAGCTTCAGCATCAGTCCTTCCAATGAATATTCAGGACTGATCTCCTTTAGGATGGACTGGTTGGATCTCCTTGTAGTCCAAGGGAGTCTCAAGAGTCTTCTCCAACAACACAGTTCAAAAGCATCAATTCTTCGGTGCTCAGCTTTTTATAGTCCAACCCTCACATCAATACATGACTACTGGTAAAACCATAACCAGGTCTGTGTCAAATGCATTTTTTTTACCTGATAGAAAATGGAACCATTCCAGAACTGTCAACCCAGAACTCAGACACAAACAAAGCAAAATTAAAATAAAAACACTTTGAGAGAAGGAAGTAAATACAATATAAAAAAACTGAACTGTCATGGCTGGTTGGAGTCAATTCATAACCCATCAAATGTCCACCTAGTTTATATGGTGAATCATCCATCTTGAGAGTCCCTTGGACTGCAAGGAGATCAGACCAGACTAAAGGAAGTCAACCCTGAATATGCTTTGGAAGGATTGATGCTCAAGCTGAAGGTCCACCTGATACTTTGGCCACCTGATGTGAACAGCCGACTCATTGGAAAAGACCCTGATGCTTAAGAGTGAGGGCAGGAAGAGAAGGGGACAACTGAGGATGAGATGGTTGGATGGTATCACCAACTTGATGGACATGAGTTTGAGCAAGCTTCGGGAGATGGTGATGGACAGGGAATCCTGGTGAGCTGCAGTTCTTGGGGTAGCAGAGAGTCGGACATGACAGAGTGACTGAACAACAAATTATTCTTCGGGTAATTTAACCTACTGCCTTGCAGATTATTCCTTTGATTTCCCGCATGAGCCTAAGGCTATTCCTTCAGAAGCCAGAATTTACCCTCCCTTCCTCCCTCTCCATGGGCTCTATCATTCTTTCTGATTTTGATTGCCCTGTCATTCTGTGACTTTGGATAATAGGCCATTATTCTAGGAATTACCATTATATTTTATTAATAAGACCCAGGAGAAATTATAGCAGTGAAACGCTGAAAGATTTGCGAGCGGAGCCCTCATATCTCTTGTCGAGTGTGGCCCTTGGCCACTGACGGATGACGACAGCACATTCTCCCTCCCCACCTCCCACCCTTTGCAGCCGGGGGAGTACCAGCCAGACCCTGGATCTTGGCACTGGTGGCTGAGCCTGGCCCACGGCCTCCCTGGAGGGACAAGAGCTGGCAGGGATGGTGACACGGAGGACTTACTGTGAGCGGGGTGGCCAGTCACCCCTGCAAGTGGGGTCATGGTCAAAACTTCAAGCATGGGCTGACAAAGGAGAAAGCTGTGCACATCTCACGTGCATTATCTTTTATGGTGTTTCTTTCCCCTGATGATCAAAGAAGTATCTGCTTATCATAATAGACACATTTGGGAAGTACCGAAAAGCGAAGCGTTAAAGAAATGTACCATTTTTTCGAGGCATCCAGAAAGCTCATGTGTGGGCATATTTCCCTCTCATTATATATTCTTGATAGCATATTCAAAGGCAGAGACATTACTTTGCCAACAAAGGTTCGTCTAGTCAAGGCTATGGTTTTTCCTGTGGTCATGTATGGATGTGAGAGTTGGACTGTGAAGAAGGCTGAGTGCCGAAGAATGGATGCTTTTGAACTGTGGTGGTGGAGAAGACTCTTGAGAGTCCCTTGGAGTGCAAGGAGATCCAACCAGTCCATTGTGAAGGAGATCAGCCCTGGGATTTCTTTGGAAGGAATGATGCTAAAGCTGAAACTCCAGTACTTTGGCCACCTCATGCGGAGAGTTGACTCATTGGAAAAGACTCTGATGCTGGGAGGGATTGGGGGCAGGAGGAGAAGGGGACCACAAAGGATGAGATGGCTGGATGGCATCACTGACTCGATGGACGTGAGTCTGAGTGAACTCCGGGAGTTGGTGATGGACAGGGAGGCCTGGCGTGCTGCGATTCATGGAGTCGCAAAGAGTCGGACACAACTGAGCGACCTGATCTGATCTGATATATTCTTGTGTGGTTTTTCCCTTTCTATAGTTAAGCTCATTCTATTTACATAATTCTGTATACCCTTGCTTCCTATGGCATTGCATTAACTCACGTAGTTCAAGAAAACTCTTCTTGAACATCATCTGACAGTGATTTTACCATAGAATTAAAATCGTGGCTAACCAACTCCTGTGCATATTTACCACTGATCAAGAGGGGTCTTTTCTCCACTGGTGAATTCCCCTAAGGCACGGTGCTTGGGGAAATTCCATCAACCATCTAGGCCGTATGTCAGCGCCAGCCTTTTCTAGATCTGTGGCCACCCCTCCCCCACTCTGCCGTGTAACTGTGGGCAAAGTGGGAGTCATAATAATTAGTGGTGCAGAGTTGCTGTATCTGTGAAAGGAGAGTGTTGCTGTAAAGCACCCGGCAGAACAGCAGGGCTCTTGAAATCCGCTTAAGTCAGTTGCAGCAGAATTTCAAGTGTCTTTGCACTTGGTGTCCCCTCCACTTGGAATGCTTCCCTCCCCCCAGCAATTTGTGTAGGAATCTGCTTGATTTCCTACTAAGAAGTAATTTCCCACTCCGCTGATTTGCTCAAAGATGACAGTAACAAGGAGGTCTTAGTGGAGAAAGAAGCTCACATGGGTTTCTTCAAGGGCAGTTGTTCTGCATGGCCACAGTGCTTTGACTACACAGTGCTTCTCCATCCATGAGATTCTCCAGGCAAGAGTACTGGAGTGGGTTGCCATGCCCTCCTCCAGGGGATCTTCCCCACTCAGGACCAAACCTGTGTCTCTTAAGCCTCCTGCATTGCCAGGTGGGTTCTTTACCACTAGTGCCACCTGGGAAGCCTTTTGATTACACAAAGGAAAGGAAAAAGAAAGGAAACTGAAGTCGCTCAGTCGTGTCCGACTCTTTTCGACCCCATGGACAGTAACCTACCAGGCTCCTCTGTCCATGGGATTTTCCAGGCAAGAGTACCGGAGTGGGTTGCCATGTCCTTCTCCAGGGGATCTTCCTGACCCAGGGATTGAACGCAGGTCTCTCGCATTGCAGGCAGATGCTTTATCTAAACCAGGGAAGCAATAATAAAGCTATTGATTACACAAAGGAGAGCAAGATAAAGCCATCCTTTTTCAAGTGAGGTATAGTTTATTTGCAATATTACATGTTTCAGGTGTACTTTACAACATATTGATTCTATATTTCATAGGTTATAAAGTTATTATAAAATATTGGCTATATTCCTGTGTCATATAGTATAATCCTGTAGCTTATTTACTTTATACATGGTAGCCTGTATTTCTTAATCCCCTGCGCCTGTCTTGCCTCTCTTCTCTTCCCTTTCCCCTCTGGTAGCCATTAGTTTATTCTCTATATCTGTGAGTCTGCTTCTTTTTTATATTCCACATATGTGACAACATATAGTATTTGTACTTCTCTGTCTGACTTATCTCACTAACATAATACTAACTCTACCCGTCATGTTGCAAATGGCAGAATTTCATTCTTTTTAATGACTGAGTAGTATTTCATTCTTTATCTTCTTCATCCAGTCATCTGTTGATAGACACGTAAGTTGCACCCATGTCTTGGCGATTGTAAATAGTGCTGTTATAAACATCAGGGTTTCTAAGTAGTGGTTTTGCTTTCTCCAGCTATATACCCAGGAGTGGAATTGTTGGATCATGTGGTAGTTCTGTTTTTAACTTTTTGAGGAACCTCTGTACAGTTTTCCCATAGTAGCTGCACCAATTTACATTTCCATCACCATTGTACGGTGTGTGTTTAGTTGCTCAGTCGCTTCAGTCGTGTCCGACTCTTTGCAACCCCGTGGACTGTAGCCCACCTGGCTCCTTCGTCCATGGAATTTTTCAGGCAAGAACACTGGAGTGGGTTGCTATTTCCTACTCCAGGGGATCTTCCCGATCCAGAGATCGAATCCGCATCTTTTATGTCTCCTGCATTGGCAGGCAGATTCTTTACCACTGCATTATCTGGGGTTCCCTTTTCTCTATACCCCACCAACATTAGCCACTTGTATTCTTTTTTGATGATAGCCATTCTGACAAGTATGACTTGATATGTCATTGTGGTTGTGATTTGTGTTCTCTTATGATCAGTAATATTGAGCATCTTTTCACATGCCTGTTCGCATCTGTATGTCTTTTTTGGGGAAAATGTCTATCCAGGTTTTTGTCCCCTTTTTAATCAGGCAAGGTTTTATTTTGTTGTTGTTATTGAGTTATATGAGCTGTTTATATTTTGTATCAGCCCCTTATCAATCAGAGCATTTGCAAATATTTTCTCCCATTCTGTAGATTGTCTTTTTGCTTTGTCGATGGATTCCTTTGCTGTGGAAAAGCTTTTTTTTTTTTAAATCTTTTTAAAATTGGAAGATAATTGCTTTACAATGTTGTGTGCAAAAGCTTTTAAGTTTAATTGGGTTCCAACTGTTTATTTTTCCTTTTGTTTCCTTTGCCTTAGGAGACAGATCCAAAAAAACATGATTTATGTCAAGGAGTATTCTGCTTTTGTTTTTTTCTAGGAGTTTTATGGTTTCCAGTCTTACATTTAGGTCTTTAATTCATTTTGAGTTTATTTTTGTATATGGTGTGAAAAAATGTTCTAATTTCACAAAATGAGGTCACCCCTTGAATGTTTCCTGCAAAACTCTTCTCTTTCCTTTCCTTGGCTCTCATTCCCTGACCCCCCCTTCCCCCTTCTTTCTTCCTCACTCTTGATAACGGCTGCTTCCACCATCTTTTACTTTCTTAAATTGTCATATCTAATAAAGACCCTAGGCCTAGGGTGTGTGGACTTAGGCTCAGTTTGGGCTGGATTTACGTGGGAGGCATGGAGCCCAGTGGGAGGGGAAATTGGAGTGGACCCCAGCAGACCTGCGTTCTCTCTTCTCTCTCTTACCACACAGCCCTATATTTGTAAAGTGGGTACACTGAGAAAATGTCCCTCAAAAGTTAGAAAGAGAAAAACAAATATCATATATGAACACATATATGTGGAATCTAGAAAAACAGTTTAGATGATCTGATTTGCAAAGCAGAAGTAGAGACACAGATGTAGAGAAGAAACATGGATACCAAGAGGGACGGGAGGGTGGGAGGAACTGGGAGACTGGGGTTCACACATATACACTATTGATGCTACGTATAAAATAGACAACTAAAGAGAAGCCTCTGCGTCACACAGGGACTCACTCAGTGCTCTGCGGTGACCTCAATGGGAAGGACATCCAAAAAAGAGGGGATATATGTTGATTCATAGAAACTCACACAACATTGTAAAGCAACCAGACTCCAATAAAAATTGATTGAGGGAAAAAAAAAGATTCTGAGGCTGGAATAAGATAAAGCAACTAAAAAAGCTTAACTCAATGTTTGCTCGTTGGAAATGCGCAATTAGAGAGTCCGGTTTTCAAATAGTGACATGAATTCCACCCTTTTATTTCCTGGGACAATCCACTGTGGAGGTTGCATTGTTGCTCTGATTCCTGTGTTTGCTCAGCAAACACGCAGCAAGACCTTCTTTGGGATGAGCATTGTGCTGGGTGCCAGGGTACAAAGACGACGCCTGGGTCCTGGTCACGGGACATCGTAGCAATTTTAATACGATGCAAATTAAGTTATATGTTTATGGTTATAGGTTTTTGAAGCAGAGTTAAATCTTACCATTTTTGGCTAACTGGGGAAGGCCCTGAATGACAGCATATTTCAGAATAATCAGTCTCATATAAGTGCCGATTTGAATTAAATGGAACTTAATCTTCTTTAAATACATACTGTGGTTGAAACTAGGTTAACAAGTGTTATCTAATAAAGAGATCCTTGGTGAGAACCAGTTAAGAATGACTATAATTAGTGATTGTTTATCATTGTCAATTTAAATCCTTGGGTATTCCTAAAGTACTTAGAAGTGCTTAAGACGTGTCTGCCCTCTTAAGAGGTTTTAAAAACATTTTCTCTACAACCTTGTTGACACAGTTAATTAACAGTTAGAACAATAGACACAAATGCTTTCTTCTCAGGTTGTACTGGGGTAAAGCTTAAAGTACGATTATTTAAAAAATTCTAGTGTGTGAAAGGCAGATGGATGAGTGCTGGATGGCGTCTTAGCTCTGGTTAGTAATGGGCTGCCGAAAACATAAAAGTCCAAGCTTCTCCATTCTTACTGCCTAATGGTTTTGTTCAAAATGTTTCAAATTTCTCAGTTTTTTTCTACGAAACTGCTTTTACTTGAAATATCTCTGACATGGTACTTTCAATCCTGAAATGAGCCATTAACTAGGGAGCTATTTTACTTTATGTGGACTCTTTCTGACAAGAAGGAAATGGCAATCCACTCCAGCCAGTATCCTTGCCTGGAAAATCCCTTGTCAGAGGAGCCTGGCAGGCTACGGCCCACAGGGTCGCAAGAGTCGGACACGACTTAGCGACTAAACCACCACCACATCTGACGAGAAAGGCAGTATGCAGGTTAGATCTGTGGTTTGGGACTTTAAAATACAAACAAACCTCCCAGGATAATAGTATTACTTTCTGGGTGGAATCGGCTGTGAAAGATGGAGAATCTGTGCCTTTTGTTTTAATGCAGCCAAGTGTGCATTAAAGATGTGCATGGGCTTGTTCCGGGCTTCTCTGGTGACTTGGTAAAGAATCTGCCTGCAGTGAAGGAGACTGGGGTTCTATCCCTGGGTTGGGAAGATCCCCTGGAGAAGGGAATGGCAGTTCACTCCAGTGTTCTGGTCTGGAGAATTCCAATGGACAGAGGAGACTGGCGACCTACAGACCATGGGGTCACAACGAGTCAGACACTCTTGAGTGACCGACACTTTCTTTCAGGCTTGTGCATGACAATTTGTTGGGGTACAGGGAAGGGAGGAAAAAAAGTGGAAAAGGGGGGATTTTAAATGGCTGGGGGTGTGTGTGCCTGGAAGTGTGGCTCTGGGGGTCTTCTGGTAACCTCCAGGGCTGTGGGAACACGGCCCCTCCCTGCTCCTCCAGGCAGGATTTCATGATGGCCTCTTTCCTGGGCACGAGTCAGGTGTGCAGGGATTGGAGTGGGCCTGCCAGGCCCCTTTGTCTTGGCTGCCAACATATTTGGAGCCTTTGCCCGGCCCCCTGGGGAGACAGCTGGGGTCGCTCTGTCAGCAGGGCTGTGGGGAGAAAGGAAGCCCTTCTTAAGCCTGGGAGGAACACCAGCTTCTAACAATGCGAACATAACCCTCGTATAAGAAGAAAAGAAAGAAAGGAAGGAAGGAACAAATGAATGAACAAACGAAAGAGCAGAAGGAAGAAAGAAAGGAAGAAAGATAAAGAAAACACCAGTTCTTAGCGTGGATTTGAATTCACTTTGGCTTTCCTTGTCACTGAATGCACCCAATGGCTGGGAGAGAGGGTCGCTTGGTCCATGGTCCTCAGGTGTGGTCCCTGGACCCACAGCATCGGCATCTGTGAACTTGACCCAAATGTGAATTATTGGGCCTCTCCCAGACCCACTGCAGCAGACGCCCTGGGGCTGAGGCCCAGTGATTTGTGTTACCAAGCCTCCAGGTGATACCGATGTAGCAGAAGTTTGTAAATCCCTGGCTTAGAAAAGTGCTAACATCTGGCCTTGAGGATTTCTTTGTTGCACACTAAAAGAGGGATTTTAGACTTAGCATCTCTGAGTCCTCATCTACCCGATGGAGGTGATACTGAGCATCCCTTTATTCAACAAATACGGATTGCATCCTTACTGAGCCAGGACAGTGGACAGGAAAACCAGAAAGGACTTGAGATCAGAGAGCTTAAAGCCTGGTGGGAAAAACAGATGTTGAGCGAATCATCACAAAATAAAAGTATATTGACCAACTGCAGTGAGCACTCTGGAGGAGAGCCACAGGCTCTGAGAGTTTGGAACAGGGACACCTGACCTAGTTTGGGAGCTTGGAGAAGCTTCCCCAAGACAGTGACATTTGAACTGTCAGCTGAAGGAGGAGAAGGTTGAGAAGGTGTCGGGGGAAGGGAGTGTGGGGGTCCAGGCAGGAGGAAGAATGGGTGAAGCCCATGAGCAGGTGGGGTGGGCACCATCTGGCTAAGGAGAAGTGGTCCCCAAATTTATCTGCACCCTGAAATCACCTGGGGAGCCTCAAAAAACACTGATGCCTGGGTTACACATATAGAGGTCATGATTCAGTTAAATATTAAACAAGTCCAGTGACTCTAACATGGGACGAGTCTGAGAAGCACTGGACTGAAAGGTGAGACTGTACAGAGCCCAGAAGAGGAGAGGCGTGGGGAGGAGGTGAGGGGCCGGGTAAAGATGCCGTTCTCTTAAGTGCAGAAAGAGCCCCTGCAGGGCTGTGGCGGTGGTGTGGCGGGGGGAGTGTGTGTGCTGGGGGTGGGCGGGAGGGTGGGGGGGTGGGTGTGGATGACTCTGGTGGCACTAGGGAGAAAATGAATTTGGGGGAGGTGGAGGAGATAGAGATGAGAGGATTTACCCGTCTCAGTACAGAGGACAAGGAGGTGGGGAATTCATATGTGCGTGCTCAGTTGCTTCAGTCGTGTCTGACTCTTTGCAACCCCATGGACTGTAGCCCACCAGGCCCTCCTGTCCGTGGGATTCTCCAGGCAAGAATACTGCATTGGGTAGCCATGCCCTCCTCCAGGGGATCTTCCTGACCGGGGGATTGAAGTCTTTTACGTCTCCTGCATTGGCAGCCCAGTTCTTTACCACTAGCACCACCTGGGGAGCCTGAGGAATTCATAATGGACCTTATTTCTGGCTTGCAGATGTGCAGAGGCTGGCAGGGGACCCGTTTCAGGGGAAATCGTGAGTTCGGCTTTGGATATATTGAGTTCATTGCAAAGTGGTGGAAAAAATGCCATACACAGTGACTTACACAAGTAAGGGACTTGTGTGTCTTGTGTAACAAGGAGACAGGGGCTGGAGTGGTGGCTCGGAGGCCCTTTGAAGAGTTTAAGCTCTGCGCCTTTGCGCTAGTGGTTGTGGCTCTGTGGTCCTGGGTGGTGGCTGTCCCTCTGGTTGCCTGTCGCCATTGCAGGCCGGAAGCAGGAAGCAGCAGGAAGGGGGCCGCGAGGGAGTGTGGGTCACGGGACCCTGGGTCAGAAGCGTGCACACTTTCTCTCAGCTCCTCCCCTGTGCCCTTTGGGCCATGACTGTGTACCCGGCCGCCCCAGGGGGAAGGCAGTCTGGGGCAGCACACTGCACCCCAGATGAAACTAAGGGTCTGTCATAGGGATAAAGGGGAACGGACAGTGGGTGCCTGGCATGGTGCATACCCTTGAGACGATTTTGACAGCCAGGGAGAGATGCCGGGCAGGTCGCTGAGAGGGAGTGAGGGGTGAGCATTTTATGGGTGTGATTGTAGCAATGGCATTACAATCCTTTCCAGTGAAAAGGGGACCTTTCCTTTGTGACTCCTGCTGTTACCCCAGTGATCAGTGTCCAAGTTAAAGAAATTAGTAATCCTGATCTAAGTCTTTCTCCTAAGTAGTTTTGAGAATCATATGATCCTTGGGCTTGTAAATGTCTGGTCAGCTGACAGGACAACTTGAGTCTTACAGTAGAGGCTGTCATCAAAATAAATGCCTGGGTGGCCCTCCCTGCTGGTCCAGGGGTTAAGAATTCCTCTCCAGTGTAGGGGACACAAGTTCGATCCCTGGTCTGGGAAGATTTCAGATGCCCCCAGGTGACTAAGCCCGAGTGCCACAACTCCTGGGCCCACAGCTTCAGTGCTTCCGTGCAGCAGCTACTGAAGCCTGTGTGTTCTAGTACCTGTGCTCTGCAACAAGAGAAGTCACCATAACGAGAAGCCCCACTCGCTGCAATTGGAGAAAGCCCATGCGTATCAGTGAAGATTCAGTGCAGCCAAAGAAATTAAAAAATGTCTGGGTGTCTACTAGGTGGGGCACTGCATTAAATTCTTGAGTACTGTTGGCCTGTGTGTGTGTGTGTGTGTGTGTGTATGCGTGCATACACGTGCATGCTCACCTCTGGGTATGTGTAGCTAACTGAAAAATGGCCCCCATTCTGGTATACCTGTAGGTGATATGACTGCTTGTCTTCTCATCAAGGCAAGCGATCTATTTCTCCACCTCTTGAGTCTGGCCTTGGCTGTGTGACATTATCAAATGTGATGTAGGTAATGTAGCTTATAAAACTTCTTTTTAAAATTGAGTTATAATTGATCTACAATATTCTATTGATTTCATTACAGAGCTTCTGTGTATTGAGGCTTGCCCTCTTATTGAAGAACCCTGGATCACGGCCACATGAATGGGTGCAGGCTAGTTTGTTGGGTGTCCAGGTTGCTCCTGTCATCCCAGCTGATACTGTGCCAATACCAGACCCAGAAGCCGAGACCATCCTAGGCCACCCAGTCCTGGCTGAGCCAGCCAGCCCAGAAAAATCATCCAGTGCTTTAGCTGCTAAGCTGGGTTTCTGGGGTAGCTTGTTACATAGCAAAAGCTAGGTGACACATGTGTAGCTCGCATGAATTTTTTCTTGCAATGTGTTGTGTATTGTTTCGGGGAGGCAGTATTGAGTAGAAGCTCTGAATATGGGTTTTAGGGTTGCAAATCTGGCTTACACACTTCCCAGCTGTGAGATTTGTTAGTGCTGTGCCCCAATTTTCCTTGAGTGTTAGATGGGAAAATAAGAGACTTTGTAGTGCTGCTGTGAGGATTAAGAGAGTGGGCTGACAGTCTTGCATATGCTGTATCCGGCCTGTGTTCGACTCTCAATAATGTTCCTTATCCTTGGGACTGTTATCTGTGGCAGAGGTGGCATTGGTTTTTACTGCCCAGTAGACACTTACAGCGGAGAAGGCAATGGCACCCCACTCCAGTACTCTTGCCTGGAAAATCCCATGGTCGGAGGAGCCTGGTGGGCTGCAGTCCATGGGGTCGCTAAGAGTCAAGAGTCGGTACGACTGAGCGACTTCACTTTCACTTTTCACTTTCATGCATTGGAGAAGGAAATGGCAACCCACTCCAGTGTTCTTGCCTGGAGAATCCCAGGGACTGGGGAGCCTGGTGGGCTGCCGTCTATGGGGTCGCACAGAGTCAGACATGACCGAAGCGACTTAGCAGCAGCAGCAGCAGTAGACACTTACGGGGCTTTCCAGGTGGTGCAGTTGTTAAGAGACACAGGTTCAATCCCTAGGTCTGCAAGATCCCCTGGAGTAGGAAATGGAAACTCACCCCAGTATTCTTGCTTGGAAAATTTCATGGACAGAGGAGCCTGATGGGCTACAGTCCAAGAAACCGAAAAGAGTCAGACACGACTGAGCAACTAACACACACACAGACCGTCATGAGAGAAGGACTTTGTTGTGACTCAGAGTTGGGTCTAGGTCAGACTCTGCTGGGCTCCTCTCAGAGGCTCACATTTTATTTTGGGGAAATAGGATTTAATCGCAGTAATGAACATCAAAGGCAGCTTATGAGGAGTATGAAGCCGTAAAAGAGAAAGGAACACCTGATTGGCAGGACCCAAAGGAACATTCTCTCCTCCAGCTCCCAAGGAGCCAACGGGAGACAGAGAAGCTTGGTCAAACCCTCGCCTTGTGCAGAGGTGAAGATGAGGCTCAGTGGATTAAGCATCTTCCCAAGGCTGTCTGTCTACCGGGGTCCCTTCCCCCAGCCTGGCACACGCTGTTACTTTCCCCCTGCCTCCCCCCGCCCCCCGCTGGGCCATCATTCCCTCTAGCAGGGCTCAGGGAGAGTGAATTGCAGCTTTTCCCTCTTAAATCGATAAAATCCACAAACCTCATTAGACCCTGAGGAATTATGCCAGATTCTGCAAGCGAGGCTGTGCCTTGGGGTGGGGTGTGTCAATCAAATACTGCTATTCTTCAGGGCTGCCTTCCAAGGTGACTCTTGGAGGTAGCTTTTGACAGGCCGAGGCTATGTTCGTCCATTCATTCTGCCCCACCTGGACAGGTGTGCGGCTTGCTGGGGGCTCCTGGCCTTGGTTCCCCCCTTCCATCTTGCACAGTGTCTTCATCTCTGTGTGGATGTGGAATTCTGCCCCTTGGTCTGCCTCCCCTCTACCTGCAATCTGGCTGCCTAGTGATGATACAGCTTTCTAGCAATACCTCTTTGCTGGGTCCCTCTGACTCTTGATTTCCTCGCCAGGGGCCTGGCTATTCCCTACTGCCTACACTATCGAGGGTGTAGCCCAGTTTTACCATCAGGGGCTCCCCAGGCCCCTGCCCCAGCATCTAGTGGCTAATGCTTGGTGTGAGTGAGTGCAGTGTAATTTTGTGGCAAACCTGACTTTGCTGATGGGGGCCACGGGGGTGGCAGAGACTGGGAGCCCCCTCTGTGCAGCCCCAGGAGTCCCCTTGGGCTTGCCACGCCTCCTGACAGGGTCTTGTCTTCAGGTTTTTAATCACCACCCTTTCCCATCATTAGGAAGGACATTAAATCAGGCTGGCTGATTGCCAAGGTGATGCTGGCCCTTCCAGACCGGAGGGGGAGAGGGCCATTCTCTTTTCAAGTTGTCAGTCTTGTCTTTTTTCCTGGACCAACTCTGAAAACGAGGACAAAACACAGACAAAAACAACCAAAACGTTGAGCTGACCAACGAAGCCCAGAAGAGGGGAGGGAGGGGGCCCAGGCTCATCAATAGCGCTTTTGTCTGCTGGGGGCTTTTTAACACTCTTGCTCTGAGCAAATAAAGACTTTGCTTTCTAAGCATCAAACTCTAAATGGGCTCAAAAATTATGGAGGAATTTCTCTGGCCGTAATTAAGCTGTCCCCAGATTCAACAGGTTTAAAGCCCTGAAAAATTTCAAGCCTCTGTGTCAGAGATATTCTGGGCTTGAGCCAAAGCAGAGGGCAGGGGCAGTTCATCAGGACCCCGTCCTTGTGAGCAGGTGGGCACCCGCGCTGTGTCTGGCTGCCTGGGGCCTGTTCTGCTGAGCCGGAGGTCAGGGCCTGTGCGGATGTGCTGTGGTCTCCTCTGGCCCGCTATGGTTGGCCTGAACAGAGGGCTTGGGCATTGTCCTTCTTCGGGAGTCTGATGGAAGACCCACGGAGCAGCAGTCAGGAAGGCTAAAGGAGATGAGGCCTGGGAAGAAGTGGGGCCGGGGTCCTCAGGCCCTGCTTGACCCCATCTTGAGCTGTAGAAGGCATTTTTAAAATCCGGCTGCACTGGGTCTTAGTTTTGGCACAGGGGCAGAGCTTCACTGTGGCACACGGAGTCTCCAGCTGTGGCACACTGGCTCGGTAGTTTCACTGTGTGGACTTAGTTGCTCTGTGGCACAAGGGCTCTTAGTTCCCTGACCAAGGATCGAACCCACGTTTCCTGCATTGCAAGGTGGATTCTTAACCACTGGACCACCAGGGAAGTCCTTGTAGAAGGGTTTTTGAAGGACTTGATGCGATCAGGTGTGCTTCCTGGAAAGCTGAGTCTGGCAGAGGAGGAGATGCAGAGGGCACCAGCTTGGAGGCCAGTGGAACAGCCCAGGCAAGAGAGGATGGGGCTCTAGATCAGAGACGGAGTAGGAACTTAAAAGCTATGTAGTTCAATCCCGGGTCGGGAAGATGCCCTGGAGAAGGGAATGGCAACCCACTCCAGTATGCTTGCCTGGAGAATTCCATGGACAGAGGAGTCTGGCAGGCTACAGTCCATGGGGTTGCAAGAGTTGGACACAGCTGAGCCATACATGCCACACACACAGGGGTTCCACTAGATTCACAATTTGGAATTGGACCAGGGAGTGGAAGCTGTGTCAGCAAGGGCTCCCAAGAAGCTGAATCCTGGATGGATGGATGCTGGTGCCACTCACTGATAGAGGGGACCGTGGTGGGCAGGGGGCAGCAGGGCTGAAGTGGCAAAGTACAGGCTGTGTGTGAGTGTGAGTGTGTTTCTGGGTCTGAGGTATGTGTATGCTAATGATGTGCCTAGTTTGTGGTCACTTTAATAGAAGAAAGTGAGGAAAGCAGAATTTTATCCTTGATTAGCCATCAAATATCGGCAACTGTGGACTTCCCTGGTGGCTCAGATGGTAAAGGATCTGCCCACAATGGGGGAGACCTGGGTTCGATCCTTGGGTTGGGTAGATCCCCTGGGGGTAGGCATGGAAACCCACTCCAGTATTCTTGCCTGGAGAATCCCATGGACCGAGGAGCCTGGCAGGCTACAGTCCATGGGGTGGCAAAGAGTCTGACTTGGCTGAGTGACTAAGCAGAGCACTATGGGCATATTAGAGAGGAATGAGAAGGAGACAGTGTCTACTTAATCTCTTGTTTTTGTGTAGCTTTTTAAAGTCTTTCTTTTTTTTTTTTTAATGTGGACCATTTTTAAAGTCTTTGTGGAATTTGTTACAATATTGCTTCTGTTTTTTATATTTTTGGGGGCCACGAAGCATGTGGGATCTTAGCGACTAGACCAGGGATTGAACCTGTCACCCCCCTGCATTGGAAAGGGAAGTCTTAGCTGCTGGACTACCAGGGAAGTCCTCCTTCCCTGTAGATTTTGACCGAGCTTCCCATGCGTTTTCCTGTTCTGTCTCTCACACACCTGGAGGCAAGTGTTGTTGTCACAGTTTTGAGAGGGCTACTGGGAGCGGCAAAGGGCTTTGTCCAGGACGGCAGACAGGACCACGATCTGGGTGAGCAGATTGTCTGGCTTGGGGACTGAGCCTGGGCAGAAGACACTTTTCTAGGTACCAGACGGTGCTGAGCTGACCCTGAGATGAGGGTGGAAGGTTCAATGCCTTCCCTTCCACTCCTTCGGATTCTCTCCTCCCTGGGGTGGGACCGAATGGACCCAGCTGAGCTGAAACGCACACACAGCAGTCCCAGCATTTCCACCCGATGCTTACGTGGCAAGTTCTGGTGCTGCCAGCCTGGTGTGGGCGGGTCTGGTGCCTGCCCCCGCCCTCCCAGGCTCCAGCCCTGGCCATCGAGGGCTGGGCACTCATTGCCATTCTAAGGAGACCAGTGTCCTCTCCTCTCTGGAGGGCCCTGCCTGGAGGCATTTGTCTCTGCCTGCTGCTGTGTGTGACCTGAAAGCCTGGGTACAGATGCATCTGAAAGCCTGAGCATCCACCTTCCAGCTCAAGGTCGCCTGCCTTTCTCAGCTGACTTGGGCAGCCGGCCCCTTGGCTAACGTCCTTGGTCTTGGTCCTGTCCTTCTCAGAGTCTAGCTCCCTTCTCTTCACTCTCAGGCCTCAGCCCCCAGGTGAGGAAGGTTGGGCAGAGTCTAGTAGATTCCACTGATGCTTAGATCGACTGTCTAAGCTGGTTGTCACGAAGGGGTCTGAAGACCACACCACTGAGTTTTCCAGTGCCGAGCACAAGTCAGGAGCGTGCTCCCCAGGGCACCTTGGCTGGTCCTTCTCCAAGGGACCGAAGGTCTTGGGATTACAGGATGGTCTTTGAGCTGTGGCAGCGATGGCGTCAGGTTCCCTAGTACCTTGGAACGTCCCCTTCTGCTCCTGATGTGTGGAATGCCTCCTGGCGAAGGGTCTTTCTCCCTCATCTCCTGTCAGGCAGCCTGAGGACTTCTCCATCTCTCATCCTCAGTCCTCAGTCTCAGCGAGGCTCTTGGAGGTCTGTTTCTGCCAGGCCGCATGTTGCACGACTGCAAGGCCTGTGCTCGCCCAACTCCAAGACAGAAGGAAGAGCCAGGAGTCGGTGGCAGAGACACCTATGGTTTCACAGGTTGGGGAGCTTACACCCAGCTTCCTGAAGCAGGGTCCTGGAGCTGCCTCCACTGTGTTCCGCTGACAGAGAGGCTGTCAGGCTGGCAGGACACGATGGCAGTCGTTGCTCCCATGGGTGGGACGGGGCATTTACCAATTACAGGGGGAACTGATATCAGGTTGGCTCACCGGTTACCAGGGAAACCAGCAGAGGGGCACGCCCCTCACCACCTCTTTGATAAGCGTAGTGGAGAGTTCTGATATATAGCTGGGACAATCTTAGCTGGGGCCTGGGGCAGGTCAGTCAGGGGAGTAGGTATTGGTGAAGCAGGTGCTGATCGAGCAGGGAGAGTACACACAGCAAGAGAGCAACCAGCTTGAGTCACCTGCCCATAATTTCACATTGTGGTCTTTTTATTCTAATTAATTAGTTAATCTTTAGTATTTATTTTTAATTGTTGAAAATGAAGTGTATACTCTTTTAAAATATTTTTTTTTTTTTGACGCAGACCAGTTCTTAAAAGTCTTCAGTGAATTTGTTACAATGCTGCTTCTGTTTGGGTTTTTGGGCCTCAAGACGTGTGGGCTCTTAGATCCCCAACCAGGGATCAAATCTGCACCCGCAGCACTGGGAGCTCAGAGTCTTAAACGCTGGACCGCCAGGGAATTTCCTCAAGTATAGTTGATGTACCGCGGTTTAGTCTTTACTCTAGGAAGTTTTATTAGTCTTTATTCTAATCATCACACGTCATGATGAGTATAAAATCTGACCTTGGAAGAATCCTTAGCTGGGCCTAGGCAGTGGCTAGAAGTCTTAGAATGGAAGCTGGGCGTTAAGAAATGAGCTATTCAACCTGTGACATTTTTCAGTGGGGGAAATGGAGGCACAGAACGGGGAGGAGAGGGACCCAGAATGCTGCAGCCAGTGCCTGGTGGAGCGCGTGCCCCGACTCCCCGGACCCCTCTGCACGCCAGGCACTTGCGGTTTATCCGTTTGCCACAGCAGCTCACCACGAAGGGGTCTGTGCCTGTGTGCTCAGTCGCTGCAGTTGCGTCCGGCTCTTCGTGACCCCGTGGGCCATAGCCCGTCAGGCTCCTCTATCCGTGGGATTCTCCAGGCAAGAATACTGGAGTGGGTTGCCATGCCCTCCTCCAGGTGGTCTTCCTGACCCAGGGACAGAACCCAGGTCTCCTGCACTGCAGGCAGACGCTTTACCGCCGAGTCGCTGGGAAAGCCGTGGAGGGGCACACACACACGTGAACCACTGTCGTCACTCGCAATGGCTGCAATGTTGGCCCCAGCCCAGCTCAGAGGGGCTGGCAGCCGGATCTCGGGTGGATGGGTGAGCGCGGGGCTGTGAGCGTGTCCCGGACAGGCTCCCTTTGGGCCTTGCGTGAATTCAGTCCCTGCTCATGACTGTCTTCGAGGCAGGCGTGACAGCCATGAGGCTTGGCACAGGGAACCAGGGCCGGACCCACAGGGTCTGGCTCCCACAAGATGTTCTGGTGGATGCCATCTCCGAGTCAGGACGGCCGGTGTTCTAGAACCCGGGAACCTGGGCTCCCAGGACACTGCAAGGGGTCCTCATTGCGAAAGTCTGCCGGACGGGAAAGACTCGCTCATTTTTCCGATGGTGTTACACCAAATGTAGGTGCAATGTGCTCTGAGCAAAATGATCCTTTCTGTCAGACAGGGACTTGTTAGCCGATAGAGGAGGCCGCCTTCCCTCCTCTGTTTTCCCCGTCGTGGGCTCAGCCTTAGAATCCTGCCCTGCCCCGTAATTTGGAAGAACAGCAGTAACAATGACAACCAATGCCAGTGAACTCTAATTATCTAAATTTGACTCCGAGGGGGATTCGAGGTTTACAACCCCGTGTTCTCTGCCACAGAAAGCACTGCTGCTAATGTCTCTTTTTGCTGAGGGTGTGGCTTGCAGCAAAGTGCCCCATGGCCAATTTCAGGTGATTCCCAGAACTGTGCTGTTTGCCAAAACCCACTCAGAGAGTTCATTGTATCTCAGGGTGGTGGTGTTTGGGAGGGCTACTTCTAGAAACTTCTTAGAGTTGCCATGCTTCGTGAAGGAAAGTTTAAGCTTTCTCCGAAATTACGTTTCCATCAAGAAGCATCTAGTTCTTGCACTCTCTTACACTTAATCACACCAGCTTTCCCATGAGGAGTGTGGGTGTGTGTCCTACTTAGTGGCATGCATACGTGCTAAGTTGCTTCAGTCATGTCCAACTCTTTGTGACCCCGGGGACTGGAGCCCCCAACTTCTCTGTCCATGGGATTCTCCTGGCAAGAATAATGGAGTGGATTGCCATTCCCTTCTCCAGAGTAAAGTGACTTTTAAAAATGGCTTTTATGTTCCTTCACAAGAGTTCCTGCTACCTTAGGACCAGAGGAGACCCAGGACACCAAGGGTAATTGGGGCAGCCTCACCAGCTAAGTGCCTCCCTCCTGCTTCTAAGGCTTCCACATTCTAGATCTGCATCTCAGCAAAATTACAGGTAACGGCCAGAAACAAGGGTTGAATTTGGGTGTCATGGTCAGGCAGGCTTGCATTTAAATCTAGGCTTTGCCTTGTTGCTAGTGCAGCTATGTGTGCATGACCTAACCACCGAACAGTAAATTCTCTGCAGCACAAAGGACTTGCCCAAACGCCACAGCTAGGAAACTTCAGCCCAGCTTCAATCTGTGTTAGATCGCCTTAAGGTGACCCCTGCCCTGGAACTGAATTCTTGCTCAAGTAAGTGCAATGTTGTCAAATTGCAAAATCCACATTGTCCCAATCCACCCTTCCAAACCATTTCCAGTAATTCTCCACTCATCCCCTTCTTGGAGAAGATAATGGCACCCCACTCCAGTACTCTTGCCTGGAAAATCCCATTGGCGGAGGGGCCTGGTGGGCTGCAGTCCATGGGGTCGCTAGGAGTCGGACACGACTGAGCGACTTCACTTAATTTTTTCACTTTCATGCATTGGAGAAGGAAATGGCAACCCACTCCAGTGTTCTTGCCTGGAGAATCCCAGGGACGGGGAGCCTGGTGGGCTGCCGTCTATGGGGTCACACAGAGTCGGACACCACTGAAGCAACTTAACAGCATCCCCTTCTGTAATTGCTCATTTTCCCAATAACCCACCTGGTTCTTTCTTTCTTACCTCTTTTCATTTCCTATAACCTCCTTTTCTGACTCCTTCTCTGTTCTCCATTAACCTCAGTTATCTTTGTTTTAGGTGGAGCTGACCTGTTTGCGGTGGAGTCTCTCTCCTCTATGCAGAAGTCTGAATAAAATCTGTCTTGCCATGAGTAAGACATGTCCAGCTCCATTTTTCTTTGACGAGACTTGGCTTCCTGACCTGGAAAATGGAGATATGAGTGTTCTTCTTCTATACGTTACTCTGTGATTATGACTATACTCACAGTAACAGGTTGTGGCCATTTGGACTGTCTCCTAAAGCAGAAACCACACTTGTTAAACGTGCAAATGTGATTTGCATTCAGTTGATGGTGAACTGAATAAGAGAAAGACTCCCAGGTACACAAAAGCAAAAGCAGCAGTTGAAAGTGGAACCGTTTATCTCAGATTGGGACTTGAATCCATGTGGCTGGGACTTGAACCCAGCTTAAACCCAGAGGGCCTGGTTTCAAGACCCAATGAAGCTCAGGTTCTTGGTCTATCATTGCAGAAAGAATTCAGTGAGAGACAAAGTGATAGGTAAGAAATGGATTTATTTGAAGAGGAACACACTCCATAGACAGAGTGTGGACCATCTCAGAGGGTGAGTCTGGCCACCTCAAAATGTGGTGTGGTTAGCTTTTATGGGCTGGGTAATTTCATAGGCTAATGAGTGAGAGGATTATTCCAGCTATTTTGGAGAAGGGGTGGAGATTTCCAGGAGTTGGGCTACTGCCCACTTTTTGGTCTTTTGGTGGTACCTTGGAACTGTCATGGTGCCTCTGAGTATATCATTTAGCTTACTGATAGAAGATCAAGGTCTAATCAAAGTTGAATTGTCTGCCATCTGGGACCCATCGATTCTAATTGGTTTATATTATATCTCTGGGCTATGTCGTTCTTTCAGAAGTTGTGCCCTGCTACCTTCCCTCCTGTTTCAAAAGCATCTTTACATTTGCCTGCTGCGAAGGAGAATGTGAGTCTATTAAAGAGTGGACAGTGTATGCAAGACAGACTAGTGGAAGAGGGGTGGGGTGGAAGTGGGGGCTAACGAAGCAGAAAAGAGGCGGGAATGTTCAGGATTAGGTTGGAAAGGGTCCTGTAAGATTGAGCAAGTGCTTAGATTTCATTTTTTAGCCAGCAGGAGAGTTGAAACTGTTGTAGTCACGCGTTCCGGGAAACAAACTCACTCAGAAGGACAATGCAGATAGTGGAGTGCAGTGTATTACACCGGCGGGCCCGAGGCAGAGTCTCCTCTTAGCCGAGGACCCCGACCAGTTTTTGTGAAAACCTTATATACCCTAAGTGTACGTGCCCAAACCCACCTCCCCAAATTCCCTGAAACTAGTCTGAACAAAGGAAAAGAAAGATACAGTCAAAGTTAACCTGTGATTCGTATGCCTTAGGCCTAGGTAGTTAACAGTGGACAATTATCAATAGGCCTGTGGTCATACCCCAATAAGCATAATAGAATTTATGATTCTATTCGGTTACACAGATAATTAGGGTATTTTTTTTAGGCGATGGAGAGTCTAGGTAGGAGCCCTGGGGCTCTTCCACCTGGAGTGCGGGGGCGTTTCTGATTTTCCAGTTTGTATGTCGTTTCCATAGATACAGGGGATATAGCTCAAAGTCCACAGTCCAGCCCAAGATGGAGTCCGGCTTTCAAGATGGAACCTGTTCTGTCTGTTTCCTCCTTCAAAACCACAGGGTGAGCCAGGACAAGGTAATTGGTGTAAGGCTGGGAGGTATGGGGACCAGGTGTGGGAGTGGTGAGGAAGATTTAGCAGAAAGTGCAAACCACAAGGCAGAAAAGAGATGAATCTGATTACATTCAAACAACTGATTACATCAAGTCACCATGGACAAAGTTAGAGGACAGAATGGGAGAGGATATATCTAGGATATGCAAGGAATCTTCAAAGCAGCAGGAAGAAATTAGCAAGTCTTAACAAAATGGGGGGAGGATATGAACAGATACTTGTCAGGAGAAGAATCCCCCCACCCCAAGTAATAAACACATCAGGAGGTGCTTCATGTCATTAGAAACCAGTTAGATGAAAATTAAACAACAATAAAATATCCCTTTATGTCTGTTAGACTACACTATATATCTGTTAGGAAGCTGGATAATGCCAGGTGTGGTGGGGTGGGAAATACATGTGCCTTCCCCACTGCTGGGAGGAAATTGGACTGGGGAACAAGCTAACTGAGTATGCACACACCTTGGAAGCTGGTTCGTAGCTGTAGCTGGAGGTTTGAACGAAGACGTTCACTGCAGAGTTATCTGTCATGGTAGAGGGTTGTCCCTCAAGCTAGAAAACCAGGCTGGCAAAGTGCTGTGGGTACGGGTGAAGTTCAACATCCAAATGGTGGAAACAGATCCCATATACGACAGCAGCAGAGCTGGACCTTAAGAATGTAATGAGAACTCTCTGCTTCATTTAGGAAGCAAAATGAAACATTAAACAATGCCACTTGCATAAATGAAAAGTATATGCATGCAAATATGTACAGCTTTTAAGGAATATGTACAAAACACTGTAAGTTAAACAGGACAAAATAACTGCCTGTAGGCAGGGAGGAGGCAAATGGTAGTGAGGAATGGAGCTGAAAGGGAATAAATAATAAGAGTGGAAGCTTTCAAGGGTAGAGGTGATCACACGCCATGGGCTGAGACGCGAGATAATTTCAGTACACTTGAGATTAAAACAAACAAGCAAAAACGACCATCATTTTGAGGAAAAGGATTTCCTTTTATTCGTGTATGTGCTTTAATGGGCCCTGGCAGGATGCCACACATGCTTAAATAGTTAATAGTTTTAATAATAATCCCCTATAATATTTATAGGGTCTTCAGAGCCCTTGCCCAAAGGTGGACCCATTTGAGTGTTATGTGTGTGTATGTGTGAATGTTAAGTCGCTTCAGTCGTATCTGACTCTTTTCGACCCTCTGGACCTTAGCCTTGTAGCCTGCCAGGCTCCTCTGTCCACGGGATTCTCCAGGCAAGAATATTGGAGTGAGTATCTTCCCAACACAGGGATAGAACCAGCATCTCCTGTGGCTCCTGCATCACAGGCAGATTTTTTGCTACTGAACTAGTGGGGAAGCCCTTGAGTGTTATGACAACTATATAAATATAATCGAACAGTAGAGGTATTTTTGGAAAATGAAGAGATAGAGCCTTGGATGGGTAAAGTGACTCGACCTGAGTCACACAGCTGGGAAGTGGCAACACTGTGAGTCAGACCTGGGACTCGGGTCCCCTGTTGCAGGGCTTCAGGTTCCAAGGAGCATCACTGCACCAAACGGGAAATCTTTGCTTCTTTGAGGAAATGAGAATGGAAAATGTCACTTGGCTGGGATTTTTTTTTCTGTTTCCACTGCTTTTCTTTTCATTTAGATTTTTTTTTGTTTGTTTTGGTTATTGTCGATGGAGAAATTTTCTTTTTCATTGGACATCCTAAATCTGTGGTTGTTACCTTGCTAACATGCTGTAGTGGGTTTAGCAGAACTGCTAGAAGATATTTTAAATTTATAAGCATCTTTATTATTTTTTTAATTTAAAAATAATTTATACTGCAGTGAAACCCACCTTTATCCTACCATCCAGAGATTGGTTACCACTTTTAAGAGTTTAAATGAAATTCTCCTACATTTTTTTTCCCCTCTAAGAAATTGAAAGTTGAATCTCCTTCTGCAAGGAGGAAAAGAAATGAAATCTGCGATTGGGTTAGAATCTTGGTGACAGTAATTCTGAGGAGTTGGGTCCAGCTTAGGCATGTTGGAACATATGCCTCCTGAAGCCGGAGATTCAGAAATTGTTGACTTTTTGCCTTCACAAAGGAAATTTACATTTTTAGATGCGGCTGGGCTCCAAGGACGGAAGTTGAATTCCCTGGAGGGTAAGGCTCTGAATATCTCAGACACATGTGAAGTCAGAACAGTTGTGAATTTGCCTGAAGAGAATTCCAGACTTCAGGCTGCTTGTTACAAATTTAGCTCAGCCTCTAAGAAGCATTCCCACTTAAGAGCGATTCTTGGTTGTAGAATTTGATTCCCTGTGGAATTTCCCAAGTGTAGTTAAATAGGCACTGTGGTTTTTAGACAGTGGGACAACAGATTTGCTCAAGATCTCGTCTGTTGTTATGATTTGAGGGTAACTTAGGTGGTATTACGGATATCAGTTGGTTTTGAATTTTGCCTGCAAAGCATACTCATCCTTTAGCTTCTGGTGGAAAAAAAAAAAAACAAATGAAAGTACTAGTTGCTCAATTGTGTCTGACTCTTTGTGACCCCATGGACTGGAGCCTGCCAGGCTCCTCTGTCCATGAGATTCTCCAGGCAAGGATACTGGAGTGGGTCGCCATTTGTTGTCTTTGGTATTTGTACCCAGTTTTTTTTTCTTGTTTCTCACCTGTATTGGGTTGAATGGTCTCCTCCCACTTGGAAATGTGACTCCTGCTCAGAATGTGACTTTATGTGGCAACTAGGTCTTTGTAGGTGTAATAGTTAAGACCAGGTCATACTGGATCTGGGTGGGCCCTAATCCAATGACTGATGTCAATAGAAGGTCATGTGAAGACACAGAAAAACATGAGGCAGAAAATAGAATGATACAGCAAAACTGAGTACCTCTAAAGCCTAAATTCTTCTACTGAATTTATGATTAACCTCTCTATCCAAGGGCTTCCCTGGTGGTTCAGATGGTAAAGCATCTGCCTGCAATGCGGGAGACCTGGGTTCAGTTCCTGGGTTGGCAAGTTCCCCTGGAGAAGGCAATGGCACCCCACTCCAGTACTCTTGCCTGGAAAATCCCATGGATGGAGGAGCTTGGTAGGCTACAGTCCATGGGATCACAAAGAGTCGGACACAACTGAGTGACTTCACTTTCTCTATCCAAAACTTTATTCCCTTTCTTGTCCCATCACTATTCCCCTCAAAATTGAAGAGAATCAAAGAAAAGAGGAGATTGAAAATGAGCAGAACCCTGGAGGGGTCTCTCGGTTACAAAAGTCTCTCTGTATTCCCTGTTTCTCCTTTGCAGAAAAAGACTCCAGTTTCCTAGTCTTTCCTTGAATTCCAAAGAGCAGGCTCATGCAGTTATTAAGTAGGGAAGTGAGGGAGTGCAGAGGAAAAGGAGAGGCAGTCAAACAAGACAAGTAATGCAATAGATCAGCATTAAAGCAGGGTCCCAGTTCTCCTTAAGGGACGTGCATAACAATCTGACAGAAGGCTCTGAGTTATTCTTCAGGATCTAAGACCCCCCCTGCCAAGTGGAGGATAGTGGCAACCAAGCAGAAGCATGGAGACGCCAGACTGGTTGGAATCAGCAGGTTGATGACTTGAGTTTCCTGGAACACCACCCTGTGCCCCCATCACCAACCAATCAGAAGAAAGGCATGCATCCTGTTGCCCTCACCCCAAACACAGTCTTTAAAAGTGCTTTCCTGAAAACCATCAGGGGGTTTGAGTCTTTTGAGCCTAAGCTGCCCTTATTCCTTGCTTGGTGCCTGCAATAAACACTGCACTTTCTTTTCTTTTTATGTTTATTTTGATGTGGACCTATTGCTTCTGTTTGATGTTTTGTTTTTTTTGCTGTGAGTCATGTGGGATCTAGGTCCCTTAGGTCCCTGAGCAGGGACTGAACCCGAATCCCCTGTAATGGAAGGTAATGTCTCAACCACTGGACCACCAGGGAAGGGCCAAGGCTGCAGTTTCCTTCACCATAACCCGGCGTCCGTAAATCGACTTTTTTGCATGGCGGGTGAGCAGACTCCAAGTTTGGTCCAGTAACAACAGTTCCAAGTGAAAGAACCCCAGGGACTGCTGGTGACCACCAGCAGCCAGGAGAGAGGCTAGAACAGTCTCCCTCACAGCCTCCAGGGGAAACCAACCCTGTTGACACCTTGGCTTTGGTCCTCTGGCCTCCGGAATTGGGAGAGAATAAATTTCTACTGTCTATGCCACCCAGTTTGTGGTACGGTGATATGACAGCCTTAGCAAACCAATATATCACTCTTCTACTCTGTCAGAGTGATTGGGTGGCCTGCCTCCAGGGCAATGCGTCACACAGGACTGAGCAGGTTGTAGCAATTTACTCAGGGACAGGTGCATCTCTCAATCTGTCAGAAAGAGTCACCTCCGGGGCTTTTTCTGGATTGTTCAGGAAAGAGGATCTCTTTTTCGGCCAGGTCAGTCAACCTGGGGCCGCTAGAGATAGTTTTTGTCACCAAATGCTGAGAGCCAGCCCAAGAATGAAGCTGATGGGAGGAAAGAGGTGGAGAGACAAGTTCCTGACAATATCGTGTGGACACCTTGATCCAGCTATGCCTGAATCCCACTGGACTTTTCAGTTTAAGTTAGTTAGTGTTAGTCACTCAGTTGTGTCTGATTCTTTGTGACCCCACAGACTGTAGCCCAGCAGGCTCCTCTGTCCATGCGATTCTCCAGAATACTGAAGTGGGCTGCCATTCCCTTCTCCAGGGGGTCTTCCCAATCCAGGGATCAAACCCGGATCTCCTGCATTGCAGGCAGATTCTTGACCTTCTGAGCCACCAGGGAAGCTCTTCAGTTAAGGGAGATGTGATATCCTTTTAAGCCTGTGGAACTGGGGTTCATGTCGACCATGATCAAAGGATTCTGACTGTAATAGTCGTTTAGAGATAAGCATTCAATGCTCATGGTCTTGAATGATTTTTCCCCAGAAACTCTAAATGGTTTGTAGTTGTGTTTGCTCTGGAAGATAGGAAAATGAAAAACTAACACAGGAAACGAGGTAACTAACATTTATTGAATGTCTGCTATGTAATAAGCCCCATCCTGGCACCCCACTCCAGTACTCTTGCCTGGAAAATCCCATGGACGGAGGAGCCTGGTGGGCAGAAGTCCACGGGGTCGCTAAGAGTCGGACACGACTGAGGGACTTCACTTTCACTTTTCACTTTCCTGCTTTGGAGAAGGAAATGGCAACCCACTCCAGTGTTCTTGCCTGGAGAATCCCAGGGACGGGGGAGCCTGGTGGGCTCCCGTCTATGGGCTTGCACAGGGTCGGACACGACTGAAGTGACTTAGCAGTATTTTAAAGATTTTTAATTTTAACTTATTAATAACAAAACCATCCTAAGTTTTGGTGCCCATAAGTTACAGAGGCATTCCTGAGACTCAGAGAGCCATTCGAATCCATTTGATTCTGAAACTCCTGCTGTCACATGGCTCCTTGGAACTAATGATGTAACTGAGCCTCAGACTCTCCCCAGACACCCTTACAGAGTCTGTATCTTGCTTTATGGAAGGCATAGCCTGGCCTTGAGCTCCACTCGCTCACTCAGGAGCTTAGTGATCTGTTGCCCTGGGGAGTCAGTGATTATTATCTTGCAATCAAGGAAACAGGGGCTCCCAGAGTTAAATACCTTTCTCAAAGTCGTGCAGTCAAGAATGCCCTGGGAAATATCCGAAACTAGTTGTGCTGAGCCCTTGCTATTCAGAGCGTGGTCCAAGGACCAGCAGCCTAAGAATCACCTGGCGGCTCGTCAGAAATGCAGAATCCGAGACTTCCCTGGTGGTCTAGTGGTTAAGACTCTGCCTTGCCGTGGGGGTGACATGGGTTTGATCCCTGGTCGGGGAACTAGGATCGCACACACCGCTGGGCAACCAAGCCCACGCACCATAGCTACTGAAGCCCATGCTCTGTAACAAGAGAAACCTGGGCACCTCAAGAAGAAGCCCCAAACCCAGGCATCACAGCTAGAGAGAAGCCTCCATGCGCTGCAACTAGAGAAGGCCCGTGCATCCCAACAAAGACTCAGTACAGCCAAAAAAAAATTTTTTTTTTTAAGCAGAATCTCAGTATCACCCAGAAACATAGAAGCAGACTGTGTTAGAACATCCTACTGCCCTGTGTAACCATTATAATTCAGAGCTCAGAAGTCTCCATGGTGGTCCTGCAGGTGGGGACCCTCACAGGCTGTGTGCCCAGCTGAGCCACATACCCCGGCCTGCATCCTCACCACCCGGGCCCAGCTGGAGGGCCAGCTGCTTCCGCCACCGGGGATTAGGCCCGGAGAGCTTCCCACAGCGGCTCCCCGGATTCTTTGCTAAGCTGCTTTGGGAACAAAGGGCCTGCGGAAGGTCCGTGGTGCTTTTGGAAGGGAGGGGATAAAAGTGGGCACCGCACCTGTCATGAGAAACATGGGAACAGCCCCGTGCCAGGAGAGGCGGGCAGGAACGTTCCAACACGGCTGCCTTGCAACTCCAGGCTGCCGTGTGTCCGTGCCCCCTGGGTCAGGAGCTGCTGCGGCTTACTGACGTCTGGGGCTCTGCCTGGGGCTCTGCCTGTCACCTCATCAGCCGGCATTGCGACCACCTGGAGGGGCATAGGTGCTGGGCTGTCAGTGCTGGGACAGACCCGGGGAGCCAAGTTAGAACGCTGACTGTGACTCACACGGCCCAGGGGTCAGCCCAGGCCTCGGGCTCCGGTTTCCTGCTTATACTCAGAGAGATTCTCTGATGGCACAGAGCAGCCTACGCAGAAGGGGGAGTCATTCCCTGATTGTCGATGCTTTCAGGGACGATAGGAAGGATCACTCTGTGATCCATTCCTAACAAGCTTCCAGGGGCTGCTGCTGCTGGTCTAGGGACCGCACTTTGAGAAGGAGGGATTAGGATGGAGGTAGGAGAATTCTCTCACTTCTGGGCCTTTGCTTGTCCAATGTGGGAGATAGCAGTGTCTGCAGGGGGCGTCACATCCAGTCATCATAAACGACCAGTGGAGCTCTCCTGGCCTAAGCCCAGGCTCTCAGCTCTGCTTGTACTTTGGAACCATCTGAGGAGTTTTAGAGGGCTTCTCAGTGGTGAAGAATCCACCTGTCAATGCAGGAGATGCAGAAAATGCAGGTTTGATCCCTGGGTTGGGAAGATCCCTTACAGAAGGGAATGGCAACCCGCTCCAGTATTCTTGCCTGGGAAATCCATGGACAGAGGAGTCTGGCAGACTACAGTCCACGGGGTCACAAAGAGTTGGACAGGACTGAGTGACGGGGCAACTGAGCACGCAAACGTGGGGAACTTTAGAAACTATCAAGGCAGGGGTTCCTTCTCCAAAGACATTCTTTTGTTCTTTTAAATCTTTATTAAATTTGCTACAATGTTGCTTCTGTTTTATGGGGGAGAGGTTGTTGGTTTTGTTTTTGGCCAAGAGGCATGTAGGATCTTAGCTTCCTGACCAGGGACTGAACTCGCACCGGCTGCATTGGAAAGTGAAGTCTTAACCACTGGACCACCAGGGAAGTCTGCGTCCTGATGAAACATTTGGAAGAAACTGTTCAAGGTGTGTTCTGGGCATGGGGATGGTTAAGGCTCTACAGGGATTTCTATGTGCAGTTGAGAACCATGGTCCTGAAGCAGTCCTGGTGGAAGAAATGGCAAACATCTCCCTAATTTTTGGAACATCTGAGATACTTTACGCCCATTCTCCGTGGACCTGAGAACTCCTGTTATTGGTTGGCGAGAGATATCCAGACATCAGGAGTGTTCAGGACCTTTTGTGTCATCTTCACATTGCTAGACTGCAAATTCTTAGGACCCAGCCCAGACTTTTGGATCCAGGATCATTTTAAGAAGGTTTCCAAGTGATTCATAAGCACATTCGTGTTTGAAAAGTGCTGTTCCAGAATTCCTCGGCAGTCCAGTGGTTAGGGCTCTGCACGTCCAATGCAGGGAGCCCAAGTTCGATCGCTGCTCAGGGGAACGAAGATCCTGCATGCCATGTGACATGGCAATTTTTTTTTTTTTTTAAGTGGTGCTCTAAGGAATCTTCCTGAGAAATTAGTTCAAATATATGGGAGAGGGCAATGGCACCCCACTCCAGTACTCTTGCCTGGAAAATCCCATGGACGGAGGAGCCTTGTGGGCTGCAGTCCATGGGGTCGAGAAGAGTTGGACACGGCTGAGCAACTTCACTTTCCCTTTTCACTTTCATGCTTTGGAGAAGGAAATGGCAACCCACTCCAGTGTTCTTGCCTGGAGAATCCCAGGGACGGGGGAGCCTGGTGGCCTGCCGTCTATGGGATCGCACAGAGTCGGACATGACTGACTCGACTTAGCAGCAGCAGCAGGGGTCCTTCATACAGAACCATATTAAGGACTTCTGGAGGTAAAAGAATTTCCAAGCATCTTAGCTTAAGGTTGGCAAACTTCTATGTATCCTTCAAAACCTTGCTCAATATCTCCCTCTTGGTTATACATTTTCTAATCTCGGATACCATTCTCTCCTCCTCCCTACTGCATCATATGCGAAGTTCTATCATTTCATTTATCATATCGCCTTACAAACACCTGCTTTTAGGTTAGCCTCATCCTGTAGGTGGTGAATTATTCTCAAGGAATAATAGCCCTGGCCAGGAGGAGGATGCTGATGGCAGCAGCAAAGGTGATAAAGATCATGTCAGTTCCCACTTCTGGGGTCTGGTAACAGGGCTCGAGGACAGAGTTGCCTTGTGGCCGTTCTGGAACCCCCAGCACCCAGTTCTCTTCCCAGTACAAGTAGGTCCTCAGAAACATTTGTTATGGTCCCTGCTTAGCTGAATATTTGTCCATTTGCTGAGATGGACATTCTTTTTTTTTTTCGTCAGTGCAGGCTCCAAAGTATTTCTGGGGGGAGCAGCAGTTCCCCTCAGCTGCTTTGGCATTTTGGGGACTCCTCACCACCCAGCTCTTGCATGGAATTTACATGAGTGTCCTCCGCTCTTCATAGCAGAGACCCATTTGTCTGGGCTGCTCACCCCAGTGTGAAAGCCATTTTGGGGTGAAATCAATTATAATGTAGGGAGAAAAAAAGCTTCAAATTTTCATGGAAAATTTGAGGCAAGTGTGAAAAACATTAGGTGCTTCTTTCAAACTCTTACAAATATGTTCTTACTTCTTTTTCTCTCTCTTGCTATTTTTTTTTTTTTTTGCCCTTGGTAGAAATTGTGTCATGCTGCCCAACCTGCATTGACTAGAATCTCTGACACATCTCTCTGTTTAGATGCCATATCATCCTCTGGGACTCTGGGACCAAAGAAGACCCCCTAAGAGTTGAGGCTGAAGAAGAGACAGTGCTCTGGAATAGATAATATTGTCATTTTTTATGTAAGCAATTTATTTTTCATTCATTCTGAGGAATTTTTATTCATCAGTTATTAAACAACTCTGAATATTTATTAAACAAGTATTATATAGTCACTTCAATCTTTCCTGGGAAAGACTGAAGGCAAAAGGAGAAGGGGGTGGCAGAGGATGAGATGGTTTGATAGCATCACCAACTCAATAGATAGGACTTTGAGCAAAATCTGGGAGATAGGGGAGGACAGAGGAGCCTCGGGTGCTGCAGTCCGTGGGGTCACAGAGTCAGACACAACTGAGCAACTGAACAGCAACAAGTAGTCACCTGAGGGGTCAATTAATCTGCCTGCAATACAGGAGACTCAGGTTCAATCCCTGGGTCAGGAAGATCCCTGGAGAAGGGAATGGCTACCCACTCCAGTATTCTTGCCTGGAGAATTCCATGGACAGAGGAGCTTGGTGAGTTACAGTCCATGGGGGTCGCAAAGAATCAGACACAACTGAGCGACTAGCACGATTTCCACACAGAGAGAGATGCTTCAGTGGAGACTTTGAACATGACTACTGGCTCAACAGGTGAACTGGAGGGGAGGAGTTACTGAGAGAGATAACAGTTATACAAGGTCTCCGAGGCAGGAAACGACATAGCGGTTGTATCTGACTGTGGTTTAGTGTCTAAAAGAGGAAACCAGAGTGGCTGAAATTAAATGAAGGGTTACTTCTCTTCCATGAAGAAGTCCCAAAGCAGGCAGGTCAGCAGTGGTGTGGAGGTGACTTCTCACTCTCTGCTTTGGCCATCCTTGGGTGTGACTTTTATTCTCAGGGTCACAAGATGGCTGCTGGGCCTCCAGGCAGGATGTCTGTGTTCCAAGCAGAGAGAAAGAAGAGGGGATGGGAAAAAATTTATTCTTTCCATCTCAATCAGCCCTCCTGAAAGAGGCTTCTTAGTCTCTACCTGGATTCCAGGGAGGAGCTAAGCACATTGCAACCCTGAATAAATCCCAAGGTCTGTTATTAAGGATGAGGGGAGAATGGATACTGGGTAGGTTGCCATGGTATGCTTGGAGGAATGTTAAGTTCTCCATTCTCGGTATTGCCAGAGCCTAAGGTGACAGAGAGCATGTCGGGGGAAGATCATGGTACTCAGGGCAAGGGAAATATGTGTGTTCAGCTGTGTCTGACTCTTTGCGGCCCCATGGGCAGTAGCTCGCCAGGCTCTGTTGTCCGTGGGATTTCCCAGGCAAGCATATTGGAGTAGGTTGCCTTTTCCTTCTCCAGGAAGGATCTTCCCGCCCCAGGAATTGAAGCTGAGTCTCTTGCACCTCTTGCACTGGTGGGCAGATTCTTTACCACTGTGCTACCTGCAGCAACGGAAGGCACCGGGAAATCCTCCTGCCTGAAGTTGGAAGTGATGGCGCTTAGACAACGCCTTACCTGTGAGCCTGCCTGGCAAAGTCCCTGGCGTAGAGTGTCCTGGTGTTCCCTCCCTCCATCCCTTTTCGTGCTGCCTCCTTTTCTCCTTCTTCCCTACTCTTCCTCCCTGCCCCCTTCCCCAAGTGACTCTTTTCTTTCTTTTCATCCTGCTTCCCTCCTTGCAGAGTCCTCAGGATTTCGGTAGGTTACAAGAAGGAAAGGTGAATACTTTCTAGTGAGAGGTGGGGAGGAGACAGAGGGCATGCCAGGGAGTGGTGGAGAGCGAGTTTCCATGGATGGAGGAAGCCTGGGAGCCTAGAGATACTCACCTAGCAGTGGGAGGGAAAAGAGAGACAGCACTGCTTCTGGGCAGTGAAGTCACATAATTTATGCATATTTAAGAAAAGTGAGTCTGTTGGGAATGGTGTTCTTTAAATTACTTCTTAGTTATACACCCTTGGCTCAGAGGGAAGACACCCGTAAGAAATCTACTGTTGCGTCTTTAGTGAGGGATCCTGCTGAGCCCTTGGTCCCGAGTGTCTCTCACTGCCCTTGCTTGAAATCCTAGAGGAGCCATTTCTTAACGTAGAACTGGAGAAAAACCAGTTTCCCTTTAAGAAGTTTGTAGTTTTCTTCTTCTCCATTAATGAAATTTACACAACACATCTGACTTCCATTATGTCATGGTTTCCAGGAAACACTTGAAGCAAATGGCTGGACTGCTTGTATTTCTCTTTTCTTCAGTTCTCATGTTCTGTTTCTACTCATACTTTATTTCTTGGGGGTGCGAGGCTTTATTTCACTGTGTGTGTGGTCTCCTGGCATTGAGGCATTTCTATCTGTGAAGTGTGGTGGGGAACAGAGTTCTGTTCAGTAGGTGAGAGGAGATGCGCGTAGGGCCTTGCTCAGGAGTCTTGGCTGGGTGCAGACCCAGCGATGGTCGTGGTCCAGGTGGGAGGTGGCAGGATCGTGATGGGAGGGAAGTTTGGGTGGATCTGGGAGAAGCCCAGAGCGTGACACCTGATTGCATCAGTTTCACAGAGGGGATGGCGGCTGGGCTTGTCCAAACATGTGTCTTCACCAACTGGGGATGGAGTTTGCTAGATGGGTTCCATTCATACACTTCTTTTTAAAATAAGTTTACTTATTTATTTATTGCTGTGCTGGGTCTTCGTTGCCGCGAGGGCTTTTCTCTGGCTGCAGCGAGAAGGGACTGCTCTCTAGTTGCGGTACATGGGCTTCTCCTTGTGGTGCCTTCTCTTGTTGCAGAGCACAGACTCTAGAGCACAGGCTCAACAGATGTGACTCAAGGGCTGTAGCTGCTCTGAGGTGTGTGGGATCTTCCTGGACCAGGGATTGAACCGTGTCTCCTGCCCTGTAGGCGGATTCTTTACCACTGACCACCAGGGAAGCCCTTGTTCATACATTTCTGATCTCAGTTGAGAGTCTGTTGTTTACATACAGTAGTGGACTCTGTGATTGGCTCTTCTTATTTTCCTCTCTGTTTTCTTGGGCCTGAAATTGGGGAACTATGTTTCCTAGGCTCCCTGGCATGCAGGTGTATTAGTTGTAAGGGCTGCCATAACAAAACCACATACTGGGTGGCTGAAACAGCAGAAATTTATGTGTTTACAGTTCTGGAGGCTAGGGGAACAAGATCAAAGGGTCAGCATGTTTGGATTCTCCTGAGGCCTCTCTCCTTGGCTTGCAGATGGTCGCCTCCAAGCCATGTCCTCACACGGCCCTGGTGTCTCTTCTTATAAGGACATCAGCTTTGTTGGATTAGGGTCCCACTATTATGACCTCCAAAATCACTGCAGATGGTGACTGCAGCCATGAAATTAAAAGACTCCTACTCCTTGGAAGGAAAGTTATGACCAACCTAGACAGCATATTAAAAAGCAGAGATATTACTTTGCCTACAAAGGTCCGTCTAGTTGAGGCTATGGTTTTTCCAGTGGTCATGTATGGATGTGAGAGTTGGACCATAAAGAAAGCTGCTGCTGCTGCTGCTAAATCACTTCAATTGTGTCCAACTCTGAGCACCAAAGAATTGATGCTTTTGAACTGTGGTGTTGGAGAAGACTCTTGAGAGTCCCTTGGACTGCAAGGAGATCCAACCAGTCCATTCTGAAGGAGATCAGTCTTGAGTGTTTATTGGAAGGACTGACGCTGAAGCTGAAACTCCAATACTTTGGTCACATGATGCGAATAGCTGACTCATTGGAAAAGACCCTGATGCTGGGAAAGATTGAAGGCGGGAGAAGGGGAAGACAGAGGATTAGATGGTTGGATGCCATCACCAACTCAGTAGACATGAGTTTGGGTAAACTCTGGGAATTGATGATGGACAGGGAGCCCTGGTGTGCTGTGGTTCATGGTGTTGCAAAGAGTCAAACACGACTGAGCAACTGAACTGAACTGAACTGAACTGATTATGACCTCATTTAGCTTTAATTACCTCTTTAAATGTAGTATCTTCAAATGTAGTTATGATATGAAGTTAAGGCTTTAACACATGAATTTGGGAAGGGGGACACAATTTAGCCCATAATACAGAGTGATACGTGTGACCTGTGTGCTGTGCTGTGCTTAGTCGCTCAGTCATGTCTGACTCTTTGCAACCCCATGGACTGTAGCCTGACAGGGTCCTCTGTCCATGGGGATTCTCTAGGCAAGAATATTGGAGTTGGTTGCCATGCCCTCCTCACATGTGATCTAGCTTGGCCTCAAAGATGCATCTACTTGAGATGCAGATGCTGAAGTGAGCAAGGGGAGGTGCTGAATTTCTGCAGATATACTCACAAGCATGTGCTCAAGATATCTGTTCTTCTAGGGTCTCTGGAATTCTTTTAACATCAGGCAGAGCATTGTAAGAGTCAAGTGGTGCGGGGTAGAGACAGTGGAGGTTCTCTAGAACAGACCCACGGTGAGGTTGGGTGTTTCTCCTGGTTCTGTTTTTCCCTGTTTGTGTCACATGCAGTCAGTTTCTGTTCCTTCTGAGGATACCATAAACTGTCCAATATGAACCACTTTTTGGCCTTAACCTGGCTACAGTGGGTTCTGTTGTCTGCAACTAAGAACTCTGATACAGGGAAAAGATCCCCCAACAGATCAAATAATAATGTAGTAAGTTCTCAGTTGCCCAGGATGTTTATGGAGACTTTGAAAAGAATAACCTGTCCTCTCCTAACTCTTGGCGCCACTTGAGTGTAACTGCTTCCTCTGTTGCTAGACCTATCTAGTAGCCCATCGATCTAAGAATCACTCTTCAATGTAGTAACTTAGTAACTGTAGTAACTCACTGAGTAATTAACTAGTAACTGCATTTATTTATACCCAAGAAGCAGTTCCCATTTTTGGGACTGAGATGGACCGAGACTCAGCTCAGAGGAGGTCGAGTCTTGGCTCTGCTTCTCTCTAGCTGTCTCATCACCACCTGGTTGCTTCTGCTCCGTGAGCCTTACTTTCCTCAATGGTAACATCAGAATCAAGAATCCCAGGTGTCCGTCTCAGTGGTGCTATGCTGTATGACTTAACAGTCCTCTGCTGCTGCTGCTGCTAAGCGCTTCAGTCGTGTCCGACTCTGTGCGACCCTATAGACGGCAGCTCACCAGGCTGCCCAGTCCCTGGGTTTCTCCAGGCAAGAACACTGGAGTGGGTTGCCATTTCCTTCTCCAATGCATGAAAGTAAAAAGTGAAAGTGAAGTTGCTCAGTCGTGTCCGACTCTTAGTGACCCCATGGACTGCAGCCTTCTGGGCTCCTCGGTCCATGGATTTTCCAGGCAAGAGTACTGGAGTGGGGTGCCATTGCCTTCTCCGAGCAGTCCTCTAGTGGAAGCCGAAGCATGTTGACCTGTGTGAGGGAATGAGGGGCAATCTGCTGCAGAATCTGTCAATGGTCTGGATGGACATCGATGGCCTGTGTTAGAAACACAAATGTCCAGAGGCATCTCTGTCTTTGTGACAAGGGGAAATGGTGAAAGGCAAGGCTACAACTAAAAAGGCTTTTATGAGATGTGTTCTTCAGGGCACTAACCCCACGAATTCTCCTTCAAAAAGGATTCCCTGGGGACTTTCCTGGAAGGCCAGTGGTTGATTCTGTGCTTCCACAGCAGGGGGGAAGGGTTTGATCCCTTGTTGGGGAACAAAGATCCCACATGGCTTGCAATGCAGCCAGAAAAAAAAAAAAATCCATAAATGCGAAGGGTTCCCTGGTCAGCAAACTTCAAGAAACCCTGCATAACCTATTGCCTTTGCGAGCGTTCAGTGATCACTAACAGGTTAAGGGCCCCTTGCAGTGAGGAAACCCATTGATCAATCCCTTTACCAAATATGTTTGGCCACTAAACCCTTTGTTTTCTACATAATGCACATTAGCACCCAAAGCGGCACTGCTTTGGGGGCAACACTGAGCTTTGGTGAGTCTTGAAGTCTTACAGGATAAGCACAGACCTTGAGAGGTCCCATTTGGTCTGGTGAATCCTGTCTGTGGCTTCCCTCACTCCGGACGAAACCTGGGGCCTCAGGCTTCTCAGCAGAGGGAGGCCAGGTCAGAGCCCCACATGTGTGGAGGCCACGTGGAGCTGGTGCTGGTACCAGGAGTGAGTCATGAGCACCCACATTGGGACACAACCGTTAGACATGAGTCACAGACATATGGAAACCTTATTCACGTCTACCTTCCTTTTGGTCCCTAATCCTTTGTAATGCCCTGGTTTTATGACGTCACTTCAGGGGAATTAAGTTTGGATAGCACAGTGATGTAATTAATGTGACTCAGCTTCAATTAAAGTCTTCCGCCAGCATGACCTCTGACCCTATCAGTTTCACAGAGGGGATGGAGGCTGGGCAGATAGGTGCGTCTGCCAACTGGGGAAGGGATTTGCTAGATGGGTTTCATTTGGGGCTTTATTCCAGTTCTTGGTGTTGAACATCTAAGGCTTCCCTGAAGACACACTTTTCAACATTTCCTGGCTCAGCTATTAACTCAGGACCATTTTGGAGACTTCAAGGCACCCTGACCTGGGCGTTGTCCAAATTCTTCATTCCCACAGCTAGTCTTTTCTGTCTATAGCTACTTTCTCCAAAAAGAAGTCTCCTTTTATCAATTCAAAACAAGTAAAAACAAGTCTGTTTTGTTGAGCAGTTATTAGTCACTGTGTCCCCTTTAAGGGGCATATTGACTTATCAAGAAGGTTTGGTGGTGGCCATGCTTTGACCTAAAAGTGGCGTAAATAGTGGGAATTTGACCTGTGTCATTGGGGGATGACCAGAGCAGCTTCAAATTTGCAAAAATATGCTCTTTCTCTCACTTCTGGAGCCACTGGGTATGAATATTTTCTTGTTGCTTTCCTTCTCAGAGCTACAATCAAAGAACCTTCTGGAACAGGTGAGCATGTCCCCAGCCTGGGACATACCTGTGCTGGCCTTAGCTGCTCTCTGCCCAGTTGCTTCACCTTCCACACCTCCGGCGCCTCCTTCCTTTAACCATCCTGCTTCTTGCGGGTTCTGACCTCCTGTCCAGTTGGAGAGCCTGACAGCTGTTTGGGGGGATGGGGGGTAGGGGAAGGGGGTTGGGGGGCGGGCAGTGAAGGTGGGTAGTGCAGGGCTAGAGTCAATGGGGCTGCAACCTGAGCTGGGAGAGGGTGTCATAGACCCTGCTCCTCCCCTGATGCCTTTGGGGAGGAGGAGTGGCTAAAATAGCATCAAGTTTTAACCTTGAGTCTATGTGGGGTCTCCTGGGAACAGCCTCGCTTTCCCTCTGGGCTGGCTGAGAGCGTTTTCCTGCTGTACTGGGTGCTTGGCTGGACATTCTGACCCGTTATCTCCTAGACAGGGCTGTGCACATTCCAGCCCTTCAGTGTTAGCCACTTGAGCCTTTTTATTCCTTCTTCCCTAGCTCACATGGTCCATTTCTGAGCCCCTTAGCGAGATAAGGGAATAGCTACTGAGAATCACTAAGCTGTATTGTGGTGGCTCAGTGGCAAGGAATCCACCTGCAGTGCAGGAGACGCAGGAGATGTGGGTTCGATCTCTGTGTTGGAAAGATCCCCAGAGAAGGAAATGGCAACGGTATTCTTACCTGGAGAATCCCATGGACAGAGGAGCCTGGCAGCTGCAGTCCATGAGGTCACAGAGTCGGACAGGACTTTTCAACTAAACAAGCTATATTGGGTCAGGTTGGGCCAGGCCTGGAAATATCTCATCTACATCACCTTGTTTTGTCCTTACTTAGACCATCTGTTGAGGAGCTGTTATCATTCCAGTTTATCTTAATTTTTAGATTTATTTCTTAATTGGAGGAAAATTGTTTCACAGCGTTGTGATGGTTTGTCACCTCCAGTTTAAAATGAGACAGTTGAGACTTCAAGAGGGTAAAGAAATACCTTGCCCAATGTCTCTCCACTAATCAGGTTTGGAACGCGGACTCACTCAGAGAAGCACAGATGGACCCTCCGCTCTGGCCCAATCCTGGCACAAGGAGCTTCAGGATTGAGACCTGATCAGGACCAGCCCTGTTCAGGAAGGGGCGTCTCTCCCAGACTCCGGTTTAAGGAGAAGAGTGAGACCTGGCACAAGTCTGGAGCAGCAGCAGGGGCAAGGAAGGCAAAGGAGAGCAGAGGGGGCCACAGAGGTAAAGGAAGAGAAAACGCAGAAAATGATGCAACCCGTCTAGGAGCGCACAGCGCCCGGGGCAGCGTTCGTGCTGAAAGACCTGCGCCCACCAGATGAACGCCTTCCAGGCGGGCCTCTTGACCCACCTGCGGCTCCACGAGGGCTCCTTGAAGGGCGTGAAGCAGGGAAGGTCACGTGCGGAGGTGGGGTTTGGGAAGGTCATCTGGCAGCAGGAGGAGGGTGGGAGGGGCTGGAAAAGGCGCACAACCCGATTTTCTTTCTTCTCTTTCTGGGGAAAAATAAAAAATGATCAATCTGTTTCAGTCAGCTTCACTAGAGTCTTTTTTCTTTTTTTTTAAAGATTTTTTGCTGTGGGCCATTCTTTTCCCCAAAGATAAAGGTTTATTTATTTATTTAAATCTTGGCTGTACTGGGTCTGGCTGTGTGAGCTTTTCTCTGGGGTGAGCTGGGGGAGGCTACTCCTGGTTGTGGGGCGCTGGCCTCTCTTTGTGGTGGCTTCTCTTGCTGCGGAGCACCGGCTTTAAGGCGCACGGGCTTCAGTAGCTGCAGCACATGGGCTCTGTAGTTGTGGTTCCCAAGCTCTAGTGCGCAGGCTCAGCAGTTGTGGGACATGAGCTTAGTTGGGCTTAGTGGCTCCATGGTATGTGGGATCTTCCTGGATCAGGGATCAAACCCGTGCCTTCTGCACTGGCAGGCAGATTTTTTACCACTGAGCCACCAGGGAAGCCCTGAGAGTCTTAAAGGTAGAGGGAATTTGCTATAAAACACCAGAGAGAAAATTCTAGGACACCAAAAGTGATATTCCAATTTTGGAATAAAAGTGTCAAAATAAAAAAAGACAAGAAGGAAATAAATCAAAATGCCATTAAGATCTCACTCTTTGGTAGAGGGGTAATTAGTTTTGGAGTGTCCATTGAGCTCACACACACACAAAAAAACCCTGAGATAATTCTCTGTGTAGTTGGGGCTTTCCAAACAGCTGAATGGCTTCTGACACCTCACTCTGTCATACGGGTTTGGGGCCAGGAATTTATCAAGTTGGAGGAACTTGCAGGAGAAGATCTTGAAAAGAGTGGCAGGGGGTACGAGAGCCTGAGGGCCTCTGAGACTTTTCAGGCGGCTGGCACTGACCCTAGCAGTGCTGTACTTCATTAAGGCCTTGCTCTGGTAGTGGCGACCTGGATTGGAATAAGCATGGGCTTTGGAGTCAGACCAACCTGACTCCCTGCACTTCAGCTTGCTAATCATATGGCACGGGCAAGGCCTTCAACTTCTCTGAGATTTTCTCACTTACACAAAGGGCATAAAAGTAGTTCTCACTTTTTAAGTGGTGGTATAAGGAAAAAAAAAGCTGCTGGCCCTATTAGTCAGGGTTCTCCAGGGAAACCAAACCAATTAGATACATCTCTGTATGTCTACGTACGAAGAGATTTATCATAGGGATTGAATGTCTTGGTTATGGAGGCCGAGAAGGCCCATGATCTGCCACCTGCCAGCTGGAGACTCAAGAAAGACAATGGTAGACCCGAGGACCAGGAGCTTTAATATTCCAGGACAGGAGAAGATGGACACTGAAGCTCTATGAGAAAGAGAGAGAGATGGAGAGAGAAAGAGGTCCCCTTCCTCCACCATGCTATAACCTCAAAGGATTGGATGGGTCTGCCCACAGTACTGAGGGTGGGTCATTTTTACTCAGTCTACTAATTCAAATAGTAATCTCCTCCTGAAACACTCCCATAGACACACCCAGAAATAAGCTATCAGGGTCATCCCTTAGCCCAGTCAAGCTAATACATAAAAAGAACCATCACAAATCCACCCCTTGTCAACCTGGCAGTTATATGCATTTCCTAAACCATATTTAATCTCCAAATAAAGGCAATAATGAGGTCACACTTGTACTAACATCACACAACTATCCTGGTGCAACTGAAAATACACTAATTCCTTTCCCCGAAGAGGAAGTAAAGTGATGTTTACTCTTCTGATATTCTGTACTTTGAATACTATGATGTAAGATCAATGATCCTTAAAAAAAATACTAATACAAAGTCAATACATCTTATGTTGCGTGATATGGGGAAAAGATAGGAAAGTAGATTTTGCTTAATATCTTCAGATGTTAGTATAGACACACACATGTATTTGTGACAAAATAAGGAGGAAATATTCATGACAATTCCAGTTCTAGCTACCATTACAGGTTGTGTGGTTGTAGTTGATATTTATGGGCTTCCCTGGTGGCTCAGAAGGTTAAAAAAATCCACCTGCAATGAGGGAGACCTGGGTTCAATCCCTGAGTTGGGAAGATCCCCTGGAGGAGGGCATGGCAACCCACTCCAGTATTCTTGCCTGGAGAAGCCCCATGGACAGAGGGGCCTGGTGGGCTATGGTCAATGGTGTTGCAGAGTTGGACACGACTCAGCTGATATTTGTAACTATCTTCTACTACCCATTCTGTATTCCCTTTGCCCTCAACAAGCTCTACAGTTAGTCATGATTCTTTACCTGGTAAAACCTTCATTTGTGAAGGGTCTGGTCTTAGATTTGGTGTAGTTTTTCATTGACCTTAATCACAGGGCATAGTCTTTCTAACAAGTGCCCTAAGGGATCTCCTATCCTCCAGATTCTTCCTTACCTCAATGATTGCATAGCTGCTGCTGCTGCTGCTAAGTTGCTTCAGTTGTGTCCGACTCTGTGCGATCCCATAGACGGCAGCCCACCAGGCTCCCCCAACCCTGGGATTCTCCAAGCAAGAACACTGGAGTGGGTTGCCATTTCCTTCTCCAATGCATGAAAGTGAAAAGTGAAAGTAAAGTCGTGTATGACTCAGGGACTCCATGGATTGCAGCCCACCAGGCTCCTCCGTCCATGGGATTTTCCAGGCAAGAGTACTGGAGTGGGGTGCCATTGCCTTCTCCAGATTGCATAGCTAGGATCAATTAAATGAGCCAACACTGGAACTCCTTGTTTTGCCTATTGATTCAGAGGCATGAGGAATACAACATGGTTGAGTGGCTATCTTAACTTCCAATTCAATGGAACAATTGTTGTGTCTCCTGGTGAAAGCATTCCTTTCCCTGGAACTAAGACCTCTAGGCCAGCAGAGGATAGAGTCGTGGGAACAGGAAGCAAAAAATTTGCTAGTGGTTGTTAGGGGTAAGCGTGAGTGGTGCCACTCCCATTTCTACCCCAGTCTCTCTAGAAATAGTTTCTCTTATAGAGAATGGTCAAATTAGTAGCCATCTCATAGGTGGCGGTATGAGAAAGAGATTAAGTATTGCTCAGAATGCCTCTGGTCCATAGTAAGAGCTTAATGCATATAAGGTTTTTTTTTTTTCCTTTCATTTATTTATCTTTTAATTGAAGTATAACTGATTTACAATGTGGTATTAGTTTCTGGGGTAGAGCTAACTGCTTTAACATATGTATGAAATAGAATATATTAATAATAAAGATGTGTTTGAGCCTAGTTATGATGATTTAAAATTCACGGTCTGAAACCACGATTATGTTTGCACCAACCTAATACTTCAGCCCCTAATGCCTAAGAAGAAGCACATTCTCTATGTCCATAATTCCCTTGTCACGCTTAAGAAAATTAAAACAATTCTTTAATATCATGTAATATCCAGTTCTTATTCGACATTCTACAATTCCTAAAAATATCTTGTGTCTTTCCATTTCTTTAATGAATCACTCCCTTTCCCAGCCATTTTGTGTATTTGATGCGTTTGAAAAATGCTTTCAGTTTCAGATTTGTTTAACAAGTTTCTTTTCTGCTCAAACCAACTCCAGTCTCTTCCAGTTACAAGTCTGGTCTGGTCCACACAGTTCTTCTTCCTGAAGGAGCATGTCCACATGCCCAGGGAGATGACTTTCCCACAAGCTCTGCAGAGAATAGTGATTCCGAGAACAGTCAGAAGGTCTGGGTTGAATTGAGCCCCACCACTAACTAGCTGGGTTAGGGCAGATTACTTAACCACTGTGAGGATCAGGTTCCCAAACTATTATTACTAATTACTTCCCAAATTATTACATGAAAAGACGTAATAGTAATAATAGTCTCAACTGAGTGCAGTCGTTGGGAGGATTAAGTGAGTTCCTGGATGTTAAGGGCTTAGAGTTGTCTGGCTTGTTGTTTGAATAGTCTGTAAACGCTGTGTGTGTGCTAAGTCGCTTTAGTTGTGTCCAACTCTTCGTGACCCCTGACTGAAGCCTGCCAGGCTCCTCTGTCCAGAGGATTCTTCCTGACCCAGGGATCGAACCCGCATCTCTTACTTCTCCTGCACAGGCAGACAGGATCTTCACCACTAGTGCTACCCGGCAAGCATGTAAGGGCTCTCTTTAAAGAGGCATCCTCTTCCTGCCAAGTTCTTCCCAGCCCTCTCTCTGTAGGTCATTAGTTTCCTAAGAAAATAGTCCCTAATGGAAGACATTACAGGTGTACTTCATTTTATTGTGTTTCCAAGATATTGCATTTTTTTCTTTCTTTTTACAAAGTGAAGGTTTGTGGCAACCTTGTATGGAGCAAGTCTGTGGGCACCAATTTTCCCAACAGCATTTGTTTGCTTTATGTCTCTGTGTAACATTTTGGTAATTCTTGGAATATTTCAAATTTTTTTCATTATTACTGTATTTCTTATGGTGATCTGTGATCAATGATTTTTGATGTTACTATTGTAATTGATTTGTCATTTATTAGTAATAAATTATTTGAAAATTGGTAGCGTGAGTGGTAAAGAACCTGCTTGTCAATTCTAGAGATATAAGAGATGTGGGTTCAGTCCTTGGGTCAGGAAGATCCCCTGGAGGAGGGCAGGGGAACCCAATCCAATATTCTTGCCTGGAAAATCCCATGGGCAGAGGAGCCTGGCGGGCTACAGTCCCTAGGGTCCCAAATAGTCAGACCCAACTGAAGTGACTTCGCACACACAGCAATAAAGTATTTGAAAACTAAGATATATCCATTATTCTTTTAGACATAATGCTATTGCACACTTAATAAACTATAGAATAAACATACTTTTATATGCAAAAAGTCCATGTGGCTCAACTTTATCATGACATTTGCTTTACTGCAGTGGTTCGGAACAAAGCCCTCAGTATCTCTGAGGTCAGCCTGTATTCTATGACCCATTTTTCACCATAGGGTGATACTACCAGCTGTCTCCTTGAATGGTGCTTTGGAATTTTTGCAAAGAAGAAGCAGTTTCTGTAGAATGATACCCCTAGAAAGAACTTGCCCAAACTTTAAACATATCAGTAGCTGTCATGTACTTAGGGCCCATTAAGGCCAGGCTCCGTGGGCACGTCACTCCTCCATTGCTCGGGGAAGTGGGCATCACTGCTGTCATTCGACACCCAGAAACCAGGGCTCAGGAGTCAAGTCACTTGCTCACGTTCACACAATCAGTAAGTAACAGCTTTGGCATTCAAACTTCAATCTGTCTGCCAAGCACAGCTCTTTCCATGCTGTGGAAGCCATGCTGATTCTCTCCCCATAAAGACAGCTGGGTTCTAGTATACTTAGCTGATCTCTCCCCAGATCATCAATGAAAAGACATGAATGTGGAAAGGGTTATTTCTCTGTAGACAGGAAAAGTGGGACCCATCACTCCTAATTGGGAGCAATATCCAATCTTCTTTTAGAAGGAGAAGGGTGAGGTCGTTCTCAGGAAAGCACTGAGCTGCCTTCTGGGGTTGCATCCTCTTAAATCCAGCACTTTGGAAAATCGTGTTGCCTGGTAATTGGGAGGATTACTGTTGCCTGGTGACCAGGGGCACCTCAAACACACAGCCGAGTAAGGGGGAGAGGCGGCGTTCTTGCCTCTTTTACATGCAGGACTTCAGGCCACTGCTGTCACCTGATTCAGTAAGGACAGGAGGCGACACAGCTAAGGATGAGTTAGAAAGCCAGCTCGCTTCTGTTTAGTGATTCGGCTGGTCTTGCGGCTTTCATACCTGAGGACCATCTTCTCTTTGACCTAGTATTTTCCTTAGGTTTCGAAAAGAAGGAGGGTAAAATGTTTTTTCCACAGAATATTTTTTCCTTTTTAAAAAATAAAATCTAATTGAGTCATTTATAACCTTGGAATAAAGCTGTCACAAGTTAGGGGGTAGGTCACAGTCAACCGAGGCAAGTCAAGGCAAAACATCTTCTCTTTCAGAGTGTTTCAACCTTATTTGTATAAGCAAAATGATTTTCCCCCAAATCTATGTTGTATGGATGAATGAGTGAGTGAGTGAAAGTCAGTTAGTCGTGTCCGACTCTTTGTGACCCCATGGACTATACAGTCCTTGGAATTCTCCAGGCCAGAATATTGGAGTGGGTAGCCATTCCCTCCTCCAGGGGAATCTTCCCAACCCAGGAATTGAACCCAGGTCTCCCGCATCGAGGGTGAATTCTTTACCAGCTGAGCCACCGGGGAAGCCCATGTTTTAAGGACACTCAGAATAAGAACTGATGATAGCAGGCCCACCTGGTGGGGTGAAACCAGAGGCTGGACCCCTACTTACTGCCTCCCTTCTGCAGACATCCTTCCAGTTCTCCCTGGAACCCTATGGCTGTGCGGAACACAATTCCAGGACTGCTGTTATACTCTATCAGGCTTTGCAGGTGGCACTCGGGGTAAAGAACCCACCTGCCAATGCTGAAGACATAAGGGACGTGAGTTCGATCCCTGGGTTGGGAAGATCCCCTGGATGAGGGCATGGCAACCCTCTCCAGTGTTCTTGCCTGGAGAATCCCGTGGCCAGAGGAGCCTGGTGGGCTGCAGTCCATAGGGTCGCACAGAATCAGGTCTAACTGAAGCGATTTAGCATGCACACGAGGATATCTGAATAAAGTTACGTACTTTAGTTAACACTATGTATTGATATTGGTTCATTCATTTGTAACAAATACACCATTGTAACAAGATGTTAGTAACAGAGGAAACTGGGGAAGGGGTACATGGGAACTCTGTACTACCACTGACAAAAATCCCAAACCATTCTAAAATTAAAAGTTATTTTTTTTAAAAAGGTCTATTCCATTACATAATAGTTTCTACTGTAGAAAAGGTTATTTTTAATTCAGTCTATTCCTTCCTGGTCCTACATAGAGGCTAAAGGGATTTAAAAGGCTGTGATCAGGGTCTAGACTTATAAAATCCATACGTCTCGCTTTACCAGCTTGGGATACCGAGTGGGGGCGGTCACATCTTTTTCAACATGCAGGGTAATGGACTCGCATTCCCCTTTGACAGACTCGAGAAACTTTCTGCTGTGCCCTTGGCCAAGACAGCCTGGTCCTGTCCTCATTAGGGAGGCTCCCAGTGGTCGAAGAGGGCGCTGCCTCTGAGGGTCTGGGCATAACTGGTCAGAGGCCACTTTCTCCATCACACCTGTGCGCCTTTGCTTCAGGCCTGGGGTCCCTGATGGTCCTGGCTCCTTGTTCTCCAACTCGGACATCTTCAAGGTGTCTGGTAGCTTGGAGGCCGACCTGAAGTCCCTGAAGACTTCAAAATGAAAACGTGGTCCTTCTCCCTCAATTTCAAGCTTGCCCATTTCCTTCTCCAGGGGGAGTGATATTCCTCCGCCAAGGGAATACCTGACTTAATTTTCTTGCTGTTATTGTTCCGTCCTGGGTGGAGAAAGCCACTGCCGCTGGTGGCTCTGACTTAGACACAGAACTCCATCTCTCCTCTCTTTTTTTTTAAAAAAAGACTGATTTATTTATTTTGGCCACGCGGGCGCTTCAGTGCTGCACGTGGACTAGCTGTAGTGTGGTGGGGGCTTCTCTTCATTGCGGTGCCCCAGGCTTCTCATTGCAGGGGCTTCTTTCATTGCAGAGCATAGGCCCTAGGGCGCAGGGGTTTTAGAAGCTGTAGTGCACTGGTTTAGTTGCTCCTAGGTACGTGGGCTCTTCCCGAAGCAGGGATGGGAGCCATGTCCCCTGCTGTAGCAGGTAGAGTCTGAACCACTAGACCATGAGGGAAGCACAACTCCCTCTCTTTCAACACACGTGGAGGTGGCAGGGAGGTGAGGTGCTCCTTGCCCTAGAAGAGAAGGGACTGGAGTTCTGGCCTGTGTCCCCTAGCTCTGTGAGTTTACCATCCTCAATCTTCCCTCGTGGCTCAGACGGTAAAGAATCCATCTGCAATGCCGGAGGCCTGGGTTTGATCCCTGGGAGATCCCCTGGAGAAGGGAATGGCTACCCACTCCAGTATTCTTGCCTGCAGAATCCCATGGACAGAGGAGCCTGGCGGGCTACAGTCTATGGGTCACAAAGAGCTGGACATGAATGAGTGACTAAGAACACTCACACACACACACAATCTTCTGGGACCTCAAGTTTTCTCATCTGCAAATTGGAGAGAGCAGAGACAGACTTAGAAGAGACAAGCTTGATTATTCTTGTGTTAATTATTATAATTATTATTCTTGTGTTGTTCTTGATTATTCTTGTATTCTGAATAGAACCGTGTGTTCTGTTCAAATCTGGGGCTGTTCCCTGAGGCCAAGGCTGGAGCTCATGGTCTAGATTCCTAGGAACAATTCCTTGGCCAGAGGATAGGGGGTAGGTTCATCTTCAGGGACAGGTAAGGAGAGGCAGGCCTGGCTGGGTCCCCAACTTAATCTTAAACCCCACTCTGAAGTACTGATGCTATTGATCTCCGAGGTTAGCTTTGTGAGAATACCGTTCCTTAATGATCTAAGATTCTTTCCAAGGAATAAGCAACTCCCCCACCAGAGAGCACATTCACTAGATAGGGTCAGAATTTACTTTTTTGTTTGCAAAATCCAAGTCTTTTCAGTTTTCCCTCCAAAGCAATGAAAAGGAATCCGGCTGCTGGGACAAGTCACAAGGAGGATGAAAGCGGCTTTCCTGAGGTTCAATTCTTGCGGAAACAATCTTCCCCTTCTCTTCTCCTCCCACCCCTCCCCGACTTACAATGCTCCCAAGTGTATATTGTTTTTAAATGTCAAAGAGAAAAAGAAAAAGAGAGGGAGAGAAGCCCCTTTGGCTCTGACTGTCACATTCTGGCGAGGGGGGAAGAAAGGCAGAAAGAACAAGTGGCGGAATTAAAGAGATGCAGATTTTTTTGTCTCCCCGCCCCTATTCAGGTCTCCAGCCTGCCCCTCTCCCCTCTCCACTCTCTCTGCTTCCCTCCCCCGGGTTGCATTGAAATGTCAAATGCAGCAGTTTGCTGCTGAAAGGGGGGTCCCTGGTGGGAACGGACTGCCCTTCTAACCTGCAGGTTCAAGCTGGTCCTTTCTGCCCTTGTGTTTGCTTTCCCCTTTCCTGGGCGTCTCTCATCCACAGATTTTGTTTGGGATGGGGGAGGTGGGGGAGGGGCGGGGAGTCCGATGCTTCCCACCTAGGGGCGTGAAGGAGGCGCCCTGGAACACCCTTGGTCCCTTCTTGCCCCTAGTTCCCCGACCTCCAGCTGGCCCCTCAGGGCCTTTTCGTTTTCTGCCTTGAAAGAGAAGGGCTGGGGAGAGATGCTCCGGGTGGCGTGCCCAGGGAGGCTGGCTCTATCTGGCCATTTCGCCCCTGTCCCAGGGCTTCTGACCAGTCGGGCCGGGGTCAAGACAAAGCAGGAGCGTGATGTGCTTTCCTGAAAACGTGCACACTGGAGGTTGAAATATTTTATGAAACGTGGAGTGAGTGAGGGTGTGGAAAATGGGTGTTTTCTTAAATTGCTGGGGGAGGCAAAGTGGGAAGGTTTTCCAGAGAGCTTTTTGGCAAGAAGGATCAACAACCTTAGAGAAAGTGCAAATGCCTGATTCAGCAATTCCAATTCTAGGGATTTTTTTTTTTTCCCCTAAGAGTATAATTAGGTAACTGAGAAAAGGTTTCTGCATGAGGCTGTTTGTCCCAGGAATATTTATAAAACAGCATGATTGGAAACATCCTAATCTCTCTTCATAAAGGATGAAAAAAAAAATGCTGGCCCTATAGAGTCATTAAAAATGATCATGTAGATTTATATTTGCTGATGTGGAAAGATACCCACAAAAACTAAAGAAAATAAAAAGATTATACAATGTTATATTTAGTTCTTTCTCATTTTTTTACGTTAAAGGATGTATATGAGTAGAAAAGTGTGGAAGGATGGGCATCCAGCTGTTCATGTCTGGATGGTAGAATGATGGATATTTATCATCTTCTTTATGATTTCTAATGGTTCCTAGTTTGCTGACATTCACAAGTGTCAACCACAAATTGACACTTGCCATGGCACTTGCCATCCACCTCTGCGTGTGTGCATGCATGCTAAATCGCTTCAGTCATGTCCAACTCTTTGCAATCCTATGGACTGTAGCCTGCCAGGCTCCTCTGTCCATGGGATTCTCCAGGCAAGAATACTGGAGTGGGTTGCCATGCCCTCCTCCAGGGGATCTTCCTGACCCAGGGATTCAACCTGCATCTCTTATGTCTCCCTCATTGGCAGGAGTGTTCTTTACCACTAGCACCACCTAGGAAGCCCACCATCCACCTCTACAAGGATTAAATCATGTGTTGCTGCTGCTGACCTTCAATACCCCCTGAAGAGGTTCAGGGTGGAGCAGAAATGAGGCACTCCTTGCTCTGGGAAAACTGGCAGAATAGGTCTTCAGATAGTTAGATATCCTCAGGAGCTGATTCTATGAGCCCAATTCTTATATCTCCTCATATGTAGAAAAACATGAAAATCCTTCATGGTGACACTGTTCCTTGTGACTAGTGAAGGCTTCACAAGACTAGTAGAAACCTGGAAAAATATGCATTTGATTGCACGTACTCCCCCTTCACCATAAATCACATGCTGCTGCTGCTGCTAAGTTGCTTCAGTCATGTCTGACTCTGTGTGACCCCAGAGACGGCAGCCCACCAGGCTCCCCCCGTCCCTGGGATTCTCCAGGCAAGAACACTGGAGTGGGTTGCCATTTCCTTCTCCAATGCATGAAAGTGAAAAGTGAAATTTAAGTCTCTCAGTTGTGTCTGACTCTTTGCGACCCCATGGACTGCAGCCCACCAGGCTCCTCCGTCCATGGGATTTTCCAGGCAAGAGGACTGGAGTGGGGTGCCATTGCCTTTTCCATAAATCACATATATACTGACCTTTCACCCGCCTCTTTGGAGCAGTTTCTCAGAGCTATCTGAGGTGCTGTCTCCCAGGCTACAGTCCTCATTTTGGCCCAAATAAAACTTAACTTACAGCTCTCACATTGTGCATTTTTAAAAAGTTGACACAAATATTCCTATTATGATGAAAAAGTCCACAGAATTACTCATTAAAAACAGAGTAAACTAACTTTTGCCCCTTTGGGAAGAATTCCTGTTTTTTTTCTTTCTGTTGTGCAAATAAAAATTTTCTGGTAATTAAAATTCTCACGTTAAAAAACAAAGGCAGAAATTCATTGTTTTTGGTATATTAGAAGCAAAGCAAGTAATAACTGATAGGTTGTAAGTAAAGTTTAATAAGTCTTTCTTTGGTTATGTAGTGTTTCAATGTGATGGCTCTCTTGGTAAAGAATGAGTTTTCATCTCTCCTGTTCTCCAAGCTGGGTGACTCCCTTTTACTCGACTTCTCCCAGGTTACCATCAGCCTTTCTGCTGATAGACTTTGTGCAACCACTTCTCACCCCCACATCAGGGCACATCAATCAACCTGTTTAAAAGGAGACTATCCTGGACAATCCAGGACAAGTAGAGATTGCAATAAAACATGCTTTCCTTAATAGGAGATTTCTGTAAGCTTCCCAGCTTCCCCTACCCAATATTGTTTCCCAAATGCACTCAAGTTATTGTTTGAACTTTATGTGATTCTTCCCTTAGAGTCAAAACTGGATCCTTTTCCTTATATGTCCATGATTAGGTAAGGTCTTGGCTTTAGATATCACATATTACAAAGGTCAAAGTCCTGGTTCTTTTACTTCAAATACAAGCTGGTGTTTCTAGGAAATACACTGCAGGATTGATCTGAATTTCCAACTTGTGCTCGAGGGGGAGTGGCTGAGGGAAATAAGAGGCTCAACATCAGCATATGGGTATCAGCCGGTATATTGGGAAGTCGGGGGCATGCCTTGAATGATGCAGTTAACTCTTGGTGCTCATGTTCCTGTCAACCTCATCAAAGTAAAACTAGAGCTGGACAGTAGTTAAAGTGGTAAAAACAGATTCTGTTCAGCAACTATTGCTATAAAGGAAAACTGATCTCAGTTATGAATACAACATGGATAGGAGGGAATTGATAGTCAAGGAGCAGGCTGGTGGGTGGTGGGGTGAGGATCAGTAGATGGAAAATTACTAAGAGGGAACATCAAGGATAAGAGGATGTTCTTGCCTAAGGCAGGCCAGGGTGATCAAATATCACCTGGGGAATGGTAGTTCAGTTCAGTCGCTCAGTCGTGTCCAACTCTTTGCGACCCCACGGACTGCAGCACGCCAGGCCTCCCTGTCCATCACCAACTTCTGGAGCTTACTCAAACTCATGTCCATTGAGTTGGTGATGCCATCCAACCATCTCATCCTCTGTCAGCCCCTTTTCGTCCCGCCTTCAATCTTTCCCAGCATCAGGGTGTTTTCCAGTGAGTCAGTTATTCACAACAGGTGGCCAAAGTATCGGGAGTTTCAGCTTCAGTCCTTCCAATGAACATTCAGGACTGATCTCCTTTAGGATGGACTGGTTGGCTCTCCTTGCAGTCCAAGGGACTCTCAAGAGTCTTCTCCAGCACCATAGTTCAAAAGCATTTATTCTTCAGTGCTCAGCTTTCTTTATAGTTCAACTCTCATATGCATACATGGCTACTGTAAAAACCATAGCTTTGACTAGACGGACCTTTGTTGGCAAAGTAATGTCTCTGCTTTTTAATATGCTGTCTAAGTTGGTCATAACTTTCCTTCCAAGGAGCAAGCGTCCTTTAATTTCATGGCTGCAGTCACCATCTGCAGTGATTTTGGAGTCCTCCCTCCCCAAAATAAAGTCTCTCACTGTTTTTACTCTTTCCCCATATACTTTCCATGAAGTGATGGGGCTAGATGCCATGATCTTCGTTTTCTGAATGCTTTAAGCCAACTTTTTCATTCTCCTCTTTGACTTTCATCAAGAGACTCTTTAGTTCCTCTTCACTTTCTGCCATAAGGGTGGTGTCATCTGCATATCTGAGGTTATTGATATTTCTCCCGGCAATCTTGATTCCAGCTTGTGCTTCTTCCAGCCCAGCTTTCTCATGATGTACTCTGCATATAAGTTAAATAAGCAGGGTGACAATATACAGCCTTGACATACTCCTTTTCCTCTTTGGAACCAGTCTGTTGTTCCATGTCTGTTGGGAAGCCCAGTACAAAATAGCCGGTTGGAGGAAGTCCTTGGGAAAATGGCGAAGGGCCAGAAATACCCCGGCTTGGTATGCTCGGGCAGAAAAACATCTCCTGCCTTTGGTTATGCCCGGCGCCAAGATTTAATAATAAATATTAAGGATGTTGCTTGAGAAAATGGGTTATGGGATAAGCACATGGGTCACTTAGAGCGCACTGTCCTTGAAATATTTTTACTGATTAGGTGTTAACCCCGTACGTGCTCTGCTGGCTGTATACTCTCAGCTCTTTGTTCCTACTTCTATAAAAAGGCTTGACTGCAGAAATAAACTTGTCAGTCCTTGGAAGAGACTGTCCGAGTGTTGGTTCGTCGCTTCCAAGTCCCGGGGAGAAAATCCCCAACAATGTCCAGTTCTAACTGTTGCTTCCTGACCTGCATACAGATTTCTCAAGAGGCAGGTCAGGTGGTCTGGTATTCCCATCTCTCTAAGAATTTTCCAGAGTTTATTGTGGTCCACACAGTCAAAGGCTTTGGCATAGTCAATAAAGCAGAAATCGATGTTTTTCTGGAACTCTCTTGCTTTTTCAATGATCCAGTGGATATTGGCAATTTGATCTCTGGTTCCTTTGCCTTTTCTCAATCTAGCTTGAACATCTGGAAGTTCATGGTTCATGTACTATTGAAGCCTGGCTTGGAGAATTTTGAGCATTACTTTACTAGCGTGTGAGATGAGTGCAGTTGAGTGATAGTTTGAACATTTTTTGGCACTTGATCAGGTTTGGAATTTGATCAGATATCTAGAATGTTAGGATACTGCGGGTAGGGGATTCTGATTAAAACAGTTTAATACGATTCTTGCTAAAACTGGGCAATGCAAAATCAGACACAAAGTCCAAAAGTTGAAGTCCAGTTGGGAGGAAAATGGTGAGGAGCCTGCCTGGCATTTGACCAAGGAGAGCAGTGTTTCTGGTCTGGCAGTGTGCAGACTGACCTCTCACAGATGGTGATGGGGGAGAGAGGATGAAGGCTGGGAGAAGGCAGCCTTTATCTGTACTTATTCTGCAGCTGGGAGGAAGGTGTCCGAGGGTTGTAATACAGCTCACATGGCTTCAGCTGCCTTTGGCGTGCAGCTCTGCCCAGGTGCTGGCCATCACTGGCAAGGAACAGCGTGTGTACTCATGGCTATCTCTTGGTGATCTTGTCCTTGCTAAGGAGACGTTCCCCAATGACCACGGAATGGAAAGATTCACCAAGAAAATCCTCTGAAAGTCTCGCAAGGAGGCCTTGAGTCTGTGACGCACTCAGGGTTCAGGAAGACCACAGGCCAACCAGCCTCTGGAGTGTCTCTTTGGTACCAGCCCCTTTGTCTGCCTGGTAATGCAGAGGTGGTTCAGTGCGGGGCGGACAGGGCTGGAGGGAAAGCGCCAGTGGCTGCTGCTTCCCTGGCAAAGAGCAGTTTGGGGGAAACAAAAGACAGCTTGGTAAGAAACAGCAAGGTGCTTCCACAGAGACTTTCATTTGGTAACTCAGGCCATGCTAAACAACAGCTAGAAGGGGCCTTGGGCACCTGGGTCTGGCCAGACAACAGTTCCTTGTTGTTGTTTTTTTTTTTTTTACCATAGATGGGGGCGCCTTTCTCTAGGACTGAGATGTATTCTCAGTTTGTCTACAGTTAGCGTTTCAGTTTTCTTTTCTCTTTCCCTAGGGTTATTGGTCTTTACTGTTTATTGAGAAAAGTTCGCAGTTGCTATTCAGTTGCTAAGCTTTGTCTGACTCTTTGCGACCCCGTGGACTGCAGCACTTGAGGCTTCCCCGTCCTCCCCTATCTCCCGGAGTTTGCTCAGATTCATGTTCATTGAGTTAGTAATGCTATCTAGCCATCTCATCCTCTGCCACCCTCTTCTCCTTTTGCCTTCAATCTTTCCCAGCATTAAGGTCTTTTCCAATGAGTCAGCTCTTCACATCAGGTGGCCAAAAATGATAGGTTTCAAAAAACCCAGCTCTAGTGATTATAAAACATAACGGTCCTGGATCCTTGAACTTCGCTAGTCTTAACTTTCCTTCACTTTTAACTAGAGACTGGGTTACCTTCTTTAGGAGGTCACGGGGCTCATGGTCAGTCATCACTGATGTGGTCCTGGGCTGCCTTTTGAGCCCTATGTCACGTTCACCAACATTTCAAGTCACACTGATGCCTTTGCTCTTTCCTGTTGGTGGGCTCTTTCACACCTTCTGGTTTTTGTACTCGCCTTTCCCCTGCCTGGAGTATCAATCCTCTCAAACTCAGCTTATCCTTCAAGAGTTATCACAGAGTGTGGGCTCCTCTGCTCACCCCTACTGGAGCTCATCATAGGCTCTGTTGTTTGGAAAGCTTTCTTAAAAACTGTCCCATGTTCCCACTGGACTGGGAGCTTCTTGAGGATGTAGAATATTCATGGCTAAATGAATCAACAGACGACTTAAGAGCTGTGTGAATGCTAACTGCTGTTCTTTCTACTTTTCTGTTTTTCTACAAGTTGTCCCAATTCTAAAGAACCCTTAGTCCCAGATGAACTGAAGTGACTTGATCACGTTCTTATAACTATCAGGAGAGGGGTCCTGGCTCATTGTTTCTTACTTCTAATGAAGCCCCTGGATAGTGCTTGTCAAAGTTGTCCAGAACACTGCAGAACATTTGGAAGTTACTGTATTCTATGGAGGACACCATGAAATATTAATCACGTTCATCCTATGCATTAGCAATAACTTAGTGGAATAGGTGGTCGATATAAGTAATATAAGATTACAACCAAGGACATATATGTGTATCCATAAAATAATAAACAAAGCCCCCAAAATTCTCCCCAAGTCCAAGCTCTCAAACGAATCATAATCCTGTTCCTCTTTTCAAATTAATGTTTATTTTCTGCTTACTTATTTATTCATTGATTTGATCTGTGAGTGCTCACTAGTAGAGAAGGATAATAGGTGATAAATATTTAAAAATTTTTTTGGAGAACAGCTTAAAATTGAGAACATTCAATGGATTAATTACTCCTCAATTTTGACAGCTTAATAGTCTTGTCTAGTAACGCTAATTGAGTACTTGTGAAGTGAAAAAACTGAAAGTGTTAGTCGCTCAGTCACGGACCCCCATGGACTGTAGCTTGCCAGGCTTCTTGTCCATGGAATTCTCCAGGCAAGAAGATTGGAATGTGTAGCCATTCGCTTCTCCAGGGGATCATCCCAACCCAGAGATCGAACCTGGGTCTCTTGCATTGCAGGCAGATTCTGTACCATCTGAGCACTTACAATGGACCCATCACTGTGCCCAGGGCTGTGTGTGGATTACTTCATGTGTCTTCACTCTCATGGGATAAAGAGGACATTTTTATGATTTTTATCATAGTGTTGAGAAAACAGAGGCTTAGTGTTCAAGGACACATGTTTTTACAAAGTAAAATCATGACTCATACAAATATAAAATGAACACATGTCAAAAATTTTATTTAAACCCACTAAATAATGAGAAGACCAGTAAGATGTTACAACTAGTTCAAAGCAGACTCCAAAGTCCAGAGCATACACCTGGCAGTGTGGCATGAGGAAACAGATGGGAACTGGCCAATATGCTCCCAGGGCAATAATCGATTGCTTTTCCACAGGACATGTCTGTATTTCTATGAACAGGAACAACTTGAATGACTATACATCTTCTACAACATACAGGATTGTAAAATGGTTTTGTTAATGCAAAGTGGATGTAACCCAAGGATATATTACTCAGAACACCCAGATATGTTTTTGGCCATTTCAAACTCTTGCCCAGGTTTTCATGTAGTTAGAAAAGGTAAAGATTTGCCTAAGGTCACATAGCCAGGATGAGAATCCTAGCAATGCAGAGCCAGTGTCCCCAGCAACAGCTGTGAATAAAAACTTTAAGTACTACCAATGGAAACAAAGACCAGCTCTTTTTAGAGTTGTTATTCTGCTGTTGTTTTATGTTTCTAGGTACATATCTTTTTGTCCATGTAAGTACACTGTGTATGTTTGAGTTTTAGGAAATGAACTCATATACTGGATTCTTAACAGGTGTCGGGTACTGTGTCAAATGCTTGAAGTCTGAGATCCCGTTTTATCTTAAGAACACCCACCTAAGGAGGTATTAGTAAATCCCCATTTTACAGGTGAGCACTTAAGTGTTTGGACTGATTCCCAGAGTTACACGACTGGTGAAGTGGAGCTAGGATTCAAACCCACATCACTCCTTGCCAAGGCCCATGCTGTTCCAGCCGATGAGCCAAACAATAATCCTAACAAATTCTAACAAAGAATTTTCATAGTTCCCACCTTCTGGACCGTGTATCATTTGCTGTGGGGTTGCTGAGTTATGCTGAGGACCGGGGGATTGTTGTAAAGAAAACAAAATTGAGAAGAAACACTTCTTATTTTTTGGTCCTCTATGGTCAGTCCAAGCCAGGCTTCAGCAATATGTGAACCGTGAACTTCCTGATGTTCAAGCTGGTTTTAGAAAAGGCAGAGGAACCAGAGATCAAATTGCCAACATCCACTGGATCATGGAAAAAGCAAGAGAGTTCCAGAAAAGCATCTATTTCTGCTTTATTGACTATGCCAAAGCCTTTGACTGTCTGGATCACAATAAACTGTGGAAAATTCTGAAAGAGATGGGAATACCAGACCACCTGATCTGCCTCTTGAGAAATTTGTATGCAGGTCAGGAAGCAACAGTTAAAACTGGACATGGAACAACAGACTGGTTTCAAATAGGAAAAGGAGTTCGTCAAGGCTGGATATTGTCACCCTGCTTATTTAACTTATATGCAGAGTACATCATGAGAAACGCTGGACTGGAAGAAACACAAGCTGGAATCAAGATTGCCGGGAGAAATATCAATAATCTCAGATATGCAGATGACACCACCTTATGGCAGAAAGTGAAGAGGAACTCAAAAGCCTCTTGATGAAAGTGAAAGTGGAGAGTGAAAAAGTTGGCTTAAAGCTCAACATTCAGAAAACGAAGATCATGGCATCCGGTCCCATCAGTTCATGGGAAATAGATGGCAAAACAGTGGAAACAGTGTGAGACTTTATGTTTCTGGGCTCCAAAATCACTGCAGATGGTGACTGCAGCCATGAAATTAAAAGACGCTTACTCCTTGGAAGGAAAGTTATGACCAACCTAGATAGCATATTCAAAAGCAGAGACATTACTTTGCCAACAAAGGTTTGTCTAGTCAAGGCTATGGTTTTTCCTGTGGTCATGTATGGATGTGAGAGTTGGACTGTGAAGAAGGCTGAGCGCTGAAGAATTGATGCTTTTGAACTGTGGTATTGGAGAAGACTCTTGAGAGTCCCTTGGACTGCAAGGAGATCCAACCAGTCCATTGTGAAGGAGATCAACCCTGGGATTTCTTTGGAAGGAATGATGCTAAAGCTGAAACTGCAGTACTTTGGCCACCTCATGCGAAGAGTTGACTCATTGGAAAAGACTCTGATGCTGGGAGGGATTGGGGGCAAGAGGAGAAGGGGACGACAGAGGATGAGGTGGCTGGATGGCATCATTGACTCGATGGACGTGAGTCTCAGTGAACTCCGGGAGTTGGTGTTGGACAGGGAGGCCTGGCGTGCTGCGATTCATGTGGTCTCAAAGAGTTGGACACGACTGAGTGACTGATCTGATCTGATTTGATCTGATGGTCAATGGACCCAGATTTGCAGGCAGCAACCCCAAAGTGACGCACGTTCTGGCCTAGCCCTTGACTTTCGCCCATCCTCAGCTGTTGGGGGGACCTTGATTTTGGAATGGCAGTGTGCCTTTTTAGTTGTGCATGGGCTGGTTTCCTGGTGGCTCGGCAGTAAAGAATCTGCCTGCAATGCAGGAAACATGGGTTCTATCCCTGGGTCGGGAAGGTCTCTTGGAGAAGGAAAGGCAACCCACTCCAGTATTCTTGCCTGGAGAATCCCATGGACAGAGGAGCCTGGCGTGCTGCAGTCTACAGGGTCACAAAGAGTTGGACAAGACTAGAGTGACCGAACTGAACTGAAAGCGACTGAGCGCACGAGCGTGCATCAGTTATCAGCTACCCGCACAGAAATGCTTTGACGTCTGCGGCTCTCCCTATGCCGACTGACACTGGTGAATGTGTGCATGCAGGCCTCTTTCAGGTTTCCCAAGCTTGCTCCTGGAGCACCTTCTCAGAATGGCCTGGGTGCTTTTATAAATTGCAGTTTTATCAATAGTACTTGAGACTTAATGAATCAGAAACTCAGGGGGGTGAAGGCTGAAAGTGTCTGTGTTCCAAATCCATCCTAGGGGGTTTGGAGAATCACACAAGTGCTTGGGCTTTGGATTCGACCAGGCCTGGGTGAGCATCCCAGCCACACTGTGTGATATTGGGCAAGTTCACTCAGATCTTTCAAGACCTGCTTTCCTCCTTTGAAAAATGGGGATAATTATAGTTGTGAGAAATGAATGAGACAATCCATGGGAAGCATTTGGCATGGGTCCTGGCACCGGCTATGTTCCCAGGAAGTGTCCGCTATTAATATATTTCATTGATCCTATAAGATGCTCACAATTTTTTTTTTCCATATTAACATCTCTGAAATCAGTCTGTTTCTTAAAATGGATGGTGTTTCATGGTCTCATCGGTGGTATTTTTTTCCTTCTTAGTGGTGGAGCCCTGTGGGCTATAGCCCATGGGGTTGCAAATAGTCGGACATGGCTGAAGTGGCTGAGCACGCATGCGCAGTGGTCTCTAAAGCAAGCGTGCATCTTACAACAGAGGGTGCCTCAGACCTGGTGAAATACAGTGTATGTAAGGGTTCTGGGGTGCTCTGTTGTCCGCCATAAGCCCTCCTGGAGGACAGCTAGAATCTGGGGACTCTCAGGTCTGTCTGTATCCACCTCGACAGTGGGTAAGTCAAGTGAAATTTGGATAAACAAGGCAGGTGGGCCCACCCCTCTCTGGAGGGGGCTCCCTGATTTCAGATGTACTTGGTTGGTCTCCCTTTTTGGGTCCCTGCTCATGTTTCCTGTTGGGGCTTCCCAGGTGGCTCAGTGGTAAAGAATCCTCCTGCCAATGCAGGAGATGCAGAAGATGCAGGTTTGATCCCTGGGTTGGGAAGATCCCTTAGAGAAGGGAATGGTAACCCACTCCAGTATTCTTGCCTGGGAAATCCCACAGATAGAGGAGCCTCACAGGCTACAGTCCATGGGACACAAAAGAGTTGGACACGACTTAATGGCTAAACAACGACATGTTTCCTGTTGGGAGACTTCAAGCCAGGGCGGCTTGAACAGGGTGGGGCAGGTGGGGCGGGGGGCATTGCCCACCTCCTTCCTTCATTCCTCTGCATCTCCAGACTTGCCTTGTTGGATATTTCTGGGCCACCTGGCCACCACTTTTATTTTTGGGTCCCCCTTTAGGTCCCCTTTCCAGGGAAGGGTTTTAAGACGGACCCTGGGGTCCAGAAGGAGTGAACAATATCCCTAATACTGCCTGCCTCAGAATTACCAGTATTATCTCAGTGAATTAGGAGCCCCTCCTCCCAACAGCCCCACTGGCCCAAGGTTCTTGTCTGCTCAGCTGTTGATCAAAATGGGATTTGGCAGCAAGATAGTGGTGGGGGAAGTTTGGCTTCTTGTTGGTTTTAAGGTGATCTATAGAAGGAATCAGCTTAATGAGTGGTTTGCTTCCTTTGAAAAAGCACCATCTGGGTTTAGATTTCATATTTACTATTTTAAACCTTTTCAATTAGACCCCTGGGGTTTCCCAGGCTTGCCTGGGGGAGTTTTCTTTTTCCAAGCTTCCCTTCCCTTCCTGGGACAAATGTTTGTTTTTCTCACATATTCATCACAGCCGCCCACCACCCCTCCTTCAGAGAGCCCTGGGCAGCTCCTCCTAGACATGGGGGCCTGGTGCCTGGTGGGGGAGCCTTCAGCTGGGAGCGGCGCTTGGCAGGCTGCTTCCTGCCCCATGCCCGCCTTCGCCATGGAAAGCCAGGGGGCGTGTCTTGGCGCATTGGCGGAGTCTGCTGGAAGCTCTCCTTTTTGAGAGGAAAAGGGACTTTCTCATGGGTTTCCCGCTCCAAGAGTATCAATCAGCTCCAGAGAAACACTAGGGAGGCGAGAAGTGGTTTCCTAGCAGGAATCGCGATTACAAAGGCCACCGGCTCCCTCTGGAGCTTTTGTCCTGGCTGGCACCATGGTCAGAATTTAGGGGCCATCCCAGGGTAGCCTTTGCTGGCCCGAATCTACTGACCCTGAAAATCGGGGAGAAGGAGTAGAAACATGGGCCTGGAGCCTGTTAAAGTAAGTGAAGTAAGTCAGAAAGAGAAAGAGGAATACTGTATATTAACACATTTATATATATGAAATCCAGAAAGATGGTACCCACGAGCCTACGTACAGGGTGGCAAAGGAGACACAGACGTAAAGAACAGACTTTTGGATTCAGCGGGAGAAGGAGAGGGTGGGATATGAGAGAATAGCACTGAAACATGTACATTACCATATGTAAAATAGATAACCGGTTTGAGTTCGATGCATGAAGAAGGGAACGCAAAGTTGGTGCTCTGGGACAACCTGAAGGGATGGGGTGGGGAGGGAGGTGGAGGGGGGGGTTCAGGATGCGGGGGGACTCATGTATTCCTGTGGCCGATTCATGTTATGTATGGCAAAAACCATCACAACATTCTAAAGTAATTATCTTCCAGTTAAATTAAAACAAAAAAGTGCCTGGAGGAGCATGGAGCGGCTGGATCTAGAGGTCTCGCTCTATTGCGTGATGGATGGCTTTTTGCAAAAACTGTTGGCTCTTGACAAGCGGAGAGGGAAGGATCAGACCTGTCTCGTGTGGTTGTGACATTTGGGTGGGCTGTTGTGACCTGCTGGGCTCTCAGTTGGTGCCCTTTAAGTACCACTCTCTGCCTGCCCTTTCCCTTTCCTGCTTTCCTTGGAGAGTTGAATCTATACCTAATGTCATTTAAATATGATTTTTGAGATGATAGTTGAAGCAGGGGAATGAGGCAAGGAAACAGGAGGAAGAAAGTAATTTCATATTCCACCCCCTCCTCTGTTTACCACGACCCGAAGCCCCCCAAAAAAAGACTCTTTTTTTTTTTTTTTTAACACTGCATGTGTTATTGGGCAGAAGACACACAGCTGTGGCTGGTGACTGCCTTTCCTTGGCTGAAGCCACAGCTCCCGAGGGAACCGCTGCCCTGCTGGTCTGTTGCTTTGCTCAGCCGAGATGTGGGGTGTGGGGTTAAAGGACCCTTGCCAAAGTGAGGAGTTTTATCTAGCTTCCTGACAGCTGTGAGAAATCCTGATTGACAACAGGGCGGCTTCTAAGCAGGGAGCTGGGAGGCTGGCTGATGTGAGGGGGCCCGAAAGGAGGAGACAGGTCCCCACGCGTCAGTTTTGAGAGGCACTATTGGTTTCAGATAGATTTCATTCCCGTATTGGAAAGGAAAGCTGCTTTAACATGGAATCGAAAAATAGACTTCTTTAATATGGGATCAAAAAATGCCTAAGGCTGTAATGAAGGGCAGTCGCTCCAGGCAGAGAATGGTCTGTGTTAAAATGATGATCCAACTGCCCAGTGGAATATACGGGCTTGATGCTAATAAGAGTAATTGAATTTATAGCAATAGCTGTGCGCTGTGAATGGCTTTTGGAAGCCCACAGCTTCTGGGGAAGAGAGGCAAAGGGTTTCTAATATGCAAAAGAGGCTGGGTACGAAGCCCCCAGGATAAAAAATCACAGGAATTTCATTCATTACTTTATTAACAGGTGGATTTCTAGACTGATTTAGAGTTTCATCAGTGTGCAAATTAATTAAGCTGTTAAAGGTGTTGCAGAGGTACACACAGGCATCCTTGGCCTTGCTTGACAAGAAGCGTGCATGCTGCTCTGGGTCTAATTGTCAGAGTAATTATTTTCTCCCCTGTAAATTACTGGCAGCAAATTCAGTGCAGTGCACTGGTATGCTTTTAATTATTCACAGGATCCGAGGATGGGGGCTACGTGGGATAGGCTTTTATGAAATATGTAGGTTCATATATGTGTAAAAATACCTGTTAATCCCTCCCAGCTGGGTTCATTTATTTTACACACATCATGGTGACCAGATATAGGTTTGGGGCTTGGGGGGCTCCCACAAGGACTATTTATCTTCGGGGTGTGTGGATTTCATCTTTGTGTGAATGATAAATTTTTTTTCAGCCTTTTTCAAAGTGCACTTGCTGCCTGCAAGCCTATTTTTTGTGGGCATTGTTATCATAACTGGTATTAGCAAAACATTTCAAAATACAGGCTAAGGGCCAGAACAGAGCAATAGAAGAAAATTAGTCTGTTCTGTGGAAATGACAACCATTTGGGCTAAATAAGCAAGCCGGTGTCACAGTGAAAACAACACAGGTAGAAAAACCAGAGTGTCGTTCATTTGTTCACTTTCATTCATTCATTTGCTAAGTTGCTGGTGGCACCTAACGTGCCAAACTGTGGGGATATAGAATAAATTGTTGTCTTGGAAAGAGCTGGAGAAGTATAGTTGGAGAAATGGCCGAGAAGCTGAAATACAGGGTGCAGTGAAAGCAGACCTGATACAGAAGGGCAGAGGTGGTCAGAAGAGTGGTCCCTTGATGAGCAGGAGGAGTTAACTAGATGGAGTGTGGGCGTGCATGCATGCTGGTGGCGATGAAGCAGAAACAGAGTGTGGAGAGCCTGAGGCGGAAAGGTGATTATTACATGTAATAGTTTGTTAAGGGGGCGACAGAGGATGAGATGGTTGGATGGCATCACTGACTCAATGCACATGAGTTTAAGCAAACTCTGGGAGACAATGAAGGACAGGGAAGCCTGGCATGCTGCAGTCCATGGGGTCACAAAGAATCAGACATGACTTAGAGACTGAACAACAACAAGGCTTCTATACCAAAGTGCCAGAGACTGGGTTGCTTAAACAACAGTGCTCACAGCTCTGGAAATTAAAAATTTGAGATCAAGATGTTGGCAGGCTCGGTTTCCTCTCAGGCTTCTCTCCATGGTTACCTTCTCCATGGGTCACTTGAGGTCTTTCCTCTGTGCTTGTCTATATCCTAAGCTCTTCTTTTTTCAGAAAAATTATTTACTTATTTATGATTCTGCTGGGTCTTAATTGAGGTGTATGGGCTAATTATGGAGCATGGGGTTTAGTTACCCTGCAGCATGTAGGATCTTCCTGGACCAGGAGTTGAATCTGGAGGTGGATTCTTAGACCACCAAGGAAGTCCCTGACCTCTCCTTATAAGAATATTAGACCTATTGGATGAGGGCCATTCTCATGACCTCATTTTATCTTAATTACCTTTAAAAGACTTTACCTCCCAATATGGTTACATTCTGAGCTACTGGAGGTTAGGACTTCAGTATATGAATTTGGAGGGGATACAATTAAACCCATAACACTTTATGAGGAAATTGAACATAAATTTCCAAGATTCAAAATTATGTGTTAATAACAAACATAATTTATGAGAGAGATTATAGAGTTTAAAGACATTTAATCCTTCTTATTACCAGTTACTATGAGCATGTTGCAACCCCAATTATGCTAGAGAAACACTGGAGAGGGAGAGTCAGATAAAGTTCTTATCTTACTCAGGGAAGTGCAAATGTTTTTTTTATTGGCCACACCATGTGGCATGCAGAGTCTTAGTTCCATACTTGGATTTGAACCTGCGTCCCATGGAAGTATGGAGTCTTAATCACTGAACTGCCAGGTAAGTCCCAGGAAATGCAAATTCTGATAAATAGATTAATAAAGTGAAAATCCTATTAATAAAATTTAATAAAAGTGGTGGTTGCATAACATTTTGAATGCACTAAATGCCATTGAATTGTTCACTTTGAAATGATAATTGTGCCTCAACAAAAACAAATAAACAAAAAACTCAAAAAGTTTAAAGCAGCCACTGGTAGAATTTTTTTGAATGGTGAATATAAAGCGTATAATTTTCAAGCAGATTAAGAAACAACTTATAGACCATAAAAGCAAATGAAAGTAAAAAGATACAGCATGAAAAGCTTACAGCCAGAATGCACAAAATGATGTGATAGGCATGAGACAACTATAAGCAGAAATAATTTAAACTCTTTTACAAAAGTGTCTAAATTGTATTTAAAAACCAGTGAGTTGTATCCTGCTAACACAGAATACATCTAAAATAAAATGGGGTGAGATTGAAAATAAAATAACAGACTGAGATTGAACAGGCAACACAGATTCAAAGGAGGCGGGGCTGCAGTGCTACTGCCGAAAGCGTGATCTTCAAGGCAAATAGCACTAAATGGAAACCAGGGAGTCCCTTTATACGGACCAGTTGCATACGCTACGCTCTGGGTTCTTTCTGAGTGTGGACCATGTCCTGGTTACTACGCTAGGCGCTGGTCATGCATTATTTCTTGAAAGTTCTTAGGGGCATGTGTTGTTATTTTCATCATTTCAGAGGAAGGAAGTGCGAGGATTAGAGAATCTCACAAGTAATCAAGGGTCAAGGGAGAATCTGAACTTGGAAGCTGATGCTTCCCCCCTCCTTGCTTCATATACCCAACAGCCCAGCAGGATGTGTATCAATCAACTGTTTGCATTGCAAGAGGGTAATGGTAGTGTATGTTTTTAAAAATCTTTATTAGCCTATGTCAGATTTAAAAGATATCTTGTCACAAAGAAAATATGAACAGCTTCCCAATTTATTGTGGAATTGTACAGGTCCTTGTTTTCTAGCTCCAATGTTATAAAATTTGAAACCAATAATAAAATTAAGTGAAAGTCTCTATCCCATCACTTAAGAAATAAAGCAATAAAATTCCCCAAATCTCTCCAAAACTCAAACTTTTTTAAAAAAGCATTGAAATATAGTTAATATACAATATTATGTTGGTTTTTGGTGTACTCTATAGTGATTTAATATTTGCATACATTATGAAATGATCATGATATTGTCTAGTAACTGTCTCCATTCAAAGTTACTGCAGTATAATTGACCATACTCCTTATCCTGTGTATTATATTCCCATGGCTTCTTTACTTTATAACTGGAGTCAAACTCATTTTCATAATAGTTTGTTTGGAAATTAGTAAAAAGAGAATATTTGCATTGAAAACATGAAATGTAGACAAAGTTGTCCTCTAAGACAAATGATTTGCCTTTTAAAAAGAAAGAAATAAATGGATGATGAAGTCATCTCAACAAAACAGGTGAAAGGGCAATAACAACACAAGTGAAAGAGAGGAAAAAAGAAATTTTAATTGAACTAGAAATTCTGATTTATAAAGCAGAGACCCTTCTAGCATAATTGACTAGCAGGTCTAAGAACAGGTTTTCTTGGTGAATTTCTAGAAAACCTGAGAACAAAGAATAAGAACCTACTGTATAGTACAGGGGACTACATTCAATATTTTGTAACAACCGATAATGGAAAAAAGTCTGGAAAGGAATATATATGTGTATAACTGAATCACTGTGATGTACACCTGAAACTAACACAATGTGTAAATCAACTATGCTTCAATAAAAAGGATTATGACTCCTAGATTTATTAAAATTTAATACAAATTTTGTTTCTCTTCTCTGCCTAAAGTGCTGTAAGACTGTGTGTGTGCACTCAGTCATGTCCAGCTCTTTGCAAACCCATGGACTGTAGCCTGCCGGTTCCTGTTTATGGGATTTTCCTGGCAAGATTACTGGAGTGGGTTGCCATGCCCTCCTCCAGGGGAATCTTCATGACCCAGGGATCAAATCCCCGTCTTCTATGGCTCCTGCCTTGCAGGCAGATTCTTTACTGCTGAGCCACCATGGAGGCCCCTTGATGTCTTTTAGCCTGGTGGCTAAAATTTATCCTAAGACCAGAAAAATTTGTGTTGTTTTTACATTTAAGAAAGATGTCATTTTCATGCTGAAAGAAAAAAATCATGGAAAAAAAAATTCAGTTTTACAAAGGTGGCTTAACCCTGATCTTAAAACTTCCTTGATAGCACAAGTAGCGTTAAGGCATATGCTCCATGATGTGGATACAAAATTTGAAATCATGAAGGTTAAAATAAAAAGTAGGGTTTATATAAAGAAATCAAGGACAGTTTTGGGTGAGAAAAATTTTCTGATTGATCATGCTATGAAAGCCAAAACAACTTGTTAATACCAATTAAAATTAAAACATAATCAATAAAACTCAACACACTCACTTATGATCTTTAAAGAATATTCCCATAACATTTACTAAAATTAATAGCTTTGTCATATATAAGCAGTCAAGCAATAGTTGGAAACTATAATAGAGACAGCGCTCATATTAACTAGCAACAAAAATCACATAATCCTGGGGAATGCTACCAAGAAGCGTGTGGAACCTTTATGATGAGAACTCCCAAATTTGACTAAGATGTTATAATAAATAAGACTCAGAGGATGGAGATATACATCATTCTATACGACTTAATTTTATAAAGATGTTAATTTGTTTTCAGTTAATTTACAAGCCTCAGAAATCTCAGTAACAATTCTCAATGTATTATTTTTTGGAGAAATTTGATAAAGTTATTCTAAAGTAAACAGGCCATGAAGGAGATAGGAATAAAAGAAGAACCACTTAAATAGGCAAAATGTATAAAGCTACAAAACTCAGACCAGTAGATCTAGACTGAATAGCTAGTCTTTGAGGTCAAATCTGCCTGAGAGCTTCACATAGAAACAATGGCACAACACACACTGGGGAGAAGATGGGATCTTTCAACAAATAGTATTGGTTCTTTGGGAGAAAATAAAATCAAAGCTGCTCCTTACTGCAAACACCAAAATAAATTCCAGATGGAGTCAAGATTTAGATGCAAAAATATTCTACTGCATTAATAATCAAGCAATGCAAATTAAAATGAAATGTCACTTTCTTTTTTGTTATATTGGCAAAGTATTTTAAAAAATCACATGATTTTGGGAGAGTGTGGTAAGGAAGTCCTTTCAGACTTCTGATCTGAATTTAAAAGAATTCAGCTCTTCTGAGAGTGATATTTATTAGAAACCTCTAAAAGGTTCAATTCTATGCCCTGTAGATTCCATGTCTTGGCATCTCTTCAGGGAAAGATAAGATATATAGACAAACGGTTAAAGGAGACAAAGATGTATCTATAAGTATTTTTATTTCAGATGTATTTGTAGTAAGGTCCAGTAATTGGGAATTTGTTAAATATACATGGGAAATAGATGGGAAACAATGGAAACAGTGTCAGACTTTATTTTTGGGGGGATCCAAAATCACTGCAGATGGTGACTGCAGCCATGAAATTAAAAGACGCTTACTCCTTGGAAGGAAGGTTATGTCCAACCTAGATAGCATATTCGAAAGCAGAGACATTACTTTGCCAACAAAGGTCCGTCTAGTCAAGGCTATGGTTTTTCCTGTGGTCATGTATGGATGTGAGAGTTGGACTGTGAAGAAGGCTGAGTGCCGAAGAATTGATGCTTTTGAACTGTGGTGTTGGAGAAGACTCTTGAGAGTCCCTTGGACTGCAAGGAGATCCAACCAGTCCATTGTGAAGGAGATCAGCCCTGGGATTTCTTTGGAAGGAATGATGTTAAAGCTGAAACTGCAGTACTTTGGCCACCTCATGCGAAGAGTTGACTCATTGGAAAAGACTCTGATGCTGGGAGGGATTAGGGGGAGGAGGAGAAGGGGACGACAGAGGATGAGATGGCTGGATGGCATCACTGACTCGATGGACGTGAGTCTGAGTGAACTCCAGGAGTTGGTGATGGACAGGGAGGCCTGGCGTGCTGTGATTCATGGGGTCGCAACACGAGTTCATTCAAGAGTCAGACACGACTGAGCTACTGAACTGAAATGAGGATGCAGTCGATGAATACAAATTTTGTAGACTATTTAATGACATAATAAGATACTTATGATGTCATGTGAAGCAAAAAGGATGATACAAACTATTTGTACATATATAAAATAAGCTCAATTTTATAAAAAACATATAAAAGTATAAAAATTACAAATAAATATAGGGAAATATTAGCAGTGACTATCCCTATGTGTGATATTATAGAAAGTTTTTTGTGATTATATTTTTCAAGTTTCATACATTGAAAGTGCAATGATTTTGTGAAGAGAAAAAAGTTTTAATGTCAAGTAAAATAATAAAAAAGTTAAAGGTGAAAAAATGAGCCAAAAATGTGGAAGAAGGAGAAATATATGTTTAATTTTTTAGGCATGTGGAAAAACTTTGAAGGCATGAGAGAAGTATAAAAATTATGAAAAAGATAGTTCATAGATTTAATGCTCATAAATTAAAAGCTAATTGTCTAAAAATAAAAACTAAATTTAAAAGCTAACACTTGGCTGAAAAAGTACTTGCAATAAAATTGATGAGACCACAGGAAAAATAAAACTCAACTCATCTTTAAATATAAAATTAAATGATATTAACAGACAATGGTAGAAAAAATAAAAATGTTTAATAAAATACATCCTCAGAAATCCAAAATAAACATATTAAACATGGAAATATTATTATACTTTCAAAAATATTTACAGATATGATATAATATCAGGTGACAGCAAAAAGTTGAATACACTGTATGCTGAATTTTATGAAAATAAATGTATTGAAAAATAGACAGAAGGCAATATATCAGATACACTAACAATAGCCATTTCTAGGTAGGTAGATTGGTGTTTTTTTAAAATTTATTCTTAAATGGTATTCTATGGACTTTGTACATAGCAAATACTACTTTATCAAAGCAGTGACGAACAAAGGATTTGACCATAATACAAATGCATCCACTATCACTGCCTTCCAAAGGGAGGACACCTCTTGAGTTGTGGACAAAGGTTTTTAAGAACAGAGATCAGAGATGAATGGATAAAAAAGATGTGGTATAACACAATGGAATGCTACTCAGTCATGAAAAAGAATGGAATCATGCGTTTGCAGCAACTTAGATGGGCCTAGAGATTATCATACTAAATGAAATGTCAGAACGAGAAAGACAAATACCATATGATATCAGTTATATGCAGAGTCTAAAATATGACACAAACTTATTTATGAAACAGGAACAGACCCACAAACATAGAAAACAATCCACTAAAAGGGAAAGAGGGTGGGGTAGGGGTAAATTAGGAGTTTGGCGTTAGCAGATACAAACTACCACATATAAAACAGATATAAATAGGCCATATATAAAACAACAAGATCCTACTGTATAGCACAGGGAGCTATATTCAGTATCCTATAATAAACAATAATGGAAAAGAGTATGGAAAAGAATGTATGTATATGTATAACTGAATCACTGTGCTGTATAGCAGGAACTGAGACAACATTGTAAAGCAACTATTATTGTTGTTTAGTTGCTAAGTCGTGGCTGACTCTTTCGCAACCCCGAGGACTGCAGCCCGAAAGGCTCCTCTGTCCATGTGATTCTCCAGTTAAGACTACTGGAGCGGAGTGCCATTTCCTCCTCCAGGGGATCTTCCCAAACCAGGGACTGAACCCACGTCTGCCTTGAGAGTTGGATTCTTTACGACTGAGCCACCAGGGAAGCAAAATCAACTATATCTTTTAAAATGTTTTCAAAAACTGGAATCCTGACTTTTTAAGTAGAGGATCCTACTTTTTAAGTAGGATCCCACTGGGTTTCTCTTTGGCAAGAATCAAAAATATCTCCAAATGTACATATCCACTTGCTACTTGAGCATGGCTTTCAAAAGTGGACCCACTTCTTCCCAACCTATCAACCTACAGCCCTGTCGGTAAAAACTTCTTTCTCACATGAGCCCCATACATCAGTCTTGCCCTCTGAAAACCCACAGAATAAACTTAATGCCTTTCCTTTTCCATATTATAAACTTCATTTTGCAAAAAAAAACAAAAAACAAACAAACAGATAAACAAAGGGAAGAAAGTAAAAACCACTTGGAAGCCAGCCACCTAGCTATAAGTCCCGTTGCCACTTTTCATGCATGTACTCTACGCAACTGCAAGCATCCTTTTCAAAGAACGAAATAAAGTAATGATGAACACACTTATTGTATACTCCCTCCCCACCAATTTGACGATATACAGACATCTCCCAGTAACTCTCAGTTACCTCTAAGTGAAAATCTAAAAATTTTATGCACAAAAGTGCTAATCAGAAATATTTTTCTTATTATTTTAAATGGAAAAAGTTGTAATGGGTTATAGAGCGACTCCAAATTTCCAACCTTTTTCATAGGGCTGTTGTGAAGATGAATAGTAACTGTCAAATGATAAATGCAGAGAGTGGTACTGGAGAAAGCACACATATCAGTACATATCAGCCAGACGGAGAATAAGGCCACAGCTCGCTCTGGTCAACTATGGGGAGGGGAGAGTCATGTGTTCTTCTAGAGACTAAGTTGATTCTCTTTAACACAAATGTGGGAGGTCTTCTCTCATGACCCATGGCCTCAGTCCTGGACTCTGGGCTTCCTTTCCGATGTTCACAGGTAAAAGTTTCCTTTCATCCTGCACAGGTTGTTCTGAGCAAAGGATGATGACTCCAGGGGCCAGGACTGGTGCATCTAGTAGAAATTATCCCTGTTGCTAAGTTGCATCTGACTCTTTGCGACCCCATGGACTGTAGCCCACCAGGCTCTTCTGTCCATGAGATTTCCCAGGCAAGAATACTGGAGTGGGTGGTTATTTCCTTCTCCAGGGAATCGTCCCAACCCAGGGATCAAACCTGTGTCTCCTATGTCTCCTGAATTGCAGGCAGATTCTTTACCCCTCTGAGCCATCAGGGAAGCTCTAGTAGAAATTATAATGAATACTTAAAAAAATTATTGAAGTATAGTTGATTTATAATATATTAATTTCTGTTGTGCAGCACAGTGACTCAGTTATACAAATATACATTCTTTTTCATATTCTTTCCCATTACGGCTTATCACAGGATATTACGTACGGTTCCCTGTGTCCTCCAGGAGGACCTTGTTTATCTATCCTGTATATACTACTTTGCATCTGCTGGTCCCAAACTCCCAGTCTTTGCCTCTCCCTACCACCTTGGTAATCACAAGTCTGTTCTCTGCGTCTGTGAGTCTCTTCCTGTTTTGTAAATGGGTTTGTTTGTGTTGTATTTTAGAGTCCTGTAATAAATGCTGCTGAAACGGGAGGAGTCAGAGTCGGTGAGCATTGCCCTCCTCGTCTCTCTCAGCAGTCTCGTGGGTTTAGAAATTCTGCTTGCAAAGTCCTGCTGGGACATTCAGTAGGAAAGTCTAGAAGAGCAGGATCCAGGCCTGGTTGGCTGGCAGGGAAGCCAGGTTCCCATGGGCTTTTATAACAATGCTGGCAGGCACCGGGCCACCTGGTGGAGCACATTTATTGTGTAAGGGCGCGTGGGTGGTGGGTTATGGTGTGAGAAGTCACGGCTGTGGGGTGCACACACGGTCCCTTCTTCCTTGCCAGGCCTGAGTCATCACTGGAAGCCATCGGAGGCTACCCAGGGGCACAAAAGGCACAGGCCAGGGCACATGCCCGTTTAAGTCATTGCCACCAGCTGAGATCCTATGAATTTTAAAGAAGGGAAAGTCTGTGGGAGGGCCCAGCTGGGACACAGCCAGGCGGCCACTTGTCAGTTTCAATACTGCAAGACACGTCACTTTCCTAGGAACACAGGAAGCCAACACTGGGTGGAATCTAACTTGATTTTTAAGATGAAGATGGCTAGCTCAAGCCAAAACTTCAAAGAATCCTCTCGGTAGCTCTGGTTGGCCTCCAGATTCCATGTTTGGTGTCTACCTTGCTTCAGAGGCTTGGCCTGAAGAGCAGTGACTCCAACCTGACGGTTGGATGGGGGCCCTGGCTGCCATCCAGTGAATCTGATAGTCTCTGGACAGCCCTGAGGAGTCTCTGCCCACATGTGCAAGCGAAGTCTCACCTGGAAGTGAGTTCTCAAATCTCAGGGCCTCTCAGAACACTATGGAAGCTGAACGTTCCTGAGGGCTTAGTAGGTGCCAGGCCCTGGGGTATAAACATTTACATGAACTGCACAATGGGATGGTGGGGAGACACAGGATTTGAGGTTAAATGTGTGTTGTTAGTCGTTCAGTCATGTCCAGCTCTTTGCGACCCCATGGACTGTAGCCCCCCAGGCTCCTCTGTCCATGGAATTCTTCAGACAAGAATACTGGAGTGGGTAGTCATTCCCTTCTCCGGGGATCTTCTTGACCCAGGGATCAAACCCAGGTCTCCTGCGTTGCAGACAGATTCCTTACTGTCTGAACCACGAGGGAAGCCGAGTGGTGCAGTGGTTAAAACTTGCCTGCTAATGCAGGAGACGTAAGAGACATGGGTTCGATCCCTGGGTCAGGAAGATGCTTGGAGGAGGGCATGGCAACCCACTCCAGAATTCTTCCTGGAGAATTCCATGGATGGGGGAGCCTGGCGGGCTACAGTCCATAGGGTCGCAAGCAGTTGGACATGACTGAAGCGACCTAGCACGCATGCAAGCATGGGGTTAATGTCCCTCAGTTCAAATCCTGGCTCGACTGTTTGCGACTGGGTGCTAGAGGGCAAGGCATGCTTCCGTCTCCTTTTCTGTGCAGGAAGTGTGTGTGTGTGTGTGTGTGTGTGTGTGTGAGAGAGAGAGAGAGAGAGACAGGAGTCACTACCTCACAGAGTTGTCATGAGGCTTAAATGAGATAAACATGGAGACATTTTAGTGACCACAGCATCCTAAACAGTGTCAGTTCTGGAACCTCACTCCAGCAGTGATGCGCTGTGACTTATACGGTGGCCGAAGCTGAAACTCTGGAGTCCTATGCCTGACCTAAAGGAAGGACTCCCGCAAGTGCTTTGAATCAAAATGTAAGTCTGAGCAGTATGACACGGTGTGAACCTGTCAGCCCTGGTGCTTAACTGAACAGATTTAAATGTTGTCACGCCTCCCATTATGATCGATACTTAAACTCAGTGCTTCTGAAGACAATTTAAGACCTTTATCACTCACCTTGCCCTTAATGGATAAAAAACGAAGTCCATTTAGGATTACCTATCCCATATTTTATTTTCTTGGAGAGTTTAATAGAGTTTGACCTCAGCAGTTCTAACCTCTAGTACAGAGAGTTTTAATTCTTGGCCATCAGTCTTGGGAAGGGTCACCCTGCTCCGCTCAGAGACACCTTGCTACCTCCGCATTCTTCATCACTGGGGAGGAGAAACAGCTCCAGTGGCGAGTCCGCTTGCTTGGTGCCTTGGGTACTTATTTCTGTAAAAACGCAACAAGAAGGGATAGCACGGTTAAGGCCGAGTTCATATGGCAAGAGTCCCAGTTGATTTCATTGCGGTTCTGGTCTTCCCTCCTGGCTTTCCCCCTGCAATCAGCAGGGTCTTGGTTGTGCTTCTATACCCTTGATCTCTCTGGGTCAGACCCCAGCTCACCACACAGCTGGGTTGGCGGTGAGAACCTAGGTGGGCCCCTTACTGTGGCCACGAGGCCGCGGACGCACGGATCTTCTTAACTCCAGCTGCATATTGCTGTGCGTGCGCGCATGCTCAGTTGCTTCAGTCATGACTGGCTCTTTGCGACCCTATGGACAGTAGCCCACCAGGCTCCTCTGTCCATGGGATTCTCCAGGCAAGAATACCAGAGTGGATTCCCAGGCCCTCCTCCAGGGGATCTTCCCACGGACGGAACTTGCATCTCCTATATCTCCTGCATTGCAGGTGGATTCTTTACCCACTGAGCCACCTGGGAAGCCCACTTATTGCTGAGTTCCTTATATTCAGCAGGAGTCTGTTAGGGTCTCCAGGGCTTACTCCAAAGTGACTGTAACTGAAAAAAAAGATGACTATTCCCCCCCCCCCATATGTGAACCTACAAATGTCCCTAGTTAAAACTCATTCATGGATTCTTTCTTCTGCAGCTGGAAAATTGCTATTTGTTTTGGGCTGCGTTCAGTGAGCTGTGAACTGCCCCAGGATTAATTAAACCTGCCTGTTCATCATCTATCGGTGTATCAGCTGTTAGTGATAAGAGGCCCTTGAGAAGTTGAGGAGAACGATGGGTGAGCAAAGCAGATGGGCAAGTGCAAGGGAAGCCTCAAAACCCAAGACTAAGTAAGTCTCTGCCAGTCACCCTGTCCCATACGTGTTCTTGGTCAAGTCCTCTCACTGTTTTAGGCTCTGGCTGAACCTAATCATCTCTAGAAAGGTCCAGCTGTAAAAAGCTATGATTCTAGATTTTGGGAAGAGCTACCCTTTGTAGTTTATTCTGGAAGTCAGAGAGCATGACTTTTGAGCCTACCTGGGGGTACAAAAGGCACAGACCAGAGCATGTGCCTGTGTAAGTCACTATCATCAGCTGCCTGCCTGCTAAGTCACTTCAGTTGTGTCCAGCTCCTTGCGACCCTATGGACTGTAGCCTGCCAGGCTCCTCTGTCCATGGGATTCTCCAGGCAAGAATACCAGAGTGGATTCCCAGGCCCTCCTCCAGGGGATCTTCCCGACCCAGAGATCGAATCCACGTCTCTTAGGTCTCCTGCATTAGCAGGCAAGTTCTTTACCACTAGTACCACCTGGAAAGCTGCCATCAGCTGAAATCCTATGGATTTTAAAGAAGAGAGAGTCTATGGGATGATCTAGTTGGGGACTGGCCTGGAGACCAGTTGTTCGTTTCAACACTGCAAGACACATCACTTTTTTAGGAACACAGGAAGCCAACTCTTTGGGTGGAACCGAAGATGATTTTTAGGATGAAGATGGCAAACTCAAGCCAAGACTTCAAAGAATCCTCTTGGTAGTTCTGGGTGGCCCCTGCATTCCATGCATTCTATCTACTCTGCTTCCAAGGTTTTAATCCATCTCAGTCTCACTGTGATGTTACAGCTCTGGTCTCTTGATCCTGTGTCTTTCATGTGGGGATAAACAATGCTCATTTTGCAGAGATGTTGGAGGAACAGTGCTCATGGGCAAAGGGTATCTTGCATGGTCTCAGCACAAGGCAGGTGCCCTGTGCGCCAGGGTCTCCTGCTTCAGAGTGGTGTCCACCTTATCATTTGTTTGTACCTACAAATGCCCAGCAGCATGGAGGCAGAGTGGACACTGGAGACAGAAACAAAGGCAACTTTAGAAAGAAAAAAGAATAGCTTGTTTTCCGTGTCCTCCCAGGGGGCGCCTTAATCAGAGTTGGCCACTTTCTCCCACGTGTGCTGTTGTTGGGCAGTTAGTGTCCCAGCTGAGCCAAGGACCAGGGCACAGTGAGGGTCTTTGTTTTAGTCTCTTAAATTTCAACGTGGGTTGGAAGGAACAAAAGCCCAATTCATTTAAGAGATACCTCCAATCTGATTCCATGCACTGAGCCAAGGGAGAGACGGCTTGGCAGCTCCGGGAGTGGAGGGTGAGCTGGACAGCTCAGACAGTAGGACCTTAAGGATGCTAAGAGAAGTGGAGGGGCAGCTGGCAGAAGCTGGCCAGTTTCAGTGCCCTGGAGATGTGGTCTGTGCGGGGAAGTGCCCCAGAAGCCTGTTGTAGAGTCAACCTAAGGGCAGTGATTTTTTTGTTCTCCTTGACTCTTAGTAGCCTGATATCTTCCAGGTTGAATGCTTCTGAGAGCCACTGAACTGAATTTGGCAAACACTGCTGGTCTGTTTCTCATGTCAATCATGGGAGTTGCAGAACTGGGTCTAGATGGATGTTCAGGAATTTGCAAGGTGAGACAGTTGGGCAGCAGAAGAGAGTTCTAGTAAAGAGAGCAGCATATGAGAAACTCAGGACTTGGGCATATATGAAGTGGCATGCATATGGGTAGGGGGCACACCTGGAGATGGCATTCTCCGCCCCCATGGTTGGTGTGATCCAGCATGACTGGATTGCAAAAGCAAGGGTGAGGACAGAAAGAATCACCCATAGTTGATGCTGTTGGATAGATTTCAACTTGGAAGTCTCTGCTCAGAATGAAGCTGGACCACTCGGGTCCAGAGATGCTTGGGACGCCTGACAAGCTGGTGAGGAGATGCATTAGGAGTCTGTTTGCAGGATTAAGGACCTCCTAAGGGAGAGCTGACTTTAAAGGAAGAGGGAGTCAGAAGTGACAAATGTGATTAGGAAAAGAACCTTGGGTATTGAATTCAGGAGGAGGTCATTGTGAGCACAGCGTAGAGTTTGTCACTCAGATGATCTCCTGACCTAGACCTGCAAGGAAGAACATCTGCATTCTGTGGGCATGTAGCACTTGGGTTGGCCAATGGACAGTGTGTGTGTGCTCAGTCGCTTCAGTCATGTCTGACTCTTTGCAGCTCTATAGACTGTAGCCTGCCAGGCTCCTCTGTCCATGAGGTTCTCCAGACAAGAATACTGGAGTGGGGGATGTGACAAATAAAATCTGAAAGTTACGTCTGTTAACCACCCCTGATGCTACACTCATGGCTCTCAAGCAGCATTGCTTTGCTGTCTTTTCAACAGAGCAAAGAACATTCTCCCTGTGTGGCAACTGGACACTGAACATGGACTCTGGAGGGAGGTGGACATGGCTAGCAGGTACAGAATTACCTGGAGAACGGGTGGCAGTGGCCAGCAGGCCCCTGAAACCCAGCAGGAAAAAGTTGCAGTGCCACTGGTAACTCACTGGACTCGGCTATAAACTCATGTGAGCTGCTTTCTGAAAACTTCCAGAATTATTTGGGGACAGAGTTTCAGAGAACTGATTCTGCATTTGCATGTGGGGAAAAGGCAGCAAAATACAGATTATACTTGATTCAGGTTTATTAGAAATTCTGTTTTGGTAGTGCAATGCAGTAGACATTGTTGATTATTTCCTTAGCATCCATTTCTCATTTCCTTACTTCTAACAAAATCCTTATTTTGTTTGAGTCCCCTCTCTTCCTCCATGCATGGGAACTAATTCCATTCACAGGGTTCAGGAGTGAGCCTGGTTACTTGTCTGGTTACTTGTCTTTGTTCCTCTCTACAGTGACTGGCTGGGTTGGCCGTATAACCCAATTTAATCTAATAAAGTATGAAGAGAGGCTGGCTATGGGCATTGGAAAGATTTATCTGCATTCTTCTAGGACAGGGTCTAGAAGCAACTCACTTTGCTTTTCTCTGGACGTGGTCATGCACCAATATAAAGGCCGGACCCCAGGTGGCCCTTTCTTGTTATGCTGAAAGCTGCAACTTTCTTGCCATGCAACCAGGATGAAAGTGGGTAGATTGGAGGATGGTTGGGAAATGTATGCAGAGCCTTTGAATTCCCAGGTGGCTCAGCGGTAAAGAATCTTCCTGAAATGGTTGGGAAGATTTCTTGGAGTAGGAAATGTCAACCTACTTCTCTGTCCCAGGGACAGAGAAGCTTGGCAGTCTATAGTCCATGGGGTGACATAGAGTTGGACATGACTGAGTTACCAAGCACAACACAGCACAACTTTAAAGACTGCGAATTCTCAGGCAGCTCAGTGGTCAAGAATCCACCTGCCAATGCAGGAGTTGCAAGAGAGGTGAGTTTGATCCCTGGGTTGGGAAGATCCCCTGGAGGAGAGCTCCAGTATTCTTGCGTGGAAAATTCCATGGACAGAGCAGACTGGTGGGCTACAATCCATAGGGTCGCAAAGAGTCAGACATGACGAAACATATACAAAGACTGCAGAACTTCCAGGTATGAGTCAAGAAATTTCTTTACTGTTTATGACAGTTTGACTTGAGTTTTTGGTTGCTTGAAAATATTTCCTGATAAATGTGGTTTGGCAGCTATCTTTCAGTTCCCAGAAGGAGAGATATCCTAGGCCAGATGGACCGTTTCTTGTCGTGAAGTTTATTTACATTCTGAGAAGATCCCTCCCTTTCTCTTTTATGTGGGAGGTACTGTTTATCCCACAAGAGCTTGGCATGGGTAGGTCCAATGTTTGGGAAAACCATCTGGCTCTGGCCATTTTTGAGCCTTCCATTGAGAGATGAAGGCTGTGTTCTTCCTCTCTTTGAATCTGGGTTGACTTTAATGACTTGGTTTTAATCAACTGAGTGCAGTAGAAGTGATGCTTTGTAGCTTCTGAGGTTAGGTCAGGAAAGGTTATATACAGGTCCCACTGCTTCTTGCTTTGAGGGAAGCAGCTGTCACGTAAGAAGTCCAGTTACCTGAGGCAGCCTGCTGGGGAAGCCATGCACAGGCAGCTTGTTGGATGGCCCCAGCTGAGCCCCTAGCAGACAGCCTGCATCCATTGCCAGCCATGTGGACGAGCCGCTTTGCATGTCCAGCCCAGCAAAACTGGACTGAAGCCAGGTGACTGCAGCCCCAGTGCACATCTGGCTGCAATAGCACTAGAGACCCCTACCTAAGACCTGCCTGAGCTTTTCCCAAATTCCGCAAAACTGTCAGCAAAATACAATGACTGTCTCGAGACAGTAAGTTTTGTGATAACTTGATATTATAATAATACCAAATTGTTCATTGTTCTGTTTTGCATACAATGATGTAGAAAGGGTTTCTTCTTTTCTCTTCCTCAAGGGTAGAAATGTAGAGCATTAGACTCAGAATTCCATCTTATTCTAGGCTCTTTTTGTTGCAAGTCAAATACACAAACTAGCTTAAGTAAGAAAGGGGGATGTCCTGGAATGACACTGAGAGGCAGGTAGTCAGTCTGTCTCTCCCATCCTTGGGTATTTCCCTCCCATACAGGGTGGGTCTGTGTGGCCTGTGGAATAGGGTGGAAGTAATGGCATGTCATTCCAAGTTTAGGTTATAAAATAGCACAGATTTTGTTTTAGTCTCTCTCTTTTTTGAATCACTTACTCTGGGGGAAGCCGTGTCATCAGCAGTCCTCTGGAGAAACCTGTGCGAGAAGCAGAGGCCTCCTGCCAGCAGCCATCTGGGTGCGCTGTCTTGGAAGCAAATTCTCCAGCCCCAGTCGAGCCTTCACACGACTGCCGCCCAAGCCAACGTCCTGACCGTAACCTTATGAGACACTCTAGGCCAAAACCACCCAGCTAAGCCTTTCCGAATTCCCAATACTCAGGAAACTCTGTGAAGTGTTACATGTTTGTTGCTTTGACTGTTGAGTTTTAGGGGTATTTTGTTATGCAGCAATAGGTGCAATAGATACAAAATCTTAGACCCCTTCTTGTCTAGCAAGTAAAAAAAAAAAAAAAATGGAATTCTCCAAAGGATTTTCTTCTGATGACTTTTATTCAGCTCCTGATACATTTAAATGGTGGAGAAAAAGCACTCTGTTACTTTTATCACCTTGTCCTAAGCAGTGTTTCCCAGCCTAGTTCTGTCCCTGTTTCTTCCAATATAGGCCCCAGGTGGAGAGTTTCACGGTGGGCAAGTGTGTGTTCATGGTCCCCATGTGGTGCGTGTATTGTTACACATGTTGGTGTTTTGTCCACGTTTCTTTTGGGGAGAAGTCATGAAGGAAAGCATATACTGATTATTTTTTCATGTCAGGCAGTATGATCAATACTGTATATATTTCAAGGGAAAGAAGAAGCAAATCAACCCCAGAGCTACTCACAGTGCTTCTGTCTTCTAAGAGGGAGGTGGTGACATAATTTGTATCAGTGGGACCCTGAATACATGTTCTTCTGGGACAAAGACAAAGTGTGTCTGAAGCTTTGACAGTTGTTCTGGGCTTCTAAGTGTGAGATATAAAGTGAGGGGTCTTTTTATCAAAAACATGGAGTCTATAACCATGGAAATGTAGGCATCAGGGTGATGAGCTAGGGTGTCCTATATCAGATAGAAGTGAAAACTGAGCTTCTGCGGGTGTCTTGAGGATAAAGGGCTCCAGGAAACAGAGAAGATGGAAGATATGAAGGAAATTTCAAGAAGGGATAGGTAGAAATGAAGAAGTGGATTGACACGGCAGAAGGCTGAGAGGCATGGCAGAGGGCTGGAACCTTCAGGGAAGGTGGCATTCACTGGTAGTGGGACAGTCATGAGTCTGCTAGAATGAGAGAAGTTGGCTGCTCATTTTAAAATTGTTTGAATTTTAGCTGCTGCTGCTAAGTCACTTCAGTCGTGTCTGACTCTGTGCGACCCCATAGACGGCAGCCCACCAGGCTCCCCCGTCCCTGGGATTCTCCAGGCAAGAACACTGGAGTGGGTTGCCATTTCCTTCTCCAATGCATGAAAGTGAAAAGTGAAAGTGAAGTTGCTCAGTCGTGTCCGACTCCCAGCAACCCCATGGACTGCAGCCCACCAGGCTCCTCTGTCCATGGGATTTTCCAGGCAAGAGTACTGGAGTGGGTTGCCGTTGCCTTCTCTGAGTTTTAGCTACACTATCCCTTCCCCAAGTCCCCCAATCCTGCTTCCCATATAATGCCTCCTGTGACTGTGTTTGGAGGTAGAGCTGGCAGAGGCACAAAATTCTGGTTGTACCAAGCAGGAAGTCCAGCTGAGGACTGGGGAGATGAACGAGCTCAAAGTTAAAAAGAGCTGGAATTTGGAACCAGAAGGACCAAGAGGATGCAAGGCTCTGGGAACGTTGAAGGGGACATGGAATTTTGCCAGGACCCAGAGCTGAACTGAAAGCAATGTTGTTTAAGTCTCAGAGGGTAGAGTGACCTCAGTTGACATCAAATTGAGCTTCAATTATGCTGTTTTAATAAATACGATCTCCATTTTGCAGATGAGGGAGCCCAAGCATGGAGATGCTCATGAACTGGCCCAGGTCATACCCGAGTGGTGGCCCTGGGCTGGGATGCTCCAATTTTCATGTTAGTAAAATGGAAGGCTTTCTTCTGGAAAGGGCCAGATGAATGTTTAAGGTTCTGCCAATGATACCATGGACTGTAGACCACCAGCCTCCTCTGTCCATAGGTCTCCCAGGCAAGAATACTGGGGTGGATTGCTGTTTCCTTCTCCAGATCTTCCCCATCCAGGGATCAAACCCATGGCTCCTGTATTGGCAGGCGGACTTGTTACTGCTGAGCCACCAGAGAAGCTGCTATGTCTGTTAAACCTGCTCAACTCGGCTGCTGAAGGGTGAAAATGGTCTCAGACAATACACAATACACAAATGCTTGGCATAGCTGTGTTCCAGCCAAACATTACTTGTAGACACCAACATTTGTATTTTATATAATTTTCACATGTTATAAAATATTATTTTTGAAGTTTTTTTTAAACTGGAAAGATATTTTTTCAACCTTTAAAAAGTGTAAACGCTATCCTCAGCTTGTGGGCCATGCAGAAGCGGGCAGCCAGCTCAGTTTGGCCCCCAGACTGTACTGTGTGGATCCCTATACTACATCATTCAGTTAATCATATGTTCGAAAGCGAACAAATGCGTCAACAAGAGAGCTTTATCGAGGACAGAGGAGTGATAAGTATTGACAAGATAAAGAGGGGTCATTATGGTATTTTTTTTCCTAAGGAGACCTTGCTGAAATTTACACAAGGCTCTTTTCAGACAGCTAAATGCCTTGCTGTTTCCACTTCTTTTAACCTATAAGCCCGAATGATACATCATTTCCTTGGATATATCATCCCCATCTCACCCTTATTTGCCGTGTGTGTGACGTACATGTGTGCGTGCATGCATTTCACGAGGAGGTCTGACTAGTCATCTTCAAGACTCTGAAATGCTCAGATTTCATGAAGACGTTTCCAATTTTTAGGGACTCTCCTTCCCCCTGCCCTCTTCTCTCCAATCCTATGAACATTCTCCCCGCTTTGACCTTGCTTCCTCTCTGATAACTCTATTTCAAGGCTAATGGGATTATCGTATCCAAAAACATCCCAGGAAAAAACAGCTGGAATATCCAGGATAATAAAACAAGCCAGTAAAAGGGGAAGGGCTGTGTAATTGCTCTGCTTTGTGTCGACTCTTAAAGCCGCATGTTTTAACTATGTCATAATGGCAGAGAGTTTTCTGTGTTTTTTTCTTTTTCTGAGAGGCTGATGTAATATCTTCATGTTTTCCTTTTTTTTTTTTTCAGGAAAAAATAAGAATTCATTTTCATTGAGACTGACAAAATCTTTCTTCTTTTGTGTCGGCAATACGAGGTCTTAGAAGATCTCTGATCTTGTGTTGAAAAATTATAGCATTACAATGGGACACAGAGGCTAAGGGCTTGAACTCAATTTGGATTAATGTGCACAGCAGTGGGCATCCTGTGACACATGGTAGGAGGGTCTTAGGAGTGGGTGCTGAGGATCAGCCCTTGGGGACCAAGCCCATACGCCCAGCCTATTGTTCACTCTAATCTGAGGCTGGTCACTGGGAGGCTGAGCCCACAGTCAGATGCTCTGAGCGGTGGGATTGTGTCAGACTGTCAGCCAGGTGGCTGTGAGGTGCAACTGTGCAAAAGTAGGAGTGGTATTGAGCTGGGATGTTTCCATACGGAAGTTGGGGTGTTGGTTTAAGCATTTCACCTCTCTAAGTCTCAGTTTCTCTGACCATAAACTTGGGTCAATTATTTGGATCCCAAATTGTCATCAGCCTGGAGGGACATGGAAGGGATCATGGTGTTCCACCATGGCAAGTACTGCTTGATCGAGATAAGAGGGCTGCCCGCAGGCTTGGGTTTCCACTGAGACTCTGAGGGCAGAGGGGGCCGAACAAGGAGACAGAAAGAACAGGGAGTTCTGGGTGGGGTACATAATAGCCATCATCTCTTTGAAAGGGAAAAGTGGAAGTGTTAGTTGCTCAGTCGTGTCCAACCCTTTGTGACCCTATGGATTGTAGCCCACCAGACTCCTCTGTCCATGGAATTCTCCAGGCAAGAATACTGGGGTGCATAGCCATTCCCTTCTTCAGAGGATCTTCCTGACTCAGTGATCGAACCTGGGTCTCCTGCACTGCAGGCAGATTTTTTTTTTTTTACCATCTGAGCCACCAGGGAAAACTTGTTATCTCTTTAAAGTGGGTGTTTCTCGATACTAAGGAGCTCTTTGAGTCAGTATAATCTGGGGGTAATAATTTAAGATTATTTCAAGTGCTAGTTGAAAAATGTCCCCATGACAGAAAGTTAGGCATCAAGTGGAAAGAGTAATTTCTATGGTGTGGGATGTTGTGGGGATCAAAGGGCAGTGGGTTTGATAGAGCAAAGATGGTGATGCAGCTCTTTCCTGGGTCCCCTGAAAGTGGTTCTCCTTTCTTCACTTCTGGTTCCACTTTATTTCTTAAAATCTGAAAGAAATCTTAACATATTGCTTTGCCCACTTGCTCTGAGGCCTTGATTACTCCCTAAAGAATATCAAACTCCTGGAAGTTCCCTCATGGTCCAGTGGATGAGAATCTGCCTTCCAATGCAGGGGATGTGGGTTCGATTCCTGGTCGGGGAATTAGGATCTCTCTTACCATGGGGCAACTAAGCCCATGCTCGGCAACTAGAGAGCCCACAAGCTGCAACTACAGAGCCCTTGCTCTGGAGCCTGTGCACCACGACAAAAGATCCTGCTTGCAAAGACCCGACGCAGCTAAAATAAAATAATAAGAATATCAAGCTCTCATGATCTGTAGCCAGGAGCCCCCTGACTGTGGCCAAACTACTCTCCCAGCTCCATTTCTTATTTCTCTTCTACACAATCACCCTATCAGGTGAAAGTAACTCTAGCTGTTGTCCTCATAACAAAGCCTAATATTTTCTTTTTTTTCTTGTGTCTCTGTCCTTCATCTCTTTGTCATATTTATGGTGATGACTAAGTCTGATCATCAATGGAAAGTGCTCCAGACAGTTTATCTCATGGTAAACACTGTATGTGTTCAAAGTGAATCCCAGTAGCTCTGAAACTGTTTTTAAAAAGAAAACCTTCCTCTGACTTCTGTCTTTATTGGTCAATGCTGCTGCTGCTGCTAAGTCGCTTCAGTCGTGTCCGACTCTGTGCGACCCCAAATACGACAGCCCATCAGGCTCCACCTTCCCTGGGATTCTCCAGGCAAGAACACTGGAGTGGGTTGCCATTTCCTTCTCCAATGTATGAAAGTGAAAAATGAAAGTGAAGTCGCTCAGTCTTCGACTTAGCGACCCCAGGGACTGAAGCCCACCAGGCTCCTCTGTCCATGGGATTTTCCAGGCAAGAGTACTGGAGTGGGGTGCCATTGCCTTCTCCGTATTGGTCAATAGATGCAGGTATATTTTCTCTAAATGGACACAGGTAGGCAATGGCTGTGCAGACTGGTTTCCTTCTGGGATCCCCGGGAAAGAAGCCAACAATTCAGTTTATCTTCATTAGTGTTTATTTGTGTTTTCCTCGACACCCAGTGCATTGTGTGAATGACTATGCTGACTGAAAGTTAAATGTGAATGCTCGAATGGTCTCCAGGACGAGGCTAATGGCTTGCATTCAACCCTCAAGACGGAAGAAAGTTTGACTTCTTCCCCGATAGCTCTCTCTCTATCTGCCTTGCTTATACAGCTCAGAGTTAAAACTACCCAATACAGAGTCTACCTGTTTCATGGTATTTTCTCTTTTCCTGCTATACTTCCAGCTCCCTGAAGGTCAAATGTCTTCTGTGTCTTGAACAGACCTGGCGGTCACCTTTCACTGTATCTAGCATGGCCTTTGTACTCAAAGGCCACTATCAGATGGCGTCCCTTTAGGACATAATGCAGCATAAGGGTGAAATTATTGCTATTGTGGATGATGAACTTTCGATTACTATGGAATTAATGATTTGGATTCAGTATTTGGATAAATTTCGGATGTTGTCATTGTTGTTGTTTCTTTAAATAAGGGTGATAGGGTCCCTAGTGGTCCAGTTGCTAAAACTCTTCCAGGGCAAGGGGCCTGGGTTGGGTCCAAGGTCAGTGGACTAGATCCCACATGCTGCAACTGAAGGTCCCACATGCTGCAATTAGGGCCCAGAGCAGCCAAATAAGATAAATAAATAAAATATAAAATAACATAAAAATAAGCATGATAAATATACTTAAGAAGGTGAGAGGATGACAATAGCAATATGAATCAAGAAAAAGCAGCATGGAGTTCCTGATGTTCTTGTCTGAGATATAGCTGTGTGCTCCATGGATGTTTCCAGGTATTTCCTTCTGTTCTATTAGGAGAAATCAATGCTGCATGTGATGCAAATAAACGGGAGGATTTTAAGTTAAATATTTTGCTTAAGTGGCTCCTATAAATCAGGCCCTAGACACTTGTGTTTACCATTTTGATTTTTATTTCTTGCAGAAATATCGGAACGTTAAAATGGAAATTAAAGTAAAAGGGTATAGAGTTCCATTAGTCTAAACAGGTCAACGTTTTCTAACCTTCTGTGATTCATTCCAGTTACTTCTGGTATGCATATCTATGATTTTAAGTAGTTAGAAACCCTAACAGAGCTAAGAATAGTAATCTAATTAAACAGTGAAGCCATGGTTTATTAGTACTTAATATTTGCCAGGCAAAAAGATTCACAGGTATTTTTGAATCCTCACACTTGTCTTGGGGGATGGTTATATGATTATTCCCATTTTATTAAATTTTTAAAAATAATTATATGTTTGAATTTGTACTTTTCAATTAATTAGGTACCAGTTCTTAGTTGTGGCACGCGGGATCCTCAGTCTTCATGGTGTATGCAGGATCTTGAGTTGTGGCTTGTGAACTCTTCACTGGGGCATGTGGGATCTGGTTCCCTCACCAGGGATGGAACCCAGGTCCCTCCCGTGCATCGCGAATATGGAGCTTTAGCCACTGAGCCACCAGGGAAGTCCTATTCCTATTTTGCAGATGAGGAAACTAAGTATGAAGGAGGTTGACTCACTGTCATCCTATTTGAACTTTTTCCTCTTCACTATATTAAACAGGGCCTGCCAGGTTGAAAAGCAGCATCAACACAATTGACAGCTGAAACCCGACCCTCTGCACCACACCCAGAAGCCCTGGACAACTTCCAGCTGCCCCAGGGTGAGGAGGGAGCTTGTGGCCCTACTCAGTGCTGGACAGGTAGGGGGAAAGCTGGACCATCTTTGCAGTTCAGATCATCACCTGGAAGGGTCTGTGGCATCGTGCCCTGGCCTCGCATCACAAAGGTCTTTGTGCGATGTTCTGGCTTCCAGGCTGTGTGGCTAAGTGTCAGGAAATGAAGGCACATGGAGGCCGAAGGAGGGTCTCACGGCTGCTCTGAGTTCCAGCAGCTGAGAAGCCTGTGGCTGGTGGCCTTGCCTGATGGCCCTTTATGATGTCATAGTCTGGCCTATGTTAGACTCTCCACAAATGTTATTGGATGGATAGATGGATGGACAGATGGTATTACTTAAACCAAGCAGCTATACTCTCTCTTGCTTGATAAGTGATTAATAAAATAAGACATTCCCAGTCTTTCTTTTTATTAATAAGTCAAAAAGGGAAAGCTGAAAGTGCATATATATGTATGTATAACTGATTCACTTTGCTGCACATCTGAAACTAACAACATTGTAAGTCAACTATATACCAATATAAGATTAAAAGAAGGAAAGTTGAATGTATGCAAATGTGTGGGAGTATATACATGTGGGAGAGTGTATAAGTATGTATGTGAGTGTGTGTGTGTGTGTGCTTTTGTGTGAACACATGTACCTGCCTAAGTACTTGTGACTCTGGGTACATGTGATTGTGTGTACATATATGTGAGAGTGTCCTTGGGTGTGTCTGTGTATGGGGTGTGTGAGTGTGAGTTTGTGAATGTCTGAGTGTGCAGATATGCACGACAGTCACCTACACACGAACCTTCAAACTGCAAACTTTGAAAGATGCGAATGTGCATCTAGTTCCAGCAAGGAGCCAGAACCCATGCCATCAGCATCAGGCGTGAGTGAACTCTTAGCTTGCCCTCCGTCTCCTGTTGCTGACGGCCCTTCAGCTCTACCGTCTCCCACCTCCTCTCCCTCCTCCATCAGGAACTCTTCTGGCCTGTTCACTCCGTGCCAGCCCCTGTGTGCCAGCTATTGTACTGTGCTTTACTTTCATATCCTCTAAGATTAAAAATGTTTTCCCAATTTTCTGTTTGTTTTTTATGAATTATTTATGTGAAAAGTATTATAAACCTATTGCAGTACAGTACTATATAGTCAACTCTGTTAGTTGGGTACCTAGGCTAACTTTGTAGGACTTATGAACAAACTGGACTTATGAACACACTCTTGGAATGAAACTCCTTTGTACATAAGGGACTTACTGTATACAAGTGTGAGTGTGTAAGAGTGTCTGTGTGGATGTCTGTGACTCTGTGACTGTGTGTGCGAGGGCATGAGTGTGAGACAGCATGGATGTCTGTGTGTGAGTGTGAGAGAGTGTGTGACTGTGGAGGGGTGGTGATGGAGAGGGGGCAGGGCGCTCTCGCTGCTGGAGTGCTTGCTGCAGCTATCTTTTCTCGCTTCACACCGTCAACAACGCTACGTGGTGGATACGACAGTACGCGTTGACCAGATGTGGAAGCAAGATTCAGAGAGAGTAAGTACTCTTGACCCAGGTCATCCTGGTGAGATGGCAGAGCTGAGTCTAGACAATGTGATCAATAAAGCTGGTGACACCAATATAGTATATTAATGCCTATATATGGAATTCAGTAATGACGATCCTATATGCAAGGCAGCAAAAGAGACACAGATATAAAGAACAGACTTTTGGACTCTGTGGGAGAAGGCGAGGGTGGGATGATTTGAGAGAAGAGCACTGAAACCTGTATATTACCATATGTGAAATAGATGACCAGTGCAAGTTCGATGCATGAAGCAAGGCACTCAAAGCCAGTGCTCTGGGATAACCCAGAGGGATGGGGTGGGAAGGGAGTTGGGGGGTGGGGTTCAGGATGGGGGACACGTGCACCCGTGGCTGATTCATGTCGATGTATGGCAAAAACCAGCACAATATTGTAAAGTAATTAGACTCCAATTAAAATAAATAAATTAATAAAAAAAATAAAGCTGATGACCTCACCACACGGTGCTGGACAGCTCAGCAGGACAGTGCTGGTCCTGATGTGGCTTCTGAGCAAAGAAGCTGGGAGAAGACCTCAGAGGAGGACTCAGCTGCATTCCTCCTGCTGAATCCTGGAGGAGGAAGCCAGGGCAGGAAGCTAAGGAGGGGTCTCTCTGGGGGGCTGGGGAGGGAATGGGTTGGAGCCAAAGGTGACAGCCTGTGTGTGAGCACTCTTGGGAGATTCAGAAGGATGGGGGGAAGAGCTCAAGGAGCGCTCTAGCCTTCCTGCAATGTGGCTGGGAAGATTTCAGTGCGTGGACATTTCCACGAATGCTCAGGCCTTTCTGCCTGGCCCCGCATGGGAACAGGCTTTAGAGGTACTGGCTGGACTGTCCCCTTTACAGAAAGCATCTTGCCCTTCCCCAGCCTCCTTACGGGAAGACTCAGAAGGAAGGGGAAGTCCCCAACCCAGATGGAGCAAGGCCACAGGCCAAAGGAATGAAAAAAGGCATTGTTTGTAAAGTGTAAAGAAAATCCTTCACCCCTTCTCTTCTAAAATCCCAGTATCCATGACAACTGGACCAAGGGACGAAGATGGTGGTCCCCTCCCTGCTTCATTGTCTCACTTCTAGTTGCTGCAGCAACTGAATATTCGGGCAGCCAGATCTGCAGGCGCTTTTCTTCTTTCTCAGTTCCCCTTTATTTCGTGCCTTCCTCCGTGCCAGTCTGGCTTTGTCTTTCACTGGAGAGTTCTGTGAGAACTGGGATGGGCAAAGTGTCAGGCTCTTGGTGCTGTGGAAAATCCTTTGAGATGGGAGAGGTCGCTGGAACAAAGACGCCGGGGAACAAAAAGCCCTGAACTGCTTCACCCCTGAGAAGGAGGGTCTGGGGGTCTTTATCATCTTAAACCTTGTGATTTGAGAGTGTCTGACTTTGCCTTTCCCAGGCATGGTTTGGCAAGGAGACACAGAGATCCGGTCCAGGAAACTGGCTGGACAGCAACCTCTGAAGAGGGAACTTCACATGGAGACAAGGCCTCTTTAACTTAGGCGCTGGTCTTTCTTCTTTTCCCATCTTTTTCTATTATTTTCCTTTTCTTTCTCTGTCCTTCCTCCCTCCCCACCTTTCTCCCTTCTGTCTCTTTTTCTCATTCTCTCTCTCTCTTTCCTTCCCTCTCTTTCTTTAATATGTTTCCGGTTAATACCCTTCGCACTTGAAGAAATTCTAAGTGGTTAGCTAGAGCTTCAAAATCTTGGAGCCATCAGTTCCTTTTCATAATTTGTCCTAAGGAAATCATCAGACACTTGCTCAAGATACCTCCATGATCCGTGGGAGTGTTGCTATGTTTGTGAAACAATGGAAAAGTTGAAATGACCAGACATAATATTGGACAAATATGTTGTGGCTTATTTACACTGATCCACAAACTGATCATTTTTCATTCATTCTTCCTGTTGCTGTATGTCAGCTTGGGGCTGACTGCTGGGGATCAATGGTGAGCAAAACAGGTGTGGTCCTGGTTCTAAGGAAGCTTAAAGATGTAGTCAGACGGTGACTGTTGCAATAAATGTGTATCAGAGGGACTTCCCTGGCAGTCCAGTGGTTAGGAATCCACCTTTCAATGCAGGGAATGTAGGTTCCACCCCCCGGTCGGGGAAGTAGGATCTCACATGCCTTGGGCAACTAATCCTGCCCACCATGCCGAAAGGCCCACATGCCACAAGGAAGACCCAGCTCAGTGGGAAAAAAAAGGAGGCTGATGATTGTTTAAAAAAAGTGTGAATCAGAAATCATGGCCAGTGCCATGATAGAAAATAATAGGATAGGAGAAAGGATGTCTTCGAGGCACTGAACCTCCTCCAGGGATGGGCAAAGATTTCTCTAAGTGGCAATGATCTTCAAACTGTGGTCCAAGGATGAGACAGAGGAACTTGGTAAATGGATGGAGTGAGGAAAATGCAGGCTGGACAGAGGACTTTTGTTTTTACTCATTTTCTTGCAAGGAGACTTGTAGGTTATTAACTTGAAAAATTATTGTTAAACCTTTTTTTACCTTAAAGGAATAAAGTAATAAAATATTTGTTGATATGAAATATTCTTCTCTTAAGGTGGACTAGTAGAGGCACTGTTAATTTTAAGGTCATATTCTCATATCTGAAGTTATTCCTTCTCTGCCTGAGGTCCATGGCTGTGAAATCTTTGCTTCCTGGTGTAGATCCAATTAACATCCGGACGAGCAGCTCAGCCCGCAGGCAGTAGTCTTGAACCTGCTTGGAGAGCTAACTTCCCTGCTCAGCAGTGGTGTCTTTGATAACTCTGTTGATTTTGATTAGGAAGATAATTCTTTCAAAAATATCTGGGCTTAAACATTTTACCTTATTTTATTGTTACTGATAATAGCAAGATACTAAATGGTGTAAATATATGCTTTTAGTTTTGATATCTTTATGTCCTTTCAAATGAGTTGAGAAGAAAACTCTTTGCCGCAGTTTGGCTTGTAGGGTGTATGAGGATGTGTGAGTTGCATTAACAAAAGACCCCACAGGTTTCAGTGGCTCAACACCTAAAATAAGACAGAAGTTTAGTAACTTCTTAAGGTCTCACAGCTAAGAAATTAAAGGGCTAACACTTCCACTTCAACCAGTTTGACTCTAGAACACCTGTTCTTCACTTCCCTGCCATTTCCATCCAACATGCTAAGATGACTCCAAACGTTATTTCTTGCCCCACTTCCTCATACATGGGAGAGTCGTCTATCCGTATTCTCTGGCGGTGTGCATCTAACTGGGAATGCAGAGGTGGTAGATACCTCAGATCAGGTAACGTGCTGAAAGTGAAAGTATGAGTCACTCAGTCACTCTTTGAACCCCATGGACTGTAGCCCACTGTCCATGGGATTCTCATGTAGGCTCCTCTGTCCATGGGATTCTCCAGGCGAGAATACTGGAGTGGGTTGCCATTCCCTTCCCCAGGGGATCTTCCCAAGCCAGGGATCGAACCTGGGTCTCTTGCATTGCAGGTGGATTCTTTACCATCTGAGCCACTGCTTAAAACTTGTCCTAAGCCATACTGGTGAAGTCACAGGTAGGCTAGGACATGCTGAGCTATTGCACAACACAATGTATTAATGAACACCAAGTGGGGAAAGTCAGGGAGGGATAAATTGGAAGATTGGGGATTGACATATATATATTATATATATGTATTTATTCAGTTCAGTTCAGTTCATTCACTCAGTTGTGTCCGACTCTTTGTGACCCCATGAATCACAGCACGCCAGGCCTCCCTGTCCATCACCATCTCCTGGAGTTCACTCAAACTCAAGTCCATTGAGTCTGTGATGCCATCCAGCCATCTCATCCTCTGTCGTCCCCTTCTCCTCCTGCCCCCAATCCCTCCCAGCATCAGAGTCTTTTCCAATGTATTTATTAGTATGTATAAAATAGATAACTAATTAGAAATAAAAAAAAGAAGGTGCAATCTATTTGTAGGACATATATTACTGCTACTGCTACTGCTACTACTGCTGCTAAGTTGCTTCAGTCGTGTCCGACTCTGTGTGACCCCATAGATGGCAACCCACCAGGCTCCCCTGTCCCTGGGATTCTCCAGGCAAGAATACTGGAGTGGGTTGGCAAAGTTAACCTTAAAAATGCACTCCAATATACATTAGGTGCAGACAAATGCTGTTTGACTCCACTTATATGCCATACCAAGAATAGTCAAATTCATAGAGTCAGAAAGTATGCTGATAGATGCCAGGGGGAGGAGCGGGAGGGTCAGCTTAGGAAGGTGAAAAATTCGGGAGATGGATAATGGCGAGATATGCACAACAATGTGAGTGTCCCCAGTACCACTGAACTGTGTAGCTGAATATGGTTAAGATAGTATGTTTTATGTTATGTGACTTTTACCACGATGAAAAGTCATTTAAAAAATACATATTATAATTGCCAGAGAGAATGTCTCCATTGGTACCACCCTGAACCATCTCGTGTGTGACGCACCTGGGGAAGCGAGGTGCTAACTCTAGAGCCTGGGCGGTGTGTGTGTACAGACTGTTCTAGGACCTTGCTGGTGGGTAGCGCACAGGCTTGCTTCAGGCACAGGCTGGCTCTTCCCAAGGACACTCAGGATGAACTTCCCAGAGCTTCCCCGGAGCAGCACGGGGCACAAACCTCCCGTCACCAGGGCACCATTAGACGGTGGAGCACACTGCCTGTGACCTCCACCTCCATCCTACCTGGCGGCCCCAGCCAGGGAGGCAGAGCGGGGAGAGGGGAAGACTGAGGCTTTCTGAGATGCTGTGAGAAATCTGGACAGCAAGGCCATTGTTAGCACAATGCCGTGTCTGTCCACATGAGAGGGAAACAGGATCTGACTTAACCCTCACGTGTGGGGACATAAAGGAATTCCCAGGCCTCCCTCTACTGTGAGCCTGAGGCAGCAGACAGACCTGGTCTGGGGCTGGCTTGGTCACTTTGGAGTCGTGTGCCCGTGGCTACAGAGTTTTGTAACCCCGATTTCCTAATTTGTCAAAGGGACTAACAACACTATACATGTGTGGTTCTTTTTCCAGAACACCTGTCTTCAGACCCCATATTTATTGGAAAGCAATGGAGAGTGAGAATAAATCAATCATCCCACCAACCTTGGTCTCATTCAACATTCTATACCCGAAGAAAGTGCTTATGCCAGAAAGTTCTCTGACTTTGGAAAGCTGACAGACTCACTGGGCTCATTTTACAAGATTCCATTCGTGTGACACACCCGCTATCAGAGTTCTTTCCCTTAAATGAACTGCTATGGTCGGGAAGAGCTCCTGGAGAAGGAAATGGCAACCCACTCTGGTATTCTTGCCTGGGAAACCCCATGGAAGCCATGCCCTAAAGTTTGTCCTAGAAAGAAGCTTTCTCTTACTTACTAGTACTTCTCCCAGCCACAAAATAGCTAATACCTTCCCTAGGCACCCACCCCACCCCATGGCAACTTCTACACAGAAACTGGTACTGGGTCCCCTAAACCCAGCGCATGCCCAAAGCCATCCTTTATCTTTCTCCCGTTTCTCCAGCTGAGCTGCCATGGGAAGCAGTTAAAGTGATGAGAGAGTGGGATGGAGGCTGTTTGACAGGAAAGTCCTAAGAAAATTCAAGAGCTGAGTCTGCGAGAAGACTAGTGTTCCTGAAAAGTTGCATCACAGGCTGGCTGTCATCACAGAGAAATTGACTGACAGCATCAGATCCACTCCCTACCCAATCCGCCTTGACTCACGAGAGGCTGACATGCTCAGTAAATCTTGGCAAGCTCCTTTTTTACAGAGACCTTTGGACAGTAAGGGTGCACTAAGCTATGCTAATTTCTTTCTGAACATAATAGATGGAGCAAACACAATTACTTGCCTGCATTTCATTTTGTATGTAAAGAAACTAGAGTGTAATTAAAATCACTTTAAGTGAATCTAGTAAGTTATGAAAAGTTATAGCCAGTGAGGTAAGAGTGTGTTCTTTGGTAACTAGAACTATTTAACCAGGGGGCAGGGCTCCTTTCATACGAGACTGAAAAAAAAAATCTTAATTTGTCTGAGGCAAAAATTCCTTGGCTTATGTTTCTAAGAAAACCCAGCAGAGAATGTGAAACTAGAGGAATGGAGGTTTCCTGAGTCATATAAGAGATGCGCTTACTGAGGCCTCCCCCGTGTGCCAGGTGCTGGCCTCAGCGTTTTACCTGGGGATCATCCACTTACTCTCAGGACAGCCTATGCTATAAGGAAGGTGCTGTCGCCCATTTTACAGATGAGGAAACTGAGCCCCTTGGAGCCAAAACTGAAATCCAGGCAGCTGGACCCTGTGCCCTGAAACACTGCACTCTTTGCCCTAGTAGCTAAAAGGCAGGCAGGTTACTGAGGATAAAAGTTGGGTCTTAATCATTATGCAAAACACAGTAAAGTGAAACGTTCACAGAGCCCTGAATGGACCCTGAGAGCTGAGGTGCCGAAGCTGCTGAGCTGTAGTAATGTTGCCTGCAAGAGTCTGGATAAATGTTGAACTGAAATCAAGCATCATTACACGAGTTGTCAGGCCTGTCTCCCTGGTTTACTGACATTTTTCTTATTTCTTTGGTCTTCAGCTGGGTAAACCACAGAAAATGCATTTTCCTTGAAAAAGATTACCCAGATCATGGAAAACTACAATTAAACATGTGTGAAGCGATCCTGCTGGCATTTAACTTAAAATCCCAAGATGTGTGTTCCGAGGCTGGAGGTGGTCAGCACGGCTTGACCTCAGTGCTCACTTAAGGGGCGCCCTCCCCTGTGGCCCCTTCTATCCTGCCCACCCTCTGACCACCCCCTGGTGAAGCACGGATATCTTCGAACTGAAGTGGAGGTTCTAACTGTGACACTCACTGCCCCCAGAATACACAGGACTCGGGTGAGCAAACGGCCTGTCCAGAGTCTACCCAACCTGGCCACAGGCGTGCCAGCAGGAACGCAGGGTGGGTGCGGGGCTGGGCTCATGGGCGTTCAGGATGGCAGGGGTGGGGGCTGCTGCTAGTGAGGTTGAATCAGGCACCTGGCACTCTCTGCTCCCACTGCTGGCGCTCGCAGCCCAGCCAGCCCGGCTCACTCCTGCCGGTTCTCTCAAGCCTGTGGAGGTCAGGATAAAGCCACTACTTCAAGAATAAGAGTTTGAGGTTTAGAGAGGATGAGTGATCTGACAAAGGGACAAAGGTTACCCTGGAAGTGATGGCATCAAATTTAAGTCTAGTATTTTTTTTTTTTTTTAATATTTATTTGGCTGCACCGGGTCATAGACACAGCGTGTGAGATCTTTGATCTTGGTTGCGGCGTTCGAACTCTTAGTCGTGGCGTGTGGGATCTAGTCCCCTGACCAGGGATCGAACTCCTGGTCCCCTGCATTGGGAGCACAGAATCTTAGCCTCTGAACCACTAAGTCTAGCTCTTGATCACCGTATCTCGGCCCAGCAGGGACCAGGGGAGAGGACAGGGAGACAGAGGGGTACTGTGTGAGCGCGTGAGTGAGGAACGTGGGTTAGAGGTTTCCTCCGTGTGAAGACAGATAGAAGGCATGTCTTTGGCTCTACTTGAAAATGCATCTTGCTTGGCAGAAACTTGGCTTGCTAAAAAAAAGTCCCAAAGCTCACCCTCGAGGTACTGCTCTCCTGGCGATGTGTGAGCTTTTTCTGCCCTACTCTGGTGCAGCTGGACTCAGTGTCTCTTGGGCGGGGACACTTGCTCGTTGCCTCTGCTGCTAAAGAGCCCACATTTGGGACAACTGTGAGGTTGGGTCAGTGGAGGCAGCTAGGAGGACCCAATCACTCACAGAAATCCCTTCAGGAGGACTTGGAAAACCGGGAATTGAGGAGATAACCTCTCCTAAGATCTAGTGGTTGTTATTGTTCAGTTGCTAAAATGTGTCAGACTCTTTGCGACCTCATGGGCTGCAGCCCTCCAGGCCTCCTTGTCCTTCACTATCTCCCGGAGTTTGCTCAAACTCACGTCCATTGAGTCGGTGATGGTATTCAACCATCACTTCCTCTGTCATCCCCTTCTCCTGTCCTCAATCTTTCCCAGCATCATGGTTTTTTCCAATGAGTTAGCTCTTCACATTGAGTGGCCAAATATTGAAGCTTCAGCACCAGTCCTTCCAGTGGATATCTAGGGTTGATTTCCTTTAGGATGACTGGTTTTATCTCCTGGCTGTCCAAGTTCTAGTGGTAGGTGGGAGCCAATACTTTTAATTTCTTCTCACTGATATTTAAAAACTTAAGTAATTCCAAACTATAAGCTACATACAGAAAAGGACACAAAATAAAGCTATGAAATGAAGCAAACAACCATGGGGTCAGGAAATAGAACATTTCAGCATTTCCAGAATCCTTCTCACGCCTCTTTCTTTCATCCCCCCTTCTTCAGGCCGAAGGTAACCACTCTCTGACTTCTGTGGTAATTATTTCCATGCGTTTTAAAATAATTTTACCTATCAGACATTCATTCCAAAATACTATCATTGAATTTTGCTTCTTTTTTATACATCAATAAATATCTGTTTGAAATATTATTTCATCTTATTTCCTGTATTGACTTTTTAGCTTTCCCCTCTTTGTATTATGTTTTGCATTGGTTACTGTAGCGAAAATTATATTATGCATGTTTAATTAATCACAGTCACATTGGAATTTATATTGTATCACTTCAGATAAAATGTAAAAACTTTGCAATGGGATAAGGTAATTTCTCCCCATTCTTTGTGTTATTGCTATCTTAAATTTTACTTGTACTTATTTTTAAAATTCCACAATACACTATCGTGATTTTGCTTAAAATGCTCAGTTGTCTCTTAAAGGAATTTTAAAACACTATGTTATATTAACCTGTGTGTTTACCATTTCTGGGGCTCTTCACTCCTTCCTTAGATCCAAGTGCCCATTTAGACTCACTTCCCTGCCACCTGAAGTTTTGTGAAGTGCAGGATAATTGGCAAGTGGGTTCTTTCAGTTTTTTTTAATTCAAAAGCCTTTATTCTGCCCTCATTTTTAAATGATAATTTTTCTAGATTTATAATCCTGGATTGCTGCTGCTGCTGCTAAGTCACTTCAGTCGTGTCCGACTCTGTGTGACCCCATAGACGGCAGCCCACCAGGCTCCGCCGTCCCTGGGATTCTCCAGGCAAGAACACTGGAGTGGGTTGCCATTTCCTTCTCCAATGCATGAAAAGGAAAAGTGAAAGTGAAGTCGCTCAGTTGTGCCTGACCCTCAGCGACCCCATGGACTGCAGCCTTCCAGCCTCCTCCATCCATGGGATTTTCCAGGCAAGAGTACTGGAGTGGGGTGCCATTGCCTTCTCCAATCCTGGATTAGCAGACATTTTTCTTTCAGCATTTTAAAGATGTTAATTTATCAAGAAATTTATGTTATCGTCATTTAAAAAATATTTTGACATTAAAAATTGTAAACTTTTCAGTATTTAAAAAATGTTTTATTGTCTTCTAGCTTTTATTTATTTTTCTGATGCAAAATCAATGCTGTTCAAATCATTATTTCCCTTTAATGTCTTCTTTTTTGTATTAATTACTGTGAAGATACTGAGCATTATAATATATTCTTAAGATATAATTAATTACTATTAATATCATAATATACATTAGTGGGTTGGTAGCAGAAGGGAACTTTTACTTTTCCCTTCACACCCATCCAGACTGCTTCACTCAAGCCCATGCCAAATTGGCCACTGGAGGCATTTGAGTTTGTACTCTTGGTGTTGGCAAAAGAGGACAGAAAAACAAGGAAGGCATGGTTAATTCTATCTGTGAAGATGAGCAATGAGAAGACTTTTGATGAGTTTGGAAAATGTGAAATGGACCATGAAGTTAGCAAGACTTTGGCACTGCTTGGGATGTTCCTGTGGTCAATTAGGCAGGTCAGGCTTCCTTGCTAGAAACCTGACTGATGCCCTGGACATCCACATCAAACACCAGATCCAGTGAATGACCCCCAAGAACCTCTCTAGTCCACATCCCGTTCTCCCGTCTCCACCCTCCTGGCGTAGGACCACGCTCGCTTTACCTGGAGAACTTGTATTCCTTCTTAAGGCCTTGCTTTTCAAAGTGCGGCTTCCAGACTGGCAACACTAGCACCTGGAGTCCTTACACAGGTAGGATTTCAGGCCCCATCCTGTGCTGTGCTAAGTCGCTTCAGTTGTGTCTGACTCTGTGCGACCCCATAGACGGTAGCCTGCCAGGGTCCTCTGTCCACAGGATTCTCCAGGCAAGAGCACTGGAGTGGGCTGCCATGCCCTCCTCCAGGGGATCCTCCTATCCTAGACCTACTGATTGGAGATCTTTCGATGAACAAGATCTCAAGATGATTTCTAAGCACATTTAATTTTGAGATGCATCCTTACAAGTCAGTGGTTCTTGAATTTGTCTGCACATAACCCCCTTACTGGGGGTGTGTTAAAAAATTCTTTAATCCCTCTCTACACCCAGGCCAGTTGAATCAAGTCTCTCCTGGGTAGGACCAGCCACTGGAGTTTGTGAAAATCCTGCAGATGATTTCAAGGTGCAGAGAGTCAGTGCCTTAGGACAGGGGTTCTCAAAATGGGCTATGTGTTTCACTCACCAGGAGGTTTTGTGCAACTGCCAAACCCAAGCCACCCCCAGGCCGGTTAAGCCTCAGGGCCCATTGGACACAGGCCTTGACAATTGTGAAACTTTTTAAGTGACTGCCGTGTGCACTTAGAATTGAGGGCCAGTGCTTTAGGGCTCAGCCAGGCGTCTCTCCCTCCTGGAACCCCTCATAATATATCTTCTCCCCGAAGGATGGGTCAGGAGCCCTCCGCAGAATTCCCACAATGTCCTGCTCCTGCCTGCAGTCTGTCTCTACGCAGTGATCTGGGATGTGTCTGTCCTCACCCACATCAGGAGGCTGGGAGCTCCTAGAGAGTAGACATTTCTTCGATTTTCTTTGCCTTCCTTGTGTCTTTCACAGTGCCTGCATATAAAATGTACCTGAGAGATTATTATTATTATTGTTTTTGTTATTCTTCCAATCCTATGGAAGAATGGTTCTGTGGTCAGGGCTGTGGTGCAGAAATCTCCCCCTGGAGCAGTGGATGTTCAAGGTGAGGAAATCCGGGAGGCAGGCAGGGAGGCTAGGAGGTGACAGAGGACTAAATGACGGTGGTGGCAAATGCAGGCACCAGAGAGGGCCCACTGAGGAGGACATCATATGGTAGAACTGAGGTAGGAGATAGGTCAGCCCCCGAGGCAAACAGCTGTAGCTGGTCCTCTGTGGACTGATAACTCCAAGACGAAAAACAGCAGGGCCATGGTGGGATCAGGCTGGGTCTTGCTCAGAGAGAAGAGACTGCTTATTTCTCATTCTCAACGTTAGGAGACTTCCCCAACCATACATGTGCAGAAAGGCTCCTTGGAGGTTAGAAAGGGAAGGGGGCACCACCGCGTAGTAAGTGATGCTAACTACATACAGGCCTTTGCAGTAGAATCCATCCTGGCTAAGAGATGCATGTGCACACATGAGAGGATCCTGAGATACACCAAGTTCGGACTCTGAATCAGGCAAAGCAAGATGATTGGCCAGAGGAAACCCAGAAGACATGCCCCATATAAGAGATTTAAACTGCCAGAAGGGCACGATTCTCTCTGTAAGTCCGCTCATGTGTCTATCTACACATACTAGACTTGTTTCACAACTTTCTGTCTTTGTGGGAATTCTTTTCCACAAAGCCGCAGAGCCAGGGCCTTGTCACTGACCACTGGTCTAGTGGCTAGGATTCAGGGCCTTTCCTCTGAGACCTGACCTCCATCTCTGGCCGGGAACTGAAGCCTTGCTTCAAGCTGCTGCAGGCTGAGGCCACTCAAGATCAGAACCAGGAGGAGTGTTACTTTGCTGGGAAACTGTAACTAAACGGTAGAAATGTATTGACTCATGGTTCTGGGGGCTTCAAGTCCAAGATCAAGATGTAGGCAGGGTTGGTTCCTTCTGAGCTGCAAGGAAGCCTTTGTTCCACGCTTTCCTTCTAGCTTCTACTGGTCCACTGGCCATCCTTGGTGTTCCTTGGCTTGCTGCACATTGATCTGTCAATCTCTGCCTTCATCTTCATGTGGAGTTCTCTTTATATGTGTCTCTGTGTCCAAATTTCCCCTTTTTATAGGGATGTGAGTCATATTGGATTGGGGGCTCTCCTCCTCTAGTTAACCTCATTGAAACTAATTACATCTTCATGTGTGCATGCGTGCATGCTCAGCTGTGTCCAATTCTTTGAGACCCCATGGATTGTAGCCCACCAGGCTCTTCTGTTCATGGGATTTTTCCAGCAAAAATACTGGAGTAGGTTGCCGTGCCCTCCTCCAAGGGATCTTCTCAACACAGCAATCGAACGCACGTCTCCTGTGACTCCTGCATCACAGGAGACTCTTTACCTCTGAGGCACCAGGGAAGCCCTAATTACATCTTCAACAACTGTATTTCCAAATAAGTTCATATTCTCAGACACTGGAGATTAGGATTACAACATGGGAATCATTTTGGCGGTGGGAGGCACAATTTAACCTGTAACTGCAGATATAAAAATTCTTGTGTGAACTGTGTCACGTGCAAGGACTTGGAATTCAGGAATTTCTGTTTCTCCAGTTCAGAGATAAACCAAATGTTTGCTGTGAAATCAACACACCAGTTCCTAAGCTTTGGGCAAAATTGCAACTTATACAAAGGAATTCTGGAGATGTTGACAAAACTGGAAAAACAGATGTCTCTAGCCAACGTGAGATCCATGTGAGCTGAGCGGAAGCTTGGGAAATTCAGGTGAACAATACATAAATAACGGGTCTGGGTTGTTTTTTCACTTGCTGTCTACTTTCACTGGCTAATTCACTCCTGATGCTTTTGGCAGACTTAATGCCCTGAGATTTCACAAGTGAACATTTACAGGATGACGGAGAAGCAGAGAGATGATTTAAAACAACCGTATACATGCTCCTGACAAATTACACTGGATTTAAGTCTCCCCGCCTCCCCACCTCCCTTTCCTCCTTCCTTCTCCCTTCTTCCTTCCTTCCTCACACTGCTTCTTTTCTATTTATTCTTTTCTTTCTTTCTAGGATCAATTGACAGCTCCTGCCTTCACTTGTTAATTGCTCTTTAGTGATTTTGTTTGCAGCAATTAACTGTAGGGCAGGTTTGGTAATTCGTTCTGTAATTAGAAGCACTTCTGATTAGAAAGGTGTTTCCTTTTCCTGTATTAGGAGCTGTTGCCTGCATTCCCTCAAAAAAAAAAAAAAAAAAAAAGCCTGTACTTGGCTGGGGGTGGTTAGAGGGGAGTCACCAGCTAAACACAATTCACAGCAGAAAAGGGGCCTTCAGCTAAGGAAGGATAGCACCTTGCATTCTGCTTCCAGAATCCTCTTTTGCAGCTGCGAGCAGATCTGACAAGCGTGGAGGGCTGCTCTCCCAGTTAATAAGTCCCAGATCTCGGGCGGGCCCCTCCTGCACCTTTCCAGTCTGCAATCTGGATAATGTTATCCAGGACAATTCAATGCCTGCCAGAAAGGGATCGTCTCCCAAAAGGTTGTCTGTCTGCTGTTTTTCCTTTTTTGGGCCAAAGGGACTTTCAGGAATTTATTATTATTTTTTTAAAATATAGTTTATGTTCCAAATGGGAACACCTGTAATCTCTTGTCAAAACAAAAGTTCAAAAAAACCCCCCAAACCCCAGAAACTCCCAAACCTATGAATTGTCTTCTTTAAGATTCTCCATCTGTCTTCCCAGACAAAAACCACACACACACACACAAACACACACACACCCTAAAACCACACACACACATACACACACACACACACAGACACACAGCCTTACAGAGTTGAAATAAAACCCAAGTGAAGATCTCCAACTGGAAACAGTTGCTGCCTGCGGATCTTATCCATGGGATCAGCTTGGAAGAAGTTGGGGGTTGTGTTTGTAATCTGTTGTTACCAGAAGTCGGGCTTCTGGGAAGAAATAAAAGGATCATAGGTTGTGATTTGCTCTTCTGCATTTTTGGTCTTAACTTCTTCTTTTCTTCCTGTATCTTTGAGGGCTCTGGATTTTGAATCCACACCAGAGGGCCTACTTTCAAGGGGCCAAGAGGAGTTTGGGAACACTCTTGCTGGTTGGATTGGTGACTAGTGGCTGGGCTCCAACAGCTCTGCAAACAGTAAGGCTATTTTCTGTGCCTCCCTGTCTCAGGCCCTGTGGTCAGCCCAGTGTGGACTCAGAGGTTCAGATTCATGTGTGGGGTTCTTCCGGTCTGCCCAGAAGTACTCTGAACACCCCAAACAAGCAAACATCTCAGCTCCAGGTCTGAGGAGGGGATTGTCTTTGAAGTGGTTCAATTAAGGTATGATACATATTCAAAATTGCTTTTTATTTAAAAAAATTTCTCATGAGTTTGGTACTCTATTTCTTCATATATCTATTTTGGTTTTAGGACTAAAGCTGAGCTTTTCTGCCAGATTTTTGATTAAAATTGATGTTTCCATGCAGATGGTGTGCATGTCCCCTAAGACCTGGAAATGGGCAGGTGTGCAGAACTGACAAAGAGCATCTGGAGGGAGGAAACAAACACATCTAAATTATCATCAGATCTGAGCTGCCTCACAGAAGGGACTCAGGAACCCTTTGGCATCCCTTTGGGAAGATGGCTGCCTCAGACGCTTCTGTTCCAAAGTCTTGTTTCCAGAGGAAACTGTGACCACCTGGCTTCCTAGCAGGGGACTCAGTCTACCTGGCTGTGGGGTTGCTTTGTCCTTCTCAGTTCACTCTTGGAGTCTTGGAGCAGAGGTCTTGAAACAGGAGGAACCCCCTGCTCCCCACAAAACCCTGCCATGCCCCCAGCCAGTACCACGGAACATCTAATGTCAGATAGAACATGCTCCTGTTGCAGGCTTATCAAGGAAACCTAAATGTCTGGGGATCACTTAAGTCTCTGAGCAACAAATGGAGGATGCTTGCGGACTTGGAAAGAGTAGCTTGCCCACGTGTATACTCCCTTAATCTCTGACAATCCACAGCGCTGGGTTGAAAAGACAATTGGTATTCTCTCTCCTCTTCTCCTCCTTCTGAGGTTTCCTTCCATGCAGTGATGTGAAGAGTAGGTAAAGGGGGCCCTCATGGACTCTTGGACACAGTTGATTCATTGGGATCATCGTGAAACCAGAGGGAGAAAGGCACCTTACCAGGAAGTGTTGAGCAAGCCCTCATGGACTCTTGGACACAGTTGATTCATTGGGATCATCGTGAAACCAGAGGGAGAAAGGCACCTTACCAGGAAGTGTTGAGCAAGCAAGCTCAGTGGAAGTGTTTTGTTTTGTTTTGTGTTTTTTTTTTTTTTACAGTTAAGACCCTCCTCAGAGAAAGACTCTCCAATTTGCACATGCTACTTCCCAAACTCACTTCTCCCCTCTCACTTTGTCTATAATTCCTGCTTCTTCATGGAAACATACTCTTCTTGCTGACTGAGTTATGTTCTTTAAATTCCACTCTCTCAACTCCACTTTTACCCAAAATATCACACACAAGATATTTCCAGATATACCTGTCTACCTCCAGGGCCACTTAGAAGATCAAATGTTCTCAAACATACTTAATCTAAAGCTTTCCTCTCATTTGAATGGCATGCATTTCCCCCTTTAATCAGTGCTACTAACGGGGTTGGCAAGAATTCTAGGAAAAGTGCTAAGATCCCAAGAGCATCTGCATTGTTACTGCACAGATCTAAGTCCAAGTGTGAGCTCTGCCACCACAGAGCTATGAGGCTAGAGGTCTCAGAGCCTCAGCTGTTACACCACAAAACTGAAGATAATAATAATGCCCTCATCACAGGGGTGTTGAAAGGATTAGGTAAAGATGACAAATGCTATTTCTAGCATGATATCTGTTACCTCCAAACTTCTAAGCAATTTGAGTTCCTCTATTTCTTTGGAGGAACTAGCTTGCTAAACACATAAAGCCCCACTCCCACCAAGAATCTGTTTAGGTTTGGGACAGAAACCCATTGAAACCAATGGTTTAGGGACTTGGCACATTTTACATAAATAAATGAGTTTGGATTATATCCTCATTTGCTAAAAGCCCAGCAGATCTCACTGTTGTTGGGCTTTTATAAAATAAATGAAGGACTTATACTGAGGAAGGCAATGGCAACCCACTCCAGTACTCTTGCCTGGAAAATCCCATGGACGGAGGAGCCTGGTGGGCTGCAGTCCATGGGGTCGCTAAGAGTCGGATATGACTGAATGTCTTCACTTTCACTTTTCACTTTCATGCATTGGAGAAGGAAATGGTGACCCACTCCAGTGTTCTTGCCTGGAGAACCTCAGGGACAGGGGAGTCTCGTGGGCTGCCATCTATGGGGTCGCACAGAGTCGGACACGACTGAAGTGACTTGGCAGCATACTGAGGAAGAAGTGTGTGAAGAAAATACGTGATCTAGATTTTAAAGCAAAAGATCGACCTTGAATGAAATATCCAGAGTTGACATACAATATCTGCATTGTTCCACTCAGGGTTCTGATAGACCTTCATCTCGCTTCAATCAATATTTCCATAAGTCTATTGGAAGGACTGATATTGAAGCTGAAACTCCAATATTTTGGCCACCTGATGTGAAGACCTGACTCATTTAAAAAGACCCTGATGTTGGGAAAGATTGAAGGCAGGAGAAGAAGGGGATGACAGAGGATGAGATGGTTGAATGGCATCACCGACTCAATGGACATGGGTTTGGGTGGACTCCGGGAGTTGGTGATGGACAGGGAGGCCTGGTGTGCTGTGCGGTCCATGGGGTCGCAGAGTCGGACACAACTGAGCGACTGAACTGAACTGGTAACAGTCCTTCCTTCTCTCATCTAGTCTTGAACCTTCACCAAAGATCTTAGTAAAACCTGTTAGAGAATTGTTGTGAGAATTAAATGACAAAATGGCAAACACTTAGCTGACATCATCAGCAAATGTAGCTCTAATTATTTCTGCAACTTGAAATAGAAGGTGAAGAAAGCAGAGCTAGATTGTGTTAAATGTAGGCTCCTAATTATCTTGATTTCCTCTGATCAGCAATTCTCAACTGAGAAGGGTTTTTCCTCCAGGAGACACTTGAAAATGTCGGGAGACTTTCTTTTTAAACTTTTTTTTTGTATTGAGGAAGGGAATGGCTTACCCACTCTAGTATTCTTGACTGGCGGATTCCATGGACAGAAGAGCCTGGCGGGCTAAGTCCATGGTGGGTCCCAAAAGAGTCAGACATGACTGAGGTGACTTAGTACGCACACATGTGTGGGAGGAAAAGATTTTTCTTTCTTCAGTAAATTAGAGCAGTGATTGCAAGTCCTAGGTTTAGCAAGTGTACCTACCCAAGAAAATATACAGAGCTTCATAAAATTGTCTTTGATCTTAGCAGCTCAGCATTTTTTATTATGATAGTGACAGACTAGGCCTATTTTTATGCTTTAATAAAAAACATCTTGCTGAAAAGTTTAATGTGTTTTTTGAGAAACTAAACTGCTCTAAAAATAAAGTATATTAAAAAATGTCTAATGTGCAAAAGAAAGTCTAATAGAAAAGTGATGTTGCTCAATGGAGATTTGTGATCCATCTTTGATTCTTTTCTAAGTGAAGAGTTATGGTCATATGAGTTCCAGGAATAAGACTTATTTCAAATAGGATTATTCAGATTCTTTACATCTTTTCTAATCATTGGATTAGCTGGAAAATCTCATTTGATTTAATCGAGTATGGAAGTAAAACCCACAGCTATCATACTCTCTGTGTGCGTGTGTGTGCTAAGTCACTTTAGTTGTGTCCCATTCCTTGAGACCCCTGGCTACTCTGTCCACAGAATTCTCTAGGCAAGAGATCTAGAGATCTCTAGGCAAGATCTACTGGAGTAGATCACCATGATCACCATGCCCTCCTCCAGGGGATCTTCCAGCCCCAGGGATCGAACCCACGTCTCTTGTGTCTCCTGCATTGGCAGGTGGGTTCTTTACCACTAATGCCACCTGGGAAGCCTATCATACTCTCCAGGGGATTACAAATCTTGAATATCTAGGTCAGATTAAGTATGTGTTCTTAATTCTTTTGCTACACCTCTCACAATTCTGCACTTACTACTTTGTTGATCACTTGACCATCTTAGGCCTCAGTTTACCCATCAGAAAAAATTAGGGGTTAGACAAGAAGCCCCCCTAGTTCCTCATGATGCTGAGATTTTATGTTCTTGTGAAGAGTTCTTAAGTGTATATTCTAGTCGGGTTGGAGCAGAGATATATTTTTGGGTGCAGGTCACTATGTTGGTGGGAGGGACTTCTCAGGTGGCTCAATGGTAAAGTATCTGCCTGCCAATGCAGGAGCCACAGAAGATGTGGGTTTGATCCCTGGGTCAGGAAGATCCTCTGGAGTAGAAAACGGCAACCCTCTCCAGTATTCTTGCCTGGCAAGTCCCATGGACAAAGGAGCCTGGCGGGCTACAGCCTATGGGGTTGCAAAGAGTCGGACACGATTGAGTGACTGAGTATGCGTGCACACACACATGATGTAGGATCTTGTTGAAACATGAACATGCTGAGTGCTTGTGACCTCTAGGAGTTAGATCTCAGAAATTCATTAGGACCGCAAAGCTGTCAAGACCCGCTTTGGTCTCTCAGATCTCCACCAAGTTCCCATAGAACTGTCTTCCTCAGCACCTTCTCTTTTCCTCTGTTCCTCTGGCATCTGGGCTGTGAATGACTAGTCAACCTGACCCAGGTTGCTGCTGCTTTTTTTTTTTTTTAGTTTATTTAATTTTTAATTGAAGGAAAATTGCTTTACAGAATTTTGTTGTTTTCTGTCACACATCAACATGAATCCGCTGCTGCTTCTTGACTGTCGGCAAAGGTAACCTGTGAGGCAGGCTGAGACTCCATCTTGACCCGACAGGTCCTGGTTCCAGGAGTTGGGGAGGGGTTGGAAGCTGTGGCTGTTACCCGAGATGACTCCTGATTCAGGTCCCTTAGCTTAACGTGGTTCCTCATCGAAAGCTGGAGACAGGTGAAGGGGGAACACTTCAACAGAATGTAACATCAGATCTGGGGTAAGGCAGAGAAGAGAGCTCTGCAGATGGTTACAATAATCGCCCCTGTGAACACACATCTGGGCTATCCACACCCTGTGTACGCATCCAACCATGTGTATCCATGTCTCCCCATGTGGCTCTGGGCTTGGCCAAATAACTTGCCTTGGTCAAATGGACGCTAGTAAACATGACATAAGCAGAAGTCTGATAGGCCCTTGTTTCTGGGACTTTGTCTTCTTGGTACTCTGGGTCAATGTGGAAAGAGAAACCCAAAAAACAGCATCAACAGTCTGGCCATATTAGATCATCCCGCCCCGGCTGGGCCACTAAGTAACTGCAGACACGAATAACCCCAGGAAAGACAGCAAAAGAATGCCTCTGCTGGGCCCCACCCAAATTGCCAACCCACAGAATGGGGAGCAATAATAAATGCTTTGGGTGATTTGTTATAAGGAAATTGATTACTGACATTAGAGCCCACTGCCACTCTGCCGATTGCTTATGGGATCTGGAGCACTAGGAACACCGGCCCAGGCCTCTGCCACCCTCTCCCTTGTCATCTGCCCTTTCTTTGCTATGATTTGTGTGATCCTCCTCTGTTCTCCCTGAATGCTCTCTGACTATCACTCACTATACTGCATTCGTTTGCTTGTCCATGACCCTCCTTGGTCTGAGCACCTCAGGGACAAGGACTGTGTTCCTTTCAGCTGAATATTTCCAGGGTCTGGAGCCAAAAGTTGGTACTCAATGGGGAAATGGAGAAAGGGGTCCCGAGGCACAGTCATTTGTTCCTGTTACAGAAGAACTTGTAATGGCTGACCTAGCCTTGCTCCTGAAGACTTCCCAGTGTTCCAGCTGGCTCCGCAGTGAGGGATGGCGCACCAAGTCAGGCTAGGGAGCTAGTCATGGCAGTCAATCAGGTGTCTCCCACTGGTCCTCACCCAACTTCCAGTCTGACTCAGTTTCCACTTCATTATTGTTCAGTTGCTAAGTTGTGTTCAACTCTTTGCGACCCCATGAACTGCAGCACCTCAGGATTCCCTGTCCTTCACTATCTCCTGGAATTTGCTCAAACTCATGTCCATTGAGTCAGTGACACCATCCAACCATCTCCTCCTCTGTTGTCCCCTCCTCCTCCTGCTCTCAATCTTACACAGCATCAGGGTCTTTTCCAGTGACTCTTTGCATCAGGTGACCAAAGTATTGAAGCTTCAGCTTCAGCATCAGTCCTTCCAATGAGTATTCAGGGTTGATTTCCTTTAGAATGGACTGGTTTGATCTCCTTACTATCCAAAGGACTCTTCAGAGTCTTCTCCAACACCACAATTCAAAAGCATCAATTCTTTGGTGCTCAACCATTTTTATTGTCCAGCTCTCACATCATACATGACTACCAGAAAAACCATAGGTTTGACTATATGGACCTGTGTGGGCCAAGTGATGCCTCTGCTTTTTAATATGCTGTGCTGGAATCAAGATTGCTGGGAGAAATATCAATAACCTCAGATATGCAGATGACACCACCCTTATGGCAGAAAGTGAAGAGGAACTCAAAAGCTTCTTGATGAAAGTGAAAGTGGAGAGTGAAAAGTTGGCTTAAAGCTCAACATTCAGAAAACTAAGAGCATGGCATCTTGTCCCAGCACTTCATGGGAAATAGATGGGGAAACAGTGGAAACAGTGTGAGACTTTATTTTTCTGGGCTCCAAAATCACTGCAGATGGTGACTGCAGCCATGAAATTAAAAGACACTTACTCCTTGGAAGGAAAGTTATGACCAACCTAGATAGCATATTCAAAAGCAGAGACATTGCCAACAAAGGTCCGTCTAGTCAAGGCTATGGTTTTTCCAGTGCTCACGTATGGATGTGAGAATTGGACTGTGAAGAAAGCTGAGTGCTGAAGAATTGATGCTTTTGAACTGTGGTGTTGGAGTACATTCTTGAGAGTCCCTTGGACTGCAAGGAGATCCAAACAGTCCATCCTAAAGGAGATCAATCCTGGGTGTTCTTTGGAAGGACTGATGCTAAAGCTGAAACTCCAGTACTTTGGCCACCTCATGTGAAGAGCTGACTCATTGGAAAAGACTCTGATGCTGGGAGGGATTGGGGGCAGGAGGAGAAGGGGACGACAGAGGATGAGATGGCTGGATGGCATCACCGACTTGATGGATGTGAATTTGAGTGAACTCTGGGAGTTGGTGATAGACAGGGAGGCCTGCTGTGCTGCAATTCATGGGGTCACAAAGAGTCGGACATGACTGAGCAACGGAACGGAACTGAACTGAGGTATGTCATAGCTTTCCTTCCAAGGAGCAAGCATCTTTTTATTTCATGGCTGCAATCACCATCTACTGTTGCTTTAAATTCTTTGAAACTCCTAGCCTGAGTTGGTGCTTCTAGGTCAGGTCACGGCTCTCACCAAAGACTTGCCATCTGGCTCCAGCTCATTTGGGACTTCCTGTGCCAGGACATGAGCTCCATCCTCTGCCCTCCACCTCTTCCCATTCCCCATCCCTCCCTGTCCCCTGACCCTGTGACTTGGTGAGGGACTGTGTAGGGTCAAAGTTAAGTGACTTCACCACGGGAAGAAGAGTGATGAGGGCTGCTGTGTGCTCTCGACTCAGCTTTGCTTTATTTCTCTTCATTATTTTCACTTTTTCCTTCTTTGTCATGACAAAAAAGCAGTCCTCTTGTTAAGTTGCTTTATTTGAATGGTGGCCTAAAACAATATCAACATGGAAGACAATCACAAGGTTAAAACTAATAAATGGCCATAGAATTGTTCTACGTTTTAGGTTGGAAAGCCCCTCTTCGGTATTTATAGCTATAGGAGGCAATGGTTTTGCACCTAATCAGACTGAGAATGTCCAGAAGCTGATGGAATTCCTCTGGAACACTGAAGGATGGGAATCTGGCCCCATTTATACTAACATCATCTATTATCATTTCTTCAGATTTAAGGATCATGAAAATCTCATAAATGACTGATTTCTCTGGATTCATTGTAAATACATCTGTACAATTCCACACAATAAGATGGTCATATACAAAAACACACCCCAAAGACATACATTAAAAAATAAATAATACAACAAAGTAAACTAAGCCAAACAAATATGTTTTGCTTCAAAACGTGAAGTTTTTTCAATTTGAGGTTTGTAAGAATTAAAAGGAAGGCAGGATGTTTAAAATGTATGTTTTCAAAGACAAGTCTTCGTTTATTGTTGTTAAGTCATGTCCGATTCTTTTCGACCCCATGGACTGCAGCACGCCAGGCTTCCCTGTCCTTCACTATCTCCCAGAGTTTGCTCAAACTCATGTCCATCGAGTTGGGAATGCCGTCCAACTATCTCATCCTCTGTCATCCCCATCTCCCCTTGCCCTCAATCTTTCCCATCATCAGAATCTTTTCCAATGAGTTGGCTCTTTGCATCAAGTGGCCAAAGTATTGGAGCTTCAGCTTCAACATCAGTCCAACCAGTTCTAATTGAAGGCTTATTAGAATCTTAACTGTTTCATGGATCTTCAAGGAGACTGGATTTATTATTTATTTGAATCAGGGTTGGAAGAAGTGTTCAGATTAAAATAACAATCTCCATCACAAAAACTGAACATCTACTAGCAATGGCTCTTTTCAGAGGTAGGGAGTCAGCCTGAGCGCTTGCCCAAGCTCACTGAGACAGGAGTAGCAGAGCTGTGGTTTATAACCAGCTTGTATGAACTCAAAATGCAGTGACTTCTGCCACCTCCCCAAATTACAGTGAGCAATCTTTGGAAAATGCATCATCTGTATCCTGCTGCAAGGGACAAGTATGCCGTTTAAGAAACAGGCACTGGGCTTTTAGAGTAACTGTAATGTTGAGAACTGTCCTCTGTCCTTCTGTGAGGCCTTGAGATTGCTGGTATGATGTCTGTGGCAAAGAGAGCTGACTGTCCCCTCCCCAAATTCATAGGCCTGTCAACAGTACAGAGTGCTCCCTGGGAAGCAGCTACCCAGGCAGGGGTGTTATATGGTTCCCTGATGAGTGCGAAAGATGTTGGTGGCACCCAGGTGGCCGAGACGTGGTTAAGCATTGTTTATGCCTCCTACCTCCTGCTAGAAGGTGTCCCCAAGGCAGGCTTGGAAAGAACATGGAAGAGCCATCTACCTGAGTCCCTGCATAGACCTCTCTGGTCCACCCCAACCAGGGCCAAAGACATTGAAGTGGGTGAGGACTACTTTTCCGTTGTTAAGCCATTATGATTCGGGGTGTTCTTTGTTACAGCAATTAACTAATGTTGTTGTACAAGAAATATGCCTTTCTTTGAGTTTCCTTTAGGAGTGAAGGGTACATTGTGAGCTGCAGTGAAGTGGTCAGAACAGTTAGAGAGAAGGATGATGTACATCTTCATGTCCCCAAAGGGATTTTCAAGTTTTCTAGGTGATCAGAGCTGTATTGATGGCCAGACTTACTTTGACAGTGAGCCCGGGGTGAGAGGTGACACAGAAGGGGACCGTGGAGGTTGAGGGGACGGACGAGTCTAGGCCCAGTGAGGTCCAGATTCTTCTTCTCTTTTCTCTGTGGCCCCTTTAGTACATTTTCAGTTACATGAGACTATTAAGAAAGAGAGACTACTCTCTTTCTCAGAGGAAGAGAAAAGCGAACTCAAGTCAATGTCTGTAAAATAAGGGAGCGGGGGTACTCTTAAGGAATGACTTTTTGAAAGAGTGGAATTTGACATCTGATCATGCTGCCTGGACGAGGGGCATTTGCCTTTCTATTTTCGAAAATCTTGGGTTCTTCTCTGTAAAGGAAAAGACTAGGAGCGCATTTCGCCACCTCCCCCCGCCCCCACCTATAACATAAACTTCACATCCCTTCCCTTTCTTGTCAGGATGTGCTTTTCTGGCCCTGAGGTGATTGAATATTGATTCGGTTAAGAATGGAGAATGTCTCTCTGCTGAAACACTGCAGTTCCTCCTCCCTCCAGTCTTCCACGTAACTTCTATTATCTTTTCTGAAAATCAATGGAATTAAAAATGCCATGGATGGTTTATTGAATTTCATCTAAAGAACAAATAATACAGAGAAAAATGATGGCCTTATAACCCTGCAAATAGATAGCTGGGTATTCAGTTTTGCAGAGAAATAAAACTAATTGTTTAAACATCACTTAATGAGAACACTCTGTTTTGCCAGGGCAGTGGTAGGAATGAATACATCTTCATTTAATAATGGAAAATGCTGAGAATCACTCAAAGCAGTCTGTTGAAGTCACTGCATGCGATCCACAGCCATTTCTCCTGGCAACAATTTTGTTCCAAAGCCAGGTCTATTTCAGAGAATAACAATGGACCACTTACATAATAGAAGTCTATTTTCTATCATGCAGTTAATTTGTTAATAAAAACAGTACTTTATTCATTGATCTCAGAAATAAACCCCTGAAATTTTGATTCTTCTGTGGGGGGGGGCGGGTGGGGAAGTTCTCTGATTTTAAAAAAGAGCAAAGGGCAGTCTGCCTTTTCCTCCATAGATACCAAGAAGGAAGATGACTTTACTATAGCCATGTTTCACCATGAGGAAAATCGGTCTCAAAAGGAAGTCAGTCTTGTCGACAGCAAAGAGGAAAATCCTGGGCTGTAGCATTTCTCAATTTGGACGCTGTTGACATTTTGGGCCAGATCACTTTGTTGTACAGTCTGTCTTGAGCATTGTAGCATCTCAGGCCTCAATCCAGCAGATGCCAGCAACATCCCCACCCCTGACATTCAAAACTGTGTTCAGACATGGCCAGATATCTCCTGGGGAGAAAAACTGCTCTGAAGCAAGACTGTTTAGTAGAAACAAAATGTGAATCACATAAGTATTTAAAATTTTCTTGGAACCACATTAAAACCAGAAAAAGACACGAGTAAAATTAAAGAATGTAGCTTCCCTTGTGACTCAGACAGTAAAGAATCCACCTGCAATGCAGGAGACCCAGGTTCAATCCCTTGTCGGGAAGATCCCCTTTAGAAAGGAATGGCAATCCACTCCAGTATGCTTGCCCGGAGAATTCCATGGACAGAGGAGCCTGGCGGGCTATAGTCCATGGTGTCACAGAGAGACACAACTGAGTAACTAACACTTTCCCTTTCACTGGCAGGACAGTGACTAAGGGTCTGTGCTTCCACTGCAAGGGGGACAGGTTCGATTCCTGGTTGAGGAACTAAGATGCCACATGCTACATGGTGCAGTCAAAAAATCTTTTATTTAACCTAGTTTATTCAAAATGGAATTTAAATTATATAATCTATATAAAGTTATTATAACATATTTTGCATTCTTGTTTTTTGGAACTCTCTGAAGTCCAGTGAATATTGTATGCTTAAAACATATCTCATGTCTCACCAGCCACATTTTAATCACACAATGGCCCAATGTGGACAATTCAGTTCTAAAGTCACCAACAGGGGGACTTCCCTTACTTTTGGACTTCTAGTTCCATGTGTTATTAAATTTCCTTTTTTAAAAAAGGGCCAGTTGGGGTGGTACTGTCTGTTCCTGCTCACTGAATATATCCTAAATATAAACCCGTATGGCCTTTCTGGTAAAGCATTAAAAAACTCAAGATCGCTTTGCTAGCGTGTCTTCTTTTTCTTTTTGGATGTGGACCATTTTAAAAGTCTTTACTGAACTTTGTTAGAATGTTGCTTCTGTCTATGTTTTTGTTTTTTGGCAGTAAGGCATGTAGGATCTTCGCTCCCTGACCAGGGAGCGAACACAGGTCCCCTGCATTGAGAGGCCAAGTCTTACCACTGGACTACCAGGGAAGCCCCAGCGTGTCTTCTTTGTTATGCAGGCATTGACCAGTAGTAAGTTTTTAGTGTGCTATTAAAGAAGCAGGGGCATCTGACTGCATGTCCAGGGCCTGCAGACTCAGGAAAGCTTTCCTTGTCCATGAGCCCTGCTTGCTTCTCTGCATTTTCTTGAGTCCTTACATCATGGACTTGATCATCTGATGGCCATGCCTCGGCTTATGTCTTCTGCATGTGCAGCAGTTCCTTGATTGGGGCTCTCTACCATGGGCTCAGCTTTGAGTATCTCCCAGAGGCAAGAAGAGTGGAGACACATGAGGGATAAGAATTTTCCTCAAGCTTGGAAGAAGTGGGCAGAAACAAAGCATCTTTGCTGACTATAGCTGGGAACTGCAGTAAAACCAAAGGAAGGAATTCTTGCTGAGTTGTTAAAATCAGAAACCTACGGAAAATTTATAAGGAAGCAGATTCAGAAGACTGCAGGCTTGCATAATTGAAAACACTTTGGTCTTAGAACCAAGAGTTTTGCTCCAGAACTAGAAATGTTAGAAAGTCACATAGTCTATCCCCCTTCCCATTTTACAGATGAGAAAAGTCAAGTTTACAGGAGTTAGGAAACTTGCTCAAGTCTATGCAGTGTTTGTAACAGATTCAGAATCATAACCTGTTCTCCTGGCTCACGAAGTGTTTCTACCTCAAACTGCTGCCTTCTTTATTTCTTTAGAGTTTATTCAACTATATTCCATGCTCCCCAGCCACCAGGTGTTGGTATAAAATTAAAATTTTTCTTTGAAATGACTTTCAGACATACATAGCCGTTACGGAAATAGCACAGAATTTTCATGTTCTTCACCTGGCTTCCCAATACCATCTAACACAATGATCGCACAGTTACCCAAACCAGGAAACTGACATAACAGAACACTATTCATCACAGATCTTAAACAGATTCTACTGGTTCTTATACAGACTTCTTTTAAAAAAATTTAGCACAGGTTCTATGAAATTTTACCATACTTACATAACTACAACAATCAGCCCAGAGAACTGTTTGATTTCCACCCCCAAAACTTCCTTGACCTCTTTGCAGTCATAGCCTCTCCCCAGTTTAATTACTAAAACAATGAACGAACTGTCCTTCATCACTATAATTTCATTATTTTAAGGATTTCATGTAAAAATAAAGATACAGTAGGCACCTTGTCGAGACTGCCTTCTTTCACTTAGCACAATGACCAGGAGATTCATCCAGCTGGTTGCCTGTATCAATAATCTATTCCCTTTTATTGCTGAGTAATATTCCATTGTAAGGATGCACCAGACTGTTCTTTTTTTTTTTAAACTATTCCCCACCCCCAACCCTCAACACACTGCTCAGCTTGCAGGACCTTAAGTTCCCTGACCAAGGATCAAAACTGTGCCCCCTGCAGTGGAAGAGCGGACTCTTGACCACTGACCAGACTTTGTTTAACCAATCATCCACTGAAAGACAGTTAGCTTGTTTTCAGTGTTTAGTGATTTCTGAAAATAAGGTGCTACAGATATTTCACATTCTCTTTCAGTCATTTTCCAGTGCTGTAGGCTGAGTCTTAAAAATTATTTTCACCATAAGTCTTAGTTGCTAACAATCCTTAACTGGATGGCAGGGATGTAAAAAGGGAGAAACACAAGATGAAAATGGTTGATTCCCCAATTTGGGACATGTTAATGAGATTTGACTGACTGAGGGGCCATCTCCCCAGAAAAGAGATTCGTCATTAAGCTTCTTCAGACGGTCTCTAGATCAGCAGCAGCAGCAGCAGCACCTGGAAACTGGTTAGAAATGTAAAATTTCAGGTCCCAGCTTAGATCCACTGAGTCAAAAACTCTGGGAGTTGGTCCAGCAGTCTGTGCTTTAACTTTCTGAAAACACTTCAGTAAGGTAACAGCTGAGAAATTTCATATTTTCACCAAAACAGAGGCTGGGTCTGCATGGCTGACCATGAGATGCTGTTATTTCCTTTGGACTGGACAGCGCTGTTCTGAATTTCATGTATTTCTTTCTTTCTGTTTTGGCAGAGATTGCCTGGTGGGTTCAAATATTTCAGTACATTTTAGAACAAGCTGTGTTTTAAATGTTTCTATTTCCCCATTTGGACATCTCTAGTTCAGTTCCTAAGTCATGTCTGACTCTCTGCGATGCCATGGACTTTGCATGGACTCTTTGCTGCCATGGACTGCAGCATGTAAGGCTTCCCTGTTCTTCACTATCTCCCGGGGTTTGCTGAAATTCATGTCCATTGAGTTGGTGATTCTATCTATCCATCTCATTCTCAGCCACCCTCTTCTCCTTTTGTCCTCAATCTTTCCCAGCATCAGTGTCTTTTCCAATAAGTTGGCTCCCGCATCAGTCCTTCCAATGAATAGTCAGGGTTGATTTCCTTTAGGATTGACTGGTTTGATCTTCTTGCAGTCCAGGGGACTCTCAAGAGCCTTCTCCAGCACCATGTGGACAACATAGGATGATTAATGTGACTTCAGAAGCACAATGGGGACATTGTGTCGATCAAAGGAAGGAGCACATGGACAGGGCCATTTAGACCAGAGGATATATATCATTTGAGTGAATATTCTCATACCACATAAAAAGCTCTTCTATGGAAGGGCCTTGGAGTATTAGAGGGACCAGGCTTAGCCGATTTAATAAAATAAGACTCATCTTGGCCTTGGACACAGCAGAGAAGCAGGAGACGCTGTCTGTGCAGAGTGATTTGGGGTTCTCTCTTGTCCCCTGACCCCTTGCAGGAGTCCTGTGAGATTTCTACCCATTCGCTTTGTCTCACCTCCTCCAGAACTGCATCGAAACTTCACCTTTTCTGTATAAGTCATTTAAGCTCTTTCCTCTGCCAGGTGACACTGAATTAATTAGACAAGTGAATCCCTCAATTTCATTATACATTTGACAGGTTATCCCAAAGACAGGCTGTCACTCTGCTACATATTCCCTGCTTTTCTTTGGGAATGAAGTCATCACAGCAGAACAGTAAATGGTAGGTATTTCAGGCATGTTGTAGGAGACATATGGGTGATACTCTTCCCATTGGAATTATTTAAAATAGCTCTAATTACTACAGGCTGACAACTGGTCAGATCTCTCCTATAAATAGTTCTTCAGGATGTCTAGGATTTGTGTGTGTGTGTATGTGTGTCTTTAGTGGGGGTTGTTCTGAATGGGGGAGAAGCATCTGGATGCTTTATGTAGTATGTAAAGAGACTGTCCATCTTCAGGCGAGCTGTTCAGGGTGAGTTGTCGGCTTCAAATTAAAAGATACAGGTCAAGTTAAGCCTATCATTTCTGTTCATTTTTCCCCCCCTCATGCTTTCTGTTTGATTTTAATCATAATTCCTTTTGAATTCATTCTGTTCTATTAGCAAAAGACTCACAACGTGGCAGCACTCACAATTCCTACCCTGAAAGGTTTTCTTACAGGCATGGTACGGAGGCTGAGGGTCAGATGCCGAGCTGTGAAGACCGGCACATCGCAGGGGCCGGAAATATCGTGAGATGAGGGACCATCGCGCTTCCTTTATCCTAAGTCCTGAATAAACTTTTTAAGAAAGGCTCTTTGTGGTTTTTTGTGAATCCCAGCTCTACCTTTGCCCCTTTCCCCAGAGCACAGAGAGAATAGAAGGACAACGAGTCAGGGAGCTGCTTCTTAGGGCAGATTCTAATTTCTTTCTGTGAAGGCTGCCCTGAAATTCAAAGAAGCTTTATTATTTCATCCAATTTAAAAGTCTGCCCAGTGCTGAATGGGCAAGCACCTAATTTCACCTTTGGAGGCAAATGGGAAGCTTTTTGTGCTGAAAGAAAGGAGAGGAGAAAAGAGGATTCTGGAGGATAATTGAATGGAAATCCCTTCAAAGTGCCAGAAAACTGCTCACATCCATAAGGGATGGAACGAGGTCAAAATATATTTGTTAAAAGTGTGGGGCATGAAAGCCTTAATTATTTCTTTGGAAAGTCATGTCTTTTAAAGACTTAAACAAAAGCTTCAAGAAGGTAGGTGCTGGGAGAAATTGCCCATGGCTTTAGGAAAGGTGGAGCTGAAAGGAAAGCAATTACTGGTGAACAATAGTATATTAGCAGGGGTTATCTTCCAGACTGGGGGCCCCTTCATTGGGTCTGGGGTGAGATCCTGTAAAAGATGGCCTGGTGGTCTGCCTAGAAGTGGGCGGGAGAGGGCACAGGGTCAATCTTACCGTTCAGGCTAGGAGACCTTTGCTGACTTAAGGAGGGAAAGAGTCATTTTCATTTCTTATACTCTAAGGAAACCTTTATTCTCTTGGAGCAGAAAGGCCAGCTGCTGTGAATGCTCTCTGGATTTAGACAGATGTATATCCTAATTTCTAACCCCCCAGTAACTAGCTTTCTGATTTTAGGTGTTTTCCTTTATCCTCATCTTCTTCACTTGTAAAACAGGGAAAATCTGATGAAATCAGGTGATGCTGGGTCCCCAGAAGTGTCAGCCTCTGGTGTCAGTCTCTCTTCTGCTTGTCCTCTGCCTCCTGGGCAGGCTCCCCACCGCCCTGTAGGTTCTAGCTGGTGAACTCCTAATGAACCCACCCCTTTACCCCTGCCCAGTGCTAGCCCTGCAGGCTCTCAGCAGTCTAATTGCTAGTTCCGGGGACAGTCACCATCTTCTCATCCCTTCCTCCAGACCCTTATCTACTTGTGCTCTGGCTTCTCTCTGGAAGTTTCTAGACTAGGAAAGGATCCAGAATCACCCCCAATATTAACAGAGTCCTGGCAGGAGTTTGTATTCCTGTTCACTTCGTATCAACTGAGTTGCAGGGCAGTAGTTTTCTCCAGGGAAGGAGGTGTCCTGGCTGAAACAACTCATACCTAGCCTTTGGAATGTGCTATGTCATACAGAATTTCCCCAGAAGTCTTTTGATTTGTGTGTATTTTTATGTACAATGACTCAGCCAGAAATGTTAACTGGTTTCTCATCAATTGATTTTCATGGCAAGAATTGACCATCAGGAACCTTCTCCCCTCTTACTGATGGACCTGACCTTCTCAGACCTGGACTCCAGATAGCGGGCTGGATGCCAGGCTAACTTGGCTGGAGATTAACAGGGGGCAGTGGGATTGGGCTTCCCAGGTGGTGCTAGTGGTAAAGAACCTGTGTGCCAATGCAGGAGATGTAAGATATGTAGGTTTGATGCCTGGGTTCAGAAGATCCCCTGGGGGAGGAAATGGCAACCCACTCCAGTATTCTTGCATGGAGAATCCCATGGACAGAGGAGACTGGCAGGCTATGGTCTATAGGGTCGCAAAGAGTTGGACACAACTGAAGTGACTTAGTAAGCATGCACATTAGGGTTGGTAGAGTCTGGCTGGGGAGCCCCATTTTGAGTAGCCAGGAGATCTCTGAAAAAGTTATCAGACTTTGTTAAAAACAGCACATGTGGGGTTCCAAGTTCATGGGTGAAAAGATTTCCTGAGAGTTTCAGAGCCCATGATCAGCACCACTTTCTAGGAGACCATTAATTCAGGGACAAGGCCCTCCACCTCATTTTTTGGTTAGAAGAGTTTCCATAGCACATTCACACTTTGTGGGCATTGGTCTTCCTAGTCTCTCCCTAGAAAGTTGGATAGAGTCCATCTTTTTCTGACAAGAATTGGCAAGAACTGGCAACTATCTTCTGCTTTCTTGACTGGTCTAGTAAAGGAGGGTCTTTGAGTGATTTGACCCTTCAGCTCATTTGGGAAGACTCTGCATGCACATGATCTGGGACATGAGCACAAAACTTGTCCTAGAGGAACACTGGATGTCATGGTATGCTTGGACTTTTGTCAGAGGGAATAAAGAACATTAGAGCAGCAGCAACAGCAATTATGTCCCCCCTTTTGGGGCCCAGGGGGTATATATCTTCAATTCCTTGGCAAATCATCTCTTCTTAAATTGGTAGAACTTGCTTCTTGAGGCATATGCAAGCACTATGTGAAAAACCAGAATTTTCTTCCAACCAGAGCTCTCTCAATAGTAATGAGCTTCCTGCTCCAGGAAGTGTTCAAGCCCAAGGACACATATCAGTGAGATCAGAGCTGGACTGCCAGTGTTCTCAGGAGGCCGGGCAAACCAATATAAGTCTTCCCAGACCTGGTCACTCACTCATCCAGTCACCTTGAGAGCTTGTTGGTGATATATCTACTCCTAGACTTCAGAGCCTATGCAAAATCAAGATCTGTAAGGGCAGGGCCTGGGAATTTGCACTGTTAACAAACCTTCTCAGCTTTATCTCCTGAAAATTATGGTGCTGAATTCCCTCTTCATCTAAAACCCTAATACAGTATGTCCCTACATATGGACCTTCACGTTGTGAACTTTCAAAGATGAGAACATGCATTCAGGTGTGTGTAAATGGTAGCTTGCCCTCCGTCTCCTGTTGCTGATGACGCTTCAGCTCTACCATCTCTCACCTCCTCTCCCTCCTCCATCAGGAACTCTTCTCGCTTGTTCACTCGATGCCAGCCCCGTGTGCCAGATGTTGTACTGAAGTCCTGTACTTTTCAAGGTATTGTACTGTAAGATTAAAAATGTTTTCTTCATTGTTTGGTTTGTTTTCATGTATTATTTGGATGGAAAGTATTATAAACCTATTATGCTACAGTAATTAAAAGATGCTTACTCCTTGGAAGGAAAGTTATGACCAACCTAGATAGCATATTAAAAAGAAGAGACATTACTTTGCCAACAAAGGCACATCTAGTCAAGGCTATGGTTTTTCCAGTGGTCATGTATGGATGTGAGAGTTGGACTGTGAAGAAAGCTGAGCACTGAAGAATTGATGCTATTGAACTGTGGTGTTGGAGAAGACTCTTGAGAGTTCTTTAGACTGCAAGGAGATCCAACCAGTCCATCCTAAAGGAGATCAGTCCTAGGTGTTCTTTGGAAGGACTGATGCTAAAGCTGAAACTCCAATACTTTGGCCACCTCATGCGAAGAGTTGACTCATTGGGAAAGACCCTGATACTGGGAGGGATTGGGGGCAGGAGGAGAAGGGGACGACAGAGGATGAGATAGCTGGATGGCACCACCGACTGGATGGACATGAATTTGGGTGAACTCCAGGAGTTGGTGATAGACAGGGAGGCCTGGTGTGCTGCGATTCATGGGGTCGCAAATAGTCGGATATGACTGAGCGACTGAACTGAACTGAACTATATAGCCGATTGTGTTAGTTGGGTACCTGGGCTAACTTTGTTGGAATTATGAACATGCTGTCAGAATGAAACTTGTTTGAATGTAGGGGACTTACTGTAATACCAAATTTTGGACAAGACCACTGTCTAACTACAGTTTTTCATGAATCCTCGCTGCCTGAGATGTCCTCAGAGTTTAGAGCTGCTCTTTCAGTTCCCTCTGGACTTCCCTTGGGCCTACAGCTTCCTTCATGCTGTTCCCATCCCCTCTCCTGTTCATTTCCCCTCTTCCTTTCTCTGTACTTCCCTCTGCCTCCATGGTTTCTCCTCCTTTTGTCTCTCTTTCCAGGGTCAGCCTAGCTGACCCACTTAGGATCTGCCCCACTCCCTTTGTGATAGCAACACCTTCACATCTGTAGGTCAGAACTCTCAGGAACATCATTTCAATGCAGCTTCCACAAGTCTGACCTCTGTAACAACAGCAGGCCAGGCCCTTGGCTGCCTATAGGAACCGGCATCTTGGGGATGACCTCTGAGGTGGGCTGGCGACCCTCTGAGTTGTCTTCAAAACTAGGGAGAGAAGAGTTGGCTTCTTATTTCCATGGGTTGTTTTGCACTTTCATTCACATGTCTCTTAGCATAAAAAATTCTATGATCAGAAAGTCCCTGTGGGTTACTTTCTCTGAGAACTTTAAATATGGGGTGGTTTGGGTCACAAATGTCAGTAGTAAAAGGGAAGCTTCACAGAGGTTGTCACAGATAAATTGGAGTGTAGATTAGGTGCAGGAAATCAAGACACATCCTACCCTGTATTAGTCCCAGGGATAGAACCCGAGTCTCCTGAATCGCAGGCAGTTTCTTGTGGATTACCCCAGATTGAGTGAACACCATGTTGAGAGCCACAGCAGAGCAATATGACAGTGCAGTAACTGTGTAGTCTTCCTATAACTCAATGCATGGGTTTTATTGATTTTATTCACATTTTGGAAAAGCTGGATGTAGTTCTTCTCTTTTTTTGAGGTGCTGTGAGTTCTTGGGACCTGGGGGTGAGACCTTTTAATTTTTTGACATCGCTCCGAGTGAGGGAAAGAGCAGAGAGTTTGGAGGGATCCGAGGGTCCCATTTGTGACTGGGTTCCTCCAATACACGCCACTCGCCATCACCCCAGTGATCGGAGGAGTGGTTAATGGGTTTGCCACCTTGGCCTTGAATCCATTTATTGTGTGTGTGGGCACAGGAGTTGGTCCTCATGCACAGACATTGGTGACCCTGTCCCTTCTCTTCCAGGGCCGTTCCCACCCAGGTGAGGGGTGAGGCAGACAGAAGAAACAGAAAAGCAAAGGAGCCTAGCCGGGTGGGCGGCGAGACACGGCGCGGGAGGGCAAAGGACACGGCGCAGGAGAGGCAAAGCTGGGGCGGTCGCCAGGGCGGAAGAAGAAAGACAGTTCGCGCTGACTTTGTTTTTAAGGAATTGCAGTTAGCAGGAAAGAAACCACAACTGATGACAGCAAAGTATTGAGCTACGGAGAGCTAGGAACATATGTGTTAAGGGAAGGACAGCAGTGCGATTCCACGTGGCGGTGGGAGGGGGTGGGAGTTGGGGTGGGAGGATGAATGACGCGCCAGGGGTGCGCTGAACTGCCCATCCTACCTTTGTTAGTCCAAGGCCTTTTCTTTGCTTTTCTCTTCTACATTTGGGAGTTACAGAGCAATAAGACCATGGCTCATATTCATAATTTACACAGATAATTTATTGCAGTTTTGACCATTCTGTTACATGTCCAACAGCTGTGAAATCTGCGCTTTTTCCTTAAAGGGAAATTCTTGTGTTAGGAAGAATTGCTCTCCCAAACCCCCTCCGTGCGATGCTCAGAGTTCCTGCGTGTAGAGGAACAGGAGTGTTGTCAGGACAAGGAGCTCAGCTTCTCAGTTTATGGGTTGTTCAGCTCATAAACTCATCCTTGGTAGGATGCAAAGGGCCCCTGCAGAGTTCCCTGTTTCCCCTGGCAACCTCCTCTCTCTCTCTCTCTGTCTTTCTGAGTGATGGCTGCTCATGCTGATGCGACTTGGGAGGGGAACAGTTGCTGGGCAAACAAGGAGGAGAGAGGGCAGCAGTGGGCAGGGAGCCCTCCAAGGATTTCCTCTGGTCCCCAGAGAGTGTGGGGTCTGAAATGGAGGCTAGAGGCCCATGTGTTGTACCATAAAATTCTAGGAACGCTCCATCTGCACCGCAGGCCTGAGAATACCCGGCGTGACAGTGTATATAACATTCCTGGCTTATGCTTCTTAATACCAGCCTATAAAAATAACAGTCCAACTGGATGAGATCATGGGGAGATTGTGCGGGGCCATATGCCGTGGCCTGAGTTGGTGCTGACTGACAGTTGGAGGATAAGATTCTGGGACTTGTTGGTTTAGGAAGGAGAAGAAATCAGAGGGTGGGACTGGGGCCCGGGGAGTAGGAGAGGGAGTGAGGAAGAGGATGGATGAGCCTGTCTCAGCAGAAGAAAATCCCATCAATTAAAACATAATGGGGAAGGGGGCAAATACCATCATTCATTGGGCATCTACCATATCCCAGAGAATGTTGTTTTGTTCCATTTAATTCTCTGTACAATATGAGTTGCATAGTTAAGTCCCATTTTCCCAGTGGCAGAAAAGCTGTCTTGGTGACAGCTATCTGAGACTTGCCTGGAGGCTGTAAGTGGGTAGAGACAACACCCAGCCCCGGGGCTTCATGACCCCAAGGCTGGGAGCACTGCTGTGATACTGCAGAATCTCCTCAGGAGGAAGTCCATTTTCCTGTGAGTGAAACTCTCCAGTTGGAGTTGAGATGGCTGTTGGAAACTGATTTAATTGATTTTGTCTCCCTGGTGGCTCAGATAGTAAAAAAATCCGCCTGCAGTGCAGCAGACCTGGGTTTGATCCCTGGGTCAGGAAGATCCCCTGGAGAAGGGAATAGCAACCCACTCCAGTATTGTTGCCTGGAGAATTCCATGGACAGAGGAGCCTGGTGGGCTACAGTACATGGGGTTGCAGAGTGAGACACGACCGAGTGACTAACATTTCATTTCCGTATTGAAGTGAGCTGTTGCCTTAGGAGCCTGTGGATACAGCTTTTCTCTCTTCTTTCCAGGCTCCTGTGGTGGAGCTGGGCCATATGGACAAACACAGCTGCTGTTGGCTCAGGTTGTTGGAGGTGAGAGACCAGTGACAGGGACCAGTGGTCAGTCTCTTAGAAAAACCTCAGCTTCCCTAGGGGATAGTCCAGACAGACGGAGCTCTGACAGACAGACATGTACAGACCACTTCCCAGGTTCTGTCATGATTGGTAACCCCTGAACAAAACTCAAAGTAATTTAAAAACTTAGTTCAGTTGCACCTTTATATTATATATAGTCTAACAAAAATATAGCAGCACTGAGCATCTTCTATTATGTCAGATACTTTACATACATGATACAATTTAATTTTCACAGCAACTTTATCAGGAAGACAAAGTTGGCTCCATCTTATGGAAACCAAAAACCAGAGGCTCAGAAAGGATAAGTAAGCTGCTCAAACCAATACTACGATGATTTTGTTGCTTTGAGATTTGAGTTCCCTTTGTCTGATTTCAGAAGTTTTTTCCCTCACTGGTCCCATCTTGAGAGGCACCAGGGAGGATCCTGTCTCTGAATCACAGTGGGTGTGCTTTGGTTCAAATTGGGCTCACGATTGTATTTGTCACCAGCTTCATAAACTGTGTCGAGATTTATGAAAAAGCCCTGGAGGTCCAGCTGTTGAATGACAATGTTACTTAAGCTGGAAACAAAGATCTTTTCCTTTCTTCATTGAAAATGGCTCATGTTTTTAAAAACAAAATTACATGTTTGGTAACAGTTTTACTGAGCTTCCCTGGTGGCTCAGATGGTAAAGCGTCTGCCTGCAATGTGGGAGACCCAGGTTCGATCCCTGGGTTGGGAAGATCTCCTAAAGAAGAAAGTGACAACCCACTCCAGTATTCTTGCCTGGAAAATCCCATGGATGGAGGAGTCTGGTAGGCTACAGTCCATGGGGTAGTAAAGAGTCGGACACAACTCTTGAGCTATAATTCATAATCATATACCATATGATTCTCCCATTGAAAATGTACAATCCAGTAGTTTCTAGTATATTCGTAGAGATGTACTAAACCATCACCATAATTTATGAACACTTTTATTCCCCCCCAATATTACATTTTTAATCAGAAAAAAGAAATTCACATTAAACAAAATAGATAAATAGAAGAAGATCTCTCAATTTAACTTTTTCATTAAGGCCACACTTTCCTGTCTTTATGTACTGAAGATACAGAGCAGGGCAGTTCCAGTCATCCTGTGCATATTGTTTTATGTCTCTTTTGTAAGGTGTCATTTCCCATGTTGTTACTTTGGATTTTTAATAGCCCGTGATATTCTCTTGCATTAATGTGCAATAATTTACGAACTCACCCCCTTTTGCTAAACCATTGGTTTTTTTTCCTATCATAAACAATGTGGCAGTGAACATCTTTGCACGTGAAACTTATTTCCTCTGTTGAATATATTTCTCGGGGTTGCATTCCCAAGAGTGAAATTACTGGGTCAAAGGGTATGAGCATTTTATGTTCCTCTCTCCCTTCTCCCATGTTTATTCCCAAAGAGGTGACACTATTTTTCAAAATGAAAATATAGTGCATATATATATATATATATATATACACACACATATATATATAGAAAACATTATACATAAAAATTAATTTAATGCAAGGTTTTTGCTTCATTATGTAGGTTGGGGACAGGCAAAATCTATGGGGTCAAGCGTTGTCCGTTCCTTGAGAGCCCAGAAAGATTGTCCTTTTTCGTGTCCACCTGGTGACTTAAATAACTTGGCCATTTCCTTTAGAAAATGATTCCCATGGAAAATGATTCCCTCAACCTCCTGACCTTTTATTGGTTGCTGTTAGCCCGGGGCAGCACTTTGCTTCCAGCTGTTCTTAAAAGCCACTTCGCTAGCATTTAACCCTTTGATGGCTCACAGGGTTGACTGCAGTGGGGATGGGGAGAGACGCTTAGCAGGAAATAGGCAAGGGAGAATTTGCATGCTCTCACCACTGTGCCTTCAGGTCAGAACGAGCCAAATGTGAGACAGTCAGCTCTGGCTCAAAAAATTAGAACACGCTCTGACTTGTTCTCTTGTAAATAACAACAATTTGGAAGCGCTCATGCTGGTGACCTTCAATGTCCACACAAGAGAAGCTGTTAGGAGTGGGAGCCAGGCTGAACTGCTGAGAGGGATTTTGAGAGCTCTGGCATAGCATGTTTTGAATTTCAGGATATGCAACATTTTTAGGTGTCCCTTAAGACAGCCCCAAATGACTACTGGATTGAAATTTTGTATCAGTTCAGGTGCTTTGGGACATAAGCTGCGGAAAACCCACATGAAACCAACTGAGAAGATAACAGGAGTTTTTAGGTAATTGAAAAGCCCAGGGGTTTGATGTACAACAGACTGAATATTGTTCCTTCTCTTCCTGCTACTTTCCAAAGCATCGGCTCCCCACGTGGTCTCAAGATGGTTGCCAGGAACAGAGAGAGGAACTCATGCTTTCCTGCTAATGTTCAGCAGAAGAGGGGGGTTATTTCTTTCTTTGAACCAGAGGATCTAAATCCTAGATTGTACTGTGACTGGACAAACTTAGGTCACATACCTTTTCTGAACTGAGTGTTGTGTCTGGGGGTTGAGGTTATGCTGATCTGTGATTATGCTGATTTGTGACTCATGGTTTAGACCCATCAGGGTCCATTCCGATTAATCCCACCCAAACGGAGGGGGCTTCTGCTCTTGGAAGGGGGTGCCAGGGAGGGGGTGCCAGCTGTTGCTCCCTATAATTCTTTATGTCAGCCTTAGGTCTTTATGTTCAATCCCTTAGGTCTTAGATAAGGGATCATCCTGCCTTTGTTTGAACTGCTTAACCAGAAAACTTACGTGAGAAATCATTCTCTTCCCCCAGAATATGTGTGTGTTTGGAGCACGTGGCCTTGACCCCTAGGAGAAAAAATAAAAAGTATGTAGAAGATAAAAAAGGAAAACTGGGTTTTATAGATGTAAATTTTTATAATCAGACATGACTGATGGATTGGCAAATAAAAATAGGGGAACATGAAGAGTCAGACCAAGGTTTTGAGTTGGCAGAGGTTGGTAGAGGGGGAGGAAGCAGGCAAAGGGGATAGAAAAAGACATAACTTGAGGGCTATACAATTAAAACTTCATGCCAGCACATTTGGAAGACTCAGCAGTGGCCACAGGACTGGAAAAGGTCAGTTTTCATTCCAATCCCAAAGAAAGGCAATGCCAAACAATGCTCAAACTATCGCACAATTGCACTCATCTCACACGCTAGTAAAGTAATGCTCAAAATTCTCCAAGTCGGGCTTCAGCAATATGTGAACCGTGAACTTCCTGATGTTCAAGCTGGTTTTAGAAAAGGCAGAGGAACCAGAGATCAAATTGCCAACATCCGCTGGATCATCGAAAAAGCAAGAGAGTTCCAGATAAACATCTATTTCTGCTTTATTGACTATGCCAAAGCCTTTGACTGTGTGGATCACAATAAACTGTGGAAAATTCTGAAAGAGATGGGAATACCAGACCACCTGATCTGCCTCTTGAGAAATGTGTATGCAGGTCAGGAAGCAACAGTTAGAACTGGACATGGAACAACAGACTGGTTCCAAATAGGAAAAGGAGTTCATCAAGGCTGTATATTGTCACCCTGTTTATTTAACTTCTATGCAGAGTACATCATGAGAAACGCTGGACTGGCAGAAGCACAAGCTGGAATCAAGATTGCTGGGAGAAATATCAATAACCTCAGATATGCAGATGACACCACCCTTATGGCAGAAAGTGAAGAGGAACTCAAAAGCCTCTTGATGAAAGTGAAAGTGGAGAGTGAAAAAGTTGGCTTAAAGCTCAACATTCAGAAAACGAAGATCATGGCATCCAGTCCCATCACTTCATGGGAAATAGATGGGGAAACAGTGGAAACAGTGTCAGACTTCATTTTTCTGGGCTCCAAAATCACTGCAGATGGTGACTGCAGCCATGAAATTAAAAGACACTTACTCCTTGGAAGGAAAGTTATGACCAACCTAGATAGCATATTCAAAAGCAGAGACATTACTTTGCCAACAAAGGTTCGTCTAGTCAAGGCTATGGTTTTTCCTGTGGTCATGTATGGATGTGAGAGTTGGACTGTGAAGAAGGCTGAGCACCGAAGAATTGATGCTTTTGAACTGTGGTGTTGGAGAAGACTCTTGAGAGTCCCTTGGACTGCAAGGAGATCCAACCAGTCCATTCTGAAGGAGATCAACCCTGGGATTTCTTTGGAAGGAATGATGCTAAAGCTGAAACTCCAGTACTTTGGCCACCTGATGTGAAGAGTTGATTCATTGGAAAAGACTCTGATGCTGGGAGATGTTGGGGGCAGGAGGAGAAGGGGACGACAGAGGATGAGATGGCTGGATGGCATTGCTGACTTGATGGACGTGAGTCTAAGTGAACTCCGGGAGTTGGTGATGGACAGGGAGACCTGGCGTGCTGTGATTCATGGGGTCGCAAAGAGTCGGATACGACTGAGCGACTGATCTGGTCTGATCTGATCTGACCTCAAAATTTCCTGGAAACTTCCCTGAGTCCCCACTCATGGATCCTAGACTAGGATTGAAAGCAAGGATGTTAGTTGAAGAGATTTATTACTGAGACATTTGGTTACATTCTAGAGATGAGGATCTATGATGAGGTTCATATATAATTATTAGATTCCCAGGTGGCTCAGTGGTAAAGAATTCTGCCTGCAATACAGGAGTCACAGGATCTCTGGGTCGAGATCCCCTGGAGGAGGGCATGGCAACCCAGTCCAGTATTCAAGCCTGGAGAATCCCATGTACAGGGGAGCCTGGCAGGCTACAGTCCACAGGGCTCAAAGAGTCAGGCATAACTGAGTGACTGAGCACGAGCGCTTATTAGATTTAGTTACTTTAGACTTAATTTACTTGTTTAGATTTGGAAAATGAAGTTTCTATCTGAAACTGTAGGGCTGTACCTGGACTCCCCTTGGAAAGCACCAGCTTTCCCCAAACAAAGATGCTGGTTACATGGGAGGTGGGCAGACTAGGACAGAAATAGCTTAGACTATATGTATTACTTTTTTCCTCGTGCTGCCAAAACAAATTGCCTCTAGTGGTAAGGAACCTGCCTGCCAATGCAGGAGACTAAGAAACCTGTGTTCAATCCCTGGGTCAGGAAGATCCCCTGGAGGAGGGCATGGCAACCCACTGTAGTATTCTGTCTGGAGAATCCCGTGGACAGAAGAGCCTGGCGAGCTACAGTTCATAATGTTGCAAAGAGTCAGACACAACTGAAGCGACTTAGCATGAGTAGCTTAAAACAACAAACACTTATTCTTACGCAGTTCTGTAGACTATAAACCCCAAATTGTGGGGTTGGCAGGGCCATGATTCCTCAGGAGGGTCTAGGGAAGAATTTCTCCTTGCATCTTGCAGCTTCTGGTGGCGGCTGACAATCCTTGGTGTCCCTCAGCTTGTGACAGCATGAGCCTAATCTCTGCCTTTATCTTCACATGGCCAACTTCTCTGCATGTGTGTGTGTGTTCACATTGTCTTATCTCTGCAGAGGCCTCTGTTCAGATTTCTCTCTTCTTATAAACACACCAATTATTGGATTAGGACCGACCCTGATGCAGTATGACCTCATCTTAACTTGAAGACATCTATCAGGACTTCATTTCTAAAGGAAGTCACATTCTGAAGTTCTAGATAGGTAGACATGATTTTGGAGGACACCGTTCACCTCAGTACAGGATTAAGCAAGGCTTTTGTGTCAGGACAGAGAGTGAGCTGAACAAAGCAGCAAAGTGGTGCACTTGTAATTCCCTTGCCATTATATAGCCATCCCCCAACTTTCTCATACTGCATGGCTGGCAAAGACTGAAATCTTGATGGCTAGTGGAGGTGTGGGTAAGTGAAATGGAGAAAGGGTGGGACTTAGGAGACTGAGGCAGTGGTGGAGGGGCCTTTCTGAATCTGTGCATGTGTGCTAAGTTGCTTCGGTCATGTCTGATTCTTTGTGACCTCATGGACCATAGCCCACCCACCAGGCTCCTCTGTCCATGGGTTTCTTCAGGCGAGAATACTGGAGTGGGTTACCATTTCCTTCTCCAGGGGATCTTTCCAACCCAAGGACTGAACCTGCATCTCTTATGTCTCCTGTACTGGCAGGCGGGAACCACCAGCACCATCTGGGAAGCCCTCCTTCTGCGTCTCCCATGTTTTAATGTCAGCCTTTTGTAGGGACTGCCTTGAGTGTTCTGCCCCTGGGATACAGGAATGAGTGTTCAAGGAGGAATCCAGGGACTGCTTGGCATGGGAAGGAGACACTGGGACCCATGCAATTGTGTCTGAAACTCTGAGAATGTGCAAAGGCAATTATTTATTAAGAGGACCATACCAGTCGTGGGACCCTTAAACAAGTCTGTGACATGTCTCCTCCTTCTCCTCAAACCGAAAAAGTGGCTTTAGCAGTGTGTTGAGCGATGAATAATGCAGCAGCATTATTCAAATGGGACAGCGCTGGAGAGTCCTGGCTGTTGAGGAGGGCAGCCCAGGCATGGTGGGAGGTGGCTCTGCTCCCTACACCACTTCCACCAGTGTGTGTGACCCCACACAAACCACCCCTTCCTGGTGGCTGCAGCTGTCACATCTGGAAAGCTAGTTGAACTAGATGATCTTGACGGTTTCTCCCAGACTTAAGAAAAGGACTGTCATTTTTCTGTGTGTTTCATTAATTTGATGCATGTTAGTGATGCTTGAGCAGGTGGTTGGTGGGCACACCTGCCCAATGATATGTTCTGTTGGGTATGCACATTTGCAAGGTAGGGTTTGTGAAGATTCACGAAATAACACACAGAAGGGGCCAGGCTCAAGGCTGTCATAAGTAGGTGCTAGTTCATCTGCTCTTCTGAACACATCAATATTTACTTTCCATGCACATCAATTTTCTGAAGTGAGGATTTAAATTAAAAATACAATGAAAAGACAACCTACTAAATGGGAGAAGATGTTTGCAAATGATATGACTGATAAGGGGCTAATTTATAAACACCTGGTATAACTCAACCTCAAAGAAAACAAACAACTTGATTAAAAAAAGGGCAGAAGAACTGAACTAAAAATAGAACTACCATATGACCCAGAAATTCCACTCCAGGTGTATATCCAAAAACACCAAAACACTAATTCAGGAAGATACATGCATCCCAGTGTTCATAGCAGCATTATTTACAATTGCCAAGGTAAGGAAGTACTAAGTGTCCATAAAGAGATGAATGGATAAGGAAACTGTGGTAGGTATATAGAGTAGAATATTAATCAGCCATGAAAAAGAGTGAAATTTTGCTATTTGCAGCAACATGGGTGAACTTGGCGGGCATTATACGAAGTGAAATAAGTCAGACAGAGAAAGACAAATATTGCATGTTATCATTTACATATGGAATCTAAAAAATACAACAAACTAGTGAAGAAAACAACAGGGAAGCAGACTACCAGATGCAGAGAACAAAGCAGTGGTTACAGTGAAGGGGAAAGGGCTGAGGGGGAGGGGCAATATAGGAGCAGGGGGAAAAGAAAGGTTATTACAGATTATATGAAATCACGTGTGTTAAACTTTTGAAAACTGCAAAACACTATAGAATTTAAGAACTGATCATTCAATAAAAATTATTTATATGAAATTCAAATATACAAAAATGTTTTTTGAAAAAATTAAAAAATAAAAATCACAAGAGTACGGGAGTAGCTGGATGTTGAATGACTGCAGTCTAAACTGAAGGGCTTCCAGTGTCTTGTGTCAACAGAAGTCCAGGGCTGCAGTGTGACTCCTTCTGTGTGTTTCTATCTGCTGTATTTGGCTCCCCTCCATGAGAAACACTGGGCTGGAGGAAGCACAAGCTGGAATCAAGATTGCTGGGAGAAATATCAATAACCTCAGATATGCAGATGACACCACCCTTATGGCAGAAAGTGAAGAGGAACTCAAAAGCCTCTTGATGAAAGTGAAAGTGGAGAGTGAAAAAGTTGGCTTAAAGCTCAACATTCAGAAAATGAAGATCATGGCATCCGGTCCCATCACTTCATGGGAAATAGATGGGGAAACAGTGGAAACAGTGTCAGACTTTATTTTTCTGGGCTCCAAAATCACTGCAGATGGTGACTGCAGCCATGAAATTGAAAGACGCTTACTCCTTGGGAGGAAAGTTATGACCAACCTAGATAGCATATTCAAAAGCAGAGACATTACTTTGCCAACAAAGGTTCGTCTAGTCAAGGCTATGGTTTTTCCTGTGGTCATGTATGGATGTGAGAGTTGGACTGTGAAGAAGGCTGAGCACCGAAGAATTGATGCTTTTGAACTGTGGTGTTGGAGAAGACTCTTGAGAGTCCCTTGGATTGCAAGGAGATCCAACCAGTCCATTGTGAAGGAGATCAGCCCTGGGATTTCTTTGGAAGGAATGATGCTAAAGCTGAAACTCCAGTACTTTGGCCACCTCATGTGAAAAGTTGACTCATTGGAAAAGACTCTGATGCTGGGAGGGATTAGGGGGAGGAGGAGAAGGGGACGACAGAGGATGAGATGGCTGGATGGCATCACTGACTCGATGGACGTGAGTCTGAGTGAACTCTGGGAGTTGGTGATGGACAGGGAGGCCTGGTGTGCTGCAGTTCATGGGGTCGCAAAGAGTTGGACACAACTGAGCGACTGAACTGAACTGAACTGAACTGACCTCCACACAGCCACGTGAGAGACCCAGAGGAGCAGGATATGGGACCATGTGATCTTGGTTTAAAGAGGCCTCACCAAGGGGTGTCCTGCAGACAGGACCTAGGTCAGAGCTGCCCTAAAAATACTCATCACTCCCCTTCCTGTTTTCTAGATGTCTTCTTTTTCTATCTTATCTCCCAGTTGGGCACATCCTATGTGCTGTGTGAGGTGCATTTATCACAATAGCTGTTGAATGCCTCCATCTGGACATGAACAGATGGCTACAGTGGTGTCTGAGTCTGATGAGTCTGCACAGCACAGGCCAAGGAGAGATGAAAGGTGGCCTTGCAGTGGAATCAGGTGGGAACCCAGGAGACGGCCCGGGGAGAAGTAAGCTGAGGGACTGGCATGGAGGCAGCGGCCAGGGTGGAGGCCATGGTCTGAACTCTGAGAACCAGCAGTGAGTGGACTTGAGACGGACTCCAGAGCCACTCCCTGAGCTGCAGGGACCCAGTGCAGAGTGTCTGCAGCCAGGAGGGAGCACCTTTCTGGACTGATGCTACCCTTGTGCTGCTAGGGTAGCCTCCGATGGTGCCCAAAGCAAAGTGATGAGGCCGTGGAGGCTTGGACTGAGAGCCAGGGACCAGTTCCTCTAGCAAAGACTGTCTTGCCCTTGGGCTGGGTGGTGGGGATGGCATGACTGGTGATGGTGCGAGAAGGTGCTTCCCCTTTCTGAGCCTGAGGGTCATTTGTTTGGGAGCCTCTTTTGCTGAGTGAGAGAGTTGGTAGTTGATTTCAGGTTATAAAGAGTTAATTGTTAACTCCAGTGTAAGCTGTTGATGGCTTTAGCTGTGCCCTCCTCCTGGGTTATTTGCATTTTAGATGGTACTCCTAGGAGACCAAAATTCCTTGAAGACCTTAAAAGAATGGGGTGTTAATGAAGGTATAAAGGATATCTGTGTGTGTGTGTGTGTGTGTGTGAGAGAGAGAGAGAGAGAGAGGGAGGGAGGGAGAAATGGTTTTGTTTAAAATTCTTCAAATCTTTAATTTGTCTCTGTGTATTGAAGGATGAGGATTTTATGAACCATCTGTGATGATCAGACCCTAAGGGTGGAATGTGCAGGAACTATTTTTAATATTTGACTTAGCTATAATAATTCTGCATACATTAAGTGAAACATCAGGTATCGGACCAGTGTGATCGTCATTTGGTGATTATTTGCGATTCTAGGGGTGGAGAATTATCAGAGAGATGGGGGCCACGAGATTATGTGATGCCTGGGGTCTCTTCAGGAGTAAGAGCTCGCCCCTGTGATCCAGATTTGGCCTTTGTTCTCCCATCTCCAGTCCCTTGTCTTCACCGCAGGACCCCACTGCACGCATCACCAGAATACCAACTTCTCCAGGCCGGTTCACTGCTCAACCAGAGTCAGGAAGATAACAGGTGCTCAAGAGACTGTTGTTGAGGGTTGCTGTTCTGACTGCTGTCTTGCAGAGGAAAGAGTTGATGCTCTGAGTTCACCCCACTGGAGAGGGGTCAGTGCTGCTGGGTCTGTAAGCTGAGAGCTCCCGGTTTGCCCTCTGCTGCTGAATGAGGGACCAGCCCAGGGCTTCGTTACTCTCCAGCTCTGATCCGGGGGCCCTGCTGTTCTGGCTGCTGGGCTTGGAAGGTTTTCACGGTAGAATCTGGGAGACTGAAAGTGAACCACTCACCTCAGATCCCAGCTCCTCCCACCCTTTCTCAGAAATGAAGAAAGTGAGCTTGTTGCCTCAAAGGAAAGGACGGGCAGACTGTACGTGTTGGCAATGATAACAGTCAAGCTTTCAACAAAGATTTGCATGTTGGAAAACTTGTCTACCATTGTGAGCTTGATAGATTCCTAATACTTAAAGATTTTCTGATGGGATTGGCAGTGATGTTAACAAATGTGACTTCTTTGATGCTGTATAATGAAATATGTCAACATTTAGAAGATCTCTGCAACTCTGTGAACTAATATTTCCCAAGTGACCAATGAATGATGCTACAGACTCTTACACATAAAAGATCTATTGAAAGGGCAAGAGCGGACCAATGGATTTTTCAAAGGCTGCCTTTCAGCTCTCCTTGGCCTGTGCTGTGCAGACACACCAGGCTCAGCCCCAGATCTGCTCAGACCCACTTCAGAGGTCCGCCCATGTCCAGAAAGAGGGATTCAACAGCTATTGTCATAAATGCACCTCACAAAGCACATAGGATATGCCCAACTGCGAGGTAAGAGAGAAGAAAGAAAATAGTCTGCAAAGACTATTAAAATGCACTTTCTCTTCCCAACTACATATCTTCATAGGCTTCAGCCAAGATAATATGTGGTAGGTGGACTGCAGAAGCAGATATGAGCATCTCACTGTCTTCCTTTAAGTCACACACTAAAAAGATGTAGAAAAGTGAAAAAAACTTTTGCTTCTCTCCTCACTATATTTCTTGTTTTGGAAAACATAGTTATTTTTAGTAAAAATGTTGTTTATGTTTACATATAATGCATTTATTATTTTTTTAAATAAATGAAGAAATCTTTAGAAAGTCTTGTTTTCTAAAATGGAAATACTGATAGATGTAACAGATATGAGCAAAATCTCTTGTGGCTCTAACATATTTTTAAGAGTGTACAGGGTACCCCTTCTCCTGCTCAAAGAGTCCTTAGTGGCTCAGATGGTAAAGGATCTGCCTGCAATGCAGGAGACCGGGGTTCAATCCTTGGGGCCAATCCCTGGATTGGGAAGATCCCCTGGAGAAGGAAATGGCAACCTACTCCAGTATTCTTGCCTGGAAAATTCCATGGAGAGAGGAGCCTGGTGGGTACAGTCCATGGGATCACAAAGAGTTGGACACGACCAAGCAACTAATACTTTCACTTTTCTCCTGCTTAAAATTTGTGAGCTGATTTAGAATACACAGAGATCTCCTACGAACCAACAAGAATAAGGCAAGACTCCAACAGAAAAAGTGGGCAAACAGATGATTTATAGAAACAGCCAATAGTCATGTGAAGAGTTGCTTGGGCTCCTTCTTAGAGAAATGCTGAAAAAAAAATGTGACATCTATTGTCAGTGAAGTATAGAAAATTGAATCACGACCAGCGTTGATGGGGCTGTACTGATGGAGGACACTCTCCCCAGCTGTTGGTAGGAGTGAGAAAAGTACAGCTGTTCCAAAAAGCAGTCTAGTAGTAGTAGCTACTCCAATTAAATACTCACAGACAGGGAAGCCTGGCGTGCTGCAGTCCATAGAGTCGCAAAGAATTGGACACGACTTAGCGACTGAACAGCAATAGCAAGAAGTCCTTATTACCCAGCAGTCCTATGTTTGGGTGTATAAACAAAGGAAATTGTCACACGACCCTCTTGACAGGTATGCAGGTTGTTTATCCCAGCTGTTTGTGGCAGCAGGTGGCAGGAAGACATCTGGGCACCCATCACTATGAGTGTCCTGGGAACATGTGAATGCACGCTACTGCTACCTGATGTTCGGATGCTGTAGATACATCCCAAGGAAATGAGAAAGGAGCAGAAGTAGTCCACAGCACAGTATCATTTATGTGAATTCAAATAAGTCATAGGAAGGAGTTTGTGTTTTGCAAGAGCACAGAAAAATGGAAGGATCTATGCTGTGACCTTTTCGTAAATAGGAAATGTCCCAAACTAGGTGATTTAAAACAACAGAAATGTATTCTTTCATATTTCTGGCATCTGGCATCTAGAAGTTCAAATCAAAGTGTCAGTAGGGTTGGTTTCTCCTGGAGGCTCAGAGGAAGAGTCTGTTCTGTGACTCTCCTAGCTTCTGGAGGTCACTGGCAATTCTCAGTGGTCAGGTGCCCAGGCAGATACTTTGAGATCCCTTCTTCCAACAAACTAACTCTACAGGGGAGGGAACCATAGGGAGATGGTCTAAGGAAGGGAGGTGAAATGATCAGAGCTCTCCAAAGATGAAAGGACTGCCATGGACAGATAGGTAAAACATTGGATGCAAATACAATAAGAGTTCAGAGGCCACCAGGGAGGGCTATGTTAGGAGGGTCTCTATCATCAGATGAGATGCTGGACAAGGTAGTTTATATTTTCTATCGACTCTGGGAGGCAGTGTCTGGTATTCTGCCCACCCACCTCCATTCTGGACTGCCTACCCTTGTCTTCAGTCTTTGTGGGATAGTTTTGGGTGGAGGAGGAGCTGAGGTACTTTTGGAGGAGACACTGACTGTGGCAGTCTGTGACGGGGATGAAGCTCTGGAGGATGGGAAATGATTTACCGGAAGAGGTGCAAGTGGCATCGTCTACAGGGCATGACTGAGCATGCTGGATAAACAAAGCAGGCTAAGTGCAAGTCATGAGAGCAAGGTGAGGCCCTTCCTAGGAAAAGGGCAGAAGAGGTCAGAAGCTGCAAAGGAAGGGCCAGGAAGGAAAATGGCGGATAAGTGGGTAAAAAGCAAGGTTTTCGGCAATGGAGGGAGAGAGGGTAGGGAGGTGAGAGGAGGGGAAGACAGCACCTCAGAGCAAAAGTGGGGTCCTTGTGAGCTTGGGGGCCACCGTGGCTGCTCTGTTCTGGGGTCAGCATCACTGGTCAGCAGGATCACCCTTGGAGGTTGGAGGGTCCTGACCTAGCCCACCAGGAGCATGGGGCCTGTTTGGATGGGCTCATTGCCCAGGAGGGTAGTGAAGAGTGTGCGTGTGGGCTGAACCACTTCAGTTGTGTCCAACTCTTTGCAACTCTATGGACTGTAACATGCAAGGCTCCTATATCCGTGGGATTCTCCAGGTAAGAAAATGGGTGGGTTGTCACGCCCTCCTCCAAGGGAATCTTCCTCACCCAGGGATTGAACCTGAGTCTCTTGTATCTGCTGCATTGGCAGGCAGGTTCTTTACCACTAGTAAAGAGCAATGCAGAGTATTTCCGGGTCATCTAAAGGTGAACTCTAGATCACAGGGGTCCAGGTATTTCAGTTGGAACCACAGATAAGGAAGGTGGGCTGGACCCATTTCCCACCAGGGGGTGGATAAGAGCATATCTCAGTGTGGAGCTTTCTCACCTGGTCAGGTGCTCTGCTGAGCATTTCCTGCACATTGCCTCATTAGTCAGGCTTCCCTGGTGGCTCAGAGGTAGAGAATCCACCTGCAAGGCAGGAGATCCAGGTTCGATCCCCAGGTCGGGAGGATCCCCTGGAGAAGGGAATGGCTACCCACTCCAGCATTCTTGCCTGGAGAATTCCACGGACAGAAGAGCCTTGTGGGCAACAGACCATGGGATTGCCGCAGCAGTGTGATATGACAATTATTTTCTGTTTAAATTTTACAGGTAATGAAACCAAGAGTCCTGGAGGATGAAAAGGATGGTCAGAGATGTTTGCTAAACTCCAGGGGATAGTGAAGGACAGGGAAGCCTGGCGTGCTGCAGTACGTGGGGTTGCAAAGAGCTGGATGTGACTTTGTGATAACAGCCAAGCGGGACATCAGATCTGAGTTGGTCTGACCCTGAGGCTGGTACCTCGATTACTTTTTGGACAAGGTGTCATCAGGCCACAGGGTGTTCTTGCTGAAGAGATAGTTGAAAGTTTCTCTCCCAACCTGTTCTTTTTACAAAAGAGGAAACTGTGGCCTGCAGAGGGAAACACATGGCTTTTCTCAAAGTCTTACATGTAGATCCAGCATCACAGCTGGTGTTTGAAGCCGGGGAATCCTCACCCTGTCCACTGCCCTTTCCCTCTTTTGTTTGGGGGCTGAGGAGCCTGGCTGTTTGCCCTGATTCCATCGACAGCTGAGCAAACCTCAGGCTTTCTGTGTCCTTGGGTGTAAATGGGAAATTTCCAACTTGGCCAACTCCTGGGCTCAGGTGGCATTATGATTGGGGTTGATTACCTGCTGGGGGGAGAACTAGGGTAAAAGTTCACTTAAAAGATATTATTTATATTAGTTTTTTTTATTGAGGTATAGTTGAGATACAATATTATATAAATTACAGGTGTATGATATAGTGATTCTCAATTTTTAAAAGTTATATTTCATTTATAGTTAATATAAAATATTGCCTATATTCCCTATGTTATATATCCTTGTAGGTTATTTTATACATAATTTGTACGTCTTAATCCTTGCCCCTATATTAACATTATTATTTTTTTAACTAACCTGATCTATTTGTAACCAGAGCCGCTTAGAACAATATTAAAAAAAAAGTGTTGTGAAATGGACCCAAATTTAAATTGCAGTTCTTCCTGTCACTTCCTGGTCAGCATGAGGAATATTGAGCTTTCTATCTAAGTGCTCATATAAGATATGAAATACCCGGATAGCAGGAGCAATTTGCTACTTGAATTGGAACCCTGCAAATCAATTATCAGGAACTAGAGCATGCATTTTCTTCCCAGCCCAAAACTGTATTCTTCCAAATGATATTTGGCTGCTTAGCGCATGTCATAATCAAACTTGGAGTGAGCTCCTGTTTCCATATCTTGGTGAAAAAGAAAACAAATTTCTTGTCTGAAAAGCTATAAATCTTCTAAAATATGTGATCCTATTTTCAAGACTGAAATGGTCTTAGGAATTTAAGGAGTTTGAAAGTGAAAGTGAAAGTCACTCAGTTGTGTCCCACTCTTTGCGACCCCATGGACTATACCATCCAGGGAATTCCCTAGGCCAGAATACTGGAGTGGGTAGCCTTTCCCTTCTCCAGGCTTCTTTCCAACCCAGGGATCAAATACAGGTATCCCACATTGCAGGCAGATTCTTTACAATCTGAGCCACTATGGAAGCCCAAGAATACTGGAGTGGGTAGCCTATCCCTTCTCCAGCAGATCTCTCCAACCTGGGAATTGAACCGGGGTCTCCTGCATCGCAGGCAGATTCTTTACCAACTGAGCTGTCAGGGAAGCCCTTAAGGAGTTTAAGAAAGCAAAATTTAACTCTGATTTAGTTCTTTAGTGAATAACCTAAAGCAAAGCCCAAACTCTTCCAGGTGATATTATATTGCACCTCGTGATACTTAGTTTGGCAGGTCAAGGTGGCGCTAGTGGTAAAGAGCCTGCCTGCCAATGCAGGAGACATAAGAAACCCAGGTTTGATCCCTGCGTTAGGAAGATCCCCTGGAGAAGGGCACGGCAACCCACTCCAGTATTCTTGCCTGGAGAGTCCCATGGATTCTATGGGCTACAGTCCACAGGGTCGAAAAGAGTCGGACACGACTGAAGCGACTTAGCATGCACGTACATGGAGAAACCTTAATCAGCCTCTTCAGAGAGCTAAAGAATTTTTTAAAGTGGCCTGCTGACCTTGGCTTGGCCCTCAAAAGCCCTCATGTAGCTGGAAACCTCAGGAAACCATGCAATTGTCACAGCTCTCATGTTAAACATACTTGGTGACTTGCTTGCCTTTGTAGTTAAGAAGTGGCTTTGGCTCGGGCTTGTATTTTCCTTCGCAATTGTGGAGGATTTGAGAAACCAAGGAACCCTGGAAGTCTATTTGAAATGAGCTCAACATTTTATGTAAGATGAGTTTTAACTGACCATAGAAATGAAAAGTTCTTACCAAAGACGGATATTGGAAAGACATACATCAGTGATTTTATTTCCTTATTACTGTTTGTATTGGAATTAAACTCTTCCAAATGAACACTCGGGGTGGAGAAGAAAACTTATGAGCCACTTCTGAGATTAACACCCCTAATATGGTACATCTAGACAGAATTTGGTCTTTTCATCGATACTCTGCCAATATATATGTCTGCTCCCCTCCGGGGGTAAGATTGCTCAGGCTGGGAGAGTAATTTGATCTTGGAGTGACTTTAATCGATGTGCTTCTGTTAAACAAATATTTCCAATTTTTCAGCAGGTTTGTTTGCTGTGTAAATTTCTTTTTGCTGCCAATATGCTGAGCTGGCACCGTTAATTTCTACAGGTGGGACAGATTGGCTTCCCTGGGTAACTTCTCAGCGTGTTGGGGGCTGGAGAGATAGAATTTCATGAATCGTTCCAGCCAGCTGCTAAGCACCTGGGGCAAACGTCTGCAACGAGTCAGGGTGACCACCCCTTGAGGCCGAGTGCCCCCCACGTTGCTGAAGGAGTTCAGTTGTCTGAGGTTTACTTTGGACGCATTTTTAATTGTCGTGGTCGGCACAGACAGGAAGGCTGAGCCAGGAACCAAAAAACTGGGAGCCACAGATGTTCCAGCTTGGGGGAAGTTTCTGGAATGACCTCTCCTGGAGACTCTGTCTGGGTGGTGGTGGTGATTATCTGAGGTCTGTTCACTAAGTCAGTATCTTTAAGAAGCGGGATATTAAGATTCTATGTCCTGTGTTTCAACTTACAGAAACTAAGGGCATCAAAACCGTGGATGGTGAAGCACCGTTTTAATGCATTTCATCTACTCTTTCAGTCCTCAGTAGGTAGAGAAAAATTCCTTCTGCATGTGTCCTTATGTTGGTGCGTAAGGGGACACATGGAAATCAAGGCTGAAGTTCTGTAGAGGGAACGGGGCATAGAAACGCAGGCACATCCCGCCTCCAGCCCCCATGGCCTACACAGAGTCTACCTGGCCTCAGAGAACAGCCTGATCCCACTATCTCAGCTTGGTCAGCTCTCTTCCTTTTCCTCATAATCCTGCTGGTGACAGAGAGGTGACCTCCTTTTGCAGTCTGCAACGTTCTTCCTTCCAGTGGAAAATTCAAATTTTACCCATCTTCAAGGCTCAGCCCTAATGCTGGACTTAGTAAGCCCAAGGCTCTCATTTTGTATGTCTCTCTTGTTTTTTGACATTGTTTATTTGGCTATATCAGGTCTTATCTGCTGCGTGTGGGCCCTTCATTGCTGTGTGCAGGCTTCTCTCTAGTTGTGGCATGTGGGCTTAGATCCCTGCAGCCTGTGGGATCTTAGTTCCCCAGCTAGGAATTGAACCCACGTGCCCTGCGTTGGAAGGCAGATTCTTAACCACTGGACCACCAGGGATGTCTTTTGGATGTCTCTTATGGTAGTAGGCACTGGCTGCCTTGTCCCATCGTCTTTGCTAGCCATTGTGAAGACAAGGCCTCTCTTTGGGTTGGCTCCAAGCTCCAAGCTTGCCAAGCTCCTAGCCCAGTGTCAGGTATGTGGAGGGAAAGACCCCACCTGAGGCTCTCGGTGACCCCTCCATCAGGGCGGCTCAGCTGCTGGTCTGTGTACTTCTGTCAACACCTATAACAAGGAATATACCTCCTGTAGGTTGGTGGCTGGTTGGCGCCTGACTATGGAAGTCAACTTTTATAGAAAATACTTCAGCCTGAAAAACATAATAGCTGCCATATTTCTTGGTCTTTGACAAAGGCAGTGGTCTGGGGTGAACATTTTTCACATGTGACAATGATGATAGCAACCTTCTCTGTCTCCTCTAGATGTCAAATATAGTGGTCAGGGTTTTCAAGAATGTTCTCTCACAGATCTATGGGGTAAGTTCTAAGAGGCACACCGGTGATGGGTGATTGGGTTTATAGAGATGAACTCAGTTTCCAAAACTAAACCCAGAACTGGTGAAGCCAGGGCCGCCTGACTTCAAAGTCCTTGCTCTCTTCTGAGTTTCAGTCCTAAATCATTTCAGTAGAATTTGAATTCCAAGTGAGGCGGACGCTTGAAATATAGATCAAAGTTCCCTTGATGATCTATTTTTCATGATGTGTGAGATTTGGGTTAGAGGATTACGTACAGATTTGAATTCATTCTAACCTGTTTCCCTGGTCACCTCTTTAACCCTGACCTACAAAGAATTAACCCCCCAAAGCCAGTTGAGTCTAGGTACACTCCAAATGATCATTTCTGTTGTACATACCATTAAATATTTAGGGTTTACTTTTTATGGTAGGAAAAGAACATCTTTCCTAAGCTTATGTTTTCCCTATTGGAAGTTCTTGGTTTTGTTGTAATAGTTGACTGAATCATGTCCAATCTGTGGGACACAACAGTAGACTGGACTGTTTTGTACCCTAAATTCAGGAAAAAAACATGATTTCCAAACTGCCAAAGCAAGTGCTTAAACTTGTGTACATGAGTAAGTGGTTGGTATAAATTAATGGATGTTTCTGACACATAGCGATGCCAGTTCTGTGGTAAAGACAATAGAAACTTCAGAGGGACTGCATGTTGACGGGAGTATGTGACTGAAATGAGACCAAGAAACATCAAACAGCAAACACATGCATGCATACTGGCAGAGACCGCAGTAAACACCTAAGAACTTAGTATTTACCGGTAGTTAATAAAGAGCTCTTGATTAGCAAAGTAGGACACCTTATCAGAAAGGGCATGGCTCTTGAAACACCCATCTTCCGCCCCTGCCCTGCTTCCAGCATTACATGCCCTAAGCAAGATTTCAGGGTAAGAGGCAATCTGAGAACATGCTATTCTCCCCTCTCTTCCCACTGGAGAATAAAATAGGGAGCTGTAGTATGGCATCCACATTCAGGAAACTTTGAGGGATTTCTGCTGGACTGCTATTTCTGGATTCAAGAGGAGTTTGCGATTCCCCTTGTGTAAAGGAGCTTGCTTGAGTGGGCAGAAGGTGGTGAGAAATCACAATAGAAGCCCCTTGGTATGAGCCTGAGATCCCATGTCTGCAATTCCAAAACGTGAACATATTTGAAGATGCTTAGTTGTTTTCAAAATTGGCAGCAAAATGGATTTGGCCTTGCAGACTCTGCTCCTACCTCAACTGAGATGGATAATAGTCACGACATTGGGAATACATGAGAAAAAATTCTCATAGGTGAAATGGTGAAAATGAATTAGTTGCTGCTTTGGCCAACATGCACTTATCTGTGAGTAAGAGATCGTGGCTGTTGACCCAGGTATAGGCTGTTCAGAAACTCATGCTTCCTGAGAGGAGGGACACAGGACATAGTAAGAAATGGCATCTAACGTGGTACTAGTTCCAACTCCAACCTGATCACAGGAACCCCCGGATGACATGGATGGTTTTTGCATGCAGAGCTAAGGGTATTAGCCTAGTTTGCAATGTGGGTTTGAAGTTATTCTGAATGATTCTTTAGGAAAAATTCCAGGGTTTGTGTACTTATCCCCAAATTGTATTGGCATTGTATCTATTAAACAGATACATTTTCATGTTAATCTTACCTCAATAAAAGTTAAATTTGAGTGTTTATGATCTATATCACATTACTTCACCAACCTGCCTGCTCTGAGCTACATTAACTCTGAAGAAAGCTCTACCATGTTTATACGATTTGTCCCCTTTATCTCATTTACTGGGATTCTTCCTATGTTTTGCAGCAGAATATGTGTTTGATTCCAAGATGTTGCCTGAAACTTACCTGCGAGTTGTGTGATGCAGGCATGATGGGCAAGGCGGGTGCTCTGCCCAGAACCCTGGTGTCTATTTTTAGAATCTCATTGGCATGTGCTTTTACTTCCCAGGGACCACACCTGAGACCGAGGCTCTTTCTTGGAGAACTGCCCTCGGGCTACAAGAGGACACTGTTCCTTCACATTGGCAAGAACTCAAAGCATCTGCGAATTTACGCCTCATCTTCCCTCTCCCTCCCCCTTAACCAAGGGACTGACCGGATGCTCCAGTTGCCTCAGTCATGGGTGGCATGTTTTCGTGTAACTTATACTCCACCCTTGCCCTGCAAGATTCTTTCCTGTTATAACCCTCCTTCTCTTGCTTCTACCTTTTTAAAATCTGAATTCTGGAAAACAACTGGCCCCAAGGGATTCAGATAAGGATTGAAGATCTGTGTCCCCTTCTATGGAGGGGCCAGGGAAGGCAGAGAGTATAGGCCACCGACCCTTCAAAAAGACTCACCTTGATCTCACCTTCATTTCTTGGAAGTGTGCCAGGTACTATCGGTCATGTAGCCCAGGAGCTACAAAGAATGTGTGTTTCCTATTAGTGATGATGGCCATGCAGTGAATGGCTGATGACTGCTGAGGGCAACTTTTCCAGTTAATGAGTATTGGATGCTCTGGCCTGAGTGATTCCTGGTTGCTGCCCCAAATATAGACAAGATTTTCTGTAGCACATGAATGGAGCTCCTTGCTCATAGCTATTGGCTCTAGAAACTCCCTGCTGTCCACCTGCTCTGCTTTCATAAGATCAAAGTTACATCATACGTTATTCAGAATATCCCCTCTTCCCTTTTAATTTGGGCCAGCATGATACAACTAGAGAGCTTTATGTTCTCTGCCAGAACTCATCTCCAATGTCAATGCTGGACAAGCAAAGACCTTCCTGTATAAAGAGGAGAAAAAGGGAAAAAGGATTGACTACATAAAAAAAAATTGCAAAGAGGATGGTGACACTGAAGAATTACAATAAATGAGTACCTACACTATTGCTATTAAAATATGCAGAAAAGAACTCCAGAAAACATGAACTTGGTATGTATTAAGATTAAAGACAGAAATTACCTTTATGGTGGTTGATTATAATGAATAAGGACCAGACGAGACCAGGAATTCTGCAAGGAGATGAAAACCTTGATTGTTGAATCAGGAATGGCAGAGAGGAAATAAATGGTGGATTGGAAACTAGAAATTGAATCAATAAAAATACTGGCCTGAGAAATTCTCCCAAAAGTCAGCCTAAGAGTACTTGGAGCACTTAGATGAGAGAATAGATAAGAAGCAAGGAACACTTGGGCTTCCCTTGTGACCCAGCTGGTAAAGAATCTGCCTGCAATGCAGGAGACCTGGGTTTGATCCCTGGGTTGGGAAGATCCCCTGGAGAAGGGAAAGGCTACCCACTCCAGTATTCTGGCCTGGAGAAGTCCATGGACTGTATAGTCCATGGTGTTGCACAGAGCTGGACACGACTGAGCGACTTTCACTTTCAAGGAACACTTATTGAGAAGATGCAATTTACATAAAACAAAAATCCCCCAGAGAAAACAGAAGAGCAAAAACAGTGATCAAATAAATAGAAGACATCTTGCTTGAGCTGAAGAAATATATTTAGGTCTTTCCTGCATAATTGACAAAGTGAATAATAAGCATCTAGACCTATGCTGGTAATATTTTGAATATAAAGAATAAAAATATTCGAAAATCAAAGAACACGCCAGATATGAATAAATCAAATACACCATTTTCTGAGTCAATAGCACTGAAAAACAACTGAAAAGCGTCAGCAGAGTTTTCAGGGGAAAGACTGGGGCTCAAGATGACAGAGTTCTTCCTATGTGCATTGTGACTTTGGTGAAAATGAAAGTCACTCAGTCGTGTCCGACTCTTTGTGACCCCATGGACTATACGGTCCATGGAATTCTCAGGCCAGAACACTGGAGTGGGTATTCTCTTTTCCAGAAGAGAAGTCGTTCTCTTCTCCAGGGGATCTTCCTAACCCAGGGATCAAACCTGGGTTTGATCTCCCACATTGCAGATGGATTCTTACTAGCTGAGCCACCAGGGAAGCCCTGTGGCCTGCTGCATTGGAAGCACAGAGTCTTAACCCCCGGACCACCAGGGAAGTCCCTGACTTTGATGGGCCCTGGGCAAAAAGTCCACATACTGAATAGGAAGAGACACTGGCAGACAATATTATCTGACAAGGGGTTAATATCCAAAACATACAAAGAACTCTCACAACTCAAAAAGCAACATCAAAAACTTAGAAATGGTCAGAGGATCTGAACAGACATTTCCCTAAAGAAGACATACAAACGGCTAACAAGTACACAAAAAGATGCTCAGCATTGCTAATTTATCATCAAAGAAATGCAAGCCAAAACCATGGTGTGATATCACCTCACACCTGTCAGAATGACTAATATCGAAGAGACAGCAAATTACAAAGTTTGGTTGAGGATGTGGAGAAAGAGGAACACTTGTGAATTGTTGGGGGGAATGTAAATTGGTACAGCCATTTAGTATGGAGATTCCTCAAAGAATTAAATATAGAACTACTATATGACCCAGGAATTTCATTTCTGGGTATTTTATCTGAAAAAAACAAAATACTTAGAAAAGATGTATAGGCCTTTATGCTCATTGCAGCATTATTTACAATAGCCAGAATATGGAAGCAACCTAAGTGTCCATCCATAGATGAATGGATTAAAGAATTTACATGTGCTGTGGAATATAACTCAGCCATAAAAAGGATGAAAATTTTCCATTTGCAACAACTTGGATGAACCTAGACAGTACTGTGCTGTGCTGTGCTTAGTCGGTCAGTCGTGTCTGACTCTTCTTGACCCCATGGACTGCAGCAGGCTCCTCTGTCCATGGGGATTCTCCAGGCAAGAATACTGGAGTTGCCATGACCTCCTCCAGGGGATCTTCCCAACCCAGGGATCGAACCCAGGTCTCCCGAACTGCAGATGGATCCCTTACCATCTGAGCCACCAGGGAAGTCCAAGAACACTGGAGTGGGTAACCTATCCCTTCTCTAGGGGATCTTCTGCACCTAGGAATTGAACAGGGATCTCCTGCATTGCAGGCAGATTCTTTACCAGCTGAGCTACCAGGGAAGCCCAGACAATATTATGATGCGTAAAGTAAGTCAAAGACAAGTACTGTGTGATTTCATTTACACATGGAATCTAAAAAGCAAAACAAACGAACCAGCATAACAAAACAGAAGGACATTGGAAGGACTTATGCTGAAGCTGAAGCTCCAATACTTTGGCCACTTGATGAGAAGAACCAACTCATTGGAAAAGATTCTGATTCTGGGAAGGATTGAAGGCAGGAGGAGAAGGGGAGGACAGGATGAGATGGTTGGCATCACTGACTCGATGGACATGAGTTTAAGCAAGCTCCGGGAGTTGGTGATGGACAGGGAATCCTAGCGTGCTGCAGTCCATGGGGTCATGAAGAGTCGGACACGACTGAGTGACTGAACTGAACTAAACAGAAACAGAGTTATAGATATAGAGAACAAACAGGAACTTTGTTCTTCCTGTTGCCAGAGAGGAAGTGAGTGGGGGATGAGTGAAATAGGTGAGGAAGATTAAGACGTACAAGCTTCCAGCAGCAAAATAAATGAGTCACAGATATGAAATGTACAGTGTGGGGAATGTTGCCAATAGTTATGTTGTATGGTGTGGTGTAATATTGTATGGAGACATATCATAACTAGATTATTGTGGTGATCAGTTTAAAATGGATAAAAACACCAAATCACTATGCTATGTAATATGAACTAACATTATTATAACTCAACTATATATTAAAAACAAACACATGAACAAACAAACTCATAGAGAAAGAGATTGAATTTGTGATTACCAGAGGCAGTTGGTTAGGGGAAGGGGAATTGAATGAAGGTAGTCCAATGTACAAACTTTCCGTTATAAGATAAATAAGTACTAGGGGTGTAATGTACAGCATGATAAATATAATTAACACTGCTCTGATGTATATGAAAGCTGTTAAAAGCAATAAGAGGACTAAATGCATCATTCATCTTTGATAAGAAAAAATTACATATAAGATATCTGAATAAATGAGTTAATAAGGTTGATTTAATAAATCAAATTTTATGTTCTATAGGATACATGTTTTTGTGAACTACTATCAAACATTTTTTAAAGCTTATATAATCCTAGGCAATAAATAAAGTTTTAACATGTTAAAACTTTTCAGTGATTCCACTGACAAAATTATAAAAGTTTTATAAGTAGTCATTGAAAAAGGTGGAGTAGGAAGTTCTAAGAATTCCTCCTTCCACTGGGGCTAGATTAAGTGGCCCTAATTTGTCAGAATCAGCTTTTGCAGAACTTTTAGAAGTTAGTTGAAACTTACATCAGGGGAGTGCTTCATGAAGAAAGAAACTGCTAAATTTTGGCAAGAGCAGTGTGGTGTTTTTACTTATGCATCTAAAATCCCCCATTATCCAGCTGAACTGAAGCAAGACAGCCTATACCAATCTACATTCCTGGTGTAGCTTGCTGGTACCAAAATGGGAACTATGGATATTGTTTTCAAGGAATTGTAGCTGTGGGTTTTGCCCTTTCTGGGGACAACCTGAGGAATAAGATTAATGTCTTTCCTTGGTTTCCTCCTTTTGGAACTCTCTCAGTACTAGAGTGACCTCCTGATAGCAGTTGTCAAGAGCATTTAATGGAACATACTACCTGTTATCTGAAACCATCTGGAGCTGGGGTGACAGGTGGACGAGTAGCAGACAGACTCCAAAGCCTAGGAAGGAAGAGGCTGAGAAGTAGGGCCAAGTAAAGGCTTTGTAAGCTCCTGGGCATACTTGGGAAACCAGAAGCCAATGTACATGTCCAGGGCTTGATGCGTGCTCAGAAAGGACCCAAGAAGACCACTAAGCTCACATGTCTGACTGATTTTTAGGCTCTTTGTAGCCAGAAGAAGAGGCTCCTTGTAGCAGAAAATGAAAATTCACTAGAAAGTTTCAACAATGGATTTGAGGAAGTACAAGAAAGAATCAACAAGCTTGAAGATAAGTCCATTAAAACCAACCAATCTGAGGAGCAGAAAGAAAAAGAATAAAGAGAAATGAGTGAAGTCTAAGAGACCTGTGGTATACCATTAGACACTGGCATATGTACGAGGGCAACCACAGAGGGAGAGGAGAGAAGGAAGAGAGGGAATGCGTGAAAAAACTAATGGCCCCGAACTCAGATTTGATGAAAAGTACAAATCTACAGATTCAGGAAGCTCAATGAACACCAAGCAGTATAAACTCAGAAGTTCAAGGGCACACAACTTACAAAGATGGGATTTGTGACACCAACAATGTAATGGAATGGGGGCAGATATTGTGTAGGTTATTGACGCTAAAATGTATCCATTTAAAGCAGTGTGTTATAAATTTGGAATGCTAACTGCAATTCTATGATGGAATTCCAGTTGAGCTATTTCAAATCCTGAAAGATGACGCTGTGAAAGTGCTGCACTCAATATGCCAGCAAATTTGGAAAGCTCAGCAGCGGCCACAGGACTGGAAAAGGTCAGTTTTCATTCCAATCCCAAAGAAAGGCAATGCCAAAGAATGCTCAAACTATCGCACAATTGCACTCATCTCACACCATAGCGATGGCACCCCACTCCAGTACTCTTGCCTGGAAAATCCCGTGGACAGAGGAGCCTGGTACGCTGCAGTCCGTGGGGTCGCAAAGAGTCGGACACGACTGAGCAACTTCACTTTCACTTTTCACTTTCATGCATTGGAGAAGGAAATGGTAACCCACTCCAGTGTTCTTGCCTGGAGAATCCCAGGGACGGGGGAGCCTGATGGGCTGCCGTCTCTGGGGTCGCACAGAGTCAGACACGACTGAAGCGACTTAGCAGCAGCAGCAGCACACCATAGCAAAATAATGCTCAAAATTCTCCAAACCAGGCTTCAACAGTACATGAACCATGAACTTCCAGATGTTCAATCTTTATTTAGAAAAGGCAGAGGAGCCAGAGACAAATTGCCAACATCCACTGGATCATCGAAAAGGCAAGAGAGTTCTAGAAAAACATCGACTTTTTTTTATTGACTATGCTAAAGCCTTTGACTGTGTAGATCACAGCAAACTGTGGAAAATTCTTAAAGAAATGAGAATACCAGACCACCTTACCTGCCTCCTGAGAAATCTGTATGCAGGTCAAGAAGCAACAGTTAGAGGTCGACATGGAACAGACTGGTTCCAAATTGGAAAAGGAGTATGTCAAGGCTGTATATCGTCACCCTGCTTATTTAACGTCTATGCAGAATACCTCATGTGAAATGCTGGGCTGGATGAAACACAAACTGGAATCAAGACTGCCGGGAGAAATATCAATAACCTCAGATATACAGATGACACCACACTTATGGCAGAAAACGAAGAAGAACTAAAGAGCCTCTTGATGAAAGTGGAAGAGGAGAGTGAAAAAGTTGGCTTAAAACTCAACATTCAGAAAACTAAGCTATGGCATCTGGTCCCATAACTTCATAGCAAATAGATGGGGAAACAATGGAAACAGTGACAGACTTTATTTTTTTAAAGATGGTGACTGCAGCCATGAAATTAAAAGACACTTGCTCCTTAGAAGAAAAGCTATGACCAACCTAGACAGCATATTAAAAAGCAGAGACATTACTTTGCTGACAAAGATCTGTCTAATAAATTTATGGTTTCTCCAGTAGTCACATATGGATGTGAGAGGTGGACCATAAAGAAAGCTGAGCACCGAAGAACTGATGCTTTTGAACTGTGGTGTTGGAGAAGACTCTTGAGAGTCCCTTGGACTGCAAGGAGATCCAACCAGTCCATCCTAAAGGAAATCAGTCCTGAATATTCATTGGAAGGACTGATGCTGATGCTGAAACTCCAATACTTTGGCAACTTCATGCAAAGAGCTGACTCACTGGAAAAGACCCTGAGCTGGGAAAGATTGAAGATGGGAGGAGAAGGGGACAACAGAGGATAAGATGGTTGGATGGCATCACTCACTCGATGGACATGAGTTTGAGCAAGCTTCGGGAATTGGTGATGGACAGGGAAGCCTGGCGTGCTGCAGTCCATGGCTTCTCAGAGAGTCGGACACAACTATGCGACTGAACATACTTACTTAGGAATGAGAAAGAAAATGTTGGCCAGATAGAAAAAAGGCTTTAAAGTGGCTATAAAAATCATGCACAATTTTGGTAATATTTTTGAAATCACAAATATGATTTTGAAAAAAAAATACACATGATTCAAATGATCTCTAGGAACTGAAGAAATATAAGAAATAGCTAAGGTAAAAATTTGTAAGTTATCAAGGTATTAAAAAATCTGAGACTAGATAGATTAATGAATGGATTCTCATAAATTTCAAAAACCATGATTCTTCTGTTAGCTTTTCTTGGCTTTAAAAGATCAGACAAAGCTGGAGAAAAATTAACAATATGAACAAATACTGCTTAAGACAAAATCTTAAAATATCAACATTTCAATATTTTGAAATCGAGAAAAATCGATTTATACTAGGAAATTCATGACGACAGTTTTCATTGCACTGAAGCAAACAAAAAAATGATCATTTCAGTAGATACCAAAATTATTTGACAAGCCTGTCCACCTCTAGTAAATTTTAGAAAATTGGGAATGGATACTTACATGATAAAGTTTTCTTATGAAATATCCTGTATCCAGACTTCACAGTGTAGCCTTAGTGGTATTCCCATTAAAATCAATTAACATAGGAAAGTGTTTAGAACTATGGATACGAAACAATCAACAATCATCTCGTTCTCCTTTTTCTTTACCAGGGGAGTGGGGGTGTGGGTGCGAAACAATAGTTTTCTAAAAGAAGAATTCCAGGGCAGGAGGAAGGGCTTCCCTGATGGCTCAGTGGTAAAGAACCCACCTGCAATACTGGAGACCGGAGTTTGATCCCTGGGTTGGGAGGATCCCCTGGAGAAAGAAATGGCAACCCACTCCAGTATTCTTGCCTGAGAAATTCCATAGATAAAAGAGCCTGGCAAGTTACATTCCATGGGGCTGCCAAAGAGTTCGACATGACTTAGTGACTAAAGCAAAAACAAGGTGGGAGGAAAGGGATTCTAGAGGTATTGGGAAGTCTTTTCCTCTCTGTACTTCTTTACTACTCTCACTAAAGCTAGAACACCCGGTACCATAGCCCAGCTAAATGTCCTTGAATTTCCCATTTGTGCCTGACTTCAGACCTGCCTGAAGATTTGTATGGCATAAGACAAGGGTACAAATGAAGGTCCACGTACTTTTTAACAAAATGTAAATTATAGACCAAGCTGAAAAAAAGAAAGTGAAAGTGTAGTCGTTCAGTTCTATCTGACTTTTTGCAAACCCATGGAATGTAGCCCACCAGGCTCCTCTGTCTATGGAATTCTCCAGGCAAGAATATTGGAGTGGGTTGCCATTTCCTTCTCCAGGGGATCTTCCTGACCCAGTGATTGAACCTTGGTGTCCTGCATTGCAGGCAGTTTCTTTACCGTCTTAGCCACAGGGGAAGCCCATAAACCAAACTAGCAAACTATTAATACTCTATTCCTACTTTAACAAATATACCTTCATGATGATCTGGAAGGCCAGGTTCAGACTTAAAGAGTTCTCATACTCTTTGTATGGCAGAACTTGGTAGCACCAGGAAAAATGGTCACTGGCCTGAGTACCCATTTTCTTCTCATCCCAATTTTTATCCAGTGCTACAAGGAGCCCAAGTGTCCACATGTAGATGACCCAGCCCACACACCCAAGTGTTACTGATCCTGTCTTCTCTGATAACTGTGAACACCCCTTTGGTCTAAGCGTGGTCACACTGGTGATGTGGTCTATCCTTAGGACAACAGAATTGGGAAAGATGCTCACGGTGCCTGTGGATGTGGGCTTGGGGCTCTTTGGGCAACAAAGTTGGGTTCCCAGGTACCCAGAGTGAGGTCCAAAAGTGGAATTGGGGGCTCAGGCTCCAGGTTGCAAGCTGCCTTGGCCATATAGACTCCTGCCTCTGGGCTTCCTCCATCCGTGTCCTTCCACAGATTATGGGTTTGTGTCCTGAATCAGTTTGTGTCACCAGCAAAGCATCTAAATTCTAAGAGTCACTTATTTGTGGGAGGATTAATAGCTGCTGTCTTACCTTTCAGAGGTGCTGTGATGATCAATTACTTGATCTGTATGACAATACCTTTTTTTTTTTCTAATTTTATTTTATTTTTAAACTTTACATAATTGTATTAGTTTTGCCAAATATCAAAATGAATCCGCCACAGGTATACATGTGTTCCCCATCCCGAACCCTCCTCCCTCCTCCCTCCCCATACCATCCCTCTGGGCCGTCCCATTGCACCAGCCCCAACCTTTTAAATGCTTTGGCTCTATACAGTTGGATGGGGTTGTTAACCTTTATTAGCGCTTCGCTGGCTGTTGCACCAAGGAATAGTTTGTGTGAAGGATTTGCTCATGTCCTAATATTTTCTCAAAAGGTAAGATACATTTCCTAGCTTCCTATGCTCTTCTACAGATCTATTTCTCAAACACTAAAAAAAAAAAATCTACTAAAAACTATTGCCTTTCAGTATCTTCCAAGCTGTTTAAAGGAATGAGTTTTATCCAAAGGTTATCTATCCATTCTGTGCAAGGTTTCTAATCACTAGGCTGTCGATGGGGTCCTTCCTGGTTGAGATCTGGCCTCAACCTCAGAAGGAAGTGCGGTTAACTCAGGGTTTGGTAGGGTCATCCAGAAGGATTAGTGGAGAATAAATGGACTCACCCTCTAGATGAATTACATATGTTTATTAATGGTTGACGAAATCAGACTACACACAATACTGGTGTAGGTGCAGCACGGGTGTAGTAAAACTGATGATTCTTCCTCAGAAGGTTAATAATGGAACCACGTGTGTCCAAAGGAGCATCTCATGATGTGTTTCCCTTCCTTTTGTCATTTTGTTCAGTGTCTTTTTAAAACTGGGGTTATAGTTACATTCAGCAACACATGGTTTGATGAGTTTTGCCAAACCCATGTAACCAATCCAGGTATAGAACATGTCCATCACCCTAGACAAGGATTTCTCAGCCTCTGCACTACGACACGTGGGGCTGGGTCATCCTTGCTTGTGGGTAGCTGTCCTGTGCATTGTAGGAGAGTTAACAGCTTCCATACCGTCGTGGAAGATGCTAGGACACGACAACCAGAGTAAAATGCTTCCGAACATTACTGAATGTTCTCTCGGGGACAGAATCACCCCCTGTTGTAACCACTGCCACACAATGTTCCTTTCTGGTCCTTTCCAGTCAACCGCCGTCCTGCCCAGAGGTAACTGCTCTCTTATTTCTATCTCTAGAGGTTAGTTTTGCCTGTCCTTGAACTTTACATAAATGAAAGCACAGGGTATCTACTCATCTTTTGCTCAAATCATGTCCATGAGATTCATCTTGGTCATTGTTCCATTAGATCAGTACCCCATCGGGTGCTGTCCCTTCTGCTGTTGATGGACATTTGGGTTGTTTCCAGTGTTTGGCTGTTCTGAGTAATGCAGCTGTGAATATTTTTGTATAAGTTCTTTGTGTAAACATATGCTTTCATTTCTCTTGGGTAAATACCCAAGTCATAGGGTAAGTGAATGTTTAACTCCATGAGAAACTACCAAACTGTTTACCAAAATGATTATGTCATTTTACACTCCCACCAGCAGTGCACTCAGAATTATAGTTGCTCCATACCCTCCCCAAGACTTGGTCTCATCTGTCTTTTTAATGCCAGCCATTCTTGTGGGTGTCATCATTGTGGTTCTAATTTGCATTTCCCTAATGAGTCATGATTCTGAGCATCTTCTGATGTGTTTCAAATACGCATATCTCACAAAGGACTGGGACTCAGAGTCAATAGAGAACTCTTAGAAATAAATAATAAATGGACAAATCACCCAATGAAAATGAGCAAGGGACTTGAACCGACACTTCACAAAAGATAGTATGGATATCATGCCTTCCTTTTGTATCTTTATCTGATTCGTGCTTGTCGCGTCTGCTCTGGACGTTACTCTTTGTGTAACAACAGTGTTTTGCGCATGCCGAGCATGTTTCTACGCCCTTGACAATGTTAACCCACTTATTTCTCAGTATTAACCTATTTCATTCTCAAAGCAACTCTTTAAGGTATAATTATCCCCATGTTACAGAGAAGGAAAATTGAGACAGTGAGGCGAGGTTACCTGAACAAAAATGAGAACTACTCACCAGGCGATCCAGAGGCCAGCCCAGGCAACCTGGCTTCAAAGCTCTTAACCACTGTCTGTGCTCCTTGCTACAAAGTGAATGCCACAAGGGATCTCAGTCTCTCTGCTGCAATTTTTCACAATAATTTTTCAGAATGTTGTCTAAGTCCAGGGGAACTGCTGATTGTTGTTATACAAGTTTTCATCGTGGTGGTACCTTGGGAGCCCCCAGTGAGGAAGAGTCACTTTTCAAGTCCCTTCTAATTGTGTTGTGTTCTGTGGTTCTGAAAAAAGCTTTACAGTCTTGTTTTAGGAAACAAAGGGGGGAAAAAAGTGGAGATCATCTGGTCTGAGCGCTGCCTGGAAAATATTTGTCTACTCTTATAACGTTTTCCTGCATAGCATTTCCCAATATCCCTATAAACCCCTTTCCCCTCCCTTCCACTGTGTTAGCAGTAGAGATTGAGGTTAAAAGCTGTCTTGGTGCAGCAAAATTCTGGCTTGCCTAGGCTTTCTGCTTTACTCTTGTTTCGTACCTATTGCATGGTGACCCAAGTACCATTTTATTTGCAACTACTGCAACTTTCCTAATTAACAGAAAAAGATGTCATGAGTACAACTCATCAATATTCTTATTCTTTACAGTTTGTCTTGTTTTAATACAGCACAATTAAAAACTGCACTTAGGAAAGACTATTATAAATACACAGACTTCTATGTTTGTCTATAATCACAGCTAGCATTCATAAAATGTGGAGGGAAATTTACTCATCCAGCTAATCCAACAAGCATTTATTGAGTACTTGTTAGGTGCCAGGCACTACGGGGAGAAATGGAGTATAATTTAGCTCCTGATATCAAGCTGGCAGAAACATGTGGTCAGATATATTAATTGACAATTACCATTGCGTTTCAAAAGTTCTTTAAGGATAAGGGAGGTGGTAAGGAGAGCTTCCTGGTGGGCGTGGTGGCCGACATTGCTAGCTAGCCCACTGCGTGCCAGCAGAGGAGATGGACGTTGAGGGACTGGTTGAGGGATTTAGGGTGATGGCAAATGGGCAGGCATGAAGTGGCACCACAGGTCCAGGGAAGAGCACAAAGGCCAGGAGCGAGCTGTCCGGTTTGTTTTTCTGCATGTTGAGAGCTAGTGGGATCCAGGACTGGGGCTGACTGCGTGGAGCGCCCTCAGAGTCCCTGGGCAAAGAAAGGTTCCGTGGCAGACATACACAGATCACTCCTACTGATTCTAGATGGTCGGGGGTGAGAAGTAAAAGTAGGGCTTGCAAATCCCTCCAGGATCACCATTTCCTGAGGCCAAACTTTTATTATTACAAACCGTTGAAAACTTCAAGGGTTTATAAAATTAAAAAAATTAATATTAGATATCAATTTGATATTAAATCAAATTAACTAAAATATTGGGCTTCTCTGTGGCCCAGATGGTAAAGAGTCTGCCTGTAATGCAGGAGGCCCAGTTTTTAATCCCTGGGTCGGGAAGGTGCCCTGGAGAAGAGAATGGAAACCCACTCCAGTATTCTTGCCTGGAGTATCCCATGGACAGAGGAGCCTGGCGGGCTACCGTACATGGGGTCGCAAAAAGAGTCAGGCATTAAAATATTAAATTGGAATTCCAACTACGGTACTTAACAATGGAGAGCCTCTTCAAACAGGCATATTCTTTAGTAATCAAGAAAAAACTGGACAGGTTTTTTAGTCTCCCTCTTCTGATACAGTCTCTGGCTTAATTTTTGGTTTTCCTTTGAATATTTTGGGCAAAGCATTGACATCTAAGATTTTTCAAAAAATAGATACTGCCTTGCTGGTGGATATGGTCTCAGAGTTGGTTTTGTGTTCAGGATAGCCTCCCAAAGTGCCTAGACCTCCCAGGAGACCACCCCCTCCCCACCCCCACTTTTTTTTTTTTAACTGAAACTCATGTCTTTATTAAAAATGGCAAAACGGTGAAGGGGTTTATGAGCCAGAAAGACAGGGGGAGATAGGATCTGGATGCCGGCCCAGGAGGCTGTTTCAAAGGGCAGGTTGATTTGATGCAAGATGTAGAACTTTAATAAGAGGAAGCGTTATGAAGTGAAACAATTTCCTCCATCCTGAAAGGGCCAGGTCCCACTAGGCCAAATAGCTTGGGTCCTGGCTTCATACAGGGTATCACTTTTAGTTAAGAACATAGCAATCTAAAGGGACATTGAGGGAATTCCCTTGAGTATCATGATACAGAAAGGTTATGAACAGAAAGGTTATGGTGGCGAAACTGTATTCTCCAGCCTCTCCTCTAAGAGGCTTGCCGGAGAAGTTGGTGCCTTTTAAGACGAAAGGGAAAGGGAAGTCACTCAGTCATGTCCGACTCTTAGTGACTCCATGGACTGCAGCCTACCAGGCTCCTCTGTCCGTGGGATTTTCCAGGCAAGAGTGGGGTGCCATCGCCTTCTCCTCATCAAATAGTCTGAACTGCTTCTTCCAGGATTGCCTTTCTCCAAAACGCAATCTGGAAGGTGACCCTTGCCCTTTAGGCAGAAGTGTCACTGGATAAAACGGTCCATTCTTCCCATTCATCCGAGGAGCAAGGCAGCCGACTTGCTTTACTGACTCACCGCACGAGAGCTCACTGCTGCGGGTGAAGTGCTGCGGTGGTCTCTGCGGGCATGAGTGTGGCCTCTTCTGGTGGGGGTGGGGGGTCACGTTTTGGAGTTGTAGGAGAGATGTGTATCCATAACTTCTTACAAGATTTATCAGCATGTTGTGAGCTAGGCGTTACAAGCCCGCACGCAGGGCCTCAGATGATGCAGTTTGGCCAAAGGTGCTAGGAAATGCCTCCACGTTGAACTGACACTTGGGCTTGGGTTTGGGCTTGCCAGGTGGAGGAGGAGGAAAATTCTAGGTACAAGGCACTTCCCACCTGTGAGAGGAGGCGAGGGTGTCCCCAGGTTTGGGTGACAGGAGTGGGGAGGCAGAGACAGCCGAAAGATGAAGCTGGTAAGGCTGCCTGGGGCCATAGTGTCAGAGGTCTTGTCCTCCGTGAAAGAGGTTTTAGACCCAGTCTTTGGGGTCCTTGGGAGACATTGAATACTGTGTTGGGATGGATGATGAGGCACGGTTTTGCGTAGAGCCTGGCAGCAGAGTGGAGGGGCCTAGGGATAAACAATTAGTCTGGGGAGGTATTTAAGTGGTGATTCAACTTCAGCATTGTGTGGGCTGCAGAGAGTGGGCTCTGACCCCTGACCTCTTCAGTGTGAATCCCAGCTCTGCCACTTACTTTCTGCATATTCTTGTGCATGTTACCTAGCCTCTCCGTGTCTTGGTTTCATTATCTATGAAATGGGGATAATAGCAGTGACTAGAGCACCACTTCTCAAAGAGGAACAGAAACACGCCAGCTTGTTAAAAGTCACGTTTAGATCTCCCTGGCTCTCGGTGGGAGCCTGAGATGCCTATTACCGCTCATGAGCTCCTGGATGGTGGTGATGCTGCTGATTCACAGGCCACACTTTGAGTAGCACGGCTTGCGATGGTTGTTGAAGATGATGTGAGTAAACACATGTCAGAAACACCAAGGAGAATCATCTGGTATAATAAGAGGTAGCCATCGTTATAATCCACAAGCTAATAAAGAACATGTCTCAGTTCTTCTTTTGTGAGTGCTTTATCCACTAGAAAGTTCTCTAAAGACAATTATTTGGCATCTAAGGCTCCCTTTCTGGCCAGCTCCTTGCGAAGGGCTGGAGAGGGAACCCAAGCCCCAGACAATGATCGATGACACAGTTCGGCAACAAGAAAAGTAGGTGCATGGTTGATAAATATATCACTACAACTCCTCCCGGTCCCATGAGAAGACAGAGCTAAGTCTTAGCTAGTCGAAGTCTCATAAGGGACAGAGCTAAGTCTTTTCTATTTGAGTAGGAGGGGGGTTTTCCGGGTGGCACAGAGCTCCAGGATGAGATGGGTTGACAGTTGAGGGCCCCTCAAATTCTTGAGTTTGGGCTCAAGAGCTCGAGGACCTTCTGTGGCTTCTACCCTTTTCCTTTGCAGGAATTTTTAGCAGCAGCTTCTACTGAATTGGGATGGGCTACCTGCTGGCTTTCTCTTAGAGAGGGGAGGGCCATGGATAAAGAAAGCATGTGCTTGAATTTTGCAAAGCAATTAGAAAAATGGATGGCTGAGACCAGATAACAAAGAACAGACCTGTCAAACTTGACAGATATTTATATTTTCAAAAACGAGGAGGTTTTGGCCAGTAAAAAAAACTTCTAATTTGATCTCTCTTGCATCTCTCCAAAGTGTCTTCATCCCCGATGCTCTTTAAGCTGTGAAGAGTGAAGAGTAAGGTCCCTGCAGGAGGGAAGAGTGGTTCTCTAGTGATGAGCTTCAACAAAGGGATGTTTCAAGCATTATTCTAAAAGCCATTATACGAGGACAGATGCTTTATTTTACTTAGAAATTCTACAATGTGTAGATGCTTGATTCTTTGTGAAAAGCCAGGGAAGTTGAAAAGAAAAAATTTCACTAAAAAAAGAAAAAACCCTACAAATGGCTCTAGAGATTCACATCATGTTTCGTTTCTCTACAGCATTTCCGATACACATAAGGAAAATGGAGATAGGAGTTACATGGGTTTGAAGCTTGACTATTTGCCAATATCTGATCGGAAAACTCTGATGGCTTAGCTGCGCTACTAAGGTCCTAATGTGTTCATAATGTGTGGAACATTTGGGGTGCTCCAAAAATGTTTGGTGAATGAATGGATGGATGGGTGGATGAATAAGTTAGACTTTGTAAGCAGCATCTTGTTTAGGGGGAAAACTATTTACCTTTGAAGGCTAATTTTTATTTTCACGTTCTCTAAGAAACTATTTTCATTTTCTCTGCCCTGCCTGGCTTGATTTTGTATGAATTCTGTCATGACATTGCACCCAGAGGGATCAAGGCAACTCTCCCGTGTATATGCCAGCCACCACGTCAAGTGCTTCCTGCATGTTTCCTGTCCTAACATAAAAGTGTGAAAAATTCTTCCTCTTTTACTGACCAAGATACAGGCCCAGGGAGTTTTATGTTCCTTACTCAAGGCTAGCAATTGACAGATCCAGTGGCCCCACTCCCAGTTCTGGTTTGGATGATTCAAAAGTCAAGAGGCCCTTGGAGCATTCGAGTGCAGTTACAGGTAGACTGCAGACCCCAGGAGGACAGGTGCTTTGCTGCTGTTTCCATTTCCTCTACTGCTCCTCACCCAATCCTCTGAGCAGACCGGATGTAGAGGAAGAAGGACCTTGAGTGTACAGGAAGTTATCTTTTGTTCTGGGTGTATAGCTTCTGCTTGCGATTTGAGGAAGGCAACTTTTCCATTTTAGCCTCATGTAGAATCTACGCATCCTGTTCCCTGCACAACCAGATGCAGAGCCCTAGGGGGCATCTGTGTGCCTACATGCCCTTTTGGGGATATTTTCCATAATGGAATTAGTCTTTCTTGCTATTTTCCCGTGAGATAAGCAACAGACTTGAAAGGAGAGGATGATACCAAGGAGTTTAGGGAAGACTTGGAGAACCTCAGCTTCTTGTCTCCTGGTTAAAACTTAAGAGTGCAGAACATCTTTCACTATAGAAAGAAGCATAGTCAGGCACAGGGCTAGCTAAGGCTCCTGTGGGGTTTTTTTGTTTGCTTGTTTTGCTTATAAAACTTTTTGCTGCATCCACCTTGCTCCTTGTAATATCACATTCTTCAATTTATTTCCGCACTTTCCACTACTATAGGAAGAACTTGATCATCAGGCCTGCCCCCAGCCACTCTGTCTCTCTCAAAACCACTTTGTTAAGGACCCCGCCTCAATTTCCAGGCTTTCCTTCTTGAAACTCCCTCCTCCCTTTCCCCCCATGATCCCCCTGCTTGTCCCTCTGCTTTTCTGCAGTTCTAAGGCCAACCTCCTTTGTCCTCTAAGACATGGACTTCCCCAGAATTCCAACCTCAAGTGCCCTGGTCACTCTTCTCTCCTAGACTCGTCTCATACATACCCATGATGTACAAGTCAATATGCTGATTTCCCCAAACATATTCCTGACCGCTTTTCTGAGCTCTAAGTTCTATATCTCCAGGTGCTTTGCGCCAGACTGGACACTTTCAGTTGATGCATCAAACTCAGTGGCCGCCCCCTCCCCCTTCAAATAAACCCATGGTTTGCACCCTTCATGACTTCTTTTTGGTCCGTGTCCTTCAGTTCTGGGCATGGTACCACTGCCTACTGTTTACCAAAGTCAATTACCTAATTAAAATACATCGCGGATACTTTTTAGTCATCTACAAGTCAGTCGTCGGAAAACAAGTATGCTCTCTGATTGAAAAGGGGCCCCACCATCCCCGCCCTCGAGGAGCTCACAGTCTAGCAGGGGAGGCAGACATGCTAGCCCACGTGGATGAAATTTCAGGACCTGCCCGGTGGACCCGAGCGTGGCCCGGTCAGAAGGGCAGTGTTCACTCTGTCCAGTCAGGGTCTCTTGGAGGACCTGCATGTGGACTAAGGGTTCCACTGGGATTGACTCAAGTTCTTGAGCCAGTTTCCAGCCTTGGTGGAGGCTCTATGGAACTTCAAATGTGCCCTCCCACCAGGACACTGTGATTCAGCCTGCCAAGAAAGGAATGAGTGGAGAGTGGGAAGAAAGGAAGAGCCAGTTTCTCTTCTGAATTTTTTTCTCTCTTGATACAGAGCTCTTGTATCAAAAGCATATTTTTTTGTTGTGTTTTTGTGTGTGTGTGTGTGTGTGTGTGTGTGTGTGTTTAAACCACAAAGCTTCTCTGAGCTCCGAGGGAGCTGCTGGAGGTCAAATTTACCTCGGCTGGTAACCTCACAGCACCTCTGAAACAGACATTTCGATGGGTGTACCTATCCCATACTTTTCTGTTTATTAAATCTAGAAGATGATGATTTTTTTTTTCCCTCTAAAAAAAATCAGCTTCTTTTCCAAGAGAGGCCTCCGAGAGGACTTGAAGACCCAGGCTTCCATTTTAGAGACAAGGAAGCTGAGGCCCGCACACATGCCCTCTCTCTTCCTTGTGAGTGGCCAGTGATTGGACAAAGCTGGAGCACGGAGGAGAGAAGACTTTTTGTGGCTGGGGAGGTCACTCAGCACACCCAGCATCTGTTGTGTGCCTGCTCCCAGACCCCTGGCTGTGGACAGGATGGTCCATAGGGTGGGGCCCCCACTGCCTGGTCCAGCTAGGAGGGGAGCTGGGGAAAGCCCCAAGGCAGACGGAGGCAGGGGCTGAGAGAACACCGCTGCAGGTGACGAGCACCCGGAGGAGAGACGCACTACCCTTGTAGGGGAAGCTTCTGGACCATGAAGGGGTCCCATTGAGCCCTTACTGAACTGAGCCCAGTGTAGGCCAAGCGGGGGACACATCCGATTCATCTTTTTATCATTCCCTTTACTTATGGACTGCTTTTGCTTTTCAAGAAGGGGAAGCTCAAGTACAGACTGCAGCCTTATAGTTAATCAGTTGTTGCAGAACTGAGGTTCCAACCTAAAACCCACCCCTCCCTGTGAACACTTTGCCCTCTCCGAAGGAAGAAGGACTAAGCCTTCTTACACCTCCCATTTTCCTTCCATCTCCCTCTTTTCCAGAAAGCTCTCAGGCATCCTCTCAAGTCAGCCTGGCCTCCCGTCTTCCCCTGGTTTCTGCCCATGTGACTGCCCACACTGTTTTCCCCTTTTCTATCTCTGCCTTCAATGATCAAAGACCACCTAGTCTTCTTCCCATGGGCCAAGTCTTTAAGACCTTTCCCGTAGCCCCAGGCTCCTTGATTCCTCTCCAGCAGTGCGTTGTTGGCTCCTCCCTTCTCAGGGTCCCATCTACGAATTCTGACTGCCCCTCAGCGCTGCAGTCCTTAGTGGGCAGGCCACAGGGCAGTCTCCGAGATGGCTTGGCCTCCATCACCACCACAGGTGAACTCCCATCTCTGAATTCCCTTCCTGCTTCCGCCAGGTTAGGCAATGTTCTTGACCTCGGAGCTCCTGTTTTGCTTAGAACTGGGGCGGACTTTGGACCCCAGGGGCATCAGGAATCTGTCTGGTGGCTGCAGGTGCCCAGAGCCTCTCACTGGACAATCGGATTTGAGGAGACAAGAGACTGTAGCCAGAAACTGCTGTGCACCGTGGAGACGCCACCCACGAAGGAAAGAGCCGCCTCGAGTAAGGGCTGGATCCTCCATGCAGAAGAGAGCTGACGTCCTGGGCAGAGGAGGGCCACGGAGAAGCCTTGCAGCCCAGGGTGACAGAGGTGGGGGGTATGTTCCAGGTTCTGTTCTCTGTTTTGTGATAACATCCCTTTCTGCATCAAGGGAAGCCCCCTTTTCACGAGTCCCAGTCTGGCAGGCTTTGTTTTCCTTGTTACATCATTGAGCCGCCCCTTCCCAGGCCCCCTCCCCGGGAGCCTCAGGATTCTCCCCAGCATACTGAATGCTCTGTATGCCCCAGGGCTGGCGGGGGCTGGGCACTTCCCCTTCCAGACGTCCCCGGGGGAGAGTGTCTGCCTGTGGAGGCCTGGTTTCATCAGACAAGTGTCATCAGCCCATGGTTACTTGTCCCGACCATTCCGTGTTGCCAAGAGAAGGCGATGGCATCTCCCAGGGGACTTTCTAATTGCCCCTTCATTCTAGGAGATGGAGGCACAAATGTGTGCAAGACTCATGTTCAGAAGGAGCCGGCAAGAAGTCTTCATTTGGCTGGCTAGAGAGACGCTTTCCCAAAGTTGATGTTGCTGAGCAAGGAGAGGCTTTGGCTGTGGGTGCTGGCCAGGCACACAGGGTAGCCAGGACAGGGCCAGGTTGCAGAGTCAAGAGGTTGGGGCAAAGAGGGGCTTGTGAGCACCGTTTTTCAGCGTTTGGAAATGAAGACAGGGAGGCAGGTGGCTTCCAGAAGCAGGCACCTTACAAGTTTCAGCAGATCAACTCTTGAGGCTCCACCCTATGCTTGGGGGTGACATCCCACACCTCCCTCTTCTCTTGTTTGCTGTGTGCTGAGACGGGTGGTGGGGACAGGGGAAAGTCCCCCTGCTGTGGGGAGGGTGCCCAGGCTATGCCGGGGCGGAGGTGAGAGAGACCCAGCTAGTACTGGGGGCAGCACGCCATGCCTCTGGTTGTCGGGAAACTGGACTGAGGAGGAGAGTCGAGGGAGGAAGAATCCTGGGAAAAACTGACAAGGCAGCCAGGATAGTGACCTTCGCAAAAGCTCTAAGTGGAGAACATCCCAGGGGGAAACTGGAAACCAACATCTCTGTCCCGGTGAGGAAGACAACTGTATGGAGTTTCTTGAAGGGTTAAGATGGAGCAGATGGATCAGAGGGAAGCCCTACGGTAGCATTTGGAAAGGCAGAGACTAAGAGGGAGAGCCTACACTGCACCCCGGGGGAAGAGGGTTGGGTGGGCAGGCCGCTGGACTTTTTGGTTCTAGCTTCAAGAGTCTGATGTAACCTTCAAACCTGCAATACCTTCACTTAAAGGCTCCATCTAAATTAAAAGCAAAAGCAAACACAACCAGGATAAACACTAAGAAGCCTTCAGCTCCCTGACTCCCACCCTGATGGGCGGGCATCCTTGAATGGCCGGCAGAAACCACCACTCGCATGTCAGGATCACTTGGAGCTGCCATCTTAAGGTTTCAATCCAGATGAAGCAATGGAATCCTTTGCCTGAACTTTAATGAAGCTCACATCCTCCTAGTATGTGAATTTGCTTCCTAAACCCCCTTTTCAGAGCTAGGGATACAGTCTATAATTTTCTGCAGAAAAATCTTGTCCCCATTCCAACAGGCTGCAGTCAGTCATAACGGTGCTTTAATGATGGTTCCGACAAAACCTGCAGCTCAAACTTCCTCTTTGTGGTACATAGAGGCAACTGCTGATTCGGCACTGTTTTATACCTTAAGGAGGGTGAAAGGGGATTGAGTCCCATTCAGAGAGCTCTCACTACTAAATCTAAGTGATCTATCTCATTCTAATCGGCCCAGACCTTCAGCCTTGAGCAGACACCTCGATGTAGCTCATAGCAAATAGAGATTTATGCAAGGGATGCTTTCTCCTAAATCCCTCTCCCTGTCCCCCTTCCCCTTCCCGCCCCCCACTGCGCAGCACCCCCGCCCAGCCCCAGGATTACAATTCCTCTTGGTTCCCTGCTGAATTAATTCATGGTGGGGGCTGTTGCTAACAGGGTTGAGTCAACCTCCGAGAGATGGAGAGGTTTTCCTTAGATACTCCTGTTTTTGTTTGTTTGTTTGTTTCTTCCTTTAGACTGTGAATTCCTTGAGGGCAGGGACCATGCTCAGATCCAATTCCCATCATTCCTGTACCTAGCTCCATAAGGAGTACTCCATACATGTTGGTGGAATACAAAATTCCACAGGTTTGGGGTTTGAAGCTCTGGTTTCTTGCTGCAGAGCGTTAATAGTTTTAATGTGAAGAGCAGCCTTTGGCCTTGACTGTGGAGCACAGCCTCTGCCACGTGGAAAGGAGGGGGCCAGGCTGAGTCCCCACTCAGACGCGGTGAGGGACATGTTCCCACAGTTTGGGTGTTGGGTTGTAGGGGCAATCCAGAGATGATTGGGATGGCCCCGAACCCTGTTATTTACATGAGAGGAAAAGAGACCCACAGAGTCTGTGATTTTCCTTTTTCTTTTTCCTCTCAGGGATCCTGGTCAGAAACTACAATTTCCAAACCCAGCCCAGGGTGTTTGGCACCCTAGGCCCTACACATTATGCAAAGGGGGACCAGGGCAGGAGAGTTCCTTCTTTCTCAAGCTCTCTCGCTGACACCCCTGGCTTCATCACTTTCCTTCCTTCAGACCAAGAGGACAGACAAGGGAAGCTTTAGGCACGTGTCATAGGGGCTGGAGAGCTTGAGAGACCTGGGCCCTGCCAGCTGTAAAAACGATCCTGAGAGACCTGTCTGGCAGAGAGCTCTGCTGTGTTTGGGGATGGGGCAGGGGGTGGGAAGCAGCTTGAGTTTTCTTCTAGAAAGGCAACCCTGCAGGTGCCTGTCTCCAGAGGATCCGGAATCTGAAGGCATCAATGTGTCCCCCAGGGGTTCGGCCCCAGAGGCCTTGGGCTGAGCTCAGACTGTCTGCTCACCATTACCAGCTGCTTGGACTGCTCGCTTTGGGCATGTCTTTGTGATTTGCTGGAAGCACTGGTACAGAACTCGCCCTTGAAGCAGGCAGAGGGGAGGCTCCAGCCAGTGAGTGTTTTATGAAGAGATGCTGGAGGCTGAGACCTTCAGCATTAACCACGAAGGTTCAGGCTTCCTTCTGAACCAAGTCAAGTTCACAGAAAAGACACATAAGGCCCCATATCCCTATGATATTTTGCTTTGGAAAGAGCAGGTCTTGAACAGAGGCGTGGGTGTGTGTGTGTGGGGTGCAGCAGCCCTGAGGGTAGGGTCGGGGCTCCTCCAGGAGTCACATTTTGCCTCTATCTCCCCCTGTCCCATTCTTGCCCCACTTTCAATGGACAAAAAGCACCGCTGTCAATGACTTGGGTCCCAAGGGTGCCCTGGCCGTGGAGGCCAGCCCAGAGTTGGGAGGCCAGAGAGCCAGAGCCAGTCAGGAAGAGGAAGGCCTGGCTTCCTAGAGAAAGCGAAGGCTGGCAGAGACCCCATTCTCCCTGGGGGAGCCATGATGTCGGCATCAGGACAAATGATGCTGGGGATCGGCTCTGAGAGACGTGGCCGAGCCCTTGTTCACGGGGCTGCGATATTCATGGACCGAGCGGGTGCTTTTTGCTCCCGTCACCCTCAAGGCACAAAAGAGAGCAATGATGTGTCACGAGATGGAGGCATTGAAATTAGTAGCAGGGGATCCCCCTGCACACCGCCACCCACTTTTGCCAGAGTATTTCTGGACGGCAGGTGAAAATATTCACAGATTCAGTTTTACAGATATCATTCTTCGTCAACCCCCCCGCCCACCCTGCCACACACTTCCAAAGGAAAGTCCTCAAGCTTTTTATAAAATGGTATTTAGTCCATACCGCACGCCTAGGAAACAAGCACTTCAGTTTTTGATTTGCTAACCCAAGCCCAGTTAAGGTTTAAGCCTTAAAAGGTGAATCAGCCCTGCCACTCCTAATGTCAGACCCTGTACTGAAGAGATGAGCAGTTTGAATTCCCAAGAGACACTTCTGAAAAATCTCACAAGTGGGCATGCTTGTTTGTGGATGAAAGTGTGAAGCATTAAGGAGGTTTTTTGTTTTTTTCTTTCCTGGAGTGTCCAGAGGATTCATTTCAACTTGACATCTGGAAGAATGTGTAACATTTAGATATAGAAGAGAAGTTGCATAGGAGACTTCATCAGATTACTAAAATTCGTGCTGTGTCTTGGGTTGAAAGCACATGAAGGGGTTTTGAAAGACGATTGAGAAGGTGGTAGGGGGATGGATGTGAAGAACAAGGGCCTGCAGCCTTCTAGAAGGCGTGGTCGGTCTGGGGCTCTGGCAGGAAATGCAAGTCATGATGCCCTTGGTAATGGTTCCCTGACCAAAGCTGAGTGTTTCTGGGGGGCAGTGTGGCCTGGGAGGGGTGTGGATGCAGGCCAAGGATTCACCCCAAGCATAGGGGTGGTGAGTGGGGCCAACTTCAGCCCTTTCACATCATATGAAAGAGAGTGCGGGGAAGTGGAGGAGATGAGAGGAAAGACAGGGGAGAGACTCACCCCAAAAGGAGTAGGAGAAGGGAGGAATGGAACATGCAGCTGCAGAGGAAGGTTTCTGGGGTGCCCTTCTCTGGAGGAAGGATGCTCAAAGAGCCCCCAAGGAGGCAGGGAGAGAGAAAAGACCCCGGCCATTTGGGGCATGGGCGACAACCTGCAGGATTCTTATGGTCAGGGATGGTCTGTATTATGAAAAGTGTTTTCTGGGTGGAAAAAAGGGGTTGAAATCTGAAAGATGGGGTCCTCTATCTGGAGGCAGGAGGCAGGTGGGCAGAAGCTGGTACCCCAGCCTGCCTGGGCTGTGCTGCCACCTGGCTGTCATCCCAGGATGCTGGGGACAGCAGCCCCTTCCCCCAGGAGCAGTCTCTGACCCTGGTTCCCTCCACCTCACTCCCATTTCTCCCCATTTCCCCCCTCCCTCCAGAGCTGCCGGGCACCGTAGGCTCAGATGCGGTTCGCCCCTTAATTTTGAAAATGATGGGGAGAGGGGGGACACAGCGGGAACGTGCAGGGAAGACAGCCATGGAGAGGGACACGCTGAGTCCTGTCCACATCCGCCCTGGCCTCTGGGACCCCGTGCTGGGAGCAGAGCCTCCTCCAAGAAGCCACACAGGAGCCGGCCTCCTGCAGCTCCCAGGGCGATGCAGCCCATGCAGGAGGGCTTCTTCAATCAGCTGAGATTCCATATCCCTTTAAAGAAGCCTGGGGGCCATGTGTCACCCTGAGCATCACAGCTGAGTCCAGCTCATTTTGGAGTAACACAGAGTGGGGCTAGTACCAGTTTGGGAAGGAGCACCGCGGTCCCCTCGCGGGAAGAGCTAAGCCTTTTCCAGCCTCTGTGCCCTCTGGCTCCCAGTTTCTGGGGCTGAGAGCCTAGCCCATGAATGCTTGCCCAGGGCCTGGACTGGGATGGGCTATGCATGTCCCTGGTTGCTTTAGGGGACTTCAGAATTCAGCTGTTCATGGACTCATGATGTCCCAAGAGGTCTGCTCACTTAGGATGTGGAAGCTTCTGGTATATGTAAGCTGGAGGCGGTGAGCCGAGTGCTTAGAGGAAGAAGAGCCAGGTGCAACTGGTTGGATATGTGGGTCAGTGAGGTGAGGCTGTCAGAAGCTTACTGTGATGTGCATGACCGTATGAGGGGCTGGGGCAGGGGGGCCACTGGAGCGCCTATCCTGAGATGCTCTGGCAGGTGGTAGGGTGGGAAGGATTTTTATGACATCAGAGCCAACTGGTAAATAGAAATGAGCAGGATGACCAGGGGCAGATGTCCCAAAGGATTGATGTTCTCATCCACAAGCGGTCATGTTTGCATTTCTCAGATTCTCTTTTCCAAACCATTGGTAATTCCCTCCAATCTCTAATCCATTCAAACGCTGTTTTCATGGTGGCAGTCCTCAGGGTGTCCATTCTGTGCTAGGGGAGGCATCTCTGTCTTCCAGGTGAATTTCACCAGGACTTTTTCAAGTTCTAAACGGCCAAGTGGAAGTATTAATTTAGTATCACACATCCAAATAGTATTTGGATGAGTTTCCATCATCATCATTTACTTCATTATGTCTCCAATTATTTCTACTTCCTTTTTCTTTTTTTGTGTGATGATTTTGAGAATTTCTTTGCTTTCAGCAAACCCCTTCAGTTTGGAGATGAGTAAATGATCTAGTATTTAACATCTTTATTTGTAAACTTACAGAGTGGAACTCAGTTAATATATCATCGACTGGTTTCCCAAGCATATAGGATGCCTTTTGGGGAGTGAATTTATCTTTATTTTACTTTATCTTTTCAAATGTCAGTTCCAAGCCTTGTGGGGCCTATGGTATTTAGAGAAAGCATATTGGGAGATGAACTACAAGATAGTTTCTAGTTTACATTCGATTTCCTTCTCCCTTTGTGGCTTTTGAGAAGCCATTTAATTACCCTAAGTCTTAGTTTTCCATTTGCAAAACAAGATAGCAATCTACGTCTCCTACCTCAATATATATATAGATTTAGTTTGGAGAATTATGCACACATGTACACATAGACTCAACAAAACTGTGCCAAGGTCCCTCTGTCATTGCTGAAACCATGACTTTGGTAAGCTTTTATGCCTAAGAGGTCTGACTTTTTCTTTTCCTCGATGCCAAAGGAAAGAGGAGGCTCCTTAATAGTCATCAATTATGGTGCCCAACCCCCCTGTGGCTTGGTATCATCTATGAATACACACATGCTCATCTTCTCTTACAAAGTGTACTTCAGACACTTCCTAACCTTCTTCATTTGACTGTGGCTGTCGGTCTCACCATTGGCCGGCTGCCTGCGCTTTTGCCTTCAGCATCAAGACCAGAACAATTCAACATGGGCTCCAAAAACAAACATTGACCATGACCTCCAAGAGCATGCATGGTTTGATGCGTACCTGCCTCCCCAGCCTCATTCCTCCTAGGTGTCTCTGAGCTCCTGACCCCTGGCCTACTGTTAAACCTAGCAAGTTTCTTCCCTGCCCTTAGGCATTGCTCTTGCACTTCCTTCTACCTAGAAAATCATTGTCCTCACTAGCCTATCCATTCCAAGTAGGTAATTCTCACTCATCTTTCATTTTCCAGCTCCATCATTCTTAGCGAAGCCCTATACCTAAATCAGGCCTCTACATGCTCACAGTGCCAGGTACAGCCCCTTTAAAGCCCCCGTCATCACAGAGAAGGATTTTAGAGTTACTTGTCATCTCTTCATCCTTCTTCTGTTCATGATTATATTCCTACCTCCATGACACAGTACGTGCTCAATAAGTATTTGTTGAATGAATGAATGAATGGTTGAATGAATAGGTTTAGTATTTGACACTTGATGCTGGTTTGTGCCCACAGAGAGGATGCGACTGGACTTGCTGTTGTCCTGGATTCACGGTGAGCGCCCTTTGCGAAGCACCAGCTCTGAGACAGAAGGAGCCATGACCCCTGCTTGTTGAGCAGAGTCTGGGAGGACTTTCCTCCAGGGTAGGCCCCTAAGCAGGGCCCTGAGTGACCAATTTGCTGCTGGCCCAGTGGCCATTTGGGGGTCCTTACTCCCTCAGTTGCCCTGGGCCTGCAGCTCTTCTCAGATTCCTGCAGACCCCTCTGTCTGCATTCTCACTCTCTCCTCTGTCTCTGGGAACCTTTTCTAGCCCCATCTGCAAGGGACCTCTCCTTCTCTGAGCTCCTTTGAAAAGTGTCTATGCCCTTTCCCTAGGTTGTGAATCCTGCCCTGCTCTGAGCCTTGGCTTCAACTGTTGCCTTCAACTGCCATCAGAATGTTCTCTCCTTAAAATTCTCAGGGGGTGGTGCCCTGTTCTGCCATTGGGAGGACGTCAAGACCTCAGGCGCAGGGTTCGAGGCTCTCAGCTTCTGAGAAGGCTGAGCCCTTAGTATGTGGTGTCACCACACCGCCGAGCGTGGCGACTGGGTTTGCTAACCAAAGGTACTTACTCAGGCTTTCCAGGCCCTCAGGGCCACCTGCTTGGCCCCTCTGCTGCAGTTTCACAACCTTCCTGGACTCTCCCTGCCTTGGCTGAGGAGAACCCTCTTGTGGGTTCATTGACAGGCCCAGATGCGGGGAAGTGGGGGCCCCAAAAGACTTCCTGCCGCTTCAAGTGACCCAGCCCTGCAGGCAACTCTGATCTTTGCTGCAGGCCACTGCCTGAAAGCATCTCAGCAGTTCTGTCCCAAGACTGCTCCCACTTCTCCACTCTCAGGATGGAGCCAGGCCTTGGAGGAGGAGGAGGAGGAGGAGGAGGAGGAGGAGGAGGAGGAGGAGGAGGAAGCCAGGCCCGCCCTGGGGCTCTAAGAGACGATGCAAAGGTGTCGCTGCAGTAGCTTCCTGTGGGGTCGCAAACGAGTTCAGCTCTAAGCCTTATGAACTTAGGTTCTCTCTCCTCACCACTGTTCTCTTCTGGGCTCCTGACTCGAGTGGTTAAGTTAGGGCTCTGTCTCTGCTCTGATGGTGTCTTTAATAAAGCCCTAATATTTTGTCCCTGGGAAGCCAGAGGCCCCTCAAACCAGAGCTGGCTTTGGGTCCAGGGCTTCCCCTGGCCACTCGTGTACTCTTGGAGCCAGGTCCTAGTTTGTTCTTTCCTCATTCATTCATTCATCCATCCATCCGTTTATTCACCTAATAGCTACTGGATACCTATGTGCCAGGCCTTAGCTAGGTACTGGCGATACAAAAAGTGTCAGGCAGACAGAAGTGGATGTTGGGCTTTGAGAGAATTCCCAGTCTAGGGCCCCCTGTGTGAGAGCAGCGGGGTGTGAGGGGCGCCCGGCTGGAGGGAGCTGTGTTAGTTCACGGTATGAGCGGAGGCCGGGGAGGGATGCTGAGGAGCTAATAATGAGCACTCGTAAACCAGGTCTAGGACTTTAGTCGTGATGGTAGAAGCCTTAGGAAGTCATTGAAGGATTTTAAGCAGAGGAGAGAAATGATCATATTTGTTTGTTTGTTTGTTTTTTAAAGACATGAGTTATGTGGAATACAAGTTAGAAGAAGGCAGGAGTGGAGATCAGTCACAAGGCCCAGTGGGCAAGGCTGGTAGCTAGGACTGGAGGGCCCTGGGGAGGAAAGGGTGGAAGGTGTTACAGGTGGAGGAAAATGGCAAAGGCAGGCCATGGGGGTGGATCTCACACAGGGCTGGGGAGCATGGGTCACCCAGCGTGAGCAAACCCTGGAGGAGAGCTCACTGGAGGGAGAGGACTGTGCAATGAGGCCTGAGGTGTGTTGGGTTGAGGTGCCTTTGGAAGCAAGGGTCTCATTCGGGTATGAAACTCATGGGAGAGATCGGATCCCTGGATAGAAATCGGTGAATGATCTGCTTATAGGTACTTCCTCCATGGCTGAAGGGGAGCTTGCCAAGATGAAAGATTAGAAGAGTGCAGGGGCGTTAGGGGAGCAAAGGCAGAGCTCTCCAAAGAGGCTGAGAGGAATGGCCAGAGAAGCGGGGCGCTGCAGGAAAGAGTATCTTTGCAGCTCTCCATTCACCTTGGAAGATGGTTTTGTCACAAACATGTCTCCTTCATCCAGAACGTGAGACAGAGGGACAAGAGTAGAAAATCCTGCTGACGTCCTCTGGGAAGGGGAGGGAGGCACTCTGAGCCCAGGAGAGCCAAGGGGCTCTGGCAAACTCTGTTAGATCTTGAGCAGCAAGATCTCTTGATGGTTCTCTTGATGGTGGCGTCCAGAGGTGCGCAGAAGCTGACGGAAGTTTAATGTTGGGTACCAGCATTGTCTGTCTGTCACAGCTCCACGGACTGTGAGTCTGGGGACATTATAAAGAAAGGAAACGACGCCAGGGGAGAGGAGAAGGGCAGGCTCTTCAGAGAGGTTGTTGGGATTAAGAAGCTTCATTTGGGGGTCGGGAGGGAGAACAAGGCCAGTTCTGACCACCAGCCTCTAGGAAGCGCCAGCTCTTTTCTTCTCACAGAGTAGCCATGTTTCTTAGAGAAGTGAGAAGCAGAAGGAGCTTGTCCCTGTAAAAGGGTAAGCAAACAGTCAGAGGGGAAGAGAAGATTGAATATTCTCTATTTGAGGTCCCGAGGTCCCAAGGTCCCTGAAGCAAACAGGTCAGGGTGAATATAGGACTGGGCTTGAAGCTAAATAGTATATGTGGGCTCCAAGAAAAGTCTCTGAAACCCACCCAGGCTCTCTGTCCCTCTCCCTTCCACAACCCCATGCCTCGGTAGAGCTGCTCAAGTCATCCGTGGGATCCAGAGAAAAGGGGCCATGGAGAGACAGACTGAGAAGGCCCAGAGGGGTCAGAACAGGTCACAAGTCAAGACCACCCTGGCAAACGGAGGCAGCTTCATCCGATCACTTCCGCCATCCCCTGGGCCAGCACGCCACGGCTCAGGGCAGGCAGGCCCCCGCCCAGAGCATTAGGTCTGGCTGCCTTTTTGTGCCCGGACATTCCAGACACCCCACAACTGGAACCCCACCATGTGGGAGGCGGGGAAGTCCTGCCAGGGTGCTGGCCACAGGCCATGGCCTCGGTAGGAGATGGGAAGAGCGAGGGAGGAGGGAGAATGGAGAACAAGGAGCGTTTTCAGACCCTCCTTGGGCTGTGGCCTCCTCATCCCCTCAAGGCAAGATGTTGGGGGGACAAAGAAGTAGATTTGGCGGGGGGGAAGAGACTCAGCCTGGGCACCAGAGGAGGCTGCCATGACCTCAGAGGGACACTTCTAAGGTGGCTCTCCCAAGGGTCCGGGTGGAGCGCGCTGTACCTCCAGCCCTCAGCTTCTCCAACTGGAAAATGGTGATCCTAAACTGGTCCTTTCCCCTTCCTTGAAAAACTGTCGCCTCGGTGAGTTAATTTTTATATGGAATACTTAGAGCATTCAGACACACTACAAATGCTGGTTAATACTATCAGGGTTTCCTAAGCCCTTGTCTGTTTACATGAAATTTACGGACTCTCTGGATACAAGCCGCATTTCCTATTAATGAGACCTCACGCTGCTCAAAGAGGAGGTGTTCCAAGTTTAGACTGAATAGTATTGATAAGGTTTGGTTTTAGAGTGGGAGGGGTACAGAGTTAGGAGTCAGAAGGCCACAATTACTGGGCCGCAATTTCTGGGGGTTGAGATGTAATCAGCCATCAAGAGAGAGGGATGGTACCTGCACTAACAGAGCTGATGATGACAGGTGGGGAGAAGGGCAAAAAAAAAAAGAGTTAAAAATAATTACAAAATGATTAATGCTATGAAGGAGAAAAAAATCCTAATAGGAATAAGGAGGATGAAGGTTACAGCCTAACTTTAGGTCCTGGAAATCTTCTCTGTGATGTGAAGTCAATTATTAGCCATCCAAAGGCTAGGATGTGGCTGTTTGGGAGGTGGGGAGAACCTTCTGGGAAGAAAGTGATTTTCTGTCCCAATTAGGTGATCATTGGCACCTCTGTGAACACTGATTTCTACATTTGTAAAATGAGGATAATCCAACCTCTCTAGCCAACCACACAGAGCTGGTGTGTGGATGACAGGAAATGATATGAGAGAATTCTCTCAACCCCAGACAGATGGGCAGACAGGGTCCATGAGGGAAGAACTGACTGATAAATTCCTCTCCCTTTTTCTATTCATTAAATTTGCTTTCCCTGTAGAACATGGCTGTAATACAGGGCAGTTTTTCTGGGCGGGGCAGTGGCTGAAGGTCACGTTGTAGAGAAATGACCTTGGAGTCATGAAGAGCAGTGTGAGGAGGTGAGATTGTTCCAGAGAGAGAAAGCTGATTATCTCTGGATATGAGATGGTTGAGCTGTGGCTTATATATGAAGGGAGAAGATTCCATGTTGTTGTAAAGCTGAACACTGGAGAAACTTAGTGTGCGAGCATTGGTAACATATTTCAGTGTTCAGGAAACACCGTCCCTAGAGAGGCTCGCACAGAGTTGGACACGACTGAAGCGACTTAGCAGCAGCAGCAGCAGCAGCAGCAGAGAGGTTCTAGAGGTTCTAGAGAGCCCTTCCTGAGGAATGGTCACAGTTAATGCTTATCTTCACCAAGCTCCCATTAAGCTCCAGAAGCAGAAAGGCAGATATGCTTTTTACCCTGGGTGCTCAGGAACGTGACTTCCGTCAAGGAGATCATCAGCAAATGTTGGGTGAACTGAAGGACACGCCAAAGACAAGAGGCCCCCGAGGAAAGCCCTGCCAGGCTGCCCCTCATTCCCTCACCTGCAGAGGAGTGTGTGCAGTTGGGACCAGAACTCTTCTGCCGGTTTGCAGAAACACCTTTGTTTCCCATGCACAGTGAAATGAGCTGAGTGCTAGAAATGAATGAGTCCAGGAACGGCCCTGCTCAGGGCAGAAGGCCAGTCTCCTTGGGTTGGACAGTGAGGCATCAGCCACTGGTGCGATTCCTCCATTTGGTCAGAAACACGTGGACCGTGCCATGCTGTTGATTATGTCATAGGGTCACTGGGAACCTTGGTGACCACCCAGCCGCTGCCTACAGTTTCCGAATGGTGTACTCTGAGTGTTATTGTATGGTGATTTTGAGAAAATTGAGGGAGAAAGAAGCATCCATTGGTGAGAAAGTTGCTCACAGGGAGATGGAGCAAAGGTCACATCCCGAGAAACATTTTCTCAGCTACAGTCCGTCTCAAGAGACTGAAGAGCCTGAAGGATTCTAGCCAAGGGGCTTTCAGGTGACCTTCAGCTGAGAGGGTGAGAGATGGACCTGTGTGAAAGGGAGGAGGTGGGAAGACAGAAGGTCTGTTTCATCCAGGAGGGACAAGTCAGAAGGAGGGATGCCTGACTTTTGCTCTAGCCTGGGGTTGAGGAGTTCTATGGCTGGTTTGGGGCTCTTTTCCTCTTGAGTCTGGGGCCCACGTCTAAGGGCACATTTGAAGGGGTCATTGGAAGGCAGCTTCTCAAGATAGGGGGCTTTTAATGTTGGGGACTGTATATGTTAATTCTTGTGAATGACCTAGTGTACGTGAAGAGGAAGGGATGGAAAAGTGTTGAATGGGCCAAAGGGAACTAAGAACTCTGAACAAGAGGGAGAGTTGAGTCAAGAGAGAAGCAAGGGCCCCCTGGAGCAGAGGCCCAGTGTGGCAAAGAAGGAAGCCCGGTTTATCCAGCATGACTTAGACTGGCCACGGTGACCAGGAAGATGTCCAGGGAAGAGCTTATCTCTGCCTCCTGCAGAGATGGGGGAGAAGCCAGGGGCCTGCAGAAAGTTGTGCAGGCTTGCAGAGGAGTGGGGCAGGGACAGTGGGCCTCGGGTGAAGGGGCTGGTGTTGCCTCCCTTTCACACGTCTCTTTTCCTACCAGCAGCTGGTGAGTCGGCTCTGGACACAGCAGGAGCTGCTGTCAACGGAGGAACCCACAGCATCTCCCAGGGCGAAAGAGGTCACTTCTCCTCCACCGAATCACATTTGACACCATTCCAGTCAGCCTTGCAATTGGGAGGTTTCTGAACTTGGAATGGTATTTCCAATATTGATTTGGAAGAATTTATTTGGGAAGGACAAGTAAAATTCGCCCAGAGAAAAAGTACATTAGCAAACAAAAGCTTGTATTACTAGATTTCATGAATGCATATTTTAAATCTGAAATCATTTCAACAGTACAAAGCTGGCGGCCAAACAGATCCAAGACAAGTAGAATAGAAAGTCCAGATACGGGTTTGTTTTTTCCTTACTCGCTTTCAGGGGAGTGGGTGCTGCCACTTAGAACTTTGAGTGGTAGAAGTTGCGTCGTTCTTGGGAGCAAAGCAAGGGGGTACCCCATTCCCTGCTACTGCTGGGCAAAGGCTGGGGTGAAGGGGCACCAGCCAAGAGCCACATTGTTCCACCTCTGGCCACAGGCTGCCCTAGTATCACATCCCATCACATGGTGTTCAGTTGCTTAGCCATCTTTTTTTTTTTTTTTCAAACTTTAAATGTTTTATATTGTATTGGGGTATAGCCAATTAATAAGCTTTCCTGATGGCTTAGACAGTAAAGAATCTGCCTGTAATTCAGGAGATCTGAGTTCGATCCCTGATTTGGGAAGATCCCCTAGAGAAGGGAATGGCTATCCACTCCAGTAGTCTTGCCTGGAGAATTCCATGGACAGAGGAGCCTGGCAGGTTACAGTCCATGGGGTCGCAGAGTCGGACATGACTGACCGACTTCCACTTTCACTTTTTTTTTAATAGCAAACTAACAATGCTGCGGTAGTTTGAGGTGAACAGCAAAGGGACTCAGCCTTACATCTACATGTCTCTGTTCTCCCCCAAACTCCTCTCCCATCCAGGCTGGCACATAACGTTGAGTAGAGTTCCATATGCTATACAGTAGGTCCTTGTTAGTTATCCTTTTTGAAGATAGCACTGTGTACATGACCTTCCCAAACTCCCTACCTATCCCTTCTGCCATTTTCCTTTTGGTCTTAAATGCTTTGTCTAGCTGGGACCCTGAAATGTGCCCAAGCTTTGTGTATGCTTACTAGACAAGTGCTTTTGGTTTCCTTTAAAGATGCAAAGGAAATGGTGAGGGAAGGTTGGGTGAAGAAGGAAGCTTCAGGTGTCAAGCCGTGCTGGGGGAGTAGATGCAGCCAATGAGAACTGAGTTCCTGTTTCCTGAGCAGCATCTACACCCTCTCTCCCTGTACCACCAAGGTCGCGATGCAGACTACAGATGCAGGCTCTTGCCCTTAATGGCAACCCACTCCAGTACACTTGCCTGGAAAATCCCATGGACGGAGGAGCCTGGTGGGCTGCAGTCCATGGGGTCGTGAAGAGTCAGGCATGATTGAACGATTTCACTTTCACTTTTCACTTTCATGCATTGGAGAAGGAAATGGCAACCCACTCCAGAGTTCTTGCCTGGAGAATCCCAGGGACAGAGGAGCCTGGTAGGAGGCCGTCTATGGGGTCACGCAGAGTCGGACACGACTGAAGCGACTTAGCAGCAGCAGCAGCATACAGAGTAAGCAATTTTCCTGAACAAAGGTTGCCACCTTTGTGGCAATTCCAAGACAGGGAGTAAAGCATGAATCACGTGATCCAGCAATCACCCAGTTACTATTTTTTCTTCAATGGGTAATTACCAAGTGCCTGGGTGAGGGCAGGTTAGACATTGTTTTGGGTGCTAAAAATCAGCATGTGATTGAAACAAAGCCTTGACTGTCCCGAGGAGCTGGAAGTTCCTGGAGAAGAGGAACCAGTATAGAACAGGTGGCTGCGGAAATGAAGACATGTACATCTGGCTAGGAAGCCCCAAACCGTCGGATGTAGGTAACAATCATGGAAGACTTCTTGGATAAGGTGGCATTTGGGCAGAGGACTGAAGAAGTGCGAGGATCCACGCCCTGGGGCTAGCCAGGGAAGAATGTTCCTGAATGTGGGCTCAGCAAATGCAGAGGTGCAGAGGGTGGGTTGACTGCCCAAAGTAGATCCGTTTTTACATGACCTCTAGACAGCAAAATTGTTGTGTATGGAGGTGGTTGTATAATGGTGGCTTCCCTGATGGCTCAGCAGTAAAGAATTTGCCTGCCAATGCAGGAGACCCAAGAGATATAGGTTCGATCTCTGGGTTGGGAAGATCCGCTAGAAAAGGAAATGGCAACCCACTTCAGTATTCTTGCCTAAAAACTCCCATGGGGAGAGGAGCCTGGTAGGTTACAGTCCAAAGGGTCACAAAGAGTCGGTTATGACTTACCAATTGAGCATGACAGCACATGATACCTCTAAATAGCAAAATTGTTGTTAGTAATCATGTAACAATTAGCACTCATTTCCTTTTGTTATTAAAGTATCATTGATTTATAATATCGGGTTAGTTGTAGGCATACAGCAAAATATTTCTGTTATATATATGTAAATATCTATAGTTTTAAAAAATTCTTTTCTATTATAGTTTGTTACAAGATGCTAAATATAGTTCTCTGTGCTATACAGTAAATCCCTGTTGTTTGTGTTATATATAGCTGTGTGCATCTGTCAATGAGGAACTCTTAAATCAAGAAATCGTTTTCTGTATTCACTCTTGTTTTAAATCAATTTAAAGAGTATACATTTCAAAGATTTGATTTCAGGGGCATATTGCATAGTGAACTTAACTGTGTACACTGGTCATTACCACAACACTACCCCTTTCAGAATCGTGCTGTGCTCACTGCTTACATTTTAAGCACAAACAATTACAAGTGGTCAGAGAGAATGGACAGAATGTAGTCACTCAGGTTCTTATTTTTTCGACTTGATAATCATTGTGTGTTTTGAATCTACTGCTTAAAACTCAAACTTGTGGATAGGCAGGGCTGTAAGGATTGGAGACACAAACTGCTTCAAAGCACACGCAGATGATTCTAAACTGTTATGAACCCAAAACATGTTGACACAGACCTAATGTTTATTTGTATTTCTCTGTGTATGTGCTTTCTTCTCTGGCCCTACAACCTCCAAAAAATGTGTTTAGACTCAGTATTTTATCCTGAAATTCTCTTCTCCTCAATACAGAATGCATAAATTTTCCTTGATCACGTCCATAGCTGAAATTGGGTTTAAGTTAGGTAGCTTCCAGCTCACTTCCTAGTTTGTGGTCGGCTCTTTGATGCTGCCATGAGACATCCTCTCAGATCTATATTTCTATTGCTCTGATTATGATATGAGATGAATGATAAATTGGTCTTCAATGTTAGTAGCTATCTGAGTTTTTTTGTGTTTGATTCTCCCATGGAATTTTACCGCTAGGAAGTCTGTTTCCAAGTCCTCCGGCCACTTAGCAACCCTGAGCTCCTATGCCCTCAGATTAAGACACTTGGTACTTGGAAGAAAAGTTATGACCAACCTAGACAGTATATTAAAAAGCAGAGACATTACTTTGCTGACAAAGATCTGTCTAGTCAAAGCTATGGTTTTTCCAGTAGTCATGTACAGATGTGAGAGTTGGACCAAGAAGGCTGAGCTAAGAAGAACTGATGCTTTTGAACTGTGGTGTTGAAGACTCTTGAGAGTCCCTTGGACTGCAAAGGCATCAAACCAGTCTATCCTAAAGGAAATTAGTCTTGAATATTCACTGGAAGGTCTGATGCTGAAACTCCAATACTTGGGCCACCTGATGCAAATAATGGACTCACTGGAAAAGATTCTGATTCTGGGAAAGATTGAAGTCAGGAGAAGAGGACGACAGAGGATGAGATGGTTGGATGGCATCACCGACTCCATGTACATGAGTTTGAGCAAGCTCCAGGAGTTGGTGATGGACAGGGAAGCCTGGCGTGCTGCAGTCCATGGGGTCACAAAGAGTTGGACGTGACTGGGCGACTGAACTGAACTAAATGGAGTAGCACGATGAGCAGAGGTGATGGTGGTGGAGTCCCACTGTAGGCACATCAAGGGCATCAACCATACAGTGGAGAGACAGCCCTTCAGTGTTCACTTTGGAAGGATCCCCACACTCTGATTGGGTAGCCCCGACGGCGGCTGTGTCTGTTGGCTGAGCCATGAGAGCAGAGGATGCAGCGTGTCTAGTGTGACTGCTGTACCTGCCGGGAGAGAATGAACGTGTCTGCCGTCCCTACTCCTTGCGTCTCCTGCCAGCCTCTTAGCTTGCACCTGGCCTATCCTGGGTTCAACCAATAGTGTGCACAGTGTGAACAGTGAGACAACTGGTGTCACAAGCAGGGTCAGTGAAACAAGGGAGTATGCATTTAGCATTTTCAACAGCAGGTCTGGGGTACCTCGCCAAATCTTTTTTTTTTAATGAAATGTATTTTTTTTCTACGTTGGGATCCCTTTTACAATTCATGTGTATACAGGTTTTCTATCCGTTTTCTAGGACTTGAGTCATGCCTTCAGTTTTTTCAAGTGATTTTAAAGAATAGGATAATTTTATTTAGTTTCTTACATGTATTTTTATCTTATAGCCTATATACCAATTTAAATTTAATTTTATTTGGCTTTTATGGTCTTGAACTATATATATGATTTATGTGAGTTGAATATATTGTTGTTGCACATATTGATTTTATTTTTTTAAAGTTGGCATATAATTGCTTGACAATTTTAGTTTCTGCTGCGCAACAGCACGAATCAGCTCTCAGAGCATTTTCTTGCACCTTAGTTTCTGTAGGTGTTTCTTCCAGGGAGAAGGTAGAGGAGGGTGAGGTTAAGAGGAACTTCAGGATTGCTGGGGACTCAGACTGTAAAGAATCCCACAATGTGGCAGACCCAGGCTCGATACCTGGGTTGGGAAGATCCTCTGGAGAAGGGAATGGCAACCCACTCCAGTACTCTTGCCTGGAGAATCCCATGGACAGAAGAGCCTAGAGGGCTACAGCCCATGGGGTTGCAAAGAGTCAGCCAGGACTGAGCAACAAACACACTATAATTTTGCAGCTGACGAGAGAAAATGGCACCCAGGAGTGCTGTCCCTCAGGCTGCTCACAGGGGGCAGTATGACTCCAATCCAGTGAGTCAAGCCCTGGGATAAGGGTGGCCTTTTCCAGAAAAAGGACTGGTAACGGTCCCCCTAAGTGGCGGCAGCCTGTGCCTTCAGACGGCTGACTGTTGTGTTCCTATAACGTGTCTCATTGTGGTTGGCTTTTCAACCAAGGGTTTCTAGGCAAGGGGTCTCTCTGCTTATGAGTTGAATGCTGTGGACTTCCTTGGTGGTCTGGTGGTTAAGACTTCATGCCCCCCAAGGCTGGTGGGAGAATATCTTGCATGCTGCATGGCACAGTCTCCCCCTCAAAAAAAAGAGTTGAACACTGTATGGTGATTTGGGATGAGCCAGCTGGGCTGACAGGGCTTGCCTCAACTTCTGGGTGCATCCTTGCGTTACCAGCTGTGCGGCTGCTGTGTGGAGTCACTTCAGTCGTGTCCAGCTCTTTGCGACTCCACGGACTGTAGCCTGCCAGGCTTTTCTGTCCGTGGGACTTCCCAGGCAAGGGTACTGGAGTGGGTTGCTGTGCCCTCCTCCAGGGGACCTTCCCCACCCAGGGATTGAACCCACATCTCATGCAGTGGCAGGTGGGATCTTGACCACTAGCACCACCTAGGAAGCCTGCCAGGTGCTCACACCCTGAAAAATAGCCCCGAGCCCCCTTGTTTTCTGACTGCTAGGTATGAAGAAAAGCTAGGCTATTAAAAAAAAAAAAAATGTTTTGGCTCTAGAAAAACATGTTTATAAGCGTGCGTTCTGAAAAGGAGACTCTGCGAGCCAACGGAAGCCACTCTGTTCCCGGGCCTCGGACAGCGCGGGGGTGTGAAGTGAGCCTGGACCGAAGAGCTCCGCTCCCGCCGGGCCAGGAGGGCTGCGCTTCTCTGTCAGCCTGAGGACGGGCAGGCTTGTTTATTGCCCTTTGCTTTTCACTCACAGCCTCTCATCCACTGGGTGATAGGAGAAAAACGCCGTCTTGGGTTTGGCGTTTGTTCCTTTTTAAGAGTCTCCTTATTCTCCATCTGGCGCTGTTTACAGAAGGGAAGAGGCCTCAGAGAAGCACAGCTGGGGAGAGGTTTTCCGGCCTCGCGGCTCTCTTCCTTTGCTCACTTTCTCCCAGCATCAAGGATTCAACCGTCAGAGAAATGAAGGGACATCTGAAGACAAGACCTCTTTTTCCACTTTGCAGTCAGGGCCCAAATCTGGGTGGAGATAGATGAAGAATGGGCTTCCCCGATGGCTCAGCAATGTGGGAGGCCTGGGTTCGACCCCTGGGTCGGGAAGATACCCTGGAGGGGAGGGCATGGAAACCCACTCCAGTATTCTTGCCTGGAGAATCCTCATGGACAGAGGAGTCTGGTGGGCTGCAGTCCATAAGACCGCAGAGAGTCGGACACGGCCGACTCAACTGAGCACAAGGTGAATGGCAGCATCCAGAACTTCCAGCCTGAGGATTCTGAAGGCGCGTCTTGGGCTCACAGCCTTGCCTTTCAGTGCCCACTGTCCTGCCTCCTCCTCCTCCTCCTCCACGCTGATGCCCATCATGTCTCATCACCCAGCTGAAGAGCCAACAAGTGAATTATTTGTGATTGGAGATGGGGAGGGGATCAGAGCAGTCCTTTTAACCAACGTGCTGCTTTTTTCACCGACTCACCTGAGGTCTGGTCACCCACATGATGATGCCCCTGTGTCTTTTTAGTGATTAACAGCCTATAGATAAATGTTTAGGAAACACGTCTCACTGCAAAGGACAACAATTTATTTTCTTTATGGCTGGGGATATATGGAGCTAAGATCAAAAGTCTCTGGGCCTTTAAAAACCTTTATATTTAAAACATATGTGATATATATGTCAGATGAGATCAGATCAGTTGCTCAGTCGTGTCCAACTCTTTGCGACCCCATGAATCGCAGCACGCCAGGCCTCCCTCTCTATCACCAACTCCTGGAGTTCACTCAGACTCACGTCCATCGAGTCAGTGATGCCATCAAGCCATCTCATCCTCTGTCGTCCCCTTCTCCTCCTGCCCCCAATCCCTCCTAGCATCAGAGTCTTTTCCAATGAGTCAACTCTTCCCATGAGGTGGCCAAAGTACTGGAGTTTCAGCTTTAGCATCATTCCTTCCAAAGAAATCCCAGGGCTGATCTCCTTCAGAATGGACTAGTTGGATCTCCTTGCAGTCCAAGGGACTCTCAAGAGTCATAAAAAGAATGAAATATTTCTGTTTATGACAACAGGGGTGTAACTAGAGATGACCATACTCAGTGAAGTGAGTCAGACAAAGACAAATATGATAGATTTCACGTGGAATCTAAAACGATACAAATGAACTTATTTATAGAACAGAAACAGACTCACAGACTCAGAAAACAAACTTATGGTTACCAAAGGGGACGGGAGGGGAGGGATACATTGGGACCATGGGATTAACAGCTGCACCCTACCGTATATAAACAAGGAAGGTCCTACGGAACTATACTCCATATCTTGTACTAACCTATAAGGGAAAAGAATCTGAAGTTGTGGTCATGTGGGAAAGGTCACTTATGTGGCGAGGTGGGAGGAAAGTCCCATTGAAATGAAGGTCATTTGGTGAAGAGGCTGAACATCTGTTTCCATTAAGAGAGGCTCATAAAGTGCTAGATGTCCTTCGGCACACGAATGGATAAGAAAGCTGTGGTACATATACACAATGGAATATTACTCAGCTATTAAAAAGAAGGCATTATGAGGTGGATGAAACTAGGGCCTATTATACAGAGTGAAGTAAGTCAGAAAGAAAACCACCAATACAGTATACTAACGCATATATATGGCATTTAGAAAGATGGTAACGATGACCCTACATGCGAGACAGCAAAAGAGACACAGATATAAAGAACAGACTTTTGGACTCTGTGGGAGAAGTCGAGGGTGGGATGATTTGAGAGAATAGCATTGAAGCATCATATGTGAAACATCACATGTGAAATACATCGCCGGTCCAGGTTCGATGCATGAGACAGGGTGCTCAGGGCTGGTGCACTAGGATGACCCTGAGGGATGGGATGGGGAAGGATGTGGGAGGGAGGTTCAGGATAGGGAACACATGTACACCCATGGCTGATTCATGTCAGTGTATGGCAAAACCACTACAATATTGTAATTAGCCTCCAATTAAAATAAATTAATTTTAAAAAATGCTAAGGAACTTCTTTCATGAGGAAAGCAGGATTTCCAGAGGCAAGCTTCCCCTCCAGTTCACAGACGTGAGGGTGAGGGGAGATGATCTGCAGAAATGGGGGCCTTTGCGGAGACACAGGAAGGACAGGGTAGGGTGGGCTTAGGGGAGTGTGGTGGGCCTTCCGGTGCTGGGGTCAGGAGTTTTCTGAGGACATTTGAGGCTGTTGTATAGGAAGCCTAGGGTTTCTCAGAACAGGTATATTAATACTCTTAAGTGCTCTGAGCCTCAATCTGAGCAGCAAGCACATGACTCTCAAAGGGCCTCTGTGACACGGGCGCTTGTCACCTCACTTCCTGACCTGGCCTGACAGGGCTGTCAAGGGGTCTCTTGCTTCAGGTTGAGGATGAAGACCATAGGTACATCATGCAGAGAGACTATCACAAAAAAGTGGTGAAGTGACTGGTTTACAGCTTCTTAGGTGACTCAGCCCTCTCATCTATTATCAAGGGGGTGAGTGAGCACGAAGATTCTGAAGAAAAGTTTTTTTGAGAAGGAGATTTTTGGAAAAGAACTTTGCTGTGAACTCTATTTCCCCATATAGAGCAAGAAGTGTGTGCATGTCTCTGTGTGTGTGTGATTGTGTGTGAGTGTGTGTGTGCGTGTGTCTGCATCTCTGTGTATGAGTGTGTGTGAGTGTGTGTGTGCCCAGGGTGGGGGCTGTTGATTCTTCTCCTTTTACTTCAAGTCAGCACAGCCATGTGGAAAAGTTTGCCTCTATCGCATTCGGTAAGGAGCTGAGCGGCCAGATGCCCGCCTCCTCCTCAACTAAAGGCCGTGCGCTGAGCCAGGCAGGTGTGGCTGGTGGGACTGAGGGCAAGGGGGCTGCCTGGTGTGAACCGTGCCTCTGGAGACAAAGCAAGGGTCTCTCTGGACCAGAGGTGGTTATCTCGGGACCTGTCAAAAGGACCCACTGAACTCAGTGGAGTGAGGCGGAAGGCATTCATGGCTGGATTCTTGGGAACTACAGAATGAGTAAGTAGTCATCTGGAAAAGCCAAGTGTCTGAATAGAGAAAGTGAGAGACTCCTAGTGATGGTTCAGAGATGGATTCTAAAGGACCGTGAGAGCGTCCCATCAGAGAAAACATCGGCTCATGCTTCCATATCTGTCATGCTTGGAACACAAGGCAAACTTCTAACAGTGCCAGGTAAGTAAGAACTTCCCTAATTTCTCTCTGTTCCGTCCGACCAACACTGCAAGGCTCAGCACTGCATCTGTCTGCAGTGGCAGAGGTAACGGGAGAGGGAAGCAGCAGAATAGACACCATTCTCCTGTCGTTAGGCTGCTGCCCTGCAGAGGTCCTGTCTAAGTTTAAGAGGACAGCTGAAGAATGAAATACAAATTCTTACATGAAACAATGTTTAAATTTTTGGATTTCTGGCTATTTATCCAAAGAAAACACACAAATAGAAAAAACAACTTGAAAATATGTAAGCACCTTCATGGGCTTCCCCAGTGGCTCAGCGGTAAAGAATCTGCCTGCAATGCAGGAGAGCCCAGTTCGATCTCTGGGTCGGGAAGATCCCCTGAAGAAGGGAAAGGCTACCCACTCCAATATTCTTCCTAGAGAAACCCATGGACAGAGGAGCCTGGGGGGTGCTATGGTCCATGGTGTCGCAAAGAGTCAGACAGGACTGAGCAAGTGAGCACACAGGCACAGGTACCTTCATGTTCATTTCAGCGTTATTTACAACAGCTAGGATATGGAGACAATGTGTCCATCAATAGATAAAGACGTGATACGTATATATACCGTGGACTATCACTCAGCCACAAAAAAGACTGAACTGCTGCCATTTGTGATCGCACGGATGGACCTCAAGGGCCTTATGCTAAGTGAAATAAGTCAGAAGAAGACAAATATTTTATGATCTCACTTATATGGAGAATCTAAAAACAAAACAGAAACTCCCCCAAACTTCAAGCTATAGCACGGATCAGTGGTTATGAGAGGCAGAGGGTTGGAGCAGGAGAAATGAGTGAGGGAGGTCCAAAGGTCAAAAAAAAAAAAAAAAACCAACAACAAAAACTGGTGTGGGATTCCATCATCAGTGTCTGGTTATTGAGTCATAAGTCATGGAAGAGGGCCTTCTCTTACATATATATTTTATATATATCAGGGGAAGGGTTTTTTCTTCTTCTTCTGATATATTAGGCTGTTAGCAAATGTGTAACAACTTTCCTGTGTCTTCACAGTTTATGCATTTTATGTGTTTTGGTTGGAAAACAAAGTGACATTAGGGTTCAGTTCAGTACAGTTCAGTTGCTCAGTTGTGTCCGACTCTGCGACCCCGTGAACTGCAGCATGCCAGGCCTCCCTGTCCATCACCAACTCCCAGAGTTCACTCAAACTCATGTCCATCAAGTCGGTGATGCCATCCAGCCATCTTATCCTCTGTCGTCCCCTTCTCCTCCTGCCCCCAATCCCTCCCAGCATCAGGGTCTTTTCCAATGAGTCAACTTCGCATGAGGTGGCCAAAGTATTTGAGTTTCAGCCTCAGCATCAGTCCTTTCAATGAACACCTAGGACTGGTCTCCTTTAGGATGGACTGGTTGGATCTCCTTGCAGTCCAAGGGACTCTCAAGAGTCTTCTCCAACACCACAATTCAAAAGCATCAATTCTTCGGCACTCGGCTTTCTTCACAGTCCAACTCTCACATCCATGCATGACAACTGGAAAAACCATAGCCTTGACTAGACGGACCTTTGTTGGCAAAGTAATGTCTCTGCTTTTGAATATGCTATCTAGGTTGGTCATAACTTTCCTTCCAAGGAATAATGAGCTAAGGGTAAATTGTGAAGGAACTCCTGCTTAAAGTAAGGGAATTATATTAGCTTTCCTCTCCAATCTTTCCCAGATAAGATTTTCTAGGTTTATTCTGGGCAAAGCACATTAACCTCTAACTTGCAATTCTGCAGAGAAGTTAAGGGACCACTTCTTGGGTTCAAATCTTATGAATTACTTCCCTTTCTCTTGTTTCAGTCTCCTCACCTCTAAAATGGGAATGATAACAATCCTTAACCACTCCATAGGATTTGAAGCTTGAGGGGGATGGATAAATTAGGAGTTTGAACTTAACATACATGCACTATTATATATAGACTAGGTAAGCAACAAGGACCTACTGTACAGCATAGGAACAATACTCAGAATCTTGTAATAACCTGTAATGGTAAAAAGTAGGATTGCTATAAAGATTAGACAAGGTAGTATACACCAAGCACTTAGAACAATGCTGCTGCTGCTAAGTTACTTCAGGCGTGTCCGACTCTGTGAGACCCCATAGACAGCAGCCCACCAGGCTCCCCCATCCCCGGGATTCTCCAGGCAAGAACACTGGAGTGGGTTGCCATTTCCTTTTCCAATGCATGAGAGTGAAAAGTGAAAGTGAAGTCACTCAGTTGTGTCTGACTCTTTGCGACCCAATGGACTGCAGCCTACCAGGCTCCTCCATCCATGGGATTTTCCAGGCAAAAGTACTGGAGTGGGGTGCCATTGCCTTCTCCTAGAACATATGGGGATCTAAAAGTCTATGAATTAATCATTTGTAATTGGAAACCAGCGGTGATTACCTATGTAGGACAATCTATGAAGACTTTCTTCATCTATAATGTTGCTGAACTACAGCACCATCTGTATATGTCCATGATATTGTATCTAGGGGAGAGTATGGGCTGGAGGTTGCAGTCTGTTGCTTTGGGGACATTTCTGTGTCACATGGACAGCAGAATCTTGAACTTGGTCCAGCAGCCTATGGAAAATGGAGTTTCAAAATCAAGCGTACCAGGCTTAACTTTGAACAGGCATGTGGAGGCTTTGTGGCAGTCAGCCTGGGTCAGAATCTAGGCCCCAGGATGGCTCGCATAACTGCGTCTATGATTCATAGTTTTCTTATTTGTTCCTCCTGTGTGGGACAGAGAGAGCCAGACTCAGGGCATAAGACACAGATGGGTCCTGCAGGCTGTCTATAGTCTATTAGGGGAGACAGATACTTTAAAGAAATTATAGTCCGTAGAAGTTATCATATTAAGTTGGACAAAGACAAGTACCATATATCAATTGTATGTGGAACCTAAAAAAAATGATACAGATGAACTTATTTACAAATGGAAATGAACTCACAGATTTCAAAAACAAACTTATGGTTACCAAAGGAGAAGCATGAGGGGGAGGGCTAAATTAGGAGTTTGGGATTAACATATATGTACTATTATATATAGAATAGGTTAAACAACAAGGATCTACAGTATAGCCCAGGGAACTGTACCCAATATGTTGTAATAACCTGTAATGGAAAGAAGTCTGAAAAAGAACATACATATGTTCATCAGTGATATTGGCCTGTAGTTTTCTTTTTTTGTGGCCTCTTTGTCAGGTGTTGGTATTAGGGTGATGGTGGCCTCATAGAATGAGTTTGGAAGTTTACCTTCCTCTGCAATTTTCTGGAAGAGTTTGAGTAGGATAGGTGTTAGCTTTTCTCTAAATATTTGGTAGAATTCAGCTGTGAAGCCGTCTGGACCTGGGCTTTTGTTTGCTGGAAGATTTCTGATTACAGTTTCAATTTCCGTGCTTGTGATGGGTCTGTTAAGATTTTCTATTTCTTCCTGGTCCAGTTTTGGAAAGTTGTACTTTTCTAAGAATTTGTCCATTTCTTCCATGTTGTCCATTTTATTGCCATATAATTGCTCATAGTAGTCTCTTATGCTCCTTTGTATTTCTGTGTTGTCTGTTGTGATCTCTCCATTTTCATTTCTAATTTTATTGACTTGATTTTTCTCCCTTTGTTTCTTGATGAGTCTGGCTAATGGTTTGTCAATTTTATTTATCCTTTCAAAGAACCAGCTTTTGGCTTTGTTGATTTTTGCTATGGTCTCTTTTGTTTCTTTTGCATTTATTTCTGCCCTAACTTTTAAGATTTCTTTCCTTCTACTAACCCTGGGGTTCTTCATTTCTTCCTTTTCTAGTTGCTTTAGGTGTAAAGTTAGATTATTTATTTGACTTTTTTCTTGTTTCTTGAGGTATGCCTGTATTGCTATGAACTTTCCCCTTAGGACTGCTTTTACAGTATCCCACAGGTTTTGGGTTGTTGTGTTTTCATTTTCATTCATTTCTATGAAAATTTTGATTCCTTTTTTGATTTCTTCTATGATTTGTTGGTTATTCAGCAGCGTGTTGTTCAGCCTCCATATGTTGGAATTTTTAATAGTTTTTCTCCTGTAATTGAGATCTAATCTTACTACACTGTGGTCAGAAAAGATGCTTGGAATGATTTCAATTTTTTTGAATTTACCAAGGCTAGATTTACGGCCCAGGATGTGATCTATCCTGGAGAAGGTTTCGTGCACTCTTGAGAAAAAGGTGAAATTCATTGTTTTGGGATGAAATGTCTATACATATCAACTAGGTCTAACTGGTCTATAGTATCGTTTAAAGTTTGTTTCCTTGTTAATTTTCTGTTTAGTTGATCTATCCATAGGTGTGAGTGGGGTATTAAAGTCTCCCACTATTATTGTGTTATTGTTAATTTCTCCTTTCATACTTGTTAGTATTTGTCTTACATATTGTGGTGCTCCTATGTTGGGTGCATATATATTTATAATTGTTATATCTTCTTCTTGGATTGATCCTTTGATCATTATGTAATGACCTTCTTTGTCTCTTTTCACAGCCTTTGTTTTAAAGTCTATTTTATCTGATATAAGTATTGCTACTCCTGCTTTCTCTTGGTCCCTATTTGCATGGAAAATCTTTTTCCAGCCCTTCACTTTCAGTCTGCATGTGTTTCTCCAAAGAAGACATACAGATGGCTAACAAACACATGAAAAGATGCTCAACAGCACTCATTATCAGAGAAATGCAAATCAAAACCACAACGAGGTACCATTTCACGCCAGTCAAAATGGCTGCAATCCAAAAGTCTACAAGCAATAAATGCTGGAGAGGGTGTGGAGAAAGAGGAACCCTCTTACACTGTTGGTGGGAACGCAAACTAGTACAGACACTATGGAGAACAGTGTGGAGATTCCTTAAAAAACTGGAAATAGAACTGCCTTATGATCCAGCAATCCCACTGCTGGGCATACACACTGAGGAAACCAGAAGGGAAAGAGACATGTGTACCCCAATGTTCATCGCAGCACTGTTTATAATAGCCAGGACATGGAAGCAACCTAGATGTCCATCAGCAGATGAATGGATAAGAAAACTGTGGTACATATACACAATGGAGTATTACTCAGCCATTAAAAAGAATACATTTGAATCAGTTTTAATGAGGTGGATGAAACGAGCCTATTATACAAAGTGAAGTAAGCCAGAAAGAAAAACACCAATACAGTATACTAATGCATATATATGGAATTTAGAAAGATGGTAACAATAACCCTGTATACGAGACAGCAAAAGACACACTGATGTATAGAACAGTTCTTTGGACTCTGTGGGAGAGGTAGAGGGTGGGATGATTTGGGAGAATGGCATTGAAATATGTATAATATCAAATATGAAACGAGTTGCCAGTCCAGGTTCAATGCATGATACTGGATGCTTGGGCTGGTGCACTGGGACGACCCAGAGGGATGGTATGGGGAGGGAGGAGGGAGGAGGGTTCAGGATGGGGAACACAAGTATACCTGTGGCAGATTCATTTTGATATATGGCAAAACCAATACAATATTGTAAATTTAAATAAAATTAAATTAAAAAAAAGAAACACACACACACATACACACACACAAAAAACATACATATATATTTACATTGGTCGCTCAGTCATGTCCGACTCTGTGACCCCATGAACCCCAGGAGCCCACCAGGCTCCTCTGTCCATGGGATTCTCCAGGCAAGAATACTGGAGCAGGTAGCCATTCCCTTCTCCAGGGAATCTTCCTGACTCAGGGATCAAACCTGCATCTCCTGCATTACAGGCAGATTCTTTACTGCTGAACCACTCAGAAGCCCTATATATATATATGTATGTACAACTGAATCTCTTTGCTGTACACTTGAAACTAACGTGACACTGTAAATTAACTATACTTCAATAAAAAAGCAAATATACAGATACCTTTCATATATTCTTAAGCAAACAAAAAAAATTATTGTACCTGATTATAAGAATAACAAGGAAACATAACCAAGGAGGTGGGAACACAGGGGACAGTTCGATTCTATCTCAGCCACTTGGGCTGTGTTTTGAAATCTCAGAGAAAGTTGATTTAAGAGTGGAAGCAAGAACTCTCTGGGAGGTGAAACTGATGGCGCTTGCTGACTGCTGGCCACAGGAGCCGGGCAGATCTCGGGTTTACAGTTTGAGACTTTGAGTCCACAGGGAGAGGAAAACCACCTCCTAGGCAATGTACGGGTTCTGCGAGGTGACGTCTGGGGAGGGCCAGGCACACAGTAGGACCTCAATAAGGGTGAGTCCTCCCTTTCTCCCTTGAGGTGTGAGTAAGCGCTACATTTGTTATTGTTGGTATATAAAATGAAGACGTGGGCTTATGACTTGGCCAAGTTTTCTGTGACACTTTGGATTGCATCTGCACTGCCTCTGGCTGGTGAAGCTGGGTCCTGCTGAAGGAGTTTGTGGAGGTGACTCAGGTCTGCTAGACATGCTTGGTAAGTGACCTCTCGGGCTGACCAGTCCACTAGTATAAGGAGACTGGAGTTGGGGAGATGGTACGATACCAGCATTGCATCTGTTGATGCAATGTCTTTTGGTTTTCGTGTAAAAAATGCAAACAGAGGTTTTGGTTTTCTTCAGTGCAACTCCCTCTGTCCCTTAGGGTTCCTTAGCCAGCCTATTATCAGCATTGTGGAGCGCCCGAGCTACACCTGAGACAACATTTACGATCCCAGCCCCCGTGACAGCACTGGTCTCCCTCCCCACCCAAATCACCACTCGTGGGGGCAGGAAAACCTGCTCTGCGTGCTCAGCCTCCAGCTTCATTTTGATCTCCAGCTCTAAGGACCTCCTTCAACACTGCCCAGATCTTTATTGCTGAAGGAGATGACCGTGTTACCCTTGCCCCTCCCCCTGGGCATTTCAGACCCAGCATTCCAGGGACCAAGGAAAGGGACCTGCCCACAGGTCTCTCTGGCTCCTGCTCCTGGCCTGCCCAGAGGGCTCAGAGCTGTCTGCTCAGGGGAGAGCGGGTGCCTAACTCATGCAGCCGGCAGGCCGGCTCACATTCGCAGGTGCTCTTGGCTGCAGGGTGAGCGCCTGGCCCTTTGGCACCGACGCTGCCTGGAAGAGGGTGGGGATCTGGGCTGGGAGAGGGAAACTCAATCACAGTGCGGGATGGGGGAGGAGGCCTTTAGTCAAAGTGCCAGGGGCAGGTGATACCATCGCCTGCCAGGTCTGGTTACATTTCCCTGCCTCCCTGGAGTGTTCACCAGAAGCCAGCAGTGGATACCAGAGAAGGCAGTCCCCTGAAAGGGTGGGAAGGGAGGGGACAGACGGCTGGGACGGGGCAGGGGAAGTAAAGCCACAGGGTGACTCCTGCCAAAGCGTTTTGTAGTTTTGTCACGATCATTCCCTTAACAGAGATGGAGACCACTTTCTCCACAGGAAATCGGTAGCACCAGAGAAATTAACAAGCTCTCTTAAAAAACCACGGAACTCTGTTCTTCTGGGGACAGATCATACCAATCTTCCCTTCTCATCTTTACCCATCATGGCTCTATTTTTCCTGCACTTGCTGGAAAACGTGTGGGACCTTCTGCCTTTGATCAGCGATAGGTTACTGAGGGTATTTTGTAGCCAAGCTTTGGTCGTAGACAGCACACCCAACCCTGCTTCAAACATGTCCCCACAGGGTGGCAAAGGGTTGTAGAACTCTGGATTGTTCTGTTTGATTCTCTGTGGTTTAATGTGGAACTAAAGCAAAATGCCTCTTACTGGCCACGGTAAGTAAGGATCTTTCCTAAAAAAGATGCCTTTTAAAAAAGTGTTCTCCAAGCCTGGTGCCGATTAAATGCTTTGCATGTTTATCTCACTGATCCTCACAATAAGCCTACCAGATAGGCATTGTTTTTCACCCCCCCTCCCATTTTACAGATAAGACAACTGAGGCTTAGGGAGGTGAAGTCACAGGTGTAAGGTTACAACGTAACTGAGACGCGAGGTCACTTAAGCTTTCTGACTCCCAAGCTGTCTGGCCTCACATCAAAGTGCCATCTGGTTAGCAATCTGTCACCCCTGGCAAAAACTCACCACTGACTTTTCTTTGCTGCTTCATCTTCCTGAAGAAGCTCTTCTGTCCACTGTGCAGGAGACCAAACCATCTGTGAGAAGGTGCTTGAGGGAATGGCAGAGGCTGAACCCAGCACCACACAGAGGGAAACCCCAGGGCTGCAGGATGACAGATGAAGGAAGACCGAGTGCCCAGGAAGGTGGCTTAGGATGGCCTCAAGGAACCTCCCAGAGAGAAGGGGCAACGGCCTGGCAAGGAGGTTGGAGGTCTGCAAGGGGTGGGGCTTAGGGAGGGCTGCGTGGAACCAACACGGCAAGGGCCCCACTTGCCAGGGCCCTTTCTTCTTGGATAAAAGGAGATTGCTGGTTAGCTGTAAAACGTGCTCAGGGACGCCTGCTTCATGGAGGGACAAGAGCCTGGACAACCCCAGGCTGACTCTAGCCCATGGGTCTGACGAAGTGTAGATGCTTCTGGAGAGTTCTGGATGAGGTTTCCCTCACCACCCCTGTTATTGTTCAGTTGCTCAGTCATGTCTGACTCTGCGACCCCATGGACTGCAGCACCAGGCTTCCCTGTCCTTCACCATCTCCTGGAGCTTGTTCAAACTCATGTCCATTGAGTCGGTGATGCCATCGAACCATCTCATCCGCTCTCACACCTTTCTCCTCGGGCTTTCAATCTTTCCCAGCATCAGGATCTTTTCCAATGACTCAGTTCTTCCAATCAGGTGGCCAAAGTATGGGAGCTTCAGCATCAGTCCTTCTGATGGATATTCAGGACTGATCTCCTTTAGGATGGGCTGGTTGGATCTCCTTGCAGTCCAAGGGACTCTCAAGAGTCTTCTCCAGCACCACAGTTGAAAAGCATCAATTCTTCGGCGCTCAGCCTTCTTCATGGTCCAGCTCTCTGTGATACTTTGTTTTCGAGGCAGGGAACTTTCCTTTTTTGGTCACCATTTAAAAATGCTTCCTACATGTTTAGAAAATCCAGTTTAGGCACAGAAAAGACTTGGGGACTTGATTTCAAGACACTGCCTGGGGATTTGGCCATGTGGTTTTAACCAGACAAAGTGTTGTAATATTGCGTGGGGATCATTTTAAGAGTCTTGAAAAATCTCTTTTTCATAAGTCCCATTAAGTTTTGGGAGGCAATGAGGCTCTGCTTAGAACTTTAGATTATACAATGTCATATGCAATTTTCAAAGTGATTTTGAATTAATTTTTTATTGTGCCCTTGCTTGCCTGCCCAACCCTCACAGCTGTACAAGCTGTGAGTCAGTCTCACCCATGATTTCTCAACCACAACCTGTTGACATGTTGTTGCTGTTCAATCGCCAAGTCATTTCCATGTCTTTGTGACCCTATGGACTGCAGCATGCCAGGCTCCTCTGTCCTCCACTATCTCCTGGAATTTGCTCAAATTCATGTCCATTGAGGTGGTGATGCTATCTAACTATACATGTGGGGCTAGATAATTCTTTGCTGTGGGCAGCTGTCCTGAACACTGTGGGATGTCTAACAGCACCCCTGGATCCTGGATCCTACAGGCAGCACCCCAGTCGTGCCAACCAAAATTTTCTCCAGGCCAAGTCCCCAGAGACCATGTCACCCAGGCTGAGCCCCACTAGTTTCACCAATGTTGGAATTTTAGCTTCTTCATTTCCAAATTGCATCATCTTTGGCAAGTTGCTGAAACTCCAAGAGCCTCTGTTTACTCACTTAGAAACTGGTGATCCTTGTTTTTGCCTGAATCAGGGTTTCTGTGAGATAATGCTTGTGAAGTGTGACCACTTCACTCAGTTCTTGGGGACTTACTTGGTGGTCCAGTGGCTAAGATTCCACACTCCCAACGCAGGGGGCCTGCGTTCAATCCCTGGTCAGGGAACTAGACCCCACATGCTTTAATAAGTGGGATCCCACATGATTTAATAATTAATTTAATACATTAATTAATTTAATAATACTTTAAGTATTAAAAAAAAAGAAAATTGGAGTCCACATTCCCCATAACCAACTCAATGTCCATGATTTAGAAATTCTTTCCACCATTCACACGGGTCCAGATTTCCTTTAAGGCCCATCTGCCATGAAATCCTCAAATTCAGCTACATAGAGGTGCAAAGGGGTTTCCCTGGTGGCTCAGTGGTAAAGAATCTGCCTACAAGCCAGGACACGTGAGAAACTTGGGTTCGATCCCTGCTCCGGAAGATCCCCTGGAGGAGGGCATGACAACCTACTCCAGTCTTCTAGCCTGGAGAACCCCATGGACAGAGGAGCCTGGTGGGCTACAGTCCATGGGGTTGCAGAGTCAGACAGGACTGAAGCCACCGAGCACACACACAAAGGTGCGAAGGGATGGGCTCTCTCCTTGGCTCTTGACAGACAAGCCCGTATCTGCTTTTTGTGCCTACGTAGCGGGGCATCCTATTTCAGGCAAGCAGCTTATGAACCACCCAAGCGGCCCCAGTCACGGAGCGAGAGTCTGGTGGAAGTGGATTTCAGCATTCCCAGTTACCACCCTCCTCATTCCTCCATGTCTACTTTCCGCAGATACTGTCTCAGAAGTTATTTTTTCCTTTTTGGGCGCCTCTCTATACCCTTCTTCCTCTCCCTCTCCGGCTTGCACAGCGCACAAACAGTTAAGGGCATTCAGCTTGGCTGCCACCCCCGTCTCTGTAGACTACTCTGGAAGGATTGAATGAAATTGATGGGACTAACATTACATTGCTCAAATCCACAAAGAAAGATCAGCGGGACGGGTAGAAAGAATGACCCCGAAGGAAACAGCTGTCAAGGGCAGCTATTGGTTTATCTTTCATGGAACCGGAGACGTAATGAATTCTAAATTAAGATGAACCAGAGGCAGAGTGGTTTATCGGTCAGGCAAGGCTGCTACAGCCCAAGCCGGCACTCTAGAAGGGATCACTGGTCTCATACACTGAGTCCTGGGACCGTCTGTGTGGCTAGCCATGTTTGAGGAAGGGTGTTTGTGTTTCTTGCGTAGAACTGCATTTAAAGGCTCCGGAGTCTACAATGATGGGAGCGCTGACCCTGGCAGTTTGGGCGCACTGCTGGATGTGGGCACATGCTGGGGGAGCTGCACGCAGGGGCCCACGCCAGGGATCCATTTCACGGGGCCTGGTGGCCCGGCGGCCTCCTCTGGCTCCTTCACTGATGTTCTTTCTCCTCTGCTCTGTGTGCGGTTATGTTGCTTCAGAACAGGCACTGCCAGGGGCGTTATGAGGGAGGCCATGGCTCTGAGCGAAAAGGAGATTGGCCTTGGGAGGGAGACTGACCTTGATTTGAAACTTGGCTCATTTACCTTTTCTTTTAAAAAAAATTTTTTTTGACATTCTTTGGAGTTTTATTTACTTAAATATTTATTGAGGTGTAGTTGATTTACAATTTTGTGTTAGTTACTAGGTGGGCGGCAGCATGAACCTGTTACACACACTTCTACTTTTTATTTTAGGTTCTTTTCCCGTACGGGCCATTACAGAGTATTGAGTCGAGTTTCCTGTGTTATACAGTGCATCCTTGTTATCTGTTTTATATCCAGCAGTGCATATGTGTCAATCCCAATCTCCCAATTTATCCCTCCCTCTCTTACCCCACCTTCTGGCAACCGTTCAGTTTATTTTCTACATCAGTAACTATTTCTGTTTTGTAGATAAGTGCATTTGTAGCCTTTTTTTTTCAGATCCCACATATAAGTGATGTTATATATTTGTCTTTCTGTCTGCTTACTTCACTCAGTATAACAATCTCTAGATCCCTCTATGTTGTTGCAAATGGCATTGTTCCATCCTTTTTTACGGCTGAGTAATATTTCCTTGTATACACACACACACAAACACATATATACATATACATATATATCACATATCATATCATCTTTATCCATTCCTCTGTTGATAGACATTTAGGTTGCTTCTGTGTCCTGGCTATTGTAAATAGTACTGCAATGAATTCTCCTGCAACAATTCTTCAGTTGCCTTAAGGCACTTGGATCTGAAAAGGCATTGATGGTGAGGAGGAACTTAGTCATTGCCAACGTGTTACCAGAGGCTAGTTCTGGGAGTTGGAATGGGTTGATCGTGGCAAGGGAGGGGAGTGGAATCATCAGGGGCTGGGGTCAAAGCTTGCAGCTGGGCAGAAAGAATGAGGGCTTTGTAGCCACAAACTTGCGTGGATGATCCAATGCTGTCTTTGCTACCTGGAGGCCAGCATTGTTTTGATCTATAGCTTAACCTATTTAAGCCTCAGTGTTCTCATCTGTGAAATGGGAAAGCCCCACCCATCTCCTAAGACTGCCGAAAGTATTACACGAGAGAGCGTCTGTTGAGTGATTGGGAGATGTCTGTCTGGAGCAGGTGCTGCTGGAATGAGTGAGGATCCTAGAAGCTCAGGAGGACATCAAATGCCTTGATGTTGTCTGACTCATCACTTCCCCGTGGGGTGATGTGCACAGCACTTTCTGGTCCTGGGAGAGGGGTAGGGAAAGCCTTCTCTGGGAGATGGTCGTTGGGTACAGGACGATAGCTGTTTCAGGTGTCCTGGGCACCCAAGCCTCTGGCCTGAATCTATAGACGGCTCCCTTCTCCCCGTCCTCCTGCAGCGCTGGTCCTTACTCTTCCGGAGACGAAGGAAGCTTGTCTCTGCCCCAGGGTCTCTACACCTACGACCCTCCACACCTCGGATCTGCTCACGTATTTGACTCTTACACTTGGGCTTCAGCCTGCCACTTCCTGAGGTTGTCCTTTTGACAACAGGGTTTCAGGTAGCCCCTGCTCTCACCCCCCCACCCTCCCATGACTTTATTGCATCACTTTGGTTTATTTTCTATATCACTCACCTCTTTAGGCAGTATCTTATTAATTTATCCATTGAATTCCTCCCCAGTTAGATTTTAAGCCCCATGTGAGTGGAGATATTTTCTGTCTTGTCCACGTCTTCATCGCCAATGCCATGGTTGAAGAACTAAAGAAGGAAAGAAGGAAGGCAAGAGCTGGTGGCTGGCCGTGCCTCGGCTGTCAAATGGGTCTGCCATGGGAGTTGGTTTCAGGCTTCTGCAAGAAAGAAGCAAGGAGGGCGGCAAGCAGTAGAGGGGTGGGTATGTGGCAGATAGTAGCCACGGGCGTCTGCTGGGCACACAGGTCCTGTGCTGGGCCCTGTGATGGAGCCCCCGGGAATGGGAGTTGTGAGGGGGAGTGTCCCTGGGAGCTGTGCTCTTCTTCGGCTTTCTTATGGGTTTTGCCCATGCAGAGTGTTATTTCAACCCTCCTCCCCCATGCCCACCCCCGCCGCCCCGGGTCAGGTGACCATCTGGTTCTTGCGTTTTCTTACTGTTGAATTTGCCCCCGTCATCACTCCCATACCTCCTCTTGAAGCTCTGATTTTTCTGGAATCCAGTTTTCTCAGGCTCAGTTCATTCTTCTTTCTGTGGCCCCATCCCCCACCCTCAGATCTGACTCAACATTTGTCTTTGCTCCTTAGACTTCTCCTAAGTGGAGGGGAGGAAAGCGCACCTTCCTTCCATCTGTAGCCCGCCCCTTTGGGATGAACAAGAGCAAGTGGGTTGGGAGCTAGAGCAAGCTGAGACTTTTTCTGGAGTCCCTGGCTTGGCCCCCCTCACCCTGAATCTGAACCCTGGCATCTGACATCCTCATTCTGGTCTCCTCCCTTCACACGGTACCATCTCTGCTGTTCCTGTGTTTCACTGGAAACTCGGGGCCATGGTGGCTTGGTGGAGAAAGCTCTTCTGGAGAACGCTGTGGATTGCAGTTAGTCTGGTCAAAAAGAAAATAACCCTTGTCTGACCCTGGAGGGGGTCTCTTCCCATACCATTCAGGGTACAGGCATCAGCAGGTTCCCCTCCAGCAGTGAGTCATTGTTTTTAAAGCCAGAGATGGTCTTGGCACATCCCATGAATACCAGGGGAGAGCGGGAGCCTTTGCGGCTCAGTGGCTGGTCCCTCAAGTCCCAGGAAGTCGCATTTCCTCTTGGTCCTGGGGACCCAGGCCTCGGACTCAGCCTGGAGTCAACTTACTAATGCTGACATCAGCACTTCCATGGGCCACACAGTTATGCCATGTGCTCCAAAAGCAAAACATTTCATCTAGAGGAAGATATCCTTAGTGTTTTATTCCCCTGATCCAGCTACACAATCTGTGGGGCCATGGCAAAATGAGAATTGGGGGCCCATGTTTAAAAAGTATTATGGATTTCAGAGGGCTTCCCAGGTGGTGCTAGTGGTAAAAAAGAAAAAGAAAAAAAAAACCCCAAAAAACCCTGCCTGCAAGTGCAGGAGACTTAAGAGACATGGGTTCAATCCTTGGGTTGAGAAGATCCCCTGGAGGAGGGCATGAAAACTGACTCGAGTAGTCTTGCCTGGAGAATCTCATGGACAGAGGAGCATGGTGGGCTACGGTCAACAGGGTCACAACGAGGTGGACACGACTGGAGTGACTTAGCACGCACAGAAGCAAGGGTTTCAGAAGCAGAGACAGCAGAGCACTGAGCCAAACACAAGGCCTTCTGGGAGTGGCGTCCGATTGGTTAAACATGTCACGTGGCTGTGGAGCCCGCTGTAGTCATAACCCATCTGTAGGATTTCAAGGTCATGTGCCTCTCTGTGTTCCTGAACAAACACTGTGAGTATTATTTTAAAAAATAATAACCTCTCCTGTTCGATTAATTGGGAGGCTCAGGCCCCTCCCTCATGGAGGAGTGTGTGGCTAATATTCACTCCAAAAGGAACAGGTAAGATTGATTTGTTAAAAACCAGGGGTGAGACTCCAGGCTGGTTCGTCTGTCCCTGGCATTTCTAGCTGTCTGCAGACCTTCTGTATGGAAAGGAGAGCTGAGTTCAACGTTTGATGTCCATGCTGTTTTTTCATAGCAGTGACTATTTACTTTGATTAAATGACACCATCATTCTCTTGTTACTTTCCTGGCATGTTAAATAGGGACCACTCAGACAGATTTATTGTTGATGGAAAGAAATAACTCCTAATGTTGGGATGCTCAGTAATGGTTCACTGGTTGTCTTCCTGTCCCAGGTCCCTAATCACAGTGGAACAGGACACTGGATCATATAATTGATCAGGAGCTGAGCATCAGAACACTGTTAGGAAATGGAAGGATTTTGCCTGGCAGCTTGGTGTGTGTATGTGTTCATGGAAAGAATTCTCCATGACATCAATTTGTTTTTGTTCAGACATTAGAGTGATGTCACTTACCTGACCTTGCTCTAGGAGAGCCGCCTAGTCTGTGACTGGTGATGTTCATCCTGATGTGTGGGTTTGTTAGGGAAAGGAGAGTCTGGAGACACCGCCCCCTGCCCCGCCTTCCTCCTGTGGGCTTTGGTTCTTGGTAAGGATGCAAAGAAGAATCTGAGCTCTTACCCACTGCACGAGAGTTTGTTGAGGATAGGGAGAAGACAGAGAGAACACCTCAAGAGAGAGGTGGGCCAGGTCAAGGGAGGCAGTAGCACTGGGGGCTGAGCGTGCCAAGTTTTTAAGGCAAGGTTTTTTGCATGATCCAGGGTGTCAGTGATTGACAGTCTTGATTGACAGCTGCAGGTTATATAACAAGAAGCTCTACTGTGCATATCCTTCCCACAGTTCACTCTGTTATAATTAGATGTATGTATTCATAGAATATTTATGAATATGTAATGAGTCCAGTGGCCTCCAAAGGTTATCTAAATATAGGACAGCGTGAGGCGTGCACATGTGCCAGAGTAGGGAAAGTCCCACCAGTTGGCCAGGAGGGCATTTTTCCAGTCTCTTGACCATTTTGGATTTCCCCGGTAGCAGAGATGGTAAAGAGTTTGCCTACAATGCGGGAGACCTGGGATTGATCCCTGGGTTGAGAAGATCCCCTGAATAAGGGAATGACAACCCACTCTAGTATTCTTGCCTGGAGAATTCTGTGCACAGGGGAGCCTGGCAGGCTACAGTCCACGGGGTTGCAGGGTCTGACACGACTTAGTGACGAACACACACGCAGCTCTTGACCAGTTTGGAGTACTGATGGGGGCATTTGGGTGGGGTTGGCAAATAGCTTTTGGGCTTCCCAGGTGGCTCAGTGGGTAAAGAACCTGCCTGTAATGCAGGAGACGCAGGAGACTTGGGTTCAATTCCTGGGTTGGGAAGATCCCCTGGAGGAGGGCACAGCAACCCACTCCAGTATTCTTGCCTGGAGAATCCCATGGACAGAGGAGCCTGGTGGGTTACAATCCATAGGTCACAAAGTGTCGGACATGAATGAAGTTACTGAGCACACACTCATAGGCGAATAGCTTGGTGGGATTAGGCAGCTATTGGACGTTCAGCCAATGGGGCCGCCTCTCGCTGCTCGTGGCTAGCTTCCTGCCTAACAGCTCCCAGGGCCAACCTGAGAAGAAGTGAAGGGCTTTTGTGGGCAGGAGGGATAGACTCCCAGGATGCTGCACATGGATGGTACCCAGAGCTCATCCTCCCTTTCATCCTTATCAGAATCACCTGGACAGAGTTTTTAAGAAACAGGTGCCAAGACCCTGGCTCCAGATGTGCTAGACTGTGGTATCCAGAATAACATCTGACTTGAGACTGGGCCATATTTTCTAGGAAATTCTGATTCATATTCTTAATTAGGAACCACGGACTGGTCCAATACTTTCAGTTTACATAGAAAGGAGCTAAGAGCAGGAATCATACCCTCTTTAGTTCAGAGATCAATTTTAGTTAGGGACAAAATAGACATCCCAAACTTGAGGATTTTAAAAATAATACAATCTTGTCAAGGGAAATGGAGATAATCAAAAGTTGTGGGCCCAGTTCATCATCTTCCAGCAGACCTGGTGAGAGAATTAATTAATATCACACGTCTGGTATATAATAGACACAGGGCTAGAACCTGGATTACCTGATCCCTGAAACAGTTTTTCTTTCCAGAATTCTCTCTTGTTCTCTGTTTTGCTTAGATCTAAGCTCCAGAAAAAACATCTATTTCTGCTATATTGACTATGCCAAAGACTTTGAGTGTGTGGATCACAATAAACTGTGGAAAATTCTGAAAGAGATGGGAATACCAGACCACCTGACCTGCCTCTTGAGAAACCTGTATGCAGGTCAGGAAGAAACAATTAGAACTGGACATGGAACAACAGACTGGTTCCAAATAGGAAAAGGAGTATTTCAAGGCTGTATATTGTCACCCTGCTTATTTAACTTAAATGTCACACAGAGTCGGACCCGACTGAAGTGACTTAGCAGCAGCAGCAGAGTACATCATGAGAAATGCTGGGCTGGAGGAAGCATAAGCTGGAATCAAGATTGCCAGGAGAAATATCAATAACCTCAGATATGCAGATGACACCACCCTTATGGCAGAAAATGGAGAGGAACTAAAAAGCCTCTTGATGAAAATGAAGGAAGAGACTGAAAAAGCTGGCTTAAAGCTCAACATTCAGAAAACAAATATCATGGCATCTGGTCCCATCACTTCATGGCAAATAGATGGGGAAACAGTGGAAACAGTGGCTGAATTCATTTTTGGGAGCTCCAAAATCACTGCAGATGGTGACTGCAGCCATGAAATTAAAAGACGCTTACTCCTTGGAAAGTTATGACCAACCTAGATAGCATATTAAAAAGCAGAGACATTACTTTTCCAACAAAGGTCCATCTAGTCAAGGCTATGGTTTTTCCAGTAGTCATGTATGGATGTGAGAGTTTGGACTATAAAGAAACCTGAGTGTCGAAGAATTGATGCTTTTGAACTGTGGTGTTGGAGAAGACTCTTGAGAGTCCCTTGGACAGCAAAGAGATCCAACCAGTCCATCCTAAAGGAGATCAGTCCTGGGTGTTCATTGGAAGGACTGATGTAGAAGCTGAGACTCCAATATTTTGGCCACCTGATGTGAAGAGCTGACTCATTTGAAAAGGCCCTGATGCTGGGAAAGATTGAGGGTGGGAGGAAAAGGGGTTGACAGAGGATGAGACGGTTGGATGGCATCACTGACTTAATGGACATGAGTTTGAGTGGGCTATGGGAGTTGGTGATGGACAGGAAGGCCTGGTGTGCTGTAGTCCATGGGTCGCAAAGAGTTGGACATGACTGATCCACTGAACTGAACTGGTCTAGTCAATGAACTGAATTGATTAATAATTAACTCTAGTAATATCAATACTGTCTCGCTTAATGAGCAGTTCAACTGGTATACCTTCCCGAATAATGTTTACTTTCTTTAGAGGTGTATATTTGTTCACTTTCCTTTATTGAGGAGTTTCAAAAATTTAACATCCACTGGGCTCAGAGCACCAGTTTTCTGAGGGGCAGAGAGGTTGTTGTTGTTCAGTTGCTTAGTTGTGTCCGACTATTTGTGACCACATGGATCGCAGCACACCAGGCTTCCCTGTCCCTCACTATCCCCAAGAGTTTGCTCAAATTCATGTCTGTTGAGTGGTGATGCTATACAACCATCTCATCCTCTGGCATCCCCTTCTCCTTTTGCCTTCAATCTTTCACAGCATTAGGGTCTTTTCCAATGAGTCAACTCTTTGCATCAGATGGCCAAAGTACTAGAGCTTCAGCTTCAGCATCAGTCCTTCCAATGAATATTTAGAACTGATTTCCTTTAGGATGGACTGGTTTCCTTTAGGATGGATTGGTTTGATCTCCTGGCTGTCCAAGGAACTCTTAAGAGTCTTCTCCAACACCACAGCTCAAAAGCATCAATTCTTTGGCTCTCAGCCTTCTTTATGATCCCAGCTCTCACACCCATACATGACTATTGGACAAACCATAGCTTTGACCATATGGACCTTTGTTGGCAAAGTGATGTCTCTGCTTTTTAATACACTGTTTAGGTTTGTCATAGTTTTCCTTCCAAGGAGCAAGTGTCTTTGAATTTCATGGCTGCAGTCACAGTCCACAGTGATTTTGGAACCTAAGAAAACAAAATCTGTCACTGCTTCCACTTTTCCCCCTTCTATTTGCCACGAAGCGATGGGACTGGATGCCTTGATCTGCTCCCCAAAGCAGTTTTGAGATTCTATCACTGCTGTGTGTTGGGTGTGTTTCTTGGCCCAGTGGAAACTGTGGCCCATCTTCCTGTTCCTGCCATCATGATTGGTTCACTCTGTGTAGCCCAAACATGTGTGATTTCTGAGTAAAAGCATTCTCTGAGTCCCTGACAATGCACACTCCCTGTTTTAAACCATGTTCACACACTTTCACCTCCTTTATGTCTTTAATTAAAAATTGAAAAGGTCCTTTTCCCTGAGAGATGAATCGGGCTAAATGCCTTATTATTAGCACACACCACCTTTGGAGTAAAATGACTCAAGCTGTGATTAAATGCAAATTGGTGTTTAAGAATAATTAGCCCAAGTGGCCTGCAAGCGCAGCGAGCGCCCTCATCCAATTACTTCCTTCCTGCAGGTTGAGTGCCTGATCGATCACGCTTCTTGGCTTTGAAAGAGCTGGAATCCCATCCTCCCACATTCAGAGATCAAACTTTTGATGGCATCAAAATAAGCATTCATAATTTAAAGATTTTTTAAAAATCCTATAAAGGCAGGTGGAAATGGACACAAGCTTCGGGTCCATGTAATCATTTCCCTGTTGTGACGAATCAGCTTTAGGGGCAGTTCATCAGAATAACTTTCCCAGAAAAAGGCACTGTGATGTAGTCCAAGTACCCTAAACTCAGTGAGCCTGGCTTGGTTGGGCGTGTTGTTCCTGAACCTGCTCTCATTCCTTTGTCGTTGCTGTGGTTCACTCACTTAGTCATGTCTGACCCTTTACAACCTCATGGACTGCAATGCACTAGGCTCCCCTGTCCTTTACTATCTCCCAGACTTGGCTCAAATGCATGTCTTTTGAGTCTGTGATGCTATCTAACCATCTCATCCTCTGCCACCCCCTTCTGCTTTTGCCTTCAATCTTTTGCAGCATCAGGGTCTTTTCCAGTGAGTCAGCTCTTTTCATTCCTTAGCCCGTGGTTTACCCACCAAACTATTGGCTCAGACACTTTATGATCCTCTTAACATTCTTAGGTCATACCTGAATGATCTGGTGCTTTTCCCTACTTTCTTCAATTTAAGTCTGAATTTGGCAACAAGGAGTTCATGATCTGAGCCACAGTCAGCTCCCAGTCTTGTTTTTGCTGACTGTATAGAGCTTCTCCATCTTTGGCTGCACAGAATATAATCAATCTGATTTCAGTATTGACCACCTGGTGATGTTCATGTGAATGCAGAATTCCAAAAATATCAAGGAGAGATAAGAAAGCCTTCCTCAGTGATAAATGCAAAGAAATAGAGGAAAACAATAGAATGGGAAAGACTAGAAATCTCTTCAAAAAAATTAGAGATGCCAAGGGAACATTTCATGCAAAGATGGGCTCAATAAAGGACAGAAATGGTATGGACCTAACAGAAGCAGAAGATATTAAGAAGAGGTGGCAAGAATACACAGAAGAACTATACAGAAAAGATCTTCATTACCCAGATAACCATGATGGTGTGATCACTCACCTAGAGCCAGACATACTGGAATGTGAAGTCAGGTGGGTCTTAGGAAACATCATTACGAACAAAGCTAGTGGAGGTGATGGAATTCCAGTTGAGCTATTTCAAATTCTAAAAGATGATGCCCTCAATATGGCAACAAATTTGGAAAACTCAGCAGTGGCCACAGGACTGGAAAAGGTCAGTTTTCATTCCAATTCCAAAGAAAAGCAATGCCAAAGAATGTTCAAACTACTACACAATTGCACTCATCTCACACACTAGCAAAGTAATGCTCAAAGTTCTCCAAGCCAGGCTTCAACAGTACATAAACCATGAACTTCCAGATGTTCAAGCTGAATTTAGAAAAGGCAGAGGAATCAGAGATCAAATTGCCAACATTTGTTGGATCATAGAAAAGCAAGAGACTTCCAGAAAAAAAATTTACTTCTGCTTTATTGATTACACCAAAGCCTTGACTCTGTGGATCACAACAAACTGTGGAAAATTCTTCAAGAGTTGGGAATACCAGACCACCTTACCTGCCTCCTGAGAAATATGTATGCAGGTCAAGAAGCAACAGGTAGAACTGGACATGGAACAATGGACTGGTTCCAAATAGGAAAAGGAGTACATCAAGGCTGTATATTGTCACCCTGCTTATTTAACTTATATGCAGAGTGCATCATGCAAAATGCTGACCTGGATGAAACACAAGCTGGAATCAAGATTGCCAGGAGAAATATCAATAACCTCAGATAGGCAGATGACACCACCCTTATAGCAGAAAGTGAAGAACTAAAGAGCTTCTTGATGAAAGTGAAAGAGGAGAGTGAAAAAGTCGGCTTAAATCTCAATATTCAGAAAACGAAGATCATGGCATCTGGTCCCATCACTTCATGCCAAATAGATGGGGAAAAAATGGAAACAGAGACAGACTTGATTTTTAGGGGGCTTCAAAATCACTGCAGGTGGTGACTGCTGCCATGAAATTAAAAGATTCTTACTCTGTGGAAGAAAAGTTACCATCAACCTAGACAGCATATTAAAAATCAGAGACATTACTTTGCCAACAAAGGTCTAGTTAGTCAAAGCTGTGGTTTTTCTAGTGGTCATGTATGGATGTGAGAAACAGAAAGCTGAATACCCAAAAATTGATGCTTTTGAACTGTGGTGTTGGAGAAGGCTCTTGAGAGTCCCTTGGACTGCAAGGAGATCCAACCAGTCTTTGCTAAAGGAAATCAATCCTGAGTATTCATTGGAAGGACTGATGCTGATACTGAAACTCCAATAGTTTGGCCACCTGATGGGAAGATCTGACTCAGTAGAAAAGATTCTGATGCTGGGAAGATTGAAGGCAGGAGGAGAAGGGGACAATAGATGATAAGATGGTTGGATGGCATCACTGACTCGATGGACATGAGTTTGAGTAAACTCTGGGAGTTGGCGATGGACAGGGAAGCCTAGCATGCTGCTGTCCATGTGGTGGCAAAGATTCAGACACAACTGAGTGCCTGAACTGAATTTACATTCTTAATAATAGCTAGTTCTGCAAAGCCCGTATGGGTCAGACCCTGTATTAAGTTCTTTGCATTTTTTAAAAAAATTTATTTATTTATTTTATTTTTTAACTTTACAATATTGTATTGGTTTTGCCATATATCAAAATGAATCCGCCACAGGTATACATGTGTTCCCCATCCTGAACCCTCCTCCCTCCTCCCTCCCCGTACCATCCCTCTGGGTCGTCCCAGTGCACCAGCCCCAAGCATCCAGTATCGTGCATCAACTATTCTATGAGAAAGGTACAGTTATCACCATTTTACACACAAGGAATCGGAGGTACAGAGAGGTCAAATACCCAAGATTACCAAGCTAATATATGGACTTCTTACAAGTCTACAGTGTTTGTCAAAAAGTGCTGGACAACAGACTAGGGTTGTATTAAGATAAACTCTAAAATGGTCAGAAAAACTTTCAATGATTGCCTTGCTGTTGTTGAGTCAGTAGCATCTTTAAAAAGGAACAGTTTAGAGACTTCCCCAGTGGTCCAGTGGTTAAGACTCCTTACTTCTACTGCAGAGGGCCTGGGTTTGATCTTTGGTTGTGGAACTAAGATCCTGCATGCTGTATGGCATGGCCAAAAATAAATAAAAAAATAAAAATGTATCATGAACAAAAAAATCAAAATTAAAAAAAGGAACGGCTTATGTGTCAATGCCTGTGCTTTGAACAGCTACATTTTAAAGGGATGGCCATTCTCCTCCCTGACTTCACACGTGTCTCTGGACCAGAATAACATTCACATCCTTCGGATACTTAGGATTTAGGGAAAAGTTAAATGACTGTTTGTGGATTCAAGGAACTAAAATGTTTTTCAAGCAGGCTGCAATGAATGTTTTTGATCAGAGAGTCTTTGCAAAGAGAGACAAAGGGGGAAAATGTTTCGCCATCTATTATCCCTCTGTTTGAATTTTGATATATTTTCCTGTAATTTTTTTCTCTACTGTATGTAGCAATTATCTTTTTTTTCCCTAAGAGATTATCCTCAGTTTAATGGCTTAAAAAAGCAAACATTATTATTTTACAGGGTTTCTAGAGTTTCTCTGGGTCAAGCCCCCCAGAGCAGTTTAGATGGGTGGTTTTGACAGTCTATATTTGATGTTGCCATCTAGCTGTTGGCTGGGTGAAGGTCATCTCAAGGTTTGCTGGAAAAGGATGCTCTTCTGAGCGCCCTCACACAGTTCCTGCCTGGCCTCCATTGATTTCTCACCACCTGGACCCGAGGACAGGCTGCCTCAGTGTACCTTCAGGGCTGGTGTCTTCCCTTTTTGCAGGGCTGCCTTTTGGCCTGATTTCCTCCAAATCAAGTGATGAGAGACAGGCGGGAGGGAGAGACTAAACCCCTGACATGGAAACTGCAGTTAGTCTTAAGGATTAATGTTCTATCATATCTATCATATTCTGTTCACTAGAAGCAAGTCATTAAATTGTACTCACAACAAAATAAGGAAAATTAAGCTCTCTTCCTCAAAAGGAAGGTGCAGCAAAGAGTCTGTGGGTGTACCTTGAAAACTATCACACTGTATTTTTTAATGGCTCAGACGGTAAAGAATCTGTCTGCAATACAGGAGACCTGGGTTCTATCCCTGGGTTGGGAAGATCCTCTGGAGAAGAGAATGGCAACCCACTCCAGTATTCTTACCTGGAGAATCCCATGGACATAGGAGCCTGGTGGGCTACAGTCCATGGGGTTGCAAAGAGTCGGAAATGACTGAGAGACTAATACCACACATTATATCTTTAAAAGCATTTTGATTATAGTACACGTGCAGTTGCTCTTTATCTTTTTTTGATATAATAAAAATTATCATAGTTGCATAATACACCTTAAAGCGGATTTCCACAATTTTTCCCAAATACACATTTATACACATACACATACCTAGGTGGCTTTCTTAAGTCTGTGTACCAGAAGTGAAGCTGAATGGACATTTCTGGCCATAGTTCTTTGCTTTATTTCATTAGGATAGTTTTCTACATGTGTGACAACAGTCTACAGGATATGAATATATTCAGAATTTTTATACCTATTGCTATTTTCCTTTTATGTAGATATCTTTATTCTTTTCAATTTTATATTTTATTGAAGTATAGTTGATTTGCAATGTTGTGTTTATTTCTGCTGTACAACAGAATGATGCAGTTTTATATGTACATATATACATACATGTATTCTTTTTCATGTTCTTTTCCAGTGTGGTTTATCACAGGGTATTGGATACAGCTCCTTGAGCGATAGAAGAGGACCATGTTTATCCATCCTATTTACATTAGTTTGCATCTGCTAATCCCAAACACCCAATCCTCTCCACACCCTCCCCCTTGGTGACCACAAGTTTGTTCTCTATGTATGTGAGTCTGATTCTGTTCATCAGATCAGATCAGATCAGTAGCTCAGTCGTGTCCGACTCTGCGACCCCATGAATCGCAGCACGCCAGGCCTCCCTGTCCATCACCAACTCCCGGAGTTTGCTCAGACTCACGTCCATCGAGTCAGTGATGCCATCCAGCCATCTCATCCTCTGTCGTCCCCTTCTCCTCTTGCCCCCAATCCCTCCCAGCATCAGAGTCTTTTCCAATGAGTCAACTCTTCGCACGAGGTGGCCAAAGTACTGGAGTTTCAGCTTTAGCATCATTCCTTCCAAAGAAATCCCAGGGCTGATCTCCTTCACAATGGACTGGTTGGATCTCCTTGCAGTCCAAGGGACTCTCAAGAGTCTTCTCCAACACCACAGTTCAAAAGCATCCATTCTTCGGTGCTCAGCCTTCTTCACAGTCCAACTCTCACATCCATACATGACCACAGGAAAAACCATAGCCTTGACTAGACTAACCTTTGTTGGCAAAGTAATGTCTCTGCTTTTGAATATGCTATCTAGGTTGGTCATAACTTTCCTTCCAAGGAGTAAGCGTCTTTTAATTTCATGGCTGCAGTCACTATCTGCAGTGATTTTGGAGCCCAGAAAAATAAAGTCTGACACTGTTTCCACTGTTTCCCCATCCATTTCCCATGAAGTGGTGGGACCGGATGCCATGATCTTAGTTTTCTGAATGTTGAGCTTTAAGCCAACTTTTTCACTCTCCACTTTCACTTTTACAAGAGGGTTTTTAGTTCCTCTTCACTTTCTGCCATAAGGATGGTGTCATCTGCATATCTGAGGTTATTGATATTTCTCCCGGCAATCTTGATTCCAGCTTGTGTTTCTTCCAGTCCAGCGTTTCTCATGATGTACTCTGCATATAAGTTAAATAAACAGGGTGACAATATACAGCCTTGACGTACTCCTTTTCCTATTTGGAACCAGTCTATTGTTCCATGTCCAGTTCTAACTTGCTTCCTGACCTGCATACAAATTTCTCAAGAGGCAGATCAGGTGGTCTGGTATTCCCATCTCTTTCAGAATTTTCCACAGTTTATTGTGATCCACACAGTCAAAGGCTTTGGCATAGTCAATAAAGCAGAAATAGATGTTTTTCTGGAACTCTCTTGCTTTTTCCATGATCCAGCGGATGTTGGCAATTTGATCTCTGGTTCCTCTGCCTTTTCTAAAACCAGCTTGAACATCAGGAAGTTCACGGTTCACATGTAACAGCTTTACTGAGATATAATTCACATACCATATAATTCCTTCATTTAAAATATACAAATCCCATGGTTCTTAGCACATTCACAGAATTGTGAACTCATGATTCTAGAACACTTTCATCATCCTAAGAGAAACCTGGTACCCATTGGCAGGCTTCTTAGTGGCTCAGATAGTAAAGAATCTGCCTGCAATGCAGGGGACTGGGGTTCGATCTCTGGGTTGGGAAAATCCCTGGAGAAGGGAATGGCTACCTACTTGGCCATGGCTCCAGTATTCTTGCCTGGGGAATCTCATGGACAGAGGAGCCTGGTGGACAATAGTCCATGGAGTCGAAAAAAGTAGGACACGACTGAGTGACTAACACTTTTACCCAGCCACACTGTGATTTAATCTTTTTATTCTTAAAAAAAAAAATCACAAAAACCTCCAGTTTATGGGTGCCTGGGGCAGTTATTCTACAACTTTTGTCTTTTTTTTTTTTTTGATTACCGATATGGAAAGAGAGAAGAGCTCGCTTAACACTTGCAAAATGTTGTCTTTTAGAGACAGGAATTAAAGTCAATCCTCTAAAGCCGTTGTCAGTATTCAAGGTCTAAACTTGAGATATATACATGGGATATTAAACCTCACTTCAAGGACAATCTCTTTAATTCCATTTCTCTCAGACTGGGGAGTTGAGGGATTTAAAAAAAATCTCTCTAGAAATAAATATTTCAGATATGTGGAGCATATTCTCGCAAATATCTTAATGAAATCCTTAATAGGAAGTCAGGCCACTTGCTGAAAAAGAGTTGCAGGCAATCACAATAGACCAGACCTCTCTTTACTGACCATAGTGTAGACATGTTTTCAAAAATCTTTTTGTCTGGAAAAAACAGTTCTGGTGACTTCACCTTCAGGTCAGTGAAATCACTGCCTACGGATGTTAATAGAAAAATGATGAAAACAACTATTTTGTCCACAAACAGAATGGAATGTCAGCTGTGATCCGGGGTCTCGGGGGCGTAAGTCACTTCCTCCAGGAGCAGAGGACACCATGCTTCGCTAGGGGGTCAGGGGCCTGAGGTGTAGGGTTACCGTGGAGTCGAGATTCCAAGAGGAGTTTGAAATGTAATTGCCCTGCTGGTTTTCTTTTGCTGTGAGGTTACCCTTAGACATAAGCAATCATGAAAGAATAATAGCTGAAACGGTCTTGGGTTGACCCATGTAGAGAAAGAAGAACTTTTTTCTTCTTCTAATAAGGGGAAGGTGGTCATCATGACTGCCATTTCTTCCAGATACAAGTTGGCGTTGTCAGCTGAATGAGGCAAGTATTCTTAGGTCAGTCCATTTTCCTGAGTCATGAGACATAAATCAACACTGAGCATCAAAACTTCAGACTGTGACTCCGCTCCTCTGGAAATGGGGAAGAGTGCTTCCCCTCTAGCCCTTGGGCAGAAGGCTGCTTATTTGTATTTGGTGATTGAATTGGGCTCCTGGTGACATAAGCTTTGCTGACTTTGCAGCAGTAAATAATTCTAACAAAAGGACTGCAATAAAGACCAAAGCCATAGCTATTTCTATAATGTGAGTCAAGACGGAAAGACACTTTGAGGTCGGTTCGGGACACCCACAGATTGAAGTCACATTCTCTGCCTGTAATTCTTTCTAGTAAGAGAAAGCAAAACCTTCCTAATCTCTTATAGTTTCTTCACCTGATCTTGAACCCACATGGAAACACTTGAAAATTTTGATAAAAGCACCTTTTCCTTAGAAATAGAAATGCAGATTTTTGAAAGCCAGACAGTTTTGAATGGATTCTTCTGGAAAAATAGCTCTTGTCAAAGTAAAATGTCTCTGTTCAAAGCATCTACAGGTCTATACAGCACTGCAGAATTTTGATACCTATCTAAAAAGTTTAAAAGGCTCTCTTAAATGAGACTACTGTTCATAGTTGTTGGTCTAATTTAAGATGAACATCTCAAATTTCTGGAAGGATCTTTTGAAATGTGAAAGTGTTATTGCCTATAGTCAAGAACATTTGCATTTAAGTTCATGCAGATATTCCTTTGCTCAATCTCTCATTTAGATTTTTAAAATATATTTTAAAAAATTAACCTTTAACATTTACATAATAATGGGGACATTTCAATTTTATAAAATCTGCGCATCCTATTTTAGGATTAATTTTGGTCAGGAAACAGCTTTTTTGGTTTATGAAGGCAGTTTGATAATAATAAGACCAACCCAGCTCAACTAAAAATGCCATTCTGAAGAGAAAAACAAATATCGTATATTAACACATATGTGTGGCATTTAGAAAAATGGAATAGATCATCTTGTTTGCAAAGCAGAAATAGAGACACAGAGGTAGAGAACAAATGTAGAGGGGGCGGGAGGAATTGGAAACTGAGACTGACACGTGAGGACTATTGATGCTATGTATAAAGTGGGTAACTGATGCAGACATGCTGTATAGCACACGGAACTCTACTTGGTGCCCGGTGGTGACCTGAACGGGAGGCAGGTCCAACAGGGAGGGGATATGCAGTGTACACAGGGTTGATTCGTTTTGCTGTACAATAGAAACTAACACAGCATTCTAAAACAGCAGAGGATAACAAATGTGGAAAATGTTAGATACAGTCAGTGTTTTCTTCTGTCTTAGTCTTTACACCATTAAAAACCATACTCTTAAATGCGTTCTCCTGCTACCCTGTTTTTTTTTTTTTTTTTTTTTAGGGAGTTTTAATATTTTGGAAGAAGCCATTTGCAATGTCTTCGCGTGTCTTCTGAGTGGTCTTTGAGGGCTCAGCAAGGATATTCAGACTAGTGGCTTCAGTCTTGCTTTTTATCGTTCATCTGATATCACAAAGGATACGAAAGGCACATCCTCCCTGCTGTGTGTGCTGACGTCTTGGTTGTCAGAAAGGTTCAAGAACACTATTACTGTTTTCCCAGCACTTTCTCCACAGAGCTGTGATACTTCTTACAAAACATGTGCAGTTTTCTTGTGGCTGGCTGCTATATGGCCGAGTACTGATGAAGCAGAAGGGCTTCTGAGACATGTTTGGTTCTTCCCCAGGAGAAGATACTCAAAGCCATCAGTATTTGAGGACAGCAGCCAGTTGGCCCCAGGTCAGCGCTTCTGGTCGTTAAGCCTGTTAAGCTGAGTGGTAATGAGATGGCCCGGCCAACGTTAAAGAAATCAGCAGAGAGACCACCACTATAGATGCTCTTAACCTGGGTCCAGCAGTCTGGCCAGCAGAGTCCAGCTTTATATCCACTTGTCATTTTCGTAGCTCTTACTTCCCTATTAGTATATCCAACGAATCGCCCTCCATCCAGTCTTCTAGCAGGAGGGACTGGCGCATTGATCAGAATATAGCTGTGTGTTGAGTCTTTTCGACATTGCAAGTTTCTCTTCTTGGATAGACTCCCCCAGTTTACATATAAAGGTACTGAGGTGAACTTGTGCCCAGGATTATAGCTCAAACTGGGACTCTCAGACATTGCTGATGAGAGTGTTAGTGGGCACTATGGCTTTATAAAACTGGCAGTACCCATGTACTGCCCATGAAACTACACCCGCCTGTATCCTTTGACAGGGTGATTCTACTCTTAGTAATAGATCTAAGAGGAGTGAGTACACGTGGGACAGGCATAAGAATGTTCAAACTGACATTGTGCATAATATCTCCAATTGAAAACAACCCTACATATCCTCCAAAAGTAGAAAGGACAGGTAAATTGTGGGGTATATGTATACAGTGGAATACATCCTCAAAATCAAAACAAGCTATTGTCATATGCAGAGAGGCATAGGTGAATCTCACAGACATGAAAATAAGGAAAAGAAACCAGATACAAAAGACTGTTCTGTGTGATTTCATTTGCATGAAGATCCAGGACAGGCAAAACTAATTCATGGTGATGAGAATAAGAATGATAACTGTTTTTTAAGAGCGAGGGAATTCGGAATTTGGCAGAATTGAAGAGCAGGTATTCAGGACTCCATCCAGAAAAACAAACCTCAAGCAGAATGCTGCTTCATTTTCATAGCAGCAATGAGATAGCAATTTATGTGTTATAATTTGACTCAAGATGATGTTCTATAATAAACAAATCATACAACAACAACAGAATGGTGTTTATTTCCAGAGAGTGGTCAGTCACTGAGACAGGCATGAGGGAGCCTTGTGGATGCTGGGAATGTCCTGAGTCATGTTTTAGTCAGTGCTTACCCTGTTCCCTAGTGGCTCAGCTGTAAAGTACCTGCTTGTCAATGCAGGAGACACAGGTTCGATCCCTGGGTCAGGAAGATCCTCTGGAAAAGGAAATGGCAACTTACTCCAGTATCCTTGCTTGGGAAATCCCATGGACAGAGGAGCCTGGCGGGCTATAGTCCATAGGGCCACAGAGTTGGACATGACTGAAGTGACTTAGTATGCACATCATTCAGTGAAAAATGAAAGGCTATGCTTCACTGACAGTTATGTGTGAGAGTCAACTACTTGGCATTCCAGTCCCTTTGAGAAAGGAAGAAATAGGGCAGTTTCTCAAGAAATGGAGAAAGCGTTTGCATACGACAAAATTATCAAGCTGGGGGCATGATGAGTTTCTGAATCGCTTTGCCATTGTCCTGGGTCTTCCAGATGACTTCTCCCCACCCCCTAGGTACTTAGGGGGTCCATCCCGATATACCTGGGCGGCCCAGGGCGTCTCGGGGTCCTCGTCCCCTCCTGGTGTCACTACTACCTGCTCCCTGTGCATCTGCCTCACTAGCCTGGGAGCACAGGCAGGATACTCGTTTCTCCTGGAGCCCAGTTATTGACTTCATGAAGAATTATCGGATTTGTGAAATTCTTAGGATTCTGATCCTCCTCACTTGTCACATGCTTTTGTGATGAACAATTATAAAATGCAAGTGGGAAAACATATATGTCAGCATGAGCACGTCTCCTGGGGAACACGGTTCGTTTGCTCCTAACTGCTTCCTGTGCCTTGTGCTTTCCTCGATTCCCCATTTTAAATAACTTTTAAAACTCTGTACTCAGCCCTAACAAGGAACAAAACTGGGCCATTTGTAGAGATGTGGATGGACCTAGTGTCTGTTATACCTAGTGCAATGTCAGAAAGAGAAAAACAAATATATATGAATGCACCATCTATATGGAATCTAGAAAAATTGTACAGATGAACCTATTTGCAAAGCAGAAATAGAGACACAGACATAGGGAATGGATGTGGACATGGTGGGGAGAAGAGGGTGGGATGAACAGAGAGTTGCATTGATATTTATACACTACCATGGAAATTGCTAGCTAACAGAAAGCTGCCGTATAGCACAGGGAGTTCCTCCTGGTGCTCTGTGACGACCTAGAGGGGTGGGAGTGGAAAGAAGGTCTAAGAAGGAGGCAATATATGTATGCATATGACTGATCCACTTTGTTGGACAGCAGAAACTAATACAACATTGTAAAGCAATTATACTAAAAAAAAATCTTGTGGAAGGAGAATAACAGAAAACAAGGGATTTGTAATGTCTTTGGAACCTAGGAAAATGTTTTCTTTAGTTTTCCAAGTCTAAGAGGAAGGCATTGGTTCCATTTTCCCAGGAATTCAGAGAAGCTTTTGTCTATCCTATTTAAGATAGAGCTAGATGCTGCCGTTAAGAGGACAGGTGGTACCCACTGAAAGACACATCTTATTGGCCTTTTACAATAGCTTGAACTGGCTAGCAGGGTGGTGTTGCAATCTAATTTGCTTCTCTTTGGTTGGATTTACCTAGATTCAAGGCCACTGAAAGTGAAAGTGAAGTCGCTCAGTTGTGTCCGACTCTTTGCAACCACATGGACTGTAGACTACCAGGCTCCTCTGTCCATGGGGTTTTCCAGGCAATAGTCCTGGAGTGGATTGTCATTTCCTTCTCCAGAGGATCTTCCCAACCCAGGGATCGAACCCGGGTCTCCCCCATTGTAGACAGACGCTTTACTGTCTAAGCCACCAGGGAAATCCTGGTCAAGGCCACTGGTTTACTTTAAATTCACAGGCCTGACTCAGAGATATCAGGTCCAATAATGTAGAAGCCAGGAGAAAAGGTTATTGATATACAGAAGTGGGAAAGTTCAGCAGGCAAGATTGGGTTGCTTCAGAGGGTGGTTAGACATTTGGGGATATAGTCTTTGTTTCTTTAGTCATTATTTTTATTTGGGAGTTGAAGTTAAAAGAGCTGATGATCTCCATGAGTTAACATTCAGCTTTATGAGGGGAAAAGGTTTCTTTATATTGTGCAGCTAACTCTCAGCATGGGTGTTTCAAATAATACAGAGAGACTGTTACAGGTTGAAATGTGTCTCCTCCCCAAAAATATATTGGAATTATCACCCTTAGTACCTCTGAATGGAGAAGGCAATGGCACCCCACTCCAGTACTCTTGCCTGGAAAATCCCATGGATGGAGGAGCCTGGTAGGCTGCAGTCCATGGGGTCGCAGAGAATCGGACACGACTGAGCGACTTCACTTTCACTTTTCACTTTCATGCATTGGAGAAGGAAATGGCAACCCACTCCAGTGTTCTTGCCTGGAGAAACCCAGGGACTGGGGAGCCTGGTGGTCTGCCGTCTATGAGGTCGCACAGAGTCGGACATGACAAAAGTGACTTAGCAGCAGCAGCAGCAGGCCCTAAGACAGTGGGACTGATGTCTTTGTGAAATGGGGAAATCTGGACCCAGAGGCAGACAGGTATAGACTGAAGGCAACGTGAAGACACAGGGAGAAGTCTACATATCAGGGAGAGAGGCCTCAGGAGGAACCAACCCTACTGACACCTTGAAAGCAGATTTCCATCCTCCTGAACTATGAGGGAATGAATCTATTTTTGCTGTTTAAGCCACAAAGACTGCAGTATTTTGTTACAGCAGCCTGAGAAAATGAATACAAAGACCTTTGAAGTATTTTGATTACATGCCCTAAAGAAGACTTGGGGATATTGAAAACTTTGGTATAAGCTAAGGTCTTTATTTTTTAATTTAATCTTAATTTTATATTGGAGTATACTTGATTTACAACGATGTGTTAGATGGGAAAAGAATCTGAAAATTAAAAATTCTAAAAAGAAGCAGGTGAATAAGTAAAAGAAGATTGAAAACACAATTGTTTTCAAAGTAAGAGGTAAGCTCTATAGGGAAGATCAGTGGGTCAAAAGCAGGCTCAGCAAAATCACCACCTTGAATAGAAAAAGATGACTAAGTTAACAATAATTCCTCCTCCACAGGCTCCCTGGGATGGGCCTTTATGAGCAATTTCATCTGTACTGGTGGGTTTACTGAGCCTGGGGGCCAGGTAAGCAAGTTCTCTCTTTCTGTCTTCCTGGTCATGGGAGTTTATTCTTTTTCACAGTCAATTGGAAAGCATCAATTGCAAAGGCATTTGAAGAATACACACTTGGGGTGTTGGGCTATCTTTTCTTGGCTTGAAACTGTAGCGACTGGATCAGGAATCACAAAGAAGAGACAGGATCAGGAATCACAAAGACCGTATAACTGGGCTTTTATTTTTCAACAAACATCTCTTGAGTGCTGGCTCTGCCCCAGGTGCTGGCTGGGTGCTGGGTCCAAGCAATGCATGGTTGACTAAAAAGTACACAGTCCCTGCCCGCATGGCACTTGGACCCATTGTTTAAGAAGCAAGCTTAGACCTGAGCCGCACAGGGCAAAAGCTCAGATTTGCAGAGGCAGGAAAAGACAATGGTTTAGTGATTTGAATGGCAGTAGGTTGGGGAAAAGACAGCGAGGGCCAAGAATGGGGAGGTTTGGCAGGCTGACAAGACAAAGGTCCCCAACCTAAGTCTATGGATCAGCTAGAGCTCGTCTAAGTCCACACGCTGCCTCTGTCAGCTTCCCACAGTCAGAAACTTTCCTGGTTTCCTGCCACAGGTAAGTTCTAAAAGAAAACCATGGGCTTTGAATAGCAGTGTCTGTGTTTTTATCACTGATTCTTCCCTGACCTTGAGAAGGTAATGAGTGAGCCCCAAGACTGGTGGAAAAGCAAGTATTTCTTTGGCATATTTCAGTTCAAAAGGCAAGTTCACGCATTTGTTTCTCGATGCTTCTTGCCACCCACCTTGAAGAAAAATAATTTTTGAAAGTATTTTCCCCCTCAGCATCTATTTGTCTTGAAACAAAAGCCAGCCCTCAAAAATGTGTTGCAATATGTATACTCGGAGGCATGAAGATGGGAGTCTGTGAGAATCTTGTAGATACTTGTAAGATTCAAGAAAAGTTCATGGCTCAGCATTACCTCATGCTCTGTGAGAGCCCAGAGGGGCTGTTCTGGGGTGGGTTTCCACGCCTGCCTCCAGGGAAGCTTCTCCACCCAGGGATTGAACCTGAGTTACACCTCCCTCATTGGCAGGCAGGTTTTTTGTTTGTTTGTTTGTTTTTTGTTTTTACCATTAGCACCGCCTGGGAAACTCAGGCAGCCTATATAAGCCTGTAAATACCTCAAGTTTATAAGATCAAACACTAAGCACCAACAGCCAGCTAGGCTTAAAGCTATAGCCACTCAAATTATTTCCTTTCTTTGTTTCAGGTAGTTTCTGTAAGTTTTTTTCTCTAGCTTGGGTCCCAGGACTGCTCTTAACCACTTCCAGTTTGTTGTTGTCTGATTGAAATCCATTTTTTGCTCAAATAAACTCAAACTTTTTAATATGCCCTGGCTTATCTTTTAACACTCCCAATCTTAACTTTTTTCTGTCTGGGATTTAGAGAATTACAGACTTTTGCACTAGATGGAACCTCCAAAAGAAGAGCTATTTTTCAGTATTCGATCAGATTTTCATTACTTATTTGATATACTAACATGATGTTAATATACTAACACCTTTATTGGTGAAGGAAACCAGGAAACTGATAAATCTGAGGGGGGATAAAAAACAAAACAAAACAAAACACCTTGATTTTATTTTATATTTGATAGCTGCAGAACACCAATACATATGGGCAGCCCTTGGCTAGGCATGGAGATAAACAAGGCTCTATTTTGTCCTGAGGCCACAACCATTCAGAATGGAAGAGAAACATCCAAGTGGTCATCATACAGGGTAGCCCAGTATCACAGTGGTTCTCTTAAGATGCGAGAGGGACCTGTGTGGGATGGAGAGCAATCAACAGGGAAGGATTCAGAGAACAGAGGGTATTGGAGCCCCAAGGGTAAGCCAATAGTTGTCGGCCAGTTGAGAAAAGAGTTTCAGGCAGGGAAGAGAAAATGTTGGAAGACATGGAGAGTATGGTGCATTCAGCAAATGGCAAGGGGGGAGAGTGTGGTAAGCTATGATAGGAGCGGGGGGAGGGCAGGAAATGTGGACTGGGCACAGATCAAGAAGAGCCTAACATGGTTGAGCTGGAGTTAATTGTGCGGGCAATGGGGGAAACCATAAGGTCCAGTTTGTATTTCATTATCTTTATTTGATTTGTGTACTTTATTTATTTTAAATTTAATTAAAAAAATTTTATTGGAGTATGCTGCGAAGTTGCTTCAGTCGTGTCCAACTCTGTGCGACCCCAGAGACGGCAGCCCACCAGGCTCTGCCGTCCCTGGGATTCTCCAGGCAAGAACACTGGAGTGGGTTGCCATTTCCTTCTCCAATGCATGAAAGTGAAAAGTGAAAGGGAAGTCACTCAGTCATGTCTGACTCTTAGCAACCCCATGGACTGCAGCCCTCCAGACTTCTCCATCCATGGAATTTTCCAGGCAAAAGTACTGGAGTGGGGTGCCATTGCCTTCTCCTTATTGGAGTATAGTTGCTTTTAAATGCTTTGTTATTTTCTACTACAGCAAAGTGAATACAGACTGAAAGTGAGGGAATGGAAAAAGAGACTCCATGCAAATGGAAATCCAAGGAAAAATGGTACAGTAAGACTCATATCAGACAAAATAGACTTTAAAGATTGTCACAAGAGACAAGGAGAACACTACATAATGATCAAGGGTCACTCTAAAAAGAAGATATTTTAATTTTTTAAAAGACTACTTTTTGGTCGCACCTTACTTTTTTACTTTTTGGCCGCTTGCAGGATCTTAGTTCCCCAACTAGGGATTGAACTCAGGCCCTCCTCAGTGAAAGTCTGGCGTCCTAGCTTCTGGACCGTCAAGGAATTCCCCATGCTTATATTTTAGAAAGATCCTGCATGTAGGAGCTTGGAGGTGGGCTGGAGTGTGGTGAGCCTGGAGGCAGGAAGGCAGGAACAAGGATATAAGAGTTCAGTCTGGTCCCAGTAACCATGGTGTGAGCTATCTTGTAATCTCATCATATCTACAGAGAATATCTGACAGGATATACTCCACTTCCTTAAAGACTGACAAGACTAATTGTTTAATAAGTATACTAAGGGCATCCCTTGGGCTTCTCAGGTGGCACTAATGGTAAAGAATCCACCTGTAATCCAGGAGACCTGGGTTTGATCCCTGGGTCAGGAAGATCCCCTGGAGGAGGGCGTGACAACCCACTCCAGTATTCTTGCCTGGAGAATCCTCATGGACAGAGGAATCTGGTGGGCTACAGTCCATAGTGTTTCAAAGAGTTGGATACGACTGAAGCTATTTGACTACTCCTTGGAAGGAAAATTATGACCAACCTAGATAGCATATTCAAAAGCAGACATTACTTTGCTAACAAAGGTCCGTCTCGTCAAATTTATGGTTTTTCCTGTGGTCACGTATGGATGTGAGAGTTGGACTGTGAAGAAGGCTGAGTGCTGAAGAATTGATGCTTTTGAATGTGGTGTTGGAGAAGACTCCTGAGAGTCCCTTGGACTGCAAGGAGATCCAACCAGTCCATTCTGAAGGAGATCAGCCCTGGGATTTCTTTGGAAGGAATGATGCTAAAGCTGAAACTCCAGTACTTTGGCCACCTCATGGGAAGAGTTGACTCATTGGAAAAGACTCTGATGCTGGGAAGGACTGGGGGCAGGAGGAGAAGGGGACGACAGAGGATGAGATGGCTGGATGGCATCACTGACTCGATGAACGTGAATCTGAGTGAACTCCGGGAGTTGGTGATGGACAGGGAGGCCTGGCGTGCTGCCATTCATGGGGTCGCAAAGAGTCGGACATGACTGAGCGACTGAACTGAACTGAACTGAACTGAAGTGACTTAGCATGCATGCACCAAGGAAGGTGCTGGCCAAAATAAACACCGGAGCCAAACAGGGCATGCCAGGGTGAAGGGGGCTTGCGATCTTTGCTAGGCACCTGGAGAGTTTCAGTGAGGTGATATTTTAACAACTATGATCCCCAAGGACCTTCATGTCAAGGGTTCAGTTGTCTAACGAGAGGTCATCTGTGGTCCAATAGTGTTTGCTGAGGCTGGCGACCAGACTGACCACAGGAGACCTGGTGATCATTCTGGAAAGAGGTTCTACTTTGTTCTCAGCTTGGAGCTGCTCCTGAATATTCAAAACAACTCACCACTCCCTCCCTCCTTTCCTTGGCCCCTAATTTATTTACTAAAAAAAAAATGTTCAGCTCAGCTGTAGCATCTGTTTTCCAGGGAGGCCACTGTTTCTTACTCAATTTCCCAGCTGGTTTGACTTCTCAGGATACAAGCAGGTCATCTGACAGGCCCAAGGCCACACAGTGAGCACAGGGTTCAGCCAAACATAAACCCAATCTTATTATTATTATTTTTCTAGTTGCACAGTTTCTGGGAGCTTCATAGCTTCATCAGCTTCATGGCAAATGGGATCCTAATGACATTGACTGAAAACTTACAGGAGCAACTTCAGTGGAGAACTCTGCATCTGGCTCAGGGAATGTGTATGAATGGTTTCCTCAATGGAGAAGGCAAAGGAGGAAGTGTGACCCTCCCAATTCAAAGGCCATTTTGCATATGGTGGCCATCATTCTAATGCAGCAGGATTTTGGTTTGGCATTTTCTTCAAAGAACTCACTCCAGGGTCTCAGATTTATCCAATTAAATTATACTTTCTCTTCTTGCCACCTTCTTGCCTCTTGCCCCCTACTCCACCCCTCCTCATCCCCGCCCTACCAGCAAGTTCATACCCACACTGTCGGTACTACAGTGTGAGGGAATTTCTGGGTACCAACTGCATGCTGTTGTGGGTGAAACAATTTGGGATAACTGCAGTGGGGTTGAATTTGCTACAAGTTTAGACCATTTGAAAGCACCTTTTGGACATTCTCATCTCTGATTGTCCTTTACGTTCCCATTAACCTTTGGGTTGCATTTTTCAAGCTAGTACGTTCAGCTTTAATTCTCTCAATTTTGGGTATCGTGTGTCCTTATAAGTTACAGAATCCTATTTTCAAATAAAAATTGATGCAAAAGCTTGGTGCATCTTTCATGGAATTTCCATTGAATCCTTGCCCCAAAGGCTTTCCCACTATCTTCCTTACCCATCAGCCTCCCTTTGTAACTTATGGGACATCAGGCAAAGGTCTTCAGCTCTCTGAGCCTCAGTGTTCTCATCTGTCATTTGGGTACATGATGACAAACTTTAATGAGACGATGCATGACAAAGTCTGTTGGTTTTTTTCCCACACCACCAAGCAATTCTCCCACATCAGCTCAGTGTCCTACAATTCAACTCAGTTTGACACTATTTACCCAGAGATAGTGTCAAGGAATGATGCTGAGGCTGAAATTCCAGTACTTTGGCCACCTCATGCGAAGAGTTGACTCATTGGAAAAGACTTTGATGCTGGGAGGGATTGGGTGCAGGAGGAGAAGGGGACGACAGAGGATGAGATGGCTGGATGGCATTGCTGACTTGATGGACGTGAGTCTGAGTGAACTCCGGGAGTTGGTGATGGACAGGGAGGCCTGGCATGCTGTGATTCATGGGGTCACAAAGAGTTGGACGTGACTGAGCGACTGATCTGATCTGAGTGTCAGCTCCCAGGAGAAGGCAATGGCACCCCACTCCAGTACTCTTGCCTGGAAAACCCCATGGACAGAGGAGCCTGATGGGCTGCAGTCCATGGGGTCGCGAAGAGTTGGACACCATTGAGCGACTTCACTTTCACTTTTCACTTTCATGCATTGGAGAAGGAAATGGCAACCCACTCCACTGTTCTTGCCTGGAGAATCCCAGGAACGGGAGAGCCTGGTGGGCTGCCGTCTATGGGGTCGCACAGAGTCGGACACGACTGAAGTGACTTAGCAGCAGTGTCAGCTCCCACCGTTTAAGAGTTCAGTTCTACAAGACTGCTACCCACATCAGATGCCAGTTGAAAGCCTAGATTTTCATCTGCACTTCTAACCAACCAGCTACACATTGGGTGTTTTCATGACATCTTCCTTGTGTTTGATTAATTTTCCAGAGCTTGTCACAGCACTTAGAGAAAGACCTTACTTCTGACATTACCTGTTTATTGTAAAGGGACATAATTCAGTAACAACCAGATGAGATGCATAAGATAGACTCTCCAAAGCTTGTCCTTCTGGGGTTTTACCGTAGCTTCATTAGGAATCATGTTGATTATCTCATTGGCCAGATTGAACTCAACCGCTGGCTCCTCCCCTACCCCAAGTTGGAGGGTGAGGTTGAAAGTTCCGATCTTCTGAGTCTCCCTTGGAAACCAGCTCCTATCCTTAGGCTACCTAAGAACTTTCCAAAAGTGACCTCATTAACACAAATTCCAAGGGTTTCAGGAACTTGGTGACCGAAATGGGGATGAAGATCAAATATATGTTTCTTGTTATAAATCACAGTATCACATGCACATACAGTGACCTGCACGCTGGATGTTCAGTTAGTCTACTGTTCCCTGGCTTATTCTTATTTGGGCTCTAATGCTGAGAAAGACTGAAGGCAGGAGAAGGGGACCACAGAGGATAAGATAGTTGGATGGCATCACAGACTCAGTGGACATGAGTTTGAGCAAGCTCCAGGAGATAGTGAATGACAGGGAAGCCTGGTGTGCTGCAGTCCATGGGGTCACAAAGAGTCAGATGTGACTTAGTAGCTGAACAACAACTACTGTATATACCATATATGTAAAATATAAATATTAAGTCATTCATCACATCCACTTTATTTCTCTTTCTTCCTTATCTATCTTTCAATTCACATGTGGTTGGGAATCTATATATATTTCAATGTACATATGGTGTAGTAGAATATTTACTTAGAATTCTAGGTCTGGACTTTTTTTTTTTTTGGTAGCAATCTAGCCTTAAGCAATTTTCTCTATCTGCTTGAGCACAGTTTACTCATTTGTAAAATAGGAAGACTCACATATGTTGTGAGAACCTTACAAAGTCAGCATAACACTCACATTGGTTCCACACAGATGTAAGGGCTTTCAATAAGAAAGCCTACTGACAGGTTGAGTCTAAAGAACAGGGAATGGATTTTTAAATGTGTGTTAGTCGTTCAGTCATGGCCAACTCTTTGCAACCCCATGGACTTAGCCTACCAGGCTCCTCTGTGCATGGAAGTCTCCAGGTAAGAATACTAGAGTGGGTTGCCTTTTCCTTCTCCAGGGGATCTTCCTGACCCAGGGATAAAACATGGGTCTCTCGCATTGCATTACCATTTGAGATTCTTTACCATTTGAGCTACCTGGGAAGTTGAATACAAATTCCAGTGGTATGTTTACATTTAGGAAGTAATTAATAAATGTTATCTTTTAAAAAAAATCACATTAATCTTCCTTAGTTTATTTACTTTTCTTTGCCATTGATTCATTCCACTAGGGTTTCCTTTTCTTTTGAAGATTAAGAACCACAAAATACTAAAGATGAGTTGACTCTTGAAGGTCATATGTTAAGTGGGGATTCACCTTGATGCAATGGTACCCTCCAAATGTATTACCATACCACCTACCACAGCGATCACTGCTGCAGTCAATGAACACAGTGAGTTAATAAACACTTGGGTTAATAAACTCACAACGAGAAGCAATGGGAAGAGATGGAAGGTTAACACACTTAAGGTGGGTACATACTCGGTAGAAGGGCCACACTCCCTTGAATCCTGTATTAGGCAATGCTCACTGTCTCTCTGTGTCTCTCACCATCTCTGTTTCTGTTTCCTCGCTGGGTTATGAGGTAGGCCAGAGCTCATAATGAACAAGGGGGCCAGCACAGGAACAGTGTGTGAGGCAAACCCAAACTTGCTTTTACGAGACACACAGACCAGTGTGCTTGGTCACATATGCACCTTGCCCCTTGGCCCGCTGGCTTTTATCTGTGTGCTGCAGGCAGAAAGTTGATAGGGCCAGAATAGGCGTTCCCAGTGAGTGGCCCACTTAAGGCCTGGCGGATGGTGAGCACTTTAATGCTTTAGTGTAACTTTGAATACTTCATCCCTCCCCCCACCACCAGTACTCATGTGCTCTACCTATTTATCTGTTTAACGTGTCTCACCAGCCACTTGCATCTCTTAATCTCCTCTATCCTTATCGGTCTCTTTCTTTTACAGGGTTGAATAGAACATCCTTAAATAATACAGTAAGCATATAGGCAATTATGTACTACAATTCTTGTGTGAAACAAGCCTGGATTTCCATTATGCCTTCGCCTTCTTTCTGTTCTCAGATTGAGACAAGGAAGCTTGAGGGAAGGAATGGAGACCAGGTTGAGACATTAAAAACAGACAAACATCCCTGAATGCTCTGGGTCTTTTCAGAATAAAATTGCAGGCAAGAGGAATATCAATGCATGTCAACCTTTTGCAGGCCACCTGAGACTGGAAAAAATCCAGACAGGCCTGGGTTGAAACCCTAGTGCTTCTGACTGACTGAATAACATGACTCTGGGAGAACTGCTTAAACTTCCTAAGCCTTCTTTTCCTGGCTTATGAAATAAGAATAGAATTGTTTTATCAAATTATATGAGGAAAGGCATGCAAAGGGCCAGTTGTATAGGCTGGCCTTAAGTTGAAATTCATATAAATGTAAGCTCTGATGTTTCCCCACACACTTCTTTTTTTCTTTCTTTTTAATTTTTTTTTTAAATTATGAAAGTATGGTAGCACATGTATAGGAGACTTGGAAAATTCTGAGCAAAGTTACACACAGTTCAACTATATATTACAGATATTTTTTAGGTAGATAAATTAAGATTTTTAGTTGGATTTTTAATATCAGATTCTCAAAAATTAATCAAATAAATAGATACAAAAGTAGAAGGATATAGTAGATCTATATAGACCTATGGGCTTCCCTTGTGGCTCAACTGATAAAGAATCCGCCTGCAATGCAGGAGACCTGGGTTCGATCCCTGGGTTGGGAAGATACACTGGAGAAGGGAAAGGCTACCCACTCCAGTATTCTGGCCTGCAGAATTTCATGGACTGTATAGTCCATGGACTTGCAAAGAGTTGGACATGACTGAGTGACTTTCACTTGTATCTTCCTATATAGACCTATAGTAGTAGGAAAGTACTGTGAACCAACTCAACATAATTAAGATTTATACAATTTTCACACAACAGCAGGATGCAAATTCTATTCAAGTTCTCAAAGACTATAAACCAGGAGACTCTGGAACATATCCAGGGACATAAGACAAGATGCCAAAATTTCATGGTCTAAAGGTATTGAAATCATAGAGTCTGTTCTCTTCACTGTCCACACACTTCTTACGTCTCTTCATTCTAGGCTTCAAATTGTCCCCAAGCCAACGACATTTACCACCCTCATCAGATTCCAGCTGCAAGTTTGACTCAGAGCAGTGACAGGGGATGCTGCTGGGTTTGGGGGCTCCCAGCAGTGTGGGGGGCTTTGCCTTTTGGTGGGAAGTCTTCTTCTGAGGGCGTCCACTGCTTTGAGTGAGGTCTCTTTGGGGATCCTTCTTTCTAGACCAAGAATGCTTCAAGGAAGACACAATAAATTGTGCTCGGGGCTGACAGCCACAGCTGCCAAGGGCAGAGCTGCACACAGCAGGCCTTCTTGTTCTTTGAAAAGCACTTGGAGCCCCTGGGGTAAAGTTTCCTGTAAGTGTGGGTGTTAAAATGGTTTGTTTTGGTGTTGTTTTTGATACGCGCAACTCGGTCCAGAGGCTAAGACAGGCAAAGCCTTGCCAGAAAATCATCACAGAGGAATAAATAATATCATAACCACATCCTGAAGCCCAGCAGTCATCCTCTACACTCTCAGCCCCCAAAGCCCCTTCTCTGGTCTCCAGTTCCAAACTTGTAAGGGTTTTAGCAAAGAGGCGCTAGGCAGAAAAATGTTCCAGAGCTCTCTTGGCTCAGCAGGGCCCGCCCATGCTGGGACCGGGAGATTTCCAAGGCAAACAGGCTGTGTTATCACCCCAGACTTTCTTGGCACAAACAGCTCGTTTCCAGCTCCGAAACACATTTTCAGAGGATAATGGACAACCAGTCCCAGAGTAAACACAGGCAGTTTGCAGGTGTTATGTTCCTTTGTGTTCGCCAAACAGATGTTCTTCTCTGGGACTGGCTCTTTGAGCTCCCCAAGCTGAACAGAAATGTCCCTCTTCCTTGCTCTTTTCAATAAAATAAAGCAAGGTTCTCATGAGAGAGCTCCCAAAATGAGCAGTAGATTTTACTTGCAAACTACTAATCTATTTGTGTCAGTTTTTCATTCTTTTTTTCCCCCTTAATCTGGATTAGGCCAAGAAACACCAGTCAAAATTAACATGTAAATCTTGACCTTAAAAAAAAAGTAACTACTATAGCAGAGCTATAAAAGTTACCCGGGGGACTTAGGCTGCAAGATTCAAGCCTGTGTCCTGTGGTCTGGTTTGGCATGGCTGTGGTGGACACCAACACATGCTCCAATCAAGGCCAAATAAGGAAGGTGCCAGCTGCTGTTTCTCCCACTGTCCGGCATGCTGGGGACACTCGGGGATACGCGGGCGGCTTGTTCTCTCGCTCTCTTTGCCAACTGTGCTGTGCGCCAGTGGGTCAACTTGGAGGAGGCGGAGTGCTTCTAACATGTTTGAAGGATTGAGAGAGGCGGTGAAGTAGGTGAACTTGGATTTAGGAACTGAGACTCTTTCAAAAGCCACCCTGAAGTTCGTGTGTCGTTAGCCTAGGAAGGTTCCACCTGGTTCTTGTTGAACGACTCTTGGTCTGAGTATTGAATGGGTTTAACCATAGCTGCGGGAGATTGACAGGAGGTTCTCTTTGCTGTTAAACCTTAGAGTCTGGGGGCAGTAGAGAGGTCCTCATTCTTTCATTTCAATGTTCCTTAGTTTGGGAGTAGCATCAGGTTAGTCAGTCGCTGAGTCTCATTGTTATTTGCTCTTCCGAGGATATTCCCAGCACAGAGCAACCTGGGTTCCCCAGGCATCCTGCTTCTTGGGACCCCTCAGTCTTTCCCCAGCTTATGATAAAATGAAGTGGCCCTAAAATGTCCCAGAGCTTGAAGTTTGATTGTGAAAAACGCATACATTCTGGTTGGCTGCATAAGAAATTCAAGGTCACATGTATTATGTGTTCCTCAAAGTACTAGGGTTATAAGATCTTTGTGATCTTCTTTGATCCTAATTAATAATACATTATGTTACTATAAGTAGTGTCTTTTGTGAACCACTTTGGTTTACTTGATTCAGGACAAATTTTTGAGGCAGGTGGAATTAAGGGCTCCTTTACAGGTGAATTAACTTGGTCTCAGTGAGTGTATATGATTTACCCAAAGTAAATTGCCAGTTAGTGGAAGAACTAGACTCTAATCTCTTAACTCAGAATCCAAGATTTTTCCTTGTAGGCTGGGAGTTCAGTGGGGGTAGGTTCATGTATCCTAGATGAGAGCATTGAGCTGGAATTAAACAACTTTGCCCAGAAAAAGTAGTTTGTTGCGGAGTCTGAGAAAGAATCTGCTTTTCTTGACTCCTTGTCCAATATTTTTTTGGATCTTCAGGAAACGGTGAAAGGGCAAACCTGTGAAAATGGCAGAGATTTTGTAACCATAGGAAAAGATATCCAATATATAAAGCCTATCTTCAAAGCGATTATAAATTTGTAGAGTATATATCATGGCAACCCACACCAGTATCCTTGTCCGGAGAATCCTATGGACAGAGGAGCCTCATAGGCCAGAGTCCAGGGGGTTGCAAAAAGTCAGACATGACTGAGCACACATTCGTGCACACGTATCCTGATAATGCATACAATAAAACAGCAGCAAAAGGTCTCTATTACTCATCTATTCTATTCATGAAATCTATTGTTCAACTATCATTTTATATTATTGCAATATTTGTGTGTGGAATATGTCACACCTGCGAAATCAGTAATTTAGTATTCAAGCTGTGATGGGTAATTATATACAGGCATAACACTTGAATTTTCCATCTACTGAGAGAAGTGATGGAGTCAGCCACAGCTTTGCGATTTTCTTTCAGTGAGATTCATTTGTTTTCCTTTCTCTTTTGAGTTTTATGGACAGGATTCAGGGGTTGCTCTAGACTGACAGAGAAGGTACATGCATGCATGCTCAGCTGTGTCTGACTTTTTTTGACCCCATGGACTGGAACCCGCCAGGCTCCTCTGTCTATGGAGTTTTCCAGGCAAGAATACTGGAATGGGTTGCCATTTTCTACTTCAGGGTGTCTTCCCAACCCAGGGATCGAACCCACATCTCCTGTGTCTCCTGTACTGGCAGGTGAATTCTTTACCACTGAGCCGCCTGCGAAGCCCAACAGAGGTGGTGACCAGGGAATGAGTTCTGTCACCTGCAGGAGTTTCTTCCCCTCCTGTCCTTGTGTATTCAGGCAGAAAGTCACATCCTGGGGAGGTGCAGCAACTCCATGGACCGGAACCTGCTTCGTGGAACGGGGCTATTAGGTTTGTTTGGACATCATCCAATGGACTTACCCAGTGAAATACCACAAGTCAACTCTCCATGGAGCTTCAGTTCTAAGGCCTAGACCCCTCCAGCCAGGCCAGATCCAAGGTCCCTGATATGAGCTTTCTCTCATACCCTGCCTTATATTGTTTGGTTAACTTTATTCTTGCCTGGAAAATCTCATGGACAGAGGACACTAGGGGACTAGAGTCCATAGGGTCACAAACACACACACGCACTATTAAACCTGTATATGTCTATTTTCATTACTATTGTTGCTATTAATATTATTATTATTAATTATTTTTTGACCCTGCCACGCAGCTTGCAGGATTTTAGTTCTCCAGCCAGGGATGGAACCTGGGCCCTGGTAGTAAAAGTGCTGAGTCCTAACCCCAGGACCTCCAGGGAATTCCCTATTTTCATTATTATTTATGCTCAAAGGGTCTAACACAGTGCTTGGCATCTTGCAGAAAATGATGTGAAGGGGTTGAATAAATGCATGGAGGAATGACAAACGAATCTTAAATATGGCCTAAGAAGTGATTTTTTATGTCTCTATTTGCCAAACATTTCCATGCCCACTCAAAATTTAGCCCAATCAAGAGGACTGTGTATCTTCTCTAAGCAAAGTGAAATAGCTCTTTGTGTGTTGGTAGACTTGCCCTTCGGCTTGTTTTCTGAGACTTGCTTGATAAAGTTAGGATGTTGGTATCTGAAAGCAGTCTAGTGACTGAGCTGAGCTTGAACTTTTGGCAGTCCCTAACCTCCTCCTGCTTGTGCCTGACTCTGCAGAGTGAACTGGGTCATCTGCTCAAGCATGTTGTGGTCCCGCTCTCCTGCCCTTACCGTCTGCACAGTCTTGCTCCTCTGCTTCTCCCCATGTCCTACTCTCAATCAGGAATGCCCTTCCTCCATCTCCTTTGCTGAGGAAGCTCCTACACATACTTAGGAACCCAAATTGAGTGACCCCTCCCTTTCCTCCCACAAATCTTTAAAAATCCCTCCCAACCTCCCCGCCTCTGGCTGGTATCTTTTATAGCATCATGTTTATGCAGTAATTATTGTGCCTATCATATTTAACCAGAAATTACTAGAAATCCTTGCCTCTTTACAAGCAGGTGCTGTATTCTGTTAATTTGGGTATCCTTTGAACCTGGGGAAATATCTGGCACAGGTTAAATGATTAAATCTTTGTTGGATAAGCCAATGACAGACTGAATGAATGAATTAGAGAGAGAGAGAGATGTAGAAAGACTAGCATGCATTTTAAGTTTATGAATATAGATGAGACAATTTATTCATAATTTGAGATCAATAGACATTTCTAGCACGATCTACAGAGTGCCAAGCTTCTGGAATGCCAGCCATCCAGCTCAGTACCTGACTAATATTAGGGGTTAGTATTATTAGGGGTTCAGTAAAGTTTGGTTGATTGAATGAAATTGATATACGAACAAATATGATATGAACAGATTCTCCTGAAATTCTGTAGATTAACCTTTGGCTTTAGTTATTTATTCATTTAGCTTATGTTTGGTGATCTTTTATTATTACTTGCCTGCCTTTTTGCAATTCTTCTTTCTGTTCCTGTTTGATTCTTAAGCACTGGGGACGCTAATGCTCTCATGATACGTTGCAAATGATGATACAAGGAAGTTTAGAAACTTTGTGAGTTATGGTACCAAGTAAAGGCTCACTGGTTATTTTTAAATTTGACTTTCCTTCCTGGGGTTCCTAGCATCCGAGATCATTAAAAATAGATAACATTTCAGACCATTTTAAACACCTATCTTACTTTATTTCCACCATTAATTTTGCTATTTCTTCCTGAGGTTCTCTGAGGTTGAGAGAGAAACCTCAAGGTCACTTTTGATATCAGACCATTTCATTGCTCAGGGCTCACATTTCTAGGTAACTTTTATTCTCAATGTTTTGCAGTTTGTTTTTCCCTAATCAAAAGATGGCTTGCAAAACTACTTTTTAGTCAAAATGTAGGATTTGAAAACTTGAAACTCGGGTTAATATGACCATTCTAGTGTCATTTGGATTTAAACTTCGAGGAGAAGCTGGGACTGGTGCTCTTAGCTACCTAAGGAAGTCAGGTTTAATGTGTATCACAGGACAAACGTTTGAGTGCCTGCCATGTGTCAAGTACATAGTTGTGGTCGAAAGCTTAAGGAAGACAAAAAATTTAATGCTTTTTATTATAGATTTTATGTTTAACAACTCAAGTTTAGGTCATGCTTTAACACTAACTGTTTACAGCAGTTTTATGTGTGTACAAGTAATCATGAATATGCTTATGGCTTTTATTAGTTACACTGTGCTTAATAAATATCTGTTGAGTGCATAAATGATTGACAAGTAAAATGTGGCAAGTAAAATTGCAAGTGACAAGTAAGATTAAGAAAATGTGGAGAGAATATTCAGCTAGATGATCTATCTGATGTGTAAGTCACACTTAAGGCTTTTATTGATGTTAATATTTCACCAGCAACTGTTACAACAGCTTCCCCTTTGTTTTTTTTTTTTTTTTTTGGTTGTGTTGGGTCTTCATTGCTGCATGTGGGCTTTCTCTAGTTGAGGCGTGCATGCTCAGTCACTTAGTCATGTCCAGCTCTTTGTGACCCCATGGACTGTAGCTTACCAGGCTCCTCTTCCCATGGGATTTCCCTGGGAAGATACTGGAGTGGGTTGCCATTTCCTTCTCCAGGGGATCTTCCTGACCCAGCAATCGGCCCTGTGTCTCTTGCATTGGCAGGTGGATGCTTTACCACTGAGCCGCCTGGGACGCACTAAGCAGGGTCTATTCTCTAGTTGCAGCGTGCGGGCTTTTTGTTGTGTGGCTTCTCTCATCGCAGAGCACAGGCCCTAGGGTGCATGGGCTCAGTAGTTGTGGTGCATGGGTTTAGTTAGTTCATGGCATGTGGGATCCTTCCAGATCAGGGTTCGAACCCATGTTCCCCATATTGGCACACAGATTCCTAACCACTGAACCACCAGGGGAGTCCAACAGTTCCACTTTTGATCCTATTATTCTCTCTTTTTGATAGTCCATCTGGGACAGGACTGAAAATCCTTTCATCCCAGCATCAGTGCAGCACAGACCCATCTCCTGTTTCTTATTTCCTCACCCACTTTGATTTGCTTCCTTGTAGCATTTGGATCCACATCTGTTTCCTTCCTAGACTGCAGGATTCTTTGAGACAGGGACCTCCTTATTCGTCTCCTTCTCCCCATCCCAAAGTCTACTATAACATGTAATAAATGTTTTTTGAATACATACAGTCTTTCCCAAAAAATAACAGCACCCCTGCAAAAGTCAAAAGATAGAGACATCTGAGCATGTTGACATTTTTATTATCCTTGACTCTTGTCCACACCAATGACTGAAGGTCTTCTGTTTTCCCTCCCTTCAAACTTCCTTTTCTCCTGGTTGGAGCCCTTGACACGCACGTGTTAAAAGAACAAAAATGTTGACTGCTTGAGCCATTGATCGAATCTCAGCGAGTGAGGAAAACAGGCCTTGGGGGACTCTGCTTTCCCAGGCACCGCACACTAGGCTGCCTGTTCTAAGCCCCTTGTGAGAGTCGGGCCTGTGTACCTGACAAGCTGCAAAGGCACACGCTTTCAGTTCTGCTCTGAAACTGTCTGAAATCAATACCCATCACACGGAACATGGCAGAGGAGGGGAGGCTGGCGGGCTGCCTCTGACATTTCAGGAACATCTCAGCTGTCCCCAAGGGTGGCGGTCTGGCCTTGTTCAAGCCCGCGTGGTGCTGGGCAGGGGGAGCCTGAGTTATTCTCTTCTGATACCTGGAGCAGTTTTGATTTGTGCGATCTGGTGAGATGTATGGAGAGAGTAACATGGAAACTCAGTGATATCATGTGTAAAATAGGTAGCCAGTGGGAATTTGCTGTAGGACTCAGGGAACTCAAACATGGGCTCTGTAACAATCTAGAGGGGTGGGATGGGGCGGGAGATGGGAGGGAGTTTCAAGAAGAAGGGGACATACGTATACCTATGGCTGATCCATGTGGATGTATGGCAGAAACCAACAAAACTCTGTAAAGCAATTATCTTTCAATTAAAAAATAAACTAATTAAAAAAATAGAAAATCTGAGACCTTGTCCTGTGGTCTGGTCTAGCAGGGCCTGTTTTAATTCACTGAATTGATTTGTAGGGCTGATGTCATTAGGAAAAAAAAAAGTGACTCCTTTGGTTGCTGTACAAGAGAGATGGAGAGCCATGAGCCATTCTTGGTGGATTGCTGAGGCTGGTCCGTGCAAGGGGTTGATATCTGGCTTTCCCAGTGAGTCAGGACATGGATGGGCTCCTGGAATATGGTCTTTGAGACCACACGTGGGGTGTCCATGTGGGTGCCTGGTGGAATATGCATGTTCCCAAGTCCTAGAGCCTTTTTCTGACATTATCACATCACATCACATCTTTTCTTGGAGCTAATATAGATATGCACCCATTTTAACCAAGATAGACCTGAGGACCTTTAGAATTGACTGGTATGATCTCCTTGCTGTCAAGGGATTCTCAAGAGTCTTCTCCAGGACCACAGTTTGAAGGCATCAGTTCTTCAGCCCTCAACCTTTTTTATTGTCCAGCTCTCATGTTCATACATGACTACTGGAAAAACCATAGCTTTGACTTGACAGACCTTTGTAGGCAAAGTAATGTCTCTGCCTTTTAATATGCTGTCTAGGTTTGTCATAGCTTTTCTTTCAAGCAGTAAGTGTCTTTTAATTTCATAGCTGCAGTCACTGTCCACAGTGATTTTGGAGCCCAAGAAAATAGTCTGTCACTGTTTCCATTGTTTTCCCATCTATTTGCCTTGAAGTGATGGGACTGGATGCCATGATTTTTGTTTTTTGAATGTTGAGTTGTAAGCCAGCTTTTTCACTCTCCTCTTTCACCTTCATCAACCAGTCGATCCTAAAGGAAATCAACCCTGAATATTCACGGGACGGATTGATGCTGAAGCTGAAGCTCCAACACTCTGGCTACCTGATGCAGACAGCCAACTCATTGGAAAAGACCCTGATGCTGGGAAAGATTGAAGGCAGGAGGAGAAGGGCATGACAGAGGATGAGATGGTTGGATGGCATCGCTGACTTAAAGGACATGAGTTTGAGCAAACTCCGAGAGACAGTGAAGGACAGGGAACCCTGGCATGCTGCTGTCCTTGGGGTCACAAATCGTCGGACTCGACTTAGTGACTGAACAACAACAACAATATGTGAGGACCATGCATGTCTCTGAGACAGGGAGCCATTTTTGGCAGTTCTCATGGGATCAGTTACCATCCAGCTATTCTTGTGTTGAGGGGCTTCCCAGGTGGCCCTAGTGGTAAAGAACCCACCTGCCAGAGCAGGAGACATAAGATATGTGAGTTTGATCTCTGGATCAGGAAGATCCTCTGGAGGAGGGTGTGGAAACCCACTCCAGTATTCTTGCCTGGAGAACCGCATGGACAGAAGAGCCTGGTGGGTTATGGTCCATAGGTTCGCAAAGAGTCAGACATGCCTGCAGTGACTTAGTACACGCAGGCATCCTTGTGTGGGACAACCTTTTCTCTCTGACCCTTTTCTTCTTGCAGCTCCCAGCACCCTCAGTGGTTTATCTGATGTGTCCTAAGGCTCATTTCTCTCCTAAATTATGGTAACAGGGCATCCTAATTGTTCTTTCTGTTCGCAGATTCTTCTGTCTCCAATTAGGTTCATCCTGTGCTTTCAGAGTGCCCATTCTCACACAGATTGGATCATCTTCATTTCCAAATATGTTCTCCAAAGCTTCTCATGCTCATCTGTAGAGTCTTTCCAAACACATTTGAAATGCACTGTTATATCTTGGTCTCAGCCCACATACCAAACCCTGACTCTGGTCTCTCTTTTCTCTAGATTTCTTTTCTAGAAATATAGGATGGTTTGTCCCATTCAAACATGACTGTCCTACTAACTAATTTGTATGGCAAGCTCTTCTCCACCTGTCAAGACTCTGCTTAAATATCATTTTATTTCTGTAACTCCCCATGTTTTCCTGACGCAAATAATTAATCTACCCCTTTCTGATCCCTTGTAAAGTTTCAGTCTTGCCCAACTCTTTGCAATCCCAGGGACTGTAGCCCACCAGGCTCCACTGTCCATGGAATTCTCCAGGCAAGAATACTGGAGTGAGTTGTGATTCTCTTCTCCAGGGAATCTTTCCAAATCAGGGATCGAATCTGGGTCTCATGCATAGCAGGCAGATTCTTCACCATCTGAGCCACCAGGGATCTTAGCACACATGGCAAGCTCTTCTCTACCTGTCAAGACTCTGCTCAAACATCATTTCATTTCTGTAACTCATGTTTCCTTGACACAAATAATGAATCATTCTACTCCCTTCTGATCCCTTATAATGTTTCACATACCTTTATAGTAACTTTGACCAGTGACATTTTACCATCAATATTTATTTTCATAAAAATCTTCCATAATAAGCTGTGAAGGGAGAAATTTTAATTTATATTTGAAATTCTGTGCCCATCACAGTGCCTGCTAGTGGCCTAGTAAATGCTTTGACAAAAACCTGGATTAAATCTTCAAATTCGAGGCATGTGCATCCCTTGAGTTTGACCACTCATGAATATGACATGTTGACATGTTAATATTTTTATTGGTTGCTGCTACTGTTTTAGGGGTTGACTATAGATATTATGCCATTTAAAAATCATATCCTATTGGATCCTGGCATTAATAAGCTTCTGATTCACGTACTTCTTTTTGTTTAGAACAGGGCTTCTTAAATTTTTTGTTTCCAAAATTCAGGGCTTGGATGCATGCAGTATTCTGCATATATTGATAAAGTGTCCATGAGCTTTCCAATATCTATCCAAGAAGTAGACTTACTTAGAAGTTTCTAAAGGAGAAGAATCTTTTAGAAAGAGGCCTCTGCCTTGATTTTTCTGCATGGTGACTTGTCTATGGGAAAGATAGGCTTATGAATGGGGAAGCCAGGTTTCATTATTTGTATTTTAATTACCTGGGAGCAGCCTGAGATTAATCTTTCAGGCACTGAAATCAGCATGATTTTCAGGTGGTCATATGTTTTCACAGGACTGGTTTAAGTTGTTGCTTCCATGGTAACTTGGTGGCAAGAGAAACCCACAGTCGCTTCACATTCATTACCCATATGCCCTGAGGCATAATTCCTAATGAAAAGAAGCCCAACTAGACTGCCGAGGTTTCAAATCTGGCTCCTTTAAGGGGCATGACCTTGGGTAAGTCACTTAGATACTTCCAGCTCCAGTTTCCTCATCCGTAACATGGGAATCATAAAAATTGTCACAGGGGATAAGATCACAAGCATGACACATCATAGAACATCAAAGATTTATATAGAAGTCTCAGCTTGATGCCTGTGTGGTCTGAAAAAAAAAAAAAAACAACTTTATAATGATTACTTTTATCTGAGACTCCTTTTTATTAGCATTGAGTTTGTTCTTCTAGACTTGGTTTTTTCAAAATTTTTAAACTAAAGTATGGTTGACATACAACGTCATGTTAATTTCTGATATACAGCAAAGTGATTCAGTTACACACATAGATGTTCTTTACTAGATTTGGTTTTGGCTTATTTTTCGTACATTTGATAAGTTAATATTTGATGTAAGGGGATGTTGTGAATTTGAATATTTAAAATTGCCATTCTTTACAATAACACACATCTTGCGTATGTGCTGTCATTTCAGTCGTAACCAAATCTTTGTGACCCCATGGACTGTAGCTTACCAGGCTCCTCTGTCCATAGGATTCTCCAGGCAAGACTACTGTAGTGGGTTGCCATTTCCTTTTCCAGGGGATCTTCCCGACCTAGGGAGAGAACCCACATCTCTTGCATCGCCCACATTGGCAGGTGGATTCCTTACTACTAGTGCTACCTGGGAAGACCAAGACACATTGTCAGTTCAGTCACTTAGTCGTGTCCAACTCTTTGCAACCCCATGGACTGCAGCATGCCAGGCTTCCCTGTTCATTACCAACTTCCAGAGCTTGCTCAAGCTCATGTCCTTCAAGTTGGTGATGCCAATCAACCATCTAATCCTGTGTCATCTCCTTCTCCACCTGCCTTTAATCTTTCCCAGCATCAGGGTCTTTTCCAAGGAGTCAGTTCTTTGTATCAGGTAGCCCAAGTATTGGAGTTTTGGCTTCAACATCAGTCCTTCCAATGAATATTCAGGATTGATTTCCTTTAGGAAATCCTGATTTGATCTCCTTGCAGTCCAAGGGACTCTCAAGAGTTTTCTCCAACACCACAGTTCAAAAGCATTGGTTCTTTGGTGCTTAGCTTTCTTTATAGTCCAACTCTCACATCCATACATGACTACTGGAAAAACCATAGCTTTGACTAGGAAGATTTTCGTTGGCAATCCTACATGCCAAATAATTTTAGGGATGAAATATCAGGAGGAAAGAAAGGCCAGCCACCAACTTAGAGACCAATGCTGGTTAAATTTTAAGAAGCTAAGTGGCGCTAGTGGTAAAGAATCTGCCTGCCAGTGCAGGAGACACAGAAGACATGGATTGGAGCAGGTTGGATCTTTGGGTTGGGAAGACCACCTGGAGAAGGAAATGGCACTCCGCTCCAGTATTCTTGCCTGGAAAATTTCATGGGCAAAAGAGCCTGGCGAGCTAAGGTCCACGGGGCTGCAAAGAGCTGAACACAAGCGACTGAGCACACAGCACAGGATTAGAAGGTTATTTTATATGATGTCTTTTGTATTTTTTTGAAACACAAAAGTAACTGTGCACATTAGTAAATGACTAGTGTCCCAATCCTTTTAGTTTTTCTTAGCCCTTTGATCAGTAGGCAACAGGAGGTGAAAATAAATCCTAGTCTGAGTAAGTATGAGGTCAGAGAAACTGACTGAAAATATATATTTGAATTGATATTTAAGCAGTTTTGAATATGTATCATGTGCCAACTACTGCCTTTGCATGTAATGTCTTAATTTTCATAAATCTGTAAGATGGATCTTATTACATGATTTCAGAGGTGAGGAAATTAAGGCCTGAGAAGGTTATGAAAAGATTATGTTTTAAAAAGATACTTTTTCTATTGAATAAATTTGGCCTTTTGTCTAGGTTTGCTGATTTCAGGTGACCCGGAGTTAAGGACGGCTGATCACTGACATGGTAAATTAGTTCTCTCATTTGAACAGGAGGATTTTCACAGCCTGCTTTGTCAGGAAAAACATTCCTTTGAATATTGCTTTTTGCTTAAAACAGAAATCATTGTGTCAAATGCTTCTGATTTGGCTGCAGAGCAAGCAACAACATGCCCTCCAGAAATACCAAGAAAGGAGAAGAATACCACGTGGCAAATTACCTCTACTTCTCAACCAAAATAGATCTTTGACTGAGGTTATGTCAAAGTCTGTTTCCCGTTCCTTCAGTGGGGTTTAGAGATGATCTCTTCAGGCTGTTCTCTTTGAAACACCGTCATTTGCCTAAATATTAGTTTGACGCTATTCTTCATTTTGTCATCATTAAAGCATTTGAAAAGATAGCTTTCTATAATGGAGCTAGAAGCACTTTTATTTGTGTGTGATGGCTTAGAGCAGTGGTTCTCAATAAAGGGTCCACTTCGTCCCTTGGTGCATTGGCCAATGTCTGGAGACACTTTTGCTTGTCTATACCTGGAGGTTGGTAATGGCATCTAGGGAGCAGATGCAAAAGATTCTGCTAAGAATGCTATAGTGCCCAGAACAACACACATTATCTGCCACCACCCCCAACAGAAAATGATCTGGTCCAAGGTATCAATAGCACCAGGACACAATGGGTTAAATTCGATTGCCTTGAAATCTCTTCCATATTTCTAATATGACCTCATTTAAGAATATTTCTCCCTTCCAGCACAAGCAGAGTTAATGTGATGTTGAATTCTATGACTTTGTCTCAACTTCTGAGTCTGAGATGATCAATGCCTCGGATTCTTTCCTTGCTGTCAGTTATTGACTTTCTCTCAGTCTCTGGTATCCATGCTCTTGTTGCCGGGGGATGCTCACGGGATGGTGTGCGTGATGAAGGAGAGCGTGCTCCATCCCCTCCCTCCCTGAAATGTGCCTTTAACTAGATAGAGAAAAATTATCTAATAAAGCCAATTTACCAGCAGGCCAGTGAAGAGATTCCAGAGACAGGAATAGATGATTTTGCTGATAGGAATTAGAAAAATAACTTGAATGTTTTTGAGGAAATAATTTATTTGTGTGGTGAATAAATTCCTCTCAACTCATTTAAAAATATGATTGTTGCATTCTTAAGACAAAGAATCTCCCACGTACCTGCCAAACATTCTGGGTGTTTTCCCTGGTAGTCCATCTTCAGTCCTCAGTACACTGAATGAGATGTGATGCTTGTGTGATTGTTTTGTGTCAAATTTCAGTCTGATTTCTCAAACTGTGTCTACATTCATGCATTTAACAAGCAAACTAATTTTTAAAACCTTGTTTTTTATGCGTAATCCACTTCAGCACTCTCTCAGCTCCTGAGCACTGCAAATGTGAACAGAGTGTGGGTCTTGCACCTGAAAAACTGGTAAAGTTTAGTTGCAATCTTGATTCCAGCTTGTGAGTCATCCAGCCCGGCATTATGTTTAAGCAGATATTTACAACTAACGGTGTCAGTACCATGCAAGAAGAAACGCAAAGCTCTTGGGAACACACATAGAACAAATTATGTTTAGGGAATTGAGGAAAATTTTATGGTCAAGATAAAAAAAATGTGTTGGGTATTGAAGGTTGAATAGGAGTTTTCTTGGCAGAGAAGTGACAGTCAGAGGCAAGAAGATGTTAAAGAGCATGGATTGAAGTTCTGCAGCAGGAATGTGTTCCAATTATGGTAAGCTCTTTGGGGGAAAGAGATCTGCCTTATTCTTTGTATCCCTGGTGCCTGGGACAGTGTCAGGCACATAGCATTTCACAGCATCAGCACCAGTGTTAATTAACATCAACACAGCAAATGATTGTATTAATATATTGTGTGTTCCAAGTCTCTGAGCAGAGAAACAATATTAGAGTTAGAGGAACAGGGAGAGGGCAGATAGGAACAGAAGTAGGAAGTCCGGTCCTAAGAAAACTATGATCAGCACAAGCTGTCATAAAAACTACAGCATAAGGAAAAAATGGAAGAAGAAAGATTCTAGAGATACTTGGAAGTAAATCTAGTGGAACTTGGTGAACAAAAGAAATTGAAGAGTGATGTAAGACGTTGTTGGAGGTGCCATCATTCTTAACGTATGAAGAGTATACTTAGAGCAATTAGCTTTCAGAATGTCATAGTTGAGGGAGCCCCTTCAGACACTATGGATAAGCAGTTGCTCTGATTGAGAAATATTGGCCAGAAGGTTTATTGGCTCACATGGTGACTGTCTCCCATGCTTTATTTTCAGGGACCTTGGCTACTGGCTTCTGACCCATGTTGCTGAGCTTTGGGATCTCCCTGACTTCCCAGGATGGGTATTGGCCTCACCATCTCTTTGTCTTCCTGGCCCACCACTCTCAATTTTTTGTTTTAATTATTTATTTACTTTGGCTGTGCCAGGTCTTATTTGTGGCACACAAATCTTCATTTCAGCATGTGGGATGTTTAGTTGTGGTGTGTGGGATCTAGTTCCCTGACCAGAGATGCAACCTGGGCCCCCTGCATTGGGAGTGTGGAGCTTAGCCACTGGACCACCAGGGAAGTCCCCCACCACGCCCAACTTTCATCACAGACTCAGCTTCCTGATGTCTAGATTCCGGTGACAGTCTACCTACTTGCTCTTCCTGCCCTCACCAAACTCATTGTCCAAGCGCAACACACACAAGAAGAGGAGAGTGAATCTTTTCACTACTCTGATGATAAAATTGACATTCCTTTTACCTTCCAGTGATCACAGGAAAGTGTACAGTCTCTTTTGGTATCCATGGGGGATTGATTCCAGGACTCCCATCTGTGGATGCCAAAGTCTGTGTGTGTGCTCAAGTCCCTCATATAAAATGACAGTTGTGAAGTTGGCCCTCAGACTCTGTAGGTATCACATCAGTGGAGATGGAGGGCCAACTGTATTTTAACCCAATAACTCTAATCTGTTCCCCTCCTTAATAAGATATGCAAAGCATGTCTATTTCTACTAAATTAAATTTTGAGATCTATTCTTATTATTAGCACTGATCTAGGATATTTGGAGGATATGAGATTAACTTTGGCATGCACAACAAAAAGAAACCAAGCTACAAATTCTACACAGACCAAATTTGCTGTGAGATTTACATTTCTGAGTCTCTCAAGAAATGGAGTACAACAGCTCTGTCTTCCCATTCTTACATATGAAGGTGCCAGTAGATTTTCCTAACATTTATTTTAAAAGGGACATACTTTGTGAATTCCTTAGATGCAGGATGATTCTGATTTTATTTATGGAACAGCTCCTCCTTTAGCATGGCTTAGTACAACAGAATACGTCTGAGATTTGCTATACTGTTACAATTAGGAAGTTTCAAACAGCATATTGCCAAGTGAACTGTATTATCCAGGAAAGTACACAGGCCAGTGAGAGTTAAGTTTGACTTCCCGGTCTACCATTTTCTTGGCACAACATACTTCATTTTTTTAATGCCTCAGTTTATAAAATTAGCATCCCAGGGTTGGTATGAGTATAAAATGAGGGAGTGAACTGAAAGTGTCAGCAGGTAGATTTTTCAATAGAACTTTGATTTTCTGACTCAAGGTATGGCTCATGTTCAAGGAACAGCAAACCACAGAATTGCCCTCAGCCCCCATTAATGCATCAGAAATTTAGGCTAGACAGTCAGTCTGGCACAGTGCGGTCATAAAGACATGTATTCTCCAACTTTAGTCTTTCCATACATGGAAATTGGGCATAAGTGGAACCCAGAGAATTAGAATTAATAATGAGTAGTTCAGTTTATGGTTTGCAGGGCAGAGTTGGGGCCAGGCTGTGAGGAAGGGGTAACAGAAAAGTGGACATATTTGAACATATTCTATCTACTGTTAACTGACCCCTAACAGAACAAGGTTCTTTCCATTACTCTTTATGACCACCCACAAGGAGAAAAGAAACTGAAGATTGTTTCCTTTTGAAGCTTTCTTGAGACACAAAATTACAGATGTAGCTTCAACTCCTTTTTACTATGAGTGCTATTGACCCTGGGATAACTTTTAAAAAACATACCCTCCATGTATGAAACGAGTCGCTAGTCCAGGTTCCATGCATGATACTGGATGCTTGGGGCTGGTGCACTGGGACGACCCAGAGGGATGGTATGGGGAGGGAGGAGGGAGGAGGGTTCAGAATGGGGAACACATGCATACCTCTGGTGGATTCATTTAGATATTTGGCAAAACCAATACAATATTGTAAAGTTTAAAAATAAAATTAAATTAAAAAAAAAACATACCCTCCAGTGTATTTTATTCTCCTTATATTATGTTGTGCAAAGAATACCTCATCTACACAAAACATTAATTTGTTCAGGGTACACTTAGACCCAAGAGATTAGTGCCCACTTTTGAGTTTCAGAAGAGATTTTCTTGAGTCTTCATTGAATACGAGGGTCTGTTGAAAGAAAAAATGGTCATTTGAGTTCCACTCATATTCATAATTAAGGCAGCCCTAGTGGTTTGATGGTAAAGAATTCTGCCTGCAGTGCAGGTGACCTGGATTTGAGCCCTGATTCAGGAAGATTCCCTGGAGTAGGAAATGAGAACCCACTCCAGTATTCTTGCCTGGAGACTCCCATGGACAGAGGAGCCTGGCAGGCTACAGTCCATGGAGTTGCAAAGAGTCAGATATAACTTAGCGACTAAACAACAACAACATATTCATAATCATGCCAAGACACTGTACAAAGAGGAGCAAATATAATGTTTAAATGGATGTCTTACTAGACAGGAAAGGGTAGAAAGCTCTCCTACTGTGAGAAAGAGGAACCTAACTAGTGGAGACAAGAGTCAGGGTGAAAATGTTGTGGGGTTGTTCAGAGGGACCCAGTGGTTCTATTACTTGGAAACAGGTGGGAAAGACAGATTGAGGAGGGAAGTCAAAAGTAAAGGACTGGAAGGAAAAAAGAACATTGGTTCCTACTCCCTGTTCTCTCTTTCCCATCTGATTTAGAGGTGAATGCCCCAGGCCAACGTGATGCTGTGGCTATGGGTGAATCGAAATGGGTTTGTGAAAGTCAGAGTGCATCTGAGCCAGTTTCCATGACCTGTATGGGGAATGTGATAAATTCAGATCTGAGATTCTTAGGGTCAGGAGGTCTGCAAGGTAGTTGAGAAATATGATTTTGTGTCCTATACAAACAGTATGAATTCCAAACAGGCGTTGGTGTCATAACCTAGATCCCCTGAACTGACTTCATTCCAGCTTACTGAAAGGATTACCTTAGAGACTGTGTGCATGTGTATATGGACTATCCATGATACTGTATGCATGAGTCAGAACAGATCTAGACTTGAGCAAGGAGTCAATCCATGATCTCTGATGTTATTGTTACTAATGCAGAATGGGCCTTGGTTTGCATGCAGTGGCAGATTTGGCAAGCACCAGTGTGGCTTCTTATCCAGGAAAGTGAAAATATCTTAGGCTAAGTTATTCTGGCTTGATTGTGCAGTAGGTATAATAAGAGGTGGGTGTGTCAGTGAATAAAGGTAGTGATGTCTTTTTTTTTTTTTGGTAGTGATGTCTTCATAGGTGCAGGCATAAAAGTAAATGTGGATCACATCCTGAGACAGGCCAGGTCAGTGTAAACACATGGACCTTATTGACCCCAAATTGTCATATTATGGCATCCTGGAAATCAGTGGGAATGCACCTTGGAAAACAGACTGAAGGGAATGGATAGGTAGAAATGATTCTCCTGCAGGAATTTATGGACCAAAAAAAAGCCAGTTATATGGAGTAAAGGTAAAATTACCTTTCTATAGTCTGAGAATAACTGAGGGAAGAGACCATATTTTTCCAGTCTTGTGGTCCCCAAAAGCTCACACAGTGCCTGGTATATATTGCATGTGTGCTTAGCTGTTCAGTCACTTCTGACTGTTTTGCAACCCCACAGATGGTAGCCTGGCAGGCTCCTTTGTCCATGGGATTTCCCAGGCAAGAATACTGGAGTGTGTTACCATTTCCTACTCCAGGGGATCTTCCTGATCCAGGGATCGAACCCTGCCTTCTGCATTGCAGGCAGAGTCTTTAATGTCTGAGCCATCAGAAAAACCCTCCTGGGAAGTAGTAGGTTCTTATTGAGTATTCATTGAATTTAAATCATTTAATAGATGATTTTCTAGCACCTTACGTGTGCCAAACCATTGTGCCAGGTGCAGACGTACTCTCTTCAACAGGGAGCTCAGAATCTAGTGGAGGAAACAGGCAAATATACAGATCATGACTGTGTGATAAGGTAAGTGTCATGACAGAGCAATAAAGGGGATTTTTATGAGAGTAGTACTCTTCTTCCATGTCAGATACCATCAAATGTGCTTGAATGCTACCCACACGTGCCTTCTTAGGTCCTTTTGGTGTTGATGAAATCAGCACAATTTTTTTCATTGGTTGCCACCATTTACAAAAGTTTTATTTTCCTGTAAAAATCTGAATTACTGGCTTTCCTTGGAAATATGGCAGCTCTGGCAATCCTGGGCCCACATTTCCATGTGGCAATGATTTTTTAAAATGTTTTATTTGTTTATTTTTGACTGTGCTGGGTCTCTGTCGCTGTGCAGGCTTTTCGCTAGTTGCAGCCAGCAGGGGCTACTCTCTAATTGTGGAGCGTGGGTTTCTTATTTCTGTGACTCCTCTTGTTGCTGAGCACCGGCTCTACAGCCGCAGGCTTCAGTAGTTCTGGCATCCAAAGCTTAGCTGCTCCTCGGCATGTGGGATCTTCCCAGATCAGAGATGGAACCTGTGTCTCCGGCACTGGCAGGCCGATTCTTTACCACTGACCCTCAGGGAAGCCCCGAGAGTCCATCTCGATTTCGATTGCCTCTTCTTCCCTGTGTTGGCAAGGTCAGAGTCCCACCCTGGGGTTACAGGAACAGCTGGACACATGACACTCGAGCCCAGGCAGATGAGACTGACAACAGTTATTAGTCACCTGTACTCTCAGCCCCAGGGAGGAAGAAGTCACGTGCCACACAGGGCTACCAGCAGTTGCACTTGGGAGCAGAGTAAATAAGCAAGGGCTGTGAGAGGCAGGCTCTGTAGTTACAGGAGGCAGAGGTGACCCCTGGTTTCCACAGGAGGATGGAATTGGCTTGTCTGAATAATTCTGTGGGCTGGCAAGGGACTGAAGCCTGCTTCTCAGGAATAAGTATGCCCTGTGCTGGGGCCCCATGATAAGCAGGGGTGTTTGGCAAGGGAACCTTATCTGCAGGAGCAGAGAAGGGAAGGAAAATTGTCATTACATCAACTGAGGTCCTCCTGGCTTCAGATGTCAAGACGGCAGGTGGTATTGAATCTTAATGGTAGATTTTACACCATAGAGTCTGCACTCGCCTCACAAGTCTCCCTGTGCTTGAGGAAATGCAGTGTCACATCACAAACAAAATCATCTTGACAGGTAGAGGGAATTGTAGGGAAGGAGACACAGACAGCAAGACACTGGGGAGAAATGAAAAAGCTTCATGTTTTAATATGTGTAATGTCACTCTTTTTTTTTTTTTGCTGCTGTGAGAGCAAGGGCCGTTGTATCTTCATTATGCATTGGGCTCTGCAAATTGTGTAGCTAGTCCTGCTGAGAATTTAGAAAAATTGTGAGAACTAGAAACCAGGGTCCTTGTTGCTTATTTTTGTTATCTAGTTGACCCTGCAGGTTTGGGGCTGACACATAGGATGCATCTTGAAATGAATTGTTAAATGTATGGTCAAGGTCCCTGATGATCCATTTGCTGTCTGTGAAACCCCAGAGGTTAGGTAATCTCCTATTTCTCCTGGTGTATGTGTGTGTGTGTGTGTGTGTGTGTGTGTGTGTCTGTGTTAGTCGCTTTGAGTTCAGTTTAGTCGCTCAGTCGTTTCCGACTCTTTGCGACCCCATGAATTGCAGCACGCCAGGCCTCCCTGTCCATCACCATCTCCTGGAGTTCACTTAAACTCACGTCCATTGAGTCAGTGATGCCAACCAGTCATGTCATCCTCTGTCATTCCCTTCTCCTCCTGTCCCCAATCCCTCCATCATCAGAGTCTTTTCCAATGAGTCAACTGTTTGCATGAGGTGGCCAAAGTTTTCAGCTTTAGTATCAGTCCTTCCAAAGAACACCCAGGACTGATCTCCTTTAGGATGGACTGGTTAGATCTCCTTGCAGTCCAAGGGACTCTCAAGAGTCTTCTCCAACACCATAGTTCAAAAGCATAATTCTTCGGCACTCAGCTTTCTTCCCAGTCCAACTCTCACATCCATATGTGACTACTGGAAGAACCATAGCCTTGACTAGACAGACCTTTGTTAGTCGTGTTCAATTCTGTGTGACCCCATGCACTGTAGCCCTCCAGGCTTCTCTGTCCATGGGATTCTCCAGGCAAGAATACTGGAGTGGGTTCCCATACCCTTATCCAGGGAATCTTCCCGACCCAGGCATTGAATCCAAATCTCTTGCACTGCAGGCAGATTCTTTACCATCTGAGCCACCAGTGAGGCAGGTCTCTATTCCCCAAAATTATTTTGATTCTCCATTTGATCATTAACATGTAAATGTGAGTCATAAAGCACTGAAATGAATTCTTGATTATTGCCATTGTCAGCTATTAATTAATTAATGCTATGGTCCACCTGATCATAAACCTGCTCTCCTTTTTTTGCAGTAATTGGTAATCTGGTGCAGTGAATCTTAACCTGGTTTTCCCCCTGTGAATTTAAAGTCATTATTCTGACTTCACTGATTATTGACTTCTATTATTTAAGAGCTGAAAAACAGCAAGTAATGTAACATGCTGTGAAATATTTTTCCTCTTGCTAAGAAAATATGTTGGTTACTGGCAAGGGACTTGTATTCAAGGGAATCCTACAGGAGTTGAGCTGGCTTTGGCTTCATGTATCGCGGGCTCTATTTATATTGTGAAGCTTCTTGGGTTTGGTAACACAGGAAGCTGTATTACTTTCCACTTGTGAGTTGAAAGGATCTCAATATTTATTAAACAGGGGAAGAAGTTAGAAAAGCCTAAATAAAATCTTAATGATTCATTGTTATGGAGGAGAATATCAATCTGATTTATAGAATTCCCTCCCTTTTAAATGAAAATCTTTTTATTGCTTTCAATTACAAAGAACATTTCTAACCAACTGCTAAAAATAAAAAAGTAGGTACTGCCAAAGAGAAGTCCTACTGGGCCTAGTTAAGGAATAAAAAAGGTTCATTTATAATTAAAATTGTTCCTCAGAGGCAAATTAACACATATGTTCTTCAACTAATTTCTCTGTGTGCATGCATGTGGGTTAAACAACTACTGTGTTTGCTTACATTATTGATTTGCACAGGGAACTCTCTTTTTTAAAAAAGCAAAGCGAAATCCATTCAGGTTAAGGAGCACATATTCTAAAACAGTGATGTCAGATCATAGAATGGACCTGATCTTTCACATTTGGGTTTTGAACCAACTGAGAAGTAAGATAAAGGAATAAGGTAGGTGGAAAACAACATATTACCATTATTAGTGGCAAAAGTGGTTACTATGAAATGTGGCTTAAGAATGAGAGCCAAATGTAAAGGCTTAAATATAAGACATGACCTCATAAAACTCCTAGAAGAGAACAGAGGCAAAACATTCTGACATAAATTGTACCAGTGTTTTGTTAGGTCGGTCTCCCAAGGCAATAGAAATAAAAATGAAAATAAACAAATGGGACCTAATCAAATGCAAGATTTGCACAGCATAGGAAACCATAAACAGAACAAAAAGACAACCTATGGACTGGGAGAAAATATTTGCAAACGATGTAACTGACAAGGGCTTAGTTTCCAAAATATATAAACAACTCTTACAGCTCAATTACAGAAAACCCAAGCAACCCAATCAAAGAATGGGCAGAAGACCTAAATAGATGTTTCTCCAAAGAAGACATACAGATGGCCAATAGGTACATGAAAAGATACTCATCATTGCTAATTATTAGAGAAATGCAGATCAAAACTACAGTGAGGTATCACCTCACACCAGTTCAGAACGCCCATCATTAAAAAGTCTACAAATAACAAATGCTGCAGAGGATGTGGAGAAAAAGGAACCCTCCTATGCTGTTGGTGGGAATGTAAATTAGTACAGCCACTCTGAGTAAACAGTATGCAGGTTCCTCAAAAAACTAAAAATAGAGTGGCCATATACTCCAGCAATCTCACTCCTGGCTATATAGCTGGACAAAACTATAATTCAAAAAGATACAGGCATCATTATGTTCACTGCAGCTCTATTTACAATAGCCAAGGCTTGGAAGCAACCTAAATGTCCATCAACAGATGAATTGGATAAAGAAAATATGGTATATATACACAGTGGAATACTACTCAGTTATTAAAAAAAGAGTAAAATAATTCCATTTGCAGAAACATGAATGGGCCCAGAGATAATCATACCAAACAACGTTAGTTAGACCAAGAAAGATAAATGCTATATGATATCACTTGTATGTAGAATCTAAAATATGACACAAATGACCTTATTTACAAAACAGAAACAGACTCACAGACATAGAGAACAGACATATAGTTGCCAAAGAGGGAGGCGAGGGGACTGGATTGGGAGTTTGGGCCTAGCAGATGCAAGCTATTATATGTAGAATGGATAAATAGCAATGTCCTACTGTATGTGAAAGTGCAGTCTCTCAGTCGTGTCCGACTTTTTGCTACCCCACCAGCTGTAGACTTCCAGGGTCCTCTGTCCATGGAATTCTCCAGGCAAGAATACTGGAGTGGGTTGCTGTTCCCTTCTCCAGGGGATCTTCCTGACCCGGGGATTGAACCCAGATCTCCTACATCAGAGGCAGATTCTTTACCATCTGAGCCACCAGGGAAGCCCTACCTACTGTATAGCACAGGGAATTCAATATCCTGTTAGAAAGCCATAATGGAAAAGAATATGAAAAAGAAAAAAAAAAAAGAGAGAGAGCCAAATCAACTTCTCAGTAGAAAACCTCCAGAGTTAGCTGATCTCTCCCATCTGGCACAGGCAGCTGGGTGGGGCAGGCCTCCGCACATTGGGAACTAGATGTCCAAGTTATCAAGGAGAGTGAAAGTCTTGAAAACTAACAACCCAGTGCTGTTGAGGGATGTAGAGAGTGGAAAGGAAGTAGAAGATAGAACACAGGACAAAAGCAGATGGACTGAGGTTAGAATCTTACCTCTATCACTTATTGCTGGGTGTGCTTGAGCTTAATCTTTCTGGCTATTTGTGTTCTCACTTTAAAAAGTAAGATCTTCTTTGCATGATTACTGTAAGGATTTCCCTAGTATATATTCATGTTGAGTGAGAGCCAGGGCTGAAGAAGGCATTCAAGAAGCAGTAGTGATCGTTACAGAGTTGGAGGGTGTGATCAGATAGATAGACTATTCAAAATGGAAAGATGGAAAGGCTATTAGACTAAAGTCTACTAGAGAAAAGTGACTTGAAGAATAAACTGGAAGAAGAATTGAATTTATGTTTTGGTATCTCTGAACAATTTCACAGGTGTCATCACAAAGAAGAAGGTTGCCCTGTCAACTATTAGGAATGTCTCTGTACAGAGCTAGGAGGAGTGAGAGGTAGAAGAATTTCAGATCTTTCTTTAGAGAAGAGTCATCATTAACACGAAGTCGATCATTGTCAGGCCTGTAAGGACCAATAAGATTAATATGACCCTATAATGTACATATGGTTCACGGTCCTGTTTTGATGCATTACCTACTTTGATTAACCAGAGTGGGTCAAAATGACATTGTGCACAGTAATTTGAAGTAATGTGTTTTTATCTCCCATGTAGAGTGGATTTCTAAACCAAAACCTTTTGTTTAACTGATTCTAAGATAATGATTTAGTGACATTACATGCTGGAACTCAATTTCTATCTGCTACTTAAAACCAAGATCTCTGTTTAAGATTCATATAAATCTGAAGCCTCCTTGGAATTATCCTAAGTTTTGTGGTGTATTCCAGTTTTAAGTCTGGGTGTATTTGAACAGGCAACTTTCAATGTATTTCTGGGTTTATGGTGTTCTCACTAAAGATATCAATTTACAATTGGAGAGACTAGATTAGGAACAGCCTGAGAAATATTGAAAGAATTTTTAAATGGAAGGGAGGCACACATATATTTATAAGTAAAACTTTAGAGGAATTAACGGTTTTAGAAAATTCTTATGTTTTTAAAATTACAATCCAGAATATGTAGAGATATTGATTTCTTCAGTTCCCTTTCCTCTCCCAAAGTGGATTTAACTTTCTCCCATCCATCAGAATTCTGAGATGAACATAGGGAAAATAGTTTATATTATCCCCAGAAGGATCTAGTTATTTCTGATCATTCAGAAATAAAAGTAAAAATAGTGTTTTAAAGACCTTTCTCAAGGTAAGGAAAGGGACTTTGGCATTTTGGCTGAGTGAGAGATGATTGGTATTGAAAAACAGAGAAATCCAGTTTCTGAAAAAAATCTCAGTAAAATGTAACCATCCTCTCTACCTCCAAATTACGCTGGAAAACTCTTAGTCCTGCCTCAGGAAGCCAAGATCTTGATCATCGGCATTCCTTCTTTATCAGTTAACGTATGCACTTAGTAAAATTGTCACTGAGACAGTATAGTAGACCAAGCCTGAGTCATTCTACCAAGTAAAATCTATTCCCATGATGTCCTTCATGACTTAGAAGGGGAAGAAAGTATAAGAAATTCCCTTTACATCTTTTATTATGAGAAGAGAATACATTTGTAAGCTTACCTTATTTTAAAATATTTTATTGTAGAACATTTCAAATATATATAAATATTAAGAGAATAACTTCTTTAGTATGTATCTCCAAAAGATAAAGACTTTAAAATACATAACCACAGGGACTTCCCTGGCAATCAGTGGTAAATACTTAGCCTTCCAATGCAGGGGGTGTGGGTTTGATCCCTGGTGGGAGAGCTAAGATCTCACATGCCTCCAGGCCCAAAACCCCAAAACATAAAACAGAAACAATATTGTAACAAATTCAAAAATACTTTGAAAATGTATTCATCAAAAAAAATCTTAAAAAAAAAAAATATAACCATATACCATTGTCATGTTAATTAAATTAGCAGCAATACCTTAATGTCATTCATTGGCTGTTAGCATTTACATTTTCCCTGTACCTTTTATGTATTGTAATGTGTTTTTTTTTTATAATAAGAATGTAAATAATGTTCACACAGTACAATTGTTACTGTGACTGCTAGGTATCTTTTAATCTATAGAAAATTCCATCATTTTAAATTATTTTCAGCTTTACTGAGATGTGACTAATTGTGAATTGTATTATAAGACACAATCTGCACATATTTAGACCTATGTATACAGTTCTGAGGCCATTGCCACAGTTGAGATACTAACACATCTCATCCATTAACCCCTAAAATTTCCTGGGCCCCTGGGAGATCCCATTCCTCTGCCACTGACTCGATGGACATGAGTCTGAGTGAACTCCGGGAGTTGGTGATGGACAGGGAGGCCTGGTGTGCTGCAATTCATGGGTCGCAAAGAGTTGGACAAGACTGAGTGACTGATCTGATCTGATCTGATACTTTTATACAAAAGAAATTATTCATTATGTACTTTTGTTGAGGCAACATTCATGTAACATAGAATGCATCATTTTAAAGTAGACAATTCCGTGACATTTAGTACATTTACAGTATTGTGCAACCATCATCACCTTTATGAATTTAAAGTTTTTTTGTGTCTTTTCATGGCTTGATAGCTCGTTTTCTTTTTAGTGCTGAGTAATAACACACTGGGGCTTCCCACATGGCTCAGTGGTAAACAATCCGTCTGCAAATGCAGGAGATGCAGGATATTCGGGTTTGATCCCTGGGTCAAGGAAAATCCCCTGGAGGAGGAACTGGCAACCCACTATAGGATTCTTTCCTGGAGAATCCCATGGACAGAGGAACCTGGAGGGCTACAGTCCATGGAGTCACAAAGAGTCAGACACAACTGAGTGACTGAGCATGCAGGCAGGAGCACATATTTATCTAGTTCCAACACATTTTATTTCCCCTCAGTTCAGTTCAGTTCAGTCGCTCAGTCATGTCCGACTCTGCAACCCCATGAATTGCAGCAGGCCAGGCCTCCCTGTCCATCACCAACTCCCGGAGTTCACTCAGACTCACGTCCATTGAGTCGGTGATGTCATCCAGCCATCTCATCCTCTGTCGTCCCCTTCTCCTCCTGCCCCCAATCCCTCCCAGCATCAGAGTCTTTTCCAATAAGTCAACTCTTCGCATGATGTGGCCAAAGTACTGTAGTTTCAGCTTTATTTCCCCTAGTAAACAGTTAATTCCAAATGATTTCTCTGTAAAAATTAATTATACAATTAAAAAAAAGTCATACACATTTTATTGCTCCCCCAAACTCATACTCATTCCAATGCCAAAGAAAGGCAATGGCAAAGATGCTCAAACTACCGCACAACTGCACTCATCTCACACGCTAGTAAAATAATGCTCAAAATTCTCCAAGCCAGGCTTCAACAGTACATGAACCGTGAACTTCCAGATGTTCAAGCTGGATTTAGAAGAGGCAGAGGAACCAGACATCAAATTGCCAACATCATCGAAAAAGTAAGAGAGTTCCAGAAAAACATCTATTTCTGCTTTTTTGACTATGCCAAAGCCTTTGACTGTGTGGACCACAACAAACTCTGGAAAATTCTTCAAGAGATGGGAATACCAGACCACCTGACCTGCCTCCTAAGAAGTATGTATGCAGGTCAGGAAGCAGCAATTAGAACTGGACATGGAATAACAGACTGGTTCCAAATAGGAAAAGGAGTACGCCAAAGCTGTAAATTGTCACCCTGCTTATTTAACTTCTATGCAGAGTACATTATGAGAAACACTGGGCTGGATGAAGCACAAGCTGGAATCAAGTTTGCTGGGAGAAATATCAATAACCTCAGATATACAGATGACACCACCCTTAATGGCAGAAAATGAAGAAGAACTAAAAAGTCTCTTGATGAAAGTGAAAAAGGAGAGTGGAAAAAGTTGGCTTAAAACTCAACATTCAGAAAACTAAGATCATGGCATCTGGTCCCATCACTTCATGGGAAATAGATGGGGACACAGTGGAAACAGTGGCTGACTTTATTTTTTGGGATTCCAAAATCACTGCAGATGGTGACTGCAGCCATGAAATTCAAAGATGCTGGTTCCTTGGAAGAAAAGTTATGACTAACTTAGACAGCATATTAAAAAGCAGAGACATTACTTTGTCAACAAAGGTCTGTCTAGTCTAAGCTATGGTTTTCCCAGCAGTCATGTATGGATGTGAGAGTTGGACTCTAAAGAAAGCTGAGCGCTAATGAATTGATGCTTTTAAATTGTGGTGTTGGAGAAGACTCTTGAGAGTCCCTTGGACAGGAAAGAGATCTAACCAGTCCATCCTAAATAAAATCAGTCCTGAATATTCATTGGAAGGACTGATGCTGAAGCTGAAACCCCAATACTTTGGCCTTGGACAGCAAAGAGATCTAACCAGTCCATCCTAAATAAAATCAGTCCTGAATATTCATTGGAAGGACTGATGCTGAAGCTGAAACCCCAATACTTTGGCCACCTGATGTGGAGAACCGACTCATTTGAAAAGACCCTGATGCTGGGAAAGATTGAAGGCAGGAGGAGAAGGGGAAGACAGAGGATGAGACAGTTGGATGGCATCACCGACTCAAGGGACATGAGTTTGTGTAAACTCCGGGAGTTGGTGATGGACAGGGAGGTCTGGCGTGCTGCAGTCCATAGGGTGGCAAAGAGCTGGATATGACTGAGCCACTGAACTGAACTGAACTCATACTCATTAAACAGTCTCTTCTTTCTCTCTTCTCCCCAATCCCTGGAAACCACTAACTGACTTTCTCTGGGCTCTGTGTTCACCTATTCTGGTATTTCATATAAAAGGAATCATGTACTGTGTGGCCTTTTGTATTGGGCTTTTTCCACTTAGCATATTTTTCAGGTATATCCGTGTTGTAACATGTGTGAGTAAGACATTCCTATTTTCTGTTGGAAAATATTCCACTGTTTGGATATACTACATTTTGCTTATTCATTCATCTTTTGATGTACATGTGAGTTGTTCACACCTTTTAGCTCTTGCCAATTGTTCTGCTATGAACATTCATGGGTAAGTCATAGTTTTGTTTGACTACTTGCTTTCAGTGTTTGGGGGCATATACTTAGGAGAATGGAGTTGCAAAGAGTCAGACATGATTGAGCACGGCATGACAACAAAATGGCTAATGATGTTAAGCATCTTTTCAACATTTTGAAATTGTTGGCCTTTTATACATTTTCAGAGAAATGTCTATTTAAGCCCTTCATTCATTTTCTATTTGGATTGTCTGTGTTTTTGTTGTTGAGTTGCAAGAGTTCTCTATATATTCTGATTTCTAGACCTTATCAGATAAATGGCTTGTAAATATTTTCTGCCATTCTGTGAGCTGTCATTTCACTCCCTTGATGGTGTCCTTTGATGTGCAAAATGTTAGAATTTGGATCAAGGACAACTTATCTACTTTCTCTTTTGTTGCTTATGTTTTTGGTGTCACATCTATGAATCCATTGCTTAATTCAAGTTCATGAAGGACCCCTCTGTTTTCTTCTAAGAATGTTATAGTTTTATCTCTTACATTTAGATGTTTGATCCACTTTGAGTTTATTTTTGTATATGGAGTGAGACAGGGGTTCAAGTTCATTTTTCTTTTGGCACTTTAAAATAGTTCAAGAATGAGGACTGGGTGCCAACAGAATGCCTAGAAACTCTTATGGGCAAAGGATGCACGTCAGTGGCTGTGAGCCTAACTAGTATTCCCCGGTGGCTCAGATGGTTAAGCCGTCTGTCTACAATGCAGGAGACCCGGGTTCGATCCCTGGGTTGGGAAGATCCCCTGCAGAAGGAAATGGCAATCCACTTCAGTACTATTGCCTGGAAAATCCCATGGACAGAGGAGCCTGGTAGGCTACAGTCCATGGGGTCGCAAAGAGTCAGACACGACTGAACGATTTCACTTTCATTTTCAGGGAATAATAGTGATTTGCTGAAAAAAAAAAGTTTCTCATCATGCCTATCTCATTTAACACTATCTTACAGATAGCCTTCCAGGTGAATTGGTTTGGCTCCAATCCATTCTTTGTAACAGTGGTATAATGCACCGTGACACAGAAACACCACAATTAATTCAACTGTTTTCTTTTGGTGGACCTTGGCTTGACTTCATTTCTATTCCTTTGCTGCTACATGTGTGTTTCTGTGCATGAACATATTGTTGTTTCGATTTCTCTAAAATAGACGACCAGAAATGGGATTTCTAGGTCAAAGATAAACATATTTTTTAGTATTAATAGATTTTTCTTCTTGGTTGCTTTTCCAAAAAGTTTACATAATTTATATTTAAGCCAGAAAAGTATGAGAGCATGGTCCCCTCCATATATTCACCATCAATAAGCATTAACTTTTAAAAATAAATGTTGCCTATCTGATGAGTGTAACTGTTATCTCACTGTTATTTAATTGGAATTTTCTTGACCTTTAATGAATTTATGCATCTTTTTATATAAACAACGTTTGAATTTGCCCTTCTGTGACGTGCTAGTCAATTTCCTTGCCAATTTTTCTATTCAATTTTTTTTGCTTGTCAGTTTGTAGAAGCTTTTTTCATTATACAGATATTACTTTTCTTATCTGTCCTTTGCATGGGAATATTTTTTCCAACTCTACCATTTATATATATCTATATATACAGTTATGACAGATAAAAGTTTTCAACTTCTTGTATAGTAAAATAAAATCTGTAATTTCTTTTTCCAGTTTCTTTGGTTTCTTGCCTTAGTTAACACGTGTTCCGCCCCCCCCCCCCACCTTCCACGAATTATACAGGCAGGCTTCTGGATTTTCTTCTAAGGTTTTTGTTATTGTAGTTGTAGTTGTTATTCCTATTTTTGTATTTAGTTTTTTAATTCATTGGAAATTAGTGTTTTGTATACAGCTTAAGATGAGGAGGCCAATATGATTTCCTTCTAATGGATAACTAGCCTTTCGCAATACTATTAAATAAAACTTTCTATTTACATTCACTTGTTATAACAACAAAATGAGAGAGATACTATTTTTTATTTTGCATTTCATTAAGGAGGAAGTTGTGCGATTAAGGAACCTTTCGAGGTCACCCAGCTGCTAATGAATGATGCAGCCGTGACTGGCTCCAGATCTGGTGTTTCTAATAGCGCTGCTGTAAAGCCTCTCCATTCCACTGTACTGCTTCTCATTCCCTGGTGGCTCAGACGGCAAATCCGCCTATAATGTGGGAGACCCAGGTTCGATCCCTGGGTGGGGAAGATCCCCTCGAGAAGAGAATGGCTACCCACTCCAGTATTCTTGCCTGGAGAATTCCATGGACAGAGGAGCCTGGAGGGCTACAGTCTATGGGTCTCAAAGAGTCAGACATGACTAAGTGACCAACACAGATACAACTGCAAAAAAAAAAAAAAAAGATATGTTCTGTGCATAAGTCAATCTGGAGAAATCTGGTTAAAATCAAAGCAGATCTCTTCACTGTGTGAATGTTCACAGTTCCTAAGGCTGACCTATTATCACTCCTTGCTCCCCAAACTGTCTCATGTGTCAGTCTTTGGTAGATTTAAATTGTTCTTATGGGAAAAGGATCACAAACTCACTATTTTGAAATCTAGCTTTTGTGACTTATGGAAATCTTCATGCAGGGAGAAAAGAAGGGTGCGTGCATCAGCTAGAAGTTGAACTCATGCACACCCCACTTCCTGGAAAATTTATTTTACAGTTTTCTTTTATACATGAGTACACACCTCTCTCCCTAATCCCTCAGTATCAATACCTACAGCCCTTTTAGGAATTTATTATGTTACATGGAAATGGGGAGTGGGGAGTTGAGACCTGGTATTCACAAGTTTTACAAAAGCTTAAGGGGCTATTTGAGAGTAAGAATGGAGAGCACACATTTGGAAAAATAAAACATGCATACCTATTTGAAAAAATGTCCCATAGACATTGAAAACAAAAACAGTCATGGCATTTGTTTAGAAGAGAAAAGAGGAGACTGACATCTAAGATCTGTAAAGGCTGAGTAATCAAATAAGCTATCATGCAAACTTTTGAGAATGGGAAGAATCACTGTCAACAGTTTTGCCAGGATGACAGGTGAAAGTCAGAATTATGCTCTATAAAGGGATCATGGTATTTGTTAAAGACAGTTTCACTTTCAGAATAAATGAGGTGAATTTATGTTGATGGTGGAAGGTCTGATTTTCTAGTTACTGTGAATCCATGCAAGTGTATCTCACTCATGAATTTAGGGATATTTTATATTTACATTCCCATCTTGCATAATTTTAGCATGGAAAACTAAAGATAAAGCCTCTGAGTTAGGTTCTTTTTATTATTGTTTTCATTTTACAGAGGCTTGTGTTCAGTCATGTCCAACTCTTTGTGACCCCATGGACTGTAGCCTGCCTCTGTCCATGAGCTTTCCCAGTAAGAATACTGGGGTCGGTTGCCATGGCCTCCTCCAGGAAGGGGATCTTCCTGACCCAGGGATTGAACCGTGTTCCCTGTGTCTCCTGCATTGCAGACAGATTCTTTACCTGCTGAGCCATCAGAGAAGCCCCTTACAGAGGCTTAGAAAGGTTAAATATCTGACCCTAGTAACACAGTTTCTAAGTGGTAGCATGAAGTTTTGAACCAGATAATCAGACTCCAGCACCATTGGTATTAACTATTATGCTGTACTTTAGTTGAATTAGTACTTTCTCTATTGTAATTATTATATAATTAAATTATATATAACATATAATTATATATATTATATATAAATAGAAAATTAAATTTTCTATTTGTATGGCAAATAAAATATATGTGCATATTTGAATGCATGCAAACAGATTAATACCTGTCATATATACAAAAATTACTGAACTAATATTTTTGTAAGACTAATTTTGTTATATGAATTTTTTTGCCTGAAGTATTGACATTATAACCTAATATCTTCAAAGATCATATTTCGTGTATTAAGTAATCACATAGAACCTTAGAAATTATGTTAAGAATTTTGATTTTAAGAACAATGAGAAACCAGTGACTTAAGCAGGGAAGTTACATGGTTAAATTCATGTTTGTTTGTTTGTTTGTTTGTTTTTTTAAATTGGAGTATAGCTGCTTTACAATTTTGTTAGTTTCTGCTGTACAGCAAAGTGAACCAGCCACATGTATATATACATGCCCTCTTCTTTGGACTTCCCATTTAGGTCACCACACAGCATTGAGTAGAGATTCTTGCACTCTACAGTAGGTTCTCATTAGTTATCTATTTTATACATAGTAACCGTAGTGTGTATGTATCAATCCCAATCCCCCAATTCATCGTACCATCCTCTTTCCCCTCTTGGTATCGTACATTCATTCTCTATGTCTGTGTCTCTATTTCTGCTTTGAAAATAAGTCCATCAATAGAAGAGTGGATAAAAAGATATGGTACATATATATAGTGAAATATTACTGAACCATAAAGAGGAACAAAATTGTGCCATTTGCAGAGACATGGATGGACCTCAAATTCATATTTAAAGAACTCTTGCATTTGTTTTGAATAGTGAGAGTTGGGTGGGCAAGAGTGGGAAGGGGAGAGATAAGACATGTTATGGAGGGTAATCTACAGGAGTGATGACACTGGCTTGGGCCAAGGAGACACTGGTGGCAAAAGAGTCCCTGGAAAAATGTGATGTCATTGTCAGAGGTAGAACGGAACGGTTTTGGTCATGTTTGATTATATATGAAGGATAGAGGAGCGGCAAGTGGCAACGATGATGCCCATGTTTCACGTGGAAACTGTGTGTATTATGAAGCAGTTGATAGCGACTAGGAACACAGGAGGACAGTCTGGTTTGTGGAAGAAAATCTTGAATATCAGACATATTGACTCAAGTGCTTTTGCAATAGCTGGGTGGGCATGCCTTAGTTGGTAGTTGGTTTGGAGCTTTGGAGAGAGTGTTTAGATAGAGATCTAAATTTAGGAATCATGGGAATTTTGATGGTAGTTGTTGGTAATTGAAGTCTGGGCAAGGGTAGGACAGAATATATGGAGCAAAAACATATGGAACTCCAACCTTTGATGCTATTTACAGGAGTTTCCAAAGGAGGCAGTGAATGAGTTAGAGATTGGTAAGAGGAAAACTAAGAGTTAAGAATGCCAAAGGAAGGGAAAATTTTAAGGAGATGATTGTCAACACTATTGAGTGCTACTGAGAGGTCAAGTAAGAGGAGAACTATGTGATGTCTGGATTTAGGGACATGAAATTATGCATGATTTCAGCAAGCATCATTTCATCAGAGAAGCTAGTATGGAATCCATATTGAAGGGATCTAGGAATGAGTAAGAGATGAGGAAACTGAGATGACAAAGTGAAACATCATTTTAAATAAGGGTAGCTGAAGAAGAAATGCTTGAGAGCAGAATGTGGAGTGAGGAGTGAGTTGGAGGAGGACTGTAGCTAAAGCAGCAGGGATTGATGGGCTCCAGGATAGGAGGTGTTGAAGAGCAATCTGTGGTCTCTCTCAATGGTTGGCTTGGTTTTGCTCTTCGTTTCTTGGGGCAAAACCAAACAACCCTTCCCCTCACTGATCATTCTGAACATGGGCTGCCAATCAAAAGTTCCCAAGGACAGTCTGAACAGGACATGGTGACTTGTGATCAAGCCTGTTTGTTAATCCTCCTCAATCATTTGGGTGTCATCTCTGATATTTCTTCAGATAGTGTTTGCCCACTCTAGGTGGTTTATTGATGTCTTGGTTCCTTATAATCAAGACCATCAGAACTGCTAAGGTCTTGTCTATGTCTGGAATCCTTCAAAGGTTTTAGTTTTTGTTTTTAAAACTGCCCTCTCCCTTACTTTGCTCCTTCACAAATCCTAGCTAAACACTTACAGGACAGACCAATCTCTGCAAAGCAGAAACCTCATTCTGCCAGTCTTCAAGGCATGCCTACCCAAGGGTCACATGGCACAACACAAGATTTTGATCAGTTCTTTGGGATGAAAGTGTGGGTCATTGTAAAGCTCCATTTCTTTTAAAAAATGCTTTCATGAACTCCAAGGGGCTTTAGCACTGGGACTGATAATGGTGGGGTAGTGCAAAAGCAACCATTTATAAAAATAGAAACCTTTAAAATTGGGTCTTTCAAGGAATCCTTTCTCCTGTGAATTAAAAAAAATTAATATTAATGTTATTTCTCAAGACTATTTCTACCTCTCTATTGACACTATGTACAACATTAATGCCTTAAAAATGGCTCTAAATCCTGAGATTAGGATTGAAAAATCATTCACTCATGAAAGAGAACTTCAAAAATCTTTAGACCAAAATTTGCTTTCATGTATTCATAAATCTTTCTATTTAAGATTTCTCAAAAAGTCTAGTTTTAAGCTTTATTTTGAGAAGCAGGGCCAAACACGCACCGGTTCCATAGATAACCCATTTGTTTGCTTACTAATTAATTTACTTATCCCCTGTCTTGAGATTTGTGCTGGAGAGACATTAAGTGTTGTTGAATAAGTAAGTTCCATCTCATTCTGTAATTCACTTAAAGTTGCTCATCTGACAAGTAAACACAATCACAAATCATGCTGAAATTGGGTACTTCTTGTGACTTTGTTTGGGAGTTGATGTTTAAAACCTTGGGGATGTTTGGTTTATTTTTTGTTTTGCTTTTGCTTTGTTCATAGTTTCTTAAAACATGTGATGAGTTTCTGCAGATGTATAGCCATGCAAGTCTGTACATCTCAGTCGACTGCTCTGGGATGATGTAATTGAATTGTTATTGAATCAGCTGCTCTGGGTATGTCTTAAAACTTCACCCCTCTCTCGCCCCCCGAATTCTTCAACATGAATTTTCATGTATACACTAGAACCTTTGCTTTGATACATAGAGTCTCAATCCCACAATTCACAAATTTTGAGAATATGTACAGCAGTTTTCATCTAACAAGGTAATTTTTAAAAGTTGAAAATTTATACTTTCATGTAAATTATTTATCCATTTAGTTCTTGATTAATCAATTATACCCTTTGCCCCAATTTCAAGAAGAATTGAGCAGAATGCATCATATTAGAACATATAAGACAAGGCAAAAATAGATGCAGAAATACAATTTTAAAAAGCCAGAAAGCAAATACTTTGGTGACCAGTATACAATGGAGATGTTATGCACTGTGGGTAGGTACTTACCTTAGACAGATTCCCTGAGGTTAGGAAAAAAATGAAAAAAAGAAAAATATCTTGTATTATATAACTTTCAGTATCAAAGGAAGTATACATCTTTGCATGAAGGGATGGTCCTTCTCTTATCATTGGCTTGCAGGTAGAATTTATTATCTGGGTTCATTTTATATATATATATATATATATATATATATATATATATGACATCTGATAATATAAAAGATAGAATTTTAAAACATAATTTTCTAAATATTTAGACACTTTCTCAAATGAATTTTTGTTATATGCATCTATTTAAAAGTCCAGGTGGTGATGGTGGTGGTAGGGATGAAGGAAGTGTCGTGATGAACACTGACTTTATTCAGAGGAATTATTGCTATAGCAATCTAAGGAAATAGAGGACATTTGTGGCATTTCCTGAGGCTAACTTGCGTTCCATGAGATGATAGTTCTAAGAGAAGCCCACTGACAAGCATTTAACATCTGAGAAACTGTGTGTATAGGTCTTCTAGAACACATATTAAAGTGAAAGTGAAAGTCTCTCAGTCGTCTCTGACTCTTTGTGACCTCATGTACAGTCCATACAGTCCATGGAAATCTCCAGGCCAGAATACTGGAGTGGTTAGCCTTTCCCTTCTCCAGGGGATCTTGCCAACCCAGGGATCAAACCAGGGTCTCCTGCATTGCAGGAGGATTCTTTACCAACTGAGCTATCAGGGAAGCCCAGAACACATATAAGCCTTAATTTAAATGAGAAATACTGGAACAGAGAGACTTGATTTATTAGGCTTTACATACTGTCTTCCAAACTCTCTTGTTGATGTAACAATTTTGCATTTGTTTATTTTTATTAGTATTATTTTTATTAAGATACTATTATTATAGTTTTTTTAAGAGCCTAGAGGGATGAATAATCAATCTTTCCAACTTTAAGAATGCCTAAAGTCTTGTCAGAAACAACCACTGGTAGTTGCAAACACAAAATGCAAATGAAAAATGTGAGTTTTCATGGTTGAACTCTCTGAAGAGTTACTGAAGGTCATGTAATCAATAAAGTGTAAAACATTGCACAGGAACCTGGAATGTCAGATCCATGAATCAAGGCAAATTGGAAGTGGTCAAACGAGATGGCAAGAGTGAACATCGACATTCTAGGAATCAAGGAACTAAAATGGACTGGAATGGGTGAATTTAACTTAGATGACCATTATATCTACTACTGTGGGCAGGAATCCCATAAAAGAAATGGAGTAGCCATCATAGTCAACAAGAGAGTCCGAAATGCAGTACTTGGATGCAATCTCAAAAACGACTAAATGATCTCTGTTCATTTCCAAGGCAAATCATTCAATATCATGGTAATCCAAGTTTATGCCCTAACCAGTAATGCTGAAGAAGCTGAAGTTGAATGGTTCTATTAAGACCTACAACATCTTTTAGAACTAACACCTCCAAAAGATGTCCTTTTCATTATAGGGGACTGCAATGCAAAAGTAGGAAGTCAAGAAACACCTGGAGTAACAGGCAAATTTGGCCTTGGAGTACGGAATGAAGCAGGGCAAAGGCTAATAGAGTGTTGCCAAGAGAATGCACTGGTCATAGTAAACACCCTCTTCCAACAACACAAGAGAAGACTCTACACATGGACATCACCAGATGGTCAACACTGAAATCAGATTGATTATATTCTTTGCAGCCAAAGATGGAGAAGCTCTATACAGTCAGCAAAAACAAGACCAGGAGCTGACTGTGGCTCAGATCATGAACTCCTTATTGCCAAATTCAGACTTAAGTTGAAGAAAGTAGGGAAAACCATTAGACCATTCAGGTATGACCTAAATCAAATCCCTTATGATTATATAGTGGAAGTGAGAAATAGATTTAAGGGACTAGATCTGACAGACAGAGTGCCTGATGAACTATGGACAGAGGTTCGTGACATTGTACAGAAGACAGGGATAAAGACCATCCCCAAGAAAAAGAAATGCAAAAAAGAAAAATGGCTGTCTGAGGAGGCCTTACAAATAGCTGTGAAAAGATGAGAAGTGAAAAGCAAAGGAGAGAAGGAAGGATATTCCCATTTGAATGCAGAGTTCCAAAGAATAGCAAGGAGAGATAAGAAAGCCTTCCTCAGTGATCAATGCAAAGAAATAGAGGAAAATAATAGAATGGGAAAGACTAGAGATCTCGTCAAGAAAATTAGAGATACCAAAGGAACATTTTATGCAAAGATGAGCTCAATAAGGGACAGAAATGGTATGGCCCTAACAGAAGCAGAAGATATTAGGAAGAGGTGGCAACACTACACAGAAGAACTTTACAAAAAAGATCTTCACGACCCAGATAATCACGATGGTGTGATCACTTACCTAGAGCCAGACATCCTGGAATGTGAACAAAGCTAGTGGAGGTGATGGAATTCCAGTTGAGCCATTTCAAATTCTAAAAGATGATGCTGTGAAAGTGCTGCACTCGGTATGCCAGCAAATTTGGAAAACTCAGCAGTGGCCACAGGATTGGAAAAGGTCAGTTTTCATTCCGATCCCAAAGAAAGGCCATGCCAAAGAATGCTCAACCTACTGCACAATTGCACTCATCTCACACGCTAGCAAAATAATGCTCAAAATTCTCCAAGGCAGGCTTCAGTAATACGTGAACTGTGAACTTCCTGATGTTCAAGCTGGTTTTAGAAAAGGCAGAGGAACCAGAGATCAAATTGCCAACATCCGCTGGATCATCAAAAAAGCAAGAGAGTTCCAAGAAAAACATCTATTTCTGTTTTATTGACTATGCCAAAGCCTTTGACTGTGTGGATCACAATAAACTGTGGAAAATTCTGAAAGAGATGGGAATACCAGACCACCTGACCTGCCTCTTGAGAAATTTGTATGCAAGTCAGGAAGCAATATTTAGAACTAGACATGGAAAAACAGACTGCTTCCAAATAGGTAAAGGAGTATGTCAAGGCTGTATATTGTCACCCTGCTTATTTAACTTCTATGCAGAGTACATCATGAGAAGTGCTGGGCTGGATGAAGCACAAGTTGGAATCAAAATTGCCGGGAGATACATCAATAATCTCAGATATGCAGATGACACCACCCTTATGGCAGAAAGTGAAGAAGAGCTAAAGAGCTTCTTGATGAAAGTGAAAGAGGAGAGTGAAAAAGTTGGCTTAAAGCTCAACATTCAGAAAACGAAGATCATGGCATCTGGTCCCATCACTTCATGCCAAACAGATGGGGAAATAGTGGAAATAGTGGCTGACTTTATTTTTTGGGACTCTAAAATCACTGCAGATGGTGATTGCAACGATGAAATTAAAAGTTGCTTACTCCTTGGAAGGAAAGTTATGACCAACCTAAATGGCATATTAAAAAACGGAGACATTACTTTGTCAACAAAGGTCGTCTAGTCAAGGCTATGGTTTTTTCAGTGGTCATGTATGGTTGTGAGAGTTGGACTATAAAGAAAGCTGAGCACTGTAGAATTGATGCTTTTGAGTTGTGGTGTTGGAGAAGACTCTTGAGAGTCCCTTGGACTGCAAGAAGATCCAACCAGGCTATCCTAAAGGAGATCAGTCCTGGGTGTTCATTGGAAGGCCTGATGTTGAAGCTGAAACTCCAATACTTTGTCTACCTGATGTGAAGAGCTGACTCATTTGAAAAGACCCTGATGATGGGAAAGATTGAGGGGAGGAGGGTTAAGGGGCAACAGAGGATGAGATGGTTGGATGGCATTGCCTACTCAATGGACATGGGTTTGGGTAAGCTCTGGGAGTTGGTGATAGACAGGAACGCCTGGCGTGCTGCGGTTCATGGGATCACAAAGACTCGGACACGACTGAGTGACTGAACTGAATTGAATTGAAAATGTACTTTAGAGACCAGATCCATCAACCTTTTAACAGAAAATATCTTGAGAAAATTCAGAAGTTTATTTGTATTCTTTTACAAAAGGAAGGTAATTCCATAGCCCAGTCATAGAAAGTTATGAGGGTACTTTCAGGAATGACACAGCTTTTCTTAGAAGCAACATAAGGCTCTTCAAGCACTTCAGCATATCAGTACAGTGTTAGTCTGGGTTGAAAATATGATTTTTCCTTTTGTTGACTGGAGATTTGCATAACTTTCCTAACTTGTTTTAATATTGATGCCTGGTAGGTAAACTGGAGGTAATACCACTAGTCTCTCATAGGATTATCATGAGAATTCAATGAGGGAAAGCTTACTTCAAAATACCTACCATAAGACTAAGAAGAGAGTGGGAGTTCCATGATAGTTAAGTCCATTTCTCTTTTCATTTGGTTAAATTCCTGAGATTCATTCCCAGTAAAATAAGAAAGGGATGATAATGACTTAAAAAAATATGGATTACTGATTTTATTTTATCTTAATTATGTTTTTTCCAATGCTAATGGTTTACAAATTCAACAGAATCTGTAGCAAAATCTCAGCTGGATTCTTTGCAGAAATTGACAAGTTGATCTGGAAGTTTATTTGGAAACTCAAAAGACCCAGAATAACCAAGACAATCTTGAAAAAGAAAAACTTGGAGAGCTCACTCATACCTGAGCCTTTTTTAAAACTTAGTACAAAATTTACAGTAATCAGACAGGCCAGTTCTGGCAATAAAATAGACATATAGATCAATGAAACAGAGTTGAAATTCCAAAGATAAGCCCATGCATCTGTGACCAATTGGTTTTTTTTTTTTACCAGGATGCCAATACCATCTAACGGGAAAGAATAAATACACTTTTCAACAACTGATACTTAGACAATTGTGTATACACATGTTAAAGAATGAAGTTGGACCCTTACTTCCCACAATTTACAGATATTAACTCAAAATGAATCAAAGACTTAAATGTATGAACTAATTCTATTAAAATCTTAGAAAAAGCATAGGAGTTAATCTTTATGACCTTGACTGAGACAACAATTTCTTAGATATGATCCTCAAAGTATTAACAATAAAAACAACAACAAAAAATAGATAAATTGTATTTGATTAAAATTTAAACCTTTAGGCATCAAAGGGCACTATCAAGAAAGTGGAAAGATAATCTATAGATTGGGAGAAAATATTTGCAAATAATATATCTGATAAGAGTCTAGTGTCTAGGATATATAAAGAAATTTTACAACTCAGAAATAAAAAACAAACAAATAACCCAATTAAAAATAGGCAAAGGATCTGAATAGATATTTCTCCCCTCAAAATATTAAAATGGCCAATAAGTACATGAAAATAAGCTGATGTCATTATCCATTAGGGAAATAAAAGTCAAAACCACCCTGAGACATCACCTCACAGCCACTATGATAGTAATAGTAAAACAGACATTAACAAGATTTGGAAAAGATTGGAGAAATTGGTACCCTCATACTTTCTGAGTGGGAATGTAAAATGATGCAGCCTCTTTGAGAGGAAGACTGGCTAAGGAAAGTCTGGTTAAACAACATTTGACTCAGAATTTAATTTTTAAGTGTTACACTCAAGAGAAACAGAAAGATGTAAAAACTTTAACACAATGTTCTTAGAAGTATTATTCGTAAGAACAAAAGAGAAAAAACACCTAAAATGTTTATCAAATGATGAATGGAAAAACAAAGTATACTATATCCATACAATGGAATATTATTCAACTGTAAGAAGAAACGAAGTACGTGCCACAACATGGATGAGCCTTGATAACATGTTAAGTGAAAAAAGCCAGTCACAAAAATCAACTGTTCTATGATTTCATGTTTATGAAAGAGTCTCCTGATGAAGGTGAAAGAGGAGAGTGAAAAAGCTGGCTTAAAACTCAACATTCAAAAAACTTAGATCATGGCATCTGGTCCCATCACTTCATGGCAAATAGGTGGGGAAACAATGGAAACAGTGACAGACTTTATTTTCTTGGGCTCCAAAATCACTGCATATAGTGATTGTAGCCATGAAATTAGAAGATGCTTTGTACTTGGAAGAAAAGTTATGACAAACTTAGACAGCATATTAAAAAACAGAGACATTACTGTACCAACAAAGGTCTGTCTAGTCAAAGCTATGGTTTTTCCAGTAGTTGTGTATGAAGGTGAGAGTTGGACCATAAAGAAGGCCGAAGTGCAAAATTGATGTTTTTGAACTGTGGTGTTGGAGAAGACTCTTGAGAGTCCCTTGGACTGCAAGGAGAGCAAACCAGTCAATCCTAAAGGAAATCAACCCTGAATATTTATTGGAAGGACTGATGCTGAAGTTGAAACTCCAATACTTTGGCCACCTGATGTGAAGAGCCAACACATTAGAAAAGACCCTGATGTTGGGAAAGATTGAAGGCAGGAGGAGAAGGGGATGACAGAGGATGAGATGATTGGATGGCATCACTGACTTGATGGGTGTGAGTTTGAACAAACTCCAGGAGTTGGTGAAGGACAGGGAAGCCTGGCGTGCTGCAGTCTATGGGGTGGCACAGAGTCGGACACAACTGAGCCACTGAATGACAATGACATGACTAGGTAAATCTATAAAGCAGGAAAGTAGATTAATAGTAGCCTTTTATAGTTGCCCAGGTGTTGGGTGGGGGAGGGGTTCTTGGAAGTGACTACGAATGGGTATGGCATATTCTAAAATGTATTGTAGTAGTTGTACAATTCTGTGAATATATGAATATACTAAAAATCATTCACTTGTGCACTTTCAATATGTACATTTCACGAAATGCAGATTCAGTCTCAATAACTTTATGTATACTTTTATGTATGTATTTATGAGCTTTTAATAAATACATAGGATATTGGAAAAGAGCATCACACCTCAGGTAATGCATTGTTCTAAATATAATTTTGCATGGACTTAGTTTGATACTGAGAGAGTCAGTTCTTGGGCAGGTTGATAGGGAGTCTAGGGGTCCCCAAGGAGAGAGGGGTCTGGAATTCTCAAGGAGGAAGAAAGGACAAACTTTTTTTCTTTCTCCACATTCCTTAGGATTATATAACAATAATGTATCCTGCCTAAGGACAGTCTTTGGATTCAACCTTCTGTTATCTTAAAATGTTAATTATGGGAGTAGACCTGGTCTTTACAAGGATGTATCTTGCCTGAGGACAGTGCTATCTTAAAATGTAAATTATGGGAGTAGGTCTGATGAGGTCTTTACAACCTCCAGATATTCTTTGGATTATATAACTTCATTGTTAACACTAGCAAGCGGGTACTCTTTCTGCCCCCTTCTGATGCCTATGTCAGAAGCTTTTTCTGTCTCCTTTATACTTTAATAAAACTTATTACACAAAAGCTCTGAGTGATCAAGCCTCGTCTCTGGCCCCGGATTGAATTCTTCTCCTCCGGGGGCCAAGAATCCCGGTGTCTTCGTGCGATTCAACAACAACCTTTCAATACTAAGCAGGTCTCTTCCCTCTTTCATGCCTCCTTTGTTCAACAAACTCGCAGAATGGAAAGGTTGGACTAGATCACGAGTTTTTGTTTTCTTTTCCAAGAATCCTCACTGCTAATTTTGTAGCTCACAGTGTTCTGGATGTGTTTCTACCTTCTGCCTTGGTTTTCTGGTGGATCTCTGCAGTGAGCTAGAGATAGAGACAGACATTTTCTCAGAAAAACGTGTTTGGCTTGCCTTGCCATGTGCTTTGCCACCCCTGGCACTCAAGGGGTTTTATGTAACTGTGTGCTGCCTTTGTCATTACACGAAAATAGACCCTGTATCATTGTGTCACAGTTAGATACTGGTGTGCGTCCAAGCAGTACTGCAAGCTCCCATTAAGCTCACAAGATGCTCCAGATTCTGCTTCTGGTCTCATCATCTTCTCCAACCGCTCCATTTTGGAAATAGGGGAAGGGTCACCAGTTTCCTCCCTCCGGGCCCTTGGGAGGCTGCCTGACTCTGGACGTTCCAGTCCAAGACACGTCATGATTCATCTCTGTCTTTTATCCCACACAGAAAAGGACTACTTTGCTCTAGACTGGTGTTCCATTTGCTCACATCCATTTCCTGCCAAAGTAACTATTTCCCCCAAAGAAAATAAAAGATGTTCTGAGTTGTTCATTAATTTCTGCATGTGGAATGAATGAGGAATTGATGTGAGGAGCCCAGCAGTAATGAGGTGATGGCCAAGATGGGATGGGATGACCCCAAAGCAATTCCTTGCAATGAGCAATTAATTATTAAAAACTGGAGCCCAAGTACATTATATTTCTAAATCAATCAGCTTGAACAGTTTCATTAAAATTAGTGAGTTTAAAGTCAATTTACTAGACATGGATTGCTATTTACCATTTAAAGCGTATCTATTTCTTGCTCTAAAATTAAGATTTGAACAATCATATCCTCTCTAGGTGATAAATATCTGGCCATCAGTAGATTTTTTTTATGGAAAATTTACATATATGCCTAGCTGTACCTGTTCTCTTCATTTCCAAAAGCATAGAATAGATTGCCTGGATAGTCAATCTATTAGATGGAGGGACACACAAGCATATGTGGTTGTTTTGCCCCAAATGGTCTTTCCTTTGTATTCCATTTTCCCTGCTTCCCTCTCTCTGTCAGAAAAGAATAAACATATTTGTAAGGAAAACATGTCTTTCTTCAAAAGTTTGAAGATCAGATGAATATGAATAAATAATAAATAAATGAAATGAATAAACAATGACTAAATAGTTATTTTTTATTGGGTTGGCCAAAAAGTTTGTTTGGGTTTTTTCTGTAACATCTTATGGAAAAATCTGAATAAATATTATGGCCAACCCAATACTTGGCTAATAAACAGACCACCATTCTCTGAGGAAAAGAAGGAAGACAAATTGGTATATGAGGGTTTGAGAACTATATATGTGATTCGGTTGGAAGACTTGTATCTGAAAAATATCTGGAGTCAGAATAGTTCTGATTCTTGCTGATAATTTATTCTCTTGGCCTTGCATCCATCCTTCTCTGTTTATCCCCCGACCCTTGCCTAGTTTCTCTTTTGATTAGTACTCTGGTGAAGAGCTCCTTTCTCTTTTACATTCCTTTTAATCTGTATAGAATACCAAACATAGTTGTCAGAACAGGAATTGTCTGGTAACAAAAAGCAGTGTTTATATGCAAATAACTGCAGTAAATATGTCTTTTTGACATGAAAACAGCAAAAGAGCCAATGTCAATGGTTTCTGGAAATTACTTCCGTCCTTTCTTGAACTAGAGCTTTGCTCTTCTACAAGGATCAAGGTCAAAATCTTTCCTATTCTAAAATCTTAAGGGAGGGTCTTTGAGAATCTTATATATAAATACACAGGGTTTATTTTCAACCTTACATTTTGCTGCTGCTGCTGCTAAGTTGCTTCAGTAGTGTCCGACTCTGTGCGACCCCAGAGACGGCAGCCCACCAGGCTCCCCCATCCCTGGGATTCTCCAGGCAAGAACACTGGAGTGGGTTGCCATTTCCTCCTCCAATGCATGAAAGTGAAAAGTGAAAGTGAAGTCGCTCAGTCGCGTCCAAGTCCCAGCGACCCCTTGGACTGCAGCCCATCAGGCTCCTCCGTCCATGGGACTTTACAGGCAAGAGTACTGGAGTGGGGTGCCATTGCTACCTGTTCACAAATACAATATTTAAGTTTGGACATTATTTGGAATAATAAAGACTTGTTTGAGACCTTTGCCAAATATAACCTAGCAGGACCCCATGGGGTCTTGGGGTGGGGGTTGGACAGGCCTTCCCCTATATTCTCTACCTTAGTTTCTCTCTGAAGTACCTAGATAAGAGTGTTTGATGCACATTTTCTGAGTTGTTTTGCAGATGTGATCATCTCTCACCAAATGGAAGATGTTAACTACTTGATGACCATGAACAGATTGCCCCAGGCCTCTTGGAGCCTAAAGACTGATAATGCTAACCCCTGTGACACCATCCTGTTACCTCATGTCAGCCCATCAGAGAATCCTGCACAAGCTGATCACAGATCCTGTGGACCACCTCCTCCTCCCCCTACGCCAGGCTTTTAACAGTGCTTTGCAAAAGCCTGAGGCTTTTTCCCCTGCCACACTAAAACATTTTATTGAAGTATGGTTGATTTACAATATTGTGTTAGTTTCAGGCGTACAGCAACGTGATTCAGTTACGTACAGATTTTTATTTTCAGAATATTTTCCATTATAGGTTATAAGATATTGAATATAGTTCCCTGTGTTATACAGTAAATCCTTGTTTCTTGTCTATTTTATGTGTAGTAGTTTGTATCTGTTAGTCTTGTACTCCTAATTTATCCTGGCTCCACTTCCTTTTCCCTGTTGTAACTATTAGGTAGTTAAAATAGGAAAAAGGAGTCCAGAATGGTGATGGCTAAAGACAAAGAAGGGAAAAGCCTATGAAGATAGAACAAAGGAAGGTCCAGAGCCAGAGTGAGAGCCTCAGGTAAAACAAACACCCTCCTGGCTAGCCCAGTTTACACAGGGCGGGCTCAGGAGGGTAGAAAACCCTGTAAAAAGAGATGCCAAAATTGAGCTGGGGGCTCTCTTCTCTTCGCGTCTTTTGGGTCAGCCTGCCCTCACACCTCGAGGATGTATTTTCCTTTGCTTGCCAAATAAAACTGAGCTGTAACATGGTTTGTCCATCACTTCAAATTTTTGCTGCAGTGAGACAGAACCGAGGAAATTACACATTCCCCTGACATAACCATGTTTGCTTACTATATCTGCGAGTCTGATTCTGTTTTGTATATAGATTCATTTGTATTTTTTAGATTCTACCTATGGCTGATTCATGTTGAGGTTTGACAGAAAACAACAAAATTCTGTAAAGCAATTATCCTTCAGTTAAAAAACAAGCGTGGAGCTTTTTAAGTGAATGAGCCACCTATCTCCTTGCATAGCCCTTCAATAAACCTTTCTCTGCTCCAAACTCAGATGTTTCAGTTTATTTGGCCTCATTGTGCATTGGGCACATGAACTTGTACTAACACAAGAAACTTAAGCATGAAGATGTTGGACAGTACTCACTAAAAAATGTGAGCTCCATGAAGGCAGGGATTTTTGCTTGTTTTGGTCACAGTGATATTTTCTGGGCCCAGAATAATGCTTGACACATAGCAAGCACTCAATAAAATTTCTTAAATGGAAAGGACAGTTAAGGCATGAGTCCAGAGAGAAAATCCTAAGATATTTATTTTAAAGTTTCTTGGCAATGAGTTCTAACTGGTTCATTTTAATGCAAAACCCTTGCTTTCATGAAGTGAGTTTTTGAACAGGTAATAAAATTCCCACTAAAAATTGGGAAATGTTTCACCCACATCTCCTTCCTATTTCAAGTTTTAGAGTCCGGGTGTTTTATTTATTCTTTATTTATTTTTAGAATGTATTAAGAAAAAAAGAATACTCAATGCTATAAAAATGTCAGTTCTTTCTAAGCTTATTATAGGATTTCACACATTTCATGAAAAAATTGTGTAGAAATTTACAACCTGATTCTAAAATGTATATGAAAGTCAAAGAACCTGTAATAACCAAAACAATTTTTGAAAGAGAACAATGTTGAAAGATTTATACTACCTTGCTTCAAGACTTATTATAAGCACCAGACATCAAGATTGTAGAACTGACATATCTATGGAAGAATAGAAAGCCCAAAAATAGACCCAAACTTATATGGTCAGTGGATTTTTGACAAAGGCACTATATCAGAGCTATTTACTGAGGAAAAGGAAATTCTTTTTAAGACATGATGCAGGAATAGCTGGATCTCCATGTGGAAAAGAAAAAAGGTTTGGATTCTACTTCACAACGTATGTGTTAGTTGCTCAGTTGTGCCTGATTATTTGTAATCCTATGGACTATAACCCGCCAGGCTCCTCTGTCCATGGGATTTGCTAGGCAAGAATACTGGAGTGGGTTGTCATTTCCTTCTCGAGGGGTTTTCCCATCCCAGGGATCAAACTTGTGTCTCCTGCATTGGCAGGCCAATTCTTTACCACTGAGCTACCTGGGAAGCCCTGATCCTCAGGGAACTGCAATTTAAAACCCTTTAAGGTTTATAGGGGCAAGGTTGGGGTTGTGTGGAGGGTGCAAAGTGGGAAAAGGGTGTCAAAAAGTACACGCTTCAAGTTATAAAGTAAATATATTGGAATATAATGTAAATAGAGTTAGCATGGTCACAGTAGTTAATAATACCATATTGTATATTTGAAAGCTAAGAAAGTACATCTTAATTGTTCTCATCAAACACACACACACATGCACACACAAGTTTGTTACTATATGTGATGATGAAGGTTAACTAGGTTTATTGTGGTGAAGTGAAAGTGAAAGTCACTCAGTCATGTCCAACTCTTTGCAACCCCATGAACTATACAGTTCATGGAATTCTCCAGGCCAGAATACTGGAGTGGGTAGTCTTTCCCTTCTCTAAGGGATCTTCCCAATCCAGGGATCGAACCCAGGTCTCCCACGTTGCAGGTGTATTCTTTACCAGCAGAGCCACTACGGAAGCCAAAGAATATTGGAGTGGGTAGCCAATCCTTTTTCCAGGGAATCTTCCCAATCCAGGAATTGAACTGGGGTCTTCTGCATTGCAGGTGGATTCTTTACCAGCTGAGCTATTGTGGGAAGCCCTTATTGTGGTGACCACTTGTCAATACCTAATCATTTATGTTGTACACTTGAAACCAATATGTTATTATGTCAATCCTATCTCACCCCTCTACACTGTGATATAGCACTGCATACCCACTAGGAAGGTTAAAATTAAAACGGCTGATAATATCAAGTTGTCACTGAGGATGTGGAGCCTCTAGAACTCTCGTGTACTGCCAGTGGGACTTCAAAATGGGACAAAATACACTTTGTAATACAGTTTGGTAATTTATTATCAAATTTAATGTATACCTACACTATAATCAAGTTATTTCCCCAAGATAAATAAAGATGGATGTCCATAAAAAGCCTTGTACAAGAATATTCAGAGAAGCATCCTTCATAATAGTGCTCAAATGGAAACAACCAAAATACTACCCACAGGAGAATGGGCAAAAAACTGTGGCATAATCATTAAATGAAAACTGCTTTGTGATATGCAAACCAACACAGAGAAATCTCATGAACGATAAGCCAATAAAAGAGGCCAGACACAAAACAATTCATATGGTTAGATTCCATTTATGAAATTCTGGAACAGAAAAGCTACATTTTGAAGAAAGAAATGCTTTTTAATGTAAGGATTCACGCCTTTCTCCCATTGAGAAAAACTCTCAGAAGTTTTCTTTCCAAATATTGTCTTTCTCTCCCTTCTCTCTACTCTGACCTTTTGGAGTTCCTATTGCATGCCTACTTGCTTAAGTTTGCATAAAGGGTAATAAATCTTAGAGTGTAGGCTCGGCGTAGACTTGGCTAATGTCTTCAGAGAAACATCAGTTCCCAAACAAAAACATGATTTCAATGATACAATGAAACAATGGAGAGGAGCCGATATGCATGTCGGATCCCCTCACTCACCTTCACCTCTGCTCTCACATGATGCTCCATGCCAGGGCTAGCTGAGTTTTTGACAAGGAGGCCCAGTATTTTTTTTCTAATTTGAGGAAGTTCACATTTTGGACTTCAGCACTGTATTGTTTTGGCTTTATTCCCCTCTATCTGCTCCTACACTAGAATGACAGAATGATAGCATTGCTGCCATCTCTGGCTCCTGGAATTCTCAGAACTGCCTTGGGCTTGGACATTGGTGGGTGTTCAGGCAGCCTCTAACAGAAGCAGAAGATATTAAGAAGAGGCGGCAAGAATACACAGAAGAACTGTACAAAAAAGATCTTCATGACCCAGATAATCACGATGGTGCGATCACTCACCTAGAGCCAGACATCCTGGAATGTGAAGTCAAGTGGGCCTTAGAAAGCATCACTATGAACAAAGCTAGTGGAGGTGATGGAATTCCAGTTGAGCTATTTCAAATCCTGAAAGATGATACTGTGAAATTGCTGCGCTCAATATGCCAGCAAATTTGGAAAACTCAGCAGTGGCCAGAGGACTGGAAAAGGTCAGTTTTCATTCCAATCCCAAAGAAAGGCAATGCCAAAGAATGCTCAAACTACTGCACAATTGCACTTGTCTCACACACTAGTAAAGTAATGCTCAAAGTTCTCCAAGCCAGTCTTCAGCAATACATGAACCATGAAATTCCAGATGTTCAAGCTGGATTTAGAAAAGGCAGAGGAACCATCAAATTGCCAACATCTGCTGGATGATGGAAAAAGCAAGAGAGTTCCAGAAAAACATCTATTTCTGCTTTCTTGACTATGCCAAAGCCTTTGACTGTGTAGATCACAATAAACTGTGGAAAATTCTGAAAGAGATGGGAATACCAGACCAGCTGACCTGCCTCTTGAGAAACCTATATGCAGGTCAGGAAGCAACAGTTAGAACTGGACATGGAACAACAGACTGGTTCCAAATAGGAAAAGGAGTACGTCAAGGCTGTGTATTGTCACCCTGCTTATTTAACGTATATGCAGAGTACATCATGAGAAATGCTGGGCTGAAGGAAGCACAAGCTGGAATCAAGATTGCTGGGAGAAATATCAATAACCTCAGATATGCAGATGACACCACCCTTATGGCAGAAAATGAAGAGGAACTAAAAAGCCTCTTGATGAAAGTGAAAGAGGAGAGTGAAAAAGTTGGCTTAAAGCTCAACATTCAGAAAACAAAGATCATTTCATCTGGTCCCATCACTTCATGGGAAATAGATGGGGAAACAGTGGAAACAGTGTCAGACTTTATTTTTTTGGGCTCCCAAATCACTGCAGATGGTGACTGCAGCCATGAAATTAAAAGATGCTTACTCCTTGGAAGGAAAGGTATGACCAACCTAGATAGCATGTTCAAAAGCAGAGACATTACTTTGCCAACAAAGGTCCGCCTAGTCAAGGCTATGGTTTTTCCAGTAGTCATGTATGGATGTGAGAGTTGGACTGTGAAGAAAGCCGAGCACTGAAGAATTGATGCTTTTGAACTGTGGTGTTGGAGAAGACTCTTGAGAGTCCCTTAGACTGCAAAGAGATCCAACCAGTCCATTGTGAAGGAGATCAGCCCTGGGATTTCTTTGGAAGGAATGATGCTAAAGCTGAAACTCCAGTACTTTGGCCACCTCATGCAAAGAGTTGACTTATTGGAAAAGACTCTGATGTTGGGAGGGATTGAGGGCAAGAAGAGAAGGGGACGACAGAGGATGAGATGGCTGGATGGCATCACTGACTCGATGGACATGAGTTTGAGTGAACTCCGGGAGTTGGTGATGGACTGGTGGAGGCCTGGCATGCTGCAGTTCATGGGGTCACAAAGAGTCGGACATGATGGAGCGACTGAACTGAATTGAGGCAGCCTCTCTGGTTCCTTGTGTTGACTGAAAATACAGTCACCACCTGAAAGTGGAGAGCTATTTTATTTGGTGGGAATGTGTAGGACTCACGCCCAGAAGACAGCATCTCAGTAGCTCTGAGAAAACTGCTCCAAGGAGGTGGGAGAGGGAGTCAGATTATATACAAGTTTGCAACAAAGTGAATAAACAGGCAGTCTGAACATCAAAGATTATTGTGCAGAAAGAAAAATCAGCTATTAAGCTAAAAAATTTAGCATTCTATATATGGGAAGATGCAAGCCTCTGGGCTCACTGAATTCATTTCTTTCATATGCACCTCAGCTATCTGGGGCAAATTCTCTTCCTCGTTCACCTTGGCAGATGGCTGCTGCTTGTATCTCCCCAGCTCCTCAGCAGTCACCTTGCGGGGCTGGTGGCCTCTGCTGGATCTCGGGCATTGTGCTCCATTTTGGGGAACCCTCATTCACCTTTGGATGCCAGAAACCACTGTGATGTTTCTTGCCCACTGGTATGGCAGGAAATATTTTCATTCCTCACATGTCGTTCAGATGAGGCCACCGTGGCCAAGCGGCGCTGGCTACTCTTTCTACAAAAGATTACACACAAGTGTGCACAGAAACACACGCACACCCTCATAAAAAAAGCACACAGCCAAAAAAGTATGAGTAATTCTTAAAACCTAAAGAAATTTGTGTCTTCTTAAACCTCTTTCAAATAAAATCAAAGTGTATGTGTGTGTTGTGTGTGTACATGTGTGAGTATGTCTATATAACTTCTGCGGCTAACCTCAAATTCCAAGACAAAACTCTTCTTTTGGGTGACTAGGTGATTATAAGTTTTAACTACAAATGAGAAACTGGTAGCCAATTCCATGCAAACCAGCATTCCAAAGCTGGAGCAGGAACAGGGCAGTGACGTCAGTAATGACAAAGGAATTTTTTCACAGTCAGTCCTCCTGGAAAGTCATGAGATCAAGTCAACAAAAGGCAAACCATGCATAGACTGCCTCTGTACCCAACCTCCTGCATTGCCCCATCATGTAGATTTTTAAAGAGCCCCTAGTGGCTCAGAGGATTAGAAGGCTGGATGGCATCACCGACTCGATGGACATGAGCTTGGGTGATGGACAGGGAGGCCTGGCGTGCTGTGATTCATGGGGTCACAAAGAGTCGGACATGACTGAACGACCGAACTGAACTGAATTGAACTGAGTGGCTCAGAAGGTAAAGAATCCGCCTTCAAAGCTTCAGACCTGGGCTTGATCCCTGGGTTGGGAAGATCCCCTGGAGAAGGAAATGGCAATCCACTCCAGTATTCCTGGCTGGAGAATTCCATGGACAGAGGAGCCTGACAGGCTATAGTCCATGGGACTGCAAAGAGTCGGACATGACTGAGCAACTAACACACTAGAAATAGTGGCTTGGATAACAAGTTAAATACTAAAGACTTGTAACAGCTCTCTTCCAGAAATGGGAAAAGCCCTCATAACGAGCCGTTGACTGGATGTTTACGGCTGGGAAAGACTATTACCCTGTAATTTGGCTCCTGAAGACCACATTCTTCCTTGGAACAGAAGCCACAGGTCAATTATCGCGGTTGGTAAGTTTTCCTTTTGGGCGTGAGTCACGGCCAATTTTGCATGAAAGAAGGGTTTCCCTTCTGGCACTGGCTCACTACAATTATGGAATCATATCATGGGGCTACAGAAAGCAGAATTCTCCAGTAAGCCCCTGGGGGGATCCTGTGAGGTTACCCATGGGACTCTGTACTGGGAACTTATTGCCATGGCAGCACCCTGCAGCTCCTCTGCACGACTGTCTCTTTGAATTTCTCTCCTCTTCCAGGATTTTTGATTCTATACTCATAAATCATCCCTCAGTAAATCCATGGCTGTGATTATTTACTCATCCTTGGAATCAAGGATAATCTAACCTGAGTTACCTTTGCTTATTTGTATCTCTCTTTATCCGGGCTTCCCAGGTGGCACTATCGGTAAAGAACCGACCTGCTAATGCAGGAAACATAAGAGACACGGGTGTGATCCCTGGGTCAGAAAGATCCAGAAGGAGGGCATGGCAACCCAGGCCAGTATTCGAGAATCCCATGGACAGAGGAGTCTGGCAGGTTACAGTCCAGGGGGTTGAAAAGAATCAGACATGACTGAAGCAACTTAGCACACACACACACACACACACACACACACACACACACACGCGCGATCTCTTTATCTAAAGGAATGTCTCATTCCCTCCCTCTTTCTCTCTTTCTCTCCCTTCCTCCTCTTCCCTATGATTAACCTGTGATGTGAAAGACATCCTAAACTCAGGTGTTACACTCACATTGTGCATTTAAGGTACTTTTCATACTTTCTCTGCTGTGATTCTCATGATTCCTGGGGAGAAGGCGGAGGTGGGAGAATGCAGAGGTGGGAGAAGGCAGAGGAATAAATTTTCTGGAAGGGGAATGTTATTCTTGGAGAAACTATAAATTCGAGAGACATATAGGAGATTTGAACCCTTTTCCAAGACATACTGCACATACGACACAGATAAATTGTTCTGTCCTTTTGAGCCTCAATTTCCACATCTGCGAGTAGCAACAGTAACACTTCCTTCCTAACATTGCTTTGGAAATTGGAGGAGATGCTTCCAAAAAGTGTCTTGGGCATTGACTGACACATATGATGACACAGTGCATTATTGCTATTATGATCCCTTTTATGATTAGTTTGAATTTGATTAGAATGACACCATGCCTCAGAGACAGGAAGTAACTTGAGGAAAAACCCAAAGGAAACAAGTGGCAGAGTCAGTACTGAATCTATGGCCTTTGGACCCCCAGCCATCATTTTCCCTCCTCACGTGGGATGAGCAGGGCTACCGTGTCCTCTAAGGGTGGGCAGGGGGTGTTGATGACCCCATTGTCTCCCTTCTTCAAAATGCCTTCATGAGGAGAGCCTTTTCTTGTGAGTGAAGAATTGCAAGGGAATTCAGTTTTGGGGTCTGTGTCTTTTTCTCTAAGGCTTTTGTGACTTAAAGTGCAGGAAAACATTTTTAGTCCAGAGAAAACACTGCTCAGTACGGTGGTTCTTTAGGAGGTTAGAGAACCCTCAGAGGACAGGAGCCCTGAGCCGTGGGCCATCATCCCCAGGGAGGCGGGCTATGCCCCGTGCTGTCTGAACAAGCCAGTCAGTGAAGACTCGGGTTTATTTGTACTCTTTATTGCATTCTCTTCCTCACTCGCTTGAGGTGTATCAAAGAAACTTCACCTGGAATACCAACACTGTGGTGTTCAAAGTCATTGATTGTACATATTTTCTCTCCTGAACAGAAGTCAGATAAATAGCAAAAATGATTTATTGCAGGCTTTCTGCTTCAGCGATAACAACAAATAGAAAGCAACTTCAAAGCAGCGCTGGAAACTTTAGATTGCATGGTTTGAAGTTGTGCCTTTGAAATTCTGCGTCCAGAGGGGTAGCCGGTACTTTCCAACAGTAATGATACCTACTGCGTGCTAGGGCCATTTCTACCTGCGGTGTATCGACTGCAGACATTGTGTGGGACGCAGGAAAATATCCTGCGTCTTGGAAAATGCTAGAATTACCCACGACTTGAACTAAGTTTGATCTCTCTGCAATCAAAAAGAAAATCCGTGGGTGTATTACTTTAGCACACACACACACACATAGATCAACTGCTTTGGGTTCTGCTTTTTTCATAACTGGTGATAATTTAAAAGCTCACCCAAATACAGTCCTTGAGTTAGATCATTAGGATTACATTTTAGTCTACCTGTCTGTCTTCTCTCGTGCCATTCACACTCCCAATACACTCTCTGGCAACTTCATTTGACTTCCTGATACCTTTGTTAGGAAATGACTATTGAGAGCAGTATTGAGAACTCTATGCTGTTTCAAAAAAATTTTTTTTCCCTCCAGAATGGCTTAGAAATTTCTAGAAGAAAATTACATGGGGGTACATTTGGGCTTTTGGATATATCACTTCTGTCTTTGTAGCACCGGAGGAAAGACTTGGGGTTTCAGTTCAGTGAAAAGATAAAGAATTGAAGACATGGGAAGTTTATCACATAAATATGTTTATCATCATAAACATATTTTCATATTGACCAGGAGTCCTAAGTCATACAAATGGGACATTCTGAGCAATGCTAATTTTTTTTCTTGTGCCAAATAAAATGAAAAGAGTAATTGAGAGGACTTTGCTGAATTCTTGGTCACTAACAAACTGCGTTTATAAAAAATGATATTTACCTGTTAAAACATTTCTTACATATTTCCTTAGATGACTTGAAAAATAAGGCCAATAGTACTTCAAAAATCAGAGTTAAGAAAACAGAAAAAAATCATATACTAACATGAATATGGTCATTATCATGTGGAGAATTCTCTCCAGCTTCCAGGTAGTTCAGTGGGGTAGGTATTTTTCCTATCTTATAGATGAGAAAGGGCTTCCCTGGTGGCTTGGTGGTAAAGAATCTTTCAATATCACTGAAACTATTAATATCACATTGTTGTTAATTGGCTATACTCCAATACAAAATAAAAAGTTTATACAAACAGAAAAGAAAATAGCAAACTCCTCCTCCCTCTTCCCTGCTGCCAAGGAATGTCTCCTTGAATTTTGTTGGCAATATCCAGGTTACCTGATCATCCTTACTGCTAAAGAGGCTGGAATTTAAATGTTTTGCTCTATAACTTCTAGAAAAGGGGAATTTGGGTATGTCTTAAGTGGATGACATATAATATCTGCCACAATATCAAGGAAAGAATTAGAACAAGGAGAATTAAACAAAATCTAAAATATTTAGGTTAAAATTCAAAAGGGACATTGATTTTATTTTTACTTCTTCCCCATTTGATATTTGACTGAGAGGGTCAGACTGTGAGGTAAGATTCATTTGGTCAGATAGGTCCTTTCTAACAGATACTAAATTAACTGATAAATCTTTAATGAATACTTAATATCTTTCTCTAACAAATCCAGTGCCTCCTATGAGATTCTGTTAGCCCTTCTCTCTGGCCATTTATCTTGAATGAACAAAACCTCTTTGTTCCAGTATATTTGTCAGGTTATAAATTGCATTCAACTAGATTCAAAGGACACCTATGTTCAGGGTAGGCTAGATTTAAAAAGTGATTCTTTCTTGCTGCAGAGCCTGATTTATCTTCTAAATCTAGCTCTTTCCACCAGACTCTGTCTCTCTCCACCCAGCTATCCTAAATGGGAGAAATTCTTGGAAATTTTTTTTTAAATGTACTTTATTGAAGTGTAGCTAACTTACAAAGTTGTATTCATTTCTGGCGTACAACAAAGTGGCTCAGATATAATCATATGTATTTGATTATATATATGTGCATACTAAGTTGCTTCAGTCGTGTCCAACTCTTCTCGACACTATGGACTTAAGCCTGCCAGGCTCCTCTGTCCATGGGATTCTCCAGGCAAGAATCCTGGAGTGGGTTGCCGTGTCCTCCTTCAGGGGATCTGCTCGACCCAGGGATCAAACCCACATCTCTTACATCCCCTGCATTGACAGACGGGTTCTTTACCACTAGTACCACCTGGAAAGCCCATGTGCTTGGTAGAGTGCTGTATTTATATTGGTTAGAAGTATGTTCTAAAAGTCTGTTCGCCCAAATCATTATTAGCCTCTAAAGCTCGTATTGAGTAATTGTGTGTGTGTGTGTGTATGAGTTGTTAGCCACTTCTCTATGTTACTACATGACTCTTTTGTTCAGTTTCTCCATATGTCTAGCTGGTGTCAGTATCAAATCTCTTTTGTACTGTTCCTCTGTAATACACAGACTGAGCGACTTCACTTTCTCTTTTCACTTTCATGCATTGGAGAAGGAAATGGCAACCCACTCCAGTGTTCTTGCCTGGAGAATCCCAGTGACAGGGAAGCCTGGTGGGCTGCCATCTATGGGGTCACACAGAGTCGGACACGACTGAAGTGACTTAGCATAGCATAGCATAAGATGGTAGCAAGATTGCTCTTCTGTAATATACATTGCTATAAGAGTGAATTGATGCTTTTGAACTGTGGTGTTGGAGAAGACTCTTGAGAATCCCTTGGACTGCAAGGAGATCCAACCAGTCCATTCTAAAGGAGATCAGCCCTGGGTGTTCTTTGGAAGGAATGATGCTAAAGCTGAAACTCCAGTACTTTGGCCACCTCATGCGAAGAGTTGACTCATTGGAGAAGACTCTGATGCTGGGAGGGATTGGAGGCAGGAGGAAAAGGAGACAACAGAGGATGAGATGGCTGGATGGCATCACCAACTCGATGGGCGTGAGTTTGAGTGAACTCAGGAAGATGGTGATGGACAGGGAGGCCTGGTGTGCTGCGATTCATGGGGTTGTAAAGAGTTGGACACGACTGAGAGACTGAACTGAACTGAACTGAAGATTGTCCAAGATTTTTTTTTTCCTTTTTCAAGGAAAAGTGCTATAAATAAATAAGGACATCTATTAATATAACATTTGATAGTAGATTGAAGAAGAAAAATATGATCTAAGGATACATAATATTTAGTGTAAGTAGATTAAAGATAAGATTGCTCCTCCTTCATCACGTGTTTTAAAAATTATATTTACTCCAAACATTTTTTTCTGGTGATATTTACAGCAATTTTTCCAAGTGAAAAAACAGGTTGGGGTTTTGATTGCACTTATATGAAATGTAAGCTGATCTGAAAGAATTGTTGCTTTTAAAACATTTTGTCTCCCATCTCAGATCATGATGTTCTCTTTCATTTAGTCAGGTTTTTATTTGTGTATTTCAGTAAAATATTACTGAGTTATTCATAGAGATTTCTCATTAAAGCTATTTCTTATAATTGCATATTTCCATGGGCATTGTGAAAGGAGATTTTTTCATTATATCTTCAACCACACTATGAGAATTGGTGTGTGTGTGTTTATGTGTGTGTATACTTAATCATCTACCAGGCTATCTATCAAACATTTATTAATTAAAATAGTTTCTTAGCTTATTCTCTTATCTAACTATGAAATCATACTGCCAGAAATTTTTATCACTTGGTTTTCAATATGTCTAACCCTTGCTGCTATCCCATTTTTGCTTTGAATGAATAGAATTTCTAGAATATTAATAGTGAAACTGACACATTTATTTTATCCTGAATAGGCTTTTAGATAGAAGCAGATGGCCTTTATTATGGTAAAGCTGTTTTCTTCCACTCCTGTATTTTAGTACTTTATCAAGAGACATAATCATTTTTGAGCATTTATTTCTTCTTTAATCTACTTACACTAAATATTATGTATCCTTAGATCATATTTTTCTTCTTCAATCTACTACCAAGTGTTATATTAATAGATGTCCTTATTTATTTATAGCACTTTTCCTTGAAAAGGAAAAAAAATCTTGGACAGTCTGCATCTTGGTAAAAGATTTTCTTCTCATACCAAGTAACCTTTGATATAGAAGGATCAGTGATGTTTGGGTGTATATTCCTAGGTCCAGCTTCTCATCAGGACTTCCATATTAAGAAAATAAATTTGTAGTTTTCAACTCCAGCTAGAGTTAGGAACTCCTTTTGAGAAAACTATGGACCAGGGTCCACCTCAGAGTTGGCAGATCCTTGCCTTGGGATACTGGTTCTAGTCCAGTTTGGGTCCCTGGCAGGCAGCCAGTATTCGTGTTCTTTCTTTCTTCACTCCTAGAAATTAGCTGAGAGAGAAGAAGGAATTGAGGGAATGTCTTGCCTTTGCTGTAAACTTTACCCCAGTGATCTGCTCCAACTGGCATGATTTCCCAAATTGGGCTCCATGTCATTTGTAGAATGGTTTGCTACAAGTATTAAAACACAGCAAATGAGTTTGGGTTCTTTTTCTTTTTTCTCTTCTCTTTTTCTCTGGTATGTAACCCTCCGTATTCCCTCTTTCTCTCTCCTTTTTTTGTCTGCGCTGGGTCTTCGTTGCTGCACACAAGCTTTCTCTAGTTGCAGTGACCAGGGCTACTCTTTGGTTGGGTTGCACGGGCTTCTCTTGCTGCCGAGCACGGGCTCTCGGGTGCAGGCTCAATAGTTGTGGAGCATGGGCTTAGATGCCCTGTGGCATGTGGGATCTTCCTGGACCAGGGATTGAAGCCATGTCCCCTGCATTGGCAGGCAGATTCCCAACCACTGGAGCACCAGGGAAGTCCTCCATATTCTCTTTTGTCCACTTCAATACCGTCGGACACTTGTCTGCAATGGCAGGATGGCAGGATGGACGGCTGCAAGTCCCCACGGTGCTTCAAGTGCTGAAAGCTATACGGTGTCACAGATCTCCACTGCCACCTCAGAAATAGTTCAGCGGTGCTCTTTCAACCAAGGCTGGATTTCAGGGTCCCCTGGAAATCTTCCCTGACACACCGATGCCGGGTCCCACCACATCCTTATTAACTCAGCGTGACGTGTGTCACTCCGTGCAGGGCTGATGGCATGTGCTGGTCTCAGCTGGGGTGGCCAATGCTTGCTCTGTGGCCCCACCGGAGCTGTCTTTCTAGGGAAGCCAGTCACTTCCCTGTTACTTCTTTCCCTTCTCTTCTCAGGATAGCTCTGACTTCTTCAGGTGCTACCTTTCAGTTGTACAAATGCCAGTTAATTTGTTTGATTCATTGCCTTGGGGGCAGAGGGTTGAGTCAGCCGTTCTCAATTCACAGCACACTGTTATTGCAGTTAATGGATCCATCCCTCTTCCCTTCCTACCATTTTCTTCCTGTTTCCTTAGTTTTTACCTGATGTTCTTTTTCTGTTTGTGGATCCCATTTAGGGTATTGTAGTACATTTAGTTATCATGTCTCCTTTGTGTCCTCTGGGCTGTGGTTGTTTCTCTGACTTCCTGTGTTATTAAAGATCTTTTCAGTGTTGAAAATGACTAGTCAGATATTGTGTAGAATGTCTCTGAGATGGGATTTGTCTGATATTTGTCTCATGATTAGACTTGGGTTATGAGTTTTGGGGGGGAAGACCACAGAGGCATTTTCGTCACATGATCTCACGGGTGCTTAGTGTCAACCTGGCTTGTCACTCTTGATACTGACTTGGATTGCCTGGCTGAGGTCACACTTGATAGACTTCTCCCTGTTAAGTTAATCTTTTTCCTTCTTTCAAGAAAACTGTCATCTTTGGCAAGATGTCACTGACTGGGAAGTTATATTTTACTTTCTATCTCTATAGACTATTTGAAATTTTTTTTGGGGGGGAGATTATCTCTTTTCCTTAACTTTATTTACTTATTCAGTCATCTGTTTATAAACTTATGAATATTTATTTTGTACTTTGGGCTATAATCCAATACTACTTCATTCATCTTGTGGCTCAAATGAAGTTTCAGCTCAGGCCTCTGAGAATGCTCCCCTGGCTTCTGTCTCCTTTTGACATACCACATCACTCTTCTTTTCAAAGCCATATTCTTCCTTTTGGGTACTATAAGATGCTCCAGATATTTCTTGAGAGTTTCCTGCTCTAGTCCTAGAATCAGCCACTTCTCCAAGGATCTTGGCTCTTTTACTGAAGAAAGAAAGTGAAAATGTTAGTTCCTCAGTCATGTCCGACTTGTTGGGACCCCATGGACTGTAGCCCACCAAGCTTCTCTGTTCATGAAATTCTCCAGGGAAGAATACTGGAGTCTGAGTAGCTATGCCCTACTACAGGGGAATATTCTCAACCCAGGGATCAAACCCAGGTCTCCCACATTGCAGGCAGGTTTTTTACCATCTGAGCCATCACTGAGAATATCATTAAAAACCAAGATCTTGGCACTGAGTGTGCTTGCTGTTGCTGGATACTGTTCAGGCCCTCTCGGTTGCCAGAACAAGGAAATATATGTGTGTATATACGCACAGCTATAGTAAACATCTCTGTCTCTATGATGCTATATATGATTTTATATTGCTATCTCCAGCTATATTATCACATGGATCATTCACACCTCCACTCCCTTGCTTACGTGTCACTTCTCATTCAACAGTGAGAAACAGTCCCTCCATCCTGTTCCATTTATTTACCTGTCCTAATCCAGTATACATGTATAGCAGTATTGGAATTATTAACATCTGACCCCACAGAAAACCATCCTATCAACTAGAATACCTGCTTGGTTAGTTTCTTTTGCCTTTAATCTTACAGATTTTATTCATGTCCAAAGCTTCTTAGATCATCACTTTTTGCTCCTACCCTATTCAGTGAGGTTGTCCCATACATTTGTAATATGGTTGAATTCATTTGTCCCAATCTGCATTTATTCTGGGCATCCCCTGACCTCCTATGATTTTTCAACTTTATGTACATTGTGGTTCATTGTTTGCCCTGTAAAGCTCTATGAATTTTGACCAACGTCTATTGTCCCTCTCAGAGACAACCACCCTTGAAATACTGTTTTACAATAAAAATTTAATATGTGTTCATTGTCACTTAAAAATTTGTTATTCTAGATTCACATATGATTTCCCCTATAAAAAACAATGTATTTTTTCAATTTATCAATCCCATATACAACTCTTACCATGTCCCAGACACTATTTTAAGTACTTTGTAAGTATTTATTCATTTACTCTTCTTAACATTCCTATGAGATAGCTGCCTTTATTATCCTTATATTACAGATAGAGGCTTCGCAGGTAACTTGGTGATAAAGAATTCACCTGCCAATGCAGGAAATGCAGGTGACCTGGGTCAGGAAGATCCCCTGGATGAGGAAATGCCAACCCACTCCATTATTCTTGCTCAGAGAATCCCATGGACAGAGGAGCCTGGTGGGCTACAGTCCATGGGGTGACAAAGAGTCGGACATGACTTAGCAACTAAGCAACGACATTCTTACAGGTAAGAAAACTGAGGCAAAGAAAGGTTAAATAAGTTGCCAAGATCATGCAGCTGGTATATATTTATCATCCAAGGCAAACACAGTGAACATGGCCTTTTGATTATTAATAGATGTTCATGTCACATTGGTGACTGGCTGAAGCTGAACGGATTTCAGAGTCTCTCTGCATGCACAGCTTATAGGAAAGTTGTGCTTTGTGGTAGAGGGCTCCAAGTACACAACAAGCAGAAGCCAAGACAACGCTTTGAACAGCTTCCTTCAGAGGTTGCAAAATTGATGAGATAGAATAATTTATGGTTGCTTTACTGAATAATTTACCAATCAAATCATTCAGCAAACCAGTGAAATGTGAAAACAAGGGAGACATGAATTTGGACCAGGAAGGATCAGTAAGATCCAGCAAGGCTGAACATTGCCTACTAGGCACATTGAAGGAAGACAGGTCTCTGCAGACCTTACTTCTTTAAAATTTTAAAAAATTTTATATCAGAGTATAATGGTAAAGTACCCGCCTGCTGGTGCAGAAGACATGGGTTCCATCCCTGGGTGGGGAAGATCTCCTGGAGTAGGGCATGACAACTGACTCCAGTATTCTTGCCTGGAGAATCCCATGGACAGAGAAGCCTGGTGGGCTACAGCCCATAGGGTCGCAGAGTTGAACAAGAATGAGGTAACTTAGCACACATGCAGTACATGGTTAATTGACAATGTGTTAGTTTTAGGTGCGCAGCAAGGTGGTTCAGTTATACATACACATGTACCTATTCTTTTTCCTTTGTTTCCCATTTAGGGTATTACAGAATATTAAGAATATTTCCCTGTGCTATACAGTAGGTCCTTGTTGGATATCTATTTTAAATATAGCAGTGTGTACATGTCAATCCCAAACTCCCAATCCTTGCCCCTGATAACCATAAGTTTGTCTTCTAAGTCTGTGAGTTAAGAAGCAAAAAAAAAAAAAAAATAAAAATAAAAAAGGAGAGAGAGAAATGAAATAATGCCTTTTGCAGTAACATGGATGGATGTAGAGATTGTTATACTAAATAAGACAAAGAAACAGATATCATATGATACCACTTATAAGTGGAATCTAAAAAAAAAAAGTACAAATGAACTTCTTTACAAAATAGAAACAAACTTTGGCCTTCTGATTTTAAGAGGCAAATTACAGTGGCCTGACCAGCTTGCTTCTTCCCACACTGATTGCTGCTGGAGAGCCTGCACACACTTTCAGTGAATTCTAAGCTTGTCTTTTTCTTGATAGTCTGTTCTTTCTCCATGAATGACTAAAGTTAGCTCCATCTATAGCATGGAGCAGACCTTGGTATCCGTGTTTCTATCTCACATTCCACTAGATTATTATTGAAACTTTCAATATTGCTTGTGAAACTGGATCATAAAATTGATCACTTGAAGAATGCTTTGCAAGTGATAAAGGATTTTGCATATTGTCTCATTTAATCCCGTACAACAACTGCTAATGTCAATGTCACTATCTGTACTTCAGAAGTGAGGACCAGTACACAAGTGTGTAAATGGTAAACTCTCCAGCTCAGAGTCTCCACGATTCAGATGGCTGATTCTAAGTATTCTTTTCTTTCCAGGCTTCTCCACTTGCCTGTGTCTTATATGCTATGGTGAAAGAAAAATCAGATCCCAAGTCAAAGGCTGGCTCTCTGTGGTAACTACTCCATTAATTTTAGTCATTTCTGCATTCTTTATCCCATCTGTTATTCCACATAGACATCTGTGCAATATCACTTGCAAATCAAAGACATTTTCTTTCTAGTATAACTTAAGATGAAATGGCCGTTTCAAATGCTCATTTCTCTGATCTTGTTCAGTGCCCAGCCACGAGCACGTTTGCTCCTCTCTACACTTTTTCTGTAACTAATCTTAATTAGCTGAGAAAGAACCAGAGTGACCTGGCAAAGAGAAATGGTGCCTGTTTTAGAATCAATTCAGACAAATAAAAAGATGGAATGGACTTTTCTGGAATGGTCTTGCAGATAGTATCACAGTTTTGTTTAGACAATCTCTAGAGAATTATACTAGGGGATTCCCTATGGCTCAGTGGTAAAGAATTTGCCTGCCAAGGCAGGAGATGCAGGTTTGACCCCTGAGTCAGGAAGACCCCCTGGAGAAGGAAATATCCACCCCAGTATTCTTGCCTGGGGAATTCCATGGACAGAGGAGCCTGGTGGGCTATAGTCCATAGCGTCGCAAAGAGTCGAACATGACTTAGCAATTGTGAAGTGAAAATATCTCCTGCCATATTAGTAAACAAGAAATGTCAAAGTCTCAGGGATTTCTGGCCTCCAAATGTGAAGGAGGGCTCCCCAGACTGTGATCCAGCAGATGCTACCACCCCCCAGTAGTTACCACCCCCAAGATGCTACCACCCCTACCACTTCAAGATGAAATGGCCGTTTCAAATGCTCATTTCTCTAATCTTGTTCAGTGTCCAGCCACGAGCACTTTTGCTGAGGAGCAGGGAGAATGCGAGAAGCAGCCATCTGCCACTCCTTGAGGTGAATGAGGAAGAGAATTTGGCCCCAGACGGCTGAGGTGCATGTGGAAGGAATGAATTCAGTCAGCCCGGAGGCTTGCATCCTCCCATACATAGAATGAGAAATGCCTTAACTTGGTATCTGATCTTTGATGTTCAGATTGCTTTCTTCCTTTGTTGCAAACTTGTATGTAGCCTGACTTCCCCTCCTGTCTCCTGGGAGCCGTTTTCTCAGAGCTGCTGAAATGCTGTTTACTGGGTTCAGAGACCTAAACATTCCCACCAAATACAATAACTCTACTTTCAGGTGATGACTATCTTTTTAGTTGACATGACTAAACAACAACAACAGAGAATTGTATTAAAGAAATATTCTAGCCTAGTTTTCCAATTCTCACAGTTGAGATTCCAGATTATTTTTGTTCAGTAGTAGTAATAACTACATTTCTAAGTCAAAGGTGCTTGAGTCAGCATCTGAATGTTGGTTCAGTTCAGTCAGTCGCTCAGTCCTGTCTGACTCTTTGTGATGCCATGGACTGCAGCACACCAGGCCTCCTTGTCCTTCACCAACTCCCAGAGCTTGCTCAAACTCATGTCCATCCAGTCAGTGATGCCATCCAACCATCTCATCCTCTGTCGTCCCCTTCTCCTCCTGCCCTCAATCTTTCCCAGCATCAGGGTCTTTTTCAATGAGTCAGTTCTTTGCATCAGGTGGCCAAAGTATTGGAGCTTCAGCTTTAGCATCAGTCCTTCCAATGAATATTCAGAATTGATCTCCTTTAGGATGGACTGGTTGGATCTCCTTGCTGTCCAAGGGACTCACAAGAGCCTTCCCCAACACCACAGTTCAGAAGCAACAATTCTTCGGTGCTCAGCTTTCTTTAGAGTCCAATACTCACATCCATACATGACTGTTGAAAAAACCATAGCTTTGACTGGATGGACCTTTGATGACAAAGTAATGTCTTTGCTTTTTAATATGCTGTCTGGGTTGGTTATAAATTTTCTTCAAAGGAGCAGGTGTCTTTTAATTTCATGTTGGTTAGACATCTCCAAACTGCCTTCCAATCATTATGGCATGTTGACATGTGCTGAGAACTAGAATTTCTAGTGTCTTTGTCATTTTTTACCTAAATAAATGGGCCATGAGTAAATATATCACATTTCTTTGCCAATTTTATCAGTTGAATAGGGTTTACTTCCAGTTGATCTATGTGTTGTAGCAATATCCAAACATCATAAAATTCCCTATCAATGTGCTATGGTTAGTTCACTTATATTGCAAAGACCATCTGTCTGGATTTTAAGCAAATTGAGATCAGTAGCTTTGAGATGTTAAAATTGAAAAGCTAAAGAATAACCTAATGGGAGACATTAGAAAGAGAGATTTTGGTCTAAAATAGTAGGACCCACTGAGCAAATTACAGGCCATGATTTGTTTATAGTTTCATAATACGATTAATGTTGAAGAAGAGAACTCTGATTTCTGTTACATATCTACAGGATTCTGCTAATCAAAGTCTCAGCAATTGTCAGAGCTCAGATCTATCACAAGCCATTTTTTCTTTGGGGTTTCCATGGATAATTGGCCGTTATTAACCACCCATTGCCTTTAAATTTTTCTCTAAAGATGAGAGGTTAGCAAAGAAAAAGTTGTTCGTATTTATTCCTGTTGCATTTTGAATCACTATAGATGAGGCAGCAGTTATATGTATTTCATATTCTTTCCCATCACTGTAGGGCAGTTAATATCTCTTGATCAAAATTCAGAGTTGGACAAAACTTAGTGAACGAGCAACAACAGCAATTAAAATACCTAGAAACTAAAATGTTTAGAAGGGAAGTAGGGTTATTGCCTGTTTTATTTTAAAATAAGAGATTCTTACGAAGTTATTCTTTCAATCTCTCAGATGGCTAAAGTCCTAATTTCTGTAAAGCATTGTTTTATTGTGAACTACCTTGTCAGAAATTAAACTCAGAGGAATGAATTACTACAGTAACATGCAAACAACTTCCTCCCAATATCTTCTTTTTGTTCCTGTTAAGCAACTTTTAGTAAGTTTTTTAATTTACATTTTAAAAGGAATATCTGGGTACATTTTTCTGAAATGTGGAGTACTATAAGAAGTCACAAAGGTAACTGGTAAAAGACCTCTTTCTCTTTCAGTCTAGGCTAGCTTGTGCTGTGCTGTAGGTAGCCCAGCCCTTCTGCGGGGGAACTTGCTGACCCAGGAATCAAACCGGGGTCTCCTACATTGCAGGCAGATTCTTTACCAGTTGAGCTACTAGGGAAGCCCCGAGGCTAGCTTATGTCGTAGTACAACTCAAGTCTTTTTTTCAATCTTCTAATTTTTTAATTAATTCATTTTTTATATGGGATCTTATTTCCCCAACCAGTGATTGAACCTGGGACCATGGGAGTGAAGGCACAGAGTTCTAACCATTGGACGGCCAGGGAATTCCCAACCCAGGTCTCAGTGGTATTCAAATCAAAGGTCCACTTCTCCTTTATGCTACATGTCCATTGTGGGTTGGCTGAGGGTTCTGCTGCATGCTTGCTCAGGCATCTGGTGCGTCAGAGCTGCTGCCAACAGTCACGATATCAGAAGGAAAGAGTGGGTAAGTTTTAATTCTTTTACCTGATAATTACACTGGTTGAAATGTACTTTGGACATTTCAAAATGTACAAAACATGTCCCATAACCACACCTAACTTCAAATGGGGCGGGGCGGGGGATGGTGTGATGCACTGATACCCTATACAATATTTGTTAGGTAGCGCTGATGACTACTGTATGGACTTTAACACTTGAAATGGCAGCTCTCCTTTCTCCATTTATAGATTCATCTTTCTTAAATACATCCAACATTGTTTCAATTTATAGGACTTTTCAGTACTCTCCAGCACCTAATGAAGCAAGGCACTTTTCATCATTTTAAAATGTTGGGGAAATACTTGAATATTGATACAAATTAGAATAATTTTCTCAAATTACATAAAAATAATCCTTTGACAATCATGATTGAGGTTGCTTTAAATCTATATATTAATATATGGAGAATTGATTTTTAAAAAATTTTAAATTAGGTCTTTAGAAACAGAAAGTCTCTGTAGTTTTTTTGGTTCTCATTTAGGTATAAAAGTGAATTTGTATTATCTGTAACTATAAAATTTCCTGTAATTTAGCTCTGTGAGAATCTAGATTAGCATTCAATTCTAAATTTTTCTTAATTTTCTTGTTAAACATGAATTATTTTGTTACTACATTGTTAAACATATAGGATCTTTTTTAGTTCTTATTTATTGTTTATTGAATAAGATCAGAGAACAGCATGTGTGAGGTCTATTCTCTTGAATTAATTTAGGCTTCCTTTTTGACAGCTTACTAAATTGATTTGTGCTTCTAGAGTAATCTTACAATATTTAACATATCACCTTCTAAGTATAGATGTATTTTAAAACCACTTAAGTAAAAAATGCCCTCAGCAAAGAACATAATACCTAATTCCGGATGGGTTTATTTATAAAGAGTTCACAGCACATTACATGTATCTTGAAGGCAGAGCCAAATTATGATATGTTAATTGGAAAAAATATTTAATGTGAAAATAATGGCTTCAGTTAAGGTGTGGAGCTAGAGAGGCATGAGAGAGGTTTAAGGAGCAGAAATAGCTTTGCTAGAATAAGGGATATGAGAAGTAGGTAGGAGGAAGGTGAAAAAGTGAGTGCCAGAATGTAGAGGGTTTAGAACAGCAGATAAAGAAATGTATGAGCTTTACTAAGTGAACAGTGAGACGCCAAGGCGGGGCACTCATGTGACGTTGCGTGTGTGCTACGCCGTTTCAGTCGTATCTGACTCTTTGCGACCCCATGGACTGTAGCCCACCAGGTTCCTCTGTCCACGGAATTCTCCAGGTAAGGATACTGGAATGGGTAACCATTTCTTTCTTCCCCAGAGTATCTTCCTGACCCACGGATCGAACCCAGGTCTCCTGCGTTGTAGGCAGATTCCAGGGAAGCCCAAACAAGAGTTTAATGTGACTGACTTATAAGGGGTGACAGGATTTGAAAGAGAAGGGTTAAAAGTCAATCAGACAGGAGGTTCTAACAGTTGTCCTGATGAGAAATGATAGAGATCAGAACCAGAGCAATGGCATTAGTCATCAATGGAGTGCATGAATGTAAGAGACAGGAAGGGAGTGGGCAGGTTAACACAAGGAAAAGTCAGAGCCTCGGAGAATTAGAGGCAGTCAACAACAGGACTTTATTTTGGTAGAAAGATGATCTCAGTTTTAGACTTATTGAGGTTTTGTTTCCTGTAGACTCTCCACCTGGGGACATCCAGTAGGCAGAGAGAAATAGAGTATTAGCTATTAGGGGAGAGAAATAACATCTAGTAGTGTGAAGGATACTGGATAATAGTGTCAAGGATGGTGATGCCTTACAAGGTATAGTTTTTTCTCAGAGGACTTAAGATCTACTTGGGAGATCAAGATAACACTTTATAAGCAACAAAAATACAAGAACGTAACTTAGGGCTAAGTTGTGCAGGGCACGCTTTCTTTGTTGCAAGAATTTAGAGGAAAAGAGAATTAAAGGGACATGGAGGACTTGAGTTGGCTCTTTTTAAAAAAAATGTATTTATTTTTTTAAGGAGTTGGCTCTTGATGGGTGGGAAGTGTTTAGTTGGGTGCAAAAGCAGGGAAGATTGACAGGTCCTAAAGAACTGATACATATTCATGTGATATGGTCACTATTAGCAATAGTTTTGATAACTAATTAATCCTGCTGAAGGACAGGCTTGGATTCCCTCACGTTTCTGGGTTTCTGTACTCTGCGCCCCAGTTTGCGGCTGCGTGTACTACCACCCACTGTAAATCAAAAGATCTATGTCTCCTTAGGACTGCAGCTGGCACAGGGTCACTGGTGCAACAACAGATGTAAGGTGTGGGCCTGGAGGGACTGATGCCCTTGTAAACAGGATGGCACTTAATCCCCTGGAAGGCAATGCAAACCAAGATTTCACAGTCTTTAGGTGATTCTGTTTCCCAGGAAAATCTAACACAAATTATGCAGCTGTACTCCCTCAGCCTTGGCATCAACAGACAAAAGACCACACTGTAATCTCACCTCATTTTTCCCACAGTGTTCTCCGTGCTTTCTAGGAAGAGGGAAATATGTCTGAGTGTGTGTGAGGCAGCATTTACTAACAGCTCTACAGAACAGCTTTGGGAGGTCGATTTCTCCTGGGGATTCTCACTGATTCGTGTGTGAACTGTTGGGCTCAACATTCCCCAGCTCCAGCTCTCTCTGGTGATCCTGTAAGAGGATCTTCTGAGCCACTTATTCTGCGGACGGAGAATTGCCCCCATCTGCCTGGACAGTTCCTGCTCGTCTTTCAAGGCTCAGCTCAAGTGTCATGACTTCAAGGAAGCTTCGCCTCTCTGGCCCTCCTTGCCTCCTCCCAGGCTTTGCCCACTACACACCCACTGTATTCCTTTAGCTGCCTTTAAAGCACTGACCTCCCTATTAATGGTTTCGCTGAATTGTCTGTAGATTTTGAACTTCTTGAGTGTGTGAAGCCTGATATGGTCACCTTTGGGTGTTCAATTCTAAGACCCACACCTGGCCACTGCAGGCTTTCAACAAAGGCATGCTCAGTGGATGGATGAATGAACAGACGGTGTTAAAGCATGAACTCGGCTATATTTTGTGCCCACATTTTGTTTGTATCCACATTCATGAATGAGCTGATTCTTGTCACTCTGTGAGGTCTAAATCAGTCTTTGAAACAATTTCACAAAAGGAAAAATATTCCAGCCTGTCAACAGGTTGGCTGGCATTATAATTAAGTGATCTTATCTTTTCTGCTTGATCATACTGTTCTTAGCTGCACAGTGAGGATGAGCCCAGCTTTAATAATGGTGTGGCATCTGTCTCTCCCTAGACATGGCCTGAGAACAACGCCAGCAGACAGCTGTGGCATGGTCCACCATCTGGGTCTCTGGAATATCTATGTAGCCCTCTGGTTTTTAGAAAGACTTAGGCTAGAAGCCACAAGGAGGGCTGCGTTTCTTTGCCTCAGGGCATTGGAGCTAGAGTCTCCTTTCCATTTGAGACTTGAATGGATAGAGATGCAAGTTCTGAGGCCATTTGTCACTCTAGTTCATCAAGTCAAAGGATACGGAACTCATGGGGCCATAAAAGCCATCAATGAGTTCTCTTTGTATTTGAATAACCTCCCAACTTTTCACTCCATTACAGTTAGAGAAAATTTCACTGCACAGAAAGAGGCTGTGAACACTCCCTCACTGTTTTTCACTTTATTCCTGCCTTGGAGAAAACACCAGGTGAAGCTGGAAGATGACATTGGCTCTCCTGCTCTAAACAGACTGAACTCTGCCTCCAGTATTAAAGGTTTGGCACACTTGCAATATCTTTGCTGGCAAATCACCCTATTGCAGCTGTTTTGTCGTCCTTGAGAATTTCCTATTTTGCTTTCCTGGGAATGGATGTTTATGAAGTGGAAATGTGGAGCCCTGTGAAGAAGTCCTTGGTGCAAATGCTGTAACAAACTGTTCTCTGTGGGGCTCCATTCCGGGAAAATGATACACAGCAATTTTATCTCCACGGGCAGAGTTGCAATAAGCCTGTTTACATGCTGACACCAACAACATAGCATTAGGTATCTCTATAACCATCTGTGCTCGCATGCTAAGTTGCTACAGTCGTGTCTGGCTCTTTGTGACCCCATGGACTGTAGCCTGCCAGGATCCTCTGTCCATAGGATTCTCCAGGCAAGAATACTGGAGTGGGTTGCCATTTCCTCCTCTACAGGATCTTCCCAACCCAAAGATTGAACTTGTGTCTCCTGAGGCTCCTGCATTGCAGGTAGATTCTTTGACCATCCAGGGAAATTTTATAGATGACTAATTTTGTATTTAAGGTAGGTGGTAGAAGGGATCAATAAACTGAAGCTGAATTAAATGAATTTTCATGTAAGGGTAGAACAAACAAGATCTCAGGATGGATTGGGGCTTTGGACAGGAAACAGAGGCTGTATGTTAATTTGAAAGTCTCTAGTACTCCTCAGCTTAGCCTTTCAGACAGCTTTTTCTTGATTAGCATGGATTTGTGAGCCAATTCAGCTGTATTTTGTGCTGTAGAATTAACTTTTCAAAAAGCATAATGTGCATTAGCTGAGATGATGATGCATGGTAAATGCTGAATGCCATTCAGCACATGGGGATGGTGGTGATGGTGATGGGATGATGGGGATGGTGGTGAGGATGATGGTGATGGTGGTGGGGGTGATGACAATGATGATTTATCAACAGAAATTATGGCCCAGAGATATTTTTCCCAAATAAGCTCAGTGGGCAATTGAAAATCTGTTGCTGTTTTTTATTGCTAAGCCTGACTCTTTGTGAGCCCATGGACTAGAGCACATCAGGCACCTCTGTCTTTCACTATCTCCTGCAATTTGCTCAGATTCATGTCCATTGAGTCTATGATGCTATCTCACCATCTCATCCTCTGCCACCCCCTACTCTTTTTCTTCAATCTTTCTCAGCATCAGGGTCTTTTCCAATGATTTGGCTTTTTGCATTAGGGGGCCAAAGTATTGGAGCTCCAACTTCAGCATCAGTCCTTCCAATGAATATTCAGGATTGATTTCCTTTAGGATTGACTGGTTTGCTCTCTTTGCAGTCCAAGGGACTCTCAAGAGTCTTCTCCAGCACCACAGTTTGAAAGTATCAATTCTTTGGTGCTCAGCCTTCTTTATGGTCCAACTCTCACATTACTATGGGAGAAACCATAGCTACAGTGAAATAAATCATAACTTTTTATAAAGTAATAAATTAAAAGATAATAAGTTGTAAATAAAAGTCTATTGTAACATAGATCATGGTAAATGAATCCCCTGAGTCCCAGCAGAGGAGACAGAGGTGTGGGTTGGTTCAGAAGCAGCTACAGGGGACTGAATACTGACAGCAAGACCATCTCTGGGAGTGGGTGCTCAGGGCAGGGCAGCGGAGGCAAAAGAAAGGCTTGGTTTGCCTTTCAGAGGATTTCATGCATCATGTTGATTGCAAAGACATGCTAATCTCCTTTTTCACACAGGACCCACTTGCAGTTCCTAGGTGCACACCCTCAGCTTGTACATGTACCCCAGGCATATATACAGAGCTTCAGGCACACACTTCCCACCTCAAAGACACACACCCACATTTATCACTCTAACAAATAGGACCCCCTCCATAGTCTATAAATATCACCTACATAAGCTCATAACACTCTTTTATAACCTCCATCCACACTCACAGTCCCACACCCTTGTATTCAAATCCCCTTATGTACATCCTTTATAGATACACACCCTGCACACCCATACAGACTGAAACCTCTCCACTTTGTTCACTCTCAAGTTTCCCTCCCCTCATATACATACCACATACACAGAGACTCATATAGACACATCGAACACACTCATTTTCCTGGTCACCCACACATCTTGATGGTCCCACAGTGTATTTGGGATTGAAAGGGGGACAGGGAATTGTTAGGGAACAAATTAATCTTGTTACATTTATTACACTTAATACATCTTTTTCTTCCCCTACTTTATGCTCCCCCACCCCACCTTCTTCCCTAACTATTCTTTATAGAATGATTATTTTCTTTTTTTAAAAGTTAATTAATTTATTTTAATTGGAGGCTAATTACTTTACAATATTGTAGTGGTTTTGCCATACATTGACATGAATCAGCCATGGGTATACATGTGTCGCCCATCCTGAACCCCCCTCCTCCTCCCTCCCCATCCCATCCCTCAGGGTCATCCCAGTGCACCAGCCCCAAGCACCCTGCCTCATGCATCACACCTGGACTGGTGATCTATTTCACATATGGTAATATACATGTTTCAATGCTATTCTCTCAAATCATCCCACCCTCGCCTTCTGTCACAGAGTCCAAAAGTCTGTTCTTTATCTCTGTCTCTTTTGCTGTCTCTCATATAGGGTCATTGTTACCATCTTTCTAAATTCCATATATATGCGTTAGTATACTGTATTGGTGTTTTTCCTTCTGGCTTACTTCACTCTGTATAACAGGCTCCAGTTTCATCCACCTCATTAGGACTGATTCAAATGCATTCTTTTTAATGGCTGAGTAATATCCCATTGTGTATGTGTACCACAGCTTTCTTATCCATTTGTCTGCCAAAGGACATCTAGGTTGCTTCCATGTACTAACTATTGTAAACAGTGTTGTGATGAACATTGGGGTACACAATTTCACAATTTGTATGGAAATACAAAAAACCTCAAATAGCCAAAGCAATCTTGAGAAAGAAGAATGGAACTGGAGGAATCAACCTGCCTGATTTCAGACTATGCTTGTGGTATAGCTACAGTCATCAAGACAGTATGGTACTGGCACAAAGACAGAAATATAGATCAATGGAACAAAATAGAAAGCCCAGAGATAAATCCACGCACCTATGGACACCTTATCTTTGACAAAGGAGGCAAGAATATACAATGGAGAAAAGACAATCTAACAAGTGGTGCTGGGAAAACTGGTCAACAACTTGTAAAAGAATGAAACTAGAACATTTTCTAACACCATACACAAAAATAAACTCAAAATGGATTAAAGATCTAAACATAAGACCAGAAACTATAAAACTCCTAGAGGAGAACATAGGCAAAACACTCTCTGATATAAATCACAGCAGGATTCTCTATGACCACCTCCCAGAGTAATGGAAATAAAAGCAAAAATAAACAAATGGGACCTAATTAAACTTAAAAGTTTTTGCACAATAAAGGGAACTATAAGCAAGGTGAAAAGACAGCCTTCAGAATGGGAGAAAATAATAGCAAATGAAGCAACTGACAAATAATTAATCTCAAAAATATAGAAGCAGCTCATGCAGCTCAATACCAGAAAAAATAAGTGACCCAGTCGAAAAATGGGCCTAAGAACTAAACTGACATTTCTCCAAAGAAGACATACAGATGGCTAAGAAACACATGAAAAGATGCTAAACATCATTCATTTTCAGAGAAATGCAAATCAAAACCATAATGAGGTACCATCTCATGCTGGTCAGAATGGCTGCTATCCAAAAGTCTACAAGCAATAAATGCTGGAGAGGGTGTGGAGAAAAGGGAACCCTCTTACACTGTTGGTGGGAATGCAAACTAGTACAGCCACTATGGAGAACAGTGTGGAGCATCCTTAAAAAACTGGAAATAGAACTTCCATATGATCCAGCAATCCCACTGCTGGGCATACACACTGAGGAAACCAAAATTGAAAGAGACACATGTACCCCAATGTTCATCATAGAATGATTATTTTCAATTGTCATATGCATCATTTGCTTTGCTTAAAATGGAGGCATATTATCCAGATTACCATTTATCTACCCTTTGATGAATTCATATGAAGAAAGTACTTCTTAAAGAAAACTTGATTTGGGAATATTTTTGTGTTTATCCAGCTGTGTTCATTATCATATCATTCATGAGTCCTATAATTTTCAAATCCATTCAGATGAGATTAGTGAAAGTGAAAGTCACTCAGTTATGTCTGACTCTTTGTGACCCCATGGACTGTACAATTCACGGAATTCTCCAGGCCAGAATACTGGAGTGGGTAGCCGTTCCCTTCTCCAGGGTATCTTCCCAACCCCGGGATTGAACCCAGGTCTCCCGCATTGCAGGCAGATTCTTTACCAGCTGAGCCACAGGGGAAGCCCTGAGCCACAAGGGGATTTCTTTGGATATTCAGGTGGAGGATGGAATGACTCTAGCAAGTAGTGTCCTGTAATCTGCCCATCAGCTTTTTCCTTGGAACTTTCCTCTCTTAGATGGAAAGGCAAAGCCGGGCCCAAACACGCTGAAACTAATGGGCCATGGTCAGGAAGACATCCATAGCTGCACACGGCTCATGTTCCCTTAGCTGAAGAAACAGTTGGTTCAGACAATGACTGTTGTCTCCTGAAGTGGCATAAAGCACTTACATTTTGCAATTTCTCTCTAGCAGCTCAGCCAAGTGAGATGACATGTGAAAATCTGGTGGCTTCCCGTCTGTCATCTATTAGAGTTCTTTGGTTTTTGCACAGACGTGAAATGTTGAGTAGCTTGCCTTCTTATGCCAACCGATCTGAAGGACTCTGAGAATTGAAAAGAATCTCCTACTTCAGTAGATTCAGCAATGAAGAGCTTAGGCCTGTACTGATTGATGTAGATGCCCTTGGAACCACTGTGGATTTCCTATGATGACTGTGAACTCAGATTTAGAAGACAGAAAAGACTTGGAAATAAAGCCTTTTACTGAAACAGTGAAGCTCTGGTTTATTTCCCTAGGGTCTTTTACAAGGAGGAACATTTTCTCAGAATCGTGTCCTTGCTGTTTCACATCAGGAACATAGGGCCAAGCACACTCCCCTCTGTGACTGCCCCAGGGTTGCCAGACACACAAGGGCAGGGGAGATGGAAGGAGACAGAAGGGTGAGCAGGCTACAAGTGTGACTGTGAAGGCAAAGGGACAAATTTCAAGTGTGTAGCCTTCTGCTTCCCATTTTGTTTTCTTTCTAATTTTGTACCATTATTTCAGTTTTCCCATTAAATTGGAGAGGTTAATGGAGAAGTGGGCGTATCTGGTCAATGATGTCACCTCAACTGTAGTGGAATAAAGCTACTGCAAGGACCTGTGTTTGAGCCCCATGAACAGTGTTTCTGACACCACTGGGTTTGTGATAAGAATTAAATAAGGTTGGGTAAGACGAAAATGAGTGTGACAGCTCATTGCAAATTGTAAGGAGTCATGTGACTGCTAGTTATTTCAAATTTCTTAATAGCTTTTTTAAGAAAAAAGCTTTTAAGTAAAAATCGTAAGTAAAAATACAGACTTTTTTCTGGAAGTTTTATAAAATGAACATGATTTCCTTTTATTAAACTTTTTGTTTAAAAATTGAAATATCATTGATTTACAATGTTGTGTTAATTTCTGCTGTACAGCAAAGTGGTTCAGTGATACATATAGAGACATTTGCTTTTAAAGTTCTTTTCCATTAAGATTTATCATACGGTATTGAATGGAGCTCCCTGTGCTATAAAGTAGGACCTTGTTGTAGATCCTTTCTATATATAATTGGTGTGTGTGTGTGTGTGTGTATGCGCTCAGTTGTGTCAGACTCTTTGCAACTCCATGGACTGTAGCCCACCACGCTCCTCTGTCCATGGGATTTCCCAGGCAAGAATACCAGGATGTGTTGTTATTTCCTCCTCCAAGGGATTGTCCTGATCCAGAGATGGAACCCACATCTCCTGCATTGGCAGGTGGATTCTTTACTGCTGGGCCATCAGGAAAACCCAGTTATCATCTACCTTCTCATAACTCTCATAACCCCACTGTTAACAAAGGATTTACTGGAAGGATGAGGCATACTTAGGGGCATGTTGTGTGAGGAGGGCAGTACAGGGTAAGAAATATCTTCAAACTTAACATTTGATTTGCTATGGAAGCATCATTTGGGCTGTGTCTCTTTGTCGGTCTCTGTCCAGTGCTTTGGAAACCTTTAGTGCCTTCCCTAAAGGAAAATATACCTTAACCCTGGCTGTAAGACTGGCCTGACTTGCACAGAATTCCAGCCCCGAGGGCTGCACCTCTCCTCACTGGCTCTCCTTGTGCAGGACGTGTGTGCTCAAGCTTCCGTAGTGGGAAGCCTGCCCCAGCCTCCCGTACAACTTTGGAGTTCTCCTTACTGACCACTCTCTATCTCTGTTTTCTCTCTGTTTTGGAAACCCTTCTCCCTGATCTAGGGTTAGCTGTAGAATCTTGTGTGTGGGTGTATGTGTCTGCGCTCAGTCATGTCCGACTCTTTGGGACCCTGTGGACTGTAGCCAGCCAGACTCCTCTGTCCATGGGATTATCCAAGAAAGAATACTGGAGTGGGCTGCCGTTTCCTCCTCCAGAGGAATCTTAGAATCTTATCATTCCACATATATTTTGGGGCATAGAAATCTGCTTCTCCCAAATTCTACTTCCATTTAGGCTCTGCTCAAGTGATACCATATTTTTCAGCTCCGCATGACTCATCAAGACCAAACTGAAGCATTTTTCTAACCATCTCAGAAAGCTGTTCTGCCAGCCACACAAAGTAGTAATGTCTGCAGTTAGGTTTTTTCTTTTTATTAAAAGCAATGTCCTTTTTGAATGTTTTTCTACAGTTATATATAAAGTCTATTTTAGAAAACAAGAAAGCAGAAACTCAGTGAAGTTAAATAAACTTCCCAGTGAATTATGATAGTAATTACTGCTAAAAGATAGAGCTGGAATTGAAGTTCAGGGCTGTGAGCTCGAAGTCCCATTCTTTTTCCATTTGTTGCATGGTCTGTAGAAAGACAGCAGCTTTGGGCCAGCTGGTATCCTAGGATTGTGCTTAATAGATTTCATGAGCAATGTGAGTTGCTGATAAAGCCCTGCCCTTGGCAGATGGACACTTTGGGAACCTTGGGATGGGATTTTTTTTAAGGATTTGTTTTTTTTATGTAGACCATTACTAAAGTCTTCATTGAATTTGTTACAATATTGTTTGTTTTATGTTGAGTTTTTTTGGCCATGAGGCATGTGGGATCTTAGCTCCCCCATCAAATCCTTATCCCCACTACTGGAAGATAAGTCTTAACCACTGGACAGCCAGGGAAGTCCCCAGGGACGGGCTTCAATAGGAGGAACGATGAGATCAGATCCTCAGCTGCTTCTGACAGTGCTGGTTTCCTGCCTCCTTTCCCTGAATCTGCAACATAAGGAGAGGGCAGAGATACTCAGGGGATCTTGCAAGTCAGCAACAGGCCTTAAATCTCACCAAACTAGTGGCATTCCTGGCTAAGCATGGTCACAGGAATATGCTCCTTTCGATAACTAACTGCCAAGCAATGTCTAAGGAATGTGGAACCCACAAGACATTTGCAAAAAGGAACCTGAGAAAGGAGCAAAATGCAAAGCAAACAATCTTTCCAGTATTTTCAAGACTCTGATATTTGGCTCTAAGCAGTAAAAGAAGAAAAGAAAAAATAAAAAGAAAGAAAGATTGAAGTACTTGGAACCCATAGTGAGAGCTTGTGAGTCAGGATGAAATTCCAGCTTCTTTATGAAAAGATTTTGTAGAAATCCACAGGGACACTGTTGAGACCATTTTCATTTTGGGTCTCCTCAAAAAGGGCCTCTCATCTCAATCATTCACATGTTAGCTGATCTCTTGAGCCAGGGCAGTGGTTTCTTCTCATCGATCTGATACCTAGGGGAGAACAGTCTCAGAAAGATTGAGCGAGGGATGTATAGATCTTCATGGTGACTCAGCAAAGCATCTGACACCTCAGATGCTTTTCAGTGAAGATGACTGGTAATATAGAGACACGTATGTTTGAAAGAGCCTATCATAATAAGCCTATCATAACAGAATGAAAACCACAGTCACAGAAAACTAACCAATCTGATCACATGGACCACAGACAGCCTTGTCTAACTCAGTGAAACTATGAGCCATGCCGTGTAGGGCCACCCAAGATGTGGTATAGTCGAGAGTTCTGACAAAATGTGGTCCATTGGAGAAGGGAATGGCAAACCACTTCAGTATTCTTGCCTTGAGAACCCCATGAATAGTGTGAAAAGGCAAAAAGACAAGACACTGAAAGAACTCCCCAGGTCAGTAGATGCCCAATATACTACAGGGAATCAGTGGAGAAATAACTCCAGAAAGAATGAGGAGATGGAGCCCAAGCAAAAACAACACCCAGTTGTGGGTGTGATTGGCGATGGAAGCAAAGTCCAATGCTATAAAGAGCAATATTGCATAGGAACCTGGAATATTAGGTCCACGAATCAGGGCAAATTGGAAGTGGCCAAACAGGAGATGAAAGAGTGAACATCAACATTTTAGGAATCGGTGAACTAAAATGGACTGGAATGGGTGAATTTAACTCAGATGACTATTATATTTACTACTGTGTGCAGGAATCCCTGAGAAGAAATGGAGTGGCCATCATAGTTAACAAGAGCCTAAAATGCAGTACTTGGATGCAATTTCAAAAACGACAGAATGATCTCTGTTAGTTTCCAAGGCAAACCATTCGATATCACGGTAATCCAAGTCTATGCCTCAACCCGTAACACTAAAGAAGCCGAAGCCGAATGGTTCTATGAAGACTTACAAGACCTTCTAAAATTAACACCAAAAAAAGATATCCTTTTCGTTACAGGGAACTAGAATGCAAAAGAAGGAAGTCAAGAGATACCTGGAATAATAGGCAAATTTGCCCTTGGAGTACAGAATGAAGCAGGGCAAAGGCTAATAGACTTTTGCCAAGAGAACACACTGGTCATAGCAAATGCCCTCCTTCAACAACAGAAGAAAACACTCTACACATGGACAACACCAGGTGGTCAATACCAAAATCAGATTGATTATATTCTTTGCAGCCAAAGATGGAGAAGTTTTATACTGTCAGCAAAAACAAGACTGGGAGCTGACTATGGCTCAGATCATGAACTCCTTATTGCCAAATTCAGACTTGACTTGAAGAAAGTGGGGGAAAACCACTAGACCAATTAGGTATCACCTAAATCAAATCCCTTATGATTTTACAGTGGAAGTGAGAAATAGATTCAAGGGATTAGATCTGATAGACAGAGTGCTTAAGAACTATGGATGGAGGTTTGAGACACTGTACAGGAGACAGGAATCAAGACCATCCCCAAGAAAAAGAAATGCAAAACGGCAAAATGGTTGTCTGAGGAGGTCTTACAAATAGCTGAGAAAAGAAGAGAAGTGAATGGCAAAGGAGAAAAGGAAAGATATGCCCATTTGAATGCAGAGTTCCAAAGAATAGCAAGGAGAGATAAGAAAGCCTTCCTCAGTGATTAGTCCAAAGAAATAGAGGAAAACAGCAGAATGGGAAAGACTAGAGATCTCTTCAAGAAAATTAGAGATACCAACAGAATATTTCATGCAAAGATGGGCACAATAAAGGACAGAAATGATATGAACCTAATGGAAGCAGAAGATACAAAGAAGATTTGGCAAGAATACACAGAAGAACTATACAAAAAAGATCTTCATGAGCCAGATAACCATGATGGTTTGATCACTCACCTAGAGCCAGACATCCTGGAATGTGAAGTCAAGTGGGCCTTAGGAAGCATCACTACGAACAAAGCTAGTGGAGGTGATGGAATTCCAATTGAGCTATTTCAAATCTTAAAAGATGATGCTGTGAAAGTGCTGTCCTCCATATGCCGGCATATTTGGAAAAGTCAGCAGTGGCCACAGGACTGGGAAAGGTCAGTTTTCATTCCAATCCCAAAGAATGCTCAAACTACCACACAATTGCACTCATCCCACACGTTAGTAAAGTAATGCTCAAAATTCTCCAAGCCAGGCTTCAACAGTATGTGAACTGTGAACTTCTAGATGTTCAAGCTGGATTTAGAAAAGGCAGAGGAACCAGACATCAAATTTCCAACATCTGCTGGATCATTGATAAAGCAAGAGAGTTCCAGAAAAACATCTATTTCTGCTTTATTGACTATGCCAAAGCCTTTGACTGTGTGGATCACAGTAGACTGTGGAAAATTCTGAAAGAGATGGGAATACCAGACCACTTGACCTGCCTCTTGAGAAATCTGTATGCAGGTCAAGAAGCAAGAGTTATAAGTGGACATGAAACAACAGACTGGTTCCAAATCGGGAAAGGAGTATGTCAAGGGTGTATTTTGTCACCCTGCTTATTTAACTTATATGCAGAGTACATCATGCTGAATGCTGAGCTGGATGAAGCACAAGCTGGAATCAAGATTTCCAGGGGAAATGTCAATAACCTCAGATATGCAGATGACACCACACTTACGGTAGAAAGTAAAGAAGAACTAAAGAGCTTCTTGATGAACGTGAAAGAGGAGAGTGAAAAACTTGGCTTAAAGCTCAACATTCAAAAAGCTAAGATCATGGCATCTGATGCTATCACTTCATGGCAAATAGATGGGGAAACAGTGGAAGCGGTGATAGACTTCAGTGTTTGGGCTCCAAAATCACTGCAGATGATGACTGCAGCCATGAAATTCAAAGATGCTCGTTCCTTGGAAGAAAAGTTATGACCGACCTAGATAGCATATTAAAAAAGCAGAGACATTACTTTGCCAACAAAGGTCCGTCTAGTCAAGGCTATGGTTTTTCCTGTGGTCATGTATGGATGTAAGAGTTGAACTATAAAGAAAGCTGAGTGCTGAAGAATTGATGCTTTTGAACTGTTGGAGAAGAGCCTTGAGAGTTCCTTGGGCTGCAAGGAGATCCAAGCAGTCCATCCTAAAGGAAATCAATCCTGAATATTCATTGGAAGGACTGATGCTAAAGCTGAAACTTGAATGCTTTGGCCACCTGATGTGAAGAACTGACTCATTTGAAAAGACCCTGATGCTGGGAAAGACTGAGTCCATCACCGACTTGATGGACAGGCGTTTGTGTCAGCTCTGGGACTGCTGATGGACAAGGAAGACTGGTATGCTGCTGTCCATGGGGTTGCAGTGATTTGGACATGACTGAACGACTGAACTGAACTGATCATAATGAGAATGCTCTTTTTTGCTTTATGTATTTACATACATAGTTTATATTTTCTTTCAACAAACTTCAATTTCATTACCTATTTTGTAATATTAGGAAGTGTCTGTTAGCGCTAAGTGTTTTCATTTAGGTGATCCATTAAAAGTTGTAATTATCCATAATAGAAAAAAAAAGGATTGGGTGGTGAATACAGAAAGTTGTGAGTTTGGAGACACCACTTCCCTCGTGGTCCAGTCGTTAAGAACCTGCCTTTCAATGCAGGGGCTGTGGGTTTGATCCCTGGTAGGGGAACTAAGAGCTCAGATGCTGCAGAGCAGCTAAGCTTCAACTACTGAGCTTGTGCCCTACACTAGAGAGCCTGTGCACCTTAGCTAAGACCTAATGCAGCCAAATAAATTTAAAACATTTAAAATCAAATAAAAGAAAGTCATGGTTTTCGGACATAATGTGACTGCTCTGTTACTTCACTAACTTAAACCTTTTATTCTCAATTTTAAGATGAGAATTATAATATCTATCTAATGGGATTGTTTTTAGGATTAAAATAGCTTATATAAAGGTCCTTGAATACTTCCCGGCTTGGAGTCAGTGCTGAGATGGTCATTTTCTTTCCTCTTTACTACCTTGAGGTTCTAATAATAACTATTGTTACCAATTTATTTTTTAACACAACATTTTGAGAACATCAGAGGCAACCAGATAAGTTTTGATGAAATTTATTACTTCATTTATTTATTCAATAAATATTTATTAATTCCAGACATGATAAATGGAGTGAGCCAAGGTAAAACCAATTTATTTGTGTTAGTGATATCTTTAGTTTTGTGATTTAAGTGCCCTTGACTTTAAGAAAAAAAGGTTCAGCATTTTCTGAATATCCAGGACTATCTTTGAGAGTCAATTGATTCAAATATATGGAAGTGAAAAAAGCTAACAAATGATTTAGTTGTCAATTGACTAGTATATTTTATTTCTAACTTTAGTGACTATATATCTACGATGCCAGGTGCTTGTCCAGGTAGGAAAGGTTGAAATCCCATTGGTAAGAGTTGGAGTGAACAGATGCCCTGTTTATATCATTTAGGTTTGATTTATATCTATTGACAATGCAATTATTAATAAAACTTTTCTCTACTTTTAAGAGTGTTCCAGGAGATGATAAAAGTGTTTGGATGATTTATTACATGGTGTTCTCCCAAGAACAGTGGTTTCGTGGCTCCTTTTGAAAGGTTCTGGAAATGGTCTCTTTGACCATTTCCTGTTCAAGGTCTGGGATTCCCTGGCACAGACCTCTGGGACAGGGGGGCCAAACTACCCAAGGAATTGCTGTGATGGATGGGAACTCATGGCGTGGCTGAGGCCAGCAGGGGCAGAGAATGAATGTCCGGTTGTGTAGGGTGCACCAATGTTAACGGTTCCATCGCTAACAGGAGATCAGCCTTGTGAAAAATGACTGCCCATTTCCAAGCTATAATGAGAGTGAAATGGTGCAAAGATGGATGAGACTCTGCTTTGAGTAATCCTTGATGAAGCTGGTTTGAGAAATAAAACCATTTGTCTCTTCCGTGCGACTGGCTCTTGTTATATAAAATAGCTATGTAATCATTTTAAACCAGAACAGACTAAAGGGGCTAAGGGACAGAAACTTCTGAGTCTTATGTTTCTGTCATCCACAGCTGCTCATCAATAACAAAGAAGCAAATGTTCCAACAAGCACTTTCTCATGACAATACTGGGCATTCAGGCATAACCTGAAAAAAATCCTTCTGTGGATTTGTGAGCACTTGTGTGCTCAATTTGGCTCAGTGATTTGCCTTAATCAAAAAAATCATGAGGCCAGTCTTCTCCAGAAGCATTTTATTACTCTGGATAAGTTAACCTTGGAGCCTACCTCATTTCCAACCATTTAATTGTTTACCATTCAGATCTTTGGTGGTCTTAGTACCTGGCATCCATCCCACCTTCTGTTGAATTTTGCCATGTTGATAATTCAATTAATGTAAACAACAGAGGGTTTGGAGGAGAAACTGGCCTATTGGACGAAACTCTGGGTAGGGAGTTTGGTGACATCATTTTCTAGTTTGCTGTTGTTGCTTAGTTGTGCCTGATTCTTTTCAACCCCATGGACTGCAGCATGCCAGACTCCTCTGTCCTCCGCTGTCTCCGGGAGTCTGCACAGATTCACATCCACTAAGCTGGCGATGCTGTCTAACCATCTCATCCTCTGCTGCCCCCTGTTCCTTTTGCCTTCAATCTTTCCCAGTGAGTCGGCTCTTCGCATCAGCTGGCCAAAGTGTTGGAGCTCCAGCTTCAGCATCTGAATATTCCAATGAATATTCAGAGTTGATTTCCTTTAGGATTGACTGGTTTGATCTCTTAGGTATCCAAGGGACTCTCAAGACTTCTCCAACACCATAGTTCAAAAGCTTCAATTCTTTTGTGCTTAACCTTCTTTATGGTCCAACTCTCACATCCATACATGACTACTGGAAAAACCATAGCTTTGACTGTATGGACCTTTGTCAGCAAATTGATGTCTCTGAAATTAAGCATTATTTTACTGTAGCCTTGAGAAAGTCACCTCATTTCCTTATGCACCTCTTCCACCATCACCTGTAAACAGGGCTTATCTGATTGCTGTGATCCACAACACCAGCAGTTCCTTATACATACCTTGAACCTCCCTAGGCACCTGCCTGTACTCCTGAACTCTCTTCCCTGCCATTCTTCATACAAAAATTAACAATATTTTGAGATGCAGCACAAACCCATTGTCTTTGCCATGGGCCAATTACTAGCCCTCCCAGGTTCTTTGAAGGAAATGCTGCCTGTCTCCTCTGAGCTCATTAGAATGCTACCTGTACTTTTTCAGTGAAAATCCATGTTCTCACTTTCTGTTTCATTCTCGAGAGAATGTTAGATGTCCTTGTGTGCTGCTCTGCTTGTAGTATCATTTATCTGGTCGCAAGAGGCAGGAACAAAAAGAAAACAAGAAACAAGAAATCTTCAACTCTCTTCCCCAATCCTCAATCTCAGTGCAGTCAGGATAGTGGTTCCTAATTCCTCTACCCTTCTGCACCTCTCCAACCTTCTGCTATTGGCAGATTTGTTCAGGCCCTTCTAATTTTTCATGGTAGTTCAGTTTTCTTCTCCAAGCCTCCTGAGAACAATTGTCTACAACACACCTACACTGATTTTTTTTTTTCATGCAGACCATTTTCAAGAAAACCTTTATTGAATTTGGTATAATATTGCATCTCTTTCATGTTTCAGTTTTCTGGCCATGAGGCATGTGGGCTCCTAGCTCCCCAGCCAAGAATTGAATCCACACTCTCTGCATTGGAAGACAAAGTCTTAACCACTGCATACATTGAGGTCCCTGCACTGATCTTTCTTAAAGACCTTCTTAAATCTGATCAGCTTGCTTATGCTTCACAGCTAACAAAGATGCTTGATTGCCTGTAGTCAGGGTCAGTTTCATGAGTGTGGGACAGTGCACCTGACCCACATGCTTGGTTTGATGCTCTGGGGTCACCACCGTGAACTTCATCATTTTAAAACGAGAGTCCTGACATTTCATTTCATACTGGGCTCAAAAACTTATGTAGCTGGTTCCATCTTTGGTATAGAATCCAAGCCCAGGAAAGAGCCATCCTGGCCCACATGACTGGTGATTCCATCTGCGTACAGCCAACACCCTGGTCAGAGTTCTCTGACGTCAACCCTGAGCTATTCCTGCTTCTGCCCATCCATCCTTCCCCAACCATGCCATCTGGTCTAGTTGTCACTTAGGCAACAGCCATCCATCTCATGTCTAGTTCTCGCCAGAGATTGTAGCTGGGTATTGGAAATACACAGATGAGGGGAGAGACTGGGTCTCATGGAAAAGACCAACTATATAGAGATAATGAAGATAGCCTTTGGAAAGTGCATGAAAAGAGAAATAAATATCTAATAAGCCAGTTACACACACACACATACATAACATATATGTGGGACTCCATTTGTTTAGTTTTTCCAAAATAATATTGTATTTTATTGTAAAATTATTGTAAATTGTCTTGAAATGCTACCAGTTTTTGATAATTTTTCTCTATATTTACGTAAAAATTTTGTCATCTTTTATCAGAAATGCCACATTATACATTGTTCTCTGTGTTTTTTTTTTAAATTCCTCTCTGCTTCTCACTTTTCTCCCTCAGTAACTCCTTGCATAAATCTCTCTTAAATCAATGATTAAAACAAAGTTTAGACTATTTTAAAAAATCCCCTCTTAATCATTTCTTTGTCTCTATTGTTAGAACAGCTAACTTAAGGTTTATATTTCATCCCACTGCTTTGGAAAGGAACTTTGAGTAGTAGCTGTTGTCCAACTCAGGCTATTGGCTTATTAAAATTAGATATTCAATTCCACCCTTGTATTTATTCTTTCAATTAGGCAAGCTAGCATACTATTTGGAAGTTGTGTTGTAAATGCTGGCTTTCCCTTCCAATTTTCTTCTTGAAACACCTGTTTAGGAAGGAAGCACGTAAATCATAAAACAATTTCATAAATAATGTTCTGATGAAAACTCTGCCTGCTCAGCCTAACTTTAGGGTTACATTATAAGTATTCTGTGTAATTAATTTCACTTGTGTTTGGTTTCTTTTTTTCTGTCACTTTCCTCTTCCCAGATCCTTCCTAACTCTTCTTTTCTTCCTCCGTATCTACGCTGACTCCATGGATCCCCATGTGCATTCTCCAAGATTTACCTGCCCAAGTTCCCCCTGCCCTTGCCTTTCTTCTTCAGCCAGGGGAAAATTAGCAAAGTGAGCCTGACTTTTTCCATTAGTTGTGCAAAGGACGGTAGTTTTCACTTGATTCAAATTTTAGGAGTTAGAAGTCTTTATTTTTCCTAGTCTGAATTATCTTAGGTAAAACCTGATTTTGAAGGGAACCTGGGGGTGGAGCAGGGAGCAAGATAAATCAGAGGGCAGATTTCACATGGGCTTGAAAACATAAAGTGGAGGTGGGGAAGCCTGGAGACTTTTTTTTTTGGCTGCTCTGGGTCTTCACTGCTGCACACGAGCTTTCTCCAGTTGCGGTGAGTGGGGGCTACTCTCTGGTTACAGGACGCAGGTTTCTCATTGCAGTGGCTTCTCTTCTTGCAGAGCATGGGCTCTAGGGTGCAGGCCCAGTAGTTGCGGCAGGTGGGCCTCATTGTCCCATGGCGTGTGGACGTTTTCCAGCCCAGGGACTGAACCCATGTTCCTTGCGTTGGCAGGCAGATTCTTAGCCACTGGACCACCAGGGAACTCCCTCCTGGAGACATCTTGAAATCTTATCCCGCTGCTGCTCCCACCTCTTCCTTCTGTATACTTGTCACCCTGACCCCTCCAATCAGCATCATCCCACAGACGCAAGTGTTCTAGTGGGAAATCTTTCTTCCACATATTTCTTCAGGCCTCCTGTTAGACTTCACCAAAGTAGCTATCTGGGAAGTTCTAGACAAGTCAGATCTCACACTGCACCCTCTCCAAGCACCTAGCACCTTTCCTTTGTAAGCACTATCACAAATTATTCCTGCTCTTTCACTTAAGAGAATACTTACTGCCTGTCTTGCACCTGGGCTAGATGCCCTTTGAAGGCAGGACCTACCAAGCAGGACAAAACATATAAGGACTCATGTAAGGACAGTGCTGAACCAGAGAGCCTTCAGTTCAGTTCAGTTGCTCAGTTGTGTCTGACTCTGCGACCCCATGAATTGCAGCATGCCAGGCCTCCCTGTCCATCACCAACTCCCGGAGTTCACTCAGACTCATGTCCATCGAGTCAGTGATGTCATCCAGCCATCTCATCCTCTGTTGTCCCCTTCTCCTCCTGTCCCCAATCCCTCCCAGCATCAGAGTCTTTTCCAATGAGTCAACTCTTCACGTGAGGTGGCCAAAGTATTGGAGTTTCAGCTTTAGCATCATTCCTTCCAAAGAAATCCCAGGGCTGATCTCCTTCAGAATGGACTGGTTGGATCTCCTTGCAGTTCAAGGGACTCTCAAGAGTCTTCTCCTACACCACAGTTCAAAAGCATCAATTCTTCGGTGCTCAGCTTTCTTCACAGTCCAACTCTCATGTCGATACAAGACCACAGGATAAACCATAGCCTTGACTAGACGAACCTTTGTTGGCAAAGTAATGTCTGCTTTTGAATATGTTATCTAGGTTGGTCATAACTTTCCTTCCAAGGAGTAAGCGTCTTTTAATTTCATGGCTGCAGTCACCATCTGTAGTGATTTTGGAGTCCCCAAAAATAGTCTGACACTGTTTCCACATCTATTTCCCATGAAGTGATGGGACCGGATGCCATGATCTTCATTTTCTGAATGTTGATCTTTAAGCCAACTTCTTCACTCTCCTCTTTCACTTTCATCAAGAGGCTTTTTAGTTCCTCTTCACTTTCTGCCATAAGGGTGGTGTCATCCGCATATCTGAGGTTATCGATATTTCTCCAGGCAATCTTGATATTTCTCCCAGCAATCTTAAGGCTCTCTCCCAGAGAGCCTTATGCGATGATAAAAATGTTCTGTATCTGCCTTGTTCACTATGGTAGCCACCAGCCATCTATTGTGTAATGAGAATGTGGCCAGTGTGACCGAAGAACAGAGTTTTATGGGATTAGCATATACACATGACTATAAATAAAATAGATAATCAACAAGGACCTACTGTATAGCCCAAGGAACTATCCTCAATGCTCTGTAATTACCTAAATGGTAAAAGAATCTGTAAAAGAATAGGTATAAGAAAGACGTGAAGTGTTAGTGGCTCAGTCATGTCCGACTCTTTGTGACCCCATGGACTGTAGATCACCAGGCTCCTCCGTCCATGAGATTCTCCAGGCAGGAATACTGGAATGGGTAGCCATTCCCTTCTCCAGGGGATCTTCCTGACACAGGGATCAAACCCAGGTCTCTTCCATTGCACGCCGATTCTTTACCATCTGAGCCACCGGGGATAAGAATATGTATAACTAAATAACTTGGCTGCACACTTGAAAGTAACACAACGGTATAAATCAACTATGCTCCAAAATAAAAAAAAAATTGAAAAAATTTTCATTTAATTCGAATTCACTTGCATTTAAGTTTAGAGAACCCTGTGTGGCTTCCACATCAGACACCACTGACTGTGAACTAGGCAGTTGGGTGTGTGATAGACCAACATCAAAACAAAGCATGTGGGAGTAAAGGAGAGTGAGTCAAAGTCATCACAGGTAAGGTTTTTGCATTTTTCACACTCAACATACACACTCACCCACACACACACACCTGTGTGCTCCACTGGATGGACTGGCCCGATGCAGGAAGAGGAGGTTTGAAGGCTCCCAGATTGGCTCATATGTCTCCCTGGCATGCAGTGAAATCCTACTGCAGTTGAGCAGGGCTTACTCATCCCGGCTCATCCCCGATTCACCCTTGCACTTGGCCCTGCCTTCCTCCGGGTGCAAGGAGGCCATCACCAGTCCAAGCATATTGGCGTGGTCCCCTGAGTCACCAGGAAGCCGCAAATCCTCCCTGGGCAAGTTCCTTGAACTGAGCGGATATCCTGAACATGCTATAACCTGAAAAAGAGCATGTTTATCTTGCAACATAAAAACCCTCTGTTGGCCATTGAGTGCTTGTTAATCCAGGACTCTCTTTAAGCCTGACTCAGTAGGTGGTAAATAAAGAAATGAATTTACTCTCTCTTTTCCAGTAACGCATGCTGACTGCACATGTCTTGACTGGAGGTTGGCTTTTGCTTTTCCAAAGGGTATATTTCCAATGGTATGTTGATTTGTGTTTGTCAAAGAACCCCTTGCCTTGGATGACACAGGAGGTCACAGCCCAGTCAACATAGTTCTCTGTTTAGAGGAGCTGTATCTGAAAACATTGGCTTAGAAAGTTTCCATTTTGAAAAGTGGTGTCAGCAGGACAGTCTCAGCACATACCTGCAGACCTAGGAGGTGAAAATTAAACTCTCAAATATGCTTCTTTGGGGCTTCCCAGGTGGCACTAGTGATAACCTGCCTTCCAATGCAGGAAAATAAGAGACATGGGTTTGATTCTGGGGTTGGAAAGATCCCTTGGAGAAGGGAATGGCAACGTGCTCCAGTATTCTTGGATTATCTGGACTATCTCATGGACAAAGGAACCTGGTGGGCTACAGCCCGTGGGGTCGCAAAGAGTCAGACACCTGAGTGACTGAGCATGCATGCATGCCTGTTCAGCCAATGAAATGTGGTCTCCAGCCTGCCTGAGTGAGAAGAGGCTTTCTGATCCTACTAAACTCAATGCAAATATTTCAACAGCCTTTCAAGTATCTGTCTACATGTTCCTCTGTTGCGGGTTCAATCTGGGAATCTTATGTCACTGGGACACCTCAGCTGAATTGTCTGTAGGAAATCTGCCTCTTTTATGGCTGGTCTAAGTTATCCAAGAGATGTTTAATTTATTTAGTCAGAGGGGAAAAAAAAAAAACAACAATTCCAGGAGATGAAGCACTTATGTTTGGTTTTTAGTACTGTTGTGGAATAAAGTAATTGCTTAAATAAGCGATAAGGATATACTGTATAGCACAGGGAAATATCACCATTATTTCGTAATAACTTTAAATAAAAGAGATTCTAAAAAAAAAGATGACTCACGACGTTGTACACTTGAAACCAATATAATATTGCAAATTAACTTGCTGTTTTTCTGTTGCTAAGTCGTGTCTGACTCTTTGAGACCCTATGAACTTTCGCACTCCAGGTTTCCCCGTCCTTCACTATCTCCTGCAATTTGTTCAAACTCTCGTCTGTTGAGTTGGTGATGCCATTCAACCATCTCCTTCTGCTCTTGCCCTCAATCTTTCCCAACATCAGGGTCTACTGTACTTCAGTAAAAAATAAAATAATGTAATTGATATATGTCTTTAGTTTTATTCCACTGAATTTCTGGACCCTCTCAAACTGCTAAAATTCCTTGAATGATGCCCTGAAACAAACCTATATGTCTCTGGGATTTTGTTGCCAAGAATAGCATTTTGTTGTCAAGAATAGCATTTTGTCTTAGAAGAAAAATAATGGATTGATATAAATATTTTGGGAACAATTGGTTATCTATCTGAAAAAATTACCCATACCACAGGCAAAAATAATCTAGATTGATTTCATGATATTCCTACAGGAAGCTTGGGGCTGGTGCACTGGGATGACCCAGAGGGATGGTATGGGGAGGGAAGTAGGAGGGGGGTTCAGGATTGGGAACATGTGTACATCTGTGGCAGATGCATGTTGATGTACACATGTATACAATACAATATTGTAAAGTGAAAAAAAATAATAATAAAAATTAAAAAAAGAAAAATAAGTAAGCAGACAACAATAACAATTCTAGAAACTAATATTCTTTTAGAAGGAATAGTTTTGCTTTAAAAATTCTAGAAGGACTATTTTTGCTTTAAGTACTTTAAATACTAAGAAGGCCTTCTTAATAAAAATTTAAAAACCGAGAGGCGGAGCCATGGTGGACCCGTTTAGGGAGCGCACCGCCCGGCTGCTGATGGACTACCTGGAGTTCTGCGCCCGGGAGCCCGGCAATAAAAAAAAAAAAAAAAAAAAATTTAAAAACCAAATTTCATAAAGAAAAGACAGAAAGATTTTACCACACAGAAACTCAAAACTTTTAGATGACAAAAACATCATAAATAAAAGGCAAATTACTGGGATTTTTTTTTACTAGCAACAAAAAGCATAGACAAAATATTAATACTCAGAGCAAAGAATTCTTATAGATTAATAAGAAAAAGACAAATAGCTGAATAAAAAATGTGAACACCATGGGCAGACAATTCACAGCTGGTGGACTACAAAGTGCCAATAAATGGCTGAAAAAATGTTCAACCTTGATAAGAAACAAATGGAACTGAGCATAAAAGCTCATTTTACTTGCATAATATTTTAAAACGATGTATAGCACTGGGAAGGATGGGTGTTCTTGTGCTGCTGTGGGAATCTGAATTGGTATAACCTATTTGGATGGAAAGTCGGCTTTATCTATTAAGATTCTAAATGTATTTGCCCTTTTCCCCAGTGATTCCCTGCTAGTAATTTATCCTACAGAAATACTTGCATGTATGAACAGATATATGTATAAGGTTACTCACTGAGGTGGAAAATTTGTACCAAGAAAAATGTTATGAGTAGGACGACGGTGTAATAAATTAAGGTGCATATAGAAATGACAGAAAGAGGTTTTCTGCCTCTTTTCACTTGAGGCTCTCTCTCATTTCTTTCTACCTTATGCTTCCTCTCTTAATCCCTGGGATACTCATGAAAAAGTATGACTTTATTCTAGTATAGGTCAATAAGCATTGTGTATATAAATATCAACAATTTAAAAAATATAATCGAATTTATTTTTAATTTATGCATGTAAAGGCTTTAAGCTGGGAACCAGGTTAAGGGAATGGCCATCATTAGTATAAGCCAAGGCAGGGTAATTATACAGGTGCAGTGATTGAGTTCCCCAAGAATAATATATATATATATATTATTGGAGAAGGAAATGGCAATCCACTCCAGGACTATTGCCTGGAAAATCCCATAGACAGAGGAGCCTGGTAGGCTACAGCCCATGGGGTCGCAAAGATCGGACACGACTGAGTGACTTCACTCATATATATTATAATATATATAATAATATATAATATATGTAATATATAATAATAATATATTTTCCATACCAAGAGTCCAACTTAAGAAGAGGGAACTGAGAAAATCTGTAACCAATCAAGTTACAGCCTTAAATTTGACTTAGTCATTAGAACTAATTGTTAAGGATGAAAAGAGATTGTTTTGAATTGGAAAGGGGCTGAGTTAACATTAATTGTCAAGTAAGGAGAATTTTATTTTGGTTTGGGTTTGGCCCTTTGCAAAACTTGGGGTCTAGGGCTAGTTGAGCTTAGTTTTAGAAAAATAAAGTTATATTTCGGCATGCTCAGCATCTCCTGTCCAGGGCTGACTGTGATGCTAGGAAGAAATCTATGTCAGGACCACTTGGGTCCTTTCAGACAGTACACTGGCTCACCATGACGCTGAGCCTTCTCACATTCTCAGCCCAGGGTTCCTCCGGGTGGAGGCTGCTGGTCACAGTAGACAGGATCACGGGTAATGCAGAGACGTGATTCGCTGCACACATGTGGCCGTGAAGCTAGAGCAGGAAAGAGCAAGTCTCCTCTCGGCCACGTGTGTACGTGTGAAGTTGCTCAGTTTTGCCTGACTCTTTGCGACGCCATGGACTGTAGCCCTCCAGGCTCCTCTGTCCAGGGGATTTCCCAGACAAGAATACTGGAGTGGTTTGCCATTTCTTTCTCCAGGGGATTTTCCATACCCAGGGATCGAACCAGAGTCTGCTGAGTCTCCTGCATTGGCAGACGAGTTCCTTACTACTTGCGCCACCTGGGAAGCCCTGGCCATGTGTAAGCTCAAGTTAATAATTTTATATTATTGAAAATAAAAGTCTATAAAAAACATTGGTTTTTTTTTTTTTGCTTTGTGACCTCATCCTTGACATGATTTTCAGACTCCTCCGATGTAGGATCAGACATATAACAAGAGGCTCTGCTCTTCAGGGCCGGTTCTCTTATTCTCATGCAGGTCTCCCTTTTGTATTATTTTGTCCAAAGGTGAAGGTAATGATGTCTGAGGCACAGAGAAACCTTAAGGCTTCTTGATCAAAGTACCACTGTGTTGCAGGCACCCCACCTTTGCCAGGAGTTGCAATTCTGCAAATCATCTCATACTTCCGCAGCTATGTCTGTTTCTTTGCCCTGCACATCTATTTCTATTAATTCTATTTCTATTCTATTTCTATTAATATACCTTGACATATATCTTCCTTGCTTTTCAACAGATGCCCCTTTCTGAACAATCCTGCCAACTCACTACTGTCTTTTTACATTGTTACTAAAATTCTTTACTCTCAGGTTCAGGACAATGGAGAGACCAGTTTAGCTGATTGAGGGTAGCAACAAGGAATAAAGCTCTTGGAAGCAGTGGGATTCCCCGCCTCTGACAGGCTTGTTCTTCCCATGATCCTCTCCTTCCCTTCCTTGAGCTTATAGAAACAGCTGGCATGGGGCGATCTAAAGTCAGAACTGAAATAAAGCAAATGGAGAGATGACATTTTACAGTCAAGGTGCTTTATGGGATCATGCGACTGTAAGAATCAATCCTGGGAAGGACTTCCAAGTTTACCTGGCCCAGTTCTCACCTTTTCATTTGAATAAATTAAATGACTTAAGTGACCTCCTCAATATCACCCACCTAGATTTGAAACTCAAGTGAAATTCACTGAACTCACTTCCAGAAAGTTCTAATAAGATATGTGTAGCCGTCTCTGCAATCAACAATAAAATGAGCCTCTGAACTGGAATTTGAAATGAAGGTAGGGCATTGGGCTTCTTTGCAAACTATTCTCTTTATGCCAAGTAATAAAATTAACCTATGCAAAATAGTAGTGTTGCTTTAATTTCATAAGCTGATTGATGGTTATCCAACCAAGCATTTTGGTGTAAATACTCATTTAACATTCATGACAACTTTGTGAAGTCTGATTTATTATTCTGATTTTGCAGTTTAATTACTATAGGTGCACAGAGGTTAACTGCCTTTCACATTAACATTGCCTGCTGGTTGTTAAAACAAGGCCTCCAATATGAGTTACGTCACTCTGAGAATAGCCCCAGTCCAAGCCCAAACAGTAAAGGCACATCTAATTGGTACCAAAGATGTACTGCCTAATGTTTCCAGAGGAATCAAATCAGGGATCCCTTTTCCTGTTCTGGTGAGCCTCATTTCAGTGGCCACCAGCCCTTGTTATTAGTGTGATCCCAGTTATTAAGGAGACCTGAGAGAATCATGATACATCATGCTTTACTTAACATTTATATCTTCAAATGTCAAAAATGGCAATAGAAGCTGAAAATGAAGCCGTACTATATTTGTATAATTTTTCAAAAATAAAAGAACCCCTCTAACTGGCATTTTTATTTATAGTGCGTGAATGCATGGTAAGTTGCTTCAGTCATGTCCAACCCTTTGTAACCCTATGGACTGTTGCCCACCAGGCTCCTCTGTCCATGGTCTCCAGGCAAGAATACTGGAGTGAGTTGCCATTCCCTTCTCCAGGGAATCTTCCCAATCCAGGGATCGAACCTTCGTCTCTTATGTCTTCTGCATTGGCAGGCGGGTTCTCCACCACTAGCACCACCTGGGAAGACTTTCTTTATGTAATTACACTTAAATCAAGATTGTCATTTCATCAATTACAGAACTGATCATGCTCAGAGTAAGAGAAAATGTAAATAAAAAAAATTATTTTCTAATTTCTATCTAATTTATCTATCTATTATTATTTAATAATAATTTAAGCAATTGACCAGATTTCAGGGAGGGTGGTACTGATGGCTCCTTACCTAGCAGCCAGCAGTAACTAACTGTCTCCTTTTTTTCCTCTTGGGATATGTCTATAATCTATCTTCTCGTGCTGGAATGATTCAATTTCACACATATTTTTGTCCATGATGCGTCCATAGGCAGTTGATAATGACAACCATTTATAGCATTTCATTTAACTTTCTTCCAAGTTTCAATTTCTCTGCTTAGATAACTTTTTTCATTAGTGCCCTTAACATGTTAATAATAGCTATTTTAAATTATCTGATAATTCCAGTATCCATTATATATGTATCTTGTTCTGATGCTTGCTTTGTCTCTTCAGATTGTCTCTTTTCTTTCTCTGGCGTCTCTTTTTTTTTTCTTTCTTGTATCAGGTAGTAAAAAAGAGGTATATAAGCCTTTGTCATAATATATATAAGCCTTATATCAATATATATAAGCCTTTATATATATATAAATATGTATAAGCCTTTGTTTATATTAATCTACTATATATGTAAATATATTTACATATATGTATATATGTAAATATAAACATATATATATATATATATGTGTGTGTAAATATATATGTCTTTGTAAATATATATAAATATATAAGCCTTTATATATATAAATATGTATAAGCCTTTGTTTAATCTACTATATATGTAAATATATTTACATATATGAATATATATACATATATGTGAATATATACATATATATGTAAATATATACAAGCCTTTGTAAATATATATAAGCCTGTAAATATATATATATATATATAAAAATATATATAATCCTTTGCTGCTGCTGCTGCTAAGTCGCTTCAGTCGTGTCCGACTCTGTGCGACCCCATAGACGGCGGCCCACCAGGCTCCCCTGTCCCTGGGATTCTCCAGGCAAGAACACTGGAGTGGGTTGCCATTTCCTTCTCCAATGCATGAAAGGGAAAAGTGAAAGTGAAGTTGCTCAGTCGTGTCCGACTCTTTGCGACCCCATGGTCTGCAGCCCACCAGGCTCCTCTGTCCATGGGATTTTCCAGGCAAGAGTACTGGAGTGGGGTGCCATTGCCTTCTCCAATATAATCCTTTATATACATATATAAATATGTATAAGACTTTGTTTATATTAATCTACTATATATGTAAATATATATGTATATATACACACATATATGTAAATATATACATATATATGTAAATATATATAAGCCTTTGTAAATATATATAAGCCTGTAAATATATATATAAATATATATAAGCCTTTATATATATATAAATATGTATAAGCCTTTGTTTATATTAATCTACTATAATTTATACTGTACTATATACTATACTATTAATTTATATTAATATTAATCTAACTAGAGTTGGGTTGAGTTTCATGTTGCTCCTTGGTTTAGGTACCTTACATTCAAATTTCTCTTGTGTTTTTGCTTTGGTTAGCCCCTTGATTTGGGGTTTTTCTGTGTATGCTTGCAGTTCTTATAGACGTAATACAGTTATTACATGGGGACCCTGTCTATAGGGTGGTTAACTGAGACGAAACTGTAACAATAGAATACTGTAGTGGTGACTTCTCAACTATCAAACTACATACCCTCTCCCTCACCCTTTCTAAAACCATGTGATAGCTAATACGTAGGTAAATGTTCAAAATATTTTTGTTGGTTTCTTACTATCTTAAGGCATTTCCCATTTTAAATAAGAATAATCACCATATGTTATGGTGTTTACAACATATGGACAAGAAACACTGAGGACAAAAACAGCACAGAGAACAAGAGGCAATAAATAAAGTGTAAGAGTCTTGATTTTACATGAAGTGAGAGAATATGAATCCAAGGTAAAACATGATAGGTTAAAGATGCAAGTGTAATTGCTGAGTGACCACCAAACAAGCAAATGAAAACAAAGCTGAAAGCAAATAGAAGAAGTGGAATTGATTCATACATTCAGTCACAGAGCCTCACATACCAGAAGCAATGTGACAGCGTTGAAGGGAGGAACAGACAAACCCATCATTTTGCATGCCTATTTTAATCATCTTTCCCCAGTCGTGTGTCTATGGATTCCACACAATCCAAATCAAAATCTCAGCCAGTTTTATGTAGAATTGATAAGTTAATTTAAAAATTTATGAACATAAAAAGAGGCTCGAATAGTCAAAATAATCTCCAAAAGAAGAAAGTTGAGGGTTTACACTATCAATTTTTAAAACTTTAAAAATTTATATTAATCAAGCTATGTAGTATTGACAAAAGGATAGACAAATAGATCAATGGAACAGAAATAGAGATATATTCATACAATCAAAAATTTTTTTGACAATAATGGCAATGTGGCTAATGAAAATCAGCAAAAGAAAACCCTTTCAACAAATGGTGCTGTAACAACTAGATACATGAGGGTACACTAAGTTGCTTTGGTCGTGTCTGACTCTTTGCAACCCCATGGACTGTAGCCCACCAGGCCCCTCTGTCCATGGGATTCTCCAAGCACGCATACTGGAGTGGGTTGCCAAGCCCTCCTCCAGGGCATCTTCCCCACCCAGAGATTGAACCTGTGCCTCTTGCTTGGCAGATGGATTCTTTACCACTGAACCACCTGCGAAGCCTTTCTTATAGCATAGATAAATATTAATATGGGATGGATCATAGACTGAAAGATTAAAATTTAATGCTACAAAGTTTCTGGGAGAAAACATAGTACAATATCTTTACCACCTCCAAGCGAGCAAAATCTTCTGAGAAACCAAAGAAAGTGAAAGTGAAGTCGCTCAGTTGTGTCCAACTCTTTGCAACCCCATGGACTGCAGCCCACCAGGCTCTTCTGTCATGGGATTTTCCAGGCAAGGAAACTGGAGTGGATCACCATTTCCGTCTCCAGGAGATCTTCCCGACCCAGGGATTGAACCCGGGTCTCCCTTGTTGTAGGCAGACACTTTATCGTCTGAGCCACCAGGGAAGTCCAAAACCGAGAGCACCAACAGTAATCATTTTAATTGACAAATTGGAATTTATCCACATTAAAACCTTTTGCTTATCAAAAGACATCACAAGAAAGTGAACTGGCGAGCCACAGTTCAGAAGAGCTTCTTCATAGTGCATAATTGACAAAGGGTTTGTCTCTTATTTGCAAATAAACTTACAACTCAATAATAAATATAAATAACCTAATTTAAAACGGATAAAAGGCTTGAAAAGAGGACATGATGAAAGACTGAAAAGCTTGTGAAAAAGCGCTTAACGTCTAATCAGGGAGATGCAAATTAAACCACAATAACATACTCTTATAGAACCACTAGAATGAGTAATGACTCAAATATGAACTATTGATGAGGTTTTAGAGATAACTTTCACATAGTGCTGGAGAGCATAAAAACTTGTACTATTACTTGGAATATTTTTGATCTCATATTAATATTAATATAATTTTATGGGAAATACAGTTTCCCACAAAGTTAAACCTTATGAGCTAATAATTCCATCACTAGGTACTTATCTAAGGGAAATAAAACCATATATAATTTCCAAAGACTATGTGCTAGAGTAATTATAGAAGTTTTATTCATAATATTCTTACATGGGAAAAAAATCAAATCATTTTCAACAGTGTAATGGATAAATAATTGTCAGATATTCCCTGGAGTAGTGCTTAGCACTTTAACAAGTTAAGGATAGAACAGCATGGATGAATCTGAAACTATAATGCTGAATGAGAGAAGAAAGATACAAAAGAATGTATACTGTATGATTCCATTTATAAATACTAGAAATACCAATAGTAGTCTGTTGTCATAGAAATCAGAGCAGAAATTGCTTGTGGGAGTTTGAGACAAGCACAAGGAAACTTTCTGGGGTGAAAGAAATATCCTATTTCTTAATATGTCTGTAGGTTACTGTGATGTATGTATTTTTCAGGCTACACACTTCTGGTCTGTACATTTCATATAAGGTAAGTTTTATCTCCATTAAAATAGAAAAATGAAAAGCAAAATGAAGGTAGGCAAGATTGCAGACATTTGTAAATTCACTTTAATTCTTGTAGCTGAGTTTGATTCCAGATTTTTTTGCCATAGAATCTTCTTGTTAAAAAATAAAAGAAAAACTGTGGATCAACATACGAAAAGGATTTATCATATATGGGAAATTGGCCAAGAATGATCAATTCTAGGACATAGTCTAGTAAAAAAATGTTACTGTTTTGAGGCACAATAACATCATTTCTATGGCCTCCCAGATAGCACTAGTGGTAAAGAGCCCATCTGCCAGTAAAGGAGACATAAGATATGTGGGTTTGATCCCTGGGCTGGGAATATCCCCTGGAGGAGGGCATGGCAACCCACTCCAGTATTCTTGCCTAGAGAATCCCATGCACAGAGGAGCCTGACAGGCCACAGTCCATGGATCACAAAGAGTCGGACATGACTGAAGTGACTGAGCACCAAAATAAAAACTGCTTCCTATGAAGGAAAAAGAAAAATATTGGCATCAGGTAATATTTTGTAATAACATTTGACTTGAACAAACAGAAAGATGTCATACAGATGACAATTCTCCCGATGTTAATATGCAAATTTAATATAAAATTAATAAAAATGCCAAGATGTCTTTTTTGCTGTTGTTGTTGGTAAATATGATAACAAAGTTCACAGGGGAAAATAATTAAGAAAAAATAGCCAGAAAAAAAAAAAAAAAACTAAGAGAGCAGCCTAATGCTGGGGAGATGTTAGCCTGATAAAATAGTGTCATTTAGTAAAAAGCTTCTTGAATTATGTTGTGTGGGTTTGACATCAAAATGGATAGACGAATAAGATGTTATAGGAAGTCCAGAAATAGTCCAAGTTCATATGAAACGTTGGCATTTGGTAAATGTGGCACCTCAGGTCTCTGGAGAGCATTGACTGTTCAATAAATGGCATTGCGGCAACCTAGAAGCTAAGGAAAAAGATAAAATTTGACCCCAAACCCCAAGTGAACCTGAGAACTGCATACAAAAATATTATAACAGAGATGTGAGGAGAGCCTTTTTAAACAGATCTCAAAATTCAAAAGCAATAAAGTAATCACTGATAAATCTGGTTACATAAAACATTTGAATGGCACCAAAATCATAAACAAAATGTTTCCCTGATCTGTAAATTTTTTTTAATTAAAATGAATTATGGGATGCTGGTAATACTCTACTTCTAGATCTAGATAATGCTGTGTGTGCATTCAGTTTGTGAAAATTCATCGAGTTATATGCTTAAAACATGCATTTTTCTGATAACTGGGCAAAAGACATGAAACATGAGTTCTTTGCATTGGTTTTGTAATGATGAATTTATTATGTTGGATGCTTAGTTCATTAATTTCCAACCTGCTTTTCACTCTTGTTCAAGAAGTAATGACTATAGATTCCTTATTTTATACTGCCTGAGTTATATGTTACATTTTGAAATGTAGTATTTCTGTTACTATTTAATCAAATATTCCCCATTGCATTGTCATTTCTTCCTTAACCCATGAATTATTTGAAATTGTATTCTTTATTTTTTATGGATGTATTTGTCTAGTTACCTTCTTTTTGTTGATTTTAACTTACTTGAATTGTAGTTAGAGAATTTTGTCTATATGGCATCTTAGGAAAATCTTTTGAGAGGTATAGTTTGAAACATGGTCATTTCTTATTAACCATCAATTTATACTTAATACAATATTTATTCTTCAACGGCTGGGCGCCTTGTGCTTTATATTTCTATCAGTTGTGTTGCTTTCATCTTCACTGATTTTTGGGGTCTGATAAATCAAGTGATTATTTATGTATGTATGCTATTCTTCTTTTTAAAATTTTATTTTATTGTAAAGAGAATACTTTTTTAATAGTCAAATAGTTTACTGTTTATACACTTTTATTTATTTTTAATTGGAGTATAATTGCTTTACAATGTTGTGTTAGTTTCTGTGATACAACAGTGAATCAACTGTATGTATACATATATCCCCTCCCTCCCACCCTCCCCTCATCCCACCCTCCCCCCATCCCACCCCACTAGGTCATCACAGAGCACCAAACTGAGCTCCCTGTGCTATAGGGAGCTTTATAGCAGCTTTCCACTAGCTATCTATTTTATATGTGATAGTGTAATGAGGATTCTTAACTTGAAATATACACTTTTAACAAATTTTTAAGTGTACAATACAGCAATATTAACTAAAGTTACAATTTTGTATTTTGGTCTTTACAGCTTATTCTTTTTGCTTAACTGAAACTTTGTGCCCATTGATAAGTATCTCCCCATTCTCCTCCCCTTTCACTCCCAGGCCTGGACAAACCCCATTCCAATCTGTATGAGCTTCACCATTTTAGAAACGTCATATCAATGGAATGCTTCTGTGATCGGTTTATTTCATTTAACAAAGAATCCTCAGAGATTGTCTATGTTTATACATAATACATAATTTCCTTCTTTTGTAAAGATAAACAGTATCGCACTGTGTGTGTGTGTGTGATCCACTCATCTGTCCATGGATAGCTGGGTTGTGTCCTCACCTGTGGGGCGGTGGTGGTTTAAGTTGCTAAGTTGTGTCTGACTCCCGTGATGGACTCCTCTGTCCATGGGATTTCCAGGCAAGAATTCTGGAGTGGGTTGCCATTTCCTTCTGCATGTATTGTGGATAGTGCTGCAATGATCCTGGGAGAGCTGATTTCTTTTGGATAGATACTCAGAAGTAGGATTGCTGAATCATATGGTAGCTTTATTTTCAACTTTTGAGGTATCTCCAGACCGTTTTCTATAGTGGCTACACCATTTTTCATTCTCAACAACAGTATACAAATGTTCCAGTTTCTCCACATCCTTATCAGTAATTATTGTGTTTTTTGTTTTTTTTTGGGTTTTTTTTGATAATAGCCATCATGACAAGTATTAGGTTATGTCATTGTGGGTTTTTTTTTTAAAAGACTATTTATTTATTTGGCCTCTCTGGACAGCATCCAGGATCTTAATTTGTCAACCAGGGATTGAATCCACACCTCCTACAGTGAAAGAGCAGAGTTTTAACCACTGGGTCACAAGGGCAGTCCCTTATGGTGGTTTTGATTATATTTTTCTAGTATGCTGACGGATGTATCAGTTCTCTGTGCAGATCCATTGATTTTGGTTTTCTATATTTGAGGCTAAGTTAATGTTGTCTTTCTTAGAGGATTTGTTTAAACATTTTGGAAACCATCTGGGTCATATTTTATAGTCTCATGTTTATTTTTATTTTCTAAAAATATTTTCAATTCTTTATTTCTTGAAACACATTAAGTATACAAATTTTATCTTCTGTGTATGATAATTATAATACCTTAGGTCATTCTTTATGCTGTTATTTTTATTCTTTATGTACTCTTATTTATTTTTCAGAAGGCATTCTTTTTTTTTTTTTTTTAAGAGAAGTGTGTTTTCTTTCTTGCAGATATGTGAAACAATAACTGCCAAGACAGTTTTAATATATAGTCTTGGCTGGAGGTGTTCTGGACACATATGATGTGACTCTGCTCTCAAATTCTCATAAAGCCCAGCTTACAGGGGAACTCATCCCCTCTCTGCCCAACAGAGTTTGGCAAATTTCTTGCTCTGCCTTTTTGCATTACGAATTTTTTCTCTCCTTCACCTAAACACTGAAAGAACAGGCCTTTGGGGTTCTAATTTTAGGTAGACACTTTTTAGTTGATTGTTAATTTTTGGATAAACTTGGGTTTCTTTCCCTGTTCTCCATATTGCATATAAATATGGAAGTAAAAACTATGGTTCATCAAGATGAATGAATGCAGGATAAAAACTAAATTCAGAGATTCCTTGCCTTTTTCAGATCAGATCAGATCAGTCGCTCAGTCATGTCCGACTCTTTGCGACCCCATGAATCGCAGCACGCCAGGCCTCCCTGTCCATCACCAACTCCCAGAGTTCACCCAGACTCACGTCCATTGAGTCAGTGATGCCATCCAGCCATCTCATCCTCTGTCGCCCCCTTCTCCTCCTGCCCCCAATCCCTCCCAGCATCAGAGTCTTTTCCAATGAGTCAACTCTTCGCATGAGGTGGCCAAAGTACTGGAGTTTCAGCTTTAGCATCATTCCTTCCAAAGAAGTCCCAGGGCTGATCTCCTTCAGAATGGACTGGTTGGATCTCTTCGCAGTCCAAGGGACTCTCAAGAGTCTTCTCAGATTTCTGCTTTCACTAACTGGACTTTCCTGGTGGCTTAGATGGTAGAATCTGCCTGCCACTTCAGTTCAGTTCAGTTCAGTTCAGTCGCTCAGTCACATCCGACTCTTCGCTACCCCATGAACCGCAGCATGCCAGGCCGCCCTGTCCTTCACCAACTCCCGGAGTCCACCCAAACCCATGTCCATTGAATTGGTGATGCCATCCAACCATCTCATCTTCTGTCATCCCCTTCTCCTCCTGCCCTCAATCTTTCCCAACATCAGAGTCTTTTCAAATGAGTCAGCTCTTCGCATCAGGTGGCCAAAGTGTTGGAGTTTCAGCCTCAACATCAGTCCTTCCAATGAACACCCAGGACTGATCTCCTTTAGGATGGACTGGTTGGATCTCCTTGCAGTCCAAGGGACTCTCAAGAGTGTTCTCCAACATTACAGTTCAAAAGCATAAACTAGGCATATATATATATGGCTTCCCTGGTGGTTCTGCAGTAAAAAAATCTGCCTGCCAATGAAGGAAATGGATTCAGTCCCTGTGTCGGGAAGATCCCCTGAAGAAGGAAATGGCAACCGATTCCAGTACTCTTACCTGGGAAACTCCATGGACAGAGGAACCTGGCAGGCTACAGTCCAAGGGGTCTAAGGAGTCAGATATGACTTAGTGATTGAACAACAGCAACAATATATACATATACCTGTATGTCTCCACATTTTTGGTTATTTTTCCATCATGAGTTTTTTTTTTTTTTTTTTTTTTAAGACTATCTAAGCTATCATTCTGTCAGGAAGACCATGTCTTACTTTGAGTCATATGTCAAATTTTAATATATATATGCATTCACTTTAATAATATCTATTTTTTCCTGATTTAATTTATCCATCCCTTATATTTAACCATCATACTTTGTGGTAAGAATTAATATCAGTTTATCTGATTCCAATACTTTGTATCTCTCCTATAAAATTATCTTAGTTATATTTAGCCTTTGCTGTTTCATGTCAATTTTAGGGTCACCTTGTCAAGTTCATAGCAGTTTTCTTGCTATTTGATTAGTGGTGTTTAATAAGGTTATCAAGTTTTCTATATTAATTTTATTCACTGGAATTGGTTCTATTATTTTGCCATTAGATATATAAATAATCAAAAAGCTCTAAATAAGGAGAGTAAATATCAGTCTTTGTAAAGTTTTATTTTACTATATTAACTAGTACAAATATCTGCTAGTATTTGTATTCATGATGGATTCTGAGTTTAGACTCAGATATTTTCATTTCCTGGATCTTGTACCAAATGTGAAAAGACAAAATACCTCAAATTAAAGGCCTTAATAGGCCTCTAGAAATTATTGAACACTTGAAAAAAAAGAGGATATCCTACTCTTGCTCCTCAGAATTAAAGATAATTCTCAAGCTTGCTCTTTGAGTTTGATGATATCTGTAGGTTTTTTGATAGGAATGCATAATTGAACTGCTTTTGAAATTTTATTTTTTTCTCTGTTTTAAGAGGTTTTACTATAGATTCTTAGCTTTGATTGTCTTTGAATTCATCTTGCTTTGCTTTTTACAATTTCATGAACCTATGGTTTGATATCTCATGTCTGTTTTAGAAATCTCTTCAGTTCAGTTCAGTTCAGTTGCTCAGTTGTGTCCGACTCTTTGCAACCCCATGAATCGCAGCACGCCTGTTACCTATTCAAATACTATTTCATTATCTTTCAGCCTTCTGATTCTTTACTTCCATGCACATTAGAACTTTTCACTGAGTCCCATATATTTTAAAATATTCTTTTATGAATTTTCCATCTTTTCTCTCTCTGTGTCCCAATATAATTTATCTACTGGCAAATCTTCCAATTCATTATTTCTCTATTCTGCTGCTAAATCCTTCTTCTGAGCTCTTAATTTCAGTAAATTATTTTCTCAATTCTGAAGTTTCTTTTGATTCTTTTTAATAGATTCCAGTATTCTGGTAAGAGGTGCATCTGTTTCTCTATTTTGTTCATTAAATTTTTAAAAAATATGCTTGTCTGATATTATAATAGCTACATCACTTGCGAGTTTATTTCTCTTGTCTAGTTATGGTCATTTGCTCATGTTCATGCTTAGTAATTTTTCATTGAATGTTGGCCAATGCTTATGAACTATTTTAGAGGCCTTGGGTGAGGTTATCTTTCTATATAGAGGATTTAATATCTTTCTTTTGGGCAGTCAGAGTACTAGACCATTATAAACTAATTGAAGCTGAGCTTCAGGCCTCGTTTGACCTGGTCTATTTTGGGTTTGACCCTAAGTCTTGGGTGATGCACTGAGATTTCATTTTTACTTTGTTTCAGACTTGGTGGAAGTTGATAAGCTAGTATTAGAATGATAGTTTACTAATTCTCCTTAGAAATACAAAATCTGATTTTACTTGGGTTGATTGTGGTCTCTGAGTCTATGGTTCATAATTATTTATAGATTTCTGTAACTTTGTGGGCCATATACAAACAAACAAACAAGACAACATTGGAGGTCCATAATGACCATGAATATGCATTAACAGTGTAATAATTTTGATGGTAAGGAACCAACCTGACCATTACTTCTTATACTCAGATTCACTATTTTTTTTCCTTTTTGGCTAGTGGAAATGTTCATTAAGTAGCTGAGTGTGACATTACAATGAAATAAATAATTGAATATGACAAAGTTTTGGGGCAACATGGATGTCTGATTGAATTTTCCTCTGACAAATTTAGGAGGTTCTCATTTGATTCACAGCAACACTTTTCTGAAGTTACTGGGTCATTTTTGATTCTCAGAGAGAGCTTCTAATGAAGGTCCTATTCAGTATTTCTCAGGGGCGTATAATCTCGATGTTATCCTTTACCAGCCGGATATCCAGAGGGATATAAAGTATACTTGTATTTACCGTTTTGTTTGTTTCCTATAAGTTTTAATGGTTTGCCACAGGCCTGATCTAGATAATCTTTTTGAGCCATGAAATTGCTGTTGTGTTTCTCCTGTAATATGAATAATTTGACTCCAGGCATGCATGCAGTCTGGTTATGGTTAATTTCAGAGTCTGATTAGTGAAGACCCTCTGCCCTTTTGTTGCATAGAGTTTCTTCTCATGAATTCTCAGACACTTGTTTCACAAAACTTCCGAGAGTAAGGACAAACCTCCAGCCAGATGGCTGAAGAGTAATAACAGAGGACGTTAGATGATAGACACCAACATGCATTCTGGGGAAACAGCTATGGCTGGGCTGGTGGGTTAGGGTGGTGAGATATTTAGAAAGCAAAATATGTCAAAATCCTGATTTTAACCAGCTGCTCACCAAATCCAGATGGATGGAAAGAGTTCAATTACCCCCTTGTCTTCTGTGATAAACAATACCTTATTATAAATTAACGTTTATTCTGAAATGTGCATAACAGCTGTGGGTTGGCTGCAATAGTGATAAGCATACCAAAAAAATAAAAATAAAAACCCAGCCTAATGTGAGGCATTCAAAGCAGAGGGAGTTGTCGGACTCCGTGAACTGGAGACAGTTCACTTTGGCTGTGTCTTGTCAGCTGCCTGGTTGTTTTGTCTCCTTGCCTTTTCAGAATCTGTTGCTAAATCCTTGTGTCTATAGGGAGATTTTTCCTGTTACCATTAGCTTACAATAATCTTCCTCCTCAGGACACTGGATTCACTCTGTTTTGGAGAATATAGTTTGCAACAAGCTGTAAGGGGGAAACACACTTTTTTCTCCATGAGCTATAATCTTTTCTTTTGTTAATTTCCAAACTCCTTCACTATTTGTACTTGAAAAACCAGTCATACGAGCAGATGAGTTAAAGCATGTTTTCTTGTTCTTGGAAAAACAAACTTACCTATTATGGTATGCATTATATATATAGATATATCTATATATATCTATATATATCTATATCTTTTCAATTTCTAAAGGTAAGCTTCTGAGTTGAGACCTTGTTGGGAAGAAGTTGCCGTTGTAATTCTTATTCCAAATTTACATGAACCACATAGAGAATAGAGTTATCCTCTTTTTGTAACTGGAATATAGTTGTTTTACAATTTGTGTTAGTTTCTGCTGTATAGCAAGGTGAATCAACTATATACATACATGTGCATGTATATGCTAAGTCGCTTCAGTTGTGTCCAACTCTTTGTGACCCTATGGACTGTATCCCACCAGCCTCCTCTGTTCATGGGATTCTCCAGGCAAAAATACTGGAGTGGGTTGCCATGGCCTCTTCCAGGGGATCTTCTCAATCCAGGGATTGAACCCGCATCTCTTATATATCCTGCTTTGGCAGGCAGATTTTTTATCACCAGCGCCACCCAGGAAGCCCATACATATACGTATATCCCCCCCTTTTTTGAATTTCCTTTTGAAATCACTTTCCACTTGGATCTGTCTGGGATAAATGGACTTGATATAGAGAGCCAAGAACACTGGATGACTTTCAGATGCACTGCATGACTTTCCCAAGACAATTGCATTGGCTAGATAGAACCCATGGATTCCTTCTTTTATGGGTTCCAAGCCCAAAATCATTGCTTGTTTGCTTTTAGTTCTTTAAGCTCTTTTAGCTCTTTAACTCCAGAGGAACTACAAATGAGAAACCCAATCCTTGCAATGGCTCTGAAAACGGTCACCATGGCCATTTTGCTTTTAAAATAAATAGATGTCCTTTCCCCATTCTACGGCGGGATTAAGTTGTCCTAGGTTTAGGGAAAGAATTTCTGCAGGGCAAAGACTTTTAGCTTCTTTTGTTGGTTTACCTACCCAATGAGAATCAGTGTATGCATTCTCATCCTTCTGCCTCCAAAATACATATTTAGCAAATGATGTGGAGAAGGCAATGGCACCCCAGTCCAGTACTCTTGCCTGGAAAATCCCATGGATGAAGGAGCCTGGTGGGCTGCAGTCCATGGGGTTGCTGGGAGTCAGACATGACTGAGCAACTTTCACTTTCACTTTTCACTTTCATGCATTGGAGAAGGAAATGGCAACCCACTCCAGTGTTCTTGCCTGGAGAATCCCAGGGACGGGGGAGCCTGGTGGGCTGCCGTCTATGGGGTCGCACAGACTCGGACACGACTGAATCGACTTAGCAGTATGCAGGGGTTGTGAATCCTCCTGATAGTTCACGTGCACCAAGTAAAGAATCCCTTCTTCAGAGATATATGGAGTGGATGTTCAAAGCCCAGGCTTGGGAGCTAGACAGACATGATTTTGAAACTCAGTCTGCCACTTAATAACTGTGGGAATTTAGACAAAATACTTGAAGTCATAGTGCATCGATGTTCCCATCTATAAAATGAATATTATAGTACACATCTAATGGATTAGTTATGGTGGATATTGAAATGCTATATCAACCATGAGAAATGAAAACAGAAAAATCGCAACTTGCAATCCTGTTCTACAACTTGTAAAATGTACAATGAAATGCAACAAAACTATCAAAACTCAACTTGTTCAAATCCTGGCTCCCCCAGATGAACATGTTCTGAGATTAGACCATAAAAATACCGCTTTACTAGTAACTCTGCCTGGACCCACGTGTCCCAAAGAGAAGACCACTGGACTGTTTCAGCAATTCACCTATTTATATATTTTGATCAGTCATTGCCAAGGTCTTGATTAATAGCTGTCCCCAAATCAGTATATAACTCCTTTTCCTTAATTCCCTATTTTGAGACACTACGATGCTTTATATGATTAGTGGGTTTCTTTAGTGGTCTTTGTCTGTGGGCTGCAATAACTGCCAAGAGCCCCTCCAGTGCAGAAATTGCCCTCTTTTCCTCCCTTTTGTAGTATCATTCTTCCAAGTTCAGTTTCAACTTCAGGAAAAGAAGTGTTCCCCCAAAGTGAGTCAACTTTGTTTATTATTCTCACTGTTATGTCCATTTTCAGATAAGAAAGAAAAAACAGAGCAAGACTGAGTGTGAGGCTATTGAACAGTGGGTTATTAGGCATCCTTTTCTGTGAATTGGTCATATATCTTCCCCATTTCCCTTGAGCTGTTGGTCTTCTTATTTCTAGAAACTTTTATACTTTAGGGAAAATTAATCCATTATCTATAATGAGTTACAAATATTATTGCCCAGTTTATCATTTGTATTTTGACTCATTTTATAGACTTTTGTTTCTTTTAGTTTGTCTTTCAAAAGACTGTACTATCATATAGATATACATATCAATCTTTTAATAGTTACTGCATTTTAAGTTGGAAAGACAAATTTCTTTCCCATGAAAGAGAAACATAAAGTTTGTTGGGAAAAATAGGCAAATAAAAATGTCTTCTTTTTTTGAAGAAGAGTCAACAGTGGAGATGAGCACTGTCAGATGTGAAAAACACTTTAAAGAAATGGCAATGGTATATGAAGGCTTCCCAAGTAGTACAGTGGTAAAGAATCTGCCTGCCAATGCAGTAGACCCAAGAGACGAGGGCTTGATCCCTGGGTCGGGAAGACCCCCTGGAGTAGGAAATGGCAACCTGCTTCAGTATTCTTGCCAGGAGAATCCCCATGGATAGAGGAACCTGGCAGGTCCATGGACTCACAAAGAATCAGACATGACTGAGCAACTGAGCACTGCATGATGGCACATGAAGTGATAGATGGATTAGAATAAAATAGAATAGAATGCAAACCAGAAAGCAAAAGACTCATAGGAATCTACTGTCCAACTCCAGTAGCATCTCAAACCACAGGAAAAAAAAAATACAAGCTGTGTAAAAAATGGAAGTATTGAAGCTGTCAAGTCACAATCAAAAAAAAAAAAAAGAGTGGAAAATTTAGATAAAATTTTAATGGGTAAATATTTAAAAATTTCATTAAAAATGAAAAAATAGAATCAGTTGCAATTCTAGGAGAAAAGAGAGGATAATTCTTTCATAAGTTTGATTTTTCTTCACCTGCCATACTGTATACACGTTAGTTGCCTTCCTCCCTAACATGATTCCGTTTATATGAAATGTCCAAACTTTATAAAGTATATAGATGCACGAAATGCTCTAGTGGTTACCTGGTGCTGGAGGTGGGAACAGGTGTTGATCAACTACAGTTGGGCATGAAGGATAGTTTGGGGGTGATGGAAACATTCTAAAACTAGAGCAGAAATATATTAAAATGACAGAATTGTACATTTAAAATGATGAATTTTGCAACATGAATGGACCCAGAGATTGTCATATCGAATGAAGCAAGTCAGACGAAAAAGAAAAATATCATATGATACAACTTAGATGTGGACTCTAAAAAAGAGGTACAAATGATCTTATCTACAAAACAGGAATAGAGTTAAGGATATAAAAGTATATATAAGGATCCTTTTATATCCTTATATATAAAAGTATATATAAGGATATAAAAGGTAAGGGAGGGGAGGAGGGATAAATTGGAAGACTGAGATCCATACATGACATGACATGACATGACGTGACATGGGTGTGCGTGCTCAGGCATGTCTGACTGTTTGCAACTCTTTGGACTGCAGCCCACCAGGCTCCTCTGTCCATGGGATTTCCCAGGCAAGAATACTGGAGTGAGTTGTCATTTCCTCCTCTAGGGGATGTTGCCAACCCAGGGACTGAAACTTTGTCTCCTATGTCTCCTGCATTGGCGGGCAGATTCTTTACCAGTGCAACACCTGGGAAGCTCTGGGACTGATATATAAATACTAATAAGGACCTACTGTATAGCACAGGGAACTCTGGTCAATGGTCTGTTGTGATCTAAATATGAAGGAAGCCAACTTTCATCAAGAGGCTTTTGAGTTCCTCTTCACTTTCTGCCATAAGGGTGGTGTCATCTGCATATCTGAGGTTATTGATATTTCTCCCGGCAATCTTTATTCCGGCTTGTGAATCTTGATTCACTGCTGGAACCCAGATTCAATTCCTGGTTGGGGAACTGAACTATATGGTATAGCCAAAAGAGTGGATATATGTATATGCACATCCGCTTCATTTTGATGTACATCAGAAACTAACACAACACAATTGTAAGTCAACTATTGTCCAATAAATAAAACAATAAAATGAGGAATTTTAGGGAATTCCAAGGTGGTCAAATGATTAGGACTTGGTGCTTTCACTGCTGGATCAGATCAGATCAGATCAGATCAGTCACTCAGTCGTGTCCAACTCTTTGCGACCCCATGAATCACAGCATGCCAGGCCTCCCTGTCCATCACCAACTCCCGGAGTTCACTCAGACTCACGTCCATCGAGTCAGTGATGCCATCCAGCCATCTCATCCTCTGTCGTCCCCTTCTCCTCCTGCCCCCAATCCCTCCCAGCATCAGAGTCTTTTCCAATGAGTCAACTCTTTTCATGAGGTGGCCAAAGTACTGGAGTTTCAGCTTCAGCATCATTCCTTCCAAAGAAATCCCAGGGCTGATCTCCTTCACAATGGACTGGTTGGATCTCCTTGCAGTTCCAGGGACTCTCAAGAGTCTTCTCCAACACCACAGTTCAAAAGCATCCATTCTTCGGTGCTCATCCTTCTTCACAGTCCAACTCTCACATCCATACATGACCACAGGAAAAACCATAGCCTTGACTAGGCAGACTTTTGTTGGCAAAGTAATGTCTCTGCTTTTCAAAATGCTATCTAGGTTGGTCATAACTTTCCTTCCAAGGAGTAAGCGTCTTTTAATTTCATGGCTGCAGTCACCATCTGCAGTGATTTTGGGGCCCAGAAAAATAAAGTCTGACACTGTTCCCACTGTTTCCCCATCTATTTCCCATGAAGTGATGGGACCGGATGCCATGATCTTCATTTTCTGAATGTTGAGCTTTAAGCCAACTTTTTCACTCTCCACTTTCACTTTCATCAAGAGGCTTTTTAGTTCCTCTTCACTTTCTGCCATAAGGGTGGTGTCATCTGCATATCTGAGGTTATTGATATTTCTCCCGGCAATCTTTATTCCGGCTTGTGAATCTTGATTCACTGCTGGAACCCAGATTCAATTCCTGGTTGGGGAACTGAACTATATGGTATAGCCAAAAAATTTAACAAATAAAATGATGGATTGTATGCTTTGCAAATTCCATTTCAATTAAGATGTTAAAATCAAGTATGGCTCAGTGGTAGACATCCCAGGGCAGGAGATGCCCAGAGGTACCCTCACACCAAGGTATTCATCAAATGGTCAAGTTTTCCCCAAGAATTGGATTTGAAAAGAATGGAGATAACTGATAAATAAAGAGGACATAACTAGAAGAAAGGGAAGGTGTATTTTTTTTTTAATCCAGAGGTCTAATTTCCTTCCACTTGTCATCTTACTTCCAGCAGGCCTTGACAACCTTTGTTGAAAACAGCATCCTAACTTGCTTCCACAGATGGTGACCAGCACAGCTTGTCTCATCGCAGAACAATAACCAACATCTTTTATTGACCTCAGTCCAGTTGTTGCTTCTCTTGCTTAATTGGCTTTACATGGAAGTGCTTCAACTGAAAGCATATCATTTTTTTTTTTTTACGGAATTATGCCAGAAAACAATTAATTTCAAATACACAGCTTTTGTATTTGATGCTGTCTGAGGCAACATTTATTTATGTTCCTGTCTGAGGGAGATAACACACCAGCTGAAGGAACAAACACGTGCAGACCTCTGGGAATAGCATTGTTTTTGGTCTGACTCTCTTCTTGGCTTTTTCATCATGCAGCTGTGGCCACTTTTGCAAAAGGGTAGCAATCAGCTGTACCCAGGCACTATGGGTCTTCTCTTTTTTAAAAATTTAATTCATTAGCTAGTTCATAATCTGAATGGAACCCTAACAACTGTGGAAATGTTCCCATGAAATCCTACATGCAAAGGGATTTTACTCCAATTCTATGGGGATTTTCATGCCCATGTCAAAACTGGCTTTGCAAAAAAAAAAAAAAAAAAAAAAACCAAAGAAACCATACAGTTTATTCTCTTTATGTCTCTCAGGAGTCTACTAATGTTTCGTTTTCCCCAATATATTTCTAAATCTATGTCTTATTATACTCTACTGGGAAAAGACCCTGCTCTTGGGAAAGATTGTGGGTAGAGGGAGAAGGGGGTGACAGAGGATGAGATGGTTGGAAGGCATCACTGACTCAATGGACATGAATTTGAGCAACTCTGGGAGATAGTGAAGGACAGGGCAGCCTGGTGTGCTGCCATTCACAGGGTTGCAAAGAGTCAGACATGACTGAGCGGCTGCAACAACAACTGGGATTCTGTAGCTGTCATTTAAATTCCTGAGGACATCTCATGAATTGCCCCAGAAGGACAAGACCCAGCATGATGGAGTCTGAGGCACTTGGGGCTATTTCTGCTTCTATCTGAGTGGTGACGTAGGTAGTCTCATGGAGCCACACCCTACATGAAGCATTGTCTTCTGCTGTCTCACTCTCCTGAGCTGCATATAATATTGTACACATGAAATTTATAGGATGTTATAAACCAAAGCTACTTCAATAAAAATACACTTTAAGAAACTGGAAGAAAGTTAAAGACTTATTCAATTCAGTGACTCATCTCTCAAGTATGCAGAATGGATAGCCTTACAGTTATTTCTGGATAGAACTGATTGACGCTCCTGTTCCTTTGGCCAAACTCTCCTCTCCTGGTTGTCTAGCTTTCAGTTTTCTCTTCTGCGTCTGAAAAGTCTGCTATTGATATTTGGCTGAAACAAGCCATGTAGCTTGTGTTAAAGAATCCTTTCTATTTCTCTAAGAAGGATGTGATGCTAGTAAAACTTGTCAAATCTGTTTGTTTGCCAGTGACATTCAGCAGGGGAAAAGGATACATCGATCATTCTTGATCTCTGGAGCACTCTAATCCCATTTGAACCAATTTATTTTGTTACCTGCTTTACTCTTCCTTCCTTCTCCCTTCCACCCTCCCTGCGTCCTTCCATCTCTCTCTTCCTCCTTCCCTTAGACAAACACTAAAAAATTTAAAAATTGCAAAGACATTGAAAAAATTGTCAAAAAATTTTAAAAAGAAAAAAGACACATCAGAAGACCTATATGTAAGCCAGTGCAGGCAAGTCTCACAGACTCTTATATTGTTAAAGTTGAACTGAAAATTTGGCTTCGCACTTTCTTGTGGTTAGAGCAAAAGAGAAGTACCTTCTGTTGTATTGGTTCCCTGGACCACACAAAGAACACATATCGGTTTCTCTAGAAAAGTAATAGTATTCTTGGCATTTGTTCTGAAAGCTACATATGTGGCTCTATGTAGTATAGGAGCCAGGCATCATGCAGTGTATAAGGCAATGGCTTTATAATAAAAGTGATCTTCTTTTTAATAACCTTGATTCTGTAGCCTTTTCTGGATATAAGTGTGTGACTTAGTAAAAGGAGTATTTGAAATCCTGGGCAGGTTCCTACAAACACATCTGCTTTCGATTGTCTGACTTAATCTACAGATGAAGCATGGAGTATATTGAGAAATGTATCGTTCATTGATTTTCAGACCATCAAGTGTATCAATTATCTTGGCGAAGTTTTTGATAAGAGTTGGGCAACAGACAGTTCGGAGATATGTCCTCTGACAAATACCATAATAATTTCTCTCCTCTCCAACCTGACTAATTTGTCAAGGAATCCAAGTAAGAAGCCTGAAATCAGAGAATTGCTAGGGAATTCTTGAATTGTTGAATGGAGAGAACTGAAACATCAAGGAAGAGTCAGATTCACCTTAGAAAATACGGGGAGATGATGAAACCTCTGGATGTCTTCAATGAACGCTGACCGCCTGTTTGACGAATGAAGTAGTCTAGCTATGCAGTGTGTTCATTCATCTTGTTGGAGGGAGATTGCTGTTTGCCATTTCAGACTCCAGGTGAATCATCTATATTCATTAAGCTTCCTAGGATGTTGGAGGGAATAGATAAATAATGCCTCCTTGCTTCACAAAGATCTGGTATCACACTTTCAATTTATCTGGAAATCCCAGGCTAATATCCACATTTCTTGTGATCTTCTGTAAGTGTTCAATATGGGGCCACCTAGCTTTTTTGCTGAGATCCGATTACTTAGCTTTCCATTGATAACTAATGTTGGCATTTGATTGAAGCAGTTCACTTGCAGAATATTACAATGTTAGCTTTAAGAAAGCTAAAAGTCTCCAAGTGTAGTCATGAGTTAAGTCTTGTATTCCTTTGTCTTTACAGTAAGCTTTTCTCAACAAATGGAAACTGCTCCTCAACTTCTTGGTGTTTAGTAGAAATCCTCTTATTCCCACCTCCTGAGCATGAAGTCAGGGGTATTTGGGATGGATTGCATGCCTGCGTGCTAAGTCACTTCAGTAGTGGCCGGCTCTTTATGATCCCATGGACTGTAGCCCACCAGGCTCCTTTGTCCATGGGATTCTCAGGCAAGAATACTAGAGTGGGTTGCCACGACCTCCTCCAGGGGATCTTCCTGACCCAGGGATCGAAACCGGGTCTCCTGTGGCTCCTGCGTTGCAGATGGATTCTTTACTGCTCAGCCACCTGGGAAGCCCTTGGGGCAGATTAGATGAGGAAGAATTTTGTCTAATGTATTAGCAGAGCAGGGAATGAGGATAAAATGAGGGGAAAACTTTTGAGAAATTAAAAAATTAAACTACATATGGTAAGCACACTTATGGTACTTGTCTTATAATAATAAATAACAAGGATTATGATAAAAAAAAAAAATCAGGCTTCCCTGATAGCTCAGTTGGTAAAGAATCCACCTGCAATACAGGAGACCCTGGTTCAATTCCTGGGGCAGGAAGATCCGCTGGAGAAGGGATTGGCTATCCACTCCAATATTCTTGGGCTTCCTTTGTGGTTCATCCGGAAAAGAATCTACCTGAAATGCAGGAGACCTGGTTTCTATCCCTGGGTTGGGAAGATCCCCTTGAGAAGTGAAAGGTTACCCACTCCAGTATTCTGGCCTGGAGAATTCCATGAACTGTATAGTTCATGGGGTCTCAAAGAGCTGGACACAACTGAGCGACTTTCACAATAAAAATAAGGGTGTTTGTGTTACCATAATTTTCTAAGCTATTAAAAAATAGTCAGATAATTGCTACCCTTGGGAGAGAACTGTGATTGGGAGAGTGGTGCTGGTAACATTCTGCTTCTTAATACAAAAATGGCTACACAATAGAGTATGACTTGTGGAAAACCATTAAGTTGTACACATATCTGTACTTTCTTGCATGGAATTGGGCTTCCATGGTGGCTCAGATGGTAAAGAATCTGCCTGCAATGTAGAAGACCTGGGCTCAATCTGTGGATTGGGGATCTTCCCAATCCTCCAGATCCCCTGGAGGAGGGCATGGCAACCCACTCCAGTATTCTTGTCTGGAGAATCCCATGAACAGATGAGGCTGGCAGGTTACATTCCATGGGGTTGCAAAGAGTGGGACACACCTGAGCGAATAAGTACAGCACGGAAATTAGTGCAATAAACAAAAATGTAAAAATAAAATGATAAAATCATTTTATTCTTTTAAAAATTAGTTTTTATTGGAGTATAGTTGCTTTACAATGTGTTAGTTTCTACAGTACAGCAAAACGAGCCTGCTATACAAATACATATATCCCCCCATTTTTGGATTTCCTTCCCATTCAAGTCACCACAGAGCACTGAGTAGAGTTCCCTGTGCTGTACAGTAGGTCCTCATTTGTCATCTATTTTATACATAGTATCAATAATGTATATGTGTCAATCTCAATCTCCCAGTTCATCCTAAACTCCCCTCCCCCAATCCCCTTGGTATCCATGCATTTGATCCTATGTCTGTGTCTCTTTTTCTGCCTTGCAAAAAAAGATCATCTATACCATTTTTTTATAGATTCCACACATATGTGTTAATACACGATATTGGTTTTTCTCTTTCCGATTTACTTAACTTAAAAAAGAACACCCCACCACAGATGAGGATATGGAGGTGTAAATGGAATTCCAGCGTGCCGGGAATCGAGCAGAAAGAATATCAGCAAAGATCACTGCCTTGTCGCGCACACCAACTGTCCCTGTTTGTTTGGGACTGAGCGTTTTCCTAGGATGCAAAGCATTCAGTGCCAAAATGCAGACAGCCCTGGGTAAACCGGAAGGGGTGGTCATCTTAGCTCTAATGTATGTATATTTGGGACTGTGCTGGACAGAGGAAGCTGTAAAATGCTTGCTGCTGATGCTGCAAGGAGGTTGCCCTGGCAACTGAACCTGATTTCATATCACTGATCACAGGTGGTGAACCAGTGAATGGTGTCTCTTCTATTACTTGAGGTCAATCCTTGCATTAAAGTTGCTTTGCACCCAAGGTGGGAATCCTGCCCAATCAAAGCCCCCCTTCTTATAAGTATAAAGTTGGATTGAAGTTCTGGAGAACTGCTGGTGCTCAGGGGGAGGCTAAAATAAAGATCTAGGAGTCCCTGAGGCCCAAAAGCTCTGGATGAGACTGCATCTCAGACCATCTCACATTCTGTATGTTTCCCGGCATCTCCCTCACTGAAGGGAAGTGAAATACTAAGGAAGTCGCTCGATACAGAAGTCATACAATAAAAATTTGTTTTTTAGTAAACGTTAGTGGAAAAAAAAACCCAAAACATTTCTGAATTTAATGTATTTTTCACCAGTTGTTCACAGGAACAAAAGCCTTCTATTCTGAACCAACAGTAAGGGATTTAATGAAAAGCTGTGTCAAATAGGGCTTATTTTTACCCTCTTGCTACTTCAAGTGTGAGCTGTGGAGCATCACAAGTGAGAAATGGAAATCCAGTGTTTTCCTTCATACTGCCTGGAAATCTGTGTTTTAGCAAGCTTCTTGGGTGATGTTGAGTGCATTTAAGGATTGAGAAGGACTATTCCAAACAACCAGACCAGTATGCGGTCTGTGTGTGCAGTTTTGGTTTACTTCAATACAAGTGTCCACTTAGTTGTGTTATAGAATAGATAACACTTGTCACTTGTAAGCGAAATCTTACTGTTTAGCAAGACTTCTCTTTTTACACACATCACTCCAGTACAATGTGTCTGAAAATGTAGTTCTTGGGCCTGTAGCATCAACAGGCCCTGGGAATCCATTAGAAAAGCAAATATTCTACTATATCCCAGACCTGCTGAATCAGAAATTCTGGGGCTGGAACCCAGCCAGACAACTGTGTTTTAACAAGCCTTCTAAATAATTCTGATGGCTTCTAAAAGTTTGAGGTCCAATACCATAGGACCTGGGCTTCCCAGGTGACTCAGTGGTAAAGAATCCACCTGCCAATGTGAAGATGCAGAGATGAGGGCCCAGTGCCTGGGTCAGGAAGATCCCTTGAAGTAGAAAATGGCAACCCACTCCTGTATTCTTGCCTGGAAAATCCCATGGACAGAGGAGCCTGGTGGGCTACTGTTCACGGAGTCACAAAGAGTCAGACACCCCCAAGAGACTGAGAATGCGTACTCACACACCATAGGACTTAACTTCTCCAATGAGCAGACAAATCTGCTTCTATGAATAGCTCACGAACCTCCAAAGAGGGTAGAAGTGGAATGAATCAGGGAGAACAGAAGAAAGAATCAATTCCATTTTTACCTTAAAAATAATAAAAAAACCCTGTGGTTTCAATAATTTATCAATTTTTCAATAATTTTTTTAGTCCTTCTCCAAAACATTTCACCAGCACCTAGATTTTCACTTTTAATTGGGATATCACCATTGCTTGGAAAGATAGACTTTGGTGGTGGCCAAGGAGATTGCCATAAAGGCAGCTTCACTACAACCAGGTGAGAAGAACCTGTGTAGAATCGATTATCCACTCTCGTGTGATTTTCTAACTAAATGACTTAACAGATCCACAAAGTATGTTTCACAAAGGTAGGTGTGGCTTCAACCTGAGCAATCTGATAGCACTCCCAATCAAACAAACAAACAGAAGAGTTTTGCAAGCAAACATTGATTGGTGGGTGGGCAGGGACTGTGGCATTCACGGCAGGCCTGTGATGGAGTTTTAAAGCCTGAAAAGCCATTTAAGGAGCAACTGAGGAGCGATCAGTATTAGTTGATGGGCCCCGGAAGCACTAGGAGGAGGTGTGGCCCATTTCAAACATGATCCATGTCATGTGCAGATTAGAACCAAATGTGCAGGCAGTCCTTTCTCTTCAGGGCATCCTGAATCATTTCAGAGCCAGTCATAAATTTCCAAAACTGTTGTTGCTCTTGTTCAGTCACTAAGTCATGTTCAGCTCTTTGTGATCCCATGGACTGCAGCATGGCAGGCTTCTCTGTCCTTCACTGTCTCCTGGAGTTCACTCAAACTCATGTCCATTGAGTCAGTGATGCAATATAACCATCTCATCCTCTGTCTCCTGTTTCTTCTTCTGCCCTCAATCTTTCTCAGCTTTAGGGACTTTTCCAATGAGTCAGCGCTTGTAGCAGGTGGCCAAAACTGACTTCTTGGATTATCTTGCCTTAAGTTGAAAATAATATTGTTGAGTTTACTTCTATTGAAGTCAAGAAAGTAAAATTACAATCAAGCCTGTTTTAGACTTGGAACAAAGGACTGGTTCCAAATTGGGAAAGGAGTACATCAAGGATGTATATTGTCACCTTGCTTATTTAACTTACATGCAGAGCACAACATGCAAAATGCTTGACTGGATAAAGCACAAGCTGATATCAAGATTGCAGGGAGAACTATCAATAACCTCAAATATGCAGATGACATCACCCTTATGGCAAAAAGCAAAGAGGAACTAAAGAGCTTCTTGATGAAAGTGAAAGAGGAGAGTGAAAATGTTGGCTTAAAACTCAGCATTCAGAAAACTAATATCATGGCATCCTGTCCCATCACTTCAGGGCAAATAGATGATGAAACAATGGAAATAGGGACAGACTTTCTTTTCTTGGGCTCCAAAATCTCTGCAGATGGTGACTGCAGCCATGAAATTAAAAGATGCTTGCTCCTTGGAAGAAAAGCTATGACCAACCTAGACACCATATTAAAAAGTGGAGACATTACTTTGCCAACAAAGGTCCATCTAGTCAAAGCTATGGTTTTTCCAGTAGTCATTTATGGATATGAGAGTTGAACTATAAAGAAAGCTGAGTGCAGAAGAATTCATGCTTTTGAACTGTGGTGTTGAACTGTGGTGTTGAACTGTGGACTCTTGAGAGTCCCTTGGACAACAAGGAGATCCAACCAGTTCATCCTAAAGGAAGTCAGCCTGAATATTGATCGAAAGGACTGATGGTGAAGCTGAAACTCCAATACTTTGGCCCCCTGATGTGAAGAACTGACTCAATAGAAAAGACCCTGATTCTGGGAAAGATTGAAGGCAGGAGAAGAAGGGGATGACAGAGGATGAGATGATTGGATAGCATCACCAACTCGATGGACATGAGTTTGAGCAAGCTTCTGAAGTTAGTGATGGACAGGGAAGCCTGGCACGCTGCAGTCCATGGGGTCACAAAGAGTTGGACATGACTGAGCAACTGAACTGAAATATTTAGACATAAAGTAACATGAGTTTTAATACACTGACTTCTCAATTTTCAATGAAGTCACATATAACTTCATAGATGAAATATGATTGATCTAAGTTAATCAGGGCCTCATCTACCCATGTCACATGGGGCAGTTCTGGTCAGTAGCCTATAAGGTGGCTTCTGGAAAGGTAAGCTTTCTTGTTGATATGGATTGACTCCCTTTTTGCCTTTTTCAATCCAAAGTCTTAAATCTTTTTAGGTCTAGGACTCTCTCAATTATCATTTAGTCAAATGTATTCTACCCTCGTTTTACCTTCTCTTCTTGTCTTGAAATTCTAATTAGTTGGATGCTGAAGTTTCTACTCTTATCATTTTATTCTCTTTTCTTCTGACCCCCCCTTAACTGAAAATCCCTCAGTCATGTCCACCTATTTGTGACCCCATGGACTGTAGTCCACGGAATTCTCCAGGCCAGAATACTGGAATGGGTAGCCTTTCCCTTCTCCAGGGAATCTTCCCAACCCAGAGATTGAACCAAGGTCTCCCACATTGCAGGCAGATTCTTTACCAGCTGAGACAAAAGGTAAGCCCTTTTACCCCACTTAATTCCATTCTAATGCCTTTTGGGTAGATTCCTGCAAATCTCCTAGCTCTTAAGGCTTTTGGTTGAATCTATTGTATTTCTCAAACGACCTTCTGAGCTCTTCATTTTAGCAACTATACTTTTAATAACAAATATAATTGGTTGTTTCTTTATAATGCTGGTTCCTGCTTCATATTTCTAAGAATACTTCTTTAACACTTCAAGCATATTTATTAATCTGATTGTGAATCACTACTTTTTCTGTTTTGTTAGCCCTGCTTCTGCTCTGCTGGGTTGCTCTTATTTTTTCTTATAGCTCTTAGTTCTTTAAATGTTTTATAATTTTTCCCTAAGAGGTTATTGTTATTTTCTGGTGATTTCTTAACTGAAATGCCCACACTGAGAAGGAGAAAAAACTTGAATGCTTGGAAGTTTAGGGGTTGGAGATTTAGAAGTCATGAATGAAGATCTTGAGTTTTTCTCTTTACTCTTTGGAATCCAAAACCCTCTGTCTCTCCACCAATCTATTTCTTTTCATTCTTGCTTCCCTGGGAAGCTCCTGATATCTCTGTCTCTGGTAATGCTTGTGAAAGCTTGTGATTCTTTATTTCTGTGGTTGAAAATATGGAGGGAAATCTCATGAGCTGGCCAGGCTGACTTTACTATGTTTTGGTTTCCATTCATTCAGACTCCAGAGCTGTCCTGATGCCTCCTGTGGCCTTTGGTGGGGGTGTCTGTTTTACTGATCTCAACATTCAGAGAAGGCAGAGCTTTACCCAGGATCATAGGACGTAGAGAGTGGGATGGCCCAGGAAGCCCTCTACCAGCCAGCTTCCTGTCTATAGCATCCTTCTGCCTAGTCACTGGGTAAGATTCTGAAATGAAATACCAGCTCCTGGTTGTGAGCCCTGAGAGGAGGCAGTGATGCTGACAAGGAGAGACTGAGAACCTTGAAAACAAGTCATATCATCTCCTTTTTTTTTTGAAAATTATTATGCTAAAGATTGGGCTTCCCAGGTGGCTCAGTGGTAAAGAATCTGCCTGTCAATGCTGGAGATTCCAGAGACTTGAGTTCGTTCCCTGGGTTGGGAAGATCCCCTGGAGAAGGGAAGGGCAACTTGCTCCAGTATCCTTACCTGGAAAATCCCATGGACAGAGGAGCCTGGTGGGCTAGTCCATGGAGTCGAATAGAGTCAGACATGGCTGAGCACACACAAGCATGTGCTGAAGCTTAGGAAGAAGAGGTAGCCCCAGGAGATATCAACAAGGTACGCTATCTTCCTAGAGCCTTATGAACTAATACAGACACACATGAAAGATTAAAGAGTTGTATTATTAGATGGCTGTGGATTGAGCCCAGTTAAGCTGGTTAATGATAAATGTCTACCTCAAGAGAGTTTTCTAGCAGTGTACTTCAGGGGTTTGGCCTTAGATCTACCTTGATAGTTTAATATTTATGGTATTAATAACATGGAAAAACAGAAAGGCATATTCATGTTGCAGATGTTCAAATGTTAGGAGATTATGCTTGTGCTGTTACCAGAATCTGGCTCTAAATAAACATCAAAAGGCTTAGAGAGATGAATGCAATAGAAGTTAATAGGAATAAGCATGAGGTCCTGAAATTTTTCCAAAACCCAACAGGATTAGCATCAGCAAATGCTGAACATTTTAGCTAACAGTAAGCATAATGTGAATCAACAGTGTAATCTGGCTGACAAAATATTGTCACCAAAAGCTGCTTCTGTAGGAATATATTATGCGGAATAAGGCAGGTAAGATCCTGCTCTTCTTTATTCTGGTCAAACTATACCTGAAACAACTTAATTAAGTTCTGAGAATATCAAGTTCAGAACAGCAACCTTGAAGAGGGTCCTTGGCAAAAAGTACAGTTGTTGTATGAACAAAGTAATCAACTGCATTTTACACCCTCCTGAAAGGATAGGGTTAAGACCAATGGATAGAAGCTTCAGGAAGATGGGTTTTAGCTCAACCTGTGAAAAAGTTTTTCAGCAGAGTTTAGCTATTGGATATTTCATCTTTGCAAAGAGGTTGACTGAAAAAGATGCTCAGGAATAAATATGTGAGTACTCGAAGTCATATGGATTAAAATTGGGCAGCGGTGAGGTGATCACTAAAATGCACCTATAATCCAAAACGGCTTGGATTATTTGGGAAAGCTTTATGGAACAGATAACACTTGAGTTGTACCAAGAAAGATGGATATAAATTGGAGCATGGATCTTAACAGGAACAATATTGCCGCAAGACAATGACATTAGTTCTTAGAGGGTGAAAAAAGCTTAAATATTACAATAGCCTGTGGCTTTCCTAAAGAACACAGTTGTTCAGTCATGTCCGACTCTGCAACCCCCTGGACTATAGCTCACCAGGCTCCTCTGACCATGGGATTCTCCAGGCAAGAATACTGGAGTGGGTTGCCATTCCTTTCTCCAGGGGATCTTCAGGACCCAGGAATCAAGCCCAGGTCTCCCGTATGGCAGGCAGATTCTTTACTATCTGAGCCACCAGGGAAGCCCACTGTAAAAACAGGTACAGTATATCTGTGATATTGATATTTCATGCTGAAAGTGAGGCAATTAGGGGGAAAATGTCTTAAAAGGTTTCTTAGAGAAGCTATGATTTAAAAAAAAAAAACTCGGGTATTAGTTTTCTATCATTGCTGTGACAAATTATCACAAACTTAGTTGCTTTAAAAACCACATATTTATTATCTTATAGTCCTGGAGGTCAGAAGTCTAAAACAGGTCAGCAGAGGGTCAGCCCCCCCTTGAGATTCTACGGGACAATCTGTTTCCTTGCCTTTTCCAACTTCTAAAGTCCACCACATTCCCTGACTCATGGCTGCATCCTCTGACCCCGCTTCTATAATCACATCTCCTTGCTCCGTTTTCCCATATAGTGTAGTGAAAGTCGCTCAGTCGCGTCCAACTCTTTGTGACCCCATGGACTATATAGTCCATGGAATTCTCTAGGCCAGAATCCTGGAGTGGGTAGCCTTTCCCCTCTCCAGGGGATCTTCCCAACCCAGGGATCGAGCCCAGGTCTCCCGCATTGCAGGCGGATTCTTTAGCAGGTCCTTATGATTATATTGGTTCCACTTGGATAGTCCAGGACAATCTTGCCACTTCAAAATCCTTCATTAAACACACTGGCATCATCCCTTGGCCAGGCAAGGTAATTTATTCACAAGCTCTGGGACTGGACATATTTGGGGAGGGCACATTACTCTGCCAATCACTTGGGAAACACTGACCTAGATGAAAGAAATGCATGTGTTATTAGTTCTGTGTTAGGGGAGGAGGAAGGAGAAGGCAATGGCACCCCACTCCAGTACTCTTGCCTGGAAAATCCCATGGACCGAGGAGCCTGGTAGGCTGCAGTCCATGGGGTCGCTAAGAGTCGGGCACGACTGAGCGACTTCACTTTCACTTTTCACTTTCATGCATTGGAGAAGGAAATGGCAACCCACTCCAGTGTTCTTGCCTGGAGAACCCCAGGGATGGGGGAGCCTGGTGGGCTGCTGTGTATGGGGTCGCACAGAGTCGGACACGACTGAAGCGACTTAGCACCAGCAGCAGCAGGGGAGGAGGAACAGTGAAAGAACTTATATGATTCTATGCAACCATAATGATGGGAAATGACTCAGGACCGACGGCCAGCTAATGGGGATAAAGGGACATGTTTTGCTCAAGCCCGGACACCAACGCTATCATTTGCATCGTGGTTCACCCTCATGTATTCCCGTGTAGCTCAGTCGGTAAAGCATCTACGCGCAATGCGGAAGACCTGGGTTCAATTCCTGCGTCAGGAAGCTCCCCTGGAGTAGGAAATGGCAACCCACTGCAGTATTCTTTCCTGGAGAATCCCATGGACAGAGGAGCCTGGCGGGCTACAATTCATGGAATTGCAAGAGTCGGACACTACTTAGCGCTATCTTTCTTTCTTTCTTTCACCATCATAGTTTTGATTTTATGTTTTTATATGACTTTTTAAGTGGTCCTTCATTTGCATATGTAAATCCAAAAGTCCCAATCACTCCGTGAATTATTTCTTAAAATTATTGTAATAAGTTATCACAAATGAGGTGGCTTAAAAGAGAAATCAATTCCCTCCTAGTGCTGGAGGCCAGAAGTTCAAAACCAAGGTGTTGGCAGGTTGTGCTGCCTCTGAAGCTCTAGGGTGAATGCTCCCCTGCCACTTCCTGTTTCGGGTGGATCTAGGCATTCCTTGGCTTGAGGCGGTGTCTCTCCATTCTCCGTCTCTGTCTGTCTTCACAGGATCTCTTTCTTGCTCTTCCCCTTTAACTGGGTCTTCTGTCTTTTATAAGGACAGTTGTCACTAGATCCACAGTTTACTCATTTAATCCAGACTAATTACATCTGCAAAGAATCTTCATCCAAGTAAGATTACATGCACAGGTTCTGGGTATTAGCACACGGATGTATCTTTTGGGGAAAATTTCATTTAACCCAGTATATTCCTCCAAATCAGAACTGCCCCAGGGGAAATAAATTATAGTTTTTTTTTTCCCCAAAGGAAAGCATGAATCATTCTATCCACAGCTGTTCTCAGATGTCAGGGGGCAGCAGCATCATTTGAAGGGAAGGTGCAGTGGGGCTCTGGGACACTGTACTGTTGACAAGTTCCCTGGGAAGGGAGGCGGTGGTTAATATCTGATGCTGTTTTAAAACTGATTTTCATTTCCTCCCTCACTTCTGTCCTTCACACAGCAATCCTTGGTGTGTTTCTAAAGCACAGTCCTGATCAAAGTTTTATCTTCATCAAAATCATCATTGACTTTTCATTTCTCCAGACTAAGACCAGATTCCCAGCTTGACATTCAAGCCCTTTGATGATCCTGATCTCAGCTCATCTCAGTCTCAATCCTACACTCCACTTTGCTGCTCTCTGTAACCAACTAGTGTTCCCCTAGAGTCATGTCAATGCTTTGAGGATTTTCTCCCTCATTCCTTTTTCAGGGAGGCTCTCAACTGCTGGCATCCCTCCCTCCAGATATAAGCATTTTGCTTTTACATTTCTTATTTGAGATGTAAAGAGATGCTTTACATTTCTTATGCTTCTCAGGCTTTCAAGTGCATAACAAGCTCACCAGGGAGCTTGCTAAAATACCACATCTGATTCACTAGGTCTGTCATGCTTTGGAGATTCTGCATGTCTCACTAGCTTCCATGTGATGCTTGGATAGTGTCTCTGGGACTCCACTTTAGTGGCTCAGCACTCACCATCACCTGCCTTCTGGGGTAATTGTGTGTTAGCCTTCCTATCAGACTCTGATCTCCCAGTGGATTAAGAGCTGTGATTCTTTCCTCTCTTACATTCATGCCTAGCTCCTCGGGTTTAGTGTATGTGCCAAGAAGCTGGTGAAAGTGAATGGAGCTAAATTAAATTTTAGTAAAATTGAGGATAATTGCTACAGTTTGGCTCTGCTGTCTCTTTTCTGCTGCAGCAGTGGTAGCTCTGGAGAGAGGAGCCCAGGGTCCTCAGCTGGTTAACGAGAGGACCGTGGTCACCAGTCATCAAAAAATCAAAAGCTCATCTGCAGTATTTCATGCATCCAAACTCCTCTTCAGGCAAAAGCAATTGTATAAGCAGGTGACCTCATGCAGAGGATCCAAGCCATAGCAACTGTGAAGAGAGAACACATTTTGCATAATATTTGTGGAATCAAGAGAAAAGAGTATTTCCCCCCCGCCAAACTGTCTCTATTGGGAGCATGCAGAATAAAATGGTAAAATTCCTGTTGGAGGGTGGGCTGGCTTATTCAATTGCTCTTTTTGGAAGTAATTGGAGAGAGTATTAAAAAAGTAACAAGACACATAAAAATAGTAGTCGTACGGGTACCAACAGACTACCCTTCCAAGGGACAGAGGTCCTTGGGTGCCTCTTTTTCTTCCATATGTTTAGCAGAAGGACTAGACAAGTGAAAGGGTGAAATGCACTTTTTAAAAGAGTAGATAAAGTGAATTTCAGTGGAGAAATACCACCATACCCAGAGAAGCAAAACTACCATAATCTGCCCGCTGGAGTTGGGGAGATATAAGTAGGGTGACCATATCTTCATGGGTTTCCTGAGTGGCGCTAGTGGTAAAGAATATCCCTGCCAATACAGAAGACACAGGAGATGTGGGTTTGCTCTCTGAGTTGGGAAGATCCCCTGGGGGTAGGAAATTGTGACCCACTCCAGTATTCCTGCCTGGAAAATCTCATGGACAGAGGAGCCTGGTGGCCTACAGTCTGTGGGGTCATGAAAGAGTCAGACACAACTGAGTGACTGAGCACACATATCTTCTTGGCTGCCTTGGTTGCCATCCTGAAAGTCCCACGTCCCATAAAATACTGCAGGCCTGGGCAAATGAGGACGCTTAGTCACCTTAGGTCAGGGTGATCTTAGAAACATCACCTCAGGAAAGTTTTGAAGCAGTTCAGTTGTCTCTTTCTTGTCAAAAATTTTCAACTGCATTTTTCCCTCCAGTGATCCTCTCTTGCTTTCCCATTATCAAAAAAGGGGGTTCCCTTTGATGCTCTTCTCCCTAGTCCATCCTAAGTGTTTAATTCTGGAAACATTCAAGGGTTCTGCCTCCCAGGAACATTTAATTATGAGCCCCAGGGACTCTTCCAGTCTTGATGCATTCGTACATACCTATTTTCATGTTTTTATTAACAACAAAGTGACACATTTGCTTAGAGTCTAATTTTGAAAAATGTAATCATATTTTATAACTTTTACTGATAATCACAGCCCCTCCATTAGGAGATTCTGATGGGAAAGGTGCTGATATCTCCAAATTGTGCTTGAAAGACCATAGGGTCTAAAAGATGCGCAGGTGGCTGAAAGTGACAGATGATCAGAGGGAAAGTTGGGACCTCAGATTCAGGACTCTCCAAATGCAAGGCATTTCTATGGCCTTACTTAAAATGTTCTGTCTTGGGACTTCCCTGGTGGTCCAGTGGTTAAGAAGCTGCCTTGCAATGCAGGGGACATGGGTTTGATCCCTGATCATGGATTAATACCCCACATGCCATGAAGCAACTAAGCCCACTCGCTATATCTACCGATCCCAAGCTACAGCTAGAGTCCGTGTGACACAGTGAAAGATCCTGCGTGGTGCAATGAAGATACAGCATGGCACAACTAAGACACAGCAAGCAAAATAAATGATGTTTTTTTTTAAAGTTCTGTCTTTAACTCTGTAGTGGTGTTATCTCCATTCTCAAATTATCTGTATGTGAAAGTCATTCCAACTTAATCCATCAACAACTACTAGGACTTCCCAGGTGGCACTAATGGTACAGAACCCGCCTGCTAATGCAAGAGGTGTGAGACATGGGTTCGATCCCTGGGTTGAGAAGATGTCCTGGGAAGAGGAAATGGCAACCCACTTCAGTATTCTTGCTGGGAAAATTCCATAGGCAGAGGAGCCTGGCGGGCTACAGTCCATGGGGTCGCAAAAGAGTCTGACACAGAGACTAAACAGCAATAACAATAACAAACTATAAACTATAAACAGATGAGTGTGCTTTGTTTGTTTAGTAACATAGGTTTCAGCATCCAGATTGCTGATGAGAAACCCAGATGAAAGTGGAAATGATTCACCTGATTTCATGTTCTACATACAAATTGTTGTGGGCCTGCAGAACTTTTTCATTGTCAAGACTTCTGTAATAGAAGAATTATAAACGAGCAGTTGAAAAATAGAGAATTTGACTGTTGGCTTTGGACTTCTTTTTATTACTTTAGAACCTTACGTGTATTAGCCCATAAAACATTTTTAGAGTGTACATGTTTGAGGCACCCAGCAGGACTCAGACAGGACATTCAAATTAGGATAATTTGAGTAAGGTTTAATAAAAGACCTCTTCAGATGGTATGAGCTGTATATAGCAAAATCACAAAGGATAAAACAGGATCTTGAACTAGTAACAAAGTTGAGGGGCATTTACATACAAAGGAATGATGAGAGGAGCAGTTATTGGAATTCACAAACAGAAGGTAAGTACCACCTTAGTTCAAAGGACATACCTAGCCTGGGTTGACCTTGCCAGGAAAGACTCAAAGGAATATAATCCCAAACCCACTCTTCTTTTTCTTTCTATGTTCCTGGTCCTGCTCACCATTGTCAAAACCAGCCTAAAGTCAGAGGGTGTGAGGATCAGGAAAATTCATCCAGGCAGTTCTCCCAGGGCATAGAAGAGGCTGGAGAAGGGGACAAGGGGATTTAGTACCAGCAGAGGGAAGCTACTCAGAACACAGTCCCCATAATTATCCCAACTTTTGAAACTTACAATGGCTGAGTAGTATTCCATTGTATATATGTACCACATCCTTTTATACATATTTACAATGGTTCAGTTCAGTTCAGTTGATCAGTCATGTCCGACTCTGTGACCCCAAGGACTGAGGCACGCCAGGCTACCCTGTCCGTCACCAATGCCCAGAGCTTGCTCACACTTATGTCCGTCGAGTCACTGATGCCATCCAACCATCAATGGTACATATATACAATGGAATACTACTTGGCCCTACAAAGAATGAAAATACCATTTGCAGCAACATGGATACAACTGGAGATTATCATACTAAATGAAATAAGTCAGAAAGAAAGCCAAATGCCATATGATATCACTTTTATGTAGAGTCTAAAATATGAAGCAAATGAACCTATCTATGAAATAGAAATAGAATCAGGGACACAGAGAATAGACTGGTGGTTGCAAAGGGGGAAGGAGGTGGGAGAGAGATGAACTGGGAGTTTGGGGTTAGCATGTATAAACCGGTATAGACAGATAGAATGAATTAACAGCAAAGTCATACTATATAGCACAGGCACTTTTATTCAATATCCTATTGAAAACCATAATGGAAAAGAAGATGAAAAAGAATGTATGTATAACTGAGTTACTTTGCTGTGCAGACGTAATAAATACAACACTGTAAATCAACTATACTTCAATAAAAAAAAGAAACTTACAAGCAATTCCCTGGGGGTCCAGCAGTTAGGACTCTGTGCTTTGACTGCAGAGGGCCTGAATTCAATCCCTGGTTGGGGAACTAAGATCCTCACAAGTCTCATGATATGGTCCAGAAAGAAAGGGTATCATAAATGATCCTATGAAAAGCCTTTATAATTATTTCCATTTATAGATGAGAAAATGAAGCCATGTCTTAAGTCACCCATCAAAGCCATGTCTTTTCTCTACAAACCCCATGTTCTTTCTTCTGTTTCAGAGCAGTGAGTTGATGGGCTGGTTATTTGTGATGCTATATCCAATGGAACCTTGTCCCAGAGAAGGCTAATACAGAACCTCAAATAACTCCTGATGTTTAAAAATTACTAAATCACCTTCTTGTTCTCTTTGATACCAGGGCCAGCTCATCATGGTTCTGCCTCTGGTGAGTTTCCTTATCAATATGACCTCTTGTGAGCATTCTTGAGGTTGTTCAGACTTTGGCATCATATTTTATGACTCTTCTGGGGCTGATTAAAACATTTTGCAGTGTGAGGCTCATTTTATTTTATGGTTTAATGAGCACATTTAAAAAAGATTCTCTGTCCTCAGATCCCCCTGCCTTGCCCATGCTCCAGGTTTCTGTAAATTGCAAGGAAACAATTTCATTACCTCAAATATTTCCTCAAAGGAAAGATATAGTTCTTTCCGCCTGGACAGGACACTCCATCAATCACCCCAACAGGGATGCTTTCACCATCACAAAGAAGTCAGCTAGTATTTACGCAAAGGTGAGAAGGCATACTTTTCCTTCCTCATCAGGTACATGCAATTTGCATATCCCATTATCTGCTTATTAACCAGAGGGTCTCGTAACAATGGCAGGCTGTGAAATAGGCACACACGGGCAGTTGAACAACAAGCTCTCAGGGGTTCATCCTACGATTACATCCCTGTAATGAAGAGGCAAAAGGCGAGGATGAGACAATGGGCTATTTGGCAACAGAATAAAATCAGGATTTGATCTGATGCAACATGACTTGCTCACAGCACAGGTAGAATATCAAATGACCCTTGTGAAATTCAATCCTTGTATAATTTTCCTATTATATCCATTGTTCTCCTATTAATCTGAAGGCCATATAGAACAGTACGTAAATTACATTTTCATTAACACAATGTTTCTTTTATCTGCATTCAGTTTAATTGTGACTTCTATATTTCAGCTTATTTTGAGGGGTATATGAATGATCTGGTACATTTAACAAAATGATGGGAAGGAAAGGAATAACGATACTCACTGACATCCAGGTTGTGCACATTTAGTACCATTGTAGGTGGATACATAAAAACTATTTCTTTGAAAGCAGGTAGAGTCTGAGTTAAAAATGTCCAAAAGGCCATATGGTTTTGGAATTTGTAATGTATTAATTTTACCTTTCAGTTCAGTTCAGTTCAGTTGCTCAGTCGTGTCTGACTCTTTGCGACCCCATGAATCACAGCACGCCAGGCCTCCCTGTCCATCACCAACTCCTGGAGTTCACTCAGACTCACGTTCATCGAGTCAGTGATGCCATCCAGCCATCTCATCCTCAGTCGTCCCCTTCTCCTCCTGCCCCCAATCCCTCCCAGCATCAGAGTATTTTCCAATGAGTCAACTCTTCACATGAGGTGGCCAAAGTACTGGAGTTTCAGCTGTAGCATCATTCCTTCCAAAGAAATCCCAGGGCTGATCTCCTTCAGAATGGATGGTTGGATCTCCTTGCAGTCCAAGGGACTCTCAAGAGTCTTCTCCAACATCACAGTTCAAAAGCATCTTCGGCGCTCAGCCTTCTTCACAGTCCAACTCTCACATCCATACATGACCACAGGAAAAACCATAGCCTTTAGGAATCTCCAAAAATATAATTTTAGGACTTTATCTTATGTTAAAACAGCAGAAGAGGTATAATGATCTCTTTGCAAGGAAGAGAACTAAGAGTCGCTTAGTTACCCTGGGCCAGGTTCTCTGATACTCAACACCTGGTTGATCTCCTCAATAACTCTTGCAGAAGCAATTATACTCTGACTATTTCTGCTCTTTCAGAGACCTTCTCAGCCAATCAGGATGCTCACAGGAGGGACTGAGTCAGTCAGTGGGAAGGATTACTTAGCAAAGGTCTTCTCTACTTCGAGCTGCCAGTACAAGATCTTGAACTTTCTGCTATTTGAAACACTACCACTATTTTAAACGTATGTACCCAAGCATCAGAGTCTCCAGCCTGGGATTCGGTTGTTCTGCCAGAGCAGTTCATGCTGTTTAGTAAAAAGTTGCTCTGTTCCTCCCTGGCGCCTGGGCTATCACTGCTGGCTCCATCCTCAACGGGGCCCTATTCTTGCCACCCTGTCCCTCCTGCTGATGGAGTGACAGATGTGGATCCTGCTCCAGGACTTTCAGGCCACCTCATTCATTCCTCACTTCTTCTTCCAGGGAAGAACCCATTATAAAGGTTGTGTTAATTCTGGGATCAGATCACTATAATCTGATCAGGCATCTGGAAAACGGGTAAGCCTCTTTTTTTTTAAATGTTAAGTGGATACAACATTCAGTTCCTTAACTACAGGAATTAAGCCAATTGATTTATTGTTCTGGAGAAGATATCTAATGCCAATAAAATTAAAACCAATTTCTGTCTTTGCTCAGAAAGAAACTTCAGCACCATTGGAAATGAGCCTTTTTAAGAGAAAATCTAGGTACTCAGCTCTCCTCACCATTGTAGTTGGCTGCATTGCCAGGTCCTGGTTTAAATTTGAAGGTCAAATAGTTAACTTATGATAAATGATACTATATTGAGGTTTGAGCCAAGGCAAAGAGTGTGGGAAAGCTTATAAGAAAGCCATTAAGGCTCCAGTTTTGCTGACCTGTGAGGACTCTGGACTGAACAAGTATAGATTCTTGTAATAAGTACTTGTGAAGAAGCCCGAGAGGGTATTACTGGCTGAGCTGATGTCAGAGGAAGAAAGGGGATCAGAACCTAACAATCTCCCCATTAAGTTTGTATTTACAGACCTGTCCTGTGAAATTTCAGATTTGCTCTTATTTTATTCTTTCCATCTCTAATTGGATAGAAGTGATATTAACTGTGAACTGATAGAGAGTTTGGAAAGTGGTTTCTAATACTGCTTTTTCTGTGTGGTATTTGTAATGTGTTTGATAGGGCTTTGAAGCCAAAATGTTCCTGATAGCCTAAAATTGTCACCCAGTCCCCTGTTTTAAACTAGGACCATTACCATAGTTTCTTGTTGTTTGTTTTTACTTCAAAAATCTGTAGGCTCATAAATAAATACCCTCTATTCTGAAAGAGATGGGAATACCAGACCAGCTGACCTGCCTCTTGAGAAACCTATATGCAGGTCAGGAAGCAACAGTTAGAACTGGACATGGAACAACAGACTGGTTCCAAATAGAAAAAGGAGTATGTCAAGGCTATATATTGTCACCCTGCTTATTTAACTTATATGCAGAGTATATCATGAGAAATGCTGGGCTGGATGAAGCACAAGCTGGAATCAAGATTGCCGAGAGAAGTATCAATAACCTCAGATATGCAGATGACATCACCCTTATGGCAGAAAGTGAAGAGGAACTAAAAAGCCTCTTGATGAAAGTGAAAGAGGAGAGTGAAAAAGTTGGCTTAAAGCTCAACATTCAGAAAACAAAGATCATGGCATCTGGTCCCATCACTTCATGTGAAATAGATGGGGAAACAGTGGAAACAGTGTCAGACTTTATTTTTGGGGGCTCCTAATTCACTGCAGATGGTGACTGCAGCCATGAAATGAAAAGACGCTTACTCCTTGGAAGGAAAGTTATGACCAACCTAGATAGCATATTCAAAAGCAGAGACATTACTTTGCCAACAAAGGTTGGTCTAGTCAAGGCTATGGTTTTTCCAGTGGTCATGTATGGATGTGACAGTTGGACTGTGGTGTTGGAGAAGACTCTTGAGAGTCCGTTGCACTGCAAGGAGATCCAACCAGTCCATTCTAAAGGATATCAGCCCTGGGTGTTCTTTGGAAGGAATGATGCTAAAGCTAAAATTTTGGTACTTTGGCCACCTCATGTGAAGAGCTGACTCATTGGAAAAGACTCTGATGCTGGGAGGGATTGGGGGCAGGAGGAAAAGGGGACGACTGAGGATGAGATGGCTGGATGGCATCACCGACTTGATCGACATGAATTTGAGTGAACTCCGGGAGATGGTGATGGGCAAGGAGACCTGGTGTGCTGTGATTCATGGGGTTGCAAAGGTCACAACTGAGAGACTGAACTGAACCAAACTGATGCTAGAGATAACTATGAGAAACTAAAGATAAACTCCATTGTAAACTTGAGTAATTCACATCAGATCTCCAGACCTCAGAGTTTCTTGCCTGTGTTACGAAAATATAATCCACTCCCCTTTAAAACAGTTGCTGCTGCTGCTGCTGCTAAGTCGCTTCAGTCGTGTCCAACTCTGTGCGACCCCATAGACGGCGGCCCACCAGGCTCCCCCGTCCCTGGGATTCTCCAGGCAAGAACACTGGAGTGGGTTGCCATTTCCTTCTCCAATGCATGAAAGTGAAAAGTGAAAGTGAAGTCGCTCAGTCGTGTCGGACTCTTAGTGACCCCATGGACTGGAGCCCACCAGGCTCCTTCATCCATGGGATTTTCCAGGCAAGAGTACTGGAGTGGGTTGCCATTGCCTAGAACTGTTAGAATTTAGTAAATGCTTGCTATGTGAAGGAATGATCAAAATACTGTACATTCATACATATTGTCTCATTGAGTTTCATCCTATGAGCCAGTATTTCTCTTATTTCCAGTTCCTTAGAAGGGGGCGCTAAGGCTTAGAGATGTTAAATAACTTGGAAGGGATGGAAAGTGAATCCAGCCCTTAAGCACCAGACTAAACACTGAAGCTCCAATACTTTGACGACCTGATGCAAAGAGCCAACTCATTGGAAAAGACCCTGACTGAGGTCTTTTGACTGACTGAGGGCAAGAGGAGAAGGGTGTGGCATAGGACGAGATGATTAGATAACATCACTGACTCAATGGACATGAGTTTGAGCAAACTCCAGAAGACAGAGAAGGACAGGGGAGCCTGGCGTGCTGCAGTCCATGGGGTCGCAAAGAACTGGACACGACTTAGTGACTGAACATCGAACACTTTATAGCTTCCAGCCTTAGCACTCTTTGACTCAACTTTACAGATTCTCATTGACTTAACTGCTGAAATATTAACAGAAATGAAATTGTTCTTTGGATGACAAACCAGTACTTTATTTCTTCTAAAAGTTAATGTGGCTTTTTTATATTTTCCCATGGAGTAAGTCCTTTGTGAAAGGAAAGGTGTAAGTAGAGATGCCTGGTGTTCTTTTTCAAGGAGGATGCTCAATGATCACAAATGTTGTTTGTGATCGTGGTGTTTCATCACGTAAACACCGATGGGCAGAAGTAGGAAATAAAAACAACATTGAAAGAAACCAACACAATATTGTAGAGCAATTATCCTTCAATTAAAAATCAATAAATTTAGTTATAAAAAGAAAAAACCTTTGAAAAATATTTTAAAATGTACACAACATACTCTGAAGTTTAAATCATGAATGGTTGTTGCTTCTCACAAGAATATCACCAACAGAAGCAGTGGTTTTACTATTGAGGAGATTGCTGCTTTTATTTTTATTTTGGGGTCTCAAATTTTCCATGCCTCTTCACTAAGTCTAAAGCTCCATGATAGACAGAGGGGAATGGGGTCGGGGGTGGACAGACCTTAGTTTCATTACATCACATTGCAAACAACGGCAACTTTACTATGAGAGACAAATGGTATCTGGCTTGGGAACAGATTGTAACTTTTCTATTATCTACCCATCCATCCATCCCATGAGTTAATATACCCATTAACTCAGATGTTTCATCAATATGTCTTGAGTATTTGCTGTGTACCAGGCACAGGGCATGCACTGTAAGACTAACTTCAGTGACAAAGGTCTTGGTCTTTTGAAGCTCTCAGGCAGCGAGGCAGAACGATATGCAAAAAAGAAAGAAACAACAAGCAAACAACAGATAATTCTAAAGTATAGACATATGAATGAAGATGATACTGAATATGGGGGCACTTATCTCAACCCTGGGCTTCCCAGGCAGCACTAGTCATAAAGAACCTGCCTGCCAGTGCAGGGGACTTAAGAGACACAGGTTCGATCCCTGGGCTGGGAAGATCCCCTGGAGGAGGACATGGCAACCCACTTCAGGATTCTTGCCTGGAGAATCTCATGGACAGTGGAGCCTGGTGGGCTACAGTCCATAGAGTTGCGAAGGGTCAGCATGACTGAAGAAACTAAGCATGCACATTCCAGTCCCTGTGATGCCCAAGGCATGCTGTCTAGATCCAGAGACCTAAAAGATGGGTAGGTATCCCCCAAAAGATAAACTAGAGGGAAAGTGTTCCCGATACAAGTAAGTAGATGAGGATTCAGATAATAACAACTTTAACTGAATTTGTTGTTGTTGTTGTTGTTTAGTCTCTCAGTCGTGTCTGACTCTTTGTGACCCCTGGACTGTAGCCACCAGGATCCTCTGTTCATGGGGATTCTCCAGGCAAGAATACTGGAGTGGGTTGCCCTTTCCTTCTCCAGGGGATCTTTCCAATCCAGGATTGAACTCTTGTCTCTTGCATTGGCAGGCAGTTTCTTTACCAAGTAAGCCTTTTTAATTGAATAGGGTCCCATTTTAGGGTGTGCAGGAGAGAATAAGTTGGACTAAGACAGGTGTCATAGGAAGATACAGGTCAATAGGGCTTCGTGTGCTGTGCTGAATACCTTAAATCCTTTCTTAAAGCTAGCAAAGAATATCAAAGTAAAAGGTGTCATGATATGATTTTTTTGAAGATAGCACTGGTGATTTGTGCAGAGTAAGAGATGTGTTATTATTCAACTGAACTAGTGGACTCTATGTGAAACCCCTCTTGTTCATCAGCAAGGACTTTTGAGGGGCTTCGATTGTGAGACCAGCGATACTTAATTTTGAATGATGTCAAAGCAGAAAAATGGGCAACTGGCCAACGTTTTGGAATCAATACGGTGCTTGCACACCTGTTTGATTATGTGGTAATGAAATATAAAAAGTACAGGGCTATGAGAGATACAATCATGGGAAATAATTGACTGATTATGGCCAATAAAGACTTCACCAGTGGCTCAGCAATGAAGAATCTGCCTGCAAGGCAGGAGACTTAGGAGACTCAGGTTCAATCCCTGGGTTGGGAACATACCCTGGAGGAGGGCATGGCAACACACTCCAGGATTCTTTCCTGGAGAATCCCATGGATGGAGGAGCCTGATGGGTTACAGTTCATAGGGTCACAAAGAGTCAATTGAAGTGACCGAGCATGCACACATGTGTGGGCAATAAAACATTGATGGAAACCTAAATTTTCCCTACTTTGTAATCTTCATCCTGTACTTGCTGCATTAATTAGAGGTACTTTAGCAAATGTCAGCAGAAGATGGCAGGGCCCAGGAGCTAAGTTGCTTTTCACCAACGCATCTTTGTGATATTCTCTCATTTAAAGTTTGAAGTGAGGGACTGATGTAAATAAGGTGGAGGACTGTTTGTGGGGAAAGCTGAGAACCTGGAAAGTTGTTTTAGTTTAGAATATAGTGTTAAAATTGAAAATAATCTGCAAATATTTCATTATTTCAGTCATAGTTATTGGTATATCTTTGGTCCTAATTCTGTGTTTGTATACACTATTGGGTTCAGTTTAGACTGTATTATCTTAGAAGGATCTATTCAACTAGACTTTAGGTTAACAACAAGTAGATACAGAAAGAGAATGTTTAAATAAATGCTACTTGCTGTTGACATTTTCAAGTTTAGTTGGGACTACTGACTGAACAATAATTTAAATAATGAATTAAATAATTTCTATCTTGCTGTGTAATAAAAATGTCTTACAGTTATATAGCAACGTTGTTTTAAGCCATTCTTACATTTGTTTTTTATGTAATTCTCTGAAACATCTGTTACATTAGTAGAGTAGGTTTGAGCCCCATATTTAATGTGAAGAAATGTGGGTAAGGCCTTCGGGAAGCTCTCCTGGCTCAAATACTTCTTCTGAGCACTTTGTGCATTTTGCTTCTTCCACCACCACCAGCCCATGTTGCACGATCACTCTGACAGCATGCACTCTGAGAGCATTAACACTGCAGCCACAAAAGGCTGCACTGGCAAATCCATCTTTTGCTCTGATTTGTGGGTTTTTCTGCTCATGTACCAAGTGTCATTTTGAGTTTTATGGATTCCAGGAGAAATCTGGCCAGTTGGAATCCCTTCATCAATTCCCTTCAACTTGGCTGAGCGGTGCTGGGCAGTATTCTACAAATGGGCTGTTGCATATGTGCTAATATTTCCCATAATGTGTTCACCTCTACCCATGTTTCTCATTCCCATTTCTAAAAAATTCTATTTTTGATTATGGTTGATGTATCCCAAAGGGGCACAGTAGACAAAATGGAAAGTGGAGTATGTATATATTTATATATACATAGATATGTGTGTATGTGTATATATATATACATATATATATATATGGAGAGAGGGAATTTTTGCTTATGGTTGGGAGATGCAAGAGAAAATTGCTTCAATCTGGAATCAATTATTCAGCATGATAGATGAATCGCTTGTCAGCAAGGAACTAAACAGATGGAAAGAAGGGTGTATAAAGAGGACAACCCACCTGATACTAATTACATACACCTACACTTGGAAATCTTTCTGCCAGACATCTTGAATAGCTCAGGACTTGATGGAGGAGAGTTCCCAAGAACTCAGTGTAAAGAATGCAAGCCTCCATGAAGAACAAAGGGATGGTGTGAAAAGAAATGGGGGAAATCACCGCTTGACAGACACCTGGAATGGAACATTTAGGTTCTTACCTTTTATAATCACATATATTTCACAATCTTGGCACCACCTAAAGGCTTAATACCTTTTAGGTACCACCACAGAAAGGGAGGGTTGAACTACTTTAAAACCTAGTTTCCATGATTCAAAAAGGAAATTCAGAATGCATGACGTATTTAAGGATTATTAGAGCATTTAACAAGAGTCTATGTATCCAGCAGGGTCACTGGTGGAGACCAGAGTGAACATGTGGTCAGAGATTGAATATGAACCTCTGAAGCAGAAGAAGCCAGAGGAGAAGAGCGAGGTGGACCCGATGTGTCAAGCATTTGCTGTGTACTGGGAGCTTTGGCTTGTAATTTCTCATGTGATTTTCATGGTTTACTGTGGTATGTTTCATTATTCTCCATTTACAGCTGAGAATATGGAGCCTCATAGAGGTTAAGTAACTTCCCCAAGAGCACACAGTAAGTGCTGTGACAACGCAGTGGCATCATTCCCACTAGAGCAAAGCATTCGAGTAATGAGGAGAAGCAAGAACCATGGAGGAGCAGAGAGGTTTCCCAAACCCGCTTCCTGAGCCCATGACTCATTTGTGCCTCTCTCTCCCTGTTATAAGTTATTCACATCACTGCTCTGATACTCTTTTGGTCTAACAGCTTGTACTGGATTTTTACTGTCAACATAGTTACACTGGGACCTACCTTTCCCAGAATCTCCTTCCTCATTTCGTTTCAAGTTTGAGTTGGCCGAAAGAGGAACTTATATTTGGAAGGTCAAAGGAGACAGCTGCGATGATTCTCTGAACATCTTCACCTGGTTAAAGACCGGAACTGGAATGAGGTCACGAGACTGATGCGAAGATCCTGGTTCATCCCTGCTCTCCACAGCTCTGCACCATCTCTTCCTCCTGACTGCTCACCCTGCTGACCGACAGGGATCCCAGCCTCACCACCAGACACTCGGTGGTGGGTCTATGGAGGTTGTGGCTGTCTGTCCAGGAGGTTCCTGAAGACTCTCCACAAGCTCTTTCTTCACTGGCCCCCTCTTGCTCCTTCCTACTCTGCCTTGCGACCCACATCAGTGCTCCGGGCAGACTTTTTAGTGCCTTTTCCTATGAAGAGATGTGCCCTTTTCCTTTTTCTATGGTCCTCCAACTTCCTCTTCCACACTTTCATTTCTGTCAACAGCTCGGAAGGTCTGCGCCCTGTCACAAGTTGTCCATCCCATGGCACCCATAGGAATTCTACTTCCCTGACTGAATTCTGACTAATACTATTACAGTCACCCAAGCCTTTGTTTAGGGCTTCCCTAGTGGCTCAGACTGTAAAGAATCCTCCTGCAATGCAGGAGACACAGGTTCAATTTCTGGGTTGGGAAGATCCCCTGGAGGAGGGCGTGGCAACCCACTCCAGTGTCTTGCCTGGAGAATCCCATGGACAGAGGAACCTGGTGGGCTACAGTCCATAGGGGTCTCAAAGAGTCAGACACGATTGATGAGCACTTTCACTTTCAAGCCTTTGTTTGTCTCTTCCAGTTCCTTGTGGAAATTCTACCATTCCACACAATGTTCGGCATAGTTGCTTACATATAATGGATGCTCAATAAACATCTATTAAATTTTCAAAACATTTCCTTTTAAGAACTAGTGAGCCCTCCACTAAACTTAGGATGTTACAAAAATTCCTTTCCAAGTTTGAAAGATTTTATTCGGCTGTAACCTAGTCATACCTGTGAGGTTGTTGTTTAAAATACCATAAACTTGACATCCCTCAAATTATCATGTCTTGTGAGACTTGTGAAGAATGCTGAGAGTTAGTGTTCCCTGGGACTCCTGGAAAACTTGAATGATAAGGTAGAAAACTGATGGCATTTGGGGACAGACTACTTGGGCTGAGCTCTCAGCTCCATCACATACTGGCACATGACCTTATGCAAGTCAGTCTCACACCTGATTTCTTCAAATTTCATTTGTGTCATACAATACCTAGCTGACAGTCTTGATATGAAGCTCAATGTGGCTGACAAAAAATGTGGTTCACTGGAAAAGGGAACGGCGGACCACTTTAGTATTCTTGCCTTGAGAACCCCATGAATAGTGTGAAAAGACAAAAAGATAAGACAATGAAAGATGAACTCTCCAGGTCGGTAGGTGCCCAACATGCTACTGGGGATCAGTGGAGAAATAACTCCAGAAAGAATGAAGAGACGGAGCCAAAGCAAAAACAACACCCAGTTATGGATATGACTGGTGGTGGAAGCAAGGTCCAATGCTTTAAAGAGCAATATTGCACCAGATCAGATCAGTCGCTCCGTCATGTCCGACTCTTTGTGACCCCATGAATCGCAGCACGCCAGGCCTCCCTGTCCATCACCAACTCCCGGAGTTCACCCAGACTCACGTGCATCGAGTCAGTGATGCCATCCAGCCATCTCATCCTCTGTTGTCCCCTTCTCCTCCTGCCCCCAATCCCTCCCAGCATCAGGGTCTTTTCCAATGAGTCAACTCTTCGCATGAGGTGGCCAAAGTATTGGAGTTTCAGCTTTAGCATCATTCCTTCCAAAGAAATCCCAGGGCTGATCTCCTTCACGATAGACTGGTTGGATCTCCTTGCAGTCCAAGGGACTCTCAAGAGTCTTCTCCAACACCACAGTTCAAAAGCATCAATTCTTCGGCACTCAGCCTTCTTCACAGTCCAACTCTCACATCCATACATGACCACAGGAAAAACCATAGCCTTGACTAGACGAACCTTTGTTGGCAAAATAATCTCTCTGCTTTTGAATATGCTATCTAGGTTGGTCATAACTTTCCTTCCAAGGAGTAAGCGTCTTTTCATTTCATGGCTTCAGTCACCATCTGCAGTGATTTTGGAGCCCAGAAAAATAAAGTCTGACACTGTTTCCACTGTTTCCCCATTTCCCATGAAGTGGTGGGACCAGATGCCATGATCTTCGTTTTCTGAATGTTGAGCTTTAAGCCAACTTTTTCCTTCTCCATTTTCACTTTCATCAAGAGGCCTTTTAGTTCCTCTTCACTTTCTGCCATAAGGGTGATGTCATCTGCATATCTGAGGTTATTGATATTTCTCCCGGCAATCTTGATTTCTTGAAGAAACACAAATCTCCCAGTTTGTGTTTCTTCCAGCCCAGTGTTTCTCATGATGTACTCTGCATAGAAGTTAAATAAACAGGGTGACAATACGCAACCTCGATGAACTCCTTTTCCTATTTGGAACCAGTCTGTTGTTCCATGTCCAGTTCTAACTGTTGCTTCCTGACCTGCATACAAATTTCTCAAGAGGCAGATCAGGTGGTCTGGTATTCCCATCTCTTGAAGAATTTTCCACAGTTTATTGTGATCCACACAGTCAAAGCCTTTGGCACAGCCAATAAAGCAGAAATAGATGCTTTTCTGAAACTGTCTTGCTTTTTCCATGATCCAGCAGATGTTGGCAATTTGATCTCTGGTTCCTCTGCCTTTTCTAAAACCAGCTTGAACATCAGGAAGTTCACAGTTCACATATTGCTGAAGCCTGGCTTGGAGAATTTTGAGCATTACTTTACTAGTGTGTGAGATGAGTGCAATTGTGCAGTAGTTTGAGCATTCTTTGGCATTGCCTTTCTTTGGGATTGGAATGAAAACTGACCTTTCCCAGTCCTCTGGCCACTGCTGAGTTTTCCAAATTTGCTGGCATTTGAGTGCAGCACTTTCACAGCATCATCTTTGAAATAGCTCAACTGGAATTCCATCCCCTCCACTAGCTTTGTTCGTAGTGATGCTTTCTAAGGCCCACTTGACTTCACATTCCAGGATGTCTGGCTCTAGGTCAGTGATCACACCATCGTGATTATCTGGGTCATGAAGATCTTTTTTGTACAGTTCTTCTGTGTATTCTTGCCATCTTTTCTTAATGTCTTCTGCTTCTGTTAGGTCCATACCATTTCTGTCCTTTATTGAGCCCATCTTTGCATGAAATGTTCCTTTGGTATCTCTGATTTTCTTGAAGAGATTCCTAGTTTTTCCCATTCTGTTGTTTTCCTGTATTTTTTTGCATTGATCGCTGAGGAAGGCTTTCTTATCTCTTCTTGCTATTCTTTGGAACTCTGCATTCAGATGTTTATATCTTTCCTTTTCTCCTTTGCTTTTTGCTTCTGTTCTTTTCACAGCTATTTGTAAGGCCTCCCCAGACAGCCATTTTGCTTTTTTGCATTTAGGAACCTGGCATGTTATCCATGAATCAAGGCAAATTGGAAGTGGTTAAACAGGAGATGGCAAGAGTGAATGTCAACATTTTAGGAATCAATGAACTAAAATGGACTGGACTGGGTGAATTGAACTCAGATGACCATTATATCTAATACTGTGGGCAAGAATCCCTTAGAAGAAATGGAGTAGCCATCATAGTCAAAAAAAGAACCCTAAATGCAGTTCGAGGGCACAATCTCAAAAACAACAGAATGATCCCTGTTCATTTCCAAGGCAAACCATTTAATATCACAGTAATCCAAGTCTATGCCCTGACCAGCAATGCTGAAGAAGCTGAAGTGGAATGGTTCTATGAAAACCTACAAGACCTTTTAGAACTAACACCCCCAAAAGATGTCATTGTCATTATAGGGGACTGGAATGCAAAAGTACGAAGTCAAGAAACACCTGGAGTAACAGGAAAATTTGGCCTTGGAGTACAGAATGAAGTAGGGCAAAGAGTTTTTCCAAGAGAATGCACTGGTCATAGCAAACACCCTCTTCCGACAACACAAGAGAAGACTCTACACATGAACGTCACCAGATGGTCAACACCGAAATCAGATTGATTATATTCTTTGCAGCCAAAGATAGAGAGCTCTACACAGTCAACCAAAACAAGACTGGGAGCTGACTGTGGCTCAGATCATGAACTCCTTATTGCCAAATTCAGACTTAAATTGAAGAAAGTAGGGAAAACCAGTAGACCATTCAGGTATGACCTGAATCAAATCCCTTACAATTATACAGTAGAAGTGAGAAATAGATTTAAGGGACTAGATCTGATAGACAGAGTGCCTGATGAACTATGGCTGGAGGTTTGTGACATTGTACAGGAGACAGGGATCAAGACCATCCCCAAGAAAAAGAAATGCAAAAAATCTATATGGCTGTCTGAGGAGGCCTTACAAATAGCTATGAAAAGAAGAGAAGCAGAAAGCAGAGGAGAAAAGGAAAAATATACCCATTTGAATGCAGAATTCCAAACAATAGCAAGATGAGATAAGAGAGCTTTCCTCAGTGATCAGTGCAAAGAAATAGAGGAAAGCAATAAAATGGGAAAGACTAGAGATCTCCTCAAGAAAATTAGAGATACCAAGGGAATATTTCATTCAAAGATGGGTTCAATAAAGGACAGAAATGGTATGGACCTAACAGAAGCAGAAGATATTAAGAAGAGGTGGCAACGATACACAGAACTATACAAAAAAAAAAAAAATCTTCATGATCCAGATAATCACGATAGTGTGATCACTCACCTAGAGCCAGACACCTTGGAATGCAAAGTCAAGTGGGCCTTAGGAAGCATTACTATGAACAAAACTAGTAGAAGTGATTGAATTCCAGTTGAGCTATTTCAAAGATGATGCTGTGAAAGGGCTGCACTGAAATGCCAGCAAATTTGGAAAACTCAGCAGTGGCCACAGGACTGGAAAAGGTCGGTTTTCATTCCAATCCCAAAGAAAGGCAATGCCAAAGAATGCTCAAACTACTGCACAATTGCACTCATTTTACATGTTAGCAAAGTAATGCTCAAAATTCTCCAAGCCAGGCTTCAGCAGTATGTGAACCATGAAATTCCTGATGTTCAAGCTGGTTTTAGAAAAGGCAGAGGAACCAGAGATCAAATTGCCAACATCCGCTGGATCATCGAAAAAGCAGGAGAGTTCCAGAAAAGCATCTATTTCTGCTTTATTGGCTATGCCAAAACCTTTGTGTGGATCACAATAAACTGTGGAAAATTCTGAAAGAGATGGAAATACCAGATCACCTGACCTGCCTCCTGAGAAATCTGTATGCAAGTCAAGAAGCAACTGTTAGAACTGGACATGGAACAACAGACTGTTCCCAAATCTGGAAAGGAGTACATCAAGGCTGTATATTGTCCCTCTGCTTATTTAACTTCTATGCAGAGTACATCATGAGAAACGCTGGGCTGGATGAAGCACAAGCTGGGATCAAGATTGCTGGGAAAAATATCAATAACTTCAGATACGCAGATGACACCAGCCTTATGGCAGAAGTGAAGAAGAACTAATGAGCCTTTGATGAAAGTCAAAGAGGAGAGTGAAAAAGTCGGCTTAAAACTCAGCATTCAGAAAATGAAGATCATGGCATCTGGTCCCATCAGTTCATGGGAAATAGATGGGGAAACAGTGGAAACAGTGACAGACTTTATTTGTTTGTGCTGCAAAATCACTGCAGATGGTAACTGAAGCCATGAAATTAAAAGAATTTTACTTTTTAATAAAATTAAAGTCAGTTTTACTTTTTAAAATTACTTACTCCTTGGAAGGAAAATTATGCCCAACTTAGACAGCATATTAAAAAGAAGAGACATTACTTTGCCAACAAAGGTCCGTCTAGTCTAGGCTATGGTTTTTCCAGTAGTCATGTATGGATGTCAGAGTTGGACTATAAATAAAGCTGAGCACTGAAAAATTGATGCTTTTGAACTGTTGTGTTGGAGAAGACTCTTGAGAGCCCCTTGGATAGCAAAGAGATCCAACCAGTCCATCTGAAAGGAAATCAGTACTGACTATTTATTGGAAGGACTGATGTTGAAGCTAAAACTCCAATACTTTGGCCACCTGATGTGAAGAGCTGACTCATTGGAAAAGACCCTGATGCTGGGAAAGATTGAAGGTGGGAGGAGAAGGGGATGACAGAGGATGAGATAGCTGGATGGCATCACCAACTCAGTGGGCATGAGTTTGAGTAAGCTCTGGGAGTTGGTGATGGACAGGGAGGCCTGGCATGCTGCAGTCCATGGGGTCACAAAGAGTCGGGCATGACTGACCAACTGAACTTAACTGATGAACCTCAAAGAAAGAAAATGTATGGAAAGTTTATATATTATAAATGTTTACAAATATTAGTTACTCATTTACCTATATTGAGATTATGTACATAAAGCACTTTGCAGTGAGTGAGTTGTATAACTAGTCTATTACTACTATGTCTCAGCTGGTAAAGAATCTGCCTGCAATGTGGGAGACTTGGGTTTGATCCCTGGGTCTGGAAGATCGCCTGGAGAAGGGAATGGCTACCTACTCCAGTATACTTGCCTGATTCTTTACTGAGTGGGTTGGCATGCTCTCCTCCAGGGGATCTTCCCAACCTAGGGATCGAACCCATGTCTTCTGCATTGCAGGCAGAGTCTTTACCTTCTGAGCCACCAGGAAATCCCAAGAATACTGGAGTGGGTAGCCTATCCCTTCTCCAGGGGAACTTCCCAACCCAGGAATCGAACTGGGGTCTCCTGCATTGCAGGCGGATTCTTTACCAACTGAGATATAGTAGTAATAGATTAGTTATACAACTCACTCACTGCAAAGTGCTTTACGTACTTGAGATCTATACAGGTAAACGAATAACTAATATTTATTAAAATTTAAAACATATAAACTTTCCATACATTTTCTTTCTTTGAGGCTCATCAGTAAAGTTCAGTTCAGTTGCTCAGTTGTGTCTGACTCTTTGTGAACCCATGGACTGCAGCACGCCAGGCCTCCCTGTCCATCATGAACTCCTGGAGTTTACTCAAACTGGTGTCCTTTGAGTGAGTGATGCCATCCAACCATCTCATCCTCTGTCGTCCCCTTCTCCTCCTGCCTTCAGTTCCATAAAAGCCTGGCAGGTTACAAAGAGTCAGACACGGCTGAGCAACTATCATAATTACTAACTTTTGATACCTGTCCATAGGATTTCATAAAATGTATTAAGTCTACCACACCCCATGTAATTCCTCATTCTCTGTCCCCATTGAGTTGACATGTACTTATTTGCCCAGGATTATCCTAAAGCTGGTTGGAATACTCTTTCTTCCTTCTGGGAATTGGAACTTCTTTTCATTAAAAGTAATTGTATGTTAAGACAAGTCTGCCATTCTGTTATTAGCATTCTGTTTGTTCCTTTTGTTTTCTGACATTAATAAAAAAAAGATTTAGAATCCTATTTTGATTTATTTATACTATTTCTGAACACATTGTTTTTCATGCTGTTGCTAAGTCGAGTCAGTCGTGTCCGACTCTGTGCGACCCCATAGACGGCAGCCCACCAGGCTCCACCGTCCCTGGGGTTCTCCAGGCAAGAACACTGGAGTGGGTTGCCATTTCCTTCTCCAATGCATGAAAGTGAAAAGGGAAAGTGAAGTCACTCAGTCGTGTCCGATTGCTTATCTTGTGATTGCTGTAGGTATTATCATATGTGGTGGTAGTCTAGCTGCTAAGTCATGTCCAAGTCTCTGAGATCCCATGGACTGTAGCCCAGCAGCCTCATTGTCCATGGAATTCTCCAGGCAAGAATACTAGAGTGGGTAGCCACTCCCTTCTCCAGGGATCTTCCAGACCCAAGGATTGAACCTGGTCTTCCACATTGCAGATAGATTCTTTACCACCTGAGCCACCAGGGAAGTCCTTATGTATGTGTATATGTATATGTATACTTGTATTATATATATGCAAACACATACATAGGAGTCAGACACGACTTAGCGACTAAACCAACAAAAATATAATTTATTTATTACAGCCTATTGATAGTGATCTTTTTACTATTTCAACTATTTAAAAAACGTACACACAGTTATATTTCTTTACTTCCCCACTTTTCAAGTAAAATTATCATAGGTATTATTTTCTCTGCATATGTTGAACACACATTCCATGTTGTTACAACATCCCATGTTGTTATAAATAATTTAAATATGAAGTATAGATCCCCTGGAAAAGGGAAAGGCTACCCACTCTCTGGCCTGGAGAATTCCTTGGACTCTATAGGAAGGGATTGCAGAGTCAGACACAACTGAGTGACTTTCACTTTCACTTGAGGTGCGGGATAGTTTATTATGCTTATTTGTATTCTTATCCACTCTGTTGTTCTTTTATTTAGAAAGGTCCCAGTCTGCTTATGTTATCATGATCTTTCTGTTGGAGAACTTCTATTTAGCCATTCTCTAAGGGTAGGTGTGCCAATGACACATGCTCTTTGTTTTCTTTCATCTGAGAACTTTTTTATTCTCTTTCCAGTCCTGAAAGATAGTATCACCAGATACAGAATTCAGGGTCTACGGTTCCTTCTGAAAGAATTTTGTGCCACATTCTCTGGCCTCCATAGTTTTGGGTGAGAAATCCGTTGCCATTTGAATTGGTTTTCCTCCATATGTGATATATCTTTTTCATGACTGTTTTAAAGATTTCTTTTGTCTTTAGGTTTAATGAACATATTAACAAAACAAAAATTGAGTCACAGATGTAGAAAACGAATTTATGGTTACTAAAAGCGAAAGTGACAGGGAGAGGGCTAAATCGGCCAATTGAGATTGAAATACACACCACTATATATAAAACAGAGAACTTAATATGAATGTACTGTACAGCACAGGGAGCTCTGAACTCTGTAATGACCCAATGGGAATAGAATTTTTAAAAGAGTGGTACGTGTATATGCATAACTGACTCATTTTCTATACACCAGAAACTAACGCGACATTGTAAATCAACTATACTCCAATTAAAAAAATTAATTTAAAAAGCATTTAGTCCATGTTGGCGGTGTTTTAAAAAATACAGGTTTCTCAAGAACAATATGTAACTTTCATTATGTTCTATCTTCATGTGAATTTCTTTGCATGCATGTGTATGCAAAGGGGACTCCAAGGACTGCAGCCCACCAGGCTCCTCTGTTCATGGGATTTCCCAGGCAAGAATACCAGAGCAGGTTCCCATTTCCGGGAAATCTTTTGACCCAGGGATCAAATCCAAGTCTCTTGCATCTTCTGCACTGGCAGGCAGACTCTTCACTGCCACCAAGGAAAGTCCGTGAATTTCTTTAGCTTTATCCTATCTGAAGTTCATCTGGATTCATGAATCTGTAGATTTATGATTTTTGTCTATTTTGAAACATTTTCAGGAATTTGCTTTGTATTTTTTCAATCCCTCACTCTTCCTCAGTCTGAAACTCCAATGAGAAAAGCTTTAGATCTTTTGCTATTGCTCTACAGATCCCTGAAGCTCTGAATGTTTTTCGGTCTATTTTTTCTCTGTTGTGCAGACTGAATAAATTCTATTGATCTGTTTCAAGCTCACTGATTCTATTCTCTGTTATTTTTATACTATTGAGATCATCCTGCCACTTTTAAATTTTGGTTACCTTTTTAGGTCTATTATTTTCATTTTGTCCCTTTTTATAATTTCTATTTCTTTGCTGAGATTGGCTTTTTTCTTTCAAAAATTTCAGGAGGATTTTTAATTGATCGTGGAAACATTTTCCATGATGACTGTTCTAAAATCCTTAGCAGATAATTTTAACATCTCACACATCTCAATGTTGACATAAATTGGTTGTCTTTTCTAATTCAAATTGTGATTTTCTTGGTTCCTTAGCATATATGATGTTTAATGTTCTCCTGAACACTTTGGTTACTATGTTAGTAACCTTGATCCTTAAATCTATCTTAGCAAGCAGTAGCTTTGCTTAGGTTTATTGTGTAAATTCTAACCTACTTTTTAGCTTTATGTCCACGACATTTTAGTGTTCAGAGCCTTTGCAATGCTGTCTGACTTTTTCTCCTGGTGTTGGTGGGACTCCTAATTCAGCCCTTATTGGTGACATCTGCCAGGGTGAGAGGCACTTCCTCAGGTTCCCTGTTTCTACTGTCCACCTACTGTGTGTACAAGGGGTCAGAAGTCACCACAGCCCTGGCTGTAGACTGTGGATTGAGCTGTCCTGGGATTACTTGCTCTTCTGTAGGTGGATAGAACCATTTCCTGGTTGTGGAGAGAGACAAGCATCCCTTTTCCAGCCCTTTATCCACAGGGCTTTATTTGTTTTTTGTGTGTTTTGTCGTTGTCCATGATGCCTTTGTCTTTGGTGGTGTTGTCTACTGGTTTCTAGGACTCTCCAGAGCCCAGTCTGGGATACATGGGCGATTAGACTTGAACCCAGGAAATTCACCACATTGTTGCTACTCAAGTCTTACCTCTTCTAGCCTGTTCACCTCCTTTCCAGCTTTCAGAGTCCATTACCCTTGTCTTCTAAGTAATTTCCAGGCTACTTAGTTGAACTTAGAACAGAAAAAAGTGAGCGTGTCATTTTTTTATCGAACCACTTGTACTTTTTGATAAGGAAAAAGTGTTAATTGTGTATTAAGTAAACTCTAACAGTTTGAAACAGTATGTAAAGTATGGACTCATTTTACAATATTCAAGTTATGCTTATAAATATATGCAGAAAAGAGTTTGATAAAATATATAGCAAAATATTAGCTTTTATCTGGGTCATGGAAATAATGGTGATAGTTATTATGTCTTCTTTTTTGTCTGGATTTAAAATTACTTTTATAGTGAATATATACTAAGTTTGTAATCCAAAAATAAAGATTAACTCTTATCATTAGACTGGTCTTTGAAAAAAAATTATACTGACTGGAAAATTAAATGTCATCAAAGAAGATATGGGTTCTAGGTTTGGCCAAAAAAAAAAAAAGCCTGGGGTCAGTAATATGCTGTGGTTTCTAAATCTTTAAAGAACTGTCATACTGAAGAGGGATTAAGCTTGTAATATGCTTCTTCCAAAGGCAAAATTCAGAATAAGGACAAAAATTGCAGGTAGGTAACAATTTGGCTTAACTTAGCAGAGAATTTTTATAACAGAAATTTTGCTCAACAATGGCATGATCACCTGTGAAGTGTATTTTAGAGTTTTGTGTCCTCCAAGAGGTCCACATGTCTTTTCTGTCAAGTTCATCCTTTGCATTGTAATGATCTAGTGTAATAGATGAGGAGGCCTTCCTGAAACTTGACTCTTGATTGGCAAATAAACTTGTCTTGTTTGGACAAATTTCCAGTCTAAAAGAGTAAACACTTACTATCACAAATAGCTTCCCTATTTGTTTGGCCTTTGAAAGGGCTACACAGTTTGATTTTCTTCTGCTACCAATGATCTGAGTCTGATCTCCAATTTGGAGGTAAAGCATGGTGAGCATGCTTTTTTTTTTTTTTTTTCACCTTCCCATTGTGAAAGAAGAAAAAAAAACAAAAAACAAAAAAACCCTCATGCCAGCATCTGGGGGTATATCTTGTCTAAATCTTTACCAATTTGGCAACAAGGTGAGAAACCTTTCCCTGAATATTTTCCTTTGTTTTTAACAGTTATAAGCAGCTCGAGAGGCTACCTGAGAGTTCAGAGGTTGGGGAAGAGATAGGCTCACGGGACTGGAAATAGCAGGGCAGAGAGGGGCAAGAGCCGTGGGTTTCAATGTCTGTGCTGTAGCCTTGCTACTGTCTGACCTTGAGTTACCTACCCATTCTTTCCTCGGCCTTGCTCCTGGTAGATAACCCAGTGCATGTGGCATTCAGTTGATGTTTGCTTAGGTAGTGAATAAGCACGTGTGTGCGTGCTAAGTCACTTCAGTTGTGCCCAACTCTTTGTGACCATGTGGACTATAGCCCGCCAGGCTCCTCTGTCCATGGGATTCTCCAGGCAAGAATACTGGAGTGGGTTGCCATGCCCTCCTCCAGGGGATCTTCCTAACTGAGGGATCAAACCTGAGTCTCCTGCAGCTCCAGCACTGCAGGTGGATTCTTTACTGCTGAGCCACCAGAAAAGTCCACCGAATAAGCACATAAAACTGTAAAATACTGCAGTTCATCTATGCTAGTGGTGGTTTTGGGGTGAACCTAAAGTCCAGCAGATTGTGTCAGGATCCTTTGTAAGGAGCAAAAGAGTTGCGGTGAGAACTTTCAATATAATGTTTTGCCTAAAACAACACACAGACAAAACGATGTGGTGGAGAATCAGCTTTGGAGAAGAACTATGTGCAATAGAAAATCAGTCTGTTTGGTTCACTCCAAATAGAGCTTTAACCACTCAATCTATCAAGTTTTCCATTTGGTATCTGAGTGATTCAAAACATCTCCTTTAAGAGCCAGACAAGATCTAAATAGACATTTCTCCAAAGAAGACATACAGATGGCTAACAAACACATGAAAAGATGCTCAACATCACTCATTATCAGAGAAATGCAAATCAAAACCACTATGAGGTACCATTTCACACCAGTCAGAATGGCTGCGATCCAAAAGTCTACAAATAATAAATGCTGGAGAGGGTGTGGAGAAAAGGGAACCCTCTTACACTGTTGGTGGGAATGCAAACTAGTACAGCCACTATGGAGAACAGTGTGGAGATTCCTTAAAAAACTGGAAATAGAACTGCCTTATGATCCAGCAATCCCACTGCTGGGCATACACACTGAGGAAACCAGAAGAGAAAGAGACACGTGTACCCCAATGTTCATCGCAGCACTGTTTATAATAGCCAGGACATGGAAGCAACCTAGATGTCCATCAGCAGATGAATGGATAAGAAAGCAGTGGTACATATACACAATGGAGTATTACTCAGCCATTAAAAAGAATACATTTGAATCAGTTCTAATGAGGTGGATGAAACTGGAGCCTATTATACAGAGTGAAGTAAGCCAGAAGGAAAAACATAAATACAGTATACTAACGCATATATATGGAATTTAGAAAGATGGTAACGATAACCCTGTATACGAGACAGCAAAAGAGACACTGATGTATAGAACAGTCTTATGGACTCTGTGGGAGAGGGAGAGGGTGGGAAGATTTGGGAGAATGGCATTGAAACATGTGAAATGTCATGTATGAAACGAGATGCCAGTCCAGGTTCAGTGCACGATGCTGGATGCTTGGGGCTGGTGCGCTGGGACGGCCCAGGGGGATGGTATGGGGAGGGGGAGGGAGGAGGGTTCAGGATGGGGAGCACGTGTATACCTGAAATTAAAAAAAAAAAAAATAAAAAATAAAAAAAAATTAAAAAAAAAAAAGAGCCAGACAAAGCAAAGACCACATTTCAGTATCAATAGAGTCACAGATCTCAGTCTGCACAGAACATGGAAGTAGCTTTTAACATACAGACTCTGTCTGCATCAAATAAAAATATTAGGTGTTACTTTGAAAACACATGGATCTTAAAATCCTTTAGTTCTAATGAAGAGCTTAAAGCCTGCCCTGCTGTCTGCTGGGAGCTCCCAGGGTTAGAGCCACCATGAGAGGCTGTGGATCAGAAGTCTGCAGGAGAAACACACAAGGTCCCTGCGTGTCTTCCCGATGCTGTGGGCCCTTTCTCTTTGCTTCACTTCTTGTGGAATCCAGCCTGTGCCCCTTCCTTTCTTTCTACAACTTTTATTTCTTTTTTGTTTTCCTGAAGATTTTTTAAATTCTTACTGACATATAATAAATGATGCATTTTAATAAACTCACCAGTAATCCACAGCCAGACCAAGGCAGAGTGTTTACTGGGACCAGAATTGTGCTGGCTGCTACCCCAAAATGTACTGGGCTGACTTCTAGCACAAAAGATTAGTTTTGCTTTCTGTTGAACTTTGCATAATTGAAATCACACAGTAAGTACTATTTTATGCCTGGTTTCCTTGTTTTTAATTGAAGTACAGTTGATTTACAATGCTGTGTAAGTTTTGGGTATATAACAAAGTGATTCAGTTTTATATATACATATATAGATATAATTTTTTTTGCATTTTCTTTTTTAAATTTAAATTTATTTATTTTAATTGGAGGCTAATTACTTTACAATATTGTATTGGTTTTGCCATACATCAACATAGATATAATTTTTCAGATTCTTTTCCATTATAGGTTATTATAAGATTTTTTATTGAAGTATAGTTGATTTACGGTGTTGTGCCTGTCAATCTCTGCTCTACAGCAAAGTGACTCAGTTACACACATATACACATTCCTTTTAAAAATATTCTTCCATTATGGTTTATCTCAGGAGATTGGATATAGTTCCCTCTGCAATACAGTGGGACCTTATTTATCTATTTTAAGTGTAACAGTTTGCATCTACCAACCCCATACATCACTCTCTGCCCCCTCCCTTGGCAACCACAAGTCTGATATCTATGAGATATTAAGGTCTCATATAAGATATTGCATGTGGTTCTCTGTGCTGTTCAGTAGGTGTGTGGCCTGGTGGCTCAGATGGTAAAGAATCTATCTGCAAAGTGGGAGACCCAGGTTCAATCCCAGGACTGGGAACATCCCCTGGAGAAAGGAATGGCTACCCACTCCAATATTCTTGCCTGGGAAATTCCATGGACAGAGGGGCCTGGCAAGCTACAGTCCATGGGGTTACGAAGAGTCAGACATGACTGAGTGACTAACACAAGACATACATTTAGATAGACAGACAGATAGACAGTAGCGTGTACCTGTTAATCTCAAATTCCTAATTTATTCCTTCCCCTCCCACTTTGGTGACCATGAGCTTGTTTTCTATGTCTCTGAGTCTGTTTCTTCTCGTTTCCTCTTTGGCATGTTTGTGGATGTCATCTGGGCGGTAGTGTGTAATTGAGTGTTGTGTGTAGTTCATTTTCATTGCCATATGGAATGCCATTGCATTAATATGTCCTGGTTTATTTAACATTCTACTGTTTTTTATTTTATTTTTATTTTTTCACTTTACAATATTGTATTGGTTTTGCCATGCATCAACTGTTGATGCACATTTTGGTTGTTTCCAGCTTTTTGCTGTCATGAATAAAGAAGCATGAACATTCTTGTATGTGTCTGTAAGTGAATTTATCTATGCGTTTCTGTTGGGTATATACCAAGGAGCAGAATTTCTAGGTTCTAGAGTATCTGACTTGAATATATCTTGCTAAAGATTTTCCAAAGTTAATTGCTTTGTTTGTCATCCCATTAGCAGAATATGAAAGTTCCTGGTGCTTCACATAATTGTTAGCACTTGGTACAGTCTCTATTTCATTTTAGTCATTTGGGTATGTATGAAACAGCATCCCCTTGTGGTTTTAATTAGTGTTCCCTGATCACTTCATAGGAAATAGATGGGGAAACAGTGGAAACAGTGTCAGACTTTATTTTAGGGGGCTCCAAAATCACTGCAGATGGTGACTGCAGCCATGAAATTAAAAGACGCTTACTCCTTGGATGGAAAGTTATGACCAACCTAGATAGCATATTGAAAAGCAGAGACATTACTTTGCCAACAAAGGTTCGTCTAGTCAAGGCTATGGTTTTTCCAGTGATCATGTATGAATGCGAGAGTTGGACTGTGAAGAAAGCTGAGCACCGGAGAATTGATGCTTTTGAACTGTGGTGTTGGAGAAGACTCTTGAGAGTCCCTTGGACTGCAAGGAGATCCAACCAGTCCATTCTAAAGGAGATCAGCCCTGAGTGTTCTTTGGAAGGAATGATACTAAAGCTGAAACTCCAGTACTTTGGCCACCTTATGTGAAGAGTTGACTCATTGGAAAAGACCCTGATGCTGGGAGGGATTGGGGGCAGGAGGAAAAGGGAACAACAGAGGATGAGATGGCTGTCCTCTGATGGCATCACCGACTCGATGGACATGAGTTTGAGTGAACTCTGAGAGTTGGTGATGGACAGGGAGACCTGGCATGCTGTGATTCATGGGGACACAAAGAGTCAGACATGACTGAGTGACTGAACTGAACTGATGTTTAATAAAGGAGCCCTTTTTGAAGCCACAAACAAAATGAAAAGACAGTTTACAGAATGGGAGAAAATATTCACAAATGATGGAATTGACAAGGGATTCATCTCCAAGATTTACAAACAGCTCATGCAACTCAATATCTAAAAAAAAGTCCAATCAAAAATGCTCAGAAGACCTAAATAGACATGTCTCCAAATAAGACATTGAGAGGGCCAAAAGGCACAAGAAAAGATGCTCAATATTGCTAATTATCAGAGAAATGCAAATCAAAACTACAATGAGATATCACTTCACACCAGTCAGACTGGCCATCTTCAAGAATTCTAAACAATAAATGCTGGAGACAGTGTGGAGAAAAGGGAACCCTCCTACACTATTGGTGGGAATATAAATTGGTGCAGCCACTGTGGAGAACAGTATGTAGGTTCCTTAAAAAACTAAACAGAGAGCTACTATATGATCCAGGATTCCCATTCCTGGCAATACACTTGGAGCAAAACATGGTTTGAAAGGATACAAGCACTCCAATGTTTATAGCAGAACTGTTCACAATAGCCAAGATATGGAAGTAACCTAAATGTCCATCAACAGAGAAATGGATAGAGAAGATATGCTACATATAAACAGAATCATATTACTACTCAGCTCTAAGAAATGAAATAACGCCATTTGAAATAATGGATGCACCTGGAAATTATCATACTAAGTGAAGTAAGTCGGACAGAGAAAAACAAATACCATATGATATCGCTTATATGAGGAATCTAAAAAATATGCAAATGAACTTATTTAAAAAACAAAAACAGACTCACAGATTTCGAGAATGAACTTATGGTTACTAAGGGTAAGAGTGGGAGGGAGGGGCAGTGGGAGTTTGGGATTGACATGTACACACTGATACATAAAATATATAGTTAATAAGGACTTGCTGTCCTTACTTCACTTTTAGTGTAATGTCATTACTTTTAATGTAATGTCATTACATTACTTTGCCAACAAAGATCTGTCTAGTCAAATCTATGGTTTTTCCAGTAGTCATATATGGATGTGAGAGTTGGACTATAAAGAAAGCTGAGGGCCAAAGAATTGATACTTTTGAACTGTGGTGTTGAAGAAGACTCTTGAGAGTCCCTTGGTCTGCAAGGAGATCCAACCAGTCCATCCTAAAGGAAATCAATCCTGAATATTCACTGGAAGGACTGATGCTGAAGCTGAAACTCCAATACTTTGGCCACTTGATGCAAAGAACTGACTCATTGGAAAAGACCCTGATGCTGGGAATGATTGTAGACAGGAGGAGAAGGGGACAACGGAGGATGAGATGGTTGGATGGCATCACCGACTCAATGGACATGAGTTTGAATAAACTTCTGGAGTTGGTGATGGACAGGGAGGCCTGGCGTGCTGCAGTCCAAGGGGTCACAAAAAGTCAGATATGACTGAGCGACCAAATTGAACTGAATTGAAGGACCTGCTGTAAAAACAGAAAGAAAATAAACAAATATGAGCCCTTTCTGTATATTTATTGGCCATTTCAGTTTAGTTCAGTTCATTTCAGTTGCTCTGTCGTGTCTGACTGTTTGAGACCCCATGGACTGCAGCCCACCAGGCTTCCCTGTCCATCACCAGCTTAGGCCACCTGGATATCCTTTTTTGTGAAGTGCTGGTTAAATTCTGTTGCCCTTTTTATTGTCCTGTAAAGCTGTCTTTTTAAAAAAATGTTTTATTATAACTTTTAATTTTCAGAATATGAGTCTTCATATATAAATGTACATATAAACATATCTCTTCCTTCCCTGAGAAAGAATAAGCAGTCTGCATTTTTAAAGAAAGATCCTGACCCATGATGAAGTCCCTGTGTAGTAGGATGGAAACAGGATTTGAAATCACCACAATATGTTTGAGTATGTCTGCCACTTACTAGTCGGAGAAGGCAATGGCACCCGACTCCAGTACTCTTGCCTGGAAAATCCCATGGACGGAGGAGCCTGGTGGGCTGCAGTCCATGCGGTCACTAGGAGTCGGACACGACTGAGCAACTTCACTTTCACTTTTCACTTTCACGCATTGGAGAATGAAATGGCAACCCATTCCAGTGTTCTTGCCTGGAGAATCCCAGGGACGGGAGCCTGGTGGGCTGCTGTCTATGGGGTCACAGAGTCGGACACGACTGAAGCGATTTAGCAGCAGCAGCAGCCACTTACTAATATTTCACCTTGTACAATGACTTCAAACCTTAGGATGAGATTTTTTAAGGAAAGAAGAAATAGATAAAAACGTCAGATGAGGGCTCTATGCATTTGTGAAGCACCTTGAGAGGGGTGTTTGATATCCAGGTGTACAACCAGTGTTTCTTCTGGGGTGTCCTGGCAGCCCCTTCTTACCAATGCCCACCCCCATGCTGGGTGACCCTGTTAACTTCTCTAGGTCTTCTCATTGCTAAAAGTGGAAATAATATCTAAGCTAACATTCTGCTGTTAAGGTTAGTGAGTTTATGGAAGGGCTTTATCTACAGGAAAAAGAAGAAACTTTCCCTAATTTAAAGTAGCATGGCTGTCACTCTGTATTCTCAGCTTGCTTTTTCTTTCTTTCTTTTTTTTAATTGGAGTATAGCTGTTTTACCATATTGTGGTAGTTTCTGCTGTACAACAACATGAATCAGCTGTATGTATACATATATGCCCTCTCTTCAGGACCTCCTTCCCCCCATCCCACTCTTCTAGGTCTTCACAGAGAATCGAACTGAGCACCCTGTGCTATACAGCAGGCTCTCACTGAGAGTGAAAGTGGAAGTGAAAGTCACTCAGTCGTGTCCGACACTTTGCGACCCCACGGACCATACAGGCCATGGAATTCTTCAGGCCAGGATACTGGAGTGGGTAGCTGTTCCCTTCTCTGGGGCATCTTCACAATCCAGGGATCGAACCCAGATCTCCCCCATTGCAGGCGGATTCTTGACCAGCTGAACCACAAGGGAAGCCCAGGTTCTCACTAGCTATCTGTTTTACACATAGTAGTGTGCATATGTCAGTCCCAGTCTCTCAGTTTGTCCCCCCGTACTTGCCTCTCCATGTCCTTGTCTATGTGAAAGTGAAGTCGCTCAGTCATGTCTGACTCTTTGTGACCCCATGGACTGTAGCCTACCAGGCTCCTCCATCCACGGGATTTTCCAGGCAAGAATACTAGAGTGGGTTGCCCTTTCCTTCTCCAGGGGATCTTCCTGACCCAGGGATCGAACCCAGGTCTCCCGCATTGTAGGTAGACGCTTTACCACCTAAGCCACCAGGGAAGCCAAAGATAGACTTCAAATACTACAAGTTACTCTCCTTTTAGTTACTACCAATATGCACACATGAATTCAACTTCTCCCTCAAAACGGAAACTAAAAGCACTGGAAAGCAAAGTTCCCTAATTATTACTCTCAACTGTAAATCCTTTAAACTTCTCCAAGACTGCCTCCATGAGAAGGATTTTTTTTTTTATCACAATTTTCTATTTCAAATGAGTGAGTAAATGAAAGTTATTTATTAACATCATTCAGAAGTTCTGACCTTTTAGCCATTAGGTCTAAGTTTCCTAGGAACAGCCATTCTAAAGCTTGTATCATGATTATCAACAATACTCTCAAAGGAAAGACAAATCATTTTCACAGTCATAATCAAGGACTTAAAGAGTAAGCATCATAAAAATCAAAATTTTGTACATGCTACAATTATATAAATAGGTATAGAAACACAAGTGTGAAAAAAGTCAAAGAAAATACTAATAAACTGCAATGATGATTGCATTTGGGTATCTAGAATTACAGAGAATTATTTCTGACTTTCCAAGTATTTTATAATATGGCTATATTTATATTTTTAAAATAAATTTATTTCTTAAACAAACAAAACCTTTGTCCCTGAATTTACATCCTTCATAATTCCATACTCTCTGAAGATGAGCCCCAGAAAGCTTATGTTTTTTCTCAAGGTCACCCAGTCATTCCACAGTAGAAACTAAACCAGAAACCAGACCTCCAGAGTTCTTGTGTTAATTTCTTAGATAACCTGCTCAGCAAGCAGGTCCCTTAAAAAAGAATCAAAAAAAAAAAAAAAATTAGATCTCAATAAAAGCTATAATATATTGTAAAATGGGCAAAAGATATGAATAGGCAATTCAAAGAAAAGTGCAGATAGTAAATAAACTTAAAATGTCTTATTTAATTATAGGTTTACATTATGTTCATAGCACTTAAAAATATTTAAGTTCAGTTCAGTCACTCAGTTGTGTCTGACTCTTTGCGACCCCATGTGTCGAAGCACACCAGGTCTCCCTGTCCATCACCAACTCCTGGAGTTCACCCAAACTCATGTGCGTCGAGTTGGTGATGCCATCCAGCCATCTCATCCTCTGTCGTCCCCTTCTCCTCCTGCCCCAATCCCTCCCAGCATCAGGGTCTTTTCCAATGAGTCAACTCTTCGCATGAGGTGGCCAAAATATTAATGCCCTGTAAATAGTTCATATGTACCATGTTTCTAGATTCCTCATACATACATTAATATATATTTGTTTTTCTCTTTCTGACTTACTTCACTCTGTATGATAATCTCTAGATCCATTCATGGCTTTACAAATGATTCCATTTGTTTCTATCAAAGACTGAGTACGATTCTGTTGGGTATATGTACTGTTAGGTGGTTAGAATAGGAAAAAAGAAGTCCAAAATGGTGGTGGCTAAAAGACAAGAAAGGGAAAAGCCCGTGAAAATGGAACAAAAGAAAATCCACAGACCTGAGTGAGAACCTCAGGTGAAAAATACGGCTCTCCTGGCTAGCCCAGTTTGCATAAGGCAGGCTCAGGGGCCTGGAGACAAATGTATAAAAAGAGGACACCAAGATAGATTGCTACAGGATCGGGGGCACTGAGTGTGGCAGTGCATGCAAGGGATTTTTGAAGGAGCTTGCCATTATCTTCATCACCTCCACCATAGTTTGGTCTCAGATCAAACAACAGGTTTGCCTGAGCTCTGCCCATCAACAGAAAATTGGATTACAAATTTACTGAGCCTGGCCCTGCCCCTCAAAACAAGACCTGGTTTCCCCCTCAGTCAGTCTCTCCCATCAGGAAGCTTCCAAAGCCTCTTATCCTTCTCCACCAGAGGGCAGACAGGCTGAAAACCACAATCACAGAAAACTAATAAAACTGATCACATGGACCACAGCCTTGTCTAACTCAATGAAACTATGAGCTGTGCCACGCAGGAAGACCCAAGATGGATGGGTCATGGTGGAGAGTTCTGACAAAACGTGGTCCACTGGAGAAGGCAAAGGCAAACCACTTCAGTATTCTTGCCTTGAGAACCCCATGGACAGTATGAAAGGCAAAAAGAAAGGACACTGAAAGATGAACTCCCCAGGTCAGTAGGTGCCCAATACGCTTTTGGAGAAGAGTGGAGAAATAACAACAGAAAGAATAAAGAGATGGAGTCAAAGCGAAAACAATGCCTAGCTGTAGATGTAACTGGTGATGGAAGTAAAGTCCAAAGCTGTAAGGAACAATATTTCATAGGAACCTGGAATGTTAGGTCAATGAATCAAGGCAAATTGGAAGTGGTCAAACAGGAGATGGCAAGAGTGAACATCAACATTTTAGGAATCAGTGAACTAAAATGGACTGGAATGGGTGAATTTAATTCAGATGACCATTATATCTATTACTGTGGGCAAGAATCCCTTAGAAGATATGGAGTAGCCATCATAGTCAACAAAAGAGGACAAAATGCAGTATTTGGGTGCAATCTCAAAAACAACAGAGCCATCTTTGTCTGTTTCCAAGGCAAACCACTCAATATCACGGTAATCTAAGTCTATGCCCTGACCAGTAACACTGAAGAAGCTACAGTTGAATAGTTCTATAAGACCTACAACACTTTCTAGAACTAACACCCAAAAAAGATGCCCTTTTCATTGTAGGGGATGGGAATGCAAAAGTAGGAATTCAAGAGATACCGAGAGTAACAGACAGACTTGGCCTTGGAGTACAAAATGAAGGAGGACAAAACCTAACAGAGTTTTGCCAAGGGAATGCACTGGTCATAGCAAACACCCTCTTCCAACAACACAAGAGAAGACTCTACACATGGACATCACCAGGTGGTCAATACTGAAATCAGATTGATTATATTCTTTGCAGACAAAGATGGAGACGCTCTATACTGTCAGCAAAAATAAGAACAGGAACTGACTGTGGCTCAGATCATGAACTCCTTATTGCCAAATTCAGACTTAAATTGAAGAAAGTGGGGAAAACCACTAGACCATTCAGGTGTGACCTAAATCAGATCCCTTATGATTATACAGTGGAAGTGACAAATAAATTTGAGGGATTAGATCAGATAGAGTGCCTGAAGAACTATGGATGGAGGTTCATGACACTGTACAGGAGGCAAGGATCAAGACCACCACCAAGAAAAAGAAATTCAAAAAGGCAAAATGTCTGTCTGAGGAGGCCTTACAAATAGCTGTGAAAAGAAGAGAAGCTAAAGGCAAAGGAGAAAAGGAAAGATATACCCATTGAAGGCAGAGTTCCAAAGAATTGCATGGAAAGATAAGAAAGCCTTCCTTAGTGATCAATGCAAAGAAATAGAGGAAAACAGTAGAATAAGAAAGACTAGAGATCTTTTCAAGAAGACTAGTGACACCAAGGGAACATTTCATGCAAAGATGGCCAGAATAAAGGATAGAAATGGTATGGACCTAACAGAAGCAGAAGATATTAAGAAGAAGTGGCAAGAATACACAGAAGAACTATACAAAATAGATCTTCATGACCCAGATAATCACGATGTTATGATCACTCACCTAGAGCCAGACATTCTGGAATGCAAAGTCAAGTGGGCCTTAGAAAGCATCACTGTGAACAAAGCTAGTGGAGTTGAAGAATTCCAGCTGAGCTATTTCACATCCTAAAACATGGTGCTGTGAAAGAGCTGTCCTCCATATGCCTGCAAATTTGGAAAACTCAGCAGTGGCCACAGGACTGGAAAAGGTCAGTTTTCATTCCAATCCCAAAGAAAGGCAATGCCAAAGAATGCTCAAACTACTGCACAATTGCACTCATCTCACATGCTAGCAAAGAAATGTTCAAAATTCTCCAAGCCAGGCTTCAATAGTACGTGAACCAAGAACTTCCAGATGTTCAAGCGGATTTAGAAAAGGCAGAGGAGCCAGAGATCAAGTTACCACTGGACCACTGAAAAGGCAAGAGAGTTCCAGAAAAACATCTGATTCTACTTTACTGACTATGCCAAAGCCTTTGACTGTGTGGATCACAACAAACTGTGGAAAATTCTTAAAGAAATGGGAATACCAGACCACCCTACCTGCCTCCTGAGAAATTTGTATGCAGGTCAAGAAGTTCATGGAACAAGGCCCACACTTTACAGGAAGAAAGCCTGGCTTACTGCAAAGAAGCAACAGTTAGAACTGGACATGGAACAACAGGCTGGTTACAAATTGGGAAAGGAGTACATCAAGGCTGTATTTTGTCACCCTGCTTATTTAACTTCTATGCAGAGTACATCATATGAAATACCAGGCTGGATGAAGCACAAGCTGGAATCAAGATTTCCGGGAGAAATCTCAATAACTGCAGATACGTAGATGACACCACACGTATGGTAGAAAGCAAAGACCTAAAGAGCCTCTTGATGAAAGTAAAAGAGGAGAGTGAAAAAGTTGGCTTAAAACTCAACGTTCAGAAAACTAAGATCATAGCATCTGGTCCCATCAGATCAGATCAGATCAGATCAGTGGCTCAGTTGTGTCCGACTCTTTGCGATCCCATGAATCCCAGCACACCAGGCCTCCCTGTCCATCACCAACTCCCAGAGTTCACTCAGACTCACATCCATCGAGTCAGTGATGCCATCCAGCCCTCTCATCCTCTGTCATCCCCTTCTCCTCCTGCCCCCAATCCCTCCCAGCATCAGAGTCTTTTCCAATGAGTCAACTCTTCCCATGAGGTGGCCAAAGTACTGGAGTTTCAGCTTTAGCATCATTCCTTCCAAAGAAATCCCAGGGCTGATCTCCTTCAGAATGGACTGGTTGGATCTCCTTGCAGTCCAAGGGACTCTCAAGAGTCTTCTCCAACACCACAGTTCAAAAGCATCCATTCTTCGGCGCTCAGCCTTCTTCACAGTCCAACTCTCACATCCATACATGACCACAGGAAAAACCATAGCCTTGACTAGATGGACCTTTGTTGGCAAAGTAATGTCTCTGCTTTTGAATATGCTATCTAGGTTGGTCATAACTTTCCATCCAAGGAGTAAGCGTCTTTTAATTTCATGGCTGCAGTCACCATCTGTAGTGATTTTGGAGCCCAGAAAAATAAAGTCAGACACTGTTTCCACTGTTTCCCCATCTATTTCCCATGAAGTGATGGGACCGGATGCCATGATCTTCATTTTCTGAATGTTGAGCTTTAAGCCAACTTTTTCACTCTCCACTTTCACTTTCATCAAGAGGCTTTTTAGTTCCTCTTCACTTTCTGCCATAAGGGTGGTGTCATCTGCATATCTGAGGTTATTGATATTTCTCCCAGCAATCTTGATTCCAACTTGTGTTTCTCCCAGTCCAGCATTTCTCATGATGTACCCTGCATATAAGTTAAATAAACAGGGTGACAATATACAGCCTTGACGAACTCCTTTTCCTATTTGGAACCAGTCTGTTGTTCCATGTCCAGTTCTAACTGTTGCTTCCTGACCTGCATACAAATTTATCAAGAGGCAGATCAGGTGGTCTTGTATTCCCATCTCTTTCAGAATTTTCCACAGTTTATTGGTCCCATCACTTCATGGCAAATAGATGGGGAAGGAATAGAAACAGTGACAAACTTTATTTTTTGTGTGGTGCAAAATCACTGCAGATCACTGCAGCCATGAAATTAAACGATGCTTGCTTCTTGGAATGAAGAAGGCAATGGCACCCCACTCCAGTACTTTTGCCTGGAAAATCCCACGGACGGAGGAACCTCTTGGGCTGCAGTCCATGGGGTCGCTAAGAGTCAGACACGACTGAGTGACTTCACTTTCACTTTTCACTTTCATGCATTGGAGAAGGAAATGGCAACCCACTCCAGTGTTCTTGCCTGGAGAATCCCAGGGACAGGAAGCCTGGTGGGCTGCCGTCTATGGGGTCTCACAGAGTCCGACACGACTGAAGTGACTTAGCAGCAGCAGCTTCTTGGAAGAAAAGCTATGAGCAACCTAGACAGCATATTAAAAAAGCAGAGACGTAACTTTGCTGACAAAGGTTGGTCTGGTCAAAGCTATGGTCTTTCCAGTAGTCATGTATGGATGTGAGAGTTGGACTATAAAGAAAGCTGAGTGCTGGAGAAGACTCTTGAGAGTCCCTTGGATGGCAAGGAATCTAAGCTCAGGTTCTTGATGTCTCACTGCAAAAAATTCAGTGAGAGACACATTGATAGGTTCAGTTCAGGTCAGTTTAGTCACTCAATCATGTCTGACTCTTTGCGACCCGATGGACTGCAGCATGCCAGGCCTCCCTGTCCATCACCAACTCCCAGAGTTTACTCAAACTCATGTCCACTGAGTCAGTGATGCCATCCAACCATCTCATCCTCTGTCATCCCCTTCTTCTCCCGCCTTCAATCTTTCCCAGCATCAGGGTCTTTTCAAATGAATCAGCTCTTTGCATCAGGTGGCCAAAGTATTGGAGTTTCAGCTTCAACATCAGTCCTCCCAATGAACACTCAAGACTGATCTCCTTTAGGATGGACTTGTTGGATCTCCTTGCAGACCAAGAGACTCTCAAGAGTCTTCTCCAATACCACAGTTCAAAAGCAAAGTAATGTCTCTGCTTTTTAATATGCTATCTAGGCTGGTCATATCTTTCTTGCCAAAGAATAAGTGTCTTTTAATTTCATGGCTGCAGTCACCATCTGCAGTGATTTTGGAGTCCCCCCAAATAAAATCTGCCATTGTTTCCACTGTTTCCCAATCTATTTGCCATGAAGCGATAGGACCGGATGACATGATCTTAGTTTTGTGAATGTAGAGCTTTAAGTCAACTGTTTACTCTCCTCTTTCACTTTGATAGGTAAGAGGTAGATTTGTTCAGATTCAGAGAGAAGCACAGTCCACAGAGTGTGTGGCATCACAGAGGGTGTATGCGTAGGCCATAAAATGTGGTGTGGTTAGTTTTTTTGAGCTCATATGCATAAGTGGGAGGATCATTCCAACATTTGGGCAACACTCCTTGGTTTTTGATGGTGCCTCTGGGTGTGTCATTTAGCTTGCAGATTGAGGATTAAGGTTTAGGTGAATTTAACTTGTCTGTCATCTTGGACCCATTTGATTTTAATTGGTTTATGTTATGCCCTTGGGCTATGCCATTCTGTGGAAAGTTGTGCCCTGCCCCCTTCCTCCCGTTTCATGCACTTTCCCTGAGCCCCATCAAGGCCCACAATGTTGCCTCTACAATCTTCTGGAGGGACAACCAGAAAACAGCTGGCCCTTGGGAGGGAAATATTGTATAATATGGAACCACTCTAGATATTCAGGCCTTCATATTCCATGTTTCCTACAACATGTGCAACAACAGCATCTCTCAGTGAACCTGCTAGGGCAGGTGACAGGCACACAATGCCTGCTAGAAGTCCATCTGTTGATGGCATCCCTTCAAGGGCAGTTGGGCTTCCAGGGATAACTTTGTCACTTTGGGAGTAAGCCCTGCAGGCTGTTTGGACCCAAACCCTTACCACCCTTCTCCTAAAGCTACAAACATGGATCAAATCTGCACTTCACTTTTATGGAACATCTGATCTGTTGCCTCACCAATTTTCCCTGAAGCCATTTACTAACTCCTACAACCAGGACCCTGCCCCTTCTATAGGCAACATTGCTCCCCCCAGCATATTATTAAAATACTCTCAATCCTCCTAACAGGAGCAAATAACCCACTCCTTTGTCATTACTTCTGCTATTATCTAAAGTGAGTCTATGACAATGAAATGTTTACCATTGGAAACACCCTAAACTGCTCCTAAGGAGGACTAGGGGAAGAAATCAGTGACTTACATTCCCTCAGAGCAATAAGAGGATAAGGCTTAAGGCTGTTGGGTTCCAAGTCTCAGGGCTCAGGCTTGGATTGCTTTACATCACGGTATATATTCCCATCTGCCATGGACAAACCAGCAATGAGTTAAGATTACAACCCCTTAATCCTACCCAGCACAGCTCATGCTAGAGACCTTGGGGATGCCCAACTCCAGCCTGGGGTCCCAGGAGGTCGACCTGCCTCGACCTGCTTAGGGATCTTGTCCTTGGGAGGTTGTCACACCTCAACCTTCCTGGGGATCTGCACCATGACCTGGGGATGCCCAGCTCTCAGGTTGCAACAGTACTGGGTAGGATAAGCTTCAGAAAGACTCAGTCCTAAGGAAGCCCACCCATGGAAATAGAAAGAGTCCTATTAGTCATGGGACTGTGCCTGGTCTCAGCAATAACTCAGGAGTCCAGTGAGAACCCCACTGCCTTTCTGAAAAGTCTAAAATAAGCCCTCCAATAGTTTACAATCTGGACTTAGACTCTTATGAGGGACAGGTGATGTTAAAGGACAAATTCCTGTCCCAATGTGCATCAGACATCAGGATAAAGTTACATCAGTTACAGGAGCAGAACCCTGCTGCCTCTTTAGATGAGATGGTCCAGACAGCCACCAATATCCTTCAACAGAACAGGAGAGGGAGGCCAAGGCCTAGGAAAGGGAGAAAAGGAAAGAGACAAGGCATGCCCAGATGCTGGTTGCCCTCCAGGGAAGCCCTATGACAAACCCCAAGTCCTTAAAGGACAAGGCACGAGGCAAATGCCTAATCTGTAGACAGGTGGGACATTGGGCCAAAGAGTGTCCAAACTGTGGCAAGTCTCCTAAAATGGTTTGCTACAAATGCCATCAATTGGGACACTGGGTGGCACTCTGCCCTCAGGACCAAGAGCCTCAAGGTCAAGCACCAAATCTTCCCTCATGATGGTTCAACAGGACTGAAGCGGCCCTCTCCAGCCAGCCCACCTGTCACAGATAACCATCATGAGGCTGGAGCTAAGGGTGCAATTGGATGTGGCAGGTAGGTCTGAGAATTTCTTGATTGGCACAGGGACTACTATTATGTCCTGATCTCCTACTCCGGAGCCTTCTCCTCCCAAACCTGTATCAACTTGGGTGCTACAGGAAAAACAGTTACAGAAAGATTCACCCAAGCACTTCTTTGTTGCTGGGATGGACAAATATTTTCCCACCAGTTTCTGGTGGTCCCTGGTAGACGATGCTTTAAAACTCTTCTCTTAGGGGCAAACTAACTATTTTTACCAGCCACCAAGTGAAGCAACTTCTGAATGGGAGAGGCCATTTATGGATGTCTGATCAAAGGATCCTCAGATATCAAGTAGTGCTGATGGAAAATTCAGGCCTAACTATATCCCTTTGAGAGGTTCTTACCCCAGCTACCCTCCTGCCTACACCCAAGGGCTCTCTCCCCTTTCACTCTTGCCTAGAAACCTTGGACCACTGGACAAAACCCCGAGAGGGATTGTTGGAAGATCCTCTGATCAATTCTGAGGAAATCTGGTACACTTATGGAAGCAGCTTTGTCTTGGATGAAAAAGAAGAGCCAGTCTCCAATTTAGAGACTATAGAGGCTAAACCTTTGCCAGCTGGTACTTCAGCCCAGTTGGCTCAACTCATAGCCCTGACTCAAGTTTTAGAGCTTGGAAAAGGAAAAAGAGTAGCCATTTACACTGACTCCAAGTATGGCTTTCTGGTGCTACGTGCACAAGCTGCTATTTGGAAAGAAAGAGGCCACTTGACCACCCGAGGGTCCCCAATCAAATCTGGTGATCAAATCCATAGGTTCTTGGAGGCAGTCCATCTGCCCACGGAAGTTTCAGTCTCCCACTGTAAAGGACACCAAAAAGGGAGCATGGAAGTGGCACAAGGGAACCAAGCAGCTGATCAGGCAGCTAAGAGAGCAGCATTATAGAACCATGACCTAATAGGGATTGCCACCTTAGTCCCACAGACTAATTTGCCAGAAACTCCTTCATATACTGAAGGTGAGACTTTTAAAGCTAAGAGTGAGGGCTTTCAAGAAGATCATATGGGGTGGTTCCAAAAGGAGGGGCGCCTTTTTCTGCCTGGGACTCTCCAGTGGAAGTTGGTTAACTCCTTACATGCCATCACTCATTTAGGGGAGAAGGACCTCCAAAGATTATTAGAGAGGTCCTTCAAAGGAACAGGCCTCCAAACAACTACAAGACAAGTGGTTTCTTTTTGTCCCACTTGCCAATTAAGCCCCAGTGAGCTCAAAGACCCCAGCTGGCCCAGTCCATCCAGCGGCATGGGACCTACCCAGGAGAGGACTGGCACATGGACTTCACTCAGATGCTAGTTTCCCAAAGGTACAAATACCTATTAGTCATCATAGATACATTCACAGGATGGATTGAAGGCTTTCCCATCTAGATTGAGGAGGTGGTTAAAGCAACTGCTCCATGAAATCATTCTGAGATTCGGTCTGCCCAGATCATTACAAAGTGGCAATGGGACATCATTTACTTCTAAGATCACCCAAGGGTCCTCTAAAGCAGTGGGCATTACTTATTACCTCCATTGTGCCTGGAGGCCTCAGTCTTCAGGTAAAGTAAAAAGGCCAACCAATTCTTAAAATCAGTGATAAAAAAGATAACCCGGGAGATGTTATACCATGGCCATTGGGCAATTCCAACAAGATATATCCTTGTGGGTGTCAACTAGGACCCAAAAGATTCTACAGAGCCACCACTATATGCTCCAGGACTCCAGTCCTAATTAAAGTCTGGAAAGATGGGTCCCCAAAGGCTCAACTCCAGCCCACAAGGAAGGGCCCCTACCCTGTAATACTTTCTACCCCCACAGCAGTCAAGGTACAAGGGCATGACTCCTGGATTCACTATTCATGAGTCGAGCCATGAAAGAAAACAGAAGAGGACAGTCAATGCACCTGTGAGCCCTGGGAGATCTCAGATACCCATTCAGGACTACAAATGAGTACCATTCTAGCAAACACCCCCAAAATTAAGTTTCTGGGGATAAGATTTCTCAGAATAGCTCTAAAGAGCCAACACAGCTTGGCAGGGGTTGTACTCCAAAATAGACAGGAGATAGAGCTCCTGATCCCTGAACAAGGAGGAACTTGAGCCATCTTGAATGAGACATGTTTCTGGGTAAATACCTCCAGCTAAGTTAAAGAAAGTCTCACAGTCCTTAAGTAAAACATTGAGATCATACAGGATCTCAAAGAATGAGCTGGAGAATTCTCAGGGTGGCTACAATCTCTCTTTTGGGGATCCTTCTCCTGGTGAGGGGGGATTTAGAGTTGGCTAATGCCCTTACTAACCCCTGTTATCACCACGTTGATGCTGCTTATGATCACTCCATATATTATCAATTGTTCAACCTATTTTGTCTCTGCCCAGGTCAACAAGTTAAAGAATGCAGTGCTAGTTCAACAAGGATATATAAAACTATACCTGACCATGAAAAATATCACTCACCCTTAGATGGACACTGCTGTAAGGACTCTGAGGTATGAGACTAGTGAGAGGGGAAGGCCCAAGGCCCATTGCCATCTCAGCTCAGCAGGAAGTAGCTAGAGAGACTTCAATGCCCCTACTTCCAAAGAATTGGGCCATCCGTCTCTTGAGGGGGGAATGTTAGGTAATTAGAGTAGGAAAAAGGAGTCCAAAATGGCGGTGGCTGAAAGACAAAGAAAGGGAAAACCTTGCGAAAATGGAGCAAAAGAAAATCCACAGACCTGAGTGAGAACCTCGGGTGAAAAAAACAGCCCTCCTGGCTAATCCAGTTTGCATAGGGTAGGCTCAGGAGCATGGAGACAAATGTATAAAGAGAGGAAGCCAAGATGATTGAGGACTCTCCTTTATGGGTGGCCTGCCCTCGTGTCTCAAGGGTGTACTATCCTTTGTTTGTCAAGTAAAACTGAGCTGTAACAAAGAGGTAACACTGGTCCACCATTTCAAATCTTTGCTGTGGCAAGACAGAACCGAGGAAATTACACACTCCCCCAACATGTACCACGTCTTCTTCAGCCATTTTTCTGTCGATGGACTTTTAGGTTGCTTCCATATGCTGGCTATTGTAAACAGTGCAACAATGAACATTAGGGTGCATGTGTCTTTTTGAATTATGATTTTCTCAGGGTATACGCCTGGTAGTGGAATTGCTGAGTCACTGGGAGTTCCAGTTTTGGTTTTTTAAGGGGCCTCCATACTGTTCTCCATAGTGGTTGAATCAATTTACATTTCCACCGAGAGTGTAGGAAGGTTCCCTTTTATCCACATCCTCTCCAACATTTATTGTTTGTAGATTTTTAAAAATTAATTAATTTATTTTAATTGGAGGCTAATTACTTTACAATATTGTAGTGGTTTTTGCCATACATTGACATGAATCAGCCATGGGTGTACATGTGTCCCCCATCCTGAAACCCTTCCCACCTCCCTCAGGGTCATCCCAGTGCACTGGCCCTGAGCACCCTGTCTCATGCATCGAACCTGGATTGGCAATCTATTTCACATATGGTAATATACCCGTTTCAATGCTATTCTCTCAAGTCATCCCACCCTCACCTTCTCCCACAAAGTCCAAAAGTCTTCTTTATTTCTGTGTCTCTTTTTCTGTCTCGCATATAGGGTCATCATTACCATCTTTCTAAATTCCATATATGTGCGTTAGTATACTGTATTGGTGTTTTTCTCTCTGACTTACTTCGCTCTGTATAATAGGCTCCAGTTTCATCCACCTCATTAGAAGTGATTCAAATGCATTCTTTTTAATAGCTGAGTAATATTCCATTGTGTATATGTACCACAGCTTTCTTATCCATTTGTCTGCCAATGGACATCTAGGTTGCTTCCATGTCCTGGCTACTGTAAACAGTGCTGCAATGAACATTGGGGTACACGTGTCTCTTTCAATTCTGGTTTCTTCAGTGTGTATGCCCAGCAGTGGGATTGCTGGGTTGTATGGGAGTTCTGTTTCCAGTTTTTTAAGGAATCTCCATACTGTTCTCCATAGTGACTGTACTAGTTTGCATTCCCACCAACAGTGTAAGAGGGTTCTCTTTTCTCTGCACCCTCTCCAGCATTTATTGTTTGTAGACTTATTGGTAGCAGCCATTCTGACTGGCATGAGATGGTACCTCATTGTAGATTTTTTGATGATGACCATTCTGACTGGTGTGACATGATATCTCATTGTAGTTTTGATTTGCATTTTTCTAATAATTAGTGATGTTGAATACATTTTATGTGTCTCTTGGCCATTGTATGTCTTCCTTAAAGAAATATCTGGTTTTCTTCAGAATATTCATCACTACTAAAATTAATTTACATATTTTAAAAAATTTTCTTTCTCCAGGAGGGCAGGAACTTTATTTACTACTGTATCTCTACAGCCTATTGCTGCATACCTTTGTACATCTAAAATTTGCAAAATAAATGAATATTAGGTGTTTTTTGTTGTTATGTTGGTGTGGTTGTTATTGTGCAAAGTAATTGTTTCTAATTTTTTTCTTACAGTGATAAACTCAACTTTTGCTCCTTCTCAGAGACTAACATACTGCTATCTCCTTCAATATTATGTTAGATTCATTAATTTTTGCATTCATTGAATATACAGTATTTAAGATTCTCTTAAATAAATGCTCCTTCACTCCCATTCTGTCAGCATCTCTGGGATGTTTCCATAGCATCAGACAATCACAAAAGCATGAAAACCCAGGTGCCTATCCCATCAGGACTCACTATCTACTTGCAGATAAACTTGACCAGGGAATTAAATATAACAACTTTAACATTTCACTGCTCAAGAAAGGTACTGTTTATCTGTTGATTTGAATGGATATATTTACTCTTTCATTTCATTTCCCTCCTAGCACTAAAGTTATCAATTCCTAGCCATTTCCATTTCTAGGCTTTAACTTATTTGTAGTGTCTTCTGCTGACTCAGTACCTTTGCGGTAATTACATAGTAATGTTATTAAACATTGAAACCAATGGCCTTTTTAATCACCATATGATTCTTATATTAAATATGACCTGAAGCAAACTTTATCTTTTATCTAAATTAAAATGTAATTTCATAAATATTTAACTTTGGGAGGCATTGTCCAGGTTTATGTAAGATTAACTCTATGTTAATAAATTACTGTGGAATCTCCATTCATTTACACTTTGAGAGGGGAAAAAAAATCTAATTAAAAAAAATTGTCCTACTCACTGTTCCTCAAGCATAATATACTTCCTATGTCTATAACATTGGCTTGGTTTATCATTTCTTCAAGCAATTCTTCTAACCTCAAAATGCCTTTGTTTTGCCATAGATTATCTACTGGTCCTTCATAGTTGAACCTGAATCTTACTTTCTCCATGAAATTTCTCCAAGGCTTCAGCTGAAATTATCCCAACCTTCCTTTAGGATTATATAGCTCTTCTAATAATGTTTTTAATTGGAATATAATTCCTTTACAATCTTGTGTTAATTTCTGTTGTGCAATGAAGCGAACTGGCCGTATGCATACTGTATCTCCTCCCTCTTGGACCTCCTTCCCACCCCACCCTTTTCCCACCCCTCTGGATCATCACAGGGCACCAAGTTGAACTTTGTGTGCTTTATAGCAACTCCCCACTAGTTATCTTTTTTACGCGTAGTAGTGTATATATGTCAATCCCAATCTCCCAAGTAGTCCCACCCTCCCCTTCCCCCACTGTGTCCACATGTGTGATCTCTATACCTACCTCTCTATTCCTGCCCTGTGGATAGATTAGTCTGTACCATTTTTCTAGAGACCACATATATACTTTAATGTATGATATTTGTTTTTCTCTTTCCGACTTACTTCACTCTGTATGACAGGAAGGCTTTTACTGAAAAATTTTTTCTGGATGAGAACATATAGGAAATTTATCTTGGCTAAACACATCATACATTTCACCTATAGCATTGTATGTCTCCAAAACACCCACAATAGATACTTGGAATACCACTCTCTGAAACACTGAAGAACATAGGTATTTACTTTTGAAGCACTTTGCCAGTCATGAAATGACCACAAGTTCTGATTTGTCCCCTGTCATTCTCAAAGATATTCTGGATTAGCGCTGCATCATATGGTCATATTAAAGATCCATGAGCTATATCTTTTACCTGTGTATTATTTAATTAATTAGCTGCTTATCTTAGATTTAGAAGTGATGACATTCCATGTTTTTTCTCTCAGTGCAAGATTTTCATAACGCCTTAACTGTTGTGGGTTCTACAGTCAAGTCCCTTATTCTACACTTGTTGCTGAGAAAAGCCCACAACCAGTCAAAGCTATATTATCAGCACTCCTAGGGGGATCATTTGACACCTCCTCTTCCTAGACTTTTCACACTCACCATTGGCTTAGTTTACTCACTTGTGAAAAATACAGTGAAGACCACTTTCTAAGTCTATCGGGAATATATAACAGGATCACATACACATAAAAGCACACACTATGAACTGTGAAACGTTATCCAGTCAGTGTGTGTTACCATCAGTGGTCTGAAGTTCTGGTGAGATCATGCCCTTCTCCCAACCTCAGTTAAACTTTCTGTTTACTTGTGTATTTTTAGAATGAACCAACAAAGAAACAACACAAATGAACTTACTTACAAAACAGAAAAAGACTCACAGACTTAGAAAATGAACTTATGGTTGTCGGGGGGAGGGATAGTTAGGGATTTGGGGAAGGTCATGTACACACTGCTGTATTTAAAATGGATAGCCAACAAGGACCTACTGAATAATACATAGGACTCTGCTCAAAGTTATGTGCCAGGGTGGATGGGAGCGGGTTTGGGGGGAGAATGGATACATGCATATATATAGCTAAGTCCCTTCACTGTTCACCTTAAAGTACCCCAACATTGTTAATCAGCTCTGCCCCAATAAGAAATAAAAGGTTTAAAATTTGGGGAAAAAGAGAATGATCAAAACTTACCTTTTAACAAGTATTTATTTATGTATTTGTTTGGCTGTGTTGGGTCTTGGTTGTGGTGTGTGGGATCCTCCATCTTCGTTGCAGATCATGAGATTTTTAGTTGTGGCATACAGGATTTATTTCTCTGACCAAGGCTTGAACCTGGGCCCCCTGCATTGGAAGTGTGGAGTCTTGGCCTCTGGACCACTAGGTAAGTCCCTCAAACCTTACCTTTGCTATGTGTTTCTTGGGAAGAAAAATAAGCAGTCTCAGCTGGGCCATTTGAGAAAAGATGGACTTAGACCAAGAGACTGTTCTAGGGATATGGGAGGTGATGATGAGAGTTGGGAAGGGACGGGGGTGGAGAGCCAGTTCTGAGTTGCTGCCGCTCCTCATGGAGGGCAGGCACACAGAGGCTCTGTGTGATGACTCCTGCTTCCTTGGCAGGTGGAGCTGCTTCCTGGCTCAGAGGGATTGGCGCCACTGAGTGGCTAAGACCTGCCTGCATCTTGAACCTACCACTTGGCTTTTTAAGAAATCTTTCTCATTCTGACTTGGATGGACTTGGTCCCCAGGACCAAAGCTGCTTCTGAACCTTTAATTACTGAGGTTTATTTTCTTCTCTGGAAAGAAACACAGACTCCCAAGCTTAATCATCTCTTTGGCAGGTGGCACACAGCTTCCCTGTTAATTAATCTTTAATGTCATTAATTGGCTTGTCTGTGTGATGACAAGGCAAAGAGTAAACACAGTTTGCAAATCAACTGAATTCTCATCTGTAGCAGCATTTTGTTTGCAGGGTGAATGAAAACAATTACATGCCTTGCACTGACTGGACTTCCGGTGCCTGGATGATTTATCTTAATTTTTTGAACATTTTCAATATGATAAACAAAAAGTAATGCTTCAATATGCTTTAAATAAATAAATGTGGTTAAACATCTCTTCAAACAAAAACAAAAACAACAACAACAAAAAAATAAAATAAATAAGACAAAACTATTGAACCAAAAAAAAAAAAAATTCGGAAAACTATCTCTGTGGCAGATGTGCTAATTGAAAGTTTTCTTTGGCACCAGCGCCCGCCCCCTTGAAAACTGTCTCAGTGGTGTGTTAGGGATTAGAGGTGAGGCGCGAAAGCCAGTATTGTAACAGCATGGTTTCTCCCCCGTACCCACATATTTCCCTTCATATTGATTTTGCCTCCGTGGCTTCCCGGGTAATGAAGTGGTAGAGAATCTGCCTGCCAATGTAGGAGATAGGAATTTGATCCCTGAGTTGGGAAGATGCCCTGGTGAAGGAAATGGTAACCCACTCCAGTATTCTTTCCTGGAGGATTCCATGGACAGAGGAGCCTGGTAGGCTACAGTCCACGGGGTCGCAAAGAGTTGGACATGACCGAGCACCATGCATGCAAGTGTGTTATGCTACCATGGTCTCTTTTAAATCAAATCTCCATTCCAAGTAGATTCAGTGATGAGCCATTTGGCTGGGGTCACCTGCTGTCCCTACACCCATGGTAGAGACCCAGTAGGGACAAAAATCCATATAAAGTGAGGGCTGTGGGTTAGCTTGGGTCAGCATCCCCTGGGAGGGGTTAGAAATGCAACTTCTTAAGCACCACCCCCAAATGACTGAATCGGAAATTCAGGGCCTGCAGCCAGAATTTTTGTTGTAAGGTGCCTTCCGCACTCAGCGCGTGCTCAGTTGTGTCCTACCCTTTGCAACCCCATGGACGGTAGCCCACCAGGCTCCTCTGCCCATGGAATTCTCCAGGCAAGAATACTGGAGTGGGTTGCCATTTCCTCCTCCAGGGGATCTTCCTGACCCAGGGATCAAACCCAGGTTTCCTGCATTGCAGGGGGATTCTTTAGCACATTCAAATGTGGTTGGCTTCTGGGAGCCACTGGTACAGAGCATCTCTGTATCCACTTCATGTAAGCAGAAGGGCATTGCTCCCTCTCCTCACTGAGGGAACCTCCTCAACGAGGAAAAATGTAAGAGATGACTTGTTTTAATGGGGTGACTCCACTTGACTTCCTGGTAAAAAGTTGTGAGAAGTAAATTGCTTTTTCTTGGCCTCAAATGCCCCTGTAACACTTGGCCCTGAGCAGTTTCTGACCTCTGGGAGTGGAAGTGCCCGTTTCAATTTCTTCATTTTCTGACATCGTTCCTAGTTTATGGAGGGAAATGATTAGGGCAGGGGAGCTGGCCTCTAAGAGGAAGCAGAAGACAAGCTGCTCCACACGATGGAGAAAATACTCCAGCCTGAGCACGGCACTCTGCTGAGGAAAGGAAAGGAAATTCATGCTGATTTTGGAAAACTGTAATTCTGGGACCTGTGTGAGAGACAGCAAAGACGGTGGGAATGGGGCCTTGCTGACTCGTAGGGACAGAAAGGAACTGAGCTATTGCCCCCGGCTGGGAGGAGGAAACACCTGCATCTTCCTCTCTCTGGGGTGGCCTTGGCCAAGTCTTGAAAGGGAGCAGACAGAAAGTCGAGAAGAACCAAGCCTTCCCCCAGGTGAGGAAACCAAGCCTCTGAGTTTTCTTTAATGCTCTGACAGTCGTCCCTCAAATCCTGTCCCAGACTTGCCAATCCCTGTTAAAATTTGCATCTTTGCAAATATCCCAGGACTCAAAGCCAATGTCTCATTTGAAATCAGAGAGCAGCAGTCTGTAAGAAATAGGACTTATATTTCAGGGTTTCAACCGGCAGGGACGGAGCTGTGTAGTTTCCTTTATTATAAGAACTAATTCCAGCATTTATCTATTCCTTGTAACTTATTAGGGAGTCGAGGACTATTTTGGACTGTTGAGGAAATTATATGACAAGTTAGTAACAAATGAAAATAGGTCATGTGATTAGGTTTCTTTTATACTGCTAAATTTCAAATCCTGAAATTTTTCTTCTTTCCCTTCCCCTATTTCTTTTTTCTCTTTCTTCTCCCTGTTCCTCCTTTTTCTTCTTTTAACTGCAAAAATCTTTGCATGAATACAGATGGGTAAGAATAAGGCCTTTATATTAATCCCTTCTAAAAAGTTCATTATTTTTGCCTTATGTTGGCATGTTATAAATATTTCTTCATAGAATACAGACCCACTTAAAGGAATGCATCTTGTTGTAGGTTTTTACAATTTTTTTTCCCATTAAATACAGGAAAAAACATACTGGCAAGAATACACAGAAGAACAAAACAAAAAAGATCTTAACAACTCAGATAACCAAGATGGTGTGATCCCTTGCCAGATATCCTGGAATGCAAAGTCAAGTGGGCCTTAGGAAGCATCACTATGAACAAAGTTAGTGGAGGTGATGGAATTCCAGTTAAGCTACTTCAAATTCTAAAAGATGATGCTGTGAAAGTCCTGCATTCAATATGCCAGCAAATTTGGAGAACACAGCAGTGGCCACAAGACTGGAAAAGGTCAGTTTTCATTCCAATCCCAAAGAAAGGCAATGCCAAAGAATGCTCAAACTACTGCAGAGTTGCCCTCATCTCACACGCTAGCAAAGTAATACTTAAAATTCTCCAAGCCAGGCTTCAACAGTATGTGAACCGTGAACTTCTAGATGTTCAAGCTGGATTTAGAAAAGGCAGAGGAACCAGAGATCAAATTGTCAACATGTGCTGGATCATCGAAAAAGCAAGAGAGTTCCAGAAAAACATCTATTTCTGCTTTACTGACTATGCCAAAGCCTTTGGCTGTGTGAATGACAACAAACTGCTAAAAATTCTTAAAGAGATGGGAATACCAGAATACCTGACCTGCCTCTTGAGAAATCTGTATGGAGGTTAAGAAGCAACAGTTAGAACTGGATATGGAACAACAGACTAGTTCCAAATCAGGATGGAGTATGTCAAGGTTGCATATTGTCACCCTGCTTAGTTAACTTATATGCAGAATATATCATGAGAAATGCTGGACTGGATAAAGTGCAAGTGGAATCAAGATTGCTGGGATAAATTTCAATAACCTCAGATACAGAGATGAACCACCCTTATGGCAGAAAGTGAAGAAGAACTAAAGAGCCTCTTGATGAAAATGAAAAAGGCGAGTGAAAAAGTTGGCTTAAAGCTCAATATTCAGAAAACTAAGATCATGGCATCCGGTGCAATCACTTTATGGCAAATAGATGGGGCAACAGTGGAAACAGTGGCTGACTTTTATTTTTGGGGCTCCAAAATCACTGCAGATGGTGAATGCAGCCATGAAATTAAACAATGCTTGTTCCTTGGAAGGAAAGTTATGACCAACCTAGATAGCATATTAAAAAGCAGAGCCGTTACTTTGCCAAAAAAGATCTGTCTAGTCAATGCTATGGTTTTTTCAGTAGTCATGTATGGATGTGAGAGTTGGACTTAAAGAAAGCTTAGTGCCAAAGAAGGACTTCCCTGGTGTCCGGTGGTGAAGACTCCACATTTCCACTGCAAGGTACATGGGTTCAATCCCTGGTGTAGGAACTAAGATCATGGCATCTGATCCCAACACTTCATGGGAAATATATGGGGAAACAGTGGAAACAGTGTCAGACTTTATTTTTTTGGGCTCCAAAATCACTGCAGATGGTGACTGCAGCCATGAAATTAAAAGATGCTTACTCCTTGGAAGGAAAGTTATGACCAACCTAGATAGCATATTCAAAAGCAGAGACATTACTTTGCCAACAAAGGTTGATCTCTTCAAGGCTATGGTTTTTCCAGTGGTCATGTATGAATGTGAGAGTTGGACTGTGAAGAAAGCTGAGTGCCAAAGAATTGATGGTTTTGAACTGTGATGTTGGAGAAGACTCTTGAGACTCCTTTGGACTCTAAGGAGATCCAACCAGTCCATTCTAAAGGAGATCAGTCCTGGGTGTTCTTTGGAAGGAATGATGCTGAAGCTGAAACTCCAGTACTTTGGCCACCTCATGCGAAGAGTTGACTCATTGGAAAAGACTCTGATGCTGGGAGGGATTGGGGGCAGGAGGAGAAGGGGACAACAGAGGATGAGATGGCTGGATGGCATCACCGACTCAATGGACGTGAGTTTGAGTGAACTCTGGGAGACGGTGATGGACAGGGAGGCCTGGTGTGCTGCAATTCATGGGATCGCAAAGAGTCGGACACGACTGAGCGACTGAACTGACTGAACTGAGTGCCGAAGAATTAATGGTTTTGAATTGTGGTGCTGGAGAAGACTCTTGAGAGTCCCTTGGACTGTAAGGAGATCCAATCAGTCCATCCTAAAGGACATCAGTCCTGAATATTCATTGGAAGGACTGATTCTGAAGCTGAAACTCCAATACTTTGGCCATCTGATGCAAAGAACTGACTCACTAGAAGAGTCTATGATGCTGGGAAAGATTGAAGGCAGGAGGAGGAGGGGGCAACAGAGGATGAGATGATTGGATGGCATCACCGAGTTGATGGACGTGAGTTTGACCAAGCTCCAGGAGTTGGTGATGGATAGGGAAGCCTGGCATGTTGCAGTCCATGGGGTCGCAAACAGTTGGACTTGAATGAGCAACTGAACTGAACTGAACAGGGAAAAACAAAACAAATTTAATTTGCAACATAGCCCATAGATTTATAGGTATTCCATACTTGATGTGGTACCTTGTTAACTGAAATGTCTAAATATCAGAAATGCTGTTATTGCTTTGCATGGTCCTGTGGTTGTTGATGGCAGCTCTGAAGCTGGAGTGATCCATTGGAGATATGGGTGTTTGTTGTTGCTCTTCAGCTGCTCAGTCATGTCCAACTCTGCAACCTCATGGATGGCAGCACACCAGGCTTTTCTGTCCTTCACTCTCTCCTGGAGTTTTCTCAAATTCATGTCCATTGAGTCAGTGATGCTATCTAACCATCTCATCCTCTGCCACCCCCTTCTCTTTTTGCCTTCAGTCTTTCCCAGAATTTGAGTCTTTTCTAGTAAGTCAGTTATTTGCATCAGGTGTCCAAAGTTGGAGCTTCAGCTTCAGTATCAGTCCTTTCAATGAATATTCAGTGTTGATTTCCTTTAGGATTGATTGGCTTGATCACCTTGCAGTCCAAGGGACTCGCAAGAGTCTTCTCCAACACCACAATTTGAAAGTATCAATTCTTTGGTGCTTAGTCATTTTTATGGTTCAACTCTCACATCTCTCCATGACTAGGTCTATGTAGTCCCACACTGACCAGTTGTTGAATCACAGCTATACTTGTGATAGGGCACAATGTTGGATGAGCAACCTCTCATTGGCCGACACAAATTCCTGGATAATTACCACCTGAGCTGCCACCTGGATATACCACTTGGCAGCTGCGGGAAGCAGTAACTCAGTATTGAGTGAGGGATCTGGGTGCTGCACCCCAGCATCCTCTACTGTCTACTCCTTTTACACTTTGGACCCATTTGCTATGTAAGTTCAACCTATCTAGATACAGCTCCTCTAGAACTCTGGTTGGTCTATTTTGGTGCGAAAATTTACAAGGGCCAGGTTTGTGAAACAAATTATAGCCCCCACTGCCATAGTTCATGCTGGCACCCCAGTTGTTCATGGGGCCATAACTAACGCTCCTTCCTGCATGGCACATTGTGACTCCCACACTCTGCCAGCACCTCTGCTGTCATGGTTTAGCTGATGGGGTGACCCAAGCTCTCATCTTTGAGGAGTCTGGGCACACAGTTACTATGCCCTTCTCATGCTATGAACGCTTTTCTTCTTGACCATTTTCTGCCACAATTAGGCAATGTGTGTGTGTGTGTGTGTGTGCATGCTCAGTCACTTCAGTCATGTCTGACTCTTTGCAACCTTATGGACTGTAGCCCACTTTGCACCTCTGTCCCTGGGATTCTCCAGGTAAGAATGCTGGAATGGGTTGCTATGCCCTCTTCCATGGGATACCCTTAAAGCCAGGGATTGAACCCGTGTCTCCTTCACTGCAGGCAGATTCTTTAAAAACTGTACCACCTGGTAAGCTCCACAATAAGGCTGCTGCTGCTGCTAAGTAGCTTCAGTCGTGTCCGACTCTGTGTGACCCCATAGGTGCCCACTAGGGGTCCACTGGGGCCCACTGTGTGACCCCATAGGGAGCCCACTAGGCTCCCCCGTCCCTGGGATTCTCCAGGCAAGAACGCTGGAGTGGGTTGCCATTTCCTTCTCCAATGCATGAAAAGTGGAAAGTGAAAGTGAAGTCGCTCAGTCACTCAGACTCTTAGCGACCCCACGGACTGCAGCCTACCAGGCTCCTCCGTCCATGGGATTTTCCAGGCAAGAGTACTGGAGTGGGTTGCCATTGCCTTCTCCCCACAGTTAGGCAGGGGAGTATTAAAAAGCTCCAGTGAATCAACTGAATTTCCAGTATAGTTTCCTCTGGCATCATGGTGTAGCAATAGTTCAACATCCTCCTGAAAGTCAATGTCAATTATTCTTTCCAGCATAATGAGCTTCCTTGTGATACAGTTTCTTGGCATAAGGTACCTGAAGTGATAGACCAGCAGCCAGGGCTTATAGATAAATGGTAGTCTTGCTGTATCCCCTGGTAGTACTGTCCTCCCTCTGAGAATATGAATCTCTTGACCCAAGTGCCTACATTTATGTGGATGAGAGAAAAGCCCCCAACTGAGAGTGAAGGTAAGTGGAGTTGCTCCTACTTCTGTTCCTTAGTTCTCAGATCTACGTATTCTGCCAGTCAGAACATAGAACCATATGGTGGATTTAGGGTGTATACCAGGTCTTGGAGGGTGGTGCCCATCTCCAAGCTGGTGCCTCAGCTATGTCATCAAAAGGTTGTTCTAAGGCTCTATTTTGCCAGCAGTTTCTAGGCAATGTGGTAGAAGTTGAATGGACCCTATAATTTTGTGTCAAATGCCTTTTCTCCTAGGCTGTAAAATAGAGCCCTTGGTCTGATGAAATGTGGAAGAGGATCCTTTATCACGTCAACCACTTAAGCCATTATGTATTGATGCTACTATACCCTGCAGTCAGGAGGGCAAAGCTATGTTTAGGCTATGTGTCAGTCTCAGTAAAAGTAAATGAGCAATCAACTTTTCATAAGTGACTCATGTCCTCATGCATGATGTCCTTAGTCTTTATGTATGATGGTGCCATTCTGGAAGCTTAACGTTGGTCTCTGTAACCAGGGGGTTAAATTTTCTGCAGCATCAGTCCCAGAATAGCACTGGTAAGTTGGAACCCAGGTTGGGTCCATGCATAGTCTCCACCCCTGCTACTTTGGCTGCTGTCTTTATGCAGCCATTGTTTCAGAACTCATTGTTTCAGAGTTGTCAACTGGTTAAGTCATTTTGTCTGGTTGGTTGTTTGTTCGATAGTCTCTGTTGAGCACGAACAGTCCAAAGAAAGATCTTCTCACTGTGCTCAATCCCACATCCATTAACGTATCTCTTCCACAAGTCTGTCTCATATGCTCCTAACCAATCAGCTGAGTCATTTGCCACTACCATCTTTAAGCAAAATATTCCTAACCTTAAATAGGTAGGTCTGAATCCCCAGGTCTCTTTCATTTCCAATCAGGATTTTGAAAATACGTTACTGGACTTTCTAGGATTGGATTTCAATCTTCTCTGGAGCTCAACTATAATTATGATTAATTCCTGATGCTAATCCTCAGCTCTTTTCTACTCCCTGGTTACAACAGATGAACATCTCTTTATATGCTTCCAAGGAAGTCCTCTGTCTTCCATTCTTTGTCTTAAATTAGTATTAATCACTGTCAGCATTTCCTTGTCTTTCTTTGATTCATGAAAAGCCACAGCAACAATCATCAAATTTCATTATCCTTAAAATTGCTGATTCTCATGAAATCCTTGAGCATCTGAGATAGTATACTTACCTAACATTTACCATGCATACCAGTGTGTTTTCTGCTGTTGCTGCTGCTGCTTTGTCGCTTCAGTTGTGTCCAACTCTGTGTGACCCTATAGGCTGTAGCCTACCAGTCTCCTCTGTCCATGGGATCCTCTGGACGAGAGTACTAGAGTGGATTGCCATGCCCTCCTTCAGGGGATCTTCCCAACCCAGGGATTGAATCTGGGTCTCCTGCATTGCAGGCAGATTCTTTACTGCTGAGCCACCAGGGAAGCCCATGTTTTCTTCTTCTGCTGCTGCTACTGCTGCTAAGTCGCCTCAGTCGTGTCCAACTCTGTGTGACCCCAAAGAGGGCAGCCCACTAGGCTCCTCTGTCCCTGGGATTCTCCAGGCAAGAATACTGGAGTGGGTTGCCATTTCCTTCTCCAATGCATGAAAGTGAAAAGTGAAAGTGAAGTCGACTCTTAGCGACCCCATGGACTGGAGCCTACCAGGCTCCTCCATCCATGGGATTTTCCAGGCAAGAGTACTGGAGTGGGGTGCCATTGCCTTCTACTCTATGCCAATTCGCCACCAGTGAAAGTTTTAACAGCTATCTTGCAACAGCCTATGAGGGGGCTTATCAGTTCCATCTCAACTACCAATGGCACCCCACTCCAGTACTCTTGCCTGGAAAATCCCATGGATGGAGGAGCCTGGTAGGCTGCAGACCACCGGGTCGTGAAGAGTCAGACACGACTGAGCGACTTCACTTTCACTTTTCACTTTTATGCATTGGAAAAGGAAATGGCAACTCACTCCAGCATTCTTGCCTGGAAAATCCCATGGATGGAGGAGCCTGGTAGGCTGCAGACCACGGGGTCGAGAAGAGTCAGACACGACTGAGCGACTTCACTTTCACTTTTCACTTTCATGCATTGGAGAAGAAAATGGCAACTCACTCCAGTATTCTTGCCTGGAGAATCCTAGGGACGGCAGAGCCTGGTGGGCTGTGTCTATGGGGTCGCACAGAGTCGAACACAACTGAAGTGACTTAGCCGCTGCCACTGCAACTACCAATGACGTAACATTCATTGCCCTCAGCAGACAAGTGGGAGAAATCTAAAATCTCATTTTAGTTTTTGCTTTGTAGGCCAGTTCTTTCACCAGTGACTTATATTGGTTTCCCTAGAAAAGGCTTCTCTGAAACTCTGAAGTGGAGATTTGTGTGCAGTTAGTTTATTGAATTGTTTCCTAGAGAACATTAAAGTGTAAGGACATGAAGGGGATAGAACTGGGCAGGAAGCAAGGTTGCACTGCAATGTAGGTGCAACAGAAAACTCCAGAAAGAAAATTGGGGCAACCAACAGTATTTTTCACAGAGCTAGAACAAATACTTTCACAATTTATATGGAAATACAAAAAACCTCGAATAGCCAAAGCAATCTTGAGAAAGAAGAATGGAACTGGAGGAATCAACCTGCCTGACTTCAGGCTCTACTACAAAGCCACAGTCATCAAGACAGTATGGTACTGGCACAAAGACAGAAATATAGATCAATGGAACAAAATAGAAAGCCCAGCGATAAATCCACACACCTATGGACATCTTATCTTTGACAAAGGAGGCAAGAATATACAATGGATTAAAGACAATCTGTTTAACAAGTGGTGCTGGGAAAACTGGTCAACCACTTGTAAAAGAATGAAACTAGAACACTTTCTAACACCATACACAAAAATAAACTCAAAATGGATTAAAGATCTAAACATAAGACCAAAAACTATAAAAATCTTAGAGGAGAACATAGGCAAAACGCTCTCCGACATACATCACAGCAGGATCCTCTATGACCCACCTCCCAGAATATTGGAAATAAAAGCAAAAATAAACAAATGGGATCTAATTAAAATTAAAAGCTTCTGCACAACAAAATAAACTATAAGCAAGGTGAAAAGACAGCCTTCAGAATGGGAGAAAATAATAGCAAATGAAGCAACTGACAAACAACTAATCTCAAAAATATACAAGCAACTCCTGCAGCTCAATTCCAGAAAAATAAACGACCCAATCAAAAAATGGGACAAAGAACTAAACAGACATTTCTCCAAAGAAGACATACGAATGGCTAACAAACACATGAAAAGATGCTCAACATCACTCATTATCAGAGAAATGCAAATCAAAATCACAATGAGGTACCATTTCATGCCAGTCAGAATGGCTGCGATCCAAAAGTCTGCAAGCAATAAATGCTGGAGAGGGTGTGGAGAAAAGGGAACCCTCTTACACTGTTGGTGGGAATGCAAACTAGTCCAGCCACTATGGAGAACAGTGTGGAGATTCCTTAAAAAACTGGAAATAGAACTGCCATATGACCCAGCAATCCCACTGCTGAGCATACACACTGAGGAAACCAGAAGGGAAAGAGACACGTGTACCCCAATGTTCATCGCAGCACTGTTTATAATAGCCAGGTCATGGAAGCAACCTAGATGTCCATCAGCAGACGAATGGATAAGAAAGCTGTGGTACCTATACAGAATGGAGTATTACTCAGCCATTAAAAAGAATACTTTTGAATCAGTTCTAACGAGGTGGATGAAACTGGAGCCTATTGTACAGAGTGAAGTAAGCCAGAAAGAAAAACACCGATACAGTATACTAATGCTTTTCTTTGGTATTGGAATGAAAACTGACCTTTTCCAGTCCTATGGCCACTGCTGAGTTTTCCAAATTTGCTGGCATATTGAGTGCAGCACTTACACAGCATCATCCTTCAGGATTTGAAATAGCTCAACTGGAATTCCATCACCTCCACTAGCTTTGTTCATAGTGATGCTTTCTAAGGCCCACTTGACTTCACATTCCAGGATGTCTGGCTCTAGGTCAGTGATCACACCATCGTGATTATCTGGGTTTTGAAGATCTGCCAAAGAATGGTCAAACTACTGCACAATTGCACTCATCTCACATGCTAGTAAAGTCATGCTCAAAATTCTCCAGGCCAGGCTTCAGCAATACGTGAACCATGAACTTCCTGATGTTCAAGCTGGTTTTTAGAAAAGGCAGAGGAACCAGAGATCAAAGAGGAACCAGAAAAACATCTATTTCTGCTTTATTGACTATGCCAAAGCCTTTGACTGTGTGGATCACAAGAAACTGTGGAAAATTCTGAAAGAGATGGGAATATCAGACCACCTGACCTGTCTCTTGAGAAACCTGTATGCAGGTCAGGAAGCAACAGTTAGAACTGGACATGGAACAACAGACTGGTTCCAAATAGGAAAAGGAATACATCAAGGCTGTATATTGTCACCCTGCTTATTTAACTTATATGCAGAGTACATCATGAGAAACGCTGGGCTGGAAGAAGCACAAGTTGGAATCAAGATTGCTGGGAGAAATATCAATAACCTCAGATATGCAGATGACACCACCCTTATGGCAGAAAGTGAATAAGAACTAAAAAGCCTCTTGATGAAAGTGAAAGAGGAGAGTGAAAAAGTTGGCTTAAAGCTCAACATTCAGAAAACGAAGATCATGCATGGCATCCGGTCCCATCACTTCATGGGAAATAGAGGGGGAAACAGTGGAAACAGTGTCAGACTTTATTTTTTTGGTCTCCAAAATCACTGCAGATGGTGACTACAGTCATGAAATAAAAAGACGCTTACTCCTTGGAAGGAAAGTTATGACCAACCTAGATAGCATATTGAAAAGCAGAGACATTACTTTGCCAACAAAGGTTCATCCAGTCAAGGCTATGGTTTTTCCAGTGGTCAAGTATGGATGTGAGAGTTGGACTGTGAAGAAGGCTGAGCGCCAAAGAATTGATGCTTTTGAACTGTGGTGTTGGAGAAGACTCTTGAGAGTCCCTTGGACTGCAAGGAGATCCAACCAGTCCATTCTGAAGGAGATCAGCCCTGGGATTTCTTTGGAAGGAATGATGGTAAAGCTGAAACTCCAGTACTTTGGCCACCTCATGTGAAAAGTTGACTTTTGGAAAAGACTCTGATGCTGGGAGGGATTGGGAGCAGGAGGAGAAAGGGACGATAGAGGATGAGATGGCTGGATGGCATCACTGACTCGATGGATGTGAGTCTGAGTGAACTCCGGGAGTTGGTGATGGACAGGGAGGCCTGGCATGCTGAGACTCATGGGGTCGCAAAGAGTCGGACACGACTGAGCAACTGAACTGAACTGAACTGAATGCATATACATGGAATTTAGAAAGATGGTAATGACAACCCTGTATGCAAGACAGCAAAAGAGGCACAGATGTATAGAATAGTCTTTTGGACTCTGTGGGAGAAGGCGAGGGTGGGATTATTTGGGAGAATGGCATTAAAACATGTATAATATCATATAAGAAATGAATCGCCAGTCCAGGTTTGATGCAGGATACAGGAAGCTTGGGGCTGGTGCACTGGGATGACCCAGAGGGATGGTATGGGGAGGGAGGTGGGAGGGGGGTTCAGGATGGGGAATATGTGTACACCTGTGGCGGATGCATGTTGATGTATGGCAAAACCAATACAATATTGTAAAGTAAAAAAAAAAAATAAAATAAAAACATAAAAATAAAATTAAAAAATAAAGAAAATTGGGACAATGTTACCAAAAGAAAAGGGGATTCTTGTTAGGCAGTTCAAAGCAACTAATGTCTTGTTCTTTCCTAGCAAGTATTTTCTTCTAATCTCTCTTGAGAAGCAAGTACTTTATGTGTCTGTGTGTTCAGTTGCTAAGTCATGTCTGATTCTTTGCGACCCCATAGACTGTAGCACACCAGGCTTCCCTGTCCTTCACACCAGGCTTCCCTGTCCCTCCCAGAATTTGCTCAAATTTATGTCCAGTGGGTCGGCTATGCTATCCAATCATCTCATCCCCTCCTGCCCCCTTTCCTTTTGCCTTCAATTTTCCCAACATCGGGGGCTTTTTCAATGAGTCAGCTCTTTGCATCAGTTGGCCAAAGTATTGGAGTTTCAGCTTCAGCATCAGTTCTTCCAGTGAATATTCAGGGTGGATTTCCTTTAGGATTGACTGGTTTGATCTCCTTGCAGTCCAAGGGATTCTCAAGAGTCTTCTCCAGCACTGCAATTCAAACCAATCAGTTCTTTGGTACTCAGCCTTCTTAATGATCCAATTCTCACATCTGTATATGACTACTGGAAAAGTCATAGCTTTGACTATATGGACCTTTGTTGGCAAAGCAATGTCCCTGCTTTCTAATACGTATACTTTCAACAGAATATAAATCATGGATATACATTTGCAGTCAGCTTTTCCATATTCTGTAAACTGTCAAGATGGACACATTTAACAACTATTGTTATGGGTGTGTGTGTGTGTGTGTGTGTGTGTGCACCTGTGTGTTTGATCCTATTGTACAAGCCACCCTTAGGATTTCAACAAAAGCAAACCACTTTGGCTTGGAGTTTTCTTATTTACTTGTTTTTGCTTGTGGGGGAAGCCTCTCTAAGTTAATTATGCTTGCTCTTCTAAGAGAATAATATGCTCTCAGTTTGGAATAATTAGGCAGTCTAATTAACCTCTAAAAAAAATCAAAACATAGCTTTCTAGTGGCTGTATCCCCTTCATTAGGTTAGTTTGGCTCGTCTTAAACTGGCATGGTTAATATTGCTGATTTGCATATCTTTCCCCATGGTATTTAGCACTATAACTTGTAATGAAAACACAGTTTAGAGTACACTGGAGACTGGCTTAATAAAAGCCAATCTTGGTTATATTACGAGCAGAGATTGTTGCAATGACTATGGCTCTATCTTCGTATTGCAAGACTGTTAAAAATACAATTTAAAGTGGGGAAAGCTTTTTGGAGTCATCATTTTTTAATAATTAGCTTAGGAATAATTTGGGAGCTATCACTCACAGCAGTTTAATAATGTAAAGCAAGCTATTTCTGGAAATGTTAATGGAAAGCAAACTCCTTAGAGAATGCAGAGAGTTAAAAGATCTGTAAGAATGGCTATTAATTGTGGCCCAAAGCCCTCTTTCTGTTATTAGGTATTGCAGTTATAAAGCAAGATAATGTAGTATTTAGAATGCATTGTACCTCTCCCATTAGACACAGAGGTGGTCTCAGCCAGCATGGAGTTGATAAAAGCAGGCATGTCACAAATGGAAGGACTATTTTTACTTATACATTTGAGGTACCTGGTGCAATTTCCTTTGACTTAATAAGAGTGGCAGAGGCCATCATAATATTGTAAAGTAAATATCCTCCAATTAAAATAAATAAATAAATTTAAGTAAAAAATAAGGAAGTAGCTCCCCTAATGGTTCAGACAGTAAAGAATCTGCCTGCCAATGCAGGAGACACAAGTTTGATACCAGGATTGGGAAGAGCCCCTGGAGAAGGGAATGGCTACCTATTCCAGTATTCTTGTCTGGAGATTTCCACAGATGAAGGAGCATGGTGGGCCAGTTGCAAGAGCTGGACACATCTGAGCGATAACACGTTCACTTTGAGGTACTTGCATGCAATTTCCTTGTACTTCATAAGGGAGTATGCAACAAAGATTTAGGATTAAATTAGCAAACACACTATATTCAGACATTCTAGCATTAAAAAATTAAAATAACCATACTTTCCAGGACCTGTTTTTCTTCCATGAAAGCACCCGTTTCATAGTATCAACACAGAAGTACACAGAACGAGATCCATGTGCACACTTTGATGGGCACCTGCTCACTTGTGACAAGACTCACATGTTTTCAGTCTCAACCCATTGCTTTCCCCATTCTCCTTCCCACTCTGGTCCCATCCAATCACTCTCTCCTTGAATGAAGTTCTGAGGACTGCACTGGAGAGACATCTTAAATGCGCCCTATAGGTCCTGTCTCTTTTTTTCTCAGAGCACCGATTTCATATGCAAACTTGTAATAAGACATCAGTTCCCAGAAATCCAATGGATTTGCCAGGCATGGGCTTGCTCTCATCTTTTGTTTGGCCTAGAAGCAAGAATATATTCTGCCTGACGCAGGGTGTTTCTGACCTCGAGGCCTCTGCATCTGGGCTTTGACAATGGGTCAGAATCACAGGTGGTATCTAATAAGGCTATTTTTATAAGTGCTTCCTGTTCTAAGTGGGGCTCACTTGTTTCAGAGAAATGCATCAAGTAATCAGCGCAGAGGTTTAATGATGTGCAGGAAACATGTATTATGGTTTAATAGAGAGCTTATAACAAACTTAGGATTTCCCTTTCAGCTTTGAAGGCAGAAAAGAGGGTCTGAGAAAGGCTTTCAGTCTGTGCTGCTTATCTACACCTCAGACTATTTTAAAACAACAGAACTGTAAATCCTTCGGTCTATTCTTCTATCTGATGATATATGCCCTCTCTGGCAAGCTTTTTTAAACAAGAAAGTTCTTTGGAATCAACTACTATTTGTTCTTTTCTTCTTTTACACCAAAAGCTATAGAATCTTTTCTTCTTTTACACCAAAAGCTTTAGTTGCACCAAAGCTGTAGTATCAACTAAAAATTTGCAATTCGAGAAAATTTACAAGGACTGCCAAGAAGGGCATTATTTAATCTCATTGCAGACACGCCAGAGGCTGTACGTGTGTAAAATTAAGTCCACTGGGCTGATGCCTGCCCGCCTGCCTATTTTTATCTTTAGACAACATTCTGCATCACACGACGCATTGATGGCTGCTATCAAGGGCTTACTGTAATACACAAGGCACTGGCAGTATCCCTTTGATAGTTCTTCAAATGCTCTGTTAGCAGGGATCAGAAAGTCAGATTTAATAGCCTACAAGATTTATCCCAAGCAAGTGAAATCTGACTAGAAAAAAGGCGGGGGGAGGACCAAAAAGAACCTGTAATCTTGGCTATGGAGAATGGACATGATACTGATGAACTCAGATTCTGCAGAATCACTCTGGGGGCTGTTCCAGCATCAGCTGCAAAAGCACCTATCAGTGTGCAGTCTGTGTTAGAATGAAGAGTGACTCAGGATGGAAGTGAGAGGTGGAAAGTGAAAATGTCAGTCCATCAATCACCATCAAGAAATGGCTAATTTGAGAGCCCTCCCAAATGGTCATTTTTTGTTGTTGCTGTTGTTCTAAAACAAATAGATACCATCTTGACGTTGTTTGAACAAAAGGGAAAGTGATAGAGGGAGGAAACAAGCCCTAAGAACCTCAGCTGTTGAGATTGTAGCTGCATATTTACACATTCCTCTGTTTAGCACCGGAGAAGGCAATGGCACCCCACTTCAGTACTCTTGCCTGGAAAATCCCATGCATGGAGGAGCTGCAGTCCATGGGGTCTCGAAGAGTCGGACACGACTGAGTGACTTCCCGTTCACTTTTCACTTTCGTGCATTGGAGAAGGAAATGGCAACCCACTCCAGTGTTCTTGCCTGGAGAATCCCAGTGACGGGGATGCCTGGTGGGCTGCCGTCTATGGGGTTGCACAGAGTTGGACACGAATGAAGCGACTTAGCAGCTTAGCAGCTGTTTAGCACTACACATATATTTTAGCACCTATCGTTTTCCAGATGCTGAATATCTCCCAGTAAGACAGACAGGTCTCTTCTTTTGTAGAGTTTAGAGTCTCCTGGGGGAAGAAAAGCAATGAAAAACTGTACAAAAAATAAATACATAAGATAATTTAAAGCACCTGTGAGCATGCATGCTTAGTCAATTCTGACTCTTTGTGACTCTATGGACTGTAACCTGCAAAGCTCCTCTGTCCATGGGGATTCTCCAGGCAAGAATACTGGAATGGGTTGCCATTCCCTCCTCCAGGGGATCTTCCCGACCCAGGGATCGAACCAGCATCTGCTGTGGCTTCTGCATGGCAAGCGGATTCTTTACCTACTGAGCCACCTGCGAAGCCCTATAAAGCACCTCTGTGTGTGTGCTTAGTCGCTCAGTCGTGTCTGACTCTTTGTGACCCCATGGACTGTAGCCTGCCAGGCTCCTCTGTCTGTGGGATTCTCCATGTAAGAATACTGGAATGGGCTGCCATGCCCTTCTCCAGGGGATCTTCCTGACCCAGGGATCGAACCCCAGTTTCCTGCATTGCAGGCGGATTCTTTACCACCTGAGCCACCAGGGAAGCCCCTGTAAAGCATCTAGTAGATGCTAATTAAACAGTTGTTAGCTAAAGGAATATAGGTGATAAAATGCTACTAAAAATTAAGATCATGATGTGATTAAAGAAACAAAAAACTGAGACAGAAGTGGGAAACAGATGTCACTCGTAAAAACAGTACATCTGTAGAGCAGAGAGCTGCTCATATGCATCTTTGATTCATTTCCTGTGCATTTATGGAGCACCAACTATAACACAGCAAAAAAATAAAGAAGACTGCTATCAAGGACTAACTGTAATATACAAGACATTGGCAGTACTCCTTTCTTTCAAATATCTCTTTCTTTTTTATATTTATTTCAATATTTTTTAAGGAAATAAAAAACATTTCTGAAGAGTCCTTGGATCGCTGTAATTTCTTATCAAATATCAAGAACTGTCCTCCAACCTATGCATCCAGTTATTTTGGGGGCGGGGGGTCAGGTAGGATTGAAAACAGCAAGAAATGCTTTTAAAAACAGGCACCCACTGTAGGGTTTGTATATCCAAGGAGAATATGATCTCGTCCCTGTCTTCTAGGAATGGAGCCAGCTATGTGAACATCACCGCTAAATAAGGAGTGAGAACTGTACACAGTAGATTAAAAAAAAAAAAAAAGAAACTTGAAATTACAACTCTGGAACTGGGCTTTATGTGAATGTGTTGTCATAACCAACTTGTAAGGAAGCTATCACAGCAATTTGTATAATGCGATAAATGCTCAGTAAACCCTGCTCAGAATTAAATTGCACACAATAGTATGGAAGCTTAGTTTGTGTTTCAGAGCATATATAAGATAACTTTTATAGCACACCACAATCAATGGCATCGTTATGGGTTCATTCGTTTCCTCAGGGCACTGAAGAAAGAATGGTCTGACATACAGGATCCTGATATTTCTTCACAAGAAGTGGGTGGGGTGTTAATATCTGGGAATCAATGTACAGGCTTCCATGAACATTTGGGGCAAGTGTCTGAATGGAGTCCCACTGTCTATATGCCTAATTTTTAATGAGTTACATATCACCCTATCAAATTTGACAACTATGCCTCTACTAAGACAAAATGAGCATACAACTAAATTTTGATTTGCCTCAAAGTTGACAAATTATCAAACACTACTAAACTTAAGTATTGCATATGTTTGGGTATTGTTCTGAAGGGTCAATGATGTTTGCACAAGCAACTGTTTTATGTTACAAAATTTTCCTCTGCCAACTTATGGAACTATTGTGGATATTGCATTAACTTGTAAAACCCTCTGGAATAAAAAATTGAAACCAAAGAGAAGCAAGAAAGTGGACACTCAGCATTACTGGGAAATGAGAACTCATTTTGTAAGAGCCCGTTGCATTTATAACTAAGAAGATGGGTGAGACGAGTTAATTATTTCATCTTTCCTCCTATGCAGGTTTTCTTGTCTGTCAAATTGCCTCCATACTCCAGAGCAGCCCATCTCTAACTTGAGAACCCACCCCCCAAAACTTTCCCAGGATTTGAATGCAGCTCTTTCTGTCTGGGTCAAGGGCAAGAGACATGGAAACACATTTTTTTCTGGGTCCAAATGATGTTAATCATATGAGTCTTTGTTTAGGATTCTGAATCTCTTGTGCAAGTATTGAGTGCCATATAAAAAGTGATAGAAGTGTCTATGCATCTTCTTTTTGGAGAAGGGAATGTCAACCCACTCCAGTACTCTTGCCTGGAAAATCCCAGGGACAGAGGAGCCCTGTAGGCTGCAGTCCATGGGGTCGCAGAGTCAGATGAGACTGGGTCACTTCACTCCTCACTCATGCATCTTTTCACAAATGTACTTTTTGGTATGTTGGCAATATGTATCTTTTTAAAGAACAGGCCACAGAATAGGGGATCCTCTTGTATAATCAAAAAGGGTACTGTCTATTTGGGCTTCCCTGGTAGCTCAGATGGTAAAGAATCTGCCTGAAATGTAGGAGACCCAGGTTTGATCCCTAGGTCAGGAAGATCTCCTGGAGGAGGGAATGGCAGCCCACATCAATATTCTTGCTGGAAGAATCCCATGGACAGAGGAGCCTGGTGGGCTATAGTCTATGAGGTTGAAAAGACTTGGACACAACTCTGTGACTAACATTTTCTGTCTATTTGGGTACTATTCCAGAGTTATAATCTTCTTCTCTGTCCATAGGATTATCCGGGCAAGAATATTGGAGTGGGTTGCCATGCCCTCCTCCAGGGGATCTTCCCAACCCAGGGACCGAACCCAGGTCTCCTGCAGTGAAGGCAAAATCTTTACCATCTGAGCCACCAGGGAAGCCCAAGGATACTGGAGTGGGTAGCCTATGTCTTCTCTAGGGGATCTGCTCCACCCAAGTATTGAACTGGGGTCTCCTGCATTGCAGGCAGAAAACTACCAGGGAAGCCCCACATGTGGCCTAATTATTGAGTAATACAATTTTAGAAGTGTCCAATTATTTTGAATTATTCTGTGTGAGGAATAGGCCCATCCAGAAACAGGCAGTTATATCTGTGGGCAGGAAGGGAGGTTTCTCAGGGCAGTGGTCCTGAGGGTGTTTCTTGATGGAGGAGTAGAAGTTAGGTGGGGTAACAGGGGCAGGAGGGCATTCCTGGTCAAAGAAAAACAATATACAAAGCCCTACTTGGAAGTACGTCCAAGGAAGTGTAGGTACTTTGGTATGATTGAGTGTAGGAAGACGGACTGGAAAAGTAAGATGAAGACTAATGTTACTGTCCAAGGGAGAGATGATTAATCCTAAACTCAGGGAGAGGCAGTTGCAGGGGCAGATTGACAGATGTTAGATACAGGGCCTCCTGTGTTCTGGCTGGTGGGCAGGGTTCTGTAGTGCTCCAGCCTCTGGTTGGTTAGTGGTAAAGAATCTGACTGCCAGTGTAGGAGACACAGGAGGTGTCGGCTCAATCCCTGGGTCAGGAAGATCCCCTGCAGGAGGAAATGGCAACCTGCTCCAGTGTTCTTGCCTGAAAAATTCCATAGACAGAAGATCCTGATGGGCTATAGCCCAGGGGGTCACAAAGAATTGGACACAACTGAGCAATCGAGCACATAGGCGCATACAGTTAACAAACGTTGCAGTTCAGTTCAGTCGCTTAGTCCTGTTTGACTGTTTGTGACCCCCTGAACTGTAGCACGCCAGGCCTCCCTGTCTATTACCAACTCCCGGAGTCCACCCAAACCCATGTCCATTGAGTCGGTGATGCCATCCAACCATCTCATCCTCTGTTGTCCCCTTTTCCTTCTGCCCTCAATCTTTCCCAGCATCAGGGTCTTTTCCAATGAGCTAGCTCTTGCATCAGGGGGCCAAAGTATTGGAGTTTCAGCTTCAGCATCAGTCCTTCCAATGAACACCCAGGACTGATCTCCTTTAGGATGGACTGATTGGATCTCCTTGCAGTCCAAGGGACTCTCAAGAGTCTTCTCCAATACCACAATTCAAAAGCATTAATTTTTTAGTGCTCAGCTTTCTTTATAGTCCAACTCTCACATCCATACATGACCACTGGAAAAACCATAGCCTTAGCTAGGCGGACCTTTGTTGGTGAAGTAATATCTCTGCTTTTTAATATGCTGTCTAGGTTGGTCATAACTTTCCTTCCAAGAAGTAAGCATCTTTTAATTTCATGGCTGTAATAACCATCTGCAGTGATTTTGGAGCCCCCCAAAATAAAGTCAGCCACTGTTTCCACTGTTTCCCCATCTGTTTGCCATGAAGTGATGGGACCGGATGCCATGATCTTAAGCATGCTAGTATGACCTCACCTTAAGCCCTTGTCAATAAGATTCAATGTGATTCCAAGTGTTAATTAAGAGAATGTATGTACAGCCCATTCACAGTACAGACCCAAGGCATGAGTGGAATTTTTCAAAGGCAGCAGAACATCATACTGGGTAGCCTTCATGTACTCATTCTGGAATGGAAAATTAATAAGCTCCTGGAATCATTCATTATTTGAGTAAAGAAAAGATAATTAAATCTCCAAGTGAAGGACTTGCTGATTCCTCTGATTCAGAATGATTAAGATCAGTTGCTGAAGGGCACAAGAAGGGCTCCCTACTCCCCAGAGGGGCAATGACACTCTGCATCTACCTGCCTGCTAGATCAGCTGAAGGTGTCTCTAGGAGACTTGAGAGAATGACCCCACCTGGCTCTTCACTCTAATATTTGTTCTGCTTAGATTTCTGAGGGTGGGGATGCTTTCTGACCACACTGTGGCTCCAATGCCCTGCAGCCTGGGTTCTCAGCAGCACAGGTGAACTCAGGTTTCCCCTAGAGCTTTCAATGACCCATTCTCTCTTTTCATTTCTCAAGCCATATCTCATTTGAATACTTTCCTATATCTTTTAAAAAACTAAAGTGTAACCAAAGCAAATCAAGAACTGTACAGCTGCTATGGCCATGATTCTGAATACAGAAATAATAACAAAAAAAAGAGAAAGAGCTGAATGCCAAGAATGATACTATTGAAAACAACCACCTATTGTATCTTGGTTTCCTTCTTCTAGATTCTAACGCTTTTGGGTCAAGGATTTTTGTGAAGACTTGAACACCATGGCTTAGCTAAATCCCAGTGAGATGGTCCACTCTGAAGTGTGGGTGGTCCTTTGTATGCTGTATCCTGAAGGAGGAGGAAAAGGCATTTTTCCCCTCACTGAGGTGCTGTTTCATTGCTGGCTCTGGGCAGTTTGCAGAAACAGAAGAGGGAAATAGCGTTCCCTTCCTCATTACCCAGAAAATCTCTTTCTTATTTCCTTACAGATGGACCTGCTTCTAATACAGACTAGATTCCCTCATTTTCCTAGTCCATCTCCTCAGGGCTTGGCTGCATTTATGGGGCTTCTCTAAGCCCCAGAGAAGTGTGGGGCTTGGCAGGAAAATAGCGAGCTACCTATATTTGTAGGGTCGGTTTCTTCTGAGATCTGTCTCCTTGTCTTGTGGATGGCTATCTTCTGCTTGTCTTCACATGGTTTTCCCTCTGTGTTTGTTATAAAAAATCCAGTCTAGCTGATGTTAGATTAAGGTTTATCCTAATGACCTCATTTTAACTTAAATAATTTTTTGTTTTATTGAAGTACAGTTGATTTACAATGCTATATTGTTTTGGATATGCAACATAGTGATTCAATATTTTTATAGATTATACTCTTTGGTGGTACATAATCTGCTTGCTATGTGGGAGACCTGGGTCCATCGCTGGGTTGGGAAGATCCCCTGGAGTAGGAAATGGCAACCCACTCCACTATTCTTGCCAGGGGAAATTCCATGGACAGAGGATCCTGGCAGTCTACAGTCCATGGGGTCAAAAGAGTTGGACATGACTGAGAGACTAACACACACACTTACTCCATTTAAAGTTATTATAAAATAATGGCTATATTACCCTGTGCTGTCAAAATATCCTTGTAATGTATTTCTCTGATACATGGGGGTTTCTGTCTCTTAATCCTATACCCCTATCTCATTCATCTTCCCCTCTGTACTAAGTCCCTCTGCTAAGTCGTTTCAGTCATGTCCAACTCTTTGAGACCCCATGGATGGTATCCTGGGATGCTCCTCTGTCCATGGGATTCTCCAGGAAAGAACACTGGAGTGGGTTGCCATGCCCTCCTCTAGGGGATCTTCTCAACCCAGGGATCAGACCCACATCTCTTTGGTCTCCTGCCTTAGCAGGAGGTTCTTTATCACTAGCGCTATCTGGGAAGCCTCACTCTTAAGGGCCCTGTCTCCAAATACAGCCACATCCTGAGATACTGGGGCTTTGGACTCTGACAGATGAACTGAGAGGACTCACTTCAGTCCATACCAAGACCAATGGATCTTCTTATTTTTTCCCCTCTTTCCCAAGCATGTGTTAATAGAAGGAATTGGAATTGTTCCTTTGGGAGAATTATTTGGTCCTCATTTTGAGTCACAATTGGCCTCTGAACTTCTCTTTAAACAAGGTCAGCAGTTTCCCTGGGACGGAGTTTTCATCCCATGGTCTTGTGTGGGATGGAGGCATCTCAGTTTGAGGTCCCAAACTTCTGGCAGGCCTCTGGTACCCAATTAACATTCAATATTACCTTTGCTAGGCTTTCCCTTACAGTTTCAGCCTCCTTGGGCTCCTACATTTCATCTCTCATGGACAAGGCTTCCAAAGTAGCAGCCATCATCCAATATCTGCCTCCCTCACCCCCTACCCATACACACACACACACACGCACACACACGCACACACACGCACACACTGGTGGCCTTGGTTTTCTAGGAATTCTGTCAAGCCCACTCATCTAACTGAACCATCTTGGATGATTTATTTTTATGAATTACTTTATAGAGGGCTGGGGCTCTAGATCCACAGAAGTCTTTTTCAGGGGTTGATATCTGCAGACAGACAGCTATGCCCTACCTTCCAACCTCTTCCTTTGCCCCAGAGAGAAGACACTGACTAGTCATTTGGCTGCCAAAATCCAAGTTGTAAGAGGCCTACATCTTACAACTGAACTTGTTTTAAATCTCTGAATACTGTAAATGGAAATCTTTGTAAACTACTACTCCAGGTCTTTAAGAAAAATATCAGTTCAGTTCAGTCACTCAGTCTTGTCCGACTCTTTGCAACCCCATGAATTGCAGCATGCCAGGCCTTCCTGTCCATCAACAACTCCCGGAGTTCACTCAAACTCACATCCATCGAGTCGATGATGCCATCCAGCCATCTCGTCCTCTGTCGTCCCCTTCTCCTCCTGCCCCCAATCCCTCCAAGCGTCAGTCTTTTCCAATGAGTCAACTCTTTGTGTGAGGTGGCCAAAGTACTGGAGTTTAAGCTTTAGCATCATTCCTTCCAAAAAACACCCAGGGCTGATCTCCTTCAGAATGGACTGGTTGGATCTCCTTGCACTCCAAGGGACTCTCAAGAGAAAAATATAAGTGTGTTTAAAACAATCGTAACAATATAGTACATGAAGAGGGGAAGGGCTGAAAGCAAAATGCTGAATTATTATCCCAAGAAATTTTTAGCATTGTAAGAAAGAAGCTTTAGGAATTACAAGGGCAGATAGATTTAATCAGAAGTTCCTACAAAAGCAATCAAGATCAAATGAACTATAATTACGGTAATCAGTTTGTGAACTTTAATGCCATGTTCCTAATTTCAAATATTTTGAAGTCCTGTATAGTGAATCAATTTGTCATTGCAAAGATAATAAAATTTTCATGTCTGATGGCATATATTCTATGACTGCAAATTTGTCATTCTTTTCATCAGAAGTCTCATTAGGGTCACCACTTTAAAATTTTAATTAAAGTGAATGAATTCTATGAAGTCTATCTATCTAGTTATCTATCTTTATGCATTCACATGTATCTAAAATAATAAATTTAATATAACTGGTTATTTTTACCCAGCTCTCCTTTAAAATTTTCTTTAAAGGTTACTCCCCATAAGAAGTCCTTTCTATGCCCAAATTAAATCTGTTTTTTTGGTTATAAAGCCCCAGGATGAGTGGGAATTTTTCTTTGTAGCATGTCCCAGTCTGTAATTCTATTTTTTGTGTGTGGCTATTTGTTCAGCATTTGCGCCCCACAGACTAGACTGGAGGACTCAGAAGGGCAGAGAGTGTGACCCTGCAATCACATGCTCAGCACTCAGCATTAAATCCACACCCTTCCTTGTGGCCTATATGGAGCTATATACATTGGCCTCTACTTTCCATGTCATCTTTCTGTCTGTTTTTCAAACTCCCTAGCATATTCCCTCTTCTATTACACTTGATGCTTTCTTTGCCTTGAACTTCCTTCCTCCACACTTTCACTGTCCCTGGCTATCTTCCACGCAAAATGTCATCCAAATGTCACTGCCTTAGCAATGCTTTCTGTGATCTAACATATCAAAATTAGTTTTCTCCCTTCCCTGGAGAAGGGAATGGCTACCCACTCCAGTATCCTTGCCTGGAGAACTCCATGGACAGAGGAGCCTGGTGGGCTACAGTTCATGGGGTCACAAAGAGTTGGACATGAGTGAGGGTCCCCATGAACTCTAGTCTACCAGGCCGCTCTGACTATGGAATTCTCCAGTTATTATTTCAATAACAGTGATGTGCATATATTACCTTTTTGTAGAAGCCTGCTAAAATTCTTTAATATGACTTAAATTCTTATACTCACTTTATATACATGTAGGTAGTATCTATCATAAATCAGGATTCAATGTTCCTTTTTATTTTCTTTCTTCTTTTTAAAATAGCAACTTTACTGTTTTATAATTCTGTGTAGTATGGAATTTGATCTCACCTAAAGAGAGATCAGAAACTTGTCCTGGGAGTCCTAGCAGGTAGCTTCCAAAGTCTTTTAATTTCCTGAGTATTAAGAGTATCTTTGTTATTCATGATGTCTAATTTAGATTACATCTGAAAGTTTATGCTAAAGTCATGCTAAGTTTTATTAAAGAAGTAACACTTGGTCATGACAGAAAGGCCAACCAAGTTATTAGAGACTTTAGGTTTTGAGTAACTTGGTATAAACTCCACCTTTGATCAAGAAAAGAAGGATAGAAACTGGGTTCAACAATGTGGATAATGATTCAGTCAATCATGGCTACATAATTCAGTTCAGTTCAGTTGCTCAGTCGTGTCCAATTCTTTGTGACACCATGGACACATATGCCAGGCTTTCCTGCCCATCACCAACTCCCAGAGCTTACTCAAACTCATGTCCATCAAGTCAGTGATGCCATCCAACACCTCTGTCCATAGTTCTTCAAGCACTCTATCAGATCTAATCCCTTGAATCTATTTGTCACTTCTACTGTATAATCGTAAAGGACTTGATTTAGGTCATACCTGAATGGTCTAGTGGTTTTCCCTATTTTCTTCAATTTAAGTCTGAATTTGGCAATAAGGAGTTCATGATCTGAGCCACAGTCAGCTCCCAGTCTTGTTTTTGCTGACTGTATAGAACTTCTCCATCTTTGGCTGCAAAGAGTATAATCAATCTGATTTCAATATTGACCATCTGGTGATGTCCATGTGTAGAGTCTTCTCTTGTGTTGTTGGAAGAGGGTGTTTTCTATGACTAGTGTGTTCCCTTGGCAAAACTCTTAGCCTTTGGTCTGCTTCACTTTGTACTCCAAGGCCATATTTCCCTGTTACTCCAGGTATCTCTTGACTTCCTACTTTTGCATTCCAGTCCCCTATAATGAAAAGGACATCTTTTCTGAGTGTCAGTTCTAGAAGGTCTTGTAGGTCTTCATAGAACTGTTCAATTCAGCTTCTTCAGCATTACTGGTCAGGGCATAGCCTTAAATTAATGTAATATTGAATGGTTTGTCTTGGAAATGAACAGAGATCATTTTGTTGTTTTTGAGATTATACCCTAGAACTGCATTTAGGGCTCTTTTGTTGACTATGATGGATACTCCATTTCGTCTAAGGGATTCTTGCCCACAGTAGTAGATATAATGGTAATCTGAGTTAAATTGGCCCATTCCAGTCCATTTTAGTTCACTGATACATAGCTAAACCTCAATAAAAGCTCTGGACACGAACACATGGGTGAGCTTTCCTGTTTCACAATATTCCATGTATATTGTAACATATTGGTACTGGGAAGGTAGCACACCCTGAAAATGAGGGAAACTTTGCTTTTGGAAATTTCCCAGACTTGACCCTAAGTGTCTCCTCCTTTCACTCATTTTGATTTATATCCTTTCTTAAAATAAAACTGTGACTCTAAGCACAGTGCTTTCTTGAGTTCTGTGAGTCATTTTAGTGAATTATTGAATCTGAGGATGGTTATTAGGAAACCCCCTAATTTGTAGCCATCTGGTGTGAATGTGGCCCTGGGGACCTCCAAATTTGTATCTAGGTCATGAAGTGAGGTGGAGAAGGCAATGGCAACCCACTCAAGTACTCTTGCCTGGAAAATCCCATGGATGGAGGAGCTTGGTGGGCTGCAGTCCATGGGGTCGCTGAGAGTCGGACAAGACTGAGTGACTTCACTTTCACTTTTCACTTTCATGCATTGGAGAAAGAAATGGCAACCCACTCCAGTGTTCCTGCCTGGAGAATCCCAGGGATGGGGGAGCCTTGTGGGCTGCTGTCTATGGGGTCACACAGTCGGACACAACCGAAGTGACTTAGCAGCAGCAGCAGCATGAACTGAGGGCAGTCTTGTGGGTACTATTTCCTTAGATTGCATAAGTTGTCTAAATTCTTGCAAATTCATATATCACAAAGTTTGCCCTTTTAAAGTACATTTTAGAATGGACACAAAATCATGCATGAATCACTGCTGTCTAATTCCAGAATATTTTAATCATCTCTAAAAGGAGGCTTGAACCCACTAGCAGTTACTCCCCATTCTCTTTCCTTCCACCCCAACCTTTGACAACCACTAATATAGTTTCTGACCATGAAGTTACCCATGGTGAACATTTCATATAAATAGAAAGACACAATATTGGTTCTTTGTGACTAGCTTTTCCCACCTAGTGTAATGTTAAAAAAATTCACCTGTGCTGTAGCATATATCAGAACTTCATTCCTTTTTGTGTCTGAATAACATTCCATAAAGGGGGCTTCCCCAGTGGCTCAGAGATAAAGAATCTGCCTGCAATGCAGGAGACATGGGAGGTGTGGGTTCAGTCCCCGGGTCAGGAAGATCCCCTGGAGGAGGAAATGGCAACCCACTCCAGTATTCTTTCCTGGAGAATCCCATGGACAGAGAAGCCTAACGGGCTCCAGTCCATAGGGTGGCAAAGAGTCGGACACAGTTGAAGTGACTGAGCACAGTATTCCATTTTGTGGATATACAACATCTTGGTAATTTCTTCATCAGCTGATGAACAGTTAGGCTGTTTCCACTTCTTGGTCTATTGCATATACTGCTTTTTATAAACATTCATCTGTAAGTTTTTGAGTGGGCAAAAATTTTCAATTCTCTTGGGTATATGCTGATAGTGGATCATGTGGTTAATTCTATGTTTAACTTTTTAAGAAGTTGGTAAACTGTTTTTTAATAGTGATTGATTTGTTTCACATTTCCAATGTCAATGTATGAGGGTTCCAATTTCTCCATACAGTGTTAGTGAAAAAGCATTTTCACTAACTTTTGTTATTTTCTGTCTTTTGATTTTAGCTATCCTATTGGGTATGGAATGGCATCTCCTTGTAGTCTAAGCATCTTTTTATATGTCTGTTGACCATATGCGTATGTTGTTTGGGAAAATGGTTATTCAGATATTCTGCCTATTTTTAATAGGGAATTTGTCTTTCTGTTTGTTCAGTTCTATATATATTCTAGATATAAATCCCTTATGAGGTACATAATTTGAAATACATTCTTACATACATTCTCCTGTGGATTTTATTTTTACTTTTTTGAAGGTGTACATTAAAGTATAATTTTTAAAAATTGATGAAATTCAACTATACATATATAAATATTATTGTATCAATATATCAATAATAGCTGTTTGGATTTTGGAATTTTCTTTACAAATTCATTGTCTAAGTCAAGGTCATGAAAAGTTACTCCAGTGTTTCTAAGAATCTTATAGTTTCAGATATGATATTTATATCTATTACCCATTTTAACTTTTTTGTATGGTATGAGTTAGGGGTTCAATATCATTCTTTTGCATGTAGCTCTCCAGCTGTCTCAGCACTATTTGTTAAAGACTCTTCTATACCCTCATTAAATTGTCTTGGCAAATTTGTCAAAAATAAATTGTTCATAAATAAATGTGAAGTTTTATTTCTGAATGCTCAATTTTGTTCCTTTGATCTATATGTTTACCTTATACCACTACCACACTTACTTGATTGATCTAGTTTTGCAGTAAGTTTTAAAATCAATAAGTCTGAGTTTTCCAACTCTGCTTTTCTTCTTCCAGATTGCTTTGGCCATTTTGCATACCTTAAATTTCCGAGTGAATTTTAGGATCAGCTTGTCAATTTCTGCCAAGAAGCTCTCTGTGGTAGAGAGCTTACATTGAATCTGTAGATACATCTGAGGAGTACTGCCATCTTAATATTAAGTCATCTGATTCATGAATATTAATTTAGATCTTCTATAATTTCTTTCATTTATTTTGCTCCTTCCATGTATTTAAATCTTCTCTAATTTCTTCCAATGATATGTTGTAGTTTTCAGAGTATGAATTTGTGCTTCTTTACGAAAATTTATTTCTAAGTAATTTTTATAATATTGTAAATATAATTTTCTAAAATTTTATTTATAGATTATTTCCAGTGTACAGAAATATAGCTGATCTTTATATTTTGCTCTTACATTAACAATTAATTTTATTCATGTTTTATTGTTTGGAAACCCCATGCAGACCATAAACCCTTTGACAGCAATGACTCTTGTTTGTGATATACATTTATAAGCTGGATATAGTTGGCACTATAAAAAAGTGGTAAATATTGAATGAACAAATCTTTATTGAATCATTTCTATCTTTATATCCTACTGTGAGAACCTGAAGGGAATATAAAAAATAAGTATGAAAGCCTAACTTCTCTCTTAGAGCTCTTGAAACTGGCTTAAGGTTATATTTTGCTTAGGACGAACACTGAATAATATCACGAAGCCTATGTGTGAGTTTGCTAAGTTATTCCAGTTGTGTCTGACTCTGTGACCCTGTGGACCATGGCCCACCAGGCTCCTCTGTTCATAGGATTCTCCAAGCAAGAATACTGGAGAGGGTTGCCATGCCCTCCTCCGGGGATCTCCCCAACCCAGGGCTCAATCTCCTGCACTGGGAGACAGGTTCTTCACCACTAGCATCACCTGGGAAGCTCCCATGATGAAGCCCACTCTACTCTTTTTATGACTTATCCCTCATAATGCCATTTCCCCCCTTTTGCAATGTGCATGTTATGCCTGCTGCTGCTTCTGCTAAGTTGCTTCAGTCGTGTCCGACTCTGTGCGACCCCATAGATGGCAGCCCACCGGCTCCCCGGTCCCTGGGATTCTCCAGGCAAGAACAGGCAAGAATACTGGAGTGGGTTGCCATTTCCTTCTGCAATGCATGAAAGTGAAAAGTGAAAGTGACGTCACTCAGTCTAGCCTGAGGTAATTAATAACTTCATGCTACTTAAGTTTTCTGGTTCCAATTGTTCACTGATTGACATTAGAAAACTATTGTCTCGATTTGCTACCAGTCTTGGTATCATTTGAATTTTTTAGATTGAAAGACATAAAAGGGCAGTGTTATCCCCAAAAGTTGAGAGCAAGAACAGATCCCTAAGATACTGTTGACGCTAATCTTCCACAGATACTAACAGTAGAAGGTTATGTATGTTTATACTTCAGTCAAGAGTGGTATTTTTTAATAGGGAGGTTATCTATCAGTTTTGGAATCATGCGGTATAATTAACCCTGTTTTCCTTATAAACATGAATGCTACTGACTCTAATTGTCCTTAGTACAACTGTCACTCCAAACTTAGACAGAACCAGTGCAATAGGGATTATGCTGTGTGCTGACCTCTCAGCATCACGTTGAAAGTTTCTCATCAGTATCAAATTTGTCTCCGTAAATAAATAAATAAATATATATATATATGCTTGATGCTTGTAGATCTATGTCTTACAGATGTTTCTGATGAAACACTTGGTAAATTTGTTCTATGTAGATACAATCTTAATTTCTTTTAGTGAAAATCTGAAGAAAAAACATGAAAGGTAAAGCCATTCTTATTAATTTTTAAAAAATTTTTAGTGAAACACTGATCATTATCTTAATTAGATCTTTCATATAGTCTAGAATTATTAGGACTGATTTTTGATTTTCTGTTTCTAGTCTGAGTATCAAAATACTAAGCCAAATGCAACATAATTTGCCATAGAGAATAAAATCAGTCCATTAATCCAACTCCGTGTTGGTTGCTCAGTCGTGTCTGACTCTTTGAGACCCCCATGGACTATACATCACCAGGGTCCTCTCTCCATGGACTTCTCCAGGCAAGAATACTGGAGTGGGTAGCCATTCCCTTGTCCAGGGGATCTTCCTGACCCAGGGATCAAACCTGGGTCTCCTGCATTGCAGCAGATGGTTTACCATCTGAGCCACCTGGGAAGCCCTTCAATCCAACTCAGACAGAATTTTATTTCATGAGGGCCACGGAGAACTGTTCCTGAGGGCTAATAAATATAAAAGCTCTCTGAGAATTACAATGACAAAAATGTACACATCATAAGTGAGGAGATGAAAATACTATGAATGAATGTATGCTGAAAAGCTGTGGGAATATGTAAAAATGTAATTAAGGCATTGTGGAAGTCATCTCAGGGAGGCAGTGTGGAATGGAAGTAAATGCAATTCATCCATCTGAAACCTCATTATTTGTGCTTCCTCTGGAGAAAGCCTGTCGAAAATAGGTGATTTAGTCACAAAAGCGTAAAATAAGAGTATCAGGTCTTGGGCAGCATTATATGTCTATATGTAGATAGCTGGTCTTGACTAAGTAGACTTACATATCATGTTCGCCTTGATCAAATTATTCCCGAAATATATGAGAGTTCCTCAAGTCTGCCTACCTGAGAAGTAATTCTTGAGATCAATGGAGATTTCTTGTTTTAATTTCCTATTCACCAGGTAAGATTTTCCTTTCAGTATTAAATGATTTTCCATTTAGTATTTTCTCCTTTTAATAAGGGAGTGATTTGTGAGTCCAACTGAGAATGGCGGTGTTTCCATCTGAAATTAATATGTAGGAATTCTGTTTAAATATGACCTTGTTCCTGAGAGATGGAGCGACCCTTAGTGTTCCAACAGAGTCTTTCTGAGCCTTACATTTTAGACTGTGGTAGGTTCACCATGAGCATGTCTCTGGCCTTGGTTAGGTGACATTTGATTTCATTTTATCCACCTGAGATATATATCAAAGCACAGAACACACTTCTAGGAAAAAAAAAAAAAAAACAAGCAGCTAAACAAGTTTGTTTTCTGTGCTTCTTATGTATCAGTTCTGTGCCCAGTTCCTCAATCTCGGGTTCTTTTCCTCGCCTAAGAGTGCATCTCTTAAGTGGTTCTTGTCAAGGTGTGAATGACTGATATCATCTGGTGCCATCTTACCATCTTTAATATGTTATACTCTAGAGACCGGAGTATTGATGTTGGAAATTTACACTTCACTAAACTATGCACACTGTGGTAGGCACTTTAGACGTGTGTCCATGTCCACTCTGACTTGCCTTGTACATGGGAGGGTGGTGTTTCTCTGATCTGCTTTGCCCTTAGAATCTTGTGATGAGTTCTGAAAACGGTCTGTGAGTGTGTTTCTTCTGATTCCAGACACTTTGGGCTGGGGCAAGATCCCCCAAAAAACTCCCTTCTGGGGTAACAAAGGAAATTTCATCTTTGACTCTCTGATCAAAATGACAGTCCCTTTAACAGCCTGAACCCCTGGAAGATACTGTGGAATAGAGCCCCCCCCCCCCCCACTGGATTTATATATGTACCTTTTTTGGAGTTAAGGACCATGAATAAGAAATGGACCATTCCTGTATTATTTACTATTGAAAATTCATAGTTTCTCTGTCATTACAGCATAATTTGGACCAATATGGTATAATAGTAATATAATTTAGCCAGATAGGTAATTATATATTATTTAGTAGCCACATTAAAAAATAAAAGTAAATAGGTGAAATTAATTTTAGTAATACTTTTTATTCAACCTCACATACCCAAAGTATAAATTAAACACGTAATTCATGTAAAAAATCACTAATGAGGAACCCTACATTCTTCTTATCTGAAAAGCATATGTATATTTACCTGTACCTTGTTTCACTTTGGACCAGTTATATTTCAAGTGCCCATACCCCATAGGTTGCTACTGAGTAACACAGATCTATACCATCCTTACTAAATATATGCATTATATAAGCATGCATTTATAGATTCAACATGACTCAGGGCCCTGAGATGATTATTTTCACGAAACCAAAGGATACTTTCTTTCATCATCATTAACTTTCGGACATTTTGCTTTGTATTTCTTCCCAGCTACTTGGAAACTCTAACGCTGCCTTTGCTGTGTTAATTACAAATCCTGGCTCTTCTTGGCCTTCTTGAATTGCATAGCATGCTATGATGTGAACATACACAGAGCAGTTTGATGGGTGCATAAGGCAACCACAGGGTTATGTCGTTTTACACACTGGCATGTTAAGCTGTTTACTCTGCAGGGAAGGCAGCTAAGTAATAGCATCCAATTCATGCAGGCATATCCCAGGGCATTGGTACTTCATCCATCTACTCTCTGGAGGTCAAAAGAAGGGAGAAAATACAAAGAGACTCAAATACCTGAAACAATACTTTCAATTTAGTTTAATACATGTGTCTTCATTCAGATTCCCCCAGAAACCAGTCCTGAGACAAGATTTAAGTACAAGTCATTTATCTGGGCTGTGCAGAGAGTGGAGGGAATTACCCCGGGAAGGGAGGCAGGAAACAGAGAGTGCCCTATTAAGCCAGCTGCCACCCTGGGGGATCAGCACTTGATCCTGAAAGCAAAGTCTGGGAAATTGTGTAGAATACAAGGCATGGAGTTAACCAGCTGAGGGGCAAGCAGGCTGGGAAATTTATACACTGATTCTTGAGTCATTGATTATGGGTGCTCCTGTGCAATGTCAGTTTCCTGATACTCCCGGCCAGCAGAATCTACAACCTCTGAGAGGCCAAAAATCACATCCAAAGATGATGGTAGGTTCGATGGATAAGGGGAAGGCGTTGGCAAGGACCGCTCTGATAAGACTTCAACATCGGATGAAATCCTAGAATTAGAGAGTCAGATGTGACTAATCTAGCCAAGGAAGAGGGCTGCTGAAGACAGATTTAAGGCAGTGTCACAAGTTTAAGTTTTAAGGAGGAGAGTTTTAAGTGTTATGTTATTCTTCAATGAGGAAACTGAGGCCTTAGAAATGCACACAGCCTGAGGTCAAGGCTCACTCAAGGGGGAAAAAAAAAACACAACACAAGACATTACTGAAAATAAGCAATATTTTTTAAGCCCCAAAGATACGAGGAGGGGCTGACCACCATTCCTGGGCATCCTGGTAGAGAGGTACCCTGACAGATGTCCTCCATGTCTAGAAAGGCTACACAGAGGCAAGTGGACTACAGAATCTGACTCGCATTATGGGCAGGGCATCTGCCTAAAAGGATATCCAACCTGATAATTTGCAAGGGACACTTTCTCCCTGATGAAGTTTACAGCTTCATTATAATCGGAGTCATTTTTCCCCCAAAAGTGCCCCATGAATAGATCAGCACCTTGGCTTTATATATTGAGTGTTGAAAAACACTCTAATCTTAGCATAACACGCTCAGAAACTACCTTTATAGGGTTTCCCTGGTGGTCCAGTGGTTAAAATTCTGCCTGCTAATAAAGCTGCTGTGAACATGTATGTAAAAAAAAAAAAAAAAAAAAATCCCCCTGCCAATGCGGGGTATACTGGTTTGGTCCCTGGTCTGGAAAGATTCCACATGCATGGAGCAACTAAGCCCTTGCTGCAGCTACTGAAGCCCGCAGCCTAGAGCCTGAGCTCCACGAGAGAAGTCACCACAGTGAGGAGCCTGAACACCCCCATGAAGAGTAGCCTTGTTTGTTGCCATAGAGAAAGCCCCATGTGCAGCAACAAAGACCCAGAGCAGCCACAAATAAAGAAATGAAAATGTAGGAGAAAAGAAACCATCTTTATGGAGAGTGCCACTCTGATTATGACCAAATTCATGTATTTTATGCTTCAGACTTTATGGAAAATATTGACAGCATGATAATTGATCATCATGGTCCAAAAGTCTGAAGGTATATCTTATCAGAGAATTATAGCTACTTATATAAGGTATTGGAATATCTTTGTACTGTCAATCCAGTGAAAAAGTAAGAGGATCTTCTCCCCTTGTATCTGATGTAGAGAAATAAGCAGAATTTCATTATCAATTATTTATCTAGCATCTGCTATTTCTAAACTCTGGGCAGAAGAAAGAGGGTGGAGGTGAAACAAAAATGGATAATACAAGATTCATGTAGCTCAAACTTGGAATATGTTAAAGTCATTCATTCAAAAATATTTACCCAGAATAAATACATGTACTGGCTACATGTACTGGGCTAGGTGCTGAGGATATTACGAGAACAAGGTGGATCTGAGCCTTGAGCTGATGGGGAACAGAGATGAGTAGGAAAGAAATGACAATACATTGCTACACACTTGATGACACAGCAAGAAAACATCTTGGGAGCTTAGAGTTTCTCCCCCCTTGTTGATGGTCAGCTCATGGCTGAGTTGGATGAGAATTTTATTGTCCTTATCCCGCAGGAAAAAAAAAGAGAAATACCCTCAAGGATCAGTAGGCTGATGACTTACCAAGTAACTACGAACTGCATTTTAAAAGTCCAAAATTGTTGATCAGTTCTTGCTTTGGCACTGGTTTCTATTTGTTCAGGTGGCCCAAAACATTCAAAAAGGCTTAGTCTCTAGAAGAAGACAGTTCCAGTGACTGAAACTCTGTGCCGTGTTTCAACAGAACAGGATTTAAGAGAAAATACTGTAAGCATATTTTAAAGAAAAGTATGCTAGACAAATGTGGGGAGATCTTTTTAGTTAGCTTGGAGTATAGGGTCTCGGAGAAGGCAATGGCACCCCACTCCAGTACTCTTGCTTGGAAAATCCCATGGATGGAGGAGCCTGGTGGGCTGCAGTCCATGGGGTCGCTAAGAGTCGGACACGACTGAATGACTTCCCTTTCACTTTTCACTTTCATGCATTGGAGAAGGAAATGGCAATCCACTCCAGTGTTCTTGCCTGGAGAATCCCAGGGACAGGGGAGCCTGGTGGGCTGCTGTGTATGGGGTCGCACAGAGTCAGACACGACTGAAGCGACTTAGCAGCGGCATAGGGTCTACATTGTCTCTACACCCGAGAATCAGGCTGGGCAGGTCTGATAAGCTTGTGGGGTAGGTCTATCAGGAAACTGCTTCTATGAGAGTCTCATAGTTAAGAACTTATTTCAAGGAAGGAAAAAGTCAGGCACAGCCTTAGAGCTGGAGAGGAGGAGTGCTGAGTGATGAAAAACACTTGAGTCAGAGTCCAACGGAACCACCAAGGAAGGTCTCTCGTCTTTGTCCTAAGAAGAAAGAGGTTTCAGATAAACACTGGCAATAGTATTCCATCAAAAATATGTGAGTCAGGGCAAGCCAATACTGTCGTATCAGAGTATGAAGAGAAAAAAAATAAAGATTTCCTCTAGAACACTACATGCTTTGGGCACTATGGAGGGCTCATGTACTGGGGTTGGGGGTACTGGGTGGGCGGGGATGGAAGTGGAAGCTGCCTCAAGGGAATTCTTAGACACATGATGAAAGATGGCAGAAATGTCTTGGCACTGGTGGCCAAAGCTCACAACAATGGCAGTGGGTGGCAAGAATAGAAGGCACGACCATTGGTCATCCAGTGGACGTCAGCGGCAGTGGTACCTTGCAGAGACGTGAGTTACGCAGCAATTTGGCATTGATGCTGATGGGCATATTCATAAGCACATGGAAGACATCCCCTAGGGATGCCTAGAAACCTTGGTGGCCAAGTGGAGGCTTTACAGGGCATAGGATTCCTTGAGTGAGTAGGAAGAAGCAAGAACCAGTGAAATATGGATTGGAAACCAATTCCCATTTGTGTTCTCAGATGGATGGACTTAAGGGAAGCTCCAGGCAATTTTCCTCCTTCTCCCTCACCTCTGTTAAAGTAATTATTATCTTTTAGTATCACTATTTTTGTCATATAAGAAGTTTTTACTTGTTACTGCTGTCCTATGGGTATAGGACAAAGTTTTTACTTTTATTTATTTGGTTTTACTTTTTTATCTTGTATTTGAGTATAGCTGATTAACAATGCTGTGATAGTTTCAGGTAGGCAGCAAAGAGACTCAACCATACAGATACATGTATCCATTCTCCCGCAAACTCCCCATCCAGGCTGCCACTGAGCAGAGTTCCCTGTGCTAGACAGTAGGTCCTTGTCAGTTATCCATTTTAAATGTAGCAGTTTATTTGTAATGACAAGATGATGGTTTCAGAAACAAGCAATGAGTGACACCAGCTTTGAAAGAAAACTTCGTCACCTGCATCCCTATTTTTCTTGCTAGCTGTACTCACATTCCAGTGTAGTATCACATTTGGATCTAGAAAATGAGGACAGTTGCTGGGCCCCTGCAGAGAGTCTTGGGTAAATCACTGATAAATCGGTTTTAGTTTCCTCGTGGTTATGGGTCATCATATTCTTGGAAAGACATCACCTGACCTTGCAGGAGAGATGCTAAAGGATCTTCACATAGTTGTAATTTCCTCCCCAGGGCTTTTTGGTTCTATAACATTCCATCTTCCTCTCCATCAGAGTTCATTGTTAAATTTGATATTTTCTGCCCATCTCTTGGCCTATAATTTATTGTGTGAATCCCTGCCCCCATTATTGAGAGTTCCAGATTGATATTGCTCTTTCATCTTTGAATTGGGAAATTTCTTTCATCCCATAATTACAGTGTATAACTCCTTTTGATTACCTATTTAAAACATTTGGTAGAAGCATGACATAAATGGCTAGGCACTTTGGACATCTCCACTGAAAAGTGAAAATAAACACATTTAGCTATTGAATTCAAGAAGGACAAATGTGGGCCCCAATAGGGTGAGTGTATGAAAGCAACAAAATGCAACTTATCAGAATCTCTCTGGCTTGTGACTGCTCTGAATCCTTATAGTGGAAAAAGCTACAAAATACAATTTCTTGTGACAGCACACAAAATTTAAAAATTTTCTAGAGGGAAAAAAATGAGTTCATTTGGCTTGAAAATTATTAGCAATTTATTTCAGAAGGTCTGATTATAATAGTAGGTGAACATTTACAGAAATAAATAGCTCTTTCAAAGCCCCAAGAGAAAGCAGGAGAATTTTTCCTTTCTGCTGGGTGACTGATTATTAGACATTCAAATCACTCTTCTCCACATTCATTATGTGGGGTTTGAATAGATTCACATAATCCTAACCTGCTGTATTCTTCTCTTGCTAGTCTTGTCCAACACCAGTGGAATATTAATGACTGTGGAACCACAACACTTTCCATAACCTGTGCTATTTACTCTGTGACAAAGTTAAGTACAGTCTGTGTTTAATTACTCAGCATTGGACTTCAGCAGGAAAGAATTCAATTTTGTAAAATAACAAAATTGGGTAACTGCATGCATAATCAATGCATATTTTGTCTATTCAGTGGCAGTCTTAAGGGCCAGTCATTATTCTTTTCCCTGCCTCAAGGAATGTTGTACTTTTAAGGTCACTGTCCTCATAGCTTTAATTAACAGCAAGGAAAAAAAAATATTGAACTTCGGACATTTCTTTTTTTGGCTTTAAGATCATCTTTTCTGTTGCATTTAGCATGAAGGCCACAAATTTTTGAGGCCAAAGGAGGGTTTTCCTTGGATATTTTTCTTGGACTGCTTCTCTAGATGAAGTATGCATTCTGGTAAAATGTGGCATATTTTCTGTCAGAAAAAAAAAATAATATAACTGTCTTATTGTCCATGGCGGTGAACCAAATCAAAGCCCAGCTGACAAAAGACAACTTCTTGTTGACGCTAGAATGCACATCTATAGAATAATAAGGCGATCACTAGCCATAGGGGCTCCATCTGTTCCTTTAGAGATATTATTTGGTAAGAGGAATATGGGCAGAGAAACTTTGCTTCAGGCTCACAGATGTTGGCGCCTCACATCACCTGATGTGACCATTTTTTCTTTCAGATTAAGACATTATTTTAGCTGTAATCCTTCGGCTCTAGTATTATAGCATTAATCCAACAATCTTTTCTTTTGATTTTTTACCATTCTTCATTCCCTCCTCCTCTAAATGCTCTCAAAACTAGTCATCCATACAGAGGCTGGCTCTCTGAAATCAGAAAACAGGCCCTGAAAATAATGATTTTCAATGTGGCTCATTCTGGCTCTCCTTTGAAGACAAGAGCACTCCCAGTATTTCAGCTGAGGAACTGTTCAAGACCCAAAGCTGGTGAAATGCGGGAGGAGGGATGAAGGGCAGTAAAGAGGGCCAGCAGGAAAATAGGAAGAGGGGATAGCTATTTCTTTCTCCGGACTTCCTGGGTTTGGTACCTGGGAGCGTGAGGTCAGAGCAACCCGATCAAGTTAAGAAAAAGAGAGGTTCAGTGCCTCCTCCCCTCTACCTCTTACCCCAGCTTCAGCCTGGGGTCTGTGCATATGACCTGTAGGGCGTGTTCTGTCCAAAACTGTGTTCTTCATCCTATCAGAATTTGAAAACCACCGAAGAAGGCTAAAGTGCTTTATTTGATAGAAGTGCATTCTGCAGCTCAGAAATGGTAGGTGACATACTCAAGAGTCAGAGAACTAAGTGGAAAGTAGCCAAGAGTGGAAGTTAGCTTTCTTGAGTCTCTTTCTTTTTCCTTTTTTTGTTTCTTTTTTAAACTGAGGTATAGCTACAATACTTTGGCCACCTGATATGAAGAGACCATTCATTGGAAAAGACCCTGATGCAGGGAAAGATGGAAGGCCAAAGGAGAAGAGGGCAGCAGAGGATAAGATGGTTGGATAGCATCACTGAGTCAATGGACATGACTTTGAGCAAATCCTGGGAGACAGTGAAGGACAGGGAAGCCTGGCATGCTGCAGTCCATGGGGTCATAAAAAGTTGGACACGACTTAGTGACTGAAAAACAACAAATAGTTGATTTACAATGTGTTTCAGCTGTATAACATAGTGATCCACACTTTTAAAGATTATATTTCATTTATAGTCATTATAAAATATTGGCTTTATTCCCTTCTTGAGTCTTATTTCCATATGCCAATTACACACTTACCCATCTAACAGGGGCCACTCCACCTCAAAGGAGGCAGCCAAAGACAGCTACATTCACAGTGAGAGGACAGTTGACTCTATGGCTTCTTACCTTTGTTTAAAAAGTATACAGCTTGTCACAAATGAACTGTAGATAACATAATACCTGGGTATCCTCAGTTGTCAGCTAGTTGTTTACTTTCAAGGTTTATTGATTTGAATTCCTGTAAAATCAGACCCACCCCTAGCCTCCTCTGACTGCTCACCCTGTTCAAGAAGGAATCTATGTTTGCACTTGACTACATTTTCCTCCTGTTCCCAACATCCACGGTGCTAAGCAAGAAACACAAAACACATGGATGCTCATGAATAATTCAAGCCCCGAGAGAAGGCTATTTGATACTGACCCAGCACAACCCTTTCTCATCAATCTGCATTTTTCAAACTAATCCTGGGAAAGTCAACCTCTTTCAGACGTGCGAATACAAGGCAGCTCTGATTTGCAAGCCTAAAAGGTCTTCAAGTAGGAAAATCAATCCAAAGCCAAAGTGACATTTCAGTTTCATTAAGTCAGCTTTGTCTGGCCTGCATTATTTAATAGGGTGTATCTGTGATGACCTTTGAAGAGTTAAATCTCATGAACGGTGGGGGCAGAATGCTATCTATTATAATTTCAACTTTAATGATTGGAAACACAGAATTCATTATTCTGCTGAAAGTAAGTTCTGAAATGGTTTTCATTTCAGCTCATCCATCAGAAGGAAGTGTGCCTTGGAGGATTTTATTGACCTCATTTCAGTTTTGTGATCCATTTGTTTAAACATTTAGAATTGATACCCCTAAGGAACAATATTCAGGGGCATTCTGACCAGCTTTGGTTTCTAGGTAGAACGGAACATCTTTGGATATGCAAGATGGAGCAATACCCAAAGACAGTAAGCTAACAGTCTCATGAAAGAAAGCATGAGCTGTTTCAAACACAGCCAAAGCTGTCTTTTCAAGATGATACATTAAGCTTTCCATAGGTAATACAGTTATGAGGAGTTGCTTGCTTGAGAACTGTGATTCAATAGTCACCAGCATTTGGAGATCAAATTTAAGGCATTGTAGTCCCTGGAAAAATTAAAAAGTAAATTCAGTTTCAGGGTCAACTTATGACTGACAATTTGATGGTTTATTTTTCTCCCCAATGCTATTATTAGCTGCTTAATTGGTTTATTCAAATACAGAGTTTATTTTGCTGTTGGTGCCATTTTCCTTACTTGTAAAGTGGATGTAATAGAAAAGGAAACTTCTGCATAGATATTTTTAAGATGAGTTGGACGTGTACGAACAAGTTGGGCTAGAGTTTGATGAACCATGACCCAGAGGCCAAATCCAAATAGCCTCAGTTTTTACAAATACATTTATTTATTTAGCTGCATCAGGCAGGCTTAGTTGCCCTGAGGCATGCGGGATCTTAGTTCTCTCATCAGGGATTGAACCCACAACCCCTGCATTGCAAAGCAGATTCCTAACTACTGGACTACCAGGGAAGTCCCTATAAATACAGTTTTATTGAAATATCCCTATCCCATTCATTTCCAAACTTTCTATCTCTGCTTTCACATGATAGTGGCTGAGTCACATGATTTTGACAGAGACCGTCAAGTGTACAAAGCCAAAAAGATTTATTTATCTAGCTCTTTACACAAAATGTTTGTCAGTCCTGAAGTGTTAAACTATAGTACACATAATCCATGAGAGGCAATATCTACAGATGCCCTCTGGAAAGCGGGATATTTATCAGGTCAAAGAATTAGAGAGAAATGGCCTGAAAATGTCATTAAGACTAGATTACCAAACAGAATTATTTGACAATGAATATTATGAGAAGGGAACAAAAGTTCGTAGTATACAGGTGAAAGAAAGCACCAAACCCAAAATTTGTTGGCCATACTGAACTTCTTCAAGCTCAGAAGACTAAAACCAGGAAATATGGAACAGGGATGTTCCATCGGGTCTTGCTTAAATTGGGGTTAGGTAAAGCTTTTCTAAACGGAGAAGGCAATGGCACCCCACTCCAGTACTCTTGCCTGGAAAATCCCATGGATGGAGGAGCCTGGAAGGCTGCAGTCCATGGGGTCACTAAGAGTCGGACACGACTGAGCGACTTCACTTTCAATTTTCACTTTCATGCATTGGAGAAGGAAATGGCAACCCATTCCAGTGTTCTTGCCTGGAGAATCCCAGGGATGGAGGAGCCTGGTGGGCTGCCGTCTATGGGGTTACACAGAGTCAGACATGACTGAAGTGACTTAGCAGCAGCAGCAGCAGCAGGAAAACTTTTCTAAGTGTGTGTGTGTGTGTGTGTGTGTGTGTGCTTAGTTGCTCAGGCATGTCTGACTCTGAAACCCCATGAACTATAGCCTGCCAGGTTCCTCTATCCATGGGACTTTCCAGCATACTAAAGTGGGTTGCCATTTCTTCCTCCATGGGATCTTCCTGACCCAGAGATTGAACCTGCCTCTCCTGAATTGCTGGTGGATTCTTTACTGCTGGGCCACCTGGTAAGCAGTTTTGCTATCTTGTAATTGTTACCAATTTTCTCTTTTATTCTTATTTAGGATTGGCTTTCAATCCTCTTCCCTCCTAACCTATGAACTATCTACTCACAAATTAAAACTCATTTCATAAAATTGTGGAGATGAGTGAATCCCACTTGCTTTAAATTACCATCATTTTAAATCTGTGAGACAAGCAAAATGAAGATTCCAAATGATAAAAAATCTCCTGAGAGAATAGCTTCTTTCAAATATAGTAACATGTGGAGAGAACTTCCTGATATTATTTCCCAACTCCATGATGTAATCAGGATCTAAAAGGCACTTGGAATTTATGGACTTGAGCCCCATCTCAGAAGCTGTAACATCCGTAGAGAGCTAACCTGTTGACAAAACACATTTTTTACTTTGTCTTTTTCTGTTTGTAAGCAATCATCCTTCCATATAACAGTCAAAAATAAGGAAATCTGCAATGCTCTATCCTGTATCTAGGAGGCAATTGCCCACCTGACACTCACGGCAGCCAGCGAGGGCTGGAGCTCGCCCCCACCTATCCCGCAAGGCTCACGAATGCCTGGCCAACCTGCCATGTTTTTGGTTTGGCCAGCCAAGAGGCAAAATCAAACAACTGTTCTCAGAAGGCTAAAACATTTAGCTTGCTAGTCATATGAAAACAGGTGGCAGGCTGGCTCATGGGCCATACCTCGATGACATCTAGATTGCACTCTTTTAATATTTCCAGTTCTTTTTGCTTGTCATTACTGTTTTCATGCCCTGGAGAAGAGAATGGCAGTCCACTCCAGTATTCCTGCCTGGAGAATTCTATGGGCAGAGGAGCCTGGCTGGCTACAATCTGTGGGGTTGCAAAGAGTTGGACACGTCTGAGCCACTAACACATTATGTTCATGAACCATCTTTGTCATGACTAAATGCTATCTTGGGAGATCCTACTGAGAGATCTTAAGGACTAGAAATATTGATTTCCAGAAAAACAGACAAGAACTACCCCAAACACCCTGTAAACACATGTGGATCTCCAGTGTCCAGCTCAGGGGCAGGCATGTGGTAGATACTTAATAAATATCACTGAAAGGATGACAGTGTCGCCAAGGTAATTTTGCCTTTTGAGGGCTCCTCTGGATAAAAAAGCTATTTTCCCTAGGTAACACTTCCGCTCATAGATTTCTGATTCTAGCATACATGTAGCTCAGATGGTAAAGAATCCACCTGCAATGCAGGAGACCTTGGTTCAATTCCTGGGTCAGGAAGATCCCCTGAAGAAGGGATAGGCTACCCCCTCCAGTATTCTTGGGCTTTCATTGTGGCCCAGCTGGTAAAGAATCCATCTGCAATGTGGGAGACCTGGGTTCTATCCCTGGGTTGGGAAGATCCACTGGAGAAGGGAAAGGCTACCCACTCCAGTATTTTGGCCTGGAGAATTCCGAGGACTGTATATAGCCCATTGGGTCCCAAAGAGTTGGACACAATTGAGTGACTTTCACTTTCTCCCAAATTTTTTTTAAACTGGACAAAAGCAGAGACGTTACTTTGCCAACAAAGGTCCAACTAGTCAAGGCTATGGTTTTTCCAGTGGTCATGTATGGATGTGAGAGTTGGACTGTGAAGAAAGCTGAGTGCTGAAGAATTGATGCTTTTGAACTGTGGTGTTGGAGAAGACTCTTGAGAGTCCCTTGGACTGCAAGGAGATCCAACCAGTCCATTCTGAAGGAGATCAGCCCTGGGATTTCTTTGGAAGGAATGATGGTAAAGCTGAAACTCCAGTACTTTGGCCACCTCAAGCGAAGAGTTGGCTCATTGGAAAAGACTCTGATGCTGGGAGGGACTGGGGGCAGGAGGAGAAGGGGACGACAGAGGATGATATGGCTGGATGGTGTCACTGACTTGATGGACATGAGTCTGAGTGAACTCCGGGAGTTGGTGATGGACAGGGAGGCCTGGCATGCTGCAATTCATGGGATCGCAAAGAGTCGGACATGACTGAGCAACTGAACTGATAACCCCTTGAATAGTATGAAAAGGCAAAATGATAGGATACTGAAAGGGGAACTCCCCGGGTCGGTAGATGCCCAATATGCTACTGGAGATCAGTGGAGAAATAACTCCAAAAAGAATGAAGGGACAGAGCGAAAGCAAAACAATACCCAGTTGTGGATATGACTGGTGATAGAAGTAAGGTCTGATGCTGTAAAGAGCAGTATTGCATATGAACCTGGAATGTCAGGTCCATGAATCAAGGCAAACTGGAAGTGGTCAAACAGGAGATGACAAGACTGAACATCAACATTCTAGTAATCAGCGAACTAAAATGGACTGGAATGGGTGAATTTAACTCAGATGACCATTATATCTGCTACTGTGGGCAGGAATCCCTTAGGAGAAATGGAGTAGCCATCATGGTCAACAAAAGAGTCCGAAATGCAGTACTTGGATGCAATCTCAAAAATGACAGAATGATCTCTGTTTGTTTCCAAGGCAAACCATTCAATATCACGGTATTCCAAGCCTATGCCCCAACCAGTAACGCTGAAGAAGCTGAAGTTGAACGATTCTATGAAGACCTACAAGACTTTTTAGAACTTACACCCCCAAAAGATGTCCTTTTCATTATAGGGGACTGGAATGCAAAAGTAGGAAGTCAAGAAACACCTGGAATAACAGGCAAATTTGGCCTTGGAGTACGGAATGAAGCAGGGCAAAGGCTAATAGAATTTTGCAAGAGAACACACTGGTCATAGTAAACACCCTCTTCCAACAACACAAGAGAAGATTCTACACATGGACGTCACCAGATGGTCAACACCGAAATCAGATTGATTATATTCTTTGCAGCCAAAGATGGAGAAGCTCTATACAGTCAGCAAAAACAAGACCAGGAGCTGACTGTGGCTCAGATCATGAACTCCTTATTGCCAAATTCAGACTGAAATTGAAGAAAGCAGGGAAAACCATTAGACCATTCAGGTATGACCTAAATCAAATCCCTTATGATTATACACTGGAAGTGAGAAATAGATTTAAGGGACTAGATCTGATAGACATAGTGCCTGATGAACTATGGATGGAGGTTCGTGACATTGTACAGGAGACAGGGATCAAGACCATCCCCATGGAAAAGAAATGCAAAAAAGCAAAATGGCTATCTGGGGAGGCCTTACCAATAGCTGTGAAAAGAAGAGAAGTGAAGAGCAAAGGAGAAAAGGAAAGATATAAACATCTGAATGCAGAGTTCCAAAGAATAGCAAGAAGAGATAAGATAGCCTTCCTCAGCAATCAATGCAAAGAAATAGAGGAAAACAACAGAACGGGAAAGACTAGAGATCTCTTCAAGAAAATTAGAGATACCAAGGGAACATTTCATGCAAAGATGGGCTCAATAAAGGACAGAAATGGTATGGATCTAACAGAAGCAGAAGATATTAAGAAGAAGTGGCAAGAATACACAGAAGAACTGTACAAAAAAGATCTTCATGACCAAGATAATCACGATGGTGTGATCACTCACCTAGAGCCAGACATCCTGGAATGTGAAATCAAGTGGGGCTTAGAAAGCATCACTACGAACAAAGCTAGTGGAGGTGATGGAATTCCACTTGAGCTATTTCAAATTCTGAAAGATGATGCTGTGAAAGTGCTGCACTCAACATGCCAGCAAATTTGGAAAACTCAGCAGTGGCTACAGGACTGGAAAAGGTCAGTTTTCATTCTGATCCCAAAGATAGGCAATGCCAAAGAATCCTCAAACTACCGCACAATTGCACTCATTTCACATGCTAGTAAAGTAATGCTCAAAATTCTCCAAGCCAGGCTTCAGTAATACGTGAACCATGAAATTCCAGATGTTCAAGCTGGATTTAGAAAAGGCAGAGGAACCAGAGATCAAATTATCAACATCCGCTGGATCATGGAAAAAGCAAGAGAGTTCCAGAAAAACATCTATTTCTGCTTTATTGACTATGCCAAAGCCTTTGACTGTGTGGATCACAATAAACTGTGGAAAATTCTTCATGAGATGGGAATACCAGAGCACCTGAACTGCCTCTTGAGAAACCTATATGCAGGTCAGGAAGCAACAGTTAGAACTGGACATGGAACAACAGACTGGTTCCAAATAGAAAAAGGAGTACGTCAAGGCTGCATATTGTCACTCTGCTTATTTAACTTATATGCAGAGTACATCATGAGAAATGCTGGACTGGAAGAAGCACAAGCTGGAATCAAGATTGCTGGGAGAAATATCAATAACCTCAGATATGCAGATGACACCACCTTTATGGCAGAAAGTGAAGAGGAACTAAAAAGCCTCTTGATGAAAGTGAAAGAGGAGAGTGAAAAGTTGGCTTATAACTCAACATTCAGAAAACGAAGATCATGGCATCTGGTCCCATCACTTCACGGGAAATAGATGGGGAAACAGCAGAAACAGTGTTAGACTATGTTTTTTTGGTCTCCAAAATCACTGCAGATGGTGACTGCAGCCATGAAATTAAAAGACGCTTACTCCTTGGAAGGAAAGTTATGACCAACCTAGATAGCATATTCAAAAGCAAAGACATTACTTTGCCAGCAAAGGTCCGTCTAGTCAAGCTATGGTTTTTCCAGTGGTCATGTATGGATGTGAGAGTTGGACTGTGAAGAAGGCTGAGTGCCAAAGAATTGATGCTTTTGAACTGTGGTGTTGGAGAAGACTCTTGAGAGTCTTCCCAAGAGTATTTACCCTTGGACTCCAAGGAGATCCAACCAATCCATTCTAAAGGAGATCAGCCCTGGGTGTTCATTGGAAGGACTGATGCTAAAGCTGAAATTCCAATACTTTGGCCACCTCATGTGAAGAGTTGACTCATTGGAAAAGACTATGATCCTGGGAAGGATTTGGGGCAGGAGGAGAAGGGGATGACAGAAGATGAGGTGGCTGGATGGCATCACTGACTTGATGGACATGAGTGTGAGTGAACTCTGGGAGTTGGTGATGGACAGGGAGGCCTGGAGTGCTGCAGGTCATGGGGTTGCAAAGAGTCGGACACAACTGAGAGACTGAACTGAACTCATAATTGCCTTATAATATTGTGTTAGTTTCTATTCTAGAACAAGGTGAATCCACTTATTCATGCTTCTCATTTCTGCATTTATTCCTTACACAGGCTTATTTTCACTTATTTCTTCAACTTCTTTAACAAAAGACAGTTTATTAACATCATGTTGTCTTACAGGCCCAATAAACCTTTATTTGTCAATAATATTCATATTCTAACTCTAGTCAATTAATTTTAAATTTTGGCACATTTTACAGTAGTAGGGCATGGCAAAAATTATTTTGAATTTTTTCATTTTACTGATTTATTCTTCTTACTTTACTTAGCAAGAGTACAAATCAGTTATGCTTTGAACATTTCCAGATGTATCTAGGTAAAGCCAGTGATATATATTTTCTACAAATTTTCTGAAGTACAATCTGGTTTATGTAATTACTATCTTTCCCAGAAATAATCACATAAATTGAATTGACCTTTTGGTGTTGAAAAGCTGAATTAAATGACCCAAGTCATGAAGGAAAATAAATACACTAGGATTCCTCCTAATCCTTTGAGCATGTTTATGCATATTATTGGACTATTCTGCTGTTAATAGCAATGTGTCATTTGAAATAACTATAAGGAATAAAACTGAATATCTTTAAAAAATAAAAATCAGACCAAATTTCATGCCTTTTAAGATGGGAAACTCGTAAACTCAAAACAAAAGCAAAAATCATGGTGTTGCATCATTAGTGTGTGTGTGTGCTAAGTCACTACAGTTGTGTCCGACTCTGCTCACCAGTCTCCTCTATGGGATTCTCCAGACAAGAATGCTAAAGTGGGTTGCCATGCCCTCCTCCAGGGGATCTTGCCAACCCAACCCAGAGTTTGAACCCACATCTCCTATAGCTCCTGCTTTGCAAGTGGATTCTTGACTGCTGAGCCACCAGGGAAGCCCATTGAATCATTGGCGCCTAGAGCCAAATATGGTCTTCCCTCATAGCTCAGTTGATAAACAGTCTGCCTGCAATGCAGGAGACCAGGGTTCAATCCCTGGATCGGGAAGATCCCTGGAGAAGGAAATGGCAACCATTCCAGTATTCTTGCCTGGAGAATCCCCTGGACAGAAGAGCCTGGTGGGCTATAGTCCATGGTGTCACAACAGTTGGACACGACTTAGTGACTAAACCATCACCACAGCCAAATATATGAGCAACAGTTTATTTAAAACAAATATTGCTCCTTAATTTATGTTCTTTAGAACAATGGTTTTATGAATTAAAATAATTCTCGTGCCACAATATAGGAATAATGTCTTCTTTTATGTAATGATTTTTGTTTTTAATAAATTGCAAATATTGTAAAAAATCATGAAAGCAGAATGTTTTAATAACATTTGTTTTCCACTCCTATCTCCCATTTTGGTTTGTTTGGTTTTAGTTGCTAAGTTGTGTCGGACTCTTGCGACCCCATGGATTGTAACCTGCCAGATTCCTCTGTTCATGGGATTCTCCAGGCAAGAATACTGGAGTGGGTTCCCATTTCCTTTTCCAGGGGATCTTCCTGACCCAGGAATCAAACCTAGGTCTCCTGCATTGCAGGCAGATGATTTACTGACTGAGCTATGAGGGAAGCCCATCTCCCATTTTAATAAATTTTTTAGATCTAAAGGAAAATTTAACTCTAAGAACTGTTTAATAGGAAGAATTATTCTGTATTTACCTTTGAATTATGCTTTGTCAAATAAAGCAACTTGGAGATTATTTTTAATAATGGAGGATTACACGATTCAAGCCCACTATCCTAAGAGGGCAAGTAGGAAAGCTTGTTTGCTTGAAAGAGTTGACAGAACAGTGAAGGTCAAGACCTGGAGGAGGACAGTCCAGAGAACCGAGCCCAGCATTTGGAAAGTCTTCCAGAGTGGCAGAGAAGAGAGTCTCACATTTTGACAGCCATGCAGGGATGAGTGATAGGATTTAATATGACTAATAATGAATGAGTTTAGCACATTTGCTAAAGGAAAAGTCAATTTAGAAATTCAATTTCTACATTATGGCAAAAAAAAAAAAACAACAAAACAGAAAATGAAAAAAAATTATAAGATACAATTGAGCTGTACCAAAAGATTAAACACTTGAAATAAAATCAACTCAGAATGTTCCAAGATTTCTACACAGGTTACTATGATGTGCTTTTGAGAGAATTCAGAGTGATGAATTGGAAGTAGTCAGGCCTTCACTATGGGCTTCCCGGATAGCTCAGTAGTAAAGAACCTGCCTGCTATGCAGGAGACACAGGTTTGATCCCTGGGTCAGAAAGATCCCCTGGAGGAGGAAATGGCAACCCACCCCTCTATTCTTGCCTGGGGAGTATCCTGGACAGAGGAGCCTGGCGGGCTAGAGTGGAATGCAACTGAGCATGCGTGCAGGACTTCACCACAGCTTCACTTTTAATAGTCCCTAAACTGCCTGGATTCTTGATCCTAGATCCATGCAATCCCACTCGAAATCTTACCTGTGGTTTTTTTGTTTTGTTTTTGTTTTTTACTGGAACTTAACAAGCCAGTTCTTGCAAATTCTGGCAGTAGCCAGAGCTGACTAAAAGAAGAAAAAATAGTGGGAGGACTTACTCTAAAATACATTAAGGTATTAAAAATATTTGGTAATTAAAATGTTAAGATATAGGGGCAAAGATAGAGGGATAGACAATGAAACCAACAGTGAGAAATATGAGATCCTAGGAACAAACCCACATGTATACAGCAAATGATTAATGACATAAATAGCGCTTGTCAACAGTGGAAAAATTATGGCCTTTTCACTAAGTGCTATTGAAGTAACTGAATGTTTAAATGGAAGGAAGTGAAGCACGATCTCTATTTTAGGCTATATACAAAAATTAATTCCAGGTGGATTGTAGACATTCATATGGCCAGCAAATATATCGAAAAGCTTCTTGAGCTCATTAGTTATCAGCAAAATGCATGTTAAAAGAATAAGATATTACCTGCCTAACTACCAGGATGATAAACATGCAAAAGAGAGGTAACACTAAGTATTGGAAAGGATGTGGAAGGGTAGAGTGCAGTAAATTTGGTGCAATCCTTTTTTTCCCCTTTTTTATAAATTTGTTTTTTAATTGGAGGATAATTGTTTTACAATATTGTGTTGGCTTCTATGATACAGCAACGTGAATCACCAGTAAATACTCACGTGTCCCCTCTCTCCTGAACCTGTCCTCACCACCCTGCTCCATCCCGCCTCTGTAGGTTGCCACAGCGCGCCCAGTCCGCTTGGCTCCGTGAGCCTGCGCAGCAGCTCCTGGCCACCTGCCTATTTCACACTCAGTAACGTGCGCATGTAAACACTACTCTCTCCGTGTCTCCCACCCTCTCCTTTGCCTACTGTAACGTTTATTATAGTACAGTCGTTTACAGTGTTGTGTTAGTTTCTGCTGTACAGCAAAGTGAATCAGCTATATGTGTACATATATCACCTATTTTTTGGATTCCTTCCCATTTAGGTCACCACAGAACACCGAGTAGGGTTCCCTATGCAGTTATTAGTTGTCTATTTTATACATTTATCAATAGGGTGCACACCTCAATCCCAATCTCCCAGTCATCACACACCTCTTTTCCCCCTTGGTATTCATATATTTGTTCTCTACATCTGTGTCTCTATTTCTGCTTTGCAAATAAGATCATCTATACCATTTTTTTAGATTCCACATATATGCGTTAATTTACGATATTTGTTTTTTTTCTGTCTGACTTACTTTGCTCTATATGACAGCCTCTAGGTCCATCCATATCTCTGCAAATGACAGTTTCATTTCTTATATAACTCAGTGATATTCATTAGTATATATGGACCACATCTTCTTTATGCATTCCTCTGTTGATGGACATTTGGGTTGCTTCCGTGTCCTGGCTGTTGTAAATAGTGCTGCAATGAACACTGGTGTGCATATATCTTTTCGAATTATGGTTTTCTCTGGATATATGCCAAGTAGTGGGATTAGTTGTTCATAGAAACAACACTTTTGGAACACATTTTAACAGTATCTATTAATATTAAGAAAGGCAAAGCCTACAATTCAGCAATTTACTCTCATAAATGCTAAGGACATAAATGCATGCCCAGGTACACAGGAGACAGATGCAGGAATGATTATTGCAACATTAGTATAAACCCCCAAAATTTCAAATTAATCCAATTAATCTTCAAGAATAGAAATGGTAAATTATGGCATGCTGCTGCTGCTGCTGTGTCGCTTCAGTCATGTCCGACTCTGTGCGACCCCATAGACTGCAGCCTACCAGGCTCCCCCGTCCCTGGGATTCTCCAGGCAAGAACACTGGAGTGGGTTGCCATTTCCTTCTCCAATGCATAAAAATGAAAAGTGTAAGTGAAGTCGCTCAGTCGTGTCTGACTCGTAGCGACCTGATGAACTGCAGCCTACTGGGCTCCTCTGTCCATGGGATTTTCCAGGCAAGAGTACTGGAGTGGGTTGCCATTGCCTTCTCCAAATTATGGCATATTTATACATATAATAAATATACATACAATACAATACTAAATAATAGTAAAAAAAGAACAAAATATAACATTACCATATGGATGAATTTCACAAACATAATTTTATTTTAAAAGGTAAGGTACAAAAGGATATAGACTATATAAGCCCATTAAAATAAAGTTCCTAAAATAGGCAATAGCATGCTTTGGTAAACTGTAAAGAAGCGAAAGTGTTATTTAAACAAATAAATATATTGATTACCTTTGAGGAGCCTAGAGGGGACATTTGTTGGGATTCAATATTGGTAGCTCAGCTGGTAAAGAATCCGCTTGCAGTGCAAGAGACCCCGGTTCAATTCCTGGGTTGGGAAGATCCCTAGAGAAGGGATAGGCTACCCACTCCAGTATTCCTGGGCTTTCTTGGTGGTTCAGATGCTAAAGACTCTGCCTGCAATTCTGGAGGCCTGGGTTCAATCCCTGAGTTGGGAAGGTTCCCTGGAGGAGGGCTTGGCAACCCACTCCAGCATTCTTGCCTGTAGAATCCCCATGGACAGAGGAGCCTGGCGGGCTACAGTCCATGGGAGTCACAAAGAGTTGGACAAGGCTGAGTGACTAAGCACACACAATACACGGAAACTTCTGCGGTATTGGTGAATATTCTATTTCTTAACTTCAGTGGTGTTTTTATTGGGGGTGCATTTTTTCTATATAGAAAGCATAGTAAATAGAGAAATAAAGAAAGTTTTATGTTTCATTGTTGCCTTTTTCACATAAGTAGATGAATGCCCTAAGGATAGAGTTCTTTTTTCTCCAAGTAACAATAAAATTGTTTGCATTAAATTAAATCCCTGAATAAATAATTACTGAAAAATCCATTTTTGTCTCTATGAAAAATGGGAGAACTGGTCTGTACATGAACCAGACTTTCATAATACCATTAGATAGGGAATTAAATCTGGTACTAGGAACTCACTAGGAAAATGTGCTTTTCATGGCCAAGCTTTCCATTTGCTGATGCTCAATTTGTTTATGATCACAGTTTTTATTGAACAAAGTGCTTCACAAACATAGGTGAAACCAAGAGTTTCATAGCCACATTGATATCAGTGTGACATTCATGTTTAGAATCAGCATTTATTTATTGTATTCAGAGAAACGAATTATTTTTCTCCTCTTAAGTGCAACAAAATTTACTCCTGTTTTTCTCCTGCCTGCATTTCAGAAGACTTCAAAGTATACCCTACATACTAACCTGAATTTTCTAAGAACTGAGTGAAAATGAAGGATTAGTTATGGTGATGGTTGGCAATGAGATGGTCAGTTAGTCTGGGATCTCTGAGTTAGTAACTGAGCTATGAATTCTACTCAGCTTTGTGACATGATACTTCAGCTCCTTGTAAACTTTCTCACTAAGATGCGTAGTCTGCAGAGTATTGTCATTATTCAGTCATTAAGTTGTGTCTGACTCTCTGGAGCCCCATGGACTACGGCATGCCAGGCTTCCCTGCCCTTCACCATCTCCCGGAGTTTGCCAAAACTCACGTCCATTGAGTCGGTGATGCCATCCAACCATCTCATCATCTGTCATTCCCTTCTCCTCCTGCCCTCAATCTTTCCTAGCATCAGGTTATCAATTTAAGCAGTGTATGATGTATTTTGGAACCATATCTTTTTCTTCACTGCCTGGTTTTGGGTGAATCATTTGTCTTCTATTAAATCTGAAGATTGTATTCTGATAATTGACAGCATTGCATCCACTTTGCCGAGTTTTTATGCAACTGTCTGGCCTGTAGTGAGGTAATTCAATCAATGAAAAGATACTATCTGCATCACTGTGCCCAAACTATTCATTTCATTGCCAAGGGACCCACACCCACGGAAGAGAGGGAAGTGGCTCAGGATCACACAACAGGACTGAAATAAAAACTAGGTTGCCTGACATCTCACTAGTTGCTCTTTCCATCAACTTCTCTGCTTCCCAAATCATAATTAGCCCTGGTCCAACAACTTACAATAGTAGGAAAAAAAAGACTGTAGCTGCACTGAAGCCTACTTCTCTAAAATTTCCAGGCTAATTATATAGATTTAATTGGATTGGCATGGATAAGATTTGTCTTAATAAGGGAGTACATTCGTTGCGCTGTAAAGTATAACCCCAAGCAGGAGACAGCATGTGACAAATTACAGAAATAACGGCTCCGAAGGGCCGAGAACGTGCACCTGCAGCTACCCCACCTGGGGCTGCGATTTCATTACCCTCATAAAGTAAAGCAAGGTCAGGCTTAGTCAGACTTCGATTCAGAGGCCCCCAAGGAGATCCCAGGTGCAAAAGGAGCTAGCGTAGATGTGGTGAGGGATACGTGAGAACTTCTCTTTCCTGTCCCGAAGCAGGACTCGCCGGGACAGCTACAGGATGAGGTTTAGTGAGCTAGGTGCAGGGAGCTGTCAGATGGGGCAGTGGGCCAAAGACCGGAAAACCCGTGTCAGATTTGTCTTCGGCCTTTGTTCGGAGTGGGACCCCGGGAAGGTTTTCATGAACTGTGTGTGAACCTGGCCTTGCAAGTCTGTTCAGGTGCAGCTGTTTCTCTTAGGGAGAAGGAAGAGTAAATCTGTTCCTTGATTTGCTGGTAAGGGGCCTGCGTTCTGTGAGCTGATACCAGCTGAAGGAGAGGGAGGCCAAAGTCCTAGAGCCTTGGGAAGGCTCTCGGCATATGAAGCCCGGTGACCTGGCCCCCTTTCAGGTCTCCCAATTAGATCTGCTGTTTCTAAGTGGCTCCTGCAGTTTCGAGTTTTCCTTCTCAGAGTTAACTAGGCAAAATGATCGCTGCTTGTGGACTACCTCTTCCAACACCACTTGGCCGAGTGCCTTGGGTTAGATTTGAACCAGAGGTGGCGTGCAATAACCTATTCCAGCCTTTCAAAACGTGTTCTCTGTGAGGTGCTCCTAGGGATATTTTAAGAGACAATGTGGTGAATGCAGCCATGGCTGAGTTGGGGCAAAACATTCTGTGGTCTTCAGGTATGCACTGTTGTTTAGCCGCTAAGTCAAGTCCAACTCTTTTGTGACCCCATGGACTGTAGCCTGCCAGGCTTCTTTGTCCATGGGATTTCCCAGGCCAGAATACTGGAGTGGATCGTCCTTGCCTTCTCCAGGGGATCTTTTTGACCGAGGGATGGAACCCTTGTCTTCTGTTTGGCAGGTGGATTCTTTACTGCTGAGTGCCAGGGAAGGGCTTAGGTTAGGTATGTATATTGCTGCTGCTGCTGCTGCTGCTAAGTCGCTTCAGTCATGTCCGACTCTTTGTGACCCCATGGACCGTAGCCCACCAGGCTTCTCTGTCCATGGATTCTCCAGGCCAGAGTACTAGAGTGGGTTGCCATGCCCTCTTCCAGACCCAGGGATTGAAGCTGTGACTCTCATGTCTCCTGAGGCAGGCAGGTTCCTTATCACTAGGGCCACCTGGGAAGCCCTAGGTATGTATACACTCTAGAAAAGTTTGAGTTTTTCACAGTGTCCAGAAATTAATGAACTGGGATAGCTCTTGATGGAGAAACAGGATCCAAATATTAATTCAGAATAACCAAGCTTTCCAGGTGGTGCTAGTGGTAAAGAACCCATTTGCCAGTGCAGGAGATGGTATAAGAGATGCGGTTTCAACCCATGGGTCAGGAAGCTCCCCTGGAGAAGAACATGGCAACCCACTCCAGGATTTGTGCCTGGAGAATCCCAAGGACAGAGGAGCCTGATGGGCTACAGTCCACGGGGTCACAAAGAGTTGGACACAACTGAAGTGACTTTTTATGCATGCAAAAACTGGAAAGTCCAGTGCAGGTATAAAGACTCCCTCTAAAGAGCACCAAGGACTAAAGCTGGAAACACTAAATTTCCTCTTCAAATAGAAGGACCAAGTATATGTCAGGGAATGAGAGGTGAAGTCCAAGGTGATCTGAAAGGATGTAGGCATGACAGTGATGTAGGGAAGATCAAGAAGAAACACAGGAGAATCCTGAGATTTTTTGTTGTTGGGGCTGGAGTTTTGTGCTTTCATTTCATTTCGTTCTATTCGTTTAGTTTTGATTGGCCCTGTGGTGCATGAATGTGCCCATTTTGAGCTCTTTATTAACTTCTCTGCAATCTGTTTGGATTTTGTTGTTCTTGCTAGAATTACCCAGACAAATAATTCCAAAGCATACCTTGAGGCTTAGTTATTGATTGGCTTGGCCAAGTCCAAGGGCTATTCTTTCAAACCTCAATTATCTAGCTGATTTATGTCCACATATGTGACTGCAGATTTTCCCCAGCATAGAATGCTGTGAAAGCAAAATAAAATGTGATTTAAAAATTTAAGAAGACAGGGTGACAGTGCCAGTTACCTTTTGTGCCCAGTGCTTTGCATTTAACCCTGCAAAAACCTCAACAGTGATGATTATCTCTGTGCCAGTGTTGACTGAAAGGGACAAGGAATTGGATCAGTGCCCTGCAGAAGAGTGAATGTCCTCTGAGTGTTGGGCAAGGAAATACCAGTCCTGCTTGTTAAGCACTTGTCTCCTTTCCCCCAGTTAAAAGTCTACTGAAGAAATCTAGCAATTAACCAAGGTTTCCTTCCTTCCTTTCTTCTCTTTCTGCCTCTCCCCACCTCTCTCTCTAGGGTAGTAAACAGGCAGTAACTTGGCCAAGAGTCTGAAAGGAAGGTGATTTATAAATCTCAAGGGAAACCAGAAGAATCCACTTCTCGAAAAGCCGCTTACCCCTGGCTGACTTGTGATCCTGTGACACGGAGAGGGGAGTACAACACAGCCAGGGATCTGCTACAGATGCGCTCTGTCCCGGGTTGTACTCCTGAACTCCTATCAAACATTCTTACATGTAGGTACGTAGGAGAGGTCCTGGAGAAGATGGAAGATAAATGAACAATTGCTTGGAGAAAGCCCTCGATGGGAGAAGGAGGAGTTCCAGGCAGGTGGTCACAGCGAGGGTGATCTAAGTTGGAAAACTGGGGCCCCGTCAGTGGGATCTGAGCCATGTGAGACGCTGGGAGGCTGCGGGAGGGATTCTTGGTCCTCTGAGCACTCAGGTGGTAGGAGAAAGTTAGAGCTTTTGAAATCTTGAGGTAGAGAGTACAAAATTGCAGACAGAGTGTGGGAGTTGCTGGTGCCTTAGTGTAAGGACGGTGGATTGATCGAGCTTGTTTCACCCTTTGAAAGGTAAAAGAGATCTCCATTGCCTGCTAAGTGACGTTGAGCAAGTATTTTAATGTCTGTGATGTTTCCTCATTTATAGAAGGGGGAAAGTAACACCTGACACATAGTAGTGTATGAGACTTATGTAAGCTAATGAATGAAATTGTGGAGCTCAGCCTCTGACCCTGTCCAGTAATCAGAATAAGCATTTAGCAGAGAGAGGATAGTCTCGATTCCTTCATTTACATGTTTACATTCTGGAATATGTTACATCCTAGTGTGTTCTGCAGGTCGGTCCAGAAAAAAAAAAAAAAAAAGCATTTCTTCAACCTTCAAGATCTCATAAGTATATATATTTTATTTTCAATATAATAATTTGATGTTAAGATCAAGCGATACAAAATACTTTTGTGGCTTGTGTTCTCTCCTTACCTGTAAATACTCTTATATTAGCAAATCATCTTCAAAAGCATAATCTTTGGTGGCAGCATAGTAGTTTTTTGAATTAACATCCTATAGTTTATTTGAAAAATTATATTGCTTCTGATTAAAGAAGATAGTGAAGGTTCTAGTCATTCTTATTATGCTGAAGCTCTAATATGTTGGCCATCTGATGCGAAGAGCTGACTCATTGGAAAAGACCCTGATGCTAAAAAGGATTGAAAGGAGAATGAGAAGGGGGTGACAAAGGATGAGATGGTTGGGTGATATTACTGACTCAGTGGACATGAGTTTGAGCACACTTTGAAAGAAAGTGAAGGACAGTGAAGCCTGGTATGCTGTAGTCCATGGGGTTGCAAAGAGTCAGACATGACTGACTGAGCACATATATGAGTGACAGGTGCTAGAAAACTCTAAAAGAAGGTCATGATGGAACTTCTTGCTTATTTATCAGATATTGCCAAAGAGTGATTCTATTTATAAATGCCAGTTTAATCATAATGCTATTGGTTTTCTCACACTTAAGGATTTTTTTCTTCTCATTTATTATCTTATCCAGTTCTACTTCTCTCTTTGCTACTAGAGTAATCAAATTTTCAAGAAGAATTATGTTGGCATAAAAAATGATAAATAACTTGCTACTTAAGTGAACTGTGGTGTTCACTTAACTCCAAACATTTCCTGGAGAGAGATTTACTTCTCTTAATTATACTAAAGTATAAATTTCCAAAATAACTCCTGTCCTATTGTTAAAGCATAGGAAAATATCTCTTAATTCTAGATTTAGTTAGAAGGCAAATGACTCAGGGGCATTGAGACCTGCAGTTTCCTTCTCTGGTGCCAAGGAGGTGTAACCTCATCACTGAACTGAATGAAACCCCATAGATGCTACTATGGAATAAAAAGGACACAATTTCCGCTTTTGGGTCGTTCATAATGTAGTTGAAAGTCATGAAGGAAGGTGTCTACATAAACTAGGTATTTAAATCTCCATCTGAGAGGTATTTGGGGACATAAAAAATGAGTGCATCCTATAAATGATTGCCATTTTAAAATATAGTCAGGGATGGTTGTGACTAGGTTGAGCCAAAGGGTGATATATTGAAAGGTATAAAACTCTCCTGTGGGAGAGAATCTCCCCAGGCATGTTGATCTCTGCCTTTCTCTCCATCTACTTCTATTTCTCTCTAGTGGGGGTGGGTGGAGGTGTCTCTTATCATTACTCTATGAACCCAGCATCTCCAACCTTCTTTTCTACGTACCAATTCACGTGCTTTCCAGCACACATGGCAGAATGTGGCTGCTTCAGGACTTCTGGCAGATTCTCTCTGTTCTGATGCCACAGAAATCAGATAACATCGATCTCAATTCCAGGTGGCAGGAACAGGTTGGCCCAGCTTAATGAATGGCTCCCGGTCAGCTTCTCTTCCAGTCAGCTCTGACCAGTGAGAGGCATGTACCCAGGACTGTAGGGCCCATCCTTAAAGTACAGAAAGCAAGGGTGGTTCACACTTCTGGTGCCCTCAGCAATACAATGAACAAAGTTGTATTTAGTTCTCGTCTCTGATGATGATATGAAGTAATGACACCTAGCAGGCATTCTGTACATTTTTGTACCTCACCCTCCTTCCAGCCCCTCACTAGAGCTGTAGATACCCCCCGACCATCACTCTCTGGCAAGTGCCAGAACTGAGTGGCCAATGAGGTTCAAGAGGACCCTGGAGAGGTAGGTGGGGACCAGTTTATGCAACGCCTGGAAGATCATGGTTATGGCCATACTTTGGCAAAGGTTAAGGCTAGAGTTTTCTAGGAACAGTGTGAAATCTCTGGCATGTTTTGGTAAGCAAAATGGAGTGAAACTTGTGTTTCTAACTGATTGCTGTGGAGCAAGAGGTGAAGACTGTCTAATCGAGTGGGACCAGAGGTCCCCCTCTCTCTAAGACAGGGGCCTGCAAATCATTCCAGTGGTTAGGTTTCTGGCATTTCCCAGCACTCTCTAAACGTCTGGCACATAAGCCCAAACTGCTGGATGCATAAACCACATCTTCCCCTCATTCGAGACTGCTTTCACACATACTCCACAAAAAAAAGAGCCACACCCAGCCGCCTCTACTTCTCCTCAACATGCTGGGAGAATGGGGTACCTACGTGCTTTGGTACCCTTCTGGCAGTCAGTGCCAGGCTGCACCAAAAGATGCTGGTAAGAAACAGAGTCACAGATATAGAGAACAAACAGGGTTACCAACGAGGGAGAGGGATGGGGCGAATGGGAAGATTGGGATTGACATATGTAAACTGTTATGTGTAAAATAGATAACTAATGAGAACTTACTGTGTAGCACAGGGAACTCTACTCAGTGCTCTGTGGTGACCTAAATGGGAAGAAAATCTAAAAAAGAGGGGGTATATGTATACATGTAGCTTATTCACTTTGCTGGACAGCAGAAATGAAGACAACATTGTAAAGCAACTCTCTGCCAATATTTTTTTTTAAATAAAAAAGTAGATGTTCTGAACACTGTAGAACACCAATTTCATGGCAGCTGTGCAGAAAAAGGACAAGAGAAGGAGAAACCAGATTCCCACCTGGAGAGCGCAAATTATGACAGAGAGTGGGGGACTATTAAAGGCTGAGTCATATCTCCCCAGAATCATATGTTGAAGCCGTGATTCCCATTTCCTCAGAATGTTTGGACATAAGTCCTTTAAAGAGGTGACTAAGGTAAAATAAAGTCTTTAGAGTATGCCTTCTTTCAATATGACTGGTGTCCTGAAAAGAAGAGGAAATCTGGACACTCAGAGAGACAGCAGACACCAACCATGTGCATATGCCGAGGAAAGACCACGGGAAGACAGAGGAGGCAGACGTCTACAAACCTCAGAGAAACCAAACCTACCAAAACCTGATCTTGGACCACCAGCCTCCTGAAATGTGAGAAGAAAAAAAAAAAAAAATACCACTTTGTGATATTTAGTTATGACATCCCAAGCAAGCTAATATAGCTAATTCCTATATTAGCTATCAGTTCAATTCAGTTCAGTCACTCAGTCGTGTCTGACTCTTTGCGACCCCATGAATCGCAGCACGCCAGGCCTCCTTGTCCATCACCATCTCCCTGAGTTCACTCAGACTCACATCCATCGAGTCAGTGATGCCATCTAGCCATCTCATCCTCAGTTGTCCCCTTCTCCTCCTGCCCCCAATCCCTCCCAGCATCAAAGTCTTTTCCAATGAGTCAACTCTTCGCATGAGGTGGCCAAAGTACTGGAGATTCAGCTATAGGAATAGCTAATTCCTATAACTATTTCCTAAGCTATAGGGAAAGGGAAGGGGAGAAAGGCCAAGGGGCTGACGTGAGCCAGGAAAGATAAAGACAAAGACTTCGACCTCACTTAGTGTGGCAGTCACAGTGCGTCTACCACAGTCTTCCAGTGCTTTTCCTGTGGGAGCACTGGGCTTCCTTGCCCCTTAGAAGATAGTGGTGGTCATTTGACTTACTTTAGTCAATGAAATGCGAGTGAAGGTGCCATGTGCCGTATCCAGACAGAAGTTGTCAGAGGCCAGGATTCACCACACTCTCCCTTCTCCTCCACCATATTGATGGGCAGTCTCTCCAGTGGTGGCTACTCTGTTAGCCTCGGTTAAAAAGAGTGGTGGTTGGTGGTTTAATGGCTCAGTCATGTCAACTCTTGCAACCCCATGGACTGTAGCCCGCCAGGCTCCTCTGTCCATGGGATTCTCCAGGCAAGAATACTGGAGTGGCCTGCCATTTCCTTCTCCTTATAAGAGCGGGATGATGGCAATAGAGATCCCAGTGAACCCATGATAGACGTGTCATGTGGAAGAGAAAGGAGCCTTTGAAAAATGATTAACATAGTATAACCTATCTTTAAAAAAAAGTATTTAAAAAATTTTTTGGCTGTGCCCCATGGCATTTGGGAACTTATCTCCCCAGCCAGGGACTGAACCTGTACCTCCTGCAATGGAAGCACAGAACTTTAACCGCTGGACCTCCAAGGAAGTCCTAACCTGACCTATTTTGACTAATACATTTGTACAACTGAGTTCCTCCACTTTGTGAGGAAGTGCTGGGGTCCAGCCCTGGTGGATCCAGGGAATTCGAAGAGGGGATGGCGTCGGCGAACTGGATACAATAGCTTTGCTGCTGCTGCTGCTGCTAAGTTGCTTCAGTCGTGTCCGACTCTGTGCGACCCCATAGACAGCAGCCCACCAGGCTCCACCATCCCTGGGATTCTCCAGGCAAGAACACTGGAGTGGGTTGCCATTTCCTTCTCCAATGCATGAAAGTGAAAAGTGAAAGTGAAGTCGCTCAGTCGTGTATTAAATATTAATTAGAGACATAAAGAGTAATAGAATAAGGATAGCTCAGTGAGAAAATTCAGTGGAGAAAAGAGGCTGAATAACTTGGTTTACATGGAAAGCTAATAAAATTCCAAAATAAGGAATTTGCATCACCTACGTAGTCCGCAGGCGTCCTCCCGTTCTCCCAAAGGAGAGGAGACACTAAGGCCTCCCCGGTCAGATCACAGAAGCCCAGGCAAAATTAGTAGGCTTGACGAGCCTCCACGCTCAAGATGGGAATTCAGCCGGAAGGTGAGAGAAAGAACAACATGGGGAGACCAAGCTTCGGTGAACAAGGCCCGCACTTTATTTTCCAAAGTAGTTTTTATACCTTAAGTTGTGCATAGAGGATAATGGGGGAAGGGGTAGGATCAGGAGTAAGCCAGGCTTTCTTCCTGCAAACTTATCATATGCAAAAGTTTAGGTGATTTACATCATCTTCTGGCCCGGAGGCCTGTCAACATTTTAATATCCTTTTTTCAGAAAACTTATTTTTCTCTAAAGGTGGTTATTCTAAAGTCAGGCGCCACCCTCCGAAAGCATTAGATAAAGTTGCATTCCTATAAGGCAAAGGTGTGGTGGGCTATAACAAGAAAAGAATTAACTCAAGGGTCCAAGGTTACAAACTTTAAAGCTACTACTTAATTCTTATACACCAATTATATTAATCAATACACTCCCAGGGACACAGTAAGTAAGGGATATGGAAAGTTAGCAGCAAACATTGGCCCAACAAGTGAAAAACCCTTTACCAATACAATTTCTAATTAAACTTTTAACTGCTCAAAGGAATCTGTATTTAGACAGTTTAGAACATCTCACGCCTCTCACCTTTGGGAGGCTCTGAACAATCACATGTGGCCGGAAGAACCTATTCAGGCAGGCTAGAGGACTTCCAAAGGAGTTTGTAGGTTGAAACACTCTTGTCACGCCCAGGAACTTTATTAACTGGAGCTGTAAGTTAACTCTATTTCAGAGAGAGGTGGTGGGGGACAGCCCCCTGTAAAGTCAGAGGTGTAGGTGAGAGCACAAAGCAGTAAAGTAGGCAGACTCTGGTTTTGGGGGTAGATGCTCGAGAATTTCCAGGGGGACTCCTGAGGCTTGATCCCGCCTTTGTGTATGCCAAGCCTCCTTCCTCATGACCTTTGCCACGGGCAGAGTTCCTCACGCTGGCTCCCGGCAAGGAAGCAGAAAAGAGCAAGTGCTGAGAAATTGTATAAAACCCTCAGAAGCTATGACATAGATGTGAGCGATGCTTGTCTAGGGGCCTGGACGAGATAAGTGGGCATTTGACAGCTGAAATCACACAAGAATTGTTACTCTCTGTATGCTACTTGCAAACACAACCTTTGTCTCTGTGTAAATAATGCTGTCCATTCATTATATGTCTTATGACAAAACTATGATACACAATATTTGTCTCTTTTAGTTATTTCAGAAGTGCTTGGACAAGAGTGGAAGGCCCAAACTTGAAGTGTTCCCTGAGCCTCATGACCAGTGAACATGCATGTGAAATTTCACTCAGATAGCATAAAATGATCCCATGAAATGAATAAAATATAGAAGCAATTATGAGAAAAAAATACACCAAACCTAATGTCAGTCCTGCGAATGCAGGTGAAGATAGCCCCTGTTCCTAGGCATCTCGGCCTTTCCAGTGAGGAGGAAAAGCTTGTTTACGGTTCTTCAAACAAGAAAGAAATCTAAGTTTGGATGCAAATGAACCTGGATTCAAATATGAGCATCTTCACTAACTCATTCTGTGTTTTTGGACTAGTTATCTCAGTGAGTCTCAGTTCCCTTGTCAAAGAAACAAAGATAAAACATTGATATCACAAGCTACCTACACCAGTAAATCAAATGGTTTGTGTGAAGCTTCTGAATACTGTCTGGTTCAACTGGAACTGGTTTCTTCCCTTCTTTCCTCCTTCCCTCCCTCCTTTCTTTCCTCTTAACTGCACAAAGCAAAATGCTTGGGAGAAACGCCTCTCAGAGCAGTGAAAGATGGGGACCTCTTGGGTTGTGATTCAATGTTTTCAAGCACCTCCATGCTCCTCTCACCCTCTCCATCATCATCTTTCAGCTCTAATATGAAGAAGACTGTCTCCTGGGGTCGCTTTGATAAGTTGGTAATACATTATTTAAGAACATCCTGAGCGTGCCAACGTTCTGGGTTATGTTCCTATCCTCTGTTTTTAAAGGAAATGATTTATGAAATCCTGAGGACTCTGCTGGCACAGTGACTCCTCAATGGAGCAAGCTGCATTATGTCTTTCCTACAGTATTCCTCTACCATCATCTCAAGCACAATGCCATTTTATTGCCTTTTCAGGTACAGAGTGCTGCTCAAGTATCCAATGTAAAGCTTCCCATCTCAGGCAGAAATGACCTTTGAGCTCTGTGCTACATACTAAAGGGGAGACTTTAACAGAGCAATGATATTAGCTCACACAGACGATTTCTATTTGTTTTTAAAGGCTATTCTTGGAAGTACGGATTCACAATGATTCTATACATCTTTCTCAAATGTGGAATGAATAAGTGGCAAATGACATTCAGTAAATTCACTGTTCCCTTAAAATGTTAAGAAAGGCCCAAATCAGAGACATGCCCTTAGTGTATAACTTGCGGTAACCTGATGGCCTCAGTGATGGCAGCCTGGAGAATCAGAGACCCACCCATGTGTGTGATCCCCACGAGACTGTCTCTAGCTATTCCGTTTCCAAGGTTGCTGGGTCTGATAAGAGAGACGGGGCTATTGGGAGTACTTCAGATGCACATGACATTTCTGATTCATTCTTTGAATTGTCAGAGTCCCTGGGTCATTCCTTTCTAATCTGGCAAGAGGTATTGAAGAGGAGGAATAAAAAGTAAAACCTTTAGAAAATTGAGAGAGGCAATAGGAAAAAAATCCTTTGTGAAAAAATAAAGACCTGTGTGTCAGAAATGTGTCAGAACATTATTTAATGAGGATTATTTCAATAGAGGCTTAGATTTTATTCTGTATCAAATTAGTTTGTTTTAAGCATCCTTATGTCTTGAGAATTATGGTTGGTGTCTTGTACAGCTGAGTTTGATTTTTGATTCATCCAAACTAAGTTTGGGAGATCTCCTGTGGAAACAAACTGTTAGAAAGACTTTCTTCTTTCCCTTGACGGTTTTAGAACTGAACATCTCCTCCATGGATCAGTGGTCCAACTTTCATCCCTGGTCTATGGGGATGTTAACTCAAACAACACAGATTCTAAAGTCAAAATGCAGTGTGACTTGCTTGTGTTTCTTCATTCTACCTCACTTCTTAAACACAATTTTGAATTCTTAGTTTTGAATGATTGTTACCCATATATCTATTTATGTATTAATTTGACATTCTTTAAATAAGTACCCATGTCCTAAGAGTCAGGCACTATTCTAAGCATTTGGGAAAGAGTGAGTAAAATAGAGTTCTTGGCTCCCAAGGACTGTCAATCTCTAGGAGGAAGCATAAAACAAAATTAACTATATATAAAAATTAATATATGTATAAATACTATATTATATGGAATATTAAAAGGTATAAATACTATGGGAAAGTGAAAAATAAAAAGAGAACAGGAGTGCCTAGGGAGAGAAGTGTGTGTGTGCATGTTCAGTCACTTCAGTCTTGTCCAATCCTTTGCAACCCCACAGACCTTTGCAGCCCACCAGGCTCCTCTGTCCATGGGATTCTCCAGGCAAGAATACTAGAGTGGGCTGCTGTGCCCTCCTCCAGGGCGTCTTCCCTACCCAGAAATCAAACCTACATCTTTTTACCACTAGTGCCATCTGGCAAGCCCAGAGAGAGAAGATTCAGTTTTAAATATGTCAGTCCAACATAAGGCTTACTGTGAAGGTGTGTGTGTGTGTGTGTGTGTGTGTGTGCTTAGTCACTCACTCGTGTCCAACTCTTGAGACCCCATGGACTGTAGCCCACCAGGCTTATCTGTTCATGGGGTTCTCCCCATGAACCCCATGAACAGACAAGTTCTCCAGACAAGAATACTGGAGTAGGTTGCCATTTCCTTCTCCAAGGGATCTTCCTGACCCAGGAATTGAACCCTGGTCTCCTGCATTACAGGCAGATTCTTTTCCGACTGAGCTACAAGGAAAGCTCACTGTGAGATGGTATTTGAGCAAATACTTTGAAGGTGTTAGCCACCTTGTTATCAAGGGGAAGCATGTTCCAGGCTGAAGGACCAGCCAGTGTAAAAGCCCCAATGGGAAAGTCTATCTTTATTTAAGGAAAGTGTTTATATGTGTGGTTTTATATTTAACATCTTATTCTTGCTGTTATTTGTCTCATCTGTTATATAATCCTATTGTTGGCCTCCTTTGGATTAGGTGTTTTTCATTATTCCATCAGATCAGATCAAACCAGTCGCTCAGTCGTGTCCGACACTTTGTGACCCCATGAATTGCAGCACGCCAGGCCTTCCTGTCCATCACCAACTCCCAGAGTTCACTCAGACTCACGTCCATCGAGTAAGTGATGCCATTCAGCCATCTCATCCTCTGTCGTCCCCTTCTCCTCCTGCCCCCAATCCCTCCCAGCATCAGAGTCTTTTCCAATGACTCAACTCTTCGCATGAGGTGGCCAAAGTACTGGAGTTTCAGCTTTAGCATCATTCCTTCCAAAGAAATCCCAGGGTTGATCTCCTTCAGAATGGACTGGTTGGATCTCCTTGCAGTCCAAGGGACTCTCGAGTCTTCTTCAACACCACAGTTCAAAACCATCAATTCTTCAGCACTCAGCCTTCTTCACAGTCCAACTCTCACATCCATACATGACCACAGGAAAAACCATAGTCTTGACTAGATGAACCTTTGTTGGCAAAGTAATGTCTCTGCTTTTGAATATGCTATCTAGGTTGGTCATAACTTTCCTTCCAAGGAGTAAGCGTCTTTTAATTTCATGGCTGCAGTCACCATCTGTAGTGATTTTGGAGCCCAGAAAAATAAAGTCTGACACTGTTTCCACTGTTTCCCCATCTATTTCCCATGAAGTGATGGGACCGGGTGCTATGATCTTCGTTTTCTGAATGTTGAGCTTTAAGCCAACTTTTTCACTCTCCACTTTCACTTTCATCAAGAGGCTTTTGAGTTCCTCTTCACTTTCTGCCATAAGGGTGGTGTCATCTGCATATCTGAGGTTATTGATATTTCTCCCGGCAATCTTGATTCCAGCTTGTGTTTCTTCCAGCCCAGCATTTCTCATGATGTACTTTGCATATAAGTTAAATAAACAGGGTGACGATATACAGCCTTGACGAACTCCTTTTCCTATTTGGAACCAGTCTGTTGTTCCATGTCCAGTTCTAACTGTTGCTTCCTGACGTGCATACAAATTTCTCAAGAGGCAGATCAGGTGGTCTGGTATTCCCATCTCTTGAAGAATTTTCCACAGTTTATTGTGATCCACACAGTCAAAGGCTTTGACATAGTCAATAAGGCAGAAATAGATGTTTTTCTGGAACTCTCTTGCTTTTTCCATGATCCAGCGGATGTTGGCAATTTGATCTCTGGTTCCTCTGCCTTTTCTAAAACCAGCTTGAACATCAGGAAGTTCACGGTTCACATATTGCTGAAGCCTGGCTTGGAGAATTTTGAGCATTACTTTACTAGCGTGTGAGATGAGTTCAATTATGTGGTAATTTGAGCATTCTTTGGCATTGCCTTTCTTTGGGATTGGAAGGAAAACTGACCTTTTCCAGTCCTGTGGCCACTGCTGAGTTTTCCAAATTTGTTGGCATATTGAGTGCAGCACTTTCACAGCATCATCTTTCAGGATTTGGAATAGCTCAACAGGAATTCCATCACCTCCACTAGCTTTGTTCATAGTGATGCTTTCTAAGGCCCACTTGACTTCACATTCCAGGATGTCTGGCTCTAGGTCGGTGATCACACCATCATGATTATCTGGGTTGTGAAGATCTTTTTTGTACAGTTCTGTGTATTCTTGCCATCTCTTCTTGATATCTTCTGCTTCTGTTAGGTCCATACCATTTCTGTCCTTTATCGAGCTCATCTTTGCATGAAATGTTCCTTTGGTATCTCTGATTTTCTTGAAGAGATCCCCAGTCTTTCCCATTCTGTTGTTTTCCTCTATTTCTTTGCATTGATTGCTGAAGAAGGCTTTCTTATCTCTTCTTGCTATTCTTTGGAACTCTGCATTCAGATGTTTATATCTTTCCTTTTCTCCTTTGCTTTTCGCTTCTCTTCTTTTCACAGCTATTTGTAAGGCCTCCCCAGACAGCCATTTTGCTTTTTTGCATTTCTTTCTATGGGAATGGTCTTGATCCTGTCTCCTGTACAATGTCACGAACCTCATTCCATAGCTCATCAGGCACTCTATCTATCAGATCTAGGCCCTTAAATCTATTTCTCATTTCCACTGTATAATCATAAGGGATTTGATTTAGGTCATACCTGAATGGTCTAGTGGTTTTCCTACTTTCTTCAATTTCAGTCTGAATTTGGCAATAGGAGTTCATGGTCTGAGCCACAGTCAGCTCCTGGTCTTGTTTTTGCTGACTGTGTAGAGCTTCTCCATCTTTGGCTGCAAAGAATATAATCAATCTGATTTTGGTGTTGACCATCTGGTGATGTCCATGTATAGAGTCTTTCTTGTGTTGTTGGGAGAGGGTGTTTGTTATGACCAGTGCATTTTCTTGGCAAACTCTATTAGTCTTTGCCCTGCTTCATTCCGTACTCAAGGCCAAATTTGCCTGTTACTCCAGGTGTTCTTGACTTCTACTTTTGCATTCCAGTCCCCTATAATGAAAGGACATCTTTTTTGGGTATTAGTTCTAAAGGTCTTGTAGGTCTTCATAGAACTGTTCAACTTCAGCTTCTTCAGCGTTACTGGTTGGGGCATAGACTTGGATTACTGTGGTATTGAATGGTTTGCCTTGAAATGAACAGAGATCATTCTGTCGTTTTGAGAGTGCATCCATACTGCATTTCGGACTCTTTGTTGACCATTATGACCATTCCATTTCTTCTGAGGATTCTGCCCGCAGTAGTAGATATAATGGTCATCTGAGTTAAATTCACCCATTCCAGTCCATTTCAGTTCGCTGATTCCTAAATTTCGACATTCACTCTTGCCATCTCTTGTTTGACCACTTCAATTTGCCTTGATTCATGGACCTGACATTCCAGGTTCCTATGCAATTTGCTCTTTACAGCATCGGACCTTGCTTCTATCACCAGTCACATCCACAGCTGGGTATTCTTTTGCTTTGGCTCCATCCTTTCATTCTTTCTGGAGTTATTTCTCGACAGATCTCCAGTAGCATATTGGGCACCTACTGACCTGTGGAGTTTCTCTTTCAGTATCCTATCATTTACCTTTTCATACTGTTCATGGGGTTCTCAAGGCAAGAATACTGAAGTGTTTTGCCATTCCCTTCTCCAGTGGACCACATTCTGTCAAATCTCTCCACCATGACCCGCCCGTCTTGGGTTGCCCCACGGACATGACCCCCTCTAATATCTTGTGTTCACTCACTCAGTGGTGTTTGATTCTTTGACACCCTTTGGACTGTAGCCCACAAGGCTCCTCTGCCCATGAGATTTCCCATCCAAGAATACTGTAGTGACTCGCCATTTCCTTATCCAGGGGATATTTCTGACCCAGGGATTAAACCCCAATCTCCTGCGCTGCAGGTGGTCTCTGGCATTGCAGGCAGATTCTTTACTGAGTGAGCCACCAAGGAAGCCCGATATATGACTAGCATCCCCCCCAAAAGAAGGAAAGTTTTTTAATTCTTAAATTGTGTAACTCCAAATTATATTTATGCCTAGAAATGTATTATCATTTATTTTAAAATCTAGGCGAATTATAGAATTAGGCTTCTTATTGATATTTTGGACCAAGGGTCTTTCTTCCTTTACCAGGTTGGGTGGAGCCATAACCTATAATATCCCAAGAGACCAGCATTTAACACTACGGAGAGAAAAAGTCCATCAGAATTGTTTCCTTTTTCCAAACTCTGGCTAGTGCTTCTCCCACACCGCTCCATTTGTGTTTCTCATCTTCGGAAAGAGTTGTGAACATATCCAAGGATGTCACACTTTGCTATTTTCTATTTTTATAAGTGCAAGTAAATGTGCATGAAGTTGCCTGTGGCTTTTATCATTTCTTTTATTCCGTGTTGCTGTCTTTTCTTTTTTTATCCTTTGTGTCTCCCCAGGCTGCAAGCAGATAATTTGATTTAGCATAACATGCTAGATAAGTATGGTAGTTTGAAGAACTAGGAGAATTAGCAAGTAGGATCACTGTGTTTTTCATTTACTGGCTAAAGGAAAAGTCAATTACTTATTTTTTCTTGGTGAGGTAATTCAGTGAAGGTCCAGGGAAGGAGTAATATTAACAAAGCGAAATGTCTAATGAGGACTCAATACCTTGGAACCCACTGCCACCTCTCTGTGGTTTGGGAGCAAAATGAGGAAAATGGAAATGTTAAAATCAGATCTGGTAAACTCCCAAATGTAGAGTTTTGTATGTTCTGCAGTATTTTCATTTTACTCTAACAGAGGAGAAAATGTGAAAAAAAATTAAGAGCTGATTACATATGTTAAAAGTCAAGGGTTGGGAAAAAAAAAAAAAAAACAGCAGCAAACTTCTGTCTCAAACATTGTCAGTTAATTTGGCCCCTAAATAGGTTGTGGTTGCAAAGAACTGTTTTGCCTTCAAGTAACTATCATTACACAGGTGAAAGGAGACTCATGCCACGAGTATGTTGGCTGCTGCAGCGGCTAAACCAGAAGGGGGAGAAACAGTTTTAAAATTATGCCTTTGAGGCTCTGGCTTAGGTTTTCCATAATTGAATACAAATACGAAGCCCTGGAAGGGAATTACTGTGAGATTTAGCATGGGATTATTTAATCATGGATTTAAAAAGGCAGAATTCTGTGGGTGCCAAGAAACCACAGAATTTTAAAGCATAGTTGTGGCTACAGAAGAATGAGTTACCACCTGTATGTCTGCACCTGGACACTGGGAGAGTAGAATTTGTTTATTCAGTCACTGATCCATCCCTTCCCTCATCAGGACATCTTAGGGCACCTGCTGTGGGTTGGACAGTGTTGTGGGTTGGACTGTATCCCTTTAAAACAAATGTTCTAGTCCTAACCCCTGGCATGTATGAATGTGACCTTATTTGAAAACAGAGTCTTTGTAGGTGTGATTAAGATATATGAATAAATTAAGAAGAGGTCATATTGAAGTGTCCTGGTGACTTCCCTGGTGGCTCAGATGGTAAAGAATCTGCCTGCAGTGTGGGAGACCTGTTGATCCCTAGGTTGGGAAGATCCTCTGGATGAAGGCATGGCAACCTACTCCAGTATTCTTGTCTGGAGAGTCCCCATGGACAAAGAAGCCTGGAGGACTGTAGTCCACGGGATCACAAAGAGTCAGACATGACTGAGCGACTAAGCACACATGCACACATACTGAAACAGGGTTGGCACTTCATCCAACATGACTGGTTCCTTTATAACAAAAGGAATAGCGACCCAGAGACAGACACAAGCAGAGTTAAAATGGCAAATGAAGACACCAACACAGAGGGGAGAGAGTCTTGTGAAGATGGACAGCTAGATTGGAGTGATGATGCTACAAGCCAAGGGAAGCCAAAGAGTGTCACCAGGCTCAGAAACCTGGAAGAGTCTTGGAAAGATTCTTTACTAGAGACTTCAGAGGCAGCACTGCCATAAGAACACCGTGATTTTAGACTTCTAGCTTCTAGACCCGTGAGATAATAAGTTCTTGTTGTTTTAAACCACGGACCTGTGGTCCTTTATCACAAGGGCACTAGAAAACAATATTTGCAGTTCACTGCGTATACTGAGATGAACACGTGTGGTTGGGATAGGAGTCAAGATTTCAATATCTCAAGTAAGAGTTTTATTGAGATATTAACTTGGTACCAGGGAGGTACAAAAGAAGGGCATGAAAATGCTTTTCAGGGAGATGTTTTTTGAAGTGCATCTCAAGAAATGGTTAGGAATTTGCCAGACAAGTCACAAGATACAATATGGCTGCTTCAGAGGTGAGAATTCCATGTTGGAGAGAGGTGTGGGGAGGAAAAAGGACAGTGGACCCTTGAGGTCAGGGTGCCCACCCCCTGCACAGTCAAATACTTGACCCTCCCTCTGTGCAGTTTCTCCACATCCTTGACTCTGCATCCATTCAACCAACCACGCATCATGTAGTAAGTACTATGGCATTCACTATTGAAAAAGCAATCCACATGTAAGTCGATCTGCACAATTCAAACCTGAGTTATTCAAGGGTCAATTGTAAATAGAAGAGTTGTTCCTACTTTGCATGTAATACTCTTGCGAGCAATAAAAATGGACACATTGATGATGATGTTTGATCACCACTTGCCAAGTTTCTACTCTTATAACAGACATTGTCTTAGTTCTGTCAGGAAATCCATATAGGAATTATTACTACCTGTGTTACACAAATGAGGAAACTAACTCTCAAAGAGTTTAAATGATTCTCTTAGAGGTTCCACATCTGGTAAATAGAAGCAGTTCAGGATATTCCTGACATATCCTGTAGTGCCTATCTTTTGAAACTCATAAGCTTGAATTAAAAAAAAAAAAAGATCAGTGTTCTGAGTTTGGTTTAAATTCTTCTAGAGCTGATGGTAGATTTGACTTTGTGCATGAATTGTGTCACCCTTTGAAATGAAGTTCTGCTGCCCAGGAGTCCTACCCATACTCACTTCTAGGGCCTCTCTCATTCATTTACATCCATCCATTGAACACATGTGCCAGGCCCCATGCTAGGTGCTGTGTGCCAGATGGCACTGTGGATACGGTTTCTTTACCATATTAGTTATTTGGTTGATTTCTGTTTTATCCCCTGAAGTGGACCCTGTCTTTGAATTCTACTTGTTAAAAAGCACTGAATGTCAACCAGATGGGCTTTCCCTTACATTTATCAGACAGCTGCATGAAATAAAGGACACTCATCTTTCTGTAAATATGCTGGCAAATTTCTTCTTTTATTTTCCATTTGCTTAGCACTTGGATGAATATTGGTAGTTGATACACATCTTAGGGATCCAGGTACTTTCCTGGGAATATCTAGCCATAACATAAGTTTGTAGAGTGTTAGCATAACAGCAACGTCTCTTTATCTCTCTCAGTTTTCAAAAGATTAACATGTAATTGACAAATTGTCACAGCCAAGCAGAACCTAAAGACAAATGATGACTAAATGTAATGTGGACCTTGGAGGAGATCAGTACAGAAAAGGACATTAAATAAAAGCTAAAGAATCTGAATAAAATACCTTAATTAATAATAAGGTATTAACATTGGTTTATTTATTATGACAAATGTACCATGCTCTTGTAACATGTCAATAATAGGGGAAGCTGGATGTAAGCTATGTTGGAACTCTTTGCATTTTTTTCCTATGAATCTAAAACTATTCTAAGGTTAAGAAGAATCTAAACCTGATTGACTTAGCTGTTTAAATTTCTATCAGGACATTTTCTTCTCTGTCCTTTAACTTGAATTCTTCTTGACTTTCTCAGACATTTTTCTGTGATTTAGAAGGAGTTGCACTAGATGGCTTGGGGCAGCTTGGATTGAAAACAGCTGAATTTTTGTCTGTGTGGCATCTCTGTCAAATATGAGGAATTGGTAGGTTGGAGCAAATGAAGAAGAACCCTATCCAGGACTCTGGGGAAAGAGAAAAAGTATGCAGAATTCCTGCCAAGAAGCCTTGAGGAAAATTCCTCCCTGAACTGAAATTTATTGACTAAGGTAACTCAATCTATGTCAGAGATAATCTTAAAAGCCATATCACATGGCATGTCTATCACAAAATCCCTAATAAGTACTTCCAGGAAGAGCTTGTCAGAGCAGACACTTTTTCTCTCCTGCTTCTTAAACTAAAGTTTGTTTTCACTTTTCCATTTAAAAGCAATACACACTCATTTTAGAAAATGTAACACTAAAGAAATTTGAACAAGTCTATATTTTTAACTCTGAGAAAGAAAAACTACTAATGTTTTGGTGTGGTCCTTCCAGTTTAAATAATTCTTGCTTTACAGAATTCTTTATTCATTTAGCAGAAAATGCAAATGCTGAAAGCTTTCTTTAAAGTGCTCAGTCGTGTCCGACTCTCTGCGGCCCTGGAGACTGTACCCCAACAGGCTCCTTTGTCCATGGAATTTTCTAGGTAAGAATACTGGAGAGAGTTGTCATTTCCTACCCCAGGAGATCTTCCCAACCTAGGAATCGAACACACATCTCTCTCATCTCCTGCATTAACAGTTGGATTCTTTAGCATTAGCACCACCTGGGAAGCCCAGAGTTTTTCTAAGCTTTTTAATAAAAATAGTTTATCTTGGGACTTCTCTAGCAGTCCAGAGGTGAAGACTTCACGATCTCAGTGTGGGGGTGTGGTTCCATTCCTGGTTGGGGAACTAAGATCCTACGTGCCTCACAGCCAATAAATAAATAATAATAAAAAAATTAAACAGGTTATCCTATTTTATCTTCAGGGATTCTGTTTTTCTTTAAGTCTGTTTCTTACCAGACTTGAAAAAAATTAGTGGCTTTTTTTTTTTAAGGCTGAAAATGTGTCTTTATTTATAGTCCATTCAGTGTGTGATAAATGTCAGCAAATTCCTTCTGTGCTCCCTCACCTCATCCTTGACTTTTCTCTGTACTCTGATGAAGCATCATCGAGGAGCAAGCGCTTCTGGGAAGAGCTCAGAGACGGCACCCGCACAATGTCAAATGCGGGGGATTTGGGGGAGAGCCCAGTGCGCTGAATGCCTGCTCAATGTAATCTCACAGGTGAGAAATGGAATTTGCATTTGGTGGCTCTTCTCTATAACCCCACACCCCTTACCCCTCCCTACCTTCAGCTGGAGTAGAACTCAAGTGATCAGAAGGGGGTGGGAGGGAAAGAAGCAAGAGACACTGAGAAGGAGCTGTGGCTTTCCTTTGGGACACACCTGCATTTGCATCCGAACCCCATCACTTGCTATAAAGACTAACACCATCTCGTGGATTTATTTTATGGGGAAAACAAGGCACAATCACTCAGCGCATACTTGCTGAGGAGCAAATGGCAGTTACTTTGCATTCCTTTTCTTCCCTGTGTATCCCTGTGTTTCGATCCATACCTCTCTCACCTCCCCTGCTTATTTTATCCAAGTTATACAAATAAGGAGGCAAATGTGACTTTAAGTATCACTTGGGAATGCATTCTTTGGTATGTGGTTTTGGTTTGGTTGGTTTTTGGTCTCCAATTATCTCATTTTCATTCAGATCACTTTCCCTTGTAGAGATTTTAAAATATTGATTTATTATTATTATTTTTATTTGGCTTCACTGGGTCTTAGAGCATGTGGGATCTCGTTCCTTGACCAGGGATTGAACCCCTGGCCCCCTGCATCAGGAGCTTGGAGTCTTAGCCACTGGACCACCAGGGAAGTTCCCTTGTAGAGATTTAAAATAATTGTCCTTTCTAGCTTTTCATCCTGCTTTTCCATTTGACCTTGTGTAGATGCAGTAAATCAACAGATTCATTGAGTTTTTTCATTTATAGTCTGCTTATCTTGAGGCAGTGTTACATTTCTTTGCTTTCACCTGTTCCTAGAGCTATTCCCAGAAACAAATAACTGGACAGATAGACATCACAGAATGAAACAGAGTAGAATCGATGCTTTCTAAACACGAAGCACAGTATCCCTGAATTTGATACAGCATCAGTTGCTATCCTTCATGGCCCATTGTCATTCTTAACCAAATCCCCAGAGCCATGCTGTTCATGCCATCAATCTTGAACCAAGCTTTGACAGTGAAAGATCTCACATAACCTGTAACCTTGGACTTCTGCAGAGTCTGCTTGCGCTATGACCTACATCACATTAAAGACCAGTTTGTACCCAACATTACATCATACTACTAAGGGTCTTCTGGCTCAGGATAAGAAGCTGCAAAACTTCCTTCTTTTAAGCTATTAGCTTTGCCACCTCATAGTGTTTACATTTTTAATAGGTGATGACAGAAATTGCAATAGTCTGTGCACATCTCAACCCAAAGATGGAATGACTTGAGGAGATCCTGGCTGTAAATGAATAGTAACTGTTCATGCCCTTGTAGCTATTCATCACTAGCAAAGTCTGAGCTCATGTCTGCTTCTTAATACACAAAGAGTCTATAAATTCAATGATGGTAGAACTATTCTTTTAGATCATTAAATTATATAGTGGGAATTTATCATAAAAGTCTTGGCCTTTGAAATTCATCATTCTGAAAAAAAGATTATGTCTATACATAGTTGTAAAAATTACTCCCAAATAAATAATCTACTTGGAGAGAAATATGGTAGTTGCTTTAACAGAAAGTGGTGACAAACAAAATTAATTTTCTATTGTTTGATATACGGCGATGGTCTTATCCTTCACTATGAAAATAATGGTGAAAGGTTTATAATAATTAGGATTTAGCAAGTGTACTATTGAAGCTTATGGCTTTGTTGCTGGATGGCTGGATAAAATAATTAGCTGAGGAACCACAGAAGCTATCTTATTCTTGCCTAATTCCAAGGTTCTGTAAAAGTCACAAGTTTTAAAGGAATCATAAATGTGGACATGGATATAAAATCAAATCTTTCATTATTTTGGTTTTACCTCAGCAATCTAATTTTAGCTTGTCCTTTAAATGTGCTGCACATTTAAAGGTCTCACAATCATAAAAAAGCATTTGAGCTCCAGAGGGACTAAAATGATCACATGGGTTGGCTTCACAGTTTTAGACAAGACCAGCTTGAAACCATCTCAAAGCTTTATGACTCCAAGGATGGAAACTCTACTTCATTCCCTGGTGATCACTAGGCAGAATTTGTTAGTTAAAGAATCAATCTCATTCCATAGCGCAAACCCATTTTATTTATTTTAATTGCTTATTCTGGAGATTGAGCAGGGCTTAAACTGGTTAATCAAGTGATTTATGATATGAGTGTTTTGCTCTGTATGGCTATTAACAGATTAAAGCCATTTCTTTTCCATTTCTGGTTGGTTGTAAATACTTGGAGTTCCAATCATTTTGCGTGGTGTTGGATATTACCCACAATCTGGCCTCGCCCTCCAGTGCTTTAGCTCTGTCAGTTGGTTCCTCGTTCTCTGAGCATGCTAGGTACTTTCTCATCTGTGCAGCGTTATTTGTCAAGGGTCCTTCCTTCTATGCCCTCCTCTACCATTAGCTGGAGGATTCCTCTGTATCTACCAATCTTCAAAGCACATATCACCTTGCCTAAGCATCCTTCTCTAATTTTTCCAACCTCTATTCTGGCTTGGTAGAAAATATGGCTCACTTTATCTTTCAATGCAAATTATCCAGCATTTACTCTTCTCTCTGCTCTTAAAATACTTTGCTTTTTAAAAAAACTTTAATGGTATTCATTATTTTCTTTCTAATTTTATAAGAACACATGTTTATGGCAGATAACTAGAAATAAATAAAAGTATAAAGTAAAAGCTAACTATCACCCACCAACCATCAGCCAGTGGTAACCATTATTAGCACTTTGACGTTTTTCCCCCCAAATTGAAATATAATTGACCTGTATCACTATGTTATTTCTAGTTGCACAACATAATGCTTTGATACTTCTGTACATTACAAAATGATTACCTTGATATACTGAAATACTTTGCTTAGAAGATAAACTCGTTGAGCACAGGATCCTCGTCTATTTTGTTCAGTGTTACACGCTGAAGGTCAAATAAAATAACTATCACATAATAGGCACTCAGTAAATATCAGCCACGTTCATTAACATGGATACAACTGCACTGTGTACTATATCTAGCACATTTATTTTTAATATCATGAGCAATGAAGGCAATTATCATTTTTCATTCTTTTCATTTCTTCAGTGCCAGTCATCTTGTTATTAAGTGAAAAAACAACAAATTGATTTGTGAGGCACTGTGTAAGCATATTCTTTAAGAAATCTACTTTTCCTCCTGGCAAAATCAGTCATTTAAATGAAGAAATAAAAGTATAAAATTTAGCTGTATTTATAGAACATTCAATTCACATTAATCTTTGGGTCAATTTTCTACATTTTATAGGTGAAAATTGTTTTTCTTTGGGCCTGAAATATCCTGGAGGTACGTTAAATGATCCAATTTTCTATTTGGAGGTGCTGTATTATAAAATTATAGTAGGTGTATTAAGTTAAATTGTTGTGAATTACAGTATTTTTCTAACATGATATCATTGCAGCCATCACCTTTATGTTTTATCTCACCCTCCTCCCCATTCTTCTCCTCATCCTTTTCCTTCTTCTGACTACATTCACCTTGAAAAATTCACCTTTCACTTTAATAATAGATATTTTCCAAGCAGGATGCAACTGTATTCTTTGATAGTTCAAAAAAGAGTCTGCAGAAATGTGTTTAAGTGAAAAAGAAGTGGACTGCCAGATCAAGGAACTGAAGGGTAAAAGTTGAAGAAAACTTCAGGCTAGCATTAGGAAGTTTTTGAGTCATGGGCAGGTTGTCTGATGGATAGTTCCCCTCCTCCTGGTGATGCATTTCATGGACTGACCTCACTGTGATGTTCACTGAATGTTCTTCTTGTCTCTATCCAAGCCCTTTTCCTCTTTCCTTACCCTTTTCTCTCCCTCTACTAAGTAAATAAAATTAAAAGTCACTTGCCCCTTGGAAGAAAAACTATGGCACACCTAGATAGCATATTAAAAAGCAGAGATATTACTTTGCTGACAAAGTCTGTCTAGTCAAATCTATGGTTTTTCCAGTAGTCACATGGATGTGAGAATTGGACCATAAAGAAAGCTGAGCACAGAAGAATTGGTGCTTTCAAATTGTGGTGTTGGAGAAGACTCTTGAGAGTCCCTTGGACAGCAAGGAGATCCAACCAGTCAATCCTAAAGGAAATCAGTCCTGAATATTCACTGGAAAGGCTGATGCTGAAGCTGAAGCTCCAATACTTTGGCCACCTGATAGGAAGAGCCAACTCACTGGAAAAGACCTTGATGCTGGGAAAGATTGAAGGCAGGAGGAGAGGGGAAGACTGAGGATGAGATGGTTGGATGGCATCACTGACTCGATGGACATGAGTTTGAGCAAGCTCTGGGTGATGGTGAAGGACAGGGAAGCCTGGTGTGCTGCAGTCCATGAGGTCACAAAGAGTTAGACACGACTGAATGACTGAGCAACAACAAAGTAAATCTTACTTCTACCTCCATGGGCTAGAGTGACACTCTGAATTTCATATCTGTATTTCCTGTGGCCAAGCGAATATTTCAATTATATATTTTACCAATACATCAAAGTCAACACGTCCCAAACCAAACTCATAATTACCTCCGCCCCCCCCCCCCCACCCCACACTAGTAAAGTAATGCTCAAAATTCTCCAAACCAGGCTTCAGCAATATGTGAACCATGAACTTCCTGATGTTCAAGCTGGTTTTAGAAAAGGCAGAGGAACCAGAGATCAAATTGCCAACATCTGCTGGATCATTGAAAAAGCAAGAGAGTTCCAGAAAAACATCTATTTCTGCCTTATTGACTATGCCAAAGCCTTTGACTGTGTGGATCACAATAAACTGTGGAAAATTCTGAAAGAGATGGGAATACCAGACCACCTGATCTGCCTTTTGAGAAATCTATATGCAGGTCAGGAAGCAACAGTTAGAACTGGACATGGAACAACAGACTGGTTCCAAATAGAAAAAGGAGTATGTCAAGGCTGTATATTGTCACCCTGCTTATTTAACTTCTATGCAGGGTACATCATGAGAGACGACGCTGGACTGGAAGAAACACAAGCTGGAATCAAGATTGCCGCGAGAAATATCAATAACTTCAGATATGCAGATGACACCACCCTTATGGCAGAAAGTGAAGGGGAACTCAAAAGCCTCTTGATGAAAGTGAAAGTGGAGAGTGAAAAAGTTGGCTTAAAGCTCAACATTCAGAAAACGAAGATCATAGCACCGGGTCCCATCACTTCATGGGAAATAGATGGGGAAACAGTGTCAGACTTTATTTTTCTGGGCTCCAAAATCACTACAGATGGTGACTACAGCCATGAAATTAAAAGACGCTTACTTCTTGGAAGGAAAGTTATGACCAACCTAGATAGCATATTCAAAAGCAGAGACGTTACTTTGCCAACAAAGGTTCGTCTAGTCAAGGCTATGGGTTTTCCTGTGGTCATGTATGGATGTGAGAGTTGGACTGTGAAGAAGGCTGAGCACCGAAGAATTGATGCTTTTGAACTGTGGTGTTGGAGAAGACTCTTGAGGGTCCTGTGGACTGCAAGGAGATCCAACCAGTCCATTCTGAAAGAGATCAGCCCTGGGTGTTCATTGGAAGGACTGATGTTGAAGCTGAAATTCCAATACTTTTGCCACCTGATGTGAAGAACTGACTCATTGGAAGAGACTCTGATGCTGGGAGGGATTGGGGACAAGAGGAGAAGGGGACGACAGAGGATGAGATGGCTGGATGGCATCACTGACTCGATGGACGTGAGTCTGAGTAAACTCCAGAGTTGGTGATAGACAGGGAGGCCTGGCGTGCTGCGATTCATGGGGTCGCAAAGAGTCAGACACGACTGAGCAACTGAACTGAACTGAACCATATATAAAATAGATAACTATTAAGAAACTACTATATAGCACAAGGAACTCTACTCAGTACTATGTAATAAACTATATGGAGCTTCCCTTGTGACTCAGCTGGTAAAGAATCTGCCTGCAATGTGGGAGACCTGGGTTTGATCCCTGGATTGGGAAGATCCCCTGGAGAAGGGAAAGGCTACCCACTTCAGTATTCTGGCCTGGAGAATTCCATGGACTACAGTCCATGGAGTCACAAAAGGTTGAACATGACTGAGCAAATTTTACTTTCACTTTCATAGGGGCATAGAACCTAAAAAAGAATGGATATATGTATAACTGATTCACTTTACTATATAGTAGAAAATAGCAGAACAGTATAAACCAACTATACCCCAATAATATATATTTATATGTATATACTTTGGCAAATCTCTATTCCCCTTCCCATGGTTATAAGTCCTTACACAATACAGTCTTTGACTGCCTCACCACCTCATCTCCATCATTTGGCTCACTCTATACTCTGGCCCATCATACTGTCTTCAGGGCAAGAATGTGGAATGCTGCCCATGACCTCTTGGCTCTTAACAGGGTAGAACACACTTCCATGATGGCCTTGTACCTTCCCATATACATTCCCATATACCTCCTATTAAATTTAGATCTTTAGATCTCACTGTAAACACCCTTGGCATGGCCCTACCTGACCTCCGAAGATGAATTTACCTCCTTGTTAATACTTTCTCAAAATACCCTGTCCTTTCCCTTCTTATACCCAATCTAATGTCAGTTTAATTTGTTTAACATTTATCCTCTCTTTGAAAGCGTAAGATCCATGAGAGAAGAGATGGTGCTGTCTTTTTTATACCACTGGTACCAATTTTCTTTTACTCCTAAAACTATTGCCATAAACTGGTGGTTTGCACAACAGAAATTTACTCTTTCCTAGTTCTAGAGGCCAGCAGTCATAAATTAGTATCACTGGGACTAAATCAAGGTATCAGCAGGGCTTCCATCCATCAGAAGCTCAAGGAGATAATCCCTGTTATCCCTTTCCCAGCTTTTGGTGGCTGCCAGCACTCCTTGGCTTGCAGCTGCATCACTGTGATTCTCAAGACCAACATCTTCAAATCTTTGTTCCTTCACCCACTGCCACCTTCTCTGTGCATGATCTCTCATTGCTTTCCTTTTATAAGCACACATGTGATTGCATTTAGGACCCACCCAAATATTCTAGGAAAATTTCCCCATCTCTAGATCCTTACGCTCAGTCACATCTGTAGAGATCTTTTTCCCAAACAAAGTAACACTGACATGTTTCAGAAAGTAGAACCTGATATCTTTGAGGGCCATTATTCCCCTACAAGACTGCTGAATCCCTAAATTTCTCTCTTTAAGGTCTGAATTAGATATGCATCTTTGTTTTCTGTATATTTTCTGTGATTCTATGGGTCAATTTATTTTAAACCTTTCAATATAACAGGTTGAGAATTTTTTATTCCCTGAGTTGGAATGTTCTGCTAACTGTACAATTCACCCTGCAGTCTTAGAGACTGAGCCCTTTTGGATATGGTAGAAGCAGACTGAAGCTCAGTAATGATAGAATATCTCAAGAGGTCTGAATAGTCAAAGCTATGGTTTTTCCAGTAGTCATGTTCAAATATGAGAGTTGGATCATAAAGAAGGCTGAGCACCGAAGAAATGATACTTTCGAACTGTGGAGCTGGAGAAGACTCTTGAGAGTCCCTAGGATAGCAAGGAGATCAAGCCAATCAAACCTAAAGGAAATCAATCCTGAATATTCAATGGAAGGATTGATGCTGAAGCTGAAGCTCCAATACTTTGGCCTGATGCAAAGAACTCACTCATTGGAAAAGACCCTGATGCTGGGAAAGATTGAAGGTAAAAGAAGGGGATGGCATAGGATAAGATGGTTAAATAACATCACTGACTCAATGCATATGAATTTGAGCAAATCCAGAAGATAGTGGAAGACAGAAGAACCTGGTGTACAGCAGTCCATGGAGTCACAAAAAGTAGGACTGAACTTAGAGACTGAACAACAACAATCTCAAGAAAAAGTGTCATTACATTGGCTGGAAGGCAAGAACAAGGACTACTTTTCAGGGTTATATACATATACACTTTTTAATGGCAATCTATTGGTGAAAAAGGAGTTAGGGACATATAGCAAGAGCTATTACCAGTTGTGTGAGATAATAATATTGGTGTAGATGACCTTTAGCCTTTACTCCAATGATAAAATGACAAGAATCTATCAGACATGTTTTTCTAATCAACAGTACTTTTATTGCAGGAAATACAGGACTTTTTATGAGTCCATACCCCTCTCCTTTTAAGCTACAAATGCTGCATCATTTTTTCTTCTCTATTGTCTTGGGGATGCTGACAACTATATCACTTTCATCATATAGATCACAGACCATGCAATACCATTCTGGAATCCGTCCCACTGAGATTGGACCAGCTGTTATTAAATTGTATACATCGAACTCTCATATTTAATTTAATTTTATTGCCACAATAAACTTTTGGGGAAGATATTCATTCTCATTTTAAAGACCGTTGACTTCAATGCATGTCTGATAAGCACAGAAGTGCTAGTTTAACACTGGCAAGGTAGACATCTGGATTTATCTCAGATTTCTTATGCTTAGTAGCAGAAATAACAAATAACATCTATTGAGTATTCACTCTATATCCTATACCATCCTGTGGACATACAGGGCTTCCTGACAGTCATACAACCCAGTATTATTAATAGTATTTTGGGGGGCTGATAAAGAAACAAGTTTAGAGGGATTTCCCTGAGAATACAGAGGGATTAAGTGGCAGAGGTGGAATTTAAACCTGTATCTTTAAAAATGCCAAGTATCTCCTTCTACCTTTTTTGCCCTCAAGTTAAAAACTGTGATGTTTCAATTAAGACAGACATGCTAAAAGACAAATACTGTATAATTCCACTTAAGTGCAGTACCTAGAATAGTCACATTTATGGAGATAGAAAATATGGTGGCTGCGAGGGTCAGGGGAGGGAAGAAATGAAGAGTTGTTGTTTAATGGGTTCAAAGTCTTAACTGGGGAAGATAAAAAATGTCTGGAGATGATATTTTGCAAGACAGTGTGAGGGTACTTGATGCTGTTCAATTGTTACACTTAAAATGGTAAAATAAATTTTATGTGACGTATATTTTACCACAATAAAAATATGATTTTTTAATATATGTTCACTAGTTAATTGAGAAATCGTTGATGAAAAGCAAGGACACAGGCTCCAACGTTTGAGAGTCTGAAGGAATTAAATAGCATTTTGCTTCAGACAGAGGGCCAAGTAAGCACATTTATCTTTCTCATCTTGGATCTCTGTTATTCTATTATTTTTATTGTAGAAGCTTCCCAGAGGCAGTTTTGCCCTCTAAAAGGCCTATTAAGACTCCTCCTTTTTTTAAAAAAAGAAATATTTATCCTCCAATTACCGAAACTGAAGGTGTCATAAAGAGCAAAATGTGACCTGTTTGGAGGGAAAAAAATAAATGTGCAGAACACAGCCCCTAATTTCATTTCATGGGGCTTTCTTCATTTAAATGACCTGATGCCACCTTCGGGGGGACCAGGGAGAGACCTTCTCACAGGGCAGGTACCAGCAGGGAAGAAACTGAACTGAAATGTGATGCACATGAAGAGTGAGATAAAGCTGTGAATATCAATAGAGACAGGAATACAATGAGGTGTCTATTACTTTCATGCATCAAGGAGCTAGGATTGGTGATTACGCAAATGAATATAAATCCTATGATTTTTTGCTTTCTGAATTTCCTTTGGTTTTATCTCCACAGGGGGCCATTCAGCTCCAATTAAGTTAGGAGGTCCATGATATGAAAGTATTTTGAGTCAAAAGGGCACCAAGTCTGCTTTTGCTTGGTTTAGCTGGGGGAAAATAAAGGGGGTAGATTGAAAGGAGCAGGTTGACTGTCTACACTGCAAATCCGGACTGTTCCCATTAGACATGTCACAACTACTCCCTGAATTCGAGTCACTGGATGGAATCATTTCAAGGGAAGCATGTGGATGCTTCCCTGTCCACATATGGGAAGCATCTGGGAAGCCAACAATAAGGAAAAAGAGCTAAGTAGCTCTTGCTTTGAAACTAAATTAGATTCTATAGAGTTAATTTTGCCTTATGTAAAATGGCTTCAGACTTCATTGCATGGGAGGAGAGAGACTCTTCACTTGAGTTACTTTTTAAGAGCAAAAGAAGGTGAAAAGGAGTAACAGGAAGAATCTCCCTGTGAATGCAAATGAGTTTTTATCTTGTGGGTTTAAATTGCATTGTATGTGTATGTATGTGTGTGTGTGTCTTGCAGTTGCAGAGAAGAGTGTTCAGACATTTGTGAGCTGTTGGCACTGTTAAGCTGTAGGCACTCTTTGCATGGATTTCGATTTCTTTGCATAAGGTGGAAAGATGGGGCCCTGAAGAGAGCTTCATTCATAGATGCTTGAGGACAAGATGGGGAGGTGTGGGCAGGGCCATGCTGGGCAGTGGGGAGCTCTGTATACTCAATGTTTTCAGGAAGACCTCCTTGGATTGAGGCTGTTCTTTGGAAGGAGGCAAGGAGGACAGGAGACTAAGGTAAAACACGTTTCCTGAGGGTCCCTTTGAGACTCGGAACGTGAGCAGCCCTGTTCTACATCCAAAAGACAATGGAGTTGGGAAGAAAATATTCTACCTTCTTGGAAACCTCTTGTTTCCCATCTGGCGAAAATCAAGGGAAGAGAATCATTATCTGAGTTGGTGACTTTAGGAGGTTAACAGGGGTGGGAAATTTATGTTGAAAGTCAGTTTCTCAAGAAAGACCCTACATTCTCAGGAAGTGACATCAGCAAGAAACCTGGGGCAGATGAACATGTGATGATTTGTGACTACATGTGGAGTGATCCAAGAGCCTCCAGAAAATGAAGAGGAGACACTGTGAAGGGCTGGAGGTCCCACAACCTGCAGGCAGGAGCCACCTTCCGGGGAAGCATGAGTGAATCCCTTAAAACTTTATGTAGGTGGGTGATGCCCAGGAAATGCTACTCACCTTTTTGTTTTTTTCCCTAGGACTTTGTGTGCCACATGTTAATTTTATATTTCCAATCATGGGCTTTTTCCATTTTTAGAGAAATATCAGATCAGATCAGTCCCTCAGTCGTGTCCGACTCTTTGCCACCCTAAGAATTGCAGCATGCCAGGCCTCCCTGTCCATCACCAACTCCCGGAGTTCACTCAGACTCACGTCCATCGAGTCAGTGATGCCATTCAGCCATCTCATCCTCTGTCGTCCCCTTCTCCTCCTGCCCCCAATACCTCCCAGCATCACAGTCTTTTCCAATGAGTCAACTCTTCGCATGAGGTGGCCAAAGTACTGGAGTTTCAGCTTTAGCATCATTCCTTCCAAAGAAATCCCAGGGCTGATCTCCTTCAGAATGGACTGGTTGGATCTCCTTGCAGTCCAAGGGACTCTCAAGAGTCTTCTCCAACACCACAGTTCAAAAGCATCAATTCTTCGGTGCTCAGCCTTCTTCACAGTCCAACTCTCACATCCATACATGACCACAGGAAAAACCATAGCCTTGACTGGATGAACCTTTGTTGGCAAAGTAATGTCTCTGCTTTTCAATATGCTATCTAGGTTGGTCATAACTTTCCTTCCAAGGAGTAAGCATCTTTTAATTTCATGGCTGCAGTCACCATCTGCAGTGATTTTGGAGCCCAGAAAAATAAAGTCTGACACTGTTTCCACTGTTTCCCTATCTATTTCCCATGAAGTGATGGGACCGGATGCCATAATCTTCGTTTTCTGAATGTTGAGCTTTAAGCCAGCTTTTTCACTCTCCACTTTCACTTTCATCAAGAGGCTTTTAAGTTCCCCTTCACTTTCTGCCATAAGGGTGGTGTCATCTGCATATCTGAGGTTATTGATATTTCTCCCGGCAATCTTGATTCCAGCTTGTGTTTCTTCCAGTCCAGCGTTTCTCATGATGTACTCTGCATAGAAGTTAAATAAACAGGGTGACAGTATACAGCCTTGACGTACTCCTTTTCCTATTTGGAACCAGTCTGTTATCCCATGTCCAGTTCTAACTGTTGCTTCCTGACCTGCATACAAATTTCTCAAGAGGCAGATCAGGTGGTCTGGTATTCCCATCTCTTTCAGAATTTTCCACAGTTTATTGTGATCCACACAGTCAAAGGCTTTGGCATAGTCAATAAAGCAGAAATAGATGTTTTTCTGGAACTCTCTTGCTTTTTCCATCATCCAGCAGATGTTGGCAATTTGATCTCTGATTCCTCTGCCTCTTCTAAAACCAGCTTGAACATCAGGAAGCTCATGGTTCACATATTGCTGAAGCCTGGCTTGGAGAATTTTGAGCATTACTTTACTAGCGTGTGAGATGAGTGCAATTGTGCGGTAGTTTGAGCATTCTTTGGCATTGCCTTTCTTTGGGATTGGAATGAAAACTGACCTTTTCCAGACCTGTGACCACTGCTGAGTTTTCCAAATTTGTTGGCATATTGAGTGCAGCACTTTCACAGCATCATCTTTCAGGATTTGGAATAGCTCAACTGGAATTCCATCACCTCCACTAGCTTTGTTCGTAGTGATGCTTTCTAAGGCCCACTTGACTTCACATTCCAGGATGTCTGGCTCTAGGTCAGTGATCACACCATTGTGATTATCTGGGTCGTGAAGATCTTTTTTGTACAGTTCTTCTGTGTATTCTTGCCATCTCTTCTTAATATTTTCTGCTTCTGTTATGTGAAAAGGAGAAAAGGAAAGATATAAACATCCGCATGTAGAGTTCCAAAGAATAGCAAGAAGAGATAAGAAAGCCTTCTTCAGCGATCAATGCAAAGAAATAGAGGAAAACAACAGAATGGGAAAGACTAGGGATCTCTTCAAGAAAAATCAGAGATACCAAAGGAACATTTCATGCAAAGAGAAATATAGAAAACTCTATTCCTAACAAAGATCTAGACTATCTTTGAAAAAACTTACTCAACATAGATAAAACCCTAGACTATCTTTAAAAAAACCATACTCAACATAGACAAAACCCTGTGTTGCGCTCTGAAACATCATCTCCTCTAACCTTCCGAGGTGGTACAAGTGATTGGCCACTTGCCAATGCAGGAGACATATGAGACCCTAGTCTGATCCCTGAGTCAGAAAGATACCCTGGAAAAGGGCATGACAACCCACTCCAGTATTCTTGCTGGGAAATCTCATGGACAGAGGAGCCTGATGAGCTAAAGTCCATAGAGTAGCAAAGAGTTGGACATGACTGAGTGATTTAGCACAACCATCACCATCAGCCTCTAAGACAGGTGTACTTGCAGATGAGGGGAAAGGGCAAAGATTGTTCTTGTTGTTAAGTTGTGTCTGACTCTTTTGTGACCCCATGGATGGTAGACTCACTAGGATCCTCTGTCTGTGGGATTTCCCAGGCAAGCATACTGGAATGGGTTGCCTTTTCCTTCTCCAGGGGTTCTTCCCAACCCAGGGGTCAAACTCAGGTCTCTTGGATTGCAGGCAGATTCTTTACTGCTGAGCCACTGGGGCATACTAACATTTATTAAGAACCAAATGGGTTCTGAGCATGATATCAGAAGTTTTGCCTACTTTTTCTCATTCATTCTCATGCTCATCTTGAGAGGTCAGCATTCTCTCTCCCCTGGACCAGAAGTGGAAACTGAGACTCAGGAGCACCTTTTCTGAGATAGACTGGCCAGCAATGACTCTGAAGCAAAACCAGGTGGTCCCTTTCTGCATTCTATTGAACACCACGAATAAGATCCTGGAGGTTATGGGGAAACTCCAAAGGAAAGACAGTTGCTCTTGAGAAGCTCCAGGGATGCTAGAGGGATAGAGGAGCAAAGTGGGAGAGATAGAGAGAGAGAGATGGAGACTAGGGTGGTCTTTGTACCTTTTCCCCCAGAAAGCATCACAACAGATATACTCTCATTTTCTGTCATAGGGATGACTGACTCTCTCTTCAGTCATTCAAGGATACCACTCACTTTATCTGCCTTGGGCTTTAGTTTGAGAAGCTGGCTTTGTAGCAGCAGCTTCCAGCTACCATGGTAAGTTCCAAACTGTTTCTGCTTTTAATTTTTTTTGATTTATTTATTTTTATTTGAAGGATAATGGCTTTACAATATTGTGTTGGCTTCTGTCATACACCAACATGAATCAGCCATAGGTATATGTATGTCTTCTCCTACTTCCCTGATAGCTCAGTTGGTAAAGAATGTGCCTGCCATGCAGGAGACTCCAGTTTGATTCCTGGGTCAGGAAGATCCACTGGAGAAGGGCTAGGCTACCCACTCCAGTATTCTTGGGCTTCCCTTGTGGCTCAGCTGGTAAAGAATCCACCTGAAAAGCAGGAGACCTGGGTTTGATCCTTGGGTTGGGTAGATCCCCTGGAGAAAGGAAGGGCTACCCACTCCAGTATTCTGTCCTGGAGAATTCCATGGACTGTATAGTCCATGGGTCACAAAGAGTTGGACATGACTGAGCAACTTTTGCTTTCCCTCTTGAACCTCGCTCCCACCTCCCACCCAATCCCACCCCTTTAGGTTGCCACAAAGCACTGGGTTTGAGCTCCCTGTGTCAAACAGCAAATTTCCATCTAATTTCACTCATGTTTATGAGTGTGCGTTCATGCTACTCTCTCCGTTCGCCCAGCCCTCTCCTTCCCCGCTGTGTCCACAAGTCTCTTCCCTCTGTTTGCATCTCCATTGCTGCCCTGTTTCGGCCCTGTTATTTCTAATTTTGTGCCCTCCTCCTTCCTTGAACTCCCTTCTTGCTGATGTTAAATGTTCATGTCAAAAGCAACAACTGACAGGCTATTAACAATGGAATGGATGATTGGGCTCTTACCAGACCTGGTGAATAATGCACGCTGGCAGTCAGCAGGTCTGCTGCCCACCAAAGGGGTGTTTTAGCACAGTGTCATTGAAGAGCATGCTGTTCTGAGATCTGAACAGTCTTGAAGAAACAATTCATTTTGGTTTGTGGAGGAATAAGGTTACCCTTCATGAACTCTATTCTTTTGAGCAAAAGTAGAGGAAAGGGAAGCTTGTTCAGTTATGTTTCTTTCTGATATTTTCTTTCTCCTTCCTTTCCCTCCTCTTCCCCCTTCCCCTGCTCCTTTGTAGCAACAGAGCACTCAGGTACCTTAACTCGGAGGCCATATACCTGGTTTTTGCCATTCAATTCATGCTTAGAGGAATCATTGCATTACCATTTAAATCCTAAACACATTTCCCCTCCTCTCCTTATTTAAAAACTAAGGCTTATATTGGATGGGAGGGTAGTCTGGGGGAGAATGAATACTTGTATATGCATGGCGGAGTCCCTTCTTTGCTTACCTGAAGCTATCACAATTGTTTATTAATTGGCTATAATCCAATACAAAATAAAAAGTATTTTAGAAAAGTAAGGCTCATGTAAAGTGAATGTATTCACAGGATGAAGTGCTCCTTGTGCAACATGGATCCCATTGGTGGTTCACTACTGGCATTCCCTGTGAAAACTTACATTATTGAGCTTTGTCTGGGGATCTGCTTGGTAAGATCTGTCAGTTTGCACAGACTTGTGGAGAAGAATTCACCAAGTAAGGAAAAAGTCTGCAACAGGTTATTTAGACTGTCCTACAGTGCAGTCTGGAAAGATTCCTACCTATGTTTTAGAGATAAGGGTTTTTTAGGTTTAGGGTTATTTAGAGAGTATAAATAGTACAAAAGAAGGGACAATCTCTCTCTCAAAAGCTAGCCAACTGTCAGATCCTGCTGGGTCCTTGGAGCTGTTGAATCATCCACTGTGTTTCACCTTTCTCATCTGAGTGTCTATGAATGAAGGACAGCAGAAGGCCACACTGGCAGTGGGAGGGGCTGCATGTGCCTGATGGCATCGAGTGGACAGAGGAAAGGACTCCACAGAGACCAGATGGTTCCACGCCTCCAAGAAGCCAGGTGCATCTGATATTTGACTGATTTTTGAAGCCCTCCTCTCTCTGCATTAAAGGACCCACATCTCCTGTATCATCCACCTCCATCTCTAATCCTTTCTACACACTCTCCTTAATGGATTTCTAATGATCTCCTTCTTTAATATTCTACCTACATGTGCAGGGTCTGCACTGCCAGAACCATTTACAAATATGCTTGCAGCTGAGGTTTGCTCACAAAAAGAGAGTCCCAGCCTCCAAACGAGGCTCTACACACAGATTCCATAGTCTCCTTCCCTAGATATGGACTATATTGGCTTTGTGTCTTCCCATGTTTGATTTTGTGAAGTCAGAATGGGATTATCTCATCTAAAAATGTATCTGGTGCCCATGATGACTGAAGGGGCCACAGTCCACCTTAGAAAGTTCTAGAAGCCAAGATCTTTTATTCCTCTCTCTATTACAGTGATTGAATGGGTTCTGCCTTTAAAAAGCAGCCAACAGAGGAATGGCTTAAACTGGTGATCACTGCTACTTCTCTGGATTGATTTCTGTTGCCATAAAATATTCTTATTGCAGAATCCTACTTCAGCTCTACCCTATTTGTTTTTCTTTCTACCCTCTGCATTATGGGATTCTAACAGGAAGTTTCCAGAATTCATAAATGCAAGGAGTTAGTGTCCATAAGATGGTCTTGGCCAATGGGAGATTGGAGCAGGTAGATGACGCTTATACACAGCTCAGATGACCGGTTCTACATAGCTCTTCAGAAGGTGTACGCGGGAGTGAGTCTAGCTGCCCACAGCAAAGACCCATCAAGTCTATACCTTTTTTCCTCCTTCTCTCTTTTACTCTTCCCAGGTCACCAATCTACTTCTCTAGTCTGTTCTTCAAATAAACTAAATACATGCAAGCCCTATTCTAGACTCAGCTTTCGGGTACGTGGGTAGAGTCCAAGATAAGACATCCTTTGGTTAAGGTTCAAGTTTACCTGTTTTAAGCAGCTTATAATATCTTTAAGAGTCATTATCCCAATTCTTTCCTCTGGTCTAGGTTTTTCATATTTCTCCTTTCTATTTCTCTTCCTCCTCCATGCCCAGGTCTTCTAATCTTCTACAAAATAATGAAGTCTTTATGGGCATTAGTCTGCTTACTGAATGTGTTTGCTTTGGCTATCTAACAACCAACATCTCTCCTACTCAGGAGAATTCCTCACCCTGACAGAAGTCTTGATGGGAGGCAGAGCCTTGCCTTTCCCTAAAGTTATCCAAACAAGGAGCCAGTTTCTCTCTTGGGCTGTCACCTAGCAACCTGGGTGACATGGGTTGCTAGAATATGGGCACATCATCCAGGTTAGCCAAATGGAAGCTTCCACTTGAAGCCCTTAATGACCAGGTCAGTGGTGTTGGTAATATTATTCTAGCAAGGCTCCCTCTTGTATGTGCCCTTGACTCTGCTCCGATGTCCAGGCTTCCTATCCATCTTCCAAGATTGGTCTTACAGCCTCCCTCCTTGCCCAGTAGTCTTCTATTCATCACTTTTTCACCCAAGTCTCTGTTGCTTGTGACAAAGAACACTTTTTTCCTTTCAAAGTCCCTCTTTGGATTCAGGTTAAGTTCATACCTTCATAGGTATTCTGGTGACCCTTGAAGATTTTGCTAGTTAAACTTTCTCTAAAAAGATCCTCTATTCTCTCTACATATGTTCTGCTTCTCTCTTCTCTCTGTATCCCTTTCAGTGTTGTGTATCCTTTTAAAAGCTCCTCCTTCTATAAACACTCCTCCAAGTACAACCCAAAGAGATGCTGGTCCCATCAGCAAGTTGCATCCCACCTTCTACATTCACCCTTGGTTACATCTATTCCTCTGCTACGTGGGAAAAGCCCCTAGTGCTGGGAAAGATTGAGGCCAGGAGGAGAAGGGGCAGCAGAGAATGAGATGGTTGGATGGCACCACTGACTCAATGAACATGAGTCTGAGCAAACTCCAGGAGATAGTGAAGGACAGGGAAGCCTGGCACACTGCAGTCCACGGGGTCACAATGAGTCAGATGGCAGCCTGCCAGGCTCTGCCATCCCTGGGATTCTCCAGGCAAGAACACTGGAGTGGGTTGCCACTTCCTTCTCCAATGCATGAAAGTGAAAAATGAAAGTGAAGTCACTCAGTTGTGTCCAACTCTTAGCGACCCCATGGACTGCAGCCCACCAGGCTCCTTTGTCCATCGGATTTTCCAGGCAAGAGTACTGGAGTGGGGTGCCCTTGCCTTCTCCATTTCACAACTCTAGGAGGTGTTATTCATATCCTAGTCTTTATGAAGGACTCTTCCTGGAATTTTGCCAATGAACAATCAGTGAAGCCATGGGCAGCCAGCCTGCAGGGTAAGAAGCATAAAAGCATGTATTATTAGAACAGAAGGAATGGTTCCCTGGTCCCTTTGAATAAAACCCCCAGTGGGTATGCAATCAACTCCCAAGAGAAGTACTGAGGTCTGGGTTGCTTTATAAGCAGCAAAGTATTGTCTTGTTTATATTCCATTCTTAGAGATAAGTAAAAGGTATATATGTGAGCAGTTCTCCTGGGTTCCCTTACCCTACTGCTCTCCACCCGGGTGCCCTTTCCCAATAAAATCTCTTGCTTTGTCAGCACATGTGTCTCCTCGGACAATTCATTTCTGAGTGTTAGACAAGAGCCCGGTTTCAGGCCCTGGAAGGGGTCCCTCTTCATGCAACAAATGGCGACTCTGGCGGGCACTCTTCTTTGCTGAGACTGACATCCTGACCACTCGGGGTACTCAGGGGCCATCTTGCCTGCCAATGGACCAGACCCAGTGGCCACAACTGGGACCCTTTTGTCCCTGGTCTCCTCCTGACCTGGACACCTGGCCAGAGTGCCCCGACCGGTAAGGAACAAGAGACTTTATTGACCTCCCTCCCCTTCCCTCTCTTTCCTCTCCTTAACCCTTCCTATCCTTCCCCGTTTTTCTAGTCCCCTGGTCCTGGATGCAGGAATCTGGTCGAAGGGCCCTCAGCCTGAGCTGAAGATTGGAGACTGATCACCTCCTCTTGGCAGAGAACTCGAACTCTGGTTCTGGTCTGGTCTGATTTCTGGTAGGGCCGAGTTCCAGTCCTCCCTTCTGTGGAGGCCCAGAGTAAAATCCCATAATGCCTGGGTGTCTGCAGGAGACGTCTGTAAGGCCACCCCTTTCGCCCCTCTCCTGCCTCCTCCCTCTTCTTCTTTCAACCTGGCTTCCTTTCCTCCCTTTGAAATTTTTGAAGACCTGAGATATTTTCCTTTATCTGAAGTTCTGCATCTCTATAGGAGGTTTTCTGAGAGACTGTATTCTTGTATTTAAGGGAGTGTCTGATGAGGACTGCCAGGCTTATATGTGTGTGTTTTAACTCTGTGTTCTGTGTTGTGATTCTTGATGGCCATTTTGCTTTGTCTGGCCACCATTTGGTTTAGACCTGCCGCCTTTTTATTAGAACTTGATTTTCTTTCCCTGTGCTTGAGACCAGGGCTCTCAGGAACACTTATCTAGACCATCTCCAACTCCTGACACTGAGGAAAAAGGGGAAAAAGACTTTAAAATTGTTTATTTATTTCAACTGTTTTTTTTATAAACTAGTAAATTTTATATTGTAGTATCTAATTGATGACTAAACTTAGAAAATGAAGCTAGGTCTTGCACTGTGTCTGTCTAAATATGTCATGGTATGTCTTGGTCTCTGGGTAATATTTTTGAAGTTAATTTGTAAATGAGCTCTATTTAATTGGCTTAAAAAAGGTAAGCACTTACAAATCAAATAATTCTAAATTAAACAATAAATTCCAGGTTCATGTGAACTGGGAAATATTCAGTATTAAATACCTGATATTAATTTTGTTTGTTGACCTATCTAATATAGATATGTCTTAGAGTAATTAACATTAAGTAGAATATTTTCATTGTACCTAGGTTTAATATAAGTTAACTATTATATCTGTTACAAGTTTATCAACAAGGAAATTACCTCGAGTGAAGAAACTTCTAAAAAAATGTAAATGAGATATGAGCTTTTATATAAACTCTATTAAGAATAACTATTCTCTAGAAATATCTGTCTAAAATAGTCTCTCCAGATTGGCGTAACTTAAATTTCTAAGGGTTGTGCCAAGTGTGCTAAGTGTTGGAAGTCTATTGAATAGTTAGGTCATTTCCAAATAAAATAAGATTTTGAAACATTTACTACTAAACACTAATTTCCTTTTACAGAGAAACTAAAGAGATTTGGGACTATAAATGAATAATGTTTGGTGCCATCCTAAAATGTTCTAAGAAAGCAAGGGTTTTAGAAATTATCACTAGTATTTATGCTCACCAATCTATAAAATGCTAATATAAAAGTTAGTTCTTGGTTGCTAAAGGAAAGCAGGAAGTGTGTTTCCAGTAAAAAAAAAAAACAAAACCAAAACACGGTATGAAAAATATTGAAAAGAGTTATGAAAAGAGCATGATCAGGACTTTCTAAAATTGGATTACAATTAGTTAGATAAATGGATTTTGTTAGGAATGACACAGCCATAAGAAAACTGGTTACAGCCAATTAGGTCCAAATGGCGGAGATGACTTTCACTAGACCTTGAGCCTTGGTATTTATGGCTCGGACGGTAAAGCGTCTGTCTACGATGAGGGAGACCCGGTTCGATCCCTGGTTTGGGAAGATCCCTTGGAGAAGGAAATGGCAATCCACTCCAGTACTATTGCCTGGAAAAATCCCATGGACAGAGGAGCCTGGTAGGCTACAGTTGATGGGGTCGCAAAGAGTCGGACACGACTGAGCGACTTCACGTTCACGTTCACATTCAAAAGGTATATAAGGGCTTCCCTTGTGGCTCAGCTGGTAAAGAATCTGCCTGCAATGCAGGAGACCTGGGTTCGATCCTGGGTTGGGAAGATCACCTGGAGAAGGGAAAGGCTACCCACTCTGTTATTCTGGCCTGGAGAATTCCATGGGCTATACAGTCCATGGGGTCGCAAAGAGTCAGACACGACTGAGCGACTTTCACTTTCACTAAAAGCTATATAAAGGCTATTTAGTCATTCTTCTGGCACTTGAAACTTACCAATGGCTCTGTCAAAAGTGAAGATTTAGAAACTGAATAATAAAACCACTTGAGAAGATAACCACAAGTAATTTTTCTTTCTCCTTTCTCTAACATGTGTGTGAATATGAATTGGTATCACAGACACAGAAAGTTTACTAAATGATTTTCCCACTGACTGAGAAAGGGCTTTCCAGGTGGCACAGTAGGAAAGAACCCTCCTGCCAATGCAGGAACATAAGAGACACGGATTCAATCCCTGGTTTGGGAAAATCTCCTGGAGGAGGGCATGATGACCCACTCCAGTGTTCTTGCCTGGAGAATCCCATGGATAGAGGAACTTGGAGGGCTACAGTCCACAGGGTCGCAAGGAGTCGGACACGACTGAAGTGACTTAGCACCCGCGCATGCGCCTTCCCATCTCCTCCAGGAAGGACTGCTGATTGCAAGGCCAGGTGCGTCCACTGACTTTTTCCCCTTCAGAGCTTCTGCAGGTAGAGTTCATTATGTCCACAGAAACACGGCAGAGGGTGAGTGATTCTTTTCCTCTGTGGGTGTTGCTGCTGCTGGGCTGCTAAGTCAGTTCAGTCGTGTCCGACTCTGTGCGACCCCATAGACAGCAGCCCACCAGGCTCCCTGGTCCCTGGGATTCTCCAGGCAAGAACACTGGAGTGGGTTGCCATTTCCTTCTCCAATGCATGAAAGTGAAAAGGGAAAGTGAAGTCGCTCAGTCTGACAAATATCATCTACAGGGGCGGATGATCTTTATCCTAGGATGAAGTAGTCTCGTTGGTGTCCTCAAATCGTAACTCCCTCCCAGAAGAATTCTATTTCTGCAACCTGAGTGCCCTGACAGAGCTGCTCTGAACTGGGTATGGTTCAGATTTCTGAGATTAGCCGCTGCTAGAAGCATTGAAACAACTGAGGATTAATAATGAATTACATGACTGTTACTGTGAACTAAGGAAACTAGTGGAAATGAACCTGGGGCCATTTTATTATCATTTCAGGAGACAATTACCCCGCAGGCATCTGACTGTGGGTATCAAAGAGTAAAAGACACACAGCCTTTGGCCAACCCATTCAACACCTTGGAATTTTTTTTTTTTTTAAATAGTGAACACTTTCACATGATTCAAAACTGAAAATATAAAAATGTACATAATTAAAAATCTCTCACACTCTGTCCTCTAAAGACCCACTTCCCCAATTGTAGAACAACCAATATTGTTTCTTGTGTGTGTGTGTTTTCTCTAGAGATATTTATGGTTTATGCAAACAAATACACAGATTGTTCCTTCTTCCTTCCATTTTTTAAAATAAAAATTATATAATCTACACTCTCACTGGATTTTTAAAAACTAAATAATGGGAGGGAAGGGATGCTTTTCAGAAGTTACAAAGGTAACACAGAGTTTCTCTATAGCATCTACCCAGTTTCTACTAACGTTAGCATCTTATGTCACTGTGGTTCATCTGTCAAGACTAAGAAATTAAAATCAGCACACTATTATTAATGAAGGGCTTCCTCAGTGGCTCAGCAGTAAAGAATTTACCTGCAATGCAGGAGACACAGGAGATGCGAGTTCAGTCTCTGGGTTGGGAAGATCCCCTGGAGGAGGAAATGACAATCCACTCCAATATTCTTGCCAGGAAAACTGCATGGACAGAGGAGACTGGCAGGCTACAGTCTGTGGGGTTTGACAGTGGTACACAACTGAGCACTTGTGCACACAGGCATACAGTAAGTCCTTGTTTATCTATTTTATGTATATGTATATTTTATGTGTACATATGTATTTTATGTATAATAGTGTGCAGTTTTTAATTCCAAGGTCTTAATTTATCCCATGCCTCGTTTCCCCTTTGGTAACCTTAAGTTTGTTTTCTATGTCTGTGAGTCTGTTTCTGTTTTATAAATAAGTTTATTTGTGTCATTTTTTAGATTCCACATATAGGTGATATGATATTTGACTTTCTCTGTTTGACTTATTTCACTTAGATGGACCTTCTCCAGGTCTATCCATGTTGCTGCAAATGGCATATTTCAATAATTTTATGGCTGAGTAGTAATCTATAACATATATATTACATCTTTTTTATCCATTCATTTGTTGATAGATATTGAAGTTGCTGCCACATCTTGGTTATTATAAACTGTGTTGCTATGAACATTAGGGTGTACATATCTTTTTGACTTAGAGTTTTTGTCTTTTCTGGATTGCATTTAAGAATAGATTTTTCCCCCCTCCATCCCTCTCTCTGTCTCTATTTCCCTACCTTTCTTCTAATTATATAGTAAACATGTGTGTGTGTGGTGTATGTCCGGTGATATATGATCACATGATTTTTAACACATGTATTAGAAAATCACCACAATAATCTTCTTAAAGAATAGTACCATTTCCCTTAAAGTCTTCCTCCCAGGGACTTCCCTGGTGGTCCTCTGGTTAAGACTCCAGACTCCCAGTGCAGCGGCTAGGACATCGATCCCTGGTTGGGAAACTAAGATCCCACGTGCTGCACCAAAAACAAACAAACAAACAATAAAATTCCTTCACTTCTCCCACTCTTTTCCTCTGTCAATAACCACTGCTCTGTTCTCCATGGTAGCTCACCATAGTTTTGTATTTTTGAAAATGTTATAAAAATGGATTCTTGTAGTTTGTAACTTTTTAAGATTGTTTCTTTTATTCGAAATGATGCCCTGGAGTTGTTGCATGTATCAGCATATTTCAATTCCTTTTCATTGCTGAGCAGTGTTCCCTACAGATGCACTGCTGTTTGCTTATTCATTCACTCACCTAAGGACATTTGGTTTTGTTTTGTTTAACTTACTCTATCTTGAAACACTTAAGAATGTATCCTAAGCATAGATAAAGATTTCTACTGAAACATTGAAAGTGAAAGTGAAAGTTGCTCAGTTGAGTGAACTCTTTGCGACCCCATGGACTATACAGTCCATGGAATTCTCTAGACAAGATACTAGAGTGGGTAGCCTTTCCCATCTCCAGGGGATCTTCCCAACCTAGGGATCAAACCCAGGTCTCCCGCATTGCAGGTGGATTCTTTACCTGTTGAGCCACAAGGGAGTGGGTAGCCGATCCCTTCTCCAGCGGATCTTCCTGACCCAGGAATTGAACCAGGGACTCCTGCACTACAGGTGGATTTTTTACCAACTGAGCTATCAGGGGAATTCTTAATTGTTCTTATTTTTAAATCTAAAACTAATATGTGATTGCAGGGGAAAAATAAAGAAAAAACCCAAATGATATAAAAGTGAAGAAAAAATGTGGAGGCTCTCTTCTGACCCCAACTGCTACTGCTACTGCTAAGTCGCTTCAGTCGTGTCTGACTCTATGCGACCCCATAGACGGCAGCCCACCAGGCTCCCCCATCCCTGGGATTCTCCAGGCAAGAACATTGGAGTGGGTTGCCATTTCCTTCTCCAATGCATGAAAGTGAAAAGTGAAAGGGAAGTCGCTCAGTCCCATTCGATTCTGACCCCAAAGATATTAGCAAAGTCTTAACAGTTTTCTTTGCCTCCATCCAGAGTTGTTTTATATCTTATATTCATTTTTAAAAACTATTTTAAATATATATTTTAAATGAATGTATATCATATATTTTTAAAAGTATATATAATATAAAATAGGAACTAAAGAGCCTCTTGATGAAAGTGAGAGGAGAGTGAAAAAGCAGACTTAAAACTCAACATTTGATAAACTAAGATCATGCCATCTGGTCCTATCACTTCATGGCAAATAGATGGGGAAACAATGGAAACAGTGACAGACTTTATTTTCTTGGGCTCCAAAATCACTGCAGATGGTGACTACAGCTATGAAATTAAAAGACACTAGCTCTTTGGAAGAAAAGCTATAACAAACCTAGACAGCATATTAAAAAGCAGAGACATTACTTTGCCAACAAAGGTCTGTCTAGTCAAGGCTATGGTTTTTCCAGTGGTCATGTATGGATGGGAGAGTTGGACCATAAAGAAAGCTGAGCACCAAAGAATTGATGCTTTGGAACTGTGGTGTTGGAGAAGACTCTTGAGAGTCCCTTGAACTGCAAGGAGATCCAACCAGTCCATCCTAAAGGAGATCAGTTCTTTGTGTTCATTGGAAGGACTGATGTTGAAGCTGAAACTCCAATACTTTGGCCACGTGATATGAAGAACTGACTCATTGGAAAAGACTCTGATGCTGGGAAAGATTGAAGTCAGGAGGAGAAGGGGACGGCAGAGGATGAGATGGTTGGATGGCATCACTGACTCAATGGACAGGAGTTTGAGTGAACTCTGGGAGTTGGTGATGGACAGGGAGGCCTGATGTGCTGTAGTCCATGGGGTTGCAAAGAGTCGGACACAACTGAGTGACTGAACTGAACTGATAGAGTTTGGAGAATAATGATAAAATAATTGTGTTGGCCACTATGTAGTTTAAAAAAGAACAACCCAAAGACCTCTGTATTCTTTTGTATTTTTCCATGGTACATGCCCCTGTGGCCCCTACGGTCATGACCATCATTTTATCTTTGTGTTCATCATTTCCTGCTTTCACTTTTATAGCTACAAACATATTCCAAAGAGATACACTGCTAAATTTTGTCTGGTTTTGATCTTTATAAATGGAATCATGCTGTATGTGGTCTTTTACACTTGTTTTCTTTTTCACTAAATTTGAGCTTTTGAGATCCATTCATGTTGATATATAGATATGTAACTATTTTATTTCCAATGCTCAATTCAGTTCAGTTCAGTCGCTCAGTCGTGTCCGACTCTTTGCAACCCCATGAATCGCAGCACGCCAGGCCTCCCTGTCCATCACCATCTCCCGGAGTTCACTCAGATTCACGTCCATCGAGTCGGTGATGCCATCCAGCCATCTCATCCTCTGTCGTCCCCTTTTCCTCCTGCCCACAATCCCTCCCAGCATTAAAATCTTTTCCAATGAACATATAATATTTAATTGCATGAATACCTGCTCCATAGTTGAAACACCTTTATGTGTTTAAAAAAAATTAAACGTGATTTTTGTGTGATTCTAAACAATGCTGCCAACATTCCTATATATGGCTCAGAAGTGGAATTGCTGTGTAGACAGGCATGTGTATCTTTCCTCTTATTGGGCAGTGTGAATTGTATCTAAAATAGTTGATCAAAGTTACATTCTGACCATTAGTGTATAGAGTTTTTCTCACTCTATATCCTTGTTTGCAAACACTTAATATTATAGATCTTTATTTTTACCAATTTTGTGGGTATGGAATGGAATCTAATCTTGGCTTTACTTTGCATTTTCCTGACTACTACTAACTATTACTCAAATACTGAATTTGAATATTTTGACAATTCTTGGTTCTTCTTTTCTGAAATTCTTCTACAAGAAATTTCTACCATACCTTTTGTTCATTGAAATTTGATGTTTTATCTTTTAATTATTGTCTCAAAACAGTTATAAAATGAAATGTATCAGTGCAGAGCCATGCACAAGAAAAAAAGAAATATTGAAGGACAGGATTTTTTATGCATCTTGGATAAGACTAAACAAAGTGAAATACATGTAAGCTGGGCTTCCCTTGTAGCTCAGCTTGTAAAGAATTCACCTGCAGTATGGGAGACCTGGCTTCGATCCCTGGGTTGGGAAGATCCCCTGAAGAAGGGAAAGGCTACCCACTCCAGTATTCTGGCCTGGAGAATTCCATGGATTGTATAATCCATGGGATTGCAAAGAGTCAGACACGACTGAGTGACTTGCACTTTCACTGTAAGCTAAATTGATAAATCGTGATCATGAACACTTATAAAATAGCCATTCAACACTGTGTTATCAAGCCCTTCTTATCGTTGTTGTTGTTGTAGTTGCTCAGTTGCTAAGTCCTGCAATTGAATGGATAACTATTTATCTATTTTGCCTATATAGGTTTCTCTCTTTTTTTTTAATGTACCTCGAGGTCTTTTCCTATGGGATTTCCCAGGCAATAGTACTGGAGTGGATTGCCATTTCCTTCTCCAGGGGATCTTCCCAACCCAGGGATTGAACCTGGGTCTCCTGCATTGTAGACAGATGCTTTACCGTCTGAGCCACCAGGGAAGTCCATTATATAATAAGCACTTATCAAATAGTATTTATTTGACTTTGATTTAGTACATGTGATTGTTTCTATGTATTTTTCTTTCAATAAAGGATAATTAAATTATAAAAAAAAGGATAAAAAATTCTGAATGCTAATCCTTTTTTGGCTGTAAATGTTGTACATCTCATCTCCCACTATGTGGCTCACATTTTCATCTCTTTAAAGTATATTTGGTGAACTGAAGCTTATTGCTGGTGAATCCATCATCTTTCCCTCTAAGATGTGTGTTTTTTTGCATTGCATTTCATTGAAAAATTCTTTACAACCTCAGGATCATGAAGATATTGTTGTATACTTTTTTTTAAAAGTATAAAGCTAGATTTTCCATTTCAGTTCTTAATGTCTCTGGAATTGATGGAATACAATGTGATTAAGAGCAAGAATTTTGAAATCAGGCTTTCTGAGTTTTGAGTCACTCTACTTGTCACTTGTGTGGTAAATTTCAGCATGTGCAAATTCCAACTTGAGCAAGTATCATCCTGGATAAGTTTTTCATCTTCTCTATGTCTTAATTTACCATCTGTAAAATAAGGATAATTTTTAAAAGAACCGAAATCTATCCTGAATATTCATTGGAAGGACTGATGCCGAAGCTGAAGCTCCAATACTTTGGGCACCTGATGCGAAGAGTCAACTCATTAGAAAAGACCCAGATACTGGGAAACATTGAAGGCGGGAGGAGAAGGAGACAATAGAGGATGAGATGGTTTGATGTTGTCACCGACTCGATGTACATGAGTTTGAGCAAGCTCTGGGAGATGGTGAAGTACAGGGAAGCCTCGTGTGCTGCAGTCTATGGGGTCGCAAAGAGTTGGACAAGACTGAGCAGTTGAACAACAATCATACTATAGTTCCAGTTTAAAGTGAGTTAATATATATTAAATGCTAGAAATCTGACTTAAACTTAATTGTGTATGATATATAGTAGAAGCCCAATTTTATACCTTCACATAATTTAGTTGTCCAAGCATGATTTATTAAATAACCTATGTTTTCCCACTGATTTCCAATTCCACTGAGTCATATACCAGACTCTGTGTGTATGTTTTGAAGCTATTTTCGATGACCCATTTTTATATTCCTGCACAAATTATGCATTTTTGCTGTGACTATAAGTTTCATAAAAGTATTATTGACAGAGAAATTTCACCTACTTTACTTTCTTTTTGGGGGATATCCTGCAAATCTTAGTTCTTTGTTCTTTGATATAAATTTGAGACTTATTAAGATCCATGATAAAGAAAGATTGGATTATCTATTGAAATTGCATTCAATTCAACTTGAGAGAAACAACATATTTAGAGTACTGTGGCTTAGCCTGTCTTGTCTTTTAAATGTCCTTTAATAAGATCTTATAATTTTCCACAAAAAGGTCTTGCACATCCTAAATTAGATTTGTTTTTAATTAATTACCTCACTCTATGTGGCTTTGATAAATGCTACTTTACTTAAAATTGAATTTTCTAATTATTTTTTGTTATTGACTAAAATGCAGTTGTGATTTTATTTTTATATATTAAGCAATCTGTCTAAACTGTTGTGAATTTTAATAACTTGTACTTGCTTTTTTAGTGAATATTTTGCTATGTAAGTAATCATATATCTTTTTCAGATATTGAAAGTCTTGCTTCTTACTTTTCAATCTCTGTATGTTTTATTTCTTTATGTCTTATTGAATTATCAAGGATCTTCAATTTTTTGTGGAATAAGAGGGATAGTAGTAGTCATTTTACTTCTGATTTTAAAAGGAGTGCTTTTAGTATTTCATCATTGCCTCAGCTATGTGCTGTAGATTTACTATGGATCCCCTTCCATTCTTAGTCTGTTAAGAGATTTGTCATAAGTAGTTGTCAAATTTTATCAAATGTTTCTTCTCTCCCTGTTAATATTAAATTGGTATCTTTTCAATTATTCTGAAATATTTCATGTAATATTCAAAGTATTTGTCTCAAATTTTTAACAGAACTTTATAATGTTATCTGGACTATATTTGTTGGAGAATCTGTGTCTGATGATTTGACTTATTTAAAAACTATAATATCATTCTGCTTTTAAATATCTCTTCTTAAGAAATTAAATGATTTTGATAAATCATAGTTTTCAAGGATTTAAGCTTTTATGTAAGTTGTCAAGTTTATTGATGTAGAATTTAAAAAAAATGATCTATCAATAATTCGTACTACATTCATAAATTATATTCGAATTAAAATTTTCTTATCGTGACTGTTTCTTTTTAAACTAACTCTTAGAGGAGTCTTATATTTAATTATTCTCAAGGAAATAACTTTGACATTGTTAATCTGCTACAGTATAGTGATATTTTGTGCTTATTAATTTCTTCTCTCATCTTATTTCCCTTTTGTCTACTTCTCTATGTTTATTTTGTTTCTCTTTTTTATGATGTGTTAATTTGCTTTCTCTAAGCTATTAATTATCAGGTCTTGTTTTAACACAGTCTCCTCAAGATATACATTTCCTTTAAATATTACATTAGCTCTATATCATAAGTTTTTAATACATTTTGTGCAACTAATGACCAAGCAGCATGTATGTCAAGCTGCATTTGGAAAAAATCATGGGGCAGGATAGAATCAGGAATGCAGGGCTCTCACATCCCTGTCCCCTCCTGGGGCTGCTCAGAGAAGTCTGGAAGGCTCAGATGTCACAGTCTGGGAGGAGGAGTCCAAGCCTTGGGTGTACAAATTAAGAAAGCACTGGCTCTTGCCCCATTGGGATTAGGAGCTGGAACTCAATTGCAATATGATCTGGGAGGATCCATTTTCCAGTTCTCTCCTGCCCATTCCATGCTCATGGCTGGGTGAGCACCAGCTCCTCTTTGGGCATAGTTGGGGATAGGGACCTGAACCCTGGTTGACCTAAAGTTCTGAACCTGAGTGGGTTTTCTAGAGCTTTATATGAGACCAACCTCTGTTCGAGGATGCTAGCCTGCAGGGGATCAATATTTTCCTGATTAATTTTTCTGATTAACCCTTACTGCTCAGTATTTGTTTTGGCATCATTCAGTTCTAAGTATTTTTCTAATTTCCTTTTGTGATTTCTTACTTTAGTTATTTGTAAGTATGTTTTATAACATTTAAAACATATTCTCTACTTTATGGTATGACAATTTGCCTACAATTCCCCAATTATGTACAGACAATTTAGAAAAAAAGTAGAATGAATTCCCACATAACCTACTTCTAGGTTCAATAATTGTATACATGCTGTCACAACTGTTGTTTTCTCTTTCTCTTTCTATTTCTATTTATCACAAAGTTGCTAAACCTTATAAATTATATTGAAGATATTAATATCATAGCACCTCTTCCCTAAATATTTAAGCATATATCTCCGGGAAATGACATTCTTTAAATACTTTAAAACAATGTTTTTAACACACTCAAGTAAAATTATTGCAATAATAAATAATATAAGGTGGGATTTAGTCTTTATTGAAATGTTCCAGTGTCCCCCGAATACATTTTATAGTTGAGGTCTTTGAATCAGTATCCTGTCAAAGTTCACATATTACATTTGCTTTTAATATTTCTTTAACTTCTTTTATTCTGGAACATTCCCTCTACATTTTCTTTCACAACATTGATTTTTTATTGGGTCTAAACCTTTCATCGTATAAAACAACTCTCAGTCTGGTTCTCATTATTTCATGCTTCTGTCATTGTATTTAGCCTTCAACTTCTGTATTTTCCATAAATGAAAGTGAGGTCTAGAGGCTTGATTTGCCTTGGAATGAACATATTTTGGCAAGAGACTTCTTAGGTGATGCTGTATCTTCTTAGGCACGGTCCTGATGTGAAATTTCTCACCTTAGTAAACCTCAGTTAAGTTTATTTTGCTAAAATGTGGTGACTGACAAGGTTCCTCATTGTAAAGTCATTTTACTTCTCTCTTTCCAATTAATAAGCAATCTGTGGGATGATTTATGTCACCATCTGACTATAATATTCTCCAACAACATTTCACAGAATGGTTTTATTATCCACTGATGTTCCATGCCCAATCCATTATTACATTGGTGGTTCAAGCAGAATGAGTTTTCAAGTCTAGCATTTATTCTCCCTTTATTTGCTGGCTTTCTCTGTAAAGAAGAGCTCTTGGTTCCCCTTCCTCTCTCTCTCTCTCCCTTACTCCATTTTTGAGACTCATGCTGGACTACCATGTCACAACATGCACCCACCCAGAACTTGGCCTCAGCACTGGCAGCTGGGAGCAGAAGGAGAAATGCTGATGCCTGGAAGGTGGCTCCGACAGACAGCTGGAGTAAGAGGGATCCCCAGTCTGGAGTAGACTTTATCACGGAGTCAGGAAGGCAGTAGGAGAAGAGTGGGTCTCTACTTGGATACCAGAGAGTCTTGTTATTCTTACTAAATTTTAGGAGATTTTCTTGAATATTTATTTTATTTGCTATATGCCTCGGGAGACTTTCAAGAGCTCTGATTCTTTTAAAATAATTTTCATCAGTTTTACTGGAGAGTGGAACTCATCATGGTCATGCTGTACACTGCAGTCCTGTCATATATTTCTAATTTTATTTCATTGAGGTTTGAGAATATGCTTTGGATTATTTAAATCTTTTCCAATTTATCGAGGCTTGTTTTATGTCCTAACATAGGGGCTCTTCTGGAGAATGTCCAAGTGCACTTAAGAAGAATGTTTATTCTGTTTTTGTTGGGTACGGTGTTTTTTTATAGATGTCTGTTATGTCTATTTGGTTTACAGTGTTTTTCAAGTCTCCCGATTCCTTGTTAGTTTTCTCTCTAGTTGTTCTATCCATTATAGAAAGTGGGGCATTTTAGTATCCCACTATTATTTTTAAATTTTCTATTTCTTTTTTTTTCAATTCCTTCAATGTTAATGTATTTTGAAGCCCTTTTCAAATGTATACACCTATGTATTATTGTTATATCTTCCTGATTCACTGGCCAGTTTTTCACTATAAAGTATTCTTATTTCTCTCCAATTATCTTTTTAAAAATTTAAAGTCTTTTTTCTTTGGTATTTCTATTGTTCTATTCTTTTTTCTTCCTTTTCTTTTTGGTATTGTTATAAATATTATGTCTACATATATAATAAATTCATCAGTACAGTACATTTATCATTCTATATAACTTTATGTGTTTTAAGGAAACTGAAGGAAGGAAAGGTAGCAAGGATATATTTATAGTTTTGTTATATTAAGTGAATTTGAGTTATCCCACAGTATCATTTTATTACTCCAGAACAAATTTGTTCCCATCTGTTTCCTTTGTACTTTTGTATAAAATATTATATTTATATATGTTATAGATCCAACAATGTGATTGTTGCTTAAAGCAATTGCTTTTTAAATCAAATAAGACAAAAAGGAGAATAAATGTGCAATTATAGTGCATTTTATGATTATTTGCCCAGTTACTTTAACTGATGAACTTTCTTTTTTCATATGGATTCAGATTTTCCTCTGCTGTTACTTGCTTTTAGCCTGAAGAAATTCCTATAGCATTTCTTGTAAGATTTATCTGATGTCAATGCACTTTCTCAGTTTTTAATTTATCTCAAAATATTTTTATTTGGCCTTAATTTTTAAAACATTATTTACTGGATATAATTTTTGATGGACAGTTTCCCATTTCCTGCATCACTTCAGATATGTTATCCTATTGTGTTCTGACCTCCATTTTTCTTGAAAAGTCAGTTGTTGATTTCACTAGACTTTTCTTGTATATGAATCTATTTTCTCTTGCTGTTTTCAAGATTTTCTCTTTGTCTTTGACTTTCAACAACTTTTACTTGATGTGTATGGGTGTGAATTTCTTTGCATTTATTCTCCTTGAAGTTCATTGAACATTTTGGCTTTGAAGATTAATATTTTTCATCGGATTTGCACATTTTTAGTTATAATTTTTTTAAGTATTTTTCCTGCTTTTTTGCCTCTCTTCTCCATCTGTGACTCCCTTTATGTAGATGTTATTGTTTTTAATGGTGCCCTATGTTTCTCTGATTTTTTGTTAATATATCATTTAAATTTTCTTTCCACTTATCAGATGGCATAAACTCTATGAATTTACAAGTTTGCTGATTTTTTCTTCATCAACTCAAGTAATATATTTATCACATCTATTTGCTGCTGCTGTTGCTGCCATGTCGCTTCAGTCGTGTCCAACTCTGTGCGACCCCATAGACGACAGCCCACCTGGTTCCCCCATCCCTGGGATTCTCCAGGCAAGAACACTGGAGTGGGTTGCCATTTCCTTCTCCAATGCATGAAAGTGAAAAGTGAAAGTGAAGTCGCTCAGTCGTGTCCGACTCTTTGCCACCCCATGGACTGCAGCCTACCAGGCTCCTCCGTCCATGGGATTTGCCAGGCAAGAGCACTGGAGTGGGGTGCCATTGCCCTCTCTGATCCATTTGCTACCTGAGGCTTTACTGATGTAGTCATCATAATGAATCATTTCACTGACTCTCAGAAATAACCTATAAATGGAACTAAGATTGCAATAATGAATAAATAAATGTGTAGAAAATTATTGAAAGCATCTGTTGCTTCAGCGAATTTAGGAAGTAATCAACCATATCTGGGAGAAATTGGTAAGCACTTCATCATGATCATGGGCTTCCCTGGTGGCTCAGCTGGTAAAGAATCTGCCTGCAATGTGGGAGACCTGGGTTTGATCCCTAGGTTGGGAAGATCCCCTGTAGAAGGAAAAGGCTACCCACTCCAATATTCTGGCCTAGAGAATTCCACAGAAGTACAGTCCATGGGGTTGCAAAGAGTTGGCCACAACTGAGCAACTTTCACTTTTCATCATGATCATGAGGCTATTACACAGAAAATCAAATTATTAGAACCTGGTTATGATTCTTAGAATTAATATATATATATATAGTTACTTTTTTAGTAAAATATATATATATATATATAATTTTACACACATATGTATTGGAGAAGGCAATGGCACCCCACTCCAGTACTCTTGCTTGGAAAATCCCATGGATAGAGGAGCCTGTTAGGCTGCAATCCATGGGGTCGCTAAGAGTCGGACACGACTGAGCGACTTCACTTTCACTTTCCCTTTTCACTTTCATGCATTGGAGAAGGAAATGGCAGTACACTCCAGTGTTCTTGTCTGGAGAATCCCAGGGATGGGGGAGCCTGGTGGGCTGCCGTCTATGGGGTCGCACAGAGTCGGACACGACTGAAGTGACTTAGCATTATCATACATATGTATATATATGTACATATAATATTCTTTGGATGATAATCTAATATATAAAACATTGATAGTTATTTTTATCATTTTCTCCATATATAGTTTGATTTGCCTTTTTTTTTTTTTTTGTAAATGGAAGAGACACAAGAGCAGTATTTATATTTTCAAAAATACTAAGTGAGAAGTGGGACTGTATGAAATAGCACATGTGTTTCAGACACAAGACCTCCCTTTCTAAAGCAACATAAGGAATACCTGTCCCCCACCCCCACTGCCCAGAACTCAATCCTTCAATTCTATTTAGCTATATTTGCTTATTTCAAATTGGATAATTGAGACTTATAGAACTAAGGCAATAGAACCTAAGATTTGGCAGCAAATGGAACATTAGGTCCAATAATGTTTTCTAAAGGACAAAGATATCTATCAATATTCATATTCATAAAATGGTTCAGAAAAGCATAGCAAATCATTTGGGGCACTAATCTCTGGTAGATTCGGTGATCAGTATTTTACTTTTATTGTCCCAAGTAATCCTCTCAATAACATTGTGAAATAAATAATACTGGTTCCACTTAACAAAATTTACATATAAAAAAAAAACTTCAAGTAGGTTCAATAAACAATCTCAAAACATCCTTTGTTTTTCTCACTCATCCTATCCAGTCCATCAATTTTCATTCTATCTCTACATGCAAATGTATTCGTTGCCCACATGCCACTGGTAACTCTCCATATATTGGCTAGAATAGTCCATTTTAAAACATATATTTGAACATGTGACCTGTCTGGCTTAAACTCTTTATGTGGCTTACCATTGCTCTCAGAACAAAACCTTGGTTTACCAGAGCCCACGGATGCATCTCTGGTCTGGTCTGGTCACTACCTCTTCCGGGATCTCATCTTCCAGTCCTTAGGTCACTCCTTACAGCCACATGGGTACTCTACATAACTTTCAAAATGTTATGCTTGTCCCCACCTCTTTCCACTCTTTGCTTTTATCTTTGCCAGAATGCATTGCCCAGATGGTCCCCTGAGCTGTTCCTTCTCGTTATTCAGACATCAGGTCAAATATACTTGATCTAGAGGGTAATGATTTTCCCTGTCCTAGCTAATTAGTCATCTCCAACACATAGAAGATTTTTAACATTTCAGTTGACTAGATGGATGGATAGATGAATCAGTAGTTGAATGGTTAAATGACAGAGTTATAAGCAGAGAGGCTGGAAACCACACTCAAGTATTTCTGAATCCTAAGATTATTTCATTTCCATTGCACTACTTTCATCTGTGTGCTTCTTTAAAAGTCTGGCTTATTGAATTATAGTTTACATACAGAAAAATGTATCTCTTTAAAGTGTAGAGATCAGTGAATTATCTTTTTATTTTTTTGATCAGTGAGTTTGATAAATGTGTACAGTGTACAAATGTGCTCACAACCACAGTAAATATACAGAACCATTTCATCACTCTAGAAATTTCCCCATGTCTTCGCCATCATTTTACTCCTCCTCTATCCAAGCCCCTGGAGAAGGGAAAGGCTACCCACTCCAGTATTCTGGACTGGAGAATTCCATGAACTATACACAGTCCATGGGGTCAAAAAGAGTCGGACATGACTGAGCGACTTTCAGTTCACTTTCACTTACCCAGGCCTTTCCAGTTGCTGCTCTGACTCTGCTGCCCATTATGGTAGCCATACCCTCTTTGCCTTTGGCTGCTGAGTGCGGTCGTTTGGTCCCGCTACTCCAGGATCTACCATTCTTATTGTATTTAAGTTTCTAACTAAGTGAATGAAATTCTCTTTCTAAAGGCATATAAAAAGTGCAAAGAGTTAGTTACTCAGTCATGTCTGACTCTGTGACCCCATGAACTGTAGCCTGCTAGGTTCCTTTGTCCATGGAATTCTCCAGGCAGGAATACTGGAGTGAGTAGTCATTCCCTTCTCCAGGGGATCTTCCCAACCCAGGGACTGAACCCGGTTCTCCCGCATTGCAACCAGATTCTTAACCATCTGAGCCACCAGGGAAGACTCAAGGACATATAAAACACACAATTAAAAAAAGAGAAGGCATAATATTTGAGGAAAGAGAAATAAACAACAAAAGGAAAATAGTTACAAATGGGATAGATGTCAATCCAAATATATCAATCACGATTTAAAATTTGAATCATCTAAATTCACCAACTTAAGGAGTGGGTAAAAAAACAAGATACAGCTACATGTCATCTCCAAGAAGAAACCCACTTTAAGTATAAAGACACCAATACATTAAAAACAAAGGAATGCAGGAAGATATACCATGCTGAAGACATACCATGATAACACCAATCAAAAGAAAACCTGAGCATGTGTTTCAATTTCAGACAAAGCAAACTTCAAAATAAGGAAAGTTATTCAGGGATAAAGAGAAGTATTACACAATGATATGGGGACTAAGTCTTCAAAAAGGCATAACAATCCTAAACATGTATGTGCCTAATAACAGAGCATTGAAATTCGTGAGGTGAAAAATGACAGAACCTCGGGAAGAAATACACAAGCTCACTATTATGGATATAGACCTCAATACCCCTTTTTTCAATAATTGATAGATCAAAAAAAGCACAAAATCAGCAAGTTGACCTTAACAGCACCATCAGTCAACTTCATCTAATTGACAGTTAGAGAATATGCCAAGAAACAATAGCAGAATAAACATTCTTGTCAAGCTCACATGGACCATTCACCAAACAGACAACTTTCTAGGCCATAAACCACATTAGTCTTTTAAAGCAGAAATTATATAAAGTATGTTCTCAGATGTGTAAATTAAACTACAAATTAACACCAGCAAGTTAAACTAGAAATCAATAACAGAAATCAGAGAACTGTAAATTAAAACAACAGTGAGCTACCACTACATAACTCTTAATTTGGCTAAAATCCAAACAAATGAAAATACCAAATGCTGCAGAAGATACCAACCAAGAAGTCTGATACCACCATGTGTCCTGGATTTGAACAATTAAGTAAATGGGTGATGGATGGAGAATGCCAGGCTTCTCACTGTTAAGATGGGAATTTACAGAAAACCAAGGGGAGCATGCTAGAGTGAATTATGTCATAATGAACATGAATTGAAATTGAATACATCAGTGTGAACTCATGTTTAGCTTAATACAAACACAGGTGGTCACATATAGAAATATTTATATATGTGCACAAATTATGATACACCTAATGCCCAGGTCTTTGTTTCTAAAAACATTCTCCAAAAAAAGAAACCAGTGTTTCTTATAGTACGAGATGATTCTAGTCTCTGGGGCAGGAAATATACAAGACAATTCTAGAACATCTTGTAACGCCAAACAGTAAGAAAATTCTCAAAAAAAAAAATTTACAATATAAGGATTATTTGAAAACACGTGTAAGTCTACTGACAGAGCTTTCCATGGCACTGTTGCTGCTGTCGCCAAGTTGCTTCAGTCGTGTCCGACTCTGTGCGACCCCATAGATGGCAGCCCACCAGGATCCCCCGTCCATGGGATTCTCCAGGCAAGAACACTGGTGCGGGTTGCCATTTCCTTCTCCAATGCATGAAAGTGAAAAGTGAAAGTGAAGTTGCTCAGTCGTGTCCAACTCTCAACGACCCCATGGACTTCAGCCTACCAGGCTCCTCCATCCATGGGATTTTCCAGACAAGAGTACTGGAGTGGGGTGCCATTTCCTTGTCTGTGGCACAGTTGGGATTATTTGAGCAACAAAATAAGTATTTGTGTGTGTAAAGTCACTCAATCATGTCTAACTCTCTGCAACGCCATGGATTGTAGCCCACCAGGCTCCTCTGTCCATGGGATTTCCCAAGCAAGAATTCTGGAGTGGGTTGCCATTTCCTTCTCCTGGAGATCTTCTCAACCCAGAGATAGAACCCGCATCTTTTATGTCTCCTGTATTGGCAGGCGAGTACTTAACCACTGTGCCACCTAAATACCCATGACTTCATACTGATATAAATAAATGTTTGCATAATAAATGGTTAATAATACATAAACATACTATCAATATAGGATTAAAAATAATTTATATAGATATTCCATCCTCAAGGAGGAGGAGCATGAATCCCACTCAAAAATAGATTGCACATGGTTATTTGTTTCCAAAGTGTACCACGTGGAAAAAGGGTGGCAGAGTAACTTTACAGTGGAGAAACCTGATGAACACCACGTCAGCAGGGCGATTAAGCTCAAATCAACAGTGATACATCGAACTGATAGTAAGTACCCTGAATAAGATGTGATGTACGTGGTATGTTGGCTTTCCTTCACAAAACCCATAAACTCACTATAATTAGGAGAGAAACATCAGACAAATCCCAGTTGCAATCTGGAGACAGTCTACAAACTGCTTTATCATTACTTTTCAATACTGTCAAGGTCTTCAAAAAAGCAAAAGAGGCTCTGAGAAACTATCACATCCGGAAAGTTTCTAAAGTGACACAATGACTCAAAACTATCTCATATTTTGGCCAGCTCTTCAGAAAATGGTATTTATGTTCACTGACAGTAGGAAAAGGAAAGGACATTAAAGATTTCAGGGAACTAATCTGGAAATGCAAGAGACATCGATTCAATCCCTGGGTCAGGAAAATCCCCTGGAAGAGGAAATGGCCTCTGGCAACAGATACTCAAAATTCACCTGCCTTTGCGTTGCATGTAGCCTGAAATACAAATTCATGTATATATGATCTCTCATGTCATTTAAACACTCCCACATCTCCATTCTAACGTGGCCCTAATCGTGATCATCCAATATCTAGGAGCATGTGGAAGACAGGTGGAAGTTTTTCTGCTTGTTTGTTTTCTATTTTATTTTTTAAAATAAACTTCATGTTTAAAACAGTTCTAGATTTATAGAAAAGAGAGCGCAGAGAGTTCCCATGTACCTTATACCCAGTTTCCCTGATTATTAACATCTTAAATTAGCATGCATATTTGTCACAATTAATGAACAAATATTGATATATTATTATTAACTATAGTTCATACTTTATTCAGATTTCCTTAGCTTTTACCTAATATCTCTTTATATTTTATATTGTCACTGAAATGGAGGGAAATAACATTTTATCATCTTCAACATCCAAGAACACTTCCACTTTTCTCACAATTAATATTTATCTAATCCCGAACCCTGTGATATTGATGAGCTTCGTGGAAATGAATGAAAAGTAGAAAACATCTTGCTAATAAACGCATGACTTAACCTCATGTACCTTTGTTTTTAATTTTCTTTTTTTTTCCTCCTCCTCTACTTTTCTTTCCAGAAAATGTGCTTGGAGAAGTAAATGTGTTTGATTACATTTGTATTTTTACATTGGCCTTTACATTGATTTGATTATTTGAAAAGACGGAATGTGTAGGGATAGAGTCAGTCAGTCAGTCAGTTCAATCACTTAGTTGTGTCCAGCTCTTTGTGAACCCATGGACTGCAGCATGCCAGGCCTCCCTGTCCATCACCAACTCCTGGAGTCCACCCAAACTCATGTCCATAGAGTCAGAGATGCCATCAAACCATGTCATCCTTTGTCATCCCCTTCTCCTCCTTCCTTCAATCTTTCCCAGCATCAGGGTCTTTTCAAATGAGTCAGTTCTTCGCATCAGGTGGCCAAAGTATTAGAGTTTCATCAGTCATTCCAATGAACACTCAGGAATGATGTTTAAGATGGGCTATTTGGACTCCTTGCAGTCCAAGGGACTCTCAAAAGTCTTTTCCAGCACCAAAGATCAGAGCATCAGTTCTTTGGTGCTCACCTTTCTTTATAGTCCAACTCTCACTTCCATACATGACTACTGGAAAAACCATAGCCTTGACTAGACAGACCTTTGTTGACAAAGTAATGTCTCTGCTGTTTAACGTGCTATCTAGGTTGGTCATAACTTTCCTTCCAAGGAGTAAGCGTCTTTTAATTTCATGGCTGCAATCACCATCTGCAGTGATTTTAGAGCCCCAAAAAATAAAGTCTGACACTGTTTCCCCATCTATTTCCCATGAAGTGATGGGACCGGGTGCTATGATCTTCGTTTTCTGAATGTTGAGCTTTAAGCCAACTTTTTCACTCTCCTCTTTCACTTTCATCAAAAGGTTCTTTAGTTCTTCTTCACTTTCTGCCATAAGGGTGGTGTCATCTGCATACCTGAGGTTATTGATATTTCTCCTGGCAATCTTGATTCCAGCTTGTGCTTCATCCAGTCCAGCATTTCTCATGATGTGCTCTGCATGTAAGTTAAATAAGCAGGGTGACAATATCCAGCCTTGATGTACTCCTTTCCCAATTTGGAACCTGTCTGTTGCTCCATGTCCAGTTCTAACTGTTGTTTCCTGACCTGCATACAGATTTCTCAAGAGGCAGGTCAGGTGGCCTGGTAGTCCCATCTCTTTCAGAATTTTCCAGAGTTTGTTGTGATCCACACAGTCAAAGGCTTTGGCATAGTCAATAAAGCAGAAATAGATGTTTTTCTGGAACTCTCTTGCTTTTTCGATGATCCAGTGGATGCTGGCAATTTGATCTCTGGTTCCTCTGTCTTTTCTAAAACCAACTTGAATATCTGGAATTTCGTGGTTCATGTATTGTTGAAGCCTGGCTTGAAGAATTTTGAGCATTTCTTTATTAGTGTGTGGGATGAGTGCAATTGTGCGGTAGTTTGAGCATTCTTTGGCATTGCCTTTCTTTGGGATTGGAATGAAAACTGACCTTTTCCAGTCCTGTGGCCACCTTGAGTTTTTCAAATTTGCTGGCATATTGAGTGCAACACTTTCACAGCATCATCTTTGAGGATTTGAAATAGTTCAACAGGAATTCCATCACCTTCACTCTTTATTCGTAGTGATGCTTTCCAAGGCCCACTTGACTTCACATTCCAGGATGTCTGGCTCTAGGTGAGTGATCATACCATTGTGATCATCTGGGTCATGAAGATCTTTTTCGTACAGTTCTTCTGTGTATTCTTGCCACCTCTTCTTAATATCTTCTGCTTCTGTTAGGTCCATACCACTTCTGTCCTTTATTGAGCCCATCTTTGCATGAAATGTTTGTTCCCTTGGTATCTCTAATTTTCTTGAAAAGATCTCTAGTCTTCCCCATTCTATTGTTTTCCTTTATTTCTTTGCTCTGATCATTGAGGAAGGCTTTCTTATCTCTGTATTGCTATTCTTTGGAACTCTGCAGTCAAGTGGGTATATCTTTCCTTTTCTCCTGTGCTTTTCGCTTGCTTCTCTTCTTTGCACAGCTATTTGAAAAGCCTCTTCAGACAGCCATTTTGCTTTTTTTGCATTTCTTTTTCTTGGCGGTGGTCTTGATCCCTGTCTTCTATACAATGTCACAAACCTCCATCCATAGTTCATCAGGAACTCTATCAGATGTAGTCCCTTAAATCTATTTGTCACTTCTACTGTATAATCATAAGAGGTTTGATTTAGGTCATACCTGAATGGTCTAATTTTCCCCACTTTCTTCAATTTAAGTTTGAATTTGGCAATAAGGAGTCCACCATCAGCTCCTGGTCTTCTTTTTTTTTTTTTTTTTTTGCTGACTGTATAGAGCTTCTCCATCCTTGGCTGCAAATAATATAATCAATCTGATTTTGGTGTTGACCATCTGGTGATGTCCACGTATAGAGTCTTCTCTTGTGTTGTTGGAAGAGGGTGTTTGCTATGACCAATGAGTTCTCTTGGCAAAACTCTATTAGCCTTTGCCCTGCTTCATTCTGTACTCCAAGGCCAAATTCTCTTGTTACTCCAGGTGTTTCTTGACTTCCTATTTTTGCAGTCTTGTTCCCTTTAATGAAAAGATCTTCTTTGAATGTTAGTTCTAAAAGGTCTTGTAGATCTTCATAGAACCATTCAAATTCCTACCCTTGGTGCTAAGGTAACCATGATACAAGTCCTTGCATCTCTTCTGGTCTGGGTTTCCTCATTTGCAGGGCCAAATGATTGCTGAGCATCCTTGTCCTTTATAGTTCCATGATGGTAGAATATGGGCTCTTTTCTGCAATCCAGTAGAGTTTTCAAACTGGCAAGAGTTTGTGAATAAGACTACACTTTGGAATTTGGGCTTCCCAATTCAAAGAAGGGACTCTCCCTTGGTTTGGGTGGGGTGAGAGAACTGGAATTTTCTCTAGAGAGAGATGATGTTTTCTCATCAGTCTTAGCCTGCCGGGTGGCATGTCTCACCCACCAAGAAGGAGAAAATAGCACTGATGATAATTTGTTGGTTGGAATAACTTCTTGCAAGAAATGAAAGAGAATTAAAAAGGCAGAACGAATGACTAACCTTTGCCTTGCCTTAGCAGAAAAGCTGGTGAAATTTAGAAATATATTCATGTCTTTATTCACCCAGGCTCTCTACCTGAACCAACAACTATTCGTGAAAGTTTCCACATTAAACTTTCAGTTCCAGTAAAGTTCATAGCAGCTTCTAAAACTGCACTTGGAGGTGACAACATAACATTCCTTTGGGTCTGATGCATAGAGGCTTAAATGTGAGGGCTGAGAAAGGTTTCAGAGGGGATAGACATCCAGCCGTGTTTCTACCTTGTGCCCAACACTCAGCGTACATTAACAGTCCTGGCTGGATGCTTTATATGTATTATTTCTAATATTTCTAATACTCTTATAGAATAGGTAGTTGATAAAAGAGGAAATGGAGGCCCAAATCAGGGTAAATAACTTACCCAAGTTCACTTGCCGGTTTGAGTTTTTAACCTATGTCTGTCTGAAAATCAAAGTGTGAGTCACTCAGTCCTGTCTCTTTGTGACCCCATGGACTGTAGCCCACCAGGCTCCTCTGTCCATGGAATTCTCCAGGAAGGAATACTGGGAGGAACAGCCATTCCTTTCTCCAGGGGATCTTTCCCACACAGTGATCGAACCCAGTTCTTCTGCATTCCTGCCAGATTTTATATCATGTGAGCCACCAGGGAAGCCCATGTCTGTGTAACTCCACCCTCTAAGTTGTGTTCACATGAGTTAACTCCAGGGAATATAAAATTATTCCCTTCTCTATAATTGATTGTGTGAATCAAATGGTATTTTATTTCTGCATTCCCATAATTTTCTACAAGTCTGTGACTGTTTGAAGCACAGGGATGGTGTTTTACTGGCCTCTGAATCCTCAGTATCTGGCAAGTGGTAAGTGCCCAAAAGGTTCTGTTCAGCTCAAGTCACACAATTAACTAGCCACAGAGCCAGAACTATATCCAGACCTCTTGACTCTGGGTCCAGAACTATTTCACCACCACATTATTACTTTTAGATTTTTTAGTCACATCCAATTTCCAGATTACTCTCCCCATAAAACCTCTTATGTCCCTGATGCCAAACCCTGCACATTTTTCCTTGAAAAAGAGAGAAGGTTCTCATTATGACAACAAAGTCTTTAAATTTATTGAAGACTTCCTGGGTGCTGAGGGTGCAGTTTCCCTATGGACTACAGCCCTTTCATGTGAATTTGCTCATTTCCTTCTGACAACTCTCTGAGACGCAGGCCATGATTAACTCCATTTTACCAGTGAGGAAGCTGAGAAATAAATGTACTAATTGGCCAGGTTCTCAGAGAAAGTGTAGCTCTAGACAGGCATGATCTGAAAGATGAAGCTCCCTGCCCAGGGTGGGAGCTGAAAAGAAGGAATGTGGCCACAGTAGAAATGGAAGGTTTTAACCTCTTTTTTTGTGATATACCAAGTGGGATGTGTGTTTGTGTGTGTGTTTATGTGATAACTGCTATATGTTGATCCTGAAGATACATGGGTAACACCAGAGCTATTGAAACAGGGTTTCGAGCCCTTCCCTCGTTGAATCTGTGCATACTCTGGTTTCTTACAAGGTCACATGGAGGATAAGATTTAGCACATTCCAGGGAGATTATCCTCAAACTGCAAAAACCTGAAAAAGCATTGATAAAGGCTTAGCGGCATTATTCTGAAGACTGTGTTGTTGTGGGATAATCATATACAGCAAACCTCACTAAGTTCTGAGGTTTGTATCATCTTCTATGTCCTCCTTTCCCCCAGAGATTCTGAATCCTTCCTGGAGATTAAAATGTAATGATACAATGAATTGAAACAGAAAAGCATTAAAAATCATGCTTCAAAGCATTATGGGATATATACGACATTATGCGCAAGCATGGAATGGGATTTGAATACAGCAAACAGTTCTGTCACACACATATCTTTACATTTGTATACATTTTAAAATAATAGGATTGGGATGTTCAGCTTTGCAAACCCCTAGCCAGAGGGAGTGGGGGGAACAGCCACTGGGAGGGGGCATGGGCTGGCCTTAAGGTTGTGACTATGATGGAGAGGTGGATGGATAAAAAGGAGGTGAGTATCAACTTTGTCGAGTGCAGAATTATAAATTGTTAAAGCTGCAGCTGAAAGACACATTTTCATCACTAGGGACTTTTAGTAGTTCATTCATTCTACAAATATTGAGAATCATTCTTACCACTTAGGTGCACTTTTTCACAAAACATCCAAAGCCCCTGTCAACTAACTCCATGCTGACTTTGAGCCGGAAGTTCATAACTTAGTCATGTTCATAATCTTAGCTTTTTAATTGAATCCAAAACCACAACAACAATGACAAATGTGGAGGTGTAAAATGATGAAAAGACACACAGAGAACAATCTAGAGAATTTATCTGGGGTGGAGGAAATAAGCATCATATCTAACAAGAACACAGGGCAATAACCCAATCAGGGCAGGGCAGTTTTTCCTCTAAGCAGAAAGACCTTGCATCCTGGGGTTGGTTTAAAATGAATCAATTCTAATGAGGTGGATGAACCTAGAGCCTATTATACAGAGTGAAGTAAGTCAGAAAGAGAATAACAAATATGTATTAATGCATATCTATGGAATCTAGAAAGATGGTCCTGATGAACCCTATTTGTAGGGCAGCAATGGGGAGTCCAACTGCGAACAGAGTTGTGGAGACAGTGGGGCAAAGAGAGGGAGGGACAAATAGAAAGAGTAGCACTGAAATCTACATTACCATGTGTGAAATAGATGGCCAGTGGGAATTTGCCATATGACTCAGGAAATTCAAATCGGGGCTCTGTGGTAACCTAGAGGCATGGGATGGGGAGGGAGGTGGGAGGGAGGCTGAAGAGGGAGGGGATATATGTTTACATATACTTATGGCCACCTGACCTGCCTCTTGAGAAACCTGTATGCAGGTCAAGAAGCAACAGTTAGAACCAGACATGGAACAACAGAGGAAAAGGAGTACGTCAAGGCTGTATATTGTCACCCTGCTTATTTAACTTACATGCAGGGTACATCATGAGAAATGCTGGGCTGGAAGAAGCACAAGCTGGAATCAAGATTGCCAGGAGAAATACCAATAACCTCAGGTATGCAGATGACACCACCCTTATGGCAGAAAGTGAAGAGGAACTAAGAAGCCTCTTGATGAAAGTGAAAGAGGAGAGTGAAAAAGTTGGCTTAAAGCTCAACATTCAGAAAACTAAGATCATGGCATCTGGTCCCACCACTTCATGGCAAGTAGATAGGGAGACAGTGGCAAACTTTATTTTGTTGGGGGTCCAAAATCACTGCTGCCATGAAATTAAAAGATGCTTATTGCTTGGAAGGAAAGTTATGATCAAGTTAGACAGCATATTAAAAAGCAGAGACATTACTTTGCCAACAAAGGTCCGTCTAGTCAAGGCTATGGTTTTTCCAGTAGTCATGTGTGGATGTGACAGTTGGACTATAAAGAAAGCTGACCACCAAAGAATTGATGCTTTTGAACTGTGGTATTGGAGAAGACTCCTGAGAGTCACTTGGACTGCAAGGACATCAAACTAGTCCATCCTAAAGGAAATCAGTCCTGAATTTTCATTGGAAGGACTGATGCTGAAGCTGAAACTCCAATACTTTGGCCACCTGATGCTAAGAGCTCACTCATTTGAAAAGACCCTGATGCTGGGAAAGATTGAGGGCAGGAGGAGAAGGGGACGACAGAGGATGAGATGGTTGGATGGCATCACCGACTCAATGGACATGAGTTTGAGTAAGCTTCTGGAGTTGGTGATGGACAGGGAGGCCTGGTGTGCTGCAATCCGTAGGGTCACAAAGAGTCAGACACGATTGAGCGACTGAAATGAACTGAACTGAACTGACTGATGGCTGATTCATGCTGATTATTGCAAAAGCAATACAATATTGTAAAGTAATTATCCTCTAATTAAAATTTAAAAAAATAAAACAGAAAAAAGGAAGAAAATCACTACTGCCTCCTGCTAACAAATAAGCAGCTCTTTCAAGGGAAGAATAAGACTGCCAGGTTGCATCATGCGTGGTGCCCTGGGGCGGGAGCAGCCACCTGTGAGAGGGGCCCCAGGGAGCTGGGGAGAATGCCTGGGCTCCCCTCCGCCCGCAGCACGCGCAGGGCACCCCACCACCAGGGGGGCCAGACTTCCTAAAAACCTTGGATTGCAGCTTTATGGGGAACAGACACCGGATGACATTCCTCGTAAATTCTACTCCGTTTATTTGCTGTCTCCACTTCTACCTCCATAAAGCAAATTACGTGTTGGTCTCTGGTTCCAGGCTGTCTTCCCAGCTCTCAGAACAGAGGCCAGTCAGGAAGGACAGACCTGTGGCAGGAGTGGGGGTGGGGAAAAAGAGGGACCTTGTTTTCCAGAAAATACCGTGATGAGTGTCTATGTGGACACAGTTACACACACATATGTACACAAATATACACATATTTACAGAGGGAGCTGGACATTTTGATGAGAAAATTGTAAACTCAAACATTTCATAGAGCAATTTTCTATTATTCTTGCCTGGAAAATCCCATGGACAGAGGAGCCTGGAGGGCTACAGCCCTTGGATTCACAAAAGAGTCAGATGCAACTTAATGAGTAAAGAGAAGAGCAATTTTCAAGAAGTATTTTAGAGTTTCTCTTTTTTCTCAGTAAAAAAGATGTATGCAAAAAGAAGAAAAAAAAAACAAGCATTTATTTTAAAATTCCTTTTGGATCATATACTTACTGGGTATTTACAATTTGAACTATGGATTCATTTTATTTATTTATTTATTTTTTAATTTAATTAATTTTTTTATGTGTTACCACTTTATATTTTAATTAAAGGAAATTACAGAATTTTGTTGTTTTCTCATTTTGTCTTGCTAATTTTTAACTAGTTTTATTGGAGTGTAGTTTCTTTACAATATTGTATTAGTTTCTATTGTATAGCAAAGTGAATCAGCCATATGTATATATATATGTATATATATATATATCCCCTCTCTTTTGGATTTCCTCCCCAGTTGATCACCACAGTGTATTAAATAGAGTTTCTTTGCTGTACAGGACGTTCTCATCAGTTATCTATTTTATACATAGTACTAATAATGTATATGTGTCAATCCCAATCTCCCATTTGCTCCTACTTCCCCTTCCCCCTTGATATCCATGTATTTGTTCTCTATGTCAGCATCTCTATTTCTAGAGTTTTCGTCATGACCTCACTTAACATATTTTGAATGGAGTTTGGAGCACCTTGTACAGTTTTACATGATAGTCAATGTTAGAAGACTATAGAAAATTTGGATAGGATGCATGTTCTACAATCAAACAATGCACCTTAAACAGAAATTGTTAAGTGAACAGTGTCTGCTGGTCTGTGATTGCAGCAGCTTTCCTTCCACACAGGGAGAGGTGGGAACTGCCCCTCTCCCAGACTCTCAGGCTGTGATTTGGGGATGGCTGTCCTCAAACTCCAGCCTAGTGGGTAGGGACAGGTCCAAGAATTGGTCCGTGTTTTCTCAGGCTTGGTCCAGGGTGCCTGTCACCCAGCCTGGCCAATGACCGTCCGCCTGTAACCTCTCACTCCATTATGTCTGGGTCACAAACCCACGGCTTCTGGTACCCTTCTCTCCATTCACTGGAGGAGGAACTGCCTGATAGTAAAACATATAAGGGAGATGGAATTTAAGGCTGGTGGGGTACAGTCTCCCAGGACATGGAGAGAGCACCCGGGAGTGGCAGGCCTGGGACCAGACACTTCGCTTTTGGGGTGATGTTGACCTGTTGCAAGTGTTTCAGTCACTTGCAGGCTTCCCAGGGGGTGCTAGTGGTGAAGAACCCGCCTGCCAGTGCGGGAGAGGCAAGAGATGAAGGCTCAGTCCCTGCGTCTGGAAGATCCCCTGGAGGAGGAAATGGCAACCCACTCCAGTATTCTTGCCTGGAGAATCCCCTGGACAAGGAGCCTGGTGTGCTACCGTCCATGGGGTCACAAAGAGTTGGACACAACTGAGCACACACACACTCACACACACTCACAGGTTAAAGAGTGCTAAGTGCATCATGCTCACACACGTGTTTTGGGAAGAAAGGGAAGAAAAAAACATTTTCCATGCATCATAGTTGCAATGGCTGTGCATCCTTGTCCTGAATTTGATCTTTTTATTCTACGGCTTCCAGAAGTACATCTTCCTGGCCACATCTTCTCAGTTTGATTTCCTCAGACGCAGTCACTTGACACTGATTTCTCCTCCAAATCTACCCTACTACATTTGTTCTTTCTCTGGAACTGGGGATGTAACGTGGTGAGAACCATTTTCAGGGCTTCTGCTTCCATCCAGAGACAACTGAGCATTCGAAATCTGACCCTACCTGGATAATGACCTTCACAGCTTGTCACCCCATTACTTCAGAATTTCTCACTTACTTTTGGGAAATAGTCGAATTTGATTAGAAAGGATATTATAACTGTCTTGGCTCAAGGCTGCCACAACAAAATGCCATACACTAGATGGCTTAAACAAAGATTTATTCCTCACAGTTCTGGAGGCTGGAAGTCTAAGATCAAGGTGTTAATGTGCTTGGTTCCTGGCAAGAGCCTGTTTCCTACAGATGACTGTGACCCCAGGCACGCATGCTCAGTGGTTTGGTTGTGTCCGACTCTTTGCAACCCCATGGGTGACTTCTCTCTAATTCCTCATTTGTCATCTTTTCAGCAGGTGCATATGAGAGAGGAGGATCTCTCTTCCTCCTCTTAGGGGCAATAACCCCACCAAGAGGTCCCCACTCATTGTTCAGTCACCAAGTCATGTCCAGCTCTTTGTGACCCCATGGACTGCAGCATGCTAGGCTTCCATGTCTCTCACCATTTCCCAGAGTTTGCCCAAGTACATGTCCATTGAATGGGTGGTGATATCCAACCATCTCATCTTCTGTTGCCCTCTTCTTCTGCCTTCAATCTTTCCCATCATCAGGGTCTTTTCCAATGAGTCAGCTGTTCACATCAGGTGGTCAAAGTATTGGAGCTTCAGTTATGATGCTATTAAAGCCTAAGTTCATCACCTCCTAAGAGCCCCATCTCCAAATACCATCACCTTGGGTGCTGAACCTTCAACATGTGGATTTGCAGGAAGAAGCAAAGATTCAATACATAACAGTTACATATAATCATAAAAAAAGCTTTGCAAAAAGGAACACATGATAATTTACAATTCTAGGAGGCTAGGACTAGTTTCAAGTGTGATGTACAGAGTCTTTGATATTTTTTGTGATTTAATAAGCCAGTTGCTAATAGGTATCAACATTTATACTATCAACATCTCTGGGGTCAGTTATGAGTACATCTCAATTATTAAGGGATTCTTATTTTGATGTAGGTCAATATTCTATGGTGCCACCTACTCTGAAAATTATAATCATCTTACGGCCTAATTCTGAGAAATATTTCAGAGGGTCTACGAAAGGTGGGAACATATTTTACAAGAGTGTCGGCTCCATCTTCCTCTTCTTGGGCTTGTTTCTCTTCAAGGAAGATCAACATTTCCCAGTGTATCCCACTGGGGAGATGTGTTACTTCTAACACACCCATTCCATGTTGTTCAACCATCATTAGCTTCCAGGCAGGGAGAACACCAGCCTGGAGTGAAATCACTCGCCTTTTGTTGTAACCCATTGGGAATTGGTATTGATTGAACAGCGTATTTGGGAGAGAGAAAACCAAGGATGACACACTGGTTTGTCAAGCCTGATTTACTTGAGGAGTGAGAAAAATGCTGACCTGGGAGAGCAGTGACCCTCAGAACTAAATATATGTGTGTCAGATAAACTGTGAGCTGCTCACTGCGCTGGGGAATTAACACATCTGGTGATGGGAACATCGCTGGGTGGGACGACCCAGCTGTGCAGAGGAGGCAAAACAGAGCTGAGCTTGTTTGTGGCCGTTGCTTGCTAACTCAGCTCTTGGCGACACTGGGGATGACCTTTTCCCCCAAACTCTTCTTGTTTCTTCTTTCTTGTCTTGGCAACTACTGACACCGAGGTACTGGTTCTGAGAGTAAAAGGCTGTCAGTCAGCCGTGTTCAATGTGATTCGTCTTCTCTGAGGAGTTGCAGCTTCGGGAAACAGAGTTCACAGCCTAGTCCTGATTTTCCTACGTGGAGAAAACAAGACAATGCAGGAGCAGACTGGAATGGCAGAGTAAATAAATATAAGTAGCCTTCATTTTCGAAATGAAAATACTTCCTATAACACCTCTTTGCTATAAATATGTGCTTACATTTAAAGACTATTTTTAGAGCAGATTCCCCGAAATGCCATCAGAGAAAACAAACCATCAACAGCTGTCAGGGGAGTCTTTTGTCCACATGCACGCACTGTAATAATTCCGAGAGAGGTGGTAGGATGGAGGAGGAATAATGAGAGGTCTATAGTTGAATACACCTCTGCTTGAACCCGGATTCTGCTACTTCTTGTGTGACATTTAACAAGTTCTATGACATTGCTAAACTTAAGCTTTTTAAGATATGAAATGATACAGTAATATGTATCTCAAACAGCTGTTGCAAGGGGGAAGCAAAGTTACACATGAAAAATGCCAAGCATGCTTGCTGCTTTAGTAAATGCTGATCATCATTCCTGCTTTGCAAAGTGGAGGAGTTGATTCATATTCACAGAGGTTGATTCATATCCACCCATGCATGCGTGCATGGGTGCTGAGTTGCTTCAGTCATGTCCAACTCTTTGTGACCCCATGGACTATAACCTGCCAGGCTCCTCTGTCCATGGGATTCTCCAGGCAAGAATACTAGAGTGGATCCAGGGGATCTTCCTAACTCAGAGATCAAACCCACATCTCTTATGTCTCCTGCATTGGCAGGCAGGTTCTTTATCACTAGGACCACCTCAATTTCATTCTTTACCTTAATTCAAGACAGTACATTAATTATATCAGTAAAGAAGAAACTTGTTTCAGGGCATGCCCTGTGATTTAGAAACTGAGATGAACATGTGTTTCCTATCTTTCTTAACTGGAAGCAAACAAGTGTCACAGTGGCAGGTCCAAAGCAGGAGACTTAAATAGGCCAGAACTTGAGGCTCTGCCTAAGATGTCAATGGTGGTTTAACATAACACTATCAAAATAGCAGATTTTACTCCATTGTGGATGATTTCAAAGATACTCCTTCATGACAACTATTCTGGAGTTTCAAGGCATGCTAATTCACTTCAGTTGTGTCTGATTCTCTGCGACCCTATGGACTGTAACCCACCAAGCTCCTCTGTCCATGGGATTCTCTAGGCAGGAATATTGGAGTGGAGTGCCATTTCCTACTCCAGGGGATCTTCCCAACTCAGGGGTTGGACCCATGTCTCTTAGGTCTTCTGCACTGGCAGGTGGGTTCTTTACCACTAGCATCACCTGGGAAGCCCAGAGTCTCAAGAGCTGTTATGGAAAAAGGCCCTACCAACTCACTCTGGTTCAACAAAAGTTTAATTCCATTTTTCACTCAATGATTCATCTTTTAGAATTACAAGTAAATACCTATATAAGGTACCTACTCTTCCTTCATACTTTTCTTTGATATGGTCATATTTGTTATACCATGATAATTTAACTCAAGGTATGTGGATGCTCAGTCACTCAGCCATGTCTGACTCTTTGCAACACCATGGACTGTAGCCTGCCAGACTCCTCTATCTATAAGATTTTCTACACAAGAACACTGGAGTGGGTTTCCATTTCCTACTCTAGGGGATCTTCCTGACCCAGGGATTGAACCCATGTCTCCTGTGTCTCCTGCATTGGCAGGTAGATTCTTTACCACTGAACAGGTAACCTTGTTTATAAAACATAAGAGGGACTTCCCTGGAGGTCCAGTGGTTAAGAATCCATGCTTCCACTGCAGGGGACACAGGTTGGATCTCTGGTCAGAGAACTAAGCTCCTGCATGTCATGCAGTATGGTCAATAATAGTAATAAAATAAACATTTTAAAAAGTGGATTTCTTAAAAAAAAAAAAAAGTGTAAGAATATTTGATCTAATGGAGAAAATGATATGCATTTGGATCAGAGTAATTTTCAGATATGTTGGAGAAATGTTATTTTAGAGAAAGAACCCAGAATATTTTCCTCTAATCTAAGAAAAAATCTCACTCTCAGGAAGGGACCCTGTATGTATATGCCCCCTGCCTCAGTCAGTTATCTTTGACTTTCCGCTTACAGGTTATATAAATATTAACGACAAAGTCTTGTGCAGTAGGGAATTATATATAATACATTTTCCATTACATTTGCTGTTATTTTGCTACCATGGTGAAATGATTTTCCTGAAATTAAATATCATAAAATATTTGAGACTAGTTTGCAGCTGAGCAATTGAGAAAGACAGATGTGATGAAATTAAACAAGGATGGTGAATAAACACATGTGCACTGATTTAGAAAATGCCAGTTTCTCCAGTGACGAAAGAGACTGGATGCAAAGCTTTTACTTTTTGTTTAGTGATCTCTCTTACCTCTTCACTAATTATGGCTTTCTGATACAATAGCCATAATTTATTCATTCCACTGGGCCGGCATTGAGGCAATCTCTTTTCACATGCAAAAATTCAGCGATTGATTGTGTTCTGAGTATGCTGGATGAGATACCAGTAAGCCATAATCTTTCCTTTTATTACTTATTAGCAACAAGTTATTGGAATGTTTACAAACTGAAGTAACAGGTCCCTTTGGCATTATGTGTTTTTGTTGTTGTTGTCTAGTCACTAAGTTGTGTCCAGCTCTTTGCTACCCTATGGACTGTAGCCCACCAGGCTCCACTGTCCATGGAATTCCCCAGGCCAAAATACTGGGGTCGGTTGCAATTTCCTTCTTCAGGGGATCTTCATGACTCAGGGATTGAACCCATGTCTCCTGCATCGGTAGGCAGATCCTTTACCACTGAGCCACCAGCAAAACCCAGCATTATATGAACACCATCTAATCAATGGTGTGGAAGAAAGAAGAAATTAAGCACCAGTTGTTTGAATCTCCTATGTGTCGGGCATGGTGCAAAGCACTGTGAAACCACTGTCTTCTCCAATCTTCACCATAATCCTGGGAATCAGCTATCATTTCCCATTTTTATAGAGGAGAAAATGAAGACAACAAGGGACTTCTTCAAAGGTTCATGGGTAAGGTTCGAACTCATTCATTTGATCCCAAACATCATGACCTTTGCCAAAATTGTAACTGAGCCATCAGTGAAAGTGGATGAAGGATACAGATTTGGTTATCATGGACTTGAATATCTGGCATGATTTGGGGCAATCTGTAATTTGAATGAAAGTATGTTTCATTTAGAACAGTATATGATTATATAGTTTCTTGGAGTTATACATATTGACCTTAATATTTCATTGGCCCTGTCTTCTTTACCCCAAGGTACAAATTTCCTAGTGTGTCACCACGGGAACCCTGTCATTGTCAGGATGCTGTCGGTGGCCTCTTGGAAGGCAAAGGGAGAGAATGTGCAAAAACTAGAGAGTGGTCCTTCAGTAGGCAAACTGTCCCTGCATCTGAAAATCTTTGAGAGTCAACTGATGCTAACATGAGTCTCTGAAACACAAGGTCATTGTCTGGGAGAAATTATGCAGGTATCTGAAGAGTTAAAAGCAAAGTGGCGAGATTGAAATTCCAGCCTCTTTCATAATTTCTGTATTTCTTTATTGGACGGTTAAGAAAGGGACAATTTACTCCTGTATCAGTGTCTAGGGAAGGGATTAGTTTGCAAAGTCGGTGGAATTTTCCAGTCATCTTTCTCCCTTGCAGGGAGAGAGTCTTGCTCAGCTTAAGATGCTCTGCATGATGAAAACTCATTCCACTGGATGGGCAGGTAATGCAACCTCTTTTCACAACAACAGCCTTCTTTCTTTGGGGCATTTTGTGCCAGCCACTCAGGTGCAGGAAGTATGCAGAAGCAGGTAGGTAAGATTTCAAGCTTCAGCCACTGCTTGGCAGTGATCCCTCCAGGTAGATATTTAATGAAGCTGAGAAAGCCAGTGTACCATCCATCAGGTAGCATGTTCTGATATAAACCATTTACTCCCTGGGCCAGAATGTATCAAAAGTATAAAATGAGTTTTAGTATGAAGTGGTATGACATACAACAGAGGGTGAGCCAAGCGCTGACTCAGCATCTTCTGATTACAAGAAAGCTTTTTTATTTCCCCCCAAAAGTCACTCAAAGAGAACAAGTGGCTCTCATTACAGAAATCAAATGCTGTAATTGAATCACAGTCCCCAACTGAACCTGCTGTTGAAATGTCGCACACCCAGCCCACTTACCAGTTGGGGCGGGTATGTGCCCTGCAGACACTGTCACTTTGAAAGAGGTCTTGCAAGGGCTTGGCTTGAGGGATCTGAGTTGATGTGAGCTGTGCGTGTGTGCTTAATAATGATTGGAATTGACTCATGCAAGAAGGGAAGGGTGCATTCCAGAGAACTGTCATTTGTGAGTACAGAGTCAGCTTTCTCCAGCATCCTGCATGTGCAGAGCACGTTGGAGGTACAAATATCATGAGGGCAAGAATCTGGCCTCACAATGTGTGCAGTCAAACAGAGAAAAAAGCCTGAGCCCCATAAAGGATGCTTCACAGGAAAGGGCAGCTGGGGAAAGATGTGAGTACTTTAGACAAATGCAAACAGAGTTCAGAAAAGGATGTGATGACTTAAGGCAACTAACCAAACTGATCACATGGACCACAGCCTTGTCTAACTCAATGAAACTAATAGCCATGCAGTATAGGGCCACCTGTTGGAGAAGGAAATGGCAACCCACTCCAGTGTTCTTGCCTGGAGAATCCCATGGATGGAGAAGCCTGGTAGGCTGCAGTCCATGCAGTCACACAGAGTCAGACACGACTGAAGCGACTTAGCAGCAGCAGCATAGGGCCACCCAAAATGGACAGGTCATGGTGGAGAGTTCTGACAAAACGTGGTTCCCTAGAGAAGGGAGTGGCAAACCACCTCAGTATTCTTGCCTTCAGAACCCCATGAACATTATGAAAAGGCAAAAAGATAGGACACTGAAAGATGAACTCCCCAGGCTGGTAGGTGCCCGATATGCTACTGGAGAAGAGTAGAGATATAGCTCCAGAAAGAATGAAGAGGCTGAGCCAAAGCACAAACAACCCCCAGTAGTGGATGTGACTGGTGATGGAAGTAAAGTCCGATGCTGTAAAGAACAATATTGCATAGAAACCTTGAATGTTAGGTCCATGAATCAAGGTAAATTGGAAGTGGTCAAATAGGAGATGTTAAGAGTGAACATCAATGTTTTAGGAATCAGTGAGCTAAAATAGACTGAAATGTGCAAATTTAACTCAGATGACCATTATATCTACTACTGTGGGCAAGAATCCCTTAGAAGAAATGGAGTAGATCTCACAGTCAACAAAAGAATCTGGAATACAGTTTTTGGATGAATCATTGAAAAAGCAAGAGAATTCCAGAAAAAACATCTACTTCTGCTTTATTGATTATGCCAATGCCTTTGACTGTGTGGATCACAACAAATTGTGGAAAATTCTTCAAGAGATGGAAATACCAGACCACCTTACCTGCCTCCTTAGAAATTTGTATGCAGGTCAAGAAGCAACAGTTAGAACTGGAGATGGAACAACAGACTGGTTCCAAATTGGGAAAGGAGTACATCAAGGCTGTGTATTGTCACCCTGCTTATTTAACTTATATGCAGAGTATATCATGCCAAATGCCAGGCTGGATGAAGCACAAGCTGGAATCAAGATTGCCAGGAGAAATATCAATAACCTCAGATATGCAGATGACACCACCCTTAGGGCAGAAAGCAAAGTGGAACTAAAAAGCCTTTTGATGAAAGCGAAAGAAAAGAGTGAAAAAGTTCACTTAAAACTCAACAAAAAACTAAGTTCATGGCATCCAGTCCCATCACTTCCTGGAAAATAGATGGGGAAACAATGGAAATAGTGACAGACTTTGTTTTCTTGGGCTCCAAAATCACTGCAGATGGTGACTACAGCCATGAAATTAAAAGACCCTTGCTCCTTGGAAGAAAAGCTATGATCAAAATAGACAGTGCATTCAAAATCAGAGACATTACTTTTCTGACAAAAGATCATCTAGTCAAAGCTCTGGTTTTTCTGGTGGCCATGTACAGATGTGAGATTTGGACTATAAAGAAAGCTGAGTGCCAAAGAATTGATGCTTTTGAACTGTGGTGCTGGAGAAGACTCTTGAGAGTCCCTTGGACTGCAAGAAGATCCAAACAGTCCATCCTAAAGGAGACCAGTCCTGCATGTTCATTGGAAAGACTGATGTTGAAGCTGAAACTACAATACTTTGGCCACCTGATGCGAAGAACTGACTCATTAGAAAAGACCCTGATGCTGAGAAAGATTGAGGGCAGGAGGAAAAGGGGATGACAGAGGATGAGATGGTTGGATGGCATCACCGACTCGATGGATATGAGTTTGAGCAAGCTCTGGATGTTGGTGATGAACAGGTAAGCCTGGCATGCTGCAGTCCATGGGGTTGCAAAGAGTCGGACACGACTGAGCAACTGAATTGAACTGAAATCTTGAAATTCTGGTGGATAAGATGTGATTGTAATTTTGCTTTGTAAAATGAATGTGGTTTAATTAGGGAGACAGGAGGAGGGGATGCAGTGGACACAAACAAGAAAGGGCAGGTGTCATGTCCAGAAGGGGAAGGACACATTTTGCCCTATGAATGAGCTACTTTCAGAGAGTGGTAAGAGATAGGACTGAAGGGCCAGTCTGTGAATTGCCACAAATGATAGGCTCTGAAATTTAAGTTTTACTCTGTCTGTAAAGATTGGTGAATTTACAGATACATGTTGGATAGATTGGGGGTCATAGGAAGAGGTGTTCATCCCACAAGCCTGACAGAGTTTAGAGAGTGGTAGATGTGAAAGAGTCAATTCCTAGGCAGGTTGATAAGATGTTCTGGGTCACCAAGGAGGAGAAAGGGGTCTGGGGCTCTCAAGGAGGAGATAAGGGTCTGGAAGAGGAAAGGACAAATATTTTTTTCTACATTCCTTAGTCTTAGTCACATAAAATTTTTTTTCCCTTTAAGCCTGGAACTGATGATTATACAACAAACAACTCAATTTAAATTCCATACTAAGGACTATAGAATGCTCAAACTACGGCACAATTGCACTCATCTCACACGCTAGTAAATTAATGCTCAGAATTCTCCAAGCCAGGCTTCAGAAGTACGTGAACTGTGAACTTCCAGATGTTCAAGCTGGTTTTAGAAAAGGCAGAGGAACCAGAGATCAAATTGCCAACATCCGCTGGATCATCGAAAAAGCAAGAGGTTTCCAGAAAAACATCAATTTCTGCTTTATTGATTATGCCAAAGCCTTTGATTTTGTGGATCACAATAAACTGTGGAAAATTCTGAAAGAGATGGGAATACCAGACCACCTGACCTGCCTCTTGAGAAACCTATATGCAGGTCAGGAAGCAACAGTTAGAACTGGACATGGAACAACAGACTGGTTCCAAATAGGAAAAGGAGTATGTCAAGGCTGTATATTGTCACCCTGCTTATTTAACTTATATGCAGAGCACATCATGAGAAATGCTGGACTGGAAGAAGCACAAGCTGGAATCAAGATTGCCAGGAGAAATATCAATAACCTCAGATATGCAGATGACACCATCCTTGTGGCAGAAAGTGAAGAGGAACTAAAAAACCTCTTGATGAAAGTGAAAGTGGAGAGTGAAAAAGTTGGCTTAAAGCTCAACATTCAGAAAACTAAGAACATGGCATCTGGCCCCATCACTTCATGGGAAATAGACGAGGAGACAGTGGAAACAGTGTCAGACTTTATTTTCTGGGCTCCAAAATCACTGCAGATGGTGATTGCAGCCATGAAATTAAAAGACGCTTACTCCTTGGATGGAAAGTTATGGCCAACCTAGACAACATACTGAAAAGCAGAGATATTACTTTGCCAACAAAGGTCCATCTAGTCAAGGCTATGGTTTTTCCAGTGGTTATGTATGGATGGGAGAGTTGGACTGTGAAGAAAGCTGAACACCAAAGAATTGATGCTTTTGAACTGTGGTGTTGAAGAAGACTCTTGAGAGTCCCTTGGACTGCAAGGAGATTCATCCAGTCCATCCTAAAGGAGATCAGTCCTGGGTGTTCATTGGAAGAACTGATGCTGAAGCTCCAATACTTTGGCCACCTCATGAGAAGAGTGGACTCGTTGGAAAAGACCCTGATGCTGGAAGGGATTGGGGGCAGGAGGAGAAGGGGACGACAGAGGATGAGATGGCTGGATGGCATCACCGACTGGATGGACATGAGTTTGAGTGAACTCCGGCAGTTGGTGATGGACAGAGAGGCCTCGCGTGCTGTGCTTCATGGGTTCGCAAAGAATCGAATATGACTGAGCAACTGAACTGAACTGACTAGATGGACATTTGTTGGCAAAGTAATGTCTCTGCTTTTTAATATGCTGTCTAGGTTGGTCATAACTTTCCTTCCAAGGAGTAAGCGTCTTTTAATTTCATGGCTGCAGTCACCATCTGCAGTGATTTTGGAGCCCAGAAGAATAAAGTCTGACACTGTTTCCACTGTTTCCTCATCTATTTCCCATGAAGTGATGGGGCCAGATGCCATGATCTTCATTTTCTGAATGTTGAGCTTTAAGCCAACTTTTTCACTCTCCTCTTTCACTTTCATCAAGAGGCTGTTTATTTCCTCTTCACTTTCTGCCATAAGGATGGTGTCATCTGCATATCTGAGGTTATTGACATTTCTCCTGGCAATCTTGATTCCAGCTTGTGCTTCTTCCAGTCCAGGATTTCTCATGATGTACTCTGCATATAAGTTAAATAAGCAGGGTGACAATATACAGCCTTGATGTACTCCTTTTCCTATTTGGAACCAGTCTGTTGTTCCATGTCCAGTTCTAACTGTTGCTTCCTGACCTGCATATAGGTTTCTCAAGAGGCAGGTCAGGTGGTCTGGTATTCCCATCTCTTTCAGAATTTTCCACAGGTTATTGTGATCCACACAATCAAAGGCTTGGCATAGTCAGTAAAGCAGAAATTGATGTTTTTCTGGAAACCTCTTGCTTTTTCGATGATCCAGCGGATGTTGGCAATTTGATCTCTGGTTCCTCTGCCTTTTCTAAAACCATCTTGAACATCTGGAAGTTCACGGTTCACGTACTTCTGAAGCCTGGCTTGGAGAATTCTGAGCATTAATTTACTAGCGTGTGAAATGAGTGCAATTGTGCGGTAGTTTGAGCATTCTTTGGCATTGCTTTTCTTTGGGATTGGAATGAAAACTGACCTTTTCCAGTCCTCTGGCCACTGCTGAGTTGTCCAAATTTGCTGGCATATTGAGTGCAGCACTTTCACAGTATAGTCTTTCAGGATTTGAAATAGCTGAACTGGAATTCCATCACCTCCACTAGCTTTGTTCGTAGTGATGCTTCCTAAGGCCCACTTGACTTCACATTCCAGAATGTCTGGCTCTAGGTCAGTGATCACACCATCATCTGGGTCATGAAGATCTTTTTTGTACAGTTCTTCTGTGTTTTCTTGCCACCTCGTCTTAATATCTTCTGCTTCTGTTTGGTCCATACCATTTCTCTCCTTTATTGAGCCCATTTTTGCATGAAATATTTCCGTGGTATCTCTAATTTTCTTGAGGACATCTCTAGTCTTTCCCATTCTATTGTTTTCCCTTATTTTTTTTGCATTGATTACCAAGGAAACCTTTCTTATCTCTCCTTGCTATTCTTTGGAACTCTGTATTCAAATTGGTATATCTTTCCTTTTCTCCTTTGCTTTTCACTTCTCTTCCTTTCACAGCTATTTGAAAGGCCTCCTCACAGAGCCATTTTGCTTTTTTGCATTTCTTTTTCTTGGGGATGGTCTTGATTCTTGTCTCCTGTACAATGTCACCAACCTCCATCCATAGTTCATCAGGCACTCTGTCTATCAGATCTAGTCCCTTAAATCTGTTTGTCACTTCCAGTGTATAATCATAAGGGGTTTGATTTAGGTCATACCTGAATGGTCTAGTGGTTTTCTCCACTTTCTTCAATCTAAGTCTGAATTTGGCAATAAGGTGTTTATGATCCGAGCCACAGTCAGCTCCTGGTCTTTTTTTTTGCTGACTGTATAGAGCTTCTCCATCTTTGGATGCAAAGAATATAATCAATCTGATCTTGGTATTGACCATCTGGTGATGTCCATGTGTTGAGTCTTCTCTTGTGTTATTGGAAGAGGGTGTTTGCTATGACCAGTGCGTTCTCTTGGCAGAACTGTAGTTTTACCTGCTTCATTCTGTACTCCAAGGCCAAATTTGTCTGTCACTCCAGGTGTTTCTTGACTTCCTACTTTTGCATTCCAATCCCCTATAATGAAAAGGACATCTTTTGGGGGTGTTAGTTCTAGAAGGTCTTGTAGGTCTTCATAGAACTGTTCAACTGCAGCTTCTTCAGCGTTACTGGTCGGGGCGTACGCTTGGATTACCGTGATATTGAACGGTTTGTGTTGGAAACGAACAGAGATGATTCATGTCAATACATGGCAAAAACCACCACAATATTGTAAAGTAATTAGCCTCCAATTAAAATAATACATTAAAAAATAATAATAAAATAGAAAGAACATGGGATGCGTACAGAGTCATTGCTGTCTGCCCAGAGTGGCTTCACCTTTTTCTTGTCGTCAGAGCTTATATATGGTTTGCTTTTCTCTGCTGTCCCTGGCTCACACTCAGTTCAACTCCACTTCATCTGGGAGCTCTTTCTGCACATGCCCATCTCCCATTCCATCCCTACCTTCCTATCCCATCCCACCTTCTTCCTTTTCCAGCAGTGACCAGATAATCTGGGTTTGGATTTTGAAATAGCCTTTTATTGCCAAGATCTCTTTGATTCTCAGTACTATGACCTGAAACCAAAAAAAAAAAAAAAAAAAAAGGAGATAAAATATTAACAAGGATAAAATTGAGAAAAATATTGTTTGATGCTTAATATATTGTCTGGAGCAGTATAGGTGCTCACGAAATATTAGTGTTCTCTCCTGCTGCTCTATTAGATTTTCAGTAGTTATGAGTTAGCATACGAAAGACACTCAATGTGTATTGAGTTAACTCTCCTTCCTGTCTCTATTAGAAATTAAACCTTTTAAGGCCAGGGTCTTCTATGGGTCTAGTAATGTACGTTCCTGTGCATGGTATTGACTAATTTATCTGGTAAGCAAATGAGAAATGTCATTAGGAATGTAAGGGCACTCTCAAGTGAGAGCTGATTGCTGTTTTACAGGAGTCTGAAACGTATTCTCTCCTGAATAGGCCCTGGAGGCAGATTCTCTCCACTATCTCCAAACAGGTCCCTGCGTTTACAGTTTAATGAAATGTTGCCCTGGCCTCAGGAACACAGGAGGAAGTCATTCATCAGGGACACACACGCGGCTCCTTTGGAATCTGTCAAACACGTTCTTGAAAAATCATCTGTATGTTTTGCACAGGTGACAAAAACAGTGTGTCCTAATCTACAGAATATTAATCCCACCAAACAAGTGCCTTGTGACGGGTGATGCAGAGGTGTTTCCCCTGCAGCCTCTGGCACAGAATCACGCCTCATGCCAGTCTCTCAAGGAAAGCAGAAGATCCGCTGAATTTGCCAACTAGCTCCTTCCCCGCACCACGCGCTGCAGCCTCTAACTGCCTCGCCATAAAAAGGTAACATTCAGTTGACCTTTTTCTTATCTATAAACGCAGAATGAGCTGCGTGGATCCCGATCCACCAAGGAACCATTTCAGGAAAATTTATCTCCTTTTCCTACCATAAAAATAAATTGCTCCTTACAAAGGAAAGACAAAAATATCCACTCTCTCGTCCTAACAAGATTATTATGAAAGGAATGTTTTCTCTGAGCAATCATACCTAGGTGACGTGCCTTCGATTTTGTATCAGGTTATGTTAGGACAAGCAGATTGTCTGGTTCTCTGGGCAGAGGACATGTAGGCTGGCCCTGTTTTATTTTTGCTTATGTTGTGATTGGGTCAAATGTTCCTAATGTAGGTAAATTTTTCTTATCACTGGCCTCCAACTTTTCACCTGATATAGGGTGAAAGCAGAAGGGAAGTGTGGAAGTAGCTTTATTTTTTATTTTTAACTTATTTTTCTTATTTCTGTTTTTTTTTTTTTTTTTGTCTCACTGCATGATATGTGGGATCTTTACATAAGAGACTGTGATGCTTGGGCAAAAAAAAGTGTCCTTACACATACGTGTGGTCGTACATTCACTCTGGTGGTGCTTGATGCAATATTATGGGGAGGGAGGTAGAAGGGAGGTTAAAGACAGCTGCTGCTGGAAAGATGGATGAAACCTCTCAGTGCTCACATACTTAAAGGGACGCTTTTTAAACTGTAACTGTATGGTTATGGAGAAGTAATTGTGTGACAGGTTTACTGACAACTCCCACAAGATGCCCAAGTTCTAATTCCTGACACCTGTGAATACGTCCTGTCACATGACAACGGGAAATTAAGGTTGTGACTGGATTAAAGTTGCTAACCAGATGACTTCAAATAAGGAGACGGATTACCAGGGTGGACCCACTGTATCCGGAAGGGTTCTTTAATGAGAAAAACTGGGGCAAAAAGAGTCAGAATTGTGACTGTTAGCTCTGAAAATGGAAATGGCCATACACCAAGGAATGCAGGGGGCCTCTAGAAGCTGGAAAAAGCAAAAAAGGGGATTCTCTCCTAGATCTCCAGAAAGCAACACAGGTCTACTGACACCTTGATTTTAGCGCAATGAGAGCCATGTCAGACTTCTGACTTTCTGTCTGTAAGGTAATAAATTTGTGCTGTTTGAAAAAAAAATTTTTTTGGCCATGCTGCGTGGTATCTTTAGATGAGAGTGTGATGCTTGGGGCAACAACGTGTGCTTACACACACATGTGCATATACACACTCACACGGGGTGGTGTGCCATGTAGTACTGGTTCACAAAAGTAGGAAAGAAGTTCTGCCATTGTGATAAGAAAAAAGTACCCATCCTCTAGCTTTGGCATTTCTCAGTAGTCTTCACTTTCAGTGTCATGGTGACACTTTGCTCAGCTAACAGTTGGTCAGGGTGGCTGTGTTAAATGCTCTCTTGTTCTCATTTTGAAGCCAAGAATGACAGTAGAGTCAGTATGTACTTTGTACCAGGTGGCGCTATTAGTAAAGAGCTCACCTGCCAATGCAGGAGACTTAAGAGATGTGGGATTGATCCCTGGGTTGGAAGATGCCCTGGAGGAAGGCATGGCAACCCACTCCAGGATTCTTGCCTGGAGAACCCCATGGGCACATGAGCCTGGTGTGCTCCAGCCCATGGGGCCACAAAGAGTCGGACACAACTGGAGGGACTTAGCACACAAGCATGCTTTACGGAAAACCCCATCTTCACAACAGGTTGCAGTCTCTTTTTGAAAATGAGGAAACTGAGGTTTGGACAAGTGAGAAATGGGGCTAAGTTTCTACAGTTAATGAAAAATAGAAGTGTGAGTCACCTTCTCCAGAGTTAGGGAGCCTAGAATTCCCTGGGAGACCAGCAGGATGGCGTTCTAGGCACCTAAGCGGTGTGGAGACCCAGGACTGCGTGTGTGAAGTAGGACAGTCTTATAAGACAGAAGCTTAATCATGGTTGAGATTCTAGGAGAAATAAATAATGTCTTTCTTGTGGATAGGCTGTTGTGAGCAGAACCACAGAAGTACCGTAAGTTCAGTTCCGTTCAGTCGCTCAGTGGTGTTGGACTCTTTGCGACCCCATGGACTGCAGCACACCAGGCCTCCCTGTCCATCATCAACTCCTGGAGCTTACCCAAACTCATGTCCATTGAGTCAGGAATGCCATCCAACCATCTCATCTTCTGCCATCCCCTTCTTCTTCTGCCTTCAATCTTTCCCAGCATCGGGGTCTTTTCAAATGAGTCAGCTCTTCACATCAGGTGGCCCAAGTATTGGAGTTTCAGCTTCAGCATCAGTCCTTCCAATGAATATTCAGAATTGATTTCCTTTAGGATGGACTGGTTGGATCTCTTTGCAGTCCAAAGGACTCTCAAGAGTCTTCTCCAACACCACAGTTCAAAAGCATCAATTTTTTGGTCCTCAGCTTTCTTTATAGTCCAACTCTCACATCCTACATGACTACTGGAAAAACCATAGCCTTGACTAGATGGACTTTTGTTGGCAAAGTAATGTCTCTGCTTTTTAATAAGCTGTCTATGTTGGTCATAACGTTTATTCCAGTGAGCAAGTGTCTTTTAATTTCATGGCTGTAGTCATCATCTGCAGTGATTTTGGAGCCCCCCAAAATAAAGTCTGCCACTGTTTCCTCTGTTTCCCCATCTATTTTCCATGAAGTGATGGGACTGGATGCCATGATCTTAGTTTTCTGAATGTTGAGTTTTAAGTCAACATTTTCAGTCTCCTCTTTCACTTGCATCAAGAGGCTCTTTAGTTCTTTGCTTTCTGCTGTAAGGGTGGTGTCATCTGCATATCTGAGGTTATTGATATTTCTCCTGGCAATCTTGATTCCAGCTTGTGTTTCATCCAGTCCAGCATTTCACATGAGGTAAGTTAAATAAGCAGGGTTACAATATACAGCCTTGATATACTCCTTTCCTGATTTGGAACTAGTCTGTGTGTTCAATTCTGGGTCTAACTGTTGCTTCCTGACCTGCATACAGATTTCTCAGGAGGCAGGTCAGGTGGTCTGGTATAACCATCTCTTTCAGAATTTTCCACAGTTTGTTGTGATCCACACAGTCAAAGGCTTTGGCATAATCAATAAAGCAGAAGTAGATGTTTTTCTGGAACTCTCTTGCTTTTTCGATGATCCAATGGATGTTGGCAATTTGATCTCTTGTTTTTGCCTTTTCAAAATCCAGCTTGAACATCTGGAAGTTATTGGTTCTTGTACTTTTGAAGTCAAGCTTGGAGAATTTTGAGCATTACTTTGCTAGTGTGTGAAGGTAAAATGGGAGGAAGGGCAAAATCACATTTAGAATCAACCCCATACCCACCAGAGATGCTCAGAGGGCTCAAACATACCTTTTGCGCACCAGGACCCAGAGACCCCACAGAGACTGAGACAGATCTGTGTTTGGGTGTCTCCTGAGGAGGGATGGATCAGCAGTGGACTGCTGCAGGGCAGGGGCTCTGGGTGCAGCAGACCTGGGTATGGCATAAGCCCTTTTGGAGGAGGTCGCCGTTAACCCACCACAGAGCCGCCAGAACTTACACAGGACTGGGGAAACAGATGCTGGGAGGGCACAAACCGAACCTTGTGTGCACCAGGGCCCAGGAGAAAGGAGCTAAGAAAAGACAAGGAACAAAATTAAATAAAAATGTCTTTAAAAATGAGTTCTATTATTTTGGTTTACTTTTTCTTGACATCATCTATATGCGAAAGTGTGAAAGTGTTAGTTGCTCAGTCATGTCCAACTCTTTGCCACCCTCATGGACTGTAGCCCACCAGGCTCCTCTGTCCATGGGGATTCTCCAGGCAAGAATACTGGAGTGGGTAGCCATTTCCTTTTCCAAGGGATCTTGCCAACCCAGGAATCGAACCTGCAGCTCCTGAATTGGTAGGTGGGTTTTTTACCACTGAGCTACCTAGGAAACCCAAAGGTGAGTCACATCCCTGGGTGGGCTCAAACCACCAGCCTTTCAGTTAACAGCTGAATGTGTTCACTGATTGTGCCATAGAGACAGATATATACATATATATATATATACACACACACACACATACATGAAAAGTGCCTCTAAGCAAAAAGAAGAAGATAAAAACTACTCATAATCTTACCATGTGTAGATTAATAATCCATATTTTAAGGTATATCTTTATAATTTTGAATTAAATAGCTGGTTTCTGACTACATGAAATGTAATTTTTTAGTATATTCAAATTTTTAAAATTAATTTTGGTAAAGCATTACTTACTAAAATATTGTTGCCATAATTTGTTAAGGATATCCTCTCATGGTTTTTAAAGATTATTTTTTATACCTGCAATTATGTCCTCCTTTCCATAATACTGTCTATATGTTGTGTGTGTGCGTGTGTGTGTATACCTCTTAGGTTTTGTTATTCTTAATAAGACTTTAATCCAAGGAACGCTGGTTTGCTATTTAGAGACCACATATGAAGAGCTAGGGTACTCGTTGCTACTGAATAGGTCATGGTTTTCTACTGTTTTTCAGTGAAAGAGCTATGAAATGCTTTTTTAAAATAAAATACTTCATGAGTTCATACTGATACTGCCAATTCATATTCAGAACCACAAACAATTTTCTTAACCTCATCAATATGCCAGTGTGTACCCATACCAAAAATCCCAGTTTTCAAAAAACTGACATGGTTTCTCATCTGTTTTATTCAAAGAGGCACAGGCGACAGCCTCAAAATTATAATATAAACATTACCACCATTAATATTTTCTGTACACTTGTTAAGAATTCAATTCATAGGGATGAATAGTCAAATAATTAAATTTTGGTGGGTGATTATGTCACCAAATTGATACACTTTTTCGCTGTCAGTTTTTATAATTATACAAAATATTAAGTGATTTCAAAGTTGAATCACCAAAGGAAAGTATATTCAGAGAAGTCCAGTCCCTCTCTGTTCTGTTCATCCATTTCTTTACCTTCCCCAAGGTGGTAATTTTATAATTTTAAAAATCTTTTCATTATTTTATATTTAATATGTTCTATGATAATAAAAGAAAATATGTATATGTTGTTTAAGTATATTGGAAGCATATTTCCATTGGCTATCTCTTTTACACATGGTAATGTGTCTTCACTTTGTCTTTCCATTCAACAAGATATCCCAGAGATTATCTCCCACAAGGACAGAGAAGAGTCCTCATTCCTTTTTATGATCCTTGTTACTCCACTTGTGATCATATGGTTTATTGCTGCTAGTGATGAACACTTGAGAAGTTGCCAGTGTTTTGCTATTGCAAATAGGCTGCAATGAATATGCATTTCATATTTTTGGCTATGTATTTTGCAATATATTCCAAAATGAGATGGTTAAGTCAAAGTAAATAAAAACTAAATGAAGTTTCCACCACTTCCTCCTCAGGTTTGATAATTTTCTATAACAACTCACAAAACTCAGGTAAATATTTACTTACATTTACCAGTTTATTATAAAGAATATTAAAGAATATTACAAAACATATAGATGAAAAGCCAGCAGTACAGTAACTCTAGGGTGTGAGGGCTTCAGTAGGTGCAACTCGCAGGCTCCAGAGGATAGGCTTAATGGTTGTGGTGCACGGGTTTAGTTGCTTCACAGCACGTGGGATCTTCCTGGATCAGGGATGGAACCCATGTCTCCTGCATTGGCAGGTGGAATCTTTACCAGTAAGCCACCAGCTGCTGCTGCTGCTGCTGCGTCGCTTCAGTCGTGTCCGACTCTGTGCGACCCCATAGACGTCAGCCCACCAGGTTCCCCCGTCCCTGGGATTCTCCAGGCAAGAACACTGGAGTGGGTTGCCATTTCCTTCTCCAATGCATGAAAGTGAAAAGTGAAAGTGAAGTCGCTCAGTCGTGTCCGACTCTTAGCGACCCCATGGACTGCAGCCTACCAGGCTTCTCCGTCCATAGGATTTTCCAGGCAAGAGTACTGGAGTGGGGTGCCATTGCCTTCTCCAAGCCACCAGGGAAATCCCCAAATGTTTCTTTCTTATTGTGTCATGTTGACCTAGCTAAAGTTCTCAAACACTAGTAGGATTTAGATGATATGTTTTTCTGATTTATTTACAGCAAATATATTTGAGATATAAATCAAGTTGTTGCTGTTGTTTAGTTGCTAAGTCGTCTGACTCATTGCAATCCCATGGACCATGGCCTTTCAGACCTAAGTATTAAAAAGTTTAGGCCTGTTTCAAGGTCTTATTTAAATATTAAATATGTATTTAAATATCTTGACTTATTTTTTAACACACTGATCTTTGAATAGGCATTGAACGAGAGAGAGCAAGTCACAACGCCCATTCACTAGGAGGAAGCAGCATAGTTTGCAGTCTAGAAACACTGGCTTTGGGATCAGACAGGCCTGGGTTTAAGCCCTGATCCTTCTGGTAGTCATCTACATGATCTATTTGTACCATGCAGATGAAATAATGCATACGAAAATACTTAATATTGCTTTTACCCCAGAATAATCAAATAGAAATAGTATCTACTAAAAAGGGTGCTTTTCAAGATGATTTCTTCTTTTAGTTTCCTCAGGGTCTAAAGGTAGTTGTGGGGACTTGGTCCAGTGGCTGTGAGTCTGCCTTGCAATGCAGGGAACATGAATTCATCTCTGTTTGGGAAACTAAGATCTGCAGGGCAACGAAGCCCGCATGCTGCGACTAAGACCTGATGCAGCCAAATAAATAAATTTTAAAAAGTAAAGGCAGTTTTGGTGCACCCACCTGCAGGATACTTGAAGTCAGGCAGACACATGTTAGAGGAGCTCTCTTGTTGCTTAATATTTGCCCTGATTGAGCTTTGGGCACGGTAGACTCACCTGGGAGATGTATAGTTTGGACCAGCAGTCTTGGAAATTTGGCCTTCCTCCAAGCTGGCTGTTGTTTTTCCAAGTGCCAGATTTCACCCTGTCACACTTCAAAGATTTAACTCAATGCCACTTCTGACCACCCAAGCCTAGGTTTATGCTCCTCTTGTCTGCTTTCATTCATCTATGCACATGGTAGTATAATGTCCTGGTTCTAACCGGTCTCCCCTCTCCTAGGAACGAGGTTGGTTCTGGATCATTCACTACTGTTTCCCCAGTGTGAAGAGGCTGACACTTAACAAAAGGTACAAACAAAAAGGCAAAAACCTTCCTGACTGAATAAACAATATGTAGCTTCCTTTTCTCTATTTGAACAACATAATGGCATGCTGTGATTCATGGGGTCGCAAAGAGTCGGACACGACTGAGGAACTGAACTGAACTGAACTGAACTGAACTGAACTGAATGGTGGTTTAGTCGCTAAGTCATGTCCGACTCCTGTGACCACATGGACTGTAGCCCACCAGGCTCCTCTGTCCATGGGATTTCCCAGGCCAGAGTATTGAAGTGGATTGCTATTTCCTTCTCCAGTATTTTTGAAATAGCTCTTAAAAAAACAGTAACAATACTCAATTACAAAGTGAATTTATAAAGCATTTCACTTAATAATAAACGTATTGATCAATAATTCAATTATTTAAGTAATGCTTTAGTATATATTTTACTGTCCTCTCTCACATAGTATCTGTAATAGGCCAAACATGGGTACAACAGTACTGTTGTTTTAATTCGTCATTTTATAGGTAGGCAAGACTTTATGCTAAACCTTTTGAGAGTAGGTTTGTTGTTCTCTTGACTAACAGGTATGCAATGGACTCTAATATAAAGCAGCTGTGAAGGGAATATTAAGGCCCTCGTACTCCACACTTGGAGTTCCAAGGTGGAGGTTAACCATGCTAGTAGATTATAGCTAGAAGTTTAAAGACAGACTTCCAGGATCCTTCTGGATCATCTCGTAAGTGACAGCATGATGTTTGGCCCTGGAAATACAAAGATAATTAAGACATGGTCTGTACTCGCAGAGAACACTCTCCAGAAAGTAATGAAAATATGCTAACAAATGCGTGCTGTGTCATAGGTGAGATACCAAACTGAATTGGAAGTCAACTCACCGAGAGCAGGCAGGGAAGTCCTGGTAGTGAGAGCGGTTAGATCGCCAGGGGGCCCCCATCCCATAGGATATGGGGAGCGGCCAACTCTAACACTGTGGCCCCTCCTGAGAATACCCAGAATTTCAGCAGGTTCGCAGAGTGGAATGGCCTGAAAAATTGCAAGGAGTGCACCTGTAGAGGGAGATAGGACGGTGGCATGGTGTGGAAACACAGAAAGGGTGAGCATGCTCAGATCTGGGGGGAAGGTCATCATTTCAGTTGGGACTTTTCAAGGGTCAAATGCCTTGGAACCATGAGATGTGCCCTTGGGAATCCAAGTCTGGGATTCCTGAGAGTGGGGGACTTCACCACAGTGCTCCAGCAGAGAGAATGAGGGCTTTCCAGAGCAACGGCTCTAGGACAGGCAAGGGAGTGTCTGAGGAGCCATGGGTGTGGGTGATGGAGGTACCCGATCCACCAGGTGATGAGGGTCAAGTCTGGCAAAGGCCATGGGCTCTGTCTTGAAGCATCTTGGGTATCAGGCTTAAGAGCCTAACTTGATCAGTTCAGTCGCTCAGTCATGTCCACCTCTTCACAACCCTATGGCTTCCCTGTCCATCACCAACACCCAGAGCTTACTCAAACTCATGTCCATACAGTCGGTGATGCCATTCAACCATCTCATCCTCTGTCATCCCCTTCTCCTCCTGCCGTCAATCTTTCCCAGCATCAAGGTCTTTTCTAATGAGTCAGTTCTTCACATCAGGTGGCCAAAGTATTGGAGTTTCAGCTTCAACACCAGTCCTTCCAGTGAATATTCAGGACTGATTTCCTTTAGGATTGACTGGTTTGATCTCCTTGCAGTCCAAGGGACTATCAAGAGTCTTCTGAATTGACAGGTAAAAGCTTATCTTGACAATCTTCATAACCCTAGGGTTATCAAGGAACTTAAAAACTTAGCTCATCTTGTAGAATGTGTAAAAGTGAACAATATATGTAGTATTTTCCAGGTCAATGTCAAGTAGTGATAGAGGACTGAGTGTATAGGGAGAGGTGTGTGTGTGTGTGTGTGTGTGTGTCTGTGGTGGGTGGTTGTTCCAGAGACTCCCTAAACCCTATAGATTGGAAGCAGGGGTAAACAGTAGCTTCCAATGCAAGAAGCAATATTTACTGATCCCTCCCCTAGAGCAAGGAGTTCTGCCAAAACTAAAAGGAAATAAAGTATTCCTTACTAAGAAAAAACCATAGAGTAAAAAGAAAAGAAAAAGATTTAAAAAAATAATACAAGTAAAAATGTTTTTGCAAAACTCCCATCAAGTAGGAGCATGATTCTCTAATTTTTCCACCATAGAAATGCCCTCTGTGTCACTGGACTTCCCTGATAGCTCAGTGGTAAAGAATCCTCCTACAATGCAGGAGACGTGGGTTCAATTCCTGGGTCAGGAAAATCCCATGGAGAAGGAAATGGCAACCCACTCCAGTATTCTTGCCTGGGAAATCACATGGACAGAAGATCCTGGCGGGCTACAGTTCATGGGTTTGCAAAGAGTTGGACATGACTGAGCACACACAAACGAGACTGTCATTAAAGCTGCAGCATATTGGTTCCTTTGATTAGTTTATATTTATTTTTTCTGTTAATTCATCAGTGTGAGGCATCTATAAGTCAAATATGACTACTTGAGTCTAGCCTTTCAGTGTGTCTCCGGGGTTCTTCTCACATTTCAATCTGAGATCTAATTTGCCTTTTTAGTGGACCACTTAGGGGACTAGGAACAAAATCAGAGTGCCAGTGGGTAATCGAGGTCTCCACACGCTGTTCATCGTCCCGTGCTTCTGGGCGAGCCCATTGAATGAACCTATTCCCTGAGCTGGGCCACATTCATGCCCAGCGTAGAATCTGAATGACTTGTATACCACATGGGTGACTTATTGACCACAGTTGTCACCTGTTTTCTTTTTTTTTTTTAATTAAAGTCATAATTTATAAAATGTGTGGACATAGGATGGCAGAGAAAGAAAAACCACCCAGAACCCCAGCATTCCGTGGTGTATTGCATAGTGCCCCAAGGAAATTAGCTGCCCTTTCTAAAACGGTGGGACACCCCATTAAGCAAACCTCCAGAATGTGCAATCTCCGCTCAAAGCCCCCAGCCGTGCACTCAACATCTGGTTCATGTTAAAGTGGCTTGTGCGTGTTAGCCTGGGATGAGTGAACAGGGATCATGCCTTACTGAAATATTAGAGCGCCAGGGTGCCTCTAGGTTGACCAGTTATCAACAGGTCTTTAGTACAAGAGGGGCAACCAGGAAATTGAGTTAATATTTATTACTCCATCCCATAACTCGCATGACCTTTAGCCCAAATATGGACTCCAACTACATAGCTAAATGCCTAGAGAATCGAAATTCAGCATTGACTTGGTATTACTCTGACTATGATTTGTGTATTTATATGTAGAAAATACATATGGCCTAATATATGTCAGAGCTAAAACTCAAGTGGCAATTGGTCTACACAGTAGGAAAGGATAACTTGCAAATTCACAGATGTGATTTTGATTAAAAGTTCTATTCCACAAGATAATTGTTTTCCTAAATGATAGGATGACTTAATGTACTTAGTAGCAGTTAAAATTTTTATTGGTAAATACGTTGAGATTTCTGTAAGTAGCTTGAAAATATTAAATCTTAGGTATTAACCAAGAGTTTGAATGCTAATACTATCAACTGATGTAAGAGAATTTACTTATAATAAATTTTGACAATAGACATAAGTAAGACCAAACATAAATGTTTTAAAGTTTTTTATAATGCAGTCAAATACTAGCACTGAAAAGTTTATGCCACAATAATTTATTGAAACAGATTCCTTGTAACTGGAAAAATAAATTACATTTCTAATACCTATGATGCAAACATAGAGAAACATAATATTCTGTAAATTCTGTAGACTGTTACAAACTTTAACTTTATGCAGGACAATTTGACAATATGCTTCAAATACCCTGTGAATACTGTCTCATCAATTCTATTTATTGAAATTTAACTTAAAATAATGAAGAGTGGAAAAAACTTTCAGATACAATAAAATTAATAATAGCCTAATCTATTACAGCAAAAATTTAAACACAATGCTTAAATGTACACCAATCTGAATTTGCTAAATAAAAATATATATTCCATATATATTCTCTATATAGCAGGATATAGATCTACTATATGCATATCAGTGTATATTTATTAAATATATCTCCATACATTATATATATATATATATATATATATATATATCAGTGATTCTTTCCAGTTGTGGTTTATAGTTTTTTAAAAAATTATATTGTCTAATTTAATGATGTACTTGCAAGACATTTTTAAGTAAAAAAATAAAAGTTTTCTATAATGAAAAACAGTCTAATCCAAAATTATTCTAGGTAGCTATTTTACACTGTGGATAATTGGTGAGATTCCACTTAAATTCAATAAATACTTGAGATTGCAATTGCATAAATTAGCTTAAGGGAGTCAAACTTCAGAAGGCATGGTTCAGAAAACTTAAAAGTGCTACCTGAAATTGAAAGGGAAAATCCTCAAATATCCTTGTTTCCAACACATATATATATTTTTTCTTTCTTTTCTTTCACTGTCAAATGGTCTTCTTTTTTCCTTTTTAAAAATTTTTAATTAGAGAATAATCATTTTACAATATTGTGATGGCTTCTGCCATATATCAACATGAATCGGCCACAGGTATACATGTGTCCCCCTCCAACACATATTTATCTGTTCAAGGCAAAAAGAAAAAAGTTTCCTTACACAATTATCATTTTAACAAGTGTCAAGAGGTATCATGAGACATCAGCTGTGCAAGCTTCAGGAATAAAAACGCTTTTGTAAAGGACTTCAGATTTATAGGAAAGAGTACAGGTTTTATTATTTGTGGTCCAGACCAAGGCAGGGTGACCCTGCTATATTTGGCTTATCTTGGGTGAAATGCCTTATTTTTTGCCTACCTGTGGTTTTTAAAAATTTCTTAGTCATATTAAAGCAGTAGAGATATTGCTTTTTTTCTTCTTCGATTCTTTTTGGCAGTCAATTTCCTGCCATCAACAAATGGATTTAGCTGCAAAAGTTGCTTAATGATACAAAATCATTAATTTTATACTATGATTCTTGAATAGGTTTTAAAAATATAGATGTAACAAGAAGTGCTGATTAATGCTTACGTACTTTTTGTATCAGTAACTGTTGTGTTGGAGAAGACTCTTGAGGTTCCCTTGGACTGCAAGGAGATCAAACCAGTCCATCCTAAAGGAAATCAGTCCTGAATATTCACTGGAAGGACTGATGTTGAAGCTGAAACTCCAATATTTTGGCCACCTGATGCGAAGAGCCAACTCTTTAGAAAAGACCCCGATGCTGGGATAGATTGAAGGCAGGAGGAGAAGGGGAAGATAGAGAATGAGATGGTTGGATGGCATCACCGACTTGATGGACATGAGTTTGAGTAAGCTCCAGGAGTTGGTGATGGACAGGGAAGCCTGGCGTGCTACAGTCCATAGGGTCCCAAAGAGTTGGACACAACTGAGTGACTGAACTGAACTGAACATAGGGATATACATGATATTAAAAGTTAATTTCTGTCTGGAAATTTAAAAAGGCCTTGGATTTATGATATACCTTTATGAGTCAGAAGTATTTTGCTGGTCACATCAGCTTTATTGAGTTCAGAAACCAAGAACCAGCTCACAGACCTCTGTCACTTACACCAGCATACCTCTGAGTGCAGTGATGTCCTTTTGCCCTGGGCACCCGGCACGCCCCCTCCCCCCACCGTTTATTCATTTTCCTGAACTGCCAGGGAATGACATCTTTTTACCACCTCTGAGTAGCTTTTATAAACATTGGGCTCAAGTTAATGAATTTTTCCTCAAGTACTTTATAGATACAATATCTACATATGAAGCATATTCCTGGTTCCTTAATAGTGAGCATGCCCGACTTATTCAAATAAAATATAAGCCTTGCTTGTACTTACAAACAGGAGAAGGCAATGGCACCCCACTCCAGTACTCTTGCCTGGAAAATCCCATGGACGGAGGAGCCTGGTGGGCTGCAGTCCATTGGATCGCTAAGAGTCGAACATGACTGAGAGACTTCACTTTCACTTTTCACTCTCATGCATTGGAGAAGGAAATGGCAACCCACTTCAGTGTTCTTGCCTGGAGAATCCCAGGGATGGTGGAGCCTGGTGGGCTGCCATCTATGGGGTCGCACAGAGTTGGACACGACTGAAGTGACTTAGCAGCAGCAGCAGCAGTACTTACAAATAATGTGTATCCAATAATACTCTGATAGGAAATAGGATGCATTATTATCAGTTGCACTCAAGTAGACTCTATCTCATGAAATCTTCAGAAGTCACTGTAAAAGGTAGTCTCAAGATCAGAACTATTAAGAACACTTATTTTCAGTGTATTCAAGAAAATAAGATGTTGGAAAAGGCTAAAATCTTCTCTTACCAAATTAAAAAAAAATAAGTATTTAGAGGAAAAGTAGTTAAATTTCCAAGATTAGTATATTTATTTTAGTCTATTCACAGTAAAAAAGAAAAAGCAACTGATTTATTTGATGGTGGTATGTGTGTATGTGTGTGTGCACACGTGATCAGTTGTGTCCAACTCTTTGCTACCGCATGGACTCTAGCCCTCTAGGTTCCTCTGCCCATGAAAATTTCCAGCAAGAATACTGGAGCAGTTTGCCATTTCCTTCTCCAGGGGATCTTCTTGACCCAGGGATTGAACCGTGTCTCCTGCGTTGGCAGGTGGATTCTTTACCACTGCACCACCTGGGTTAATGGGAAGTAGTCAGGGGTTTATTATGTGGGGAAACAGAATCAGTCAAGGTGACCCTGTAATCCTTGGTTTATCTCGGAGTTCTCAGAGGGCAAAATGTTTTTGGTGTTTTGTTTTCTTGATTGTGACATGTGAAGACTTTAGTGTAGTGATATTGGAAACAGGGCACAGTATCATTTTTGTTTTCTATAATATAAAATGATTGCCCTCAGTCCCTTAGAACAAGAGTATTAGACGTATCTTAGATATGCTGTGCAGACTTTCAGCACACAGTCACACACAGGTTTCCCCACTTGCATTGCTGGGAACATTTTTCTCTCTGAATGCCAACTGTAATCTCCTCAAATGCACTCTATGGAGAAGCAGGAAAAGTGCCTTTCAAATCTCCTAGGATTTACGGAGAGCTAAATTGTCAGCTCTGGGTAAGTTCAAGAGTTTAGCAATAGGTTCAGTTCCTACTCCTTCTTAAGAAAGCTTGCTTTCTCTGATGTGAACCAATAAGTACAATCATGTCATTGTGAAGAGGGGCACGCTGGGTCATGAGTGGCACAGCCCTGCTCATGGCCTGTCGCTCAGGGCACAGGTCTCAGTTTGCCCCGGTCAGTTCCACAGGTGAGAACCTGCTTGAACACGCTGATGATTTTCCAGCATGGCTGTCAGCAAAGTTAAACAACTTTATATACTGAGACATACAGCATCCTTTTGACTTTTAGTTATTTTATAACATGAAGGGAAACATAAACCTATCACCTGGATATTTGCTTTGTCTGCATCATATTTCTTTCTCTAATAAAACAAAGGTTAATTTTGAAAAAGATTTCTAGATATTTAACTTGTCCTCTCCATTTTGCTTCCATGGGAAAAATTATTGAATAATTTTTCCTTTGTGTGATCCAAATAAAATGAGACCTAGAAAGAAATGTTAAAGCTTCTCTCTTGTATTATCTTAATTTCCTATTTAAGTGAATATAGAAGTTTGTATGGGGTAGGAGACTCTGGCCGATGACGGCCACTCTTGCTACTGCTTCTGGCTGCAAGAGACTCATGCTCTGTGGCCTCCCATGCCAACTCCAGTCCCCTCCTAGGCCATAAGCCTGCTTAGTCCTTCTGTGTTTTCCTTGGGTCTCAGTAACTCTGGGTGAATTTTTCTAAATTACACAGAAACAAGCAGGATTGTCTCCCCCTGTCTCAGGCCCACTGGCTCAAGAAACACCATCAGCCATTGCCATGTTCGCATTGGGCACCCTATCGAGGTAGAACTATGTCTTCTCTGGAAGTCTCTCTGTCTCCACCAGCGGCCCAGGCCCAGGGAAGCAAGACCCTTACAGGCTGTGCTTCAGATCTGAAGGGGAAGCCAGCATACTCACACTCAGTTTGCAACCATTGCTCTCATTCTCTCCCTGACTCTTGATTTTTCCCTTAAAGATCATTAAGGGTGTTTCTTAATGTGGCAAGAAGTTAATACCTCATGCAATAAGAACCCACCTGCCAATGCAGGAGACATAAGAGACGTGGGTTTGATCCTTGGGTCAGGAGGATCCCCTGGCAAAGAGCATGGCAATCTACTCCAATATTCTTGCTTGGAGAATCCCATGGACAGAGAAGCCTAGCAGGCTACTATGGCCATAGGGTCACACAGGTCAGACACAACGGAGGCAACTTAACACACACGCATGCATATATATATAACCTATTTGTTCTGGCCTTCTGGCTTGATTCCTAATATAAAATGGTCATCCTTAAAAGTGCTAAGAAAATCTGTTTTCCACTTAACAAAGCTAAGGATTTTCTGCTTATTTTCTATGTCTGGGACCAAACTACAGTCTTGACAACAGTTAAGTGGAAAAGATCCTTGACTAGTAAACAGAAGAGGAGACACGTGTACAATCATAAACCATAAATAAAGGCCTCTTGAAGAGGTTCACTGAGGTGGCTGAAGTCAGTGAGCCTGAGGATCAGCTGTAGAACTGAATGAGTAAAACTACAAGGGACCTCTCCGGCTAGGGTGAACTTTATACCTGGAACCAGGGGGCAAAATAAGTCCAGTAGATCTCAAGACACCAGACTCCTAGATCATGCCCCCAGTACAGGTTTGTAGAAAGGGCCTAGAAAGTAAGAAAGGATGTTTCATAATCTTCTAACTGCAATAATCACTAATTCTCAGGTGCTAATTTTCTATAAATAACAAAAGCCACTAGATTCTAAATGACTTTGAAAATGCTGGCCTTTGGCTGGGTGTGTGGCCACAGCATGGCCTAAAATGCCCAAGTGGTTTTGTCCTTCATGAAGAAATATCATTAGATGGGTTGGCGGTCAGGAAATCAGTTGCAAAATCCAATGAAAGGATTATTTGAGCCAGGAATTCCATACTGCCAGCACTGTTTTGTCCTTACTCCTAGGTCGTTATATGAGGAATTTTCAAGTAAGAAAACAATTAATTTAGCCCCCGAAGTTAATTGGAATCAATACTTAACGTTTCTTCTCAACTCTCCAAATTAATTACAAAATGATGTATGTTCACTTTGATGCCAGACTATAGATTTCTATCTAAAATTTCCCTCCAGGGGCCCTTTTTTGTGTAAGAAGTCAGCTCTCTGTAGTTCGTCATGTCTCTCCTTTCTCCATCCACCTTCTTAGTTTTCTCCCCTTGATATTTTGTGTCGAGGGCAATGTTAATGTTCAGGCAATGAATTAGCTGTATTTGAGATAAAGAGGATGTACCTGGAGACACACTCAAGTAAGCACCAGGAGGTTATGACAAAGGAGAGGGCAATGAGAGCCGAGGGAGACAACTCGTCTTCAAGGTGCTCTGCTTCCAAACTGAATCCCTCTCTTGCATCCTTAGCTGGGACCCTCCCTCATATCACATCAGTGAAAGGCATCATATACGGTGGACTGCAGCCAGGAGCTCTGGTCCTGACCTCTCAGTGAGCAGTCTGGATTTCAAGAAATAGAGGAACTTCCGCTTATCATCTGTGTGCCTTCCTAGATAATGCTCAAGGACTTTCAGGTGGAGATTGCAAAATGCCTTTTAGATAGTATCATTAGCAAGATAACTGGTACCCACAGGACACTCAGCACACATGCATTTTTATGATATTGTGATTTATAATAAGATTACATATATATATATATGTATATATATATATAATCTTTGGGGCTTCTCAGGTGATCCTAGTGGTAAAGAACCTGCCTGCCAGTGCAGGAGATGTAAGAGACTTGGGTTTGATTCCTGGGTTGCAAAGGTCCCTTGGAGGAGGGCATGGCGACCCATTCCAGTATTCTTGCCTGGAGAATCCCCATGGACAGAGGAGCTTGGCAGGCTATAGTTCATAGGGTTGCAAAGAGTTGGACACCCCCATCACTTCATGGGAAATAGATGGGGAAACAGTGGAAACAGTGTCAGACTTTATTTTTTGGTGCTCCAAAATCAACTGCAGATGGTGATTGCAGCCATGAAATTAAAAGACGCTTACTCTTTGGAAGGAAAGTTATGACCAACCTAGATAGCATATTCAAAAGCAGAGACATTACTTTGCCAACAAAGGTCCGTCTAGTCAAGGCTATGGTTTTTCCAGTGGTCATGTATGGATGTGAGAGTTGGACTGTGAAGAAGGCTGAGTGCCGAAGAATTGATGCTTTTGAACTGTGGTGTTGGAGAAGACTCTTGAGAGTCCCTTGGACTGCAAGAAGATCCAACCTGTCCATTCTGAAGGAGATCAGCCCTGGGATTTCTTTGGAAGGAATGATGCTAAAGCTGAAACTCCAGTACTTTGGCCACCTCATGCGAAGAGTTTGACTCATTGGAAAAGACTCTGATGCTGGGAGGGATTGGGGGCAGGAGGAGAAGGGGACAACAGAGGATGAGATGGCTGGATGGCATCACTGACTCGATGGACGTGAGTCTGAGTGAACTCCGGGAGTTGGTGATGGACAGGGAGGCCTGGATTCATGGTGCTGTGATTCATGGGGTTGCAAAGAGTCGGACACGACTGAGCGACTGAACTGAACTGAACTGAAGCGACTTAGAAGGCATACACTCACGTTTTATACATGAAGTAAGTGGGAAACTCAGAGTTCACTGACTTGCAGCAAGAACATAATGGAGGAGGTTCATCTGGCTCCAAATCCTAGGCTCCTTCTGCCTTCCTACATTCCCAGAGGTCAAGGGACTTCCCTGTGCGATGCAACAGATTCCCCTTCTTTGATTTTTTGGGGTAGTGTGTGATTGAAAGCAGAACACTGTATTGCAAGCTGTGCAAGACTCAGGCTCCACCCCTCTTTATTTTCTGAGTCAAGGACAGTCTTCCTCATCATTTATCTATAAAAGAAAGCAGCCACTCCTTTCTTCCCTTTTCTACAGGCTTTGGAATTCTCCCTTTCCTTATTCATGAAATCAAACATTTGGTCACATTTTTAAATGATGAAACCCATGTTAAACCCAGCACCTCAGTGAATACTATGCTCACGAAAGGAGAACTTGAAATTGGAGGCCAAATTGGAAGAGCTGTGGGTGACTGGCAGTGTGCCAAGTGTCTCTGGACCCCAGTTTTCTAGTTAATAGAATGGAAATAAACTAAAGATCATAAAATTGTTGTGAATTTTCATTCACAGACTCCTGTGAACAATTTTTTTGTATAAAGCTAAGAATTTTTGATACATTCTATTTGTATAACATTAGATAGTCTGGATGGAGAAGGCAATGGCACCCTACTCCAGTACTCTTGCCTGGAAAATCCCATGGACGGAGGAGCCTGGTAGTCTGCAGTCCATGGGGTAGCTAAGAGCTGGAGACGACTGAGTGACTTCACTTTCCCTTTTTACTTTCATGCATTGGAGAAGGAAATGGCAACCCACTCCAGTGTTCTTGCCTGGAGAATCCCGGGGACAGCGAAGCCTGGTGGGCTGCTATCTATGGGGTCGCACAGAGTCGGACACGACTGAAGCAGCTTAGCAGCAGCAGCAGCAGATAGTCTGGGCAATGTTGATCCATACAAAAACCAGTTAAAAGTGAAACCAGTTCAAATTGGGGGGGTGATGGTAGATGGCCCCATGGGTTTCCAGCAGACTTTCTGTACAGAGAATCATTTCATGCACTGGTTGCTAGAAAGTCAGAGTAAATCTGAAACAAATGGCACAGAATCAGGAATGCGAAGGTCACCAGCGGGAGAGAAGTTAAAGATTAGAAATGGTCATTGAGAGAGTAATGCCAAAACTGATATCTATAATTGTTGCCAGAAGGATGAACTGCATGACTCTACTATGCGAGAGTCCCTTGGAAAAGACACTTGAGATATCCAGGTGGAATAATGAAAAATGTGGCGAGGCAAACAGTTTAATTTCACTGGGATCGACCTTGCTTTGGAAAGGCACGAAGATGTTTGATACAAACAAAATATTATTATTTAAATTGCCCAGATGCTAGAAGAATAACTAGACGCCCATCCCAATGAAACAGATGTTAGAGTTGTGAAAATTATATTCTGAACACAGCCTGTTCTGCTGCTACTTTTCTTGTCAACCTGGAAATAATACAGAATTTCCAAGTCTCATTTACAGAAGGTAAAGTCAGAGAGAAGGATGGTATAGACTAGCCTGAAGTCCACAGGACTTGAATTCAGACCTAACACATGTATTTCGCAGGCTCCTCGTGATCTAAGATATGGGATTCAAGTGTTTTTATAGCTGAAAAAATGAGGATACAGATGACAAGTTTCAGTGCTGACTAAACAGGATAAAATAGCAACAGAAAACATTTATGAAATATTTACTGCTGCCAGGCATTGCTTTAGGCACTTTATAGGTATTCTTTTGATCCTCATGACAACCCTTGAAACTCTAAAGTTACAGGTTAGAACAAAGAAACACAGATAGGTTAGCATCATTTCCTGAGGTCACACAGCTAGGCAGCACCGAGGCAGCAGAATAAAATCCACATGGCCTTCAGCAAATTCTCTGATCCTGTCCCAAGTTCGTTCTCTAGAAGGGTGGACAGGATGCTGAACAGCATGCAGTAAGCATTCGATGCTGGTCGTCCCAAAAGACTCAGTTTAAATGACCATGTGAGGGGCTGAGGTGTGCCTGACACTCAGTTCAGTTCTGTTCAGTTGCTCAGTTGTGTCCCGACTCTTTGTGACCCCATGGATTGCAGCACGCCATGCCTCCCTGTCCATACCAGCTCCTGCAGTTCGCTCAAACTCAAGTCCATCAAGTCAGTGATGCCATCCAGCCATCTCATCCTCTGTTGTCCCCTTCTCCTCCCGCCTTCAATCTTTCCCAGCATCAGGATCTTTTCCAATGAGTCAGTTCTTGACACTCAGGATGCTCAGAATACGAAAGTCGGAGAAAGCCATTGACGTAGCTTTTTTTTCTATTACGATAAAAATAATGAATAAGCTTAAAAACTTCAGAAGTCCCTTCTTAATATTGGAAGAGATCTTCCACAGGTGAGTGAGAAAGAGGAAACGACAAATCTTCCACGTTAAAGAAAAATCAGTTCCTTTTAATTCAGTTTGCTATTTAAAGCAAAAAAAAAAAAAAAAGTGGTCTATAAAGTCCATGCAGCCAAAGAGCAGAGGCGCTCAGACAGCAGCACAACTCGGGGAGCCGGGGAGAAGGCGAGGAGGCCAGGCAAAGGCTGCGAGCGAGGCTGGGGTGCCCGGAGTCAGATCCGGAGTCAGATCCGGCCGCATGGACTATGGTTCTGTCTCCAAGAAACAAAGCCCCGCAGACATGGGAATCCGCTAGTGGCTGAACATCTGGAAAACGAAACCCCAGGATGAATTATGCGCGGATTATCTTGCACTTGCACAGGAATTTCTGTTTATTCACAGTCGAGAAGCATAAAGAAGAAAGCCTGTTTCACACCTGGCATTTAATTTAGAAAGGATTGCTCCTCCAGCAGGAGGAAGCGCCATCTGAACTGCGTTGTGTCCTGGCCCCGCGTCAGGGCTCCGGCCGCCAAGCACAGCACCCTTTTTCGCAATGCACTCGGTAAGAAGCGTGTGCGCCTGTGGAAGAAACGTGTGTGCACGAGGCCACCCGTGTGCGTGCAAGCGCCAGACACAGCCCTAGTGGGAAGGAGCCATAGTACATCGGCCCGGCCGCTAAGCTTCCCCCTTTTCCCCAGATAGCCCCGAGCGACACAGCCCAGGGACCTCCCCAAGCACGCTTTATTTTTATTTGGAATTCATCTTGCTGTTTGTGTCTGCTAAGTGTGGAAAGTTCATGGGGAAACCAATTAATTTTCTTAGCCCCAAAGCAGCGGTTGATTGGCCATGCAAGCGTCTCATTGAGCACTGCTTTGAGTTTTTTAAACAAAGTTCTTTCTGCCAAAGAACCCATTTTTCTGCCAGTTGAGTCCCATCTCTTCTTATAATAAGTAAAGTGGAAATGCCCCTTTGATGTTTTCTCTCATGTCTTACAGGATATATCCAGAACAAAATGGAATAAAACCCCTTTTTTGGTGGTTAACGAGACAGGCACTAGCTAAGTTCGAAGCTGTCCCTGTGTGCTAAGTCGCTTCAGTCCTGTTCGACTCTTTGTGACCCCGTGGACTGTAGCCCCCCAGGCTCCTCTGTCCATGGGATTCTCCAGGCAAGAATACTGGAGTGGGTTGCCGCACCCTTCCACAGCAGATCTTCCCCACCCAGGGATGGAACCTGCATCTCTTATATTCCCTGTATTGGCAGAAGTGTTCTTTACCGCTAGCACTGCCTGGGAAGCTGCAAGTTCATGGTCGCCTTTTTATTTTATAAGACCCTCTCTAGGAGTCCAACAGTGGGTAATACATCTAACAGATAGTTACTCAAGTCTACAATATTTTTACATACCCATTCACTTTCTTGTTCAGTACTCACTACCTTGTACTTTTAGCAGAGTCAAGTGATGTAACAGTGGATAAAAGAATTTGCTGCATGGACTTAATGAGTGAGGTATCATATAATTTTTATCAGCCAGGAACTCCATTTTTTAAAAAAAATCACCTTTCCAGGTACAGAGACAGAGACTGGGGAAGACATGAGAAAGGGAAGAATGCTTTCAAAATTCTTGCATCTGTAGTGCTAGCTGGTGAGGAGCAACAGAAATACCTCTTGTTCAGTAACATTTACTCTTAGAGCTGAGACATTGGCAAGGTATGGGGTGGTGGAGGGGGGCATAGAGAAATGTGCCCAGCACACTCATCAGGGAGGCCAATGGGCTTGTAAAGAACAAGGTCAATTACCCAGTAAGTTCCCCTCTCATGAACCTTCAAGTTGCAAACTTTCAAAGATAGGAATGTGCACCTTGCTGCAACAAGAAACCAGAACCTGTGCCATCCACATGAGTCATAAGTGACCTTGCAGCTTGCCCTCCATCTCCTGTTGCTGATGACCCTTCAGCCCTATCATCTCCCACCTCCTCTCCCTCCTCCATCAGTAACTCCTCTGGTCTGTTCCCTCGATGCCAGCCACTGTATGCCAGCTGTTGTACTGCACTGCTGTATTTCTCAAGGTACTGTACTGTAAGATCAAAGATGCTTTCTCTGTCTTTTGTGTTTTTTTTAAATGTATTATTTGTGTGAAAAGTATTATAAACCTACTACAGCACAGTATTATATAGTTAACTGTGTTAGTTGGGTACCTAGACTAACTTTTTTAGTCTTATGAACATGCTCTCAGAATGGAACTCGTTCACATGTAGGTAACTTATTGTATCTAGTTCCAGGTTATTTGCTTTCCTGCAAGGTGAACTTCAAATCTTCAATATAAATCCCTATGTTTATAAATGCTGTGAGTCTGTTGCTTTTGGAGGTAAAAGAAGAGGGTGGAATTCCTCGTGTATCTTTGTAGGCAGGCATAGTGTCAAAGACTAAGGTCCTGAGGGAGTTATAACCAGAGTACATCATTGGACTTCCTACAGAATATAGGATAGCAAGTATGAGACCACTTTGTTTTATTCTGTTTGGAGACAATGATTTATTTTTTTTTCAATGGTGAGCACACTACTGGAGCTCAACTCAAGAGGCAGTTGTTAAATACACAGGAAATTTTCAAGGCGGTTGGTTGTTAAAGTGTAGAGAGCTTGAAATTGGTCATGGTGAGAGGATTTGCCTCTTGGATAGCAGCAAACACTGCAAATCGAGGCTTTTGATTTCAGAGAGATTGCTTGCCAGAACACTGCTGGTTTACACTCTAGTGAAATCAAATTAATTGTGGTTCCAGATCATACAGCCTCATTCCCGGAGGTCTCCCATTTGTGCGCATGATGCCTGTTCTGCCTGAAACATTTTCCTTTGCTCTGTGTTCCTGAAAAACACTTATTTCAGTGCAAGATGCAAGACTCTCTTGATGAGACATTAACAGCCGCCCCAGTGTTTTCAAGACATATTTTAACTATTTTGTTGTCGTTCAGTAGCTAAGTCACGTCCGACTCTTTGTGACCCCATGGACTGCAGCATGCCAGTCTCCTCTGTCCTTCATTAACTCCTGGAGTTTGCTCAAACTCCTGTCCATTGAGTCGACAGTGCTATCTAATCATCTCAACCTCTGCCACTCCCTTCCCCTTTCGCCTTCACTCTTTCCCAGCATCTGGTCTTTTCCAATGAGTCAGCTCTTTCCATCAGGTGGCCACACTATTGGAGCTTCAGCTTCAGCATCTGTATGCAGAGAGTCCATTTCTTTTTTGGTGCCTATTTTTCTTTCCAAAAAGTGAACGTGTTAGTCACTCAGTCGTGTCCGCCTCCTTTTGATCTCATGGGCTGTAGCCCACCAGGCTCCTCTGTCCACAGAATTCTGTAGGCAAGAATACTGGAGTGGGTCGTCCTTCCATTCTCTGGGGGATCTTCCCAAACCAGGGCTCAAACCTGGTTCTTCTGCATTACAGGCAGATTCTTTACCATCTGAGCCAATTGCAACTAGTTTGAAGTCAGTATCTGAGTCTCCTTTTAGTCCACTCATCTTCAATATCTTTCATAGTGTCTGGCATGTAGCAGACTCTTAAAATATGTACGTTGAGTGAATCAGTGAATAAATAAGCATATGCTGTCTCCGTGCCTGGCAGGAGGGGGAAAGATGTGACTGACAGACAAGTTGTGATGAGCTTACAGTCTAGTGTGTCCAAAGAAGGAAAAGCAGTAACAAAATAAAGCAAACAACCACAGGCCCAATCATTATCCAAAAAAATCTCATCCACTAGGAATTCCCCATCCACGAATCTAATTTATTCTGAGCATCAAGGAATGAAAATGAATGTCTGAGCCTCCTCAAGGAAGGTATGGGGGAGTCCGAGTCTGTGCACTTTACTCCAGGAGAAGCCCAGGGAACCGCCTCCCAGATCCATTATTCTTCAAATGTTTCTGACAACTTCTGTTTTTAAATCCACAGCAGTATAAAAAGAAGATTAGAGAGAGGTGCCTGTCAGAGGTAAGCATATTGATAGCAGAGAAAATGGTAGTGTCACCTTGACAGGAAGGGATATGTAAAAATTATGAAAAGAAAAACAAAAAACCAGACTTGAAAACTCTTACTCCACAGAAGCTTCTTAAAATTATTAAATATTCTTGAACAAATGGTCCCAGAATGTTGAGTTCCAGGGACACCCAGTAGAGAAGAGAATTTTGGTCAGATTATCTGCATCCACATTCTTATTTTGTTCCCCATTTCCTGTGTGACCTTAGGCAAGCTACTAAACCTCTCTAAGTCTTAGTTTCACTACCTAAAACAAGCAGAGATTGCAAATACTGTCATACAGGGTTTTATGAGCCATAAGATGAAAACCATAAAGCAAAATGAAAACATATTTTTGACACCAGAGTCATTATATATATTTCACTACCATAGAATGTGGTTCAAAGAATTAGACTTGTAAGGGTGATTGGTCACCTACTTGATTGAACTTCCGACTTTATAGATGAATAAATAGAGGCCCAAAGTCAGATCTTCCTGACAGAATGGGGACGTGTCTGCATAGATTCCTTGTTTCATCACATGTTCTTTGTCTGAGTGAGGTCGAGTATAATGGATTTACAAAAGGAACTCATCACCAATGTTCAAACCAAAAACAGAGAAAGTGATTTCAAGGAAGGTTTTATTTTGGCAGAATCCTTAAATGTCATCTGGTTGTGATGTAGTATAGTGGATCAGATAGGTGCTCCAACTCACAACTTTCTTGACTTTGGAAGCAAGGATCATGAATAAAGCATCAGTTTTATTGTCTGCGTTGGTTCCTGGTGGTCCAATGGCTAAGACCCAGCACTCCCAGTGGAGGGGGCCTGGGTTCTATGCCTGGCTGGGGAACTAGATCCCACAGGTCACAGCTAACACCCAGCACAGCCAAATAAATACATAAAAATAAATACTGGGGCTTCCCAGGTGATCAGGGGTAAAGAATTAGCTTGCAATGCAGGAGACATAGGAGGTAAGAGTCGATCCTTGGGTTGGGAAGATCCCAAGGAGAAGGAAATGGTAACCCACTCCAGTATTCTTGCCTTGGAAATCCCATGGACAGAGGGCCTGGGGGAATGCAGTCCATGTGTGGTCACAAAGAGTCAGACACGTCTGAGCAGTTAGGCACACACACACCCTCCAAGGCCAGAGACTGGGATTGGCTCTTTTGCATGTTCCACCTAATATTCTTTCATCATCCTTATGAACAAGTGATTATAATCGCTTTTTTACAATGAGAAAGTGAGACTTAGAGATTTATTACAAGACTTGCCCGAAGGCACTCAGTCAATGAGTTAAAAGGACAGCCCAGGACTGCTAGATCAGGACCAAACTCAACTGGATTTGATTTTAGAAGATAAATTGCTAAACACTTTGGATGTGCTAGGTCCTGGCCTGTGCTAGTGTGGTACTAGTTGTATTTCATATTGTTTTATCAAGTATCCCCCAAAGCAGCAACTTTTGTGAGAAAGAACAGACTTGAGGTGAGATAAAAACCACTGATGGTCTTTTTCAGCTGCTAATCTTGTGGGAAGATGATCCCAAAAGCTGTCCCTTGCTACAGAATGGACCTGCTCAACCCTAAATAATGGTTCTCTATTTTCTTAGGCAAATAGAAATCCCCAAGTATGAATTTTTAGAGCATAAATGAAGAAGGTGACTTTGGAATGTATTGTCAGAATATAAAACTATTCATCATAATATATAGTTTGATGCGAGATTGTTTCACTGTAAGGGACATTTTCTTCACAAATTCCCTGCATCCTGTCTTACCAGAGTGATTTCTTACTATATTTCTCAGTGCATTGTGTTACATAATACTTCCTGTTGGTCTCTGCTTTGTTGCTGTGGTTGTTTTTAGTCTCTAAGTCATGTCCAACTCTTCCCAACTCCATAGACCTTAGCCTGCCAGGCTCCTCTGTCCATGGGATTCTCCAGGCAAGAATACTGGAGTGGGCCATTTTCTTCTCCAGGGGATCTTCCAGATGCAGGGATTGAGCCTGGGTCTCCTACATTGCAGGCAGATTCTTTACCCTCTGAGCCTCCAGGGAAGTCCCTTGAATGGTGAAAAGGGAAAAATAGATCTGTTGGTTAGCCTGTTAACCTTGACAATTCATGTGTCCTAATAGGACTGTTTATGCTAGAGAAGTTTCTTTAAAGGAGTTGAGCCTATATTTTGGAAAGAGAAAATGTTTCAAGCCTAAGCATATTGTTTTCCACTATCATTGGTGTTCCCCCCAAGAGCTGATACAGTGGGTTCCCTCTTTATTCATTTCAGAGCAGGAAGGGCTCTCACCTACTGTCCAGATGGGTGCATGGGCCTGTGCTCTCATCCTGGCCGTCCACACTAGAGCTTCACACAATGTAACATGGGGTAGTCACTGCCAAGCCAAGGGCGTGATAGGGAAAAAGATGTCTATTTCTCTAAAGACATGAAATATCTCTGAGACTGTGAGCCTCCACATGAATACTGACCTTAACACAGGTGAAGTAAAGGCTAGTATGTTCTTATTTTGAGGGCCTCATTTTAAGAAAGCAGCTTTTGCTGTGTTCCAAGTCAAAGAATTAATGCTTCTGAATTATGGAGCAGGAGAAGACTCTTGAGAGTCCCTTGGACTGCAAGGCAATCAAACCAGTCAATCCTAATGGAAATCAACCCTGAATATTCATTGGAAGGGCTGATGCTGAAGCTGAAGCTCCAATACTTTGGCCACCTAATGTGAGGAGCCAACTCATTGGAAAAGACCCTGATGCTGGGAAAGACTGAGAGCAGGAGAAGGGAGTGACAGAGGATGAGATGGTTGGATGGCATCACCGACTCAACGGATATGGGTTTGAACAAACTCTGGGAGACAGTGAAGGCAGGGAAGCCTAGAGTGCTACAGTCCATGGGGTCGCAAAGAGTCAGTGAGTGAATAACAACAACAACAAGCAATTCATACGGTCACAGCTCGTCCTGTGCACAGAATTGCTGCTGCCGAGGTCCTGAGATGACCTGCAGTCTGGATCCACTTAGCCTGGACCAGCGCTTCCCAGGCCTTCGTGTGCACATGCATAGCCCCAGATCTTGTTAAAATGCAGGTTCTAACTCAGTACGCGTGTCTTAGAGCAAAGCACCGACTACCAGGAGTCAAGTTTTATTTTTAGAGAGAAAGATAAGATATTCTAGTTGAGAGACATGTTTAATGTAATAAATCAGAATTTGTTCTCAGAGGTTTTAGTAAAATGAATCATTTTCAGGATTGGTGAAACTCAACAATTTGAAGGCCTACAAAATCTCTGAGAATTAGTATTCCTGGTCTGGAATTCCTTTAAAAACCAATCATTTTCATTACATACCCTCTGCTGCTGCTGCTGCTGCTGCTAAGTCGCTTCAGTCGTGTCCGACTCTGTGCGACCCCATAGATGGAAGCCCACCAGGCTCCCCCGTCCCTGGGATTCTCCAGGCAAGAATGCTGGAGTGGGTTGCCATTTCCTTCTCCAATGCATGAAAGTGAAAAGTGAAAAGGAAGTCGCTCAGTCGTGTCCGACTCTTAGCGACCTCATGGACTGCAGCCAACCAGGCTCCTCCGCGCATGAGATTTTCCAGGCAAGAGTACTGGAATGGGTTGCCATTTCCTTCTCCGACATACCCTCTATTTGAGGTTTAATCTCAGGGGTTTGAGTATTTGTTGATTTTTCATAGCATTCCTGAGTTGTGCTAAAGTTAATTTAGGGAAGTTTTGTTTTTTTTAATTCCTCAACTTCAGAATTATTTCTCATACTTCTATCACCAATATACAATTAATTTTTCAAAAGGAGATTTCATCCTATTACTAAACCAAGACTTTTGATATGGATGCAACAGACTAGAAGAGGAAGAGGATAGACTACAAAAATTATTGTTTTTAAATGTTTTGCTTCAGTACAAGCTAAATACGTGCTTGTCCTCAGTCACGTCCCACTCTGTATGACCCCGTGGACTATACAGATGACTGTCTTGTCAGGCTTACCTGGTGAGTTTGGCATTCTGATTTTAATAACCTGGGGAGAATCTTAGCCACCTTTATGTTTTAGCAGAGACCTGTGTGATTTTAATGGGCAGTGATTGAGATCATTGCATTAATGATACAGTTATTTGTATGATTGGGCAAATATTTACTGTACCTGCTCCATGCCTGACTGAGCTTGGGAGACACAAAGATTTTAGCCCTGAAGGATACTACAGTCTGTTGGCTGAGATTTCAACATCCCTGCTTTTGTTCCTACAGTTGCCTCAGACCTACGACCTTATGTTAAGGAATCTCAGACTGCGGGTTTGCATTCAGTTAATTGCCTGTGTATGAAAGTTAAGTGTATCCACCTGTTCCACTGGCTGGCCATGGGAAATGTTTTGTACATGTGCTTTGGGAGGAAAAAAGAGGAAAGACATTTATCTTTGCTTTTTGCTTCCTATGATGACCGGAGGCTTTCATTTTAATACGGAATTCCTCTCTAGTCAAAGAAGGAAAACAGATGGTATATCTTTACGTACATAATGCACGCTTCCTCCACATTATTTTTGGAGAGCATAAAGTATGATTAAGGGAAGTGAACTCATGCTGTGAAAAACAGACGCTGCAGTTGGGGCGCCTGGGATGGCTTCCATATGCACCAAGGTGATGGGTTTTCCTGATCCCTGCTGCCATCTTCATGCTTGCAGGATTTGTAAGAATGACTCTTACTCAAAGAGAGACCATATGATTCTAGTCAGTGAATGACCAGTTGCCATAACCTGCAAGGATTTTCCAAGAGTCATAATTAAAGACTATGCTGTGTGCTAAGTCACTTCAGTTGTGTCCAACTCTTTCAACCCTATAGACTGTAGCCCGCCAGGCTCCTCTGTCCATGGGGATTCTCCAGGCAAGAATATTGGAGTGGGTTGCCCTTGTTTTCTCCATGGGATCTTCCCGATCCAGGGATTGAACCCACATCTCCTGTGTCTCCTGTATTACAGGTGGATTCTTTACCTCTGAGCCAATTAAAGATTAGACATCATTAATATAGTTTTAGGTAATTCTGGCAAACTCATTAGCAGAGTTCTTATACAACATGATTCGAAAGTAATCCTCACATTCTTTCTTGTGCTTCCTCTGTATATAAGGTTATTGTTTAAATATGTTGGTTTAAAGATACCGTGGTTATGGGGTGAGGGGTGGGGAGGGAGGGATAGATTGGATTTTGGGGTTGACATGTGCACATGTCTATTTTTTTTAAAATAAATGTTCTGCAAACAATATATAAGAGGATATCTTTATACCGTTATGTGACAGTTATGATCAACCTTTCCCAAAAGGTAAATGAATTTTCAGGAAAATGCCATACATGATTTCCACAAATATATTCAGCAGGATTTCAGGTAGGGTTCTTTGGCCCCTGGTAAGCAAAAGCCCAACTCAGAATTGCATAAATAAGAAGGGACTTCACTGGCTCACACGACAGGAGAAAGAGAAGAGTAGGTTCTAGGGAGGCTTAATCTGACTGGCCTGTCCCCGTGTGTCTCTTGGCTGTGCCTTCTCCATGTATCAGCATCAGCCTCAAGCTGAACCTGAAGGCTAGGGCATTCCCAGCTTGTATTTGTGCATTTGGATGTTCAGAGCTTTGGAGAAAGGGTTACTTCTGGAAAATCTCTCAGACACGTGAGAAAAACATTCCCAGTAAATGTCTCCTTACCTCCTCCCTGACTGCTATTCTTCTCCCTTCAGACCATGTGGAATTCCATGAACTTTCCTCTTTGTTTGAGAGACTGAAAAACCAAAGTTCATACTCAACCCCTTGTCACGGGATTAAGAGAAGATTTATTACATATATGGGCCACTTTTCACAGGAAATAATGTGTATGTCAAACGTAGCAAGTCTAGCCTGATTGTTCGGATAAGCACTCAAGGCCACTAAACTATTTTTTCTAGCCCTTTCAGTTCAGTGTTCCTAGGTCGCCATTCCAGAAAACTTAGAGCAGAGAAGAATCAGAACATCTAGTTCTACTGATAAGGAAATATTCAGCTTTTATGGCTATATCCAGTTTTATTGGGAGAAGGCAATGGCAACCCACTCCAGTACTCTTGCCTGGAAAATCCCATGGACGGAGGAGCCTGGTAGGCTGCAGTCCATGGGGTCACTGAGAGTCAGACACGGCTGAGCGACTTCACTTTCACTTTCCACTTTCATGCATTGGAGAAGGAAATGGCAACCCACTCCAGTGATCTTGCCTGGAGAATCCCAGGGATGGAGGAGCCTGGTGTGCTGCCATCTATGGCGTTGCACAGACTCAGACACGACTGAAGCGACTTAGCAGCAGCAGCAGCAGTTTTATTGTATGTTTCAGAGAAAGTGGGAATTCCTGGACCAGTGGTTTATCTGAGATTGCAATGACTTTGTCTGTTTAATCAGGAAGCTGGGATGTGGAGCATTTGCTCTTAGCTGAATTTTAAGCACAATGATAATCTTCTGCCCTTTAAATCTCAGTTGTCATCATGGATACCTAGGGAGGTGCCTGCAGGAAGTGACCAGGCTTCATCTCAGTCTTTCCTGTATCTGTGGTTCTGGAACTGGCACAGTTAACCAGTCCACACGGGTCCACTCAAGGGGGCCTGGGGTCAGAAATAACATGATGGGTGTCATACCAGAAAGGCTGTGTATATGAGTGCATGTGTGTGTATGTATGTGTGTTTTGGTACATCCGATAAGAATTTATAACAGGTCTTTCACAACACTACCTAAGTTGAGAAACATGTTCCTTTAATTAATTCAGAGGATATTATAAATTTAGGGAAAGGTTATGGATTTTCAAATACATTTTTAAAGAGAGAAAGTCACTCAGTTGTATCCAGCTCTTTGCAACCCCATGCACTGTAGCCCACCAGGCTCCTCTGTCCATAAGATTTCCCAAGCAAGAATACTGGAGGGGAATGCCATTTCCTTCTCAAATATTTTTAAAATTGGGGTATAATTTACTTACAATGAAATGTACAAATTCTAAGCATGCATTTTGATATCTTTCTTTGTATTTGTTTTAACTGAGTCAAAATCAACATAGCATGGCGTACATGGACCTTAAGTACAATCTGATACATTTTGACCAATTAAACACATGTTACTGATACCTCAAGCAAAATATTAAAAACTCTGTCAACCCAGAAATTTCCTCAGGTTTCCTTCTAGTTCATCCCCATGAAATACAGGCAAACTCTCTTCTGATTTCTATCAATATAATGGAGCGTTTTCTGTTTCTGCATTTCATAAAAATGGGATTATACACAATGCACTCTTGTATCTGGCTTCTCTCAGTCCGCATAATGGATCTGGGATTCATCCATATTTTCACATGCATTAGGACTTCATTTTTGATGCTGAATAATATTCCATTGTATAATCATGTTACACTGTATTTACATATTCTCCTCTGGTGGGCATTTGGATTGTTTTTAGTTCTTTGGCTGGGGAGTATCAGACTATTGCTGCCAGGTGGAAGCCGCCATATGTCTCTTTTGCCTAAAAAAGGCTTGTCTTCTAGAATCATCAAGACTTTCTTTAAACCTCACTTTGTGCTTTGTAAAACTGATCATTGTTGCTACCATGGAAGTAAAATTCCTTTGCATTCTCTGCACCCTAACTAGAAATTTATTTTTTTCTAAGGGTTGTTGTTTGCCCTTGGAAGTTGTATGTCCTTAAAATACATCTTCATTCTTTCGTATGTGTGCAGAGTTGTCTGTGGACTTCCCTGGTGACTCAGATGGGAAAGAATCTGCCTGCAATGTAGGAGACCCTGGTTTGATCCCTGGGTCTAGTATTCTGGCTACAGTCCTTGGGGTCACAAAGAGTCATCTACGACTGAGCACCACCCCCCCCCCACACACACACAAGGGTAAATTTCAGTGTGGAAATGTGATACTCATATTGGAGGAGGGTGAATGGAAACAGGCTTCTCATAAAATGCTTAAGTGTCCTCTCTGCTCAATCTTTCTAGCTATTCCATCTTACAATAAATTATGTAAGTTGCATATAGTTTTGGTTTCAAGCCATTTGGAAGAAAGTATCCAAGGACCAAGGACCAAGTACTGTCCAGGGAAAGATGAGCGAGCTTCATGGGAAGATAAAAGGGAAGGTATAGAAGCCCACGATGTGGCCAGCATGGTCAGCAGGGTAGGAAGAAGAAAGGAGACTCTCCCTATCCCAGATGTGGGACAGGAAGGATGCCCTTGCAGGAGTGGAAATGCTGATATGTGAGCTACATATCTGGGGTGTCTGTGTGGGGGTTATTTTCAAAACCAGTTCACTGATTTTTGCTTTCTGGATGACAATGTAAGCTCACTGGAGCCATCCATAATCTCATGTATGTGTGTGGCCATCCTTTCATTTAATTCTTGACAATGGCAGTGAGGCAAGTTTTGCTCTATCTCTTTTGAAGTTGTGTTATTTTTTTTTTAATTGGCCTCAAATATTTTATTTTATTTATTTATTTTTTACTTTACAATATTGTATTGGTTTTGCCATACATCAACATGAATCCACCACGGGTGTACACATGTTCCCCATCCTGAACCCCCCTCCCTCTTCCCTCCCCGTACTATCCCTCTGGGTCATCCCAGTGCACCAGCCCCAAGCACCCTGAATCCTGTATCGAACCAGGACTGGTGATTCATTTCTTATTCTTAAGGCAGAGAAAGGGTAAAAAATGTAATATTATAATAAATAGTATTGACTCCAGGCCCCAGATTTAGGAAGCAAAGGAGGAGACTGAGGGAAGCAGAGTCACCGGCAGCCCTATCTGAAGACACTGTGTTTCTTCACTGCATCCTTAGTGTCCAGCAGCACACCCAGAACAGGACATTTGTGAATACACACATGGATGACTTGCCCGAAGTCCCGTAGTGAGAGAGGGAGGAGTCATTCTCTGCTGCTTCTGTTAAAGGTGCATTTCTTGTAACTGATCTAAACTTCTCTTATACCCTGCTGAATCGCAGTTGGGGTGGGCTTGGGGCAGGGAGCAGTCATGGTGGTCAGAAGTACTAACTTGATAATGAATATTTCTTAACCTCTTCGGGTTTAAACACTCCCATTCAGCCAACCCAATCTCCCTTCAGATAATTACTCAGCCTTTTAAATTCCCTGTCCTTCCTGCTGTTCTACCAAAGTTGACCCTAGGATCCATGGAAGGCTGGGTGCACTCAACCGCACAGGATGGCAAGAATGTCCGGCTCTCTGTGCCTGGGCTCCAGTGCTGTCCTCTGGGTCTGCTGGTCTCCAGTGTGTTGTCCTCCGTCTGCCTGGTCAGGGTGTCCTTCTGTGAACATCCATATGGAACAGGGGCCGGGACTGTCTTGCATTATATTATATTACATGATGTTGGCCCTGCCCTACACACTCTGGATTTAATACACCCTAATGGCTATAGAGACTCATACAGGATATAGCTCTGATGAACCTTTATAATCAGCAATGTGGCTTCTATTAACAAGAAATAACCACTTCTACAAGCCAAAAAGTATGTAGGCCAAGACTTTTAATAGTCACTTGGAGCTCTCCCGCTCTGTCATCCACAATTTGCTGGGCTAATTAGGCCCTCAGCGGTGACCACGTGGTTCTGAAAGTAAGTACTAGGACTTACTCAGGCAGACGCTAAGTAGGCTCTGCCTCTCCCATGATTCTTGACTGAGAGATTGAGAGGACATAGGACCTGCTGGTTTTCCTCTGCTCTGTCTGCTTCCTTTTCACACAGTCAGTGATCAGCAGGGCCAGATTTTCTATGGACTTCTTCTAGTATATTCAACAATGCTCTGAAATGCTGTGCTTCTTAGGGCAGGAGACCTCAAGGGCTTTCCTTCAAAGGCATATAATTCAAATACTTCAGATTGAGCTTCCCCAGTGAAACAGTTGGTAAAGAATCCGCCTGCCAATGTGCAGGAGATGCAATTCAATTCCTGATCTGGAAAGATCCCCTGGAGGAGGAAATAGCAACCTACTCCAGTTTTCTAGCCTGGAGAATTGAATGGTAGAGGAGTTTGGCCAGCTACAGTCCATGGGGTCACAAAGAGTCAGATATGACTGAGCATGCGCATACACACACACACACACACACACACACACACACACACTTCAGACTGGGTGTTCACAGAAAACCAAGACGACCAGGAACTGGGGATGTCCCAGGAGAAAATGAAACGGTTGAGTGCATCAGAGTATCATTCTCATTACAGAAGAGTCACACGTTTCCTCTTCACAGAAGGAGACAGCGTAACTGTGTTGTTTTTCCATTTGAGACCCATTGGTGAAAGCGTATCCTCAGGAAAAGCATTTTTAAATATGCTTTGAAGCAGACTCAATATAGTTGTGGTTATAGGGGGCTGAAGTCGCTTATTTTCTATTTGCTTTAGGTTATCATTAGATAATAAAAACCCAAAATGCTTATAGAGGTGACTCTATAGAAGGTTCCAGAAGTACTCAGTGGGCCCCAGTCCAATTCCTACTTAGTATCTGTCGCAGATACTCTGAAAGCTAGCATTTTTGTGTGAATCTGCCCTTCAGCTTCAAACTAACTTCTTTCTTTCTATTTTATTTCTTTCATGTGTTAGCAAGCAGCTCCATGCGTGCTAACCATTCGGATGGTTGGGTAATCCTTCCAAATGGTGACAGCCTCCCCAGGGATAACTTGAGGCACACCACGGGGAAGGTTATTGATGGGAATGACTTCAGATCACTCATACCAACTTCAGAGAGGTCTACCAGCTGCTAACAGCAGTGAATCATTAGTTTTAAGCGTTACTGGTTGACTTTAAATCTGAGCTGCTCTTCACGTGATGAAACTCCTGCAAATCGAGACAGCCCTGTTTCATCAGTTCTGACCTGCCAAAAAGGAATCTGTGCAGACAAAAACCAGAGGCATATGGATACTGGAAAGAGAGCATTTCTACATCTAAATCTTAGTTTAATTTAAACTCCTGATTTAATGGCTCTCATTTCCAAAATATTGACAGACCCAAGTATTCATGAACTTCACATGGAGGCATAAGTGTTAAAGCATCAAGGTTAAAACCCTACAGTCTCTCCAAATTAGAGTAAACCTAAGGTGATGGTTCCATCATTGCAATATTTTGGTTAATCACTGCTATTGCTCTAAGCTAGTGGTTTTCACCTTGGCTGTATACTGGAATCATATGGGACATTTAAAAAATACACAGATGCCTGGTTTTAATCCAAAAGATTCTGATTTAATTGTTCTAGGGTGTGGCTTGTGCAGCAGTTTTTAAAGTCTTCCAGGTGATTTTAATTTGGAATCAAGGCTGAGACTTGCTTCTCTAAGCAGTATCAGGTGCTTCAATAGTTGGGTATAGGACATGAGGTGGGAGATGCTTGTCTACCAGTTGGCTTTACCTGTTGACGTTCAAAAAGGCCTAGGTCCTCTCTGCACCAGTAATCTTGACCCTAAGTAGGTGAGCAACCACTTTGGTTGGCCTGAGACTGCCCTGGCCCTGTATCCTGTGCACACCCGGACTAGGGTCACCCTCATCATATGACTTGCTGGGAGTCCCAGCAGAAAAGGTAGGAGGGAGACACGTTGGTCCAGAGCAAAGGAGAGTGTGAGCTAGTCAGAAGAGAAAGGTCATCCCTTTGCTGGAGGAGCCCCAAAATAACCCAGTCTGGACCCGCCAATATCAATGTCAGAGGGGTCAAAGCCAAGAGGAACCTTCACAGCAGGACTGGTTGGCAGTGCCAGTTCTCGCTGTTGGCACATGCCTTGGCCTTGGGTCCAACAGAGCCGTCCAAGCTCTCCTGCAAGATGCCAGCATGGAATCAGGCCTCTGGCAAAGAACTCTTCAAGTTCACTGCCTGCTGCAGTATTTTCGCTTCTGGTGCTCCAATGGCGTGCATCTGGTTGGAGATCCCTTCTCCCTCCTGGCCCCGACAAGGCCATTGCCCCTCACTCCTTGAGACAGTGTCCATGCAGGTCCTTCTGCCACCTACTCCCACACTGAAGGGGAGAATACTTTTTTTTTTAAGATTGATCTAATATAGTATTTTTCAACCATTTGGATTAACATTATTGCCTTCCCAAGGAGACTTTAAAGACACTTTTTTTATTTTCCTAATTGTCACCTTGTAAAATTTTAATAGTTCAAATGTGCTGTATATCTGTTTATGTAATGCAGCCCCTTGGGGGGTACACAAGCCATAACATCTAAGATTTTTCTGCTTTTCCCCTGTCTCACTGTTCACCAAACCCAGGGTAGGCAAGGCACAAGCTAGAAAGCATATGGGAAGACGCTGGAAGAAGATCCAAGGAATGCAGGAACCGCAGACACTCTTTATTCACGGCAGCAAGGCTGACTGCTTTGTTCTCTAATGGTTGATGCCGCCGCAACGCGCAGCAAGGGCTTTTCAGGTGGTGCTTGCATAGGTAAGGACGTGGAGCAAGAGAGTCTGACCACCGCCATCTTGGCTAATTGCTCTATCCCTATATGCCCCAACCAGGAACCAAGTTTTGACCCCTCGGGGGCTAGTGTCATTCTTCCATAAACTTTTCTACTTCACTTCATCTTGCTCCCGCTGTACCCTGTAGAGACGTTCATCATTACATCTGTAATATTTAATAACTTATAGTTCAAATTCTTATTGACTTCACTTGTAAGGACAGAGAGAAGTTATAATTATGTACATGGGGTATATATTTATCCTTTAATAGCTCAGTGCTCAGTCATGTACAATTTTCTGCGATCCTATGGATTGTAGCCCACCAGGCTCCTCTGTCCACAAGATTTTCCCAGCAAGAATACTGGAATTGGTTGCCATTTCCTCCTCCAGGGGATCTTCCCATCCCAGGGATTCAACCCATGCCTCCTGCGTCTCCTGCATTGCAGGCAGATTCTTTACTGTTGAGCCCCTGGAGAAGACCACCTTGAGCTACTCCTACTCAATTGATTACTTGACATATAGAGATAAATGTCGACTTTATGAGTAGGTACAGCCTCAGCTCAAGCTTGGTGCCCATGGACAATGAATTCTTCCATGGACCACATTCCCAGAAAGGGTCCAGTATTAGGGCCATTAGCTGACTGAACCAAGGTTCAGGGTTTGGTTCCAGCCCTGAGATGGCAGCAGGGATTCAGTGACCTGTGTTTAAGAGCCTGCACCCCTGGTGTAGATCAGAAAAGAAATACAAGTCTTCATTCATAGAGACACACTTATTCACTGCATTTGCCTTTATTGAACATTAGTCTTGAACCAGAGAGCATGACAAGTACCTGTGAAATAAAACTGAGTTGTATGCATCCTCTTCCTTCATTTTCTTACACTTCCCATAGAAAAGCAAGCAAAGTATTAATAAAATTAAAAAAAAAAACATTATAGTAGATGTAAATGGAGAAGGACATAGCAACCCACTCCAATATTCTTGCCAGGAGAATCCTATGGACAGAGGATCCCTGCAGGCTACAGCCCATAGGGTCCCAAAGAGTAAGACACAACTGAGCTACTAACACACACATAGTAGGTGTAAAAGGTGCCCTAAAAAGGAGAGAATGCTAATCACTATCTTGTGAGGGGACCAAAAAGTTAATGGACTGATGTGATGACCTCTGAGGTCAGTCTTGTAAGATGAGTGCAAGTTTCCCAGGAAAATACTGACAGCGGTCAACTGGGCAGGGAGAATAATACATGGAGAGACACATAGGAGGAGAGGATGTTGCTTTCAGGAGGTTGTCTATCTTGGTTAGTCCAGACAGCTCTAATAGAATACCATAGCCTGGATTTATTTTTAAGCCATTATTTCCCATAGTGCTGGAGGCTGGAAAATTTGAGATAAGGGTGCCATCATGGTAGGATCCTAGTTTGCACAAGGCCACCTTCTTGCTGTGTCTTCACATGGTGAATAGTAGAGAGAAAGGAAACAAATCCTCTCCTGTCTCTACTTCTAAGGGTACCAAGATATGATGAAGGCTCCACCCCCTTGTGACCTAGCTCTCCCAATGGCCCTACCTCCAGATGCCATCACACCAAGGACTGGAGTTTTAATGTATGAATTGGAGGTAGGGGGATACACACACTCCGTCCATAGTCCTGTAAGCAGGTCTCTCTCTATGGCCTAAATGAGTAAATTGGAGTCCTTGAATGCTGTCTACAGGAGTCTAGATTTCATCTTGCATATAGAGAGTCACTGAAGCAAAGGAGCCAAGAGGTCATGCACAGTATTGCACGGGCTTGCATACACTCCGGTTGGGAGTGCCTGGAGGGCACGGGTAATATTGGTTTCATCTCCATGTGTGATGCAGTTATGTCCTAGAGACCCTCTCAATAGTGGGCATGTAGCCCAAGGGTCCAGTCTCATGTAGGGACACTAGGCATAGACTTAGCTAACTTTATATACCCCTATTCCTCAGTGAATGGGAAAGTCCAATTGGTGGGGTTATATGATGAGTTTCTTCCATTTTTCAGCTGTTTAAATTGATCCCTTTAAGGGACAGTTTCCAGAAGAGTTATAGGTTAATACAGAGGGTGCTGGAGGAACTTGTGGTCAATTAAGCAGACTGGGCTGCACAGGAAATTCCCTTTTTCATTTCAAGCACATGGAAAAGCTAAAAGATAATGAAAATTTGTTAGATATATACCTGAGTTTAACCACCCCTCCCCCCGCCGCATCAACGAAAGGCGATCCCAAGGAGCGAAAATTAGAGGATCACCTCTAAATCTATGGTGCTTGGAGATGGAAGTGGACAGTCTCACATGGGAAAATGGGGAACAGCAGGGGGTGGCTCTCACTGCTTCCCAAGGCCAGGACTCCTCTCCTTGGCAAAGAAACCTGCCTGCCTCTCAAAGCCCAGGGTGGAAAAGGAGTCAGCTTGGCTGGTACCATAAGTAGGTGTGAATCCTGAATTCAGACTGCTTATATGATGCAATGACTCCAAGCCAAAAAAATTAAAACAAAAGCTCTTGATTTAATGAAACCTTTAGGGCCTGTGGCTGGGGCAGATTCAAAGCTGCCTGCTAAGGATGCTGACACAGCTCAGGTTCAGTAAGCTAATATGGTGTGCAAGAGTTGAAGATGAATAACTATCAACTTAGAATCACAAAACCTGTAAGAGCATGGTGAAAATAATGACCTTTTTAGATGATGAAATATAATCTCTAAAAACAGAAAATTCAACTTGGAAGAATGGTATACAAAAAAAAAATTGTTAAATAAATTAGTGTGGTTTGATTATGAAAGCCATTAATAATAATGACCTCTGGGAGAAAGAAAACAAAGTGGAGCTAAAATACTAGTGAACAATAACATGGGAAATGGGTAAGATCTGATCGAGGAGCACAATTAAAGCAAAGTAACAGACAGTTGAAAATATAGTATTCAAAAGAAGCTGGATTATATCAATAAAGAAGAGAAATTTGATTGGACTTCCCAGGGGCACTAGTGGTAAGGAACCTGCATGCCAATGCAGGAGACAAAAGAAACGCAGATTCCATCCCTGGTTCGGGAAGATCCCCTGGAGGAGGGCATGGAAATCCACTGCACTATGCTTTCCTGGAGAATCCCATAGACAGAGGAGCCTCGTGGGCTACAGTTCATGGGGTCACAAAGAGTCAGACATGACTGAAGCAGCTTAGCACACACAAGCAAGAGTATTAAAAGGTTTAAATAGGTATAAACAGAGATTTTTATCATAAAATAGAGGTAATAATCATCCCAAAGCTTCAGAAAACATGAAGTTGCTTGTACATAAAAATACATCTTGAAAATACGCAGTGGAGTAGCTACAGGATTATATGATGAAATTGGTATCCAAAATCCCCGAAGAACATTTCAATTCATACCTCTCAGAAATTGAGAGACCAAGTAGACAAAAAATTAGTAGAGTGGCTAAAATTTGGTATACACTTTTAACTGTTGTGTGTGTATGTGAACAGATGTAAATATAAATGTTTTATGCATATACATGCATGCTAAGTCACTTTAGTCATATCCAATGCTGTGTGACCCTATGGACTGTAGCCTGCCAGGCTCCTCTGTCCATGAAATTCTGCAGGCAAGAATACTGGAGTGGGTTGCTATGCCCTTCTCCAGATATACACATATATTTGTGCATGTGTATGTGGTATATGTTTTATAAATAATATATAACTGCATATTTATACATAATCATATATACATAATTTACATATAAATATGCATTTGAACCAACAAATAGAAACCACATTTTATTCATGTCCACATCTAGATTACTCAGTGGGTAGGAAATCTACCTGAAATGGTGGAGACACAGGAGACACTGGTTCAATCCCTGGGTTGGGAAGATCCTCTGGAGGAGAGAACGGCAACCCACTTCAGTATTCATGCCTGGTAAATCCCATGGACAGAGGAGGTTGGCGGGCTACAGTCTTAGAATCACAGAGTCAGACATGACTGAGCATGAGCACAGATTTGTAATTTTAAAAATAACTGTTGATCCTATGCGGCTTCCCAGGTGGGGTCAGTGGTAAAGAACCCACCTGTCAATGCAGGAGATGTAAGACGCTTGGGTTCTATCCCTGGGTTGGGACGATTCCCTGGAGGAGGGCATGTCAACACACTCCAGTATTCTTGACTGGAAAATCCCATGGACAGAGAAGCCTGGCAGGCTACGGTCCATAGAATGGCAAAGAATTGGACGTGACTGGAGCGACTTAGCACACGTGCACACACTGCCCATATATTAGGCCATAGGGAAAATTTTGACAAAACAAGGTACAAATGCTACAACACTGTTAAAGTAGGAATAAACCAAGCCATAATGTTATTGTTAAAAGACTTTTAAAGAGGCGTTTAGAAACACAAACATACAAACAAGTCCCAAAAGACTTGAAACATTTGTAGAAAAATCTATGTAATTTTGAGAAAGGAAATATTTCTTAAACAAGAAAAAATGAATCCAAACTACAAATTAAAACATAAATATTTTTACTGAATCAAATAAAAGGTGTCTCTGTGGAAAAAGAGAGTGGGGAAGGGAAGGAGAGAGGGAGGAAGGAAGAAAGAAAGAAAGACACTATAATCAAACTTCAAAAGAGTGACTAGCTGGAAGAATATATGTATAACCATATAGCGGATTAAAGATTGGTACTCACATTTTAAAAATTTCATGCATCAATAAGAAAAAGAGAAAGCAAAGTGATACTATAATTTGTTCATATGGACATATTTGTACTTAAAATACTTTTAAAATATTCATTTTAAAAAACTTATGCATCAATACAAAAAAGAAATCAAGTTACATCATAATTCATTCATAAGGACATATATGAACTTCATTATAGCTACTTTTGGAAAGGAAAAAAGAGTAATGGGTAAAGAAATGAATAAATTTCTACTTTAACCATAATCCACGATATCTTTAATGAAAAAAAAGTAAAACACCACGTTTAACATAAAACACTTAAAGTGGAAAAAATGTTAATTTTTGTTAATCTGGGCACACAAGTAAATTTTACATTTTTCTCTGTACTTTTCTGCATTTCTTTAAACAAAAAAAACTGGCAAGGAAACAGTGAAAAAGTATTAACTGTGCATGCCTGTGTTTGCGTGCCCTTAATGCTAGATTGCATGCTAGCATTTCTTTTCCTAAAGTAGGATTGGCACATGATCCTTCAAACAAATGAAAATTCCCTCTCAGTGTACTCAAATGGCTAAAATAAGTTAACATGCTACTATGGGGTTTATGTCGGAGAAGGCAATGGCACCCCACTCCAGTACTCTTGCCTGGAGAATCCCAGGGACGGGGGAGCCTGGTGGGCTGTCGTCTATGGGGTCGCACAGAGTCAGACACGACTGAAGCGACTTAGCAGCAGCAGCAGCAGCATGGGGTTTATGTACATAATCCTGCGGCTAACAGCCTAAATCACATTGTTATGTTTTTACAAGGTACAGTACAGAGACATAAGAAAATCCAGAGGTGGAACTTTATCTTAAAGAATAATAACAAACATAAAATTTATAAGCAGAGACAAATTATCAAGATACCAGAAACCAATACCCCAATTTTCACAAAAAGGAAAAAGAGCCAATGTGTTTGGGTGGCAAAGTAAGCCCATACTGTAAAGTGAAATTATGAAGAGAGGAAAGTTCGCTTTGCATTCCTGCTGATGACAGTCTGTGCAGGAAGTAACAGAAAGCACACCTTAAATGTGCTCAAACAATGAGGACGGGCATCGTCACACATAACAGGAGGGCAGATGGCTGATCAGAGCTTGACCAATTATCATCTCTATTTATAGGTCTCTGCTTCGCCAGCCTGGGAGTTACCCTCCCACTCACTACAGTCTCTTGTGTTGAAATTGTCTTAGAGACCCATTCCTGAGTCAGATACAGGCAAGGGGGCAGAAATGCCATGACTGGTTTAGACATATAGGCTGGAAAGCTACTGGTGAGTCAAACACTATTTTCTCTATGATCTTTCTAGGCTTACTTTCCCCTCCTCTTTCCTGGTATTTAGGCTTTTCCATTTGCTTAACATCTTTTTTTTTTTTCTTCTGTTTTCTTCTTGCTGTCAAAATTAAAACCAAATTCCCCTTATATATGTAAGTATTTTTTTAAATTTCAGTCTTGTCAATCAATAGGTCTTTGGAAAAGTGCAATGATGAATGTCCCATTTTGTGGTTGCTGTTGTTCAGTCTCCAAGTTGTGTCTGACTCTTTGTGACCCTTTAGACTGCAGTACCCCAGGCTTCCCTATCCTTCACTATCTCTTGAAGTTTGCTCAAATTCATGTCCATTGAGATGGTGATCTAACTCTGCCGCTAACTTCTTCTCCTTTTGCCCTCAATCTTTCCCAGCATCAGGGTCTTTTCCAGTGAGTCGGCTCTTCACATCAAGTGGCCAAATTATTAGTTTCAGCTTCAGTATCAGTCCTTCCAATGAATAGTCAGGGTTAATTTCCTTTGGGATTTAGGATTGACTATTTTGATCTCCTTGCTGTCCAAGGGACTCTTAAGAGTCTTCTCCAGCACCACAACTCAAGGGCATCAATTCTTCGGCTCTCAGCCTTCTTTGTGGTCCAATTCTCACATCCTTATATGACTATTGGAAAAACCATAGCTTTAACTATATACAACTTTGTTGGCAAAGTGATGTCTTTGACTTTTAATATGCTGTCTGGGTTTGTTATAGCTTTCCTTCCAAGGAGCAAGCATCCTTAAATTTCATGGCTATAGTCACTGTCCACAGTGATTTTGGAGCCCAAGAAAATAAAATCTGTTACTGCTTCTACCTTTTTCCCTTCTATTTGCCATGAAGTGATGGGATCGGATGCCATGATCTTAGTTTTCTGAATGTCCAGCTTTAGCCATTAAGTTAGAATTGGGAGGTTATTGGGCAGTGAAGTGTGAAGTTATCTGATTCTCCTTCCATTACTTTCTCCTCTTCCACCCTCCTACAAGTAGTACCATTGCAGAATATTTGGGAAATGCTTATGCAAAGGGAAAGAAGAATTGCCCATAATCTCACAAGCCAGAGAGAAATACTTTACATTTCAATATGCATTCTTATAATGGAATTAAAATTATGGAAACCCTTCAGAATATTTGTTTGGAGAATTATGTTGGTCTTATTTTGGTTTTCTGCATATGCTTGTATAAATAGAGAAAGGCTTTGAAGATTTTGAGGCCCCATGGACTGTAGCCTGGCAGTCTCATCAGTTCATGGGATTTCCCAGGCAAGAATACTGGAGCGGGTAGCATTCCCTTCCCCAGTTTCTTTTCTAGTATGTGCATGTAATGCTATAAATTTCTCTCTTAGCACTGCTTTTGCTACATCCCACAAAGTTACAAATAGTATTTTCACTTTTATTTGGTAAAGATATTTTTAACTTTCTCTTGAGACTTCTTTGACTAATTTGTAATTTAGGAGTTTGTGGTTTAATCTATAAATATTTGGATATTTTCCGGCCATATTTACGTTACTGATTTTCAGTTTAATTGTATTGTGGCCTGAAAATATCTTTTGCATGGTTCATGCTATTTTAGGACTTTCCTGATAGCTCAGTTGCTAAAGAATCTGCCTGCAATGCAGGAGACCCTGGTTCAATTATTAAGGTGTGTTTTCTGACACCAAATGTGGTCTATCTTGGTAAATGTTTTATGCTAGCTTGAGAAAAATGTGTATTCTACTCTTTTGGGATAAATAGTTTCTAAACATTAATTAGATCAAGTTGATTGATAGGGCTGTTCAGGTTAATTCTAGCTCACTGGTATTCCGCCTGATCAACCTGTCAGTTATCAAAAGAGGCTGTTGTCATTCAGTTGCTAAGTTGTGTTCAACTCTTTGTGACCCCATGGACTGCAGCATGCCAGGCTTCCCTGTCCTTCACTATCTCCCAGAGCTTGCTCAAACTCATGTCCATTGAGTCGATGATGCCATCTAACCATCTCATCCTCTGTCATCCCCTTCTCCTGCCCTCAGTCTTTCCCAGCATCAGGATCTTTTCCAATGAATCAGCTCTTCACATCAGGTGACCAAAGTATTAAGAGCTTTAGCTTCAGCATCAGTTCTTTCAATGAATATTCAGGGTTGATTTCCTTTAGGACTAACTGGTTTGATCTTGCTGGGGTGGAAGCCTCCAACTGTACTAATGGATTTACCTATTTCCTTATGTAGTTTTCTCAGTTTTGCTTCACATATTTTGATACTCTGTTGTTAGAAGCATATGCATTTAGCATCATTACATCTTCCTGGAAAATTCATCTATCATTGATAATATTACTAAATGATATTACTCCTTATCCCTGATAATTTTCCTGACTCTGAAGTCATCTCTATTTGAAATTAATAGAGCTACCCCAGCTTTCACTTAATTGCTATCAGCATGGTGTACCTTTCCCCCATCCTTTTACTTTTAAACTATCTGTGTCTTCACATTTAAAGTGAGTTTCTCAGGAGTTCTCTGGCAACCCAGTGGTTAGGACTCTGTGCTTCCACTGCCATGGGCAGGTGTTCAATTCCTAGTCAGGGAACTAACATCCTGCAAGCCACATGGTGTGGCCAAAAAAAAAAAAAAATTAAAATGTGTTTCTCATGAAAAGACTTCCCTGGTGGCTCAGACAGTAAAGAATGCAATGCAGGAGACTTGGGTTCAGTCCCTGGGTCAGAAAAATCCCCTGGAGAAGGGAATGGCAACCCACTCCAGTATTCTTGCTGGAGAATTCCATAGACAGAGGAGCCTGGTAGACTGTGGTCCATGGCATTGCAAAGAGTTGGACACGACTAAGAGACTAATACTTTCACTTTGCTCATGCAAAATGCATCAGTTCAGTTCAGTTCAGTTGCTCAGTCATGTCCAACTCTTTGTGACTCCATAAATCGCAGCACGCCAGGCCTCCCTGTCCATCACCAACTCCCGGAGTTCACTCAGACTCACGTCCCTCGAGTCAGTGATGCCATCCAGCCTTCTCATCCTCTGTCGTCCCCTTCTCCTCCTACCCCCAATCCCTCCCAGCATCAGGGTATTTTCCAATGAGTCAGCTCTTCGCATGAGGTGGCCAAAGTACTGGAGTTTCAGCTTCAGCATCATTCAGGTCTTATATTTTTATTCTTGGATTAGTACTATGTTTGTAAATGTTTTCTCGTTTTAATATTTATTTTTAAATTTTGTATTGATGTATAATTGATTTATAATGTGTTAGTTTCATGTATATAACAAAATGATTCAGTTATACATCCACATTTAAATATTTTATGCATGAAAGTGAAAGTTGCTCAGTCGCATCCGACTCTTTGCTATCCCATGAACCGTATAGTCCATGGAATTCTCCAGGCCAGAATACTGGAGTGGGTAGCCTTTCCCTTTTCCAGGGGATCTTCCCAACCCAGGGATCAAACCCAGGTCTTCTGTATTGCAGGCAGATTCTTCACCAGCTGAGCCACATATTAGTGTATATATGTTAGTCCCAAATTTGGTCACAAGCACCACAGAATACCCATCTAGTTTGTTTGTTTGTTTGTTTTGATGATTTGAATGAACCAACAAAATTAATCAAACACAGCACAGAATTGCTCTGTCTCTCTTTCCCTTCTTGCTGATTAAATGCTTTGTGTTTGCTGTGGAAAAGAGAAGTGGGGGGTGGATTTTACATTTCCAATTAATTGCAGATGCAGAATCATACAGCTGAAAACTGGTGAACCACCAAATACTCTGCATCATTGGTCCAGTGGACAGCTCTGACCAAGGGTGGGGTTCAGACTCCTTCACCCAGGCACCTTCCTCATAGGTCTTGCCATGGAGCAGGGATTTCTGTAAACCCTCCACTCTTTCCCTTGTTGTCTTTGTTCCTGGCCTCTACATATCACTCTGATGCATTTCTCATGCTATTATGGGATCTCATAACTTTGTTGTAGATGTGGCTCAAAGCTAAAGAATAGAGACTGAAAGACAATCAGAAATATCAGGAATTTGCAATTTCTTTGCTAAAATACTAACTATTTCCCCTAAATCATTGTCAGGACCTTCAGAAAGGCAAGATCACCTAGTGACAGCATTCAGAAAAGGCTTGTATTATTTAATCCCCAAACACTGCGGCCACCCAGAGTTAATTATCTTCTCCGTGCTTTGGGGTGTATGTGGGTCAGAGTGTGAGTGTCCCAACACATGTGCTAGATCCTAAAACACACACATGGCCTTGGCCTTATACATCCAGCTCTATTTGCTCCATATCTTGACATTCAAACAAACTGTCTTTTGGGATAAAATTCCATTCCCTAGACAGGATAGGATTTTAAGCTTGTGAACTCTGCTTACTTTAAACATTGAAAAAGATTAAGAACAGTCAAATCAACCAGGTATTCATTGTTCAAAATATCATATTAAACCTTAAAATCTAAAAAAGTGAATGTTGGGAAAGAAGTCAGGGTCATTGAGGTCACCCTGTGGATGATACAGCATATATTTGTGAACTGACAATGTTTGCTTGGAGTTCAGTCAACTTTGCTACATGGAGAGGCAAGGATGAAAGACAAGCCATCAGCAGCATGTCAATTTAAGGTAAATGTGCTTATAAATTGCTTTTATATGTATCTTCTCATTTTCTCTTCTCTGTGATGAATAAGACACAGAAGTCTAAGGTGGGATAGTTATTTTATTGATTCACTCATATATTCACTTATTCATGCACTTATCATTTATTGCAGTCTTATTTTGTGCTGTTCATTGTATTACAGGCCCAGGATATGTTTATTAGAAATACAAGCATGGCTTTTCCTCTCATGAAATTCATGCAGTAGTAGAGTAAACTATATAAATAATCACAGCAGTAACCAAATAATCACTGAGATAAACAGTGTGACAGAATACAGTGTGATTTTGGAGAGTACATCATGTAAGAACGTGACTTGGACTCACCAGATCATTGAGAAGATAATGACAAATCTAAGACCGGAAGGTGATTAGTAATCAGACAGGCTAAGAAAATTGAATAGGGGAAGCACTTTATTGGCAGAAGTATCAGCACATGAAAAGGCTTCATAACTAGAAGGATTATGGCATTTCTAGAAACTAAAACAAAGGCAATGGGACTGAGATCAGAAAACAAACTGGAGAGTGGAGAGGAATGGAGAAATGATTAAGTTGCAGATCACACAGGACACTTTTAGAATTTGTCATGATTCTCAGAGCAATGGGAAATTGCTATAGAGACATCCTGGCTGCCAGATGGACAATGGCTTGAAGGCAAAATCCATGAAGATTATCAGCTGTTCAAGTAAGAGCAGTTGATAGTTTTAACTGGGTTATTGGCAGTGCAGATGGAGATGTCTGGATCAATTATCGAGGTTGTTTACAAGACAAAATCAACAGCGCTTGGTGATAGATTGGATCTCAGAGTTTCAGGGAATGAAATAACAAAGATGATTACTAGTTTTCGGGCTATACAATTGATGAATTCAAGTGTCATTCACAGAAATAATGCCAGGAGATGGCTGGATTGGGGTGTGGAGAAATTCAAAGCTTGGTCCTGGCTTTGGACATAGTAAGATCCATGTGGTATGCAGACCTCCGAATGGACTTTTTGAATAGCTAGTTGAATACATAGTTGTGAAGTTTGGAGAAGAAGCTCTGAATGAAGGACAGACATCCCTAAGTCATCAGCATTTAGGCAGCACCTGAAGCTGAGGATGCTGATACGATTGTCTTGGAGAGTGGTCATAAGGAAAGATGGGACCTTGGACACAGTTTGAGAGAACTTCATCAGGTCATTTAGGTGCAGGAGGATGAGTTGGCCAAGGCTGCTGAGAAAGAAAATCCAGAGGATGAAAAAAAAAATATGGAGAGTGTCGTGCCACGGAAACCAAGGAAAGTTTTTCCAAAGAAGTATAGTACTAAGTCGCTTCGTTCATACCGAACTCTTTGCAACCCTATGGACTGTAGCCTGCCAGGCTCCTCTGTCCATGGGATTCTCCAAGCAAGAATACTGGAGTGTGTTGCCTTGGCCTTCTCCAGGGGACCTTCCCCACCTAGGGATTGAACTCTCCTCTTAAGTCTCCTGTATTGGCAGGTGAGGTCCCACTGAGATGTATGAGCCACATCAAATGCTTTGGTAGGGTAAGATAAGGACTGATGAGATCTCCTTAGATGCGATGTGATGGTGTGGTCCCCAGGCTCTCAAATGAACCCTTCCACTTGACTTTTAAGCATTAGGGCACTTCTTTTAAAAGAAAACTTTCATCCTCCATGTCTTTCTTGAAAGACCACTCTTTTTCTCTCTCCCTTTACAAACTTTTTGAAAGGACTTTCTGTTCTCTCTCTCTGTCTCTTTCTCCTTCTCCCTTCTTCCCTCTGACTCTTTCACCCTCTCAAACCCTCATGAATGGGATTAATGTCATTATAAGAAGAGACCAGAGACCTTGCTGGCTCTTATCTGCATGTGAGTATACAGCAGGAAGAGAGCTGTCAGAAAACCAAGAAGAGTTTCTTCCCCATCTGCTCACCCATGTACCTCTCTGGTTTCTAGCTGTCCCCCCTTCATTCTATATTATCATGATATTTTGCATAGAGATAGTTTAACTTATGCATTTAAATTCATAACCATTTTTGTTTTAAAATTTTCATTGGCCTTTCAAATTTTATGAAAAAAATCACTAATACTTATTTAAATTATTTAATATATTTATGTTTGATTCATTGCTAATTCAGTTTTATATAAGATATGAAGTAAGGATTTAAGTTCATTTAGCTCTCAGTTGCTAGTTGTTTCAGAAATAGATCCTAAAAGTATTTCTCAAAATTTGTGATAGGATCTCATTGCTGTCTCTGTTTCTTCTTCTTCAGTGTTCTTGGATTCAATTGTTCAAAGCCTCCTTTTCATCTGCAGGCTCATAAATTGGCAAATCAATGAGAAATGAAAATGAAAAAGCAAACTGTAAAATACTGAGAAAAGTCAATAATTTTAAACACAATATTCAGACAGAGAAAGCATTCCACTCCTGATGTTTCATAGTCCTGATAAAAATGATAATAAAGGATGGAAATGGCCTAAAAATGAATTGTTTACTATAGTAATGGCAAGAACAAAGCACATAACACTCCAATATGCTAATCCCTTATCCCTGGAAACAAAAATATTTTTGGAGCATTTTATCTTTTGTCTTTTAATTTGCCTGTACCCTGATTAAATGATATGGAAAAGACTGATTATATGACATGGAAGACTCAATATCCTAAAGAGTTTCAGTTCAGTTCAGTTGCTCAGTCGTGTCCACTCTTTGCAACCCCATGAACCGCAACATGCCAGGCTTCTCTATCCATCACCAACTGCCGGAGTCTACCCAAATCCATGTCCACTGAGTTGGTGATGCCATCCAACCATCTCATCCTCTGTCATCCCCTTCTCCTTCTGCCCTCAATCTTTTCCAGCATCAGGATCTTTTCAAATGAGTCAGCTCTTCGCATGAGGTGGCCAAAGTATTGGAGTTTCAGCTTCAGCATCAGTCCTTCCAATGAACACCCAGGACTGATTTCCTTTAGGATGGACTGGTTGAATCTCCTTACAGTCCAAGGGACTGTCAAGAGTCTTCTCCAACACCACAGTTCAAAAGCATCAATTCTTTGGCATTCAGCTTCCTTTATAGTCCAGCTCTCACATCTGTACATGACCACTGAAAAAACCATAGCCTTGACTAGACAGAGCTTTGTTGGCAAAGTAATGTCTCTGCTTTTCAATATGCTGTCTAGGTTGGTCATAACTTTCCTTCCAAGGAGTAAGAGTCTTTTAATTTCATGGCTGCAATCATCATCTGCAGTGATTTTGGAGCCCCCCAAAATAAAGTCAGCTACTGTTTCCACTGTTTCCCCATCTATCTGCCATGAAGTGATGGGCCCAGATGCCATGATCTTAGTTTTCTGAATGTTGAGCTTTAAGCCAACTTTTTCACTCTCCTCTTTCACTTTAATCAAGAGGCTCTTTAGTTCTTCTTCACTTTCTGCCATAAGGGTGGTGTCATCTGCATATCTGAGGTTATTGATATTTCTCCCAGCAATCTTGATTCCAGCCTGTGCTTCCTCCAGCCCAGCATTTCTCATGATGTACTCTGCATATAAGTTAAATAAGCATGGTGACAATATGCAGCCTTGATGTACTCCTTTTCCTATTTGGAACCAGTCTGTTGTTCCATGTCCAGTTCTAACTGTTGTACAGTTTTCTCAAGAGGTAGGTCAGATGGTCTGGTATTCCCATCTCTATCAGAATTTTCCACAGTTTATTGTGATCCACACTGTCAAAGGCTTTGGCATAGTCCAGAAAGATGTTTTTTCTGGAACTCTCTTGCTTTTTCCATGATCCAGCAGATGTTGGCAATTTGATCTCTCGCTCCTCTGCCTTTTCTAAAACCAGCTTGAACATCTGGAAGTTCACAGTTCACGTATTGCTAAAGCCTGGCTTGGAGAATTTTAAACATTACTTTACTAGCGTGTGAGATAAGTGCAATTGTGTGGTAGTTTGAGCATTCTTTGGCACTGCCTTTCTTAGGGATTGGAATGAAAACCAACCTTTTCCAGTCCTATGACCACCTTGAATTTTCCAAATTTGCTCACATATTGAGTGCAGTACTTTCACAGCATCGTCTTTTAATTTTTTTTTTTTTAGCATCGTCTTTTAAGATTCGAAATAACTCAACTAGAATTCCATCACCTCCACTAGCTTTGTTCATAGTGATGCTTCTTAAGGCCCACTTGACTTCACATTCCAGGATGTCTGGCTCTAGGTGAGTGTGAGTGATCACACCATCGTGATTATCTGGGTCGTGAAGATCTTTTTTGTACAGTTCTTCTGTGTATTCTTGCCATCTCTTCTTGATATCTTCTGCTTCTGTTAGGTCCATACCATTTCTGTCCTTTATCAAGCCCATCTTTGCATGAAATGTTCCTTTGGTATCTCTGATTTTCTTGAAGAGATCCCTAGTCTTTCCCATTCTGTTGTTTTCCTCTATTTCTTTGCATTGATCGCTGAGGAAGGCTTTCTTATCTCTTCTTGCTATTCTTTGGAACTCTGCATTCAGATGTTTATATCTTTCCTTTTCTCCTTTGCTTTTCGCCTCTCTTCTTTTCATAGCTATTTGTAAGGCCTCCCAGACAGCCATTTTGCTTTTTTGCATTTCTTTTCCATGGGGATGGTCTTGATCCCTGTCTCCTGTATCTCATTCCATGGTTCATCAGGCACTCTATCTATCAGATCTAGTCCCTTAAATCTATTTCTCACTTCCACTGTATAATCATAAGGGATTTGATTTAGGTCATACCTGAATGGTCTAGTGGTTTCCCCTATTTTCTACAATTTCAGTCTGAACTTGGCAATAAGGAGTTCATGATCCGAGCCACAGTCTTGTTTTTGCTGACTGTATAGAGCTTTTCCATCTTTGGCTGCAAAAAATATAATCAATCTGATTTCAATGTTGACCATCTAGTAATGTCCATGCGTAGAGTCTTCTCTTGTGTTGTTGGAAGAGGGTGTTTGCTCTGACCAGTGCATTTTCTTGTCAAAACTCTGTTAGTCTTTGCCCTGCTTCATTCTGTATTCCAAGGCCAAATTTGCTTGTTACTCCAGGTGTTTCTTGACTTCCTACTTTTGCATTCCAGGCCCCTATAATGAAAAGGACATCTTTTTTGGGTGTTAGTTCTAAAAGGTCTTGTAGGTCTTCATAGAACCATTCAATTTCAGCTTCTTCAGTGTTACTGGTTGGGGCATAGACTTGGATTACTGTGATATTCAATGGTTTGCCTTGGAAACGAACAGAGATCATTCTGTAATTTTTTGAGACTGCATACAAGTACTGCATTTCAGACTCTTGTTAACTATGATCACTGCTCCATTTCTTCTAAAGGATTCCTGCCCGCATTAGTAGATAGAATGGTCATCTGAGTTAAATTCACCCATTCCAGTCCATTTTAATTTACTGATTCCTAAAATGTTGACATTCACTCTTGCCATCTCCTGTTTGACCATTTCCAATTTGCCTTGATTCATGGACCTGATATTCCAGGTTCCTATGCAATATTGCTCTTTACAGCATTGGACCTTGCTTCTATCACCAGTCACCCCCACAACTGGGTATTTTTTGTTGCTTTGGCTCCATCCCTTCATTCTTTCTGGAGTTATTTCTCCACTGATCTCCAGTTGCATATTGGGCACCTACCGACCTGGGGAGTTTATCTTTCAGTGTCCTATCTTCTTGCCTTTTCCTACTCTTCATGGGGTTCTCAAGTCAATAATGCTGAAGTGGTTTGCCATTCCCTTATCCAGTGGACCACGTTTTGTCAGCGCTCTCTACCATGACCCGTCCATCTTGGATGGCCCTAAACGGCATTGCTTAATTTCATTGAATTAGACAAGGCTATGGTCCATGTGATTAGATTGGTTAGTTTTCTGTGATTGTGGTTTCAGTCTATCTGCCCTCTGGAGCCCTCTCTTAGTGCCTGCCATCTTGCTGGGGTTTCTCTTACCTTGTACCTAGGATATCTTTTCATGGCTGCTCCAGCAAAGTGCAGCCACTGCTCCTTACCTTGGACGTGGGGGATATCCCCTTGGCTGTTCACCACTCCAGCACAGCACAGCTGAGGCGGGAGAGCAGCAGGTGGGATATTAAGGAGATAATTAGGTCATCTGGGTTGAAGCCACATAAATGAATTAATGCCTTTATAAGAATAGGCCAGAGAGCTAACTGGCTCTCTATCAACCACGTGAAGATACAGCAAGAAGACAGTCATCTGTAAACCAAAAAGACTATCCTCATCTTGCAAGAACCCAGTCATGCTGGCACCCTGGACCTTGGACTTCTAGCCTTCAGAACTGTGAAAAATGAATGCTTGTTGCGGAAGCCACCAGCCTGTGATAATTTGCTGTGGAAGCTTGAGCTAAGAATATTTAGTTATACATTTAGAAATTACTACATTACAAATAAGTAAATTACTATGTGAACAGAAGGGAGGGAGTCCCTTACTGTGCTTGGATGTCTGGGAAATGAGCTGACAACATTTGAGCTGTATCTCACAGGGAAGCAAAAATTTTCTGGGGGGAGAGCCGAGGGAATATGTAGAAAGTACAGAAATGATAGTATCAAGAGACATAGGATCCCCACAGGGCACCAACCACTTAGGAATGAGTCATGGTTTGCTGTGACAGGAAGAACTTTAGGGAAACAGGGCAGCCTTTCATGGAGATGTCTAGTTGGTAGCACATTGGAAGACTCTATGGAGTGGGCTCCAAGACCTCTAGGGATGTTAAAGCAAAGATGAGGTGACATAATAACTGTGGTTTTGATCCATCACCCAGATGGCATGGAGAAGGCTATATGGGAGGGACCTGGAGAGAGGGATTGATTTGGGGACCTTTTGCGATAGTACAAGGATGAGGGTTTTTAAGACTTGCAGTAGAATCCAAACACTTAGAAACTCCTTAATCTAATCCAAACCCTTTGACTCTTGCCTGTATTATTGTATCAGCTTCCTAATTTGTGTTCCTGCTTCTGTCCTAAATCCCCTACAAGCTGCTGCTGCTGCTAAGTCGCTTCAGTCGTGTCTGACTCTGCGACCCCATAGACAGCAGCCTACCAGGCTCCCCGTCCCTGGGATTCTCCAGGCAAAAACACTGGAGTGGGTTGCCATTTCCTTCTCCAATGCATGAAAGTGAAAAGTGAAAGTGAAGTCGCTCAGTCGTGTCCAACTCCTAGCGACCCCATGGACTGCAGCCCACCAGGCTCCTCGGTCCATGGGATTTTCCAGGCAAGAGTACTGGAGTGGGTTGCCATTGCCTTCTCCACCCCTACAAGCTATTCTTCTAAAAAATTATTAAGATATTTTTTTGGAGAGCAGTTTAGGTTCACAGCAAATTTGAGGGGAAGATACAGAGATGTCCCATCATCCCCCTGACCTCCACAAAAGAGCCTCCTCTGTTACCAACATTCTTCACCAGAGTGGTACGTTCATTACAACTGATGAACCTACACTGGCACATCGTAATCACCCAAAGTGCATAGGCTCGAGTCTTCACTGTTGTACATGCTGTGGGTTTGGATAAATGTATGACATATGCAGCCTCCCTGGTGGCTGAGTCGGTAAGGAATCCACCTACAATGTAGGAGATCTGTGTTCTATTTCTGAGTTGGGAAGATCCCCTGGAAAAGGGAATGCAAACCACCCCAGTATCCTTGCCTTGGCAATCCCATGGACAGAGGAGCCTGGCGGGCTACAGTCCATGGACTCAGAAAGAGTCAGATACAACTGAGCACACACACATACATAATGACACTTATCCATCATCATGGTATCACACAGAGTATTCCACTGCCCTAAAAGTTCTCTGTGTTCCATCCATTCATCTCTCCTTTGACTCAACACCTGCCAGCTACTAATCTTCCTAATTCTGCCTTCTCTAGAATGTCATGTAGTTGGAATCCTACAGTGTGTAGCCTTTTCAAATTGGCTTCTTTCACTTAGTCGTATGCGTTTAAGATTCCTCCATGTTCTGTCATTGTTTGAAAGTTCCTGCAAACAAAGTGAGTTCTGGACCTTAATAAAAGGACTCTCCTGCTCCCAAATGTTTCCTCTAACTAAGTCCTTGCTGTGAATACGTCCTTTAGGCTGAAAGTTACTGATATAAAGAATATTTTTTTATAAGCCATTCGTTTGGGAGGAGAGTCAGCTCACAGTACAATTACATCCACCAAATTTATCCAATTTCCTTCCATGCTGGGATGCTCTGAGTCTCTAAGAACCGAGGGGACTCAAATAGTAAAGTTTCAGTAGCAACCCAAATCAAATTTATCCTGACTCATCATTTTAATCATTTTGCCTGTAGTTGTACACATCTAAAATGCTCTGTATACAATTAAATTTTTTTAATTTTGAAAAATAATTAGAATTTACTAGAAGAATAACATTTTATGATTTCTTGCTTATTTTTTCCCAATTTCCCTTGGAGAAAAAAAATGAAGAAAATATGGTAATCATCAGGAGTAGTGTATAAAAATGAATATAAGGATATGTTACACAGGTACACATTTATTTTCATTTGCATATCTGTTGTCATAATGCTCACTTTTCAGTTCCATTCAGTCAATGCCTGCCCTGAAGAGGGATACACACAGTATAAGATAAGCATTCTCCTACTCATAAGGAACAGACACAGGTAACTGAGGCAAGGAAGATGTGGGTTTTTTTGTGGGGGAGAAACCTAAAAAAAAAATGAATGCTCCCTGGAGACATATGTAAAATATGATAACAAGCTAAATGAGTGTGTGAACAGGGTGCTAGAGCTTAAAGGGAGGGAAGGTTTTTCTCATTTCATGGTAGTGAAACATTTATTGCCTCATAGTAACTTTGTGACCTTATGAAAAAAAATTAAATTCTCTCAGCTTTGGTTTACTCATATATAAAACTTAAATATAAAATATACATATTATACTATATTTTAGGCTTTCCAGGTGATACTAGCAGTAACGAATCTGCCTGCCAGGAGACAAAAGAGACATGGGTTTGATCCCTGGGCCAGGAAGATCCTGTGGAGGAGGGCTTGGCAACCCACTCCAGTATTCTTGCCTGGGAAATCCCATGGACAGAGGAGCCTGGCAGGCTACAGTCTGTGGGATCTCAAAGAGTCAGACACGGCTGAAGCAACTTAGCACACCTGCCCACCAGCATATTACAGTATTGCTATAATTATATATGTTATACATATGTTATATAGTTGGGTGTCTCAAAGCCTTTTACTGCTGCAGATCGTCTTCATTCTGCATTGATTTAATGCTCAGAATTCTTGGTCTTGCCACTCACATACCCATCTTTGGACATTCCTGCTCCTTTGAATCTGAAATATCAACTTGTTCCTCTTGACATTCTCTAAGGACTTTGCTGCCCCTTCTTCCTTCTGCCGTTGCTTTGACTAGCTTATCTCTGCCCTGGTTGGCCTCCAGACTCCTCTATGGGTACTGACTTCAGCCTCGCCAGTGCAGAAGACCACCGTGATCTCTCGGGCTACAATTCCTGCAGCAGAGGCACTGGTGGAAATCAGCTAAGGCTCTCGTAAGAAAAGACACACAGTATATATTTTCTTCACATAAATCAGTAGTCTTTTTAAATAAAGTTCTTTGATTTTTCATGTACAAGTCTCAAGTAATGTGTCATGATGAAAAGAGTTTAACTGAATGGCTTTTAATAGTACCTTAGATCAGAGTTTCTTAACTTGGACACTATTACTATTAACATGTGGGACAGAATATTTCTTTATTGGCAGGGACTGTCCTGAGCCTTGTATGATACTTGTCAATATCTCTTTACTCACGACATGCCAGTAGCCTCCTCCCATTAGGGCAACCAAAAATATCACCACATATTGCCACATGTCCTCTGGAGAGGTGAGCAAAAATCATCCCTGACAGAGAATCACGGTCTTAAACATTTATCTTTGTGTGCCATGCTGCTGTTTGTTGCAACTCTAACCTTGGAAACCAGTAGGAAATCCGAACATCTGATCTGGGGCATCACAGAAAAAAAGTGTTTGCCAGTCCCTGTTATTTTTCCATTTGGGATTCCTGGGTGCACAGCAAAATAAAAACTCCTCAGTTTTGTGTGTTTTACTGCTGTGCTTTAGGGCAAAAACAAAGTGATCTGGGTGGGCATGAATGAGATAGAAAGACGAATTTGTAAAACACAATTAGAATGGGGAGAAGTCACCCCACAATTAGGTTGCAGAATGCCTTGTTTAGCATGCACTTGGCATAACATAGCCAGGAAGTTGCAAATCATGGAATACAGATTTTCAGTATCAGGTCTGCATAATGTATTTCTCTCCCTAAAAACCTAAATTTGCAGGTTAGAGGGAAGTATGTGAACTGTTTGGTGCTGTAACTAAGGTTTATTTTTTTCTACCTCCATTTTTTATTGCTGTTTCTTTAAGCTTATCTGCTGCATTTTCATTTATTTCAATTGCTCTTTTTTCCTAGTATGTCACTATCATGGTTTCTGCCTTCAGTTATCAACAGTGTAGGGAAAATAATTTCCAGGTCCTCATAATCTGAAAAGAGTGGAGAAGGGCCATCTGGCAGTCCCTAGTCTGAGCATACCCAGTGTGATGACTGGGGAAACCATGGAATCTGTTGGCTGAAGGGAAGGGGAGTGGCCATCTTTTGTTTTCTAGCTCCTACCTGACCCGCTGACTCCTCAAAAAATAAAAATGGTCATCTCAGGACCATTTTAAAAAATATTTTTTAAAAAACGCAGCTCATCTTTTCTGTTGTTTTGTCCAACATATTCCATCCATCTGGCCTTTGTTTCTGCCAGTAATCTGCCTGTCTTCGTTCAAATTCTAGTTTACAATGTGCTTGTGTGTGTGTGTTTAGTTGTTCAGTCATGTCCAACGCTTTGGACTGTAGCCCAAGGCTCCTCTGTCCATGGAATTCTCCAGGCAAGAATACTGGAGTAGGGAGCCATTACCTTCTCCAGGGAATCTTCCTGACCCAGGGATGGAACCCAGGTCTTCTGCATTGCAAGCAGATTCGGAAATTTAACTTCTAGTCAGGCTAGAAATGTATAAAATCAGTGAGGCATGGCCAAGTATCAGCATAGCCTAGGAGGAGATACTGAAGATTCCTGCTGTGCAGAACGTTAAATTTTGAGTCACTGGATCGTGGAAAAAGGTCAAGGGGAAGCGCCCAAAAGGTGTCTAAGGGGAGGTGACCTAGGGTTGAGCCTTGAGCAGTGGGAATACAGTAGAGTGTCAAATAGCAACACTGGCATCAAACATAAAGTGTTTTGATATATTAAAAACAGTAGACTCTGTGCACCAAGCCTAACTGAGATTCACTTGCATAATACAAAACAGAAATCAAAATAACATTAATATGATAGAATTTTTGTGGTGCTTAATTGAAATTTGCAAGTAAAGCACATAGCACAAGGTCTGATATCACTCAATATATATTAGCTAATTTTGTCACTATGCTTTTGACCATTCCTTATAGCTTTTCATGCTTTCTTGTTGACTTACTCTGTCTGTATGTTAACTGAGTGCCTCTCATTCTATCTCTCCATTCTTTTATTCTTGTTGCTTAGAGTTTTCTCATGTCCTTGATTTTGTTTCTGTCCCTTTTATATTTCTGTATTGCGTTTCTGCTATCCTCTTAGTATTTTGTTCTACACTTCATCTAAAATGTATGTAAGATACACACACACACATATGTATAATGGAGGATGTAAGACACAATGCAATTTTTAAAATAATGAAACCCTGCAAGTGAGGATGAATAGAGTAGGCTATTCCATTCCCTAAAATCCAGTCTTTCTGATGAGTTCTGGATCTTTGGAAAACCCATGTATCTGTATGGTGGAATTCTATGTGTAGCAGAAAGGGGCCCAAAAAAGGGTATGTGTGGTTTTGTGCTGGGGCTAGAGGTTGAGCTGTGGGCAAATAGCAAAGCATGTTCCTTGACTCCAGTCAAAGCCCTATTGAGAGGAAGGGCTGAGCAAGTTATTCTTACAAGGGATTTTGTGAAGCCCAGGAATGAGGAGTGGAAAACCTGAGCTCAGGAACGATGTGCAATCCCAAGCTGGAGACAGGATCCTTCTTCCTACCTTGCTTTGGTGATGGCAGAAGGAATTAGAGAGCCTCTGTAACACCTGGAGTTTCTCACCTATGAGAACATCAGGTGCTTTGGGCAAAGCAAAGTTGTCCTCATGGCCAGATGCTGTCTACAAGTGTTTGTAGGAGTGGGCATCATGTAGAAACCAGAATAGAAGACCCTTTGAGGACCGGTTGTTAGATACTAAAGACACTCAAGGCACCCGGGGATTTGTGGTGAGAGTGGAGTCATAAAGGGTGCTACAGGGGTTCAGAGGGACCACTGGGCCTAGCTCATTGTCTTTTTAGCATTAAAATTACCTCATTTATAACTATAGTTGGGTTACCTGAAGTTACAGAGGCAGATGCAGAAGGGAAAATGTATGCTGATTCCTGTTTTTAACTTTTCCCCTTCATGTCCCAGAAAACAGAATTCAGTATGTCTGGGGAGAAGTCTGGGAAAACACATTTTAAACAAGCACCATCCCTACTCTTGGATCCTCAGAACACAGATGGTAGCTCTGTGGACCACACAGAAAACCCTGGATCAGACCAATAGGAAATACATCCAAGGCAGAAATCACTATTTTTAATACTTATTTAGTAATTTTTTTCCACTTTTATTGAGAAAAAATTGACACACATTGAGAAATCACTATTCTGAGAGAGTTTCGAAATTAAAATATTAAAAGATAGAAAAAGGATGGGTGAAAGAGGAAATTCAAGTTGACTGAACACCACATACAGGCAGCTAATAGTTGTTGGAGATTTAATCTTCTGAAGTTTTCTATTTACCTGCAAAATGTGAACTTTATTAGACTTTGACTGGGTTTAGGATGGGTAACATGGATACTGATGATATCTTTGAGCACAAGTAAAAAGTTAAAAATGAAACTACCATATTAGCTGGCAATTCCACTTCTGGGTATTTATCTGAAGGAAATAAAAGCACTAACTCAAAAAGATATCTACACTTCCACATTTATTGCAGCATTATTCACAATAGCCAAGATATGGAAACAACCTATCAAAAGACAAATAAAGAAAAAAAAATATATATATATACATACCATGTAATATTATTCAGCCATAAAAAGGAAGCAAATACTCCTTGGGACAACATGGTTATAGCTTGAGGCTATTATGCTAAATGAAGTAAGTCAGAGAAAGACAAATACTGTATGATCTCACTTACATGTGGAATTAAAAGCCACAACAAAATGAATTCATAAATGCAAAGAACAGACTGGAGGTCACCAGAGGTGGGGAGAAGGGTGTGGCAAAATGAGTGAAGGTAATCTAAAGGTATAAGCTTCGAGTTATAAAATAAATAAGTTATGGAGATATAAGGTACAGCATTGTGACTGTAGTTAGCAATATTGTATATCTGAAAGTTGCTAGGGAGTAAACCTTAAAAGTTTTCATCACAAGAAAAAACTTGTAACTATATATAGTGATGAATGTTAGTTAGATTTGTTGTGGTGATCGTTACATAATGTACACAAATATCAAATCATTATGTTGTATACCTGAAACTAGCAATGTTATATGTTAACTTTACCAAAAAAGTATACGCAGATTGCTAAAATCTCAACATTATCCTCCTCCTTTCTACAAAAAGATACAAAACATCACTCACTGTATCTGTTTCTTCTGACATCAGAAGGTAGATAGCTATTAGGAAGGTGAGGTAAGTTCGTGGTCCAGATCCATTTCCATAGAGTAGTGGAGACAACATTCCACGGAGCCTCAAATGCTAAGACTTGAATCCAAGACTCAACTATGCCACCTGCTAAGTAGGACCTTGACCAAATCACTGCTCTGAACTTAAGTTCCTTGCAAATGTAGGAAGGGAAGTGTCCTAGATAATACATCCTGTTGCTTCCAGATCTAGCATCTCACAATCATACACTATCAAAGGATTGCTGTCATCCTTTTTTGCCTTTTAGGGCTGTTGAATGGAGAAGGCAATGACACTCCACTCCAGTACTCTTGCCTGGAAAAATCCCATGGATGGAGGAGTCCTGTAGGCTGCAGTCCATGCGGTCGATAAGAGTCAGACACGACTGAGCAACTTCACTTTCACTTTTCACTCTCATGCACTGGAGAAGGAAATGGCAACCCACTCCAGTGTTCTTGCCTGGAGAATCCCAGGGACTGGGGAGCCTGGTGGGCTGCCATCTATGGGGTCACACAGAGTCAGACATGACTGAAACGACACAGAAGCAGAAGCAACAGCAGTAGCAGCAGGGCTGTTGAAAAACAATCAGCAGTCAGAATGCTTAGTCACATTATATTTCTTCAATTATAAGAAGAAAACCAATACTATACTTCTATGGGCGTAGCCCATTTCAAGGCAGCATGGAGGAGAAGGCAGAGGAAGTGAAGGCTCTATTAAGAAGGGACGGAGGCTCTCTCCCAGCTGCTCTTATGATGAGGAAATAATTACTTAATGGCTGGACAATTTGGAAAGCAGCTGCCAGTGGTGTAGGGACCCTGCTGCTCTAAAAGGGAAAAAAAAAAAGAACTAGACTTCTTCTGTTCTATATCCCACGATAGACAAATTAGCAATGTAGTTTTAAAGTAAATGATTTAACTCCTGGTGAGGAATGTTCTTTAGAGTCTCTTGATGAGTAAAGGTCTGAGGGGTTGATAAAGTATCAAAGCTTACATTTTAGGAATAAGTCTTAACAGCATGAGAATCTGACAGAAACAGAGGTTCATAGGAAATGTATAACCTCCCCCTACTTGATATTGCTGTAATGGATGGTCATTAGTTTTTCTCCCTGAGGTAAAATAAAATCAAAGTGATAACATGTTAGTGCAACCCTTCCTTTATTTCTGGGTCACTTTGTTCTAAACGTCTTTTGTTAAGTTTAGAACAAAAGAAGATGCCTGATGGCATAATCTGGGTAAACCAGTTGTCTCATCCATTTAGGAGCCGATAATAAGGCAGTGAGGATTAGATGCCCCCCACCCTACTAAGTATAGGTAAGCAGGTAACTGGAGGAGGGGCTTTGCCCATATTTTCTCAAATGATCCTCTGTTATTTGAGAAAGTCTCATGTGTCTTCATCATCCAGATGATAAAACTGAAGCTCAGTTGACTTACTTGCCTAAGCTCACCCAACGTCATTGTCTGGAATCACGTTGACAAGTTAGAATAGTGGTTAAGGGATTTCAAGTCAGCCTAATTGAACCCAGAATCATCACTGTGTAATCCGGGACAAGCGACTTGCCCTTTGCGGCCTCAGTTTCCACTCAATATAGTGCCCAGGAGACTAGGAGTTCAAGTCAATGGTTGTGATTATTATGAATTTTACTTGACTTCAAAGCCCTTGCTCTTTGTACTATATTTTTCTATCCTGAGAATAACAAGGGTATGCAAAAATTTTAAATAAAACAGATAAATACATCCAGCTAGAAGACATCTGCTTGATACAAAGAAACAGGATGTGTTAGCTTTGCTAACATTACATTTCTGTTAAGAAAGAAGCGTGTATCAAAAGGATGGTCGTTGAATAGCCGTAGCTCACCTCTCTACTCAATTAACTTGTGTGTTGTCGGTGGTCCAGGCAGAACCTGTGTAGTATCTTGCATTCTGAGAAGTTGCAGGAGTCCATCTTTCAATATGTTCCCTCTGGAAGGAAGGAAATAATCACCTAATCTCATCATCTCCAGATTGAACAAGATCTGCTGTATTACAAATCTGCTTAGCCAAGGAGCAGCTCTCACAGCTTGCCTTCTTCCAGCTGTCTAAATACTGCTGAGCTCCAAAACCTGTCTTATTCCTACTTCCTCCCCCAAATCCTGCCTCGGGGCTTTTAGGCCACACTGATTTCTTTCTCCTTTCCAGATTTCCCAAGTCCTTTGCATCTGTGTCACACGTTTGGGAACTTGCTTCTATTGTTTCGCTTTGTCTTCTAGCTCAGTTTAAACCAACACTTATTTCTTGAGATTGGGGAACATACTAGAAATAATTTTTGGTCCTTTCAGTGTTTGGCATTACAAAGCAAGAATAACAGAAGAATGAAAACACACTCAATTTTTAAAACTCTGGAGTTAATGTTTTCATAACTGGAATTGCTTTACCCTCAAAAGCCTCATGGGGCTTCCCCAGTTGGTGCTACTGGTAAAGAACCGCCTGCCAATGCAGGAGACTTTAGAGACTGGGTTTGGCCTCTGGGTCAGGAAGATCCTCGGGAGGAGGGCATGGCAACCCCCTCCAGTATTCTTGCCTGGAGAACCCCAGGGACAGAGGAGCTTGGTGGGCTACAGGCCATAGGGTTGTAAAAAGTCAGACACGACTGAAGCAACTTAGCATGCACAGAAGCAAGCATGTATTAGAATCACCTGAAGGTTGAGGTAATATGCAGATTCTTTGACCCGACCCCTAAAAAATCTGATTCATCAGTCTAAGATGGGGCTCTAGAATTTGTATCTCTCACAAATTCCCAGTTGATATTGATGCTGCTGATTCCCTTACTGCGGGAGATGTGAAACCTCCCTCACCTTGGGATGTTGACTTCATATATCTGACCTTCAAAGTATTCAGCTTTTATCATTTTCTTCCTAAAATCAGTATTTTATGGAAATATCCAGAAAACAATATAGACACTATGTCTTCACTAGTGAAGTAATTTATAAAGCTTAAGGAAAAAAAGCTGTGTGAACTAATTCACCATAATAGATTGTCCATCTCTAAAGTGAAGAAAGGGAGTTTTAAGCATCTAAAAATGAAAATATTTTACTTTAGAATTTATTGGGACTTCTCTTCAATGGGCTGGTGAGCAAAATATTGACCATTTTCTCTCTTCTTTCTTTGAATAGACATTTTCCAAAACCTAGCTTAGATCCTTTTAAATATCCAAACCATTCCTGATCAATTACAAGTTGTCTCTGCCCCCTTTAGGTGGCCTCAGTTCATTAGGGTGGTTTGCCCTCTCTCGCTTGTGATTGAATTACTGCTTTCTTCTTATCTTCAGGGCCCATGGCGTGGAAACTCCAGTGTGCCTCTACCAGTGGAGACCCTACTATTCCTTTGAGTCACCTCTACATTTTTTTCTCTATTTATCTAAAATCACAAATACAGTGAAAGGCATCCTAGGGATGGGTAATATTCAAAAGTAAGAAAAAGAGGGATAATGAGAATAGGGAACTAACACAAGGATTGAAAGAACAAATTTATTTTAGGATAGGGAATAATCTAGGAAGAAAGACCTGAAGTAGAAATCAAGAAGTCTTTCAGAATTTTGTTTCCAAGTAATCTTTTCAATTTACATATTAATATTCACATTGAAGTCAGAGTAAAAGAAGAGAGAATCATTCAAAAGAAAATTATCACGAGAATATCCCATACAGTGGACATAGCCACCACTTATTGATAACCTATTATAGTCTGGGTAGATACAGGGTGATGTTTCTTAGCATTGGCTGCATGTCAGAATCACCAGGGAAGCTCTTAAAAAAATCCTGGTCCTGAGGCCTCATGCCAGACCTACACATCAGAGTCTCTGAGGATGAGACCCAGTATATTTAAAGCTACATTATGTTTTTATAATGTGCAGCCAAGATTGAGAACTATTCTCAGTAGTGGCTGGAGCCAGCTCTTATTATCGGCTCATAAGAGCCAGTATATTTTAAGGAACTTTGTGAATTCAACATATTGGCAACTTAAAATTGATCACCATGGGAGTGTTTTCACCATGGTAACTGGCAAATCAGTTTTTTATCTCTCTGGAGAATGGACTGCCAAACATAAAGGGTGCTGCTTGGGTGAAATGAGGGAGGCAGAGGAATGAAGGAGACATGGTTACCAGTCGCGCCAGGACCGCTAGCTGGACCCAGGAGGTGTGACCGCTTCTCGCGCACAAGCGGACAGTCCTCAAAGCCCTGTGAGAGGCGATGATCACAATATCCATTCAATGATGAACCGACAAAGGCTCAGGTTTCATTAAGTGCTTGCTTCACGCACACAGATTGTAGTTGAAAGGAGTCAGAACTGAGGTCGACTGTGACCTCTCTAAGCTCATAACTCAGTGGTGAGCCTGGGAATATCACTGGCTGCTGAGGAGTAGAAGTGAGCAGGGAATTTTTGTAAAAGTATACTCTCCTTTACATCAGGTAATTTATGAAGTAGTGAGAGCCTAAAAGAGAGAGTTTAGATAGACTTTGTGTGAACATATTTCTAACTACTGTGTAATAGGTTATAAATTTAGTGTAGAGATGTGGGCCTAAAGTAGAAAAAACTAACAATGAACAGGTGTTCTATTGAAGTGTCCTCTGTAGCCATAAACATATATTAATAGTTGATATTTAGAAGGGAACTCAAATATCACCTAGATATTAAGTAATTGTGCTCCAGGTTGGTAGACTGAAAGATGAGAGAGGGAGAGAGAGAGAGAGGGAGAAAGGGGAGCAGAAAAATGGTGACCTTGTTGTATTTCTCCGATCATCCAACTCTTCTATTAAATGCAGTGTACTCTTCAATCTCTCTTCAGCCTGAATATCTCACGTCACTGTTTCCCCAATTCTCAGCAGCTGAACTCACCTTCTACATTAGAGTGAAAATAGAAGCTATTAGATTGCCAGTCTTCATCTCTAACCTACATACTTACACCTGCACATACACACATTCTACTTCCTTCTCCCTTATTAAACTGGAGGAGAGAATCTTCCTCTGCTTAAAGTCATTTTTTTTTTTTTTTTACCCCAAGCCTTGAATTCCTACGCATCATCTTCTTCATGTGCTATCAGGATCTCTCATCCATTTCTCTCTTTCTCCTTCTTTGGATCTGCTTCATTGGCTATTAAATATCCATTAATCTCTCCCTTGAAAAATGAATCTCACTCCACTCCATACTTTCCCTTTCTTCTTTCATTCTCAGCCAAAAAATATCAAAAGAGTTATCTATTCTTGCTAACTTACATTTCATTATGTTCTACTCACTGTTCAACAGACTCGAACCTGAGTTTCACTCCTCTCTTACCCTCATCGTTCCACAAAAGAGTCTCATGAAAAAACTTCCTTTTCACTATGTCTGTCTAACGGATACTTTGTATTCTTCAATTTAGATGAACTCAGTGGCATTTGATATCATTGATAACATTCACCTCTTGGCTTCCATGATTTAATACTCTTGATTTTCCTCCTAGATGACTGACTACTCCTTTTCGGTGTTACTTGAAAATTTTCATTCTGAAGCACAACCACCAAGTGCTGTACAAAATTTGGCAGAGGGTCTCTTTTCTCTACCCCAGGGTTTCTCAACTTTGGCGCTGTTGATATATGAGGCTGGATATTTTCTTTTAGGAGAGAGTGCAAGTGAAAGTGTTAGTCACTCAGTCGTGTCCAACTCTCTGCAACGTTGTGGACTGTAGCCCACCAGGCTCCTCTGTCCATGCGATTCTCCAAGCAAGAATACTGGAGTGGGTTGCCATTTTCTTCTCCAGGGACTCTTCCTTACTCAGGGATCGAACCTGGGGCACCCGCATTGCAGGAAGATTCTTTACTATCTGAGCCACCAGGGAAAAGGGGGACTATCGATATTGTGTTGAGGCTTGCTGAGCAGATTCCTGGCCTCTACAATCTAGATGCATTTCCCCAGTCAGGGCTACAAAAAATATCTCCAGACATTGTTGAAAGTCCTAGGAAGTGGGGAAGGGGTGGAGGGTCGAAGTCTCTTCAAGTTGAGAGCTACTGCCCCACTCACTTCTTAAGTAAGCTTGTTCATGCTCATTGGCTTCTTTGACTATCATCAAAAAAATAATTCATAAGATTAAATAAATCATCTCTATCTCTGATATTTCCTATGGGGACCAGTTCCACACAACAAACTTTTTTCAATATATCAACCATAGAAGGCTCAAATGCATTTTATTTTTTATTTTTGTCTTTGTGAGTCTCACCAGTTCAGTTCATTTCAGTTGCTCAGTCATGTCTGACTCTTTGCGACAGCATGGACTGCAGCACACCAGGCTTCCCTGTCCATCACCAACACCAGAGCTTGCTCAAACTCATGTCCATCAAGTTAGTGATGACATTCAACCATCTCATCCTCTTTCGTCCCCTTCTCCTGCCTTCAGTCTTTCTCAGCATCAGGGTCTTTTCCTGTGACTCAGTTCTTTGCATCAGGTGGCCTAAATATTGGAGTTTCAGCTTCAGCATCAGTCCTTCCAATGAATATTCAGGACTGATTTCTTTTAGGATGGACTGGTTGGATCTCCTTGCAGTCCAAGGGACTCTCAAGAGTCTTCTCCAACACCACAGCTCAAAAGCATCAATTCTTTGGTGCTCAGCTTTCTTTATAGTCCAACTCTTACATCCATACATGGCTACTGGAAAAACCATAGCTTTGACTAGATGGACTTTTGTCAGAAAAGTATTATCTTTGCTTTTTAGTATACTGTCTAGGTTGGTCATAGCTTTTGTTCCAAGGAGCAAGCGTCTTTTAATTTCATGGCTGCAGTCACCATCTACAGTAATTTTGGAGCCCCAAAATTAAAGTCTGTCACTGTTTCCATTGTTTCCCCATCTATTTGCCATGAAGTGATGGGACCAGATGCATGATCTTCATTTTCTGAATGTTGAGTTTTAAGCCAACTTTTTCACTCTCCTCTTTCACTTTCATCAAGAGGCTCTTTAGTTCTTCTTCACTTTCTGCCATAAGGGTGGTGTCATCTGCATATCTGAGGTTATTGATATTTCTCCTGGCAATCTTGATTCTAGCTTGTGCTTCATCCAGTCCAGCATTTCGCATGATGTACTCTGCATGTAAGTTAAATAAGCACGGTGACAATATACAGCCTTGACCAACTTCTTTCCCGATTTGGAACAAGTCTGTTGTTCCATGTCTGGTTCTAACTGTTGCTTCTTGACCTGCATACAGATTTCTCCAGCAGCGGGTAAGGTGGTCTGGTATTCCCATATCTTGAAGAATTTTCAACAGTTGTTATGATCCACACAGTCAAAGGCTTTGGTGCAGTCAATAAAGCAGAAGTAGGTGTTTTTCGGAAACTATCTTGCTTTATCAACGATCCATCGAATGTTGGCAATTTGATCTCTGGTTCCTCTGCCTCTTCTAAAACCATCTTGAACATCTGGAAGTTCACTATTCATGTACTGTTGAAACCTGGCTGGAGAATTTTGAGCATTACTTTGCTAGCATGTGAGATGAGTGCAATTGTGCAGTAATTTGAACATTCTTTGGCATTACATTTCTTTGGGATTGGAATGAAACTGACCTTTGTCAGTCCTCTGGCCACTGCTGAGTTGTACAAATTTGCTGGCATATTGAGTGCAGCACTTTCACAGCATCATCTTTTAGGATTTTAAATAGCTCAACTGGAATTCCATCACCTCCACTAGCTTTGTCAGTAGTGATGCTTTCTAAGGCCCACTTGACTTCGCATTCCAGGATGTCTGACTCTAGGTGAGTGATCACATCATCACGATTATCTGGGTCATGAGGATCTTTTTTGTATAGTTCTGTTTATTCTTGCCACCTCTTCTTATTATCTTCTGCTTCTGTTAAGTCCATACTGTTTCTGTCCTTTATTGTGACCATCTTCACATGAAAAGTTCCCTCGGTATCTCTAATTTTCTTGGAGAGATCTCTAGTCTCATAGGTATGTTTATTCATGCATGCGGGCAGCAGGACTGCTACAAGTCAACAAGATGTCCCACGTTCCCACAACACAGCCATCCTGCCATCCCATCCAAGGAAAGCTGATTAATGATGGCCATGAACAGGTGCACAACTGGAAACTTTTGAGGCTTTACTTTTTTATCAGCACCCCTGAATTTATAAATGATGAAACCCATCAACACCATTCCTACCTAAATTTCCTGGTAAACTTGGGTATAGTAGGGCTTCATGGGGATCCAAACATTTTTCATAAGGCTTTGAAACATCTCAGCACTGGACCAGCAGCTCAGTCAAATGCATTTTAAATTAAACATGATGAAAACTAAATTTATAATCCTCCTTGTTTTTTCTAAAACCTAGTCTTCTTTTAGTGTTCTCTTCCTCAATAGATGGAATTACCTTGCATCCAGTTATCCAAGCTAGAAATGTCGATTCATCCTTAACACCTCCTTTCTAATGCCACAATTTAAACCAAACTCATATTTTATTTTTTCACCTTCAGACAAAAAAATATTTCTTAAACATGAAAGTAAAACTTTTGACTATAAGGAAAAGATTGATGAATTTAACTTTGTGAAAAATGGGGGCTCTTTTATCAAAAAGCAGCATGAAACAAGTAAAATAACATAGTCTAATCTATTTAAGATGAATAAATGACAAACCACAAAAAAGCTAAATGACCAAATAAAATAGTGTGCCAAAGTCATGAGCAGGCATTTCTCAGAAAAATAACATGCATGGTTGATAAACATAAGGAAAAAAAATGTTCATTTAATCAGTAATATAAGATAAAAATAACAAACACATGCAGATATAATAATTTTGTCTTATACTAGCAATTTCCATTTAGATATACCACTACTCATGATGTTTATCTTATTTTGTTCACCACTTATATCAACCTATCTTTAAAAAACAGGGCTACCTTTTTTTTGGTCAAAGGTACGGGTGTTGGAGAAGACTCTTGAGAGTCCTTTGGACTGCAAGGAGATCCAACCACTCCATTCTGAAGGAGATCAGCCCTCGGATTTCTTTGGAAGGACTGATGCTGAAGCTGAAACTCCAATACTTTGGCCACCTCATGTGAAGAGTTGACTCATTGGAAAAGACTCTGATGCTGGGAGGGATTGGGGGCAGGAGGAGAAGGGGACAGCAGAGGATGAGATGGCTGGATGGCATCACCGACTCGATGGACATGAGTTTGGGTGAACTCCGGGAGTTGGTGATGGACAGGGAGGCCTGGCATGCTGCAATTCATGGGGTCGCAAAGAGTTGGACATGACTGAGCGACTGAACTGAACTGAACTGAACTATCCTTACCAAAATTTTAGTACAGTCTACTGCAATCATATATTCATTTGTTTGAAGTGTCTTTATTTCAATTTTATTTTGAAGTATATTTTCCTGAATATGGCATTCTAATTTAGTTGACATTTCTTTTGTTGATACATTGAAGATATTCTTGAATGTTTTAGTCCACTATTTTCTCACTGCTCTTGTTGCTTTTGAAATATCAGCTGTAATTCTGTTGCTCTAATAAATGTAATGCGTCCTTTAAAAAATAAAAGACATTATCTGCTGCTTTTCAGATTATCTCTTTGGCTTGGTATTCAATATTTCACTGTGATGTACTAAGCTGTATATTTACTTTTATTTATCCTATTTGGGTGTCATTGAGTTTCTTGAATTTATAGATTATTGCCTTTGCTTTGTTAAGGAAAATAATGATGCATTATTATTTACTTTATTTTTTTCAGGGACTTCAATTTTTTAAAGACTAGATCTTACTGTATCTGCTATATTTCTTCACACTTTTCCAAGTTTTGCATCTTTGTGGGGTTTTATTGTGTACCTTTCTAGGTGGTTCATTCTAGGTGATTCATTCTAATTTATATTCTGGCTTACAAATTCCCTATGACTGTGTCTAATCTAATGCAAAATCTACCCTTTGAATGATAAATTTTGGTTTCCATCTACAAGAAAGCTGATGTTTTAGTTTTGCTTCTAACAGATGAAAGCCATAGCACCTATTTTCATGTCCACCCATGGACGGTAGCCCACCAGGCTCCACTGTCCATGGAATTCTCCAGGCAAGAATACCATCGTGGGTAGCCATTTCTTTCTGCAGTGGGTTTTCCCCATCCAGGGATCAAACTCTGGTCTCCTGCACTGCAAGCAGATTCTTTACTGTCTGAGCCTCTAAGAAAGCCCCACATCCTTGGTTACCATTTCCCTTTTTATTTATTTATTTTATTTTCTCCTTTCTTCTGTCCTTTCTTTTCTTTCTTCTTTTTTCTTCCTACATACCCTGGTAATTCCTTATACTCTGGCAAGCTCTTTGATCTCATGAGCAACACTTTAATTTTTGCTGAGTATTTGTTGTTGTTTGCATTAAGAGTTATGATGAAGTAATCTGTTTTATCATTATTTCTCATAAATACTTCTTTATATCACAACACATTAAATTTGTAATTTAAAAATATAGTTGTTTCAAGTGTTTTATCTTTTTCCCTCCATTTCCCCCCAAATTCTATGACAAGATATGTCTTGTTTTTCATACCTCTAGCACCTCACATTTTGCCTAAAATATAGTAGCTTCTGAATAAATGTCTTTGAATAGTTTCAATTTGAGAAACAAAATGAATGAAAATTTATTTGCCTCTCATATATATGGTAGGCAAGATAATACTCATCTTACTGATTTGATAAAAAAGAGTTAATAATCACTGATATAAGAAAGTAATGGTTGTAGATTATTATGTTTATAACAGCAGATGTTATGAAGTAACTGGCTTGAATGTGACTGATTATACAGCCTGCTGAGTCTATTTGACTTCAAATATTTTGTTCCTTTAAGTTGCCTGAGAGGCTACACTTTTCATAGATTTTCCCAGGTGGCTCAGTGGTAAAGAATCCACTTGCTAATACAGGAGACACAGATTCAATCTCTGGCTTGGGAAAATCCCATAAAGAAGAAAATGGCAACCCCCTCCAGTATTCTTGACAGTCCATGGGGTTCCAAAAGAGTCAGACATGACTAAGCAACTAAAGAGCAATAACAACACACTTTTTATAACAACAACTTTGACCATTTACTCATACTTTTCAAATTTTGAGCAATGAACATTGATTTATCTTTGCTGTGATGGAAATGGCCTTTCAAGGAAATATTGGACATACTTGCTGTCAGTTTGAATCTGTTTTGCTTTTGATGGCTCTATTTTAAAATTTTTGCAGTATTTGTGGTAAGAAGCCAGTTTTCAGATATGAATACTATGTCAAGTATTTGTATTTTTCTAATATTCAGTATTTAAAGGGACCAGAAACTATTTTAAGAAAAGACATCTCCCTGTGAAGATATCTCCCTGTGTCTTATTTTTCCCTTTTAGCCTTTGAAGGATGAAGTGAGAGGTATAATAGTAAGGATACTCTTTCTGTCTTGACTCAGTTCAGTAAGGCCCATTCTAGTGGTATATGCAAAGTAGTACGTGGCCAGGATGAGTCATGTAAATATTATAGCTGTCTCCTGTATTTCACCATCCACTGCCAATTTTTTGCTTTCTCTAATCATTTACAAGTGTTGCTACCTCCTGATGTTCAAGCTGGTTTTAGAAAAGGCAGAGGAACCAGAGATCAAATTGCCAACGTCTGCTGGATCATGGAAAAAGCAAGAGAGTTCCAGAAAAATATCTATTTCTGCTTTATTGACTATGCCAAAGCCTTTGACTGTGTGGATCATGATAAACTGAGGAAAATTCTGAAAGAAATGGGAATACCAGACCACCTGACCTGCCTCTTGAGAAATTTGTATGTAAGTCAGGAAGCAACAGTTAGAACTGGACATGGAACAACAGACTGGTTCCAAATAGGAAAAGGAGTACGTCAAGGCTGTATATTGTCACCCTGCTTATTTAACTTATATGCAGAGTACATCATGAGAAATCCTGGACTGGAAGAAACACAAGCTGGAATCAAGATTGCTGGGAGAAATATCAATAACCTCAGATATGCAGATGACACCACCCTTATGGCAGAAAGTGAAGAGGAACTAAAAAGCCTCTTGATGAAAGTGAAAGAGGAGAGTGAAAAAGTTGGCTTAAAGCTCAACATTCAGAAAATGAAGATCATGGTATCCGGTCCCATCACTTCATGGGAAATAGATGGGGAAACAGTGGAAACAGTGTCAGACTTTATTTTTCTGGGCTCCAAAATCACTGCAGATGGTGATTGCAGCCATGAAATTAAAAGACGCTTACTCCTTGGAAGGAAAGTTATGACAAACCTAGATAGCATATTCAAAAGCAGAGACATTACTTGGCCAACAAAGGTTCGTCTAGTCAAGGCTATGGTTTTTCCTGTGGTCATGTATGGATGTGAGAGTTGGACTGTGAAGAAGGCTGAGCGCCAAAGAATTGATGCTTTTGAACTGTGGTGTTGGAGAAGACTCTTGAGAGTCCCTTGGACTGCAAAGAGATCCAACCAGTCCATTCTGAAGGAGATCAGCCCTGGGATTTCTTTGGAAGGAATGATGCTAAAGCTGAAAGTCCAGTACTTTGGCCACCTCACGCAAAGAGTTGACTCATTGGAAAAGACTCTGATGCTGGGAGGGATTGGGGGCAGGAGGAGAAGGGGACGATAGGATTGGGGGCAGGAGGAGAAGGAGAGATGGCTGGATGGCATCACTGACTCGATGGACGTGAGTCTGGGTGAACTCCGGGAGTTGGTGATGGACAGGGAGGCCTGGCATGCTGTGATTCATGGGGTCGCAAAGAGTCGGACACGACTGAGCGACTGAACTGAACTGAACATTCAATAATTTTCTGGACTGAACAGTGATGGTGAACCACCCTGGAAGCAAAAGAAGTTCACGGTTCACATATTGCTGAAGCCTGGCTTGGAGAATTTTGAGCATTACCTTACTAGCGTGTGAGATGAGTGCAATTGTGTGGTAATTTGAGCATTCTTTGGCATTGCCTTTCTTTGGGATCAGAATGAAAAGAGACCTTTTCCAGTCCTGTGGCCACTGCTGAGTTTTCCAAATTTGCTGGCATGTTAGGTGCAGCACTTTCACAGCATCATCTTTCAGGATTTGGAATAGCTCAACTGGAATTCCATCACCTCCACTAGCTTTGTTCGTAGTGATGCTTTCTAAGGCCCACTTGACTTCACATTCCAGGATGTCTGGCTCTAGGTCAGTGATCACACCACCGTGATTATCTGGGTCGTGAAGATCTTTTTGTACAGTTCTTCGGTGTATTCTTGCCATCTCTTCTTAATATCTTCTGCTTCTGTTAGGTCCATACCATTTCTGTCCTTTATCAAGCCCATCTTTGCATGAAATGTTCCCTTGGTATCTCTGATTTTCTTGAAGAGATCTCTAGTCTTTCCCATTCTGTTGTTTTCCTCTATTTCTTTGCATTGATTGCTGAAGAAGGCTTTCTTATCTCTTCTTGCTATTCTTTGGAACTCTGCATTCAGATGCTTATATCTTTCCTTTTCTCCTTTGCTTTTTGCTTCTCTTCTTTTCACAGCTATTTGTAAGGCTTCCCCAGACAGCCATTTTTCTTTCAATGTTACATGATAATGAAGATGATGGCCATATAAAATCCCATACTCTGAAATAGGATCAGCCTTTTGTGATTGCAGTGTTAATATCAGTTCCTCTTGATTCTAGCATTATTAATTTTCTCTTACATAAAATGAATAATTTGGAGTAAATGGTATTTTTTCTTGCTGGTTTAACTCTTTTCACTTTAAAGGATATGCAATTGGCCCTTTCTGTTTTGGCTGAAACTACAATGATCAAGAATAAAATCAACAGCTTCTAGTTATCCCCAAAGGCAAGTGCCAAACTACTTAATGGTACTCAAAAAAAAAAAAAAAAACTTGTTTCTTAATGGAGCAGTAAGGATTTCAGGAGGGAGAGTCTTTGTTGTATAGCACTGATCTGCAGACTGCAAGAGCCTGATATCCTAGCACTATTTCCCTAGCAAGGCTGCAATAGAAATGCCTGATTAAAATTGTCAACCCCCAAATATAACTTACATATTTCTCTCGCACACATAAGAGAGTAGTATTACTTCTCATTGCAAACCTCTTGCCAACTGATCATCCTCAGCTAAATCGGAAACAGTTTAAAATTGAAACATGAAGATAATTTTTTGAAGAGTGCATCATGCACATTCCTGAAGAACAAAGATACATGGTCTCCTCCATCCCCATCAGTTGAGAGGCTGAGCGAGCCCTTGAAAGACCTGTCATGTATCCTTTAAGTATTAAACCATGACATCTGGTATGAGATGTGTCTTGAGTCATCTGAAACAGCATACGGAAAATGCAGAGAGAGAGAGTTTAACTGAAAGAAACTCTTGTCCAATCAGGGACACATTCTCCATAAGCATGTTTCAGGAGGAGAAGGGGACGACAGAGGATGAGATGTCTGGATGGCATCACTGACTCGATGGACGTGAGTCTGGGTGAACTCCAGGAGTTGGTGATGGACAGGGAGGCCTGGCGTGCTGCGATTCATGGGGTCACAAAGAGTCAGACATGATTGAGCGACTGAACTGAACTGAACTGAAAGAGATATCTGTGGGGAGTGTCCCAAACCCTCCAGAAATCATTTATGATAATTACTTATTCTAAATAAATATTTACTCTTTTAAGAAACTCATTTTGTTGCAGTAAAATATACACAATACAAAATTTTAATCATGTTTATGTATACAATTCTGTGTTAAGTACATTCACATTGTTCTGAAACTGTTAATGCCATCCCAGCTCTACAACTTTTTAAATTTTCAAAACTAAAACTCTGCTCCCATTAAACACTAACTCTCTAATTCCTTTCACTACAGACCTTGAAACCACCATTCTTCTTTCTGTCTATAAATTTGACTACTTTGAATGGCTCTCATATGTGGAATCAATTCATTTCACTTACTGCAATGTCTTCAGAGTTCATTCATGTTGAAGCCTATGTCAGAATTCTCTCTCCTTATTGAAGGCTGAAAATATTCCATTGTATATATTTGCTGTATTTTGTTTATCTATTCATCTGGCAATTGTTGTTCAGTTGCTCAGTTGTATTCTACTCTTTGTGACCTCATGGACTGCAGCACACCAGGCTTGCCTGTCTTTCACCATCTCCCAGAGCTTGCTCAAACTCATGTCCATTGAGTCAGTGATGCCATCCAACCATCTCATCCTCTGTCATCCCCTTCTGCTCCTGCCTTCAATCTTCCCCAGCATCAGGGTATTTTCTAATGAGTTGGCTCTTCGCATTAGGTGGCCAAAGTATTGGAGCTTCAGCCTCAGCATCAGTTCTTTCAATGAATATTCAGGGTTGATTTCCTTTAGGATTGACTGGTGTGATCTTCTTACAGTCCAAGGGACTCTCAAGACTCCTCTAACACCACAATTTAAAAGCATCAATTCTTTGGCACTCAGCTTTTTTTATAGTCCAACTCTCACATCCATACAAGACTACTGGAAAAACCATAGCTTTAACTATATGGACCTTTGTCAGCAAAGTAATGTCTCTGCTTTTTAATATGCTGTCTAGGTTTGTCGTAGCTTTTTTTTTCCAAGGAGCAAGCGTCTTTTAATTTTGTGGCTGCATTTGCTATCTGCAGTGATTTTGGAGCCCAAGAAAATAAAGTCTGTAATATTTCCATTGTTACCCCATCTATTTGCCATAAAATGATGGGATTGGGTGCCTTGGTCTTAGTTTTTGTCCATCTGGCAATGGACATTTGTTATTTCCATCTTACATATATTGCAAATAATATTGCTATGAAAATGTTCCTTGAAATATATATATATATATATTAGATCCTGCTTTCATTTATTCTGAGTATATACCTAGAAGTAGAATTATATAGTATTCCAATGTCTAATTTTAATGAAAACATCATATTATACTAGTCATCATATTATTCCCACACCAGCAGCAATTACATTATTTTACATTCCTGCCAGCAATGCACAAGTGTTCTAATTTCTCCACATCCTTGTCAACATTTGTTTTCATTTTTTGTAGTAGCCATGCTAATGAGTATGAAGTGATATTTAAATATGGCTTTGATGGCATTGCCCTGATGATCAGTGATGTTGAGCAACTCTTTGTATACTTATTAGTTAATCGAAAAAGACATCTATTCAAGTCCTCTGTCCATTTTTGAATTGGAGTGTTATTGTTATTTTTGAACTATAGGAATTTTCACACATATTGGATATCATTTTCTTATCAGATAGATGATTTGACAACATTTTCTTCCATCTGATAGGTTACCTTTTCACTCTGTTGACAATGCCCACTGATGCACAAAACTTTTAAATCTTGATGAAGCATAATTCCTCTCTCAATTTCTGGTGTTGCTGCCTGTGCTTTTGGTATATTCAAGTAATCATTGCCAAATTCAAACTCAAGAAGCATTTCCCCTATGTTTTCTTCTAAAAATTTTATAGTTCTAGCTCTTACATTTAGATTATTGGTACATTCTGAGTGAATTTTTGCATATGGTATAAGAAAAGGGCCCACACCGATTCTTTTGTATGTGAATATCTAATTTTCCTAAAATAATTTGCTGAAAAGGTTCTTTCTACATTAAATGATCCTTTAATTACATTTAAAGGATTTAATTTAATTACATTTAATGTCCTTTCTACATTAAATGATCTAGGCAACTTTGTCAAAGTTATTTGACCATATTCCAGAGGTTTATTTCCCAACTCTTTATTCTATTTCACTGTTTCATATGCCACTTCCACATTGTTTTAATTACCGTATCTTTGCAATAAAATTTGGTATCAGGAAATGTGATTCCTCCATTGTTCTTTTCTGATTGTTTTAGCTATCCAGGGTGCCTTGAGAGTCCATATGAATTTTAAGATGATTAATTACGTACCGATCCCTATGGGTAGTCTTGCATCTTAATATTAAGCCTTTCAGCTCATGAATACAAGATGTCATTTCATTTATTTGTGTCTGTTTCAATGTTTTTTAATTTTTAGCCCAAAATCTTCCTTCTCCCACTGAGTTCCTCCCTGAGTATGTTACTCTCAGTTCAGTTCAGTTCAGTCGCTCAGTCGTGTCTGACTTTTCGCGACCCCATGAATTGCAGCACGCCAGGCCTCCCTGTCCGTCACCAACTCCTGGAGTTCACTCAGACTCACTCTATTTGATGCTATATACATGGGATTCTTTTCTCAATTTACTTTTTATGTTATCCATTGCTAATGCACATTGATGCAACTTATTTTTGATGTTGATTTTGTATCTGCAGCTTTGCAGAATTTGATTTTGATTCTAACATTTTTTTGGGGGGGGGGTAGAATCTTTAGGGTTTTCTGTTCATAAGAGCCTGCCATCTGCAAGGAGAGATGATTTTCTTCTTTCCTTCAAATGTGGTTTTCTTCGTTTTGTTTCTTGCCTAATTGCTCTGGCTAGGACTTATAGTACCATGTTGAAAATCAGTAGCAAAAATTGGCAGGCTTGTCTTATTTTTCATCTTAGAGAAAAAACTTTCAGTCTTTCATCTTTGACGATGGTGTTGTTAGCTTAGCTGTGGGTTTTTCATATAACACCTTTACGATATTGAGGTAGTTTCCTTCTATTCCTAGGTTTTTGAGTGTTCTGTTGTAAAAGGGGGTTGACTTTTGTGAAAGGCTTTTTCTTACTCAGTTTAGATGATTATGTGGCTGTTTTCTTTCATTCTGTTAATGTAATGCTTCACATTGACTGTTTTCCATCTGTTGAATCATCCTCCAATTCCAGGAATAAATCCCACTTGGTCTTTGTACAGTCTTTTCATTGTGATGTTGAATTTGACATGCTGGCATTTGGTTGAGGATTTTTGTTCAATATTCATTGGAGATAATGGTCTCTATTTTTCTTTTCTTGTAGAATCTTTATCTAGAATTGGATTCAGAGTAATGCTGGCCTCACAATGTATGTTGGGAGGTGTTCTCTTCAATTTTGGGGGGAGAATTTGAGAAGGGTTTGTGTTAGTTCATCTTTAAATGTTTGATAGAATTCACCAGTGAGACCATCTAGTCTTTAACTTGTCTTTATTGGGAGGATTTTGATTACTGTTTGAAGGATATGTATTTATAATTACATAGTTTTGAAGAATTGATCATTTTATCATGGTATAATGTTTATTTATTTCTTTTGTAACAATTTTTACTTAAGTCTATTTTATCTGATATTATTATAGCCACCTCAACTTGTTTTTGATTACAATATGCGTGGAATATCTTTCATTTCCCATTCTTTCACTTTCAACCTGTGTCCTTAGATCTAAATTGAGTCTTTTAGTGATGGCTCACAATTGGATCCTGTTTTTTGATTCATTCTCCCAATATATGACTTGTCAGTGTAGATGTAAATCAATTTATTCTTAAAAACATTTATTCACTTATTTTTTGGCTGTTTTAGGACTTAGTTGTGCCACTAAGTCACACAACTTAGCGTGTGACTCCACTGCAACCCCACACATTGCAGTGTGTGGGATTCTCTCCACCTGTGGTACACGGGTTCAGTTGCCACATGGCATGCGGTATCTTAGTTCCCTGACCAAGAATCAAACCATGTCCCCTGCATTGGAAGGTGGATTCTTAACTACCAGGCCACCAGGTAAGTCCCCATTTATAATCAGTGACTGATAAGGAAGCACTTTTACCATTTTATTATTTGCTATGAATATGTCTTGTTTCTTGTCCCTCATTTCCTCTCCTTTGGTTTCCTTTATATTTAGTTGATCTTTTTGTAGTGAGCGACACATTTTGATTCCTTCTTTGTTTTCTTTTGTCTAAATTTTATAGATACTTTCTTTGTGGTTACAATGGGGATTACATATAACATCCTACAATTAAGATTATCTATCACAAATTGATCACAGTGAATAACTAAATCACACACACACACAGAATTTGTGTATATGTGTTTATACTTATCTTTCTATTTATCCTTTATTGATTAGAATGTGACACTATAATAAGTTTTACAAAAAGGAGCATAATGATATTTATTTTAAAAGTCCATTTATCATTGAGGAAATTGTTTAAGAACATTAGTTTGCAGTTAGAAGGCTTAAATTTTTATCTTAGGTCTGCTTTTATTGGGGAAAGTTGTTTATCCTCTAAAAACCCATTTGTGTTTCTTGTTAGCTGAAGATTACATAACTAGGCTTATAGTCCCTGGAGAAGGGCATGGCAACCCACTCCAGTATTCTTGCCTGGAAAATCCCATGGACAGAGGAGCCTGAGGGCTATAGTCCATAGTGTTGCAAAGAGTTGAACATCACCGAAGCAACTGAGCTTCTTGTTATAGTAAGAATAAAATGAGTTAAATCAAGTAAAGATCTTAGTATAATTCCTGACAGGTACAAAAAATAGCATTCAAAGAATGGTTATTCTCATCATCTTTATTATTCATTGTTAAATATTTAAAAAATCAGGTTCTTTGGTTTACCTACATTACAGTTGGGTAGATTGAGGCCAAGTGTTTAAATGCTTTGCTCGTAATTACTTAGAAGTTAAATATACCTGTAGCTTGTAAAATGAAGAAATTATCAACATCTCCTTTCATCTTTCCATTAGTTCATTGAGAAGTGCACATTTTAAATGTTTCCAGACTCTAAGCTGAATATGCAAAATCTGGAAACATCAGGCAGGTGGGGTTGGATTTGGAACTTCTCTGAGAATTTAGTCCCTTTATTGCTCATATTGCTGGAAAATCAATGTCTGGTGCCAAACAAGTTGTTTTCTTCTCTTGACAAAAAGCAGATCAGCAAATTTTTATATTGCAGTATTTTCAATGGCAGGAGCATCAACATTTTATAACAAGAAAAAAATTAAACTACTTCAATATTTGGAAGAGAAATGCCTGTAAATTTTTCACATCCATTCACCATCTGGAAAAGCAAGGTTTCACAGTTAGGCCTGATGATGTTTAGAGTCACTAAGCATCTTGGAAAATGATCTCTTACTTAAGATATTTCCTCCACAGGACATCACAATGTTCAATTTTCTACAACTTTACACTTGCTAAGGATTTATCATGGAAAGTTAAGAGAAATATACATGAATGGCCAAGACTATAGCCTTTTTACTAGGAAATGTTTTGAGGCCAAAATGAATTACAGGTTCATGAGTAAAACCCAACAAATCTTGGCTCTTTACTTTTCTACTAAATTTCACATTCAAAAGTACTTGTGAACTGCTTCTCATGTGCCAAGCACGGGGTTGGAGATGGATAATTCGAGTAGGAACCTGTGTATCCACACTCCCCTACAGTGGAAACCTTGCTTATGCAAAGTCCCCCACATCTTTCCCCACTCTCTCAGAGCTTGGCCAGATGCAATGTGCCTGTTCCCCAGAGGGCTTCAAGTCTGTGCACATATAGCAAAGGCGTCTTCAGACATGTTGGAATAGCGAATGATCTCCCTTATATGAGAGCATGACGAGGTTTACTGGATCCAGACAGACTTGTACAGAGAGATATCACCTATGCACACTTAAATTGAGCTGAAAGTGTTTTTCTAAGCCAAAGAGCCTCCAAGAAATTTTGCTAATTAATATCATTCTTTTCAGTTTACACATTGGAGTTTTGACCTCAATATGCAAATGAATATGTTCCCCAATTATGTGAATTTACTGCCTGGTTGTGAGAGGTCACTCTGCTAGCCCCAGCTAGTCGGTCACCTGATTAAGGGCACATAGAGATTCATGTAGTTCATTAGCGATTTTTCAAAGGTTGAAGGCACAGCAGTTTTCTTCAGTGGGTATTTTGGTGAACTGGAGATTTAAATTTCATTTTCTTCTTTTTTCTTCATTTTTTATTGTCCTAAGTATTTTTCTCCATGTTCTAAACATTGAAAGCTCCTTTTGAACTTGTGGGACATAAGCCCTTGGATAAAGACTGTCTCTTTCCTAGGGTACCTCTGTGCAGGTCATGGTACGGCACTATCATCTACAGATGCTCAGTGGAAGTTTGCCGCTGAACTTCCCTGCCCTCATCTGAGAGGTTGCCTCTCTTCCCCTGGGTCTGGAGACCATGACACTTTATATATTAGCTGCAATTTAATGGACATCTACCCCCTCAGCAAGAAGCAAAGTTAAAGAAATCTAATAGGTTCCTACTCAGTACTATGGAGTCTAAAGTCCTACCTATTAAACAGAAAACCAGATTGTATAAGGGCATTGAAAAGGAAGGACAGTTCTTTGAGATAAAGTAGTGAGAGAAAAGATACAGGGAGGTAGTCTCTTTCCAGTGGTTCTGGAAATGTCATCCCTAGGCAAACAGCATTTCCTGGAAAACATGTTATATTTGAAGTTCTCAGGCTCCCTCCAGACTTAATAAATCAGCAGCTGTGGAGAAAGTCTAGCAAACCGTGTTTTAACCTTCCAAGTGATTCTGATATAGGATTGAGTTCAACACCCATTCTCTAGATTGGCCACTCTCTTTTCACTTCATCACAGTATTGCCCAACGCTGACATCATAGTAGAAAAGATAGATACTGTCAGGCTTTGGCCAATTTAGGCTAAAGTTTAGAAAAGTAAACCTGGTATTTGGTGACAACCTAGAGGGGTGGGTTTGGGTGGGAAGTAGGAGGGAGGTTCTAGAAGGAGGGGTCATATTTACACCTATGGCTGATTCATGTTGATGTATAATAGAAACAAACACAATGTTGGAAAGCAATTATTCTCTAATTAAAGATAAATAAATTAATAACAATTAAAAAAGATAAAGATAAAAGGAAGTCAAACAACTATGGCACAGGGACCTTATGTTGCCCACTTGTGTCCTGCTAGTTCTTAGTTTAGCTCCTAGGAAAAAAAAAAAAAGATTAATAGATAGCTGTTTTAAACCAATATATACATCTGTGAAAGGCTAGAACTCAAGCTAGAGTTCTAATGTGATTGCAGACTCTGAGAGAGGGTGAGCCCTGCAAGACAATGGACAGGAAAGCATCTTTTTTTCCTTGAGTGTTCATAAAGTCTGTTTCTAAAGCCAAATATTATTTCTTTAAATATTACCCTGTTGGAACTTGGAATGCTACAATCACATTCTGGATATTTTCCTGCCTTCAACATTGGCCTATCCCAATATATTATATAACTAACATTCAGAAGCATATTCTTCTAGGGTCACTTTGCTTGCATAACTTCTTTTAGAAATGCTCCAGTTTGCAGGTTGGTAGCTCTGTCTGTGCTGTATATGCACGTCATCATGTAAATACCTCTGCGAGCATGCTAAGTCATTTCAGTCGTGTCTGACTCTTTGCAACTCCGTGGACTAGAGTCTACCAGGCTCCTCTGTCCATGGGGTTCTCCAGGCACAAATACTAGAGCGGGTTGCCATGCGCTCCTCTAAGATATCTTCCAAACCCAGGGATTGAACCGTAGTCTCTTGTCTCCTGAATTAGCAGGCAGGTTCTTTACCACTAGTGACATCTGGGAAGCCCCTGTGAATACCTCTGGGCTGTGCTATGCTTAGCTGCTTAGTTGTGTCTGACTCTTTGCTACCCCTATCAAAGAATCCAGCAGGCAGGTTCTTTACCACCTTACCCCGACTCTAGCAGACAGGTTCTTTATGACTAATGCCATCTGGGAAGCCCCTGTGAATACCCCTGGGATGTGCTATGCTTAGCTGCTCAGTCGTGTCCAACTCTTTGTGACCCCATGAGCCCTCCAGGTTCTCTGTCCATGGGGATTCTCCAGGCAAGAATACTGAAGTGGGTTGCCATGCCCTCCTCCAGGGGAATTTTCCCAACCCAGGGATTGAACCCAGGTCTCCCACACTGCAGGCAAATTCTTTACCATCTGAGCCACCAGGAAGCCCAAGAATATTGGAGTGGGTAGCCTACTGCTTTTCCAGGGATCTTCCTTACCCATGAACCGAACTAGGGTCTCCTGCATTGCACTCGGATTCTTTACCAACTGAGCTCCCAGGGAAGCTTTACCTCTACACTATTATAAATGTCTCTCCACATAACTGGATTCTTTTCTAAACTAAGAGATTGTCATGGAGAGAAATAATGCATTAATTACCCTGTGAAATTCCTTTTTAGTATCTCTGAGATTTAGCAATATTCCTGAAACTGATTTATAGGAATGTCACTCACCTGTGTTTATTTAATACATGAATAAAACTAGTTTCTGACCATGAGGTTTATGCTCCTCCTCTAGCTTTATCCCTGTCTTCCAGTCTTGCCCATCTCCTTTTCTACCCCTCTCACTTTTGACTCAACAAATTCCCCTGGGGCCTACTTCTTGTTCAGCTCTTTCTTCAAGCCATCTCCCAGCCATTCCTTCCATGTCATGAAGTGACACTACATTTGGCAGTTCAGAATTAAATACCACAGAGCAGGCAGTGTCACAGAGAGCCTGGTTCAAAGTTCCGGGAATTTGTGTTTCTTTGCGCTCTCTCTCTGATCTAGAAATCTGAGAAATGTACTTCCTAAGCAACTGGACACTTTACTATTTACAAATTTGCTCAAAATTAGGCTTCAGATAAAGATTCATTTATTCTTTTTAATGGTGCTTCCCAGGTGGCATTAGTGGTAAAGAACACACTTGCCAATGCAGGAGACAAAAGAGACTTGGGTTCCATCCCTGGGTCAGGAAGATCCCCTGGAGGAGGGCATGGCAACCCACTCCAGTATTCTTGCCTGGAGAATCCCATGGACAGAAGGGCCTGGTGGGCTATGGTCCATGGGGTCACAAACAGTTGGACCTGATTGAAGCAATTTAGCACGCAAAGCATTCCTTTTAATGCAACTGATGACATGGTGAGAGGTCAGACAATGGAAATTCAATGACTTCTCTCACTCTCAGAGGAACCAGCGCCCACCTGAAGCTCTGAACTTCCTCCCCAAAGTCTGTGCACTTCTTGATGCAGCTCTGAGTGTCCCTCCTCATGCGTTCTGCTCCCAAGCATTCTAGAATACAGACTAGAAATACTTGCTTTAGCCACACTATTCCACAGGTTTTTAAATTTCTAAGCCATTCTGAATATGTATAAAAAGTTAGCCAAATGTCCTGTGCTCATGAAATCTCCCATGATAAGTCTTCCAAAGGATGTCGTCTTTTGAAATGATTCTACACGTTTATAATTTTCTGGTTTAAATAGCCACAACCCAAACCAAAGAGAGTAGAGTTGAGTTATGATGATTGATTGTCCCCACTAGAGTGACATGACCCTCTCCCTTTATGGTTAGTTTCAGTCCTACCTTAATTAGTGAGGTCACATCTAGAGATTTCAAACTCTCGGGTTGGATAGGAAAACACAGCTTGGCCTCATCTCATTCCCAGTCTTTCATCTTCCATTTAGGAAATCAAATCACAAGGTAGACACAAGAGCTGCTAGTTCTTGATCTAATGCTCCTGGTATTCCGAAGTAGAAAATGCAGCTTTAGGATTCCCTGGTTGCCCGGTGGTTAAGACTCCATGCTTCTAATGCAGGGGGTGCAGGTTAGATCACTGGTCAGGGATCTACCATCCCACACGCCTGATGCATGGTGTGGCTAAACAAAAACCAAGCAAGTTTAAGCCCACTAAAACTGCCACCACCCACTAACATTGTTTCACATGTCAATTTCACTTGATTTTTCTTTGCATTTGTTTGCACTGTTTTCACTTATATAGCTTACATTCATGTAGCATGAGTTCCCTTTAAAGCATAATGTTCCATAGGACTTGAAAGCATGGGTTTCAGAGTAAAGCAGACAGGCTCTATTATTTATTACAGTAAGGATCTTAGAGAATTTGTTCCTTGATCATCAATGTTCTCATGTATAAATTAAGGATAATAACTTCTATCTTAGGAACTGATGTGAGAATGCATTAAAGATTCATTCTACAAATATTTCTAAACACTTTCAGGAATTGAACCAAGGGAAGAAGATATTAGCATGAGCAAGACAATCTTCAACTCTTTCTGGGGCTCCTACCAAGAGGCTGTAAAAAATTGCAATTGTGCTAAGTGTCCTGAAAGAAAAAGTGAAGCATGTTTTAGGAATCCATTGCTGTTATTCAGTCACTTAGTTGTATCCAACTCTTTGCAACCCCATGGACCACAGCACACCAGGCCTCCCTGTCCTTCACCATCCCCAAGAGATTGCTCAAAATTGTCAGTGATGGCACCCAACCATCTAGTCTTCTGTAATCCCCTTCTTCCCCTGCCTTCAATCTTTCCCAGCAACAGGGTCCTTTCTAATGAATTGGCTCTGTGCATCAGGTGGCCAAAGTATTGGAGCTTCAGTTCAGCATCAGTCCTTCCAATGAATATTCAGGATTGATTTCTTTTTGGATTGACTGGTTTGAACTCCTTGCAGTCCAAGGAACTCTCAAGAGTCTTCTTCAACACCACAATTCAAAAGCATCAGTTCTTTGACTCTCAGCCTTCTTTATGGTCCAACTCTCACATCCATACATGACTTCTAGAAAAACCATCATTTTGACTATAGGGACCTTTGTTAGCAAAGTAATGTCTCTGCTTTTTAATACACTGTCTAGGTTTATCCATAGAGTAGCAAATACATAATCTGGGTTCATGGAAGGAACTGTCACTATATACATATTCAGAGGGTATGTCCAGTTGCCAAAGTGGGAAACCCCTAATTCACCTGTTACCAGACATTTTGATTGAATGCCAAAAATGAGGAATAGAAAGCTAGACAAAGACGTTTGTTTGTGTTAGTTGCTCAGTCGTGTCTGACTCCTTGTGACCCCCTGGACTGTAGGCCACCATGCTTCTCCGTCCGTGGAATTCTCCAGGCAAGAATACTGGAGTGAGTTGCCATTCCCTCTCCAGGGGATCTTCCCAACCTAGGGATTGAACTCGGGTCTCTTGCATTGCAGGCAGGTTTTTTACCATCTGAGCCACCAGAGAGGGTTTGGGGGAGGACGAAGAGGGAGGGCATACACTCTGAGTGAAGGCCTAAAAATCTCTTAGAAGCCCCAGAGGGCTCTAAGAAAACAAGCACAGGTCAGGCTAGGCCTGAATGTGGGCGGCCTCACGGCCCTATAACGGAGGCCTTAGTACGTGCTGGATACATGCTGTGTTCTCAACAAGCAGCAACTACTATATTTATCATTCAAAAAATATGCATTCATTGACTTCTAGGAAGCAGGTGGTATTCTGGTTAGTAAGTACTTTGGCACTTCTTTATTTAAATGTCTTTTTTAACAAGATAACTAACAGGTCTTTCCCAGTGCAGGTATAATCCACAAATGTAGAATGTAGTTTCTTTGTTTGTTTAGTATTCTACACTTTAACATTCGCCACCCTCTCCACTATCCCCGTGGGACACTTAAGTCCAATTGTCAATATACGCAGAGTCTCCCCAGAACAGAAATATGCCAGTCACCTCAGGCAAGAGATTTTGGCAGCTTGGCAGCTTTAAAAGACCTCAATTTGAATAAGTAGAGTACTTTTCTGGAAGGATTTAAAGTCATGTTATATAAGTTGCAATTAGAGGCTTCCCACAAATTATATATCACTCCAGTAAGGGCAGAAATCTTCCTACTGAGTTCATTGACTATTTCATGCGATTACGCTTCATTGTTCTTCAGTGGTCACATAGATTTCTTTTGCTCTGTTATTTTTACACACTTTATATTTATCAGCCAGGTTTGGACCCAGGGTGGGCTCTAGCTAGGTGTTTACAAAGCTCCCAATTAAGAACACAAAAAAGCAACATAACATATGACCTTCAAAAAATATTTTCTCAGCAGACTTATTTTTGCACTTCCTTTTCAGTCTATAGGTGACACTTAACATCAGTTGATCACATTTATTACAATAAGTAAAAGATGCACAGTGATGAAGAAACCCATTTACAGTAGTTAAATACAACAGTCACCAGTACTGAGACAAGTTGATTTTTTTCACAGACGATAAAAGCACAGTTAGTAAGGATATATCAGAGGCTGATCCCTGAGGCAGCAAACACTTTCGATTCATGGATGCATAATCAGACACTGAATTCACACCATTGAATAGGGGATAATTTTGTCAAAGGCATTTTGCCTCTGCTAAACAGGTTCTGGGGAGATTTCAAAAGAAAAGTGTTTAGCAAATGCAAAGTAGGTTTGATCATTTCAGGAAAATGGCTGGTTTGACATAACATCAGCATTCAAGTGGAAAATCAAAGTATTGTGATAGTCGACCCCAAATAGAAGCTGGCTGACCAGTGACTATCAGCTAGAAATGGTTTCAGGAATAGTGCAGGGGTCAGCCTGATGTGAGACAACATCTTATTGTTAAAAACATAGAACCACATGATGATATTTAGAAGCCTTAGACTTGGCATGGCTCTGCCGCTTTCTAGTTCTCAAATGCTAGACAAGTCATTTGAGTGCCCTAAGCCTCTATTTCCTTATCTGTGAAAGGAAGCAATTAGACAGTCAACCTGTAAATTCCATTTTGGTCATAAGATGCACGATGTCTAGACTCAAATCCCAAGTCATTCCTTTATTAAAGTTATTTATTTATTTACTTATTTGTTGTTTATTTTTGGCTGAGCTGGGTCTTCACTGCTGCACACAGGATTTCTCTAGTTGTGGCAAGCAGATTAGGTAGTTGTGGCGCATGGGCTTATTTGCCAGGGGCATATGGAATCTTCCTGAACCAGGGATGGAGCGTGTGGTCCCCTGCATTGGGAGACGGATTCTTAACCATTGGAACCAAGGAAGTCCTCAGATCGTTTTTTAATTCTGTGTCTTGGGACATCACTGGTTAATAGCTGGACCTTACTTTCCAATATCTTAGAATAAAAATAATCATGTCTTATCATGTACTTTGAAGATTAATTGAGATAATATGTGTGGAAATCCCTAGCAAAGAACCAGATTTACTAATCTTTCAGTCTTTCCTTTCAAAACATGTTCAGGAGCCTTGTTAACAGGAGACTTGGAAAAGAATATAACTGTTCTTGAAGTGATAGTTGTTTGGCTTCAGGGTACCAGGTAGATCCCTACCTAAGCAAATGGTTTCTCATAACTAACACTGGAAGAGATGAGCAGAGGAGAGCAAGATATGAACATAGAAGAGAAGGAAAGGCTTAAAACGGCCTTGGCAGATAACAGCATTAGGAGTGGCAGGACCGAACCTCAAGAGCCGAGAGCAGGAGCGTCTGTGGACACTGTTTGGTTGCTTCGTAGAGTTTGTGCTTCTTGGCCTCTTACAGAGAAACTCAGTAAAGAGCCTAGTGAGAGGGGAAGGTCATGGAACTAGAGGTAGACATTGTGACAGAGATAACTAGTTTTCCTTTAAAAGGCGCATTCTTTCTTCTATGGTGTACAAGAGAGAGAGACTGCAAGAAATAGGTGGCAGGACGTACGGTAGTTAATTCAAAAAGACACACATACCCAGTGTTCACTGCAGCACTATTTACAATAGCCAGGGCATGGAAGCAACCGAAATGTCCATCAGCAGAGCAATGGATAAAGATGTGGTACATGTAAACAATGGATATTACTCAGCCATAAAAAGGAACAAAACTGAGTCATTTATAGAGACATGGATGAATCTAGAGGCTGTCATACAGAGTGAAGTAAGAGAAAAACAAATATTGCATACTAATGCATATAGGTGTAATCTAACAACATGGTATAGGTGATCTTACCATCACAGAGTTAAGAGAACAAATACATGGATACTAAGGAGGAAAAGGGAGGGGTGGGAGGAAGTAGGCGATTGTAGATTGACACATATACACTATTGATATTATGCATAACATAGACTGGGCTTCCCTGGAGGCTCAGCGGTAAAGAATCCACCTGCTAATGCAGTATTCGATCCCTAGGTCGGGAATATTCTCTGAAGAAGGAAATGGCAACCCATGCCAGTATTCTTGCCTAGGAAATCCCATAGACAGAAGAGCCTGGTGGGCTATATAGTCCATGGGATCACAAAGAGTCGGAGACGACTTAGCTACTAAACGACAACAACAAACAATAAAATACCTAACAAACGAGAACCTACTGTATAGCTCAGGAAACTCTACTTCATGCACTGTGGTGACCTGAGCGGGAACGCAATTTAAACAAGACGGGATATATGTATATGCAGGTATGTGTATATGTATGTATATACATATCTGTATATTCATTTTTCTGTACAGTAGAAACTAACACAACATTGTAAAGCAATTATACTCCAATAAAATTGGAGTGTTGTAAAGCAACTATACTCCAAAAAGATAAAAATTAATTTAAAAAATTCATCAGGCTGCCCACCCAGAGCCTTCGCTCTCCACCTCTGTATGCACATGTGGCCATGTGGTCTGCCCTCATTGATGGTGTATGCATAGGAGTAATGTGTGATGCTTCTGGGCTGAGTTCTTACACAGTGGAGGTTGCCTTCTGGCCTCTTTTCTTTCTCTCTATCAGCTGTCACATACAGATGTATCAATGCTTAGGAAAAGGTGAAATTTCGATGCCCAAGATCACCAAGTTCCCCACATCCAGGAAAGCTGTCTTTGAACCAGGAATATCCATAGTGTATGTGGACATGAGTGAAAAATACATTTCTATTATATTAAGTAACGGAAATATGAACGTTTATTAGTTTTTCTAGCAAGAAGGATGTACTGACATGTCAACAGGGATGGACCTCAAACACATAATGCTGAGTGAAAAGAAGCCTTATGTAAAATCATTACAGTCTATATTATGATATTCACACAATATTCTAGAATGGGCAAAACTAATGGAAAAATATCAGAACATTTATTGTCTCTGGTGGGATGAAGTGGAGCTGACTGAAAAAAAGTCATGGGGCAGCTTTCTGGAATGATTTTGTTGTTCAGTCACTCAGTTGTGTCCAAGTCTTTGCAACTCCATGGACTACAGCAGGCCAGGCTTCCCTGTCCTTCACTAACTCCCAGAGTTTTCTTAAACTCATGTCAACTGAGTTGATGATGCTATCTAACCATCTCATCTACTGCCACCCCCTTCTTCTTTTGCCTTCAGTCTTTCCCAGCATCAGGGTCTTTTCCACTGAGTCAGCTTTTAGCATCAGGTGTCCAAAGTACTGGAGCTTCAGCTTCAGCATCAGTCCTTCTGACAAGTATTCACGGTTGATATCCTTTAGGATTGACTGGTTGGATCCCCTTGCAGTCCAAGGAACTCTCAAGAGTCTTCCACAACACTACAGTTCAAAAGCATCAGTTCTTCAGCACTCAGCCTTCTTTATGGTCCAACTCTCATATCCAAACATGACCACTGGAAAAACCAACACTTATATTGAAACATGACTACTGGTTGTATTTAACTATACGACCTTTGTCATACAGCTTAATGTTCTGTATAATAAAATGAATCACATATAGTTTATAGATGAGCTGCTGAAAGTGAGAGAGATTAAGAGGAAATAGTTTTCACTCTAACAAAATCTCTGTGGGATTTGAATCCAGGTCTGACTCACCCTAAATCTTTTCTCCTTTCACTCTCTTCATGCCTGTGCTAGGATTAGTGGGTAGAACATTCAAATGGCTTGATATGAGTCACTATGAAAAGACAGCTTTAGGAGAAAAAAAAAGAACTATGAGATTTTAAATTCCAAAGACAAGCCAGGTAAAAACCATACAAAGTTTCAACAATGTACTGCTAATTAGCTCTAATGCTTAGATCTAATGTGGGGTTTCTGAGGGTGGTGACATTCATAGATGACTAATTAACCTGGGCAGCAAATCTATTTCATTTGCTGCCATGACACAGCCAATCAAGACTGGCTTACTGTTTGCTCATTTGGAAAATGATTAGAATTCCCATTTAGACTTAATTACAGTACAAAGGTTGACAATTATCTTCTCTATAGAACCATCAGATGCTTCAATATCTCAGTGAACATGTGCCTGTAATTATGTATATAATTTGTCTAGCAGAAAATGTAACTCAGTCATTACCTGGATCTTATTCCTGTAATTAGGGATCATAAAAATACTGAATGGGAAAACTGGGTTGTTGGGATATTAGGACTATTACAACATAAAAATCTGTGTGGAGCTTTTAGCAGGAAGTCAGTAGCAACCAACATCTCTTGGATCGCTGCCCTCTATTAAAAGTAATTAGGAAGTGTAAGAGAAAGGTGAAAATTATGTTAAAGTGAAAGCAAAATACAACTGCTCTTATAGAACTCGAGCTGCAATTATCAAAAGTCCCGTGGGCACCTTGAATTCAACACAACTAAAACCATCTTATTAAACATCCCTTGCTTCTTCTCCCATGTTGCCTGTCTTATACAGTGACAGGACATTCAAGAATCATCTGTAATAATTGTTATCTAGCTTCTTCCCACCAGCCAAGTCTAACCAGTAAATATTCCATTCTCCTTCATAAAGTGGCAGGCCCATACTTCTGCCTTGATCATTGCTGTATGGTTTGTTTCATATGGTTTGTTTCATATGGTTTGTATTTACAAAGGGAAAATACAAATTATTTGCCTTCTCTGGCTTCTCTCCTCTGTTGCTCATCTCCCACATTTTCCACACAATGACTTTCTCTAATCACAAATTGAATTGTTTTATTCTGCCATTCAGAAGAATCCAGAATGTCCACCCTTTCCTAAACAGCACTTAAGAGAGCACATCAATTATTTTATACTTTGGATTCTGTGCTAGTGAATGCTTTCTTATCCCACTCTTCAATTTAGTACCTAAGGCAATGGCACCCCACTCCAGTACTCTTGCCTGGAAAATCCCATGGACGGAGGAGCCTGGTAGGCTGCAGTCCATGGGGTCGCTAAGAGTTGGGCACGACTGAGCGACTTCACTTTCACTTTTCCCTTTCATGCATTGGAGACGGAAATGGCAACCCACTCCAGTATTCTTGCCTGGAGAATCCCAGGGAGAGAGGAGCCTAGTGGGCTGCCGTCTATGGGGTCGTACAGAGTTGGACACGACTGAAGCGACTTAGCAGCAGCAGCTTCATCAGATGGGGCTTCTCTGATAGCTTAGTTGGTAAAGAATCCGCCTGTAACATAGGAGACCCCCGTTCAATTCCTTGGTCCAGAAGATCCCCTGGAGAAGGGATAGACTATCCACTCCAGTATTCTGGCCTGGAGAATTCCATAAACTGTATAGTCCATGAGATCACAAAGAGTCAGACACTACTGAGAGACTTTCACTTTCTTTCTTCAGATGACTTGCTGAATGTGTAAAGCAATATGCTCTTTAGTTATCTCTTGCAGCATAGCCAACTGCCCCAAAATTCAGCATCTAAAAGCAACCATTTTAATTTTGCTCATGATTTGATCATGAACATAGAAGTAGTTTGACTGTGAAGTCATTTCTGATCAACATTGCATTGGTTGAGGTGGGAGAATCTTCTTCCAAGATGGTGTCTTCACTCACATCCTGGAGTTTCAGAGCTCCTTGGTCTCTCTCATGTAGCTTCCAGTTCTTCAGGGTTTCTCTCCTTGGCTTAGCCTCTTGCAGCATGAATATTAAAGGAAGTTTCACTTTTTCCATAAGGGTTAAATTCAGAGAAACAGGCATTAACAGCTGAACAGCTAGTTTAGAACTATGACAGAAAGTGGCATGGCAACAGTTCTACTATAATTTAATGGTGAAAGTAGTCACAGAGCCCCTCAGATTTAAGAAGATGGAAAATAGATTCCACCCCTAAATGGGTAAAATGTCAAGGTCACACTGCATAAGAGAACATCGGATATATTTTTGTGCCCGTCTTTAGAAAATAAAATCCTCCACACTCATACTATCTCTTCCTTCTGAAATACCCATCACTCCAGTTTTATTCAACTCTTCCTTGCTTTTTAAGACTAATTACAGTGCTAGTTGCTCAACTTTGCTGTACATATTTATCTCTCCTGCCAGAGTATAAGTCTGAGGTCTTGTCTTGTCTACTTCACAATCTCTTGGATATAGCACAGAGCTTGGTACCTGGTAGACATTGAATATCTGTTCTATTGATCATGAAGCTAAGTGAAGAAATATATAAATGTTTCTATTAATAGATGAGTCCTTTATGCTTCATGTATCCCCTAGAACAAGTTTAGTACCTGTAGTTACCATGTTCCAAGATGGCCCCAGAGACCTCCACTTCCTGGCATTCAGGCAGTCTATATGACCATTAGAATATGGCAGAAAAGATGATAGAACACTCTGATAATGGGTTATACAAGACCCTGAAGTTTCTCTCTCTTTCTCTCTCTCTTTCTCTCTGTGTGTCTTTCTGTTTCTCTGCTCACCTTAGTAGAAACCAGCTCACGTTTTGAGTAGCTATATGAGGAAGGCCACATGGGAAGGACCCGGAGCTTCCCACTGACAACCCCAGGCAACAGCTTGACTGAAACTTCACAAGAGACCCAGAGACACAGTCAGAACCACTATCCAAGCTGCTTCCAGATTCCTGACCCTCAGAAACAGTATGAGATAATAATGTTTGCTGTTTCAGGTGGCTGTGTGGGGGGGCAATTTTTATGGAGCAATAGATAACTATTTACTAATAAGTACTGGCGAATGTCATTAAAAGTATCAAGAATGAGGCAGTTCCCTTTCTTTTCTTGGATTCTTGGCTAAGACATTTTGTTGTTATTAATATAGACATCTGGATGGTAATTCCTGCTGCTGCTGCTAAGTCACTTCAGTCATGTCCGACTTTGAAACCAAATGCCTGGGCTTTTTCTCAATCATGAAGAACCTCTCAGGTACAACCAAGAGAAAGCAATGATTTCACTTGCTGGAGTGAGTGTTTGTGCTAATTAGCGGCATGTTGAAGAATAGCAGGTCAAGTAGTAAATTTTGTGTACTTACTCTTCCAGCACATTTTCTTATAGAATGAACGTGATACCTTGAAAGGCAGCCTTATTTTCCTAATGCTGTATTTCAATCTCTAATTGCTAAACTGATAAAACTTCTGATTATTTTGATTGAAAATAAGATTATTTATTTTGTCTCAGTCCAGTTCAGTTCAGTTCAGTCGCTCAGTTGTGTCCGACTCTTTGCAACCCCATGAATCGCAGCACGCCAGGCCTCCCTGTCCATCACCAACCCCGGAGTTCACTCAGACTCATGTCCATCAAGTCAGTGATGCCATCCAGCCATCTCATCCTCTGTCGTCCCCTTCTCCTCCTGCCCCCAATCCCTCCCAGCATCAGAGGCTTTTCCAATGAGTCAACTCTTCACATGAGGTGGCCAAAGTACTGGAGTTTCAGCTTCAGCATCATTCCTTCCAAAGAAATCCCAGGGCTGATCTCCTTTAGAATGGACTGGTTGGATCTCCTTGCAGTCCAAGGGACTCTCAAGAGTCTTCTCCAACACCACAGTTCAAAAGCATCAATTCTTTGGCACTCAGCCTTCTTCACAGTCCAACTCTCACATCCATACATGACCACAGGAAAAACCATAGCCTTGACTAGACGAACCTTTGTTGGCAAAGTAATGTCTCTGCTTTTGAATATGCTATCTAGGTTGGTCATAACTTTCCTTCCAAGGAGTAAGCGTCTTTTAATTTCATGGCTACAGTCACCATCTGCAGTGATTTTGGAGCCCAAAAAAATAAAGTCTGACACTGTTTCCACTGTTCCCCCAACTATTTCCCATGAAGCGATGGGACCGGATGCCTTGATCTTTGTTTTCTGAATGTTGAGCTTTAAGCCAACTTTTTCACTCTCCACTTTCACTTTCATCAAGAGGCTTTTGAGTTCCTCTTCACTTTCTGCCATAAGGGTGGTATCATCTGCATATCTGAGGTTATTGATATTTCTCCTGGCAATCTTGATTCCAGCTTGTGTTTCTTCCAGCCCAGCGTTTCTCATGATGTACTCTGCATATAAGTTAAATAAGCAGGGTGACAATATACAGCCTTGACGTACTCCTTTTCCTATTTGGAATCAGTCTGTTGTTCCATGTCCAGTTCTAACTGTTGCTTCCTGACCTGCATATGGATTTCTCAAGAGGCAGGTCAGGTGATCTGGTATTCCCATCTCTTGAAGAATTTTCCACAGTTTATTGTGATCCACACAGTCAAAGGCTTTGTCATAGTCAATAAAACAGAAATAGATGTTTCTCTGGAACTCTCTTGCTTTTTCATCTCAATAATATTCAAATATGAATTAAAAATATATGATAATATCTGGAAAAGCTCTTATTTATATATACTTCTAAGAAATTCAACAGAGGATTTTTAAAATGCAGAATCATTTATGATTCCATATTTTTATATTCAAATATACCCCATGAAATGTTTATATTTAGAATAATTAAGCAAACCATAAATTAGAAACGTAACAAACATCATATGCACTAATTTAGTAATCCTGTTTAAACGAACCTGTTCATCTGTATTGAGCTATTCACTGTTAACTATAATTAGAAAACAAATACTCCATCAGTTTTGAAGTTTATAAATGATATCTTAATGAATTCTTGGTACCCTGAAAATATATAGTGCATAGTCACAGGTTATCTAGAAAATTGTGAAAATTTATACAGCATGTGGGAGACAAGTAGAGCTCAGAGAAAACTCATATGCCTCACTGTATTTATCACTAAACACAAAAGTCTAAACATCTGAAGTGAGAAGTTAGAAAAAAACAACAAAACGAACTGAAGGAAGGCAGAGGGAACAATAAAAACAATTAAGAAATTAAAACATTAGAAGTCAGTCTTAAGAAATAAAACTAGCAATGCTTAAATTGACTTCAATAGATTATTCACTAACCCATCAAGACAAAAATAAATACACAAAATAAAAAAATAGGGGGTAATAAGAGGAGAAGTCAAAAGAATCATAAAAATAGTACTACTCAACCTTAGCAAACAGATTTTAAAACAGTCATAAAATGGAAAATGTTTAGTGAAATTACTAAATCTTTCTACAGAAGGGCTATAAAACATAAGTCCAATTTCTAAAATAGATACAGATAAAAGGAGTCAAAAATTTCCCTGGGGAAAAATCAGGAGGATTATACCAACCTTTAAATAGTAAATAATAATAACAGTATTTAAATTATTCTACAGCCATAGATGAAGAAAAGATTCCAAATACTTCTTATTAAACTGGCATTTCATTTTTACTAAAGCCTGATGAAGGGTACACACACAAAGAAAAATATAGAAACATTTTAAAATAAATATTATAAAAATAAGTAAATAAAATAAATATTATAAATATCATACTATAAAATAGAATATCATGAAATATGTGATATTTGTATTTTTGTTAATATAAGTATTAACAGATTGCAGCAGTACATTTAAAAACAATACATAATGGCCAAGTAGAGATTATTACAGCAATGTAAGCAGAGTGAAACATGCAAAATCAAGAGTTCCCATCTGGTCTACATTTCTTTACTAAAACATGTGGCTGTGAGCTAACATTCCTTTTGCAAAGACAATAAGCCAAGAATTGTTCTAAATATTTTGCACCTATTAGCTTGTTTTATCCCCTAAAACATTTCTTTCCTCATTTTATAGATGTAGTACAATTGGTAAAGAATCCTCCTGCCAATTCAAGAAACGCAGGTTTGATCCTTGGATCAGGAAGATTCCCTGGAGAAGGAAATGGCAGCTCACTCCAGTATTCTTGCCTGGAAAATTCCATGGACAGAGGAGCTGGCAGGTTACAGTACATGGGGTCACAGAGTTGGACATGACTGAGTAGGAATAAGGATAAGAAAAAGGGTAAATGTGGCAAAACTGGCACAGAGTAGCTAAGTCATCTGCCCAAGGTCACACAGCTAGTCTGCTAGACCTGGAATATGATCCCAAGGAGTCTGACTCCAGAGACCATAATCTCACTCATTTTACACTTCTCTTCTCCATGGCCTAAATAAAGATATTTTTCCAATTTCCTAATGTTTATGTTACACACTGCACACGTGCTAGAAATGATTTGTAATTACATCATTGAATAAGGGAGGCTGATTATGTTTCTGCTGTATCTCAAGGGCCACGTGTGGTCCCACTGGTGCTGGTCCATGCAAAGCCCCTAGCACACGCATGGCCATGGCAAATCCTCAGTCAGTTTTGGCTGCCATCATGATTGTCATGCAAAGTTTGTTCCGTATTTACTTTTTAGTGCATCATGCATAGTATCATGAGTTCATTTTACATTGGGCCTAAGATGTATATTTCCCTATATTAAATGTGATAGGCTTCATCACTCCTCAAGAAAACCCAGTCAATGTGTTTGGAAAACATTGTTGTTTGTTATTCAGTCACTAAGTCATGTCTGACTCTTTGTGACCCTGTGGACTTCAGACGCCAGGCTTCCCTGGCTTCCCTGTTCTTTACTATCTCCCAGCATTTACTCAAATTTATGTCCATTGAGTTGGTGATTCTATCTAACCATTTCATCCTCTGCCACCCCCTTGTCCTTTTGCCTTCAATTTTTCCTAGCACCAGGGTCTTTTCCAATGAGTCTATGCTTTGCATCAGGTGGCCAAACTCTTGGAGCCTCACCATCAGTCTTTCCAATGAATATTCAGAATTGATTTCCTTTAGGATGGACTGGTTGGATCTCCTTGCAGTCCAAGGGACTCTCAAAAGTCTTCTCCAACACCACAGTTCAAAAGCATCAGTTCTTCAGCGCTCAGCTTTCTTTATGGTCCAACTCTTCCATCTGTACATGTCTACCGGAAAAACCATAGCTTTGGTTATATGGACCTTTGTCTGCAAAGTGATGTCTCTGCTTTTTAATATGCTGTCTAGGTTTGTCATAGCTTTCCTTTCAAGGAGGAAGCATCTTTTAATTACACGGCTGTAGTCACTGTCTGCAGTGATTTTGAAACTAAGAAAAGAAATCTGTCACTGCTTCTACTTTTTCCCCTTCTGTTAACCATGAAGTGATGGGACCGGATGCCATGATCCTAGTTTTTTGAATGTTGAATTTTAAGCCACTTTTTTACTCTCCTTTTCCATCCTCATCAAGAGGGTCTTTAGTTCCTCTTTGCTTTCTGCCATAAGGGTGGTGACATCTGCATATCTGAGTTTATTGATATTTCTCCCGGCAATCTTGATTCCAGCCTGTGGTTCATCATGTACTTCTCATGATGTACTCTGCATAGAAGTTAAATAAGCAGGTACTCCTTTCCCAATTTTGAACCAGTCTGTTGTCTCATGTCCTGTGCTAACTGTTGCTTCTTGACATGTTGGAAAAATTAAGAATAAAGAAAATGTAATACACACACACACAAACACACTGGAATATTATTTAGCCTAAAAGAAGGTTCTAATGTATTTTGTGACAAATGAATGAACCTGGAAGACATGCTAAGTGAAATAGTCTAAAATAGAAAGAAAAATACTGCCTGATTTTATTTATGTGAGAAATCTAAAATAGTCAAGAAGGCACGGCAACCCACTCCCCACTCCAGTATTTCCTGGAGAATCCCATGGACCGAGGATCCTCAGCTCAGTTCAGTTCAATTCAGTCACTCAGTCGTGTCCGACTCTTTGTAATCCCATGTATTGCAGCACGCCAGGCCTCCCTGCCCATCACCAACTCCTGGAGTTCACTCAAACTCACGTCCATCGAGTTGGTGATGCCATCCAGCCATCTCATCCTCTGTTGTCCCCTTTCCCTCCTGCCCTCAATCCCTCCCAGCATCAGTCTTTTCCAATGAGTCAACTCTTCACATGAGGTGGCCAAAGTACTGGAGTTTTAGCCTTAGTATCATTCCTTCCAAAGAACACCCAGGACTGATCTCCTTTAGGATGGACTGGTTGGATCTCCTTGCAGTCCAAGGGACTCTCAAGAGTCTTCTCCAACACCACAGTTCAAAAGCATCAATTCTTCAGCACTCAGCTTTCTTCACAGTCCAACTCTCATATCCATACATCACTACTGGAAAAACCATAGCCTTGACTAGACGGACCTTTGTTGTCAAAGTAATGTCTCTGCTTCAGTGGACTACAATCCATAGGGTCAAAAATTCAGACAGGACTGAAGCAACTTAGCAGTAGAAGTAGAATATAGAACGGTGGTTGTCAAGGCCTGGAGGGTAGAGGAAATGAGAGAATATTGCTCAGGGGGCACAAAGTTTTAATTATGCAAGATGGATAAGTCTGGAGATTTTATGGACAGTAACATGACTATAGTTAATACTGTACCGTACCCTTAAAATTTCTAGGGGAGTAGATCCCAAGAGTTCTCACCACAAAAAAAAAGCAAGTAAGTCAGATGATGGATTTGTTAATTAGCTTGGTTGTGCTAATCATTTAACAATGTACACATATATTAAAACATTAGATACTGCACCTTAAATATATACAATCCTTATTTGTCAATTATATCTTAAAGATGAAGAAAAAAGAATTATCCCATTAGATAGATGATAACTCCCCAATAAATGTGTTTTATGCATTCAGAAATGCATGCGTTTTTAACCTTCAGGATAAACCCATGCAATTTGAAAAGGCCAAAAGGCTCAGAATTATTAGAAACAATAACAACAACAACAAAACCCAGCCAACAAACAGAGCAGTTTAGGGCACTGATTGTAACCTGAACTTCCAGGTCTTTCTAAAGGGAAGGTGTTTTGCTCTCTACTGACCACCCTCCAGGGCATCATTCAATTCCAAGTCTCATTTTTCTGCAGGTGAATGTTAGCGTGAAGAGTGATGGAACAAGATTCCTGAAAGAGAAGCGCTTGATCCTTTGTTTTCATGTGATTACACGAGCTCTTACTGATATCAAGAGCTATCAACTGCACCCGATCATTTGTATTTGTGTCAGCTTTATCACATGACTTAGTGCTAATAGATCAGGATTTCAGGGCATTCTGCATTGGCAATATTCCTGGAAGGCGAGGGGGGATGGGCAGGCATCTACATACCTGTGGAAAGGAGCTAATTCATACCTCCTGCCTCCTAGCAAAGAATAAGCTCTGTCAAGTGTCTCTGATTACACCACATCATGTGACTCCTTAGTAAATAGCAATCAGTGTTGACGATGAAGGCTAACTCCATATTAAAATCAATTCAGAAGACCTGCCAGGATGCAGGAAATTGAAACTCCTTCTTAGTGTGAGACAGAATGCTGAGTAGTTAAACAACCACACAGGTTCCAGAGACGTCCCTAAATCTTCGCTAAGACTCCACACTCCCAAAGCAAGGGGTCCAGGTTCAATCCCTGATTGGGGAACTAGATCCTACATGCCACAATTAAGACCCAGGATAGCCAAATAAACAAACAATAAAAAAGAAACAGGGTAAATAGAAAGATTGAAAGACTTTTTAAGAAATCACACAGATTCCAAAGTATTACTTATCCAGGAAGTAAAAAGCAAAGTACCACATACACATTTTCAATATTCTAAATAAAGGCATGCATGCAGGAGGGGATATATATATATGTATGCAAATATGAGCATATGTTAATTAGTTTGATTGTATTAATCATGTGTTATATATGTGTGTGTGTATGTATATATGTGTGTGGGTGTATATATATATAACATACATAAGCACATGTCTTCAAACTTTGGCAAATGAATAATAAAACTTAAAAATCAAAGGAATTCCTTTAGTTTTTAGTTTTAAATCTGCCAACCAGAAACTATTCTCCTTCAAACAGCTGGAGAAGGTAGCACAGGAAATCGGTTCACAGTGTGGCATTAAGAGTCAGGCTGACTTCGTTTCACCTCCTACAAGCTGTGAGAGATTGGACAGTTATTTAACTTGAATAAACCTCAGTTGTCTCACCTGTGCAATGGGGATAATCATAAGCTCTCTGCCCATAAGGTTGTTGAAAAATCAAATGATACAGTACTGACAGAGAAGGGCGTTCCCGAGTGTAATCCACAGCCTGATGGTTAGCAGTTCACGATGACATGAGTAGAGAAGCTGAGAGTGCTCAGAAACTTTTATGGCAATTTGACAAAGTGATTTTATGTTTGTTGAATCAGATCATTTTTTAAATGAACGTGCATTTTGAATGCCCACTTTTTATTTCAGTTAATCTTTAGGAATTACTCTTAATTGTATTTTACAAAAGAATTGGTGGGAAATAGCAGTAGACTTGGTCCTTGACCACAGTTTGAGAAGCACTGATGCGTAGGACATAATGCAGTTGCTGGTCCATGGTAAAATGGTCAATAACACTGATTGTTATCCTGTAGAAGCTGTATCATCATACTAGTTCTAAGTTTTCCAGGAACAGTGTCAGATATGTCCTTCATACCTAGTCATCATTTTCAGCCCCGGTTGCAGCCATTGCTCTTGTGATCAGCATTTCAGGTACCCCAGCTTGCTTCCCACATGCTCAAGCTGACTTCAGCTAGGATGGTGCCCGTCTTGTTCCTCCAGCCTTCTCTGCTAGGGCTCCTCTTTTGACACCATGGCTTGTGATATCAGTTCAAATGCATCCAGAACTCTAAACTGCAAGGACACAGTGCTCTAACAGGTCAAGTTCTGCTTACGAGAGGGTAGCAGCTAGGTGACAAAATTTCCCCCTCTCTTTCCCCAGATACACTGTCCAAGCCTTGGTTGAATGGCTTCTCAGAGTCACAGGATGGAGCACTTGGTAGCTTCCAGTTCAGTCCCCCATCTTCAGTGCGCCCCCACTCCTTGCTGCCCCGAGGCATCATCCCTCACTCCCTCCAGCTAATGAGGAGATCCCAGGGAAACCCTGACCGCAGGCTCCTCGGGGAATGCAGGCCAAGTCAACCACACTCCACTTGGGGCAATGTCTAGGACTCTTTTTTTGTTTTATAGAATTATGCACATCTCAAGATCCTCAGATTCATTCAATCTAATCCCCTTATTGTACAGAAACTAAAATCTATTTAATTGGGCTCAGATGCCAGGCTTGTGCATAGAAGCTGCTGGATCTACTAGAGACAAGAATCCTGGGGCTATGCCCAGGGTTATGGTCCTCTTTCCACTACATTAGCAAAACTCCCATGAGCTGCAGAGTGACAAAGGGTCTTTAAAGCTATTTTCAATTTCAAATACATTGAAATGGCCACTGTTAGTAAACATCCGCAGACTAAGATAAACCTGACCTTACGTTCAGTGCTCATGTTAGTTTCCTAGGGCTGTCATAAAGAACGCATCATAAACTAGGTGGCTTAAACAACACACATTTATTCTGTCAGTTCAGAGATGAAAAGTCTAAAATCAAGGTGTCAGTAGCATCATACTTCCTAAGACCCTGTGTCGGATCTTTCCTTGCCTCTTCCTAGTTTCTAGTGGTGACCACATTTTCCCCTTGCTCTTTTTGTCTCCTAACAACACAGGTGCCTATCCACGTAGGGCATCCTGTGTCTCCTACTGCTGTGGAACATCTTTATCATGGTCATTTCCATGTTTGCATATCTCGCCAAAGCTGATTGGAGCAGCTCCTGGGTACACCCCCCCACCTGTGTACCTATCTGAGTCTCTTCACTGCTTCCTATAAAGCACAGTAGTCTTACTGGATGAACACTCACCCTAATTCACTACAATCTCATCTTAGCTTAATTAAATCTATGATAACCTCATTTCCAAGTAAGGTCATAGTCACAGGTACCAAGTGTTGGGACTTTATCTTTGTGAGGAACATAATTCAACCCATAAAAATACTCTGTAGCCAATATTGAGAATATTTACTCCTGTGATTTCTGATCCTGATAAGATGTGCACCAGGAGTGAGCAAACTGGTGAATTATTTTCTTTAGGATTAGATAGTTTATGCCCCAGGGTTAACAAGAAGGGTGTTCCTCCCTTAGGAGGGAGAAAACAGACTTAATCAGAGTCAATTCTAACACCTTTGGAAAAGGTAATAAATTCTTTTTAAATAGACCCATCATTAATGAGATGAGAAGTACCAAAATAAACACAGCACAACAAAGAGCTGCCTCTCTTTTGGGGAGGGTGCCAGGAAAGATTCAATAAAACAGATGCCATCGCCTCTACAGTGCTGTGCAGTGGGCCTGATCATCTTTCCAGGCTCCTGTAAACAGGTGTGGCCAGCCCTCCATGACATCAGTGCACTGCCTCCTTTGTCCTGGATCTTCATCACTCTGTCTTCACTAAGAGAAGAGATAATGCCTGTTCTTGCAGCTATTCATGAAACTGGGCTTGGCAGAGCAGCTCCCTGGAGAACCTGATAATTACCACAGTTGCTTACTTGGTATGATAATGCTTATGTCTGCTTTGAATGACAATCACTATAATTAATTTGTGAACTTCACCTGAGGTCAGCTTTCTAGGTATTTGCTCCCTCTATCAGGATGGGGGGCGGGGGGTGGGTCCTTCCCTGGCAGTTCAGCTGGTAAAGAATCTGCCTGCAAAGCAGGATGTCCCGGTTCAATTCCTGGGTTAAGAAATTGCCCTGAAGAATGGATAGGTTACCCATTCCAGTCTTCTTGGGCTTCCCTGGCGGCTCAGATGGTAAAGAATCCACTGGCAATGTGGAAAATGTGCATTCAATTGCTGGGTCAAAAGATCCCCTGGAGAAGGGAACTGCTACCCACTCCAGTATCCTTGCCTGGAGAATTCCATGGACAGAGGAGCCCGGAACGCCACAGTCCATGGGGTCACAAAGAGTTGGACACGAGTGAGCAACTTTTACTTTCACTTTTATCAGGATTAGAGGGTCACTGCTTATTTCTAACACATTTTAAAGGCCTTAGATGAGTTGGAACAACAGGAATTTTGGAGTCAGGAAATTTGTCTTTTATTATATTTTGGGCACATTGCATGAAGGGGTAGAACCTTAGTTCTCTAACCAGGGATAGAACCTGTGCCCCCTGCAATGGGAGCACAGAGTTTTAACCACTGGACTACCATGGAAGTCCCAGTTAAGTTCAGGTCAGTCATTCAGTCATGTCCAACTCTTCGGGACCAAATTGACTGCAGCATGCCAGGCTTCCCTGTCCATCACCAACTCCAGAGCTTCCTCAAAATCATGTTCATTGACTCGGTAATGCCATGCAACCATCTCATCCTCTGTTGTCCCCTTCTCCTCCTGCCTTCAATCTTTCCAAGCATCAGGGTCTTTGAAATGAGTCAGTTCTTCACATCAGTGGCCAAAGTATTGGAGTATCAGCTTCAGCATCAGTCCTTCCAATGAATATTCAGGACTGTTTCTTTTAGAATAGACTGATTGGATCTCCTTGCAGTCCAAGGGACTCTCAAGAGTCTTGTCCAACACCACAGTTCAAAAACAAATTTTTCAGCGCTCAGCTTTCTTTATAGTCCAACTCTCACATTCATACACGACTACTGGAAAAACCATAGCTTTGACTGGATGGACCTTTGTTGACAAGGTAATGTCTCTGTTTTTAAATATGCTGTCAAGGTTTCTCATAGCTTTTCTTTCAAGGAGTAAGTGTCTTTTAAATTTAAGGCTGCAGTCACCATCTGCAGTGATTTTGGAGCCCAAGAAAATAAAGTCTGTCACTGTTTCCATTGTTTTCCCATCTATTTGCCATGAAGTGATGGGACCGGATGCCATGATCTTACTTTTCTGAATGTTGAGTTTTAAGCCAGCTTTTTCACTCTCCACTTTCACTTTCATCAAGAGGCTCTTTAGTTCCTCTTCACTTTCTGCCATAACGGTGGTGTCATCTGTGTATCTGAAGTTATAGATATTTCTTCCGGCAATCTTTCTTGTGCTTCATTCAGCCTGGCATTTCACATGAACTTACTCTGCATATATTAAATAAGCAGGGTGACAATATACAGCCTTGATGTACTCATTTACCTATTTGGAACCAGTCTGTTGTTCCATGTCCAGTTCTAACTGTTGCTTCCTGACCTGCATACAGATTTCTCAAGAGGCAGGTAAGGTGATCTGGCTTTCCCATCTCCTGAAGAATTTTCCACAGTTTGTTGTGATCTACACAGTCAAAGGCTTTGGCATAGTTAATAAAGCAGAAATAGATGTTTTTCTGGAATTCTCTTGCTTTTTCGATGATCCAGTGGATGTTGGCAATTTGATCTCTGGTTCCTCTGCCTTTTCTAAAACCAGCTTGAACATCAGGAAGTTCACTGTTCATGTACTGTTGAAGCCTGGCTTGGAGAATTTTGAGCATTACTTTGCTAGCGTGTGAGATGAGTGCAATTGTGTGGTAGTTTGAACTTTCTTTGGTATTGTCCTTCTTTGGGATTGGAATGAAAACTGACCTTTTCCAGTTCTGTGGCCACTGCTGAGTTTTCCAAATTTGCTGGCGTGTTGAGTACAACACTTTCACAGCATCATCTTTTAGGATTTGAAATAGCTCAACTGGAATTCCATCACCTCCACAAGCTTTGTTCATAGTGATTCTTCCTAAGGCCCACTTGACTTCACATTCCAGGATGTCTGGCTCTAGGTGAGTGATCACACCATTGTGGTTATCTGGGTTGTGAAGATCTTTTTCGTATAGTTCTTCTGTGTATTCCTGGCACCTCTAATTAATATCTTTTGCTTCTTTTAATTCCATACTGTTTCTGTCATTTATTGTGCTCATCTATGCGTGTAATTTTCCCTTGGTACCTCTAATTTTCTGGAAGAGATCTCTAGTCTTTCCCATAGTATTGTTTTCCTCTATTTCTTTGCATTGATCACTGAGGAAGGCTTTCTTATCTCTCCTTGCTATTCTTTGGAACTCTGCATTCAAATGGCCATATCTTTCCTCTTCTCCTTTGCCTTTAGCTTCTCTTCTCTTCTCAGCTATTTGTAAGCCTCCTCAGACAACCACTTTGCCTTTTTGCATTTCTTTTTCTTGGGGATGGTTTTGATCCCTGCCCCCTGTACAAAGTCACGAACCTCTGTCCATAGTTCTTCAGGCACTCTGTCTATCAGAGCTAATCCTTTGAATATTTGCCACTTTCACTGTATAATTGTAAGGGATTTGATTTAGGTCATACCTGAATGGCCTAGTGGTTTTCCCTACTTTCTTCAATTTAAGTCTGAATTTGGCAATAAGGAGTTCATGGTCTGAACCACAGTCAGCTCCTGGTCTTGTTTTTGCTGACTCTATAGAGCTTCTCCATCCTTGGCTGCAAAAAATATAATCAGTCTGATTTTGATATTGACCATCTGGTGATGTCCACATGTAGAGTCTTCTCTTGTGTTGTTGGAAGAGGGTGTTTGCTACGACCAGTGAATTCTCATGGAAAAACTCTGTTAACCTTTGCCCTGCTTCATTTTGTACTTCAAGGCCAAATTTGCCTGCTACTCCAGGTATCTCTTGATTTCCTACTTTGCATTCCAGTCCCCTGTAATGAAAAGGATATCTTTTTTAGGAGTTAGTTCTAGAAGGTCTTGTAGGTCTTCATAGAACCATTCAACTTCAGCTTCTTCAGCATTACTCTCTGGGGCATAGATTTGGAATAATGTGATATTGAATGGTTTGCTTTGGAAATGAATAGAGATTATTTTGTCATTTTTGAGATTGCATCCAAGTACTTCATTGTGAACTCTTCTGTTGACTATGATGGCTACTTCATTTATTCTAAGCGATTCTTGCCCATAGTAGAAGATACAATGGACATCTGAATTAAATTTGCCCATTTCAGTCCATTTTAGTTCAGTTCAGTTCCATTGCTCAGTCGTGTCCAACTCTCTGAAACCCCATGAATCGCAGCACGCCAGGCCTCCCTGTCCATCACCAACTCCTGGAGTTTACTCACACTCATGTCCATTGAGTTGGTGACGCCATCCAGCCATCTAATCCTCTGTCGTCCCCTTCTTCTTCTGCCACCAATCCCTCCCAGCATCAGGGTCTTTTCCAATGAGTCAACTCTTCTCATGAGGTGGCCAAAGTTTTGGAGTTTCAGCTTTAACATCAGTCCTTCCAATGAACACCCAGGACTGATATCCTTTAGGATGGACTGCTTGGACCTCCTTGCAGTCCAAAGGACTCTCAAGAGTCTTCTCCAACACCACAGTTCAAAAGCATCAATTCTTCGGCACTCAGCTTTCTTCACAGTCCAACTCTCACATCCATACATGACTACTGGAAAAACCATAGCTTTGACTAGATGGACCTTTGTTGGCAAAGTAATGTCTCTGCTTTTTAACATGCTATCTAGGTTGGTCATAACTTTCCTTCCAAGGAGTAAGTGTCTTTTAATTTCATGGCTGCAATCACCATCTGCAGTGATTTTGGAGCCCCCAAGAATAAAATCACCCACTGTTTCCACTGTTTCCCCATCTATTTGCCATGAAGTGATGGGCCCAGATGCCATGATCTTAGTTTTCTGAATGTTGAGCTTTAAGCCAACTTTTTCACTCTCCACTTTCACTTTCATCAAGAGGCTCTTTAGTTCCTCTTCACTTTCTGCCGTAAGGGTGGCGTCATCTGCATATCTGAGGCCATTAATATTTCTCCCGGCAATCTTGATTCCAGCTTGTGCTTCTTCCAGCCCAGCGTTTCTCATGATGTACTCTGCATATAAGTTAAATAAGCAGGGTGACAATATACAGCCTTGACGATCTCCTTTTCCTATTTGGAACCAGTCTGCTGTTCCATTTCAGTTCTAACTATTGCTTCCTGACCTGCATATAGGTTTCTCAAGAGGCAAGTCAGGTGGTCTGGTATTCCCATCTCTTGAAGAATCTTCCACAGTTTATTGTGATCCACACAGTCAAAGGCTTTGGCATAGTCAATAAAGCAGAAATAGATGTTTTTCTGGAATTCTCTTGCTTTTTCGATGATCCAGCGGATGTTGGCAATTGATCTCTGGTTCCTCTGCCTTTTCTAAAACCAGCTTGAACATCTGGAAGTTCACAGTTCACATAGTGCTGAAGCCTGGCTTGGAGAATTTTGAGCATTACTTTACTAGCGTGTGAGATGAGTGCAATTATGTGGTAGTTTGAGCATTCTTTGGCATTGCCTTTCTTTGGGATTGGAATGAAAACTGACCTTTTTCCAGTCCTGTGCTGCAGGGTCGGGGGCACTGACTTAGGCCTGCACAGTACGTTTTGAAGGAGGTCCCTATTATTTTCATTACCTCCATCATAATTTGGTCTAGGATCAAACAACAGGGAGGGAACACAGCCCCATCCATCAGCAGAAAGTTGGATTAAAGATTTACTGAGCATGGCCCTACGCATCAGAACAAGATCCAGTTTCCCCGTCAGTTAGTCTCTCCCATCAGAGAGCTTCCATAAGCCTCTTATCCTTATCCATCAGAGGGCAGACAGAATGAAAATCAAAGCACAGAAAACTAACCAAACTGATCACATGGACCACAGCCTTGTCTAACTGAATGAAACTGTGAGCCACCCACCCAAGACAGACGGGTCATGGTGGAGAGTTCTGACAAAATGTGGTCCACTGGAGAAGGGAATGGCAAGCAACTTCAGAATTCTTGCCTTGAGAATACCATGAACAGTATGAAAAGGCAAAAAGATATGACACTGAAAGATGAACTCTGCAAGTTGGTAGGTGCCCAGTGCGCACCATTTCTTTCTCCAGGGGATCTTCCCAACCCAGAGGATCGAATCCAGGTCTCCTGAATTGCAGACATATTCCACTAGGGAAACCCCTCCATTTTAGTTCACTGTTTCCTAAAACATCTATGTTCACTCTTGCCATATTCTGTTTGACCACTTCTAGTTTACTTTCATTCACAGACCTAACATTCCAGGTTCCTATGCCATATTGCTCTTTACAGCATCAGACTTTACTTCCATCACCAGTCACATCCACAACTGAGTGTTGTTTTCACTTTGGCTCCATGTGTTCATTTTTTCTGGAGTTACTTCTCCACTGTTCTCCAGTAGCACATTGGGCACCTACCAACTTGCAGAGTTCATCTTTCAGTGTCATATCTTTTTGCCTTTTCATACTGTTCATGGTATTCTCAAGGCAAGAATCCTGAAGTCGTTTGCCATTCCCTTCTCCAGTGGACCACATTTTGTCAGAACTCTCCACCATGACCCGTCTGTCTTGGGTGGCCCTGCATGGTGTGGCTCACAGTTTCATTCAGTTAGACAAGGCTGTGGTCCATGTGATCAGTTTGGTTAGTTTTCTGTGCTTTGATTTTCATTCTGTCTGCCCTCTGATGGATAAGGATAAGAGGCTTATGGAAGCTCTCTGATGGGAGAGACTAACTGACAGGGAAACTGAATCTTGTTCTGATGGGTAGAGCCATGCTCAGTAAATCTTTAATCCAACTTTCTGCTGATGGATGGGGCTGTGTTCCCTCCCTGTTGTTTGACCCTAAACCAAATTATGGTGGAGGCCTTACCCATCAGAACAAGATCCAGTTTCCCCATCAGTCAGTCTCTCCCATCAGAGAGATTCTATGAAGCTGTCTATGAAGATAATAGGGACCTCCTTTAAAAGGTACCATGCAGGCCTAAGTCAGTGCCCCCAACCCTGCAGCAGGCCCCCACCAACCCACACCTCTGCCAGAGACTTCGGGACACTCATAAGCAAGTCTGGGTCAGTCTCTTGTGGGTTCACTTCTCTGTTCTCCTGGGTTCTGGTGCACATAAGGTTTTGTTTGTACCCTCTAAGAGCCTGTTTTCCCAGTCCTGTGCAAGTTCTGTAATCAAATCCCACTGGCCTCCAAAGTCAGATTCCCTGGGGGTTCTCAGTCCCTTTTTCAGCTCCCCAGGTTGGGAAATATGTTGTGGGTCCTGGAACTTTCTTAACAATGTGACAATTTCTTTGGTATAATTGTTCTGCAATTTGTGGGTTGTCTGTTCAGCGGCTGTATGGTGAGGTTAAAGGCGACCTCCTCTAAGAGAGCTTATGCCACAGGTCTGTTGCACCCAGAGCCCCTGCCCCTGTGGCAGGCTACTGCTGACCCAAACCTCTGCAGGAGACTCAAACACAGGTCTTGATTTCTGCCATACATCAACATGAATTAGCCATAGGTGAACATATATCCCTTCCTCTTGAACTTCTCTCTCACTTCCCACCCTTTCTTACCCTCTACATTGTTACAGAGCCTTAGTTTGAGTTCCCTGAGTCTCAGCAACTTTCAAATGTGCCATATAGTATTATTGACTATAGTTTTCATTCTGTACAGTATAACCATAACATTTTTTTTTCCCCAAGCTTTAAACTTTTTGTTTTGTATTGGGGTATAGCTGATGAACAATCTTCTGGTAGTTTCAAGTGAACAGTGAAGGGACTCAGCCATACATATGCACCACATTTCTTTTTAACTAGGAGTTTGTACCTTTTTACTTCCTTCACCCAATCCACCCTCCTCCCACACCCCAGCTGTTGGCAACCACCAATCTGTTTCCTAATGAGCTTGTTTTGTTTTGGTTTGATTTTGCATTATACGTATAAGTGAGATGGATTTCTCAGGTGCCTCAGTGGTAAAGAATTAGCCTGCCAATGCAGGAGACAAGGGTTCTATCCCTGGATCAGGAAGATCTCCTGGAGAAGGAAATGATAACCGACTCCAGTATTCTTGCTGGGAAGATTCCATGGCTGGAGGAGTCCATGGGGTTGCAAAAGAACTGGGCACAACTTAGTGACTAAACAACAACAAATAAGTGTGATAATACAGTATTTGTCTTTCTGTCTGATGTACTTCACCAAACATAATATTCTCCAGGCCCATCCATCTTGTTGCAAATGGCAAGATTTCATTTTCTTTTATGGCTGAGTAATATTCATGTGTGTCTTGTGTGTGTGTGTGTGACATTTTCTTTATTCATCTGTCAGATACTCAGGTTGTTTCTGTATCTTGACTATTGCAAATAATGCCTCCATTAATATGGGGTGCTTATGACATTTTTAGCTAGTGTTTTTACCATCTTTGGATAAAAACTCAGAAGTAGAATTTCTGGATCATATAAAAGCTCTATTTTTAATTTTTGAGGAAACCACATATTGTTTTTCATGGTGGCTGCACCGATTTACATTCCTACTAACAGTGTACAAGGTTTTCTTTTTCTCCACGTCCTCATCAACACTTATTTTTGTCTTTTTATAGTAGTCAGTCATGTCCGACTCTTTGCGACCCCATGGACTGTAACCCACCAGGCTTCTCTGTCCAGGCAAGAACACTGGAGTGCATTGCCATTTCCTTCTCCAGGGGGTCTCCTCGACCCAGGGATGGAAACTGAGACTCCTATGGCTCCTGCATTGCAGGCAGATTCTTTACCACTAGCACCGCCTGCGAAGCCCTAACACATTCTAACAGAGGTGAGGTGCTAGCTCATTGTGGTTTTGATTTGCATTTGCCTGATGATTAGTGATGCTGAGCGTTTTTTTCATGGACCTGTTGTCCATCTGTATGTCTTCTTCAGAAAAAGAAGTATTCAGATCCTTTGCCCATTTCTAAGCAAGTTGCCGTTTTTTGGTTATTGGGTTGTTAAAATATTTTGGCTATTATCTTCCTATTAGACATATGATTAGCAAATATTTTCTCCCATTCAGCAGATCACCTTTTGATTTTGTTAATGATTTCCTTTGCTGTGCAGAAGCTTTTAGTTGGAGGTAGCCCTACTGTTCATTTTTGCTTTTGTTGCCTTTGCTTCTGGCATCAAAGCGAAAAAAAAAAAAATTGCCAAGACCAATGTCAAAGAGCTTATTGCCTAAGTTTTTTCTCTAGAAGTTTTATGGTTTCAGGTCATTACCTCTAATCTTATATGAAACTTTCAGTGCTGATATTATTCCCACTTGTTAAATGAGAAACTTCAGAATCCTGAGATTAAATAACTTTCTGCCAAGTAAAAAACAGAGCTCAAACTATGATTGCTTGGCTCTAAAGTTCATTGTCTTTGCAACAAAGAATTCTGCTACTCCTGGATGAAGGCCCAAGATCCAGGTTTGGCGCACTGATTTAGAAGCTAAGAAAACTATTTTACCAGTTTACCCAGCATCTGTTAGACTCAGAACTCGTTGCTATGAAACTAATCACAATGGTTATGCATAAATCAAGAGTATACAATAACTTACACTGGAGGATGTAAGTATTAAGGCAACTGGTCTGAATCATTTGCTCAAGAAATCATTTCTCCTAGTAAGTCAACCCAGGAAGTAAAATAACACATCAGATATTTCTTTGTTGCACCAAGATCTAGATAAAAGGGAAGAGGACATTCTGAAAGAATATAATCGTAGCTAAGAACCCTGAATAATAATCGCATAGTATCTGGTTCTGAGTAGGTGGGAATGGCCCCCTAAGTCTGAGCATTTTCTCCCTTGGCCTGGACCTTCAGAACAGTGTCTGTGACAGTGCTCCATTTTAAATGCCCTCTCCCCCACCCCACCCCATCCAGGGCAGCAGTTTATTGTGAAATTAACATTACTGGGTTGATTTTTTGCTTGAAATTCTCTCCCTAAGGATTCCTGAAAGGCAATCTTTGTCTCTTTTGAAAACACAATAACTTCACATTGAGAGTCATTGGGATGGAAACATTGGTTCTGATCACTTTATAAAAATTGAATGACCACCAAGAACAGAAGAGAAAGATGCTTTAAAGTCCCATATGACCTTACCCATTAGAGGTCCCTGGGGCTGACTGATTAATTACACCAAGAGAGAGATTGCTTCTTTTTCTTCATCTTACACATTCTTCAACTAGGGGAAGAGAGGCACAAACATGTACAAGCCAAAGAAACATTTGGAAATGAGTTGCAACTTGATAGATGAAAAAAGAATAATTACTTGCATTGAGAATATTTGCCTTTCTGGCATATTAAACACCCATTAGAGCAACTCAGAGAATGCAAACCTCTCTAGAAAGGCTTTCTGATATTAGAGGGAAAAGGGGAGCTTGCTTTGTAATGCATTTTAATTTCACACAAAATTTCCATCAACAACCTGAATATCTAAAAGGAATTTGGGGTCATGCATTTGGGGAACAGGATTATTAATACAAATCTTGTGTTATCACTGACGGAACACAGACCCAAGGCTTTGTAAATCTAGCAGGAAAGGAGTCCATTCTGGGGCCTCTGTTGGGTGGTAGAGAAAGGGGCACAACTGGCTTTGAGAAAGGCAGAAAAGGTCCACTGTTCTCTAATCCTCTTCCACTTCCTTCAGATGGTTTCAATTTGCAAAGCAGCCCTCAGACTCTTGTGATTTTGCATTAGAGTTCAAGGAGCAAGTTCTCCTTCCTCTACCCTCATCCCCTCTTCTGATTCCAACATAACACATAAAACCTGCATTTTGACAACTCCTCATTTAATATTTTAAAAAACTTGTTTTACTCCTGGTTCTATCATTATGAATTGCATCCTTGTAGTCATGGACAAAAGCACCCTTCTTAGCCTCAAGTATCTTGTGATTAAAATAAAAATAACATTTCCCATGCCTAATCCACTGTATTTATTGCAAAGTTTAATGAATTACTGTAGGTGACATTTCATTTTACTTCCATGGAACTTTATTCATAACACATGGAATGATCATTACTGGCTTTTATATCTATTTATATCTATTTGATAGATAGGTATCTATCTATATCTATTTATATCTCTCTCCACATCTATTCATCCTTTTGTAAGTTAATTATTTCATGAACTTGCTATCTAACAGCTATGTCTGTGTCAGGAATTTTTATAGGCACTGAAGTCTTTTCTGATGTCTCCTCACGATCAATACATGAGATCCCCTGGGGTGATCCATACACTTTGATTACATGTTAGTTGCTCACCAAGTTGTGTTTCCAGTGGAGTTTCTCTCCTGATTGTGGCCCAGCTGCTATCTAGGCATATCTTCTTGACTGTCCTTCAAACTTATCCTGCCTAAAGATGAATAAGAAATGGCATAATTTTTAACCCATTTGCAAACTCTAAAAAGCAAACCAAAACTGACCTGAGATTTAGTCTAGACTTAGTCCTGCCTCTTACACAAATTTCCAGAATAAATCCAATGGCTATCATCTCTATCTCTTAAATATTTCTTGAATCTATCCCCTTCCATTTATTTTTATTATTACCACATTGATGCCAACCATTATAATTTGTTCCCAGTTATACTTGTATCCCTGCTCCAGCCTTTCCCATTGTAAACTCCCCACAGTAACCAAAGGGAATTTTCTAGTTTGATGGTGAGGGAGTGGGAAGGAGGATCGGAGTTGCAGCATGCAGTTCTGTGAGCAAAGCCATTACCTGGCAGAGTACCTGATGCTTGGCAGGTTCTCTACTCTGGTTTGTTGCTTTATCTGAAATGTAGAAAGGCATTTTGAAAACCACAGACTTCTGCAAAATTAAGCTCAGTATAACACATTTTAGCTTAAAGGTAATGACCTTTACTTCACTGAAGTATTTTCCCTTCCTTCCTGGATTAAGGCTGTGAACCATTGCCTTGTTTATATAGTCTCCTCAAAGGAACATCTAAATGTCAGGGAGAAATGAGATCTCAGCATATGGATGGAAATGTCAGCTCACAAATTCATTGAAATTGTTATTTCATTGGAAATTGGATGAATCTTATAAAGTATAAAGAAGTGCTAAAGTGTTTGGGAAATGATCATCTGACCAAGAGAAATCAAATTGAAAGTTCATCCTTGTAAGTTTTTATTGATGTAGGAAAACTCCAGCAAAATTATGGCCATGGTACTATGACTATAAGTTGACTTTTGAGACCTGCAAAGACATGGACACTGAAATATCTTATACAGCCCTCCGGAGACACAGTTCCCTGTATTCTAAATCTATTTCCTTATATTCTAAGTGTATTCCTTATTTAGATTATTTATTTACTTTGCTTGTTGCAGGTTCATGGAAATTCTTGAATTGTCAGATGAAACAAATTTAAAACCACACACAAGTTGAATCCAAGTCTCTACTGGAATTTACATGTCCAGCTTTGTGACATTGGTTTTCCTGCATCTAAAATGAAAACATTATCATATTTAAATAATTAGCACAATGAAGAATAAATGTTTTCTATGGATTGACCTAGAGAAACATCATGTTTGTCTTTAAGAACACAGATCTTAGAGGTCTTGGCCCATAAGGAATGCTCACTCATTATTTGAAGCATGAACCTACTTTTCTTTCAGCTCCTTAGGATTTCTGAGAAAGGATAAGAAATGTCTGTGCATACTATTTAATCCATGCTCCTTCATGTACACATTTGGAAATGAACTTCTTATTGTTTGGCTAGTCACTGGAAAACTGGTTGACTACTGCAATGTAAAAAAATAAAATTCAGAAGAAATTGAGGAATTGGGGGAGTGACAGAGTAGGATGGGTGTTTCTGGATAACTTTGGGTATCTGAAAGTGAAGAAGTTCACAACCTGAATAGTTATTTCAAAGTATAGGCCAAATCTCATGAATTCTCAGACGATGTTACTAAACTCCTATAACTCACGTAGCGTCAGCTTTGAGATCATCAAAAATGCATTCTGAGATTGAGCCTTTTAGCTGTTGAATTACAACATTTACTGAAATAAAAACCAGGTCTAATCTTTTATGTGAACATTATTATTATAACTGATAAAGAGTAAGATGGGCTCTCAGTGATAAATTCGGAAAGTCTGGGAGTATTCAGAGTTTTAGTGGCATGCTAAATCTTCAAACACCTCTGAAACGTCCACACATCCACACACTTGAGTCTTCATTGGTCAAAGAAGCAAGTCCTCTGAACTCATTAGAGAAACACTTTCCTCCTCACTCCTTCCTTCCTTCATTTATAGAAAAGTTTCCTTTCAGGTAACCCAGGCCAGTAAATCATCTTTTCATATGCTACCATAAACGGAGGTAGTAAAAAGAGAAAATGGCAAATTACAGGCTGACTGTTAAAGCTTCTGCACAGAAGCGACCACTATTCACGCTTTGACCGAAAACATCAACTATGTATGTAAAAAATACAATCCACAAGCCCCTTGCATCTGGCATGCAGCTTCTGATCGGACAAATGCTTTTGTACGTCTCCATTCTTACAGTTAGAAGGCGCTAGAAGTTTACTTTCATCTGACAAGAACATTAGTGTGTTCACCCTCTTCATTTACAGATGAGTTGTCTCTAAAACGGGATGCTATGAGACACTATCTCACAGTCCGTTACACTTTTACGCTAAATTGGTGAAATCATGCTGATAGTATATAGGAAATTATAGCAGGGATATTAGGAACCTTGTTGAAACATTTTTGCATTGCAAGCAGACAGGGGAGAAAAGGAAGAAGGACCAACAGCTACCACCCCTCATGATAACCAAGACCTAGAAGCAACCTGGGCTTCCCTGGTGGTTCAGACCACAATGGGAGAGACCTGAGATTGATCCCTGGGTAAGGAAGATCCCCTGGAGAAGGGAATGGCAACCCACTCCAGTATTCTTGCCTGGAGAATTCCATGGACAGAGCAGCCTGGTGAGCTATAGCCCATGGGGTCGCAAAGAGTCAGACATGACTGAGTGGCTAACACATGCACACACAGAAGCAACCTAAGTGTCTATCAGCAGATAAGTGGAAAAAGAAAATGTGGTACAAGGAGCTGTTTTCAATATCAATAAGTTTATAGTGATAAACTATAATGGAAAAGAATATGAAAAAGTATGTGTGTGTGTGTGTGTGTGTGTGTGTGTGTAACTGAATTACATTGCCATAAAGAAGAAATTAACACCTTGAAAATCAACTATACTTCAATGAAATAAATTGTAAAAAAAAAGGATGTGGTGTATATATATACACACAAAATGGATTATTATTCAGTCATAATAATAATGAAATAATGCCTTTTTCAACAACATAGATGGACCTAGAGGTTATCACACCAAGTGAGATAAATCAAAGACAAATATCATATGATATCACTTATATGTGGGATCTAAAAAAAATATACAAATGAATTTATTTACCAAACAAAAACAGACTCACAAACATAGAAAGCAAACTTATAATCACCAAGGGGAAATGAGGGGAGGAATAAATTAGGAGTTTGAGATTAACTGATACACACATTCCTCTCTAAAATTAGATAACCATCAAAGACCTACTGTATAGCACAGTGAACTATGTTTAGTATCTTGTAATAACCTATAATGGAAAAAATCTGAAAAAGAATATATATATATATAACTGAATCACTTTGCTGTACACCTGAAAGTAATACCAAGTTATAAATCAACTATATACTCCAATAAAAGAAATTTTAAAAAGCATCTACCACCTCTGCACAAAGTGTGAGGGTCCTGGAAATTTGGTGTGCTGTCTGACAATGGCAAGTGTCTGGAAAACCTCCTAGTTTTGAGTGGAATCTAAGAAAGAAAAGTCTCTCTGGATGGTCTAGGGCTTCAGTTCTAGTGACAGCACTAGCTGGCCATTTAGAGCTAAGTAGAGGCAGTGACAAGTGGGATTCTGAGCCTGATTCAGGATGCTCTGTGAAGCCTGTACTATTGGGTGAATCATGGAAGAAACATCCAGGGTTTGGGAGCAACGCTCTGTCATCACGGGGTAACTGTTTTGTGTGACACACTTTTTGTCTTCTGGACTCTGCCGGATTCTAAATTATTGAACATGATCCTCCATAAAGTAGGTTTTGTGTTACTCTACCTGACAATGAATTCTGGCCATTTGAGAAGCTGGCTGAATACCAGTGAGCATAGAGTGAGCAGAAGGAGGAATCAACCGTAGAAACAAGGAATGTAGTCTCTACACAAATTTCTTTCTTGATTTTTAAGTTGTAATATTTATTTTAATTAATCTATCTCCTCTTTCCCTATATTTCTGCTACTATTATATATCAATAGTGTTTGTGATGACAAAGTTAGCATTATTCTGGAGTTGTACAATATTTAAATGGAATACCAACAAAGCATGAGAGGGAATATCAAGCCGTAAAGTTCAGATGTTTTGCCAGATCTAAAACTCGATGAGATATTAGTCTGTCTCTACTTTTAGAATTAAATATTTTTAATTATCCATTTTTATTAGACATTTTAAATAGACATTTTAATGAACATTTCTAGATTTTCCTTAAGGAAGAGTTACCAAATTATTCTCCACTAACACTCTGGGCATTTCTTCTCATTTTTACCCTAACTTGATGTTAGCACAATTTAAGTGTTTTTTTTTTTTTTTTTAGCATATCATTATATCAACCTCTCCTTGTATTTGAGTCATGCTTTCCCATTAATAAGAGTTTATAGTTTAATGAAAAATGAGCACTGCTCTTAGATGAATCTATCTATAGAGATAATATAATTGACATTTAGTAATAAGTCACCATCTACCTATTCAAGATTACATTAGATGGATAGTCTCCTAAATTAACATGCTAAGTCACCTTGTCATACCCTTTTGCAAAATGTTTGATTTTATCCACTCAGTATTATTAGCATTTAATTAATAGGAGAGGAAATAATAAAGTCTTTGAAGGGAAGTATTTTCCCCTTTTGCAGTTGGTAGGATAGGATATTGTGGTTTATAAAGTTTGCTCTACCAACTATATTTAAAATGAATGTATTCCTCTTCAATTATGGTTTTACATATGATAGAAAGCTCTTGTAAGTGACCTTTACTTGACCATCTCCCAGAATGACAGGCAGATACTTCAAAGAAGGTTAGAGAACACTTCATGCCAATACATTGCTTTTCACACCAAGAGATAGTTTGGGAGTTTTGATTTTTCTCTTCCAAGGTTGTTTGTGGAGAGTTATTTGTTATTCTAATAACTTGATTTTAAAAAGTATTCAAAGTGATAAAAGTTGAATGTGGAAGGAAATTTGTTTTCATGAGACTAAGTTCAATGCTTTGGGAAAAAACCTGCCAGAGGCAGTTCATTAAAGAAAATCTTATTAAGTGTGAATGAATGAGGAAAAATTTAAAATCTAGAATACTTCTACTCCCAGATAGCTTTCCTCCTGTCTTTAAATTCCAAATATCTTTTAAAGAAATTGAAACTGAAGATCTTAATATTGAATAAGATCTTAATAATGAATGTTGGCTATAATTTACACAAAAAACCCTGACATCCAAAGGAAGCAACATGTATGCATGCACACACCCACACACGTCTGTCAAGCGGGTTCTAGTCCCGATATCAACTGTTGTGAAGATATGTACGCTGCTATATATTAATTTAAAGCACATTTTCCAAGTCATGAGCTTGTCATGTTTAAGCGATTTCTCACTTTATTCCAATTTTAAAATGAAACGACCAAACGCCCACCTGATCCAGTAATCTTGCCTGGGAAATCCCCTGGACAGAGGTTCCCTGGAGGGCTATAGTCTATAGTGTCACAGGAGTTAGACATGACTTAGCTAAACCACCACCAACCAAACCAAGTACTGCCCCAGTTTGATTATAAAGAAGTTTTCTACAGAATGGAGAAAAATCAAGGAGTGAATGCAGAATTCCAGTGCAGTGTATGACTTCTCAGCAATTCCACTTATATTCATTATTTCATGGATGTACCAAACTGCACAAATGCGTGCTCTAAAAATTATCTGCTCATTTTATTCTACCTTTACTAACACAAATGCAAGATAACTCAAAATAACATTTGGAGCGTTATTTTTTCACTTTATAAAAATTCACAGAAATCCTCCCAAATGTTTTCCACCTTCTCCATCCTTCATGCTCCACGTTCCCTTGTGTTGTTTTTCACAGAGATGAAAAATAGGTACTGAAGTCAAAGTACACATTAATCTGCATGGTGATTAACAACAGATGAGAATTCACACTGTCAAAAAGTCCTAGAGCCCATTAAAAAATTAATCCCAGAGAGACAGCTCTATATGTAGAGCAAAGCCCGTCTGTCTGGAGTATGTCTAGTTTTCCACAGAGAGAGTCCAGCTTCCTAGAAGCTTTCTTCCTTCCAGTACATTCACAAGGAAAACTGAACCCAAACCCTTCTAAAGTGCTAGTGTAGACAGAAAACTGCTCTTAGCATCTTGGCATTTCTCAAGATGGTCTCGACAAATGTCTCTCATCATTTAAACACTTACATGGTAAAAATACTTACTTAAAATGTTTAATGAGTGGCACTAGAGAAGGTACGGAGAAGGCAATGGCACCCCACTCCAGTACTCTTGCCTGGAAAATCCCATGGACAGAGGAGCCTGGTAGGCTGCAGTCCATGGGGTCGCTAAGAGTCAGACACGACTGAGCGACTTCACTTTCACTTTCCACTTTCATGCATTGGAGAAGGAAATGGCAACCCACTCCAGTGTTCTTGCCTGGAGAATCCCAGGGATGGGGGAGTCTGGTGGGCTGCCGTCTATGGGGTCTCACAGAGTTGGACACGACTGAAGTGACTTAGCAGAGAAGGTAATGTCAGCCCACTCCAGTATTCTTGCCTGGAGAATCCCATGGACAGAGGAGCCTGGTGGGTTAGTCTATGGGGTTGCAAAGAGTCAGACACCAGTGAGAGACTAAACAACAGCAACAACAAAAATAAGTAGCCACACATAAAGTGATCAAGAACCTTTTGGGATCATTTCTCTGAAGCATGTAGTCTCTGCACTCTTCTGATTCTTTTTCACTCTATGTAATTTTTACTTTCACATTTTCATCAATATTATTATTATTAAATATTTATTTATTTATTTGCCTCTGCTGGGTCTTAGTTGCAGCTTGCAGACTCTTAGTTGTGGGATATACTTCCCTGACCAGGGATGGAACCCAGGACCACTGCTTTAACAGCATGGAAGCCTTAGCCACAAAGCTACCAGGAAAGTCCCTTCATCAATATTATTATTATTGTAAACAAATATATGGCTCTTGAGTCCTAAATATAACAGCACTTATAACCTCATTTAAATTTAGAATTTAAAATATAAACTAAATGAGTAGTTTTTATTTATCAGTTCAGTTGCTCAGTCATGTCTGACTCTTTGTGACCCCATGGACTGCAGCATGCCAGGCTTCCTTGTCCATCACCATGTCCTGGAATTTGCTCAAACTCATGTCCATTGAGTGGGTGATGCCATCCAACCATCTCATCCTCTGTCATCCCCTTCTCCTCCTGCCTTCAATCTTTCCCAGCATCAAGGTCTTTTCTAATGAGTCAGTTCTTTGCATCAGGTGGCCAAAGCATTGGAGTTTCAGCTTCAGCATCAGTCCTTCCAATGAATATTCAGGACTGATATCCTTTAGGATGGACTGATTGTATCTCCTTGCAGTCCAAGGGACTCGCAAGAGTCTTCTCCAACACCAGAGTTCACAAGCATCAATTCTTCAGCGCTCAGCTTTCTTTATAGTTCAACTCTCACATCCATACATGACTACTGGAAAAACCATAGTTTTGACTAGACGGACCTTTGTTGGCAAAGTAATGTCTCTGCTTTTTATACTTTATAAATATATTTGTTGATTATTCTTATATTTACTTTAAATATTTACAATAGGTAGTTACTAGATATTTAATCACTTCAAGATCTGAAGAATCTTCACACAATATTTCAGGAATATTTCTGCTCTGCTGCTGGGGTCTTAGGTCCCATCTTAGCATTTGACCATCTCCCTCCTTACCAGACAGTAAAGAATCTGCCTGCAATGAGGAGACCCATGGACCCTGGTCTGGAAGATCCCCTGGAGGAGAAAATAGCAACCCACTCCAGTATTCTTGCCTGGAGAGTCCCATGGACAGAGGAGCCTGGCAGGCTGTGGTCCATGGGATTACAAAGAGTCAGACGTGACTGAAGCAACTTAGCACACACTCCTCACCAGACATGGGACTGGGATCATTTATCTCTTTTGAGTATGCTGGAGTGAGGGAGGAGGTAATAAATTAAAGATCCCAAACTAGCTGCCATTTTAACAAAGGAAAGAATCTTCCTTTTAACTAAAGGAATTCTTCAATTGTCAGCACAGATGGGTCCCAGATTGTTGTAGCGTCAAGAGAGCTGCTTAAATAACTCCTCTTCAAGCTACTGGCTCTTTAGTTACTGCTAGATCTCCTATCTGACCTGCAGAGTGCACATAAAAAGTGAGTTCAAGGGCCAGTCCTTGCTGGAGAGTTACACACAGGTTTATCATTGCTGAGTCTAATAATTCCAACAGTTTGTTTCTTCAGATCAGACCAACTATTGCTGTAGAACTAGGATTCTGTCACTCAAAAGGACCTCCAGCCACTAACTCATGGGACAGTGTAGGCATATAATGAAACTGCATCTTCAGAAGCTAGAAAGGCAGTGTGAACAGGCAAGGATGGTCAAGTTACCTATAATCACCCAGCAGCAGCAGCAGCACAAAATACCTTTGATTTTTATATTTTGACCAAGGCATTTTCACAGCACCTCTCTGAGCTGAGAACAAATGATATTTCCACAGTGATAAAGGTTTTGGAAACATCAAGACGAGCACATGCCAAGCTCTTCCATGGGAAAGCATGTGTGTTTGAAACAAATGGTCTCCTACCAGTAATTGGCGCATAGCAGGTGTTCAAAACTCTTTGTGTATGAGATTAAATGAAGAAAACTGGAGGCATGACAGAACCAAGCATTTTCCCAAATGTTTCAAGAACATTGGAATGGTAGAATTATTAACATAAAATCATTTTATAGTGTTGTTTAAAGATGTCGGTATATTTAGAAATTTTGAAAAAAGAACGAAAAGAAAGAAAGTCTTGTCAAAACAGTGAAGACATCTACAAATGTGGTTACATAATGTGGACAAACACAGAGAGAAACATGGATGGAAATGAGCAGTTGAAAAGAAACCAATAGTACATATTTCCTCTTCCTGTTAGAACACAAAGGAAAAAAGTAGATGTGACATCAGAATGGGCTGTTTTCATGTCAACTGAAAGCAAAGAGATAAAGACTTCCTTTGATATAATAAATATAAAAGGGCTTCTGCGGTGGTCCAGCAGCTGAGAATCCACCCACCAATGCAGGGAACATGGGTTTGATCCCTGATCAGGGAAGACCCCAGCTGCCAAGAAGCAGCTAAGCCCACGCACCACACCTACTGAGGCCCTAGCGCCCTAAAGCTCATGCTTCCCAACAAGAGAAGCCATCGCAATGAGAAGCCCGCACACTGCAGCTAGAGAGCAGCCCCTGCTCGCTGCAACTAGAGAAAGCCCTCATGCACCAGCGAAGACCCTGTGCACCCATAAATAGATAGATATTTTAAAATAATAATGAATACAAAAGTCTACAATAAGCCTGCATACATCAGATTTTTGCATCAGGCTGCCTGTCTCTTGAGGTTACTATAATACAATACCATAAGCTGGATGGCTTATAAACAACAAAAATTTATTTCTCACAGCTCTAGAGACTAGGAAGTTGAAAACCAAGACCCCTGCAGCTCTGGTGTCTGGTGAGAAGCCGCTTTCCAGTTCAGAGCCCTCTGTCTTCTTGCTCTGGCCTCACACATGGGGAGGCTGAGGGAACATTCTGGGGTCTCTTTTATAAGGACACTAATCCCATTCTTGAGGGGTCTCCCTTCAGGACCCGTCAAAGGTCCCACCTCCTAATGCCGTCACACCAGGAGTTCACAAATAATCAGTCTCTACTACCTTCCTAAAGAACTAAGAATTCTGAAGTTTAAGTCCTGGCTTTACTACAAGAGTTTTGGGACTGTAAGCCAATTGATTAAGGTTGTTTAGAAAGCAGAAACCTATTAAAATTTAAAATGAAACTTGGGTTAAGTCATATAATAATTTTGAAGGTGTGTATATATGATGTGTTTTCTATTAAAATATCTATATTCCTTTATATCTTGATCTATATGGTTAGTCAATCACTTACATAGACTAATTACAAATATGTTAGTAATTTTATGGGCTTCCCAGGTGGCACAGTGGTAAAGAATCTACCTGCCAATACAGGAGATGCAGTCGACACAGGTTTGATCCCTGGGTTGGGAAGATCCCCTGGAAGATGAAATGGCAACCCATTCTGGTATTCTTTCTTGGAGAATCCCATGCATAGAGGAGCCTGGTGGGCTACAGTCCATGGGGCTACAAAGAGTCAGACACAACTGAGTGACTAAACATGGTGTTGATATACCTCATTTTTTATAATCAACACAGAATTAGTAGAAGGCCAGGTTGAAATTGTATATAATTGAAGAAAATGGTATCAGTTCTCCTTTTCACTCTGATTAGTCAGGAGGCAAAGCTCTGATTTGACATTTAATGATATTTAAATTCTTAAATGAAGTTTGTATATGTTTAAAAAATGTTTATATGAATTTTCTTCCTCTTGTTAATTTCTACTGCATTTTATAACTACATGAGCCAATTTTTGTGTGTGTGTGCAAAAATACAACCACCCCAAATCTACAGAACAGTGTTAAACTTAACCATCATACTATGCCAAGAGCTCTTCCAACTTATTTTTTAACTTAAATTTTATTTTGAAACTACTGTGTGTAATTCAAATTTTTGTGGGATGACAGATAATGACAGTTCCTGTGTGTGAGGATTGCACTCTATTTGGGGTGACAGAATACAAAACTATGATATGGACTTTTGCACACTCCAGTGATTGATGTGGGTTCAAAGGGTTAGAGAAATTCTTACCCAATAAGGGTGATTAAATCAGGCCTAGTGGAATTAGACAAGGGTTGGGGTGGAAAGGAAGAGAAATTCTTGTTTGGAGAGAGTAGAAGAATGGGGATCAGTTTAAGTCTCTGCTGTGAACATGAGGAAAGCATTTTGGAGAATGAGAAACAATAAAATTTTGGGTGACCTTGAGATCTCAGGGAAGGTTTATACAAGATTTGCAAGTGAGGGCTTCCCCAGAGGTCCAGTGGCTAGGACTCCACGCTTCCACTACATGTTCCATTCCTGGTAGGGGATCTAAGACCCCACATGTCACACTGCGCAGCCAAAAAAAAAAAAAAAGGTTTGCAAGTGAGTTGGCTTTTTGGAGAAGCATCGTCTAGGATAGCTCCAGAAGAGCAAGGAGGCTCCTGGAAGCGGTGGAAATAGTAGCTGCCATCCCAGGAGTGTGTGTTTATTCTTAGGGTGATAGATATAACTGTCTTTTCTCTGGGAAGAGTTCATTGTTTAAAAAAGTCCTGCGAATTGTCAGAATACAATATACTACACAGAAGTCCTGTCATAACCACAGGGAATTAGTACATACACAGTCAGAAGAGTGAATAAGCAGTGTTTAGACTCATTCAAAATAAACAATCAGAAGTATTTTCCTTTATATAGAAGTATTCTTCAGTAATTGTAGTGATTATGTGCAAAATGGGACTCATTGACTTCTCAATTTTTTACATTTTTTTTCCTTTGTAAAGCTACTAAACAAGGAAGGGAAAAAATTGGGTTTGGAATAAGATGAACAAAACTTGAATTATTCTGCAATTAACTAACCAGTGAACCAAATCAAGTCACTTACCCTCTCCACATAGAATGACAACCTTCTTCACAGGATGCTCTTAATCATAGACTATTAGTAGTAGTAATAAAACTGGTTAACATTTATTGAATATTTAATAAATACCAGCTCATGTGAGGGCTTTTTGTGAAAATTAAATGAAATAATCTTTGTAAAATACTTAAGCTTTCTCAATAGATCACTTTTCAGGCATTAAATAAAACAACCACGTTGAGAAAAAAACTTGTGATTTTTAATATCATCTAGCAGCTTAAGTCCTTTTTATTATAGGGGACTGGAATGCAAAAGTAGGAAGTCAAGAAACACCTGGAATAACAGGCAAATTTGGCCTTGGAATATGGAATGAAGCAGGGCAAAGACTAATAGAGTTTTGCCAAGAAAATGCACTGGTCATAACAAACACCCTCTTCCAACAACACAAGACAAGACTCTATACATGGACATCACCAGGTTGTCAATACTGAAATCAGATTGATTATATTCTTTGCAGCCAAAGATGGAGAAGCTCTACACAGTCAGCAAAAACAAGACCAGGAGCTGACTGTGGCTCAGATCATGAATTCCTATTGCCAAATTCAGACTTAAATTGAAGAAAGTAGGGAAAACCACTAGACCATTCAGGTATGACCTAAATCAAATCCCTTATGATTATACACTGGAAGCGAGAAATAGATTTAAGGGCCTAGATCTGATAGATAGAGTGCCTGATGAACTATGGAATGAGGTTCGTGACATTGTACAGGAGACAGGGATCAAGACAATTCCCATGGAAAAGAAATGCAAAAAAGTAAAATGGCTGACTGGGGAGGCCTTACAAATAGCTGTGAAAAGAAGAGAAGTGAAAAGCAAAGGAGAAAAGGAAAGATATAAACATCTGAATGCAGAGTTCCAAAGAATAGCAAGAAGAGATAAGAAAGCCTTCTTCAGCAATCAGTGCAAAGAAATAGAGGAAAACAACAGAATGGGAAAGACTAGGGATCTCTTCAAGAAAATCAGAGATACCAAAGGAACATTTCATGCAAAGATGGGCTCGATAAAGGACAGAAATGGTATGGACCTAACAGAAGCAGAAGATATTAAGAAGAGATGGCAAGAATACACAGAAGAACTGTACAAAAAGATCTTCATGACCCAGATAATCATGAAGGTGTGATCACTGACCTAGAGCCAGACATCCTGGAATGTGAAGTCAAGTGGGCCTTAGAAAGCATCACTACGAACAAAGCTAGTGGAAGTGATGGAATTCCAGTTGAGTTATTTCAAATCCTTAAAGATGATGCTGTGAAAGTGCTGCACTGAATATGACAGCAAATTTGGAAAACTCAGCAGTGGCTAGAGGACTGGAAAAGGTCAGTTTTCATTCCAATCCCAAAGAAAGGCAATGCCAAAGAATGCTCAAACTACCACACAATTGCACTCATCTCACAAGCTAGTAAAGTAATGTTCAAAATTCTCCAAGCCAGGCTTCAGCAATATGTGAACCGTGAACTTCCTGATGTTCAAGCTGGTTTTAGAAAAGGCAGAGGAACCAGAGATCAAATTGCCAACATCCACTGGATCATCGAAAAAGCAAGAGAATTCCAGAAAAGCATCTATTTCTGCTTTATTGACTACGCCAAAGCCTTTGACTGTGTGGATCACAAGAAACTGTGGAAAATTCTGAAAGAGATGGGAATATCAGACCACCTGATCTGCCTCTTGAGAAATTTGTATGCAGGTCAGGAAGCAACAGTTAGAACTGGACATGGAACAACAGACTGGTTCCAAATAGGAAAAGGAGTTCGTCAAGGCTGTATATTGTCACCCTGTTTATTTAACTTCTATGCAGAGTACATCATGAGAAATGCTGGACTGGAAGAAACACAAGCTGGAATCAAGATTGCTGGGAGAAATATCAGTAACCTCAGGTATGCAGATGACACCACCCTTATGGCAGAAAGTGAAGAGGAACTAAGAAGCCTCTTGATGAAAGTGAAAGAGGAGAGTGAAAAAGTTGGCTTAAAGCTCAACATTCAGAAAATGAAGATCATGGCATCCGGTCCCATTTCATGGGAAATAGATGGGGAAATAGTGTCAGACTTTATTTTTCTGGGCTCCAAAATCACTGCAGATGGTGACTGCAGCTATGAGATTCAAAGTCTTACTCCTTGGAAGGAAAGTTATGACCAACCTAGATAGCATAATCAAAAGCAGAAACATTACTTTGCCAACAAAGGTTCATCTAGTCAAGGCTATGGTTTTTCCTGTGGTCATGTATGGATGTGAGAGTTGGACTGTGAAGAAGGCTGAGCACTGAAGAATTGATGCCTTTGAACTGTGGTGTTGGAGAAGACTCTTGAGAGTCCCTTGGACTGCAAGGAGATCCAACCAGTCCATTCTGAAGGAGATCAGCCCTGGGATTTCTTTGGAAGGAATGATGCTAAAGCTGAAACTCCAGTACTTTGGCCACCTCATGTGAAGAGTTGACTCATTGGAAAAGCCTCTGATGCTGGGAGGGATTGGGGGCAGGAGGAGAAGGGGACAACAGAGGATGAGATGGCTGGATGGCATCACTGACTCGATGGACGTGAGTCTGAGTGAACTCCGGGAGTTGGTGATGGACAGGGAGGCCTGGCGTGCCGCGATTCATGGGGTCGCAAAGAGTTGGACACAACTGAGCAACTGATCTGATCTGAGCAGCTTAAGAAAGGCATTCCAACTGCTCTATTTTTTTGCAGGCCACTAATTTCTTGAATTTGCAATCCATTCTACTTGAGGTTATTTTAAATTTGGCAATAGAGTTCAATTCATATAAAAATCATGAGATAGCAAGTCCAGGACTTGGTTTTCTCTGGTGCTTTATGAAGACCTAAAGATTTATTTATTTTTTTGTTACTTAATATGCATCTCTTTGATGACATTGTTATAAAAAAAATGATTGAAAGAGCCATAAATCTATCAGCAAAATAGGTTAAAACTTTGGCAAAAGAAAACTATGAACAAAATAGAGTGGAAATAAAGGGTTTACAAACGCGTGCCTGACCAATACAATTAAGAAAGCAAGCGTGGCAATAGTAATATTAGATGCACATTACATGAAGGAGACTCCCTAAGGGACAAAGCAGGAAACATAAAAGTACAAGAGCTTCTTATGAAAGAAAATGTCTCAGGTAGACACAAACTTTTACCATGTTTATGTATTAAACAGAAAGAAAATTTTTCTATAAAGTTAAGCAAATTTTTATATTATGAATTAAATGAGAAGTTTATATTTTGTTGCTATTGTTGAACATTCAGTCATGTTCAGCCCTGTGACTCCATGGATTGTAGCTCACCAGTTTCCTCTCTCCATGGGATTTCCCAGGCAAGAATACTGGAATGGGTTGCCACTTCTTTCTCCAGGGGATCTTCCTGGCCTAGGGATAAAACCTGCATCTCCTGCATTGGCATGGGGATTCTTTTCCACTGAGCTATCTGGGAAGCCCTTGTATTATATAGTCAACAATGTACAGTCTTTGACTAATATTCTGATAGTATTGGGCTTCCCAGTTGGCACTAGTGGTAAAGAACCCGCCTGCCAATGCAGGAGACGCAAGAGATGTGAGTTCAGTTCCTGGGTCGGGAAGATCCTCTGCAGTAGGAAGTGGCAACCCACTCCAGTATTCTGGTTTGGAAAATTCCATGGACAGAGGAGCCTAGCAGGCTACAGTACATGGTGCCACAAAGATTCAGGCGCGACTGAGCGCACACTGATAGTATTATTCAATTGATGATATTGATGTCATCCTATTTATACACACAAAAAAGCATACAATTGGTTTTCCAGAGACATGTGCAAAAGTTATTCATAGAACTGTCCACAAATAAAACCTTAATAATGCACAAGAGGAAAGACCAAAAAAAGTCACAGTTTTTCCTTAATACAATAAAACTAAAGAATCAAGAGAGTATATACATGGAAAATCTGAAACACTTCCCCCCAATAAGTCCAGGTTCAATAATGGATATAAATCATTTAAAGTAACAAATAGAAAAGCACCCCATACTGAAAGATTTGGGACACAGGTAAAATGTACCCAGAAAAAAAATGTTTTAACAATTTTTATTAAAATATTACTGAAGGCTTCTGACCACAGGAATGGTGGAGTAAGGAGCTTAAGAATCCACTTCTTCAGAAAAGCAATGAGAATATTGTCCAAAACTGTCAAAATCACCTTTTTGCAGAATTCTGGAAGTGAAAGAAAGTCTTGTTACAATCTGAAGAAAAATGGCTAGATTTTGGTAAGAACGATGAGTTGTGTGGCATTACATCTTGACCTAATACCATACTCAGGATAGATTTGAAAACCAACATCCTAAAAGCCATTGTAGGTACCTGAATGGGTTTGGCGTGCCCCAGACAGTCCATACCCAGGTAATCGATAATCATCACTATTTGACCTGTTGGGCAGCTTGTTGAAAAACTTCATTTTCAGAATTTATCTTTAATTGGCCTGATTTAGCTGCTCTGTCTGAATAGCCTTATTTGTAGTTCATTGATTGGAGGAAAAAAAAAAAAAGTGGCAATTGTCCATTGCAGCTGCCTGAGACAGAATTTCCAGTTGGAACTGACAAAGGCTGACCAAAATCTTAAAAGGAAAAAAGAGGAATAAGATGTCTATAGGGGACTTTGAAACGCTCTCATAAATTCCTGGAAATGTAATAGGTCACTGTACTAGTCAGGGCCCTCAGAGAAACAGAACCAATAGGAGATATATAGAGAGAGACAGATTTATTGTAAAGCATTGGCTCAGGGGATGATGGGGGCTTGGAAGTCCCATTACCTGCTGACTGTAAGTTGGAGACCCAGGAAAGCAGGTGGTGTGGTTGGAAAGCCTGAGACCCAGAGTGCAAATATTGTAGATTTCAGTTCAAGTCAGAAGGTCTGAGAAGCCAGAATTGCCCAGGGAAGATCAATATTCCAGCAGAGGAACATTTAAGTCATGTGTATAAATGTTAGGTAAGAAAGATTTTCTTAAGGAAGACAGGAAGCCTAGACTCACAAAGGAAGCTATAAATATACTTGATTGCATAAACAGTAAAACATATATACTGACATTAGCAGAACATAGATGAGCAAATCAAATGGATCTTCCGCCTTCCATCAAGCACACTCTCAGCCTACGAGAACAGCACCCAAATATATTGCATTCTTATTTTTGGTACTCTGGTGGCTCAGATGGTAAAGAATCTGCCTGCAATGTGGGCAACCTGTTTGATCCCTTTGTTGGGAAGATCTTCTGGAGAAGGGAACTGCTCCCCATTGCAGCATTTTTGCCTGGAAAATACCCATGGACAGAGGAGCCTGGCGGGCTACAGTCCATGGGGTCACAAAGAGTCAGACACAACTGAGTGACTATCACTTTCAGAAAGGTTACGAGTTAGTAATGTTTAGATGTACACTGGGCTTCTCTGGTGGCTCAGACAGTAAAGAGTCCACCTGCAATGCAGGAGACCTGGGTCCGATCACTGGGTGAGAAAGATCTGCTAGAGCAGGGAATAGCAACCCACTCCAGTATTCTTGCCTGGAGAATCCCATGGACAGAGGAGCCTAGTGGGCTACAGTCCGTGATGTCATAAAGAGTCAGACAGGATTGAGGGACTAACACTTTCACTTTCAGATATATAACAACGTGGCAAATATTTTCCATAGTCTGATTCTTGACATTGTACATTGTATTTTTTGCCCTATATGAAATTTTAATTTGACAGGGATTGCTTATCCAAAAAAATAGTAACAAATTATATTCTAATCAGTAAAACATCCGAGTCCTGAATGGACCTACATCCTCAATATCAGACTCTTCTTCAAAATCAAGTTAATTTGATATGTAAATTCTTATCTACCCCAGTTTTGATCTGCATTTTTTCAAATGTGAGCGAAGCAGTTTTTCATACCATTTTTGGCCATTTCAAGTCCCATCACTCATTCATTCAAAAATATTTACTGAGCATGTAGTAGCAGATAAAACAGTGGCTCAGAAATTGAAATGCCTCCTCTTGAATCCTGTCTCCTCTATTCTCTAATATATGACTCTGGCAAGTGATATCAGCACTGCATCTGTGCCTGAATGTCTTCTGTAAAATGAGGCTAATAAGACTATCTATTGCATAGACTGATATTTCGATGTCACCATATTTATACACAAAAAATATACAATTGTTTTTCCAGAGATATGTGCAGCAAGTTATTTATTCATCGAAGTGTTCACAGGGAAAACTTCAATAAACACACGAAAGGAAAGACTAAGTCACAGTTTTTCCTTAATACAATAACACTAAAATAAAGATATCAAGACAGCATATACATGGAGAATCTGAAGCACTTCTCCCTAAAAAGCCCATGTTCAATAATGAATATAAATTATTTAAAGTAACAAATAGAAAAGCACCCCATACTGAAATTTTTGGAACACAGCTGTATTCTGAAAAAAATATCTTAACAATTTTTATTAAAATATTACTGAAGGCTTCTGACCACAGTTTTGGTGGAGTAAGGAGCTTAAGAATCCACTTCTTCAGAAAAGCTATGAGAATATTGTCAAAAGCTGTCAAAATCACCTTTTTTCAGAATTCTGGAAATGAAAGAAAGTCTTGTTATGACCTGAAGAATAATGGCTAAATTTTGTTAAGAGTGATGAGCTGTGTGGTAGTACAACTTGACCTAATCCCATACTCAAGATAGATTCGAAAACTAACATTCTAAAAGCCACTGAAGGTGACTAAATGGATTTGGATGCCCCGGATACCCCATACTCAGATAACCAATTATCACTGTTTGACTTGCTTGGGCAGCTCCTCCAGAAACTTCATTTTCAAGGATTTATTTTTTATGGTTTTTTCCTTTTCTTTCTTTCTTTCTTTTTTTTTTTTTTTTTGCAGCCTAAATATGCTCATTTTCACTTGTCAATTGTACTTCAGTAAAGCTGGAGAAAAACACAGAAAAATCTTCCCGACCACCAGGGAAGCCTCATTAAGCACAAAGCTGGAGAAAAACATAGCATTCAAACGTTTGTATTTTTAAAGGCATACGTATTATGTACATGCACATACATACATAAATGTGTCTATAAATAAAATGAAGGGGACTTCCCTGGTTGTTCAGTGATTGAGCCTTCCCCTTCCTACACAGGGCGTGCAGGTTCGATCCTTGGTAGAGGAGCTGAGATTCCACATGCTTAGTGGGCAAACAACCAAAACATGAAGCAGAAGCACAACTGTAACAAAGTCAATAGAGAATTTAGAAATGGTCCACATAAAAAGAAATCTTTAACAAAAATAAAATGAAGGCTGTAACAAATCCAATTATCAGTTATTTAAATTAAAGGACGTTTATTATTCTTAACTTGAGGGCAACAAATTTCTTGAGTGATACTACATGTATCAAATTGTAAGCCTTAGCAAACCTTCATCGTTTGACCCCAGGGAGCCAATTTCTTTGGTATTGGGAGTAAAGTTATTGACAGCTCAACAGCTATTGACAGTTATATATATATATATATATATATATAGATAGATAGATAGATAGATATAGATATAGATATAGATAAGTATGTGTGCTTAGTCACTATGGTTGTCTGGCTCTTTGTGACCCCCATGGATTAGACCTACCAGTCTCCTCTGTCTATGGAATTTTCCAGGCAAGAATACTGGAGTGGGTTGACATTTCCTCCACCACAGTATCAAATTGAACCCACATCTCCTGCATCTCCTATATTACAGGCAGATTCTTTACCTCTGAGCCACCAGGGAATCCCATATACATATATGTGTGTGTGTGTATGTGTATGTATATCAGCTGCAAAGTTATTGAAAGCTCAACAGCTATTTTTGGAGAGAGAGAGAGAGAGGGACTTCCTATCTTTTAGAGGCTGAGATTCTTATTTTATTTTGGAAGGGATGGAAAGTTTCTATATCAATTTTCTATTTCTTCCAGTTTCTACAGAACTGGAAATCAAGGATTTATTTATTTTTAATTGCTGTGATTCAGAAGACAAGGAATAAAGAAACTAAAGGAGATTATTTATTTTCATCTCTTTGGATTGTCTCACTCATTACAATGAACACACACTAATTTTTAATTTCAAAGATATTTTATCATAACATATTTTAAAGAGAAAAATAAATATCACGTAGATATTTTATTGACATGGAAAAATATTAGTGATTACAAAAAGGTATATCTATATTTACCACCACCCCCACCCCCCCCCCACACACACACACGTATTTTCTTAAATGGGGCATAAGTTCAGCTCAGTCACTCGGCACGCCAGGCCTCCCTGTCCACCACCAACTCCCGGAGCGTGCTGAAATGCATGTCCATCGAGTCAGTGATGCCATCCAACCATCTCATCCTCTGTCGTCCCCTTCTTCTCCCGCCTTCAATCTTTCCCAGCATCAGGGTCTTTTCAAATGAGTCAGTTCTTCACATCAGGTGGCCAAAGTATTGGAGCTTCAGCTTCAGCATTAGTCCTTCCAATGAATATTCAGGACTGTTTCTTTTAGGATGGACTGGTTGTATCTCCTTGCAGTCCAAGGGCCTCTCAAGAGTCTTCTCTAACACCACAGTTCAAAAGCATCAATTCTTCAGTGCTCAGCTTTCTTTATGGTCCAACTCTCACAGCCATGGAAAAACCATAACTTTGACTAGATGGACCTTTGTCGGTAAAGTAATGTCTCTGCTTTTGAATATGCTGTCTAGGTTTGTCAAAGCTTTTCTTCCAAGGAGTGAGCGTCTTTTAATTTCATGGCTGTTGTCACCATCTGCAGTGATTTTGAAGCCCAAAAAGATAAAGTCTGTCACTGTTTCCATTGTTTCCCCATCTATTTGCCATGAAGTGATGGGATTGGATGCCATGATCTTCGTTTTTTGAATGCTGAGTTTTAAGACATTTTTTCACTTTCCTCTTTGACTGTCAGCAAGAGGCTCTGTAGCTCCTCTTCACTTTCTGACGTAAGGGTGGTGTCATCTGCATATCTGAGGTTATTGATATTTCTCCCGGCAATCTTGATTCCAGCTTATGCTTCATTCAGCCCAGCGTTTCTCATGATGTACTCTGCATAGAAGTTAAATAAGCAGGGTGACAATATACAGCCTTGACATATTCCTTTCCCACTTTGGAACCAGTCCATTGTTTCATGCCCAGTTCTAACTGTTGCCTCTTGACCTGCATACAGATTTTTCTGGAGGCAGGTAAGGTGGTCTGGCTTTCCCATCTCTTGAAGAATTGCCCACAGTTTGTTGTGATCCACACAGTCATAGCCTTTGGCATAGTCAATAAGGCAGAAGTAGATGTTGTTCTGGAACTCTCTTGCTTTTTCTATGATCCAGTGGATGTTGGCAATTTGGTCTCTGGTTCCTCTGCCTTTTCTAAATCCAGCTTGAACTTCTAAATCTGGAAGTTCTTGGTTCACGTACTGTGGAAGCCTTACTTGGAGAATTTTGAGCATTACTTTGCTAGCGTGTGAGATGAGTGCAATTGTGTGGTAGTTTGAACATTCTTTGGCACTGCCTTTCCTTGAGATTGGAGTGAAAACTGACCTTTTCCAGTCCTGTGGCCACTGCTGAGTTTTCCAAATTTGCTGGCATATTGAGTGCAGCACTTTAACAGCATTATCTTTTAGTATTTGAGATAGCTCAGTGGGAATTCCATCACCTCCACCAGCATACCAAATTGTTAACAATTGTCATCTATGGTGGCAGTAGTATTTTTATTATTTCTTTAGAGTTTTATATGTTTTCAAATTTCCATAATGAGTCTTTATTTTTTTATAATCATAAGAAAGTCAATGAAGCTATTTAAGGTTTAGAAACAAAAAAGTTTCATTGTAGAGACAGAAGAATAATGAGGCAGAAGACTCAGGAATTTTGACCGGATCACAAGGCAATTTAAGAGACTGGGAATGAAAGTCAAACCTCAGACACCCAGGAGAGACTCTATTCAGGTCAAGAGGATGGTCTTAGAGGTCTTTACCATTTCATCCATGCTGCTGCTGCTGCTGCTGCTAAGTCGCTTCAGTCGTGTCTGACTCTGTGCAACCCCAGAGACAGCAGCCCACCAGGCTCCCCCGACCCTGGGATTCTCCAGACAAGAACACTGGAGTGGGTTGCCATTTCCTTCTCCAATGCATGAAAGTGAAAAGTGAAAGTGAAGTCGCTCAGTCATGTCCGACTCTTAGCGACCCCATGGACTGCAGCCTACCAGGCTCCTCTGTCCATGGGATTTTCCAGGCAAGAGTACTGGAGTGGGGTGCCATTGCCTTCCCCCATGCTATAGGATCCTGATAGATGTTCTTCGCCTTAAAATATTGTGGTTAAAATGTCTAATTCATTTGATTTCGTTAACATTATTAAAGATAACCACATTGTTACTTTTTGTTGCTGATTTTTTTCAAAATGCTGACACTAATGCTATGCTGACAATTATGCAGAAGACATTCCAAGGGATGTTGTCTCCTGCAAGTCACCACCAGAGCAGTCCATCAAAGCCACTTTCCAGTGTCCTTCCAGCCTCAAGGAGGGCTGTCAAGGACACGGGATTTCTCCACCAATGGACATTGTGGTTGCTTTCGTGTCCTGGCTATTGTAAACTGGGAATCATACTTTAGAGCCTTCCATTAGGAACTGGGGACCCAAGGTCCTGCCTTCACAGCTCTTTCAAAATGAAGCAAAGAGTGTAAATCACCTGATGGGCTGCCTGCTAGAGCAAGGCACAATAAAAACAGAGCTATCTGGTCCTTTCCATTTCAAGTCAAAGTTGGAGAGAAATTGTGGTAGCTATTGAGAAGTTGAATTATAATCCTAGGGACAAGATGTCTTATTGGTTAGATATTTTAGATGAAGCTATGAGCAAAAATTTCTATCAACATATAAAATTGGTAAAGATAAATTTTTTCTTCAGTGGAGTAGAAAAATTTTTGACTAGACTTATCTTCTCAGGAACTATACTTAATATTTTGTAATAACCTATAAGGGAAAATAATCTGAAAAAGAATATATATATATTTGAATCACTTTGTTGAACACTTGAAACTGACACAGCATTGTAAATCAACTATGTCAAAGTGAAAGTCTCTCAGTTGTGTCCGATTCTTTGCGACCCCATGGACTGTAGAGTCCATGGAATTCTCCAGGCCAAGAATACTGGAGTGGGTAGCCTCTCCCTTCTCCAGGAGATCTTCCCAACTCAGGGACCGAACCCAGGTCTCCCGCATTGCAGGCAGATTCTTTACCATCTGAGCCACCTCCAACCAATAAACAATGAAAAGAAGAATATCTGCTCTTGGAAAAAATATGGTGAAAGAGGATTATACTTCACAAGGTGGAAAATGGCCAGGTTGAGAGGGCAGTCACTTAAAATGATGCCGTCCGTGAAGAGGTGCAGGCAAGCGGCAGATGCGAATGACATCTCTGTGAAGCCTCCCTGGAGCATGAGAGGCAGCACAGAGCCACTGCTGTGGTGTGAGGCTGTGGGGAAGGAGACATCTGAAGAAAGAAACATTTCTGTAAACGCAAGCAGTTTTGTGGTGTCCTATATGTGATGTGCTCTCTTTCATTGCTTTCTTAAGAATCCAGGAAAAGACTAATATTACTTGAGTGTTTCTTTAGGATGCTGACCTTCAAAACTTCTTTGCAATGTGTTCTCGACAATGAAGACTTCTGATTTATGGTGTTTCTAATTGGATTTAATCAAAACAGAGAACAAGTTGATCACAGAATTCTGGAGATGGAAGAAATGGTGGACCAACTTCTTACGGCAGTAAGTTCATCTCTGACATTCAAGTTCATGATAATGTGATTTCCACTGACTTTCCAGCCATGACCCTTGCCCCCTAGCTCTTCCTCCTGCACCAGGTAAGGGCTGCTCTTGCAGGGCTGTGTTGTGAGTATGTTCTTGCTTCCACTGCCTTGCCTTCCTCTTTCTTCCATAGGGATTGCTTGTGTGTCTCTCTCTCTTCAGATTGTAACATGCTACGTATGCCTTTCCCCAGATGCCTGCGCGCTTTGCTCCCTCACGTCTCCCTGTTTCTGTTCAAATGCCACTTACCCTCCACGTTTTCTGCTCTCCTGGTGTTTCTCTCTAGAGCCAGTCACGACCTGACATTACAGTATATCTTTGTTTAGCATTTATCTTCTGTCTGGCCAATCAGCATGTTAACTCCACATAACTGGGATGTCTTCCTTTTTTTCCTTGTTATATCTCTAGCATCTGGAACAATTTGTCTTCAGTAAGGAGTATTTTGGGACTCACCCACAAAGAAATGAGGCAGTTCAAGCTGAAGTCTTCTTTAACTTTTATATTTTCCCAATAGCTAGTACAAGATCTAGCATAGTAGAAACTTAAAGATTATTTATTGAATGAATGCTAGCCTCCCAAAATATTAGAATAGGAGGGCAATTATTGCATGGTAAGATGTATCTTTCTTTGAGAGTTCCCTGGTGGTCCAGTGGTTAAGACTCCATACTTCCAGTGCCTGGGGCACAAGTTGGATCCCTAGTTGGAGAACTAAGATCCTACATGCCAGAGGTATATGTATCATATATATATGATATATATGTCATATATATATATATATCTCATATGTACCAAAAGAATGCTTCCTCATCTGGATTAAAGTACATTGTTTTTTTAAAGTCACTATTAAATTCATTATTTTTGAATGGTAAGTCTCTGGATGGCTTTTTTCATTAATGCTTTTTTGAGTTTTCCACTTTTCTGTTAAATCAGGCCGTGCTTCTATAATCAGCACAAATACAAGTGCTATAAAAATTGACTATTTACTAGTTTAAAAAATACAAAAGGAAATTAAATGTATTTTAGATTTCACTCTGCCCCAACCTGACTACTGTGGTGCTGTCATCCAGGTGAACTCCTAAAAGAATTTGCAGCATCTGGGTGTAACTAATGCCCAGCCTGTATCCCAGATCCACCCAGTCAGAGCTAGTAAATTTAGTCACGAGGTGCTTTGGCATTGGGAACTGACTTGCTCATTGTATTGTGCAATCATGTTGCTTTTTCTACACAGGAAACTCAATCTCTGTCCAAATTCAACTACTTGATCAAACTCATTTAAATAGTAGTAGTTTACTTTTGAAAAGTTGGATTTTTCTTCTTTTTTTTTTCTTTTCTGCAGCTGTCTTGGCAATATCCGATTCCAGGCTGGGCAGGAAGTATCCTAGTCAGAAATGAGGTGAAGTAGTTTTTCTGATGGGGTTCCCAATCCTCCCACAAGGACTGCCTCCCCTGGAGCGGTCTGCCTCCTTCAACAAATAGTCTGTAGAGAGCAGGAGGTTGTATGTAATAGGATTCAATCAAAGACCTTCTCTAGCCCATTCTCGACTATATTTGAAAAAAAATGACAGTCATTGGCATAGGTCCTGTCTTCTTTAACATTCTCAGTAAATTAGCAATTCCCAGAAAACTACTTTTGTAGGAATGGGAAGAAATAGACCCAGAAATAGACCAAGAAGCAGGGAGATGTGTGCTGTACCTATGACAGCACATAATTTTGTAAGATATGCCTAGACAAGTCCAGAACTACCCTCCCTGCCCACCTTAAAAAATATTTTTTTTTTTAAAGGAAAATGCTGGATTCTGAAGACAAATTTTGGTTCACTACTCTAAATAATAAAGTTAATCTTTTTCCTCCTTTTTTTTTTTCCTTTTCCTTTCTCTTTTTGTTGGGTGGGGGCAGTTGGGAATGTAGCTTATCTGTAATAATCACATGGTTACTCAGCTTTTCTCTTCTCTGCAAAGAAAATGTATTTCCTGTTTCTAAACAAAGATGAGTTAAATGTGACTGGTTTGAAGTGGACTTACCACGAGATGGTCTATTAGAAGTCATGAAGCAACTCAATAGACTGATTGGACTGTGATTGGGTTTATCCAGGATACAGTGATACTTTCCTGGTATGAAGAATAATAAAGTGGTGAAAATAACATGTGAAAAGACCTGAATTGAATTAGCAAAACTGCAAATAATTCAGTGCAAGTAAAGAGAATCATAGATGTGATTAAAGTGTCAGGAAGCCAGACAGGAGATTTGATAAGATACTGAAGCTCTAAAGATTGTGTGGTTTGGACTTTACCTTGAAGACAGCATCTGCCAATGAAGCAATATTAGCAAAATGATATTTGAGTTTTAGAAGGATTTCCATGGACAATGAAACTGAATGTTGGGGGAGGCTGAAGGTCAAAAAGATCAAGTAAGAAAATGAAGCAATAATCCAGGTGACCTGAATCTCAGCTTGTTAATTTAAATTCCTACTCATTTCTCTTTCACACTAGGATGATTTAATTTTAATTTTGAGGCAATGAAAGTAAAAATGTTAGTCGCTCAGTTGTGTTTGATTCTTTGCAACCCCCTGGGCTGTAGCTCATCAGGCTCCTCTGTCCATGGAATTCTCTAGGCAAAAATACTGGAGTGGGTAGCCATTCCTTTCTCCAGGATGTCTTCCCAAACTAGGGATTGAACTTGTGTCTCCGGCATCACGGGCAGATTCTTTACTGTTTGAATGATGAAGTAGAAGAAAATTCCTTGGGAAAGGAGAAATAATTGTGAAAAATATTGAGTTTCAATAGCATTCAGACCATAGCTATGAAAGTTTTCATGGAGAATGGAATCACAGAGGTCTTAGAGGAGGAGGTGAAGAAAAATGCATAATTTTATCTCTGAATGATCCCACATACACACCATGCAATGCCATTTCCATGCATGTGAGCAGCTCTCCACCTACTGTCAGAGGTGTATGGGGCTCCAGGTCCAACTCTGCATGTAGGGTATTTTACCTGAACCTTCGTGGTGTGAACATTCCTATGACATAAGATCAAAATGGGCAAGGATGCAGTAGCATTTCTCAAGCACCTCAAGCATTCCAGTACTAAGCCGTCTAACAACATCTTACCTCAGTGATTCATCTCCAAAGTGTGTACACCATAATGAAGAAACTGGGGCTCAAAGATGATGCCATTTGCCTGAGAAAACAAAGCCAACCTATGTGAATCTTGCATTCCTCTTGTAGACTGAACTGGTCCCAACACACAGCTCCACACAGATGTCTCAGGGCCCACACCTGAGCTCACACTACCCCTGGAGTCAGAAGAAGCAACAAACAATTCACTTTCTTTCTAGATTAGCATAGCAATTTTAAGTACAAGTTCTGGACTTAGGTAAACTTGGGTTCAAACCTAAGGTTTGAGACTTGCTATCTGACTGATAATAGGCAAAATATTTAATCTCTTTAAGCCTTGGTTTCCTCACCTACAAACTGGAATGATCATAGAGAGTATCTCACGGGAATATTCTGAGAGTTAATGTGTGATGGACTTAAAACACTAGTGGAATATCTGGGACATGGTAACTGCTCATAGATGTGACCTGATACCTGTTACCTTCTCAATGACTTTCCACTCTACTGTTTCTATCATAAAAGAATCAACTCATGTGTGATGTGAATTTAAATCAAGAATTAATGGGATTTTCCACAGTTAGCTGAAAATTTTATTTCTGCAAGAAAAATCACTTGGAAGCAACAAACTTTTACTTCCAATGTCTTTTCTCTCCTTTCCAATTGCTCTTATTTCTGTAGTGAGGAACTGATGGGCTTTTTGCTGCTCAATTTATTCAAACTCCACAATCCTTCTTTATCGCCTTGCTTTGCTCAATAAACCTGAGGGATTTTGTTCACATCTCTACTACAGCATGTATGTTGCTGTGATGACAGAAAGTAAGACTGGGTTATAATGCAATAGGGCCATAACTGTTGAGACATCCTTTAATCATCCCAAGCTTCAATTTCCTCTTCGGTTAAATGAAATCTGTCCTACATATCTCACCACTATTATGAGGATCAGATACAGCAGTGGTTGCGCACGTTATAAAACTTAAAGTTCAGTAAAAATAAAAGCTCTTTGCATTATTTTATCGCTGTTATATGATAAGGGAGAAGCCATAGGTTAAAATGATCACCCACCTGTTCTAAATGCTAGCTCCTATGGTAGGGAATTACTGAAAGAGCATGTTTAGACTGGAAATGACATTCCTTTAAAAAGAGCAAAGGAATGGCTTATTTAAAAAGCCATTGTTAAACTTCTGCTTTGTTAAACTTCATTAGAAAGAGAAAGAAGCAGAGGGTTGACCATGACAGATCTTGGGGAAATAAATGAGAAAAGACTCACATACGCCTGATTCGGCTTGAAAGTGAAGGTGGAAGTCGCTCAGTTGTGTCCGACTCTTCGCGACCCTATGGACTGTGTGAGTGAGTGAGTGAAGTTGCTCGGTTGTGTCCGACTTTGCAACCCCATGGACTGTAGCCTACCAGGCTCCTCGGTCCATGGAATTCTCCAGGCAAGAATACTGAAGTGGGTTGCCATTTCCTTCTCATTGCAGGCAGAGTCTCTACCACTGAGTCACCAGGGAAGCCCAGTATAGTATATAGTATAAGCTATTGTTTATAGTATTTGCTGACTTTCGTGGTGTAATATTCCCTTTGTGGTCTATTTCAAGCAACAAGATGACCTCACCAAATGTGGAAAAGATTCACATTATCACAGAAATCTATAATCTTTGCATCATGAAATTACAATAGTTATATATGTTCTTTAAATATTAATAAAATGTAGTAAGATAGCAATTAATGAGTCTTGAGTATTGACTTATTCACTATGATTTCTTTAAAAGTAAGCTAATTAAAAAATAATAATAATGGCTATATTTAACAATTGACTTGCAAAATCCCTGAAGATTAAAAACCCACTCTCGTGAGCTACTGAAACTTGACTCCTACTAGCGACTGGTCCTCAGTAGTCCTTTCCACGTAAAGAGGATGCTCATATATAAGATTTTGAGAATGCATGCAAAGTACTTGGTAAACAGTGTCTAGTTTTTAAATGCCATTAAGAAAAAATTCAGGGCTCTGTGCTCTGGTCCATGTTGCATCTTGACTGAGAACCATCAACAGACCCCTAGTGAACTTCCTTCCCTACAGCATAACACTTTCTTGCATCTGAAAGCCACATACAGGGACTTCCCTGGTGGTCCAGGGGTTAAGACTTCGTCTTCTAGAGCAGGGAGTGTGGGTTCAATGCCTGGTCAGGGAACGAAGATCCCACATGCCTGTGGCCAAAAAACCAAAACATATACCAGGAGCAATGTGGTTTTTCCTGTGGTCATGTATGGATGTGAGAGTTGGACTGTGAAGAAGGCTGAGCACTGAAGATTTGATGCTTTTGAACTGTGGTGTTGGAGAAGACTCTAGAGAGTCCCTTGGACTGCAAGGAGATCCAACCAGTCCATTCTAAAGAAGATCAGCCCTGGGATTTCTTTGGAAGGAATGATGCTAAAGCTGAAACTCCAGTACTTTGGCCACCTCATGCGAAGAGCTGACTCATTGGAAAAGACTCTGATTCTGGGAGGGATTGGGGGCAAGAGGAGAAGGGGATTACAGAGGATGAGATGGATGGATGGCATCACTGACTCAATGGACATGAGTCTGAATGAACTCTGGGAGTTGGTGATGGACAGGGAGGCCTGGCGTGCTGCGATTCATGGGGTCGCAAAGAGTAGGACACAACTGAGCGACTGATCTGATCTGATCTGAATATTGTAATAAATTCAAGGAAGACTTTTAAAATGGCCCACATCAAAAAAAAATCTCAGAAAAAAACTTAAAAAATAAAAAATGTAACATAATGAAATTATTTCTGGTATGATAGAATATGAATCTCAGATATCACATTAGTGTTTGATGCTGATAGAAAAGGATAGATTATTACACAATTAATAAATCCACTTCTCTTGTCTCTGGAATACACATTTCTATAGTCATTAGAAGTCTCTTTAAAGATCAGTCTCAAAAACAAGCTTTTTATCCCCACTTGCCTCATTTCACTTTTCCCATTAGTAGCAGTTTAAAAATTCTTCTAAACTGCAGTTCTCATTATGCTTTTCTTCCTTTCTGCAGACTAGGGTCTTTATTCTCCTTATTCTAAAGCTTTAATATTTGAAATTAGTCTCATAAATTTAAAAAGGACACCCACATGGTTGATTATTTTAAAATTCAATCAAATGGATTTTTTTTTAACCCTTTCTTGAAGGCAGTGGGGGAGTAATGGATAAATGTATAATCAACTGCATAAAATTTGACAGACAGATATTTTATAATATTGCCATGTGGGAGTTCAAATACCAGATGCTTTTTATCATGACAATCCAGTTCAATTCCCCAGCCAAGAGAAAAGAGTACAGCACATTTGAGGACCAGCTGCAGGGACCTAACTCTGTCTCGCTGCCAACAGCAAAGCCGAAATACAGAATCCCAGCCTGAAATAGAGACAAGGGGCTTTGTGAGCTCACACAGACAGAGATTTTAATGACAGGCTATTAGGACATCTTCTGTTTGTCTCCCATATGCTCAGTTGAAGAACTGGAAAATAAGTCTGCAGCAATTTGAAGTGCCAAGCAGCTAAAATCACTGGGCCACCTGTGTACTTTGATGGCCCCTGCTTTAAGGCAGTTTCTGGCTAACAGGACTTGGAAGTCAGAGCTGTCTGCTCCTTTTCAATGAGACATTTGCCAGTGGGGGTCAAGAGACCCAGACAGAGGTAACTGTCCTTAGATTTAGTGCCTTTCCAAATTGGAACCCACCAGGTTTAGGGCAGTTGATCCCCAACCTCAGGAATGGGAGTCTGATCTTCTGTTCACCAGGGTCTACCTGAAGCTGACATTCAGAAGTAGAGACACGACTTTGCAGGTCTGTGTAGCATAAGGCGTAGATCTGGAAGCAATATACTAAATCCAGAGGAAGCTATGGGCAAAATCTTGATGAGAATGCCACCTATAATGTGGGGTGACAAGAAACCAATGGAGTGAGGAGACAGAGAAGAATGGAATCCTACTGATTTCAGTAGAATTTCTCCTCCTTTAAAAATGATGGGAATTTTCCAGTTTGAACATTGAACCACAGGACCACACTTGTGAGTAGGAATCAGGAAACCATTGTTGAGTGAGGTACAATGGGGCAGTCCTGCTTCCATTTCCCAACTACAGTGTACAGTTCGGAGCTCACCGAGTTGCTCCAGGTACCCAGCTGGCTACTTGGACAGGACCACAGCCTTGCAAAGAAGGCTGGCTATTTCAGAGGCCAGGTTCAGGGTCTATAACACAGGACCCAGCCCACAGAGGCTCAGGATTTTCCACAAGATGCCACTGCAGTCAATGACTGCCTAAGAAATTCTTTCCCAGTCTCTGTTCCGTTTCCCAGGGAGGGCTGGTTCCCCTCTTTTCCCATCACTCTGTTGCCTCTCACCATGGACGGTAAGTTAAGTAAAGTAAGTAAAGTGCTCATATACTCAGTCGTGGGTGACTCTTTGCAACCCCATGGACAGTAGCCCACCAGGCTCCTCTGTGCATGGGATTCTCCAGGCAAGAATACTGGAGGGGGTTGCCATTTCCTCCTCCAGGGCATCTTCTCAACCCAGAGATTAAACCTGCATCTCTTACATCTCCTGCATTGGCAGGAGGGTTCTTTACCACTAGCATCACCTGGGGAGCTACCACAGACCATAGTGAAGCCGCTCAGTCATGTTCAACTCTTTGCGACTCCATGGACTGTAGCCCACCAGGCTTCTCTGTCCATGGGATTTTCCAGGCAAGAATACTGGAGTGGGGTGCCATTTCCTTCTCCAGGGGATCTTCCCAACCCAGGGATAGAACCCAGGTCTCCCACACTGCAGGCAGACACTTTACCCTCTGAGCCACCGGGGAAGAATACCACAGACCATACATCACCTCTAATTTTCTATGGAGCTTCCTGCGACTCCAAGCATCTCTGGTCCTGTTTCTTGCACCTTCACTAGGGTTTGATGAGGCATCCAAGCCCTCAAAGCACCTAAATTTCATGAACATCCCTTCCTATTCATGTTGCTTCCAGGCTAACAAAGGCAGTTTGAAAGTTGTCCTCTACTCCACCCTCTTGGCAGTGTGTCTTACAACAGTCATTCCCAGATAAAGAAATTGTTGCTGGGAGAAATGTTAGCCAGGCTGAGGGACAGGCCTGGAGTCACGCGAAAGAGGAAAGAGAGCAGCCTAAGGGTCAGCTCTTAAGGAGCCAACTGTGTAACCTTATGGGACCTCGATTTCCTCCCCTTAGATGGTAAGAGGCAATGATGCAATAGAGTTCAATTTTTTTTCTACCTTCAGACACGTTTATTAAATTGGAATATCATTCAGTATTTAAGTCTGTTTTTTCAGAGATCACATGGAACAGATTGATTTAAAGCCCTGGCAGCCCACTGGGTCTCCCCCTCATCTTCCTGGGTCTTCCAAAGCACCTCTGCATAACCTAGGAACTTCTCAGAATCCCATGTAAAACCCACAGAGCTGGGTGCTCTATAAATTTGTTACATCATGACCATGTTAATGTGGAGATCACATTAACAGGAGCTGAGACTCCAACCAAGTCTTTGTATTGCACCTTCTATCCCAGCACCTCTTCTTTATCCCAGACTGTTTCCATCCCTGGGCCCACTCCACTGAGCTTGGAGCAGTAGGGTCAGGAAAAGTCAAGTTTACACTTTCAGGAGACATATGACAGAATCACACAGCCTTGCCCTGGGTTTGGGGGCAACAACTAAGCTTTGGGTTCCCAGTTCAGATTTACAAGCGGGAGCTCAGAAGCACCTAATTGCAGAAGACTCTCGAGAGTCCGTTGTACTGCAAGGAGACCAAACAAGTCAATCCTAAAGGAAATTAACCCTGAATATTCACTGGAAAGACTGATGTTGAAGCTGAAGCCTCAATACTTTGGCCACCTGATGCGAAAACCCAACTCACTGGAAAAGACCCTGATGCTGGGAAAGATTGAAGGCAGCAGAGGAAGAGATGGTTGGATGGCACCACTGAGTCCATGGACACAAGTTTGAGCAAACTTCAGAAGACAGTGAAGGACAGGGAAGTCTGGCTTGTTGCAGTCCATGGGGTTGCAAAGAGTCAGACATGACTTAATGACTGAACAACAATAACAACTCTAAAGCACCGATGGCCTTGGAATAGTTCTCCATGCAGTCATCTGGAAAGCTTTGCCCACCCTCTATCTTTCACCTCAGGCCCTCACATTCACAATGTTCCAGACACTATGGCCTTCCTTCACTTCCTAAAGCTAAAACACCTTTGGATGACAAAGCTGTTGCATATCTTATCCCTTCTGCACGGAGCACATTTCCCTCTTCTGGCTTTTTGCCAAATTAACTTCTACTCCATCATTGCCGTGGCAGCTCAATTGTCCCTTCTCCCGGGAAAGACCTCTCTGACTGTTAAGTCCACATGGAAGCCATCTGTTGTTCATGCTGACCATCAAATGCAGCTCTCATCCATGGCCCTTGGCCAAATGTGGTTTTACAGTCTGCAAACCTACCTTTGCAAATAATCTGCCTGATTATTTGATAAGTATGCAGCTTTCCCCCTAGACCAGGGGTTGGAAAACTACAGCTCGAGGTCCAAATCCAGTCCCTCGCCTGTTTCTGCAAAGCTTTGCTGGAACACAGACATGCTTCCTACTGTGAGTATCACCCACTGCCACCCTTGCACTACAACAGCAGAGCTCAGCAGTTAGGATGGAAGCTGTATTGTCTCCAGAGTCCCAAATTCCTGACCCTTTACAGGAAAAGTTTGTCAATTGTTTACTTTAGACCATAAGAATTATTTTAAAAGTATGTTTATTCTGTCCATCATTTTATCCTCCTGGACCTAACACAATTCCTGGCATATATTTCTGGCATAATTAATATATGTTCAATGAATGATTCAGTGGGGGAATCCATAAGAATCATTAGTTATATGGGTATAATGTAGACAGAATCACAAACAAACAAACAAAAAAATTGTATCAATTAGTTGTATGGGTATAATGTAGTCAGAATCACAAACAAACAAACAAACGAAATTGTATCAAAGAACGAAAGCCCTGTTTTTGTTCTTTGTTTTTTAGGGTTTTCTTCCAGTTGTGCATAATTAATATATGTTCAATGAATGATTCAGTGGGGAACTCCACAAGCATCATTAGTTGTATGGGTATAATGTAGTCAGAATCGCAAATAAAGAAACAAACAAATTTTATCAGTAGCTTAAGAAAGAAAGCCCTGTTTTTGTTCTTTGTTTTTTAGGGTTTTCTTCCAGTTGTATTAAGATATAATTGACAGAGAGCACTGCATAAGTTTAATGAGTACAGCTTACTGGCTTGACCTACACACATCGTGCAGTGATTATGACAGTGAAGTGATTATTCACAAGTTAAGTGAACATTCATTGTCTCATACAGACACAGTAATAAAGAAATAAACAAACTTTTTTGTCTGATGAAAACCATAGGATTTACCCTCTTAATAATATTCATGTATAACAGAGAGTAATGTTAATCATTTTTATCACATTATACATTGCATCCTTAGGACTTATAACTGGAATTTTGTATATTTTTGACTGTGAACAAAAGCCCTGTCTTTGAAAGGCATTTTTATTTGTTAAATTCTTTATCATTATCAAAACAAGCAAAAACTAGAAAATATATGAGTGAATGATTGTGTTATTCAAGTTATTAGAGTTGGATTAGAGTTGATATTAGAGTTGGATTGATCGAAATTAAAAACCGATCTGGTATAGGGCTAAAACATAAAATCCTAATCAACCAGCCAAAGCAAATTGTTCCACACAGGACATAATGCCCTTAATTTGCCAGCCAGTGATTCAGCCTTTTTAAATGAGACGTGTAACTCACAGATGTTAGTTTTTAATACTATTATGAAACATGATTTGTTCCCAGTTGGTTTTAAAATATTTTATTTTTCTGTTACATAAATGGTCTAAGTTATGAATAAAATAATCACATTGCCAATTCTCCCATTCCATGGCTAGGCATGCATAGGTATCAATTTTCCCTCAAAGGACAAATTACAGTATGTTTGAAGACAGTCTGGATTTCAATTATTATTTTTATTCCATCACCAAGTTGTGTCCAACTCTTTGTGACCCCCTGGACTGCAGCACACCATGCTCCCCTGTCCACTATCTCCCAGAGTTTGCTTAAATTCACATTCATTGAGTCAGTGATACTATCTAACCATCTTATCCTCCATCTACCCCTTCTCCTTTTGCCTTCAATCTTTTCCAGCATTAGGGTCTTTTCCAATGAGTCAGCTCTTTGCATCAGGTGGCCAAAGTATTGGAGTTTCAACTTCAGCATCAATCTTCCAATGAATATTCAGAGCTGATTTCCTTTAGGACTGACTGGTTTGATCTCCTTGCAGTCCAAGAGTCTTCTCCAGCATCGTGATTCAAAAGCATCAAATGAGCATATTAAACACACATACCTACATTTGGTAAGTAGCATTATGCTTCCTTTAAAAAAATTTTTGCTTAAACTTTTTTTTCCTGCTATTATAGAAAATAACCAATGTACAGACTGGGGCTAGGAAGGGATGGAAACCTTTTGACCATATTGATAGATTCCTGCTTGGCGCCATCCTCTACTTTCCACAGCACACCACAAGCAATTTATGACAGCAATAAATAGCCAAGTATTTTCTGTATTCAAGGTAGCTGCCTGGATCCAGAAGACACATAGCTCTGCTTTCAAATTTGATCCACGTAATAGATGTGGAAGCCAGGCCTAAGAAAGGGAGGTCATTAGATCAGGAAGCAGCTGTCTGGCTCTCCTTATTTCTATTCAGCAGCCGTTCCCGAGGCGTGACTGTCACTGCTAAACAATTTCCCAAGGCCTCATTCATTTGGCAATTTAGGAAGAGCCAGCCAGTGCCTGCTTGGTGTGTCTCAAAAGGCAGGTCTGCACTGCAGTAGATTAGAGCACAGGCTCATCTCAGTGTAAAACCTGCTTCTGTCACGGAGTAACTGCCTGGGGCAGGTGACTGGGCTGCTCTTTGCCTCAATCCCTTTCTCTAAGAAGGTGGGTAAAGTGATGACACCATAAATAAATCGGTAAGGGCTTCCCGGGTGGTGCTAGTGGTCAAGACCCTGCCAGGCAATGCAAGAGACATAAGAGATGTGGGTTCGATCCCTGGGTTGGGTTCGATCCCTGGGTTGGGAAGATCCCCTGGAGAAGGAAATGGCAGCCCACCCCAGTATTCTTGACTTGAAGATTTCATGCACAGAGGAACCTGGCAGGCTACAGTCCATAGGCTTGCAAAGAATCGTACACAACTAAAGCCACTTAGCGCAAGCACAGCAGCATGTATAAAGTGCTCAATAAATTTGAGCTCTCGTTACAGTTTTGAGGTGTTCTACATCTTTTCCCCACAAAGTTTGGCTTTCAGTTCCTATTTATGCTTATTCATGTTCTCAGTCATATGCTCAATCGAATTGTTCAAGGCAACTGAAAGATTCCCAAGCTTTACTTATTCTAACAAACTCCATGCTGAGTTCTTTGGTTCTAAAACTTTTCAGCTTTTATTCTAAAATGCTTTGGCCACTTCACAAAAATAAAGAAGAGTTAGCATTTATTGACTACTTAGCTATATGCCAGACATTGAGTAAAGTGACTGTGCTTTGCTGATTTGATTCATGTAGTCCTTTAGTGAAAGTGTTAGTCGCTCAGTAATGCCCAGCTCTTGATGACCCCATGGACTGTAGCCCATCAGGCTTCTCTGTTCGTAGAATTCTCCAGGCAAGAATACTGGAGTGAGTAACCGTTCCCTTCTCTAGGGGATCTTCCCGACCCAGGGATCGAACCCAGGTCTCCTGTATTTCAGGCAGATTCTTTACCATCTGAGCCACAAAAGAAGCCCATGTATTCCTTACGATAATCTTAAAAGCAGGCTTTATGATCTCCATTTGACAGGTTGATAAGCTGAGTCTTAGAAAGGTAAGACATTTTTCTAAGGACTGTAACAAGAACAGAATTAAGACCCCAGTCTATCCTGCCCAGACTAGTCATGTGACCTGGTATACAAGTGGTTTTTGGTGGATGTTGTATGATGCAAACATCTTACAAGCAGGGACTTAACAAGTTTAGTTTGTCTAATAATTTATTTATCATCTCCCACCGGCTTGGCAAATTCTGTGTCTTATTCAGTTCTTAGGCAAGAGATAGACATGCAGGTCACTTCAAGTAGCAAATGTGGTTTCTATTCTGAAATTGATCTGTCAGAACTTAATTTCACAAAATGGTCCAGCCACCTTCAAAGACAGTGTGGTGATTTTTTATAAAACTAAGCACATTCTTATCATACAATCCAGCAAGTTTTTCCCTTGGTTTTTACACAAAGGAATTGAAAACTTATATCTATGCAAAAATCTGCCCAGGAAAGTTTCTATCAGCTTTATTCATAATTATCAACAATTGAAAGCAACAACTCATCCTTCAGTAGGTGAATGAGTAAATAAACTGTGGTCCATCCGCAAAATGGAATATTATTCAAAGCTAAAAATATTAATAAATGGGCTATCAAGCTACAGAAAGACGTGGAGGAATCTTAACTGCATAGGGCTAAGTGAAAGAAGCCAGTCTGAAAAGGCTACATATTGAATTTATTCCAACTGTATGGCATTCTGGAAAAAGCAGAACTAAGACAGCAAAAAGATCAGTAGTGGCCAGGGGTGGGGGAGAATAGATGGAGCGGGGAGAATAGATGGAGCACAGAGAATAGTTTGGTCAGTGAATGTACTCTGTATAATGCTATAATGGGGGAGACATGACATATATAATGATAGGTTTGTCCAAACCCATTGAATGTAAGAAATCAAGATACAAAAAGACCAAAAATAAAACAAACAAACAAACCCCACTGCTATTTCTGAAAAACCTGGAGGGGAAACACGGTGTTGGGAGCAAAAACAGGGAGTTGGGGGCAAAAGCAGGGAGTTGGGAGCAAAAGCAGGGTACTGTGCGTGTCCTCTGCACTCACTGCCACAAGAGGGTTGGGCAAACCACCTAAAGCCAGCCCTCCAGCCCAACCTCCCGGATACACCCCTACCCTCGCCCCATATAAGGAGCAAGCTCGATGTCCTTCGGTAAGTGAGGAGGGAACTTGTAGTTTCTTCTCACTCCCCACCTGCTGTGGCAGGGGCCGCTGTAAAGCCTTGCCTGAAAAAAAAAGTTCACCATAAGTTTGTTCTTGAGGTCCATGAGTCTGCTTCTGTTTTGTACATAAGTTCATTTGTATCAATTTTTGTTAGACTCTACACACAAGCAATATCATTCATACACCTGAAACTAACACATTGTTAGTTTACTATACTTCAATATGAAATTTGAAAAGAATTATATTCTTATTAAAAATAATTTTAAAAAATCAAAATTTAAAACTATGTGAGCTAGAGGCCTTGGGTGGCGATGATGTGTAGCTTCATCAGTTGCAAAAAATGTACCCCTTGGTGGGGGATATTGATGATGAGAGAGCATAATGTGTGGGGGCAGGGTTTACATGGGATATTTCTGTGCCTTGCCCTCAAATTTCCTATGAACCTAAGACCACTCTAAAAAATCAGTCTTAAAAATATAATGTGAAATCTTCTCTCTTTTTATACCTACTTCTGTCTCTTCCATTTTTCTCTTCTTCCTCGCCGCTTGCTCTACCAGCAGTCAGAGCACATATCGCTCTCCAAAGGGTCTGCTGAATTTCCTACCATTAGAGTTTAGAGCCAACAAAGGTCCATATAGTCAAAGCTATGGTTTCGCCAGTAGTCACGTGCAAATGTGAGAGTTGGACAACAAAAAAGGCTGAGGGCCAAAGAATTGATTATTTCAAACTGTGATGCTGGAAAAGACTCTTGAGAGTCCGTTGGGCAGCAAGGAGATCAAACCAGACAATCCTAAAGGAAATCAACCCTGAATATTCATTGGAAAGACTGAGGCTGAAGCTCCAACACTTTGGCCACCTGATGTGAAGAGCTGACTCATTGGAAAAGTCCCTAATGCTGGGAAAGATTGAGGGCAGGAGGAGAAGGGGACGACAGAGGATGAGATGATTGGATGGCATCACCAACTCAGTGGACATGCGTCTAAGCAAACCCCGAGAAATGGTGAAGGACGGGGAAGCCTGGGTGCTGCAGTCCATTGGGTCACAAAGAGTCTGACATGACTTAACAACTGAAAAACAATGAAAAGAGTTTAGAGAGGGGGTGGTGCCCTCCAACCCACTCTTGATTTGGCCTGAGGATGGGGCAGGAAGAGGTGTTGACAAGATTCCACAGCTTTCTCCAAAACTCATCACCAAGTTTTTATTTCTGTAACTTCTTCAATGTGTTCATTGCCTTGGACTAGATATGAGGACTCTGAAGGGCCCAAGAGTTGTTCAGGGAACTCTAGCTTACTTATTTTGAAAATTCACATTTTTACCCTGGAACCTCACATGGGTGTGCTGTGACTACTGTGCCTGACTAATGCATCAATTTTAACATCTTTGAATAAGTACAACAGACAGGAACAGTTTTGTCAACTGCTTGACCCTGGGACTTGGAGGCCCAGAATCTGCCCAAGTTCTATTTCTGCTGAGATATACAGGTTTCCTTTATTGAGCTCAGAAGCTCTAGGGCAGCCCAGCAAGCATTTCCATGCTTGACGGGCCGGCATACAGAGCATAGTGCAGAAATCCTGTGTGCAAATAATAGAGATACCAGGGCCCTGAAGGAAAATGTGTAAGTCAGACTGATTTCTAGCTCTGGTCCTTATAAATTTATGTACATGGTCAGTGGGTAGGCAGCACTATTTGCAATAGCTAGGACATGGAAGCAGTCTAGATGTCTATTGATAAATGAATGGATAAAGAAGTTGTGATACATACATACAATGCAATATTACTCAGCCATAAAAAAGGAATGCATTTGAGTCAGTTCGAATGAGGTGGATGAAGCTAGAGCCTACTATATAGAGTGAAGTACGTCAGAAAGGGAAAAACAAATCTCATATATTAACACATATATGTGTAATCTAGAAAAAATCGTACAGATGAACCTATCTGTAGGGCAGGACCAGAGACACGGACATAGAGCACAGACTTGTGGACACAGCAGGGGAAAGAGAGTGGAACAAATTGAGAGAGTAGCATTGAGACGCACACACTACCACATGTAAAATAGCTAGCCAGTGGGAAGTTATGGTAGAGCACAGGAAGCGCAGCCTGGTGCTCTATGACAACCCAGAGGGCTGGAGGTGGGAGGGAGGTTCAGAGGGAGGGGATATATGTATACTTATGGCTGATTCACGTTGTTGTGTGGCAGAAACCAAAACAACATTGCAAAACAATTATCCTCCAATTAAAAATAAATGAAAAAAAAGAATACATGACACGTACACAAAAGAGGAGCATCACTAACATCCGAATAAAGGACGAGGTGTGTGACTTTCTTTGTTTCTGTTAGATGATGCACCACGTCTCCTGCACTGCCCCAAATCCACAGTCAGATGACAAAGGGTCAGAGAAGCACAAAAAGTCAGAATTCCTCAAATATCCGATGGGGGAGCTGCAGCAGGAACAGAGGGTAGTGTCTTAACCCATGAGCAGACAAGTCTGCATATGGACTGCAACCCAGGGAGCCCCATGAGGATGGTGACAACATCAGGAGAAGGGAAATGGTTGCTGGGAAAGTTGACTTCCCATTGAACACATGAGAGATCTGCTGGGCTCCCTGAACAAGCTGGGATGGACTAGAGTGGATCCAGGATTCACCCTATGATGCACGTGGGGCCTGATCTAGGATACTAAGTGGGACCCCACTACACCCAGGGAACCCAGGAGCAGATCTAGCCCATCCTTGCCTTCTCACGTCCAGTTTACCCCTGCCTCTCAGGAAGGTCATCTTCACGGCAGAAACCAGGGAACAGCAGCCCCTAGGAATGTTTGGAGCACCTGCTCCTTTAGCCCTTGCATCCCTAGGAACCTGGAGGACAGCCCCTTCCACGTCTTCTGGTCATTCTCAGGGGAGCCTGGCTGATGGTCAGAATGGTTTTTCTGACCTCCAAGAACCCCAGGGGAGATCTGCAGTGGTCAGGGCCAGGCTTAGAAGCACCCAGATGAAGCAAAAAATGACTAACCACAATGCCATGCCCTGGGGTTTGTTTAGTCCTGGATAGATGGGGCTTCCAGGCTGACCTGCTGAGGTGTGAGGTCATGACAGTTCCTGTTTCAGCACAGCCCCAAGTCACGCGCCACGTTTTCTTCTGGTTTGGGACTAGTCTATTGTTTGGCGTAAGCCAGTCCATTGAGCAAATTCCATAGGAAGAGCTTAACGTATCCATAAGCTGGAACCCCAGGGCTGAGGTGGAACCTGATGCTGCAGTCGGGCCCTGAAGATAGCACCCACCTTTCTGATGGCTCAGGACTTGAATCATAGGGGCTTCTAGAAGGAAAGGCCTATTTTTACCCTTGGGTAGCTTTGAAACTGCCTAGTTCACATCTTTATATGTTGTTGTTGTTCAGTCACTCAGTCATTTCTGACTGTTTGTGACCCCAGGAACTGCAGCACGCCAGGATTCCCTGTCTTTCACCATCTGCTGGAGTTGGCTCAAACTCATGTCCATTGAGTTGGTGATGTTATCCAACCATCTCATCCTCTGCTGCCCTCTTCTCCTCCTGCCCTCAATATTTCCCAGCATCAAGGTCTTTTCCAATGAGTTAGCTCTTCTCATCAAGTGGCCAAAGTATTGGAGTTTCAGCTTCATCATCAGTCCTTCCAATGAACATTCAGGACTGATTTCCTTTAGGATGGACTGGTTGGATCTCCTTGCAGTCCAAGGGACTCTCAAGAGTCTTCTCCAACACCACAGTTCAAAAGCATCAGTTCTTCAGAGCTCAGCCTTCCATGGTCCAACTCTCACATCCGTACATGACTACTGGGAAAACCATAGCTTTGACTATCTGACATATGAGGGGAAAAACTCTAGAGGGATAAACTGGCTCATCCATTATAGCAGAGAAGATTAGGGATGCTCCCATGACTCCAACACCCTGGGTAGCTGTGGTCCTCCTCACCACTTAGACTCTGGGGAGGATGCCCTTCAGGGAAGTCTGAGGTTCCTAAACAGGGTTCTATGTGAACCATGGATTTTCTGAATGAGTTTCTGGCAGTTCATTTAAAGAAAGAAAGAAAAACACAGGCAAAAACAACTTCTAAATCAAGCGTACCCATTCCAAGTCTCCAGGCCCCAGTGCTGAGGCAGTTCTTGAGGTTTTCAACGAATCAGAGCAAAACAAAAATATTCCACAAGCGGGTCACGCAGCATTTCTCGTCTCCAACATGTAAACCTATGGGGTTTTCAGTTATTGAACACGGGCGGCTCTGAGCCTTCTCCTTGGCAGAAGAGTCCACAGCTTAATACAGGTCGGCTCAAAGGGACACTTCCGTGTTTAGCTTACATTTTTTTACTTCCCTTAATTTGTTTTATTACTCCCAGACTCATTTCTTGATACCTGATACTTTGTCCACTTATGCGCTTCCTGTCATTAGCCACAGCCTCGGAAACTTTCATCACTTTCTCCAGAGTGAAGGGGGGTTCACATCCCGCCTTTCAATTAGGGCTGCTAGCTGGCGTTGTTGTTTTCTGCCCTTTCCAGGAGCAGAACACTCTGCAAAGGATGAGACATCTGTAACAGGATGTCTGGCCCTGGGGGAAAAAATATGTCATGAGGGGCCAGAGTGAAGGGGTGGCGTGAGGGGTGGGTGAAGATAGCCTGGATGGCGGGGGGTTTCACTCTGTGCCCTGCCCCCTGATTAACGCAGGTGCTCTCCATGGACCAATGAAATGATTTAAGGGCAGCTGGAAGTAATGTTGTTGTGTTTTTTTTTGTCTCAGGTCCAGGGGATCTTCCCCAATCCAGGGATGGAACCCAGGTCTCCTGCATTGCAGGTGGATTCTTTACAGTCTGAGCCACCAGGGAAGCCCAAATTGTTACTTAACAAACTGTCTAACCGTTGGCTAACCTTTCTTTTCTGATTAAAACAACATCACACTTTACAGAACCTTATTTTCTTATGTATTTAAATTGTTTTCTTTTTCCTTCATAACAATAGGCAGAGCTCAGCTGGTCCCTGTCCCCAAAAGACTCTTGGAGCAACTGGAAAATTGTAATTTAAGAATCATCCAACTCCAAGTGCATTCATTTCACTCGGCTTAAATAAGGATCTTTCCATCATTACATGTTATAATTATGTCACCACACGCTATATAATTCCAATTCGATGATGATTGTATGCCATATATTAACATTAATTGTGTAACTAGACATAACCATATGTTTATATGTGGATTTAACTGCCATCTTTAAAAATCCTACAAAAGAAATATGTGAGAGATTTTTTTAAAAGAGGGAAAATAGCAAGGAAAAGCATGTTCAAATGCATACATAAAATAAAGTATATGGAGGAAAAGCAAATAATTGGAATAGGTTTTCAAATTTGCATTTAATTATCCAGTTTTTGTTCTTTTGTTTGTAAAAATCATATTATAATATTATGATAGCTCAAAATAATCAGATAGATCAGCCATGATTCCACTATAACATGTCTCCTTTTCAGATCCAGCTCACTTCCACGTAGATCTGTGCACATCTGTGATGTTAGCATCTCATAGAATTGTGGGTTCTGCATCACCATGTAACTTACCATGAGTGACTTTTCCTTATTTGTTGCTACGTCCGCATCATGCACCACAGTACGATGCATTGACTGGAAGCACTGACCCTGAAATAAGACTGCCTGGTTCTGAAGTCCTCTGCTACTCGCTAGTTTTGTGACGTTGGTTGAGTTGGTTACCTTGTTTATGCTTCAGCATCTCCATCTAAAAATGGGCAATCATAAACATCTACCTCATGATGGTACTGTGAAAACTAAACCAATTATTATAGGTGAAGGGCTTTGAAAATGGCACACACAAGGCGTTCAGGAATGGTTTAGCTGTATTGTTGGTGATGATGTTTCTAGACAGCTGAGAACCACAATTTACGGATTCTTTTCCTGTTTGGTGACAACATGAATGTCTCCAGTTTCTGATATCCTTAGGAATGCTTTGCTTTTATTTTTTCAGTGGAAGATAATTGCTTTACAGTATTGTGTTGGCTTCTGCTATACAACAGAATGAATCAGCCATAAGTAAGCATATATCCTCTCCTTCCTGAACCTTCCCCCAACCCTTCCTAACCATCTAGGTTGTCATAGGTTACCACGCTGAGCTCCCTGAGTTATACAGCAACTTCCCATTAGCCATCTCTATTACACATGGTAATGTATATGTTTCAATGCTACTCTCTCAATTTGTCCCACTCTCTCCTTCTCCCACTGTGTCCAAAGTCTGTTCTCTATGTCTGCATCTTTATTCCTTCCCTACAAATAGGCTCATCAGTACCATTTTTCGTAGACGAATATTTTTGTGCATATAACTTTTCTATGTCCTTGAATTTTTCAGTGCAAAATTATCAGCTAAACATTTGAAATACACCTGTGTAAAGAGCTTATTCTAAGCCCATCTCAACACAGTACCCCAGCTAGAAAAACAAAATCAGCTCAGCGTAGAAAAATAACTGAAAGAGGTATAAATGCTTGCTGCATTATTTTTAAATATTCCGGAAAGAAGCAAAACTTAATATCCTCTTTTCACAAACCCGTGTCTCCTGCCTCGTCCACACATACACTTACCACCAAGTTAAATTCCTGCTCCAATCCTCCTTCCCCTCTCACATCTAATTCCTTCTGTAGAAGCTCGTGTGTTATCATCTCCTGCCAATGACTTTCTAATCTTCCTAAATCCAGCTCTTACCTCGTTTGAATCTATTAAGAGGCCCAGGGCTGACCTGCCAAGAGTTCCCTGGAAACAGTCAGAGTGAGAAAAATTGAGTGGGGAAAAAGGTGTTCATTTGTCTTAGAACAGAGAAAAGATAGGAGCTTTCATTATCTATCTGTCCATCCACACATATATTCACATGTGACATACATAAGTATTGACCCACACAACAAATTAAGTTTCTGCCGTATGTTTACTTCTAGTTTTCTATATTTCTAAATTGCTTTCTCTGTTTTAAGAGCTTTTTACATGGACAGTTTTGAAAATCTTTATTGAATTTGTTACAATGTTGCTTCTATTTTACGTTTTGGTTTCCTGTCTGTGAGGCACGCGAGATCCTAGCTCCCCAACCAGGGCTCGAACCCATGCATCCTGGTTAGAAGATGAAGTCTTAAGGAGTTTCTCCAAATCATTTTCTTACACTCTTATGCCAAGTGTTCAAATTACTAAAAATATAAGTATGTGCAGTGCTTAGTCACTCAGTCATGTCCAACTCTTTGTGACCCCAGAGACTGTAGTCCACGGGGCTCCTCTGTCCATGGGGATTCTCCAGGCAAGAATAGTGGAGTAGGTTGCCATGCCCTCCTTCAGGGGAACTTACTGACCGAAGAATCGAGCCAGGGCCTCCCGAATTGCAGGTGGATTCTTTACTGTCCGAGCCACGAGGAAAGCCCAAGAATACTGGAGCGGGTGGCCTATCTCTTCTCCAGGGGAACTTCCCAACCCAGGAATCAAACCAGGGTCTCTTGCATTGCAGGTGGATTTTTTTTTCCAGCCAAGCTACCTGGGAAGCCCGTAAGTTAGTATAACACAGTTCATTACAGCTAAAATCAGCATCATTTAGTGGTCACTAGGCACAAGGGGCTACTTCTTTGAGCTTCTCAGAGCACAGGCATCTCATTTAGCCCTGAAGAGATGAACAGAGTTTAGAAGGAAAGCTTCAGCTCACTGGCTTTCGTAATGAGACATCCCTGAGTTACACCTATGCACCCTCATTGTGCCATTGGGAAGCCTGAGGGCGGATGTGCAGGGCATGTGAAATAAGTCAGAAAAACCCAGGGGTGAGGCACGCTGGGACTTCAGCACAGCTGACCAGCAGGAAACAGGGAAGAGCTGGACGTGAGCTAGAAGTGTGAGCACCAGGGGTTGACTTTTATGGGGAGTTAACTGCATAAAAGCTCTTAGTGAGCTCAAATATAGTTTGGGCAGTTGCTGGTAATAACAAGAAACGGAGGCCCGTTTTGGTGAAAATTTGGCCACAAAGGAGCAGTGCTCTGTCAGAGAACATGAAGGACTGTGAGCAAAGGAAGCGCCAGACGGGGCAGCAGGGGGTAGGAGGTCAGGCTCAGGTCAAGCCAGCCTGGGTGTTAGAGGAACCTCTGGCAACGTGAAGAACTGAATATTCCCAGCATGAGAACTCTGTGGTCCAGTCCTATATTGCCCAGGCTGGACCAGTAGAGCAGAAATAGGGAAAGAGGAAGACCACGTCCTCCCCTCTGCCGTCAGGCGCCACTAGCTCACCAGGTCATCTCACATGCAATTGCCTTCTTTTGCTCACTCACTGCTAAACTCTAAGGACAGGGCATCATTTTCTTTTCCTCAGAGGGATATCAGGTCCTTTGTTCAGCCTCTCTAGAGTGTTCTTCCTTCCCTGGTTCCTCTTCTAGGTAATTCAAAACTGAATTCCTAAAAAGCTTTCCAGATTAGTTTGTGAGTCCATTATTTCATTTATTCAGTAAATTCATTGTGCACTTGCTACGTGCTAGGCACTGTGGGGGAAAACGATACAGAGAGCAAAGCCACAAACAGGTAACCAACCAGAACCTGCTGTGGAGCTCAGGAACTCTACTCAGTGCTCAGTGGTGACCTAAACTGGAAGGAAATCTTAAAAAGGGGATATCACACACACACACACACATACACACACACACATATAACTGATTCACTTTGCTGTACAGCAAGACACTAACACAACATTGTAAAGTAACTATATTCCATAAAAGTTAATTTTTAAAAAGAGAACAAAGCCCTGCCTTCAATGGGTTTACATTCTAGTGGAATAGATATCTATGCTGCTGCTGCTACTAAGTCGTGTCAGTCATGTCTGACTCTGTGCGACCCCATAGACAGAAGACCAACAGGCTCCCCCGTCCCTGGGATTCTCCAGGCAATAATACTGGAGTGGGTTGCCATTGCCTTCTCCAATGCATGAAAGTGAAAAGTGAAAGTGAAAGTGAAGTCGCTCAGTCATGTCCGACTCTTAGCGACCCCATGGACTGTAGCCCACTACGCTCCTCCGTCCATGGGATTCTCCAGGCAAGAGTACTGGAGTAGGGTGCCATTGCCTTAATATAAATTAATACAAGTAAACTAGAGATTTATACACATTATGAAGAAAACACAAGCCAAGGGATTATAGCTGAGAAGTCCAATAGAATCTCCTGCAATAACATAAATGTTCTGTATCTGTGCTTCCCATACGGCAGCCAAGAGCCACAAGTAGCTATTGAACACTCTAAAAAATGTAGTTGGTGTGACAAAATTAGTTTAGTTTAGTTCATTTAAATAGCAATATTTGGCTAGTGGCCACCATATTGGACGATGCAGCTCTATAATATCATAGATTTCTGTTTGGTAGGAATTATACCGATTTATATGCTTATCTGCCTCTGTGATTCCTTGTTTAAAGCAGGAAACATTTGCATTTTGTTTGTTGATTAACTAACGCACAACATTTCACCTTGTACCTAAGAAGTGCTCGATTAAAGACATTTTAATGAACAATGAAAAGTGAAAACATAGGAGACATAAGCGATTTGTCAGTTGCTCAATATATGGAAAGGAGATTATTTCCACCTTTCTCAAGACAGTGGACTAAATTGGCTCCCAAATTCTCTATTCTTTCACAAAGGCAAAATATGACTGGGCCCATAATGGATGTTGTTGGTCACTTAGAAGGGAATTACAAAGAAGCCAAGATATGATCATTGTGGATGGATTTTGAACTAAGCATGTAATTTGGGATGGGTCTGAACAATTTATTTTCCTATACAAATCCTTAAAATGTAGGAGTGTTGAGTCCAAGTGGTACCTGCTCTGAGCTTCTAGAACTTCTTTATTCCCTCAGTCTCTTTTGTTTCAAAAATGCAAAGTGTGCCTACCTGATTAGGCCGTTCTAAGAACTATGAGATATTTTCATTTTGTTGACCATGTAGTAAATGAGCACTTAACAGCTTCTGGCTCCTGTCATTTTGATTCAGTCATCCCAATGTTTTCCTTGGCATCCATATTTTCCACGATTCTTAAGGAATACCTGGAGTTACTGCCACAGAGAATCCTTTCTGAGCTGGAAGCATCTTGCCACATGGTCATATTCACATAGTGATATAGCGCTGCCTTACTACTATACAGAATTACAATGTATGGAGCAAGCTGGAAATATTCTTGCTGATGCATCGATTTTTTGCTCAACTCTTCAATTTCTATTTTTGAAAGTGTTTTCAATCATTAAAGGAAAACACTAAATGGTGAAACTTTAAAATTTTTAACCAGAGTGATTTTTTGAGAAGCTTAGACTGCATCCAATAAATGTTCCACTATTATTTAAAATAAGAGATATTACAAAGAAATTGAAAACACTTTGCAATTGCTAACTCCCAAGCGATGAAAGTTTTTCCAGATAGGTTGGTCTTTAACTTTAGCCTTTTCACATTTCCAATCCAGATCAATTCTGCAGTTAAATTTTCCACACTATAAATTAACATACATGGATATTTCAAAGAAGTGTGTGTGCACTCAGTCGCTCAGTCAGGTCCGCTCTTTGCAACCCCATGGACTGTAGCCCAGCAGTCTCCTCTGTCCATGAGATTCCCCAGGCAAGAATACTGGAGTGAGTTGCCATTTCCTTCTCCAGGGGATCTTCCTAACCCAAGGATTGAACCTGCATCTCCTGCATTGGAAGGCAGATTGTTTAACCACTGGGACACCTTGGAAGCCCATTTCAATGAAGAGGGAGATATTACTCATTACAGTGATGCCAACACAAAGTTGATTTCATTTTTTATCAAGAGCTGTTTTATTGTTGTTTTGAATGTCCAGATTTGACACTTTAGCACCACATTCGTCTTAGTCTCTCCCTTTCTTGATTGTTGGGTCCAAGACTGAGGGTGGAGGATTGTTTATCTGCTTGTGTATGGAGGGTAATTGCTTTTGGCACTTCATTTGTACTGTTGTCAGATCTGATCACATCACAGCCGTGACTTCTTTTCTGGTCTGTATGCTGGGAAAATGTGTGGCTGTTCCCAGCTGTATCAGCTCACTGCTTTAAGGTGGCCTGCTCAGAAATCCCATAAACACATTTGGTGATACAAATTCTGTCCCCATTTTTACCCAGAACTGTATGTCTGGACCTTATAGCCCCATAACCTCTCCTAACTGAAGTGTGTATCAAGAACAGATAAGTAGGCTTGATGATGGTCTTTTAACAATCTAAAAACACACCCATAGTCCAATAGCTCAGCAGTAAAGAATCTGCCTGCTAATGCAGGAGATGCAGGTTTGAGAAGAGCCACTGGAGAAGGAAATGGCAACCCATTCCAGCATTCTTGCTTGGAGAATCCCATGGGCAGAGGAGCCTCGTGGGCTGCTCCACGGGGTCACAAAGAGTCGGACATGATTTAGTGACTAAGCAATAACAACAAAAAGTCCAACAGCCTTCTGAAAAGAGGTTTCATGGTTTCTTTTGACATGAGACTGTTGGATAGCCTTTGATGTACGAAAGATTTTGGCTGCACATGCCTAATTCCTCCTGTAATAGTTCAGAAACCAAAGGGATGCCCTACAGGCAACAGGGAAAATGCCCACAATATGCAACATTGTGGAAGGGTTAAGAAATAGACTTTGAAGCAAAAACTATACAGGATTGAATTCTGGCTGCACTAGTTAGCATATGCAAAGTTATTGGCAAGTTGTTAAACCATGCCTGACTCAGTTTTTCCATCTGTTAAATGGAAGAATAGTATTTAACCCATAGTTAAGAACATTCTAGGTGTTATTACATTGAAAGGGCTTCGACAAGTGCCTGCACACAGTAATTGTTCAATAAACATCTGGTGGAGACTTCTGGTTTCCATTTTCTATTTCCCCCACTCCAGCCCTTAACAACAATTTGTTGTTGGTGTTTGAGTCTGTTATCAAGAGTTTTCTTTTCTCATGAGTTTCCTAGGTGAGATCTCTCTGGCGTGGCCACAGCTCATTTATCCAGCAGGGGGCTCAACCCTGGGGGCCTGTAGGACTAGCTGTGGCAGCTAAGTGTCTTCCCATGTGTGCTTTTCTCCTGGACTCCTTCCCAGGACAGTTGTCTCAGATTCCAAGTGAGAAAAGAAACTTCCATAAATTCTTAAGCCCAAGGCTCAGAGGTTACATAATATCTCCTGAAACATGTTCTCTTGATCCAAGTAAGATACCAAGGTGAGCCCAAATTCATGAGATAGAAAACATCTCATTTTTGTAGGAGTGGCAAGATCACATTGCAAGGGGGCATGCACACAGAGAAGAGTGGGATTATTGCAACTATCTTTGTATACAATCTACAAAACCTCAGATAGTACCAAGCCTCCATTTTCTATCTGTGCTCGTAACTATACAGGTAGTTGAAAGCTAAAAACCAACCCATAAAGGTCCAAGCATCCCCTTTACAGCACACACGTTGCTGCCTCCTGGTTGCTCATTGTAGCCTGGCTCTTGCAGTTCTTCATGCATCACCAGTAACCTATGCAGCCCCAGCCACTTCTCAGGGTGACTGGTGACCAAAGTCACACAGAGGTGATGACTCACCTAGGGTCAGACCTCGTAATTAACAGGGCTTGAGCCAAGTCTCCTCATTGCCTGTATCTGCATCTTTTCAGCATGACATAATTATCTCCTTGGCATATGTATATTTTCCCTCTGAGGGATATTTCCCCAAATTCAGAATTAGTATTAGAGAGTAATAAATAGAAATTGTATCTGAGAGTGGGGGCAATCCCAGTGCTTTACGCACAGGGGATAGACAGGGTGGCAAGTCAATGAATGTTGGTTCAATTAAATGCACGCCTAGGCTTCAAGAATCAGGGAACCGCTTGTGCTATCCTGCTCCCTGTGTGTTCCTGCTGCGGTGCCACCATTTAGATTTGCACTGCTTGGATATTAAAGTGATTGTGAACCGTATGTGGTTTCAGAATGAGGCTGTGATTTAGCCATCATCTCAGTTTCAGTCCAGAGCAAGAGAACCATTTGAGATAATAATATTAGCATATACATAGAACTTTTGATCTTTAAACCTCTTTAAAGTCATTAGCAAATTAATTTTCCCAGAACTCTCAGGAAGCAGGTAATTATTTTTACGGTTGGAGAGAGTGAATCTGACTATATAGTTGACCTACAAATGCTACCCAATGGAGCAATGCCAGCTCGAGCCAGAGTCCTCCTCCTTGTCACTTTTGGTTCATCAGCACATCTGTCACAGGGCTCTCAAGTGTCCCCAGATAATAATGATGAGATTTCATCTCACTGGCACTTATGGGAAATATTTATTATAGACTCAGCACTCTTTAGTGTTCTAATTGAGTGAAGGGGGAATTCAATCAGTAAGATGTGGCATCTGATTTTAAATACCATAACCACCAAAAGCAACCATGCTGCTGCTGTTGCTAAGTCACTTCAGTCATGTCCAACTCTGTGCGACCCCATAGATGGCAGACCACCAGTCTCCTCTGTCCCTGGGACCATCAGTTCAGTTCAGTTCAGTTGCTCAATCGTGTCCGACTCTTTGCAACCCCATGAACCGCAGCACACCAGGCTTCCCTGTCAATCACCAACTCCCGGAATTCACTCAGACTCATGTCCATCGAGTCAGTGATGCCATCCAGCCATCTCATCCTCTGTCGTCCCCTTCTCTTCCTGCTCCCAATCCCTCCCAGAATCAGAGTCTTTTCCAATGAGTCAATTCTTTGCATGAGGTGGCCAAAGTCCTGGAGTTTCAGCTTTAGCATCAGTCCTTCCAAAGAAATCCCCAAGGCTGATCTCCTTCAGAACGGACTGGTTGGATCTCCTTGCAGTCCAAGGGACTCTCAAGAGTCTTCTTCAACCCCACAGTTCAAAAGCATCAATTCTTCGGCGCTCAGCCTTCTTCACATGGAAAAATGACTGAGTCTAGGACTGGCATAGGAAAAGTATAGTTTGATCCTGGAACATCTTGCTGTGCTGGAAAGCAGTGAGTACTTCAAAAACTAATGCAATGGAAGCAACCTAGATGTCCATCAGCAGATGAATGGATAAGAAAGCTGTGGTACATATACACAATGGAGTATTACTCAGCCATTAAAAAGAATACATTTGAATCAGTTCTAATGAGATGGATGAAACTGGAGCCTATTATACAGAGTGAAGTAAGCCAGAAAGAAAAACACCAATACAGTATACTAACGCATATATATGGAATTTAGAAAGATGGTAACAATAACCCTGTGTACGAGACAGCAAAAGAGACACTGATATATAGATCAGTCTTATGGACTCTGTTGGAGAGGGAGAGGGTGGGAAGATTTGGGAGAATGGCATTGAAACATGTATAATATCATGTATGAAACGAGTTGCCAGTCCAGGTTCGATGCACGATACTGGATGCTTGGGGCTTGTGCACTGGGATGACCCAGAGGGATGGTATGGGGAGGGAGGAGGGAGGAGGGTTCAGGATGGGGAACACATGTATACCTGTGGCGGATTCATTTCGATATTTGGCAAAACTAATACAATATTGTAAAGTTTAAAAATAAAATAAAATTAAAAAAAAAAAAAACAACTAATACAAGGACTTCCCTGGTAGTCTTGTGGTTATGAATCTGCCTGCCAATGCAGGGGACACGGGTTCAATCCCTGGTCTGGGAAGATCCCACATGCTACGGGCAACTAAGCACACACACCAGCATTCCTGAAGCCCACACACCAAAGCCCCGGCTCCACAACAAGAGGAACCACCACAGTGAGAAGCCCATGCACCAACAAAGCGTAGTCTCCAGTCCCTGCAACTAGAGAAAACCGCACACAGCAAGGAGGGCCCAGCACAGTCAAAAATAAAATAAATAACAATAAATTTAAAACAACGGATACAGACATGTACAAAGGAAAATGTGCTGACTTAAGGAGACTAACTTGGTCAAATTTAGGACAATATGAGCATAAGATAGAATCATGAGAATGAATTTTAATATCCTGAATGTGGAAGAAGAATGGTATCCATTGTGATAGGCAAAGAAAATAGACTTGAGACTGAACCTTTCTTTATGGAAGGGTGCCAGCTAATAAACTTGAAGAAGAAATTTTAAATATTACATAGCAAGCATTTTGTTGGGAACAGGGTATTCCCATATGTATCAAAACATCACCCCTAGATTACTTGTTAATTATGCAAAAGAAAAGTATCTTGCAGTGGATAAATCTAGTAGGTAGCACCTGACCAAATGAACAAATAAAAAAACAGGGAAAACCAAAATCCTGTGCCCCTGAGTGGTTGCAATGAAAAAAATCCACCATCATTTATGTTGAACATTTTAAAACTGTGAAATGTAGAACTTAAAAGTAGGAACACATGTATACCTGTGGCGGATTCATGTTGATGTATGGCAAAACCAATACAATATTGTAAAGTAATTAACCTCCAATTGAAACAAATAAATTAAAAATAAATAAATAAAAGTAGAATTTAAAAACTGTGAAATGTATCCAATTTGTGGTTCAATGATTTTTAGTAAACTTACGGAGCTATGAAGCCATTGATATGGTCCAATTTTACAGCTTTCTGTATTCCTCCAGTAGTCTCCCTAGACTGTATGCAGTCAATCTAGGGTCTCACTTGAAGCCACAGACAAAGAGTGATCTGCTTTTGTCTCTACAAATTTGCATTTTCTGGGTATTTTATATAAATGCAACATACTACACGTGATGTTTTTGTGCAAGACTTTGTACAATTGCAAACAATAGTTTTCAGGTTCACACATGTTATAGCATGCACTCCTTTTCATTTATAACTTTTTCATTTCACTCCTTTTCATTTATAAATGGTTTCTATTGCATAGATGTTGTTGATATTCACTCCATAAGTCATGTCCAACTCTTTGCAACTCCAAGGACTGTGGCACACCACACTCTTCTGTCTTCCACTTTCTCCCAGAGTTTGCTCAAAAAATGTCCATTGTCAGTGATGCCGTCCAGCCATCTCATCCTCTGTCGTTCCCTTCTCCTGACTTCAATCTTCCCCAGCATCAGGGTCTTTTCCAATGAGTCAGTTCTTCACATCAGGTGGCCAAAGGATTGGCGCTTCAGCTTCAGTATCAGTCCTTCCAATGAATAGTCAGTGTTAATTTCCTTTAGGATTTACTAGTTTGATCTCCTTGCAGTCCAAGGAACTCTCAAGAGTCTTCTCCAGTACCACAATTTGAAGCATCAATTCTTCAGCACTCAGCCTTCTTTATGGTCCAATTCTCTCATCCATACATGACTACTGGAAAAAACCAAGCATTGACTATACAGACAGTTCTAGGCAAAGTGATGTCTCTGCTTTTTAATATGTTGTCTAAGTTTGTCATAGCTTTCCTTCCTAGAAGCAATCATCTTTTAATTTCATGGCTGAAGTCATCATCTGCACTAATTTTGCAAGATGTACTCTGCATGTAAGTTAAATAAGCAGGGTGACAATATACAGACTTTACGTATTTCTTTCCCAGGTTTGAACCATTCTGTTATCCCAAGTCCACTTCTAACAGTTGCTTCTGGACCTGAATACAGATTTCTCAGGAGACAGGTAAGTTGGTCTGGTACTTTCATCTCTTTAAGAATTTTCCACAATTTGTTGTGATACACACAGTCAAAGGCTTCTGCATAGTCAATGAAGCAGAAGTAGATGTTTTTATGGAATTCTCTTGCTTTTTCTGTGATCCATCAGATATTGGCAATTTGATCTCTGGTTCCTCTGACTTTTCTAAGTACCGTTTGTACATCTTGAAGTTCTCAGTTCACATACTGTTGAAGCCTAGCTTGAAGGATTTTGAGCATTAGCTTGCTAGCATGTGAAATGAGCACAATTGTACTATAGTTTGAACATTCTTTGGCATTGCCCTTCTTTGAGATTGGAATGAAAACTGACTTTTTCCAGTCCTGTGACCACTGCTGAATTTTCCACATTTTCTGGCATATTGAGTGCATCGCTTTAACAGCATCATCATTTCGGATTTGAAATAGCTCAGCTGGAATTCCATCACCTCCACTAGCTTTGTTCGTAGTGATGCTTCCTACAGGCCACGTGACTTCACACTCCACGATGTCTGGTTCTAGGTGAGTAATCACAGTATCATGGTAATCAAGGTCATTGAGACATTTTTTGTATAGTTTTCTGTGTGTTCTTGCCACCTCTTCTCATTATCTTCTGTTCTGTTAGGTCCGTATCATTTCTTTCCTTTATTGTGCCCATCTTTGTATGAAATGTTTCCTTGATGTCTCTAATTTTCCTGGAGATCTCTAATCTTTTCCATTCTATTGCTTTCTTCTATTTCTTTACTTTGTTCACTTAAGAAGGCTTTTTTGTCTCTCCTTGTAATTCTTTGGAACTCTGCATTCAGATGGGTGTTTCTTTTCTCCTTCGCCTTTCACTTCTCTTCTTGTCTCAACTGTTTGTAAGGCCTCCTCAGACAACCATTTTGTTTTGTTGAATTTCTTTATGCTCAGAGTACATGATAAGTGTTAAAAGTTGGGTGGGAATCAAAATTCATGGGGCAGAAATGGGAATTAAGTCAAAGAATTTTATGTCCTTTTAAATGTGGGAGTTGAACCCAGAGGCCTGATGAGAAGGGAAGGGTAACATGGAAAATCAGTTGCTTTAATGTATTTTGTGGAAACACTTGCTGATAGATAATGAGATCATCAGTATATTAAAGATGATGGTATTGATAAGATTTAAATGCTGTATAGGAGAAATAGCATAAAGTTCAGTGATCTGAAAAAGGGACTGAGAAATGAGGATAGAGAATCCATACTCCTCTTTCTCTCTTTGCTTAATTTTATCAAACGAGTACTGATCCCATGAGCTTCCCAGGTGGCTCAGTGGTAAAGAATCCGTCTGCCAATGCAGGAGATGCAGGAGACACAGGGTCAATCCCTGCATCAGGAAGATCCCCTGGAGGAGGAAATGGCAATCCACTCCAGTATTCTTGCTGGGAGAGTCCCACGGACTCTCTGTCCCTCATGAATGTAATCAATTAACTCAGCTTCCTTTATGACTTGTCACTTCCTCATATGTCTCTTTCCTGTATGTGGGGATCTCACTCCGTCATGGACTCATATTACTGTTGTCATTTTCATGAACCTTTCCCATGACAAGTTAGAAAAACCTTCTCCGGGCCAAGGAAACAAAGACCACAAAATCTATGTTCTGCCAGAAGTTATTCTAAGTCCCCCAGACACAAGTTCATGGGTTGACTATAATGGGAAGCAGAAACCTATTAGATAGCTATAACATTATTTTCAAAATAGTTCTTAAAAAAATGGCTACCATATATTTTATATATACTGAATTTTATATATGCTTTATGTTTCATGCAAAGATTCTAGTATATGTCCAACCAAAAATAATAACTTGTACAATAAAATAAACTGGCACTGATAAATTATTCCTACCATCTATAACTTTTCTTTATTTAAGAAATAAAATTTAGATACTATTTAAGACTGTGCTGTCTACATACATGAATATATCACAGTCCTTATCTTTGGGGAGCTTGGGAAAAATATGTTTTCTGAAGTAAAGAAGACAGGAGAGATTATTAACAATATGTATAATTTTATTTCTTTTTTGTGTATCCGTAATTGATTCATAATATATATATAATAGAACTGAAAATAATTCAGTGATGTGGTCATAACAGTTCCTGGTTAGAACATGGACACAGTACATCCACCTTTCAGGGGACTATATTACAAGCTGGTTTCCATTCTATTTCCGGTTTATTAAGCATGTGAGAGTCATGTAAAACACAAGAGGCCAGCCACAGGCAATAGCACATCTCATATTTCATACAACCCAGTCCTCCTGCCTGACATGTTGCTTTCTGCTTCTTCAGATCCCGAAGTGTATGAGCTCTGTGTGTGCTCAGTCACTCAGTCAGGTTTGACTCTTTAGAAACCCACGGATTGTAGTCCACCAGGCTCCTCTGTTCATGGGATTTTTCCAGGCAAGAAGACTGGAGTGGGTTGCCCTTTCCTCTACCAGGGAATATTTCTGACCCAGGGATTAAACCCATGTCTCCAGCATCTCCTACATTGGCAGGCAGATTCTTTACCACTAAGCCACCTGGGAATCCCCATATGAACCCTACCTCTGCATTTTAGGTTAGATATTGACACCCTGTCTTGCTCCTCTCTTTAAGTGATCCATTCAGAATCCCCTTCTTTTTCTTTTTTAATTGGTGGAAAATTGCTTTAAAATATTGTGTTGGTTTCTGTTGTATAACAACATGAATCAGTCATAATTATATATATATATACTCATCATTATATATATCATATACATATTATAATATGATATATATAATGATGAATATATATACACACCCCTTCCCTCCTGAGTCTCCCTATCCCCACCCCACCACCCTAGATCATCACACAATGCCATCACAGTGTATTATTTAGCAACTTCCCACTAACCATTTATTTTACATATGATAGTGAATCCTCTTCTGAATTACTGACCTTAGTTTTCTACCTGATACTCTATCTTATAAAGACTCATGAAGAAAAAAAAAAAAAAAGACTCATGAAGAATTACCCATGGGTTTTAGGTAAAATTTGATCTTAGTCCTGACTCTATGGAACATCTGACAGACTGGCTGATCATCACCCTTCACTGACTCTGCCAGTCAAGGCAGAGACGTTCAGAAAATGGTAGAGACTGAAGACTATTGAAATATTGTAGTTTGTGGCAAACATGTAGAACCAATGTTTAAATGCACTAATGCACCAGTACATGGCTCCTTATATAATGATCCTTTAATCCCATGGATGGAGGAGCCTGGTAGGCTGCAGTCCATGGGGTCGCTAAGAGTTGGACAAGACTGAGCAACTTCACTTTCACTTTCATGCATTGGAGAAGGAAATGGCAACCCACTCCAGCGTTCTTGCCTGGAGAATCCCAGGGACAGAGGAGCCTGATGGGCTGCCGTCTATGGGATTGCACAGAGTCGGACACGACTGAAGCAACTTAGCAGCAGCAGCAGCAAGACTATTTATGTTCTATTCATGAAAAGGGATTCCTTTTCATCCATGGTTGATGAAACAACCATCAAACCTCATTTATAATTCAAGTTATTAAGGTTTTCCATTGTAACTAGCCAGTTTCACTTAGACTTGTAAATTTAATAGAATCCATCTGCCACACCTAGTCAATCCTGCCATATTTGCCTTCCAGAAGAAATAATAACCAATTTGCCTGCTTTAGCTGCAAGAATTTAAAGCCAATTTGTCACAGTACCCAAAAGTTAGTAAGTACTATAAAGTCAGTTAAACTGGAAAGATTAAATAAAGTTGATTCTTGTTTATGAGGCACTCTAAAACTCTTTCATGAATACACTTTGTTTTTTTTTCCTTGAAGCATAGACATTTTAATAGAGAAGTAGATGATCTGTTCTTAATTCTCCAAATTGTCTTTCCCGTTACACTTGGTGAATTGTACCCTCAAGGCACAAAAATTCATTTTAATTTTAGTATAGTCTGTGTGAGAGAGACAGTGCCCAGAGTAAGTATATGGGGATAGGAATGAGGGCTGGACATGGGGCTCATTCTCCCAAATTAGGGCCAAAGCAAGAAGTGTTAGTTATTGGTTTATTATTGAGTGCCTTGGAGAGATCTGAGAAAAGAAACTTAAGTGGCTCTTTAATTATAGAAAACATTTTCCTTTTATGATTGTCTAAGAGAAAAAAGGTACTTCAGTTCAGTTGCTCAGTCGTGTCCGACTCTTTGTGACCCCGTGGACTGCAGCACGCCAGGTTTCCCTGTCCATCACCAACTCCCGGAGTTCACTCAAACTCAGGTCCATTGAGTCGGTGATGCCATCCAACCATTTCATCCACTGTCGTCCCCTTCTCCTCCCGCCTTTAATCTTTCCCAGCATCACAGTCTTTTCCAATGAGTCAGTTATTCACATCAGGTGCCCAAAGTATTGAAGTTTCAGATTCAATGATGGTCCTTTCAATGAATATTCAGGACTGATTTCCTTTAGGATGGACTGGTTGGATCTCCTTGCAGTCCAAGGGACTCTCAAGAGTCTTCTCCAACACCACAGTTCAAAAGCATCAATTCTTCAGCACTCAGCTTTCTTCACAGTCCAACTCTCACATCCATACATGACTACCGGAAAAACCATAGCTTTGACTAGATGGACCTTTGTTGGCAAAGTAATGTCTCTGCTTTTGAATATGCTATCTAGGTTATTCATAAATTTTCTTCCAAGGATCAAGCGTTTTTTAATTTCAAAGGGTACTTTAAAACTAATAAATTGGTTGGCCAAAAACAGGTGAGATAGGAAAAAATAATATCTAATTCTTATGGAATATATATGATGAGTTGGAAAATATTTTAGATACTTGTATATGTACATATACTCATGTAATCATATAGTAACATGTGATGTAAGTATAAATATTATTCCCATTTTACAGGTCTGGGATATATTTATGAAAATATGAAACTAATCTTAATAACAACACTTACTGAGCATTTAGTAACTAGCAGCCACCATAATTGCTACATATGAATTAACTCTAGGTCTCAGGGAATATTTATTAGGTAGGTACTATGCCTACCTATTTTATCAACCAGAAAATCTAGACTCAGTGATTTTAAGTAAATTGTCCAATGGTCAGCAAGCAGTAGCTCTTATAACACTGTAGATGTCTTACACTTTATCATTTTTCTATACTGTTGAAAGAGAAAGAGAGTTTAGAGAATTCAAATGTAGGTCAAACTTAAAGGTGACAAAAATAACCTTTATATAGTGTGTGAGTTATAGAACACAAAAAGTGGTCTCTTAAAAAATGCATGTGTGTATGTGTGTGTGTGTATATATATATATATATTTACTGTCATTAAAACACTTTTTTCATATTGAACTGCTATTAGCAATTTATTTCTATGAGGTTTGTCCTCTTTTTTATTGGAAATATATTTACATTAAACTTTCAGTGGTTAAAACTTGGAATAAGATGTTTGCCAATTGAGAATGAGACCCTGGGATGATTAAACATAGGGCCAGAGGCCCTGGGAAATAAGTATGGCAAGGCCCAGGAGATAAACACAAATAAGAAAGCATGGACAATCTCTGGGTCCTCAGTAGTTTTGAGAAAATGAAGTTTCTAGTACAAAGCACAAGCCTCCTCTCCTATCTTTAGCCTGGCTGCTAAGCAGTTGGGTCCCATCTAATTACTTAGCTTATCTTCTTCTCTCCAGGCCATGTGGATTCAATTTTCCTCATATGAGTTTGCTGAGAGCAAAAGCAGAGATCCCAAAGGACTATTTCTTAAACAAAAGGAGATTTATTACTTTTCACTGAAAGGGTATTTGTTATCGTTGGAATTGTGTGTGTGTCAGCTGAATGGATGAGGGTCCTGGCTGTGGACTAGAAGACTATAGAACAGCTCCAAGCAGCTCTTTAACCTCTCACAGTTTTTCGGTTGTCATAGATGTAGCATTTGACCTTCAGAGTTCAAGCTGGAAAGGGAAGCAAGAGGTCAGGGCTCTGATGGCATGGTGACACATATACCTATAGGCCCCGACCTTGGCAGCCCCAATCAGTCCCCTCTCTGTCCCACAGCTCTGAGAGGTTAACTGTTTTCATTGGTAAGTGCCACGATGTGGACTTTTGTTCTTCCAGTCCCTGGGAAAGGAGGGGAGGGTGCGAAAGCCAACTCTTGGCTGGAGATCAGGTAGTAGGGAAAGTCTGGGATTAGATGTTCCTGCTATGAACTAAACCGTGTCCTCCCAAAATTCATACACTGAATCCCTCCCCTCAGTGTGACAGTTGTGGAAACAGGGCTTTCAGAAGGTCATGAAAGTTAAATGAGGTCATGAAGATGAGGTTCTAATATGGTTGTATTTTTTGGTCTTATTAAAAAAAAAAGAGAGAGAGAGAGAACAGAGAGATCTCTGAGTGTGTACAAACCAAGAAAAGGCCATGCAAGAAGACAGAAGTTAACTGTGTACAAGCCAGATCAGGGACCTTACCAGAACAAAGCACACTGGCAACTTGATAAAAGGTGAAATCACGAAATGAAGATGTCCACTCAGGGAACTGTAGATAGAGAAGAAATAAAGCCCAAAGGTTGCAACCCTGGATATTTTACAGATCCAAGACAAGTAACACAAGCTGAGGAAGGAAGAAATGCATGAGGAGGAGCAGACAGTGAGGTGGGAGGATCAGCAGCAGAGACGGGTAGACTGAAGAAAGAGCTGCAAGAGACTGAGAATGGTAGGCTCTCTGTCAAATGTGCTGATGCGCCAGGTGGGATAAGGATTAGGGATTTGCCAGCGTGTGCAACTGACAAGAGCCTTTTCATGGGAGGTTAGGAGGCAAAGAGCTGATTGGAGAGGGTTTAAGAGATAGTGGGAGGATGAAACTATAAATAGCAAGTGAAAATAAATGTTAGGCATCATTATACAGGGGAAGAAAGGAATGGCACTGTCATTGAAGGGAGAAATGGGGTCAAGAGCTTTTGCTTTGACTTTGTTTTTTAAATAGGGAAAGTAAATTTCTTTGTGAGTGGTAGAGAAATGTGAAAGAAATATCCTTATTTCTATGATAAGTTGGCTTTTGCTAAGAGCACAGAACCCATGCTAACTGGAAGACAAGCAGAGTCTGAGGGCTGAGGGCGCAGGTGGGTGTGTATGGTGGAGACACGTGCAGGGAGGTTACCATTTTATTATTTTTTTTCTCAGACAAATAGGAGTCCAGGTCAATACTTGAGAGTAAAGAGTGGGCAGAGGTGTTGTGGCTTGAGGAGAGAGGATAAGGTGTGGCATATTTGAGGAGAGAAGGTCTGACATAGGCACATAGGCACAGGGGAATGAATGATTTTCAGGCACTATTAATTGATCTGCTTGATGTTGGTCAGGAATTTGATGTCACCAGCGCTTTACTGGTGCTTACTTAGTCAGTTTTACTGTAGGATGATAGCAGTATAAGATGATCAATAGTTAGACAATTTTACAAAATACCATGTACAAGAGAGTATAATAACATTCTTGATAAGAAGGTGCAACACGGTTGTCACCACATGGGAGTGGACACTCTAGGAATTTGCAAGACTTGAACTTGGGGTTCAAGTAAAGCATTGAATTTCTAGATATTTTCATTTTATCAAATTCTTTAAACATTTCTAATGTTATTTTATAATACCCATGTTATATTATACAATCATACATGCTTATAATTTTAAAACAAATAGGGAACAAGCAGATTTGAACAACACTATTGACCAAATGGAGAAGGCAATGGCACCCCACTCCAGTGCTCTTGCCTGGAAAATCCCATGGACGGAGGAGCCTGGTGGGCTGCAGAACATGGGGTCGTGAAGAGTTGGACACAACTGAGCAACTTCACTTTCACTTTTCATTCTCATGCATTGGAGAAGGAAATGGCAACCCACTCCAGTGTTCTTGCCTGGAGAATCCCAGGGACAGAGGAGCCTGGTGGGCTGCCATCTCTGGGGTCGCACAGAGTCAGACACGACTGAAGCGACTTAGCAGCAGCAGCAGCACTGACCAAATAAACCTAACAGACATATATAGAACATTTTATTCAAAACCATAGGACACACATTCTTCTCAAGCACATAGAACATTGTCCAGGATAGATCACAAGCTAGGTCACAAAAGAGGTCTTAAAATTTTTAAGAAGATTGAAATCATCCCAAGTATCTTCTCCAACCTAAGAGAGTAAAACTAGAAATCTATTACAAAAGAAAAATGAGAAAATTCAAAAATATTTAGAAATTTCAAAACACACTCTTGAATAATCATTGAATCAATGAAGAAATCAAAAGGGAAATAAGGAAATATCTTGAAACAAATTAAAATAAAACCACAACATGTCACAAAAAAATTTTGTGATGCAGCAAAAATAGTACTAGTAGGGAAATTTAGGGTGATAAATGCCTATATTTAAAAAAGAAGAAAGATCTCAAATAAACAATATAACTTTATACCTCAAGGAACAAGAAAAATTAGAATAAAATAAGTATAAAAGTAGCATTAGGAAGAGAATAATGAAAATAAGAACAAAATAAATGGTTCTATAGAAAATAGAAAAAACTTTCAAAACTAAGAGTTGGTTATTTGAAAAGATAAATAAAATTGGCAAAACCTTGCCAGGACTCACTAAGAAAAAAGAGAAAACTCAAATAAATAAAACTAGAAATTGAAGAGGAAGCATTTAAACTTTAGCCAGAGAAATACAGAAGATCATACAGTTCTCTTGTAAACATTTACACTCAAATAAACTGGTCAATCTATAAGAAATAGATAAATTCCTAGAAGCATGCAGTCTACCAAGACTGAAGAAGAAATGGAAATCCTGAACATACCAATAATGAGTTTGAATCTGTAGTCAAAAACCTCCCAACACAGCACAACCCAACCAGATGCCTTCACAGTTGAACTCTACCAAGTCTTTAAAGAAGAATTAATACAAATGCTTCTTAAGCTCTTCCAAATTAGAAGAAGGGAGAATACTTCTGAGCTCATTTTATGAGTGCAACATCACCCTAGTATCAAAGTCAGACAAAGACACTACAAGAAAAGAAAATTGTGGACTAATATGCCTGGTGAACATAAACCCAATCCTTAAGACAATATTAGCAAACCAAATTCAACAGCACATTAAAGGAACATACATCATGATCAACTAGGATTTATCCCTGGGATGGAAGGATATTTGAGCATTGTTGTTGTTAGTTGCTAGGTCATGTACAATTCTTTGTGATCCCATGGACTACAGCACACCAGGCTTCCCTGTCCTTCACTAGTTGGAGCATAACACAAGTCAATCAATGTGGTATACCACATTACCAGAATAAAGAATAAAAACCATATGATTATCTCAATAGATACAAATAAATCATTGTAAAAAATCCAATGCCTTTTCATGATAAAAACTCTCAACAAACTGGGTATAGAAGGAACTTATCTCTAAACAATAAAGGCAATATATGAAACATCCACAGCTAATTTCATGCTGAATGGAGAAACACTTTCAGCTTTTCCTCTAAGTTCTGGAACGAGGCAAGGATGCTCACTTTTGCCACGTCTATTCAACATTGTTCTGGAAGTCTTAGCCAAAACAATTAGGCATGTAAAAGAAAAATAAAAGGAATCCAAATTGGAAAGGAAGAAGTAAAACTGTTTGTAGATGACATGCTTTTAAATGTTAAAAAAAAAAAAACTCTAAAAACACCACACATACAAATGCACACACACACACACACACACACACACACACACACAGAGTTAGAACTAAAAAACTCAGTAATATTACATAATACAAAATCAACACACAAAAATTAGTGGTATTGCTATACACTAACAATAAAGTATCCCTAAAGGAAATCATGAAAATAATTCTGGTCAAATTGATGTAAAGAGAATAAAGTACTTAGGAATATATTTAACAAAGGAGGTGAAAGACTTGTAAAAACTATGAAACACCGATAAAAGAAAATTTTAAAGTTACAAGTAAATATGGCATACACAGACAATGGAATATTCTGCCCTGAAAAAGAAGGAAAGGAGATCCTGCAGTTTTCAGCAACATGAGTGAACCTGGGCGACATTTCACTAATTGGAATAAATCAACACCAAAGGACAAATATATACTATATTATACCACGTGTATGAATTACCTGAAATAGTGAAACTCACAGAAGCCGAGAATAAATGGTGTGTGTCAGGAGTTAATGGGAAAAGGAAATGGGAAGTAGTCTGACCCAAACGTATAAAATTTCAGTTTTACAAAACTAGTATGTCCTGGAGATCTACTGTACAGAATAAAGTCTATGGTAAACAACACTGTGTTATATACTTAAAATTTTGCTAAAATGGTGGATTTTGTGTTGTGTTCTTATCACACATTAAATTAATAATAAAAATAATAAAGAGGTTGGGAAAAGCTTTTAGAAGGAATGGATGTGTTTATGACATAGATTTTAGTGATGGTTTCACAGGTACATGTTTACCTCCAAACTCAACAAGTTGTTTATATTAAATACATCCCTAAGAATACTACACGTGTTTTCAGTTGCCATTAGTAATCAATTATTTTAAAGATAATTTAACATCCTGGATTTAACAGAGGAAATACAAAGTAAAAGAATAATGAAATATAGGGCTCCTGATGCAAGTATCACATCTAAGAATACAGCTGTTATTTCTCTGGTCTAACATAAAAAATTAATATGTGATGAAATTTTTTTCCTTGCTAACAATTTCCTCCTCTAAAAGAGTTTTACCCCATTTCCTAGTTCTCTTTCCATATACCCTTGTAATTTTCCACTTACAAATATGTGATTGTTTAAAAATTTCTATCTCCTTTAAGAAATAAATTTAATTATATGAAGTTTTATATTAGTGTATCTGTTCATATACTGGAGAATTAGTTCATCTGTCAATCTTCTATTAGATCATCTATACAAAAGGAAGAAAATGCATTTCTGGGAATATATTGGATTTTCCAAGCAGATTTTTGTGTTCTTATCATGACCCAGTTTATCTTATTTTCATTGGTCTAAAAGGCCATGAATATCTCTTAATTTACAATGCTGAATTTCCTTTTGTTTTCCCCGGGGTCTCATTTTTCCCAAACAATCCCTTCAGCTGCACACCATTGAGCAAGAGAGACACTCTTTGATGATGAGAAGATTCACAAAGAGGCTGGCTGCCTGCCTCGTTTGAGGAAATCACACTGGACCATCCTGCTCTGCTGAAACAGATGTCCTCCACTAATCCACTTAGACAACTGTGGTCCAGAGAGCTCCTATAAGAGAATGATCTAGCGCCTGGCCCCAGATAAGGAACAAAGACTCACAAAGTAAACCCTCTGCACATGGATTTTTAAGACCCACACAACTAAAACGTTTTTAAAATCACGATTTTCCAGATATTTTAATTGGGTAATTGCCTTCTGCTCTTGATCTCAGGCATACTTGTTGTAAACCAAAAGATCCAATTTAAGATTTTCCGCGAGGTTTATATCTTCTATGCTTGTTGCTTTTTAGTCACAAAGTTTGGCCAACCCTTTTGAGGCCTCGTGGACTGTAGCCCACAAGGTTCTTCTATCCATGGGATTTTCTACGCACGTTAGAGGTGGATAAATGAAAATGGCAATCTGTAGAGGCTCTTTAGATGCAAGAGCATTAAAAATAATAATAATAGTGTCTTCCCCTTTCCCCAGTCAAAGCAAGAAGAGCAAACTGTTTTTAAAACTATTAAAGGGTTATTTTTAAGAGATGATATAAATGTGTCTCTTGTAAAAACAAATGCATGACAGAGATAGGTGAAATGTTTTGTTGCTGTTGTCCAGCCACTAAGCTGTGTTCAATTCTTTGTGACCGCATGGACTGCAGCCCGTCAGCTTCCCCTGTCCTTTGTCCCCTCCCCTAGTTTGGACTAGTTTGGGCCTTGGCTCCCATAGTTTGCTCAAATTCATGTCCATTGAGTTGCTGATACTATCCTACTGTCTCACCCACTGCCATCCCCTTCTCCCTTTGCCTTCAATCTTTCCCAGTATCAGGGTCTTTTCTCTGGTTGAAACGAAATCTCAAACAGCAAAGACACATATAGGGAATTGGGAATTCTGAAATAAATATACAAATTGATGCTAAGTTGGTCTACTAGTAGGCTAGTAGTAAGTTGCATTCCATTAGACATGATTGATTTTCAAGAATTATTTTGTAATATCGTCAGTTTTCTACAACTTAGAGAATTGTAAAATAGTTCAAAGACAATGAAAAGCTGAGATAACTTGGATGGGTGAGCATGACAGAACTCTTTTTTTGTTTGTTTGTTTTGACTCATTTCGAAGTTTTACAATTTTTTCCTTACTAACCAACCTTAATTTATTAGAATAAATACATGCATGTATATATGTACATACAGAGATATGTATATATTTATATGTAAGATTTCTATGGAAATTCCTTCTGAAAGGTTTTCTACAACTTGTTCAGTCACCAAGTCGTGTCTGACTCTTTTGTGACCCCACGGACTGTAGCCCACCAGGCTCCTCTGTCCATGGGATTTCCCAGGCAAGAATACTGGAGAGGAGTGCCATTTCCTTATCCAGGGGATCTTCCTGACCCAGGAGTTGAAACCACATCTCCTGCACTGGCAGACAGATTCTAACCACTGAGCCACCACTCTTTCATAAAAAGCAGTACCTATTATGGCAGAGTTTCAGTCATGGAGTGATGAAATTTGCTGGCATGTGAGATTTCAAGAGCATATACACATATTAATTCCTATGCAAAATAGTAGAAAGTTCCTAAGTAATGCAAGATCATTCTGTTAAAAATATGCATTTTTAATTATCTCAGTTATGAAAAAAGTACTAATTTAGGTTGTGCTTATCTGGCAGAGGGGAAGGCCAGTCTAAGACCCTCTGAACCCAGTCTAAGACCCTCTGAACCCACTCATACTGGAAAGAGACTAAGTTAAGAGGAAAGATGCAAAGGTGAAATAATATATGCTGAGCACCAAACTTCAGCTAAGTGCTTCACAGATCACATAAATTTGAATCTAAAAAAATGCACAAAGAAAGTATTATTTTCTTCATTTCATAGACTGAGAAACAGTAAGTAATTTAACCAAAGGAGAATTGGGGCTCAGATTCCAAAGCCCCATGTTTCTGTTTGCTTCCAAAGAAGGGATAGAAAGGTATCTTGACTTGGGGTCAAATAAAAGCTTCCCACAGGTTGGGATAAAATAATTAAATCATAAAATATTAGAGCAAAATACACTTCCCTTAATGGTTATATTCCTGAGAAGCAAAATAAAGACAGTAAAGGCAGAGGGGCTATGGGAGAGTGTAGATGGAGACCAGAGTTTCCTATGTTATGCTCTCTCCCTCCCTCTCAACTATTTCCTAGGAGCCTCTAAGGAACTTCAGAAAACAGTTTCAAATCCTGAGCTCATTCAATCTCAGCAAAGACATCTCTTCATTCGAACTATATTTTCTGATTCCAAATTAGTGCTCTTCCAAATAATTCATATTGTCTTTACCGAAAATAAAGAGTTGCACATGAACCAGTATTTAAATGTCTGATCCAATGCTGTAAGCAGAGAGCCCTCAGATCTGACTTAGGGGAGACCTGCTCTCTTGTGGTTCTCTGAGCCCATCCATGTAGAGTCAAGAAAGCATTTTCCAGCTTCTTTTGTGGACAATCTCCATGTCGGAGAGCATATTAGGACAGCTCTTAGGCCGCACAAAGAAAGCCAGCTTGAAGCTATTGTTCACTTTGTCACTTAGGGACAAAAGTAAGAGAAAGAAGATAGGATGAGTGAAGAGGAAGCTTAATTCAGGAACACAAAGGTGAGCGGCAAGCTAGAGGATCTCTGTTTGCCTCCTACATCAAGTCTACTGAGGCTGGGGAGTTTTCAGCTAGTCATGTACTTCACAAATCTACAACAGCCTTCCAAATACCTCCAGACATATTAGCAGTTGCAAGAGCACCAGTCAGGTTAGGCTAGGTTATGCTTCAGAAACATGTAATTCTAAAAATCCAATGGATCACACAGCAAAACTGAATTTCTGTAGGTATCCAGTACAGATCATCCGGGAGGCTTTGTTTATCATGATCCCTCAGGGACCCAAGCTGATGTGCTCAACACTGCAACATAGACATCTGCCATCTCCACAGCAATGAGAGGGAAATGTGACCCTTAAAACTTTGTTCATGTGTGATGCACATCATGTTAGTCCTTTTTTAGTCAAGGCAAAACACACGGCTGTACCCAGCTTTGCTGAGGACAGAGAAGTACTATCCCACCATGTACCCAGAATGAAAGCCAGAATAACCCAATGACCCCAGTGCCAAGACTCAAAGCACAGTAGAACTTCGAATTTGCATGGTATGCAAATGCATATCTTTCTAAGTGCATTACACTTCACGCATCCTTAATTGTCTTTTGTGGGATTCCCAGGTAGCACAGTGGTAAAGAACCCACTGCCAATGAAGGAGACTTGAATTCAATCTCTGGGTCGGGAAGCTCCCCTGGAGGAGGAAATGACAACTTACTCCAAGGAAAATCCTGTAGACAGAGGAGCCTGAAGGGCTACAGTCCATGGGTCAAAAAGAGTTGGACAAGACTTATGACTAAGCAACAACTTATTGCTTTGTTTATAATGCACAAAAAATATTTGTGCATTTATTATCTGTAGTCTCTAATGTTACTGTTTTTCTCAGGATTTCTCATTTACTACAGACTTCTTCACCTATGGCGCCAGTCCCATCTAACTCCCCAGTTAGTCCTGAAGAAGGCTGGTCATCTCTCCCTGGAATCACTCTGCAGACACTGCCAGAATGAAGGACACTGCCCAGGCTAGAAGCTTCCAACTGTTCTTCCCATCCACAAATTTGGACTCAGCTGACTACTGGCACTGAATGCATCCAGCCTGACTTTGCACAACCCTTAGTACATTGATATTTGAATGCTTCCTTCAATGCAAAAGGGAGGTCCCCACAGATCCCCAAATGTCCCAACATCCTCCATTTCATCACTCTGAATGACTCATATCCATGTACTTAGTTATAACACTTCACAGCTTTCTCCTAATTCTCAGATCTGGTAAATCATGACAGATTTATATATAAATAGCAAATACAGTTTAATTTCCCTTTGAGTTGACGCTGAACTGTTAGTGTGGGGCAAATGTCTACCTGACTAATGTCCTCAGCATCTTCTCCTCTCTTCCTTTCCCCAGTGTTTCATTCTGCTCTCCTCCAGAGCACGAGAGTCACAACAAATGGATGGAAGAACCATGAACACGAGACAGGTTTGTGATCCCCCCTGCATGCGACTACTCCATTTAAATTATATGACTGCTTCCTTTACAGTTCTCAAAATCCCTTCAGGCTTGGAAGAAAGTTTGAAGAACTAACATCCTCCCTCTTTCATTTCCTTACATTTGTACAGTGTTATTGAGTTCATTTCTCAGTGTTTATTTTAGGACTTCACTTGGAAAAGATGAGACATGAGAATTGATTGACTGCTCCATGAAAAATGTATTCTGTGTAATTCGTTCAATTTGTCCCTTTAGTGCTGATCACTTTGTCCCAATAGCCTTTGGCTCAGGGCTCATATTGGCACCTACAATGGAAGAGCAGCAGAAAAGGAGATATCCTAGTCTTCCCCTCTGAGAGAATTCTGGAATGCTGCTAAGTCACTTCAGTCGTGTCTGACTCTGTGCGACCCCATAGATGACAGCCCACCAGGCTCCCCCGTCCCTGGGATTCTCTAGGCAAGAACACTGGAGTGGGTTGCCATTTCCTTCTCCAATGCATGAAAAGTGAAAGTGAAGTCACTCAGTCATGTCCGACTCTTAGCGACCCCATGGACTGCAGCCCACCAGGCTCCTCCATCCATGGGATTTTCCAGGCAAGAGTACTGGAGTGGGGTGCCATTGCCTTCTCTGGAATTCTGGAATAGTGTGAATCTATTTGGAAGTTTGCTGGAGATAAACCCCACCCTTCCTTCAGGTTCCACTCACCATTTGCCTCTGCCTCTATAGGGGTGATTTCTCTCTGCTAGAGTTTCCTACATGAAAAACACGTATTTTTTGAAGCACCTGGGGATCTAGTCATGGTTTATTTGCTTATATTTAATGCAAAAAATTGGGCAATCTTTGAAACTCTCAGAATTTCAGTTTATGTGTACATCAAATGCCAACCATGTTCCCCACTCCCCGAGTCTTGTTCACCTTAGCAAAGAGTTTATTCTGCTAAAACTTTAGACATTAATAGCCAGGACTCAGAGAGCATCGTGCTACAGTTAGATTTCATTGAATTTTCACAGTACCGTGAAGATATGATGACTGGTCCACCTTTTAAGAGGAGGAAGCTGAGAGTCAGCATGGTCAAGTAATTTGTACAGCTACAGAGTTGGTAAGCAGTTGAACTAGTAAGAGCCATACATTCTATTCACTCTGACTCTAAATCCCAAACTCTTAATTATTAGGAAGCTCCGCTCAAATGAGCCAATGGGCTGATTCAAAATTATAGGAAAGGCTCCACAAGTATGAGAATTGCTCTTCTCTGTGGTGTACCCTCCTATCAGGAGAAGGGACCTTGGCCACCAAGTAATGGTGGGAGTTGGATGGAACTGGAAAGACGTAGCAGGACATCATAGGCACCTAACTCATTCTGAGTTCACCAAATTCTCTTTTGGGAGACTCTCCGTTAAGCTGTGATTTTTGTCATTCTGGAGGAGATGTTTAAAGTAGAGATGCTAGGCAGCCTTATGGGGGAAGTTGCTCTCAAAAGGCAATGCGAAAGGAGCAGACAGGCAGAAGGCAGCAGAGGCGAGACCAGGTGATGGAGCAAAGAAAGGGTGAAGACACATGCCGGTGGCTTCTATGTCCAGTGAAAGTGAAGTCACTCAGTCGTGTCCGACTCTTTGCGACCCTGTGGACTGTAGCCCACCAGGCTCCTCCATCCATGAGATTCTCCAGGCAAGAATACTGGAGTGGGTTGCCATTTCCTTCTCCAGGGGAATCTTCCCAACCCAGGGATCGAACCCAGGTCTCCCGCATTGCAGGCAGACGCTATATCCAGGTACAACCCCTTTTTAAGAGTCACTCTCTGCCTTTCAGGACCATAAATCAGCCTCAATTCCTCTCTATTTCTTGCTTGAGTTATTTTGAGTGGTTTTATGTTACTTTATTCAAACCTCAACATCGCCTGCTCAAATCTACCCTATTTTCACCCCCAAACTCATATTCTTAACCTCTGCTATTCACGTGTTCTCTTTGGGTAGTCATTGATCATTTGGGGTGATTACTCCAAGTCAATTGTCTTCATTTTATTGCAAAATTACATTGGTAAAGATTACTAGCTTTGGAAGCAGACAGACTCGGTATAACTCTGAATCTATTTCTGACTGGTTGTATTACTTGGAATATATTGTCAGAGCCTCTATTTATTAATGTGTTGAAAGGAAAACAATAGTAACCTCTTTGTAGGTCAATTAGGGAAAATGTAGAGTGTGCACATCATGGATGGCAGAGCATAGCATGTCTTCAATAGCTGATAGCCATTACCATCATAGTGCAATTTTTTGTTTGAAATGATCTTTCTAGATTTGAGTTCTTGAGGTGTCATTCCCCATGCCCATTTATAAGCCCTAGGTAGATGGAGACCAATGAAATTATTTCTTGGCTAATTTCCTGATGCAAAAACATTGATCAGAATTCAGTTATTTTAGGATAAAAAGCCCTCATTGCCCTTTGTTGTTAAAACCGCTATCACTATCACCCTTCCTGGCTTAAAGCCAACCTGATTTCTGCACTGAGAGAGCTGCTTTTTGCTTGTAAAAGGAAACAAACGCTGCTGGGAACTCCTCCGATGCTGTCTTCACGGTGATAGCAATAAACATCCGCGGGGAATGTGTTAATTGCTCTTGATCTTCCTCATTTTCTGCCTCATTACTGAGCCAACGCCAGGTAGACATTGTCAGCAAACAGACAACAGTGAGAGCTATCCTGATATAGTGTAATAAAGAGCTTTGGCGGTGGTGGCTTGCTGCATTCCTACTCAATCTCATTGACAGATTAAAGATTCCCCCCCACCCCTCACCGCCCCGCACATGTTTCAACTGCTAGGTTAATATATGTATGGGCATTACTTCACCGGCTTTGTTTATCACCCATCTGCTTAAGAGATAGAAGATGATTTACTGCTTTGAAGAGGTTTATTTAAAAACCACTTCCTGGAGGCAGAGAGAACTGAAACACCCCAGCCAAATCTCTAAATACAGGCTTGAACGCCTGCTTCTCCAATTTTACAGATTCTCCTCATCCCTTGCTGCAGCCAAATGCTATAAATGTAGACCATGAATTTATACATGGACAGATTATCAACTGCAGAGGACCTAATGGCTCCTTTCCTCTTGCTAATTGCATGTATGATCTGGGTGAGTGTGTGTGCTCAGAGGCTACAGTCATGTCCACCTCTTTGTGACCCCATGGACTGTAGCCCACCAGGCTCCCCTGTCCATGGGATTTCCCAGGTTAGAATACTGGAGTGGGTTGCCATGCCCTACTCCAGGGGTTCTTCCCAACCTGGGGATCAAACCCGTGTCTGCCTACATCTCCTGCATTGCAGAAGAATTATTTACCCATTGAGCTACCTCGGAAGCCCCTGTGACCTGGGACAACTTACCTAACCTTTTAGAGATTCAGCGTCTCATTCCTAAAATATGGGGATGGATTTGCTCTGCTGAGAATGCTGTTGTAAGTCATGTCTGACTCTTTTGTGATCCCATGGACTGTAGCCCACCAGGCTCCTCTGTCCATGGGATTTCCCAGGCAAGAATACTCGAGCAGGTTGCTATTTCCTCCTCCAGGGGATCTTCCCAACCCAGGGATCAAACCTGCGTCTCCTGCATTGGCAGGAAGTAAGGATTAAAGATTATACATAGATACAGATAATGACTAATGCATGGTAAAATGGTAAGTATTGATAAAAAACATCGTTGTTGGGACTTCCCTGGTGGTCCAGTGACTAAGACTTTTTCTTCTGATGCAAGGGATGTGGGTTCAATCCCTGGTCGGGGAGCTAAGATCCCCCACACCTCGTGGTCAAAAAACAAAACATAAAATACAGAAGCAATATTGTAACAAATTAAAAAAAAGAACTTTATAAATGGTCCACATCAAAAAAATTTTAAAAAAAATTGTCATGATGGTGAAATGACAGCCATGCTGGTAATGTCAAGGGGCTCAAAGTCCTCTTATGCTCAAAGTCCTTGGTGAGACATTCAGAAGACATCTCACCCTTTTGGACCGTGAGTAGCAGCACATCAGCTTTTGAGCTCCTTTCACCCTCTTGCCCGTAGTCTCCTGCCCAGAGACTGTGAACCTGATGTTTGCTAATTCTCCAAACAGGAGTTCTTCCAACTGAAGTTACACCCATGAGTTGGGTCATATGAACAGATGTGACCTTGAATCACAGGCTTATTTTGTTCTTTATTTTTAAACACTGTTGACCCTTAGATTCTAGCAAAATAAAACACCCTACATGAACCATGGTCTTCCAAAGCCACTCATATAGGCCTATGCCAGAGCTGGTAAAGAGCTTGGCTTGGAACAGCTCGTAGAAAATTGTTGATGACTCTCCAGGGAACCCTGGAGGAAATCCAGCTTGGATCCCTGAGTCGAGACGATCTCCTGGAGAAGAGAATGGCTACCCACTCTAGTATTCTTGCCTGGAGAATCCCATAGACAGAAGAACCTGGTGGGTTACAGTCCATGGGGTCATAAAGAGTCCGACACAACTGAGCTACTAACCATGATGGTAGGACTCCAGGGAACATGGCAACCTGTATTCACTCAGCCCTATAGTTAGCTCAGAGAGGTACCTTGAGGATTCCCTTCTTTTTCTGGAAAGCTATCATTGAACGCATCTTCTTCACCCATCTGGAGGAGAACACAGTGAATGCTCCTCGGAGGAGAATTGAAGGAGAATTGAAGCAGAAACAGTGGCCTTGCCCTTTCAGGAAGCATTTGAGTTACTACTATATGGTAACAACCTACATTTGAAATGCTCAAGTTTCAAACTATAAATACCTTATTTTTAGTCGTGAAGGACAGGGAAGCCTGGTGTGATGCAGTCCATAGGGTCGAAAAGAGTCGGACACGACTGAGTGACTGAACAGCAACAATCATTTTGGAAATCCAGACAAAACAATATTTAGCAAATCATTTTCAGAGGCCAACGAGGAAGTCTAAGATATGGCAGCTACACCCATGATTTTTACTTCTCTATACGTTGAAAACAGGATCTCCCTCTTCGACTTCAGATAATTATGAATAATTTTATATGTCCAGGAACATACTGCCAACCTCAGCCTTTCTTGCTTCAGCTCATTATTTGCTAATGATTTTCTTGGCCATGAAACTCAGAAAATTCCCTTGAGTTACTCAAAAAACAAAACAAAACAAAAAAAACCTCACAGGACATGGGTCCCATTTGTTCAGCATCTGTGCCGGACATCTGGAACCTGAGGAAATTCCACTGCTCAGGGTATGACGCGTAAATGAAATTACTTTTTCATGCACTTTAGAAAAGAGTCAAGAGCATCTTTCTGACCAAACAAGCCCATTTGTTCTCTTCCTGCAAGTGTTTCTCATTAAAAATGTCATATCCCTAATAAATTGCCTTAATGCCCCCACAGCTGGGTCTATGGTTTTCATGGTTTTGTGCACTCTCTGATTCTCACAGGGAACAGAAAGTGAGAGAAGAATGGGATTTTTTCCCCCATTCTGTCTGCATGAATTGCTTTTCATTCACTCTCTGTATTGGAGTGAGAACTTGGCTTTCATAGGAGACCTCTAAGAGCTCAATAGTCCCTGCTTTTGGCACACTGTCCTCAAACACATCCTGTCAGATTTGCCTTTCCGATCCAGATATTGGATGGTGGCAGTTTGCTGTTAGTGATTGCTGGCTGAAAGGTGGCATTATTAAAAATTATTTCTTAGTGATTTATGTTTTGCAAGAAACTGACCAATATAGCAAGTCTTTAGTCTGCTATAAGAATATGGACTTCAAGGCTTACCCTGGTGGCTTAGTGGCAAAAAGGCCACCTGCCAGTGCCGGAGACACAGGTTCGATCCCTAAGCCGGGAAGATCCCACATGCCAAGGAGCAAGTAAGCCCGCACACCATAACCAGTGAGCCTATGCTCTAAAGCCCGGGAGCCGTGACTCCTGAGCCCATGTCCCGCAACTACTGAAGCCCGAATTCCCTAGAGCCCATGCTCCGGAACGAAAGAAGCCGGTGCAATGAGGAGCCCGAGAACTGCAACTAAAGAGTAGACCCCACCCGCCGCAACTAGAGTAAAGCCCACACAGCAACGAAGACTCAGCACAGCCGAAAAGAAACACAATTATAGACCCCAGTTTCAGTGAGCGCAAGATCAAAGAAATTAACTGAAGACAAGAATAGAGGGTGGCAGGGTATGTGTGTGTGTGATCAGGCATGCCTTTAGAAGCCACACAGAAGTGTCACAACAATCTTAGAGGCAATCATCCAAATTGTGTCCAAAGAGTTGAGATGTGACAAAATACCTGTTTTTCGTATCTCTGGCCAGATGCAGCCTTGAATGTGACAGCTTCAACTTGTATCCATTTCTTCTCCCTATAGCTGTCATTCCCCTCACAACTGACTTTTTCCACCAGGTCACTGGGCTTTGTACACCCGTTTTTCCAGTCATTCACTTCACTTTCTACATATGACATAAAAAATAAAATAAATGCTTACTGATCTGGTGGCTAAGATGCCACACTCCCAATGCAAGGGGCCCGGGTTTGACCCCATGTTGGGGAATTAGATCCCACATGCCGCAACTATGAGTTCACATGACACAGCTAAAAATCCTGCAGCCACGGAAAAGACCCAGTGGGGCCAAATAAATAAGCAAACATATAAAAATTACAAAAAATAAAATGGAAATAAAAAGAATGGTTTAACTCGAAAGGACAAAAGTTACTTTTGGCACACAAACTTCTTTTCATTGGAAATTATTTTTGAACCTCTAAACTCCCTCTGAATTTTTCAGCACCTGTAAGTGGTGAGTATGGGAGGCTAGTAAACCGAACTGGTAGGTTTGTCATGAGCTGGCCAAGTGGCCTGAGTTTTCATTCAAGCTCCCAGAACTTTGTTCACTAGACTTGGATGCAGGTCCTCATTTACCTCTGACTTTTGTGATCCTTTCGCGACAGAGCTGTAGATTCTGGAGGCCAATGTCCATTAGCAATGTGGGCAGCTGGGTTTGCCTTGTGCCCTGGGGCACTCAGTTTCTAACTGAGAAGGTTCTAGACTGGCAAGTCCCTGACCGCATTAATCAGCAAGCCATTAAAAGACCCCTGGGGGCACACAGTTCAATCCAAAAACTGTCTACCAAGAGTCTTGCAAACGCCTATGAAAATCTACACTGGCCTCGTCAAAGTCCCACCTCTGTCCCGGGGGTCTTAAAGTCTACACTGGGACAAGTTTTTAAATATTTACACATTATGATAATTATAAGCCCAAGTTACAAAGACAGGAGAAGCAAAGAGTTTCACCTTCCTGGGAAGGGAGTTTGGGGGAGAGTGGATACATGTATGTATGGCTGAGTCCCTTTGCTGTCCACCCGGAACTATCACAGCATTGTTAATCAGCCATGTGTGTGCTTGACTTCAGTCGTAGCCAACTCTTTGTGACCCCATGGGCTGTAGCCCACCAGGCCCCTCTGTCCACGGGATTTTCCAGGCAAGAACAGTGGAGTGAGTTGTCATGCCTTCCAGGGGATTTTCCCAGCCCAGGGATCAAACCTGCATCTCCTGTCTCCTGCATTGCCAGGTAAGTTCATTACCACTAGCACCATCTGGGAAGTCCAGTCATTTATACCTCAATATAAAATGAAAAGTTAAAATGGTTAAAAAAAAAAAAAAGAGTTTCCCCTTAACTTGAAAATCAAGGGAGGCTTTACGGTGGAGTTAGTGATAGAGATAGATTTCAATGAATAAATCAAAGTTTCCAGGGAAGACAGGTGGGGAAAGGCTTGTGTACCAAAGAGACGAGCCTCTGAAAGCACAGAGGTGTGAAAGATCCCTTTATTTGTTCCTTCGCTTATTCTTTGTTCTTTTCTTCCACAAATAGTTAGCACATACTATTAGGCGGGGAACCATTTTAGATGCAAGCAATACAGTGATGTGTGCACGCGTGCTAAGTCACATCAGTTGTGTTCGATACTTTGTGACCCCACTGACTGTTGCCCCCCAGGCTCCTCTGTCCATGGGATTCTCCAGGCAAGAGTGTTGGATGCCCTCCTCCAGAGGATCTTCCTGACCCAGGGATAGAAACTGCATCTCCTACGTCTCCTGCATTGGCAGGTGGGTCGTTCACCACTAGCACCAGTGAGAAGCTAATACAGTGATGAGCATGACGAATAGTCCGCCCGATGTTCTTCTTTGTAGGGGATACAGATTAGGAACAAATATGCAAGTCAATATGTAACATACAATACTATAGAGAAAAATAAATCAGTATAAGGGGGATGAGAAAACGGTTAGGAAAAGGAGAGCTTATCATGGTGGTCTAGAATGATGTCTCTAAGGATGGGACATTTCTTATGAGACATGAATTTGAACAGACAAAATGTGATGTGTCCAGAGACCATAAGTACTTGATCTTTGATGGAGCATAAAGTAACAGGACAGTTAAAGGCCATGAAGCTCCTGAAGGCATATTGGCCTAATTAATGAGGGACATTTTCGTACACACTTAGCAACATCATGTAAGTAGCATAGACAAGAACAGCAGTACAGTCATTAAGGCATGGTATCCAGGTGGTAGAGTACAGGTGAAGATAAGGCAAGTGTCTTAGAAATATGACTAAAGTGTCGATACGTACAGGGTTTCCCTGGTGGCTCAGTGTAAAGAATCCACCTGCCAAGCAGGAGACACTGGTTCGATCCCTGAATCTGGAAGATCCCCTGGAGAAGAAAATGGCAACCCACTCCAGTATTCTTGCATGAGAAATTCCATGCAGAGAGAAGCCTGGTGGGCTACAGTCCATGGGATTGCAAACACAACTTGGTGACTAAACAACAGCCATCAACATGTACAATGCTTTAGAGTAAGAAGGCTCTGGGGCTACAAACTTTGGTTTATGAGACAGTGTTCTTGTTGCAGACATCATAATCAACAGCAGCAGTTAAATTCATTAAATTCCTCCTACATATAAGGGACCCTCTTAAATGTGTTACTACAATTAACTCTGGCAATTCCTCAACAGTACTATGAGCCACAAAGTTTGAGGACCTCGCTCAAGGTGTCACAGCCCCTCCAGGATGTCTGGTGGGTTCTGAGCCAGCGCTGAGCCACTTTGCTGTACTACCAGACTCAGTGAGAGACCATGGGAGCCAGAAAGGAAGGCTTTTTTCTGTGAGACTAGACAGGAGTTGAAAGTTTTAAGGGACAGTAGTTGGCAGGACTTGCTTAATTGATTAAGGCATGGCGGTGATGGAGAGGAAGGAGTGGAAGATGCTTCCAGGGGATCTAGCTTGCTAAGCCTTGTGGATCAGGATGCCACCAACAGAGATGTGTCCTGGTTACCTAAGGTCCAGGCAGACTGCCCTATGGGTTACACAGGACACAGCTGGGCCTTTCTTACAAATGAGTTATTTGAGAGTCACGCAACATGATCAACATTTGCTTGATTAGGGAGCAGATTCCTACAGTGTATGACAGAACAAGCCATGTCTCTGCACTGCTCAGATTTTTTTTTGATAATTTCATAGTGCCTTCCAGATAGAGTACATGCTTCTCTTCCTGGTATTAAATTTCAAAACTCTACATTATAGTTCAAATAACTTTGTTCATCCCATTTCCTTCTGTTTTCCTACTAAAAGTTCCAGTGTCCAATCAACTGGGCCCAGAAGAGTGTCTGGTTCCTGGTGGGTATTCTGAGATTTAGACTCTGCAGGGTCTATGAGAAACGGCAGGAGTTTTCATATTGGAAAGACTGGGCTACTGTACCTAGTAAACATTGGTGAGTCATTTAATTTCCCTTTCAATTTCCTGGCCAATCCTGGGATGATCTCCACCACCTAATGGAGATGACCAAATAATAATCATAATCATAACATTTGTTGTGCCCTTTCAAGTGCCTCAAATTCTTCTAAGGTCTCCAAATGTAGTTTTTAAGCTGTATTTTATTTTTTGGCTGTACCATGCAGCGTGCGGGATCTTAATTCCCTGATCAGAGATTGAAGCCATGCCCCCTGTAGTGGGAGCCCAGAGTCTTAACCATTGGACCACCAGGGAACCCTGAATGCAGTTTCTTGTCTGAGCTTCCAAAGACCCTCTGCACAGGGTTCTGGTGGAAATTACTGAGACACAGGGCAATTAAATAACTTGCCCAAGGTCACATTTGACAAGTTAGCACCAGGCATAAATTAAGCCCCAGGTGGTCTGACGTGATCTTCTTAATACAGCATGAGGCTGACAAAGTGAGAATGCCTATCATAAAACATCAGGCACACAAGGGCCCCTCCACAAATGCCCTTCCCCTCTGCTCTCTTCAACTCCTGTTATCAGCTTCCAGTTCAACTGCACTATAATCTTAAACTGATTTTGCCACCAAATATGCTGGGTATGCTGGAACTGAGCCAATGAACAACTTGCCATGTTGATCACACTGTGCAAGAAAACATCTGTCTCTCTTGGTAAAACACCACTCCCATAATTAGAGAAACCCACTCTTGAGAGTCCCTTGGACTGCAAGGAGATCCAACCAGTCCATTCTAAAGGAGATCAGTCCTGGGATTTCTTTGGAAGGAATGATGCTAAAGCTGAAACTCCAGTACGCTGGTCACCTCATGCGTAGAGTTGACTCATTGGAAAAGACTGACGCTGGGAGGGATTGGGGGCAGGAGGAGAAAGGGACGACAGAGTATGAGATGGCTGGATGGCATCACCGACTCGATGGACATGAGTTTGAGTGAACTCCAGGAGTTGGTGATGGACAGGGAGGCCTGGCATGCTGCAATTCATGGGGTTGCAAAGAGTCAGACACGACTGAACGACTGAACTGAACTGAACTGAACTGACATGCACCAAAATGCCTCCATCACTTTAGGACAACATCATCATTGTTGTAAAACCATGTGGATTTTTAAGTGCTTCTGGATAGCAAATCTGTTTCTTTTGACTTTTTTATGTTGGAGTATAGCCGATCAACAATGTGACAGATTCAGGTGGACAGTCAAAGGACTCAGCCATACATATACATGTATCCATTCTCCCCAAACTCCTCTCCCATCCAGGCTGCCACACAACACTGAGCAGGCTTCCCTGTGCTAGACAGTAGGGCCTTGCTGGTTATCCATTTTAAATACAGCAGTGTGTACGTGTCGATCCCAAACTCCCTAACTATCCCTTCCCTCCATCCTTCCCCACTGGTAACCGAAGATCATTGTCTGAGTCTGTGAGTCTGTTTCTGTTTCATAAATAAGTTCATTTGTATCATTCTTTTTAGATTCCACATATGAGGGATGTCATATGGTATTTGTCCTCTCTGTCTGACTTACTTCACTCAGTATGACAATCTCTAAATCCATGCATGTGGCAGCAAAAGGTATTATTTCATTTCTTTTTAATGGCTGGGTAATATTCCATCTTCTTTAACTGGGCAGTAAATCTTATCCAGGGGTACTGGTTGTACATTTTTGGGTTCTTCTCAAATATTGTGTGTCATTACATGAAGGTGATCAATTATCACAATCATCAGTAATTGAGTATATTGGTGAGAAGGAATCTGTATGCTGAATTAGTGAGTGGATCCACCGGATGTAATTATGGGCAAACGATTCTCAGTAGAATGGCAAATGAAATACACAATAAATGATTAGCTAGTCGTTTGATAATTTCTATTGGTAAATAACACAAACCATGTGTTTCCGATTTGACCTTGATTTAAACATGGACAATTGAAAAAACCCTTTCAAACCAGGAAAGTAAATATTATTATTTATATAATAATATATAATATAATATTATTATTCTTATATAAGAATACAGGTCAGTATTACGGATAATATTTTCTCCAGGCAAGAATACTGGTGTGGACTGCCATTCCTCTTCCAAGGGATCTTCCCAACCCAGGGATCAAACCCACATCTTCTGCATCTCCTGCATTGCAGGCAGATCCCTGAGCCTCCAGGGAAGCCCAATGTTCACCCAGATTCAGCTGCAACACGTAACCCACATGAAAGCAAAGAGAAAGTGAAGACACGCCCACGTGTCCAATTCTTTGCGACCCTCTGGGCTGTACCTTCCAGACTCCTCCATCCATGGGATTCTCCAGGCAAGAATTCTGGAGTGAGTTGCCATTCCCTTCTCTAGGGGATCTTCCCAACCCAGGGATCGAACCCGGGTCTCTTGCATTGCAGGCAGACACTTTATCATCTGAGCCACAAGGGGGGCTTCATGTAGCCCATGTAGGACTGTTTTTTCTTTTCTAAGCTTTCACTGAGTTAAACACCTCCAAAGAAGTACACTGGAGAAGTATGGTGGCTTTGAGATATGTCAGTTTGATGAGGTTTCTCTTTCAAGAATTCTCTTCTCTGTATATTTCCTGTTACAATAGGTCACAGGAGAAGTTATTGGGCAAGAGTTGGAAGGAGGAAGTGAGGTGGCAGCCACTGTTTAACTTCCCTCTGATCAGTGGCTACACGTCTCAATGACATGAGGGCGGAGAGCTGGGCCTGCACCTGCCCCGCCTTCCACTGACTCCTCCTTCAGCTTCTCTGACTCCTGGGCTGGGTTTTTCTGCTCAACTCCAGGATGAAGGGCCCAGCCTCTGAAGGACACCCTCACCAAGGTCAGAGACAACAAGAACTGACACAGCTTTCAATTCATTCTCAGGAGCTCCAGCCTATGCCTGTGGGTTCCAATCAGCCCTTCCTCCCCGACTTTACCATCATCCTCTCCTTTTAACAGCCTGCCCCGTGAATTTGTGCGTGCTAAGTCACTTCAGTCATGTCCAATTCTTTGCAACCCCGTGGACCATGGCCCACCAGGGTCCTCTGTCCACAGGATTGGGCTGCCATGCCCTCCTCCAGGGGATCTTCCTGACCCAGGGATTGAACCCGCATCTCTTATGTCTCCTGCATTGGCATGTGGCTTCTTTACCACTAATGCCACCTGGAAAGCCTCTGTGAGTGTGAAGTTCCAGCATTAAACACAGGGCTCCCCAGGTGGCACTAGTCGTAAAGAACCCACCTGCCAACGCAGGGGGTGTGAGAGATGTAGGTTCGATCCCTGGGTCAGGAGGAGGTCATGGCAACCCACTCCAGTATTCTTGCCTGGAGAATCCCACGGACAGAAGAGCCTGGTGGACCATAGGGTCACACAGAGTCAGACATGACTAAAGTGACTTAGCATAGCAACCAATAAGTAACTTTTTAGGGAAATAGACCCTAAACCTAGCGCTCTGTAGAGAACATTTTGGAAACACTGGATTAGAAAAGTCATCTCTGGTTCCAGATGAATAGGCTATTTTTGTCCTTCATGGCACAACTTAGCATAGGACTGGCCAAAACATTTGTTTGGGTTTTTCTGTAACATCTTAATGGAGAAACCCAAAGGCATGCTTTGGCTAGCCCAGTATAATAGGAGGCATGAGTGTGACACTTAGCCTGATTTGGGATAAAATCTCACCTTCATCAGTCTCCTTTGTTGTACTTGGGCACATTATGTCATAGCAGAAGGACTCAGCTACTTCATCTACAAAAAGAGGGTAACAATTTCAGAAGCATCACTTCATTGCTGAGGATTGACCAAAATGGAAAGGACTGAGGACTGCTTAGCACAGTCCTCCGTAGGCATTAGGCATCCTGTCAAGGATAATTCCGTTTCTTTTTTACTACAACAACTCGGTTTGAGGTCTTGCTCCCACCCGTGGACTCCTGAGGGCCATTTCTAAAGACGATAAAGTGATTCATTTATACATACATACATATATACACATATATTCAAAGTGACTCATTTATACATACATACATATATACACATATATTCATTCTTTTTCAGACTCTTACCTTATATAAGTTATCACAGAATTTTGAGTAGAGTTCCCTGTGCTACACAATAGGTCCCTGTTGGCTAGCTGTCTTACATACATCATAAATCAACTCTACTTCAATAAACATTTTAATCTATCTAAAGGAAATTACTAGAGAGTTACAAAATGATGCAAATCCCAGGCTGTTATTTGCAGTGTTAGTTATAATAAAAAAGAAAGAAAACTTAAAATCACCTGATCACTCAACCATATGAAATGATTGTAGAGACCTCCCTGGTGGTCCGGTGGTTAAGAATACACTTTCCAATGCAGGAGATGCAAGTTCGATCCTTGGACACGGAGCTATGATCCCACATGTCTTGAGGCCATAAAACAGAAACATAAAAAAAACAGAAGCAATATTGTAACAAATTCAATACAGACTCTAAAATGGTCCACATCAAAAAAAAATCTTTTAAAAATTGCTGTAATAAGAAGCATGTCCTCAATATGTAAAAATATTGTTTCACCACATATTAATTTATACCTTTAATAAAATTCTGATAAAACAAAAAAAAATTGGTGTAATAAAGGATAGCACAAGTGAAAAAAATAAAGATGACACTTATCAATGGCCCTCATCCAAGGGAGCATCTCACAAACATGATCTGCAGAGCACAGGATGTAATAATTCCTGTCTAATATGAAAATGTCGGGGTTCATTTTGCCCCTGTTCCACACCGCCATGGCATAATTTTACTTCCTTTTGCTCATATGGGAAATTTTTCACTCTGCAACCTCTGACCTCTCCATGCTGCCTCTTTTATTCTTTCAACTGCTTTCCTAGCCTATTTGGCCACATGCTATGACCCTTCACTCCCAAACCTGAAATCGGATGAAGTAAGAGTGTGAAATAACCCTTATTTCATCATTACGCATTTTGTGAGCCACTGGTTTCAACAGTGTATAGTCGTAGAACTATAATCATTCTTTTCCTGTGGGAATATCTAATGGGCCTTCTGTGGACCAGCTTTCTCCTTCTCTCAAACTCTACCTTAGTATCGTTAAAGGACTTTCAGTGCTTTGTCAAACTTCAGCCATGATGGACTACTTCAAGACTTCAGCTCCGTAAGCAAGGTCGAGAGACCTATTTTCTCAAAACACTTTTTTGCCAGTTAGATCATGTGCTTACTTTACTAAAATGTGAAATTCAGTCATTTTTCTACCAACAATTTTTTTTTTTCTGGTGGGAAACAGGATGGAGACGTAGGAAAGGAAGCAAGAAAAGGAAAGTGTCTGAAAACCTGTGCACACACACACACACACTCACATACACTCATACATACATACTCATACACACAAATACTTTCTAATTCTGGGCCAGAAGAAAATAGGAAGTATCACCTGACCTTGATCTTTCTTCTTCAGCCAGTCAGGGAACTGAGCACCTTCTTAAGCAAAGTCAAGGTCAATGTATTTGGCAACTGTCTGACTCAGGGGCCAAATGGTAGATGAATAAGCCATTATTTTATTAGTCCAGGTGGAAATGAAACTTCTGATCTGTTATCTGACTTCATTGGAGGTCATCAGGATCTGCCATTATGTGAGAATAATGTGACTCTGTACAGATATTTCAAGTAGGTAACAGCTTAAGTTACCCTTGGACAGCAGGAGATCAAACCAGTCCATCCTAAAGGAAATCAGTCCTGAATATTCACTGGAAGGACTGATGCTGAAGCTGAGGCTCCAATACTTTAGCCATCTGATGCTAAGAGCTGACTCATTGGAAAAGACCCTGATGCTGGGAAAGATTGAAGGTGGGAGGAGAAGGGGGCGACAGAGCATGAACTGGTGATGGACAGGAAGCCTGGCATACTGCAGTCCGTGGGGTCCCAGAGTCAGACACAACTGAGCAACTGAACTGAGCTGAGAGACTAGGAAGTTAAAAATCAAGACCCCCCTGCAGAGTTGGACATGACTGAATGACTGAGCTGAACTGAACAGCCTGAGTGCCTTCCCAAAGTAAGAAGAAAGAAGCCAAGAAAGGGAAACAAACATATATGGGGGGCCAACAACCCTTCTGTGGTGCTGGGTACTCTTCAAGGCATTTCAAAGAGAGGGTTTGATCTAGTTAAATCCTCACCACAGCCCTGTGAAACAAATATTAACTTACAGGTGAGGAAGAGGAGGCACAGAAAGGTTATGTAATTTTGCCAGGTCACACAGCAAGTAATTAACAGGAAGAGGCTGAAAATCTAGTTCTGTCTGTTTAGGTTTCAGGACTCTGCGTACTACACGACTCTGCTCCCTGCTCACTTTATATCAGATCTTACGGTCCATTTTCCCCCTGGATATCTCTCATTCATCACCTTTTTTTTTTTTAATGAGAAATCTTTTTTTTTTTTTTTTACTGCATTTCCAAGCACCTGCGTAATCCCCTGAGATCGTTTTCACAAGGCCATGAAGAAGTTGCAAGACCCGATCTTCTTGGAATGCCAGCTATAAATGGCAATAGGACAGCTTATTTCCAAGAACTATTTTCTCCTGTGTCCGTCTCTGTCTTTCTCTCTTTCTTACACACACACACACACACACACACACACACACACACACACACTCCTACTCTGAAATTCACATGCACATATGGCTGACTTGTCCTACAGTTTAGTAGGTTAGTAACTTTTACATTAGTTAATTCATTTTGCAAAAGAGAGAGAGAGGGAGAGACCTCTGTTACCTGCTGGTGATTAGCATGGCTACAAATGCATATGAGGCAGAAGGGATGGCAAATTCTCCTGGCCTAGAATGCAACTTAAATCATAATTCCTAAGATAGATCTCTTCTCTTAATGTTAATGAGAACCAGATGCCCCTTGTTAATAATAACGTATGCTCAGGGGGGATTTAAAAAAAGAGAGACTTAAAAGTTTTCCAAAAATATCAGTTCTGTCTAGCTGGGGGCATTGTGCAATTCCAAAATATATTTATTTTGAAAGTCTACTATTACTCATGTAAGATCACCTGCATCATTTATTTCCCTGCAAGAAGGTAACATGGAATACGAAAGATATTTTTATATTTTTATGTATTTTATTCATTGTTTATTGCCTTGACTCCCTCTCTCCAAGATATGTGACCAGCACTAATATTAGCGTTATATATTCTTTTCCCATTTTAAATGATACTGTTTCAATCTTAATTTAATTTAAATGGTGATACTGAAGATGAGAAAGTTTATTGTTACTACACAAATCATTTAATTACAGTAAAAATCATATATTTCAATCTCATCATTATTTCTGTATCAAAACATTATCCATTATAATAAAATTCATGCAATTAATAGCTCATTAGTTGAAAAGTTATACATTTAAAAGAAGACTATTTTAAATAATATACACAATGAGTTTTAATTAAGCCTATTTATATGCAGTGTAGGTCAATCATATCCAACTCTTTGCCACCCCATGTACTATAGCCCGCCAGGCTCCTCTATCCATGGAATTCTCCAGGCAATTATACTGGAGTGGGTAGCCTTTCCCTTCTCCAGGGGATCTTCCCAACCCAGAGATCAAACCCAGGTCTCCTGCATTGCAGGCAGATTGTTTACTGTCTCAGCCACCAGGGAAGCCTATTTATATGCAACACGATACCAAATAAGACCTATTCTAAAGTAGTTCTGTATCCTGGACATATATCTGGACAAAACTCTAATTCAGAAAGATACTTACACTCTAGGATTCATAGCAGCACTATTTACAGTAGCCAAGACTTGAAGACAACTTAAATGTCCATCAATAGGTAAATGGATAAAGAAGATGGCATATATATAAATGCATATATATATAATAGAATATTACTCAGCCATCAAAAGAATGAAATAATGCCATTTACAGCTACAAAGTGGAGAATAAAGTGGCAACCCACTCCAATATTCTTGCCTGGGAAATCCCATGGACAGAGGAGCCTGGCAGGCTACAGTCCATGGGGTCTCAAAGAGTTGGACATGATTGAGCAACTAACACACACAGCTCTAAAGACGGACCTGAAGATTATCATACTAAGTGAAGTGAGATAAAGACAAATATCAGGATATCACTTCTATGTGAAATTAAGAAATGATACAAATGAACTTATTTACAAAACATAAACAGAGTGGTCACAGACTTCAAAAACAAATATGATTACCAAAGAGAGGGTGTGAATTAAGAATTTGGGATTAAAATAAACACACTAATAAACATAAAATACATAACCAACAAGGATCTATTGGGAACTATAATCAACATCTTGTAATCACATATAATGGAAAAAATCTTAAAAAGAATAGATTGATGTATATGTATGTATAACTAACACATACACACACATGTATAACTATGTATACTAAATCACTTATACACTTTATGTATAACTAAATCACTTTGCTGTACATCTGATGCTAAAACAACATTGAAATCAATTATATTTCAATAAAATAAAAAAAAATATATGGTTCTCTCTTTTGGAAATTTGAGAATAACTTATTGGCCATTGAACAATCTTTCTCTTACCATTTTTCCATTGCCATTTGCAGTTGTTTACTTCTTTTCAAGCCAAACTAAGTATTGCATGCTATATCCATGTATTTGTCAGAATTATACATTTTGATTCAAATATATAATAAGATTTAGGAATAAAGCACATCAGTCAAATAGGCCAATTATTCAAGGACCCCAGTACTCCAAACTACCTAAGTGCCCATCATCAGATGAATGTATAAATAAACTGTGGTGAATGCAGCAATGGAATATTACCCAACTAAAGGAGAAGGAAATGCTGCCATGCCAACAATATGCATGAAAAGTGAGTGCAAAGGTTTAAAGTCAGAGAAGGAAAAATACGATATAGTCTCACTTATACATAGAATCTTTAAAGAAAAATGCATACAGAAATAGAGAGTAGATTGGTGATGGCTAGGATCATGAGTGGGGGTGGAGGAAGGCAGTCACAAGGTACAAATTTCCAGTTATAACATGAATAAATTCCAGGGATATAATGTACATCATGATGACTATAGCTAACAATATTGAATTGTATATTTGAAAGTTGTTGAGATTAGAACTTAAAAGTTCTCAACACACACACAAATTCTAACTATGTAAGATTCAAGATACACTCAGTTCAGTTCAGTCGCTCAGTCATATCCGACTCTTTGTGGACATGACTCTTTGCACGCCAGGCCTCCCTGTCTATCACCATCTCTCGGAGTTCACACAAACTCATGTCCATTGAGTCGCTGATGCCATCCAGCCATCTCATCCTCTGTCATCGCCTTCTCCTCCTGCCCCCCCTCCCAGCATCAGGGTATTTTCCAATGAGTCAGCTCTTCACATGAGGTGGCCAAAGTACTGGAGTTTCAGCTTTAGCATCATTCCTTCCAAAGAAATCCCAGGGCTGATCTCCTTCAGAATGGACTGGTTGGATCTCCTTGCAGTCCAAGGGACTCTCAAGAGTCTTCTCCAACACCACAGTTCAAAAGCATGAATTCTTTAGCGCTCAGCCTTCTTCACAGTCCAACTCTCACATCCATACATGACCACAGGAAAAACCATAGCCTTGACTAGACGGACCTTTGTTGGCAAAGTAATGTCTCTGCTTTTGAATATGCTATCTAGGTTGGACACAACTTTCCTTCCAAGGAGTAAGTGTCTTTTAATTTCATGGCTGCAATCACCATCTGCAGTGATCTTGGAGCCCCCAAAAATAAAGTCTGACACTGTTTCCACTGTTTCCCCATCTATCTGCCATGAAGTGATGGGACCAGATGCCATGATCTTAGTTTTCTGAATGTTGAGCTTTAAGCCAACTTTTCACTCTCCTCTTTCACTTTCATCAAGAGGCTTTTTAATTCCTCTTCACTTTCTGCCATAAGGGTGGTATTATCTGCATATCTGAGGTTATTGCTATTTCTCCCGGCAATCTTGATTCCAGCTGTGCTTCTTCCAGCCCAGCATTTCTCATGATGTATTCTGCATAGAAGTTAAATAAGCAGGGTGACAATATACAGCCTTGACGAACTCCTTTTCCTATTTGGAACCCATCTGTTGTTCCATGTCCAGTTCTAACTGTTGCTTTCTGACCTGCATACAGGTTTCCCAAGCGGCAGGTCAGGTGGTCTGGTATTCCCATCTCTTTCAGAATTTTCCACAGTTTCTTGTGATCCACACAGTCAAAGGCTTTGGCATAGTCAATAAAGCAGAAATAGATGTTTTTCTGGAACTCTCTTGCTTTTTCCATGATCCAGCGGATGTTGGCAATTTGATCTCTGGTTCCTCTGCCTTTTCTAAAACCAGCTTGAACATCTGGAAGTTCATGGTTCACATACTGCTGAAGCCTGGCTTGCAGAATTTTGAGCATTACTTTACTAGCGTGTGAGATGTGTGCAATTGTGCAGTAATTTGAGATTTTAACCAACATTATTGTGATAATCATTTCATAGTATAAACATGTATCAAGTCAAAGCACTGTATACCTTAAACTTATACAGTGTTATTTGTCAAGTATATCTCAGTAGAACTATAAAAAAGTAAAATGAAGGAAAACACCACTGCGTGACCTTAGGTAAGTCTCTTGACATGACTATGACTCAGTCTCTTCATCTGTAAACTGGAGACTACTACTATCTCACACAGTTTTTGTACAGGTTAGATGAGATAATTTGTCTAATATCTTTAACAGCTTTTGATGTACAGTAAGATTGATACGCAGGGCTACAATATTAACTATGATTATTATTTCTTCCTGGTAGCTGTGGTTGTTCTCTAGGTCACATCTGAATGCTGTAAAATTACAGTAGGTGGGATGAAACAAGAACATGCAACTCCTAGTAACCTTTTGGACATCACTAGAGGGAGCCAGAGGCAACTGAGCAACCATCTTTCCAAACTTAACTTCATCTTGCATGATCAATATTTGCCAAACACTGATAACATATCTCTAGTGAATGCATGGTTATATAAAGTTGTTAGTCAACTCCAGTGATGTGTGTAATACAATTTCGGGTCTCAAGAAACTTATACTTTAGTTGAAGAAACAAATAACATGCATTAAAAACCCATTAAATGATAATGCTTGACAATGATATATAGCAAAGCAATAGCAAATTGAATGCCTCATGGATAGGCATATTCTGTGCTAAAGAATGTCTGGAAAGGGAATAAGGTATCCTGGAAACGTTTCATGCACTTAATATGGAACTTGAAGGATGAGGAGGATTTAGAGTTTTGGGTTCAGCATTCCAGAAAAGTGAAACAAAGGAGTCCAAGAAAACGAAGTGTCACTGTGTCCATCTCTGTCTAATGGAAGGCTTATATTTACCACTTTATGCTTAATTAATCTTCCCAATTCATGATTCTGACTCAGTTATTCCACCTATCAAATGTTGGAAATGATTCTCACTGCTTATTAGATTAAACAAAATGTTTAACCTGGCTTTGCATACCTGGATTCTTTTACACAGAAGCAAGGATGGGAAGATAAACTGGAGCTTGTCTTTAAAAAGATTAGCAGGTCAGGCAAGAGCTATATATTATGAACAGTGGGAACCACTGGAGGTTTTTGAGCAGCTGAGTGTCATGCCTTAGTATCAATATTAAAATTATATCACAGACACAAAGTCAAATTATCCAAGGTTGCTCATTCTTATTAAATTCACTGCCTTAAAAAAAAATGGATCAATACAACTTCAGCGATGGGTAAGGACTGAAATTACCAGTAAAGACTAGCTTTTATTTTTTATTTTTTTAAATTTATTATTATTATTATTTTTTTTTACTTTACAATATTGTATTGGTTTTGCCATACATCAACATGCATCTGCCATGGGTCTCTAAAATTTGAGGAGAAAACATGGAAGAAAACTAAATAAAAAATAATAAAGTTTTAGCTGCTTTATCACCCTTTCCTTTTGCAGGCTGGGAGCTTGGGAAGAAGCATGATTAGTAGTGGAAGTTACTTTTCCTCTGAGACCTATCCAAAATGGGGAATGCCTGTTACAAAAGGCAAGGTTTTACAAGCTTCCAAAAAGTGAGACCTCGAGAAAGAAATTAATAAAGCTTTAAAAGGAAGTTACTTTTTCTCTTGTTTTGGGGGAAAAAAAATCAAATCTCAGGTAAGATCAGTTACACTAGCTACATGGAGGAGAGGGCAGTTTTGAACAGCTTTGTCAATCATGGCAGACATAATTGAGTAAAGCTGCATCATGATGCTGACCTTTGAAACACAGCCACTTCAAACAAAAAGTTTCCATTACATAGTTAATCTATCGTATGGGAAATCCATTATCACTTCCTAGATTATGAAATGTGTGTGTGTGCATACTCAATCGTTCAGTTGTGTCCAATTCTTTGCGACCCCATGGACTGTAGCCCACCAGTCTCCACTGTCCAGGGGATTTCCCAGGCAAGAATACTGGAGTGGGTTGCCATTTCCTCTTCTAGGGGATCTTCCTGATCCAGGGAGCATATCAGCATCTCCCACATCTCCTGCATTGGCAGGAGGATTCTTTACCACTGAGCCATCTGGGAAACCCAGATTATGAGATACCTAAGGGCAAAATATGTCAAGTAACTTGGAGTATCTGATGTGACTTTAGTTTCACAAACTGTTAAGGAACATCATTTCGACCTCTTTTCGTAATATCAAAGCATGTCCACTAGCATTTCTTATCTTCATAGTACCCAACAGCTATTTTAGAGCAAATGGTCCATTTGAGGCCCTGGGTAACTTCAGGAGATCCAAGAAGAGTTAGTCGTAGTCTCTGCTCACAAAACCTGAGCAGACTGACCACAGGAATAGGATAAGAAAGCAAACAACTATCCATGCCCAGAGTACATCAGTTCAGTTCAGTTCAGTTCAGTTGCTCAGTCGTGTCTGACTCTTTGCAACCCCATGAATCACAGCACGCCAGGCCTCCCTGTCCATCACCAACTCCCAGAGTTCATTCAAACTCATGTCCATCGAGTCAGTGATGCCATCCAGCCATCTCATCCTCTGTCATCCCCTTCTCCTCCTGCCCCCAGTCCCTCCCAGCGTCAGGGTATTTTTCAATGAGTCAGCTCTTCGCATGAGGTGGCCAAAGTACTGGAGTTTCAGCTTAGCATCATTCCTTCCAAAGAAATCCCAGGGCTGATCTCTTTTAGAATGGACTGGTTGGATCTCCTTGCAGTCCAAGGGACTCTCAAGAGTCTTCTCCAACACCACCGTTCAAAAGCGGGGTGGAAATTCACCAACAGAAGTTCTCTTGTCTCTTTTAAGCTGAAACCCTAAATACCAAAGGTATAGTATATAGCAAAGACATGGAGTAGGAAATGGGAAGGGGAAGAATCCAAGACAATGAATAACATGAGCAAACCTTTCAAATGAAAAAGACGTAGATCACATTTCAAGCAGTATGACACAATAATAATCCAATTTAGCTAGACTGGAGAATGAGGAAAAGAGATAGGAGATAATATGGCAACATCACTGGACAGCTGAATTGGATGTTCTCTGTATGTAGCCATGCAAGGCCAGGTTATGATCATTGGGTTTAATCTTAAGCAGTCAGGAGTTATTTATATCATTGATATGGGGGGTAGCTGAGTCAGAGTCAAACTTATGAAAACTAATTATTCATAAAATGGCAAGTGAATGTGAAATGGGAAAAATGCAGGAGGCAAGGAGACAGCAATTGTCTATTCTTCAGAAAAGCATATTTCATTTGGTAAGAAAGAAAAGCAGAGATATTAAACAGAGTTGACAATGATGTTGATGCACTAAAGATAACTCAGATTTGTTGATCCTGGAAAATAGATTTGATGGTATATGCATAACAGAAGTAACAGAGTTGGGAAGTGAATCTGTTGAAAATAAATGTTGTATCTCTGATATAAAAGTTACATGAAATAAACATTATTTTCTATTTCTGTGAGCATATTCTCTACAAATATATTATGAGTCCTCTGTCTGATTTAAGTCCCTGTTCATTTAGTATTCATTTCTTTCATTTCATTAAGGATTCCAGGTCCTTGACAATGTTAACAATTCTTTTTTCTGTCCAAAGCAATGGTCAGAATAATGATAATGACCACTGTTAATCTGTTTGAATAGTGATTGACCAATGGCAACTAATTTTAAAAATCTTTATAATGCCTTCGAAGATTTACCCTGATGATACTACTCAACTGCAGTCAAAACTTTAGCTAACTCATCTGTAAGAAGCGTACATTTTGTGCAACATTTCTGAAGCAAAATGTGGATACATATCAAAAACTGTAAAAAGAGCCCATATCATTTTACACTGCAAATGCACTTCTAAGAATGTATCCCAGACAATGAAGCACTAATGTATTCATGTCAGCAATGTTAATAATAAGAGAAAACTGGGGATTATATAAAATATCCATTTCTTGAGATAAGTAAATTATGGCATATTAATGTCACTGGCTACTCTATAATCATTAGCAAAGATGAAATGCATGCATATTTACCAAAAACGACAATCCAATTCATTTGTGGCAAATGAAAAATTAGTGTATAAAACTACACATACAGTATGTTGTTTGCGTTTTAGTTGCTAAGTTGTGTCCAACTTTTTTGCAACCCCATGGGCTATAGCCCACCAGCCTCCTCTGTCAATGGAATTCTCCAGGCAAGAATACTGGAATGGGTTGCAATTTCCTTCTCTACCTACATAATACAATCACTAATATATTATGTTAGAATACAAACTTAGAGTGTTTTAGAACATATCTATCCATATTTTTATATCTATACACATGATAGAGAAACATTTGCAAAGATCTGGAAGTTCATATATTAAATATTAGGCACAATTATCTTTGGAATATGGGATTTGGGATCTTCTTTTCTCATATTGACATTTTCTACAGTTAAAATGTATTAAGTGTATTTTTTTAAATCCAGAGATTTTTAAATATTTAAATTGATCAAAGTTATTGTTATACCATGGAGAAGGCAATGGCAACCCACTCCAGTACTCTTGCCTGGAAAATCCCATGGAAGGAGGAGCCTGGTAGGCTGCAGTCCATGGGGTCACTAAGAGTCGGAGACGACTGAGCAACTTCCCTTTCACTTTTCACTTTCATGCATTGGAGAAGGAAATGGCAACCCACTCCAGTGTTTTTGCCTGGAGAATCCCAGGGACGGGGGAGCCGGTGGGCTGCCGTCTATGGGGTCGCACAGAGTTGGGCACGACTGAAGCGACTTAGCAGCAGCAGCAGCATTGTTATACCATGGAAGTTTGACTTATGAAGAATATAGGTGAGTGGTACAGGTCAGATTATGAACTGAAGGGTGGCTTCCAATTTAGGGCCAAGCTGACCCCTTATGCTGGTAGATTATAGAAGAGGGCAGGCCAAGTCACAAGTGCCTGGGCTGAGAGAGTAAGTCATAAGTGGATGGATGGGCTACAGTGTGGAGCTGAGCACATGCCCAGAGGTGCAGAGATATAGTAGAAAGGGGGTGGTGTTGGTGGTGGTGGTTTTAGTCATTATGTCCAACTCTTGCAAGCCCATGGACTGTAGCCTGCCAGGCACCTCTGTCCATGGAGTTTCCCAGGAATACTGGAGTGGGCTGCCATTTCCTTCTCCAGGGGATCTTCCTGACCCAGGGATCAAACCCTTGTCTCCTGCATTGCAGATGGATTTTTTTTACTGACTGAGCCACAAGGGGAGCCCTACAGTAGAAAGATTATGGAGAAACCATGTCAAAGATGATCACTGCTAATACTGGGCTGGCCAAAAAAAAAAGTTCATTTTAGTTTTTCTCTACCAGCTTATGGAAAAATACTGAATGAACTTTTTGGCCAACCCAATACAATGTCAAGAACAAAGCTCTGTTGTATGTACTCTGTTCTTCTGAAAAACCTCCATTTCAACTTCCTTAGTAATCAAACCACCTGTCTCAACATGGCTACACTTTCAAATCGTCTGATAGCTGACAAAATGCTCTATCTGTGAAAAGACTAATAAAAGATGGAAGTGGACAATAAGCAATCTAATAAGGTAGTATAGCAAATAGTTAGGGGGGCGGGGATGATGTCCCAGATAAAATTAAGAACATTTCGACATGAACCTGCTTATAATTCAGAGTAAAGCCTTGCGAGGATTTTTTTTTTTAAGTGAATAATTCTCTATTCACTAAAGGAAATGTCCTTAGAAGAGCAGTGCTCAGAACAGCAAGATTTTGATGATGGGGATTGACCCAAGGTCAGCCCAAAAATGCACTCTCTGGCTTTAGGAGAAAAAAATCCTAGTCAGTATTAGCATTTTCCTGCTTGCTATCAACTTTGGGGGGCTTTTATATCATCATCATCATTATTAAAAACACATGTCAGAAAAAAAAATGAATACACATCATCAGCCAGTGTTCTTTAACAGGAAAGGCTGTATTTGAATTGCTCAGATGTTTCTTTTAATTGTCAAAAAGTACATCTGGCTATTTTACCTCACCTATTGCCTCCTATTTTTTTCCCTCTTACTCCAAATGGAAATTGATTATTTGGACAATATGTTAAGGGACCATGCAGTGTTTGGGCAAGAAATCCACAATAGAAGAGGCATGTTGGAAGTAGAGAACATTACCCGTGTCTTCTCTCCTAAAGTGATGGAGAGCTGGCCAGAGACCAGCACAGGCCTAGGAAGAGAAATACACACAGAAGATAAGGCCAAATATTTACTCTTCCTTATGGTCTGAGTTACTGATGTACTTCCCAAACCCCAATATTACATCTTGCTGACCGTCAGTTAAGATGGTTCACCTTGTAAGAGAAAAAAATTAGTTTAAACTAGCTCAAACAGGATTGACTTCCCAGGTCGATGTAGTGGTAAAGAATCCATCTGCCAATGCAAGAGACGCAAGACATGCAGGTTCGATCTCTGTGTTGGGAAGATCGTCTGGAAAGGAAATGGCAACCGACTCCAGTATTCTTGCCTGAAAAATTCAATGGACAGAGGAGCCTGGCAGGCTACAGTCCATGGGGTTGCAAAGAATTGCACATGACTGAGCAGCTGAGCACACACACATACACACAGATTATCAGACTAAGTAAAGTTGGACAAAGAAAAGCAAATATCATGCCGTATCATTTATATGTGGAATCTAATTTTTTAGAAAATGATACAGGTGAATTTATTTACAAATCAGAAACAAGTCTTACAAATATCAAAAGCAAACTTATGGTTACCCAAGGGGAAACATGAGAGGATGTTAAATCAGGAGCTTGGGATAAATATGTACACACTACTATATATAAGATAGATAACCAACAAGAATCTTCTGTATAGCACAGAGAACTCTACTCAATATTCTATGATAACATCTATCTAAAAAGAATGAATATCTGTATATGCGTAACTGAATCACTTTGCTGTACACCTGAAAAACAACACTGTAAATCAACTATAACAATTTTTTTAATAAAATAAAAAAAAAAAAGCTAGCCCATATATTACAGAGAATTTACTAGCTTAAGCAACTATAAAGTCAACAGATTGGGTAAACATCAGGCACATTTTTATCAGGGTTCTAACTCCCCTTCTCTCTGTGTCTCTCAGCTCTTCCCATATCAGAGTTTCAGCTTCATCCATGTATCACATTTTCTATGAAAGAGCAGACACTACAGCTGTCCCAAAATTCTCAGCAATGTTTCTGAGCATTTAATGGACTCATTCATCTTCTCCTTAGTCAAATATTGCTCTAGACTTTATTTCCTGAACCAGACAGTTGGTTGGGCCAGATGGCGTTGCTTTGATTGGTTTAGAAAATTCAGGAAGTCTACTCAGACCATCTGTCTACTCCCCAACATGAAAAAGGAGGAATGAATGTTGGTGAGTCACCTGATGTCCTCTCCAGTGAACAGATGGACTCTTTTTTTCCCTAGCTAGTGACATATCTAAGTAGCTTTAAAGAGCAAAAAACGAGCTGAGGAATTTCTTAGTTTTCTTTTCTCCAGTTCACACCCATTCCTCTAAGGATGCATTTGGTTAAACCCTCAGTATGTTCATGGCACTACAGACATGTCAGCTGAGTTCAAGGGCATTCATAAGTCAAGACAAAGCAGATCAGAGATAAATTAGCCTTTTCATTATGGAAAAGTACCCAAATTTCAGGAAAGATACCCAAAGGCCTATTTTAGAGTAACCTTGAGTAAGGAGAAAAGAGGGAGAACGCCAAAGAATTTAAACCAGAGGTGGGTCAATTAATGTCCTAGCCATCGACCATCCGTTTCAGTCATTTTTATTCTGAAGAGGTGGGGTGGGCGAGAAGTCCAAATCCTCCATGAAAAAGTCATAGATTTTACAGGCCACCATCTTTAGAACTCTGTAAAGAAAGTGAAGTCGCTCAGTCTTGTCCGACTCTGCAACCCTATGGACTATAGCCCACCAAGCTTCTCCATGGGATTTTCCAGGCAAGAGTACTGGAGTGGGTTGCCATTTCCTTCTCCAGGTGATCTTCCCAACTCAGGGACCAAACCCATTGAGTCAATGATGCCATCTAACCATCTCATCCTCTGTCGTCCCCTTCTCCTCCTGCCTTCAATCTTTCCCAGAATTAGGGTTTTTTCCAATGAGTTTGTTCTTTGCATCAGGTAGTCAAAGTATTGGCGTTTCAGCTTCAGCATCAGTCCTTCCAATGAATATTCAGGATTGATTTCATTTAGGATTGATTGGTTTGATCTCCTTGCAGTCCAAGGGACTCTCAAGATTGTCTTCTCCAGCTGCCGCTGCTAAGTCACTTCAGTTGTGTCCAACTCTGTGCAACCCCAGAGATGGCAGCCCACCAGGCTCCACTGTCCCTGGGATTCTCCAGGCAAGAACACTGGAGTGGGTGTCTTCTCCAGCACCACAGTTCAAAAGCATCAATTCTTCGGCACTCAACCTTCTTTATAGTCCAATTCTCACATCTGTATATGACTACTGGAGAAACCATAGCTTTGACTATATGGGCCTTTGTCAGCAAACTAATGTCTCTGCTTTTTAATATGCTGTCTAGGTTCATCATAACTTTCCTTCCAAGGAGCAAGTGTCTTTTAACTTCATGGCTGCAGTCACTGTCTGCTGTGGTTTTGGAGCCCAAGAAAATAAAGTCTGCCACTGTTTCCATTGTTTCCCCATCTATTTGCCATGAAATGATGTGACTGGATGCCATGATCTTAGTTTTTTGAATGCTGAGTTTTAAAACAGCTTTTTCACTCTCTTCTTCCATCCTCATCAAAAAGCTCTTTAGTTCCTCTTTGCTTTCTCCCATAAGGATGCTGTCATCTGCATATCTGAGGTTATTGATATTTCTCCTGGCAATCTTGAATCCAGCTTGAACTTCATCCAGTCCAGAATTTCACATGATGTACTCTGCAGATAAGTTCAATTAGCAGGGTGACAATACACAGCCTTGACATACTTCTTTCCTGATTTTGAACCAATCCATTTTTCCATGTCTGGTTCTAACTGTTGCTTCTTTACCAGCATACAAGTTTCTCAGAAGGCAGGTAAGGTGGCCTGGTATTCCCATCTCTTTAAGAGTTTTCTGCAGTTTGTTGTGATCCACATAAAGGCTTTAACATAATCAAGGAAACAGAAGTAGAATTTTTTCTGGAATTTCCTTGCTCTTTCTATGATCCAACAGATGTTGGCAATTTGATCTCTGGTGCCTCTGTCTTTTCTAAATCCAGCTTGTACATCTGGAAGTTCTTGGTTCACATGCTGTTGAAGCCAAGCATGAAGAGATAGATAAACAGATAGATTCATGCATGCATGCTAACTTGCTTCAGTCATGTGTGATTCTTTGTAACCCTATAGCTTGTGGCCTGCTGGGCTCCTCTGTCCATGGGATTCTTCAGGCAAGAATACTGAAGTGGGTTGCCATGCCCTCCTCCAGGGGATGAGAGTTTTTATTCAAAATCTGTTCCTGGGACTTCCCTGGTGGTCCAAGGGTTAAGAAGTTGCCTTCCAATGCAGGAAATACGGGTTCTATATCTGGCCAGGGAAGATTCCGCATGCCGTGAGCAACTAAGCTCATAGGCCACAACCACTGGAGCCTGCGTGCCCTAGGGCCCATACTCCACAACCAGAGAAACTGCCACAACGAGAAGCCCACACACTGCACCTGGAGGGCAGCCCTCACTCGCAGCAACTGGAGAAAACCTGCGTGCTGGAACGAAGACCCAGCACAGTCATAAATAAATACACATTAAAAAAAATAAAAATAAAAAGCTGTTCTTGAATAGCATTACTATTCCTGTTTGCCTCTGTATGGATCCCAGACCCCTTTGAACGTTGTCATAGATACCATCAAGAACAACGGCCCAGAATGGACATACATGGTGAGCCAAGCCATCAGAGACTGGGAATCCAATAAAGCTCACTCCTGTCTGGACATGCTGTGCATTACACCTGAACCATGAGTTATGGCAGTGAATCTGAACCACTTCACCTAAAATTAGTTTAAGCAAGAAAATCTTGCATCCCTGTTTCTGTAAACAAGTGTGTGTGACAGAGGCTAATTATGGACTGACGATTGGACGCAGATCCTTGATTGAATCAGAGAAGGAAGACAGTAGTTTCTTCATGAGCTAACTCCTCCAGAATTTCTTTTTTCTGAGAGAAGCCGATTATTGAGAGTGGGTGACAGCTGGGCTGTCTGCTTCTCTAAACCTCAAAACATGAGGGTCACGTTGAAGATTTGGGTGAATGACAGCTCTGAGAAAGGGAAGACCTGTGTGCTAGAACCTTGGGTTTCTGGAGTGTGGGGGCAGCTTGGAGAGGCATCTAAGCCCCATGTGAGACTTTCCAGGACCCAGCCTGAGACCCAATGCCTTCATCTTCAGACATGACGATGTGTGTGTTCAGTCATGTCCGAATGTTTGTGACCCCACGGACTGTAACCCACCAGGCTCCTCTGTCCCTGTAATTCTCCAGGCAAGAATACTGGAGTGTGTTGCCATTTCCTCCTCCAGAGGATCTTCCAACCCAGGGATCAAACCCACATCTCTTGAGTCTCCTGCATTGGCAGGCATATTCTTTACCACTGTGCCACCTGGGAAGCCCTCTGTCTTCAGAATCTGGATCCTAATCCTGAAGAATGTGTGCTGATCAGGACCTGGGGAATATTCTCTGTACTGTTTACATGTAAGCAACAGTGCTTTGAGTGTTCAGTTCATCCCCAAAAGGTGCGAGTGAACACATGTGGTAGAGAGAGAGAGAGAGAGATTTCCTCTTATTATCTCTATTGCATATAACATTTGCAAGTTTATAAGCCACAAACACAGCTTACATGTATTTCTTAGTCTATTAGATTACAATTCAGCTCTCCTCCCATAAAGATACAGTGAGAAAAAAACAAAGTTAAACAAATACAGGCATTTCTCCTAAATTCTCATGGGTTGTAGAATCCACCAGTTTTCATTACAGTATTGCCATTATATACACAGAGGCTCCTGCATTTGGCTTATTGAGGAAACGACCTGCTGCCCAGGAGGTAAAGGCAAAGATAATCGTGGTTTTAGGTTCTAGTCCTACAGCCATGGGCTTCCCCAGTGACTCAGCAGGTAAGAATCCACCTGCAATGCAGGAGACCCAACAGACGCAGGTTCGATCCTTGGATCAGGAAGATGTGCTGGAATAGGAAATGGGAACCCACTCCAGTATTCTTGCTCGGAAAATTCCATGAACAGGGGAGCCTGGCTGGCTACAGTCCATGGGGTCACAAAGAGTCAGGCAAGACCCAGCACACAGCTCTCTTACAGTCTTATCCAATAGCCTCTTACCTGTTGGAGTCTATCCAGTGATGTTCTGGTAAAGGTTTAATAACCAGTTCTCTTAAAAAATATAGACATATATGTATGCACATAAGTTTATTATGAATTTTACCTATATGAATGATATATAACAACATATGTATAATATATAACATACAAAATTGTTGTTGTTCAGTTGCTCAGTTGTGTCTGACTCTTTCCAACTCCATGGATTGCAGCACAGTTGCAAAATACTCTGTTACAAATTTCATATTGCCAATTGATTCTCATAGAATACTTTTGTTGATATTTTCCTGAATCTAACATATCCATAACCAGCCTGTAACTGCAGTAGAGATGATTGAATGTAGTTTCAACATGAATGCTGGTAGATGCTTTCTTTTCTTTTAGCAGGAAATATGAAGGTGAAATAACCAAGATATGTATGGAAATTCCACTTACTCCTTCTCTTCCTGAATCAGACAATAGTCTTCAAATAGTAGAAAGAATATTGTCTTAATTACTTGTGCAATTCACAAGGTAACAGATAAAGAAAAATTTAACACATTTTAAATTTAATCTGCACTGGTTCCAAATAGGAAAAGGAGTTTGTCAAGGCTGTATATTGTCACCCTGTTTATTTAACTTATATGCAGAGTACATCATGAGAAACGCTGGACTGGAAGAAGCACAAGCCGGAATCAAGATTGCCGGGAGAAATATCAATAACCTCAGATATGCAGATGACACCATCTTTATGGCAGAAAGTGAAGAGGAACTCAAAAGCCTCTTGATGAAAGTGAAAGTGGAGAGTGAAAAAGTTGACTTAACATTCAGAAAACGAAGATCATGGCATCCGGTCCCACCACTTCATGGGAAATAGATGGGGAAACAGTGGAAACAATGTCAGACTTTATTTTTCTGGGCTCCAAAATCACTGCAGATGGTGATTGCAGCCATGAAATTAAAATACGCTTACTCCTTGGAAGGAAAGTTATGACCAACCTAGATAGCATAATCAAAAGCAGAGACATTACTTTGCCAACTAAGGTTCGTCTAGTCAAGGCTATGGTTTTTCCTGTGGTCATGTATGGATGTGAGAGTTGGACTGTGAAGAAGGCTGAGTGCTGAAGAATTGATGCTTTTGAACTGTGGTGTTGGAGAAGACTCTTGAGAGTGCCTTGGACTGCAAGGAGATCCAACCAGTCCATTCTGAAGGAGATCAGCCCTGGGATTTCTTTGGAAGGAATGATGCTAAAGCTGAAACTCCAGTACTTTGGCCACCTCATGTGAAGAGTTGACTCATTGGAAAAGACTCTGATGCTGGGAGGGATTGGGGGCAGGAGGAGAAGGGGACAGCAAAGGATGAGATGGCTGGATGGCATCACTGACTCGATGGACATGGGTCAGGGTGAACTCCGGGAGCTGGTGATGGACAGGGAGGCCTGACGTGCTGCGATTCATGGGGTCACAAAGAGTTGGACACAACTGAATGACTGATCTGATCTGATAAATACTTTTCCCACTGTGTATCACTTTCTGTTTTTTTTTTAATGATTAATTGATTTATTTAAACAATAGTACATATAGACATCATTGTCAGACTTAATAAGAGATGTTAAATGTTTGATCCAATTTTCCTTCCTGGATAAGTTTTTCTTTCCTATCTCTGTCAGTTTTGAAAACATAACACCAGAAGATGAGGGGCCCAATTCCAAACAGAGCCCCTAAGAGGGAGATCTTGGTATTGGGTCTGAAATTGGGATAGATATTTGCTGATCTTGCGTAGGTCCAACGAACCAAGGCAGGATCTTCGATAACCCCTCGGCAACTAGGGTCGTAGTGCTGAAGCTGGTATTCCCGTTTAAGCCGGGATCTTATGGCCAATCGCTTGGCTTGTGCTTTCCGGGTTTCAGAAGATATGTCGTATTCAGCTGGGTCGAGGGTAGTAGGTAGGCTGGCCAAGCGCGATGCCTTATACTTGGGGAACGACATCTTGACGACCTGGCGCAAAACCGCGCTTGCCACAATCACTTTCTTAAGTCTAGAAAACTAGCAAAATAATAAACGAGTCAGCTCGGTGTGCCATGACGACCTGGAGAGGCGGGATGGGAGAGGGAGAGGGAGGCTCAAAGAGGGAGGGGATATATGCATCCATATAGCCAATTCATGTTGCTGTATGGAAGAAACTAATACAACATTGTAAGGTAATTGTAGCCCAATTTAAAAACTTTTCATAAAAGATAAGAAGTCAAGTTCATGAAAGACACGCCTGCCTGGCCCCAGTGTATCTAATTCCATGTACTTTGTGTATTTTTAGCTTTTCCTGATGTCAGTGGTGTACATGTTCCCACTACAGCTGATTTCAAACCACGAATCTGAAATCTTCAAAACTAGAATTGGGAAGAGAGGCAAAGGAGCTCACCATTCATTCCAGAAAAGACAGACACAAATGATTTTCACGGTATAAAAGTAGTAAACATCACATAGAAATTAGCAAATGAGCTTTCAATATTTATTACCTTTAAGATAATTCATTTGATTGCAATTTATATATTTTCTTGTTTAATCATGACTGTGTTTAACAACGAGCACACAAAATTCCTGAAAATGAGGTCTCTCCCTGTCTGCCACTTTCCTCTAAAATGTTAGCCCTTTGATGACAGTTTTTGGGTTTTTTGTGTGTGTATGTCTTTATTTTATTTTTTTTTTCAGTTCCTCTGTCTCTTCTTTCCTCATCAAGGGTCATTTCAGTCGACTGTTTTTGTTGTTATTGTCGCTCTGGGCTTATTTTTTAATTCTTTCACCCTTCACTTGAAACAGTTGGGATTTTAGCCATCTTTTCTCTTGTCCTTTTTTATTTTGAGCATTCCCTTGAAGTGAGAAGAGCAAGTCGCTTGATAGTATGTGACTCTTTGGGACCCCATGGATTGTAGCCCACCAAGCTCCTCTGTCCATGGAATTCTCTGGGCAAGATCCCCCAAGGGATCTTCCCGACCCAGGGATTCAATCCGGGTCTCCTGTATGGCAGGCAGATTCTTTACCATCTGAGCTTCCAGGGACGCCCTCATTACTCCCTTGGCCTCCTCCAATAATAACTAAACATGATGAGGGTCTGGGGGTTGGGAATTATTATTGGATATGGTTTGGCTGAAAATTAAACCTATGAAGCTTCTTATATTGATGAGGAAAGAGTGTCAGAAAGATCAGAGTAACAGCGAAGTCCCAGGCGACTTGTGTGGTCCCTCACCTCCCCTCGTCTGGAAAACCAAGTAGATCTAAGCTTCCTGAAGTCTCAATTTAAGGCTCACACCCACCCGTCGCCTCCTGCACGCCACCTGGCACAGTGCTGGGCCCATCTTTCACTTTTAACACGTGTGGTTGGTTACCTTCTGCTCCAGGAGGGCAATTTTCAGCCTTTCCTATCTAAACCCCCCTGCTGGTTTTGACTGGCTCAGCTTGATCCTTCCTCACTTCCACAGATGTGTTTTGGGACCTATTTGAATGGCCTGTCAGACTCTTCCTGCCAGATTTCAACTGCCTAAGCTGGAAGGGACGGTTCCAGACCTCCTGTTTATGATTCCCAACTCTGCTGACTTTGGCCGCAGATGGTGGAATCTGCGCTCGGCTGGAAAGTCGATTGGACGGACCGCCTCTCCCGTCCTGTCAACTTTGACCTCGAGGAGTGTGTGTCCTGGCACGACAGATGAAGTTCCATTTTAAAACTCCAATTCAGGACACCCTGCAGTTTCTACTGGAGAATTTAGGGAGTTTACAGGCTAAGATCAGGTATTCCAGGACGGTACCTTGTAAATCCAGGAAATAAAAAGTAGCCCGGAGTGCTGCATGCTGAACCGTAGTTAAGAGCTGACACAATGTTCTCTGATCCGGGGAGAGGAGGGGTCAGTCCTTCCCACGTGCTGTTGAAATGATCCTGACAGGCTTTGTGAGCATGTCCTGTCACCCTCGCTGATAACACCAGGACACAGGTCACAGACTTGAAGAGATTTAGTGTTGCTGTGTAAATATCATTGGGCTACCCTGAGATACAATCAGACTGTAATACTAGAGAATAATGTTGAAGACCCTGGATTCTCTTTGACAGACAGCAAAGGAGATAAAGAAAGAGAACCAGTGACCAGGGGCATGTGGCATGTATGTTCCTTTTATATATATTTATATAATTTTATTTATTTTTGGCTGTGCTGGATCTTTGCTGCTGCACAGGCTTTTTCTCTAGTTGCAGAGAGTGGGGACAGCTCTCTAGCTGTGGTGCATGGACTTCGCATTGCGGAGGTCTGTCTCGTGGCAGAGCGCAGGATCTAGGGCGCAGGGGCTTCGTTAGTTGCAGTCCTCGGGCTCAGTAGGTGTGCCTCCCGGGCTCGAGAGCACAGGCTCAATAGTTGTGGCATGTGGGATCATCCCAGATCAGGGATCGAACCTGTGTCTCCTTCCTGGGAAGGAGGATTCTTTACCACGGAGCCACCAGGGAAACCCTGTGTGTTCCTTTGTAAAGGATCTAGTTTAGTCATCAAGTCAGATATAAAAATGTAAGTCCTTCTTGGGGAAAAAAATACTATATAATATTTATTGTTTGTTCTTTAGTTGCTGAGCCATGTCCAACTCGTTTTGCAAGCCCTTGGAGTGAAGCCTGTCAGGCTCTTCTGTCCATGAGATTCTCCAGGCAAGAATACTGGAGTAGGTTGCCATTTCCTTCTCTAGGGGATCTTCCTGACCCAGGGATCAAATCCTGTCTCCTGCATTGACCGGCAGATTCTTCATCGTTGAGCCGCAGGGAAGCCCACTATATAATATATATGATATGATATGATGTAATATGACATGATATAATATAATATATACACACATACACACAACACACACACCTACATTACATACCGACAAACACACATACAGACACATACAGGCAAATTGTATATACAAGTCAAATTATTTAGTATTTCCTCCCAAATAATGGTCCCTGGTGGTTCAGATGGTAAATAGAAACTAGCACTGATGTAAATTTATATAATACTCATCGAACAGAGAGAGCTTGTTTTGCCAGCAAACACTGTAATAATTAATTTGTAAATACTAAAATGCAAATGCTACTTGACCTAACATAAACGTTTTAACCAGCCTCTGGATACTATCATGCATGGATGTTACAAATGTTAGAGAGCAACCTATACAAAATTATGGACTTCATTATCAGAACTCCATGAAAAACAAACAAACAAAACAAACACTGTTTGGAAGACAAATTTCTTAAGACCTGGGCCACCATAGCAATGAGTGTGTGTGCTCAGTCTCTCATGATGTACTCATGATGTACTCTGCATATAAGTTAAATAAGCAGGGTGACAGTATACAGCCTTGACGTACTCCTTTTCCTATTTGGAACCAGTCTGTTGTTCCATGTCCAGTTCTAACTGTTGCTTCCTGACCTGCATATAGGTTTCTCAAAGTCTTAGAAACCGGCTGAAACTCTTCATGGAAGCTGAGAGTCCGTATAGTATATGAAAGTGAAAGTGAAATCGCTCAGTTGTGTCGGACTCTTTGTAACCCTGTGGACTGTAGCCCACCAGGCTCCTCTGTCCATGGGATTTTCCAGGCAAGAATACTGGGATGGGTTGCCATTTCCTTCTTCAGGGGATCTTCCCAACTCAGGGATCAAATTCCAGTCTCTCACATTGCAGGCAGACTCTTTACCATCTGAGCTACCAGGGAATCCCTGGAAGCTGAGTGTCCATATAGCATATAACACATGAGAATGATGTGGATTAGGACTGCGATAAAGAAAAATATACAAACACAACTACAGAAATAAGCCAGAAAGGAGGAGCTGATCTGCAGTTTATTCAGATGGAGCTTCTCCTAGAAAAACAGACAGGAAAAATTAAATGGATGGCAAGAAGGGAAGCTCTGTCCCAAAGAATTTGGCAGTGATCTAACAGATTTAGGTATCTTCTCTATCGCGATTACTGTAAGAAAGTCAAGGTCGGGCTCATTGGAGAAACTAAAAATACCTATCTTTCCAAGAAAAGTTCTGCATCACAACTCTTTTTCTCCAATTAATGTGGCTGTGTGTGTGTGTTAGTCTCTCAGTCGTGTCCAGCTCTTGGCGACCCCATGGACTGTAGCCCGCCGGGTCCTCTGTCCAGAATTAATGTGGCTAATTGTTCTCAATTGTGTAACTAAAATTGCATCTTATGTCAAGAAGAGGGTATTTCTACCATCATCACTGTTGCTTGATCTTCCCCCAACTTTCAACATCTCAGAAGGAATAACACCACCCATTTTGTTTGACCTTGGTTTCAAAAAGTATCTGTTTTTATGGAATAAACTGGAGCTCACAAGAATTTGGAGAAGGAAATGGCAACCCACTCCAGTATTCATGCTTGGAGAATCCCATGGACAGAGGAGCCTGGCGGACTGTAATCCAGGGGGGTCACAAAGAGTCGGACATGACTGAAGCCACTTGGCATGCACAAAATCAGAAATTACCAACACAATCAACAAAATATTGAACTATGGAAGAAAAGGCAGTTATGTTACAGATGATAAAAGCTGTGTTTTGAGATGGTAAACAAGATCTTACAAAGCAATTAACAGACACAATATCAAAAAATCAAGATTGATTGATTGATAATCATCATTATAAATTTATCTAACCCCAGGTATTTTTCTAGCTTGATGAAAAGGATGCTTTCTGTTTTGGTCAAAGTTTTGGGAAACTAGTGTAACTTATATGATGTAGGTTTTATAATTTGCATAGTGGATTTTACATCCCTTTATAAATTCTATAAGATTTCTTAAGTCACCCTGTTTACCCATTTTGAAAACTGAGTGGGCTTGGACCTCTCCTCATCCAAGTTTTGTTTTGTTTTTTAACTTCAAGTATTTCTTCATTGAATGGAATTGAAGAAGATACTGTGTATATAATATCCAGACAACTAAATACATAGTAATTAGGAAATGAAATGACCTAAGATATCTGTTTTAAATGCCATTTTTGTTTCAACAAATTCATTAGTAATCTGCATTTAAGATGAGAATGTTTAAGGTTGCATTGGCTTTACTGTGCTTCACAGATGTTGCACATTTTTACAAAATGAAAGTTTGTGGCAACCCTGCTTGGAGCAAGTCTTCCGGTGCCATGTTCCCAAAAGCCTTAGCTCATTTCCTGTCACTGGGTCACATTTGGGTAATTCTCAAGACTACTTCAAGCTTTTTCATTATTGTTACATTTGGTTTTTGTTTTGTTTGTTTTAAATTTTTAATTGAAGGATGATTGCTTTGTGTTGGTTGTGTTGGTTTCTGATATACAACAGAGTCACCTATAAGTATACATATATCCCTTCCCTCTTATATTTCCCTCCAACCCCCTCATTCCCACCCTTCAAGGTCATCACAGAGCACCAAGCTGAGCTCCCTGTGCTAAACAGCAGCTTCCCACTATCTATCTTACATATGGTGAGATGTGTGTGTGTGTGTGTGTGTGTGTGTGTATATATATATATATATATATATATATATATGTCAATTATACTCTCTCAATTTGCTCCCCCCTACTTTCCCCGCTGTTTTCTTAATGTCTGTACGAATAACAAAATCATGTCAGAAATACAACTCATTGTGGCCACCCCAGGCCCTTTCTAGGAATAGAGTAAAACTGCCAGGAGCAATGCATTCATTCATTCAAATATTTGCACTTTTTAATAATTATATGTGCTGTGTTTACCTGATAATGTATAAAAGTCCACCTTAGGGAATCTTTAAATTCTGAAAATTACCTTTGGTATTTAAAAATTATTTCTAATAACATATTGACATTTACATGTGGACACTGTTTTCTTTCTGTCACTCTTTTTTCATGATGATTCAGGATTATCCTACATATACATTTCTGTATCCTGTCTTTTTCTATAACGTTTTAGCATAACCTTGTCCAGTGTTATCGAATAATATTTTAAAGCAAGCATTCTGATGTTGATGTGGTGTTTCATTATTTGAAGACGTCACAATTTTTGTAATCGCTCTTCATTTTTGAAGTGGGTGCTTTCCTCCCATTTTATTAATGAATAAAAATTGTCGTGGACATTTTAAAGCATAGTGCTTGTGTCTGTTACTTCTTCCAGCAGTTTCATCATTAAAGGGAGAAGTATCAGGTCAAAAACTGCAAACTGTTTCAAGACTCTTGATGTATATTTCTAAATATACATACTAAATATACTTTCTAGAAAAAAACATACCAGTTTATGGTCTCACTAACTGTGTGTGGCACATATTTACCATTGCATCATTACAAGAATTAAGCATCTTTAATCTCTGCTAATCTGTTAACTAGCTAATCTGCTAGTTAACTTTTAACTAGCATTTCTTTGATAAAAACTGAGTTGGGCTTTTGTCTATATAGTCACTATTTGTGTTTCCACTTTTGTGAATTAGTCATGAGTTTAGTCACATTTGGGCTTCCCAGATGGTTCAAGTGGTAAAGACTCTGTCTGCCAACGCAGGAGACTGTCGTTCAATTCCTGGGTTGGAAAGATCTCCGGAGAAGGAAATGGCAAACCCACTCCAATATTCTTGCCTGGAGAATCCCATGGACAGAGGAGCCTGGTGGGCTACAGTTCGGGGGGATCACAAAAGAGTTGAATACGACTTAGTGACTGAGCACTTTACTCACATTTATTTTTTATCACCGATTTTCATATTTTTCAATGTTTTTTCAATGTGCATTTGTCCTTTAATCTTAAGACGTTAGCTGTTTTATTGAGAAGTTTTCCCTCTTAGAGCCTCAAGCCCAGCAATCATTTTATTTGTATCCTTCGTTGGGGTTATGTTTAGAAAGACTCTTTCACCCTCCAATCAGATATACCCTCACATATATTTTCTTTCACTTCTTGCATGGTTTTACTTTTTTTCCATTTAGCTATTCAGTCCATCAGATGCATGTAATCATTCCTCTTTTCTCAATGTGTGTATTTTAGCAATATCCAATATGTATGCATCAAAAGAGCCTGTTCATATATTATCAATTCAATTTTCTTTTTTCTTTTTTTGCTTATTAGTTCCTGTATTATTTAACTAGGGCAACTATGCATGATATTTTTATATCTGACATGATGGCAAATAAAGTTAAATTTATTATTTTTTCAAGAATATTTTTTTGGGCAATTCTCTAATATTTTTCTTCCAGATGTATTTTGGAGATTCATTATCAACCCTTTTCCATCTCACGTTTGCTTGCACATAAATAACGTCTTGATTTTTATGATATTAAACCTAAAATTAATTTTGGAAAATAAACATCTGGGTAGTATTCCTATGCAGTAACAGCCACATTATCTCTCCAGCTCTTCCACGTTTCTTGGTAAAGTTATATTGTGTCTTTATTGTTGTACCTAGTTTTGGCTGCAGCTATGCCAGAGTATCGTTTTGTTATTTTTGCTATAAAGAAAGAGATCGTTTTTTCAATATGCATAATTTTTAGTTGTTCTCGTGTTATATCAAGAGGGCTGGTGAGTCATTTGTAAGAATGATAGATTATTATCATGCTTTCCAATGTTCATAACCTCATATCTACTCATGGCATACTGCATTGGCTGGATCTTCCAGAACAAAGTTAATTCATAGCATAGTATTGACAATGAACATTCTTGGCAAGAGAGAAACGAGTCACAAATCATGTTAATGGGGAGAGGAAGGGGGTTAATTCTTATATTGAACATTAAATAGCTTCTTGGGATATCTACAAAACAGAAACAGACTCACAGATATGGAGAACAAGCTTGTGTTGCCAGGGGTAGGAGGAGGGAAGGACTGGGAGTTTGGGATTACCAGATGCAAACTGGTATATATAGGATGGATAAACAAGGTCCTATTGTATAGCACAGGGAATTAGTCAGTATCCTGTGATAAATCATAAAAGAAATAATAAAATCAGAAAAGAATAAAAAAAAACTATACGTATGTATAACTGAATCACTTTGCTGTGCCGCAGAAATTAACACAACATTGTAAATCAACTAGACTCCAACACTAATTTTTAAATGTTAAAATAAGTAAATAGCTTCTTAGAAACTCACATTCATGTTAGAACATAAAAGCTTTTGAGGAGATCTGCAAATAAGAAATCTGGTTGTAACTGTTGCTGTTTCTGGCCTGTTATTTACAGGTTTTTTTTTTTTTACTTTTTTTAAAAAATTTAAATTTATTTATTTTAATTGGAGGCTAATTACTTTACAATATTGTATTGGTTTTGCCATACATCAACATGAATCCGCCCCGGGTATACACGTGTTCCCCATCCTGAACCCCGCTCCCACCTCCCTCCCTGTAGCATCCCTCTGGGTCATCCCAGTGCACCAGCCCCGAGCATCCTGTATCCTGCATCGGACCTGGACTGGCGATTCGTTTCTTATACGATATTATGCATGTTTCAATGCCATTCTCCCAAATCATCCCACCCTCTCCCTCTCCCACAGAGTCCAAAGACTGTTCTATACATCTGTGTCTCTTTTGCTGTCTCGCATACAGGGTTATTGTTACCATGTTTCTAAATTCCATATATATGCGTTAGTATACTGTATTGGTGTTTTTCTTTCTGGCTTACTTCACTCTGTATAATAGGCTCCAGTTTCATCCACCTCATTAGAACTGACTCAAATGTATTCTGTTTTAAACAGTATTCTCAAGCCTCATTTTTCATAGAACCCTTCCTTTTTTGATGCTCATTAATGTGTTTTACTGTGTTTTTTTTTAACCCCAAATACTGTGTTTTTTTATCATGTTAAAATACTCATCTATTTCTACTTTAAAATATGTTTTTTAAAAAACAAGAATGGGAATGAATTTGTTCAAATGTCTATTCTCACTTGACTTACTAATTCAATATATTATTAGTAATGAGCATCTTCAAAAATACATGAACTCATGGAATAGATCAGTTACCCATAAGAGAGTCTTTAATATTTTGCTAAATTTGACACATTGGACTTACATTGAATATTTTTGCATTTATGTTCACAAGTAAAATTACCCTTCATACTTAATTACTGGGACTCAGGTGTTGGTAGCAGAATTTTGCAATGTTTATTAACTAACTGGGAAACTTTTTGTTGCTTTTATATAATGAAACAGATTGCATGCGTCATAATTAACATGTGTGTATATGAATGCATATGGGAACACACACAGAGTCCCCAGATAGTTCATCTGTTTAATGGATCCACAATGTTCTTCCTGTGTTTTCACAGGCACTCTCTGCTTAAGCTGGAAGACATTTTAATAGACATTCTCTTTTAACTTTCAATTGACTAGCAGATATCTATCTGGTATTTTTTTTAATGATGGATAGAATAAGAATCACCAGATACTACTGCTCAAGCCTCTTCCTATAACAAGAATATTTATTCCTGAATACATTTTTTTAATGCAATCTGTTGTCTTTCTGTGGAAGAGGTATACAGGAGAATGCCAACACCTAAAACAAATTTTACAAGACCTCTTCTGCCAGTCCCCACCATTTTTTTTTTATTACTTTACATACAAGGATGTCATTTCTAACTTCTTCCTGCTCTAACATTTACAAAAGGGGATTCACGGATAACCTGATGTGCCTGACTTACTGGGAATGTGTTTTACATATCTGTCAGTGTTTGGAAGAAGAATTGCTAAGAGACACATAGCAAGCTGAGCAAACAAAAAATTCAAAACTCCAGGAAAAGCACAATTGTGTACAAGAAAGGAAACATAATCATGGCATACTACAGGAGTTTGTGAACATTAGCTAAATTATGCTATCATAATAATGTAAACTCAGGGACTTCCTTGGCTGTCCAGTGGCTAAGAGTCTGTGCTTCCGCAGTAGGTATGGATTTGCTCCCTATCGGTAGAACTAAGATCCTGCTGTTGTGCTGCATGGCCAGAAAAACCAAGCATTAAAAAAAAAAAAAAAAGGTAAATGTGTGCATGTGTGCTAAATCACTAAGCTGTGTCTGACTCTTTGAGACTCCATGGACTAAAGCCCACCACTAAATCCCTGTCCACGGGATTTCCCAGGCAAGAATACTGGAGCGGCTTACTATTTCCTTCTCTAGGGGATCTTCCCCACCCAGGGACAGAAACCACGTCTCCTGCATTGGCAGGCACGTTCCTTACCACTGAGCCACCAGAGAAGCCCAGTGTAAACACACAACTCTGATATTGGGAGAATGGAAATGGTGGAGAAAGGAGACAAATCTAGACTGGGGGTATAAGGACGCTGAAATCCTCATCTTCTTTGGTGGAAAGCAATTAATGATCTCTAAAAAGGAAAACATAAAATGCATATATACAATTGGTTATATACCAGTAGTATGTGGTTGTTCCTGGGAGACATGAATTTGGGTTCTTAGATGAGTGAAATAAATACTACACTTTTAAGTAGAATTATTTGACATTTTGAAAGATGAATGTATTATTTTATGTATTAACTTAAAAAAAAATCAAATGAATCCAGGCAATTTCTAGTCATTGGAAGCTAGACAATGGCTTCCCTGCTTAGACCACCCTGTTACATCAACTTGGCAAATATTAGAGAAAACCTTGCTGTCGAGTGAGATCCTAGTCAGTATTCTCAGCTTCAGTTGCCGTTTCTGCGCTTCCTCAGGTACAATCATGCATATGTTAATATGGTAATAAGAGAGGGCAAGTCCAAGGCCATGAGCTGCTAACCACCACTACCCAGAACTGCAAACTTTACCTTTCCTACAGTCCTCTCTGAGCCGGAGCAACTTTGAAATGCACATATTGAACTAGATTGTCCTAAGTGACATAATGTCAACCACGAGGCCTGCCAGGAACTCCTTGTCAACAGCCCCTTAGACACAGGCTGAAACAGGATCCGGGGAGCAGGGTGTGGGGTCTCAAGGATCACCTGGTAGATCTAAATGATGATTTCCAGAGATAGAAAATGTTAGCCATTCAGTCATGTCCAACTCTTTGTGACCCCATGGACTGTAACCTGCCAGGCTCCTCTGTCCATGGGACTCTCCAGGCAAGAATACTGGAGTGGGTTGCCACTTCCTTCTGCACGGGATCTTCCCTACCCAGGGATTGAACCGGGTCTCCTGTGTTGCAGGCAGATTCTTGACTGAGCCACTAGAGAATAGAGTCACCTTGATATTTACCAAGGAGCACTGATCTTGGGGATCCAAAGGGCAGAGAAATAGAAGGGATTCCTCCAAAGTCATTTGGGTTTAAGCAGGACTCAGTGCTGCTGTAGCATGAGGAATTCCTTGGAGCAGAATTATACACAGAGGCTGGTAACTCAAGGCATTGGTTCAAAGCCAGAAAAAGGAAGCCAGGATCACTGTGAGACAGAAATGGCTGAAGCTGGGCCCTTTGTTTAGGGCTCTTTACTACTATAAGCAAGAAAACTAACATTCTGATCTGCAGTTGAAGAGGAATTCAACTGTAGAAAGTTAGGAACCAAAGTGAGGATGGCAGGGGATGCAGAGGGGAAGGACTCATGGAAATACCAACTGGGCCATGTTTCAGAGAGTTAATGGGAGAGAATATGGCCCACTGGGGACCAGAAATCAGAACAGACTGTGAGTGGTGGACTTGTGGACTATGACCACATTGCTTTCTTCACTGTTCCTTGAACCCATCAAGTGCGCATCATTCCCAGGGCCTTTCTCCTGAAATCCGCAAAATTCTCCTGAACTGGAATTCTCCAGGTCTCAACTCAAATGTCTCCTTATCCAACATGATTTCCATGAGGGCACTTTCCAGGAGCTATTTCCTGTGCACAGAAGACTCCTTCCCTTTCGTCTCACTGAACTGACTCCCACAATCCTCCAGATCCTCCTAGAAGCTCCCTGGATTTCTTTGACATTCCCAAAGATTAAGACGCCCCATCTGTATACCCCTACCGTCGTCTATGCTCATCCCTCTGAGAGCACTTGATCCATTGTTCCTAACGGGCTTCCCAGGTAGGCAGGTTGATACTGGAGCAGGTGTAAAGAATCCGCCTGCTGGGGCAGGAGATGCAGGAGACTCCAGTTCAATCCCTGGGTCAGGAAGATCTAGAGAAGGAAATGGAAATCCACTGCAATATTCTTGCCTAGAATATCCTGTGGCCAGAGGAGCCTGGCAGGCTACAGTCCATGGCGTCGCAAAGGGTTAGATGTGACTGAGCACACACCACACAGCCTTTTTAACTGCCTGCTTCCTTGTCTAAACCATCCATGAAATTAAAGTGCTTGGAGAGAACAGTTCATTGTTTTATTCTCAGCACTCGGCACACAGCAATCTGTCAAAAATATCTGTTAAACAAAGGCAGTAAAATGCGAATGTGTGTTTATTCTTAGACAATGTATGCCCTTGTATTTATGGATCCCCGCATTCCCAAGTCATTGGGTAGAGCCGTGTGATTCCCACATGTCACTGCAGTGCTCAGCTTGGGATATAGACTCCAAGAATCTGATGCCATATGAGATATTCTTAGATTTCATCTAATTTTAAAATAGACAATAAAACAAAACTGCAGTCCTCAATCCCTTAAGCTCAACCTTTTTACAACCCTATTCTTTGCCCCTTCCTTATAACCTCAAATATTTCTTTTGTTGTTGTTTTTAATATTTATTCATTTTATTTGGCTGCTCTAGGTCTTAGTTGCTGCACGTGGGATCTTCAGTTACACCAGGTGAACTCTTAGTTGAGGCATATGGGGTCTCGTTCCCTCTCCAGGGATCAAACCCCACCCCAACCCCAACCCCCGCCACGCACTGAGAGCTTGGAGTCTTAGCCACTGGATCACCAGGTGCCTGTGGGCTAAGTTGCTTCAGTCATGTCCAACTCTGCAATGCTAGGGACTGTAGCCCACCAAGCTCCTCTGTCCAAGGGATTCTCCAGGCAAGAATACTGGAGTGGGTTGCCATTTCCTCCTGCAGGGGATCTTCCCAACCCAGGGATCTAAACTGCATCTCTTACATCACCTGCATTGTCAGGTGGGTTATTTACCACTAGCACCACCCAGGAAGCCAGGATCACCAGGGAGGTCCCCCAAATATTTTAAAGGAGGGTCCACACAGACTTCCTGCACTTCCCCACAACCTTCTCCGCTGCATCCCCCACAGGGCTGTCTGGAAACTTTGTACCTTGAAGCTATCCAGTGGGCATATCACCAAATTCGATGGCCTTATTTTTTATTAGACATTCCCCACATCCAGCCTTGGTTATTTCATAGGAGGTGAAGAAAACTCTTGAGACCTTTCCCCACATCAGAGAGCTGGAGGCTTTAAGACTACCCCGCCAGTGCTTCTGCAAAATCACACCCACAACGCCCCGTGAACTGTGCAGTTGGCATAGACACTTTGAAACTAGACAGACCTTCTACAGTGTTTAGTTTTTGGCAGAATTTATGTTTTTGGCTGGCTGCCACTGTGAAATGTGTTTAGCTTTAACTGACAAGCTTGGTCAACACCACAGGTCATAGGTAAACCTGGCCAGTCTGAACTAGGCGAAGCCAAATTCAAAGGTAGACTGTCTTCCATTCCTGATTTTCTTTTGTTCTCCTTACTGCTTCGGGAGGGGTTGCTACTGGCAAAGCATTTTGTGCTTGTACCTGATTCACTTCGACAAATACTTCCTGCTTCGTGATGACACTCTTCCTTAGAAACCAGGTATCCAGGGAGAGGGTGAGATTTTCAGAGAGTAGAAGGTTAGCTCGAACACTGGGAAATAAGACTCTGTGGCATAGTCTGGGGAAGACAGTTATTGTAAGCAATCCTGAGAGGTGTAATACAGCATTTTTCCTCCTGAAACCTGGACCTGGGCAGCGTCCAGGAGCAATTCACAGGATGCTGAAGAGCCAGTGACAGGAGCCCTGCCAACTGGACATGAGACTTTGATGTTTGCACACCAGTGTCCCTGGGACACTGGGAGTTTTTGCTTTACTTTTCCCCTAAGAGGAATTTGCAATGATCCATCTTGGGACTGCTTATTTTATTCAGTTCAGTGAAATGACTGCGCTTTTTCCTACTATCTCAACCAGAATCTGTACATGCGCCAGGCTAAGAGAGCATATACTCCCAGCATGAAAAGTGTGATCCAACCATTATGAGCTCCAGAGAGGCTTTGTGGGTCAGGGAATGGGTCAGTGAATTGTAGGATGGCACCTGATGATGGGAAAGATAGAAAGCAGGAGGAGAAGGGGGCAACAGAGGATGAGATGGTTGGATGGCATCACCGACTCGATGGACAGGAGTTTGAGCAAATTCCCGGAGATCGTGAAGGACAGGGAAGCCTGGTGTGCTGCAGTCCATGGGGCTGCAAAGAATCAGACAAGAATGAGAAACCGAATAATAACATCAATGTGAGGCTCAATAATGGCTGCTGGGTGACAGGAGAAAGACACCCAGAAAAGTGTCAAGGTCCAGGGTAACTCACAGGGTCCAAACATTGATGATTTCAAAGCTAAGAGAAGCCATGATAATATCACAATGAGATAGCAATAATCATTTCAGCTAGCAACAAGAATCACTGAATCTTCAGTATTCAGTGTCTTCATTTTCATTATTTTGAAAGAAAATAAGTAAAAGGTAATTAATATTGTGAAAATATATGTTCCATGAAGTAAGGAGCTTAGTCTACATAATTTTATCATTCACTACTAAATGGTAAATTTAGCCTGACACATAGTAGATACTCAGTAAATATGCCTCAAAAAATGAACAAATACATTAATGAAAAGAATATTTTTAGATGCCACTTCAAATGGGAAAAATTAGCATTCATCATATGTCTAATAAAATTTGAATTGAACTCTACCAAGTAAAACATTCGCTAATATGAGAAATTTTACCACATGAGTAATATTATTTTATTTCTGGGTGTATAATTTAAACATTTGTATTGTTTTCAAGTGCGATACAAAGAATCAGACTGGATTTAACTGTATGAATTCAACCTGAAGTTTTATGTGTAAATATACAAAGAGGAATATACATATGTACATACGACACTTGTGCTGCGTTTTCTCTCTATACATAACGAAGGAGAAAGAAATACTACTAAGGGACAATAGTAGGCACAAAAATCGCTAAGACTATCAAACACAGACAAGCAGGTGAAACAGAGCCTTGGATGCAAAAGGCTTGGCTGTGGATTTCAGGGGCAAATGAGGCTTCATCATAAAAAAGGGACTGTACCTGCATTCATTTCTCCCTTCTGCTGGCCCTTGCTGGATTCTGGCCATGACTTCTGCTAACGTGGGCTCAGCTAAGGAAGTTGTTGATCATGAGATACATGCCCAGAGGATGAGGAGTTTGCATCCTATACTTCAATCATCCTTTGGTTTCTGAAGGAGTCGGGAAGAAATGGAATTCAGCAGTCTTTTCATAACAGACCTGCGGTTCAGGCATTGCTTGGAAAGGGTCCGGCACTGGCAGGCACTCCGGTAGAATTTTCCAGCAACAGTGTGGCTCCATTTGCCTCCTTCAACAGGTCTTCAGTTGGCTCTCTTAGTTCATCGACTTCAGACTTTGAATTGGCACATATGCATTGTACAGATGGGGCAGTCACATCAGCCAGCCTGGAACTAATTAAAAGCTGGAATATGTTAGATCAGGAGGAGGAAATGTGGCCAGATTTGGAGGGACAGAGCAAGTGAGCTGAAAGAGCAAACTGACCCAGCCCTTTGAGAAAAACTGCTGCTGCCTGACCTGAGGTGGCCCCAATGGGGCTTGGACACGTCCTAATGGGAGACAGCCCCTGCTAACCCGACAGGCTCTGAACCATTTCAACAGGTTAGGAAATACTCTTATTAAAAAAAAAAAAAAATCTTCTTATGGCACATTGTTTTGTTAGGAAGAACAAATTTGCCAAGCTTGTTAGCTTCAGGGAAAGACATGTTTAAGTGAGTGAAGGCCTATGAAAAGCATTTGTAATGAGGGAACTTACTGCTTACTTGGGTGTCAGGAGCTGCGTTCAGTGGACTGGACTTTAGATGGGCTGAAGGCACACCCAGCAGCCTCCTGCCACAGTGGGAAACCTGTCACAAGACGCCCCTCTATGTCTATCAGCAGAGGAATGGATAAAGACGACGTGGTACATATTTACAGGGGAATATGACTCAGCCAAAGAAAGGAACAAAACTGTCCCATTTGCAGAGATGTGGATGGACCTAGAGATTGTCATACAGAATGAAGTGAGTCAGAAGGAGAAAAACAGATAGTGAATATTAACTCATATATGTGGAATCTAGAAAAATGGTCCAGATGAATTTATCTGCAAAGCAGAAATAGAGACTCACAGGTAGAGAACAAACATATGGACACCAAGAGGGAAGAGGGAGATGTGGGGTGAATTGGGAGATTGGAATTGACATATATCCACTATTATATATAAAATAGACTAACTAGTGAGAACTTACTGTGCAGCACAGGGAACTCTATTCAGTGTTCTCTGGTGACCTAAATGGAAAGGAAATCCAAAAAAGAGTGGATATTATGGATATGTACAACTGATCCACTTTGCTGTACAGCAGAAACTAACACAGCATTGTAAAGCAATTATACTCCAATAAAAATTAATTTAAGAAAAAAAAAAAACTTCCCTCTGGCCTTTCTTCCCAGGACTGTCTGGACTCATGTTTCCCCTCTTTGCTGCCTCCTGTTGGCTCCACTCTGGACTCATTCTAGGTCTCTAAGAGATCAACCCTCACCTTGGCACAGTCGTTCTTGTCTTGTCTTGTCTGTCTTGTCTTGTCTTGCAGCCTTGGCCTATCTCTAACCGCTGTTCCAGTCTGTTTTTTGAGGAACGACTGTGGCCTGTTTTCAGCCTTAACAATCTGAGCTCAGAGCTAACTGTTGTGAATTCACACAAACTTCACTGCTGGCTGTTGTTGATGTTTTGTGTTTGAAATTTTTTTAACCACAGTTTATTTGATTTATACTTAGGTGCCCCACACCAGAGTATATCATAAAAGACATTATTCCATGTAATCCTCTCAATGAAAAAAACAGTAAAGACATTGATATTTATTCTGGTTTTTTAATATTTTTAATTGTGGCAAAATACACATAACACAGGACTTCCCAGGTGGTACTAGTGGTAAAGAATCCACCTGCCAATGCAGGAGACATAAGAGATCTAGCTTTAGTCCCTGGGTCAGGAAGATCCCGTGGAGAAGTAAATGGTAACCCGCTCCAGTATTCTTGCCTGGGAAATCTCATGGATAGAGGAGCCAGGCGGGCCATCATCCATAGGGTCGGACAAAGAGTTGGACATGACTAAAGTGCCTTAGCATGCATGCTCAACAAGCGCGCGTGCGCACACACACACACACCAAAACTTACCATCCTAACCATTTTTAAGTGTAAGGTTCAGCCCCAGTAAATATATTCATACTGTTGAGCAACTGTCAACATTGTCCATCTTCCAGAACACTTTCCATCTGGCAAAACAGAAAGTCTATACCATTAAACAACTTCCCATTCTTCCCTCCCTCCAGCCTTTGGTAACCACCATTCTACTTTTTGTCTCTATGAATCTGGCTACTCTGAGTACCTCCTATAATTAAAATCATACAATATTTGTCTTTTTGTGACTGACTGATTTCACTCAGGCTAATATGTTCAAAATTCATCCATGTTGTAACATGTGACAGGATTTCCTTCTTTTAAGGCTGGCTAATATGCTATTTTGTGCATGGACCACATTTTGTTTATCCATTCATATGATGTTGGACACTTGGGTTGATTTTATCTTTTAACTATTGTGAATAATACTGCTATGGGCATGGGTTCTTTGAGATGCTATTCTAGTTCATAGGTGAGGAATCCAAGCCTCAGCATGGAGAAGGTAAATAATTTAGACTCAAGTGTTCTCACTCCAGAACATGCCCTTTTTATTTCTGTCCTCCCCAACCTGTGACCAAAGAACAGATGTCTGTCCCACGGTGATGGATTGTATATTATGGAGCTGAAGAGTGATCTAATAGTGAATTTTCCAAACTGCATCTTTGATGGTAAATTATACTACATCACTCCAAAAATATCAGGATTAGATAAAAACAGTAATAATGATAATACTAAAAGGAACTAATAATTTGATTCTTCTTATGTGTAAACCACTGTGAAAGTGTTAGTCACTCAGTCTTGTCTGACTCTTTGCGACCCCATGTTCTTCTGTCCATGGAGTTCTCCAGGCAAGAATACTGGAGTGGGTACCCATTCCTGGTTAAGATCCATTCTCCAGGGGATCTTAACCCAGGAATCGAATCCAGATCTCCTGCATTAAGGCAGATTCTTTCCCATCTGAGCCACCAGGGAAGCCTCATTAATCACTGTGCTGGCCTCTTAAATATACTGATTCTTATCAGGAGTAATGAAAAGCTTCAGCCTTGTCATTCCACTATGGACTAACCCCAGTCACTGTGACAATATCCGCAAGGCACTAGCACTAAGCAGTCCTTTATATATTTTATTCCACAAAATAAATATTAATGCACCATTTTACGAATGAAGAATTCAAAACACAAAATGAAAATCTGGCATTTAATCTACCATGTGTCTGGTCCCAATACCCAAGTTCCTTCTGTTACCTTTATATCCTAGGCATAGCTTGCATTGAGTCATGCAGTTGAACTTCAGTGAATCAGAGACAAACAAAATATTTGTCCATAGGCTGCTGTTAATTTTAGATAAATGGCTTTTGAGAAGATTTAGAATCCCTTGCGTGAACAACTTGTGAAGGTCTTTGAAGGACAGAGACGTATATAAATTAATTAACGAGTGAGCTATCAGAAAAGATGATCCATATTTAATATCTAGTAAAATTCCATAAATGCCACCACGTGACAACTCAACTTTCACAGCAGGCTATGGTCTGGGAAGCTTGTTCTGCAAGCCCTTGCTTAGGCCACCTGGCTCCTTTTCAAAATAGTTCCAGTGTTTTAGCCTCCAACTCAACTCTTCAGCCTGGAAAAGTCTGTGTCTCATTCCAGCTCCGTGCTGTGATTTATTTATGGCGGGTAAAGGGAAGAATTAGTCATATCTACCCTTCTATTTGAGTTTAATGGGAGCATTGTGGCTGGTGGTAAAGATGGTAGTTTATCAGGCTGGTGACTTGTAGAGTTTACAGCATGGGCCTCCTCACTTCTCTGAATTTCCTTTCCCTTGTGAGTCACTTTACAATAATAATGAAGAGGTGAGGTCCGATGCCTGACAGTGGGTCTCCTTGTACTGGACTTTCGGCATTGCAATAATGTCCATATTGTGAAAGGAAAGATGATGTCACCCCCTCGGCAGCTGAAAACAAAGAAGGGCAAATAAAAATGACCAGGGCCACCCAAAGAACTGCCAATCAATACTATTGACAATGAAGAGGAAAGCATTCTTTCTGTTGATCATAAAGTATGACTGAGCTAAGCAGTATTGACCTTGGGGATAAAGCATTTCCTAGCATTTAACGAATGGCCAGAAAGCTGACGGACTTTTAGTCAAACTGGTTATTAACTGCTGAAAGTGCCTGACCCTGGAAGTCATAATTGCTGCTACAAATACAGAGCACATAAGAAAGCCCAAGTCTGGTACAGACAATGTGCCGTTGTAAGCAAGTCCCAGTGCCGGACCATCAGACCGACCCTACAGAGCAGCTGGAGTGCCCTCTGCCACAGAACCATTCTTAATGGACATCATTCTACAAAGACTCACTGCTAGGTATGCGTTCAAGAAATATAAATGGATTGCAGTTGCGCAAAACAGGATATTATACACTCTAGGCATAACAGTGCCCTTAAACCTGAGAGGTTGAACTGCTATGATTATGAGTACTAAGGTCTTCTCTGTCCATCAGAAATATAATGTGAGCCATGGATATGATTCATAAACTTCCACTGGCCACAGTGAAACAATGGGTGAAATGAATTTCAACAATGTGTTTTCTTAACCTAATATATCTAAAATATTAACATTTCTATATGCACTCAAGAAATTATTAATGAGATAGCATATGTTCATTTTATATACAAGTCTTCATAATCCAGTATGATAAAGTTAAAGTACACTTCAGTCTGGACCAACTGCATTTCAAGTGTTCAAGAGTTCCAAGGGGTTAGTGTATACCATTTTGGACAGTATAGGCTAAGGAAATTGGTTTGGATGGGAGAGCCTGGTGGGCTGCCATCTATGGGGTCACACAGAGTCGGACATGACTCAAGTGACTTAGCAGCAGCAGGAACATATTTAGAATGCTTAAATGTGTGAAATGGTAACAATGATGGGATGTGTTTTCCTATAATGACAGAAAAGATCTAACTTAAAAAGGGAGGCTAAATAAGTTTGAATTATATGTATAAGATGACAGAGAGAAATGCATTATGGTATTTAAGTTAGAAAAGAGTTTTCACAGACAGTGACTCATTTTTGCCATATTCTCAGATACTGTGCTGATTTAACTTTGCTTACAGAAAGGTTTCTAGGTTTTAGGAGCAAGAAAACCATGGAACTGAGCTGCAAGAGAAGCAAGTAGAGATATTCTTTGGAAATACCCAAGGTTTGGGAAAGAGACAGACCTATCTGCCACTTTCCCACTTGATAATGTAGGGCAGACTATTTTACCTTGAGGAGCTGGGGTCTTCTAATCTCTGAAGTGTGGATGATAATATTTACCCCCATTTCATTGTTGCGTAGACTGAGATTATGACATCCATGACATCCGTGACAAACTTGGGTTTCCGTATCACCATCACCATGTACATCAGTGTCAGAAAGTAGTAGAAAAAGCATTCACTAATGTGGCTCCTCAGGCAGGTTCAGGGAACACTGGGTGTGAAGGTACATTTTAGGAATAAACTAGGAAGATCCCATTAAGTAACATAATTGTTGATTTGCTGAATGACAAGCCAGATTAATTCAGTGCGGTGGGAGCTTCTGGAGGAAAGAGGCTGCAGACTAAGACTGAGGAATTGAAGACAAAGGGAGCCTGGTGAAGTGATGGATACAGGTTCGAGTAGAAGATGGATGCCGGTTCAAGTAAGCTGGTTGTCCGTAAAGGGTGGGTCCGAACATGAAGAATAGGATCATGGAGGAAAAGGGAGTCACTTGAACAGCAAGACCTGAAGGAAAACCAGGGAGTCAAGGGTCTCTAAAATGAAAAGTCAGTCCACGATCAGAGATTAAACCTTCAAAAGATAAACTGAACGTCCTGAGGAGGAAGATCAAGTTCTATTCCATTTTGTTCTTTAGCAGTACCCGGTACACAGCAAATATTTGGTAGATGTTTTGTGAATGAATGATTGGCAGTCTGCCTTACAGGTGGAGAAACTTTGTGTTTAGACCCTGAGCAGCTCCAAGCTTGTCTTCAAATCATCCAGATTAATAAGGTACAGAACAACACTACTGGAGAAACCAGTTCCCATCCTCAGCCCCTCAAATGACCTAGCACTTTCTGACTTCTGTGACTTTATCAAATTAATTCCATTTTTTACCCAGAGTCCTGACTTACATTGTAGCCTTTTGAAATATACATACTACATAAAGCTATGCTTCTGCCTAAGAGTACATAAGCTTGAGTCACAGGCAGACACCCTTTAAAAGAAAGACAAGCATTCATGTGTGATCTCAGAATTGATGCAAATTGTTTTTAGGCTAATATAGTAATAAACAGAACAAAATCTAACTATAAAAACCAGATAAATTTATAATTAATACACAAAAACATGTTGGTAACCAAGAATAATAGCTGAATATTAATGATGACTTGCTCAAACTAATTTGCTGTATTGAGTTAACAGAAGAAAAATACAACCAGAAATCTAGTTCAACAATTTTTCATTCACTGATTTGTTTATTCAACAAGTATTTATGATTGGTCATGCTCCCCAGGTGGTTCTAGAGGCAAAGGATTTGCCTACCAATTCAAGAGATGCAGGTTCAATCCCTGGGTTGGGAAGGTCCCCTGGAGAAGGAAATGGAAACTCACTCCAGTATTCTTGCTTGGAGAATCCCATGGACAGAGGAACCTGGTGGGATACAGTCCATGGGGTTGCAAAGAGTTGGACACGACTGAGTGATTAACACATTTATGATTGGCCATCTACTAAGCATCAATCACTGTTCTGATTACTGGGAAATTAAACAATATAGGCAGAGTCTTCATTTTCACAGACTTTGCATGTTTTTTGCAGACACATACAAAACACAAGAAAAGCTAAACAAATAATGAGGTCATATCAGATAGTGAAATTGCTGCAAAGAAATTCACACTGGGCAATGATAGAATTCAGATCATTAAATGGGCGCATGCCTGGCTGTGTCAAGGTGGTTAAATGTCTTTAAAGTGCCTGGTTAGGAAATGCTCCCTGTGTTGATGAAAAGGGTAAGATGGGTCCACCTTGAGCAGATCTGGAGATGGAACAGCATGCACACCAATATTTTGATTTCAGTAATGCAGTATGTTCATGTTCCAAGATTGCTATGTGTGTGTGTATGTGTGTGTGTGAGTGTGCTAAATCACTTCAGTTGTGTTTCACTCTGCAACCCTATGGACTGTAGCCCACCGGGTTCCTCTGTCCATGGGACTCTCCAGGCAAGAATACTGGAGTGGCCTGCCGTGCCCTCCTCCAGGGAGTCTTCTCAACCAGGGGTCAAACCCATGTCTCTTACTTCTCTTGCATTGGCTGGTGGGTTCTTTACCTCTAGTGCCACCTGGGAAGCTAAGATTGCTACACAAAATAAAAATAACTTCAAGACTTTATCTCCTACTTTGGGATGCTCCGATCTGAGACTTAACTGTAACTCTGCTAGCAAGGAATTGTTAAATGCCAGTTTTACAAGTATCACCCATATGTGAAATCTATGATACAGATAAATTTATTTGCAAAGCAGAAATAGACTCACAGATGTAGAGAACAAATTTATGGTTACCAATGCAGGAAGGAGGAATTGGGGTGAATTGGGAGATTGGGATTGACCCATACATATATATATGTGTGTGTTTGTACACATATATATATATGTGCATACATATACACACACACACATATATGTCTATATATATATTACATTATATACATACACACACACACACACATATATATATATATATATATATATACTATTGATACTATGTATAAAATAGATATCTAATGAGAATCCTGATGCTGGGAAAGATTGAGGGCAGAAGGAGAAGGGGACAACAGAGGATTAGATGGCTGGAGGCATCATGGACTCGATAGACTTGAGTTTGAGTGAACTCCAGGAGTTGGTGATGGACAGGGAGGCCTGGTGTGCTGCGATTCATGGGGTTGCAGAGTCAGACACGACTGATCGACTGAACTGAACTGAACTGAATGAGAACCTACAGTATACCACAGGGAACTCAATGGTCTGCGGTGACCTAAATGGGAAGGAAATCTAAAAAATAAGGGATATATGTACATATATAACAATTCACTTTGCTGTAGAGCAGAAACTAAAACAACATTGTAAAGGAACTGTACTCCAGCTTTTTTTTAATGCCAGTTTTAAAAATTGTGCTGAGATTTCTGTGATGTTGTCGTATACTCAAGAAATCAGGTTAGCATCTTTCCTCAAAAGGAAACACCATTATGGTTTAGCAGGACTCTTGCTAATCACTCCCAATGGCTTTCTCTCCTGAGTAGGATCTAGAGAAACCCTGTGAAATTCTGGTTCCTGACTTCTCTTTTCCCTTGTTTCAATCTGATTATCCTTTTTTAATGTCATAGATTCTCCAAATAGAATCAAAGGCCGCTGATTAGATTCCTATTCATCCCACTGTTGTTCAGTTTCTTGGTCGTGTCCAACTCTCTGCGACCCCATGGGCTGCAGCACGCCAGGCTTCTCTGTCCTTCACCACCTCCCAGAGTTTACCCAAACTCACGTCCATTGAGTCGGTGATGTCATCCAACCATCTCATCCTCTGCTGTCCCCTTGTCCTCCTGCCTTCAATTTTTCCCAGCATCTTGGTCTTTTCTAATGAATTGGTTCTTCACATCAGGTGCCCAAAGTATTGGAGCTTCAGCATCAATCCTTCTAGAGAATAATCAGAATTGATTTCCTTTAAGATGGACTGGTTTGATCTTCTTGCAGTCCAAGGGACTCTTCAAGAGTCTTCTCCAACACCATAGATTGAAAGCATCAATTCTTCGGTGCTCAGTTTTATATATGGTCCAACTCTTACATCCATACATGACTACCAGAAAAACCATAGCTTTGACTAGACAAACCTTTGTTGGCAAAGTAACATCCCTGCTTTCTAATATGCTGTCTAGGTTTATCATAGCTTTTCTTCTAAGGAGCAAGTGTCTTTTAATTTCACTGCTGCCATCCCCATTGCAGTGATTTTGGAGCCCAAGAAAATAAAGTCTGTCACTGCTTCCATTGTTTCCCCATCTATCTGCCATGAAATGATGGGGCTGGATGCCATAATCTTTATTTTATGAATGTTGAGGTTAAGCCTGTCTTCATGATATCCTATCTTCCTGATATCTCAACCAAGATAAGTGTTTGAGAGACTCCCAGCTTTTCCTCCCCACTTTGGTACAAAAGTTTCTGGCTTACTCACATGTATGGCTCAAACATACACTCCCATGTATTTTCCTTAGTTTAGATCTCAAAACACAGCTTCATTTTCTTATTGTTTCCACATTCACTTTCTGCATATGAACCACCAACTTGAATAACATGTTGTTTTATTTTGTGATATTTACAGCACTTTGGGTGGCATTGAAGAGCACAAAATAGTGCCGATAACAATTTCCTCATTGTTCACATAGGAATCTTGCATTCTTTTTACATTTTTGCAAGTATAGCAACAAAACCTATTACTATTTCTGATTTTGAGAGATTCAATAAGATGCTAGTCACATTTAAAGCTCTCATCTAAGGCTGGTCACCTCTCCATTACCTTTTCCCAATTGGGTTAGAAGTCAAAGGATTTTACTTTGAAGCTTTTTCTGAGAACTACTTCCGCCAGCTGTATAGTTCTTAAACAAGATGGATTCAGTCATGTTTCTGTGTGTGTTTCTCCATTTATTTAGTTCATTAAAACTTCAGGTCAAAAAGCATCAGTTTAAAGCTGGAAGTTTCAAGTTCTTGTTACCAGGAGATACTATCCATACACTTACTGTTACACTCATAGATAACAGCTAAAGATACAGATGAAAAACACAAACTATGGATAGCACTAGATAATGATGACAGTTATCATTTATCAAAAGTATTTCATATGTGTCAGACCCTGCGTTAAACCCTTTTCATCTATTATCCCATTTGGGTTTCACAATAATTTTATGAGACATGGCATTAGCCTCATCTCACAGGTAGAGACAGCAGGTTCAAATAAGTTAAGAGACATTTCAAATTCATACAGTTTATAAGTGGTGGAGTCAGGATTCACATCTAGGACCAACAGACCCTGGGGTCCATGTTCATATCCACATCAACATACAGGAGCCAGACTATAAACCAGCATTAGCAGCTTAAATAGTTCCTGGAAGAAGGCACGGTTAAATACAGGTGAATAAAAATGAATCTGTGCTAGCAGAAATAATAGAAAAGGTAGAAAATGTTCTTTCCTTCCTTTCCTGTTTAGCCAAATATATGGAAAATAAGGAGAGAGAATGGTGAGGAGCAGTAAGAAACACAGAGGGAAAGCTGGAGCAGAACGTGCTATGGAGGACGTTGAAGGCATCCAGAGAAGCAAAGAAAATGACTCACTGTGCTTATTCTAAACAATCACGAGGGGACAAGCCTTGCACTTTATCAAACGGTTCCAACATGCCACAGCTTATGTTACTATCAAAATTATTTAAAAGCAACCTATGCTTAGAAGTCCTTTTGGTGGCAACTTCAAAATCTGCTCAGTGTCCAACCAAGACTCTCTCCAGTTTCCAAATAAACAGTTTCAAAACATAGCTCACAGGGAATTTATTTTAACCTGTTTTTATTTGATGGGTGTTTTCCAAGTTTTACATGTGAGCTACAAAAGGACAAATGTTTCCCGTCAGGCCAGGAGGAGAAGAGCTGGGGCATAAACATAATCCAGACTAAAAATACAAAAACCATCTTGGGAGAGAAAATATTTATAATTCATGTATTTGAAAAAAAAAAAAAAAAAACACACTCCTTAGCCTGGGGAACCATTCCTGATTATTGATGATTTAGTTGCTAAGTCGTGTCCAACTCTTGCGACCCCCATGGACTGTAGCCTGCCGGGCTCCTCTGCCCATGGAATTCTCCAGGCAAGAATACTAGAGTGGGTTGCCATTTCCTTCTTCAGGGGATCTTCCCAACCTAAGAATCAAACCTGGGTCTTCTGCATTGCAGGCAGATTCTTTACCGACTCCAGCTATGAGGGAAGTTCTGATTATTAAGTATCTAAAAAAGAAGGACTCCCTCTTGGGCCATTTGTCATATTTTGTCCACCGTTTTACAGAAGCCATTCATGTAGCAACAGCTATGTGCAGGTGTGAGCTCTGGGCAGCTTGTTCCAGAGTTACTTGAACACCACTGCATCCAGCCATTCTGACCTATGCACACACCTCTAAGTATAGGGTGTCAGGGCTTCCCTGGTGGCTCAGTGGTAAACAATCTGACTGCAATGCAGGAGACTGCCTGACCCAGGGATCGAACCCGTGCTTTAAAACACAGGTTTTAAAGAAGATCCCCTAGAGAAGGAAATGGCAACCCGTTCCAATATGCTTGCCTGGGAAATCCTAGGGACAGAGATGCTTGGTGGGCTACAATCCATGAGGTCACAAAGAGTTGGACACAACTTAGCAACTAAATCACCACCATGAGGTATCAACAGACCATTAGGGAATCCTTGACCAAGGAAGGACAAGACTGTGGTTAAACATTTTCCTCTTCTCTCCAGCTGAAGAGCAGTTTTTGCGATACTCTTATTCTATTTGTCTCATCAAAGCATCCCTGCCAGGATCCAGACCCTACTTTCCTTAGTCACAATCAGCTTTGAGCACCCTGTTGGGTTGGCTTTTCTTATCCCAATTCTCTCCTCCTCTGCTTTGATTTCACTGCCGCAAACAACCAACCTGAACCTGAGCACTTGCCTCAAGCTTTGCTTTTTAGGGGAACCTAAGCTAAGAACATGTTATTACCACATTTTATCACTGAAGCAAACGATCTGTTTAGTTTCTCTTGAAAGTGTTGGATGGTGCATATTTTAAGCAATGTCTAAAAACTTATTTTTATTGGAAATCTGTTCAAAATACTTGCTACCCTTTACATAAGTTAATTTTCCTTGGGGCATGATAAAACTAGATTTGGCAATCATTAGTCTGGCAAGAAAGGCATAAAATTTTAGTCTACACATAGTTTTATATTTCATATATTCATATTTTGTGGATGGTAAAATTCCTTAAAAGTGTGCGAAACATATTTACCCCTGTTTAAGACTTAGTTTACTTCTGAAAGATACATAGAAAATGACATTTTAAAAATTAACCAAATTCATCCAAATTGTTTGATTTGACAGATGGCATCTCTTGAAATAGAATAAACAAAAATCTTTGAGACTCCCTTGATACACACATCATGTCACATCTCTGAAAAACATTCCCATGAAGATCAAAGATGGTAGATGTTTTATCTTAAGCTTTATTTTTTAAAAAGAATCTCATAGAGAGTTAACTGGAATTTCAGATCCTCCAGCCACATCAAGATGAGTCCAGGAATGCACCTCTTTAATCAACTTCTTAGGAAATTCTGACACAGGTGATTCTTGGACCACCCTTTAAGAAATGTCATTTATAGGACCTTTGAATTTCAAAGATGGAAATCCATCTTACAGCTAAACCATTCGTTTTGCAGATGAGAAAGATGATCCCAACAGCACTCTTTTTGTTGCTGTTGACCAGATCACTTAGAGCACGGCTAAGAAAACAGAAACTACCTGAAGTATTCAAAGCAGAGGGAATTCAAAGTAGAATATTGGTTTCAGAGGCACTGAAGGAGTTCAGTGCCAAATAGAGGGCAAGGAGGCAACTGGGGAATTAGCAACATCAAGTCATTACCATCCTGAGGCAGCATGACTGAAGAGAGAATGTCATGTTCCTGTATCCCTGGCACTGATGGCATCCTAAAGAATTGGGTACCACAGTCTTGTGCAGTGGTAAAGGGAGCAATGGAGGGAACATCACTGCTGATACCACCACTTAGATACCACGAGACAGTAAAAAAAGGGAGAAAAATGTCCTGACATCTCCCACTCTCCTCTTGTCATTGCCTCCCATTGGCTGAATCCTTCTGGAAGCTAGAAGACAAGGGGATCTGGGAGACAAAGCCTGCAGATTTCCGTCCCTCCAAACTCCATGTTTCAAGGCACAGCAAGGGAAAGAAAAGGGATATGTGAAGCAAGCAGTCCCAGTAGTATCACGGGTACTACCCGTTTCACCATGCAAGCTCCTGCTAATACAGAGGGTGTTCACCTTTTATTTTTTTCCCCACATACACTGGGTACCCTTGGAAACTGAATCTGCAGACGCCATTCAGATTTACCAGACAGTGTGGCTCACTTGACTTAATGCAAATGGACCACACATGATTGCTTTATTTGGTTGCTATGTCATTGTCTAAGATGGTTTTTGCTTTGTGAAAAATGGGTTGTTATTGTTCAGTCACTAAGTCCTGCCCAATTGTTTGGACTGCAGCATGTCAGGCTTCCCTATCCTTCACTATCTACCAGGGTTTGCTCAAACTCATGTCCATTGAGTCAGTGATGCCATGCAACTATCTCATCCTCTGTCACCCACTTCTCCTCCTGCCCTCAATCTTTTCCAGCATCAGGGTCTTTTCTGATGAGTTTTCTCTTCACATCAGGTGGTCAAGGTTTTGAACCTTCAGCTTCAGCATCAGTCCTTCCAATGAATATTTAGGGTTGATTTCTTTTAGGACTGACTGGTTTGATCTCCTTGCAGTCCAAAGGACTCTCAAGAGTCTTCTCCAGCACCACAATTCAAAAGCATCAATTTTTCGGTGCTCATGAGCACCGAAAAATTGATGCTTTTGAATTATGGTCCAACTCTCACATCCGTACTTGACTACTGAAAAACCATAACTTTGATTATATGGACCTTTGTTGAGACAATGGGCCTTAGATTTTGCAGGATATACAACTTAATAGGATTAAGCAGATGTAACAAAGGACTGAGCAGAACCTTCCCAAAGAGAAGTTCCCCCAGTGTCCTGGGGGAATAAGAAATTCTTTCTAATTCCAATATACTGATTCTAAGGAAAACACTAATTCTAAGAGTTAAAGAGTATGAGGGAAAATGAAATTTGGGGATGTTGGGTTAAAAAAACTAAACAGGTATCTTTATTGCCATTATTAATATGCTAACATGGATCATGAGTCACCAAAAGGGAGACACAGTATCGAGTATTTTCAAACTTGTGTAAATCTGTGCATACATTCACTCAACAAAGATTTATTTATTGACTATTCTGTGCCTGAAACTCTCTAGGGTCCTGTAAATATAACAATATACAAGTAGACAAAATCTTCTTCCTTGTGAAGGATAGATTCAGTGGAAGAAGATAGTTACAAATCCAAACAACAAATAAATGAATAACTAGTATTTACTTTTTTTTTCCACAGTGATTTTCCTCAAATTAACACTCAACAAATATACTTTGAGTAATGCTATAACACTTTCAATTCTATTGTTAAGCTCCTGCCAAATCTATCAGATTTCAGTATCTTCTTCTTTGACTTCAAATGATGTATTTTTCTTTGTAGCACAGAAGTTATGATACTACTTAAATATAATAGAGCTGGGTATATATAGCTATAATATAATATAATTATGGAGAAGGCAATGGCACCCCACTCTAGTACTCCTGCCTGGAAAATCCCATGGATGGGGGAGCCTGGTAGGCTGCAGTCCATGGGGTCACTAAGAGTCGGACACGACTAAGTGACTTCACTTTCACTTTTCACTTTCATGCATTGGAGAAGGAAATGGCAACCCACTCCAGTGTTCTTGCCTGGAGAATCCCAGGGATGGGGGAGCCTGTTGGGCTGCCATCTATGGGGTTGCACAGAGTCGGACACGACTGAAGCGACTTAGCAGCAGCAGCAGCAGCAATTATATTAAATATAATATGATACTACTTAAAAATAATATAACACCCCTTTTCTAATTCCGGCTCTGTTCTTTCCTGGGAGTATAACCTCTGTGCCTCACTCATTCCCTAGTTCATTCATTCATTCAACGTATGTTCATCTTGCCAGTCCCAGTGCTAGAACCTCAGGATCCATCTGTAAACAGAGGAACAACCTGTCCTCGAGGAACTTATGTTTCAGAGTCAGTGCCTTCACTGGAAAATAGTATATTAATAGCATCTGCCTCATCAGACTGTCCTGAGGATTAAATGACTTAATCCATGTGAAGCCTTTAGAACATTATCTGGCATATCCTTTCTGTTAGCCTTATTAGTCATGTTATCCTCCTGTTTAAAATCTTTCAGTGAGTCACTGCTTCCTTTAGGGCAAATTCCAAGCTGCTTAGCACAATAGACAAAGCCTTTAGGATCTGGCTCCTGATTTTGCCTCCTGCTTCACTCCCCCCTCCCTCCACACACACTCCTTCCCCTCCAGCCATATAGAAATATTCATGGATTTCACCTTACACTGTAGTTTCCTGCATTTTGCCTTGAAACATCCTGGCCTTTCAGTCTTGAATCATCCTCTAGTGTTGTTCATTCACTCAGTCATGTCCGACTCTTTGTGACCCCACGGACTGCAGCACACCAGGCTTCCCTGTTCTTCATCATCTTGTGGAGTTTGCTCAAACTCGTGCCCATTGAGTCAGTAATGCCATCAGACCATCTCTCCTTTGTGAGTGAGTGTCTTTTTTCTTTTCAAAAGTTAGCTCCCATTATCCCTTTGGTTAAGACTATTAAACTGGTTCTGGTTCCTCTGTGAATATCCATGGAGCCTGCTGGTCACATTAACCCTCTTTCCCAGAAAGTTTTCATACCTACTTCTATTGAAACTTCTCACATGTAATATTTCAACTAACTCATTTATGTCTCACACTGTGCCACAATGCAAGATAGTCTTGTAAAACCAATGTCTTGGAACCCAAGGGCAGAAAGACAGGCTGAAAGAGAGAGCAGCAACAGGAGGGGAACTTTCAACAAATGGTGGTAGAACTGAGCTCATGTATTTATTTCCCATCCTTCCCAAATTCTCATACAAATAGTAGTTAAAAATCCTTTAAAGAATTTAAATTGGTACCATTCAGTTCAGTTCAGTTCAGTCGCTCAGTCGTGTCCAACTCTTTGCGACCCCATGAATCGCAGCACGCCAGGCCTCCCTGTCTATCACCAACTCCCGGAGTTCACCCAGACTCACGTCCATCGAGTCAGTGATGCCATCCAGCCATCTCATCATCCATCATCCTCTTCTCCTCATGCCCCCAATCCCTCCCAGAATCAGTTTTTTCCAATGAGTCAGCTCTTCGAATGAGGTGGCCAAAGTACTGGAGTTTCAGCTTTAGCATCATTCCCTCCAAAGAAATCCCAGGGCTGATCTCCTTCAGAATGAACTGGTTGGATCTCCTTGCAGTCCAAGGGACTCTCAAGAGTCTTCTCCAACACCACAGTTCAAAAGCATCACAATTATGTAAAGTTTAAAAATTAAATAAAATTAAAAAAAAAAAAAAAAGCATCAATTCTTCGGCGCTCAGCCTTCTTTACAGTCCAACTCTCACATCCATACATGACCACAGGAAAAACCATAGCCTTGACTAGATGGACCTTTGTTGGCAAAGTAATGTTTCTGCTTTTGAATATGCTATCTAGGTTGGTCATAATTTTCCTTCCAAGGAGTAAGCGTCTTTTAATTTTGTGGCTGCAGTCACCATCTGCAGTGATTAGTGGATCAGAAATTTTGAGCTATATCTTCATGGTAGAAAGCAGAAAAAGTTGAATGAAAGTACAACCAAGATAGAGAATTCCATATGATTGCGGGAGGGGGGAAGCATGCCTTCCAGCATACTAATCAGACTAGAGCTTAATATACTCAGGTAGCCAAAAGTCACAGAATATTTGAGGAAAACCAAGGGTTGGAAGAAAAGATTTCAGTACAGAAACCAAGGTTTACAAGAAAAGATTTCAAGTGAATAAAAAGAATAACAGCCCTAAGAAACAAAAAATGGAAAACAACTAAACATTTAATATAATTTAAGCTAAACAAAAATATAGTCAGCATTCAAAGAAAAGTTTTAGACTTTCATAAAACAAGAACAGAGTATCATGAAAAGTAGAATAAAAAAATAAAGAAATGCTATTAAGAAAATAATTACAAAAAAGGGGAAAAAAAAAGAAAAAACACCAATAATAGCATAGAAATTTCTGAAAACCAAATCATTGATCCAAAATATCAGATCAGATCAGATCAGATCAGTTGCTCAGTCGTGTTCGACTCTTTGCGACCCCATGAATCGCAGCACGCCAGGCCTCCCTGTCCATCACCAACTCCTGGAGTTCACTCAGACTCACGTCCATTGAGTTGGTGATGCCATCCAGCCATCTCATCCTCTGTCGTCCCCTTCTCTTCCTGCCCCCAATCCCTCCCAGAATCAGAGTCTTTTCCAATGAGTCAACTCTTCACATGAGGTGGCCAAAGTACTGGAGTTTCAGCTTTAGCATCATTCCTTCCAAAGAAATCCCAGGGCTGATCTCCTTCAGAATGGACTGGTTGGATCTCCTTGCAGTCCAAGGCACTCTCAAGAGTCTTCTCCAACACCACAGTTCAAAAGCATCAATTCTTCGGCACTCAGCCTTCTTCACAGTCCAACTCTCACATCCATACATGACCACAGGAAAAATCATAGCCTTGACTAGACGAATCTTTGTTGGCAAAGTAATGTCTCTGCTTTTGAATATGCTATCTAGGTTGGTCCTCTCAAAACAGATTAAAATTTTTTTAAAAAATCAAGCATCATCATGAAAAAAAGATATGGAAGATGAATATAGAAAGTATATTTGTCTAATAAAAAAGGAAATAATCACAGAAACAAGAGACAATAATTTCCAAGTGTGGAAGAAAAGGTTGAATTCACAGATGAAATGAATACATTAGATGTCAAGCAGAACTCTCACGCAGACATGAATAGTGAGAGGAATAGGGAATCATGTGGGCATTCTTCAGATGAATGGTGATGGAATGTGTTTATAAAGAGGCGATATTCAAGTTAACACATAAAAGATATAACGTGTCAGGCTAAGACTATCTCAAGCAAGGGTAGGAGCTTCTGCAAAAACTCAAGGTAGGAAAGAGTTGGGTTAGCCAATGGAATTCCAAGACCAAAGTGGGTCAAGAAAAGGTTAAATTATTCATGGCTTTATAGACCCCATTAAAGTATTTAAATGTTACTTCATATGCACAGGGATACATTAGAGTATTTAAGAAATAGAGTAAGCTGATTCAGTTCATTTCTATGAAGATCACTTCTGTTTCAAGGAGAATGTGTTAGAAATGGGCAGAGTGGAATCAGAAAGTCCAGCTGCATAATTACAAATGGAAGCTGATGAGGCCAGACCATCCTGGTGACATGGAGATGAAATGAGTAGACAGATGTGCCATATATTCTGGTGGTAGAATCAATAAGATATAACTGATAAAGAAAGGATAAGAGGGAGTGAAAGGGAGGGGCCAAGAGTAACTACTAGTGCGTTTCCAGTTTGAGTAACAGAGTAAGTGGTAGAGTCATTTGCCAAAACAGGGAAAGACAGGAGGCTAAAATATTTTTGTCTGAAAAAGGGGGAAAAGTTTTGTTAAGTCTGGTTAAGTTTGAGATATTTAAGAACTATTTCAAGGTGGATATGTGCAAGGTAGTTAAATAAGTATCTACAGTTCAGAAAGAATTCTGAATTTGCAGGCAACCTTCAGATATTTTTAAAAACCACTAATTATAATACTTAAATCCTGGAGAATAGAGATCACTTAGAGAAAAGTGGAGCAGTGGAAGAGACCAAAGACCAAGTCCTCAGAAATCAGCATTTGATGTCATACAGAGGTGCATGCGTGCATGTGTTGTCAGTCACTTCAGTCATGTCCAGCTCTTTGCCACCCTATGGACTGTAGCCCAAGAGAACCCATGGGGATTCTCCAAGCAAGAATGAATACTGGAATGGGTTTCAATGCCCTACGTCAGGGGATCTTCCTGACCCAGGGATCAAACCTGTGTCTCCTGTGACTTCAGCACTGCAGGTGGATTCTTTACCCACTGAGGCATGGGGGAAGCTTCATATAGAGGTGCAGACACCAACAAAGGAAACCACAAGGAAGGAAAAAGAGAAGAGCACTGCTGGGAAGGCCAAGCACGGAGGAGAGAAAATGTTTCAAGAAGAGAGCAGGTGATGATATTGTCTGCCACTGGAGGAAAAGTAAGGTGAAAACAGAAAATGATGGTTTGGCATCAAAGAGAAAATCAGTAAACATGGCATAAGTGATTTAAGTGATGATTTAAGTCAGGTGTTTCCATTTAGTGGTGGGACTAAAAACCAGACTGTAGTAGATGGAGACTTGACTAGGGGTGAGGATGCAGAGACTATTTCTAGACCGATGGCTCTGAAGACAAGTAAAGGAACAGTCAAGTGGCTGGAGAGGGATGAGTGATCAAGGGAGGATATTTATTTTCTTCACAAATGGATATTTGTATACAGATGGGCATGACACAGTAGTTAAGAGGATAAAATTGTAGCCAAGAGGTAGTAGCTGAATCTGCAATACCTATCCTTTAATTGATCTAATAACAGTTTTCAAGGATTTTGCTTTGCCACAACCCTCAGCGTCAGCCGATGATAGCAGACTAAGTACCAATATTAAGGGATTGGAGCGGGTGAATAACCACAATGATGACATCTGCATTCCTCATTCTCTATTTATCAGACTCAAACCAAGAATATGGTCTAGAAAAGTATTACATGCCATAAGCTATGTGGTTTTTAAAATATACTCTTCAGTGAGCCTCTGAATAATATTGAATGAACTGCAGTGACTATCATATTATACTCCTGACAGATGTGTTGTGGCTACTGCTAATAGCCTTAGACTGCAGCAAGAAAGTCTTGGTTAACATCATTCTGGGGAGCCACTTTGTAAGAACATCCCCTCAAGGATGAGCTGTGCAGTCACTGGGGTCAGGATTCTTCATGGGAAGATTTTAATAGGCATTAACAAGTTCATTCCAGAGAAGGCAATGGCACCCCACTCCAGTACTCTTGCTTGGAAAATCCCATGGACGGAGGAGCCTGGTAGGCTGCAGTCCATGGGGTCGCTAAGAGTCGGACATGACTGAGCAACTTCACTTTCACTTTTTACTTTCATGCATTGGAGAAGGAAATGGCAACCCACTCCAGTGTTCTTGCCTGGAGAATCCCAGGGATGGGGGAGCCTGGTGGGCTGCCGTCTATGGGGTCGCACAGAGTCGGACATGACTGAAGCGACTTAGCAGCAGCAGCAGCAGCAACAAATTCATTCACTATTGGAGTCATCTTGAAATTGTTAAATTGTTGACTTCATGGCAGAACGAAAATTTTTAAAGGCAACAACTGTGGGATATTCTTGTCTGTGACTCCATCATCCAATTCAGCATCAGACAATAGATGGCTCTCGTTACATTTTTTTTTCTTTTGACTTTTTGACTTCACTGGGTCTTCCTTGCAGGGCTCAGGCTCTGTGGTAGGCGGGCTTTCTCTGGTTGTGGCACATGGGCTCTAGAGTGCAGGTTCAGTAGTTGGGGTGTACAGGCATAGCCACTCCTTGGCATGTGGGAGCTTAGTTCACAGACCAGGGATGGAATTTATGTCCCTGCATTGGAAAGTGGATTCTTAGACACTGGACCACTGGAGAAGTTCCCTCTCAGTAAATATTGATTGAAAGATGAAATAAATAAATGGATTCAATGACCAAAATTATAGATGTTATAAACACACATTCATGGTTCATTAGGTGAGTATTGTTCATGTTACTGTAAAACCAGACTCTAGAAATTCCGAGGCATTCCCAGTTTCAGATTTGACCCGTATTACATCATGTGCCTCATTATAGAGTTATAGATAGACGATAGATAATAGCACTAACGATGGAGAAAAACAGAAGGAAAAAGAGAGAAAAAGAAAGATAGCCTCTGACAGAAAACTTTTCCATCTAGCATCTCATAGAATAATTATAATTATCATAATCTCAATTTTCTCTCCCCAGGTGAGAAAAATGAGGCTCATAGAATTGTTACAGTTGCCGCAAGATCGCAGACCTAGTAAGTGGTTGAATAGCGGATCGCGAGCCAGAGACAAAACAAGATCTGACTTAACCAAAAGAATGTAAACAACACTACCTTGCTGGAAATCTACATCCGTAACGCTGTGGTGAACGTTGGAGTGGCCCCACAGCAGCCCATGTTTGGGGAGCTGAGATTGGGGTAAAGAGGAGGAGGAGGAAGACCGGCGGGCCGTGCATGTTAAGTCGCTTCAGTCATTTACGACTCTTTGCGACTCTGAACAGCAGCCCGCCAGGCTCCTCTGTCCATGGGTTTCTCCAGGCAAGAATACTGGAGTGGGTTGCCATGCCCTCCTCTAGGGAATCTCCCCGACCTCGGGATTGAACCCTCATCTCCTGAAGCTTCTGCATTGCAGGCTGATTCCTTACCACTGAGCCACCAAGGGAAGCCCAGGATTGGACCAGCAGTTAAATAGCAAAGCACAGACTCTGGAACCTAGAAAGAAATGTCAGAGGCTTGACAGAAAACATAATCTATGCTCCAGAAACAAGCTAACCTATTTCAAACTGGGTCTGTGCCCAGCCCTTTGTCTTTGACTTGCAATCTGTGACCAGTGCTTTTGCTGGAAAGAGAATTTACAATACTAGAGGGACATGAGCCCTTGCAGAGACTGCAAGATGGGAATAATGACCTGTACTTTCCTGAGGAGAGCTAGTTCCAAAACTCTGACTAGTTTCAAACAGCTTTGGGGTTCCTTTGCTCTGAATGCTGACTTCATTTCAGAGAGGAATTTCTGCGTTACTAATTTACTATATGAAATAAGGATGTTAGAGAAATGGTAGTATTCAGCAGGGAAAAAAGATGGAAATCTGTATAGATAAGCTAGTCTGGAAGTTTTCAAAGATGGATTTTGGTTATTAGAAAATTTTCTTACTTATGATGTATTTCCTTGACCTTCCCTGCTAGGCATTTCTTCCCCCACCTCCCTCCAACTTGGAGAATTAGCATATGATTTATTTTCCCTCTTAGAGCTCCTCCCCAGTGAATCACTATGACTGGCAGCAGATTTTGCTCTGAAAACCTGGTAGAAATATTTGAAAAGGCATGAGGGACCAAATCTGCTTAGCACCCTGTATGCCACCTCATTTATTTTTATACACCTTCACTATATTGGAGAAAAGGAAATTATGCTAAAGTTGCAGCCGCACAGCTCCTCAAAAAGCATGTTTCGTCTTGCCCCAGTTGGTATTTACCTGTTTAATTGTCCTTTCCCTTTCAACTATAAACGCAGCTGGAAATGGCGGAAGGGTTTATGCAATCAGATACAGTCCAGGGTGAGAGACTTTTTGAAAAGCAGTATTGCTTATGTGAGCTTCCCTGGGGGCTCAGACAGTAAAGAATCTGCCTGCAATGCGGGAGACCTGGATACGATCCCTGGGTTGGGAAGATCCCTTGGAGAAGGGAATGGCAACCTACTCCAGTATTCTTGCCTGGAGAATTCCATGGACAGAAAAGCCTGGCGGGTTATAGTCCATGAGGTCGCAAAGAGTCGGACACAACTGAGAGACTAAAGCTTTTTAATCACACTGTTGCTTGTGTGCACATAATTGGTGTGCATGTAATTTCCTCTTGGGTCATTTGTCTGAGAAGCCTGGGTCTTACATTTGCGAGAAGCCTGTCTCACAAGCCTTTGTCTTGTAAGAGACAAAGCAGCCATGTGCCGTTCCGTGAAGTATAATGGAGATGGGATAAAACTGGAGGCTCCATTGAGGACTGGTGGGAAGCTGATCTGAAAATTGTGATCAAATGTTTGTCTCCATCATTTTTTTTATAGTTTTGTACCAATGTTAATTTTTTAATTTTGATAAGTGCACCAAGGTTATAGAAGATGTTAACATTCAGGTAAGCAGGCATGATCTGTGAGTATAAAATAATTTTACAGAATAAAATCCTGATGCCTGGACTAAGTAAATCAGAACCCCTGGGTGGGTGGGCTGGGGGGAGCGGCCCAGGGAGCAGTATATTTGACTTGCCATGTGATTCCAACGTGCAGCCAAGGTTAACAAACACTCTTCTGCAGAGAGAAAAAATTTTCAAGTATCTATTTCCCACCCGGGTTTGCTCTTGGGAGAGAATTCCTTGAGAAGAGTTTCTAAGTGAGCATGCCACTGTTTTTGGCCTTCACGCCCACTGATCCTGGATAAGGATCATTTTAAAATGGGTTAGGGACTTCCCTGGTGGCCCAGTGGTTTAGACTCCATGCTTTCACTTCATGAGTTCAATCCCTGGTCAGGGGACTAAGGATCCTGCATGCCGCTCAGCACAGACAAAAGATAGGGAAAAAAAAAAAAGTTACTAGAAAAGGCCTAGTAACTGGTGTGTGGAATATCCTTGGCTTCTTTTCTTTATTTGATGCTCAGTAGCAGGCAGTGTAGATCATCTCATGTGTATTTCTATTCATTATCTCTGCTGAGTTGTCGTTAATATTAGTAACATTAGTAAAAAATCTTCTGAGATACGAAAATTTAAAATTAATTTTCTTTTGTTCTTTGGTTAATTTGGTTCAGCCCAGTAACACAGTGTGTAGACAGATGGATTTATCTCTGGAATCTCAATCACCAAGTTTGCTCTTTTGACAGCTCCCTCCCAACATGTTCCTTTTAAAACCAATGCTATTCTCTGATCCTTGATCACCTTTCCTGTCAAGCATTTATCCAACAAATATTTGTAATCCACTAAAACGTGCCAGGTACTGTGTTAGAATCTGGATAAAGAGATGGCAGAATTTGTTAAGTGTCCTCTTAAGAAAATATTTCAACAATCAAACCTTATACAACTGCTAAATAAGCTTGGGTGTGTTCATCACTAGGCTTAGCTATACATTAGGGAAAGATAAACTCTATGGGTTATTTCATCTAAAAAAAATCCCATCTTCACACGACTGAACATGGAGAAAACATGTAGCCAAAAAAATAATGTAAAAACTGGTTTAAAAAGAAAGTAATAAAAAAAGACAAACTTGAAACTAATCCCATGCCCTCCCCCCCCCAAAAAAAAAAATAAACCTCTGCTTATTAAAAAGAAGGACACATACTGGATTATCGGAGAAGTCAACAGAGGAAGCAGTAAACAGCAAAACCCAGAAGCAAACTGTATTGTGAGAGAAAGTTAACTGGACTAAACACAGGGCAGTTCACTTCCCACGGCAATACAAAAGCCACTTGGAAATAAGTATGTTTAAGATATTCAGAGAGACGGCAATGAACAATATAAATGATACCCGAGAACACATAAATGGAATAGGAGAATGAAATGCTGATTTGAAAGTGTATCAGATAAACTCTTGGTTAAATATCCTAAATATGGCTAAATCTCTATTCAACTCATAAAGCCAACTAAAACTGACTTTAAAAAAATATATATTAATCCAGGATTTCCCTGGTGGTCCAGTGGTTTAGATTCCACAAGCCCAATGCAGGGGGCCAACTCTTGATCCCTAGTCAGGGAACTAAATCCGTATGCAGGAACTGAAAGATCCTTTATGCTGCAACTACAGATCTCACATGCAGCAATGGAGCTCAAAATCCCGAGTGCTTCAAAGAAGAGCTGTGCAGCCAAACAAATAAATAAAATATTAACCCTCAAGTACAAAAATAAATAATGACGAAGTGACTATAAATAAAGGACATAAGTGTGAAACAAGAACAAGAAGAAGCAACTAATTTAAGTCTCAGAATGCTGAAAGTTCAGGCATTAAAAATGCCGTGAGCCTCTGAAAGCAGAGGGAGGAATGGATTTGCATTGATTGAAGTGTACTCTAAAGGAGCTGAAGCCCGGATCCCCCTCCCTTCTTCCTCACTCATCCCCCTCTCCCCATTCCCTCAACCATAACAAAATAGAAAGAGGATTCTCAGGACAATCCTGAGCGATGGGATGGGGAGGGAGGAGGGAGGGGGGTTCAGCATGTACAGCTGAACATGTACATGAACATCAACATGTACAGCCATGGCTGATTCATGTCAATGTATGACAAAAAACACTACAATATTGTAAAGTAATTAGCCTCCAATTTAAAAAAAAGAAGCAATTTTTTTTTAAGAGGATTCTCTGGAAAGGATGGACATTTCTAGTCTCTGTGCAGGTGAGGGCAGGGTGTAGTACCCTTGAAAACACCAAAAAGCAAGTCAAGCAAACAACTATAGAAACGTTCCACCACTTATCAGGGTTAGATTTAGGATTTTTCAACTTTACAATGGTGCAAAAGCAATACACATTCATTTGAAGTAATATTTAAAATTTTGGATTGTAATCTTTTCCCAGGCCAGCAATATGCTGTCAGCTACTTTCTTGTGATGCTGGGCAGGGGCGGTGAGTTTGCTCCCAGTCAGTCATGAGATCATGAGTGTAAGCAACCAGTACACTGAATAATCATTCTATATGCATGTAACCATGCACTGTAACCACTGGGGAAGGGAATGGCAAACCACTTCAGTATTCTTGCCTTGAGAACCCCATAAACAGTATGAAAAGGAAAAAAGACATGACATTGAAAGATGAGCCCCCCAAGTCCATAGGTGTCCAATATACTACTAGGGAAGAGCAAAGAAATAGCTACAGAAAGAATGAAGAGGCTAAGCCAAGCAGAAACAACACTCAGCTGTGGTTGTGTCTGATGGTGACAGTAAAGTCCGATGCTGTAAAGAACAATATTACATAGGAACCTGGAATGTTAGATCCATGAATCACGGTAAATTGGATGTGGTCAAAGAGGAGATGGCAAGAATGAACAGCAATGTTTTAGGAATCAGTGATTTAAAATGGATAGGAATGGGCGAATTTAATTCAGATGACCATTATCTACTATTATGAGCAAGAATCCCTTAGAAGGAATGGAGTAGCTCTCATAGTCAACAAAGACTCTGAAATGCAGTACTTGGGTGCAATCTCAAAAATGTCAGAGTTAACTTGGTTCACTTCCAAGACAAACCATTCAACATCACAGTAATCCAAGTTGATGCCCAACCACTAAGGTCAAAGAAGCTGAAATTGAATGATTCTATGAAGACTTACAAGACTCCAAGAACTAATTCACAAAAAAATAAATCCTTTTCATTGTAGGATACTGAATGGAAAGGTAGGAAATCAAGAGATACCTGGAGTAACAAGCAAATTTGGCCTTGGAGTACAAAGTGAAGCAGGGCAAAGGCTAACAGAGTTTTGCCAAGAGAATGCACTGGTCATAGCAAACACCCTCTTCCAACAACACAAGAGAAGACTCTACACATGGACATCACCAGATGGTCAATACCGAAATCAGATTTATTATATTCTTTGCAGCCAAAGATGGAGAAGCTCTATACAGTCAGGAAAACAAGACCTGGAGCTGACTGTGGCTCAGATCATCATTTCCTTATTGCAAAATTCAGGCTCAAATTGAAGAAAGTAGGGAAAACCATTAAGCCCTTCAAGTATGACCTAAATCAAATCCCTTTTGATTATACTGTGGAGGTGACAGATTCAAAGGACTAGATCTGTAGACAAAGTGCCTGAAGAATTAAGGACGGAGGTTCATAACATTGTACAGGAGGTGGTGACCAAAACTATGTCTTAGAAAAAGAAAAGCAAGAAAGCAAAGTGGTTGTCTGAAGAGGCCATACAAATAGCTGAGGAAAGAAGAGAAGCGAAAGATGAAAGAGAAAGGCAAAGATATACCCAATTGAATGCAGAGTTCCAGAGAATGGGAAAGAGAGATAAGAAAGTCTTCATAAGTGAACAATGCAAAGAAATAGAGGAAAACAATAGAACAGGAAAGACTAGAGATCTCTTTAAGAAAATTGGAAATACCAAGAGAACATTTCATGCATGATAGGCACAATAAGGGACAAAAACAGCAAAGACCTAACAGAAGCAGAAGAGATTAAGAAGAAGTGGCAAGAATACACAGAAGAACTGTACAAAAAATGTCTTAATGGCCTAGATAACCATGGTGGTGTGATCAGTCACCTAGAGCCAGACATCCTGGAGTGTGAAGTCAAGTGGGCCTTAGGAAGCATTACTATGAACAAAGCTAGCTCCAGTTGAGCTATTTCAAATCCTAAAAGATGATGATGCTAAAGTGCTGCACTCATCACTCCAGCAAATTTGGAAAACTCAGCAGTGGCCACAGGACAGGTAAAAGTCAGTTTTCATTCTGATCCCAAAGAAAGGCAATGCCAAACAATGTTCAAATTTTTATACAATTGCACTCATTTCACATGCTAGCAAGATTATGCTCAAGATCTTTAAGCTAGGCTTCAGCAGTATGCGAACCTAGAACCTCCAGACGTACTGGGTTTACAAAGGCAGAGAAACCAGAGATCAAATTGTCAACATCCTCTGGACCATAGAAAAAGCAAGGGATTAAAAAAAAAAAAAATCTACCTCTGCTTCATTGACTATACTAAAGCCTTTGACTGTGTGGATCACAAAAACTGTGGAATATTCTTGAAAATATGGAAATACCAGACCACCTTACCTGCCTCCTAAGAAACCTGTATGCAGGATAAAAAGGAACAGTTAGAACTGGACATGGAACAATGGACTGGTTCAAAATTGGTTCAAAAAGTATGTCAAGGCTGTATTTTGTCACCCTGCTTATTTAACTTCTATGCAGAGTACATCATGAGAAATGCAGGGCGGGATGACTCACAAGCTGGAATCAAGATTGCAGGGAGAAATATCAACAAACTCAGATATGCAGATGATACCACTTAATGGAAGAAAGTGAAGAGGAACTAAAGAGCCTCTTGCTAAAGGAGAAAAGGAGAACAAAAAAGCTGGCTTAACACTCAACATTCAGAAAACAAAAATCATGGCATTCAGTCCCATCACTTCATGGCAAATAGATGAGGAAAAACTGCAAACAGTGTCAGATTTCATTTTCTTGGGCTCCAAAATCACTGCAGATGGTGACTGCAGTCAAGAAATTTAAAAACACTTGCTCCTTGGAAGAAAAGCTATGACAAACCTAGACAGTGTATTAAAAAGCAGAGACATCACTTTGCTGACAAAGGTCTGTATAGTCAAATCTATGGTTTTTCCTGTAGTCATGTACAGATGTGAGAGTTGGACCATAAAGAAGCCTGAGTGCTGAAGAACTGATGCTTTGAACTGTGGTCCTGAAGAAGATACTCGAGAATCCCTTGGACTGCAGGTAGATCAAACCAGTCAATCCCAAAGGAAATCAACCCTGAATAGTCATTGAAAGGAATGATGCTGAAGCTGAGGCTCCAATATTTTGGCCACCTGAAACAAAAAACAGACTCATTGGAAAAGACAGTGATGCTGGGAAAGACTGAGGTCAGGAGGAGAAGGCGGTGACAGAGGATGAGGTAGCTGGATGTCGTCGCTGGCTCAGTGGACATGAGTTTGAGCAGACTAAAGAAGAAAGTGAAGGACAGAGAAGTCTAACGCACTGCAGTTCGTGGGATCTGAAAGAGTTGGATGTGACTTCGTGACCGAACAGCAACAACATGTTGTTTTTTACTTTCATCACAGTATTCAGTACATTACATGAGATATTCAACACTTTATGATAAAATAGGCTTTTCATTAGATGATTTTGCCCAACTTTAGGCTAATGTAAGTGTTCTGAGCACATTTAATGTAGGCTCTGCTAAGCTAGGATGGTCTGTAGATGAGTTATTGAATGAATTTTTTTCAGCTTATGATGGATTTATTAGGATGTAAGGAAGATCTATATATTGAAAAGTAAGACCTCTTTTTCTCCTCCCCCACTTTCATCCTAGAGTGCCAGTGAAAGTGAAAGTGATAGTCATTTAGTCGTGTCCAGCTCTTTGCGACCCTATGGACAGGGTCCTCTTGTCCATGGAATCCTCCAGGCAAGAATACTGGAGTGACTACCCCAGCAGATCTTCCCAACCCAAAGACTGAACCCTGCATTACAGGCAGATTCTTTACCATCTGAACCACTAGGGAAGGCCCTGAGTGCCACAGTGTAACTCAAAACCCCAAGGGAAGGTGCTTAAGGATTCTAATTTAGCTAAATAAAGCCATCCAAGAGAAAAGCCATATAGATATTAATATTCAGGCATCCCCAAAAGAAACTTCTAGATCCGTGTTCAATTTCCCTCCGGTGAAGTGTGCCAGTTGAAAAATCCTTCTATGTACACAGCTTACACTCAACATTTCAATGTCTCCTTATTTAGGAATAAAACATAGATCACTTGTTATTTGTAGGAATCCCTGCAATAAATTCAATGGCCAAAAGAAGCAAAAGATGAAAGAATGCAGAGGAAACAAAAAAAAGTGCATAGTATGGAAACAAAATATACATACACATACACACATGCCAAGGCACTTCATCTTAAAGTTTTAGTACTTCAGAGGAAAATGAAATAATCCTGAAAGCTTCCAGAGAGGGAAAAAACCAGATTTCATATAACTGGTGAAGAATCAGGGTAGTATGCAATTTCTCAAGAGCAATTCTTAAAGCTAGATGTCAATGAAACTGTGTAACCCATCACCTAACTATAGCAATTCTGAATGTAACACTACAAAATAAAACGTCAAATTGTTTAAAGCAAAACATGATTTATGTGACAAAATTGACACACACAATCATAGTGAGAGATTTAGCACTACTCTCAGTAAATGACAAATAAGACAGGCAAGAACAGGGCAAGAAAGTCAGATATAAAGGTCAGCACAATTAACAAGCTTCAGTTAAAACAGATGCAAATATTTGTGAATTTAGGAGAGGTATTATTGCCTGGTGGTTGAAAACAGACAATTTCGGATAAGACATCTCACTAGATTCAAATTCTTGATCAGTGGTGTATGTTTGTTTCCTTTACTTCAAAATAGCCATAATAATAGTGCCTACTCCATAAATGTGTTGTGAAGATAAAATTAAATAACGCATGACAGGATGCTTAGAAAAGTGCCCAGCACTGAATAACAATAAGTGTGTGTGTGTGAATAATTCTGCACTAAAACAGACTCTAAATATTTTTTTGAGAAAATGTACAATATTTTTAAATTAACCATAAAAGAAATATATATATATATATATGATAAAATTTTAGAAGCATACTATCTTTGCTGCTGCTGCTGCTAAGTCGCCCCAGTCGTGTCTGAATCTGTGCGACCCCAGAGACAGCAGCCCACCAGGCTCTGCCGTCCTCGGGATTCTCCAGGCAAGAACACTGGAGTGGGTTGCCATCTCATTCTCCAATGCATAAAAGTGAAAAGTGAAAGGGAAGTTGCTCAGTCATGCCTGACTCCTAACAACCCCATGGACTGCAGCCCACCAGACTTCTCCATCCATGGGATTTTCCAGGCAAGAGTACTGGAGTGGGGTGCCACTGCCCTCTCTTTAGTCAAATACAAAGTCAGAATCACTGTACTATTCAAAATTGCATTAGATGCTCAAACCAACAAAATAAAAGAAAAAAAGAACTGTAGTTAAGAGGGCTAGGAAGAAAGAAACAAAACTGACACTACTCCTAAACAAATGATTGTCCAAAAAGAAGGTATGAGTAACTATAGTCAAGCTGATAGAATTAGTTAGGGACTTCAGCTAGCACACTGAATAAAAAGACAATTGTAGGGGTTGCTAAGAGTCAGACACGACTAAGCAACTTCACTCTCACTTTTCACTTTGATGCATTGGAGAAGGAAATGGCAACCCACTCCAGTGTTCTTGCCTGGAGAATCCCAGGGAGCGGGGAGCCTGATGGGCTGCCGTCTATGGGGTCACACAGAGTCAGACACGGCTGGAGCAACTTAGCAGCAGCAGCAGCAGCAGGAAAATATAGTAGTAGTCCGAGAAGGAAATGGCAACCCACTCCAGTGTTCTTGCCTGGAGAATCCCATGGACGGAGAAGCCTGGTAGGCTGCAGTCCATGGGGTCGCACAGAGTCAGACACAACTAAAGTGACTTAGCAGCAGCAGCAGGAGCAGCAGCAGCAGTCCTATGCTTAAAAAATAGCCAGTTGGAAAACTATTAGGTAAAACAAATATATCATTCAAATAAGCAATAAGCTACATAAACCTAAAAAGGACATATAAGACCTGTATGTGGGTGAGTCATTCAGTTGTGTCTGACTCTTTGTGATTCCATGGACTATACAGTACATGGAATTCTCCAGGCCACAATACTGGAGTGGGAAGCCTTTCCCTTCTCCAAGGAATCTTCCCAACCCAGGGACCAAACCCAGGTCTCCAGAATTACAGGTGGATTATTTACCAGCTGAGCTACAAGGGAAGCCCAAGAATACTGGAATGAGTAGCCTATCCCTTCTCCAGTGGATCTTCCCAATCCAGGAATCAAGCTGGGGTCTCCTGCATTGCAGGCAGATTCTTTACCAACTGAACTGTAAAAGACCTGTATAGAAGAATGTAAAAACAAAAGACCAATAGGAATAAATTAGAAGAAATAACATGTTGATGAGTAGGAAAAAAAGCTATTTTAGAGTGCCAAATAATCACATATAAACTGTACAAAATTGATACAATTTTCATTAGAAAATATCCTGATACTGGGAAAGATTGAAGGCAGGAGGAGAAGGGGAAGACAGAGAATGAGATGGTCAGATGGCATTACTGACTTAATGGACATGAGTTTGAGCAAGCTCCAGTAGATGATGAAGGACAGAAAAGCCTGGCGTTCTGCAGTCCATGTGGTCACAAAGAGTTGGACACAACTGAGCAACTGGAAAATGAATATGTGATAAAATTAATGTTATTGGTTGATAATAACATCTAAGCACCAGAAGAGTGATGAATTGTATACATACTATTGGCTTTTTTTACGATGTTAAAATAATAGGTAGTTAATACAAAAAAACAAAAAGATATGCTACATATGAAATGAAGTGGTAGTCACTCAGTCATGTCTGACTCTTTGCAACCCCATGGACTGTAGCCCACAAGACTCCTCTGTCCATGGAATTCTCCAGGCAAGAATACTGGAATGGGTTGCCATTTCCTTCTCCAGGGGGTCTTCCTGGTCCAGGGGTTGAACCTGGGTTCCTGCATTGCAGGAAAATTCTTTACTGTCTGAGGCACCAGGAAACCCAACTAAACATAAAAAAAAAAAAAAAAAAAAAAGAATAGAGTAAGACATAAAACAGCATAGACTAGAGAAAGTTTTTCTAATAAGACTCAAAAACCCAAAAGAAAATTATTGAAAATTTACTGCTTCTCAATGTATAATATCCAATGAATAATAAACCTTAGAGTTTTTTTTAAAAAAGAAAGGGAGAAAAAAAACACTATTGGAAAATGGTCCAAAGTTTTGAACAGGAAATTCATCTATTCAATCAATTCATAGGAAGACTGTTCTGACTCTTGTAATTAAAAATTCACAATAAGAAACCACTTTTCATCCATCAATTTGGCAAATTTAAAAACGATAGCAATTGCTGGCAAGTAGGTGAGAAAAACGAAGAAACAGGAAATTTTACTCAAATGTTGTGGGAGTGCAAATTTTTTCAAGCTCTCTGTAAAACTTGGAAAAACACACTATAAGAAAAACATTTACATCTACTTTCTGTTTCAACTCTGACATGTAAAAAGCATGGAACTCATCATGTTCATCCTTACAACAAGAACAAATAGAAACTCAGTAGCTTTTCTTGGACTTACCAGGTAAGTGAGACCAGAGGACAAAGCACCTTACTGAAATCTGGAGAGAAGTTTGCTTCAGAGAGATACAAGAGCAGAAGCCAATGAATGCCAAAAGCCAGTAGAAACACTTAACTCATTATTTTGACAAGTTGCTGAAGGTCAGGTGTGAACTAGGGACCAGTCATCAATACCCTCATACTTTGGGTTCCTTCAGGATCTCACGAGACTGTCACAGGAATGATCCAAGAACACCCACCACCATCACTTCACAGTCCACTTCCCACCTTAGCAAGGATGGAATAGTATTTATGATAAAACCTTCCCAGGACTATTTGCTTAATAAAGTTCCAATCTTCAAGAATAAGGACTGGGAAAAGAGCAAATGTTGCCATCGAATTTTAGAGAAAGGGAGCCGCTCCTTATTTCAGTCCTTCAGCCTTCCTATCTCATTAAAGAGGGATAAGAGGAGTCTTGCTGCTGCTGCTGCTAAGTCCCTTCAGTCGTGTCTGACTCTGTGCGACCCCAGAGACGGCAGCCCACCAGGCTCCGCCGTCCCTGGGATTCTCCAGGCAAGAACACTGGAGTGGGTTGCCATTTCCCTCTCCAATGCATGAAAGTGAAAAGTGAAAGTCTTAGATAACAAGAAAAAAGGCTCCACCCTATGGAGAACAGTATGGAAGTTCCTTTGAAAACTAAAAATAGAGCTACCATATGACCCTGCAATCCCACTTCTGGCCACATATCCAGAGAAAAGCACGGTCCAAAAGGATACATGCACCCCGATGTTCATTGTAGCACTGGTTATAGCAGCCAAGACATGGAAGCAACCTCAATGCCCATTAACAAAGGAATGGATAAAGAAGGTGTTGTACTGTTGTATATATATACAATGAACTATTACTCAGTCATTAAAAAGAATGAAATAATACCAAAATTGCAGCAACATGGATGAACCTGCCGCTGCTGCTGCTAAGTCGCTTCAGTTGTGTCTGACTCTGTGCGACCACAGAGATGGCAGCCCACCAGGCTCCCCCATCCCTGGGATTCTCCAGGCAAGAACACTGGAGTGGGTTGCCATTTCCTTCTCCAATGCATGAAAGTAAAAAGTCAAAGTGAAGTCAGTCAGTCGTGTCTGACTCTTAGCGATCCCTCGGACTGCAGCCCACCAGGCTCCTCCATCCATGGGATTTTCCAGGCAAGAGTACTGGAGTGGGGTGCCATTGCCTTCTCCAATGGATGAACCTAGACATCATCATACTGAGTGAAGTCATTTAGACAGAGGAAAAATACTGTATTGCGTTCCTTATATGTGGAATCTAAAAAGAAATGCTACAAATGAGCAAATTTAAAGTAACTACAATGAATACTTTAAAGGATATAGTGGAAAAAGCAGGCAACACACAAGACCAAATAAGTAATATCAGGAAAGAAGTGGAAATCTAAAGGAGAATCAAAAGGAACGCTACAAATAAAATTTTAAAATACAGCAACAAGTATGAAGAATATCTTTAAGGGAGTCATCAATAGACAGGACATGCAGAGGAAAGAAACCGTAATCTTGAAGGTAGGTTAAAAAAATGCATTTTTATTTACGCCAGAAGCCAATTCTCTCCCTCAGAAGACACCTTTAAAAAACTCTCACAATTGACGTCCTCCTGTACTAAGTCGCTTCAGTCGCATCTGACTCTTTGTGATCCCATGGACTGTAGCCCACCAGGCTCCCCTGTCCACAGGATTCTCCAGGCAAGAGTACTCAAGTGGGTTGTCATGCCCGCTTCCAGGGGATCTTCCCGACCCAGGAACCCAACGCTCATCTCTTTCATATTTTGCATTGGCAGGCAGGTTCTTTACCCACTGAGCCACCTGGGAAGCCCCTCACAATTGGCACCTAGAGATATATATGATGCGGATAACAGTCATGTTGTGATTTTACTCATAGTTTTAAAATGATTATTAGTGGCGGAATGGATAATGTCTTCTGTAGTGTCCCCACCCATATTACATAGTTGTTACACATGTGTTGCATATGCGCTATGTATTTTTAGAAACAAACATATGAGGCAAATATGCCAAGTTATTATTTAAATTACTTGGTTTTTATTTTATTCTGAGTGGTGGGTCAATGTATTCTTGCTACCTTAAGCTCTTTACTGTTTCATTTTTTTCAGGTTTTTAATTTTTTAAAAAATAAGGAAGTTAGGTTGTTAGTTGATGAGAGTCTCTGGTGTCATCCAGGCTTTGGGCACACCCTAGCAGTGCTCCATGTCACAGTACTTCTCTTGGAGTTCTGTAACCTCAGATGAGGCTGTTACTTTGATCCTGTGTCTCCCTCCCTGTGGGTACTCCGCCCCTCTCCTCCTGTACTCCACCCAAGATTTCTCCCAAAAGATTCTGCTCCCTTCATCCAGAACCCAAAAGGATCTGTCTTCTTTTCTCTCAAAATGTCCCCAGATGTTTCTTCTGGACAGAAATAATTGCCCTTTGATAATGAGAATGCCCTAAATCAATAGCATGTGAAAATTGTGTTCCCCTAATTTGAAAGTAATGGAGCTATTTTTTTTTTTTCTGGGAGACTTGCCTTATTTTAAGGCTAAGGTACATGACTTCTAAAAAAGAAGAAAGGATGTATTTTTTTTTTCTATTGGAAATAGGTTGATAATTCACACCAACCTCTATAAAATGTATAGGAGTCTCCCTGGTTGCTCATATGGTAAAGAATCTATTGGCAATGCAGGAGACCTGGCTTTGAGCCCTGGATTGGGAAGATCCCCTGGAAGAGGGCATGGCAACCCACTCCAGTATTCTTGCTTGGAGAATCCCATGCGCAAAGGAGCCTAGCAGGCTACAGTCCATGGGGTCGTAAAGAGTTGGATACGACTGAGTGACTAAGCTCATACACACACACAGTAACATTGTATACTTTGGAACTGCTAACATGAGGAATGGGGAATATTCTTCTTTCACGAAATCTGCAGAAAGTCTGACTACCTTTTAGGTAATCAGGGAGCGGTACCAAGAACACCAAGAAGATACCCTTAAGTTGCATCTTCACAGAGATTCATGAAAACCCTTATTAACTCAGGGAGGCAAAGAAGGAAGCGACTAAGACCTATATACCTAAAGGTTGTCCTTAGCCCCGATAGCCCAGTAGTCCTTATACTGCGTTGCAGTTATCTTTTTGCTCACCTCTCCTACAAGGGTCCAAGTTCCCACAAGGCAAAAGTCCTAATAAACTTTCAGAATTAAGTATTGCTGCCTGGTCCATAACAGGTCCTCAGTATACCATTTATGCATGACTGAATGAATCAGTTAATCAATGAAAAATGTTAAAGAAGCAAATGTTAAACAGGAATGAACAAGGGTCATTCAGTACTTAGCATATTTCGCTCAGTCATGTCCGACTCTTTGTGACCCCATGGACTATACAGTCCATGGAATTCTCCAGGCCAGAATACTAGAGTGGGTAGCCTTTCCCTTCTCCAGGGGATCTTCCCAACCCAGGGACCAAATCCAGGTCTCCCGCATTGCAGGCAGATTCTTTACCAGTTGAGCCACAGGGAAAGCCCAAGAATACTGGAGTGGGTAGCTTATCTCTCCTCCAGCGGATCTTCCCAACCCAGGAATTGAACTGGGGTCTCCTGCATTGCAGGAAGATTCTTTACCAACTGAGCTATCAGGGAAGTCCTCTTAGCATGTCCCCTAAGGGTAATAATTCATTTCAGGACTCTTTCTTTCGATAGCTATTGATACATCAAATGGAATGAAGACATCAGTTGAAATAGAGATAGGTGTCCTTATTATTGACAGGAAGCAGACTACTTAATTGGATCAATACTTTTCTTTCTTTTGTGGGTAAAGATTATTTTTTTTAATGTAGTGAACTAAAAAATGTTTCAGTTCATATTAAAGTAACTCATACATACTGAAATACTTACTAGTGAAATGATATGTCATAGATTTGCTTCAAAATAATATATGTGCAAAGGGGAAAGTGAGTCAAGGGAGAGATAATGCTAAATTGGTTATAAATTGATAATTGTTGAGCTGTGGGATGATTATATGCATATTTGTTTACCTTCTATTTCTTCTCTTGTATATGTTTGAAATTTTTATTTAAATAAAATGTTAAAAAGATAAAGCAATTCTTTATATGTAACCATTATTTTACAAAGACACAAGAAATCATTTGTTGCAGAAGATGAGAATCCATATGTTTATGATTTACCAATATCATGACTCATAAACTTAGTTAAGAAATAGCCTCATTTCTTCTCTTTAGAAAAGCATTGCAAAAAAATAGGAGCATCTGCTTTCCCTTTTTTCCTATAAAAGGCACTTGAGCAAAATTGTATCATCTACAATTTAAGGAATATAAATGACACATATTGAAGACGGGATTGTGAAGAAATATGTGAAAAGTCACAGCCAAACTTTTGTTTAAGGCTCTGAGTGCCAGTGTCTTGGTAACTTCAGATCTAGCAATTTGACTTCCCACACCAACCAGGCCAAAACTAGCACCATCTTTTCTAGACTGTGTCTTGGAGAAATGAGTCTCCCAGAACATCTGACCACCACTGTCAGAACAGAAAAATCACATGAGACTTTAGAAGTTTCCACGCTTCCCTGGTGGCTCAGTGAGTAAAGAATCCACCTGCAGTGCCGGAGACCCAGATTCAATCCCTGGGTTGAGAAGATCCCCTGGAGAAGGAAACGGCAACCCACTCTAGTATTCTTGCCTGGGAAATCCTATGGACAGAAGAGCCTGGTGGGCTACAGTGCATGGGGTCGCAAGAGTCAGACAAAACTCAGTGATTCAATCACCAGCACCGCTTCAGCTTCGTACCACCTTCATTTTTGTGAAAGTGCTGTTAAGCTTTGAGTATTTGTTTTGCCTTGTCTTGTGCTGCTTTGCTTTGACTTATCATTTGAGTGGTTTGTTTGTTCACCAGTTGTGGTCACTTCTCAAGAGATTGCAGGGAAGTTTCTTGTGATTCTTCAACATAGCACGTCTGCTTTTTCTCTGAGTTTACTTATATCAAGTGGCTATCAATATTATAATTTGCTAAGGGGGATTTACACAGTCTCTAAGAGTTTCAAAGAGCCCAGGGCCCAGATATAGATAGCCACAGTCACTTTTGCCTTTATTTTCCCTGCTGTACTCAAGGATCAGATAAAGCCCCACATTCTCGACACTGGCTTTGACACTGAATTGAAATCAGTAGAGCAAACATGCATTCGCCACTTACGTTTCTTCATGTGCTTCCCAGAGGAGAGACAATCTCTTTTCAGTGGCTTTCCTTGATAACTCCAGGTGATATTTACAGTTATTGTTTTGTTTGATGTGAAAACATGAACATCTGTCTTGACTTTCATTCAACAACTATCAAGCAGTTACTCGGGTTTAATTACATACCCAGCATAGGGAATAAAAGAAGACGGATTTTGTTCTTGAGGAACTCAGGATTTAACAAAGGGGATAAACAAGCAAAAACAGAGTTAGCCTTGTGATGGGCTCCATGATATATGCAGGTGTTCACAAGACACTGAGGAAGCACTGTGAGCACGTTATCAGATGAAGAGAGTGTGAAGTGTTTCAACTCTTTTTTAATTTTTTTTAATTGGAGTATAATTGCTTCACCATGTTGTGTTAGTTTCTTTTGTACAAAATGTGGATCAGCTGTAGGTATACATTTATCCCTTCCCTTGCGAGCCTCCCTCTCACCCCTGCCCCCACCTCCCCCGCCAGCTCACTTCTCTAGGTCATCACAGAGTACAGTCCACTGTCTTGAAAGATAAGAAAGTCGTTATTAAGTAATGAAAGGGGAAAAAGACATGTTATGAAGAACAGCATAGGCAAATGCCCAGAGGTAAAAAAGTGTATGGCGTAGAGTGTGGGTGGGTCGGGTAGAAGGTAGGATGAATATGACAAGCACTGGAAATGAGGTTACACAGATGGGCAAGGGTCATAGGGATGTGACTGTTAGAAAGAGTCCTACACAGTGCTCAAAGTACACATCCCTCAAATATTTCTGGATCAACTACCCTAGACATGCCTAGGCAATTTACAAATCTAAGCCTATCTGACAGCAGTCTGTTGGGCAGATCTGCCAAGAGCACATCCATTCAAGGGCTGGGATGGGGAAATATGAAGGGAAACATTTCAAAGGAAAGAAGGAGCCAGGCATGAAGTGATCAGCTCTGGAGGTGAGTCTTGGTTGCTGGAGGAATCAGTGATTCCGAACACAATGTGGTTTCTGATAGTCTCGCGTGACCTCAGCCTGGCTTCAAGGATCTGTTTTGGGACCTAGAGTAGGAGCGAATGTTGATAAAGAGATGGGGAAGTTCAATAAGTACCATCTGGTAACACTGCTTCATAAATTTCTTTAAAATATAAGACAGGAACTGTCCTACTTAAACACAGGAAGGAACATTCTCTTTTTTTTCCACTTGGCCAGGGAACACAGGGGACAGTGGCATCCTGACAGCTGCACTAATGCTGCTGCCGGTGAGGACAGCAATGAATGCATCAGACAGGGGCCCGGAGTCTGTCAGGCAGGGGCAGCATGGGCAGGAGAACTTGCCCTTGAAGCCTGGCTGCAGACCAGTTCACAAGCCCATCTGAACCACCTGCTGGGATAACCGGGAACTCCTCTGTTCATGGTTTTTCCTTGCAACTGCCACTGTATTATTTGAGCTGATTCCCACACCAGACACTCAGCAGATGCTCAATAACCATTTATTATATCCAGTTCAATTTACCTTTGCATCCACTGTAAAGAAATATCAACTAAATATAAATCAGCAAAGCCTCAGTTGTCCATATTTCAGAGAAAATATGCAATCTATAAGCCACTCTCCTTCCAAAAACTGTCACATAACTTCTCCCTTGAAGGACATTCTATGCTATGTTAAACTTTAATTTTTTATCCCAGATACATCACTGACTCTCCACACTGGTCTCCTATAGAAACAGAGTTATCCTCCAGACCTCTGCAGGAGGACAGTCACCATATCCCTTTCCTCACTCTGGTTCCTTGATATACTCTATGAATTTCAGTTTCGACTTTCCAGTAAGATGTCTAGCTCACAACAAAACCCAGCACAGAACAATGAATACTTTTACAAGACATTCCTGGGTTTGACCTATTGAAGGTAGAGCTCCCTTGATCCCAGTCTGTCACAAAGTGGTGAGGGAGATGGAAGGAAGGAGGAGAAAGGCTCAGTAATGGTCTTAGAATAAACTCTCCAGATGTGCTGTATTTTTTTTATTTTTTGCTCACTTTAAGCTGTCACCAACATTTCAACATTTAATGTTTGATTTCCTGTTTTCTTCTTGCCTGCTATAGGTTTGAGATAAAGTCCCTTCTTTGCAGAAAGTATCAGATATATATATATATATATATATATTTTTTTTTTTTTTTCCCCTGTGCTCTGATCGGTGAACATCTTAAACAAGGCTTATTTTGCAGATTGCATGTTAATGTCATGGAGGGGAACCTGACATGTGAGTGCTGTCACACATCAATCATTTCCTAGTGTTCCATGCTTTGAAGTGTGCATTGATTATTCATTGCTGTATCTTCTTCCTGAGCTCCCCTGGTGAAGAGAAAGAGCATTCTTTAAACATGGAGACTTTAAAGAGGAGCACAGTTTAAAGAGGAGCACTTTACAAAGGGAATTACGAAATCTCACTTCACAGTCACTGGTGATTTCATGTGCCGTTCTGAGACTGTTGAGTGTCCCCTGCCCGAATTCTGCACCGTTCTCCAATGATGTCTTTATCTGCTTCACTGATGTCAAACCTCTTCAGGGCTTTCTTTCCCAAAGTTTCCACCTATCAACAATAGTTCAGGAGGAAGAAGGAAGAAATCATTCGCATCTCTTGAGAGTTGAATTATGCCAGAATAAAATTGACATGGAAGGAGTAATTGAGGGGAAAATGCTTTTTAAGAGAAGTCTCCAATTTGGCTTTCAGATTCTGGGCTCTGAAGTTCCAAGGGGGTCATTGCATGAAATGGGGAAGCCAAGGAAGATATTACTGGCAAGGCTGACTTCTATTCCCTATTTCTAGAATAACTGTTGCATTTTTTTTTGCCTCAAGTTATCAGAGCTAGAGCTTTATGCCTAAAAACTTGCCCCCCTGGCATAAACTGTAGATCTTAATCAGCTGGTCAATTCTAGGAGAATTGCAATTCTTTCAAATTTTTTACAAAGAAAGATATTGTTTACTGCCTGCAAAAAGTAGCAATAGAAACTACCATGTGTTAAAGACCTTCTATGGGTATCCCTTCCGTGGGTATCAGCCGGTAAAGAATCTGCCCGCAGTGCAGGAGACCTGGATTCAAACCCTGAGTTGGGAGGATCCCATAGAGAAGGGCATGGCTACCCACTCCAGGATTCTTGCCTGGAGAATTCCACGGACTGAGGAACCTGGTGGGCTGCAGTCCATGGGGTCACAAAGAGTCGGACACAACTGCTTGACGAACACTTTCATAGGGCAAAGATGATAATAGAATCATCTACACACATTTATGTTGATCCATCTTACAAGCTGAGAATGATCATCTTGTGCAGTTTAGAGACAAGCAAACAGATGATCAGGTAGGTTCAGTGCCTTGGCCAAGGCCACAGACTGGTAGGCAGATCCAGCCTCATGCCCACCTGGCTCCTTCCCACTTTGGAACCTCTGGGACCTTTCCCTACCATCAGGATGTAGAGAAAGAGACAGGCACACATCTTAATGTCAGTGAGTGAGTTACATTATTTTTCTATTAAACAATGCACAGAATGCATGCTATTAGGTTTAAGGTTTTTCTAGACCAAGAATGGTAAGGTGTTGATGGGATCTTGGTATAAAAAACCTTGGCCATTTTGCTTGTGAGCCAGAGTGTTGCAATATAGCAGAAAATGACTCAGAAATGTTTGGTTATTTATTGCTGGAGAATGAATCACCCCAAACTTAGAGATCTAAACATAGAAAAACAGCATTTATTTGCCCACAATTTTGGAATTTGGCTCGGGCTGCAGTCTTCATGACTTATAGCATCTGATGGGACAGTTTGACTCTGGCCAACAGATCTGCTTTCAAGATGGCTCATGCACATGGCACTTCTCAAGTTGGTGCTGGCCGTCCCCTGGGAGCTCAGCTTGAGCCTGGAATTGTCCCCAAATGGTCTCCATATGGTAGTTGGACTTCCCTCAGGATGAGACCTGGGTTCTGACAGGAAGTGTCCCAAGAGCTAAATTCAAAAGAACAGGACCCACTGCGCAAACACAGACCAAGCCTCAGCTTACGTTACACTAGCAGTACACTAAAGCTGGGGCTTCCCTGGTGCCTCACATGGTCAAGAATCTGCCTGGAATGCGGGAGACCCAGGTTTGATCCCTGGGTCAGGAAGATCCCCTGGAGAAGGGAATGGCAACCCATTCCAGTATTCTTGCCTGCAGAATTCCACTGACCAAGGAGCTTGGTGAGCTACAGTCCATGGAGTCGCAGAGAGCTGGACATGGCTGAGTGACTAACACACAACACACACATACACACACACACACACTAAAGCTACATTCGTGGCCAAGCTCAGTCAATATGGGAGGAAATCACACAAAAGCGGGCATACCAGAAGATCTGGTTCACTGGGGACCACCCAAGTAGCATTATTTTTATCAGAAACATATTGACTTTGATCTGAATAGAGGCTCTAAGCAATCCTTCCTTTGTAAATTTGAGAAAGTTTTTTTTTTTTTTTTTTTTTTTTTTACCACCTCTGTTCTTTTCTTTCCCAATCTGGAAGGATGGGTTAACAAAATTTACCTCACACTTCTGATTAATTACTGTAGCTTCTCCATTCACCTGGTATTAGTGTTCATCTCTTTCAGAATCTGGTAAGTCTTAATTAATACTAATAAAAGAAATCAGGGATTGATGACCACGAAACACGGAGATCCAGAAGTTGTGTAAGGGTTGCCAACCTCAAATCATTCAAATCACAGAACCCTGTTGTGTTTTCTTATGAAGAAAAACTAAGAGGTTTCAAAGCGCTTTACAGGCAGTTGACATGAAAGAAGCCTGACTCTGTGGGAACAGTACAACTGATTGCAAAGGTTACAGTCTTAGGAGCAAACAAAGACTGAAAATAAATCTCCCTATGCAATAAAATTCACTCAGTGAATGTGTTTCCCTGGAAACACAAATGTTGTTAGCTTCAGTTTCTATATTTTAAAAGTGAAATGTTAGAAAAGGTAAATAAGGTATTAACTATCAAGTGTCTCTCATGCAGACTTATGCAACTGTGTGCACTCAATAAATGCTACTGGTCTTGTACTTGTTATCACTATTAAATGACTAGGGACAAAAAAAAATCAAAACCTTAAAAGATGACAAATTGCTCATATCTTCATTTTCTTTGGACTTTGGGTCAGGCTTTCAATACATCTGTTCTAGATTCTGCTTTGTAATCAGTCTCAAGTTCCATCCAATTTTCGTGATATTCTACACACTTCTCTCTCAGAACCTAACTTTTTCTCATAAAATGTGTAAGAGGATGCTTCAGTGAGATAGGGAGTAATTTTACACACTATTCGGTGTTCTATAATTGAATGAGAACTTTTAATACTGTAATTATTACCCTTTTCAGTTCAGTTCAGTTGTTCAGTCATGTCCACCTCTTTGCAACTCCATGGACTGCAGCCTGCCAGGCCTCCCTGTCCTTCACTATCTCCCGGAGTTGGCTCAAACTCATGTCCATCGAGTTGGTGATGCCATCCAGCCATCTCATCCTCTGTCATCCCCTTCACCTCCCACCTTCAATCCTTCCCAACATCAGGGTCTTTTCAAATGAGTCAGCTCTTCGCATCTGGTGGCCAAAAGTATTGGAGTTTCAGCTTCAACATCAGTCCTTCCAATGAACACTCAGGACTAATCTCCTTTAGGATGGACTGGTTGGATCTCCTTGAGTCCAAGGGACTCTCAAAAGTCTTCTTCAATACCATAGTTCAAAAGCATCAATTCTTCAGTGCTCAGCTTTCTTTATAGTCCAACCCTCACATCCATACATGACTACTGGAAAAACCATAGCCTTGACTAGATGGACCTGTGTTGGCAAAGTAATGTCTTTGCTTTTAAATATGCTGTCTAGGTTGGTCATAGCTTTTCTTCCAAGGAGCAAGTGTCTTTTAATTTCATGGCTGCAGTCACCATCTGAAGTTATTTTGGATCCCAAAAAATAAAGTCTGTCACTGTTTCCATTGTTTCCCCATCTATTTGCCATAAAGTGATGGGACTGGATATCATGATCTTAGTTTGCTGAATGTTGAGTTTTAAGCCAACTTTTCCACTCTCCTCTTTCACTTTCATCAAGAGGCTCTTTAGTTCTTCTTTGCTTTCTGCCATAAGGGCAGTGTCATCTGCGTATCTGAGGTTATTGATATTTCTCTTGGCAATCTTGATTCCAGCTTGTGCTTCACCCAGCCCAGCGTTTCTCATGATGTACTCTGCATATAAGTTAAATAAGCAGGGTGACAATATACAGCCTTGACATACTCCTTTCTTGATTTGGAACCAGTCTGTTTTCCATATCCAGTTCTAACTGTTGTTTCTTGATCTCCATACAATCTTTCATTAGCTCAGTGTTATTTTTTAAATTTTCTTGTGAAACATCTTCATGTGTCAGAATCCTGCTAAAGAAGGATGCTTAGCAATAGAGACAATGGTTAAAAGGAGGCATAATTCTGCATTTGAATAAGAAGTAGCATGTATTTTTAAAATTTCTCAGTGAGACAGTTCCATATTTTAATAAAGTTAATACAGATTTGTGGTGTGGGGATAAGGGATGGGGCAAGGAGGTTCTAGGGAGAGCAGTTTACTTATAGGTATGGACAAAAACTTTTAAGGGCCAAATAGTAAATATTTTAGGCTTTGAGGAACCATCTGTCTCTGCAACTGTGAGTAGTTTCTGCCTTTGTAGTACAACGCAGCCAAAGACAGTACACACATGAATGAGTATTATTTTGTTCCAATAAATCTTTACTTACAAAAGTGGGTGGACTACATGTGGCTCATGACTGCAGTGTGCAAACTACTGCTTTACTAGCCACAGAGCTTAATATTGAACAGCAAAAATGTTCTATCTCATCTTTATTGAAATCTTCTGAGAGTTACCATGTCACTATTTATGTTTATCTTTGATTCCACTGATTAATTATTTTGAGCAAAGAGAAGATCTTCTATACAGCAACAACTGTCATTCAGTCATTGACTCCAAATGAAATATAATATAGCAATTCTTGGTCCCTGAGAATAACTGGTTGGATACCTGGAATAAATAACTTTATAGAATCACAGTATATGTAGGTAGAAAAGCCAATGTTTCAAATAGTCTCAATTTTGCATCTTCCATTACTCAATTATTTACCTATTAAGTTGGGGGATGGGACATACTCAGTTGTCAATAAAGTCGCTCCTAGTTCTAGATATCAAGGATTAGTTGTAAAATTTATTACTGTCAATTCCTCCAGAAGAGGTCATTCATTCATTCAGTAAATATGTATTAGACAGTTATGAAGGCTCAGTCACTGTTCTTGCCTGTGTATATAATAGTCATTGAATAAGAGTGAATCAGTTTTTAGTCTCACGGACTCTATGTTCTAACAGAGGGGACGAAAGAAGGAAGGAGGGAGGGAAGAAAAGAAAGGAAACAAAGAAGGAAGGAAGGTCCTTCATAGGCAACGAGATCAACTAATACAAAGATAGGAGCTGGTCATGTTCAAAAAACAGAAAATGATTCTAAGTAAATGTGGCATAAGATAAAAGTGGTGGCAGAGGAGACTGAATATGTAGATGCTAAATGCATAACACAGCGTTTAGTAACTCATGGTAGAGTCTATTTTAAATCCAACAGAAATCTACTGGGGAGTTTGAAGCAGAGAAAGCACTGGGGGGAAGGAAGGAAAAATTATTGAGATAGGAAAAGAGCTCAACATTTTCAAAATGTTTTACATTTCTTTAGTTTGCTTGCTACAGTACAGAAGTTATTCCAAGAGGAAAAGTAGCCATAAGAAATAAGTAAGTGGTGTTGTCACAGTGGGAAGGCTTTTAGGAATGGCATGTCAGAGAAAGGAAAGGTGGAGATTCATGCTATGCATTGTGAGACATTTGATAAAAAGTCTTTCTGAACTTGTAGCTCTGGGTTTCCCTGGTAGCTCAGCTAGTGAAGAATCCACCTGCAAATGAAGGAGACCCTGGTTCAATTCCCAGGTCAGAAAGATCCCCTGGAGAAGGGATAGGCTACCCACTCCAGCACTCTTGCCTGGAGAATCCCCATGGACACAGGAGCCTGGCGGGCTACAGTCCATGGGGTCACAAAGAGTCGGCCACCACTGAGTGTCTAAACACAGCACAGCACATCTCTGGGGCAATTGGTTGGCAAAATTTAATGCATTCGTATGTGTTGATTACTGTTAGGCTGTCTTTTGAGAAGTATTAGAAAGAAGACATGAGCTCAGGTGAGAACTAGCTGTTTGCAAGCAGAAACTAACATGCAAATAGAGAATTAAGAGATTGTGGATTTTCCAGAGTTTGACAAGCCATATGACTGGAAGAGCGGTTGATACGGTATCCCCACTCAACCCCATCTGAGATCCAATAAAGACATTTGCACAACTAGAGATTCTGGATTTTGAACACTGCTTTGCATCAGAGGACGAGGAGGAAATGGATATGTTCTGGCCAAAAAGGTGAAACATATAGAAACTAGGTAGTGTTCTCTTCATCCCTTTCTCTTTGGCAATTCAGTTTAAAATTTGGCCATGAGGGACTTCCCAGGTGGCCCAGTGGTTAACAGTCCACGTTGCAACGCTGGGGATGGGGGTTCAATTCCTGGTGGGGGAACTAGGATCCCACATGCCTCAGAACAACTGAGCCCAAGTGCTGCAGCTGGAGAGCCTGCAAGCCCGAACTGCTGGAGCTCACACTCTGGAAGCCATGTGCCAAAACCCTGAGCTCCTTCATGCTCCGGAGCCCAGGGATCATGGCTGGAGAATCTGTGCACTACAACAAAATACCTCACAATGACACAAGGAAGGTCCTGTATGCCACAGCTTGAACCTAATGCAGCCAAATAAACACATAAATATTTTTAAAAGTGAAATAAAATTTTCCATGAAATGTAGTTACCAGTGATCTCTGTGACCTTTAGGACTGTCCATAGAAATCTTCCCTGCATGGTCCTCCATGCTTTTTTTTTTTTTCCTTCTGTCTCCTTGATAAGGATGGACACGGAGATCTCACTAATTATCTGTTCTAGATGGTAGAACGATGAGATTAGAACCCTTAAACACCACTTTGAAATGAGCCACTGCTGATCAGGAACACCTTTTTTTAGCTTTAACTGAATGAGAAACACTTCTCTTGTTCTTGGAACATTGTGGGGTTTTTACATCATTACATGTGTGCGTGCATGCTCAGTCACTTCAGTTGTGTCAGACTCTTTGTGACCTTATGTAGCCCACCAGGCTCCTCTGTCCATGGAATTCTCCAGGCAAGAAGACTGGAGGGGGCTGTCAATCCCTTCTCTAAGAGATCTTCCCAGCCCGGAGATCAAACTCATGTCTGACTTTGTCTCCTGCATTGCAGGCAGATTCTTTAACCACTGAGCCACCTGGGAAGCCTTTACAGTATTACCTTAACTAAAATGAGAAATAGTTTTGGAAAAGAGGGAAGCAAAATTGGGAGTGTTTCACTATTTTTTTTGTTTGTTAGGTTCAAGATGCCTGTTAGATAAGAAGAAAGACTTGTTAGCACTTGGAATGTTAAGTCTGGGACTCCAGGGAGAGGTCAGGGGTGGGAATTTTCAGAGGTCAGTGCCACTGAAGTGTGGATGATATTTAAAGCCGTGGGGCCCAGTTTACAGTTGAGACCCAAGGCTGATCCAGAAGTCAGCGTTCACAGTCAGAAGAAAAGAAGGAGCCAGAGGGAAGGCCAGGAAGCACCATCTAGTGAGGATGGAGGAAAACTGGGAATGAGTAATGTCACCAGAGGTAAATCCCACCTAAATACAAGTTCACATCTGAGGTTTCTAAAATACACAGTACCCCAGGGGTCTCTTTGGGAGACAAAACTTTGCAACCCCTGGGGTAGAATGTCAAAGTTTGTTTCTACAGGAATAAACTGCAAAGGAAACCACCAGCTCAGTAGACCGCACACCTGTGTTTTCTGAAGTCCTTCTCTCAAGGGAATAGTGAGTCAGAACATTTGAATTTAACACTCATGTTGCAATCCCCTGAGTACCAATGGGGCTACATAAACAACCATTTCCTGTAACCTCAGACCATACATCCAGTTCTCACCTCGTGCTTGTCACCCACACACACTGACAGGTTTTCTTCCACTACAAGGTTTGAGCCTTCCAAAAAAAAAAAAAAATGCAGGTGAGCAGAAGAGAATAGTATAAGTGCCCATCATGAGAATTTCACAGGCAAAGCACTCAATTCTACAAAGAGGAGATAACAGCAGTGAAATAATCACTCTCACAGTCTTTTCACATTCAGATGATGGGGTTGAGAAAGGACCACTTGTTCAAGGCTGGAACAGAACATGGGAACACCGAGGAAATTTATGGATTGTTCCAAGTTCAGTTTGGGGTCATTTTCCATCAAGTATCTGGTCAATGAAGAAAAAACATGTTTCCTTGACAGGTAATGAGTCCTAAACGTGTTATTTTGATACTTGAAGAATCAGTCTAAAGAGCTGTAACAAAGAAACCTCAAATTTCCATGATAAATAAAGCAAAAGGTAGTTTTCTCTCTTCCCCAACCCCCACTCAAAAGGATCCAGAGGTGATGAGTGTTCTAGAGAGGAGAGAGTAGTTCTTTATCCTCCACAGGTGGCTTCCATGTTAGAATCCAAGGTGACTGTCTCCATTTCTTCCCTAAAGGAAGAAAGGGTAAAAGAGAGGAAGTGGGGAACTAGGAGATGTTCCTTAAAGGAAATGACATCATGTCACACACACACCACTTCTCCAAATATTCCTTTGGCAAGAACTTAAGCACACACCTATCTTCAAGGGAGCTGTGCAATGTGGGATCTGTAGCCAAAAAGCCAAGTGCTTTGATAAAAGTGACGTGTAGTTTGTAGGGTAAGGCTTCCATTCTAAGAGCAAGGCTGGGAGAATGGATTCTGGAGGATAATTAGCAGCCTGAACCGTAGTGTCCAAAACAAGATCCAAGTTTCATGGCCTCACATTGGACTGCCATTTTGTACTTCCAAAAACCTAACCTCAAGCTCTAGGCCACCATCGTCCAACTTCTTTTCTCCTTTAAGGCTACCCATGGATTCTTTTAAAATTAACCTCAATGGTATAAAAAAATTATGGCATCTCATTATTAGTATTTACCCTGAACTTCCCTGGATCTCAGGCTTATGGTAGTAATAAAAATTGAGTTTGCTGTATGTGAGAAAAAACTATTCAATGAGTGAGAATCCTTGCAGGAATTGAACTGAGTAGCAGACCAAAGCCAGATGTCAGAAGAGACAAAGAAGCCTGATGCATCAGTTTTCATAGTTCCCCCTTCTAAAGATCCGATAGAAGCCAAAACAATGTGGTCACATGGTCGTATAATTGTTTGAATATGTTAACATGAGAAAACTTAATTTTAGGTGTTTATAATTATCATGTCTCTGTGTTGGCAAGCTCCCAAGGTGGTTCCCAAATGTCTTAGTCACCTCCAACTGCTATCATAAAATTCAGTAGAGCTAATTGGCTTAAACGAGATTCATTTCTCATAGTTGTGAGGCCTGGAAAGGCCAGCATTAAGGTGCCAGCCAGATTCAGTTCCCAGGGAGATACTGGCTTGCAGAGAGCTGCCTTCTCACTGTGTGTACCTTCTCACACGGTGGAAAGAAAGAGCGCTCTGGTTTCCCTTTCTCTTCAAGGACTCTAATCTCATCATCAATATGATTTCATCTAAACTGAATCATCTCCCAAAGGTCCCGTCTCCTAATATCACCCCATGGAGGTCAGAACCTCAACACAGGAACCTGGAGAGATGCATACCTTGAGTCCATAATAATCATTGATCCTTATCTCTTAGTGTTTATTTCCATGTGTTGTTTTTCTATAATGAATAAGTCTACTTCTGCAACCATGTGTGAGTGTGGCTTTTGTGAGCAAGTCATAGAGGACATTCCTGCTTCTATCTTGTACTCCTGGATAGCTTAGCAGAAAACCAGTCACAATAAAATGGCACTCAAGCAGCCCTCTTTAGAGACCCACGTGTACAGAAACCTTTTTGTCAGTACCAAATTGCCCTCCATGTAAATGAGCCAACATAGAAGTTGATTCTCCAGCCCAACTCTTAATCTTCCAGCTGAAGCTCTGACATCATCAAGCAGAGATAAGCCATCACTTCTGTGCCCCGTCTGAATTCTTGAGCTGCAGGAATCAAGGCATAATGTTTGTTTCAAGCCGCTAAGTTTGGGGGTGATTTGTTTTGCCACAACAGATAACATCTTTTCATTCTTATTTCTTATCCATTACATTTCTTCTAGTGTTGAGTGGCACTGGAATAGCCATGGGCATTTGGAGGATTAGTAAGGGATATTTTGGGAATACTTGTAGCTTTCGGTAACTGGAAAATATTTATGGGCTTTGCAGCCAATACTGTGTATAGATAAATTACTTACAGCTCTCTCAGCCTAAGTACGGCTCCCAAATTTTCTATATAACCCACTATAGCAACTCATATAGCGTCAAGACATAAAGCCAATAGCTAGGTCACAATAATAACATGTACTTTGGAAACTGACAACATATAGACCAAGTAGGAGAAACAAGGTATAAACCACAAAGTCAGAATAGCCAGAACAGTTTGTGGAAATCTCCCTCATTCAAACGTGTAAGATTTTAAGTGGAAGATTCTTTTCTCACTAATACCCAGTCAAAATCAGGAGGTTCTCTATTACCAGAAATATATATAATAATATGGTGTATAAAATTTCAAGCCCATCATACTTCTCTTTTTTATAGGAGTTACACAAAATATAATTTAACAAAACTCCCCTATTCAGAGTAGAATATCCTATGGTACTACCACAAATAAAGAATATATCTGTGTGGGAAATCACATGTTTTTTATATGCTAACTAAGAAATTTAATGAAAAAAATCAACCATGTAGGAAAAAATATTTTTCAAATACTTTTATTAAAGTAATATAATGAAAGGATTGTAATATGAAGAAATGGTAAAGGCATACACAGCCAAAAAAATGTTATAGAGAGGTTTATTAGGTTACTTTTTTTCCTAAAAGAACATATTTATCATGATGACACAGAAACCTTCATGTACAAAGCACAATCCTTTCACACCCTAAAATGTATACATGTACACATTGTACATACATTTATATTATCAATATAAAATATATAACATTTCTAAGGATGACAAATAAAAAACCAATAAATGTCTCAATTCTGAAACATCTACTTACAATTAAGTTCAGGTGAATAGTTTGACAATAAGAGAGACGCAAGGACAGACAAGAAAAACAATTATATAGGTTTCAGTTATAGATTTGAGCTTGTTTAGGGGGATATATCCTTTAGACAAACAAAATGAAATTGCAACATACCAAAATTTACGGGAGGCAGCAAAAGCAGGTCTAAGAGGGAAGTTCATAGTGATAAATGCCGAAGTATGGAAACAAGTGTAAAGGATCGAGTAAACAATCTAACTTCACACCTCAAGGACCTAGACGCAGAAGGACAAACGAAACCCAAGTTAGAGAGAATGAAATAACAAAGATGAGAGCAGAAATGAGTAAAGTAGTAAATAAGAAGAAAATAGAAAGGATCAAGGAAAAAAAGAGCATTAAAAAAAAATAAGCAAAATTGAAAAGCCTGTAACTATCCTTCATCCTAAATCATGAAGGATAAAAGAACCAGAGCTCAAATAAAATAAGAAATGAAAGAAGAAACGTTAGAACTGATACCACAGAAATGCAAAGAGACTACTATGAACTAACTATTTACCAACAAGTTTGACAGCCTAGAAGAATTAGAGAAATTCCTAGAAACACACAACCCACTGAAAATGAATCATAAAAAAATAGAAAGTCTTGAGAATGCCCTGGTTGCCCAGTGGTTAGGACTCTATTTCCACTGCAGGGGGATATACATTCAATCCCTGATGGGGAAACTAAGATCCAGAAAGCCATGCAGCATGACTGAAAAGAAATAAAAGAAACAGAATATCTTAACAGATTGATTACAAGTAAGAAGACTGAATCAATAATCAAAAACCTCCCAAAAAACAAATGTCCAGGACCAGATGTCTTTGCTTGTGAATTCTTCCAAACATTCGAAGAAGAATTACTATCAATCATTCTCAGACTCTTCCAAAAAACAGAAGGAATGCTTCCAAATTCATCTTACAAGGCAAACCCAAACCAGACAAGTATGCCACAAGAAAAGAACATTATACAATATTTCTAATAAACTTACATGTAAAAATTCTCAACAAAATATTAGCAAGACAAATTCAATAATACATTAATATGATCATACACCATGATCAAGTGGAATTTATTCCAAGAATGCAAGGATGATTCAAATATGCAAATCAATCAGTGTGATATACCACATTAACCAAATTAAGAATAAAAATCCTATAGGCATCTCAATGTGGGAAAAGCATCTCACTTATTGTTGTGATCAAGTCTCATTGTGTGTATCTATATATCTATCTAATCATCATGACCTATATCTGAAACTGATATAATGTTATAGGTCAATCACAATTGAGTAATGATGAAAGACTATACAGCCAAAAATAAAGGGGAAATGTATTAGAGAGGTTTAATTGTTAGTTACTTAATGAAAACTATATTATGCTATAACTCCAGATTTTGTGATGCTTACAATGTTTTCCAATTTTTTGTAGCATTCTCTCTTCCTAAATAATATTTAATTTTTGGCTTAATTTTGCATTCATGATTTTTGTTGTTGTTCAGTTGCTCTGTCACGTCTGACTGTGACCCCATGGACTGCAGCATGCCAGGCTTCCCTGCCCTTCACCATCTCCCAGAGCTTGCTCAAGCTCATGTCCATTGAGTCAGTGATGCCATCCAACCATCTCATCCTCTGTCATCCCCTTTTCCTCCTGCCTTCAATCTTTCATGATTTTATATTCCTCTTAAGAAGGGTCCCCAATATTGTATAAGTTTCAGACCCCACAAAACCTGAATCTTCTCCTATCTAATAATCTTTGCATTTAGAATTCCCTCAAAATGAATGCCTCTCTATCCATGTCTTATTTTTTTTAGTAAATTTTTACTGGAGTATTATTATTTTACAATGTTGTATTAATTTCTATTGTACAGCAAAATTAATCAGCCATACATATCCATATTGTGATGTGGTGGTTTAGTTGGTAAGTCATGTCTGACTCTTTGCCACCCCATGGACTGTAGCCTGCCAGGCTCCTCTGTCCATCGGGTTTTCCAGGCAAGAATACTGGAGTGGGTTGCCATTTCCTGCTCCAGGGGATCTTCCTGACCCTGGTTTGGAAACCGCATCTCCTGCATTACAGGCAAATTCTTTACCGATTGAACCACCAGGAAAGCCCTACATATACATATATTCCCTCTGGTTTGGACTTCCTTCATTCACATCTTTGTTAATTCATTCATTGATAAATATCCAGCCCCATTCATGCCCTTACTGTGAGGAGCTTTTCAAATGCCATCACTGGGATGAAGCAGTCCTTGCTTTGGACCACAGGAGTCAGCATCTTCTACCTTTTATATGTTGCTGACGTTCTTGTTCCTCCCTCCCATTGGCAAGCTCCCTGAGGGCATACAGAGACTCCTATTTATTTTTAGATCATGCACAGATTCAACAAATTCTGGTACTGAGGAGATGCTTGTTCAAAATCACAGCACGGGTCCACACCGGGATCTGAGATTCACAGAGCACTCAAACCATTTATTCTGTTTTAATCTACTTCTAGCCTTATTCTTCTTTGCTGAATTTCACTAAAGATTGACTTTTTTCCTCAACTGGTTGACTTGAAACCTCAAATGCCTACTAAAAGGTATGGTAGACAGAATATTGGCCCCTGAAAACTCCACATGCCAATGCCTGGATCCTGTGAATATGTTCCTTTACATGACAAAGAGGATTTAATGTTACAAATGGAAATAAGATTGCCTATTAGCTGACCTTAATGTAGAGATATTATCCGGAATTATCCAGAGAGGTCCAAAGGCCTTGGCTCAACATTACTGATTCTGAAGATGAAGGAACGAGGCCATGAAAGAAGGAATTCAGAAAGTTTCTGAAAGCCGGGTCAGGTAAGGAAAGGAATTCTCTAGAGTCTCAAGAAGTTACACAGCCCTGTGTGTGTGTGTGCTCAGTTGGGTCTGACTCTTTGTGACCCCGTGGATTGCAGCCAGCCAGGCTCCTCTGTCCATGGTATTTTCCAGCAAAATTACTGGGTTGCCATTTCCTCCTCCAGGGGATCGTCCCAATCTAGGGATCAAACTCCCATCGGCAGGTGGATTCTTAACCACTGAGCCATCTGGGAAGCCCAACACAGCCTTGCTGACACCTTAACTTGAGCCCAGTGAAACCCATTTGGAACTTCTGACCTCTAGTCAGTTAGTTCAGTCACTCACTTGTGTCTGACTCTTTGTGACGCCATGGACCGCAGCCTGCCAGGCCTCCCTGTCCATCACCAACTCCCAGAGTTCACTCAAACTTATGTCCATTGAGTTGGTGATGCCATCCAGCCATCTCATCCTCTGTCGTCCCCTTCTCCTCCTGCCTTCAATCTTTCCCAGCATCAGGGTCTTTTCAAATGAGTCAGTTCTTCGCATGAGGTTGTCAAAGTATTGGAGTTTCATCTTCAGCATCAGTCCTTCCAATGAACACCCAGGACTGATCTCCTTTAGGATGGATTTGTTGGATCTCCTTGCAGTCCAAGGGATTCTAGAGCTCTAAGATAATAAATTCATATTTGCTTTTGTAAGTCATTAAAATTATGGTAATTTGTTATACCAGCAATCGATAATTCATACAATATAGTATGTGTATGTAGTATAAACCTTTGTTTAACTATAAATCATATTCAGATAGTAACTCAAAGTGTGGTGCTTATTGAAATCAATTTTGAAAATGTGTTTAGAAATTTGTATGAGGTAAATAACTCTTAGCTTACCAGCAAGTGTTCCCTTTGGGAGAAGCCTGGCCCTGCTAAAATTAATCCAGCAGGCTTGGAATCCAGCCAGATATCCCCAGGATTTTAGCTGTGATCAATTAAAGGGAAAAGCTCGAATGGGTTTAAATACTCAGCTAAATAACATAAATAACCCAGTGCTCATGTGACATCTTGCACTTTGAAAGCTTTCACTTATTAATACTCCCTTGGGTTTGGTTATTGAATATTTACATTCCAAGGAAGGCAAAACACCAGGAAAATAAATAATTTCTTCTACGTTTAACATATTGGCTATCAATGAATGAAATGAGTTAGTGGAAGGTATGCACATTCACAAAATCCCTTCCAAAAATCAAAACTCTATTTTAAAAACAACAGAATGGGAAAGACTAGAGATCTCTTCAAGAAAATCAGAGATACCAAAAGAACATTTCATGCAAAGGTGGGCTCTATAAAGGACAGAAATGGTATGGACCTAACAGAAGCAGAAGATATTAAGAAGAGATGGCAAGAATACACAGAAGAACTGTATAAAAAAGATCTTCATGACCCAGGTAATCACGATGGTGTGATCACTGACGTAAAGGCAGACATCCTAGAATGTGAAGTCAAGTGGGCCTTAGAAAGCATCACTATGAACAAAGCTACCGAAGGTGATAGAATTCCAGTTGAGCTATTCCAAATCCTGAAAGATGATGCTGTGAAAGTGCTGCACTCAATATGCCAGCAAATTTGGAAAACTCAGCAGTGGCCACAGGACTGGAAAAGTCAGTATTCATTCCAATCCCAAAGAAAGGCAATGCCAAAGAATGTTCAAACTACCACACAATTGCACTCATCTCACACGCTAGTAAAGTAATGCTCAAAATTCTCCAAGCCAAGCTTCAGCAATATGTGAACCGTGAACTTCCTGATGTTCAAGCTGGTTTTAGACAAGGCAGAGGAACCAGAAATCAAATTGCCAACATCTGCTGGATCATTGAAAAAGCAAGAGAGTTCCAGAAAAACATCTATTTCTGCTTTATTGACTATGCCAAAGCCTTTGACTGTGTGGATCACAATAAACTGTGGAAAATTCTGAAAGAGATGGGAATACCAGACCACCTGACCTGCCGCTTGAGAAACCTATATGCAGGTCAGGAAGCAACAGTTAGAACTGGACATGGAAAAACAGACTGGTTCCAAATAGGAAAAGGAGTACGTCAAGGCTGTATACTGTCACCCTGCTCATTTAACTTCTATGCAGAGTACATCATGAGAAACGCTGGACTGGAAGAAACACAAGCTGGAATCAAGATTGCCGGGAGAAATATCAATAACCTCAGATATGCAGATGACACCACCCTTATGGCAGAAAGTGAAGAGGAACTAAAAAGCCTCTTGATGAAAGTGAAAGTGGAGAGTGAAAAAGTTGGCTTAAAGCTCAACATTCAGAAAATGAAGATCATGGCATCCGGTCCCATCACTTCATGGGAAATAGATGGGGAAACAGTGGAAACAGTGTCAGACTTTATTTTTCTGGGCTCCAAAATCACTGCAGATGGTGACTGAAGCCATGAAATTAAAAGACACTTACTCCTTGGAAGGAAAGTTATGACCAACCTAGATAGCATATTGAAAAGCACAGACGTTACTTTGCCAACAAAGGTCTGTCTAGTCAAGGCTATGGTTTTTCCTGTGGTCATGTATGGATGTGAGAGTTGGACAGTGAAGAAAGCTGAGTGCTGAAGAATTGATGCTTTTGAACTGTGGTGTTGGAGAAGACTCTTGAGAGTCCCTTGGACTGCAAGAAGATCCAACCAGTCCATTCTGAAGGAGATCAGCCCTGGGATTTCTTTGGAAGGAATGATGCTAAAGCTGAAACTCCAGAACTTTGGCCACCTCATGCGAAGAGCTGACTCATTGGAAAAGACTCTGATACTGGGAGGGATTGGGGGCAGGAGGAGAAGGAGACGACAGAGGATGAGATGGCTGGATGGCATCACTGACTCGATGGATGTGAGGCCGGGTGAACTCCGGGAGTTGGTGATGGACAGGGAAGCCTGGTGTGCTGCGATTCATGGGGTTGCAGAGTCGGACATGACTGAGCGGCTGATCTGATCTGATCTGATCTGATTTTAAAAACGAGGCATTATATCCATATATTTTTGAAAGTTTTCTGCTCTTGGGACAAACATTTTATCTGTCTAAACCATCCATAAATGGTCGATAAATTAACAGTTTTTTTCTCTTTTTGGCTGTGCTGGGTCCTGGTTGCTGTGTGGCGCTTTCCTCTAGTTGCGGCAAGTGGAGGCTACTCTCTGGTTGTGGTGTGTGGGCTTCTCCTTGCAGGGGCTTCTCTTGTTGCAGAGCACAGGCTCTAGACACATGATCTTCAGTAGTTGTGGCACTTGGGCTCAGTATTTGCTGCTCCCCAGTTCTAGAGCACAGGATCAATAGATGTGGCTCACGGGCTTAGATGCTCCGCAGCATGTGGGATCTTCCTGGATCAGGGGTCGAACCCGTGTCACCTGCATTGGCAAGCAGATTCTTTACCACTAAGCCACCAATGCCAACGAAGCTCATGTGGTTGTGTGTTTGTTGTTCTTTTTTTTTGGAATTATATCTGGCTTTTTTATTTTATATATATATTTTTTTTAATTTTATTTTTAACTTTACAATATTGTATTGGTTTTGCCATATATCAACATGAATCTGCCACAAGTATACACGTGTTCCCCATCCTGAACCCTCCTCCCTCCTCCCTCCCCGTACCATCCCTCTGGGTCATCCCAGTGCACCAGCCCCAAGCATCCTGTATCCTGCATCAAAACTGGACTGGTGACTCGTTTCATATATGATGTTATACATGTTTCAATGCCATTCCCCCAAATCATCCCACCCTCTCCCTCTCCCACAGAGTCCAAAAGACTGTTCTATACATCAGTGTCTCTTTTGCTGTCTTGTATACAGGGTTGTTGTTAGCATTTTTCTAAATTCCATATATATGCATTAGTATACTGTATTGGTGTTTTTCTTTCTGGCTTACTTCACTCTGTGTAATAGGCTCCAGTTTAATCCACCTCATTAGATCCGATTCAAATGTATTCTTTTTAATGGCTGAGTAATACTCCATTCTGTATATGTACCACTGCTTTCTTATCCATTCATCTGCTGATGGACATCTAGGTTGCTTCCATTCCTGGCTATTATAAACAGTGCTGCAATGAACATTGGGGTACACGTGTCTCTTTCAATTCTGGTTTCCTCAGTGTGTATGCCCAGCAGTGGGATTGCTGAGTCATCAGGCAGTTCTATTTCCAGTTTTTTAAGGAATCTCCACACTGTTCTCCATAGTGGCTGTACTAGTTTGCATCCCCACCAACAGGGTAAGAGGGTTCCCTTTTCTCCACATCCTCTCCAGCATTTACTTGTAGACTTTTGGATCGCAGCCATTCTGACTGGCATGAAATGGTACCTCATAGTTGTTTTGATTTGCATTTCTCTGATAATGAGTGATGTTGAGCATCTTTTCATGTGTTTGTTAGCCATCTGTATGTCTTCTTTGGAGAAATGCCTATTTAGTTCTTTGGCCCATTTTTTGATTGGGTCATTTATTTTTCTGGAATTGAGCTGTAGGAGTTGCTTGTATATTTTTGAGATTAGTTGTTTGTCAGTTGCTTCATTTGCTATTATTTTCTCCCATTCTGAAGGCTGTCTTTTCACCTTGCTTATAGTTTCCTTTGTTGTGCAGAAGCTTTTAAGTTTAATTAGGTCCCATTTGTTTATATTTGCTTTTATTTCCAATATTCTGGGAGGTGGGTCATAGAGGATCCTGCTGTGATGTATGTTGGAGAGTGTTTTGCCTATGTTCTCTTCTAGGAGTTTTATAGTTTCTAGACTTACGTTTAGATCTTTAATCCATTTTGAGTTTATTTTTGTGTATGGTGCTAGAAAGTGTTCTGGTTTCATTCTTTCACAAGTGGTTGACCAGTTTTCCCAGCACCACTTGTTAAAGAGATTGTCTTTAATCCATTGTATATTCTTGCCTCCTTTGTCAAAGATAAGGTGTCCATAGGTGCATGGATTTATCTCTGGGCTTTCTATTTTGTTCCATTGATCTATATTTCTGTCTTTGTGCCAATACCATACTGTCTTGATGACTGTGGCTTTGTAGTAGAGCCTGAAGTCAGGCAGGTTGATTCCTCCAGTTCCATTCTTCTTTCTCAAGATTGCTTTGGCTATTCGAGGTTTTTTGTATTTCCATACAAATTGTTCTAGCTCTGTGAAGAATACCATTGGTAGCTTGATAGGGATTGCATTGAATCTATAAATTGCTTTAGGTAGTATACTCATTTTCACTATATTGATTCTTCCAATCCATGAACATGGTATATTTCTCCATCTATTAGTGCTCTCTTCGATTTCTTTCACCAGTGTTTTATAGTTTTCTATATATAGGTCTTTAGTTTCTTTAGGTAGATATATTCCTAAGTATTTTATTCTTTTCGTTGCAATGGTGAATGGAATTGTTTCCTTAATTTCTCTTTCTATTTTCTCATTATTAGTGCATAGGAATGCAAGGGATTTCTGTGTGTTGATTTTATATCCTCCAACTTTACTATATTCATTGATTAGTTCTAGTAATTTTCTGGTGGAGTCTTTAGGGTTTTCTATGTAGAGGATCATGTTATCTGCAAACAGTAAGAGCTTTACTTCTTCTTTTCGAATTTGGATTCCTTTTATTTCTTTTTCTGCTCTGATTGCTGTGGCCAAAACTTCCAAAACTATGTTGAATAGTAATGGTGAAAGTGGGCACCCTTGTCTTGTTCCTGACTTTAGGGGAAATGGTTTCAATTTTTCACCATTGAGGATAATGCTTGCTGTGGGTTTGTCATATATAGCTTTTATTATGTTGAGGTATGTTCCTTCTATTCCTGCTTTCTGGAGAGTTTTTTTTTTTTTTATCATAAATGGGTGTTGAATTTTGTCAAAGGCTTTCTCTGCATCTATTGAGATAATCATATGGTTTTTATTTTTCAATTTGTTAATGTGGTGTATTACATTGATTGATTTGCGGATATTGAAGAATCCTTGCATCCCTGGGATAAAGCCCACCTGGTCATGGTGTATGATCTTTTTAATGTGTTGTTGGATTCTGATTGCTAGAATTTTGTTAAGGATTTTTGCATCTATGTTCATCAGTGATCTTGGCCTGTAGTTTTCCTTTTTTGTGGCATCTTTGTCAGGTTTTGGTATTAGGGTGATGGTGGCCTCATAGAATGAGTTTGGAAGTTTACCTTCCTCTGAAATTTTCTGGAAGAGTTTGAGTAGGATAAGTGTTAGCTCTTCTCTAAATTTTTGGTAGAATTCAGCTTTGAAGCCGTCTGGACCTGGGCTTTTGTTTGCTGGAAGATTTCTGATTACAGTTTCAATTTCTGTGCTTGTGATGAGTCTTTTAAGATTTTCTATTTCTTCCTGGTCCAGTTTTGGAAAGTTGTACTTTTCTAAGAATTTGTCCCTTTCTTCCACGTTGTCCATTTTATTGGCATATAATTGCTGATAGTAGTCTCTTATGATCCTTTGTATTTCTGTGTTGTCTATTGTGATCTCTCCATTTTCATTTCTAAGTTTATTGATTTGATTTTTCTCCCTTTGTTTCTTGATGAGTCTGGGTAATGGTTTGTCAATTTTCTCAAGTGCACACAGAACCTTCTCCAGGATAGATCACATCCTGGGCCATAAATCTAGCCTTGATAAATTCAAAAAAATTGAAATCATTCCAAACATCTTTTCTGATCACAATGCAGTAATATTAGATCTCAATTACAGGAGAAAAACTATTAAAAATTCCAACATATGGAGGCTGAACAACACGCTGCTGAATAACCAACAAATCAAAAAAGAAATCAAAATTTGCATAGAAACGAATGAAAATGAAAACACAACAACCCAAAACCTGTGGGACACTGTAAAAGCAGTCCTAAGGGGAAAGTTCATAGCAATACAGGCATACCTCAAGAAACAAGAAAAAAGTCAAATAAATAACCTAACTCTACACCTAAAGCAACTAGAAAAGGAAGAAATGAAGAACCCCAGGGTTAGTAGAAGGAAAGAAATCTTAAAAATTAGGGCAGAAATAAATGTAAAAGAAACAAAAGAGACCATAGCAAAAATCAACAAAGCCAAATGTTGTTTTTTTAAAGAATTTTTAACTTTGAAAGGTTGAATTCAGAAAGATTCAGCTTACACTCAAGTGAGCTGTCTTTCTTTCCTCTATCTCCTCAAAGGATTTTAACAAAAATAATAAGAAAATTAATTAATATGACTTGCATTTAAAGGCTATCACTTGGAAATCAGAGGATGTATCAGAAAGAATGAGACTAAAAGTGAAGAGTTAAGAGATTATTGTAGAAACATCTCTGATGTCTAGCAAGATCAGATATCTGTGCACTGGCGTACTTAGCCACCTTGGAGAAAACAGAACTATTCCTGGTCAAATTGACACCATGTATACTGTGGGTTTCATTTTTCATGTTAGTAGACTGAAAGCTCTTTAAATATAATAAATCACGTTGGCCTACAGTTCTATCTTATATGTTAAAATCATTGCTAATATGAGCAATAATAATCATCATCATCTTTTTGTTCAGTGGCTAAGTCATACCCAATTCTTTACAACTTCAAGGACTGCAGCACACTAGGCTCCCCTCTCCTTCGTTGTCTCTGTAGACTGAAAGCTCTTTAAATATAGTAAATCACATTGGCCTACATTTCTATCTTATATGTTAAAATCATTGCTAATATGAGCAATAATAATCATCTTGTTGTTCAGTGGCTAAGTCATGCCCAGCTCTTTACAACTTTAAGGACTGCACACTAGGCTCCTCTATCCTTCATTGTCTCCCAGAGTTTGCTCAAATTCATGTCCATTGAGTCAGTGATGCCATCCAACCATTTCATCCTCTGCCGACCCCTTCTCCTCTTGCCCTCAATCTTTCCCAGCATCTGAGCCTAGGCCAATGAGTTGGCTCTTCTCATCAGGTGCCCAGAGTATTGGAGCTTCAGCTTCAGCCTCAGTTTTTACAATGAACATTCAGGGTTGATTTCCTTTAGCGTTGACATTTGATCTCCTTGAGAGTCCAAGACTCTCAAGGTTTTCTTTCAAAATGGTTAATGCTTCAGATGTGTGTCAGCTTCCGTGTTTATGGGGATGGTCATTGCAATGCTTTGATTGCTAGTCTCGGTATCTGAATTAAAGTGGCAGCCAGAAAAACAAAGAACAAGGGTGCAGAGAAAAGGAAAAAAAATATTTTCAAAGTTTTATTCCATTTTACAGTCTTCTCAAACCCTTTGACTTTCCCACCTCTCAAATGCACAGTTAATAATATTTGACATTTATAGAGCTGCTTGCAAAATGAAGACACAGAAGGCTTAATGCACCATGGTAAGAAGCAGTGGGGAAATCAGCTCACATGCCAGGTGCACGCTGCCACCTTTGATGTGGAATGTAACAGCTGGGCCACAGCTGGTGGGTAATGAGCATCGGACAATGGCTTAGAGCAGGAAGTGAAAAGGAATCCTGGGTCCAGCTGAAACTTCAAGGGCAGCAGGAGGTGGCAGCATGAGCAGACACGCTGGAATGTTGCTGGGATATTTTTCTTACAAATTTTCAGACTCCCTTGTGAAGAGTGGAGACAGACATTTTCTGGCTTGGCATAGGACATCCTTGGTGGTCAGGAACTCGGTCCTCCAAATCAGCCTTGACCAGTCAGATGAACGGCTTGAAGACATGAAGGCACCAAGCCCAGAAATGGCACACACAGGCCACAGAGATGCCTCTGCCATGGGGGCCTCTGCTGTGGAGGTAGAATCAGAAAAGAAGGACTTTCTGCCCAGGGTACTTCAGTGGGCAGTTTTGCATCCAAGGATGAGGACAAGAACCATTGCTCTGAGGGTTAAAAGCAACACGGTCAATCCCAAACATTTTAAAGATCACCTCCTGGTGAGTCCATCTCATCCCTGAAGGACTGAAACACTCATTCCAATCTGTTCATTTTTGACGTTTTTAGTGCATCTCCTCAAATTACATTCAGGCAGTAAAGTAAGCAGGGATGAAGACTCCAAATTCTGGTTGTTGTTGTTGGCTTTTTTTTTTTTTTTTTACCCCCTTTTGCTGTTCTTAGACAAAGGTTTGAAGAAGATAAAGGGGAGGAAATACATCGCTGGTTCACTTGGACCCACTGAGTCCTTTCGGCTGACAGTGATGTAATAAAATCACTATAGACGTGACAAAGGCGATGCCAACAAAAGGCCAGGGTCAGGGCTCTGAGACAAGACTCTCAGGGCATGATGTGTGACGGATGGAGACCAATGTTCAGCTCAGGGATCTCTTCCTGGAGAAAGAGTAAATGGGTTTCAGCAGGCTTGCAAACACTGATTAATCAATGCTTTGTTATGAAGTGCCATGTTAAAAAAGGATTCTGTGACTATAGTCAATAGACTCAGCCAGAAACAATGACCTGGGGTGAGAGTCACATGTACACTAGGCACGTGCAATCTTGCTAAGACTGTGAGCGAGAGGTAGGCACAGTGGAGGTCATTTCCTGAAAGATGTTGTAAGCAGTTTTCTGATTTTATTTTTTCTGGAGTTTTAATTTTTTTATTTTATATCAGAGTATAGTTGATTAATGGGACTTCCCTGGTTGCTCAGAGAGTAAAGAATCAGCCTGCAATGTGGGAGACCTGGGTTCAATCCCTGGGTTGGGGTGATCCCCTGGAGAAGAGAATGGCAACTCACCCCAGTATTCTTGCCTGGAGAATTCCATGGACAGAGAAGCTGGTGGGTTATGGCCCATGGGTTCACAAAGAGTTGGACATGACTGAGCAACAAACACACACATGTAGTTGATTAACCATGTTGTGTTAGCTTCACGTGTACAGCAAAGTGAACCAGTTATACAAATATCTACTCTTTTTCAAATCTTCTTTCCCTATTTAGGTTATTACAGAATGTTAAGCAGTTCTCTGTGCTATACAGTAGGTCTTTATAGGTATATATTTTAAATACAGTGGTGTGTATATGTCCATGCCAAACTCTCAATCAATCCCTCTCCCAAAAGAGAATCGTTCTTTCAATGTGATTGTGGTATGTACTACACTTTCCTGGGACCCCATAGTCATTCAGTAGATGAAAATTCTGCAGGCCCTCCCTGTGCCAACCACATTCTCTCCAGCAGTCTAGGTATATCAGGCATCTGGGGTTCTAGGAGGCCACAAGACCTGGGTTCATCAGCAATGCAGGTTCCTGGACTGTGTTTGAAGCATTTCCTAAATTCCAGAAAATGTTCAGGGAATTTTCTAAACATCAACATTTATACTCTATCCACATCACTCCCTAGGAGGCAGACAAATTTACATTTATTTTTTCCATGGGGAATCTGAGATTTCCTGCAGTTAACTTCAAGCACACTACGGAAGGGGGTCTTTAATCCAAGTCTGCCTGGCTTCCAATGTAACAGCAAACATTTACCTGTGTTTTCATGTAATGCTTAGAACAGTCCTACCATTATCTGCATTTTATGGGTAATAAAAGTGGGACCCCATAAGGCTAAGTAACTTACATATGTTGCTATGGCTGCTGCATAGCACAACTAGGGTTCTTAGCCAGGCAGGCTCATTCAGTACTCTGCTGTCAGCAGCCATCATGTGCTTAAAAAGCCCAAGACCTTCTGCTATCCCATACTCTCTCTCACATCAGGACAGTGATCACCTCATGTATGAAAAGGTCTTTTTAATAAATTGAGAGAGAACTCTTTAGATGTGCTGCAATATATGGAAAGACAGCCACTGCAACCATCTTAGCAAATAGTGGGGGTGGGGGAGGGACAGTATGCTAGAAGACGACTTTGGGAGGGAACCAGGGAGCAGATCATGTAGAATCATGTAGATCATGGGAAGCAGAATTGTGAACAGAAACCCTCTCTGCTGGGAGAGAATTCCATTTAACCAAAGATTAAAAGGGGAGGTTTTCTTTATGGGCTCCCAGAACCTGGGAATGTTCCTGTCTACATAGCTTGTAGCTGGCAGGGACTAGACATAGAGATTGGAGAAGGGATATGAGAGGGGGGAATAAGGTGGTTGGATCAGTATGGAGCTGAGAAGTTCATGAGAAAGAATTAGACCTAATAACACCAGGCTCCAGAATGAATGGATCTGTAATTTGGTTGAAAGTGTGAAAGTATTAGTCACTCAGTCATGTCCGCCTCTGTGACCCCATGGACTGTAGCCCACCAGGCTCCTCTGTCTATGGAATTCTCCAGGCAAGAATACTGAAGTGGGTAGCCATTCACTTATCCAGGAGGTCTTCCCAAACCAGGGATAGAACACGGGTCTCCTGCATTGCAAGTGGATTCTTTACCATCTGAGCCACCAGGGAATATTCCCACTCCTGGGTATTTATACCCAGAGAAAACCAGAATTCAAAAAGACACATACAGTCCAATGTTCATTGCAGCATTATTAACAATAGCCATGCAAAGAAGTAACCTAAATGTTCATAACAGGGGAGTGGATAAATAAGATGTGATATATGTGTGTGTGTATATATATACACACACACAATGGATTATTACTCAACCATAAAAAGGAACAGAATTGTGCTATTTGCAGAAATATGGATGGATCTAGAGACTGGAATACAAAGTTAAGTATTATAAGTCAAAAAGAGAAAAGCAAAACCATATATTAATGCATATATGTGGAACCTAGAAAAATGGTACAGATGAACCTATTTTCAAAGGAGAAATAGAGATACAGATGTAGAGAATAAATATATATACACCAAGGGGGTAAAGGACGGTGGGATGATTCAGGAGATTGGGATCAACAGATAAACACTACCATGTATAACATAGATAACTAATGAGAATCTCAATGCTCCGTGGTGACCTAAATGGGAAAGAAATCCAAAAAAGAAGAAATGCATGTATACATATGGCTTCCCCAGTGGCTCCCTGGTAAAGAATTAGCCTGCAATACAGGAGGCACGGCAGGAGACACGACAGAAGACTTGTGTTCTATCCCTGGCTCGTGAAGATCTCCTGGAGAAGAAAATGGCAACCCACTGCAGTATTCTTGCCTGGAAAATCCCATGGCAGAGGAACCTCATGTGCTATAGTCCATGGGGTTGCAAAAAAGTCAGACGTGACTTAGGGACTAAACAACAGCATTGTATATGTATAGCTGATTCACTTTGCTGTGCAGCAGAAACAAACAACACTGTAAAGCAACTATACTCCAATAAAAAACTTTTTAAAAAAAGAATCCCCTGGGGGTGGGGAGAGGCTTTTTAAAATGCAGATTTCTGCTTTTTTGCTTAGTCACATTGAATCAAAATAACACAGGCTGGGCCTGTCAGCCTCCCACAAGATTCCTTTGCACTCTTGGAACAGCTTTTGTTGAAGGTAGAGGTAATATTTTCAAGCTCTGAGAACAGGATGAATTGGGTTCCAGTCTGTGGTTTCATTACTTACCAAGTGATTCTGGAAAACAACATTGACTACTCTAGTCTAATACTGGCAGTTAGCACTCTCAGGGTTTCTCCACTTTTCCATGCACATCTTTTGTCATCTTTTTCATCTGTTAGTGATCTTCCAGATAGGTGCCTTTATGTCAGTTGGGGCCCAAGAGTGAAAGCAACATGGACTAAAGCTTCAGCCAAGCTGCAACGAGTGAGAAATAGAATGTAGGAGAAACGTCAAGGTCATTTGCGTTGCAGCACAACCTAGTTGATCCTGCCTAATGTCATGCCCAAGAACCATGCCTTTCAAGTAGAAACCACACATTGATTTGAGCACCAAAAAAAAAAAAAGATGCTGAAGTGAGGAAAACAACAGAAGTCAGTCTCCCAAGGTGGTGATTATAGCATATCCAAGAGTCTCAACCCTGACCTTTAAATCCCTGGGGAGCTATAGAGAACCATTAATGCCTGAGCCCATACATGAATCAATTAAGTCAACTTTTAGGTGCACACTCCAGATAGGTGTATTTTTTGAGACCACCACCCCCCCCCAGATCCTTCTATGGTACATCCAAGGTTGAGAAGTGCTGGTGTCGCCAAATCCTTTTATATTTATAATGAGGGCACTAAGTTGCAGAGAGAAGAGGCACCAGGACTGGACACTGGCAAGGTCACAGTCTGTGATTTTGGGGGTCCAAACTTAGTGTTTTTGCCAAAATAAACACTAACAAAAATTAGAATGATTCTCTGTTGGCTTTAGAAAACTGACATAGCCTGGGTTCAAATCTGGGCTAGAAACATATCTGCAAATCATTTTACTTTTTCTGAGCCTTGTATTTTTTTTAATCCGTGTAATATTGATACAACTTCCTCACTGCACAGTTGTGGGTATTAAATGAGATAATATACATTTGGAGGGATGGTGGCGTAGAGGTGAGGCGTAAGGGTTCTAAAGCCAAGCCTCAAGTTTCAACGCCCACACTGAAACTTACTCTGTAATGAACCTGTCTTTTAATATCAATGTGGTTTAGTTCCTTCAACTGTGCGTGCATGCATGCTCAGTCGCTCAGTCATGTCCGACTTTAAGACCCCATCAACTGTAGCCCTCCAGGCCCCTCTGTCCATGGGGTTTTCCAGGCAAGAATACTGAAGTGGATTGCCATTTCCTACTCAGGGGATCTTCCCAACCCAGGGATCAAACCTGTGTCTCTTTCATCTCCTGCATTGGCAGGTAGATTCTTTACCACTAGCACTAACTAGGAAACCCCAAAAGCTCTTACTAGCTGTGAGTTAAATATAACCATTTCTTTGTGAAGATTACATGTAGTGCTGTTTCAAGAACCAAAAGTCACCATCCATTGTCCTCTATGTATATGGCGCCCCCTGCTGTTGTACATGTAGAAGCCGTGTACATTATTTCATCTACAGAATTTAGAAGTGTAGTGGCACCTAGTAGGCACTTGTTAAGTGTATGTTATTATTATGGTGTCTATCATATTGACTGGGACATGGAAGGTCACTAAATATATATTTGTTGAATGAAAGTGAGAATAAATAGAGCACATTCTTAGTGCAATTAGTAAACCAGTTTAATCAAGGAAGGTACGTAGGAAATAAGGAAGGTAGAAATTAGACTGCAATGGATCTTGGATGAAATTAAATATCTTGGATTTTATTTTCTAGGTAATAGGAAGCCACTGACTATCTCTCAATAGAGGAGTAACACAGTCAAGGGAATTTTAAAGTTGATGAAGGTAGTGATGGATAGAGTGAGGTTAAAAAGGGGAAAGGTCATAGCCTCATGTAAATAATCTGGCCACAAGCTAGAAGGGCTGGCAAAGCAGGGATCAACACGGAGGCAGGGCAAGGCATGAGAGGGCAGCAGCATCCCTGAGGAAACCCGGATAAACCACATTCTGTCTGGACACCAGGAACTTGGATCTCAGCCCCAGGCCTGCCGTGGGTTCACTCTGTGTCCTCAGGATATAAGGGAAACCAGATCCCTCTCGTGGACTTTACTCTTTAACAACTAAGATGATGTCCGCGTCCTGCTGGTCCCTAACATGCCTCCTGCTCCAGAACCCCAACTTTGAAATTCAGAACAAGCTAGGGCAGTCCAGAACTGTTCGGGAACCTGGCTGTGGGCTACTCCATGTGCCTGATTAGCTGTGGAGCCCCGTGTGGGAAGCTTTAATGGAAAGATTACACCATAATCTTATTTTCTGCGTCTGTCTGCTGTCCCTTATTTATTTACGGGCAGATGTGTGTGTGAGGGAGATGGGAAGGCATCTCCTTTGAAGTCAATCATGTTAGCTCCATGCTCTCTTTTCTATCAGTTCAGGGCAAGGTCAAGCAATCTGACCGCTGGGGTTCTGTCTCCTCCCTCCACGCCTCCTGCCAAAGCAGCTGCAGAGACTCCATCAAACACACAGGAACACACTGACACACGCACTCACATCCACGCACATTCAAAAACTCACTCAAGCACACACTCATAGGGACTCACACATGTATTCTCACTCATGCAGTTCAAATGCACACACAGGCACACAAAAACACATGTATGTGCCAACTCATTGATACACTTATTGATACAATCACATGCTCACTCACCCACACACATATCGATAGACGCCACCACACATTCACACACATTTCCTCATGAGGCACACAGATATGAACTCACCCACCTTAATGCACACCATCACACACACGTGCTCACTAATACACATGTGCAAACACACTCTGAAATGTACACAGCCACACACAGGATTCTTTCCTGGGAGGTGGGTGTGAGGAGGATGGCATTTTTCAGCAGAAGATGGTTGAACCCGCCTGCTGTTCTGGCCAGGGGTGGCCGCAGACGAAATAATCGACTCTGCTGACACTCCCTGGCTCCAGCAGACTTGAAGCAACGTTGTATTTATGGAAGGAAGATTTGGAGACCTGAAAATAGCTTGCCTTCGTGAGTAAGCCTTGAATCTGGGGTTTAACCTGGTAGCTGATACAACTGGGAGGGACACCCAGACCCTAAGCTCCTTTTCTAATTCCCTGCTCCAGCCTTCCTTTGCACGAGCACCCACCTCCCAAGGGGACATCTGGCAGGAAGGTGATTAAAACTGGCTTTTCTCTAATTGAAGAATAACTGCTCTACCTTTCTTTCCAAATATGTTTGTTAATTTCTGGTAATTAAATTTCCCCATCAAGGAAAGCCTGCTGCGTTGCTTTTCAGAGAGAAAGTCAGTGGCATGTGGCCAGCCACTGCCAGACCATTCTGCCCTGATAAGGCTTGAGCTCCCTGCGGTCCAGGCAGGTGAGGGCACTGCGGTGGGGACATAGTGGTCCCAGTCCTCAGCCACCACATCTCAGGAACCAAAAGCCTGCCTAGCCCTCCGGGTATCCTCCTTCAGAATCACACCAGGACCAACAGAAAGGGCAGTGTAGAGATGTTTTTTGAATTAGAGGTTCTGCCCAGGTCAGGCTCTGCCACTTACGTGGTTCTGTTGGTTTGCTTTTTATTATTATTATTATTATAGTCCTGTATTTGGCTTCCCTGGTGGCACAGACAGTAAAGCGTCTGCCTGTAATGTGGGAGACCTGGGTTCGATCCCTGGGTCAGGAAGATCCCCTGGAGAAGGAAATGGCAACCCACTGTAGTACTCTTGCTTGGAAAATCCCATGGACAGAGGAGCCTGGTAGGCTACAGTCCATGGCGTTGCAAAAAGTCAGACACAACTGAGCAACTTCACTTTCTTTCTTTCTTGTATTTATTCACAGCTGACCTCCAGTTCCCAAAGACTCTGAGGTCTCCCTGTATAAACAAGTTGTATAGAGAAAACAAAGCAACTAAAAGAAAGGAGAAAGAAACAATGCTAAGCATGTGCGCTGATTACAGTCACTGACTACTGATTATTGCTCTGGTCTTCCTGGAAGCCTGAGGGAAAAGGGAAACAGGACGAGCTGAGTGACCACTTAATCAGATACATCGACTCAAGGAAGGAAATAGGCTCTTTTGTGGAATTTTTTTCCTGAACATAAATTCTTAAAAGATATGACATGAAATATTTTCTAGTAATGATAATGATTAACATACTAGACAAAGCCCTCAACATTGATTTTTATGCCATCCATTACTGTGCTTGCCCAAATGTTTGGATTTTCTTTTTTGCTCTTTTGTCAGATGAGACTTACAAGCACCTAACTCAGGTTAGTTGTAGATATTAAATGAGATAGTAATACTAAGCAGAACTCCATGGGACTCCAGGGCACAAAAGTCAGAAAAGTTACCTCATTTTCTGACTACAGGAAATAGGCTTCATTCAGCCTCCATGATCTTCCCTGAGTTTCAATTTTGGTGTCCAGTCACTCAGTCATGTCTGCCTCTTTGTGACCTTATGGACTGTATAGCATGCCAGGCTCCTCTGTCCCTGGATTTTCCAGGCAAGAATACTAGAGTGGGTCACCACCTCCTACTCCAAGGGATCTTCCTGGACCAGGAGTTGAACCCATATCTCTTGCATTGGCAGGCAGATTGTTTACCACTGAGCCACCAGGGAAGCCTCTTTTCTTTTGTAGGGAGAAGTAAACAAGGTTATAAAGAACCTATGGCAAGCAGGCAGTTACCACTGGAGCCCAGTGCCTGGGCCACAGCTCCCACTGAGACAAGGAGAGAGGTCCCCTGAGGTTTGATGCCTCCTAGGTCATGTATGGATGTGAGAGTTGGACTGTGAAGAAGGCTGAGTGCCAAAGAATTGATGCTTTTGAACTGTGGTGTTGGAGAAGATTCTTGAGAGTCCCTTGAACTGCAAGGAGATCCAACCAGTCCATTCTGAAGGAGATCAGCCCTGGGATTTCTTTGGAAGGAATGATGCTAAAGCTGAAACTCCAGTACTTTGACCACCTCATGCGAAGAGTTGACTCATTGGAAAAGACTCTGATGCTGGGAGGGATTGGGGGCAGGAGGAGAAGAGGACGACAGAGGATGAGATGGCTGGATGGCATCACTGACTCGATGGACGTGAGTCTGGGTGAACTCTGGGAGTTGATGATGGACAGGGAGGCCTGGCGTGCTGTGATTCATGGGGTCACAAAGAGTCGGACACGACTGAGTGACTGAACTGAACTGAACCGAGCCTCTTAAGGAAAAAAAGTCTAGAGTTGAAAAACTGGTAGGAAGCTAAGTTAGCAGCTAAAAAGATTTACATAGTCTCCATCTGAACAGAAGGCTGGTTAAGTCTCTCCAGTAAGCCTCAGTTGAGCCCTTCTCCTCCCCACCAGGCCCAGAGCATGGACTCACCCCTCAGAATCAGGCTCTCCCCCAAAGTTGGGTAGGTTCAAACAGATGCTAATCGGGGAAGGGAGGGGATGCAGACACAAGGGAGGAACAGTTTAGAAACAATAGTGCACCCTTGGGCAGGATCCTGGTGCCCCTCAAGGGATATACATAGCAATATCTTTGAGCCATTTTGCAGATACTGAAACCCCTACCAGGCAGAAGAAGGTAACCGTGTGCTGCCCACAAGCAGGTAGACCCCCAGACCGGTTGGAACCAGAAGACTGATGATACTGTGTCCCACTTACCTTACCAACAAACAATCAGAAGAATGTTCATGAGCTGATCACACCCTCTTTGAACCATTACTATAAAACTCTTCACTACCCCTCCAGGTGGGGACACAGTTTTGAGAGCATTAGCCCAATGTGTCCCCACTTGCCTGGCAAAGCAATAAAGCTTTTCTTTTTTACTTCACCCAAAGCTCCGCCTGAGAATTAACTGAGATTTAACTCAGTGTAGGGGTTGATAGGAGAAGGCAATGGCACCCCACTCCAGTACTCTTGCCTGGCAAATCCCATGGATGGAGGAGCCTGGTAGGCTGCAGTCCATGGGGTCACTAAGAGTCGGAGACGACTGAGCGACTTCACTTTCACTTTTCACTTTCATGCATTGGAGGAGGAAATGGCAACCCACTCCAGTGTTCTTGCCTGGAGAATCCCAGGGACGGGGAAGCCTGGTGGGCTGCCATCTATGGGGCCACACAGAGTCGGACATGAATGAAGTGACTTAGCAGCAGCAGCGGCAGCAGGGGTTGATAAATGGAATCCTGCTGCTGCTGCTTCTAAGTTGCTGCAGTCAAGTCTGAGTCTTTGCGACCCCATCAACTATCGCCTGCCAGGTTCCTCTGTCCATGGGATTCTCCAGGCAAGAACCCTGGAGTGGGTTGCCATTCCCTTTTCCAGGGGAATCTTTCCAACTCAGGGACTGAACCTGCATCTCTTACACCTCCTGCCCTGGCAGGCAGGTTCCTTACTGCTACTGCCACCTGGGGAGCCCTGATAAATGGAACACTGCCTGCTGTATCAGTAAACAAAGGATGTCACAATCATCAGCAATTGCAGCCACAGCCGTTGGCAAGCTGGTGAGCCCCTGAGGGAATTCAGGAAAGGAAAGAACACCTGCCATCTAGCAGACAGCAAACTACCCTAGGGTGAGCCCTGAGGAAACTCAGGATGTGAAAACAGGATACTGGCCCCAGATAGCTGAGATGCATATGAAAGGAATGCTTTCAGTGAGCCCAGACCCTTGCATCTTTCCATACAGAAGAAAGTGCTAAAATTCCTTAAATTGAGATATCTGATTTTCCTTAATCAAGAATAATCTTTTGATGTTCAGACTACCTGCCCTTTGTTGCAAAACTCCTATATACATATCCTGGCTTTCCCCTCACCTCCTCAGAGCAGTACTCTCAGGGTCACTTGAGATACTGATTCCTGGGCTTGAAGTCCTAAAAATTCCTGTGGAATAAAACATAATGCTCAGCTTTTAGTTTGTGATATATATATTTTTAGTCAACAGCATACAGAGGTCAGGTTCAGCTTCAACAGTATTTCAGATAGCATTTCATCTACAGCAGCTACAAAATTACAAGCATGAAGGGTGAGCATTAATTCCTATTTTAGGAATTAAATCTTAATCGAAGTTGAGTCACTCAGTTGTGTCCAACTCTTTGTGACCCCAAGGACTGTAGCCCAGGCTCCTCTGTCCATGGGATTCTCCAGGCAAGAATACTGGAGTGAGTAGCCATTCTCTACTCCAGGGTGTCTTCCCAATCCAGGGATCAAACTCAGGTCTCCCAAATTGCAGGCAGATACTTTACTGTCTGAGCCACCAGGGAATCCCCAAATCTTAATTAAATTGACTTAAATCTATGAAGATCTAGAGCACAGTTGAGCCTACAGATTCCATTCCTCTATCCCCCTGCATAGATTTGACCCATGAGATGGTCTGATCCCAGCCAGCCTGTGCATCTCCTAGTTTTATCAAAATGAATAGCAAAAGAACTATGAAGACCCCAAGCACAGCATCCGGGGGCTGACAGCCTCGATGGTCCAAACCCCATCCCTCTGTCTCCCCAACCTGATCTTCAGCTAAGTCCTCCTCTGTAAGACTCTCACCTACTGCTGGGCTCTCACACCACACCCTTCAGGGAGGGCTCCAGCCAGGATCTAAACCAACTTCAGCTGGTAATTTCACTACAAATTGTTGCAAGTGTCGAACCTCCTGGGAGCTGACTGAATAGCTCCACCAGCCCTGCTCCTCCCCTCAGAGAGTCAGAATCTACTTGACACGCAGACAGCTGGAAGGGAGGCTGGGAAGGAGCTGGGCTTTGCAGTGGGTGCGAAAAAAATTAAAATAGTTCATGCTTGTTATTTGGAAATCTGTGATTCATGCTCATAAACGGGTGTGTGTGTGTGAGGGAGAGACCAAGGCAATGAATGGCTCTGATTAAGCTCACAGGGTTGGAGGATGCCCCCTGCCCCCAAAGAGACCCACGGTGGCTGCCCTTCTGAATGGAGCCCAGGGACTCAGTGGCCTTTCTATGGCAAGGCCCTTTCCTAGGGGCTGTCTAGAGCTTTGCCTGAGGAGCAAAACTGAGCTGTGGGACTTCATCTTCGCTTGAATTCCAAGTAGCAAAACAGGGCCACATACATGCCGGCTCAGCAAAGTGGCCTTCTGGCTCTCAAAGAGCAGGTCTGTGAGTCTCCCAGACTCTCTGGCCAGGGCCCCTGTGTGGGATTCACGTGGGCTGATGAACTGCAATCTGCAAAGCTCAGGGACTGCTTCCCAGAAGGAAATGAGTACTGTCCCCGATTTAGGGATTAATGTGCTGTTAGAATCACTCCCATGCAAAAGCAGTGGCTGCAACTTGGCTTTGGGGTCAGCAAGCTGTGCATGGGGGCCCTGACTCCGCTGGGCACCGCTACTTATCTGTGCAGCTTTTGGCCACTTAGTACCCCTCCCCGAACGTTCACATCCTTCCGTGTAGCATACGAATTAGAATAAACTCCTCAAAGTGTTCATGAAAATTTCATGTCACCTTCTGTCTTTGCTTTAGAAAGAGTCTGGCTCACACAGACACTCAGAAAGTGGCAGCTCCTTATAGAGCACCCATGATGCTTATGTATATTCCAAAGAGAATCTCAAACACCCTCATGTATTTTTTCCTGCGATTGCTGTCAACCCTGTTTGTCCACATCCTTTCAAAGCCACAAATCCATCTGGGTCTCATCCCAGCACTTCCATTTACCCCCGGTTACTGGCATAGTGGCAGCACAGGATTTAGAGTTTTGTCCCGTCCTGTCTGAAGCCACGGGCTTCCACTCTCCTGTCTGGTTCGCCTCTCCTTTGGTGCAGAAGAGATATGGTCTGCAGTTTCCCTCTGCTTCCTCTCCTCCTTCAGGATTTAGGAGCTCTAGGAGGGCAGAGACATTTTCCTGAGAACTTCCTTCAACTCTGCTAACGTCAGGCTGGGCCTGCAATTTTCTGTAGCTCAAAAAGCACTTGGCCAGGAGATGTGTGCGTACGTGCTAAATCACTTCAGTCATGTCCTACTCTTTGCCACCCCATAGACTGTAGCCTGCCAGGCTCCTCTGTCCACGGGATTCTCCAGGCAAGAATACTGGAGTGGGTTGCCATGCCCTCCTCGGCCACTGAAGGCCCTATTCCTTCAAATACCTCCAGGTTTTAATCCTCAATTGATTTAGGGTAGAGAGACCCCACTTATCCCTGTGAAAAATACAAAGATTTTGGACTTCAAAGGCTTCCTCCCTAGGGTTTGCTTGTATAGACCGTTGTGGGAGAAGATGGAAGTGCAGTGGCAGGCCCAAAGCGACCTCAGCCAGGACCCTGTGGTCCGCCGTCCAGGACGCAGAGGCGCTCTGCAGAGCCCTGGGCCAGAGGCTCTCACACACAGCGTGTGTCCTCAGGGAGGCCTTGTTAAAAGGCCTTGGGGTCAGTGAGCCCCACCCCCAGTCTCTGGTGCAGCCAGTCCTGGGTGGAGCCTGAGAATCTGCGCTTCTAGCAAGTTCTCAGAGCTGGCTGATGTTGAGGGTCCCAGGACTCTGAGGACCTCTGGGCCCGAGAACATGAATCTCATGTTAGGATAAAGACAAAATTGAGTTTCAAAGCAGGTCATTATTTGTTAAACAACTAATAAGAGGGAAAATGAGGTCTGTGCCCAGATTTGCATGATTCAAGTCCCTGGCTTTTCCATTCTGATGTATGTTTTCATGGATGAAGAGGGATTCCAGTAGAAAGCAAAACGGAACTGACATTTTCAGGCTGCAGAGACCTCAGTTAGATGAAATTAGAATCTTTGCCCAGACACTGTGCCTTTTCCACAGCTGACCGAGCAGGGCTGGCACCTGACCTGACTAGGAACCTCTTGTAGACACCGATGGAAAGAGAAATCTCCTTGCCTGTCCTGGAATGTGGCAAATTCAGGACACGCTCTGTTGTCCTGTGGCTCTATGTGCAGAGGCCTCTTCTGCAGCTAGAGAAGCATAACTCGGTAGCACACAGGGTCCCCCAAGCTCCTGTGCTGGCTGCAGTCTACAGCCCCGGCAGCCTCTCTGCTTTGCTTTCTGTGAAATGGTCTCACAACCTGCCAATGACCTCTTTCCCCCATTGGCTGCCCCCACCCCACCATCATTCCTTTGTTCTTTCTCTTAGGCTGCCTCCAAGTCAGTCTCATGGTACTTGCAACCGAAAGCGTCTATATACTATATATGGTGCACATATTCTGCAGACGCTTATAGCTTGACATTCTCTTTAAAGAATTCCCTAATCTCAGAGCATAAGTATAAGGACCACCTCCTTGGGCATTTTTAGCAGGGAAATCGTGGTAGCCATGATGCTGTGCATTCACACCTCCATTATTGTTCATTTTTGATTCCTCCTCCTTGGAAGAAGTGACGAGCCTGTGTAAGTTGTGTGGTGGGGAGGAAGGAGGTGGCAGGGAGGAAGGAGGTGGCTGGGACAAGGTCCGCAGATACAGACCACCCTGAGATCTGTGCCCTCAGCAGAGCCTGGCCCTGCTTGCTCCCAGGACCCCTGAATTGCTATCTTTCCAATGACGCTTCCATCAGCGCCCCTAGATGGCTGGGCACACAATGGCCTGCCCTCTAGGACCATCCCTGAGTTTGTGAGCGCTGAGCACCATGAGGTGAATCTGTTTCCCCTGTCCTCCCAAAGTGAATTTTTCCCTCCAGAAAGGCTAAAACAACACCATCCATCAACCAAGCTTGCTGCTCTTCTATTTAAAAGCTCCTGTCCACCAAGTGGGGATGAGCCCTGGGTGACTGCCCGTGCAAAGCCACCCACAGAGTTCATCAGGCCCCCGGGGGTTCAGGCAGCCATGACTCACTGGGGAAGCCAGCTGAGCTGTGAGGTCTCCTCGGGGTAATTCAGCTGCACATGGAGCGCTGATTTATTCTTGTTCCTCCCCCAGAAAATGGACGCTGTGCCTGAGGGCTCCTCGGCTGGTGTCAGGGCTGTGGGCACCCTGGGATTTCTCCAGCCTCCCTCCCAGACTGTTTCCTGGAACACCTTTACACTTCTGAAGACAGCCATCAGATGCCCCCACGACCTCAATTCACCTCTAGTCCTGCTCACACAGCCCATGAAGAGGGCCAGGAATACCAGAGCCCAAACAGAAGCAGGTCAAGTTTAGATTGGAGGAGGGGAGTGGGCTGGCCTAGCATCCTGGCACAGAGCAGTAGATATGCTGTGAGGTCCGTGAGTTGCTCAGTGTGTTTGCAGGGAGAAAAGTGAAGCAAATGAACCTGTGGCAGCTCTTCCATTTGCATATACGGCTGTGCAGGCTTTTCTCCTGCACAACTTCAGGGGGCAGCCTCCGCCACCACCCTCCAAGTTATGCAGTGTGCCACTTCTGAGCCATCAGCTTCAACCGAATTTATTGCCATCTCCCTGAGTTTCCATTTTATGATGAGCCAACAAGAAAGTAGGGGCTTCTTTAGCGGCTCAGCGGTAAAGAATCTGCCTGCAATGCAGGAGAATCAGGCCGGAGACATGGGTTTGATCCCTGGGTCGGGAAGATCCCCTGGAGAAAGGAAATGGCAACCCACTCCAGTATTCCTGCCTGGAAATTCCCAATCCATGGGGTTGCAAAAGAGTCAGGCATGCCTGGGCAACTAACCAACAGCAAGGGAGTAAGGCACAGACAGGCCAGCATTATTCAGAGCGTCAATGATGTGCTGAAGCCCAGTGACGCCAGCTTGCAGGAGCCAATTCTCCGTGTCTCTACTCATCTATGTGTTCAGTGATTTCACGCTGATAGCATGAAACCTGCTGCATGAATTATTCACAGAAGTCGGCAAACACTGTAAGTTAGGGCCTCCCCATTACCCACTTTGAAAGCCAGCTGTGTAGTGTTTAACAACACACCACTGGACATGAACCACATCCTGCCCTACTTTCTCAACTTCTATGAGGAACTCGGGAAACTTAAAAATGAGTTTATTTTCATATCTACTCTCCTAAAAGGAATCTTTGCAGAGTATACCCCATAAAACTACCCCATAAAAAACCCTCCAGCCTCACCTGAGACCCAGTCTTACATCTTTGATCCTTACTTGATAAGTGGCTAATGCTGTTGTTGTTCAGTTGCTGAGTCATGTCTGACTCTGTGACCTCACGGACTGCAGCACGTCAGGCTTCCCTGTCCTTCACTATCTCCTGGAGTTTTCTCAGATTCATGTCCACTGAGTTGGTGATGCTATCTAACCATCTCATCCTCTGCTGTCCCTTCTCCTTTTGCCTTAAATCTTTCTCAGCATCAGGGACAAGTCAGCCTCTTAAATTCTGTGTCTACATTAAACACAATTTCACCAAGTGATATTTGGCAGATAGATTTATTTTAGAAATGTTTTCAAGGGAGTGGTTTTCTCATAATCCTTTAAGCTTTTTTTATTGGCTGAAACTTTGTAAACCTGAAAAAGTTTATCTGTAAAGGTTTCAACTCAGCTTGTCTGAACTTTATCAAGCCTATAAAAATGAAAGCATGTTATTTGTGCTTTGGAATAATTAAGGAGTCACTGATTCTGATAATATCTCATTCACACTAGCTCTAAGCATGTATCTTGTTATTTTTTTAATCTTAAAAAACTGAGATTTCTTTCTATTTAGCACGCAATAATTTCCCCTGGATTTAAAAGTTATGTTTCAATGCTTAGTGTCAATGTAGTAAGCCATAATTACATTGGTAATAAGCATTTACAAGGTAATAATGAGTTAATTTACACTTATCTGCCCTTAAGACACTTTAAAAAAGAAGGAAAGAGTTTAAAACTTTTTCTAATACCAAGAACAGGGGAGAAAAATGGCATTTCCAATGACCCGTACCAAGTTCACTCATCAGTTGGTCATTAAAGTGCTGCTGCTGCTGCTAAGTCGCTTCAGTCGTGTCCGACTCTGTGCGACCCCACAGATGGCAGCCCACCAGGCTCCTCTGTCCCTGGGATTCTCCAGGCAAGAACACTGGAGTGGGTTGCCATTTCCTTCTCCACATTAAAGTGCATTGTTCCCAAAATAAAAAGGAAAATGTCCAGAGCAATATATGTTGTCAAATCTTTACTTACCAACATTTTAAAGTTTGATTATAAAATATTATTTAAAATGGTTAACACGATTCAGACAATGTAGTTAATAGGATGTTTCTGCATGCCAAAATAATCATTTAATTTGTATTTGCTTGGCACTGCTCTATGAATTCACATACATGCCTTCATTTCATTCCTACAGGAATGCTGGGAGGCAGTAAAGGTCACAGATGCACAGGTTGACTCTTAGACAGGTCACGTACCATCCCAAACATTTGTGCTATTTCCAGAATATATATTTATACCATTTATACAAATCACTCATGACCCCATGCAAGTGGAAAATCATACACAGCACTAGATCAATATAACCTCTAGGTAGAAGAGGAACAAAAAAATATACTTCTTGATATACAAAGCCAAATGAATTTTGGTCTTCAGAGAGTCCTGACTATTTCACTTAAGAAACAAACAAACAAAAAACGTCAGATCTTTCTTAGTTTATAGACATCTATCGGTTGTCTTTTCTAGAAGCTGTCTTAAGAATGATCAATTCAAAGAAGTTGAGCACACAGCATCACTCCAATTCTATAGGCACTCGTTGGGGAAGAACATCATTGCCCTACGAGAACTCACTGAAGAAAAAAGAAACTCTTTATGAAACAGTCATCGTTGGGGCTCTTAAAGTATCTGGAAATATAACAAATACAGCAATCAATGAAAATGTGTTTGGATTCAACTGTCAAACTCGCTGAAGATGAAAAAAAAAAGTATGTCTTCAACAATAACAATATCTGAATCCTACAGTGCACATCTGTCAGACATTCTTTCCCAAATGACCCAGCTAATCCAAGTGTATCTCTGCTTACAAGAACAAAGCAAAGCCAAGTCCAAAGCCTATTAGGAAAAGAGAATAATTTTGCTGTCACAAAATTCATACTGCTGCGAGTCTCTTGAATTCAAGGCACAAAGTAACGAAAGTGAGATTCCACTTCTACTGCCTTTGTAGGGATTGTGAAACGTGCAGGAACCCCCAGGATTTGATGCTGCAAAAGTTACTTTCAAAGGTTAGGGGGTGTTAGGACTCTTAAGGGTCTGTCTACAACTGTAGTTGGCCCACAGTGGCAGGGATTTAATATAATAGAGTTTCAGATCCCTTTAGAAGTTTGCTTCAGACACCTCAGGCTTCTGTTTTATGTAAAAAAAATTTATCTGTGTTTGTAAATGTACAGATTTCAGAAATAATAAACATGGAAAAGAGTAGGGATTCATAAAATGTCAGAGTAAGTGACTTTTTCAGCCCATCTAGTATTAACTCCTCAATCTAAACATAAGGAAACTTGAAAGTAAGGTCTACAGATAGGCCTGGTCACAGAACTCATTGGCAGCAATAACTAGGTCTAGGTGTACCCCTCATGGTAACCAGTCCCTATTGTGGAAAAGACTCTTGAGAGTCACTTGAACTCCAAGGAGATCGAACCAGTCAATCCTAAAGAAAATCAACCCTGAAAATTCACTGGAAGGACTGATGCTGAAGTGGAAGCGTCAATTATTCTGCCACATGATGTGAAGAGCCAATTCATTGGAAACAACCTTGATGCTGGAAAAGATTAAAGGCAAAAGGAGAAGGGGTGGCAGAGGATAAGATGGTTAGATAGCATCACAGACTCAATGGACATGAATGTGAACAACTCTGGGAGGTAAGTGGAGGACAGAGAAGCCTGGTCTGCTGCAGTCCACGGGATCGCAAAGAGTAGGATACGACTTAGCATCTACTGCAACAGCAACAGCCTTGTCCCTAGCAAATAAAACCCTGTGGCTGCTGCTGCTGCTGCTGCTGCTGCTGCTAAGTCACTTCAGTCATGTCCGACTCTGTGCGACCCTATAGACAGCAGCCCACTAGGCTCTCCTGTCCCTGGGATTCTCCAGGCAAGAACACTGGAGTGGGTTGACATTTTCTTCTCCAATGCATGAAAGTGAAAAGTAAAAGTGAAGTTGCTCAGTCGTGTCCGACTCTTAGGGACACCATGGACTGCAGCCTACCTGGCTCCGCCCATGGGATTTTCCAGGCAAGAGTACTGGAGTGGGTAACCCTGTGGCAAATTTGGCAAAAATTATAAAAGTGTGTCAAAAAATAACTTTTGGTAGTGGTAGCTACAGAATCTAGTGGATTAAGCAAAGGTGAAAATTTTAAGTTTTTTTCTTTTTTTAAAAATTGTTCTTCCATATGTGTTTTCCCATTAATGATAAAGAGAAAAAGGTTAGAATTCAAGTTAATTTGGGGCTTCCCTGATGGCTCAGATGGTAAAGAATGTGCCTGCAATGTGGGAGATCCAAGGGAAAATACCCTGGAAAAGGGAGTGGCAACCCACTCCAATATTCTTGCCTGGAGAATTTCATGGACAGAGGAGCCTGGCAGGCTACAGTCCACGGGATCACAAAGAATCACACATGATTGAGCGACTAACGTTTTCAGTTTTTTTCAAAGTAATTTACTGATATTTAAGCTGATGGCATGCAGGGTATACTCTACAATTCAGTTTTGATTCTCAGAATATGACTAAAGGTCCAGTCGTAACAAACATGAAATTTAATAGAAAGTAAATTCAACTGGAAAATCTATACTATAATAAATAACAATATTTTTCAATGTTATTATACTTCGAATTTAGTATATCAAATATGACAAGTAAAGCAAATTTCACAACTTTTATGTCCTGATTCGGAGAAGGCAATGGCAACCCACTCCAGTACTCTTGCCTGGAAAATCCCATGGGCGGAGGAGCCTGGTAGGCTGCAGTCCATAGGGTCGAGAAGAGTCAGACACGACTGAGAGACTTCATTTTCACTTTTCACTTTCATGAATTGGAGAAGGAAATGGCAACCCACTCCAGCGTTCTTGCCTGGAGAATCCCAAGGACGGGGGAGCCTGGTGGGCTGCCATCTATGGGGTCGCACAGAGTCGGACACGACTGAAGGGACTTAGCAGCAGCAGCAGCATGTCCTAATTAGCAACTTGACATCTTTGCATCTTTTCCTACTGATTTCAAACTTCTCAAGACTGAACATACAGATTTTCTTCGTCCCAGTGATTTGAACATTTTTTATTTTTCAAGTCCTTAGTGTAAAGTGTTGAGGTGTATCTTTATAGTGGAAAACAGGGCAGAATGGATATGGCCAACCATTATAGTTAATTTGTCCTGCTACACATTTAACATGAGAGGTTCTATAAAACATGGTCAAGAAAGGGGCTCCTAGGTTTAAAAAAAGGCATATATATATATATATATATATATATATATATCTTACAGATATAGTGAAGCCAAGATAGTTATATAGCTGAAAGAAAATGAGCTCAAAAGCAATGAATATAACAGGGCATTTTTCTCTCCTGTACCTTTTACCAAATGTTCATTGAAGTTTAGGCTGCATGAGATGGCCATAAATCTGTTCTGTTGTTTCTGGACTATTAATAATGTATCTGTTTATTTTTCAACAAGCTTCCTCATAAAGCACCAATACAGAGAGATGGATTTATATTAAGGCCAAATTCCAACAATTCTACATTCTTATTTTCTGTTGCATAAACACAGGTCATTGAAACACGAGAAGTGTGTTTTTCCTTAAGGTAAGAATCTGGAGCTTGCCACCCAGAGAAAAACCCTGAACTCCAAGTGCCTCAAAGACCCAGTGTTCCTTCTATACAGTCTGAATTTTACTGCTGTTGCATTAGCTCTTAGGTGTAAAGTTTGTAACGACAGACTAGGCATGAATCATTCTGCTTATATGGACAAAAGGTCAGTGTCCACATTAGGGGATAATTGTGGGATCGTGCCCCACCCCCATTCCCACCGGAGAGAGTATTGACAGCCGGATTCTGGCATGAGATGCTGATGACGGCGGGGTGAACAATCTTACCAGATGTTGGAGCGCCCCCTAAAGGCTTGGAGGCTAGAAGTGGGCCCAACCTGGTGCACCTCTGGCAACTTTTCCCAGTTGCCAGGAATTTGAGGAAATGGAGATTTGAGGAAATGGAGAACAAACACAGCAGATTTGAGGAAATGGAGAACAAACACAGCAGACGGCTTTTGAAAATTATACCAACTTTGCCAATAGAGGAAAGACTGAAAAAGGTGCCCAATACCCCCAAAATCTTGCTAGAAAGGTGTCCTGATGCTCCAGAGGGCAGAACAATGCATTGCCAAATTGCTTACATTTGGAGAGCACTTTGAAGTGTGCAGAGCTTTTTGAGATTAACCAGATGGTTTGATGCTCCCAGTGAAGAACCAGGGGCTTCCCTGATGGCTCAGCGATAAAGAATCCGCCTGCCAAAGCAGGAGACACGGGTTCAATCCCTTGCGGAAATCCCCTGGAGAAGAAAACAGCAATCCATCCGGTATTCTTGTTTGTAAAATCCTGTGGACAAAAGAGCCTGGTGGGTTACAGTCCATAGGGTTGTAAAGGAGTCAAACAGGACTTAGCGACTAAACAAATGAGGACCCCCGCCCTGGGGAATCCCTCCAAGGTGCTCCTTGCCGACCCCGCCCACCCATCCCTCGGACCTTAGCCTTAGCTTATCCTCAGCACTGATCCACTCTACTCCAGTCTAGCTTGACCTTCTCCTCTCATCTGATAGTCAGTGTCCACCTCAGCACCCTGCTCAAACCTGGCGACTGTTTTGGAATCTCTTGAGTTTTTGTCCTTTGCTCCTGCCTCAAGTGTGGTTCTCTGGTTGGGCCGTGGGAGCTGTCCTGTAGGTTGAACATCCGCTGTTTTCGCCAGCTTCCCCTGAGGGCTTCTCCAAGCGAAGAATGTCCACTAGAGGGCTCCACGTGGGGCAGAAGTGGCCAGTCCCTCGCATTAGTGCTTGCTCACTCATTGGCTGAGGGCCACCCAAGGAGGGTCTGACCTTGGCTACCTCCCTGCCTTCCTGGGTTACTGGCCAGGTCACTGGTGTGGGACTACCCTTGAGATTACCAAGACGTCAGCTGTCGCATAACTATTCTCGCAATTGGACAGCTTGGTCAAGATCTGCACATTTGCATGTCTGCCCAGCTAAGGGCTCTTCTTTCTGGAGAGTCACTTTTCATCCAGATTTGACAGAATCTTGCAGGTAAACAGCAATATTGAGGTAGGCAGATCAGGTTTTTAGATAATTACATCATTCCAATAAAAAACAGTAAAGATCAACCAAGTGTAGTGCGTGCATGCACACTAAGTCACTTCAGTTGTGTATGACTCTCTGCAACCCTATGGACAGTAGCCAGTCAAGCTCCTCTGTCCATGGGATTTTCCAGGCAAGAATACTGGAGTGGGTTGCCATTTCCTCCTCCAGGGGATCTTCCTGATCCAGGGATCGAACCCACATCTCTTGCATGTCCTGCATTGGCAGGTGGGTTCTTTACCACTAGCACCACCTGGGAAACCCCTCAAAGTGTGGTGACATGCCTTCAAATCCTATAAGTGCTAAGGGACAAAGGCAAGATAAAAATAAAGCAACCGAATGATTACACACTTTCCTTTAAACAAACAGTATGCGCTGACTTTGATTAAGGTTGTTGACAGTGTACTTGACTCCAGGCTACAAGCATTATCTACAACCTGTCATTCGGTCCTCAAATCACAGCCAGATACTGTTGTATTCTCCATTTCATTGATGAGATACTTGAGTGTTAGAGAAGTTAAGAGATTTGTCCCAAAGCACAGAGCCAGGAGTGCAGAAGTAGGATTTGAACCCTAGCGTCTCTACTATCGTCTCTCCTTCCTCACCATGGCCATCGTAGCACTGGAGTCATGCATTTCAAACATAAGCACCCAGTTCCTCTATTATTTCTAAAGTGTATTCTTTCAGCTTTTGAGGGATATTGATTCAGGAAACTGTTTCTATATTGCGAGCACTTAAATGAAGGGAAATGGCCATTTTCCAGTGTAAAAAAAAATAGCTCAAGTTAAACACATCTCAAGATTCCAGTGAAAGCATATTCACTTTTTTTTTTTTTTTGAGAAACCAAAGGAAAATGGTGAAAATAAGTTAAAGATTCTTAACTTATTTTAACTTGAAAATATAAGTTAAAGATTTTTCAGCACAAAACACTGCTTGTCATGTAGTTATGCCAGGTTCCTGAAATATGTTATACTGAAACAAACAAACGAACAAAAAAGCCGTTACTCTGAATAAATTGGACTTTCCACAGCTTTTGCAATCGAGATTGACTTCTTCAGCTGAAAGCTTGACATGTCTGAGAACTTAAGCCATATGTGTTGATTGAACATTAGCAGTTCCTCAACAGTATTATTTTAAACACCAGATGATTCAACAATCATCAAACCCATTAATATCTTTGAATAATGACCTGCATAGCTCATTAAGATGAAATGATTAAATGGAGAAGGTACTGAACCTTTGTCTTTCACAGCAAGATCTACATTTTTTTCAAGGTGGCTTTCACAGAGAAACAAATAACAACAACAACAACAAAGGAGCATTCCCCAAGCATTTCTAAGCAATCAACTCAAACTGTGGAAAATAGAGTGAACATTTCAGGGATTCATTATGCTAGCCTGATCAGGAAATTAAAGACTAGAAAGAACTAACTGTTGGGAGGAAGTGCAAATTAAATTATCAAAAAGGAAATCACTGTATTTTTAAAGTTAAGTCTGAAACAACAACAGTATTATTTCTCATAAGATTTTTAAAGGATTAAGTTTGTGTTTTTTAATACAAGAAATAATTCTGACTGTTTAAAATTTAAATAATTCTGTTATTTTCTTTTAGTAACCTTATAAGAAAAAGTACTTATTTCTAAATGTAAGAATTCACAAATTCCCTTCGGGGATCATTTTTATCCACACATTTGATTTCCTTTAATTTGGGGGGTTAAACTATGATGAAAATATTCCTTCCTCCCAAAAGAGGGCAAAATTCAACAAGAAGACCACACAACAAAATACAGTAGTGGCCAATAACATCAAGAACCCAAAGGCACTAAAACATTGTCACGTAGGTGAATACCTAGATGCCCCAGTGTCCCTGCCCTGGCACTTGAGGACCTCAGCATGTGCTTCCTTTTATTTTAGGCACATTCTATTAAAATCATCTGATTTCTACTTCATGCCGCACACCAGACCCTTCCCCCTACCCAAAGCCTTTGGTCAATGAAAGCTGTGTTTACCTATCAGTTTGAGCCATGACCCCACTAAGACTTGGATTTATGTCTAGTTTATCTCCATATCACCCACACATAACTCCATCTCTTGTATATATAGATTAGTTAGTGTTCAGTGTGGAGAAGTCAATGGCACCCCACTCCAGTGCTCTTGCCTGGAAAATTCCATGGATGGAGGAGCTTGGTAGGCTGCAGTCCATGGGGTTGCTAAGAGTCAGACACGACTGAGCAACTTCCCTTTCACTTTTCGCTTTCATGCATTGAAGAAGGAAATGGCAACCCACTCCAGTGTTCTTGCCTGGAGAATCTTAGGGATGGGGGAGCCTGGTGGGCTTCCGTCTATGGAGTCGCACAGTGTCAGATACGACTGAAGCAACTTAGCAGCAGCAGCAGCAGCAGCAGTGTTCAATGAGTATTTGCTGAGTGAGTGAGCTGGTGAGAAAGTCAATAGAAAGGGGCTGCAAAAGATGGAGAGAAGGAAAAGATGATGCCATCCATGTGAAGAAAGTAGCGAAAGAGGAAAGCTTTTAAAAGCACACACAGGAACTCCAAAGGGGCGTGAGGAGAGAGGCTGAGGTTGGCAGCTCCAGCACCTGCCAGCCACGTGTCTTGCAACAAGTCGCAAAGCTTCCTTAGGACTCTTTTTCTCACCTGTAAAGTTGGAATAAGAGTATCTACCTTCCTGGATTACTGTCAGGATTGGAAATTCCATGAGTTTGAGGGAAGGATTGAGAGTTTGGGATTAGCAGATGCACCCTATTATATACAGGATGGATAAACAACAAGGTCCTACCGTATAGCACAGGGAACTAGATTCAATATCCTGTGATAAGCAGTAGTAGGAATACACACACACACACACACACATATATACGTGTGTGTATATACATACATATATGCAGACATATATCCACACACATATATACATACCTATATACACATATACGAGTACTTAGTCTCTAAGCAGTAAGAATCATGTCTGACTCTTTGCAGCCGCATGGACTGCAGCCCATTAGGCTCCTCTGTCCATGGGATTCTCCAGGCAAGAATACTGGAGTGGATAGCCTTTCCCTTCTCCAGGGGATCTTCCCAACCCAAGGACCGATCCCAGGTCTCCTGCATTACAGGCAGATTCTTTAGCATCTGAGCCACCAGAGAAGCCCATGTACACATATATGCATACATATATACATGCATATATACATATGTTTAAGCTGTGGTATGTTTTGGAGAAGGAAATGGCAATCCACTCCAGTATTCCTGCCTGGGAAATCCCATGGACAGAGGAGCCTGGCAGGCTACAGCCTATGGGGGTTGCAAGAGTCAGACACAAATTAGTGACTAAATCACCACCAACATATACATACATATATCTATATGTATATACATACATACATATATATATACACTATATATATGTATATATACCTGAGTCGCTTTGCAATACAGCAGAAAGTAACACAACATTGTAAATCAACTGCACTTCAATAAAATGTAAAAAAGAAATACTATGAATAAAAGAACAGTTTATTTTCCTATGCACATATGTATGGCAGGCTCTGTCTTCTTTTTTTTTCCATAACTTATTTTTCTTCTTTAAAAAGAAATATGTCTATTTAGAAATTTATAAAACAGGCAAATATAAGGCAACAAATAAACTCGTAACTCACTCATAATCCCAACCTGTAGAGGTCATTTAGCATTTAGGTATTCATCCTCTGGGACTTCCCAGCTGGTGCTAGCGGTAAAGAACCTGTCTGCCGATGCAGGAGACTTCAGAGACTCAAGTTCAATCCCTTAGTCAGGAAGATCCCCTGGAGAAGGAAATGGCAACCCACTCCAATATTCTTGCCTGGAGAATCCCATGGACAGGGAAGCCTGGTGGGTTATAGTCAATGGGGTCACAAAGAGTCAGATATGACTTGGAACACTTCTAGTTTTTTATCCTTGGGCTTTCTCTTACTTTTTATAATCATCCCAACAGGCCTATGACACACCCTAACCCATTCTTACCCAGCAGTATATAGTGTGAGCATCTTTTCACATTATTGTGTGATCTCGTATATCACTACTTTTTAAGGATGCATTCCGCTACAGTGTTGTGATATAATTTAGCTAAATAACCTCTTGTTTGGAGACACTGCTGTAGGTCATTTGAAGTTTTCAATTATTATAAATAAAACTGAGATAACCACCCTTGTGTGTATTATTGTTATTTTTAATCATCACTGGCTGAATCCATTTAGTAGTATAAGGTAATAAGCAAAACCACTGAAGCTATGACTCTTAGTAGAAAGTTCATGCATGGGCTTCCCAGATGGCACAGTGGTAAAGAGCCCACCTGCCAATGCAGGAGATGCGGTTAGATCCCTGGGTTGGGAAGACACCCTGAAGGAGAAATGGCAACCCACTCCAGTATTCTTGCCAGAAGCATCTCATGAACAGAGGAGTATTCTTGCCAGGAAAATCCCATGGACAGAGGAGCCTGGTAGGCTACAGTCCGTGGAGTCACAGACTCGGACATGACTGAGTGACTAAACACACACACACACATAGAAAGACCACACATATCACAGAACCTGAAGCCAACAACAAAAAATGATTTTGGTTGTTTTACCCATCATGATATCCATGAACAATCACCATGGTAAGAGGTGGTACTGGTATTAGAAAAAGTAACCGTGATTTAATGCTATGCACATGTGCTCAGTCGCTCAGTCGTGTCCAACTCTGTGACCCCATAGACTGTAGCCTGTCAGGCTTCTCTGTCCATGAGATTCTCCAGGCAAGAATACTGGAGTGGGCTGACATTTCCTCCTTCAGAGGATCTTCCTGACCCAGGGATTGAACTTGGGCCTCCTACGTCTCCTGCATGGGCAGGCTGATTCTTTGTCACTGGACGTCCTGCTATGAAAGTGTTAGTCACTCAGTCGTGTCCAACTCTTTGTGATCCCATGGACTGTAGCCCACCAGAATTCTATGGAATTCTCCAGGCAGGAATACTCAAGTGGATAACCATTCCCTTCTCCAGGGGATCTTCCTCACCCAGGGATCAAACCCAGGCCTCCTGCGTTGCAGGCAGATTCTTTACCATATGAGCCACTAGGGAATACTATAGACATGACCAGATTTCATTGCTCACTAAAATTTGGTTTGCACTTTCATTTCTTCTGACTTTAGCATTATCCAGTCTTTTTCACACCAGACTTCCCAGGATCAGATTGTCCTAACTCTTTTCATGTTAAAGCCTGAGTTTTATGCTTCCCACTCTCCAATCCCATGATTAACACTCCTCACTTTCACCCTTTAGAAATAATGGTAGATATTTACTTGCACATAAATAAGAGCTGAAAAGAGTCTTTCAGGCACTTTGCATATTTTCTGGGAAAAATAAAAGGACCTTTTTAAAGATTCAACAGAACAAAGAGCCAATCTGTACTCATCAGACATGCATTTCTTTATTCAGGAATTTGTATACAGCACAATGTGTCCCTAAGTGGAACCAAGATTTATGGTACCAAGTGAAGACCGTGAGGGGAAAAACAAGAGCATGCAATGCATGATTCAATCATTGTGAAACATCTTTCTCCTTTCATCTAGTCTTATAAGGAGCCAGCACTGTATTCCTTTCCAGATCCTATCTAAGAGTTATAAGGGAGGTCATGTCCTTGAAAGGAAACTGTGGCCAAGTGCAAATCTGCTTCATGTACATTTCTAGAATATTAATGTTTGATATGAACAATGAATGTTTCCTCAAAATCAGATAAAATGCCATGTAAACAGTGCTTCAGTACGTCTGAGCTTTTTCCCCTGCCATAACCCCATCAGATTGCCATTCCACAGACTCTTATATCGATTTGCAGGAATTCTAACTGAAAACCAAAGATACTAAGAGAACCAAAGGGTTTATTGTATGTTTTAAAAGAATCAATATAGCATCAGGATGAAGAATAGACCAAAAGGAAGAAAGAGTGGGAGAAGAAGGGCCAGGTAGACAGTAAGCTCTCATCATAGTACAGGAAATACATAAATATGGCTCAGGCTAGTGTCATAATGTTGTTGTTATTGTTGTTGTTGTTCAGTGGCTAAGTCACATCTGACTCTTTGCAACCCCATGGACTGCAGCCTGCCAGGGCTCCTTTGTCCTCCACTATCTCCAGGAGTCTGCTCAAATCATGTCCATTGAGTCAGTGATGCTATCTAATCATCTCATTCTCTGCAACTCCCTTCTCCTGCCTTCAATCTTTCCCAGCATCAGGGTCTTTTCCAATGAGTCAGCTCTTTACATCAGGTGGCCCAAGTATTGGAGCTTCAGCTTCAGCAACAGTCCTTCCAGTGAGTATTCAGGATTTATTTCCTTTAGGATTGACTGATCTGATCTCCTTGAAGTCCAAGGAACTCTCAAGAGTCTTCTCTGGCACCACAATTCAAAAGAATCGAATTAATATATTAAACACACACACATGTATTTAGTGAGTAGCTTCATTCTTACCGCAGCTATTAGTAATTGTCCTTTGCTCTTTCACAGTAGCATATTGGGCACCTTCAGGGGCAAATCCTAAAGAAGTCAGTCTTGAAAATAAAGAGATAAAAGAAGTATTTATCAGCGAAATCAGAGGCAATACACTGCTGACAAATAAAGTCCACAGAATTAGTCCAAGCACGTCCTAAAAGAAATAAATATCAGCCATCCCAGCCTGTTGCAGGAGGGTGTGGAGAGTGATAAAAATCCAGAGTTGCGACAATTGATAAATAAAAATTCCCAGTTTTCAACAACAACAAAAATACAAGATAAGCAAAAAAAACAGGCAACTAGGGTGGCTCATCTGAAAGTGAAAGTTGCTCAGTCATGCCTGACTCTTTGCAACTCCATGGAATTCTCCAGTCCAGAATACTGGGATGGGAAGCCTTTGTCTTCTCCGGGGGATATTCCCAAACCAGGGATTGAACCCAGGTCTCCCGCACTGCAGGCAGATTCTTTACCAGCTGAGCCACAAGGGAAGGTCTTCTGAGAGCACCCAAAATGTTAGACTTATCAGATAGTCTGATAAGCAGCCATTATAAATATCTTCAAAGAACTAAAAGGAAATAACTTTTAAAGAAATAAAGTAAAAATTATTCATCAAATAGAGAACATCAATCAAGAGATAGAAATTATTTTTTTTTTTTAAAGCCAAAACAACGAAATAAACATTCTGGAGCTGAAGAGTAAAATTTAAAAAAAATCACTAAAGGACCTCAACAGCAATTTTGAGATGACAGAAGAAATAATTAACAAAATTGAAGACAGAGCAATAAAAAGTACCAACTTGAAAAACAGCAAGTAAAAAGAAGAAAGAAAGAATAATTCAATAACCTAGTGTGAGACTCAAGGGTCAACATTTCTAACAAACTCCCAGGTGAGATTGATGCCATGGGTCTTTAGAGTACTTTGAGTAGTCAGGCTCTAAATTCAGTGAACTTTTGTCTTCCCCACGCTTCCCTCATAGCTCAGTTGTAAAGAATCTGCCAGCAACATGGGAGACCTGGGTTTGAGCCCTGGGTTGGGAAGATCCCCTGGAGAAGGGAAAGGCTACCCACTCCAGTATTCTGGCCTGGAGAAGTCCATGGACTGTAGTTGCAGTCTGTGGGGTTGGAAAGAGTCAGACATGACTAAGTGACTTTCAAGTTCACTTTTTATTTTGGCTTTCCCAATAGCTCAGACAGTAAAAAATAAATAAATACATAAAATCTGCATGCAATGCAGGAGACCCAGGTTTGATCCCTGGGCTGGGAAGATCCCCCAGAGAAGGAAAAGGCAACCCACTCCACGATTCTTGCCTGGACAGTGGAGCCTGGTGGGCTACAGTCCATGGGGTTGCAAAGAGTCTGATATGACTGAGTGACTAATATTTTCTTTTTGGGCTCTTTAAATATATATATAAATTCTTAAAAAGCTTAAACTATTTTCAAATATTTTAAGAGCATCTATGTCTATTCTGACAGTCTCTGTTTTTAAAATAGTTTATTAAAACATATTTAGTGAAATCTCTTTTTTGTTAAGGGGACAAATTGCTTCTATTCTTTCATAACAGTAAATTTCTTTTTCAATATAGTTATAATGGACATACTAACTCAGCCTGACTTTCCCATCTTAATTTGAATAGCTGATATCTTCTTGTGCTTCTAATTTGCTTCATCTTAGCATCTTCTTTTAAGCTGAATTAATGAATCCATTGAGATAACAGTGATCAAAATTCAGTGATACCTACAAAGGAGCATGCAGCGTCAGTCAGAGAATGTCATAAATATAACAGATCATTACCCATAAACAAGAGCTCATTTAGCCACTTTGACCAATGCCACGTGCTGACTTGGACTTGTCTAACAGAGAGGCTGAAGGCAAGCAAGAAGGAGGTCGCCTACAAAAATTACTATCAGCAGTTCGCCTGCCAAGAAATAAACTCACTGAAAATTAACTAGGTTCCTTTCTTTGAATTATTACCTATTCTTCTACTAATGCACAGTGCATTAGCCCCAAGACTCTTGGATCAATAGTTCAGTTGTATAGATTATAAAATATTTTGTGTACTCTTTTGCTAGTTGACATTTTATTCCTCAGATTGAAGTTAGAGTGATTTCAACTTAGAAAAGACTTGGACTTTAAATCAGAAACATTTATCCCAAATTGTTGTGCTTAAGATTTGACATATCAAATATCTTTTCAAATGGCTTGCCTTGGGCAATAGGAGATTGTACAAAATATATTAACATGATTTTTTACCTACCTTGAAAAGGCTTTGATGATGAATCTGTGCATAACCCAGAAGGGCCTTGGCCTTTCCTGCTTCAAAAATTCATTATGTTAAAATATTTGCAACTGACACTGTGCAGAAAGAAAATAGAACAACATGAAAATGGAGGGCAATTTTTGCCCCTTGTCATTAAATCTGGTTGACAGTAGTCAGATGGAAAGAATGGAAATTTCATGTCTGTAACAGTGAAATGAGAAAATTAATATTCCCTATTATTCTAGGTAGACATTTTAATATATATATGTTTGTATCATCAAGATAATGAGCTACCTTACTTATTTCAGAATTTTGTGGAGGTCAAATGCAATAATAGGTAGAAAGGTACTTTGTAAATTTTAACTGTACACATCAGGCATATTATTAGAGCATCACAGAATATAAACAGAGAAACTTAAATCATTCATGAAAATTCAAGGATAGGGTATATGAAAACCAATTTTCATAAGAATGGAAAGCAGAGGAATTCTGTCCTTTCTTCATTCAAAGTTGCTATTTTTCAATATTTCAATTGATTAAATTCAATTAATCAAATTGAAGGTGTTCTTGAAATATACATGCAATATACAAGCTAAAGATAAAATTGGTTATATTTCAAAGGAATTAATAAGACAAAAATGTTTAGAAAATAGCAGACAGGTACAACTAAGTTGGGCCAAAATCTAGTTCTAAGAATTTTCACTAAATAACAAAAATTGTCTGCAATTATTACTGTGACTTGGAAGATCTATATGACAAAATAAAATAGAAACTCAAGAAAAATATAGGTATTCCTGTAGTTGAGACTCCCTCTCCAGGGGATCCTACCAACCTGGGTCTCCTACATTGCAAGCTGTCTCATGCATTCCAAGCAGATTCTTTACTGACTGAGCCACCAGGGAAGTCTAAGGTCACATATAGAAGAATATTTATGTGATGTTTCTAATCCTTCTGGATAACTCCAATCTGTGATAAGAAATGGGAGGCTGACCTCTAGGGTCAGGATCAGTGTGGGCTTACCACTGAGTCTGCCGATGAGGAACACCAGCAGGTGTCTGGAGCGGGCAAGGAGAATGGAGACTAGACATTTAGTCACTTGACTCCGCATTTCATGGGCTTACTGCAACTTTTGCCTGTGCAGCTCATACTGTGAGCCCGCTTTCTTTCTCCCCACGTTCCATGCTCACATGCCCCCTAGCCACTTCAGGTGCGGAGGGGCACCTGCCCTAGGCTGCTGCCCTGTCTCTTGGTGTTTCTCTACACTTTGCCTTGATCTTCACAAGGCGTCTCTTTACTAAGCTCTCTGAAGATCATGCAGTTAGAATGTGCCATCTGTTTTCTGTGGGACCTGACTAAACTCTGAAAAAAGTCCCAACCCCAAGCTTTGCCAAATGAACGATATTTATAGAGTTTAGATATGTATAAGCCAGAAAAAAACCAGGGTGAAAAAATGGGGATTTTTTTTTTTGGTGTGCAAAGTATAGCTTAGAATATGGTGTATAAAATATAGTTAAAGCTTTATGACATTGAAAGAATCTGTATATTCAGGAAGGAAACAAAGAATACTTGCCAGCTAGCAGCCGTCAGACTGTAGTCAGTGTGTACAGAGCGCCCTGAGGAGACTCAGGATGTGAAAACACGGAACACTGGCCTCAGGTAGCCGAGGCACCTATCAAAGGAGTGATTTCAGGAGCACAGACTCTGGCATCTTCCCATACATGGAAAAGTGTTAAATTCCTTAACTTGAGATGTCTAGTTTTCTTTTCAAAACAATGATCTTTTGTTTCTACTGCACATTGTTGTAAAACTCCTATATATTCTATATATCCTGGCTACCCACCTCACCTCCTCACAGCAGTTCTCTCAATGTTACCCAAGTGTCTCCTGGGCTTAAGTTCATATTGAGATATGTCCACTGAATAAAACATAACTCTCAACTTTAAAATAAAATTAGGTATCTATATCTTTAACATGTTAGTTGAACATAAATAAATCACATAAGGTTACCAAGGGATGTGTTAAAGACCTGTCATTGTTGTCATTAATTGATAGTTCTGAAAATGGAAAGATAACATGTTGCATAAAACTTAAATACTTAGCTACAAAACTAATATAAAACTAGCAATTTTCAATCAGAATATCTGAATTTACAAAGTGAATGAGGAATAAGGAATGTATGCTCAATCGTATCCAGTTCTTTGCAACCCTGTGGACTATAGCCTGCCAGACTCTTCTGTCCATGGGGATTTTTTTAGGCAAGAATACACATTTCCTCCTCCAGAGGATCTTCCCGACCCAGGGATCGAACCTGCACTTTCTGTATCTCCTGCATTGCGGGCAGATTCTTTACCCACTGAGCCATCAGGAAAGCCTTATTAAGTGAATACATTATCTCAGTGGATCTCTCTGCAATTTAAAAGAATTTTGTTGATGAACAACTGACATGTAGAGAAACTGAAGGAGTAGACGATCTCCTATGAACAATTTTGTCAGCAACATCTGTTTTCTTTTGCTATAGCTTTGTTTTGAAACACAAAATTTATGAAATGTTCACAGCACAAAGTAGCCCTAAATCTCCCAGTTTATATTATGGTTAAGAGATACAGACATCACAAACTAGGCCACTGGATTCCACCACCATCATGCTTTCCTTGTATAAATGGCTCCAATATTTAGATTCCCAGCTAAGTAATCTCTGTTCCTACAATGTAGCACTTTTTTGTGTATTAAATTTGCATGCTTGAAGAGTCAAATGAGTAATATTTATATTTTAGCCATTTCTACTAAGCATCCAATAAAGACGCTGGCCAGAACAAACCAGGACCAGTACTAGTATACAACATCAAATGTCAAATCTGTTCGTTTCTCGGAAGTACAGCTAAGTTCATTGGGCTGAATCCATTGAGGACTGCATCTACACCAAGACTCCTACCCTAGGAATCTGTGGGAGACATTCTCAACTCAGTTTAATGAGGTCAGTTTAGAAGATCTCAGTCTTGTTTACTGGTCTCCTGTCCCTCCAGCATCTTGCAAATTGCTTGCTTGCATTTGTGTGTGTGTGTTAGTCGCTCAGTCATGTCCGACTCTTTGCGACCCCATGGACTGTAGCCTGCCAGGCTCCTCTGTCCATGGGATTTCCCAGGCAAGAAGACTGGAGTGGGTTGCCGTTTCCTTCTCCAGGGGATCTTCCCAAGCCAGGGATTGAACCTGAGTCTCCCACGTTGCAAGGAGACTCTTTACTGTCTGAGCCACCAGGGAAGCATTGCTTACTTTTAGTACTCTTAAAAGACTTAAAATTTCCATCCCAAGGCTGTTACCACTGAATTAATTGAAAAATGTTGTTTCCCATTATGTTTATCCTGGGAGCACTTCTATGATCCTTTTTTTTTTTTTTTCATTTTTATTTTTAATTGGAGGGGATCTGCTTTACAATGTTGTTAGTTCCTGCTATATGACAACATGAGTCAGCTATAAGTACGTACATATCCCCTCTCTCTTGCACGTGCCTCCCATCCCACCCACCGTCTCAGGCCTCCAGGTCATCACAGAGCACTGGGCTGAGCTCCCTGTGTCACACAGCAGCTTCCCACTAGCTAGCTATTTTACACATGATACTGTGTGTATTTCAATGCTACTCGTCAATTTGTCCCATTCTCTCCTTCCCTCGCTGTGTCCTCAAGTTCATTCTCCACGTCAGTGTCTCTTCTTCTGCTCTTCACATAGGTATATCAGTGCCATTTTTCTAGATTCCATATATATGCGATATTGTTGTTTACTTGCTAAGTTGTGTCCGACTCCTTGGGACCCCATGGACTGCAGCCTACCAGGCTCCTCTGTCCATGGGATTTCCCAGGCTACTCCTTCTCCAGGGGATCTTTCTGACTCATGGATTAAATCCACATCTCCTGCACTGGCGGGCAGATTCTTTACCACTGAGTCACCAGGGAAGCCCATATATACATTAATATACAATATTTGTCTTCCTCTCTCTGACTTTTGACTAGCCAGGATTTCTTCCTTGAAATTCTTGTGGCCCAATATTATGAGTTTGTTTCTGCTGAGTCTTTCATAATAGCATCCCATTGAGTGTGGTTCACTATATGCATGGTTTGTATTTAATCAACTTGCAGGGAATTTAAGGGCTGTCATCCTGATTACTGCCACTCACTGTCCTGAGAGCACACTCCCCATTTGGTTTGTAACAGGTGGTGTCACAGCCTTAGGAATGGCAATAAACACTTCAATAACCATCTCCAGAAAGGAGACAAGGTTTTTTCCTCTATTATCCATGACAGCTTACAGAGCCCCTTTCCCCATATGGTACTTAAAGTAGAGAATCAGGCGATCATTCTTGGTGCCCTGGCAACATGGCACTCTGACCAGGGCAGAAAGAGCCAATTACGACCCTCCAAGAAAGGACATCTACAAACTGACCACATAGACATTTCAAATAGGGAAAGCATGTATTACATATACACCCATATTCACTTCTGATACTTACAACATCAACTTGGAAATGTGGCGAGGTCCACAGGAATGATAAGACAAGTCAGTGTAGCTAAGGAGTTGCAAGGGAAGGGGGAGAGTCAAAGGGGGAAATAGGGATGAAAGATTGGGAAGCGGAGTGAACTTTCCACCTTGGCAGAGTAAACATGGAGTGTCATCATTCCACCCTGGGCTAGGCTGTAAAGTTTAACTCTCTAGGACGTGGAGGAAAATAAAGAATGGCTTGGTCATAAAGTATGAAGGATAGAGAACCGTGGAGGAGGGGCTTCTGCCCAATACAGGAACTGCTGGTCTTCAAGCAGCCCCCGTTGAGGATTCCCTTCCAGGGATGGGAAAGTAGAAATCAAAGGCATGTACCGTGGATGGAGGCAGCAGCCTCCCAGCTTGAACCCAGAATTCTCATGTTTCTTCAAGTCCTGCCACGCTTCAGGAGGCCTATGGGGGGTGAGATGTACTGTTAGGTACAGTCGTGTTTAGGCAGAACCACGGCCATGCTGGGCCAGGGCAAGACTGTAGTTTGATATTCCAGATTCCGTGTGTGTGTGCGTGTGAGCACACATGCATGCACACACAGTGTAGACTGTGGACAGAAAGGGTTGTCACAAGATGACTGTTGATATCAGATTGCCAGCTTGCTCCCTGATGCTAGTAGTCAAGAGTAACACTGCTTCCCTTTACTTTAAATTCATTAGTTTGGGAAACCCTTGAGTAGCCAGCCAATTGCAGCAGGCATACTGTGGCATGGCTTTGTGCATAAACCCAGAAGCTTCTCCCCGGGCACCTGCACCACAACCCACAGTTCAGAGAGGATCAGGATGAGGAGGAAGTAAATAAGGCACGTAGGAGCACAATTGCAGGAAGTGATCACTTCCAGGTGTGCGAGGGCAGATGCCTCCCTTGTCCAATCCTGGTCCCACCCCAACCACTCAGCTCTGCTCATGGGAACAACAGCCCTTCAAGGTGCTCCTAAAAAAAAGGGGGAACCTCTCAGCAAATAAATTGTAAGAATCTTGTATTATTAACAGAATGTTAAGAAACTTACTTGGCAAACAAGCTTATTAAAAACTGAAGTCTAGCAATGAAAGAAATCTGCTTCGCTTTGCCTAAGCCAGCATTTTCCAGACTTTTTTGCTGACTATATTTTTTTGCAAGGAATTTGTGTTGACATCCTGTAAAAATGTTCTGGAAGTGCTAGGTTTGGGTTATGTTAATGGGGTTCTGAGAACTTTCAAAACAGATGCCTCATTGGAGTCTAATTGTTCTGCTGTTAACTTTGGGTAATTTCCCACTTTAGTCTCTTACAAAATAGTAGAAAGAGAGTATTTTCTTCCCATAGTCAGAAGTTCCAACCTTCTAGATGTTTGCATGCCACCATGATTAGCATATTTTTTTAATTCTCCTTTCATTCTCACCTGGTCCCTCGCAATGTTGAGTAACTGCAAACTTACCCTAAACTCATCCTCAGGCTTGTTCTGGTCAGCATTTTTATCCACTACATAATAATGACATTGACTTCATGTTGAACAAACTTGCAAATGAAATGGAGTTGGGAGAGATGAAAGAGCTAGTTTATTTGAGAGTGAATTATACCCCTACTAGACTCAGAGAGGATGATGGCACCCCATTCCAGTACTCTTGCCTGGAGAATCCCATGGATGGCAGAGCCTGGTAGGCTGCAGTCCGTGGGGTCGATAAGAGTTAGACATGACTGAGCGACTTCACTTTCATTTTTCATTTTCATGCATTGGAGAAGGAAATGGCAACCCACTCCAGTGTTCTTGCCTGAGAATCCCAGGGACAGGGGAGCCTGGTGGGCTGCCATCTATGGGGTCGTACAGAGTCGGACACAACTGACGCGACTTAGTAGCAGCAGCAGCAGACACAAAAACTGCTGAATTGAAAAAGGATTAAATTTAACCATAATAAACACAGAGCTGTGCAATGGGCTCCAAAAAATTCCAAAAATCTACAAAGCAAACAGGACAAGGTTAGAAGCAGTATTTGAAAGATCTGCGATGGCACCACACTCCAGTACTCTTGCCTGGAATACCCCATGGACAGAGGAGCCTGGTAGGCTGCAGTCCATGGGGTCGCAAAGAGTCAGACACGACTGAGTGACTTCACTTTCACTTTTCACTTTTCACTTTCCTGCATTGGAGAAGGAAATGGCAACCCACTCAGTGTTCTTGCCTGGAGAATCCCAGGGACAGGGGAGCCTGGTGGGCTGCTGTCTGTGGGGTTGCACAGAGTCGGACATGACTGAAGCGATTTAGCAGCAGCGGCAGCAGCAGCAGGGAGGCCTCAGTGTGACTCAGTGTAAGAGAATATTTCTAAGATTGTAGTGAAAACATACACAACAAGGAGACTGAGAATCTTCCACACGAGAGACATATGACAACATTCTGTGACCCATCACAGAGACAGTGTAACGCAGGTGGTGACAACTGAACTAGATTGTAAAAGTTGAACTGTCCTAAGAGAATTAATTCCATGTAACACATGGTCTGCAAGGAGACCCAACCAGTCCATCCTAAAGGAAATCAGTCCTGAATATTCATTGGAAGGACTGATGCTGAAGCTGAAACTCAATACTTTGGCCACCTGATGTGAAGAACTGACTCATTGCAAAAGACAATGGTGCTTGGAAAGATTGAAGGCAGGAGGAGAAGGGGATGACAGAGCATGAGATGGTTGGATGGCATCACCAACTCAATGGACGTGAGTTTGAGTAAGCTCTGGGAGTTGGTGATGGACAGGGAGGCCTGGTGTGCTGCAGTCCATGGGGTGGTAGAGAGTTGGACACAACTGAGTGACTGAACTGAACTGAACACATGGTCTAGGAAGTAGGGTGGGGCTTTTACTTGGCAAAAGATTAACCTGGTTAGAGATCCTTAATCATCATTATACACAAAAAGGTGTTGAGAAAGGAAGAATCAAGAAGAAAAAGTAGCAAATCAAAAAAGAGCTGAAGACCGCATTCTAGTAGGGTTGGCTTCCCTCAGCTTGATTGCATTGTTGATTTCTGTTAGCAAGCGCACACGCAGTGGGGACAGACACAGAGAGAGTGGTGTTCTTTGGGATGCCTTCTGTGTGAACTGTAGAAGACTCAACGTGTAAATGAGGAGCCTTTTTCTGAAACTGCTGTGGGACTTCTACTGAAGTCCCATGTCCCTTGATTCTGCCTCGAATGCAGAGACCCCAGGAGACAGCCTTGTTTGCTGGTGAATTCCCAGCTTGACACTACAAGTGTTGTCAGTCACCGATACATGCACCCAGATGCTGAACACCAGGTGTGGTGCTTGCCCAGACTGGAAAAGAGAAGACCTGGAATCACACAAAGAGAGAGAAAAGGTTCACTGGCTTCATGACTCCCAAGAAGAAAGGCAGACTAGTTGCTCTCTATTGCCAGCAGGTCTAGAACAGGAAGAAAGAAAACAGGCTTAGGTGGCCGCAGAGGCGATAGGGTTAAGCTAGGGATTAAGAAGGATTTGTTCATTATAAAGTCTGTTTGGTCCTGTCCGTCTTTTCTGGAGGTGCCTCGGGCATATAACCATGAGACTGTATGGATGAAGTAGCAGGCTCTTGTCAAAGGATTCAATTTCTTGGACACTGCACATTTTCCCCACATTGTTCTGAACATGCAAATACTCTAACTCAAATCTTCTAATAAAGCAGATAACTAACATAATCTACTCTCTTTCAAGGGACTGCTAGAGATGACATGGTGCTCTCTTAAATCACAGGAGACAGAACCTAAACTATTCCTTATCTGGAAGGAGAAGAACAAATTCAATCAGAGCTGTTTGTGTTCTTTTCCAAACAGATGATCTTATAAAATCATGCATAGGAGGTTTTAATCAGGAGGTGTGAGTGAGAGAAGCCATAAATCACGAGCTCAATATATCCACGAGGGTCCTGAATAACCTCAGCTTCATCCTCAGAAATGCCTGGAATTCAATAACTCTGTGTGTGTGTGTGTGTGTGTGTGTGTGTGTGTGTGTGTATGCTGAAGGGGAGGAAGAGGGATAGGGAGAACTTCTACAACTACATCCCTTAAAAGTCTAATTCACCCTCCTTGGAGAAACGCGGTCATGGGAAGGGAAGGGAAGGGCTGGCCTTGTTAAATAAGCATCAATGCATATATTAAGAGATGGGACAATGTCATCACTGAAAGCAAAAAAACGGACTTTTGCAACTGTAGTCCTGTGGAGCATTGTCAGCTACCTGGGAGTTAAGGGCAGCTGATTCAGCTGAGATCTAGTGAGAATCTCAGAGGGTCTCATTGCAACAGCACAGTCCGCAGTTGCAGCAGACCCACTGGCAACACCCCATCTATCAGACACAAAAGTGTGGTCTATTGAGAAACAAGCAAAATGTCCCTCAGTGGACATTGTCAGGATTAGCCTCGGAGACCCTAAAGTGTATCCATTTTCCAAGCTAACAACAACATCTATTAAGCTTCCCTTTTGCAAAAGGAAGATAGCAGGGTGGTTTTACAAAGTATATAACTGGAACACTCTTCTTGCCCAAAAGAGTGAACAGCCCTTTGGGAGAGAAAAGTCATGCGCAGACTGAATAGAATTACTATCGCATGTAATAAGTAATTACTTTTTCTGTCCAGGGAACATCCTGGTTTATGCACCCAAAAATAGAGTATTTTGAGACATCCATGGCCATGTCCTACCTTCGTTTTCAATGCTCAACTTTCTGTTTATTAAACATTCATGAGTCCTAAGAGAGCCCCGAGAGACAGAAAAATAAAAGTGTGCTCTTGTCTGAAAATGGATTTGAAAGGTTAGAAGAGACGCCAAAACTGACGATCATTGGTGTGCCTTTGCTTCTCAGTTCAAGAGCCTGAATTACTGCCTGTTCTTGAAACTGCGGCTCCAGGGTTTATTGGTCTGGGCTGGTCTGGGTGTTCTGACCAAGGTGTTTCTGGAATGCCAAGCAGTACAGATGCCTGTGCACAATCCAATCTTCCCTCATTATTCCTAGAAGATCTCTGCAGTCACCTCAAGAGCCCTTCTTTCTCTCAGTCCGGCAGCTCCGACTTCCTTGTTCTCTCATGAGGCAGATCTCCCGAATTAAACCGCCTGCCGGGGATGGAGGGACGGGGTGAAGGCAGACCGTGAGTCGTGTTGATAAAGGCACCTGCCCCGGCTTGAGCAGACCAGACAAAGGCCTCGAGGTAGAAAGGCACCCAGGCTGCTGCTCTGAATACCAAGAAGCGTATCAGGGGAGGAGAAAAGGCAAATGAACTCCCCGGGATTTACAGCAGAGACACACAGGAGAACAGAGAAATGGGGCAGCCTTCAATTCAGAGCAGTTATGGTGGTGGTGGCCCCGTTGAGGTCACCCACGAAAGCCTCAAAGCCTAGGACAAGCACTGCTGAGACAGAAAAACGGGGGAGATGCAAGTCTCTGTGAGCAAAAATGACTTTGAAAGGGTTAGAGGTGAAGAGCCATGAGAAGAAGTTCTTGGTAGAGTGATGGGGAAAGGAGAATGAAATCACAGACACATGCCAAAGAAATGAAGTTAAAAATAGCAGCACTGTGAGGATGAAGGATGAGGCACACAGACTCCTGATGTTAAATTCCAAAGAGGAAATGTTCAAAACTTTAACAGACACTTGGCATGGATCAGATGGTAAAAAATCTGCCGGTAATGCAGAAGACCCGGGTTCAATCCCTGGGTCGGGAAGATTCCCTGGAGAAGGGAATGGCAACCCACTCCAGTATTCTGGCCCGGAGAATTCCATGGACAGAGGAGCCTGCTGGGCTACAGTCTACAGGGTTGCAAAGAGTTGGACACGACTGAGTGACTAACACTTTCACTGTTCACTTGGCATGGATCAATTTATAGCTTGGTTTGCAATCCAAGGTATTAGAATGATCTTGAATGTGTCCTAATTTCTCTACAGAATCTTACCACCTGTAGCCTATTTGAAGCTATGCCTTTGCTTTCATGCATTTAGAAAACATGCTTTAGGAAAAGCAGCACTTGGCAAATACTTTGAGTATTGCCAAGACCACAGCCTCTGATTCTGGATTAGAATTCCTGCTTTAGCCTCTGACTCTCATGCACAACAGTGAAGGGTCTGGGATTTCATCCCATTTGCAAGTGAGCATGTTAGCTTGCCACGTTTTTCACGGATGCAGGCAGAAAACATAACTCCCAGGTCAGAGACAAGAGATGTGATCACCCAGCACAACAGGCAGCATGCACTTCAGCACATTCATGTCAGTTTCTCTGGGCCGCCAAGTCCCAGTGGGCAAGGCAAGATGGAACCAGTTGGCCACACGCACACAGTGCATTGTTGCGACAGACATACCTTGACCTGAGAGAATCTGAACCTTTTATAATGTGGAATAAGGATGTCATATTCCTGGGCTTCCCAGGTGGTTCAGTGGTAAAGAATCTGCCTGCCAAAGCAGGAGACGCAGGTTCAACTCCTGGGTTAGGACTATCACTTAGAGGAGAAAATGGCAACATACTCCAGTATTCTTGCCTGGGAAATCCCATGAACAGGGAAGCCTGGTGGGCTATCATTCTTGGGGTTGCAAAAGAGTTGCACGTATCTTTGCGACTAAAACAACAATAACAATAACAACAAATTCCTTATTCCAGAATATACTGTCTTTTTCTTCCAAGGCTGTTTGCTGAACAAATACACTATTTTGAGATAGTATGAAATGAAGACAGTCAACCTGACTTGTCATAAGATGTGCAGAAATATGAGACCAATCATCACTTCCCACCTGCTCTAATCCTTACAAAGAATCTTTACAGCATCTTTACAGATTTAAATCCTCTAATCTTTCCAGAAGTTTCTTCTCCTTTCTGGATATCATGGTTTCCTATTTTTAAATAAAGAGATTAAACTGGATCAAATCTAAGGTCATTTCATGGCAATGAAGTGAAGATGATTGTTTCTTTTTCCAAAAACTGTTTTATAAAGATTCTACTCTTCAAAGTTTTATAATCTCAGAAGGCCACGCTTACATCCAAATGATCATTGTTGATTGGTGTGTCATATACACACAGACACAAACACGCACAGTAGCCATACCTCAGCAAGAGTGATGTTTCATTCCTAATTTTTGTGTGAAAGCCCAGTGACGTGGAAGCTGATATTGGAATGAAAAACTAGCTGTGATTACAGCATATACCCTATTTCTTTTCCTACCATCTCGTATTAATTGGTCAGGCACTTTCCTTAATCCAAATATATATAAAATAGCCTATGAGTATTCATTGGTCAGGCACTTTCCTTAATCCAAATATATGTAAAACAGCCTATGAGTATTTTGGTTGATTTCCTCACTTTTTATATTTTTTCTTCCTCACTCTCATTGTGAACTTGTTCAGAGAGTAAAATAATCTGTTGAAATAAGAGCTTTGCAAAAGGAGCCTTGCTGATTCCTACAGGAGAAGCCAGGTCATTAGACAAAGACCTAATGCATCTGCTGCACGTCGCCTTGGTAACCTGCCACTGACCACAGAGTCTCGTGATGAGAGCAGCTCTGTTACCTACAAGCTGGGTGGACATTCTGACCGACCGACATTGGGCTTGCAAGGGTCACCTTCTAAGTCTGGGCTCCCTCCACAAAGTCAAATGGGCCATTGTCCCAGCATCCCAATTCCAAAAACTACTTTGTCTACTAGGGTTCGAAAGCACCATAGAAATCATCCATGTCTTCCAGGCCTTTCTTCAAAGGAAGATTAGACAGAGGTTCCCTGAACACTGGTTCTGGAGCCTCTCAACAACTGGAATGACCAACATGACTCTGTTCTGCCCAACCCTCGAGCTGAGCTCAGATGGACCAGCCAGTGAAGCCTGGTTTCATCACACTGCTCTAGTTCAGTATTGCTGTGGCTGGGCTGTGCCCTGGCCAGCTTTATCCTCCCCACCCCAAATTGTTGCAACATTTCCTCCTTCCCGCAGTATTTATTTCCCTCTTCAGCAAGGTTTCTGCCTCCTCATCAACACATTTTGCCTCTTCATCAACCATTATCACCTTCCCACTCTGTCTCTGCCAGAGCTGATATTAATATAGTGAAGAGAAAGTCGTTTAGTCATGTCTGACTCTTTGAGACCCCCTGGACTATACAGTCCATGGGATTCTCCAGGCCAGAATACTGGAGTGGGTAGCTGTTCCCTTCTCCAGGGGATCTTCCCAACCCAGGGACCGAACCCAGGTCTCACACATTGCAGGCAGATTCTTTACCAGCTGAGCCACCAGGGAAGCCCAGATACTAATGTAAGGACGGATCAATTCTGAGCTCCGTAACATAACACAGCTGCTGCTGCTGCTGCTAAGTCACTTCAGTCGTGTCCGACTCTGTGCGACCCCATAGACGGCAGCCCACCAGGCTCCACCATCCCTGGGATTCTCCAGGCAAGAACACTGGAGTGGGTTGCCATTGCCTTCTCCAATGCATGAAAGTGAAAAGTGAAAGTGAAGTCGCTCAGTCATGTCCGACTCCTAGCGACCCCATGGACTGCAGCCCACCAGGCTCCCCACTCCCTGGGATTCTCCAGGCAAGAACACCATCAAATAGACATTTGTCCAGAGTTGTACAGTAGCCAATCTACACAACCACATATGGTGACCTTCCCAGCGTTCCTGAGTCACTTTACCTGTTGCTGATCATGTAACCCTCACAACAGCCCTATAAGGTAGGTGCTATTGTCTACAGTCTCACAAGAGAATACTAAACCAAGAGAGGCTACATTTCCCAAGGATTCACAGCTACTGGGTGACTAAATTAAGACGCATATCTCAACGACTAGATGTGAGCTTTTCACATGTTTTAAGAGCTAAATAAACCTTTGTTCAAGTGAAGCTTGAGCAGAATGAAGTTGGATCACCTCTCCTTGTCAAGTCCCTGCTCTCCCAGCCCCAATTCCCTGAGTTTCTTAAACCATCCTTGGTGGTTGGCTTTTTTCTGGGCTAGACTGAGGAATCCACTGGAACCCCAGTGAGGTTATCTGTTAAGCAGTGACTATCTGTGTGACTCTTGATAACCTCTTCTCTACACAGTCTGGATCCTTCTGTCTTCTCCCTCCATTTAGTTCCTCCCATTTGCCAGTCGTTGGCCATACCATAATCATCAGGTTCTTACCGCATATTGAGTTTCACTAAAACCAAGAGCGACAAAGAATGGATGCTTTTGAACTGTGGTGTTGGAAAAGACTCTTAAGAGCCCCTTGGACTGCAAGGAGATCCAACCAGTCCATTCTGAAAGAGATCAGCCCTGGGATTTCTTTGGAAGGAATGATGCTAAAATTGAAACTCCAGTACTTTGGCCACCTGATGTGAAAAGTTGACTCATTGGAAAAGACTCTGATACTGGGAGGGATTGGGGGCAGGAGGAGAAGGGGACGACAGAAGATGAGATGGCTGGATGGCATCACTGACTCGATGGACGTGAGTCTGAGTGAACTCTGGAAGTTGGTGATGGACAGGGAGGCCTGGCGTGCTGTGATTCATGGGGTTGCAAAGAGTCGGACATGACTGAGCGACTGAACTGAACTGAACTGAAAACCAAGACATATCCACTCACCGGTCAGCCTGAATGAGACTGAATTGCCCAAGCCCCTGGGAACATGGACACCTGGAATGAGATCTACTTTCTAGCCCTGGATATAAGCCTCGGAGGACACAGATCCCTCTAACACCCTGGGCATCTTGGAACTTGCCGACATCCTGTGTCATCTCCTCTCTCTGAGGTCCAAACATGCCTCGTCCTAAAGTAGGGTGACCGTGTACCAACACCAAGCTCCTCACTAGGAGGAGGTCTCTTTACTAATCCAGAGAACTCAGTGGGGAACTTGGTGTTTTCCCCTGGAGAAGGAGATGAAGCGTAGAAACATTTCCCCCTTCACCTGGCTTCCTCCTAATGAGCCTTCGTCTGAATAACCCTCCTGAATACTACTTCCATGACACCTGTGGATGGTTGTATACTCCATTGTGGGTCCTTCCAGTCTCTAATTATAGCATTCAATTCTGTCTAATGTTTCTCTGCTAGACGCTCAGGCCCATGAGAAAAGAGACTTCGCTATTCAGCACTTTACCCAAATCCTCTGCATTGAACTTGGTACATGGTACCCATTAAAGACTTGTTAAATAAATGAATTTTTGATTTACGGCATCAGATCAGATCAGATCAGATCAGTCACTCAGTCGTGTCCGACTCTTTGCAACTCCATGAATCGCAGCACGCCAGGCCTCCCTGTCCATCACCAACTCCCAGAGTTCACTCAGACCCACGTCCATCGAGTCAGTGATGCCATCCAGCCATCTCATCCTCTGTCGTCGTCTTCTCCTCCTGCCCCCAATCCCTCCCAGCATCAGAGTCTTTTCCAATGAGTCAACTCTTTGCATGAGGTGGCCAAAGTACTGGAGTTTCAGCTTTAGCATCATTCCTTCCAAAGAAATCCCAGGGCTGATCTCCTTTAGAATGGACTGGTTGGATCTCCTTGCAGTCCAAGGGACTCTCGAGAGTCTTCTCCAACACCACAGTTCAAAAGCATCAATTCTTCGGCGCTCAGCCTTCTTCACAGTCCAACTCTCACATCCATACATGATTTACAGCATAGATTTATACTTTGTAGCCTCTAATGGAAATATTAATAACCAAGTATTTGGATGAGACTTCTTCTTAATTTTTAAACTTGCAAGGAATTTAGTAAGATCACTAAATCTCTCTTTAAAGATGTGGCTTATTTTTGATTCTTCATTGTCAAGCATAATGGTAAAAATGGATTTGAGTTCAGTTAGCTCTTCAAAATAAAGAATTCGTCACCTATATCTTGTGATCATCTTAAATTTGTCAACCTCTTAAACTGACTTTAATGATCTTTTAATACGTATTTTTAAGTGTGTTTCAAAGACTATGTTCTATTGGACTTATCAACGTTTTTTCAAAAGGTTATTTAACATCTGATGTAAACATAAAGTGTATGCTTCATTCAACTCAAACCATCAACAATCAACGTTTCAATTACTAAAAAGCAAATCTGAAAGTCAGGATCTGTTTTTTATTATCATCGAAAAGTTTGTTTTTACTTTTAAACTATTGGGCTTGCAATCCCAACATTGGAAATAACCTTAAATTTGGCAAAGTGTGACCTAGTATTGATGCCACATTTTTATTTATGATTTTTGAAATTCCCTAAATTAATCCTAAGCTGCCATTCCTCTGCAAGTGACTGAGGTGTAGAGTTTGCATCTCAGGTTACAGACTTTGTTGTTGCAGAATCACCACAGGTGATGGAGGGCATCCCTTTGATCTGTCCAAGTCTCAGACACCAAGAGAGAAACATCTGAGTACTGGGTCTCGTCCACTTTGACTTCCCCTTAACAAACTCATTCTCACATTATTTCAAGAGACAAATATTTTGAAAGTGAAGAACACAAGAGGTTGCTAAATATTAGCTTTCAAAGGCTTGGAGTCACATGATATTTGCTTGGGTTACCTCTTCTTCAAGCCCATATAAAGAATCGTGTTTACCCTTGAACACTCTTCAGGGCTGAGGCGCTGCTGGGTGAAGAAATATGCAGGAGAGAATGTAAACATGGTTAAGACTTGCTGGGTTCTGTGGATGCAGAAACCTCTGCTTGCTTTAAGCAGACCAGAAAAACAGAAGGAGAGAATGCAAAACACATATGATGAGACAAAAACGAAATCTTACACAAAATTCGAGAGAGTAAAACATAACAAAAACCTTCCTGAGCCTGGATTTTCTGCAACGTCTGGGGTGATTGTTGTTTACGACAGACCATAACATTTTCTACTGGTGTAAAATTGCTGAGAATTACCAAGTCTACCTTAGTCTACAAGCATGAAATGACCAGTCTAGAAAAATCACATTTTCAGGCTCATTTAAGTAAGCGTTAGTTGCTCAGTCGTGTCCATGGGCTGTAGTCTGCCAGGCTCCTCTGTCCATGGGATTCTCCTGGGCAAGAATACTGGAGTGGGTAGCCATTCTCTTCTCCAGAGGATCTTTCTGACCTGGGACAAGTCTCTTGTATTGCAGACAGATTCTTTACCATCTGAGCCACCAGGAAAGTTTATTTAAGTAAACTCAAGAATAATTCATAAACTGTCAGCATTCTAAATTGACCATTCAGCTGCTTTCCCTGAAAATGTTATTGGAAAAAGTTAAGCTTTGAGAGTTTTCAGTATTTGAATTACCCTGGATTATTTCAATTAACAAGTGTTTAAATGATGCTTATGAATTTTTACTTAACGTCTTTCTGAAACAGTACGTGCATTTTTCTGCCTTCATCATGCATACCATTTGGAACATTAAATTTAGTTTTTTGTGGCAATTTAAGTCTAAATTCACATTGTTCTATTGAAGGTAATGTAATAATAAGATGTTAAATGAGAGTTCGTGCTCAGAGACTTACCAGCTTGTGAAAGTCCACAAATTATGTAACTTTTCTGATCCTCTGCTGCTTTCTTAGTAAAATTAGAAATGCACCTACTGGCCTGACTCTCTATATGTTTGTGAGGGCAATGAGGTAAAGACCATGAAAAGAACTTACAAACAAGAAAGTTCTCTAAGAATCCGGGGATATGGGAAGAAGCCATCAGGTTGAAAACTTTATTTAAGACAAAATATGCAGCTACTTTTCAATGCTGGTTGCTTTGTTTAGGTTCTGTTCCCTTGATAAAGTTTTGCTAATTTTGTTTATATTTTCGGAAACACACATTTAAAATTTTTGGAAAATATTAGATGTGACTATTTTGTTCTTTGGGCTTCCCTGGTGACTCAGAAGATAAAGAATCTGCCTGCTATGGAGGAGACCTCGGTTTGATCCCTGGGTCGGGAAGATCCCCCGAAGAAGGGAATGCCTACCTAGGACAGTATTCTTACCTGGAGAATCCCATGGACAGAGGAGCCTGTTGGGCTACAGTCCGTGGGGTCACAAAGAGTCAGACACACTAACACTTTCATTTTGTTATCACAGGATTTAAAACCTGCTCGACTGCTTCATGTGTCCTCATGCTTATCCTTTGCTAATAAATGTATCTGAGTTTTCTTGCCTTATTATAATTTTTCAAAGAATCATTATTCTCATAAGAATAATAAGTTCTTTAAACCTCAAAAGAGTTCAGTGAGGCAGATACTCTCTTTAGGCCCACATTGAAGAATCTGAGCTGATGACATAGTGCATTTGGTTTCATTCTATCACAATAATATTAAAAACATCTAAAAATAGGCTTTCCCTCTTGGTTCACTCATTGCTGCTATTTTCTAAGTAACATTAATAAAAATTTATTTCAAGGGAATGTTGTGTTGAAGTCCAGCATATCTACAGGGAAGTACAGGAAGTGGCCAAGTGAACACCTTATTGTTTAGCCCTGCTCTAACCAGTAAGTCTCAACCTTCCTCTCCTCCTGATAGTCACACCTGGAGTATTTCCGTACTCATTGAATTATTGCTGGACTGTGTAACCAGTACAATACTTTGGAAGGAATATTGTATGGCTTCCAAGGCTAGATTATAAAAGATATTGTCACTTCTGCCTTGGTCTCTTGGGAGAAGTCATAATCTAAAAAAAAACACTTAATTTCAGAGTTTTGAGCAAAGTTCCCTGTGCTATATAGCAGGTCCTTATTAGTTATCTATTTTATATATAGCAGTGTGTATGCGTCAATCCCAGCCTCCCAGTATATCCCCAAAAGAGTAGATATATGTGTATGTACATCTGATTCATTCTGCTATACACCTGAAACAAACAACATTGGAGATCAACTTTACTGAAATTTAAAAAAAAATTTAAGTAATCTAATAAAAAAAAAACAATGCCGCCTGTGAATGTGAAAATAAAAAATAAAAAAGATGTTCCATGTGATTATATTTCCAACTAGTAGTATTCAGGAAACACATAGGACTGCAAACCATATTAAACTATATCAAAAGATGCACTCAGTAACATCTAGACTGTAGATGAGACCACAGGACAAATGACCCAGTTTCTTCAACAAATAAATTATAAGGGGGAGAAAAGAGAGAGAATTACAGATTAAAATAGAATTAAGAGGCATTTTGACAAATCGTAATGTGTGGGCCTTATTTAAATATCAAATGAAATACACTGCAAGAATTATATTATAAAATAGTTGGAAATTGGAACACACACTGAATGTGTTTTGATGATATTAAGGAGTTACCATTAATTTTATTTTGAGTGTCATCATGCTGTAGAGATTTTTTTTCAAAATCCTTACCACCTGGGAAGGCCCCTACCTTTTAGAGATACATATTGAAAATTTGAGCTTCCCTAGTGGCACAGATGGTAAAGAATCCTTCTGCAATGTGGGAGACCTGGGTTCGATCCCTGGCTTGGGAAGATCCCTGGAGAAAGAAATGGCTACCTACTCCAGTATTCTTGCCTGGAGAATTCCTCCAACAAAGGAATGTAGCCTGGTGGGCTACAGTCCACAGGGTCGCAAAGACTCAGATGCAACTGAGTGACTAACACACACACACACACACACAATGAAAAATTTAAGAATTAAATTATATGATTCCTGATGTTTGCTCCAAAATTATATGGGGGAGAGTTGACTGGGGAGTAGAGGTGAAGCAAGATTGACTATGAGTTGGTTGTTAATTGTTGAAGCTCAATTAGGTGTATGGGGATTTATTAGGCCATATTCTTCTGCAAATGTTTAAAAGTTTCCATAATAAAAAGTTAAATAAAACACAAGCTACAATGTGAAAAAAAAAGTTAAGAAATAAAAATAAATAAATAAAAAGACATTCAAGCACCCCCATGAGTTTATACCTGGGAGCAAATCTTTCCACCCCACTCAAGTCACCAGATGATTCCAAGCCTCCACTTGTAAGTTTTTCAGCTAAGGCTCCAGATATTATACAGAAGCACACTGCCTGCTGTGCCCCCTCTGAATCCCTGATGTACTGATACTGTGAGTTAATAAATTATTATTGTTGTTTTAAACTAACAAGATATGAAAGCAAAAGTCACTCAGTAGTGTCTGACTCTTTGTGACCTCATGGACTAAACAGTCCATGGAATTCTCCAGGCCAGAATACTGGAGTGGGTAGCCGATCCCTTCTCCAGGGGATCTTCCCAACCCAGGGACTGAACCCAGGTCTCCCACATTGCAAGCAGATTCTTTACCAACTGAGCTATCAGGGAAATGGAAGACATTATACAAAATGGCAGCAATATACCCAATGCACTTAATTAGCAGCCTGGTGAGAGAAGCCTGGAGAAAACCAGAGATTTTGTACAGAAAAGTAAGGATATTTATTAACAGTACTTGTCTTTTAAAAGCTTTTATTTTTGTTTGGCGGAAACCAACAAAATTATGTACAGCAATTATCGTTCAATTAAAAAATAATTAAAATTTTTAAAAAGTCTTTATTTTTGGCAATAAAAAGCACAACATAAGAAAAATCTATGTAGTTATAGTACAAATGGAGATATATAACATTACCCCTGGGACTTCCCCGGTGGTCCAGTGGTTAAGACTCTGCACTTCCACTCTGTGGGGCATGGGTTCAATCCCTGGTAGTGAAACTAAGATTCTGAGTGCTGTGCGGCACAGCCAAAATTTTTTTTTAAAGAATACTGTTCTTACCACAACTGAGCCTCTTTAATGCTCTCTCTTCATTTTACCCAAGCATTGTCTAAATTTCTATCATTAGTATTGCCAGCTTTTGAACTTCATTTTTTAAAATCCTAAAGTACATATTCTTTGTCCCCTGGATTTTTTTTTTTCTTGACCATTATATTTGTGAAATTCATTCACATTTTTGCAGCTGGATGTAGTTAATTTGTTTTCACAAATGTATAGTATGCACAGTCTATGTCAGTATTTATTCTACAGCTGATGGATATTTGACTTATTTCCAGTTTGGGGCTACTATGAATATAAATGCTATGAACTTCTTGGATATGTCTTTTGGCACACACATGCTCTGAAGGGTTATACAACAGGACAGCTTTCACAGTAAGGAGGAATGGACAAGGAAATAAAGTCATCAGCTAAGAAAACATGGATGTTCACTAGAGGAAATGAAAGGCTCGGGTGATGGTGGTTTCTCATTGGCTGAGCTGCGGCATTTTCCATTGGCTGGGCTTGTTGCTGAGTGAGAAGGAAGTCTTCTTCTCTCTTGCCAGGGTAGTAAAGTAGCTCCACTTTCTTTTGCGGAGTATAAGGTACCTCTTTTCCTGCTGAGATGCATAACTGACTTCTTCCTGTTGGAGTCACTGACATCTTCCTGTTGGCAGTAATTGACATGAACGGTAGGGCGTGAGAGTTCCCTCTGTAGGTCTTCCTGACTCCAATTTTAGTTGTGTTATGTCACTTTAGTCGTGTCCAAGTCTTTTTGACCCTACGGACTATAGCCCACCAGGTTCCTCTGTCCAGGCAAAAATACTGGAGTGGGTTGCCATTTCCTCCTCCAGGGGATCTTGCTGACCCAGGGACTGAACCCGCCTCGCTTGTGTCTCCAGCGTTGGCAGGCAGATTCTTTACCACTAGCGCCACCTGGGAAGCCTAATAATTTTTTTCTTTAATTGAAGTTTCCTTTTATTAATTTTCACACCAGAATTACAATAAAAGTGAATCCTGAAGAAAAGAAAACCACAGGCTAATCCCACGTCCTATAAAAGATAATTGTGGAGAACATTATAAGAAAAATATGCTATAGTGAAGTAAAGCTTGTGCCAAGATGCAAAGATAGATCCTTAAAAAGGAAATCTATTACAATAATTAATACTATAAAGTGAAAAAAAATCATAAATGTCTCAACAGATGTCAAGATGGTATTTTAATAAGAGCTGATGTCCATCCATGATTTAAAATAAAATCAATCATTTCTAAATAGAAATAAATGAATATTTCTTGGACATGTTAAAAATATTACACATAGTAAACCAAAGCCAGTTTTATGCTCAATTACGAAAAAACAGAAATATTTCTATTAAAGACAGAAATAAGATCAGGATGTCATCTATTACTATTGGTAAATGGTAGGGTTACCATTTGAACACAAATTCTAAGTCTGTTGGGGATGATGACCTCCAAGAATCCGATCAACAAGTCAATAAATTTATCAAATTATATCATTATGTGAAAAGTGGATTACAAACCAGTATCATCCATGTTGGTAAAACAAACTATGAGTACTTAGATTTGCATATTTATCTACTATTTATATGTGTTAAAGACTCATAAGAAAGTCTGTAAAGCATATTCAACCCTGACACCATGATGGGGAAGGGGAGCACTATGAGAGGAAACAGATTTTTTATGGGTTAGAAAGTGTCCACATAGTGTTTGAGGTCCCCCACTTCCTGCCCCCAAAGGGCAAATATTACTTTCCCATCATCAGAAAAAATAACAAATTTCCAATAGATACAAAAATTAGATGAGTCACTTAGAAATATTATGGCAATCATTATTTATGAAAATATTTCTATGGCACAAGTAGAAGAATGATTTCCCTGCCAATAAAGCCAAAGAAAACAATCTAAGGGAGTAGATTTAGTACTATCTAAATGTTCAAATAGTGACTACTTCTTTGGGGGATGCTCTTTGAAGAAAATAACTCTTTCATAGAAACCTGCATTCTTTTTTAGTGACAAATGTTCTGGAGATTAAAGAATTCTTGCCAGTGCACGAGAGGCAGGTTCAATCCCTGGGTCAGGAAGATCCCCTGGAGAAGGGAATGGCTTCCCACTCCAGTGTTCTTGCCTGGAGAATTCCATGGACAGAGGAGCCTGGTGGGCTACAGCCCATGGGGTTGCACAGAGTCAGACACAACTGAAGGACCAACGCTCTCATTTTCAAGGGGCAAAACCCAGAGTGAAATTTTGTGGTGGTCCTGGCCCCCAGCATCCCTTTCTGGCCCCTTCTAGCTTCCCTCCTGCCCTTGCTAACTCTTCCAGGAACCCTTGAGCTGCTGGCTGGCAGGCAACCACTGCACTGGGCTCACAGCTGTCACTTGTTTACAGTAGGTCCCCTACATAGGAACCCTCAAGTTTCAAACTTTCAAAGATGCAAATGTGCATTCCATCAATGTCAAGCCTGAGTGACACCGCAGCTTGCCCTCCGTCTCCTACTGCTGACGACCCTTCAGCTCTACCATCTCCCACCTCCGCTCCCTCCTCCATCAGTAATTCTTGTCTGTTCACTTGATGCCAGCTCCTGCATGCCAGCTGTTGTACCATGCTACTGTACTTTTCAAGGCACTGCACTCTAAGATTAAAAATGTTTTCTATATTTTTGTGTTTGTTTTTTATATACTATTTGTGTGAAAAGTATTATAAACCTATTATATACGGTAGAGTACTATATGGCCAATTGTGTTATCTGGGTCCCTAGACCAGTCCATCCTAAAGGAAATCAGTCCTGAATATTCACTGGAAGGACTGATGCTGAAGCTGAAACTCTAATACTTCGGCCACCTGATGTGAAGAACTGACTTATTTGAAAAGACCCTGATGCTGGGAAAGATTGAAGGCAAGAGGAAAAGGGGATGACAGAGGATGAGATGGTTGGATGGCATCACCCACGCGATGGACATGAGTTTGAGTAAACTCTGGGAGTTGGTGATGGACAGGGAGGCCTGGCGTGCTGCAGTCCATGGAGTCTCAAAGAGTCAGACACGACTGAGAGACTGAACTGAGCTGAGGCTATGTCTGTTGGCCTTAACAACAAAATGGACTTTTGAACACTCTCTTGGAATGGAACTCATGTATAGGGGACTTATTGGAAATTATTTGAATTACTTGTCAATACTGGAGAATTGGGAGACTTCACGTAAAAATGTCCAGATCTTCTTGAATATCTGGGGACTCTGGTAGACCTGATTTCAGAGTCCTCCAGCTCCTGGGGTCCTTGGTGCCCTGCGTGTAGCGTCGCCCTGGGGAAGGGATTTGACCACATCTTGTGCTTTACAAACCCTTCAAAACCTTTAAACTCTGCTTCATCTTACGTCACTAATGATTGATAAAGATGTATGAAAAAGTCAAGCTATAAAGAGTTTCTGCCTACATTTCAGATATCAACCGTCAAATCTTTTTCCTATTTACTGTTTTACCCAAAATAATGCAAATAACAGTGGATGAAACCTCTTGAATAATCATCTTTAGCATCCTGAGAAGATAAAGAGATACTATTTATAGAGATACTACTCTTTTCAATGGTGAAAATGGTCTAAGCATGACTTCTGGGCTTTGGTAACTCGGAACACTGTGCAATGCTGCCACCTTGCGGCTACAGCTATGAAATGGCCCAACATCATTTCCCTAGGTAATGTTGCCATCTGCTGGGCTATCCTGAGATTTCAGGACATGTACAAAGAGTTCTCAGGGCCAGAATACAAATGAACTATCCATCAAATTGTGGATGTGTGACTGTTCACAGTGCCTAATTATCTGTAGATAGTTGCCGCATGGCCAGTTTAATATCTGTGATGTCATGGAATCTTGGTGCTAGAAACAGATGCAAATTTTTACCCAGGGAGCGGGGCACCAGGTTTCTTTGAGAATAAGAGAAGACATTCATGAATCTGAGCAACACTTTCTTCTGGATGCTTAAAAAACAACTGGGGAGCTTATTAGAAATCTGGGTCTTGGGTCCTAACTCAGAAATACTTGGAAACTGTATTTATGAGAGCTCCTCGGTGACCCTGACTCATGAACCCCTAGGTGACAGGTCACCTGGGGCACCATTGCACTCATGCATTCATTCCAGTGTTCTTGCATGTTTGGGTGCAGTGTGCTGAGTTAGGTTTGACTTCAAAGTAAAGAACCCTGTCTGTTTCAGGATGCACACTATTAAATGGTGAACAAGCATGCAGTTGGAATAAATGAAGCAATCTAGTTCCTGCAAGAATGCCCAAAATATAGCAGAAAGAAACAGTAGGGATTCCCCATAAGTTTTCTCCAGCAAGGAGAGTGTGGCTTTCCAGGGAGGTATATAAAGGTCCAGGCAGGTGTCAGGAGACCTGTAAGAATGGAAGTAAAATATCATTCTAGGTAAAGACAATGCATGCACAGAGGGGCAGAGGTTTGCAGACACACATTATCGCTGAGAATGGATAAGAACTCATTTATTCCTGAGCCATGATGTTTTTAATGATGGGGGCTTCTCTGGTAGCTCAGTCAGAAAAGTATCTGCCTGTGATGCAGGAGACCTGGGTTTGATCCCTGGGTTGGGAAAATCCTTTGGAGGGGTAAATGGCAACCCACTCCAACATACTTGCTTGGGAAATCCCATGGACAGAGGTGGGCCACCGTCTATAGGGTCGCACAGAATCAGACACGACTGAAGCAACTTAGCAGCAGCAAGTGTACAACAAAGCGATTGAGTCATATACATATAATTTTTTGAGGTTCCCTTTCATTACAGGTTATAATAAGATATCAACTAAAGACCATGGAAGAAACCAAAAGAAATGTTAAGATGATCTCTTTTTTTTAATTAATTAACTAAATTGGAGGATAATTACTTTACAATATTGTGGTGAATTCTGACATACATTGACGTGACTCAGCCACGGTGCACATATGTCCCCACATCCTGAACCCCCTCCCACCTCCTTTCCCACCCCCATCCCTCTGGGTTGTCCCAGAGCACTGGCTTTGAGTGCCCTGCTTCATGCATCGAACTTGCACCAGTCATCTATTTTACAAATGGTAATAATGTACATGTTTCAGTGCTATTCTCTCAAATCATCTCTCCCTAGATCTTGTAAGAATTCAAGAGTTTCAGCCAGTTTGAGAGTTGTTCATCCAATAAATCCCACTCCTCAAGTCTTTCTTGTTCTCAAAACATATTCAAGCTGAGATCTTCACATCTCTGGAGAATGAAGCCAGAGGAAATCAGTGAATGATTTAGTCTTTTCCACTAACTGACACCAACCAACTTGTCATCATATCTGGTGTCCCATACTTGAAAATACAACAAGGAGCTCATATCTGTCTCTTTCACTAAGTAAAATCTTCCCTATTATATTTCCTTTCTAGGTATGGCTACCATTTGCTTAATGGGTCAGTTGACTACTATATAGTCCTTAGTTTCCTGGTAGATTGCCGTTCTCTGCTTCACCCCAAGTCACATTGCTTCAAGGAGTGACCAAGGAAAAATACACGCATTCAAAGATCCCATGACATCTTTCATGATAAAACCCTAGCCCTCCAGCATAAGGCTTCCCAGCTCTTCCAGAACATAGGATGTAATCAACTAAACAACCATTTTACCTAACAGTAACATTTATTCCTGCAAAAGGAATTATCAGAACCCAACCCATCCAAGGGCAAAGGAGAAACCCCAACAAGATGGTAGGAGGGGCAAAATCACGTTTAGAATCAAACCCCATACCCACCAGGGATGCTCAGAGGGCTCACAAAAAAACCTTGTGCCCACCAAGAGACCCCACGGAAACTGAGCCAGACCTGCCTTTGAGTGTTTGAGTATCTCCTGCAGAGGCATGGGTCAGCAGTGGCCTGCCACAGGGGCAGGGGCTCTGGGTTCAGCAGACCTGGGTATGGCATAAGCCCTCTTGGAGGAGGTCAGCATTAACCCACCATAGAGCCTTCAGAACTTACACAGGACTGGGAAACAGACTCTTGGAAGGCACAAACAAAACCTTGTGTGCACCAGGACTCAGGAGGAAGGAGCAGTGACCCCACAAGAGACCGACCCAGACTTGCCCGTGAGTGTCCAGGAGTCTCTGGTGGAGGCGTGGGTCAGCAGTGGCCTGCTGCAGGGTCTGGGGCTGAAATGGACCTTTTGAAGGAGGTCACAATTATCTTCATTACTCAGGTCAAACAACAGGGAGGGAACACAGCCCAGTCTATCAACAGAAAATTGGATTAAAGATTTACTGAGCATGGCCCTGCCAATCAGAACAAGACCCAGTTTCCCTCTGAGTCAGTCTCTCCAATCAGGAAGCTTCCATAAGCATCTTATCCTTCTCCATCAAAGGGAAGACAGAATGAAAACCAAAATCACAGAAAACTAATCAGATTGATCACATGGACCACAGCCTAGTGTAACTCAATGAATCTATGAGCCATGCCGTGTAGGGCCACTCAAGACAGACAGGTCACGGTGGAGAGTTCTGACAAAATGTGGTCCACTGGAGAAGGGAATGGCAAACCACCTCAGTATTCTTGCCTGGAGAACCCCATGGACAGTATGAAAAGGCAAAAACTTAGGACACTGAAAGATGAACTCCCCAGGTCGGTAGGTGCCCAATATGCTACTGGACAAGAATGGAAAAATAACTGCAGAAAGAACGAAGAGATGGAGCCAAAGCAAAAACAATGCCCAGTTGTGGATGTGGCTGGTGATGCAAGTAAAGCCCGATGCTGTAAAGAGCAATATTGCATAGGAACCTGGAATGAGATGCATGAATCAAGGTAAATTGGAAGTGGTCAAACAGGAGATGGCAAGACCAAACATCAACATTTTAGGAATCAGTGAACTAAAATGGACTGGAATGGGTGAATTTAACTCAGATGACCATTGTATCTACTACAGTAGGCAAGAATCCTTTAGAAGACATAGAGTAGCCATCATAGTCAACAAAAGAGTCCGAAATGCAGTACTTGGATGCAATCTCAAAAGTGACAGAATGATCTCTGTTCATTTCCAAGGCAATCCATTTGGTTTCACGGTAGTCCAAGTCTATGCCCCAACCAGTAATGCTGAAGAAGCTGAAGTTATAGTTCTATAAAGACCTATAAGACCTTCTAGAACTAACACATCATAGGGGACTGGAATGCAAAAGTAGGAAGTCAAGAGATACCTGGAGTAACAGGAAAATTTGGCCTTGGAGTACAAAAGAAGCAGGGCAAAGGCTAACAGAGTTTTGCCAAGAGAACATACTGGCCATAGCAAACACCCTCTTCCAACAACACAAGAGAAGACTCTACACATGAACATCACCAGATAATCAATACTGAAATCAGACTGATTATATTCTTTGCAGCCAAGGATGGAAAGGCTCTATACAGTCAGCAAAAACAAGACAGGGAGCCGACTGTGGCTTAGATCATGAACTCCTTATTGCCAAATTAAGACTTAAATTGAAGAAAGTGGGGAAAACCACTAGACTATTCAGGTATGACCTAAATCAAATCCCTTACAATTATACAGTGGAGGTGACAAACAGATTCAAGGGATTAGATCTAATAGAGTGCCTGAAGAACTATGGATGGAGGTTCATGACACTGTACAGGAGACAGGGAGCAAGAACATCCCCAAGAAAAAGAAATGTGAAAAAGCAAAATGGCTCTCTGAGAAGGCCTTACAAATAGCTGTGGAAAGAAGAGAAGTGAAAAACAAAGGAGAAAAGGAAAGAAATACCCATTTGAATGAAGAGTTCCAAAGAATAGCAAGGAGAGATAAGAAAGCCTTCTTCGGTAATCAATGTAAAGAAATAGTGGAAAGCAATAGAATGGGAAAGACTGGAGAAGGCAATGGCACCCCACTCCAGTACTGTTGCCTGGAGAATCCCATGGATGGAGGAGCCTGGTAGGCTGCAGTCCATGGGGTCGCTAAAAGTCAGGCACAACTGAGCGACTTCACTTTCACTTTTCACTTTCATGCATTGGAGAAGGAAATGGCAACCCACTCCAGTGTTCTGGAGAATCTCAGGGACGGCGGAGCCTGGTGGGCTGCCGTCTATAGGGTCGCACAGAGTCGGACACGACTGAAGTGACTTAGCAGCAGCAGCAGCAGAGATCTCTTCAAGAAAATTCAAGATACCAAGGGAACATTTCATGCAAAGATGGGCACAATAAAGGACAGAAGTGGTATGGACCTAACAGAAGCAGAAAATATTGATAAGAGGTGGCAACAATATGAAGAAGAACAATACACAAAAGATCTTCATGACCCAGATAACAACGATGGTGTGATCACTCACCTAGAGCCAGACATCCTGGAATGTGAAGTCAAGTGGGCCTTAGGAAGCATCACTATGAACAAAGCTAGTGGAGGTGACGGAATTCCAGTTGAGCTGTTTCAAATACTAAAAGATGATGCTTTGAAAGTCCTGCACTCAATATGCCAGCAAATTTGGAAGACTCAGCAGTGGCCACAGGACTGAAAAAGGTCAGTTTTCATTCCAGTCCCAAAGAAAGGCAATGCCAAAGAATGCTCAAACTACTGCACAATTGCATTCATCTCACACACTAGCAAAGTAATGCTCAAAATTCTCCAAGTGAGGCTTCAGCAGTTTGTGAACCATGAACTTCCAGATGTTAAAGCTAGATTTAGAAAAGGCAGAGGAATCAGAGGTCAAATTGCCACCATCCATCCATTGGCTCATCGAAAAAGCAAGAGAGTTCCAGAAAAACATCTACTTTGGCTTTATTGACTACACCAAAGACTTTGACTGTGTAGATCACAACAAATTGTGGAAAATTCTTCAAGAGATGGGAATATCAGACCACCTAAACTGCCTCTTGAGAAATCTGTATGCAGGTCAGGAAGCAACAGTTAGAACTGGACATGAAACAACAAACTGGTTCCAAATCAGGAAAGGAGTACGTCAAGGCTGTATATTGTCAACCTGTTTATTTAACTTATATACAGAGTACATCATCAGAAATGCTGGGCTGGATGAAGCCCAAGCTGGAATCAAGATTTCTGGGAGAAATATCAATAATGTCAGGTATGCAGATGATACCACCTTTATGGCAGAAAGTGAAGAGAAACTAAAGTGCCTCTTAATGAAAGTAAAAGAGGAGAGTGAAAAAGTTGGCTTAAAACTCAAAATTCAGAGTATAAAGATCATGGAATCTGGTCCCATCACTTCATGGCAAATAGACAGGGAAACAGTGGAAACAGTGGCAGATTTTATTTTTTTGTGCTCCAAAATCACTGAAGATGGTGACTGCAGCCATGAAATTAAAAGATGCTTGCTCCTTGGAAGTAAAGTGATGACCAACCTTGACAGCATATTAAAAAGCAGAGGCATTACTTTCCCAACAAAGGTCCATCTAGTCAAGCTATGGTTTTTCCAGTAGTCATGTATGAATGTGGGAGTTGGACTATAAAGAAAGCTGAATGCTGAAGAATTGATGCTTTTGAACTGTGGTGTTGGAGAAGACTCTTGAGAGTCCCTTGGACTGCAGGAGATCCAACAAGTCCATCCTAAAAGAAATCAGTTCTGAATATTCATTGGAAGGACTGATGCTGAAGCTAAAACTCCAATACTTTGTCCACCTGATGTGAAGAGCTGACTTATTGGAAAAGATCCTAGGAAAAAAAAGATGCTAGGAAAGATTGAAGGTGGGAGGTGAAGGGGATGACAGAGGATGAGATGGTTGGATGGCATCACTGACTCGATGGACATGGGTTTGAGTAAGCTCTGGGAGTTGGTGATGGACAGGGAGGCCTGGTGGGCTGCCGTCCACGGTATCGCAGAGTCCGACACGACTGAGCAACTGAACTGAACGGAACTGTTCCTTCTGTCTGAAACCTCACTCCTCCATCTTTGCCTGTAGAAAATTGTTGCATCCAGTTGGGTACATCTCAAATGTCAATTTCTACATTAAGTCTTTGGAGACACTCGGAACCAATCGAATCTTCTCTGTTGAGTCCCTGTATCACTTACTTGTAAACATCCATTACAATTCTTATCGCTATTTGTGTCTATGTCTTCTTTCTATTTATGAACAGGGTTTCATTTTCAAGGAAGAATGAGACAGAGCTGGGGTATTATCAGTTTTCAGGCTGACTGCCAAGTGCTTCCCAAGTTCACCTCCTACTCCTGCACACTCAGCTATATCCACACATTCTAGAAACTGGTCCTCAGGGTCACAGGCATGGGAATTCAATTTAGGAAGGCTCATATTAATTTCATGAAATTTTTAAAAGTACTCAGAATGGAAACTTACTCATTTACAATAACTAATATTTGGCATGCTCAGATATCTGTACAGTAAGATGTCTACAAGAATTAAGGGGAGGGATGGAAGGTGTTAGTTATATGAACAAAAATAATTACTAGCATCAGCCTTCTTGTTGCTGTTGTTCAGTCAGTCACATCCAACTCTTTGCAACTCCATGGACTGCAGCACGCCAGGCCTCCCTGTCCTTCACTATCTCCCAGAGTTGGCTCAAACTCATGTCCATCGAGTTGGTGATGCCATCCAGCCATCTCATCCTCTGTCGTCCCCTTCACCTCCCACCTTCAATCTTTCCCAGCATCAGGATCTTTTCCAATGAGTCAGCTCTTCGCAGCAAGTGGACAAGGTATTGGAGTTTCAGCTTCAGCATCAGTCCTTCCAATGAATATTCAGAACTAATTTCTTTTAGGATGGACTGGTTGGATCTCCTTGCAGTCCAAGGGACTCTCAAGAGTCTTCTCTACTCAATGGTGGAGAAGTCAATGGTGCCACCCAACCCTTTTATCTTCTGTTGCTCCCTTCTCCTCCTGCCCTCAATCTTTCCCAGCATTGGGGCCTTTTTCAATGAGTTGGCTCGTCTTATCAGGGAATTCCAGAAAAACACCTACTTCTGCTGCATTGCTTATGCTAAAGACTTTGATTGTGTGAATCAACAAACTGTGGGAAATTCTTAAAGAGATAGGAATACCAGACCACCTTACCTGCCTCCTGAGAAACCTGTATGTAGGTCAAGAAGCAACAGTCAGAACTGGACATGGAACAATGAACTGGTTCAAAATTGGTAAAGGAGTATGTCAAGGCTGTATATTGTCACCCTGCTTATTAAACTTAAATGCAGAGTACATCTTATGAAAAGCCAAGCTGGATGAAGCTCAAGCTGGAATCAAGATTGCAGAGAGCAATATCGATAACCTCAGATATTCAGATTACACCATCCATATTATGGCAGAAAGTGAAGAGGAACTAAAGAGCCTCCTGATGAAGGTGAAAGAGGAAAGTGAAAAGGGGGGTTTAAAACTCAGTATCAGCCTATGCCGCTCAAATTGATCCACCTCCATCAAAAGGTTTTGTCTGTCAAATGCAAAGAAGATGAAGTCTAAGGGCATAGTTAGGGAATCAGTGTCATGGTACTTCTGTATTTGTGCTGGCCATCTTTCTGTCCAGGCATTCTTTCTGCAAACAGATGATAATGCAATTGATTAGACCTTCAATTTCTGTTTTATAATCTTTCCTCTTTTCTACCATGTCATACTGAGACAGTATCAAATTTTCTCAGACTCATCAGCCTCTTGATAACTGACCATCTCTTGGATTTCTTCGATAGTTCATGTGAATCCCACCCCACTGTATGAGGCTTTTACTAGTGTAACTCTCAGTCGGAGCCCTAAGGTATGGTCCTCACACTGTACATTTCCCTAAGACAAAACAGCGTCTGGCTCCTTTTTAGGTTCATACCACAGTGCCTGGCTCAGAGTAAGTTCTCAATAAATATTTTAATTTATTCGAGTAGGTCCATTCAATTGTTTATTTCACTCATGAGGTTAAGTTTGCATGAATTCAAGGAATGCTCCTACCACTATTAAGTTGGTGCCGTGCTAAATGACAATGAAAAAGAGCAGGACGGCATGGTCCTTTCCCCCATGTCTTCAGTCTTCCTTTTGTCTGTAGAAAAACTTTAGTCAAAGAATATGTTTAATCAGAGAAGTGAGAAAATGCAGAAGCAAAGGAAAACAAACAAGACCAAATAACAATAGTTAAGTTATTAAACAAATTCAAGGACCTCTCATTTCTCCTCAAAGGCTACAGACAATATTCTGAGCCATATCCTTTGAGCTGTTTTGAAGATACTTAAACCCACCAGGTGGAAGGAGTTAAACACACGATGACCAGACTGTAGCCATGGCATGAGCTGCCACAATTTCAAGAACCGGAACAAACTGACCCTGGAACTGAAGACTATCTGTACTTGAAACAGTCAAGAGGCAGCTGATTCATGTTGATGTATGGCAAAAAACCATCACAACATTGTAAAGTAATTATCCTCAATAAATTAATTTAAAAAAACAGATTAGATAACCATATGAGATTTCAGGATAGCTGTCAGAGCAGCTGTTTCTGCATGAAGTCCCCTCCCTCAGCCTATAAAAGCTCAGTGATTGCTGGTGGGGATGGGGGGAATCGGCATTTTGACAGTCCATTTCTCCCCACTCCCCATGCCATCCCAGTTGCCAACCTCCAAAACAAACCAAACTTTCCTTTCCACCAACCTTGCTGCTTTATTAGATTTTGAGCGGTGAACAGCCAGACCCCACTTTTGGTAACGATAAGTTTGTCATTTAGTTTGCTATCTCAAAAAATAAAGACAACTACTAATGTTTTCAAAAGAGGGAAGAAATCACAATAATTGTGGTGGGGAGGTTATTATGGAATCAGTGGCTTCCCTGGTGGCTCAGATGGTAAAGCGTCTGCCTGCAATGCGGAAGACCCCGGGTTCAATTCCTGGGTTGGGAAGATCCCCTGGAGAAGGAAGTGGCACCCCACTCCAGCACTCTTGCCTGGAAAATCCCATGGACGGAGGAGCCTGATAGGCTGCAGTCCGTGGGGTCCCAAAGAGTTGGACACGACTGAGCGACTTCACTTTCACTTTCATTTTAAGACAATGGTCCCAAAGTGTGGTCTCTATAATAGTGCAACAGTAGCACCTAGGAACTTTCTAGAAATGTACCTTAAGCCCCTCCTCAGATCTACTGAATCAGGAACTCTAGGTGCAGAGCTCTGCAGGCTGTGTTTTAACAAGCCCTTCAAACAATTTGAATGCACATTCACCTCAGAGGGCCATGGTCCTCGCTTTTTCAAGACCTCACACATGATTTCAGTGGCTCTCACTGAAGAGAGATAAGCAGCCACCTCAAGTCTCCTGCACACTGAGCCTGAGAGCATATCAGATGAAAGTAACCTTCAACACAGCAGTCCCTGTGATGTGCCAGGCAGTTGGCATGTATCTAGTACCATGCTGTATACAGAAAAGTGGGTTAGTCGCTCAAGTCATGTCTGACTCTTTGCAACCCCATGGACTGTAGCTCACCAGGCTTTTTGCCAGTCAAACACCATCCTAGTCATTATAACATCAGAGGAGAAGAGAAAAGGCAAAATATCACCAAAGTTTCATGAAGATGTCAGTTATCCCAGGGATGGAGAAGAGAGTCCATCTGCAGTCAGGCCTATTCAAGACAATTAAGAAAACATTCTCTAGGCATCGGACTCTGAGGAGTCTTGTTGGATGGCAGCTCATCCCAGCAGCAAGGGGATGGTGGGGGCTCTGCAAGATGTACCTACAAGGAATGAAGGCAAATGGCTCTGCCTTGAACGTGATCAATGCAGGAAGGACCAGAATTGTATATCCTGGCTGTGTCCCTGCCATCTGTGTCAGATGCCCTCTGCTGCCTCTTTGGGTGACATATCCCAGCCATCTGTGGTTAGAAGTAGCAAAAAGAGTAACTTCTAAGTCAAATGCAGTCAAGAGAACTTTGCCCTATTTCTGGGGTGAATGGACAATTACTGCTTGCCCAAAATAGACTTGCTTTAAATGCTGCCCTTGTGCAGTTATGATAGTATCCCTTTTCCTTTCAAAAGTATCCCAGTTTTGACAATACACCATGTGGTCATTGTAACTGTCACTCAAGTGTTCTTTTTTCTCCTCCTCTTTCTTCTCTCTTTCTCTTTTCTTTTCCTCTCCTTCCAACTCTCCTCTCTCCATATTTCCTGCCATCACTAAAGACATTTAATATCTGTCTTCCCATGTTCTTGAAACCTGGCTTCTAAGAGACACTGGAGCAACCCACAATTGATCACAGCCCTCCTAGGGGTCATTCTTATGAATGATGCCATTGGAATTGTCCCCGCCACAATCTATAGAGATACATGTGGTGCCCAGCTTAAAGGAGTCCCTGAGATGAGATCTTAAAGTCCAGCTTGTGTCCATCTGTCCAGTCCCCAAACCTTTAAATGACTTGCTTTCCCCAAGCTGAAAGGCTGTATAAGGACCCAATTTTAGAACTGAAATTTTACCTGTAAAATGAATCAGGAGCATGCCGTATATCCATTCCTCCACTGCTTCTTAGACTTAGTTGGCTTCAGTACTCAAGTTTTTTACTTCTAGCCCTTTGACTGAAGACCTTGTTGACCTATGACATCTGCACCCTCTGAAAGATACAATCTCTGTCTCTCTCCCCCTTGCTCCTTGTTCCAGTCTACACATTGTCTGCCCTATGCATATCCAAGTGGTCTCCTAGAAAAGAAACAGAGTCTAGAACACCATGAATCTAGGGAAACAACTAATCCAGAGACCATTCTCTGGCTGCAGGAGATCAGATAAGCCCATATTTCATGATCTTGGAAAGGCTGACATAACTCAATTTCTGTTTAACTTCTATCTATAGCTTAGGATCCTTTAGAAAGCCCTGGAACATACACAGCTACTGTTCAGATAGCAGACAGAGATGTTCTAGGAACAATCAGCCTTTGCAACACTTAGAGCACAGAACCTCCAAATATCCAAAATGGTTCTGTGGAAATGGGTGTTGTGGAATCTGGGGAGACCACCTAAGAATGCACTTCTGAAGAGTACAGCTTATCAACACTCAGCCCAGTAGAGTCTTAGAGTCCCATCCTTAGAGTCTTAGAGTGCACACTTAGGGTACGCAATGCACTGTGGTCAGGATGAACTTTCCTAGATACCCTGACCATAGCGAATGTCTGCATAGATTTACTCAAGTCCCACACTGGGACCACCTCCTCCTTACCCCAAGGGCATTTAGCTATTTCCCACTGTGCTTGCATGCTAAGTCTCTTCAGTCATGAAATATAGCCCATCTGTCCATGGGATTCTCCAGGCAAGAATACTAGAGTGGGTTTCCATTCCCTTCTCCAAGGGATCTTCCCGACCCAGTATCAAACCCGTGTTTACTGCAGCTCCTGCATTGCAGGCAGATTCTTTACCCCTTGAGCCACAGTGGAAAGAATCCGCCTGCCAATGCAGGAGACACAAGAGACATGGGTTCAATCCCTGGGATGGGAAGATCCCTGGAGGAGGGCATGGTAACCCACCCCAGTATTCTTGCATGGATAATTCCACAGGCACAGGAGCCTGGTGGGCTATGGTCCATGAGGGCACGAAGAGTCAAACACGAATGAGCAACTGAATACACAAACACAGGATTGGAGTACCATGCATTTATAAAAGGACATGTCCTTCTACTTTCATTCTTCTTAACTTGAACTTACTGGACACGAAATCAACTCATCCATGCTACTCCCACCAACCTCACTGGAAACTTCTGCCCAGATCACCTTCTGGTGAGTCAAAGGATAATCTTCCATTTATACCACACATTTTTGTTTTGTTCACTTTTATTTCTTCCTTAAAAAAAAATTACGTGTGTACTGTGTTTACATACATAGAACTACATGTGTTTTTACACACGTATAGATCAGTATGTATAGAGAGTATGTATGTATCTCTGTACTAGAGAGAAGATGCAGAACAATTCTAATATCCCAGAGAATTCTCTCACTCTGCCCCACTGTATTCAGACTCTCCCCACCCTACCTCCGATCCACTGACAGTGGTATTCCAGGGTGGCAATACCATTTAGCATTTCTATCAGCAGCACTTTTGACTTCCTGTTGCTCTGCCTTCTCATCAACACTTTAACCACAACTCATTTTTTGCCAGCATTTGACAATGCAGATTCTGAAATATTACCAGCACCCCAAATCCCTGCTAGGGGCATCTCCCTTTTTTTTCATAATTATTACATAATCTTTTGGACTTCCTGATAGCTCAGTTGGTAAAGAATCCGCCTGCAATGCAGGAGACCCCTGTTCCTTTCCTGGATTGGGAAGATCCGCTGGAGAAGGGATAGACTACCCACTCCAGTATTCTTGGGTTTCCCTTGTGGCTCAGCTGGTAAAGAATCCACCTGCAATGTGGGAGACCTGGGTTCAATCCCTGGGTTGGGAAGATCCCCTGGAGATGGGAAAGGCTACCCACTCCAGTATTTTGGCCTGGAGAATTCCATGGACTCTGTAGTCCATGAGGTTGCAAAGAGTTGGACACAACTGATCAACTTTCACTTTCACATATTTATTTTGCTGCATCAGGTCTTAGTTACAGCATTTGGAACCTCATGTGGGATCTTTCTTTGTGGGGAATGGATTCTCTAACTGCGGCACACAGGCTTCATTGTTCCGGCGCATGTGGGATCTTAGTTCCACAACCAGGGATCGAACTCACACCCCCTGCATTGCAAGAAAGACTCTTACCCACTGGACCACCAGGGAAGTCCTCACCTTATATTCTGATAAAGAAACTTTCTCATGAAATAAGAAAAACCTGAAACATCAGTTTACTAAGTACAGAGAAATTAGTGTATCTTAATAATCTGTTTTTCTCCAACATCCCAATTACTAATTCCCTTAGACATTCTCTCATATAATTTTATCCATTTTTTCTGATTGTTTAAAATGAGCTTAAACTCTTAGATTATTTTGGAAACTTTTAGCTTGATTTTTAAAATGAAAACTTACTTGTTACTAGGTTAATAGCATCTTTGCTGAGACTGATTTTGTGCTTACACCTTTTAAAAATATAAATGAAGTAAACAATTATTTTCATGTTTCCTATTATTTGCTGTCCTCTCTTCATGGCATTTTCTAATAACTTATTTCCATAATCTTATTTCAATAATACTTTTTGATGTGTTATAATTTGAAAAACTCGTATCTCAAATTAGTTAAGGAGATCACATTATTTGCTATTTGTAATCTGCTTCTTTTATTGCTAGATACATAATATGTACTAAACGATATTTTTCTTTTGGAAAGTTTGGAAAATAAAGGCTTTTTTTTGGAGGAGGGAGATTATATTAATGATGTAATCAATATATCATTAATACCTAATCCTAACCATATGATCTGCTATTTTTAGCTTAAGAATTGCTGATGACTTGATAAGATTTAGGGGTTGGGGAGCTTCTCTGTACTTTTCTGTTCTCCAGGAGTTTGCCCTGCAGATCTCAGCTGGTGTGTCAGCTTGGAATCCTGACTTCATATCTTTTCTTCAGTCAGACAACCACTTCCTGCTTGGCCTCTGTTTTCCTCCAAAGAAAACTGGAAAAAATGTCTTAATGGGAAAAGCAGGATAAGCGTGGAGCCTCCTGTGTGCATCTCTCTTCCCAGAGACCAAAGTCACGCTGGTCCTGCTTCAGCTATTTTCTTTCCATGAGCTCCAGGAGTGTTTTATGTGGAGTTCTCAGTGGGAGGTTTAGTCCCATTCAAAATCATCCATCTGTCCCCAAACCAGAAATGTGCAATGCTCAGTATGTTTTATCTGGCGATTTAAAGTATCCTGTGCTGAAAACTGTTTCTTTAAAATTCTACTTTGCCATACTTCCTCCCCAAAACCTAAATGTGTAATAAACCTAAGTCTGTAATAAACCATGGTACTTTGAGACTCGTTTATAAAAATAAATGTAAAATCATCTTTTCTTCTTAAATTTCAAAGTTCTATTTAACTGCCAGGTACTTGATCTCTTAGGTGACTTGGAGTCACATGTGTTTTCACTTAATGACCTATAATTTTTAAGAAGTTAGGATAAGAAAGAAAGAGTGTCACATGGTTTTGTGAAACACGAGATTAGAGAAAAACAGGATGGATGGTGTGACCATTTGTACTTTTCCTAGCTATAGTTTCATCATTTGTAAAATGAGAAAATAAACTACTCTCTTTTGGCATTGTTTATGGTATGTGCACTAAGATGCTTATAGTACCACTGTCTATGGGAGCAAAAGTTTTAAAACAGAGTAAATATGCTTCAATTCATAAGCCTATGACTGAATAAATTAAGGTGTATCCAGGAGACAAAGTAGTATGCTGCCTTTAAAAAGAATATACCTATGCCACTTGACTTAAGCGCTTGTTTTGAGACATTAAATGGGAATACAGATATATGAATACAATTTTTAAAATATGTGAATGTGAGCACACATATTTATACATTACACTGAGGAATGCCATTAAGGGGCATGTGTTTTGTTAGCAGGGGTTCCCTGGAAGCCCAGGAACAGGGGAGGATAAGGTAGGCTGACATGGGAGACAGAGAAGAAGGGAAAGACAAGAAAATCAGAGGAAAAAAAAAAAGATATATTTCAAGAGATGCATTACATGATTATAACCTTTATAAAATTTTACTTATAACTTAAAATTTTATAATTTTATTTACAACTTTATAGGAATTAATTTTAAGTGTAGATTTTTTTTTAATATTTATTTATTTGATTGCATTGGGTCTTAGTTGCAGCACGAAGATCTTTCATTGCAGAGCATGGACCCTCTAGTTGTGGTATAAGAAGGGTTGACTCTTCAATCTTAAACTAGATGAGTACCTGAGTTATGAAAGGCCATTAGAGATGAATGGAGTAGTTCCTAAACTTGCAAAGAATAATGCTCACATTACTTACAAACCAAGTCATCTTTTTATTGAAGCATAATGTACAATATTGTGTTAGTTTCTGGTATACAGCAAAGTGATGTAATTATATATACATACAATAGTTTGTATCTGCTAATCTCAAACTCCCCATCCATCCCTCCCCCTTGGCAACCGCAAGTCTGTTCTCTATGAGCCTGTTTCTGTTTCATAAATAACTTCGTTTGTGTCATATTTTAAATTCCACATACATGATATCTTTTGGCATTTGTCTTTCTCTTTCTGACTTAGTTCAGTTAGTATGATAATCCCTAGGTCCATCCACTCTGTTGTAAATGGCATTATTTCATTCTTTTGATGGCTGCGTAATATTCCATTGAATATATGTACCATATCTTATTTATCCATTCATCTCTCAGTGGATGTTTGTGTTGTTACCACAGCTTAACTATGGTAAATACTTTGCCATGAACATTGGGGTGCATGCATCTTTTCAAATTAGGGTTTTGTCAAGTCCTGATATCTGTGTCAAGATAATTCTACTAAGCTTAGTAGACTTACTGGCCTGATAACAATCTGCCCTTTAGCTCCAATATTCTGAATATTCATTTTAGTTTTAATGTTCTTCATATAAATTTTGACAATGGAAAAGCCAATAATCCAGACCAGCTATCTTTCTACGATGAATTCCTTCTTTGTAATCTATTCTTTGGTTCCAGATGAATGGTTGGCTAAAGATTTTCAAAGAGTGAATGTTTAATATGCGGACACAGGTATAAATTTAACTCAATCGCTAAAGTGTACTTCCTTGAATTTATACTGACATGCTCTTAACTTGCTTAAATCTTTCCAGTTCTTCTCCCACCACTACCATTTCTTTATAAGTTTCAAATAGCTGTTTGGATAAATAATATTCCCCAAAGAACATGCCTGCCATTGAACTTTTGGAGTTTCTAGATTGCAAGGTGGTCAGCAGTTCTATGTAAAAGATCAGCTGTGACTAAGGAGTGGTGTTTGTGCCTGGGAGGGTAGGCCAGCAGCACTGTTCAGCCGGTCTTGTGTGAGGACACCACACGCCTCACCCACCTAACCCATACTACATTTATCTGCACTCCTTATAAAGGTTGGTGAGAACCTAAGTGCGTGCTGAGATTTGCTAAATTACATTTGACCTTTCAACTCTAATATTTGGCATGATATGTGCAGTAAAGATAAAGATGTGTGGCAGCATGATATACTAGCTGGTAATAAAACCGATGAATCACAACTGCTAATAATTACTGAACACCTTATACATCTGTTGCTCTTAGTTGACAGTCCTGTGTATAAAAAAAAAATGTGGTTAATCCTCTAAAGCGTCCTAGGAAGTAGGAACCATTTCCACTCTTACTTTACAGATGGAGAAGCTGAGGCACGGGCAAGTTAGATACGTTATAGATTGGACAAAGGCACACTAGTAGGGCTTCCCAGGTGCCACAGTGGTCAAGAATATGCCTGCCAGTGCAGGAACCACAAGAGATGCAGGTTCGCAGGTGCCACAGTGGTCAAGAATATGCCTGCCAGCACAGGAACCACAAGAGATGCAGGTTCGATCCCTGGGTCAGGGGGATTTCCTGGAGGAGGAAATGGCAACTCGCTCCAGTATTTCTTACCTGGACAATTCCCTGGACAGAGGAGCCTGGCAGGCTACAGTTCATGAGGTAGGAAAGAGTCAGACATGACTGAGCATACACACACACACCCCACTTGTAGGTAGCAAAGCTAAGATTTGAACCGAGTCACTTGATATCCACACATTACCCTATCAACCGCTCTCCTGCTGTTTAGTTACTAAGTTGTGGCCAACTCTCTGGGACCCATGGACTGTAGCATGCCGGGCTTCCCTGTCCTCCTCCCAGAGTTTGCTCAAGTTTGTGTCCACTGAGTAGTCGATGCTGTCTAACCATCTCATCCTCTGCTGCCCTACTCTCTTACGTCTGTTTAAACCTGGAACATCCCACAGTGTGCATTATCTTTTTCTCTGTCCAGAAATTAGATCCTCAGTTTCTTTTGTAGGGACTAGTATATGGAGGGTCTCAGCTTCTGCAGTAGGAACTCAAGGGTGAGGCTGAGATTTGAAGGTCCACTGGTTTTGTAATGACTTTGCATTCATCACTCCCTTATGCAGAGATCTTTGGGCTGAAGGTGGACACACAGTGAAGGGATACAAAGGAAAGGGAGGAAGAAGGAACATCAGGAGAGTAGGGGACTCAGCAGTTTTCGCTCACTCCCTCGCAGAGTGGGGACAAGAGAGAATGACGGAGGAGTCCCTGAGAACTGAGTGTGTTGGCAGTGAGTGTGACCCAGACACAGCCTGAGAGCAGAAGTCTCTGAGACTACCAGTGCCCCTGGGAACATGGGGAACAATGGAACAGGCAGGTGAGACATAACATATAAATACCAGCATGGACCCTAGAAAGCTCTGCACCTCATAGATCTTGTTTAGATGTCTTGGCTCAGAATGTATTCTAAGAATATCTTCCCTTGGAACCTTCGTTGCTGGAGGCACCTGCTTGTGAATGATGCCTGTGATAAGAGCAAGTGGATTCTCTTGTTTCTGCCTTGTTAGTGCACCTCTGGTTAGGAGTCAGAAGGAAGAGAGGAAAAGCCTGAGATGGAATTTTAAGCAAGATTGTGATGGAATTAATAATCCTGAATTAACCCCAAATCACTACCTGTCATAGAGAAAATTTGGAATATAATGAAGGAAGCTACCCAAATCAGCACAATAACCCTCAGTGGAAAACACTGCTCTTACTGCATTAGTATCTCATTTTTCCCCCACCTCTCCTTGTGGAGAAGGAGGTGGCAACCCACTCCAGTATTCTTGCCTGGAGAATTCCATGGACAGAGGCTGGTGGGTTATAGTCCATGGGGTTGCACAGAGTCAGACATGACTAACCAACACAAATATCCTACTGTAAGGCTCCTTAAGTATAGCTCCTGCCTTCTTCCAACTCTTTAAAAATCAACTGCTGAACTCAGACAATTTCTGTTATATTTACTGCAGATTTGAAAAGAATTCAGTAAGATCCCTTTCTGGCACTACACGTTTGGAGTCTGGGAGATGTTTAAAAAGTCATGTGTGTGTTTTTCTGTGTGTGGAGGTGGGGAAAGGGTCATAGAATCTGTTGCTTCTAGGAATTTCCTCTGGCTATATGAACTATATGAAATATTTTTCAATCAAATATTTTTCAATCTCAGGCCTTAAAAAGTGTATTATCTTAGAAAGTGATAAACTTCTTAATAGGAAATAGCTTAAATCATGTGAAATATTTGGCATTAAAAAGAGCTCCTCAATCAAGAAACACTGGGGTGGACAGCAGTGTTCAAGACCCTGGATGCTAACCATCTTGGAGAATGCCTATAACATACGTCACATTCTGTAAGATGCTGATAGAGGTTTGATTTGATTGCTTAAGGAGGAATTGGACAAGCAATGCCACAGACTATAAACTATAGTTTCTGAGGCTTCCCTGATGGCTCAGTGGTAAAGAATTAGCCTGCCAATACAGAAGACATGGGTTTGATCACTGGAGTGGGTTGCCATTTCCTCCTCCAGGGGAGCTTCCCGACCCAGGGATCGAACCCACATCTCCTGTGTCTCCTGCACTGCAAGCAGATTCTTAACCCACTAAGCCAAGTGCAGTGAAAAAAAAGTCTTCATGATTCAAAAAGTCAGGCAGATAATAGTTTTTGTTTTAGTTCATTTTATACCTGAATAAAGCCTTTTCTCTTTCCTCTAAAAAAGAAGGAGAAGGAGGAAGAAGAGGTCAAGGAGGCTCTGGCTTCATTGGGGGATATAAACTGGAACACTTCAGGGAGTTGGGACATATCTTTCTGTTGTTAAGTCGCTACTTGGTGACTAAACAACATGCAGTTCCATGTACTATAGCCCACCAGGCTCCTGTGATGGGCTTTCCTAGGCAACAGTACTGGAGTGGGTTGCCATTTCTTCTCCAGGGGATCTTCCCGGCCCAGGGATCAAACCCACGTCTCCTGCATTGGCAGGTGGATTCTTTATCACTGAGCCGCCTGGGAAGCCACCTGGACCTGGATGGTCCTCTGCACTCAGGACCAACAAGACCACGAACACATATGTCCCACTGTACTCCTCTTCTCTTGTAACTTCCTTGTTGCTGCTGCTGCTAAGTCGCTTCATTCGTGTCCGACTCTGTGCAACACCATAGACGGCAGGCCACCAGGCTCCGCCGTCCCTGGGAGATTCACCAATACTGGATGCAGAGGTTTACCTGAGGCAGGCAGCATTAATATGTGCAAAGTAAAGAGCTAAGCACTAAACACCCCAATTCACAATAAGATGGGAGCATCCTGGGATAATTAGAAATGAGTCTGAATGGCTACCATCTTGTCTCAAATTACACTGCTTGACTCAACACAGTGCTTGGTAGAACAACGGACAATTTTTGAAGCCTCTCTTTAAAATAAAAATGTGAGTAGTGTTCACATAGGAACAAGAAGAAACAGCCTACTAGTTTAATTTCACAATTGCAATTTAGCACAAGCCCACAGATTTGACAAAGATAAATACGTTCCCGTATCATAGGTTTTGTAAACAGATTTTTTAAAATGCCTTTATGTGTAAATCTTAAGCAGGAAACAGTGATATTCTCTCATCAAACTTACAGAACTGGTTAGGGGCTGCACTCCATGTGTGTATCCAATTCAGTCGGTAAACATTCACTGGGAGTCCACTGCTGCTTGACAAAATTCAGTGTAAGGACTTGGGTTAAATTCTCACAGACCCCTGCCTGCTTGATACTTCCTCCCTTCCACCTTTTCTACTTCATCAGAAGTGATACATTATAAACAGACGTATTTATCTTCCAGTGAATCCCCAATGGGTGAACTAAAGATCTTGACACCAATTTTAAGCTTTTCTTTTCCTTCCTTCCCTAATCATCTATTGCAGAAGAAAAATAGTGCTACAGAATAATGGATTTTTTAATAGCAAGCTCAATAAATCCTTGGCACATTTTTTTTATTCTCTGTCCCTCTGCAAACATGACTCTATCAAGATTGTACTAAACTCAGCCCAAGGCTGAGCACCAGATTTGAGCAATGACAAATTCCCCACCACGTCTTCACAGGTCTTTAACTTTTTCTGCTAAGTTGAGAATTTCAATTTTGCCCTGAAAATAGAAATGGTGGAAAAGCATGCCTGCCACTGGGTATAAGTAAACCTTTTAAACTTCTGACACATTGATACAACTGGACTTTTTGATGTGTTATTTGATCATTTATCCTAATAATCTAGGGGAGACTTTCTGCAAAATTTAGTTCAACCATAGCTGAGGTCAGGTGCAGTGTCTTGAAAAGAGAACAAAGAAAGAAAAGAATATTTTTAGGTCAGTTGTCTTTAAACTTTGGATTTTCTCAGGAAAATATGTTTTTTAAAGAAAACCTAGAGGATGAAAAGAAGATACAGATTCAAACTGTGCCAAGTACAGACACACACTCACATTAAAAGTCCACTTACTCCTTACTATTCATTAATTTCAGAATAAAATCTCAATAAAAAATAGTTTAGAAAATGAATAGTTAGCTCTATATAGATATTTTCCCCCCTCTCATTCTGTTGTAGATTCATCCTGGTCATGGGGCTTCGCCTGTAGCTCAAGGGTAAAGAATCCACCTGCAATGCAGGAGCCACAGGAGACAAAGTTTCCATCCCTGGGTTGGAAAGATGCCCTGGAGGAAGGCGTGGCTACCCACTCTGTATTCTTGCCTGGAGAATCCCATGGACAGAGGAGCCTGGTGGGCTACAATCCACGGGGTATCAGAGTCAGACATAGCTGAAGCTCCTTAACATGCAGCCTCATGCTGGTCATACAATAGTCTGCACCTCTGCTCTTGGGGACAATGACATCAGGCAAAGAAGCAGAGCCTTTGCTTACACAGTTTAAGACAGAGACCAACAGATCCCAGGACTTTCCTTTGCTAAATAAATGACAGTTCTATGAATTTGCGTCTTGAGAAAAATAACTTATTTTCCCTTCAGAAACTCACAACTTTATTTATGTTGCAAGTTCATCCTGGAGACAAAGAAAAATGTGAGGTACAAGGTGAAAAAAAACATTACTAATGGATGTATCCAGTGGGTCATCTATTTCAATTAATGTTGGTTATTTAGACCAACTTTGATATGGTTCTCACTTGACTCATCACTAAAAATTGGAGACAAAAACAGTCTTCAGTTAAATTCTAACCATTGTCATCCTAACTGTGTAGAGTTATTGTGGACATTTTAATCTACTTTATTAAGTTAACCTTAAACCAAAGACACTGAATCACAAGAAGCCCAGTTATAAAAAGCAATCTGTCTTTTTTCAGGTACAAAAATTCCATTCTCCTATTTGTATTCACACTTTGGTTTTCAAAGATTTTCTTCATTTTAACATTTATTCTTAGAATCTTCACCGCAACCTTGATTTAGAAGGCAATTTTGAGGTGATAAAAATTTCCTGGCTACTTTCTATTCTATTTTGAACTTGGACTATTTGAGCTAGGCAAAAACCTGCCTCCAGAAAGTAATTGTAACCAATGAATTGCATTTTATTGAAGTTAAGTGAACTCTGTAAACACCTGTCGGATGTAAGGCATTTCTAGGAAAACTTCCCTTAGTTTTCATACTGTCTGTTCTGCATGGGCAGAATGGTTTCACCCGTTCTATGTCCGTTTATTGGAAAAATTGTCTCAAATTCTTCCCCACTCAAGAACAGTGAGATTGGGATTTGAGTTACAGGGCTTCCCAGGTGGCACCAGTGGTGAAGAATCCACCTGCCAACGCAGGAAACATCAGAGACTCAAGGTTCAATCCGAGTCGGGAAGATTCCCTGGAGTAGGAAAAGGCAACCCACATCCCTGGAGTAGGAAAGGGCAACCCACTCCAGTATTCTTGCCTGGAAAATTCCACCAACAGAGCAGCCTGGCCATGGGGTCACAGAAAGTCAGACACAACTGAGCATACACACACACCCCTTACATCTAAGCCCTTCTCCACTGGATTCCCCTCGGTTCTCTGAGGCTTGAAGCTAAGAGTGGTCTCCAGGCAGGTGATCGCCCTGGAGTACTTTCCAAGTTTTGCTGGTCTAGAAAGACTACAACCGATCAAGTGAATCCCTTAGCATCTGGGATGGCTTTTTGTTAGTAAATTCTTCAATTGATTAGAGTGTGTGGCCCATATAGATTTTTTTTTTTTTAAATGACCAAGTATTTTACACTGGGGATGGAGAGGGATACTTTCAGAGAATTTCAGCACCTGAGAGGCCATGAAAATGCACTGCGTGGTGAAGGTATCATGGAAAACTTTCAAGGATGCGGGAGGGGTCAAGTGTATAAACACTCCCTTTGTAAATGGAGTATCTTATGTATTCTGACCCCTAGTTCTGTATCCTGCTTCCCTGGTGGCTCAGACGGTAAAGAATCTGCCTGCAATGCAGGGGACACGGGTTCGATCCCCAGTCTGGGAAGATTCCACATGCCACAGGGCAGCTAAGGCACAGCTTCTGAGCCCACGCACCCTAGAGCCCTGCTCTGCAACAAGAGAAGCCAAGGTAATGAGGGGCCATCACACTGAAAGTAGCCACTACTTGCGCAACTAGAGGAAGCCTGGGCGGTCAAAAATAAATAAATAATAAAAAAATATTTTAAAGGCTTGCAGAAAGAGCACTTTTTTGCAAACAGACTCAGAAGGCAGCCTTTTGATGAAGGAGTGGCTCACCTGGGCGGCTCACCTGGGCACCAGCATCTAGATGACAATGATGAGTCAGCTACCTGGTCCAGCTCCACCCAGCAGGTATCAAACTGTGGGCCTTTGGATCCACCTGGACTATGCGTTAATTTGGACAACAGAGGGTTGGCTTCATCACACCGTCATTTAAATTTTTTTAAAATTTTATTTTATTTTTAAACTTTACAATATTGTATTAGTTTTGGCAAATATCAAAATGAATCCGCCACAGGTATACCCGTCCTCCCCATCCTGAACCCTCCTCCCTCCTCCCTCCCCATACCACCCCTCTGGGTCGTCCCAGTGCACCAGCCCCAAGCATCCAGCATCGTGCATCGAACCTGGACTGGCATCTCGTTTCATACATGATATTATACATGTTTCAATGCCATTCTCCCAAATCTTCCCACCCTCTCCCTCTCCCACAGAGTCCATAAGACTGATCTATACATCAGCGTCTCTTCTGCTGTTTCGTACACAGGGTTATTGTTACCATCTTTCTAAATTCCATATATATGCGTTAGTATACTGTATTGGTGTTTTTCTTTCTGGCTTACTTCACTCTGTATAATAGGCTCCAGTTTCGTCCACCTCATTAGAACTGATTCACATGTATTCTTTTTAATGGCTGAATAATACTCCATTGTGTATATATACCACAGCTTTCTTATCCATTCATCTGCTGATGGGCATCTAGGTTGCTTCCATGTCCTGGCTATTATAAACAGTGCTGCGATGAATATTGGGGTACACGTGTCTCTTTCCCTTCTGGTTTTCTCGGTGTGTATGCCCAGCAGTGGGATTGCTGGATCATAAGGCAGTTCTATTTCCAGTTTTTTAAGGAATCTCCACACTGTTCTCCATAGTGGCTGTACTAGTTTGCATTCCCACTAACAGTGTAAGAGGGTTCCCTTTTCTCCACACCCTCTCCAGCATTTACTGTTTGTAGACTTTTGGATCGCAGCCATTCTGACTGGTGTGAAATGGTACCTCATAGTGGTTTTGATTTGCATTTCTCTGATAATGAGTGATGTTGAGCATCCTTCCATGTGTTTGTTAGCCATCTGTATGTCTTCTTTGGAGAAATGTCTATTTAGTTCTTTGGCCCATTTTTTGATTGGGTCATTTATTTTTCTGGAGTTGAGCTGTAGGAGTTGCTTGTATATTTTTGAGATTAGTTGTTTGTCAGTTGCTTCATTTACTATTACTTTCTCCCATTCTGAAGGCTGCCTTTTCACCTTGCTAATAGTTTCCTTTGATGTGCAGAAGCTTTTAAGTTTAATTAGGTCCCATTTGTTTATTTTTGCTTTTATTTCCAATTTTCTGGGAGGTGGGTCAAAGTCACCATTTAAAAATGTACAGAATTCACATCAAAATCTGAGTTATTGACATGTCTTGAAAAATTAGGAGATCTGGTGCAATTTGGCCAGCTTTCTCACAATTCCTTTAGTAACAGATCTTCACAGAATCATCCTGCCCAGAACACTACTGAACACTTTTTTTTTTTTTTTTTTTGGCCATTTTGCTTCATGCATTAATATAACCTGCCTGATGAACTTCCCTGATGGTCATGTGGCCAAGACTCCAAGCTCCCAATGCAGGGGAAATTTTTTATGCTGTTCTTTCTCAGTTTGGTGTCAGAGTTATCACCAGCCTCAGAGAATGAATTATAGAGCCTTTTTGCTTTCCTCTAACTCCCTGAAATATTATGTATAAAATGCAGATAATTTATTTCTTTTTTTTTTTTTAATTTTTTATTCCTTTATTTCTCATGTGTTCCCCATCCTGAACCCTCCTCCCTCCTCCCTCCCCATACCATCCCTCTGGGTCATCCCAGTGCACCAGCCCCAAGCATCCAGCATCGTGCATTGAACCTGGACTGGCATCTCGTTTCATACATGACATTTCACATGTTTCAATGCCATTCTCCCAAATCTTCCCACCCTCTCCCTCTCCCACAGAGTCCATAAGCCTGTTCTATACATCAGTGTCTCTTTTGCTGTCTCGTATACAGGGTTATCGTTACCATCTTTCTAAATTCCATATATATGCGTTAGTATACTGTATTGGTGTTTTTCCTTCTGGCTTACTTCACTCTGTATAATAGGCTCCAGTTTCATCCACCTCATCAGAACTGATTCAAATGTATTCTTTTTAATGGCTGAGTAATACTCCAAATTTATTTCTTGATTTTTGCAGAAACATCTGATCCAGAAGAGCCTTTTATTATCTGGGGGGATAAACTTTTATTTACTGATTTTTTAAAAAATTTAATGGTTAAATGTCAAGTCTGGTTTCTATTTCTTCTTGACCCACATTTTTAAAATTTTATAAATATATATACACATATAACATGAAAACTGAATAAAATAACAACAAATAGGTAATTTCTAAAAAGTAATCAATTTATCTTAGTCTTTAATTAATTAGTATAAATGCATCTGTAGCGGGCTCTTACTAGTGTCCACATTGTATCTAACTGTGCACCCACCCTAGCTCCTAATACTGTTTAATTGTACCTTTTCTTCCTTTTCTGCCTTACTTGCATCAGAATTTTCCATTTTATTCATCAATTCAAGGTAAACAAGCACCTCTGATTTTTGAACAATAATTTTCTATCCTACTAATTTGTAATCATATTTTTTTCTTCTTTCTGACCTCTTTGGGTAAATTATCTTTGATAAAAATTTTCCTTGAGGTAGACACTTAGCTCATTCATTCTGTCTTTCTTTTCCAATAAAGATTCTACCTTTAGGCAGATTCCTACAGCATTTAATACGTCTTTTCATTATTGCCCAATTTTAAATAATTGCTTAATTTCCATGAGAAAGCCTTTGACTCATGAACTATTTAGATGTGTGTTTCACATTTCCAGGTAAATAGGCTCTTTTGGTTATTCTGTCATCATTTTCTAACTTACTGTTATCAGACATTGGGGGCTGTATGATAGGAAAGGTGTGTTAATTGTGGAAATGTGACTTCTGGTCTAAAACATGTGCTTGAAACAAATGCTGTTTCTTCATATCCTCTGTCAGTTTTTTCAACTGGTTTGTATGTTTCCTTCTTATCAATTTCAACATCTCTTTGTGTAGTTGAGATATTAACACTCTCTCTGCTATCTGGGTTGCAAACATATTGTTCCAAATCTACTATTTTTTTATTGGCTATGTTGAAATCATCTTTCACCTTACAAATATTTTTACTTAATATTTATAGAAGGAAACTTGCTTTTCTTTTAATGTTTTAGGATTCTCTATTTCCCAAGACAGATTCTAGTGCCGTAAACGTGCACAGAGACTCCTATATGCTCTTGAAGGGTTTCTATACATTTTTATCAGGGTAAGATCCAGGTTTGAGGAATAAATTTCATAAAATTTTAACTGTCAAAAGATCTTTTTTAAGAAAAAATGCAAACATGAAGATCAAATACAAAGTTGAATATTTGTTCAAAATGTGAAAAGAAGTCACAACAGAATGAAAATTTTAATACATTGATTTTTAATACTTTATTTAAAATTATTTAATTTTAACAATAAAATTTTAATACATATTAAGTTAAAATGAAAAATGTACTACATTAAAAATGTTTATACCCGAAACATTCCCCAAATCCAGAAGAATGACAATATTTTTAGTAACTGACGGCTTAACCTCTCTCTATAGTGCTTTCACTTTTTTATATTTTTTTGGCTTCATATTTTTTGATCACCTCTCCATATAACTGCAATTGTATAATATTTTCTATGGAGAGAATAAAAAGTCTTCCCTTTAGTAGAGCTGATCAAAAATTGTTTCTTATTGACAGTCAAGATGTGTAAACCACATGAGTTCAGACACAATCAATACTCACTGTAGGACCGCTATGTGGTTGTCATTTCAAACCGGAAATCTGAAAAATGCATTTCGTTCAATTCTAGCAATGATAAAAAAGAAAATATGGTGCCTTTGTAATCATACACACTGTGTTCTCCTATTAGTTCGTAGGAAGGGAGAACTATTATTTTGACTACATTTGATACTTCAGTGAGAATCCCATCTTCCACTATCAAGTGTATATTGAACGATTGATTATTTGAAGACATTTCCACACATTGAGTTCTGGCCCCACGTAGTCCAAATCTAGTCTCTCCTCCATTCCCCCTGTTCTTCTGGAGCCAGGCACAGTAGGATGTGATTAGAGCGTGGTACAAGCCATGGTCCCGTATCCAGTGAGAGAATGCTGAGTGGGTCAGCGTGGTAGACAGCGCTAGCTTCCTAGAGGCTGGTCCTTCCTAGAGGCTGGTCCTACCTACAGGCCGGCACCACTAACTTAACACAAAATAATTACAAACCACAGACATATACCCCACTAAGCCTAAACTAAAGAAACTTAACCTTACTCTGCCTCCCCTCTGCCAGATCTCATAAACCCTTGAGTGTTTTTTTTTTCCAGTGCCATCTGATAAGAAAGGTATAGAAAGAAAAAGAAGACTGAAAAGTAGAGTGACCAACTCGTCCCAGTTTGCCAGGAACTGTGCTGATTTTAGCACTGAAAGTTCAAGGTCCCTGGAGCTCTCTCAGCAAGAAGGACTCTGTGGGGCTCCTGAGTACAAAAGCCTTTCTGTGATTCTCATTTCTTGATTACAGGAAATAGGCTTCATTCAGCTTCCATGACTTTCCCTGAGTTCAACAGTTGCTAATAAGGAAACAGAGGAGATGAGGAGACAAGGAAGGAACAGTCAAAAGAAACAGTCGTGCAACCTTGGGACAGGTCTTGGTTCTCCCTCAAGGGATATTTATAACAATATCTTTGAGCTGTTTTGCAGACACTGAAACCCAATCACATGGGAGAAATTAGAGGTATGCTGGTGGCTCAGTGGTAGAGAATCTGCCTGCCAATTCAGGAGACAAGGGTTAAATCCCTGGGTCAGGAAGATCCCCTGGAGGAGGAAATCACAACCCAATCTAGTATTCTTGCCTAGAAAATCCCATGGATGGGGGAACCTGGTGGGCTGCAGTCCATGGGGTTGCAAAGAGTCAGACAAGACTGAGCATCCACGCACACCCATAAGCATGTAGACACCAGACTCAGTTCAGTTCAGTTCAGTTCAGTCGCTCAGTCATGTCCAACTCTTTGCAACCCCATGAATCGCAGCACGCCAGGCCTCCCTGTCCATCACCAACTCCTGGAGTTCACTCAGACTCATGTCCATCGAGTCAGTGATGCCATCCAGCCATCTCATCCTCTATCGTCCCCTTCTCCTCTTGCCCCCAATCCCTCCCAGCATCAGAGTCTTTTCCAATGAGTCAACTCTTCACATGAGGTGGCCAAAGTACTGGAGTTTCAGCTTTAGTATCATTCCTTCCAAAGAAATCCCAGGGCTGATCTCCTTGCAGTCCAAGGGACTCTCAAGAGTCTTCTCCAATCAAAAAAAAAAAGAGTCTTCTCCAACACCACAGTTCAAAAGCATCAATCCTTCGGCGCTCAGCCTTCTTCACAGTCCAACTCTCACATCCATACATGACCCCTGGAAAAACCACAGCCTTGACTAGATGAACCTCTGTTGGCAAAGTAATGTCTCTGCTTTTGCATATGCTATCTAGGTTGGTCATAACTTTCCTTCCAAGGAGTAAGCATCTTTTAATTCCATGGCTGCAGTCACCATCTGCAGTGATTTTGGAGCCCAGAAAAATAAAGTCTGACACTGTTTCCAATTAAGCGTTAATTAAAGATATAAAGAGTGGTTAAATAAGGATAGCTCAGCAAAGAAATTCAGTGAAGAAAAGAGGCTGAATAACTTGGTTTATGTGGAAAGCCAATAAAATTCCAGACAAGGAATTTGCATCACCTACGTAGGCCACAGGCATCTTCCTGTTCTCCCAAAGGAGAGGAGACACTAAGGCCTCCCCAGTCAGATCTTAGAAGCTCAGGCATAATTAGTAGGCTTGACAAGCCTCCACGCTCCAGATGGGAATTCAGCCAGGAGGTGAGAGAAAGAATGACATGGGGAGACCTGTCTTTCTAGGAACTGATCCCATTTTTTATTTTCCAGGGTCTGCTTTTATACACAGAGATGTAATACAGAAGTCATGCAGGGTCAGCAGTCCTGACTTTTATCAAAATCAGGTGCTTCATACAAATGTATACAAAGGTCTTAGGGGTGTTACATCATCTTCTGGCCAGGGGGCCTGCTGACAATTTATGACCCTCTCCTTGTAACAGCCATCAGTCAACCAGAACACTTATTTCTCCAGGGGTGATTATTCTTAAAACAGATGCCACCTTCCAAAGGTGGTGATAAAGTTACATTCCTATAGGGTAGGGTGCAGTGGGTTTTAATTAAGGAAAGAATCTGCTTAGCCTAAAGTCTAACGTGATTAATATCAAAGGTTAATACTTATTTCTTCTATATATTCATTAATGTGTATAAGGGCAGGGGATATGGAGACTTAGCAGCAAACATTGGCTCAACAAATGAAAAACCCTTCACCAATACAATTTCTAATCAGCCCACTATACTACACTAATAATTTCCTAACTTCTCAAAAAAATCTGTTTTTAGAAGGTTTAGAGCATCTCGTGCCTCTCACGGTTGGGAGGCTGTGAACAATCACATGTGGCCGGACAAGCCTGTCAGGCAGGCTAGAGAACCTTCAGAGGAGTTTGTAGGTTGAAACACTCCTGTCACGCCCAGGAATTATTAGTAACTGGAGCTCTAAGTTAACTCCTTCTCTGAAAGAGGTGGTGGGGGACAGCCCCCTGTAAAGTCAGTGGTGTAGGTGAGAGCACAAAGCAGTAAAGTAGGCAGACTCTGGTTTTGGGGGTAGATGCTCGAGAATTTCCAGGGGGACTCCTGAGGCCTGATCCCACCTTTGCATATGCCAAGCCTCCTTCTTCATGACCTTTGCCATGGGTGGAGTTCCTCACGCTGGCTCCCGGCAGGTGGGTCTGAAGAATAAATGCTGCAGCTGGTTCCAAATATGATCTCATTTCACATTCACAACCATCCTACAGGGTCGAGACAACTGGACTGGCTTCACCAATGAGAAGAGAAAGGACCAGATGTCATGAACCCAGGGAGAGGATGCACTGGAATTCAATGCTAGGTCTCTGGCTTCCCAGCCTCCTTCCAGCTCTTCCCAAGACACGCTCGGCCCCTCCTTGGAGGATGTGGTCACAGGCCATTAAGTAATATCATTTTTCTGGCCCACATCAGCATTTCAGACAGTATAAGGACACCATGATTTGCTCCAGTCATAAAGGTCTACAGAAAAAGTGCCAAGACACAATTCTTCCTGCCACCCTAGCAGCCTTGATCAGGGCAGTATATTCAACATTTCCCCCACCATTTCTATGATTTCATTATCTTAGCAAGGGGGACAAGAAAGCCTCATAAGACCTCAGAGATCTATTAGATGTCCCCTCAAAATCTCATGGAGTACTTAAATTAAATTTTTATAATTTTCAATACAGATAAAGAAAAACATCGACAAAGATGTACATAAACTGGCAAATCAGAACCCAAGTTGGATGAAAAGGAACTTCAGAGTTTATTAAATAATTATCACCATCTCTCCCAACTCAGCAATTCATCATTTTTTAGTATAAATCTTAAAGTATTAGCCTTTGGGGCCACCAAAATATGATATTCTTAGAAATGATATATTTGTGTGTTTTTTTTATGCACTGGGACTTTGTGCCTTACTGGAAACATGTGAGACTTGTCACTGTAAAATCTGGGCTAGGATATGAGTTTCCCTAAGTACGACCTGTCTAACCTTGCACAAGTTTCTTCACCTCTTTGGGGTCATTTATAAATGGGCCTAATGGCTTTATCTCACCAGTCTGTTGCAGAACATAAGTAAATAAATTAGTAGCTGAAGAATTGATGCTTTGTAACTGTGATGCTGGAGAAGATTCTTGCGAGTCCCTTGGACTGCAAGGAGATCCAACCAGTCCACCCTAAAGGAGACCAGTCCTGGGTGTTCATTGGAAGGACTGATGCTGAAGCTGAAACTCCAATACTTTGGCCACCTCATGCAAAGAGTTGGCTCACTGGAAAAGACCCTGATGCTGGGAGGGGTTGGGGGCAGGAGGAGAAGGAGACGACAGAGGATGAGATGGCGATGACATCACCAACTTGATGGACGTGAGTTTGAGTGAACTCCAGGAGTTGGTGATGGACAGGGAGGCCTGGCGTGCTGTGATTCATGGGGTCGCAGAGTCGGACACAACTGAGTGACTGAACTGAACTAAACTGAACTGAACATAATTTAATAGTATAAACCTATTCTACCTACGGACTTCCCTGGTGACTCAGTGGTAAAGAATATACCTGGCAATGCAGGAGACAGGAGTTGGATCCCTGGATCTTCCTGATCCTGATCCTGATCCTGGAGAAGGGAATAGCAACCTACTCCAATATTCGTGCCTAGGAGATCCCATGGACAGAGGAGCCTGGCCTAGGTGGAGGGTAGATTTGAATGAAGATGTGGTTTATGCTGGGGTGAGAAAGTGGTCACCCTGGAATGTTCAATTAACACACACACACACACAAATATACACACAGGTGTTGATATCCCATCAATCTGGATTAAAACCACAACTTTATCACATACTAGCAAGATACTCAAGAACTTCCCAGGTGGCTCATTTGGTAAAGAATCTGCCTGTCATGCAGGAGACTGGGGTTTGATCCTTGGGTCAGGAAGATCCCCTGGAAAAGGAAATGGCAATGCACTCCAGTTTTCTTACCTGGGAAATCCCATGGACAGAGGAGCCTGGACAGGTGGGCTACAGTCCATGGGACTGCAAAAAGTCAGATACGAATTAGTGACTAAACAACAGCAGCAAGTCAATCTAAATGAGATGCCAATGTATTAATAGAAAATGAACTTAATACCTACGTAAAAATGCTGTGAATGTAAAATTGAATAATAGTCAGGAAGGGAGGCAACCTGACATAGAGAGGCAGGGTCTGGGCAGGGGGTGAATTTGAGGATCCCCATGCTTCCCTCTACAACTCCTCCTCCCAACATAAGCCCCAGGAATGCAATGATGTACGAGGGAGAGAAAGCAAGGGGCAGCTACCAGGAAAAGCTTTGATTTCTTCCTCTTTCTATTGCTGCTTCTGTCTCCTTGGGACTTGAGCTAAGAACTTGAACTGTACAATTTCACATCGTTTAAGAAAGAAGAGATATTAGACAGTTCAAGGGGCAGCCACTTGGCAAACATGAAAGCCTGTTCCAAGACATCTTTATAAGCTCCATCCCCACAGGGGATACTGCCCCCCTGCAGAGCTAACAGAAGCTTCGAAATAAGGCTGATTATATCCCATGGCAGCAATTAGAGGAGCTGCCCTTCAGCGTGGGGCTTTATTTTATCCTGTGATTGCTAGGGAGAGCTGCAAACAGAGTCCAGCGGGCAGTGACAGCATTACCTGCTATCACCGTCAATTTTGATTTCATTTATGTTTAGCCGCCTTAAATACTGGAAAGACAGTTTCACTTAAAAGGCTGGGCTCTGCACTGCCAGATTTATCAGAATAGAGCAGAAATCAGATGGAGTAGTTTTAAGGGCTCAGGGAAAAACATGGTTTGGTGGCCAGAGGTTTTGAATTATAGTAGGCAAAGATAGGCAGGTTCAGCTTAAGACTTTAAACTTTCCAATAGGTGCATTTAAAATAAACGTCCCCATAAAATAAACGTCTCATGCCTTTTGTTATCAACATAAAGCAAGCCGCTCAGCAGTAGTTCTCATAAATTCCAAGGATTAAAGCACACACATTGTATTCACAATTCAACAGCACATTCTGAGGGGAAAAATAAACAGTGTTTTTGTCTGGATCCTTTTCACTTGGGTAGTAACAGGGGCAGCTATCGGTGTTTGCAAATTTAATTTAGAAATGATAATCATTATTTATTGAGTACTTTAAGGTACCAGGTAGAAACTATTCAAGGACTGTTTATACTACGTCCTTTAATTCTCAGAAAACCATCTAAAATACGTAATATTAAGGATGAAGAAATCAAGACTCAGAGAGATAATTAACTTGCCAAAAATCAAACAACTGGTAAATAGCAGAGATTCAGAATTTAAGAAAGAAGAAATATTCGCGATTCATGGTTGGCAGCAGACCTTACACACTCAAAAGCCCACGTCTTTTCCATCGAACCACACCTCCGATATACACAAACTAAATATTGCCATGCTTCTCCAAGTATCAAATGCCGTCAGCTGTAAGACGCACCTTCATGTATCACAAATCTGCCAATTCAACTGACAATTCCAAGACACATCCTGACTTCAGAAATGTAACCATGTAGGGGAAAAAAAGTACCTTTTAAGAATCATGAAAAATGGTCATTTAAAAGTTGGATGGAAATATTAAAAATTGAGACATCTCATGATGACCCAGCTTCAGAGCAAACTGATGGTAGTGCACAGCGCATGTTCTGGTCATGTTCAAAGTCAAGGATAAAGTTCAGGCGGAGACCTATTGTTGCTATTTAGGACTTTTGCCTGCAGGTGGCAGTGCAGGCCACTGGATATGGCCTTTGGCCTTCTTGGGTACCAGTTTCAGAGGACCAGATGCAGATGGGAAACTTGTCTGCACGGCATTAATGTTTATCAGCCACTTCTGTGCCGGTTCAATCCCCAGTATCATTTCCATCCCATTTCCCTCTGCTTCCATCCTTTCTGATACCTTCTTTCTACCCATTAACTCTTCACCCATATTTTCAAAGTCCAAAACTGGTAGACTTGGAATAGAAATAAATGCATCCTTCTTTTCCCTCAAAACTCAAATCAGAGGCTTGAGAGTTAGCTAAAGAGAAGGAATTTGGTGCCTTGATTATTCTAGGATGCTCTGGTGTTATGTCTATCTGAAAAATATTCTAGATATAATTCCAAAATAGAGATTATCCTGTCTAAAGAATATTTCTCAGGTAGGTCTTCTGACCTCTTGAGGAAGCTGCTGATCAAATCTATTTGTATTACTTTCTTCCTAGACTCTTCAGCTACCTCTCCAGGGTTCATAGAATGAAGTCTCAGACTGAAAATCTGATTCTAGACCACTTCCCCTACTTCCTTCAGAGTGCAAGTTGCTCAGTCATGTCTGACTCTTTACAATCCCATGGACTATACAGCCCATGGAATTCTCCAGGCCAGAATACTGAAGTAAGTAGCCTCTCCTTTCTCCGGGGATCTTTCCAACCCAGGGATTGAACCCAGATCTCCTGCATTGCAGGCAGATTCTTTACCAGCTGAGCCACATTGGAAGCCCCCCTCCTCCTCCCAACTTCCTTCCTATCTGTCTATGCCAGGCTCCAGTTACCTGAGTACACCTATGAAAACACAGCCTCCATCCCCAAACCCAGGTCTCTTCTTGAAATGTTCTTACTCCTATTCTCTGCCCATAGAATATGCTCATTCTTCAGGTCCAGGTCCTCAGTGTAGCCTTTTCCCACTTAAACCTCATCGCTTCCACATACAGCCCTTAGCAACTCTCTGTGTATATGTTCATTGGTAGCCTGTCATTTCATTAGGTATCATGGTGGCAGTATTTCTCCCTGTCTTATTTATATCTGTACCCCCAAGCACCTAACATAGGGCTGGGATTATATGAATATTCAACTGGTATTTCTTGTAGGAATAATTGAATGCCTCTTTTCTAAAATATACTGCAACTGATATTCCCTGGGGAAGTTATATTTAATTTGTGCAAATGTATCAGTATCTTTTAAGGCTCCCCGAAATCAGTCATGGCAGTAGTTCTCAAATTGTGGTCTTATGAGCATTCAGCTTCAACATTACTCTCATTTTCTTTGAAATGAACATTCAACACCAAACTATAGAATCAGAAAGGTGGAGGGAAGAGTGATAAAAATCTGTGTTTTAACAAACCCTTCAGGTGATGCATAATAAAATTTGAAAAGCACTGCCTTAGAGGTTTGCTTTAAATAAATCTATACATCTATGAGTAAATGAATCCCTCTCTCTTTTTTCTGATTAGATTCTGGCTCATATTTCGTCCATACAGCCATGCTCACAAACAATAAATACACTTTAGTTGATTTTTTTTCTAACTTAATTTGGTCTTGTGATCAATATCACATTATAGGAAAATAGCTAGAGAAAATGTTTCATAGTTTGACTAGACGGACCTTTGTTGGTAAAGTAATGTCTCTGCTTTTAAATATGCTGTCTAGGTCACTCATAGCTTTTCTTTCAAGGAGCAAGTGTCTTTTAATTTCATGGCTGCAGTCATAATCTGCAGTGATTTGGGAGCCCCCCAAAATGAAGTCTATCTCTGTATCCAGTGTTTCCCCATCTATTTGTCAAGAAGTGATGGGACCGGATGCCATGATCTTCGTTTTCTGAATGTTGAGCTTTAAGCCAACTTTTCACTCTCCTCTTTCACTTTCATCAAGAGGCTTTTTAGTTTCTCTTCACTTTCTGCCATTAGGGTGGTGTCATCTGCATATCTGAGGTTATTGATAGTTCTCCTGGCAATCTTGATTCCAGTTTGTGCTTCTTCCAGCCCAGCGATTCTCATGATGTACTCTGCATATAAGTTAAATAAGCAGGGTGACAATATACAGCCTTGACGTACTCCTTTCCCTATTTGGAACCAGTCTGTTGTTCCATGTCCAGTTCTAACTGTTGCTTCCTGACCTGCATATAGGTTTCTCAAGAGGCAGGTCAGGTGGTCTTGGATTCCCATCTCTTTCAGAATTTCCCACAGTTTATTGTGATCCACACAGTCAAAGGTGATAAAGCAGAAATACATGCTTTTCTGGAACTTTCTTCCTTTTTCCATGATCCAGCAGATGTTGGCAATTTGATCTCTGGTTCCTCTGCCTTTTTATAAAACCAGCTTGAACATCTGGAAGTTTACGGTTCACATATTGCTGAAGCCTGGCTTGGAAAATTTTGAGCATTACTTTACTAGCATGTGAGATGAGTGCAATTATGTGGTAGTTTGAGGAGCATTCTTTGGCATTGCCTTTCTTTGGGATTGGAATGAAAACTGACCTTTTCCAGTACTGTGGCCACTGCTGAGTTTTCCAAATTTGCTGGCATATTGAGTGCAGCACTTTCACAGCATCATCTTCCAGGATTTGGAATAGCTCAACTGGAATTCCATCACCTCCACTAGCTTTGTTTATACTGATGCTTTCTAAGGCCCACTTGACTTCACATTCCAGGATGTCTGGCTCTAGGTGAGTGATCACACCATCGTGATTATCTGTTCTTCTGTGTATTCTTGCCACCTCTTCTTAATACCTTTTGCTTCTGTTAGGTCCATACTATTTCTGTCCTTTATTGAGCCCATCTTTGCATGAAATATTCCCTTAATATCTCTAATCTTCTTGAAGAGATCTCTAGTCTTTCCCATTCTGTTGTTTTCCTCTATTTCTTTGCATTGATCACTGAGGAAGGCTTTCTTATCTCTTCTTGTTATTCTTTGGAACTCTGCATTCAGGTGCTTATATCTTTCCATTTCTCCTTTGCTTTTTGCTTCTCTTCTTTTCACAGCTATTTGTAAGGCCTCCCTAGACAGCCATTTTGGTTTTTTGCATTTCTTTTCCATGGGGATGGTCTTGATCCCTGTCTCCTGTACAATGTCACGAACCTCCGTCCATAGTTCTTCAGGCACTCTATCTTTCAGATCTAGTCCCTTAAATCTATTTCTCACTTCCATTGTATAATTATAAGGAATTTGATTTAGGTCATACCTGAATGGTCTAGTGGTTTTCCCTACTTTATTCAATTTAATCTGAATTTGGCAATAAGGAGCTCATGATCTGAGCCACAGTCAGCTCCCAGTCTTGTTTTTGCTGACTGTATAGAGCTTCTCCATCTTTGGCTGCAAAGAATATAATCAATCTGATTTCGGTGTTGACCATCTGGTGATGTCCATGTGTAGAGTCTTCTCTTGTGTTGTTGGAAGAGGGTGTTTGTTATGACCAGTGCATTTTCTTGGCAAAACTCTATCAGTCTTTGCCCTGCTTCATTCCGTATTCCAAGGCCAAATTTGCCTGTTACTCCAGGTGTTTCTTGACTTCCTACTTTTGCATTCCAGTCCCCTATAATGAAAAGGACATCTTTTTTTGGGTGTTAATTCTAAAAGGTCTTGGAGGTCTTCATAGAACTGTTCAACTTCAGCTTCTTCAGCATTACTGTTTGGGGCATAGACTTGGATTACTGTGATATTGAATGGTTTGCCTTGGAAACAAACAGAGATCATTCTGTCGTTTTTGAGATTGCATCCAAGTACTGCATTTCAGACTCTTTTGTTGACCATGATAGCTACTCCATTTCTTCTGAGGGATTCCTGCCCGCAGTAGTAGACATAATGGTCATCTGAGTTAAATTCACCCATTCCAGTCCAATTAGTTCAGTGATTCCTAAAACGTCGATGTTCACTCCTTGTGCCATCTCCTGTTTGACTACTTCCAATTTGCCTTGATTCATGGACCTAACATTCCAGATTCCTATGCAATATTGTTCTTTACAGCATTAGACCTTGCTTCTAGTACCAGTCACATCCACAACTGGGTATTGTTTTTGCTTTGGCTCCATCCCTTCACTCTTTCTGGAGTTATTTCTTCACTGATCTCCAGTAGCATATTGGGCACCTACCAACCTGGTGAGTTTCTCTTTCAGTATCCTATCATTTTGCCTTTTCATACTGTTCATGGGGTTCTCAAGGCAAGAATACTGAAGTGGTTTACCATTCCCTTCTCCAGTGGACCACATTCTGTCAGACCTCTCCACCATGATCTGCCCATCTTGGGTGGCCCCACACGGCATGTCTTAGTTTCACTGAGTTAGACAAGGCTGTGGTCCATGTGATTAGATTGACTAGTTTCTGTGATTATGGTTTGTGTGTCTGCCCTCTGATGCCTCTTGCAACACCTACCGTCTTACTTGGGTTTCTCTTATCTTGGACGTGGGGTATCTCTTCATGGCTGCTCCAGCAAAGCACAGCTGCTGCTCCTTACCTTGAACGAGGGTTATCTCCTCACCACCGGCCCTCCTGACCTAGAACATGGAGTAGTTCCTCTTGGCCCTCCTGCGCCCCTGCAGCCACCGCTCCTTGCACGTGGGGTTGCTCCTCTTGGCTGCCGCCCCTGACCTCGGGCGTGGGGTATCTCCTCCTGGCTGCCGCCCCTGACCTCGGGCGTGGGGTATCTCCTCCCAGCTGCTACCCTGACCTTGGGCAAGGGGTAGCTCCTCTCAGCCACGCTTCTGCATGGTCTGTCGCAGCTGGTGAGCTTCTGCCACGCAGTTCGTCACAGCCGGCGGAGCATGAGCAACTATATGCCAATAAAATGGACAAGTTGCTAGAAAAGTACAATCTCCAAAAATCAAACCAAAAATAGAAAATATGAACAGTTCAATAACCAGTATTGAAATTGAATCAGTAATTTTTACAAACTCCCCAAAACCAAAAGGCCAGGAGCAGGTGACTTCACAGGTGAATTCTACCAAAGACTTAGAGAAGAGTTAATCTCTATCCTTCTGAAATTAGTCAAAAAAAAAAAAAAAGGAACACTTCTGAACTCATTCCATGAGATTTGCATCATCTGGATACCAAAACCAGACAATGATACCAGAAAAAAGAAACTATAGGCCAATATCACTGATGAACATAGATGCAAAAATCCTCAACAAAAGACTAGCCAATTGCATGCAACAATACCTTAAAAGGATCACACACTATGATCAAACAGAATTTATTCCAGGGATGTAAGAATTTTTCAACATCCACAAATAAACCAATTTGATATATCACATCAATAAGTTGAAGAATAAAAACCATATGAGCATCTCAATAAATGCAGAAAAAGCTTTTGATATAGTTCAACATTTATTTATAATTAAAAAAAGACTCAATAAAGTGGGCATAGAGGGAAAATAACATAATAAAGCCATATACAAGAAAACTACAGCTAATATCATGCTCAATGGTGAAAAGCTGAAAGTATTTCCTCTAAAATCAGGAATAAGACAGGGATATCAACTATCACCATTTTAACGTAATAGTTCTGGAAGTCCTAGCCACAGAAGTCAAAGAAGAAAAACAAATAAAAGGAATCCAAATTGGAAAGGAAGAAATAAAACTGTCACAGTTTGCAAATGACATGATACTATACATAGAAAATCCTAGAGACACCACCAGAAACTACTAGAGCTCAGCAGTGAATTTGGCAAAGTTGCAGGATACAAAATTAATAGACAGAAATCTGTTGCATTTCTATACATTAACAACACTAGCTAAAAGAGAAAACAAAGAAACAGTTCTATTTATCATTGACTGGAAAAGAATAGAATACCCAGGAATAAACCTACCTAAAGAGGCAAAAGATCACTACTCAGCAAATGGTGAGACACTGATGAAAGAACTTGAAGACGACACAAACATGGGAAGAAATACTGTGTTCTTGGGTTGGAAGGATCAATATTGTCAAAATGACCATATTACCCAGAGCAGGTTTTCCTGCATTGGCGGGCAGGTTCTTTATCACTAGCACCACCTGGGAAGCCCAGGCAATCTACAGACTAATGCAATCCTTATCAATATTACCAATGGCATGTTTCACAGAACTGGAGGAAAGAATTTTAAAATTTTTATGGAAGTACAAAAAACCCCCAAATACCCAAAACAAGCTTGAGAAGGAAGAACAGAGTTGGAAGAGTCACTGTCTCCCTGACGTTAGGCTGTACTACAAAGCTACAGTAATCAAAATGATATGGTATTGGCAAAAAAAACAGATACACAGATCAGTGGAACAGAAATAGCCCAGAAATAAACCAATACACTTATGGTCGATTAGTATACAACAAAAAGAATCAAGAATATAATGGAGAAAAGACGGTCTTTTCTTTTCAGTCCCAGGGGTGCTGGAAAATTGGACAGCTCCATGTAGAAGGGTGAAACTAGAACATTCTCTAACTCTATGTACAAAAATGGATTAAAGATCTAAATGTAAGACTATATACTGTAAAACTAGAGGAAAACCATAAGCAGAATTCTCTCTGACATAAATCACAGCAGTATCGTTTTTGATCCATCTCCTAAGGTAAAGAAACAAAAGCATAAATAAACAAATGGGATCTAATTAAACTTAAAAGATTTTGCAGAGGAAAGGAAAAAAAAAAACCTACTGAAAAGGAGAAATATTTGCAAGTGATTTGGTTAATAAAGGATTATATCCAACAGATATAAACAGGTCACATAACTCAATACCAAAAACATCAAAAAACAAACAACTTAACTGAAAAAATGGGCAGAATTAAATAACATTTTCCCAAAGAGGAAATGCAGATGGACAACAGGCATGTGAAAAGGTGTTCAATAACACTTGTCATCAGTGAAGTGCAAATCAAAACCACAAGATACCACCTCACACCAGTCAGAATGGCTATCATCAAAAAGAACACAAATAACAAATGTTGGTAGGAGGTGGAGGAAAGGGAATCCTTATACACTGTTGATGAGAATGGGAATTGGGACAGTCCAGGTGGAAGACAGTATGGAGGTTTCTCAAAAAATTAAAAACCAGAACTACTCTTTGATCCAAGAATTCCACTCCTGGGTAGGTATCTGAAAGAAACAAAAACACTAATTTGAAAAGATACATGTACTTCCATGTTTATAGCAGCATTTACAATCCCCAAGGCACAGAATCAACCTAAGTGTCCATCAACAGATGAATAGGTGGAAAATAATGTGATCTATATATGCATATGTATGTGTATATATATATATATATATACACACACACACACAATGAAATTCTACTCAGACTGAATGGAAAAAGAGTGACATTTTGCATTTTCAGCGACATGGATAGACTTGAAAGACATTATACTAAGTGAAATAAGTCAGGTGGAGAAAGACAGATATGAGGGTATCAAGCAGATATCACTTGTATGTGGGATTAAAATATACAACCAACTAGTGGATAAAACAAAAACGCAGACTCACATAGAGAACAAACTGGTGGTTACCTGTGGGGAGAGGGAAGGGGGCAGGGAAAAAACAGGGGGAAGGGGAAAAAGAAGGGTTATTATGGGATTGTATAAATTATGTTGAAACTTTTAAAAATTGTAAGTTACTACAGAATTTAAAGCATCTTTCATTCAATTAAAAATAAACAATAAAAACAAACATTTTAAAAAGTGAAGCAGAGAAAAAATAGATAACATGGTTCATTTTATGTTGTGTTTTTTAACCACAATTTTAACAATAAAAATAAAGCAATGGGAGGCAAGTGGTGGGGAGTTAAATATTAGCTCTGTTTTTGACAAATGACTTTACCTTTTTTTTTTTTGGTTTCATTTTTCTTACTTATTGAGGAAACTGATCTAAATAACCTTTAAGGTCCTTTCCAGTTCTAAAACCCAGTTTCATAGCTGTGGGGGACTATTTTATCCGTTGACTTGGAATAAAACAAAGTCCTCTATAATACAAAATGTTGGCCTCCTTATCTTCCCCAAAATCCCTCTACAATGCCCAATAGTATCGATGAGATAGTCTATTCACACTTAGTGCTTAGTAATAAGCTTCCCACAAAGTAATTCATGCTGGAATAACGTGATGATAATTTGAACAAGGATAGAGTTTATCTTAAGGTAAATGAGTACCTAATTATTAAATATTCCTATCATGGTCATTATATTTTTGATCATGAATCTTTATTGCCTTGAGGAAGAAAAATTAGAGCAAAGTTCATCAGAAAAAAAGATATAATTATTTTAGAAATTATCCTAATGTCAAATGAAGACAAAGAAGAAGTGATAGAGAGATGAAAAGGAAGAGAGAGGAGCAATGTTGAAGGTGAAGATTGGTGGGCTTTAGGAATGCACCAGAGGTGCTTCTGAGACTTCAGTACAAATGGATTAGAGTAACAATGATACCGTGAATATTTGTAGAAAGGATGGAACCTATGTTGAAATACACAAATGAGAGCTTGGATCCAGAGATAAAGACATCCTGATGAGACAGAATGGTTTCAGATGGAGCTGAGACAGAATGAGGAATGGCCAGGCTTGGGCTGAGCCTTGGAGTGTGGCTGCAGTTAGCCTAAGTCATTACATTTGCAACAGGTCCTTTAGATGATATACAAGTCAATAAATAAGGAAGTTTGTGAAGACTGAAGAATAGGCCCTGAGATGGATGTAAACAGGAAGGATGAGGAAGTGGTGAGGACAGAGGAACAAGGCCAAAGAGGCAGAAAAATGAAAGTGAAAGGCTTAGTTGCTTCATCGCGTCTGACTCTTTGTGAAAACGGCAACCTACTCCACTGTTCTTGCCTGGGAAATCCCATGGACAGAGGAGTCTGGAGGGCCACAGTCCATGGGGTCGAAAAAGCATCAGAGACGACTTAGCAGCTAAACAGTAACAACAACAACGTTAGGAAAGAAAGATGTGAGGATAAATGTTAAAGGAGAATTTATGAGCCAAACATATTACTAAAAATTAGTTAACACGCAAACAGCAGTGCATTTGGAAGAACTGGGGGCAACTATCAAAATTCACAGGAAGATCAGATAGCTAGGCTCAGAAAAGGGCTGAGCCAAGGGAGATTGGTTTCACACCACAGAATGAACTTAGGTTAGACCACCACTGCTGGTGTGGCTGCCACTGGACACTCACACTAACAGCACAGGTATCATCCTTCCACACTTACCGACAACTCAAAACTGTGAAACCCGCAACTCTTGTCCCATGACTCAAAAGCCTGGTGGCACGTATCTTACTGGCTAAACCTCCATCACCTCACTCCCTCATTGCTGGGAATGTAAACGTACTTGACTCTCCTGCTTCGGCAGTCAGAGCTGAGGCATACTCAGTGTCCTACCAGGACACCCAGGGTGAAAAATCCCCTCAAATTGTAAGGCTTTTATAGCCAGAAGTAGCCAAGAGAAGAGAAACACATCCCCCGCACGTCCGTCACCTTACCACCTTCCAGACCTGCAGTTCGAAAGCCAAAGCAGAACAAAGCACACAAAGGCAAAAGGCCTCTGCCTAACTTAATGCCAACTCACCCTTGTACAACTGAAAGTATTCTGCTCCCCAGACCAAGTCAATAAAATCTCTCCTTTTTAATCACGCTCCACTCCCCAAGGCCCCTGGCTAATATCTATTCCTTTCATTTTGGTTTTGTAGCAATTCGATTCTGATGTATTGAAAACCACAAAATAATGACCGTGAGTGGAAAAAAAAAAAAATGTTCCCTGCCATATCAGTACACAAAAGATGTTGCAGCCCTCAAGCTATCGCATTGAAGTGGCCTGATGGTGAGCCCTGAAGGAACTCAGGGCAGAAACAGGATGTCTGCTGTCACGCCATCAGCCATGGTACCACCCCCAAGGGTACACTCCGGGGAGACTCATGATGGGAAAAACGCAGGATACTGGCCCCAGAGAGTTGCTGCTGCTGCTGCTGCTAAGTCACCTCAGTCGTGTCCAACACCGTGTGACCCCAGAGACGGCAGCCCACCAGGCTCCCCCATCCCTGGGATTCTCCAGGCAAGAACACTGGAGTGGGTTGCCGTTTCCTTCTCCAATGCAGGAAAGTGAAAAGTCAAAGTGAAGTCGCTCAGTCGTGTCCGACTCTTCGCGACCCCATGGACTGCAGCCTACCAGGCTCCTCCGTCCATGGGATTTTCCAGGCAAGAGTACTGGATTGGGGTGTCATCGCCTTCTCCCAGATAGTTGAGGTGCTATCAAAGGAATGATTTCAGTGAGCCCAAACTATCGTATCTTCCCATGTGTAAGAAAGCACTAAGTTCACTAACTTGAGATGACTAATTTTCTACGATTAACATGTTAAGATGTTCTGACTACCTGATTTTTGCTGCAAAAATTGTTATATATATCCTGGCTCAACAATTACCTCTTCAGAATGTCCCAGACTTAAGTCCTCAGTTTGTCTGAGGAATAAAACAAATAAAACATAATTGTCAAACTTTTAGATTGTACTTTTTTTTTTCAGTCAACATTACAAATGTATATGCAATCTTGATGGAAACAGACAAAAATAAGGAAGTTAGTTGAAATATTTACATGATAAAATGAGGAAGGAAATTCTGGGTAATGACTCCAGGCATTTTCTCTGCAACAGGTCTGTGATGTGTGTATGTGAAAGTCACTCAGTTGTGTCCGACTCTTGGTGACCCCAGATAGTCCATGGAGTTCTCCAGGCCAGAATACTGGAGAGGGTTGCCATTCCCTTCTTTAGAGGATCTTCCCAACCCAGGGATTGAACCCAGGCCTTTTGCATTGCAGGCAGATTCCTTACCAGCTGAGCCACCAGGGAAGCCCAAGAATACTGGAGTGAGTAGCCTATCCCTTCTCCAGTGCATCTACCCGACCCAGGAATCCAATCGGGGTCTCCTGCATTGCAGGCGGATTCCTTACCGAATATTAATGGCTTATCTATGCCACAGCTCACTGCTCCATGTCTTCTCTACTTTCTGCCACACTTTGGTATCTGGAGTGACTCAAAATGTCACAAGTAAGTATTTTAGTGCCTAGGAGTCCTGCATGTGTAGGGTTACAACAGTCCTTCAACTGTCTTTCACTAACTTTTTCACTCTCTTTAAAAAAAAAAACAAAATACTTCAGTTATGCTTTGGATAAGAACAGAGAAGAGATTACATGATATTAAATAAGCCCCACTGTATAATTATAAAATGATATCCTTTACCATGGGGCTTCCCTGGTGGCTCAGACAGTAAAGAATCACACTGTAAGATTTTAATTATAAGCCAGCCTATTCCTGATTTCTTCAGGAAGGCTTATGTAACATAAAATTGTAAAAAAAGATGGCTGTATTCCCAGTAAGTAATTTAAGTCCCCACTCAAATTCTACACAAGTGGTCCCAACTATTTATTATCAAAATAAACGCTTTTAACAAAAGCATGTTTAATAACAAATAGAGATAACTCCATAGCCTTAAACCAAACCTTGGTTTTACCTAGGTAGATAGTGAATCATATTTGCTTTGCTCTGATTAAACTGTTTTCTATTCAGAGTAGTCTCTTGATGAAAGTGAAAGAGGAGAGTGAAAAAGTTGGCTTAAAGGTCAACATTCAGAAAACTAAGATCATGGCATCCAGTTCTATCACTTCATGGCAAATAGATGGGGAAACAGTGGAAACCGTGGCTGACTTTATTTTTGGGGGCTCCAAAATCACTGAAGATGGTGACTGCAGCCATGAAATTAAAAGACACTTATTCCTTGGAAGGAAAGTTATGACCAACCTAGACAGCATATTCAAAAGCAGAGACATTACTTTGCCGACAAAGGTCTGTCTAGCCCAGGCTATGGTTTTTCCAGTGGTCATGTGTGGATGTGAGAGTTGGACTGTAAAGAAAGCTGAGTGCCGATGAATTGATGCTTTTGAACTGTGGTGTTGGGGAAGACTCTTGAGAGTCCCTTGGGCTGCAAGGAGATCCAACCAGTCCATCCTAAGCGAGATCAGTCCTGGGTATTCATTGGAATGACTGATGCTGAAGCTGAAACTCCAATACTCTGGCCACCTGATGCAAAGAACTGACTCATTGGAAAAGACCCTGATGCTGGGAAAGATTGAAGGCGGGAGGAGAAGGGTACGACAGAGGATGAGATTGTTGGATGGCATCACCAACTCAATGGACATGGGTTTGGGTGGACTCCGAGAGTTGGTGATGGACAGGGAGGCCTGGCGTGCTGTGGTTCATGGGGTCGCAGAGTCGGACATGACTGAGCGATTGTCGGATTCAAAACAGATTAGGAAGAATTTCACACTCAAAATTCTTATGCTATATGCAGTGGTTATGGACTATATTGTGCCCCTTATTCATATGTTGAAGTTCTAACCCCCAGTACCTCAGAATGTGAGTCTATTTGGCCTTTTAAAAAGTAAGTTGAAGCGAAGCAGTTAGGGTGAGTCTAATATGATCTGACTGAGGTCCTTATAAGAAGAAATGTGAACACGTACAGACACACCAAGGACCTCTCGGCGCAGTGAGAAGGCAGTCACCTGCAAGCTGAGGAGAGGCATTTTAGAGAAAAGCCAAACCTTAGAAAAAAACAAACCACAGCTTGGTCTTGGACCTCCAGCCTCCAGAACTATGAAAAAACTAATTTCTGTTGCTTAAGTCCCCCACTCGGTGACACTTTGTTACAACAGCCCTGGCAAACTCATACAGCAACCAATTCAAAGAAACCAACAAAGCCATTAGCAAAGAAAAAAGGGTGCATTTATTGGTGTTTTAAATATTTTTCACATATCACAAGTGTATAAATTTTATAATTCTTAGTAAGAAAGCATACTCAAAAAAGCCCAATGGCAAATCAATTTTAAAATGTTTCTGCTCCTTTGGGGTAGGCTGTAAGGATCATCTTTAAAGTCCCCCAAGTTACTTGATTAGAAGACCAGATGTTTGCTGGTTGTATTATTCTGAACTTAATTTATCTGAGTTGTTTTCCTTTCAGGAAAAGCTTTATTTGTTTAAGGGTGTCAGGCTTGACTTCCAAATTTAACTGGTCATTTACTGAGCATATCCATTTAAGTGTCTTAAGTCAACAGCTCCCAAATATGACTTGGAGAGAGCACCATACAGGAGATTTATGAATGAAGTAATCCCAAGGGAAAACTTGGGAGAACGTGATGAAAGCAGGAAAAAGAAGGGAAGGAAGCCAAATAAAGGCATGGTTTCAGGCAAAGTTTTACAGAAATTCAGTTCAGTTTACCCAAGGAAGATCTCTAGGGTGCAATTTGCACCTCAGCCCCTGTTTGACCCCAGGCAAAGGGCACAGAGCTTTCCAACTCCCAAATTCATCAGTCATTGGCTTAGAGGCAAGGAAATTCCCAGACCCTGCCAAAGACAGTCTGTTTAAAAAAAAAAAAAAAAAGCTACAGGTGCTGGTTATTGAGAGCAAAAGCTCACTAAAGACTTGGATCCAAGCAATAGAAAGAAAGGAAGCAGGGAGATCTGGTGGGAATACCAACATCGTATTGTTGTTGTTGCTGTTCAGTCACTAAGTTGTGTCCAACTCTTTGCATCTGTAGCACAATTCAAATCATATACGTATACCAATATCATAAACTATGGTGGTAATCATTGGGTTATTCCATTATTTCAACTTCTTTGGAAGATTTTAGGCCATCATGGAAGATCTTCATAACTTCTGGAGCTCGCATAGCTCTAAGAACGTTAGCATTACTAAGGTTTTTATTATGCCCAGATACTCCTACCATTTCTACTATGCCTTCTTCTACTCCCAAAATTCCTTCAGAAAAATTACCAAGCATTCCACCAAGAAAACCACCTGGAATGAGTTAACTGAGCTGCAAATGTGAATGAGGTCATTTTCTTAATTTGTCTTTCTGATAGTTTGTTGTGAGTATATAGAAATGCAACAGGCTTTTGTATATTGACTTTGTATCCTCCACCTTTATTGAATTTACTTATTAGTTCTAATAGTATTTTGGTAGAGTCTCCAGGGTTTTCTATATATGATATCAAGTCATATGCAAATACTTACAATTTTACTTCTTCCTTTCTGATTTGAATGCCTTTTATTTCTTTTTATTGCCTAATTGCTCTAGCTAGGACTTCCAATCCTGTTTTCATTATTATGTCAAATAAAGGTGGTGAAAGGGGGCGTCCTCCTTATGCTCCTGACCTTAGAGGAAAAGCTTTCAGTTTGTCATCACAGAGTGTGATGTTAGCTGTGGGCGTGTCATATATGGCCTTTGTTATATTGAGGTACATAGAATATCATTTTATTCTTCCTTCCATGGGGCCCTCTCACACTCTCCTCAAGTCTTCTTTACCTTTTCCTTCCACACTTTGATCTCTTTCTCTCATGACATTCTTCATTCATACCCCCTGATATTCTACATTTTTCTGTGCTGTTCGCTTTGAATTTTTTCCCCAGCATTGTGCTGGTCTCATTACTATAATCCAGTTTACAAGCAAGAACAAAATCATAGGCTGCTTTTTCTGTGTCTCAGGAGAATGTGTGCTTTCTGTCACTTAAAGCTGGTCTGAATCAGGACTTGTTTTCATCTCTAGGACACAGCTTGGGATGGGAGTATTAATATTTAGCCTCTGCGTGTTGGAGAATTTGGCTTAATATGTTATGGCAGAAGTAGGCATGAGACGTGAGTCATATCCTGATACAATTTATCTGCGCCTTCGGAGCCTGCTGAGACCTAACCTTTATGTAATTCCACATGATGATGCTTGCTAAGTAGAATAGATATGCAGATCATAGTAAGTAACTCTGGGCTTATGGTCACCTGGTTTTGCATAACCAGGAAATGAACTTTTATTCAGGCTCAGTGGCAAAACAAAAGCTCTTTCTGTAAAGGAAAATAACTTCCTATTGAAGAATAACTCTACTAAAACCCCAGTGGTCTGAGATTCTCCTACTGGAGGTTGTCATAGTCTCATACAACACCTTGATCGACTTCCAAAATTCTAAGTACCGTCCACTCTGTGTGTCTGTGCATGTGTGCTGTGTGCTAAGTTGCTTCAGTCGTGTCCGACTCAGTGCAACCCCATGGACTGCAGCCTGCCCAGGCTCCTGTGTCCATGGGATTCTCTAGGCAACGATACTCGTGTGGGTTGCCATGCACCCATTCACTGCTGCTAACTGCTGCTAAGTTGCGTCAGTCGTGTCCGACTCTGTGTGACCCCATAGACGGCAGGCCACCAGGCTCCCCCGTCCCTGGGATTCTCCAGGCAAGAATACTGGAGTGGGTTGCCATTTCCTTCTCCAATGCATGAAAGGGAAAAGTGAAAAGTGAAAGTGAAGTCGCTCAGTCGTGTCTGACCCTCAGCGACCCCATGGACTGCAGCCTTCCAGGCTCCTCCATCCATGGGATTTTCCAGGCAAGAGTACTGGAGTGGGGTGCCATCTCCTTCTCCGCACCCATTCACTAGATCTACTTACACTGCAATCTGGACTGTCTGGCGGAACTTCTTTTGTGCTGGGCCCCATTCAGATTGGGAAGTCGTATCAGGTTCCTACAGTCATTGTAACAAGTCGCCACAGACTTGGTGCCTTGACAACAGGGATTTATTCTCTCCCAGGCCTGGAGGCCAGAGGCAAAAATCAAAGAGCTCACAGAGTTGGTTCCTCCTGGAGACGTTGAGGGAGAATCTATTCCATGCCTCTCTCTAGCTTCTGATGGTCACAGAAATCCTGTGCACTCCTTGGTTTGCAGACGTAACGCTCCAATATCTGCCTCTGTGTTCAGGCTGCTTTTCCCTCTATGTCTGCTTATATCTTCCCCTTTCTCATAAGGACACTGTCCTTGATTTAGGGCATGCCCTAAATCCAGGATGATCTCATCTCAAGATCCTTGACTTAATTACATCTGCAAAGACCCTTTTCCCAACTAAGCTCATATTCACAGATCCTTAGGACACAGGTGCATATTTCAGTCAACTACAGAAATCTTTCTGATTAGTCAATTATTAGTTTTAGGTATTCGTCCAAATAAAGTATGTGTTCTTAATAATATACAGTTCAAGGTGAAATAACGTGTTCTTTACTTTGGAAAAAAACATATCCCAACCTATCTCTGACTATGAAGTAGAAGTTATATTTTCACAGAATTGATTTCTCACACCATGACATGCATGAGTTTCATTAATACCAAAGAATTTGCTTCTCTTTGGAATCTAGGAGCTCAGGTCACCAATATATTTGACCTGTATGATATCATATGAGTAGGTAAGATGGTCACATCTCTGTATATTAAGTTGTGGGAAGAGCCAAACAGTTGAAATCATTCCAAGATAAGAGGGAAATGGCACACTGGAGGGTATCTAGCTAATTAAGTTAAAATATTCCAGTGGATCAATAGGAGGACTTTTTATTGATTTGCTCCTTGAATAAGATTATATCCAAGTAGAAGATGCAACTGAAATTGCTACATGCTAAGCTTAGAAGAATTTATTTTCATCTCTAAGACCAGCCTAAGACCAACTGACTCTGGACAAATTTGAGAGTTAAGTAAAAATAAAATAGAAATCACGATCCCTGTACCTTTTGAGAATTTTTATGATAGCATTAACTTCAGGAACTTCTCCATGGAAATTTTAACACTTTTGCATTATTATTTGGTAGTTAGAGGGAGCTTCAGGGGCTTCAACTTGGCTCTTCCTACCTTAATAGCCCTTCTATTAAATGTAATATAATATTTATATTATATTATATAAGCAAGGACTTCCCTGGTGGGCCAGGGGATGCAAGGGACTTCCCTGGTGGCCCAGTGGCTAAGACCCCACGCTCCCAATGCAGGTATCTTGGGTTCAGTCCCTGGTCAGGAAATTCAATCCCACCTGATGCAACTAAAGATCCTGCAGGCCACAACTAAAAAATCCTAAATGCTGTAAATAAGACCCAGCATAGCCAAACACAAATAAATAAATATTCTTTTTAAAAGAGAGAACACATTTGTCCATGATAGAGGACATATGTAGCAACTGTATGCTCATGAACCAGATAATTGATGACAAAAACGGTTTGTGACCTACTAGAGGAGGGCATTGGAGAAGGCAATGGCACCCCACTCCAGTACTCTTGCCTGGAAAATCCCATGGACGGAGGAGCCTAGTAGGCTGCAGTCCATGGGGTCGCTAAGAGTCAGACACAACTGAGCGACTTCACTTTCACTTTTCACTTTCATGCATTGGAGAAGGAAATGGCAACCCACTCCAGTGTTCTTGCCTGGAGAATCCCTGGGACGGGGACGGGGGAGCCTGGTGGGCTGCCTTCTATGGGGTCGCACAGTGTCGGACACGACTGAAGTGACTTAGCAGCAGAGGAGGGCATGGCCACCCACTCCAGTATTCTTGCCTGGAGAATCCCGTGGACCAAGGAGCCTGGTGGGCTACAGTCCATAGGGTCACAAAGAGTTGGACATGACTGAAGCGACTTAGCATGCAGAATTGTGAGAGGTGTTTGTGGATGAAACCTCCATTGACCCTTGTAGGACATGATTCTGACTGATGGAAAACAGTGGTCTTCTGAGTTCCTAAGACCTGGTGTAACATATAGCTAGACCTGACTCACTGGAAAAGACCCTGATGCTGGGAAAGATTGAGGGCAGGAGGAGAAGGGGACGACAGAGGATGAGATGGTTGGATGGCATCACTGACTCAATGGACATGAGTCTAAGCAAACTCTGAGAGACAATGGAGGACAGAGGAGCCTGGTGTGCTGTGGTTTATGCGGTTGCAAGGAGTTGGACACGACTTAGTGTCTAAAAACAACAACAAAGAGCTAGTGTCCAGCGATCCTCAAAAGTCCAATCTCACTTTCCTAAGGGAAACAATGGCCCTGATAATAGCTTCAGGAATGCTGGGTAAAAGTTTCAATATGTGTACTTCTGAATTTTTTTTTTTTTCAAAACCTGTCCTCAAAGGAAACCCATCTGGGAATTAGGCAAATTTTGATTCAAATTAGGCCTCTATTCTCTAGACCAAGAGTTATTTTTCTATTATAAACACCAGGGAAAGGAGTATTTCCACTTTGGGGAAGATAAGACTAGATGTTTTCTTCCCTGTTGCTCTCACTAAAGACAACTAAAATCTCCATTAGAGAAGAAACAGACACATTTGGAAGTACAGTTGGAGACAGTCCATCCATGCTCTGCGTGGGGTTGATTTTCCTCTGTATGACCTCAGTCCCTGAAGATACTCTCACTTATCAACTGAAATTCAGCAGACTCTCTGGGGCTTGCACTAACATGGAACAAGAATAATTAGTTCAAGAATGACAGTTCTATTATAACTCGACTTTTATCTCCTGAGATGTCCAGACACTTTGCAACATTCAGATTGGAGCTTTGTTTGAAGGTGGCACCCACGATGAAAGGAAGTGGGAAAACCCTGTGCCAAAGCAGATATAGGAAAGGAAAATTTGATCTGGTTCCTGCCCTTGTATGTACATAATTGATGGCATTATGTCCATAAATGTGGGGGTTTACAGAATGCACTCGTAATTTATAACTTCACGCTGATAGATATAAGCTTAGACAAAGCATTTTTAAAGGAAAAGGAGTGATTCTTACCATCTTTGGTGTATTCTAGCCTCAGAACTTGATCATAAATTATAAGCAGAATCCATTTAATAGTCCATGCTAACCAACCTTCCTGCTTTGTCTCAGAATGAGGGGTTTCATGGAACATAGGAATTTCAGTGCTGAACTTGAAACAGTTCTGAGCAAAATGGGATGAATTGGTCACCTTACCTAATACAAATAGCTATCATATACCAAGGGTTGGCAAGTGACATGTTGCCTATTCCTTGTAAATAAAGCTTTTTTGGAACATAGGCACAGCCATTCACTTATGGATGGTCTGTGGTTGATTTCAATTGCACTGGAAGAGTTGAATCACTGTGAGACTGTATGGCCTGAAAAGGTGAACGTATTTAGTGTTTGGTTCTTTACAGAAAAAGTGTGTCAACCCCTGATCACATCACCTGGAGGAGATCTTGAAGAGGAGCTCTGTGCAAAGATAGCTAGAGGATTCATTGCTGCTGCTGCTGCTAAGTCGATTCAGTCATGTCTGACTCTGTGTGACCCCATAGGCAGCAGCCCACCAGACTCCCCCATCCCTGGGATTCTCCAGGCAAGAACACTGGAGTGGGTTGCCATTTCCTTCTCCAATGCATGAAAGTGAAAAGTGAAAGTGAAGTCGTTCAGTCGTGTCTGACTCTTCATGACCCCATGGACTGCAGCCCACCAGGCTCCTCCGCCCATGGGCTTTTCCAGGCAAGAGTACTGGAGTGGGTTGCCATTGCCTTCTCCAAAAGGATTCATTAGGGATGACCAAACCTACATCTGAACTAAGTACTATACATATATCATTATATGATTGACTGGTATAAAATGGCTTTAACAAGCACATCTCAGAGATACTGTGCATTGCATTCCAAACCATTGCAATAAAGTGAATATTGGAGTAAAATGAGAGTCACACATTTTTTTGTTTGTTTCCCAGTGCATATAAAGTTGTGTTTTCATTGTAGTCTATTAGACGTGCAATAGCATCATGTCCCAAAAGTTTATATATCTTGAATAAAAATATTTTATTGATAAAAATGCTAATTATTATGTGATCCTTCAGCAAGTTGTAATCTTTTTGCGATAGTAACATCAAAGATCACTGATCACAGATCATCATAACCAATATAAAAATACTGAAAAAGTTTGAATTATTGCAAGAATAACCAAAATGTACACAAGGACCTGAAGCGAGGAAAATCTGTTTGAAAGACGGCTCCAGTAGACTTGCCCAGGTGGCCACAAAACTTTAATCTGCAAGTAATGCAGTATCCACAAAACACAGTGAAGTAACACACGATAAGACAAGCTGTGCCCGCTCAAGTGAAGCTCTGATACAGATATTAATCGGCTCCTTAATAAGAAGGTAATGACTCTTAACCAGAAAGAACATGACAAGAGCTGTTACTGTATTCTACGTACAATTCTCTTTTTTGTCTAAATTCTCTTTGCCCTGGGATTTAGATTCATTGCATCAGAATCACTTGTAGGTCCGTAGACTCTCAGTTCTCAAAGTTTTAAAAATCAAGATTTTAGTCTTATTATCTCGGAGGATGACTGCTTCCCATAGCTGTTCTTGCCAGAGGCTGGCTGCTTGCTCTGTGTATCAAAATGGACCCTAAAATCAGACCTCAGTTGGAAATATAGTTCTACCACGGACTTCATTAAAATAAAATATTTGTAAGAAAACATTTTAAAAAGCAGAATATATTCTGTTTCAGAAAATCAGACCATGGAGAACAGACTGGCGGTTCCCGAGGGGGAGGGGAGCGGGAGAGGGTAGAGGCGGAAGTCTGGGATTAGCAGATGAGAACTGTTACATATAGGATGGGTAAATAGCAAGGTTTAACTGCATAGCACAGGGAACCCTATTCAGTATCCTGTAATAAACCATAATGAGAAAGAACATGAAAAAGAATGCGCATGCATGTATGACTGAGTCACTGTGCTGTACGGCAGTGTGCAATACAGCATTATAATTCAACTATACTTCAGCGAAAATAAATGAAAAAAATCCTCTTCTGTTAAATGCAGAATCTAGCAGAGGTAGTAACCTACTCCATGCATCATTATAAGTTAAACATTTTAATGTCGCTGAAGGATTAAGCTTTGGGAAGCATGTACTAAACATTCATTTAACTAGCTACTGCTGTTATTAACGTCAGCATTATTAATAATTCCTTGAATCATTAATTGCCCAATTATTCTGGACTTTCACTTCCTGCTTGATGTCTGTATTAGGTTCTCCGGAGAAAGAGAACCCATCAAGGAGATATAGATAGATAGATAGATAGATAGATAGATATAAGCTGCCAGGGAATCCACTATCTAGACATATATGGATAGACAGATACGGCAGTGGGCCATGTGCAGAGAGGCTGTGCCTGGCACTGCGATCTGAAGCATGAGCAGTAAAGTCATGCTGGACCCTCTGCCCGCCTGTTCCCCAGAGGAGGTTCCCTATATATATATAGGGCTTCCCTTTTCCCTGACGGCTCAGTTGGTAAAGAATCTGCCTGCAACGCAGGAGACCTGGGTTCAATCCCTGGGGCGGGAAGATCTCCTGGAGAAGGAAATGACAACCCACTCCAGTATTCTTGCCTGGAGAATCTCATGGACAGGGGAACCTGGCAGGCTACAGTCCATGGAATTGTGAAGAGTTGGACATGGACTGAGCAACTAACACACACACACACACACACACACTATATATATATATATAAAATTTATGCTACATATATATATGCAAGTTTTGTTGTTGTTTAGTCACTGAGTTGTATCCAACTCTTTTGTGACCCCATGTATTGATGATTTCTTATAAGGAATTGACTGATGTGGTTATGCACGCTGAAATTGACATGCTGGAGACCCAGGAAAGCCAGTGAAGTAATTGAAAGGCCTGAGAGCTGATGGTGTAGATTGAAGTTTGGGTCTGAAGGCCAGAGAAGCAGGAGTTCCGAGGACAAGAGAAGATCGATATCCCAGCTCAGCAGTCAGGCAATGAGGGAATTCAAACTTCTGTCTTTCTGTTCCATTCAGGATGTCACAGATTGAGTGATGCTCTCTCGTCGGGGAGGTGATCTGCCTTACTCAGCTTTCCAATTCAAATGCCAATCTCTCCTGGAAACACCCTCACAGGCACACCCAGAAATAGTGTATAACCTGGGCATCTCATGGCCAGTCTAATTGACCCATAAAATTAACCATCACGTGTCCAAACTGAAACAGGTAACATTCTAGACAGAAAAATGAACACTTATAATTCCTGTCCTGAAGGTCTTTCCAAGGAGCACTTGCTCACAGACATTAGAATTGAACCTCATGGGACCCACTCTGTGAGCTGCACCCACACATGGGTCCCATGGAGCACCCCACTTTATCCATCTCAACAACTCGGCAAGACAGGCAGAGCTGGCCCCCTGACTATCTGAGCAGGGGGTCAGTCACACAGGGTAGTAAGTCATCGCCTCACGTCACATAGTTCATAAGCCAAGTCGTGCGCAGCCAAACCCTGTCATTTTCTCCAAGTCTAGTGCTTTCTTAGCTGTAATTTATGGTCTCTGGTGTCCTGTCTTCTCTGTCCCCAGGACAGCTTTGAAACAAAACGCCTTATGTGGTTTTAAATATTGAAATATTTCTCTAAACGTCCTTACTAAGGACGAAATAATTTATTCCCCAAAGAAGATAAAATAAGAATTTTTTCCTATCTATCCTTTTGTAAGTGATGCACTTAAGACCAAACTTGCTGCCTCCTATGGCATTAGGACTGGCATTTTTCTCTCAGACCCTCCAAAACCGTGTGAAGATTAGAGGACATTTGACAAAAACACAAGCCTCAGAGAATGGGGATAGAGGCCTTACCTGCCCCAGATACCGATCTAACTGACAAAGTAGCCTTTCTTTCTTTCAGATTTCTCTCATGAAATCCATTTTGACCCAGAAAGTTTATTTTGGATGATCAGAGAGTTTTGGAGTTGGAGGACTTCAGAGGTAAGTCAGAAGAACCCTGTTGTGTTGTCAGGGGGTAAAGCTACACGACACGCCCCAGGTCACACTCTTAGGGGAAACACGCTGAAACCACCTGCCCTGGCAACAACAGAAAGTCCTGGTAACAGATGAGGAGCTATCAATCTACCACAAACTAGAGTAATTCAGGAAGGGTCAAAAGGAGAGAGAGGAGACGCCAGCCCATATGTCCTACCAACCCCCCAGAATCCTCTTCGCTGGCATCCATCTGGGCTGAGGGATGTGCACCCACCAGGAAGGATGCTGAGTCAGAATGCCGGGCCAGAGACAACCCAGAAATGAACTGCATCACCATAAAACCCAAGACCGTGAGCCACGTGGCAGAGTGAACCTCCTGGGCTCCCTTAGCCTCCTGTTTCCTCCCCTCAGACGCCCCCTCCCAATAAAGTCTCTTGTTTTCAGCACGTGTCTCCTCAGACAATACATTTCCAAGTGTTAGACAAAAGTCCACTCTCAGGTCCTGGAAGTGGTCCTCCTTCTTGAGTGCATGAGTGTGTGCTCAGTCATGTCTGACTCTTTGAGACCCCATGGACTGTAGTCCGCCAGGTTTCTCCAGCCATGGGATTCTCCAGGCAAGAACACTGGAGTGGGTGGCTGAGCTCTCCTCCAGGGGATCTTCCCAACCCAGAGATCGAACCCACGTCTCCTGCATCTCCTGCATTCCAGGCGGATTCTTTATTGTTGAGCCACCAGGGCACCCCACCCCCACCACCACTTTCTGCAACACCAAAAGGAAGTAGAATTTCACTGATGTGATTTAACCTCTTGAATCTTGGTTCCGTGCCCTCTCTTCTGTGAGTCTTTCCCCATAAGTCTCTTATTCTGCTTTTCATACCAGCATAAATGACCTTCCCAGAGAGCTATGAGCCACCTGCATGCAGAAGTCAGTTCAACCTTAAACCCATCTGACTGGCTGTCAAGGCTAAGCCTTAGTCTTACCCAAGGCTAAGCCCCAAGTTCCAGCTTCCATTCTAACTCCCTTACTTTTCTCCTCTGCTCTGTGATTTGGTTCCTTTCCCTCCAAGTGGGCTTGATGAAGGTTGCCTTTGTCTGCACTCAGGAAATTATTTAATACGATACAAGGTCAGCTGTGAAAGGGTACAGGACAGATAGCAGTGATCACCTAGTGAAGGAGCAAAGCCCAGCGAGGGAACACGAAAGCACCTCTTCTGCTGCCGACGAGCAGCACCGAGAGAAGCAAGTGGTCTGTGTGCGCTGCTGTCAATAAACTCAAGGAACAGGCTAGTGGAGATCCCAGAAGGGAGCTGAGTCTGTGAAACAAGGAAATGAGGTTTGTAGAGAGCAGAGTCTCTTCCTGTGGTATTGTGATTAGGTCTCAGACACCCAGCCAGGTGAACCTGGGTTGACATCCCATCCCCAAACCTTCCGAATTTTTGATGTTGGTCACACTGCATACCCTCTTTGAGCCTTAGTTTATTTTCAACAGAAAAAAAAAGGAGTTGAAACATACACTATAAAATAATATAATGCTTTTTTATAATACTTTGCTGAGTTATTATGGAGCCTGGAAACAGTGTGTGACACTGAGCATGAACATTTAAGAAATATTGCTGCTATTGTTGTTGTTATTTCTATTATAACATCACTAGCACTTCTTTCATCATCATCTGGGCTTAAGTTATCATGGTTTATCCTCCCTGGAAAGGATGAGTATACCATCTCAACTATGTGATGGTTTAGCCGCTCGGTTGTGTCTGACTCTGTGTGACCCCATGGACTGTAGCCTGCCACACTCTTCTGTCCCTGGGATTTCCCAGGCAAGAATACTGGAGTGGGTTGCCATTCCCTTCCCCAAGGGATCTTTCCAATCCAGGGATTAAACCCATGCTTCTTGCACTGCAGGCAATCGCCTGAATTGCAAGTGGATTCTTTACTGACTGAGCCACCAGGGAAGCCCCATCTCAAATACATGTGTAAACTATTTATATTTTATTTTATTGTATGTGTGTTTGTGGACAAGGTTATACAACCTTAGTATCCAAAATCACAGTTCACATACACTGGAACTCCGAATTTGGAATTTGGGATTTTCGGTAAGTTATACAGCACATGCAGCATATGCCACATGACAATCCCAGCAAGTTCTGGAGAAGCACCCCACAATCAGTCACATCCGTTTTCATGTCAGGGGTTCCCAGGACCACCTCCAGGACTGGCGATTTGCTAGTAAGACTCACAGGACTCAGTGTATAGTCATGCCCATGTCTACGATTCATTAAGACAAAAGAACACAAAGCACAATCAGCAATGGGAACAGGCTCAAGAGGCAAAGTCCAGAGGAAACCAGGCATCAGCTTCCGGTCGAGTCACACAGCACGTGTTCTCAATTTCTCCAGCTACAAAAAACCACAGCACATGTGAAATGTTATCTCTCACATACAATCATTAGAGACTCAGTGCCTAGGGTTTTTATTGGGGACTCGACACATAAACACCCTCTGCCCAGCACATACCTAGGAGTATGTTCCACTCCTAGGAGGGAAAAAACAGATTTTTTAAAACAGATTTTCAGCACACACCACATGGTTTCCATGAACAGTTCGCTGTTGCATGGAAAGAGTTTAGAGTCAGGCCTGAACTGCACGCCTTAGAAAGCCTGCTTGCAAGGTGGTGCCTTGACTGTCATCTGGGAACTGGGATTCAGGTGGGTGCTTCCATTCCACCACACGTGAGTGACTTACTGTGCTCTGAACTGCACTCCTTAGAAAGCCGGCTTGCGAGGTGGTACCTTGACTGTCATCTGGGAACTGGGATTCCATGGAACTTACTGTTCAAGTAAGCCACTCACCTGTCATGGAATGGAAGCACCCTCCTGAATCCAAGTTCCCAGATGACAGTCAAGGCACCACCTTGCAAGCCGGCTTTCTAAGGAGTGCAGTTCAGGCCTGACTCTGAACTCTTTCCACTCAACTTTCTGTGGCAAAATATATGAATAATTACACTAACAGTGAGAGAGGCCAAAACTAGCTTCATGTAACTTTACATCAAGCTTTGCCACCAAATCAACTCAGATTAGTTCAGATATTGCTGTAATGTGCATCATAAATATCTTCTGGTTTGCAAAGCTTCTTGTGTTTTATAATTGCAGATAAGTGATTATAGTTTTTTCCTCTCTTCCTGCCCACTCTTCCTTCCTTCCTTCATTCTTTCCTTCCCTGCCTCCCTCATTCCTTCTTACGTTTACTTTTGTTCAATTTATTAAATAAAAAGTATAACAATAACACAAAGGCAGGAGGCTAGAAGTGGAAGGTTTTATACCACATGTACTATGGTATGACATCACTTGAAGGTATACTGTATAAGTTCAAGACAAACCTTAAAGCAATGACTGAAATAACAAAATAAATAGTACAGCTAAATGACCCAAAAGGAATTACAATAATATATTCAATTAATTCCAAAGAAGGTAGAAAAAGAGAGAAAGGGAACAATGAACAGATGGGACAAATAGAAAACAAATAGTAAGATAACAAATTTAAATCGAATTATATCTATAATCACAGTGAATATAAATAGTCCAAACATTCCAACTAAAAAGCGAAATGTTAGTTTCAATAAAAAAGCAAGATCCACCTTTATGCTGCCTAAGAGAAATGAACTTTGTAAGAATATGTGTGCACAAGCTATCTATAGTAGACAGAATGTCAAGGTGGCCCTAAAGATTCCCAGCCCCTAGTATACACACACCTTGTCCCAATTATTCAAACAATAATCTAGGCGTTACTGTGACAGAATGCAATCAAGGTGCTGAATTAGTTGACTTTAAGATGGAAGATTATCTGGGCAGGCCTTTAGAGCTAGAGATGTTTCCCAGGCAAGTCACAGAGGAGAAATCAGAGAGACTTGGAACAGAAATACGACCTGATGCACTGTTGCTGGCTTGAAGATAGAGGAGGGCATGTGGCAAGGAATATGGTGAGCATCTAGGAGATGAGAGTGGCCTGTCTAACATCTCACAAGAAAACAGAGACATCAGTCCTACAACTGCAGGAACTGAATCTTAACAGAAAGGATGAACTTGGAAGTTGAGGTCTCCCCCTGAGCCTCTGGATAAGATCCCAGTCCAGGCAATATCTTGCTTCCAGTCTCGTGATAGACAAGGACAGTATGCAGCCAGCCCATGATGGAATGCTGAGCTAATAAATTAGATCATTTTAACCATGAAGCATGCACTTATTTTTTATGCAGCAATAGAAAACTAATACTTTCCAAATGATTCTATGAGGTCACCCTTACCCTGGCAGTAAAACCAGACAAAGGCATTATAAGAAAAGAAAAGAAGGTAACTGATTAATATCCTTCATGCTCAGTGATGCAAAAGTTTTTAAACAAAGTTTAACAAACTGAATCTAACAATATATAAAAAGGATAATCGCCCATGACCAGAAGGGTTTATCCAGATATGCATGGTTGGTCTAACACATGAAAACCAATGAATATAGACAGCTATGTTGATCAATTTAAAAAGAAAAAAGGAACAATCTCAATAAATGCAGAAAAAGCATCTGACAAAATTCAACATCCATTCTTGGCTTAAGGAACCTTTAGCAAATTAGGACTAGAAGGGAACTTCTTCAACCTGATATTCTATAGCTAACATAACACTTAATGGTTAAATACTGAATGTTGCTCCTATAAGTCTGGGAAAAGACAAAGAAAGATGTCTGCTCTTATCATTTATATTCAACAGGAAACAGGGGACTCTTTCCAATGCAATAAAACCAGAAGAGAAATAAAATCTACCCAATTTGAAAAAAAAGGAAAAACAGTTTTAATTCCTGGGTGATTCCACCTATGTGGAAAACTTAATTGACTCCGCATATGTATTTACCTGTGTCTATGTGAAAAACTTAATTGACTCTGTATATGTATTTACATATGTATATTAATATATGTATTTATGGGCTTCCCAGGTGGTGCTAGTGGTAAAGAATCTGCTTGCCAATGCAGGAGACGCAATAGATTGTTTCAATCCCTGGGTAAGGAAGATCCCCTGGAGGAGGAAATGGCACCCCACTCCAGTATTCTTGCCTGGATAATTTCTTGGGCTGAGGAGCTTGGTGGGCAGTCCATGGAGCTGAAAAGAGTTGAACACAACTGAGCAACTGAGCGTTCATAGTATGAACTAGACGTGCAGATGGGGAGGACCTTGTCTGTTAAATTCCTCTCTGTGTCCCGTGGTCTTTGCAGGCCCAGCAAACATTTTTTGGGAGTGGGGGCTTCCCTGGTGGTTCAGATGTTAAAGAATGCACCTGCAAGGCAGGAGACCCAGGTTCAATCCCTGAGTCGAGAAAATCCCCTAGTGAAAGGAATGGCTACCACACCAGTATAATTGCCTCAAGCATCCCATGGATAAAGAGCCTGGTGGACTACAGCCCATGAGATGGCAGAGAGTCAGACATGACGGAACGACAAAGCACAGCACACACACACGTGTGTGTGTGTATATATATATATATACACACACACATATATACTAACAACAAACAATCAAAAATTGAAATTTAAAAAACAATAGCATATACAGTGAATAACATATACATTGAAACATTTAGGGATAAATCTAACCAAAGATGTATAGGATTTGTATCTTGAAAACCACAAAACCTTACTGAGAGAAATTAAAGGAGATCTAAAAAATAGAGACATATTTTCTTATTTATGTGTTGGAAGACTCAATTATTTTAAACTGTTGCTCTCTCCAAATTGACCTATAGATTTAGAACAATGCCAATCAAAATTTCAGCAGGCTTCTTTGTAAAAAGGACAAGCCGATTCTTAAACTCATATGCAAATACAAAGAACCTAGACGTCTAAAACAGCTTTGGAAAAGAACAATAAATTTGGTGCACTAACACCTCCTAATTTTAGGGCTCATCATAAGCTCCAGAAATCCACATTTTGGTATTAGTATCAAGATAAACAAATGGATCAATGAAACACAATAGAACCCAGAGAGCTATGTGGACACATATGTGCACCACTGGTTTTTGACAAAGCTGTAAAATCATTCAGTAGAGAAAGAAAAACCCGAAAAAAGTGGATATATGAATGCAAAATAAATACCGAAAGAACACTGATCCTTAACACACACTAAAAATTTAAGACAAAACTGATCATGCATCTAAGCGTAAAACCTAAGACTATGAAACTTTGAGAAGAAAACATAGGAGAAAGTCTTTGTGACCTAGGATTAGGCAAGTTTTTTTAGATACAACATCAAAGCATAATTATAAATAAATTATTTTTTAAACTGATCTCATTAAAAATTTAAATATCTGCTCTTCAATTAACTATTGGGTGAAAAAATATACAATTGTAAAACCTAGATTTGATAAAGCACTAGAATCCAGAATACATGAAGAGCTCTCAAAACTCCACAATAACAAATAACACAATTTTGTAAGTGGGCAAAAACTTGCTCAAACACTTTATCATACTCGCTATGTAAATGGCCGCTTAGTACATGCCAACATGCTAAACATTGCAAGCCATTGAGACTATGTAAAGTAAAGCCACTGCATACCTATTAGAACGGCTAAATTCTAAAACCATATCAAGTGCTGAAAAGTAGGTAGAGAACACTGGAGTGTTCATACACTGCCATTGGGAATGTGAAATGGTATATCCAGGGCTCAGTAGTAAAGAATCAGCCTGCTAACGCAGGAGACACGGGTTCGATCCCTGATCCAGGAAGGTCTCACATGCTGGGCACAAATACTGAGCTTGTGCTCTAGAGCCTGGGAGCCACAGCTACTGGAGCCCACATGCCAATAAAGAGGCTCGAACTCCCTAGAGCCTGAGCTCCACACCAATGAGAAGCCTGCACACCGCACCTAGAGAGTAGCCCCCACTCTCCATGCAACTAGAGCAAGCCCGCACGGCAACGAGGACCAAGCACAGCACCCCCAAAACGGTACCTTCACTTTGGGAAATAATTGGAGATTACTTTAAAAATTAAATACACATGTACCATAAGATCCATTCAGTCTACTCCTAGCTATTTGGTCAAGAAAATACGAAGCCCACGTTCTGCCAAATATTTGCACACGATTGTCCATAGCAGCTTTATTTGTTATTGCTATAAATTGGAAAGAACTCAAATGTCCATCATCAGTAACTGGATAAACAAACTGTAGTACATTCATACCACGGAAATAACTCAGCAATAATAAATTGGCTATTGGTAGACACTTTAGCACAGATGAATCTTGAAGAATAATCCTGAGCAAAAGAAACCAGATAAAATATATGTGTGATTCCATTTCATAATCTCTAGGAAATGCAAATTAATCTATAGCTATAGAAAGCAAGGAAGGAATTGCCAAGGAGCACAGGGAAATACTGGGGATGACACTATATTCAAGCTTTGATTGCAGTGATATATAAATAGATCAAAACTTACTGAATTGTGCACCTTAATAGGTATGTGTGCATGCATGCTCAGACGCTCAGTCATGTCTGACTCTTTGCAACCCAGTGGACTGTAGCCCACCATGCTCCCCAGTCCACGGGATTCTCCAGGCAAGAATACTGGAGTGGGTTGCCATGCCCTCCTCCAGGGGATCTTTCCAACCCGAGGATGGAACCCATGTCTCCTGCATCTCCTGCATTGCAGGTAAATTCTTTACTGCTGAGCCATCAGGGAAGCCCCTTAATAGGTATACTTAAGAAGCATGTATTATGTATCAACCACATCTCAATTTTTTAATTGTAGGACTTACAGCAAATACCACTGTAGGATCCATTTCTAATAGTGACATATTTAATACACTCAAACCCTGTGAAATTGATTTTCAAGTTTACTGTGAAAGAATGCTTTGACAATTCCTTCTAAATTAGTCTCTGTAACTGAAACAGTTAGGGGACTCACTAAACACTTTTTTTAAAATTTTAAGATATAGTTAAATGGTTCTGTACAAGTCTTCTATTGTTCAATTAAAACAGCAAATGCAACGAAAGCCCATCTGTAGATACCACTGGGATTTGTGTCCCTTAGTGAAGCTATCTATAATCCTTGGCAACAAATCCTTGTCATTTGCAAATCCTTGGCCCCTCCCTCCTCTGAGCTTCAGCCTGTGAGGAGCTGGAGTAGGAGACAGCAGCCTAATGCCAAACTTTAATTATTCAAGTATATTCCTTTAATATGGGGCATTCAGCCTCCTTTGGTGTTTCTCCTAAGAGGAAGTTGACAGAGCCTATTTTAAACCACCTGTAAAATAAGCAAATAAAAATATACGTTTACTTCCCTGTCTTCCTTATGCTCTCTTAAACTTACCTAGAAGTAAAAGAGCTGTTTTATATGAAAAGATTCATGCATACAGAGATTTATTTCCTTAAAATCTGGCATCTCTATAAAGAAAAACTGCTTATGTATAGCCATATAAGAAAACAAGATGAGCCTTAAAAAGAGATGATTTTTAGATCATTGTACATGTATTTTAGAAACACCTTTGCCATATGAATTCATGAAAGAGAGTCTGTCTGAGATGTAATCCTTTCACTCTTGAAAAGAGAGCAACAGAACATGTTACCTATGGGTAACATGCTGCATCCTTGCAAAGCTGCTTCAGTCGTGTCCGACTCTTTGCAACCCTATGGACAGAAGGCTCCTCTGTCCATGGAATTCTCCAGGCAAGAATACTGGTGTGGGTTGCCGTTTCCTCCTCCAGGGGATCTTCCCAACCCAGGGATCAAACCCAGGTCTCTTATGCCTCCTGCATTGGCAGGTGTGTTCTTTACCACTAGTGCCACCTGGGAAGCCCCAAGAACCACAGGATGAGTCCAAAACGAGTGGGAGGGGCTGAGTCCCTGAGACAGCTGGGTCTCTAATTTTGAAGCTTGCCTAGCCTTTTATGTCATTGTAATGGGGCTGTGCCTCTGCCCCACTTGCTGTCACACTTTATAGGACTTGCTGGAGGAGGGGTGAGGCATGACTTAGCAGAGCTTCCTTGCAGATTACTGGAAGCCCGAGCGTTCTTCCTGCTCTGGCTTGTGCAAGAGTAAATCCAGCACCATCTAATAGGGCCATGATTTTTCTTGTCCTTTCTTGTTTGGAGACGGATATTGACAGTAGAGCATGCCAGGTCACTGACTCATATACAGTGGAAACGCCGGAGTGCAGAGGGGAGAAGGATACCCAGCTCCAAAACTTCAGGCTCTTCACAGCAGTGATAAAGTACTCACACAAGACCCACAGTTATTCTTAAAATTTCTGAGAAACTACAGCATAATAAAGGTTAACAGCTCCAGTGACATCATGTGGATATCACTCACACTATCCTGTACAACTCCCAATGTGATGTGACGAAAAAAGGGATTTCACTTGTGTCACACACACACACACACACACACAACCCCCCAAACCAAAAACTAGATCCCAGTCTAATTAAAAGTCTTCCCAGGTGGCTCAGTGATGAAGAACTCGCCCACCAAGCAGGAGATGCAGCTTCAATCTCTTGGTCTGAAGATCCCCTGGCAAACAGCCCTAGTATTTTTGCCTGGGAATCCCATTGAGAGAGTTAATTCTTAGGTAGGTGAATAAGGGTCCAGGGCCCTCAAGGAGGAAGGGGTCAAGGGCTCTCAAGGAGGAGAAAAGGACAATCATCTTTTTCTTCATTGGTTTGTCTTAGTCACATAAGACATTTTTTTTTTTTTAACTGAGTTGTTATGACAACAGTCTTTAAGACTAACTTTTTTAAGCCCAGAGCTGAGAAACGTATATGCAGGTCAGGAAGCAACAGTTAGAACTGGACATGGAACACAGACTGGTTCCAAATAGGAAAAGGAGTACATCAAGGCTGTATATTGTCACCCTGCTTATTTAACTTCTATGCCGAGTACATCATGAGAAACGCTGGACTGGAAGAAGCACAAGCTGGAATCAAGATTGCCGGGAGAAATATCAATAACCTCAGATATGCAGATGACACCACCCTTATGGCAGAAAGTGAAGAGGAACTAAAAAGCCTCTTGATGAAAGAGAAAGAGGAGAGTGAAAACGTTGGCTTAAAGCTCAACATTCAGAAAACTAAGATCATGGCATCCAGTCCCATCACTTCATGGCAAATAGATGGGGAAACAGTGGAAACAGTGTCAGACTTTATTTTTCTGGGCTCCCAAATCACTGCAGATGGTGACTGCAGCCATGAAATTAAAAGACACTTACTCCTTGGAAGGAAAGTTATGACCAACCTAGATAGCATATTCAAAAGCAGAGACATTACTTTGCCAACAAAGTTTCGTCTAGTCAAAGCTATGGTTTTTCCAGTAGTCAAGTATGGCTGTGAGAGTTGGACTGTGAAGAAAGCTGAGCACCAAAGAATGGATGCTTTTGAACTGTGGTGCTGGAGAAGACTCTTGAGAGTCCCTTGGACTGCAAGGAGATCCAACCAGTCCATTCTAAAGGAGATCAGCCCTGGGATTTCTTTGGAAGGAATGATGCTAAAGCTGAAACTCCAGTACTTTGGCCACCTCATGCAAAGAATTGACTCATTGGAAAAGACTCTGATGCTGGGAGGGATTGGGGGCAGGAGGAGAAGGGGACGACAGAGGATGAGATGGCTGGATGGCATCACTGACTCGATGGACGTGAGTCTCAGTGAACTCTGGGTTTTGGTGATGGACAGGGAGGCCTCATGTGCTGCAATTCATGGGGTCGCAAAGAGTCGGACACGACTGAGGGACTGAACTGAACTGAATGGTTCAAGGGTATATTTTTCCTTAACCTCTGCACTAATGATTATATAAAGACAATGTATCTTGCTTGAGGACATGTTTCTCCTTCTTAATATGAACCTTCTGACTAATCTTGTTATCTTAAGACTTATGCTGTGGGAATAGGTCTGGTAAAAGTATATCAGGCCTTGAGAAGACTAGCAAGTGGGACATTCTCCATCCGGCTTCTGATGTCTGTGTCAGAAGCTTTCTCTGTCCTTTTTATACTTTAATAAAACACTGCTACACAAAAGCTCTTGAGCGATCAAGCCTGGTTCCTGGTCCCAAAGCTAAATCTTCTTCTTCAGAGATCACGAATCTGACATTGTTCACCATAAGCTATCACTGACAGTCCATGGGGTCCCAAAAGAGTCAGACACAACTTAGTGACTCAACAACAACTAATCGAAAGAAAAAAAAAACCAGACCAACCCAGACTGAAGGATGTTCTAAGCATGCCTGGCCAGCACTCCTCAAGATTGTGAAGGTCAAAACCAGGAAACTGTCACAGACCAGAGATGGAGGAGTTGTGACAGCTAATGAGGGAATCAGGATGGAAGGTGTTCAGGAACTCTATACTACCTTTGCAACTGTTCTGTGAAAGTTACCCTAAATAGAAATCTATTATAAAGCTCAAAAATATTTCTGAGAAAGGATGTTTGTACCTTGTTGAAATAAGTGTCTAAAAAGAAAATATTTAGAGCTGACAAGGATGATGGGTGAATAAATGAAGCTGGTAAAATTATCTAAGCAGATGACGTTCTTAAATCGTTGCCTTTTCTGCTGTAAATTTCATTGTTGGCTTCCAAAAGAAAAGCTGGAAAGTCCAGTGAAACTAACAAGCAATTTGAATTTAAAAAGGAAAGCCTTTAGAAAAATGTAAGCCTCCACCAAGTCTATGTGACATGAAGAGCTACACAGGGAAAACGCAACAATGGATTTTTTTCTGTGCCCTTACACCTGTGTGCAAACACATCCAATGTAACGCATAGCATATGGTTAATGTTTACACAACTGTTCTGTCCATTACAGCTTGATTTCCTTGTAAGGCAGTGTTCTATAGGTTGAAAGTAGTCTTTAGAATCATTGGTGTGTGTGTATTGGTCACTCATTCACATCCAGCTCTTTGAGACCCATAGACTGTAGCCTGCCAGGCTCCTCTGTCCGTGGGATTCTCCAGGCAAGAACACTGGAGTGGGTTGTCATTCCCTTCTTCAGGGGATCTCCCTGACCCAGGGATTAAATCTGGGTCTCCTGCATTGCAGCCAGATTCTTTACTGTCTGAGCTACCAGGGAAGCCATTTAGCATCATTAGATATAACATAAATAAATCCCAACTTTTCCAACTTTTTAGTAGGGACTTTAAACATTTATCCAAATTGTGCTTTAATCACATTAGGTTCTACTAGCTAATCTTCCAATGCGTCTAGGTGTATTTCGCAGGTACTCAATGAATGTCACAAGATAGTGATATTTTTCATTAGGGTGAAAAGAAAAAAAAAATATGTTTCCATGGAAAACTCTGCACTGCCTATAGCAAATCCTTCCACATTATCTGATATTAGCCTCTCACTGCCCTTGATCTATTTTATAACTTGATTATTTTTAGGTAATTCGTCGCAATGCAAAGTGATCCTTCTGTGCTGCTGCTGCTGCTAAGTCGCTTCAGTCATGTCCAACTCTGTGCGACCCCATAGACGGCAGCCCACCAGGCTCCCCCGTCCCTGGGATTTTCCAGGCAAGAACACTGGAGTGGGTTGCCATTTCCTTCTCCAATGCATGAAAGTGAAAAGTGAAAGTGAAGTCGCTCAGTCGTGTCCGACTCTTAGCGACCCCATGGACTGCAGCCTTCCAGGCTCCTCTGTCCATGGGATTTTCCAGATAAGAGTACTGGAGTGGGGTGCCATTGCCTTCTCCAGATCCTTCTGTAGAGTTATGCAAATTAATTCTGTCCAGTGGAGGGGTCACTCTCCCCTTCACCTTTGGAAAAGGTGGTTTTGTATCCAACTGTAAATTCAAGATTTTTTGACTCCATTGTTGGAGGAGGTCATTGAGAGTATGTGACCACAAGTTGACCCTCGAGCTAGACCTGGGCAAACAGAGGCTCCTCATAGCTCCCCTGTTGTTGAATTGTAGCTCTGCCCATCATTCCCATAGTGGAACCATTTTCAAGGATGTAACCTTGAGAGAATAAGGTGTTGCTGAGACATTCTGAATCCCATTAAGGCCTCTATATAAACTTTTAAGATTCTGGCAGGGAGGTGGTTGTTGCTGCTATTGTTGTTCAGTCATTAAGTTCTGTCTAACTCTCTGCAACCTCATGAACTGCAGCACGCCAGGTTTCCCTGTCCTTCACTATCACTCAGAGTTTGCCCAAGTTCACGGCCATCCAACCATCTCACCCTCTGCCACCCCCTTCTCCTTTTGCCTTCATTCTTTCCCAGCATCAGTGTCTTTTCCAATGACTAGGCTCTTCGCATCAGATGGCCAAGGCGCTTCAGCTTCAGCATCAATCCTTCCCAAGAATATTTAGGGTTTATTTCCTTTAGGATTGACCTGTTTGATCTCCTTGCTGTCCAAGGGACTCTCAAGAGTCTTTTCCAGCACCACAATTAGAAAACATCACTACTTCAGTGCTCAGCCTTCTTTATGGTTGGACCATAAAGAAAGAAGGCAGGCAGGTAAGGAGATAGTACACTGGATCTGTAGCCACCCAAGACAAGTTCCCTTGCTTATTAAACATGCTAGCGACCACTGTGATGTGGCCTGTCCTCTGTGTATGGGGTCCAGTTTGCAAGCCAACATCCATGTCGGTTTTATTTATTGCTTTGGTTTTTCTCTTTTAACTGTTGTAACATTTTAGCAGGCTCCTCTTATTAATAAGCGGTTAAATAAAAATCTCTGAACACATGGTCACTTGACATCTGTAGAGGAGTTACAATTTATCATCTGGGGAAAATTATCGTATAATAAGGGTATGCATTTTATTTTACTCATCTCTGTATTCTCAGTGTCTATCCTGATTGATGATGTGTACTAAATGAATAAATGTAGAAAAGAATTGATACTATTTCAAAAATGCAAGGAAGAAATCTTGCAAACTGAGATGAAATTTGATGAAGACATTGGGATGCCTACTGAAGGTCTTCATAGAGCTGTAAAGAAGGATGAAAGTTCCAGTGTAAGGTCAGTGGTATTTTCCTGTGGGAGGCAGCTGTAGCCTTATCCATTAAGACCCAGAAAACAGCCAGTCTTTACTTACAAGGAAAAGTAGCTACTTCACTCCATACTTTTACTGCCATAGGCCATTTGATCCCTGCTAAGGGAACTAGTTTAGAGAAAAATATGAAAAAGGATGAGCAACTTTGAGTGCAAGAGGACCTGGGTATCAGTCATGGTAATCTGAGACCAGCATTCTGAACCTGGGGCACCTAAAATTTTGTACAAGGTTGACCACTTGAATGGCTTCAGGTATTACCTTGAAGCCATTACCAAAAGTAATCATTGCCACTTAAAGGACGCTAAGAAGGCTGTAGCAGAGGTGGTTTACCATCAGCAATAGTAATCTTTAATGCATACCTGCTAACTACACAAATAGTCAAAGGGCTCATGCTATTCCCAGAGACCTATACGAAGCATTACCCAAAGGCAATGCTTAATAACACATCTTTTAGATTCACACCAAACTAGGTTCAAACTCTTGCATGTATTGGCTACATGATCACAGAACTAGGAGGGGAATTTGCATGGAAACCTGGGTCTAGCACACAGCATTGCTCAATAAAAGTAACTCTTACAATTACTGGATAACTGAGATAAAGTTGTTTAGTTGCTAAGTCATGTCCAACTCTTTGTGACCACATGAACTGTAGCCCACCAGGCTCCTCTGTCCATGGGGTTTTCCAGGCAAGAATACTGGAGTGGTTGCCATTTCCTTCTCCAGGGGATCTTCCCGACCCAGGGGTTGAACCCACGTCTCCTACGTTGGTAGGCAAATTCTTTACCACTGAGCCACCAGGGAAGTCTAAGATAGATCAAAAATCCCAAAGAAATTCAAAAGAGAAAACAGGATGGAGTGTAGTTATTTCATTTGCAATTATATTCTAAAATTTCCTTCATTAATCACCATTATTATTTAATGATCATTCAGCCCCTATCCCCGAATTACTATTGGAAAGTTGAAGCCGCTGGGAGTTGGTGAAGGGCTTTTCCAAAGTGAGATGTTAAGTGAGTATCAGTTTCAGTTTTATTAGTCGAAGTTAGACCTCCAGACTCAGGACTCTCTGAAATCCTGCACCAACTCCCAAGTCCCAGTCAGATGGCAAAAGGGCAGCTTTCTGCTTCAAATATTATTATATATAAAATAAGCTACAAGGATATATTGTACAGCACAAGGAGTATAGCCAATATTTTATAACTATAAAAGAAGTATAGTTTAGAAATTGTGAATCATTGTATACCTGTAACACATAATACTGTACATCAATTATACTTCAATAGGGAATTCCCTGGCTGCCCAGTGGTTGGGACTCCAGGCTTTTACTGCCACGGGCTCAGGTTTGATCCCTGGTTGGGGGACTATTTCAGAGAAAAATATAAAAAGGGATGATGAAACATTGAGTGCAGGAGGATCTGGGTGTCATTCTCGGTGAACCTGAGACCAGTATTCTGAACCTGAGGCCCCTAAAATTTTGTACAAGGTCAATGACTTGAATGGCTTCAGGTAGTTGACTTCTTGGCTCCTTGTCAATTAGATAAACTATTTTTATAAAATTTATTAACTAAGCAATGATATCGGATCACGTTCTGAAACAGAGGGGAATGCTTACCCATTCATTATAGGATTAAGACTGCAACACTTCACAAAATTATAGAAATTAAAAACCTGGCATTTATATGCTCATTAGCTCATAAAAGGCCTTCCTGGAATAGAGGTGAAAGAATTAGTCACCTTTTCTTCTTTTAGTCTTGCAATTAAGTGTGTGTGTGTTTGTACATGTGTTCAGCATTATGTAGGTATTTGAGGAATAAAACAGAAAGGAACAAAGTATAATCCCTATGAACTAAGAACCTAATAAAGAACCATATATGTCCACACAAAGTCTTATTCAAACATGTTCACGGTAACTTTATTCAGAGTAGTGGGGATCTGGCAACAGTCAGGAATTCACTAACAGAATGGATAAACAAGTATGACATATTCCTATAATAGAATATTACTCAGCAACTGAAGAACAAACTACTGATACGCATGGCAGAATGGATGAAATCTCAAACACTATGAGACGTGAAAGAGGACCTTTACACAAAAGAATACAAATACATTACCCTGTTTATTTTACGTTCTAGACTGGTGATCATCCAACCTTTTTGGCACCAAGGACTGGTTTCAAGAAAGACAATTTTTCCATAGCCTGGGTTGGGGGGATGGTTTCAGACTCATCAGGAATGTGCAACCTCGATCCTCCCATGCGCGTTCACGCTAGGGTTCGTGCTGCTTTGAGAATCGTGTGTCGCCGCCGATGTGACAGGAGGCAGCATGCAGGCGGTCATTCGAGTGACGGGAGTGACTGTAAATACAGAAGAAGCTCTGCTTGCTCACCTGCTGTCCACTGCCTGCCATGCGGCCGGGTTCCTAACCGGCCACAGACTGACACGGGGGTTGAAGACCCCTGTTCTAGACAACAGGCAGAACTAATCTGTGATGAACAAAGTATCTGAGCTGAGGCAGGCTGTCTGTGTGTGTCTGTGAGTGCTGTGCTGCTGCTGCTGCTAAGTCGCTTCAGTCATGTCCGACTCTGTGCGACCCCATAGACGGCAGCCCACCAGGCTTCCCTGTCCCTGGGATTCTCCAGGCAAGAACACTGGAATGGGTTGCCATTTCCTTCTCCAATGCATGAAAGTGAAAAGTGAAAGTGAAGTCGCTCAGTCGTGTCTGACTCTAGCGACCCCATGGACTGCAGCCTACCAGGCTCCTCCGTCCATGGGATTTTCCAGGCAAAAGTACTGGAGTGGGGTGCCACTGCCTTCTCCGGTGAGTGCTGTAGGTGTAAGCATATTTGTTTGTGCATGTATATATGTGTGTGTATGTGTGAAATACTGACTTGGGAGGAACACAAAGTAATTTTGGAGGATGAAGGCAATGTCCTCGGCTCTTGGCTGCAGAGATGTACTTATTAATCAAACTCAGGATGTATACTTAATACTTGTACACTTGGATGTATGTAAGAATTACACACAAAAAAATCTAGTCAAAGTAAAAAAGAACTCTAGTTTAAAAGTACACATGGGGGTAATGGGTAAGAATGTCTGCAACTGATTTTGACATGTGTCCACAATTAAACAGGTTGGTCAATGGACAGAGAGATATAGTTGTACAGGTGTATCACAAAATGTGCAGTAAAAGCTAGGTGGTACACAGGCAGGTTTTCATGGTAAATCTTACAGGTATGTTTGAAAGTTTTCATAATAAAATGTTGAAAAAAACCAATGAATTTGAGAAAAAGAGAATTATACAAAATGAACTTTATCATCTTCCTCATCATTATCATCACTATAATATCTAAATATTCCATTTATTGAAAATCTGCTTTGGCTTTAACATAGTTAAAGTACTGACTATCTTTACCCTAGTCTGACGGGAATAGTATTTCCAAAACACATAAGAGAAATGAATTTGCTGAAAGTCACTAGCGGGTAAGTGGCTGAACTTGAGCTTATATTCTATCCTAGTATCTTCTATTTGTTATTTGCTTATTACTGTGTTTGCTCTCTATTGCTATGCCGATTGCACAAGGCTATTGTTTATGACCACAGTGGGTCAAAAAAACAACTAAGATAGAGTACAAAGTTCTAGAGACTCAAGTTTGAAATTCTGTCATTCAGATTATAGGATACATTGGGTAAATAGCAAAAGGAATGATCAACGTGAGTAATAATTCCATGGAAATATGTGGTAAATCCGGACAGAGAGTAAATTTGAAGTGAAAATGTGCATGACTGATATTGCTTAAGTTGTAAGCAGCTTTAGACGTGGTGAAGTCCAATTGCATAACAGGAACCACTGGATTGGATTTGGGAAGGGAAAGAACACTGTCAGCCAAAGACAGCGTCCACGCACTGGAGTAACTCATCTGCATACAGTGCTATAGAGCCTGCCACTTTCATACAACTCTTTTGATTATAAATTTGCACCTTTATTCAGCTTGCAAATGAAAGGTAAATAAGGCTGCTTTGAGTCATGAGTCATCGCTTTGATTATCTGCCAGTTACCTTGAAAGGTGAAGTTGCTCAGTGACTTCACGGTTGATGACCAAATCACTTTAGGTTATGTTAATCTAGAATGCATTGAGATCTTGTTCAACCAAGGGTCTTGAGAAAAAAATCAGCATGTTCTCGGTTTATTTTAAAAAAAGAATAGGAAGCAGTATCCTGATTTAGAAGTTTTGCTAGGTATCACTGAGACCTGGAAATTTGTCCAATTGATATTAAAAAGATTGGGTGGTGAGCCAAATCTTAAAAAAAAAGAACTCTAGTTAAAGTAAAGATACTACTTACTGAGGCAAAGACTAAGAGTTGAGCCCTAGACTCCATAAAGGCTTCCATTTGCGTGTGCGCATGCTCAGTCGCTTAGTCATGTTGGATTCTTTGCGGCCCTATGGACTGTAGCCTGTCAGGCTCCTCTGTCCATGGAATTCTCGAGGCAAGAATACTGGAGCCATTTCCTGCTCCAGGGGAACTTCCCAACCCAGGGATTGAACCTGCGTCTCTTGGGTCACCTAAATTGCCAGGTGGGTTACCACTAGGGCCACCTGGGAAGCCCCAGCCTTGTATTTAAGGACAGATTATTTCCCATAATGAGATAGTAGAGGCTAAAATGCTGCTTCCTTGCCTTTGGCTGAAACTGGACCAACTCGGCGAATCAACACTGATGTCATGGGCACCAGCTCTCTGACTGGGTGCTGATGGACCCTCAGGTTTAAGAAGCTCAACAAGCCCTACAGAGATTGGTCATCAGACGTTTATACGAGGGTGGGACCCGCTTATCAGAGCAGCCAGGAAGGTATTCATTGTAACTAAATTGAAAATAATAGTAATACAGGACACTTTGGGGTGAAAATACTAAAAACTCTGATCTGGCTCAATTTCTTCAAGCAATTGACTGATCCAAAAAAAAAAAAAAATGACATTATAATATGATAAACAGTTATCAACTCAGATATCCTGACCTGTATTTCTCTGTGACTTTTAAAAATTTTAGTTTATTTCCCATAATCATTCTCAGAACTTTCTGAGAGGCTGTTCTCAGACTATAATCCTCAATTTTGCTCGAATAAAATTTTCCATGTAAAAATGTTCTGTCAGGTTTTTCTTTTGTATACAATAAACGTCGTACAGGTTACTGAGAGGTTATATGTTTGAGATCAAATCAGTTATCTATAGGCCTGGACTTTAGCTTCTGGCCATGAGGGAATAAAAGAAACAGAATAGCAGGGAAACACATACATTATCATATATAAAACAGAGAGCAGGTGAGAATTCGCTGTGTAAAACAGGGAACTCAATTCAGTGCTCTGTGATAACCTAGAAGGGTGGGATCGGAGAAGGCAACGGCACCCCACTCCAGTACTCTTGCCTGGAAAATCCCATGGACGGAGGAGCCTGGTGGGCTGCAGTCCATGGGGCCGCTAAGAGTCGGACATGACTGAGCGACTTCACTTTCACTTTTCACTTTCATGCATTGGAGAAGGAAATGGCAACCCACTCCAGTGTTCTTGCCTGGAGAATCCCAGGGACGGGGAGCCTGGTGGGCTGCCGTCTATGGGGTCACACAGAGTCGGACACGACTGAAGCGACTTAGCAGCAGCAGCAGAAGGGTGGGATGGGGAGGGAGATGGGAGGGAAACTCAGGTGGAAGGAGACATGTGTACCATGGCTGATTAGTGCTGATACGTGGCAAAGGCTCACACACTATTGTAGATCAGTTGTCCTCCAATAATTGCATTTTGTTCTATTAAAAAAAATTATCCTTAAAAAAAAAAAAAAAAAGAAAGAAAGTGGATTTGCCTTCGTATACCTGGGGGAAAAAAAAGATAACCGAAATTTATAAAACAGTGTTTTTCAGGCATTAGACAAAGAACAGCACAGTACCATGGCCTCTGAGGGAAAGGATACAATGAGGTAAGCCCTAGTATTGCCCCCTCTACCACCTGGAGAGTTTACAGGTCACAGCCCAAGGATGGGAGATCAAGTAGAGCCTGGAGTTTCTCTGATTTGAGAAGAGATTAGAGAGGCCGAGGTGCCCACCATTTACAGGGGAAATAGACAGAGGGAAGACCAACAGGGAAAGAGGAAAAGAGGAAGACAGGAGAGATGCAGAGATCTGCAAAGGATTCTCTCAAGCGTTTGGCCAAATACTGATTAGCTCCTGTGCATAAGGAAACAGGAGCTTTCCAGGTGGTGCTAGCGGTAAAGAACCCACCTGCCAATGCAGGAGACAGAAGAGAGGCAAGTTTGATCCCTGGGTCAGCAAGGTCCCCTGCAAGAGGGCATGACAACCCACTCCAATATTCTTGCCTGGAGTGTCCCATGGATAGAGGAGCCTGGCAGGCCCCAGTCCATAGGGTTGCAAAGTGTTGGACATGACTGAGGTGACTTAACACACATAAGGAAACTGCCAAGGTGAGGAAAGATCCAGCAGAAGGAATAGGTCAAACAACCCTTGAAATTCATAGAGGGTCGGGACAGTTCAAGTTCCCCTAAGACAGTAAGAAAAGATGCCCTAACCCATGGAGTAGAATCCTTAGCGAGTGTAACTCTAGACTAGACACTGTTTTGGATCTATCCAACAACGCTTTAAACAAAAAACAAAAAAACTCTCAAGAGAATAAAGTTATTTCTAAGAAACTCATCTGCATTTCAGTAAAAAGCCCTCAGATATTCAAAGGATAACATTTTTTAAAAATTCAGCACCCAAAAACATAAAATTCATATTGCATGGCATTGAATCAAGATTTACTAGGCACGCAGAGGAGCCTGGGAAGAACTTCCCACAACAAACAGAAAAATTAATCAATAGGAAAAAATGAAGCAGAAAATAAGAATTAGTATACAAGCAGGATAAAACAGTATTACAATATACTCTCCACATTCAACAAAGTAGCAGAAAGCATAAGAAACATAAAAGACATACAAAAAAACAAAGTACAAATTCTCAAGAAGAAAAACAAAATGTCTGTGATGAGAAACACGTTGGACAGAATTGACATCAGATAAGACATTGTGGGGGGGAAAATTAGTTTCACTATATAAAAATGGAAACTATGCAAAATGAGACATACAGAGAACAGAAGGCTAAAGAAGAAGGAAAAAAAAAAAAAGATGAACAGAGCATTTGTGAGCTGTAGGAGAACAAGGATTGAATGGGTGTCCAAAAAGAAAAAAGAATGGAAGGTGATGAAAATATTTTAAGAAATGATGAAAATTTTTTCAATTTTTCAAACTTGATGACAACTATAACTTTCCAGTTGAAGCATCTCAGCAAACCCTAGAGAGATGATTCATGAGATACTTTCTGTATATTTGCAGTGCTAATTGGGTGTGATAGGCAGCCTCTGAATTTATAATCCTGGCCTCCTGGTGCTCATGCCCTGGTGTAATCTCTACCCACTGCATATGTGATGAACTGATTGATTTGTGTCTAGTGCAGACAGCGAGGCAGAAGTGGAAATGAGATGTCATTTCCATGACTAGGTTATAAAAGGATGATGGTTTCCACCTTGGTCTCTTTCTTTCTCCCTTTGATCACCAGTCCCCATGATGCAGGACACATAGCCACCAGGCAGGCAGCCCACATGGCTAGAAACTGTGGTCTGCCCTTAATCACGTGAGTGAGTTTGGAAGAAATTCTCTAGCCCTGTTTGAGCCTTGAGGGGACTTGCATTCCTGGAAGACAGCTTGACTGCAGCCTCATGAGAGATCTGGAGCCAGAAGCACCCACCTAAGCCACCTCAGGACACTTGTCCTGTAGAAATTCTGTGATAATGGACGCCTTTTGCTTTCAGCCACTGAGTTTTGGGGTAAGCGGTTACACATTGATGGATAACTAATATATTGGGGGTATATATATATATATTCATGTACATATATGTATATACACACACACATGAATCAGAAATAAAACACTTTCTATAGATTGTCCTCCAAGTAATATTCCAGAAATATCTGCAAAACAAATGAATGTTTAAAAGATAAGGCTTTATACACACATATATAAATATAAATGTATATATGTATATAAATGTATATATGTATATAAATATATGTATGTATATATGTATATAAATTTAACACATATATACTTACATATAAGTATACACATATACTATACATATACTTACATATAGTATATTTACACTCACATATATAGTGTGTATACACACACACACATATCTCAACTATTTTATAAAGATAGAGACAATTTTTTTTAAAGGTTCTTTTTATGTAGCCCTGGTAGCTTAGCTGGTAAAGAATCTGCCTGCAATGCAGGAGATCCCGGGTTGATTCCTGGGTTGGGAAGATCCCCTGGAGAAGGAAAGGCTACCCACTCCAATATTCTTGGGCTTTCCCGGTGGCTCAGAAGGTAAAGAATCCACCTGCAACGCGGGAGACCCAGGTTTGATCCCTGGGTCAGGAAGATTCCCCTGGAGAAGGGACTGGCTACCCACCCCAGTATTCCATGGACAGAGGGGCCTGGCGGGCTACAGTCCCTGGGGTCCCAAAGAGTTGGATAGAACTGAGTGACTTTCACTTTTCATGGACCATTTTTAAAGTCTTTATTGCATTTGTTACAATATTGCTTCTGATTTTTATGTTTTGAGGTTTTGTTTCTTTTATTTTTGGCTGAAAGGAATGTGGGATCTCAGCTCCCTGACTAGGGATCGAACCCACACCCCCAGCATTAGAAGATGAAATCTTAACCACCTGATTGCCAGGGACATCATGAGGAGGTTCTTGATTGAAGCTTTTTAAGATTGGTAAGGACGTTGCTATGAGATGGACTGCTCCAGGATGAGACATGGGTATTTACAGAGGAGACAGTATTTTATGTGAGCTTTGAGGGGGACAGAGTTTGGCTGCAACGCGTCTAGATACTCAGAGTGAGTCAGTCAGGTAATAGGAAAGATGAGGAATCAAGGGATTTGTATACTAAGCCATGAGCAGAATGCAGTGTGAGAAAATGAGAAAAAAGACACTGATGGAATAAAAGATGCTTTTTTGTACATAGATAATTGTAACTTCAGTCTTAGGCTCATGTGATAAAGATATCACATATTAACACAAAACATTAATTCTTGCAAAGAACTCTTTACCACCACACTCTTTAGAAACATGGAGCATATGCACATACTTGAGTTGAATGGACAGGGATGAGCTAATAATGAATTTTCTTATTCTCAGAGAAGTCAGATAAAGCAGAACGGTAACCTACTAATCTCTTCATGAAGCAGAGTATCACTGTATTTCAAAAAGCAGCAGTGACAGCTACACCTAGAGAGAGGTGTGATCACAAAGAAGAAAAATCTATTTTCTTGTCTGACTTACAGCTACAAGTGTTATGAACTTTGATCATATTGGGCCCATTTGATTTACTGTCTATCGAGCTTCACACTTTCTGATTTTCTTGTCCATGGTTTATAGCAGTTTTTCCTTACCAAGTTAAATTCCAGCTTGCTTTAAAATCAACACTCTTCATTGATCACTTGCTTTTTCATTTTTAATTTCCGCCCTTTAGACATCCATTCGCACTTCCTACGGTGCTTCTAATTCTGTCCTTTACTCTCCTGCCGTGTTTCATCACTAAGAGACCATGGAAGCTTCCAGCTTGTTGGAGCCACAAGTCACCCCCAGCACACCTTGCTGAGATGAGCACTTCAGGGCTATGAAAAACACGTGCAGGTAACATGACAACGTCTTCAACAAGCATTTTGAACGCTGGCCCTCTGAGCCTACTCCCTCTGACTCTACAATTTAGAGAAACAGTCGATTAACAAAACTCCAGTTAACAAAAGTATTCAATTTAACAAAATTAAATTTCCTGTAATACACTCAAATACAGTTTATTCCATTGAAATGGTGTCTTGTTGGGATTTTATTCATTCTCCAGAGAAGTGATTTCATTGCTGGGGAAGAAAGTGTCAGAAATGAGGCAAAATGGACACAAAGTGTAACAAAACCATGGAATGTTTTAATCTCCTGCACCAGCATGTAACTTGAATTCCCACCTTAGTTTTATGGAATTCCTGAGCATATCTTACCAATGAATGTGCAGGGTGAAGCATGTTCAGTTTGAAATATAAAGTTGGGATGTTCAAATAAGAGGTTCTAAAGTAGAATCGTGTTTTGAAAATTCATCAAGCAGGTTTTCTCTTCACCAAAAGCCATCAGGAGAGACAGGTCACAGTCTATTCTGAGGGTGGGTGCAAAGATCATTGTAAAAAAAATTCAAAGCTACAACTAAATAAGTCTGACACTGAGCGAATAGGCTGAGAAAAATAGGCTCCCTTCCTGTTAAATGATCGAAAATATATTTTGTGTTGAACTAAATAGGGCTTTATCCTTCCTATTCCTCATTTTAAAATCAACCTAATAGTAAGTTCCAACTAACAAAGCTATTTTTAAAAAGAATAAGTGCTTTGCAGAAGCTATAATTTTTCAGTATACATAGTTAGGTATTTTCCAATAATACAAAAGATTTTACTTCTGTATACTGGAGAATAAGAAACTGGTTTTGAGATCAGATTTCTTACTGTTTTATTCTCTATTTTGGACCCAGATTTTTTCAGAAAGTGGCAGCAACAGTCATTTTAAAGATGCACCTTAAATATCAGTAAAGCAGATAATTGTACACTGAGCCAGCCTGAAAATATCGTTATTACACATTTAATAAAGCCCCATGTGTTTTCTGACTACTCTTCAATCCATTCATTAGTGATTCTGTATTTTCTTTGTAGGTCATTGCTACAACCAGTAATTGGAGGCTGCATGAATTAAAACTTAAATCAAATTATACATCCCAGGTCACAAAGATAGACTGGAGGCTTGAAGTCCAAAACTTATTAATGTCTTTAACCAAAAATGTTGTTATTATTTCTATGTCTCTGTATTTAAATTTTAGGATTGCCTGAGTGAACAATTAGGGAAATATGGCTGAGCAGGTCTGGTTTCATTGCCTGAATTGATCTTCACTCTTCTGTTGAGTGTGGGTTCATTCCAGGGCTGTGAGCTAGGCTTCCCACATCAGGATCTCCTTTCTCAGCACTTAGGGCTCCGAGGAGTCACCGCTCCTGCTAATTCTCTTAGATATTTTCTACTTGATCTCCTGCACCTGATGCTGGGCCCTGCAGGTACTGCTGTTAGAAACTCCTCCCTTTGAAAATTTATCCTGCTTGTTTACATGGTTTTCTCCTGTACCCAACTGTGAACCCCTGGAGGGCAGAAACTATCATATTTTATTTATCTTCTATCCATAGTGTTTATCTTAGAGCTTGGACACATTGTTGATCAGGGAACACAAATGGCTACCTGGCAGCTGGCCACCTGCATGCTTTGGCCAGCACGGAAGTTAACAAGAATAGAATTTGAATGCCTTTAGGTGAGCCCGTGGAGAAGGCAATGGCACCCCACTCCAGTACTCTTGCCTGGAAAATCCCATGGACAGAGGAGCCTGGTAGGCTGCAGTCCATGGGGTCGCTAAGAGTTGGGCACAACTGAGCGACTTCACTTTCACGTTTCACATTCATGCATTGGAGAAGGAAATGGCAACTCACCCCAGTGTTCTTGTCTGGAGAATCCCACAGATGGGGGAGCCAGGTGGGCTGCCATCTATGGGGTCGCACAGAGTCGGACACGACTGAAGCGACTTAGCAGCAGCAGCAGGTGAACCCTTGCTCGGCAGGTTTGGACAGTCTCTATTTTCTTGAATGTGGCCACAGTCACCTGTTGAGCTCACCACCTTGGTCCCTGTGAGCATCCTAATGTGTGGTCCTGGTTGTAGCTGCTCACTGGATACTAGTTATGCAGGTAACTGTCTCGATAGGTGTGTGTCTCATTGCATGGAAAAACATTATCTTAATACCCTGACCTTGAAAATCCCTTTATTTTCAGGCCTAGGGCAAGTCAGAAGAATATAAGTCTATTACACAATGTATGAAAAAGCATTTCTGAAATGTTTGAAAGAGATGGGTCACCCTGAGCATTCTCAAAGTCAAATTAGACAGGACATCTAGGTTGCTTCCATGTTCTAGCTATTGTAAAAAGTGCTGTGACGAACATGGGGGTATGCCTCTTTCAGTTGTGGTTTTCTCAGGGTATATTCCCAGTGGTGGGACTGTTGAGTCATATGGTAGCGCTACTCCTAGTTTTTAAAGGAATCTCCATCTACTGTTCTCCATAGTGGCTGTATCAATTTACATTCTTACCAACAGCACAAGAAGCTTCTCTTTTCTCCACATCCTCTCCAAATTGTTTGTAGATATTTTAATGACGGACATTCGGATGGGTGTGAGGTGATACCTCATTGTAGCTTTGATTTGCAGTTCTCTAATAAGGAGTGCGGAGAAGGCAACAGCACCCCACTCCAGTACTCTTGCCTGGAAAATCCCGTATATGGAGGAGCCTGGTGGGCTGCAGTCCATGGGGTTGCTAGGAGTCGGACACGACTGAGCAACTTCACTTTCACACATTGGAGAAGGAAATGGCAACCCACTCCAGTGTTCTTGCCTGGAGAATCCCAGGGACGGGGAGCCTGGTGGGCTGCCGCCTATGGGGTCACACAGAGTTGGACACGACTGAAGTGACTTAGTAGTAGTAGTAGTAACAAGGAGTGATGCTGAGCATATTTTCATGTGTTTGTTGGCCATCTGTCTTCTTTGGAGAAATGTCTGTTTAAGTCTCCTGCCCATTTTTTTTTTCTTTTTTTTTGAATGGGTTGTTTGTTTTTGGTATTGAGTTGCATGAGTTGCTTGTGTATTTTGGAAATATATAATTTTGTCAGTTGTTTCATTTGGAATTATTTTCTTCCATTCTCAGGGTCCAAATGTAAAATAGACAGCAAGTGGGAATTTGCTGTGTGACACGGGAGTTCAACCCAGTGCTCTGTGACCACCTACAGGGGTGGGGTGGGGAGGGTATATACATACCTGTGGCTGATTCATGCTGATGGATGGCAGAAAACGATACAATATTGTAAAGCAATTATCCTCTGATTTTACAAACAAAGGAACAAAAAACATTAGGCAGGAAAACAGACCCACATGAGTTACTTGTGGAACCCAGAGGATGCAAACAAGCCAACTGCTTCAGGAAAGCCTAGATTTGCCTTCCTGAGATGATACACAACTTCTGCCTTGATCACTGGAATTTTAAAAGCAATGATCCTGGCTAACATTTCAAGTGTAAATTCAAGAAGCTGCTTCTCTGGACTGATCCTAAGACACGCCTCACTACAGCCAATGGACACACAATAGAGCACATTCTAGAGAAGTGATTCCACAAGGGGCCACAGCAATGATGTACAGGGTGAAACACTCTCCTGTTCCGGTTCAGTCTGGAAGAGTGTTGAAGCACCCAGCTAAATGGATGTAACTCACATCACCAGTTGGCGATAAAGGACAGCCCTGAGCCAGGCCAAGTTTCCCACGAAAGCAGTAAGTTTGGGTCTGTTTGAGCCATCTAATGAACCGGGATTAAGGTTCTTAAGGTTTACTCTCATGTCTCTATAATGATTTTAACATTTGCATTTAATTTTTATTCATTTATTTAACATTTTAAAAGCAACTATTAGCATGTGTTCACACTGGTCATAGAAATTCTCACCTGTAGAAAGCATAATATCCATAAAAGTGGAACTTTGAGGAAGCTGACACCTATAAATATTCCCAGCTAAATAGCTTGTGGTGGCTGTGAGAGGGCTTCCCTGGTGGCTCAGATGGTAAAGGATCTGCCTGCAATGAGGGAGACTCAGGTTTGATCCCTGGGTCAGGAATATTCCCCAGGAGAAGGGCATGGCAACTCACTCCAGTAGTCTTGCCTGGAGAATTCTAAGGACAGAGGAGTCTGGCGGTCTACAGTCCACGGGGTCGCAAAGAGATGGACACGACTGATTGACTGACACTAGCAGTTTAAATACTGGGTTGGCCAAAAACTTCTTTTGGGTTTTCATGTTCCAGAAGAACGAACTTCTTGGCCAACCCAATCATTTGCTATGTAAACTTACTATTAATATGACCAACAGTTGGTTTCCAAAGAAAGGCTTTACAGTAAGTCTTCTTTCTGAGTAATTAGAAAGTAACACTCATTTCTGTTGGAGGCACACCTTTCTTCAAAACACTGAAACCCTACCAGCCGCCTGCAGGAAAACACACATCTAGTTGGCAGAGCCAAGCCTGCGGCGAGTCACTAAATTTGATCTTTCCACAACTGCCACTATAAAAAGGGCATATGCTTTCTATAATCTGCCATGACAATTACAAGACAGAAAAAAAAATCCCTGAGTAAATATAATAACAAAGCCTATTTGCATGAACAATAAAAGAAATGCCGTTTTCTCAATGCCATGTAACAAGGTCCACAAGCATCCTCCTTAGAACACACACTAAACATCGGCCACCTGGACCATAGACTAAATTTTGCCTTAACCCTGGCATCAGCTTCACGGCCTAAGAGTTCTAGACTTACATGTTTATACTGCAATTGATTTTCTACTTCAGCTTTTGTTGGCCCAGAAATGATAAGACGCACCAACAGAGATAAGAGATGCTAGGCACCAAGCCCTTAATATCTTTGTCAGTAGAGCTCAGAAACCTCTTTCTTGGGCATTCAAGGGAGTTGTCCTCCCAGGATTAGCCTTGAGCCCTTCAGTTCGAGCTGGACTGGTCTGACCATCTGGCCAGCTCCGTCAGGAAGACATGAGGAGGCCTGCCATGATTTCCTACAAAGAGCTGGAGTTCTTGCGCCTCTGCATTTACAGACATAGTTTTCTCTCTTTTAGAGAACACTTTAACACCCTGGGCAGAGGTTCTAGGTGACCACAAACCTCGTCCTGTTTAAATTGCTCTGGCTCATTTGAACAGGCACCACATTGCTAACATCCCTCCATGACAGGGCTTCTGAGGGCACAACAGCTCTGACAGCAAAGTAGCACATGCGACCCACAGAAGACACAGCTGCCATTTCACAGTTTTAAAAAGTGAAGTTTTTAGAGTGTCTTGCAACCAAGCATATGTTCAATCACCATACTGACAACAGGGCTGTTTCTTCAGAGGTCAAATATCTTGTTGCTCATGAGAATTAACAAGCAAGGTTTGAAAAAATTGGTATAGTCGATCTTATTTACAAAGCAGAAATAGAGACACAGATGTAAAGAACAAATGTATGGATACCAAGTGGGAAAGGTCGGCGGGGGGGTTGGTGCTGGGGGGAAAAACTGTGAGATTGAGATTGACATGTATACACTGCTGCTGCTGCGTCACTTCAGTCGTGTCCGACTCTGTGCGACCCCGTAGACGGCAGCCCACCAGGCTCCCCCGTCCCTGGGATTCTCCAGGCAAGAACACTGGAGTGGGTTGCCATTTCCTTCTCCAATATATACACTACTATGCATAAAATAGGTAAGTAATAAGAACCTACTGTATAGCACAGGGAACTCGACTCAATGTTCTGTGGTGACCTAAATGGGAAGGAAATTCAAAACAGAGGGAGCATATGTATATGCTTGCTGATTCACTTTGTTGTACAGTAGAAACGAACACAGCGTTATGAAGCAACTATACTCCAATAAAAATGAAAAAAAAATGCAAGGAGTTCTATTTTTTTATTTTAAAGAACTATGACATGGTTAACAATGCCTGTAAGACTTGGTTCAAACCCTTTTCAAATCAAGCAAGTCATTGTAACAACAGTGTATGGAAATCAGCCACTTATACAAGTCCAGCTGCTGTTCTAAGTGCTGCTTGTGGTTATGCCGTGAAGTTACACTGGTTAAAACAACAGGAGTATTTACTCACTGGGTGAAATATATTAGAAAGAGGCAGATGACATGTATGGGCAATTAAAAGCCAAAAACTCAAGGGAGATGGACAGAAGAAGGTACTGTGGTGAGAGAGAAGAGACATGACCTTAGATTTCTATGATCTTTTGATGTTTCACTTTCTGTAGCATTTAATGATTGAAAAATGCTGTTAGTCATTTTCAACTTGTGGTTAGGCTACAGGAACCACAGAACAGGAACTCCACTGCGGCAGGCGTTTTAGAAGCAAAAAGCTTTTCCTGTGGGTTCATTTACTATTTTAACTCGGTTGTATCCTTAGTCTCCTTTAAAGGTGTGGCTGCGATTTCTCCTACCCAGTGTGCCTCTTCATTTCCTACGTCATTCTCCCTGTTTCCTGGGCTCTCGCAGGGAGGGGCTGTAGCTGTGTGGAAAACAGTGGGAAAAAGCCCAGGTTTGCCCTCTAACTCAGGTTTCTCTGAGTCCACTCCTCACTTGGTTCATTCCTTCAGGCCGGTTATTTCATGGTTCTGAGGTTAACTTTCCTCATCCTATCTGAGGGATGCTATGAACTTTCTCTCAGATTTGTGAACATTAAACATGATCACGTGTTTCATGCCAAGCACAGAAACTGGTGACCAGTTTTGCTCACTAATGAGCTGTTAATGAGAAGTGTGCTTTTCACCATGATGGCAGCACTCCTAAAATTTCCTAAGTTTTCACGTTTTCTAACTTTTTATCTCCCCAGCCTCCATTTCCTACTCTACTCTTATCATCACCTAACCTCTCTTAAGTGCTAAACATAGGCTAGAACACTGTGTTAAGTACTTTATATAAATGAATCATTGCTCAGAATCTATGCAAGTTTATTACATTAATTCCAGGTTGTTTTTTTTTTTTTTTAAGGGAGAGTTGAATTTCAGACTTTAAGTGAAGTTACTGCTTACACAACCAGTTGCCAAGCCAGGATTGGATTTGAGGTCATTCTGACTCCAGCTTCAGTGGAGCTCTTCTAAGCCACCAATTACATCAATTATACTCCTTACCAGCTCACAGACCCACAACAACCTATTGAATGCCAGGTCGGTCTCACAGCCAGTTTAGCCTGTTTAACTGTCTTGTATCTAATTTCAAAGCTATTTTCCTGTGGGTGGTGGGGATGTCTTGTGAATTCCCGACCTCCCAGCGGGCAGGGATCTCACAGAACCATCTCCTAAGCACCCAACGCCTTGCAGGGCACAGACTCGGAGCCCCGTAGATGAAGGCTTAGTAAGAAGATAAAGTGACAGGGCAGAGATAAAGAGTAAATACAGTGCAAGGTTATAGCAGGAGGAAAAGAAAAAGGAAGAAGTAGAAAAAATTCACGGGTAAGGAACAAAAGCCAATGTTTACTGAACGCCTTAGTGCCAGTCATCGCACTTAGGGATCTTTAAGAGACTCTTAAGTGTTCCGGCAGCTCGAGAATGTCACCTCACTTTAAAGATGAGAAACGGAGCTCCGTGTATCTGGTTGGCCGACTTCCACCCTCAATCGCGCGCACGTGGCATCGGTTTCATGGGACGCCTGCCTCTGGCACCTCTTAGGGTCTGCGTGGTAAAAACGGAGGCGGTTCCCCTCCCACTGAACCTTTGCTGCTGCTGCTGCTTAGTCGCTCAGTTGTGTCCGACTCTCTGCGACCCTATGGAATGTAGCCCACCAGGCTCTTCTGTCCGTGGGATTCTCCAGGCAAGAATACTGGAGAGGGTTGCCAAGCCCTCCTCCGGGGGATCTTCCCAACCCAGGGATCTAACCCAGGCTCCTGCATTGCAGGCGGGTTCTTTACCGTCTGAGCCATTTAGGGAGAGACACGGTGTGCGCATCAGCGAGACAAGCGATTAATTAATTACAGGTTTCCCAGCCACACTGGCCCACACTTCGTTCTTATCCTGCACTACAACGCGAGGAGTCTCAACTCCCTTAGCCAGACTTTTTGGACACATCTTTTTCCTGTGAATCAACTCAGACGAAGGAGATAAACGTAACCGCTTCCTCTTCACCGAGCCAGAAGCCGGCGGCAGAGCCTCCTCCCCTCACCCCGCGGAGCTTCTCTGCCCGGCTCGGGCGCCGGGACGCCAGGGCGGGGGTTCCAGGGCGGTGCGCCGCCGCCTCCCCGCTCCGGAGGCGGGGCCGGCGGGGGCGGGGCGCGAAGGCGGGGCCGGCGGGAGGCGGGGCCGAGGAAGTCGCGCTGCTCCCGGCGATGCCCCGGCCCCCGCCGTGTCCCGGCGGCTCTCGGAGCTCGCGAGTGGCGGCGGCAGCAGCCCCGAAGGCTGTGCCCGCGCAGGTAAGGGGCTCGCTCCGGCCCCTCTGCAGCTCCTGGGACTTGGCCTCTGACAGGTGAAGCCGCGCGGGCAAGCGGGGCGACCGGGCTGCTCCTTGCTCGTGCGAGGAGGGCAGGGGTGTCCGCTGCCAACAGAACTGGGGATCCTGAGCGGCCGGGAAGGGAAGCCAGTGGAGTTGCCGGTTCAGGAGTCAGAAAGGTACGCCGAGCATCGGGGTGCGGGAGGGCGCACCGCAGCCTGCCCCAGAATCTCTGCATTTTGAAGGACCAACGTTTGGTCTCCTTGGGGACTCCTTTCTGCAGAGGCCAGTCCCTCATTTGGGCGGAATTGGATGCACCCCCTTCGTGGAAACCCGGAGAATCCGCTTGGGTTCCTTGCGCAGAGAGCCCACTGATAATTGTGTATAGGTTACAGAGTGTCTCGTAACATAAAAAAAAAAAAAAAATACGGCGGTAGTGGTGGCGAACTCGAGAGGCAATTGCTTCAGCAATTAGTTCCCCAGCTCACTGTCCATTTGTTAAGCAAATGGTGCATTGGTGGCTGGTAAATCTGGTTGAGTTTCCACGAAGTGGGTTAGAGCGTCTGAAGCAACTTGTGCGCTGTGTGTGGGGGTTTCACCCGTGCCTCGGTGCTTACCGGAGCCTGCTCTAGAAATTTCATCGGCCTCGGGCACTTGGAGTTACTGAAAAGCCTCGCGGTGAACCTGGGGACTCTAGAAAACCTGCTTCACCGACGCACCAAATCACAAACAGGTCTATGGATTACGATTCCCATTAGCAATCACTTTTTGCTTGGATCAGCAGCATTTCCACGTAACTGACGTTAGCTGCACGTCTGTCAAGGGGGGAACCTCTAGGAGAGCACACAGGCTGGTGTGCTGTGTGGTAGCACAGGTGTGGATACAAAAGGGAATTTTTGGGCAGTCCTTTCTCACAGGTGGCTGTTTAGATAGCAGTGGCACATTGTGCTTTTGTTTTTGCGGCACCTCTTTGATCTCTGGTAATAAGCATTTTAAATGTAGGGAAAAGGAAAATCTTCAGAGGATATTTATCGTTAGCCTGGTCACATCCAAGTGGCAAGGATTCTCCAAACCATACTTAAAATAAGGTTAGTTTTGTTGTTCAGTTGCAAAATCGCGTCTGATTCTTTGCAACTCCACCGACAGCAACACCAGGCTCCTCTGTCCTCCACTATCTCCTGGAGTTTGCTAAAACTCATGTTCATTGAGTCTTTGATGCCATCCAGCCATCTTATCCTCTGCTGCCACCTTCTCCTCCAGCCCTCAGCCTTTCCCAGCATCAGGGTCTTTTCCAATGAGTCAACTCTTCGCATAAGGTGGCCAAAGTATTGGCGCTTCAGCATCAGTCCTTCCAATGGATGTTCAGAGTTGATTTCCTTTAGGACTGACCTATTTGATCTCCTTGCCGTCCAAGGGACTCTCAAGAAAAGTCAGCTCTGTACCAAGCACCATGCTAGTCACTTTCCTTAAAATGTTGCCAAGGGGATGTTACTAGCTCTGAACAGATGAGAAACTAAGGCAGGGAAAAATCCAGGAATTTGTTCATAGGAACTGGTGGACCTGGGAGTTGAGCGTGGATATTTCTGAGTCAGAATCCATGCTTTTTCACTATTCCAAGTTACTGTGAGACAGTGTAAATCTGCAGATTTAATAGAAATGAGAAATCAGAATTACACATCCTGAGAGTTAAAGTTGTTGTCATTTAGTTGCTACGTAGTGATAGGCTCTGCGACCCTATGGACTGTAGCCCACCAGGCTCCTCTGCCCGTGGGATTTCCCAGGCAAGAATACTGGAGTGGGTTGCCATTTCCTTTTCCAGGGGATCTTCCCAACCGAGGGATCAAACTCAAGTCTCCTGCTTTCCAGGTGGATTATTTGCCACTGAGTCACCTGGGAAAGTCATCGTGAATAAAATGAACATTGTTTTCATTTTTTTTGGGTTGTTAAACTGAGACCAATCTGGGACAAGATGAACAGTATTTTAAAAAACAGAAATTTTATTGTCTTCCTTAAGATATTTTTAAGGACCTAATATAGCCAAGTTGATTGGAGAAGGAAATGACAACCCACTCTAGTGTTCTTGCCTGGAGAATCCCAGGGATGGGGGAGCCTGGTGGGCTGCTGTCTACGGGGTCGCACAGAGTTGGACATGACTGAAGCAACTTAGCAGCAGCAGCAGCAGCATAGCCAAGTTGGGCAAATTAGTAAAACTTTATATATATCCTGTGTGTATTACATATTGAAGTATCAGCTAATTTTCATATTATTCATATGCTTTAATGTATTTCATCTTGATTTCTACCCATAGTTTATAGGTAAATAGAGGTCACTGTTGCCACCTAGAAAGGACTTTGTGTGTATGTATAAATCTATAACCATTGCTGAATATATATAATATTTATTTTAAAAGATATATCTATTATTCCTTAAATGTCTCTCTAGAAGTACAGAGTACTCCAACATGCTTATTTAGGAGAGAATCCTAAAATACCAATTTAGCCTTTTGAATGAATGATCCATAACAGCTCAACGGATGATTTCTTTAAGTGCATGTAAACCACACAAGTGATTTTCAAATTAAAGTTATTATACTGTTTAGGATGAGAATGAAAATAGTACTTAGAATTTTAAATACTATCTTCTGACATGGAGAGCACTTGGTTTCTTAAAACCTTCCTTGCAATTGCTGGTAATTACCTAAGAAAATTGAGGGGTTTCATGTTGAAATTATCTTCAGGTGTAGAAGAAAGTGTTTTCTGTTGAAGAAAAGCTTTTTCCCTGTGTTGGGAGGATCAGGTAAATATTCTGCCTGGATTGTGTTTGGCACATTTCGCCCCCATCCCATCCTCATTGTATAGAGAAATCGACAAGACACCTTGAACTTCTTAAAAGCATTTGAAGTCCTACCTGGCTGGTGTTTATAAACGTGTGGTTGGCTTGGTTAAGATGCTGTAAGGAAGGGGCAGGATGGATGATGTTTTGGAGAAATTCACAGAACAGCCAAAGGGCCAAGGAGAAGCATGTGCATGGCGTGTGAAAGGAGCAGTTCCAGATTTTGTGATACCTGAAAGGTAAACAGTAAGGGCATCCTCATTAGGAAAAATAATACCAAATTAGCTATGAAAGTGAATGCTTACCTAGAACGGAAAAAAATTACAACCATTTGCTGGTGATTGCTTTCTTGTTTCTGCTGAGATCTTTTGGGGCCATTTACCAGAAAAGCTTACATAAAAATGCTTTCTGATTGCAACCTTGTCCCTAAGAACACGCAGCATCTCCTAAAGAGAGGCTTGAAGCCCTCGGGGTGGGGTGCGCTATGCCAGTGAGAGACCAGAAACTGAAGCTCGCTTACCTTCAAAGCGTGGGAGCACCCACTGTGGTTTGAGGCAAAGAATTAATGGTCCACTGAGCAGAGAAGCTGCTGGTGGGTTCATTGTGGTCTCAGGGCCCTTCCTTTCCACTGAATAGTTGTGAGAGGAAGCTCCCATTGGTCCCTAAGACCTTTCGCTTTAGTTGGTTCTCCAGGTCTGCCTTTGAGTGTTGGCGCCATTTATTGAAGGTTTTCCATGTCCTGTGCACTGAGTAAGGCCAGGTTCTGATGCCGGGGAGCTCCTGGTCTCCTGGAGCTTATTTCATTGATGACAGTATGGCGTTGGTGCCAGTTCCGAGGTCCTGATGCTTGAGCTGAGTTTGGAATCATGGGTGGAGATGCTGAGGTGGAAGAGCGTATGGGATGACGGCTGTAGGAAACCCTGGAAGTTTGGACCTGTACACCGTCCTCCACTGATGCAGAGAAGCCCGTAGTCAGTATTTTTCACAAGTCTTTCCAGACCAGCAGCACCTGCACCCATGTACCTGTGATGAACTTCTTAAAAATGCATGTTCTCAGGCCCTATCCCAGGCCACCTGAATCAGCAGCTCTGTGTCTATGGCACAGCAGTCTGTTTTAAGAAGCCTTCCAGATGATTCAGGCGCATGCTATAAAGTTTGAGAACCACTGCTTTTAGTGTTTAAGAGAACTGGTAGGGCATAGAATCCCTTGGGAAGATGAGAGGAGTGAGATTAGTACTAAGGTTTATATATTATTGTTGTAATATAGTTATATTGATAGAGCACTTAGATACTGTGCTCTATGTGATAAGGCATTGTGATAAGAAATATTAATTCCTTTAATCATCAATGCAACCCCTGATTGCAAAGAGTTGGACACGACTGAGCAACTCAGAGACCACCACCACCTGAGAGCTATTATCACTCCAGTAATTTATTTAAATTTATATATTTGGATTCTTTTTTTTTTTTTTGATGGGGGGTGGGGGGCTTCCCTGGTGGCTCAGACGGTAAGAATCTGCCCGCAATGCGGGAGACCTGGGGTTGATTCCTGGATTGGAAAGATCCTCTGGAGGAGGGCATGATAACCCACCCCAGTATTCTAGCCTGGAGGATCCCCATGGACAGAGGAGCCTGGCAGGCTACAGTTCATAGGATCTCAAAGAGTCGGACATGACTGAGTCGCTAAGCACAGCACAGCTTCCTTTTTAAAAAAATTGAAGTATATAGTTGATTTACAGTGTTTTGTTAGTTTCTGACGTACAGCAAAATGATACAGTTATACATATTATACTGTATCATTTTCTTTCCCATTATGGTTTATTACAGGAAGTTGAATGCTGTTCCTTGTGCCATATAGTAGGACCTTGATGTTTACTTTTTTCCCCTTGGGCTCCTTCTCATCTGCCTTTCTGTTAACTGTTGCTATTTCCTGAGGTCCCATCCTCTGTTGAAATGGACGTGAAGATTGCTCCATTTAAATGTGAGAAAGCTGTATCACAGAGACAAGGGTGTTGTCCCAGGCCACACCGCTTCAGCCAGGATTCACGCGCAGGCAGTGAGGTTACAGTACCCGCCTTCCCTCTCTGGGAAGGCTCTCCCTGCCTTTGTTTTATGTTGGTCTTGTGGGAGAGGCCTGGAAGGCGGGCGTGGGTCTTCTTGGCATGGCCCTACTTGCCGACCACTCAGGGTTAACACGTTTCTCTTTCGGTAACAATTGCCCGATGAGAGAGGAAGAATGTTGTTGTCCTTCAGTCTTAGTGCAAACTTTGAAATTTCGTAAGCAAATGGGCGTGATTGCATATGTGATTACCTAACGTCGAGTACCTCTTTCCCCAGCTGGATAATGGGCTCACGTGGATTTCCCCAATAGGTGATGGTGAAAAGTGGCCTTGTTTGGTAATTCTGGGATTTGATCTGGGTATTAGTGGACCCCCTCCTCAGGCCACGGAGGACTTGAAGATGATGGTGTGCTTGTTCGTGTGTCCTGGAAGGTGTCGAGGAGACCTGTGCTTTGCATTTTCATAGTTTTTCTTTTCCTTCTGGGAAAGAAAGATCATTCTTCATGATTCTATACATTTTATCATGAAAGAGCTCCAACATGTCAGGCAGCATAAAAGAATGTGTAATTATATTATGAGTGCATGTGGCAGTGTGTGAAATGATGATTTACCTTTGGATGTGGGCCTCGGATTAATAAGTCTTTTTACCTCTGCTTCAGAGACAGACGTTTAGACACTGTCACTTTGAGCTTATGGCAGGCGGTGAAATCTAATTCTGCGAGTACTGACCGTCTTTCTCATGTGGTCATTCATTCATATGGTCATTTTTGCCTCTTCGGTTATGCTCAGCATTCATTTAGGTGCTGGAGGGAAATACAATGGTGACTAGCCAGACATGATCCCTGCAGACTAGTAGAAAAACACTTGGGTGAGCGGAGTTAGATGCCCTAATTCTGGCAGCGGGTTGTTAGGAGAGGAGTTAAGAAGTTGTCCAAGTTCAGAAGTGATGTATGGGGCACGGTTTAAGGCAGTAGGGAAGCAGAGGTGTGGAAAGATCTGAGAGAGATCTAGGAGATTACAGAAGTGACCAGGTGGATGTGGGTGGTGAGAGGGGTTGTCAGGGCTGAGATCTGTGTCTTGGACCCCTAGGATGGTGTCAGGAGCATAGGACAGGACTAGAGAAGACTGTTTTCTACAGAATAATGGATGTCGTGAGTTTGAAATGTGTGGATGACTCCAAGATAGAGATTTGGGTAGGCAGATGGAATAATGCAGCTGATATGAGAACTGAATAAATTCAATGGATGGAATAATATCAAACAGCTAAATATGTCCTCTCTTGAGAGTGGGGAGAAGACGTTCAGGGAGGAATGTGGGCATTTCTCCTGGGTGGGCGGGATAGCAATTCACTCGTTCCTTTGATGTGGAAGACATCAAGGTTTACCTCCGCGCATTCTTTCCAGCGTGGAGATGAATCCTCCACTGCCTCTGGCCTTTTGCATGTTTGATAGCCTGAGCTCTACTCCGTGGGAGGAGGCCCTCAGTGTGGAAAAGCAGGCTGGGTGGGTGAGTGACAGGGGCTTGGTCAGATTTTCAGCCCATCTTACTGTTACAAGTTAAAATGACTTACCATCTTTCCTCTTAATTTGTTATGCTGTGTTGTTAAAAAACACTCATTTATCATTTATGTGTATTATGTTTATTGTAAATGAATTGCATCATGTGGGAGGCCGTATATATACATATACATGGGGCTTCCCAGCTGGTGCAGTGGTAGAGAATCCACCAGTCAGTGCAGGAGACACGGGAGATGTGGGTTCCATGCCTGGGATGGGAAGATCCCCTGGAGGAGGAAGTGGTGACCCACTCCAGTATTCTTGCCTGGAAAATCCCTTGGACAGAGGAGCCTGGTGGGCTACATTCCATGGGGTCGCAAAGAGTCATACACATACATACACATACATACACACACATATACACATGCATACACATGCACACACACATATACATGCATACACACATATATACATACATATACACATACATACACATACATATAGGTTGTTTGTATATATTATGTAGATTGCCCAGGGCTGTTTTGTAGCTGCTACAGATGTTAAAAGATTCCTTTTTTGTATAGAGGATGTAGGTTTTTCTAGGTGCTCAGAGTTAAGCAGAAGGCTTGTTTAAAACATGTGTTAGAATGTAGCTGGAATACGTATTTATTATTTTATCCAAAAGCTGTGTGTCATGTTTGCTATGTGCTAGAATTTTCCATGTGAATAAAGCAGAGAGTTCCCTGTCTCTTTAGAGCCTAGACAGGAAGTCAGGCAGCTTGACAGGTGAATACTTTAGCCCACCCTTGTAGCTCAGTTGGTAAATAATCTGCCTGCAATGCAGAGAGACCTGGGTTCAATTCCTGGGTTGGGAAGATCCCCTGGGGAAGGAAATGGCAACCCATTCCAGTGTTCTTGCCTGGGAAATCCCATGGACAGAGGATCCTGGTGGGCTACATGGGGTTGCAAGGGTGGGACACAACTTAGCGAGGAAACCACCACCAGGTGAGGGTGAGGCGTGGGGTGGGGTGGGGTGGGATAGGGTAGGGGTTATAGGAGGCAAGCAGTGAAGGGTGGCCTCCAGAGGTAGGACTGCCAGCACTTAGCGGGAGGAATGGGCAGGCACATCAGCCTGGAGGAAGATTTGGAAAAAAGAGATTGTTTTGAGAAATTGATGGATGGATGCTTTTGAGAAACTGAAAGTTTCGGATAGCCTGTTTCAACTTTGTTTGTTAAAAATCACTCATAAAAAGGAACAAAATTGGGTCATTTGTAGAGACATGGAGGTGCCTAGAGTCTGTCATACAGAGTGAAGTAAGTCAGAGAGAGCAAAACACATGTTGTATATTTGTTGCAGAAGTCGGTCTGTTGGGAAACCAAACACCACACTTGGAGAGTTGGAGAACTCAGGTTTATTACACTGGTGGGCCCAGAGGAGTTAACACTTCCAGCTCTGAGCCCCAAACAAAGGAGTTACAGAGTTTTTATAGACAGTGCATGGCACCAGACTTCAGTGGGCAGTGCTGACTGTGAGTAGGCTAGTTCAGAGTAGGGGTTTCCTGCATGTGGGTGGTTAGGACACAGCAGTGGGGATGCCCGAACTTTACACAAACAAACATGGTTATGCAGGAGCACAGAGGCCGGGCAACTGACAAGGGTGAGTGAGGTAAGTTTCAGCTGCTAGCATTGTTGCAAGTTTCTGTCTTCCCAAAGCTATGTAACCTACATGACTTTGCAAGGAGCTAGCTGAGTTGCAGCGGAGAAGGCAATGGCACCCCACTCCAGTACTCTTGCCTGGAAAATCCCATGGACGGAGGAACCTGGTGGGCTGCAGTCCATGGGGTCGCTGAGGGTCGGGCATGACTGATTGACTTCACTTTCACTTTTCACTTTCATGCATTGGAGAAGGAAATGGCAACCCACTCCAGTGTTCTTGCCTGGAGAATCCCAGGGACAGGGGAGCCTGGTGGGCTGCCGTCTATGGGGTTGCACAGAGTCGGACACGACTGAAGCGACTTAGCAGTGGCAGCAGCAGCAGTGGGAAGCTGCTGTTTAGGGCAGGGAGCTCTGCTCAGTGCTCTGCGATGAGCGGGGTGGGGATATAGGAGGGAGGTCTAAGAAGAACGGGAGGTATGCATACGTATATCTGATTCACTGTGTTGAATAGCAGAAACCAACACGACTTTGTAAAGCAACCATACTCCAACTTAAACCAGCTAATAAAGGAGAATGTTCATGAGAGACCTATGAGCTGATCAGGAAAAACCAAAAGAATCAAACTTATGTCTGTGTGACCATGACTATGTTCAGAGCCAAGGGGCAAAAGCAAACAACAACGAAAACCCCTCAAGCCTCCCAAAGTCCAATGAAACCACAAACAAATAATGATTATGTAATACTTTCTGGTTTTGATTGAGGATGGACCTTTTAGCATTATGAAAGAAGTTCAGAGTTAGTCTGAAAACTTAGGTAGTATGTCAGAGAAGAACATTGTATTACTTGAACAGTAACTGGCATTATTGTTAAGATAGTCTTGTGTAATATGGAAGATTAGATTTAAATATATAAAATTAGTGTAGCTGTATAGGCTTGTAGTCTGGAAATGCCTTTAGGGTTTCAGCCCTTTCGCTGCTGCGTGGCCCTTATGAGAATTTGGGTCCTAGAGATTTTGGAGACTTGTTTACCCTCTCATTGGTAACAAAATGCCCTGTACGCCCTGTACCGTGTATCTATTAATCTTTGTCCTACAGTTTCTTGTCTGTTGCAGGATCAGGCCCTGAAATTCAATATCCTCATCTTCTCTGACTCTTTATCCCCACAGATTCCCTCCAACCCTTTCCTTATCTCCTTTTTTGTCATGCGGGTTTCTTCCTACCTAATTCACTGTTTCAGTTCAGTTCAATCTCTCAGTCCTGTCCAACTCTTTGTGACCCCCTGGATGCCAGGTTTCCCTGTCTATCACCAACTCCCAGAGTTTAATCAAACTCATGTCCATTGAGTCAGTGATGCCATCCACCCATCTCATCCTCTGTCGTACCCTTCTCCTCCTGCCTTCAATCTTTCCCAGCATCAGGGTCTTTTCCAGTGAGTCAGTTCTTTGCATCAGGTGGCCAGTGAGTATTGCAGCTTCAGCTTCAGCATCAGTTGTTCCAATGAACACCCAGGACTGATCTCCTTTAGAATGGACTGGTTGGATCTCCTTGCAGTCCAAGGGACTCTCAACAGTCTTCTCCAACACCACAGTTCAAAAGCATCAATTTTTCAGCACTCAGCTTTCTTTATAGTCCAACTCTCACATCCATACATGACTACTGGAAAAACCATAGCTTTGACTAGATGGACCTTTGTTGGCAAAGTAATGTCTCTGCTTTTGAATATGCTATCTAGGTTGGTCGTAACTTTCCTTCCAAGAAGTAAGTGTCTTTTAATTTCATGGCTGCAGTCACCATCTGTAGTGATTTTGGAGCCCGAAAAATAGTCTGTCACTATTTCCATCGTTTCTCCATCTGTTTGCCATGAAGTCATGGGACCAGATGCCATGATCTTAGTTTTTTGAATGTTGAGTTTTAAGCCAACTTTTTCACTCTCCTCTTTTACTTTCATCAAGAGGCTCTTTAGTTCCTCTTCACTTTCTGCCATAAGGGTGGTGTGATCTGCATATCTGAGGTTATTGATATTTCTCCCAGGAATCTTGATTCCAGCTTGTGCTTCTTCCAGCCCAGCATTTCTCATGATGTACTCTGCATGTAAGTTAAATAATCAGGGTGACAATATACAGCCTTGATGTACTCCTTTCCCTATTTGGAACCAGTCTGTTGTTCCATGTCCAGTTCTAACTGTTGCTTCCTGATTTGCATACAGATTTCTGAGGAAGCAGGTAAGTTGGTCTGGTATTCCCATCTCTTTAAGAATTTTCCACGGTTTGTTGTGATTTACACAGTTAAAGGCTTTGGCATAGTCAGTAAAGCAGAAGTAGATGTTTTCCTGGAACTCTTTTGCTTTTTCCATGATCCAGTGGATGTTGGTAATTTGATCGCTGGTTCCTCTGCCATTTCTAAATCCAGCTTGAATATCTGGAAATTCACAGTTCACATACTGTTGAATCCTGGCTTGGAGAATTTTGATCATTACTTTGCTAGCATGTGAGATGAGTGCAATTGTGCGGTAGTTTGAGCATTCTTTGGCATTGCCTTTCTTTGGGATTGGAATGAAAACTGACCTTTTCCAGTCCTGTGGCCACTGCTGAGTTTTCCAAATTTGCTGGCACATTGAGTGCAGGACTTTCACAGCATCATCTTTTAGGAGTTGAAGTAGCTCAACTGGAATTCCATCACCTCCACTAGCTTTTTTCGTAGTGATGCTTCCTAAGGCCCACTCGACTTCCTATTCCAGAATGTCTGGCTCTAGGTGAGTGATCACACCATCGTGGTTATCTGGGACATGAAGATCTTTTGTGTATAGTTCTTCTGTGTATTCTTGCCACATTTTCTTAATATCTTCTGCTTCTTTTAGGTCTATACCATTTCTGTCCTTTATTGAGCCCATCTTTGCATGAAATGTTCCCTTGGTATCTCTCATTTTCTTGAAGAGATCTCTAGTCTTTCCCATTCTATTGTTTTCGTCTATTTCTTTGCATTGATCACTGAGGAAGCCTTTCTTATCTCTTCTTGCTATTCTTTGGAACTCTGCATTCAAATGGGTATATCTTATCTATTGTTTCAGGACCTTGTTAAAAAGCTTTTGCAGAAGTTGCCTTCCATATTTTAGGCCTGTTGAAACAAGTAGAGTTTCTCTGAAATTTCTTTCACTCTCTCTAATCTCAGGTGAGCTGGCACAGAGATACTTAGCTTTAGTCAAGAATGAGAAAGAAGGTTCCCGTAAAGTTTCCTGTGTTAATATTTGAACCAGAAGAGACAGCAGAAGTGAAAAGGTACATGACAAATTGTTTTTTAAATGTCATGAACTCTGTGTGTGAGACACACACAAATAAAAGTTTAAACACAAGAGGCCTAGTCCTGGTCATTAAGAACGGCTTAGTATTTGAGTTGCTCTATTAATTACTTCCTTTCCAACTTCCAGTTGTATGTCATTTTTGGCTTTATCACCATAAGCTCAAGATCCTAAGTCATTAATTTATTGCTTAGTTTTAGGGTTCATTGGCCAATATGTGCCTTTTCATTGATAGTGGGTTTTTTTTTTTTTCCCTTGAATAGAAGATGCTTTCGGCTTTTCCTAGTTTTTAGGACATACAGGCTCAGCTGCTGTATTTCATTTAATGTGCCAGCAGCCTGCCATTGCTGCGTTCTGTTAGGTGGCAGCATTATTTTATTCATTCTAATCCTGTCAGGGACCCTCCTAGGTAGCGTGCGTGTGTGCTCAGCTCTGTCCGACTCTTTGCAACTCCACGGACTATAGCTCACCATGTTCCTCAGTCCATGGGATTCTCAAGTGGTTTGCCATTTGAATACTGCAGTAGCTTGCCATTTCCTACTCCAGAGGATCTCCCCAACCCAGGGATGGAACCTGCACCTCTTGGGTCTCCTGCATTGGCAGGTGGATTCTTTGCTGCTGAGCCGCCTGGGGAGCCCCTCCTAGGCAGGGGTCATCCCTGTTTAATAGAAGAAAGCGCTGAGACTCAGAGAAGCCCAGGACCACCCACTGGGATGGAATCTTCCCTTTTCCCCAACTCTTCCATTCCATCCAGTGCTTTCAACCATTCTACTCTGCCTCGCTTCCCAGTGAAGCTGTTTAACCACAAGACTAGGGTCTGTTCCGAATAAGACTCCAGGAATTTCCCTGCATCCTGGGATTGGAAGCAGCTGTTCCTCTCATCCCAGGGTGAAGGCGGAGTAGAGGCTTCTACTCACCTCAGAGGCTGCTTTCAGCGCAGCCATGAAGCCCTGGAATTCTGCTAGACCCTCCTCTGAGGACGGATTTGACATGGTTCGATAAATACACCCCTTCAGAGCAGTTTCTTGCCCAAAGATTACAAATACGCAAAGTTGGATATTTTGAAAGGGTCTCTCTCCTTTATCTGACTTGAGTGATGCATAAAACATGCAATTGTCGTCATAGATTTGTGGAGTAAAGCAGGTGGTCCCTTCCACCAAACGCCTTGCGTCGTTCCTGAGTGTTCACGGGAGAACTGCTTCCTGGTGTTCTTGTCTTTTTAAATTGACGTGAGCTTTTAAATACATGCAGATGTTGACATTTCACAATGTGGATAAAATTCCTGCTGAGCAAGTGATTGATGCTTTTTTATTACTCATTCGTTCATTTCAAAGCATTAGGTGCATCTGTCAAATAGATCTTTCAAGGGTTGACAGTATGCCAATGAGGTTGATGTTTTGTTTGATGTGGTCTTGGGGAAACTGGACTGACTTGTGCTGGACATTCCGCTTGTGCCCCTGGGAGCTTCTGACATACCACCTAGGTACCCTCCTCTAGTGGAGGTTGAGTCTGTGGCCTCGTGAGGTGCAATAGCAGCTGATGCAGTTGATACGGTGGCAGTCGGAATGGAGAGGGTGTAAGGAGGACTCCATAGCACCCTGCAAACTGAAGTCCTGTGCACAGCATCCGGTGCTTTTGAACAGAACACTCATCAAAGTCATCTGCTTTCATTCCAGTAGGAAGCCATACCGACATTCATATATGTCAGGAAAGATAGGTTGGCGCTTTGGTTAAACTGTTTTTTTTTTTTTTAATGCAGATTTTGCTGACCAGTTCTGGATGTCTTGTCAGTGTGATTTTGGTAGTTTTCTGGTGTAATGACATCCTGAATCTAGCCAGTTGGAAAACCAACAACCTTGCCTTGAAATGTTGTTTTTTTGGTAATGGCTATGAGTCAGGGCTAACTCAGTGAGAACTTATAAAGCACTGGTTTTATTGTTGCTTTTAGTGTTATGTGATAAAGCATGGTGTGAAACCGTGTAGAGCAAAATCCCTTTTACATACACGTATATTTACACTGTTACTATGTGCAGATATATGAGTGAAGCTTCCCTGGTGGCTCAAGACGGTAAAGAATCTGCCTGCAGTGTAGGAGGTGTGGGTTCGATCCCTGGGTCAGGAAGATCCCCTGGAGAAGGAAATGACAACCCACTCCAGTATTCTTGCCTGGAGAATCCCATGGACAGAGGAGCCTGGAGGGCTACAGTCCATGGGGTTGAAAACAGTCAGACACACCTGGACACAGCAGCCGACAGTATATGAACGTGTGTGTATTTTTTGTCGTTTTGGAGATGAGCACTAGAAACTTACTAGTGGTTGCTTTATGGAAATGGTCTATTCGGGGCTGAGTCACTTTTCATTACGTGCCTCTCTGCACGATTACAATTTCTTAAAGGCACATGTGGAAAAAATATCCCCATGGTTAATTGGATGGTGAGATGATAGGTCTTTTATTAATGTATTTAAGATGTCATTAAAACTCCTTGGACATGAGAATATTAAAAACACTTTGAATTTGTTTAACATTTTAAGGCTTTTAAAAAGTCTTTAGTATCTTTTGTTAGATTTTATCAGCCAAACATCTTTTCCATTAGAGATCCAGAAACATTACAGTGTCTGATAGTTGAAATGATTAAGCAGAGAAAAATTTTCAAAATTTTATCTACTCAGTGAGCCTTCCTGGAAGCCACTCTGACGTTTGTAGGACTTTGTCATGTCCAAAGCTTGGGCTCATTATTTTAAAATGGAGATGAAAATACTTACCTTGGGCTGCTGTGATGCTTAATAATAATAATCCCTGAAGAGTGCCTTGTGAATAATAAGTACTTTATAAATTCCTCTTAGAGCTTCTCTGGTGGCTCAGTGGTAAAGAATCTGCCTGCCAATACAAGAGACATGGGTTTGATCCCTGGGTCGGGAAGATCCTCTGGAGAAAGAAATGGCAACCTACTCTAGTCTTCTTGCCTGGGAAATCCCATGGACAGAGGAGTCTGGTGGGCTACAGTCCATAGGGTTGCAAAGAGTCCAGACACGACTTAGCGACTCAACAACAACAGCAGCAAATTCCTGTTATTCAAGGAAAAGAGGAAGTCTGGCTACTTCATAATGAGTAAGCCTGCAGAGGTTTGGGTGAGTGAGTGCCCACATGTTATGGGAGCTTTTACCTGAAGATCAGACCCCTTTATAGCTGATGTTTTGTTCTGTATTTTCTTCCAACCAGAATAAGAGTAAGAGGAGGGCAGTCAGGAAGCAGGAATAGGAGCTGCTGCTGCTAAGTCACGTCAGTCGCGTCCGACTCTGTGCGACCCCATAGACGGCAGCCCACCAGGCTCCCCCATCCCTGTGATCCTCCAGACAAGAGTCCTGGAGTGGGTTGCCATTGCCTTCTCCAGCAGGAGTAGGAGCTGCTACTAAATGACAGTATTTCAAAAAATACCTGGAGACACATTTTAGGGAGCAGTAAAATTTATCCAACGCAGTCTTTTTTTTATCCAACTTGAGGCCATTCTCTTTAGAGATGAGACATCACTTTTCCTTTAAAAAAAATTTCTTTTTGGATGTTAAGTTTCACTTTTAAGATGTTTTTTCCTTTTGCATTTTTAATTAAGTCTTGAGAGCAGAAAATGGATATTGTACACGTTCTATTGATTGTGCTGGATTTAGCATTTTCTTGGTGATTATGGTATGATTTGATGAAAGCCCAGCCACTCCTGGGGAAAACCTGACAATGTTTCGTAAATATATATGGATGAACGAATACCTTGGACAGCTGTCTTTGGAAGGTGACAGCTAATCAATGGCTTTATTGAATTTATGTGGCTACATTTCTGGTTGCAGGAAAAAAGAAAGAAAAAAGGATTATCCATGATTTCCTGTTTATATAGGGCAAGAGAAAAAATAGGAGTGGTTCCAAGTTTCATAAAACTTATCTCCTTGGAGAGTCAAGATCCATCTTTGTGAAAAGATTATTAGTAGTACCCTCTTGGGAGCAGAGAGGATTTTTTTTTTTTTTTTAAAGGCAGGTGAGGTCTGTTTAGGCTGATGGAGAGGGGAAATGTGAGCTGAGCTTGGAAGGATGGAGAGGCAGTAACCCTGAGAGGCTTGTGGAGGTCGCCAGGAGACATCTCACTGTTGATCTCTGCTCCTTTCATAGTCTGGCCGCTTGCGATTGGACTGAAGGACCCTTTGCAATGCTGCTTGTTTTAGGGCTGGATACTGTGAGGCAAGAGGTGAAGTAACAGAGATTAGGGGGCAAGGTGTGTAAAGGGCAGGAACATGGAGTTGGGCCGCTGGACCTGAGTCTTGGTTCTGCTGAGTGTTGGCTTTATGATGCCCGGAAGTTACTTAAGCTCTCTGGGCCCTAGTGTGCCCGTCAGTGATGGAGGCTTCTAATGGTACTTACTGCCCTGGCAGTCTGAGCACGGGCGGGAAAAGAATTTCCAGCCCTAGAGCATTCCAGAAGGGAGTGAGTTTATTAAGAACAAAGAGCAGAGATAATATGGGTACTGAGAGCGTAGCCGCTGATCTCCTGACAGGCCAGGGAGATGCTTTGTGTGTGTGTGTGTGAGTGTGTGTGTGTGTGCAAGCTTAGTGCTGTCTAACTCTTTGTGACCTCAGGGACTGTAGCTGCCAGGGTCCTCTGTCCATGGGATTTTCCAGGCAAGAATTCTGGAGTGGGTTGCCATTTCCTCCTCCAGGGAACCTGTCCAACCCAGGGATCAAACCTGCGTCTCCTTGCATAGCCAATTTTTTATAGCCTCCAGATTAAGAAAATTCCTCCTGGAAGGGTGGCGTTAAGTGATTGGTTAGGACTCTATAGGGTGACTACCGACGTGGGCATTTTTGCCTCATTTGGAAAATTGCTGGTGATGATTGAGGAGCTTTTAGCAGGGGTTATAGAGACTCAGTTCCTGAGATGACCTTGGTTCTGGGCTCCGCTCCTGTGGCCTTGGGATAGGACTCCACACCTCCACTATAGGGCTGTGAGGATTAAATGACAGTATGCTTAAAGCGGTTGCTACATGATGTCTATTGCACCTAATGCCCCCTGTACTCCTCATGGAGGAGCCACAGCAGCTACTACTGCTGCTGTTTTTATAACATCGATGATCGCAGACATGTCCAACTCTTTGTGACCCCATGAACTGTAGCCCGCCAGGCTCCTCTCTCCATGGAATTCTCCAGGCAAGAATACTGCAGTGGGTTGCCATTTCCTCCTCCAGGGGATCTTCCTGACCAAGATCGAACCCACGTCTCCTGTGGCTCCTGCATTGGCAGGCAGATTCTTTACCACTGAGCTACCTGGAAGCCTGACATTGATGGTGGGGAGGCTCATTTTAGCTGAAATGAACCAGAAGTTGTCCTGTTTGCCCTTCTTAATAGAACCTCAAAGTTGCTTCATATTTAAAAGTGACCCAGAGGGATGGTATGGGGAGGGAGGTGGGAGGGGGGTTCAGGATGGGGAACACGTGTACACCTGTGGCGGATTCATGTTGATGTATGGCAAAACCAATACAATATTGTAAAGTAATTAGCCTCCAGTTAAAATAAATAAATGTAAATTAAAAAAAATAAAGTCACATATAGCAAACAATGAAAAAATAAATAAAAATGCACTTGCAGTATGTTAGCTCCGTGGGAAGACTGGTTTGGGTATTTCTGATCACTCCAAGCCTTTTCCTAGCTGATGTCCTAGTAAATGAGTTGCATAGTGCATGGGTTGAGAAACTATAGAAAATTAGGAAAGTTCATTTGGGAATTATCAATATAAGCTGTTACATAATAGTGGCCACTTCATGGAGCTGACACTGGCATTGATGGAATCAGAGTGGTGGGGAAAATCAATGTAGCCTTTTTAAAAGATAGATGGTTTTAATATTGATAATAGTGTTCTTTGCCTTTTCATTTGAGAGATGCTGCTATAATGGAATGCTTTATAAATACTAATGTGTGCTGACTGCATTTTGAGAGTGAGCGGTCCCTTTGGGTATTTTGAGACAAAAGGTTCTGTGATCTGGGCAAATGTCTCTGTAATGCACAACAGAGAGATTTAGAAATATATTCTTCAAATAAAGAATGTTTCACATGAGTGTGGGAAATAGTCATTAATCTGTATTTTAAAAACCTTTTTAAAGAGTTTTTTAATATTAACAGTTCTGTTTTGAGCTAGATTTTATTTTATTTTTAAAGTTGAAGTATCATTGATTTATTATACAACAAGAGCTGACTCACTGGGGAAAAAACCCTGATTCTGGGGAAGACTGAGAGCAAGAGAGAAGGGAATGACAGAGGATGAGATGGCTAGATGGCATCATAGACTCAGTGGACATGAGTTTGAGCAAACTCCAGCAGATAGTGAAGGACAGGAAGCTTGGCGTGCTGCAAACCATGGGGACTTAAAGAGACATGACTGAGTGACTGAACAACAACAACAAAATTATGTTAGTTTTTAGGTGTATAGCAAAGTGATTCAGTTATGCATATATATGTATCAATTCTTTTCCCTTGTAAGTTATTACAAAATCTTGAGTATAGTTCTCTGTGTGATGCAATAGGTCTTTGCTGGTTATCTATTTTAAATAGTAGTAGTAGTGTGTAAATGTCAATCCCAAACTCTTAATTTATCCGTCCTTAAAAATCTTCATCAGTCAAGGAACGGCTCGGTGCTTGGTGTGTGCATGTGTGTGTATGTGTGTTATGAATTTTAATTCATTTCCAACAGTTTTCCTCACTTGATTTGGACATTTGGATTAGTTCAGAGATGATTAGGTGCACATACATCTGTTCTTCATAAACACATCTTGGAAGCCTCACTTGTTATCTTTACTTGATCCTGACATGCTGGGGGCACATTGTTTCCAAGAGCCTCAGGATTAAGGGGCATTGTAGATGACTGAAATCCAAATATTGATGGGATGAGATGAAGGGGGCTGGGTTTGCAGGCTTTTGTAGTCATGCCCAGTGCTCGGATCTTGCAGTTCTTGGTTGAGAGTTTCAGAGATGAATTATGTGGGCTTCATCCTGTGGTGGAGCTCAAGGGCTTCACTGTCAACTTGCTGGCCATGATTTTATACAGTTAATAAACAGTGGATCATTCCATTATGAAATGAATGGGGAAAGCCAGAAATGATGCGCATGCTTTTCCTCTCAGCAAGGTGACACCTGGCTCTCTAAGGAGGCTGTGTCAGGGCTAGTGGTGGTTACTGAATTAACCCTCTGTATATGGTACAGGAACCTGCTAACACGCCTTATCACAGAGCAATAAATATATTGCCCAATGTTATTTAATTAGTGATTAAACATGTATTAAAGAACTTAAAAGCACTTTGAGACTCTTCAGGTTGATGGAGTATTACTGGTCTCTAGGCAGGCATAGAGTTCTGGAAAATATTCATTCACGATACAGTAGAAGGAGTTGCCCTCTAAGGCCCTCTGTCCCTCCTTCTCTTCCTTCCTTTTTTCCTGCCACCCATCCATCCAGGCTTAACTGCCCTGTGCCAGGTATTGTGCTGAAGATGCAGATGTGGACGTGGTCAATACAGCCCCGTCAGAGGACTTAATTATGGTTGGGGAGTGGGTGGAGGATTGGGGAGACTAAGTGAACAAACTGATGAGATAATTTTGATCATCAAGGCCATGCTGAATGTCACATGTGACAGAGATTATGGTACAGAAATGAAACTTTATACCAGAAGGTCAGAGTCTGGATTAGGGTCAGGGTCAGGCTTGTAAGGAAGTGATGCTCGATCTGGAACCTGAAAGAGCCAGTGTTTGATAAGTGGGGAGAACAGATTATGTTACTGCCCCAAAAGCACAGGCTCCCTAGACCTTCAACCTAAATGTTTCAGTTCAGTCCAGTCGCTTAGTCGTGTCAAGCTTTTTGTAACCCCATGGATTGTACCACGCCAGGCTTCCCTGTCCATCACCATCTCCTGGAGCTTGCTCAAACTCATGTCTATCCAGTTGGTGATGCCATCCAACCATCTCATCCTCTGTCATCCCCTTCTCCTCCTGCCTTCAATTTTTCCCAGCATCTGGGTCTTTTCCAAGGAATCACTTCTTTGTATCAAATGGCCAAAGTATTGGAGCTTCAGCTTCAGCATCAGTCCTTCCAATGAATATTCAGGACTGATTTCCTTTAGGATGGACTGGTTGGATCTTCTTGCAGTCCAAGGGACTCTCAAGAGTCTTCTCCAGCACCACAGCATCAATTCTTCAGTGCTCAGCTTTCTTTATAGTCCAGCTCTTACCTCCATACATGACTACTGGAAAAACCATAGCTTTGATTAGATGGATCTTTGTTGGCAAAGTAATGTCTCTGCTTTTTAATATGCTGTCTAGGTTGGTCACAGCTTTTCACTTCCAAGGAGTGAGCATCTTTTAATTTCTTGACTTCAGTCACCGTCTGCAGTGATTTTGGAGCCCCCAAAAATAAAGTCAGCCATTGTCCACTGTTTCCCCATCTATTTGTCATGAAATGATGGGACCGGATGCCATGATCTTCGTTTTTTGAATGTAGAGTTTTAAGCCAACTTTTTCACTCTCCTCTTTCACTTTCATCAAAAGGCTCTTCAGTTCCTCTTTGCTTTTTGCCATAAGGGTGGTGTCATCTGCATATCTGAGGTTATTTATATTCCTCCCAGCAATCTTGATTCCAGCTTGTGCTTCATCCAGCCCGTCATGATGAACTCTGCATATAAGTTAAATAAGCAGGGTGACAATATACAGCCTTGACATACTCCTTTTCCTGTTTGGAACCAGTCTGTTGTTCCATGTCCAGTTCTAACTGTTGCTTCTTGACCTGCATACAGATTTCTCAGGAGGCAGGTGAGGTGGTCTGGTATTCCCATCTCTTCAAGAATTTTCCTCAGTTTGCTGTGATCCACACAGTCAAAGGCTTTGGCGTAGTCAATCAAGCAGAAGTGGATTTTTCTCCTAAGTCTTTGCTACTCCCATTTCCCCCCTTGCTCTGCGGCTGCAGTGTTCTCTTCATTAGGGTACTTGTGTTACACCTGCTAAAACTGAGCATTTGGAAATGCTGACCTCTCCCAGGCCAGATGTTCTCTGTGGGTTGGTGAGGTTTCCTCTTGGCACACAACCCACGTCGACTGAACTTTGCCCCGAGTAAGAGCTCTTCTGTGTTTACTCTTCTATTATCCCGGCTGGTTAATAAGCCCAGAGCTTACTTCAACTTTCCTCTCATGGCTAATCCATGTGAGATCTCACCTGTGCCTTTAGCTTTCTGTAAATGACACACGAGCCTGCCTTGTTCTCACATGGTCAAGATTCTGCCCCCGGGTGTTAAGACACCTGCTGGAAATTAGAGCTTCCTCTTTTTTTTTCAGTTTCTTTTCAACTGTGGATTATTTTTAGCCTTTTTCTATTTTTTATGAAGTTTGGATTGTCCTGTACATTTATAGAAAACGAATGAAAGCAGCCAGTGAGGCTTAGCGTGGGTTCAAGTGTCTGAATCAAGAACCCTTTATGGTCAGGGAACTCGCTGAGTGATGTCAGCCCTGCCACTGTGGCTTGGCCTGGTTCCCTGTGTTTCTTGTTGATTAGCTTTAAGTACAGGACAGTACCATTTGCTCCTTTACGATAGAAAAGAATGGTTATACAGAATTATAACCTTGTAGGAAAGCAGACATTTATTAAGTAAAGTATTAACCCCAAACTTAGATGGTGCTCAAGCCATGTAAATAGATGTTTACTCGGGCTCTTCTCTCTTTGAAGGCTCTGTACTATGTAGAGGCAAAACATTAGAACATTTTATTGCAAACAAATAGGAATTGGGTTTACCTGGTGGCTCAGATGGTAATGAATCTGCCTGCAATGCAGGAGACCTGGATTCGATCCATGAGTTGGGAAGATCCCCTGCAGGAGGGCATGGCAACCCACTCCAGTATTCTTATCTGGAGAATTCCATGGACAGAGGAGCCTGGTGGGCTGCAGTCCATAGGGTTGCAAAGAGTTGGACATGACTGAAGTGACTGAGCATGTAGGCACGCACAAGTAGGAATTACAGCCTCCTAATAATAAGACAGATTAAGTAGGTGTCTGTCCTGATTCCAGAGCACGTGTCTGTGCCATGTCAGTGAAGCGACTGTGTTCATTTTTAAGAGTTGAGTTTTAGAATATTGAAAATGATATGCATGGACTTCTCTATATTGTTATCTAATTAGTTAGATAAGAACTCATTAGCTATGTCATGTTTTGAGTTGCCAAGGCCTGTTGAGTTGGTTGTTGTACAGGAAGCCATAGAATAGTCTTGGTCCTTCTACAGAATCCATGTTTTTGATGTTAGTGCTGAGACAGAGTTGGCGAATCGCTGGTATGGAGCCATTGCTCCCCTTCCAAAACCCAGGGCAGATGTTTGTGCTGTTGACATTGTCTTCCCCACCGAGCCTCAGCATCCTTTGCAATAACAGCTCTTCTGGCAGCTGCCATCAATTGATTTGAGCTGCTCATCAGAAACCTAGCTGTCATTCAAGATAATTTGGGATTGATCTTTTCCTTTATGTTGGGGAAAAGCACACACAGACACACACATCCACAAGATACGTTGTACATATTTTTATGTGGATTGCACAGACAGCAGGATGTCAATACTAAAGTGAATACACATTAAAATTTATGAAGAAAGCAAGTATTTTCTGCATTGAAAAACCTAGCCTTTAACAGTTTTTCTATAAGTATGGACTTCTGGCCTAGTCCATACTTAATACATCATTTTCTAGGGCTACAAACATAAGTTAGGTACAATTTCAGAGTTTGTGTTTTCCTTTTAAAATTATATCATAAAGCATTTTCCAGGTGGTTACATAGATCAGAGAATTAATCTTTAATGGTGGCATTGATGAAGATTAGTGGTTCATATTTCTGTTCACTATGTGCGTGTATCTCTACAACTATATCTCTGAAATAATATGTATTCTGTGCTAAATGCCCTGGGCTTGTAGTACATTTATATTTTATATTAATGTGATTGTCACCTTATGCAAACTGTGCATTCTATTCTTTACCTGTGATCAAGGGGTAATTTAAAATTTCATGTGGTGAGCATGCATAGGGAGTTAGTAGAGAAGGATATGAATATGTGTTTTTGTGTGGATTTTCTTTAATATAGTGCGAATCTAAACACACATTAAGGCAAATTGCTGGGGTCTTTAAAGAACTGACCCTGTGGAATAACCTTGCAAACAAATTTAAGTGAATTTATACCCCACGATGGGGACTGGGAGTTATGTATTTTCCCTTTTATTAGCTCAGGGAGGATCTTTGTATCTGAGTTGCATTAAATATCGTGAGCTCTGCATGGTGATATCACTCACAGAACAATCATAAAATTAAAGGAGATGTGGCCTGAAACAAAGCATTTGATTTTTATGCCTACTTATAGAATCTAGCATGAAGGGAACCAGAGAGCAAAACTGACAACATAGTCCAACAATTTTAGTATAAAAAGTGATCCTTTGTGGGGGGAAAAAGCTATCTTCATTGTGTGATAATAAATGTGAATTGGTGTTCAGTATTTATGGAGAAGCAGAAAATGTCCCTGTAGTCAAGTTTTAGCAAGTGTCTTACCCAAGTTAGAAGTTATACGTTGATACTGATATACTGACATAGTAACACGACTATGGAAATTGATTGAAAATAGTGGCCTGTGGGTGACTTTCATTTGATTGACAGTGTGTGGAAATTTCACATAGATATTTGGGCTGGGAGCATCACTTGGAAACTCAGAGCGTCAGCACACTTGAGTTGTGAGGTGAGATGAGGCCGCAGTGAGGAGGGCCTTTGCTCGGGGAGTCCTGTGCTTTCTCTAGCTTGCCTCGTCCTCCACCACAACTCACCTGCCTGCATTCCTGTTTTTCTTCTGTGACGTCCATGATCACCGGAAATGTTGACCCTGCTACAGAAACACTTGGCAATTTTACCTAATATATCCTCTTAAAAGGTGTCATTTTATGGATCCGTACATCCACTCCCACTAAGCTTAAAAATCAATTTTATAACTAAATTAAAAAGTTTTAATTGTCAGAAAACATACAAACATAAGATTTACCTCCCTAACCATTTCTGAGTATACAGGTCAGTGGCATTAAGTACATTCATGCTCTTAGCCATCACTACCATCTGTCTCCAGAACTCTTTTCATCTTGCAGAACTGAAACTCTGTACCATTCAACAGCTGCTTATCATCTTTTCCTCTCCACAGACCTTGGAAACCACCACCATTCTGCTTTCTTTCTCTCAATTTGACTACTCTAGGTACCTTGCTGCTGCTGCTGCTTCTAAGTCGTTTCAGTCATGTCCGACTCTGTGCGACCCCATAGACAGACAGCCCACCAAGCTCCCCTGTCCCTGTGATTCTCCAGGCAAGAACACTGGAGTGGGTTGCCATTTCCTTCTCCTATGCCTTACATAAGTGGAATCACGTAGTATTTGTCCTTTTGTGACTGGCTTATTTCACTTAGCATAATGTCCTCAAGGTTCACAGATGGTTTAGCATCTGTCAAAATTTCCTTCCCTTTTCAGGCTGAATAATTTTCCTCAATTTGCTTTTCCATTCAATCAGCTGAGGGACAGTTGGGTTATCTATCTTTTGGCTATTGCTAATGATGCTGCCCTGAAGATGGTTGTACACATGCCTTTTCGAGTATCTGCTTTCACTTTTTTCAGATATATTTTCTAAAGTGGAATTGCTGGAGCAAATGGTAATTCTGCATTTGATGTTTTTGAGGAGGCATTTTACTGTTTCCTGTAGTATATAGAAACAGTTGCACCATTTTGCAGCAGGGGCCAAGGATTCCAGTTTCCCTAGATCCTCGCCAACACTTGTTATTTCTGTTGTGTTTTAAGTAGTGGCCATCCTAATGGGTGTGAGGTGGTGTTTCATTATAATTTTGATTTGCATTTCTCTAAGAATTAAAGATGGTTTAAAGGTTTACTGTAGGTGTGAGGAGGAATGAGTTGTCATTGAAAGAAAATTACCTGGAGAATCAAAAGAACTGGATACTAGCCAAATCTCTAGCCTAATTAGCCATGTGACCTTCAGTTCCGTTAATTGGGCCTCTGCCCAGTGCTGATTGCTGCGCTGGATGCCAGGGGAGGAGAAAAGTAAATCACAGTTTTCCCATTTGTGCCTCTGGTTTATAAGTTTTCTTGTCTCTGAAAGTAAAACAGTGGGAATCTTTGTGATTCTGAAGTTTTTAACCTGTGATCTAAGGATATAAGTATCACCCAGAGTCTCTTCAGGCTAGGTGGTGTTGCCTGCCATCAAAATAAGATATGAAAACTATAATGTAGAGGGGAAAAGGAAATTGTGAGATTTTTGAGGGGGGGTTCTGATTAAAATCTGAATTTTATATTTTTACAGCTTTCACTTAGTCTTAATTTAGGAGTTTTATGTTTGAACATTTAACCTGTTTTAGTCAAATGATGCTGTTTATTACATTGTCCCTGGCATAATGTGCTGCGCTGTGTGCTACGTCACTTCAGTCATGTCTGACTCTCTGTGACCTTGTGGACTGTAGCCCTCCAGGCTCTTCTGTCCATGGGATTCTCCAGGCAAGAATACTGGAGTGGGTTGCCATGCCCTCCTCCGGGGAATCTTCCTGACCCAGGGATCGAACCTGCATCTCTTACATCTTTTGCATTGGCAGGTGAGTTCCTTATGACCAGCACCACCTGCGAATCCCCCACTGGCATAATACTGCAAACAAATTTCTCTCCTCTTCACAGCCAAGCTTCTCAGGAGGGTGCCTCTTGTCATGTCTTGGCTTCTGGCTTTCTCGGCTTTCTCATCTCTCTGTCTTCTGGCGTCCGTGTCACTGAGGGCTCTGTGTATGTCTGCTCAGTTCCTCAGTCTTAGCTGACTCTTTGCGACCCCATGGACTCTAGCCCACCAGCTTGTGGACAGCCCACGATTCTGTCCATGGAATTTTCCAGGCAAGAATACTGGAGTGGGTGGCCATTTCCTCCTCCAGGGGAATCTTTCCAGCCCAGGGATCAAACCTGCATCTCCTGTGGCTTCTGCATTGCAGGCAGATTCTCTGCAGCTGAGCCCAACGGTGGATGCCACTTAGCTTTCTCCAGGTTACTTCTCTGGAATACTTGAAATGGTTGGTCATTCCCTCTTTGAAACTGTTCCCTCTTTCAACTTCTTTGATTCTGTTCCCTCTTCCTGCCTGACTCTCTTGGAGAGTGCTCAGCTTGTATTGTGAATTCTCTTTTCTCTATGCTGCTGTTGGAAATATGTGATCCCAGTGGTTGTGTCCTTAATTCTGTTTTCTTTTTACCTTACGTACTGGATTGGGAAGAGGGGAGGATCCTATCTTCCTCTGTTTCTTTTCTATTTTTTAAAGATAATTTTGCTTATTGACTTCTTGGCTGTGCTGGGTCTTCCTTGCTGTGTGGACTTTTCTTCAGTTGCAGTGCAGGGGCTTCTTGTGGTGGTGGTACCTCCTCTGGTGGAGCGCGGGCTCCAGGGTGCACAGGCCTCAGCAGTTGTGGCGCACAGGCTTAGTTGCTCCTCGGCATGTAGAATTCTCCAGACCAGGGATCAAACCCTTGTCCTCTGCATTGACAGGTGGATTCTTTACCACTGAGCCACCAGGAAAGCCTGTCCTCCTCATTTTTATCCAAACCTTGTTCTTAAACTCTCAAGTTTGGACAACCAGTTAGGCTATTTAGTCTCTCTCAAGAGAGGTTTGATAACTTGTCAGTAGAAGATATTCAGTGTGGAATTCGTCTTGTTTTCAGTAAACGGCTCTTGTTCTTATTTCCTTGTGTTCACTGGTAGTTTCCACTGGATTCCCTGCTGCCAGTCAAGACATTTTTCACATCTGCTTTTGGCTTACTCCTCCCCACCCAACACAGATAAGCAACAGATCACATAATTCACTTTCTGGGCCAGTCCCTTCATCTCCATTCCAGTTACCATTTCCTTGGTCAGTGCTCTTACCATGATGGGTTGATCCATCTGAAGTGCTCCACCAGCATCTTATCCTTAATACCTCATGGATGACACTGTATTGAAATTGTACCGAATTGAGTGCATCAGAATGATTATGTGTATATTTTATTCCTTGAACTAAAACCTAAGGGAAAATATCATATCCTCATTACCATCGTAGGTCTTCATGGCATGGCATGTGAAGTCGTTCAGTTGTGTCTGACTCTTTGCAACCCTGTGGACTGCAGCCCACCAGGCTCCTCTGTCCATGGGATTCTCCAGGCAAGAATACTGGAGTGGGTGGCCATTTCCTTCTCCAGGGGATCTTCCTGACCCAGGAATCGAACCCAGGTTTCCCGCATTGTGGGCAGACACAGGCAGACGCTTTAACCTCTGAGCCACCAGGAAGCCCAGTGTACCTAGTTTAAAAAAAAAAGTCATGCAGCATGAATAGTATGCTAGCTCCTTGTCTTTTCATGTCACAGATCTAATTCTTTTGCAGTATTCATACAGTTGTAACTCTTAAAATCCAAAGATGGAAAAAGGAAGTTTCTCTGGTGTAATTTTAGCTCATTGGTGGGTTGAAACCAACATCTGCTTTTAATGTGGCTCTTTATGCTCTGGAACTCACTGTTCACTTTGACCTTCAGTGACTCGAATTTCAAACTGTGTAAGTCAAGGTTGCACATGTGTGTGCTGGGAAGATGGGGCGGTGGTGGGTGACGTGACCGAAGGTGTTAAATACCTCAATGGTGGCTTGGTGACAGCACTTTCATCATAGCATTTGGAGGTTCTTTTAGTTACTTTCTAATTGCTTCTGCTTATTATTGCTCTTGTTTCATAGCATATTTAAGTTCCATCACTTTTTAATTAGCAGTTATTTCATATGTGGATGAGATTGAAATCAACAAAGCTCAAGCTGTACTAATGTTAAGAAAACACAGCTTTTATTCTGGTAAATACTAAGTTGTAGACATATTTGTTGGATGGAGGAGTGAATGAATGAATTTAAATTGTCATTCTTGTCCTTTTAAGAGCAAACATTGCTTTATCACTGAACACAACGCTTGGATGATTGATGACTCTTCATTTAGAAACTAATGGCTTTAACCAGAGAGAATGTTCAAATTCTGTTGCATTGCTTGTCATTTCAAGTGTCACTCTACCCCTTTTCTAAAACTTGAGATTTTCAGATAGGTTTAATCTGGCATTTTTATAAAAGATGAATTACACTTGGGTAAGGTCAGTAATGTGATGCCAGGCATGGCAAAGCTGAGATCGATGGAAACATAACTTTTCTGAATCACCCACTGGGGGATCAGACATGTTCTTCCTCCTCTTTCTAAAGACGACTCTCAGAAGATAGCACTGGTTAATACTTTTAAAATAGTCCCTAACATTTTCATCTTATAGCTGCACACTGCGTTTCCTGGGGAGATGATCCGTCTAATCAGGACTGTTGACTGAAATGATTTCTAATATATCTTTACCAAAGGCTGCGAAGTTTCAAGTTTCGCCAGCCAGACACCTTGGAGACCTGAGAGAGAAGCAGAAAGTCTTTTTTAGATTTGTTACTGTTTCAAGTAGAGAGATTTTCTTCTGTGGGAGGGAGATCTTTTTATTAACAACCATTTAGATACAAATGGCTATAAAGTTAACTGTGTGTTTTTTTTTTTTTTAGCAGTTTTGTTTGTGTCATAACCCTATTACCATTTGACATAGTAATGTTTTGATAATTATTTATTTTATTTGTACCTGTTTTCCCTGTGTGGTTCGCGGCTCAGTAGTGTCTGACTCTGCGACGCTATGGACGACTGGGCTCCTCTGTCCATGGACTTCTCCAGGCAAGAGTTACTGGAGTGGGTTGCCTTTCCCTTCTCCAGGGGATCTTCCCGACCCAGGGATCGAACCCAGGTCTCCCGCATTGCAGGTAGTTTCTTTACCCACTGAGCCACCTGGGAAGCCCCTGGGTAGTGATAAATTCCATTTAGATGAAGACCTCCAAGTAGGGAGTGTGTACACTGTGATGAGGAATCCTGGGGTGTTTCACTAGGAGGAACTGCAGCAGGTCCCTGGGCTTTATGCTGGATGGTTTTAAGGAAGAGCCAGTGGAGGCTGGGACCACCTCCATGCTGGGTGCCACCCTGAAACCAGGGCAGTTTAACAACTGGCTGTTCCAGCAATCTTTGCACAGGAGACAGGAAGAACAAAGTTGGGGGAGCTGTTATGAAGGAATAATCACTCAGCAGTTAGGGGTTACTACACTATTTGGCAGCGATGGCATGATCTTGGCAACATGTTCTCTGTTGACTTTGCTGCTGGACTTCTCTCTGTGGATATTTAACAGTGTGAGTTTCATGAGGGACAAATCTGCTTTTCTTCCCGTGAAGAGTTTTGTCTTCTCCTCACGACTGCATTCTAGTGTCCAGAGCAATTTTTGACAGATGGTAGGAGTAAAATACACACAACCGTCCCCTCCTCCCATGTCTGTTGGAGGAATAACAGCTTTTATTGATGAAATACTTTTCTTTGTCCTGAAGCTATTCCTCTACAAAATACAGGGTCCTTTCATACAAAAAGAAAAGCCCCTGTAAATAACTTGTAAACATTTGCATGGCATTGTCTAGGTTGATGGGCTGTTAAAATATCACTAGTGAATATCAGGAAGGCAGCTGGCTCAGGGATTGGTGTATTTTCAGTGAGAGTAATTCTCAGCGAGGTTGAGAGAAAGTGTGACTTTCTCAGGTTTGTATTTCCTGCGTGGACCTTTTTCAGAGGAAGTGTAACTCTCATGTTCTCATTTCCTGCGTGGATGGATTAGACAGTGGGTAATGTAAGATGTGGTATATGGGGTTTATTGTTTGCTGTTTAGTCACTAGGTCGTGTCCAACTTTTGTGCGACCCCGTGGACTGTAGCCCGCCAGCCTCCTCCATGGGATTTTCCAGGCAAGAATACTAGAGTGGGTTGCCATTTCCTTAAGCGTTACTGAAATTTGAATAACCAGCAAACCCAAAATGTAAAAGGGAAGTAAACCAAAAAACCTTTGATCCTTTAAGCTCATCTCACTCCTCTGACTCTTGTGTGGGACAGTCTCCACAGCACCCAGTGTGATCCTTAGATTACATACCACAGAAGATCTAAACTCTGACCCACCTTCCATCATCTGTCCCTCCCTGCTGTGCGGACTTCCCAGCTCACTTAAAATCTAAAGTCTTAGTTGGGCCAGCCTCTTCTCTGATGTCATCTCTACCTGCTGCCACTGGGTCCTGCAGGTCTGGTTGTATTGACTTCTTTGCTCTTCCTAGGTAACAGGGAGCATGCTTCTGGATTTGGGCTTTGCATGGGCTCTCCTGTCTGTCTGGAATTCTCTTCCCCAAGTAGCCAGTGTTTCTTCTCCTCCCGGTCACTTGGAGGTCTGCTTCTGTGTTCCCCCTTCCTCTGTGAAGTGGCTGTGTCGACCACCCCACCCCCCCCATGCATATACAGCCCACTTCAAGAGAGCAGATGCTCCTCATTGACCTGGCTTCTGAATTGATGGATATAATACAAGAGGTCAAGTAGGCTTGGGAAGCTGCTCCTGGGAGTCCATTTAAAAGAACTTTCAGAGTGTATGATACACCAGACTGAATTCAACCTTATCTTCTACATATTTTGCATCTGCATCGGGGCCATGTGTTCATGGCCATGAACTGAAAGCATTACAAAGAAAACTTGTTTTGTTTTGGAAATGTCATCCTTGAAGGAATGTTTATGGTCCGTTTGGCATGTTGACCTTTTAGTGTGCCTCAGCTGGTGAGGGTTTCTAACCATGTGTGTAATTCACGATGCCACAGCTAAATTAAGGCTTCAGTGAACCAGATTTCTCTAACTCCTTTATGGTAAATAGATTCGTGATGTGAGCTTGAATTCCTGCTCTAATAATGAGTGACCTCTCTTAGTTGTGCTTAGTCGCTCAGTTGTGTCTGACAGTTTGCAACCCCATGGACTGTAGCCCACCAGGCTCCTCTGTCCATGGGGTTTTTCAGGCAAGAAAATTCGAGTGGGTTGCCATTCCCTTCTAGAGGGGATCTTTGCAACCCAGGGATCAAACCTGGGTTTTCTGCATTGCAGGCAGATTCCTTACCTGTTGAGCCATTGGGGAAGCCCCCTTCTCTCTCAAAGGAGATGCAAATCTATTTTTTTTTTTTTTCCTACTTCTGCCTCATCACCTGGGTACAGAGAAGGACATCTGTGTCTACTTGTGAAAATGCAAATTATATGAATGGGCCGGAAGAAACAACAGGAACAGTGTATAGTGTAGTCTGTAAATGTTAGAGTAAATTTGAGACAAGTTTTTGCAATTTGAAATTTGAGATATTTATTAAAATTCCTCAAGGGAAACACCCTTTAGCAGAGGTGGCAGCAGTGCTTACCTGTTTGAGGCCACACTTGGATTTTTTTTTTTTTTAAACCAGCGTGTTGCCTGTTTTAGCTTGTCTGTCTGGTTTGTATTATGTTGTTACCTGGTAGTTTTTTTTCTGAAAGAAGAGACACAGTTCTGAAAATAGTACTTGCCTAAAGGGGAGAAACAAATTCTTTTCTTAGTATTGCAGGCATTTTTTTTTCCCCAGCAGATTAAAGCATTTCATTGTCCAGGAGCTCTAGAAATGTTCTTACCTTGCTTTTTTGATCATACATCCTATCAGCAGACACTTTTTGAGCAGGCACACCCAATATTTACTTATAAATTATGTACGTGTGCTGTGATAGTGACAGTACATATATTATTAAACATTCACAAAAATAGAAATTAAAAAAAGACACATGAGATGGGTCAGAATGGACGTTCGAGTGTTTTCTGTGCACGTCCCAAGGCTGCGTTGGTCCCTCACGGGGCTTGCTCAGTCCACCCTGGGAACTCCCTGCCCCAGTCCAGTGTCCTTGGGTTTGCAGGATCTCCATGCAAATGCACCCCGAGAAGGTGCTCAGATGCCACACAGGGAGGCTGGAAGGAGAGTCTTCCATTAATGGTCATGCTAAACTCGCTGACTTCTCCATTCGCCATGACATGTTATAGTGTGTTCAGTGCCTGGTACGGGGTGGTGACCAGGATGAAAAAGTTCACATTTCACACCTGTTTCTGTTTCTATTCCTGCAGCTGCTACTGATGCTTCTTAAGTCTTATCCAGAATTTCAAAACTGATTTTTTTTTTTTAATGGCAAGTTCTCTCTTTTTTAAAAAATTATGTATGTTAATTGCTCGGTTGTGTCTGATTCTTTGTGACCCCATGAACTGTAGCTTGCTAGGCTCTTCAGTCCATGGAATTCTCTAGGCCAGAATACTGGAGTGGGTTACCATGCCCTTCTTTAGGGGATCTTCCTGACCCAGGAATTAAACCCAGGTCTCGTGCGTTGCAGGCTGATTCTTGTAAGTCTGAGCCATTTGGTAGCAAATTCTTGATCTTTACTCTTAGGAAGCTGTTTGGTTTCTATCACATTTAGGGTGAATCTTATTTTGTTTAACTATGGGATGCTTACTCAAATACCGTTTCGGTTGTTTAACATACAACACTTTCTAAAATTTTAAGTTCTATATTCTGGAACCACTCTGGTCTAAGGTTTTCACATAAGGAATGTGCAAATGTGCTGTTCCTGCTTCTTTGAAACCTAATCACCCTGTTGTTCAGGGTCTTGCTGTAAGACCTGAGTAAGGATACCTGAGTTTTGAGGGTTTTGATTACTTAAAAAGACTGACTCAAAAATCTCTGCCACTGAAAAGAGCATACCTGCGCTTACTTGGTCACTTGTGCCAATGAAGTCATTTCTGCCTTACTGTGGGATAGGAGAGTAGACTGTAGCCCACCAGCCTCCTCTGTCCATGGACTTTTCCAGGCAAGAATACTGGAGTGGGTCGCCATTCCCTTCTCCAGGGGAATCGTACCAATCCAGGGATCAAACCCAGGTCTTCCACCTTGCAGGCGGATTCTTTGCTGTCGAGCCTCCAGGGAAACCAGATGATTCTAGTGTAACCTGTAATTGCCAGATTATTGCCCTTTCCAGATCCCTTACCTTTGGTAAGCAGCCTCTGACCTCACTGTCTTTTCTCTCTCTCAGTCCCTCTGGCTCCCTTGTGCTGGTCACCAGCTAGGTCATTTGCCTTATCTCAGGAATATATGAAAAGATGCCACGCTGCTTCTATCCCTGGCCCTACTTTAGTCAGCCCATCTTCTACCCCCTTCATCTCTGTTGTGTCTACCTGCAGAATCTTGCTGGACTCTTTCTGGTGATTCTGGTCACTGAGGATCTCAGTGGAGATATTAAGTCTGTGAAAAATTACTCTCCAACTCTGTATCCAGTGGGGCTTCCTCCAGCATGCTGTATTCAATTCGAGAATGCTCCATGGCCTTTATCTGTCCTTCCCACAGCTGCAGGCTGCCCACTGAGACAAGGCAAACTCTGCATTCCTGCTGTTCAGCTGTTGGCATCATCTCCTCATCTCTCAATCATAGGGCAGAGCCCTCTTAATAGGCTGGTGTCCTTCTTGACTGTTCCTGTCCTTTTCTGTCTGACCCCTCATCTTCTCTTGCTTTTCACCTCCTGTGGGATGCCTGGGCATAGAGGTTGTAGCCAAGGAGTCAGTGGGGTTTCAAATGCCACATGAAGGACTGAACTTTTCCCTGCAGGCAGTGCAGGAGCCTTTACAGGGAATTCTGTCTCTCCTTTGCTAAGACCCTCGCTCTGGGGTTGCACAAGAGAGATTGCAGAGCACAGAGGCTTGGGAAAGAGGCAGAGACTCAGAGAAAGCTCCGTATTTCATTCCAACTTCAAAATGTTAATTTAGTTGATGAGTTTATTACTTGACTGGTAAAATGCTCTGGCGGAGTACAGAGCACATGGGTCCTGAGCTAGGCAGCTACGGGTTTTAGTGACAATTCTGCCAGTGAAGGCAGATCTGCTGACAGAGGGCAAGTTAATGTGTTAAGTAGAGACTTCAATGATTGCTCATAATTCCTGCAGGATCTTTATGACTATCATATAAATTAAGTTGGTGACATGTACTGAGTACCAGGAACATAGTACCCATCCAGGAACTGTTGCTTATTCTCTTCCACCCAACCATGAGGTGTCTGTACTGTTGCCCAATCTTGTGAAACCGTAGCATCCGAGGTTGATTCTTTGATATTCCAAATAGCGTCTGTGTTAATGGACATAGACAGTATTAGATCATGCTAATAAAAGGAGTAGTTTTGCTAATCGTATACTAGGCTATTAAATAAAATCCCTGCTTAACAGGTATTTATGCCTTTTAGGAATGAATTTGTGCCATAGTTTAAAACTGATGATAATCACTTCTTGGCCTTTGAGCCACGGTCAAGTGTAAAACTAGAGATAAACGTGTTTCCCATTATGCATAACTTTGGATGGAACATCTCGTTTAAGACTGTGCTCTATGTGAGGTTATAAAACTTTGTTGAATAGGAAAAAGTATTTATTTCAGAAGTTGGAAAAACATAATTTCTTGTATAGGTCAATCCATCTGATTGAACAAATATTTCATTAATTTTTGGAAATTAATAAGTTAATGACTTATATTCTTTCTCTTTAATTATTGTCATTATACATTTTCCTTGAGCAATATAATCTATTTTTTATTCAGAGAAATTTAGCTGCTATTCTTTTTAAAAAATATTATTTATTTATTTGGTCGCACTGGGTCTTAGTTGGGGCACGTGGGTTCTTTTGGTTTCAGTGTGTGGGATCTAGTTCCCCCACCAGGGATTGAACCCAAGCCCCCTGCTTTGAGCGTGGAGTCTAAGACATTGCAGCACCAGGGAGGTCCCAACTTAGCTTATTTTAAACATAAAAAAATTAATTATACTTAATGAATTTTTGGTTAATGTCACATAAACTACTTTAGTGTTATTAAGTATCAGTAAGTAAAACTTTGTATTATTATTACACAGTTATCATTACATTATTTCTTGGTATCCTTTAAGGAAAGTTATGACCAACCTAGATAGTATATTCAAAAGCAGAGACATTACTTTGCCAACAAAGGTCCGTCTAGTCAAGGCTATGGTCTTTCCAGTGGTCATGTATGGATGTGAGAGTTGGACTGTGAAGAAGAGCACCAAAGAATTGATGCTTTTGAACTGTGGTGTTGGAGAAGACTCTTGAGAGTCCCTTGGACTGCAAAGGAGATCCAACCAGTCCATTCTGAAAGAGATCAGCCCTGGGATTTCTTTGGAAGGAATGATGCTAAAGCTGAAACTCCAGTACTTTGGCCACCTCATACGAAGAGTTGACTCATTGGAAAAGACTCTGATGCTGGGATGGAGTTGGGGCAGGAGGAGAAGGGGACGACAGAGGATGATGGCTGGATGGCATCACTGACTCAATGGACGTGAGTCTCAATGAACTCCCGGAGTTGGCGATGGACAGGGAGGCCTGGCATGCTGCAATTCATGGGGTCGCAAAGAGTCAGACACGACTGAGTGACTGAACTGAACTGAACATGTGTAGTGTTTGCTAACTGAGCTTGCTCTGCTAAGAATTGTTTGAAGGTTGCACTTTTACTTTGTGCAGTGGGTGTGTATGGACCTGTGTTCTAGGTGTTGTATTCCCTGGTCTGTCATATAGCAACTTATAATATGAACTTTTTCTTTTGGGAGATGACCAGGACGTTGCCGGAAACGTATTGTCCTAGATCAATGGTCAAAATTAATGTCCTGTAAACTGGCTCCTAATTTTCATTGTGAAAACAAATTAAGCAGTGATTACAAGATTTATATAAGTCATAGCTGCTGTGTTTATAGATTCCATTTAATATGCATTTAAAATATTTATTGCTTCTTAAAGTGTATTTTCAGTTCAGTACAGTTCAGTCGCTCAGTCGTGTCCGACTCTTTGTGACCCCATGAATCGCAGCACGCCAGGCCTCCCTGTCCATCACCAACTCCGGGAGTTCACTCAGACTCATGTGCATCGAGTCAGTGATGCCATCCAGCCATCTCATTCTCTGTCATCCCCTTCTCCTGCCCCGACTCCATCCCAGCATCAGAGTCTTTTCCAATGAGTCAACTCTTCACATGAGGTGGCCAAAGTACTGGAGTTTCAGCTTTAGCATCAGTCCTTCCAAAGAAATCCCAGGGCTGATCTCCTTCAGAATGGACTGGTTGGATCTCCTTGCAGTCCAAGGGACTCTCAAGAGTCTTCTCCAACACCACAGTTCAAAAGCATCAATTCTTCAGCACTCAACCTTCTTCATAGTCCAATTCTCACATCCATACATGACCACAGGAAAAACCATAGCCTTGACTAGACGGACCTTTGTTGGCAAAGTAATGTCTCTGCTTTTCAATAAAGGTTTGTATTGTTTTATGGAAAAACAGATTATTTTTTTCTTCTTTATAGTGCAAATAGAATCTTGACTTAAATCTTTGTGACCATAAACCTGTTGGTGGATCAGAACAGGACACATTCTGTCTATCCAAAGAGACATATAGTTGATTCTCATTATTCATATAACACTATGTCTGGGGTTGTTACAAACAACAGGATGACCAAGAAAAAGCAAAAACTGAAAAACTGACACCTAGTAGACTTCGAAAAGGTTATTTGTTTACAGTTTTACAGTGTGAGATCTGAGACAAGAAGGGAGAGCGTTGCCTTGTTCAGCCTTGGTTGGGAATGTGCGCGTTGGGCAACTCCAATTTTTTGTCACCCTGTGTGTGTTCGTGAACGGACCTAGAAAGTGCTACTGGGCAAAGTCACAAGTACAGAAGTCATGAGTGATGGGACTCAGCTGTAGTTAGCATAATGTTGAGACCACATGTGTGCCTTGAATGATGAGTTGAGTAGTTAAACTGTTGCTTCCCAAGAGCTGGATCTGGTAACAGTGAGTAGATCCAAGCTTTCCTGCCTGGAGTGGCTGGGTTCTCTAGCTGATGGAGACCTGTCAGATGCGCCTTGCCTCTCCTGGGTCCCAGTGCCTGCCTCCACTTGTGTAAGTGAGTTGCCATTGGCCTGCCATGGCCCTGCAGTTAGCATCCCCATCCTATCCTGGTCTCTGAGTTGGGAGAGATTAGAATGTGTGATTAAGAAAGCAAGCTGTGGTTTCCCATGTCCTGGGTTCCCATTCTGCCTCTGACACTTACTAACTCCCTGCCCTCCGGCAGGACTACTTAGCTTCTCTGCACATTCTTTTCTTCTCTGTAAAATGGGAATAATAACATTGGCTACCTGGTTATGTTAGTTGTTGAGACACTATGTATTTCGTGTGTCAGATATTTAAGACAGGAGGTAGTTTATAAGCCCTCAGAGGTAAGCTGTTAATCCACCCGGTTATCCATACCCAACTGGCCTTTTCATTTTTCTTAAGGATTTTATGATACGCCACCAATAAATACAAGCCCTGCTCCAAAATTTTCTTTTTAAGGAAAAGAATGAAGGTGAAAGGTAGCAAAAAGGTAAAAGGTGAAAGCTGTAAAAAGGTGAAGCTGAAATGATACTGGAACAGACTGCTAGGTTAGGTTAGGGGAGAGAGGGACTCTGAATTTAGTCCTGAGTTTTGATCAGTTCCCCAAAAGGAAGGCCTGCTTCTCATTACCCTTTACGTAAAAGCTGTTGTTCAGGAGGTGCGCGGCAGTTTCTGGACCGAGTGGTTTCTTTGTTGATTATTCGTAAGACTGCTTGGTAGCAGATGCCAGTCACGCTGGTTTGTAACGCATTTGTGTGTACCCACGTCGCTCTCTCACCCTGGTATCTTGGAGGCTGGGTGTTATCTTACCGCATTGACTTCAGATCTCCAGGTCTAGCCTGGAGACACTAACTCTGCTGCAGAGTCCGCTTGTGATGGTGTGATTGCCAAACACTTGTCTCTACAAGGGCCCTGTGTGTGTTCTTCCCCTGATTTTATCGTGGATCACAGGCACGCTACTCTAGTGCAGAGAAAGGCATTGGGTGTTGTATAGAGATAATGAAGGCGTAAAAGGAAGAGAAAGGACCAAGTCCAGGGTGGCTTGTGTATGGGGCCACAGTGACTGGGGCCCTAATGCCATATACTGCATGCTTTTGGTTCATGCCTCTTGAGTATTCAGTATGTTAAAACACCTCCCTCTGCGTATGCATTTGTTCACCCACAGACTGCATATACATGGCTCTTATATGCTGTGTGCTGTGCTTAGTAACTCAGCTGTGTGTCCATGGGGGTTCTCCAGGCAGGAACACTGGAGTGGGTTTCCATGCCCTCCTCCAGGGGATCTTCCCAATCCAGGGATCGAACCCAGGTCTCCCATATTGCAGGTGGCTTCATTGCCGCCTGAGCTACCAGGGAAGCCCAAGAATACTGGAGTGGGTAGCCTACCCCTTCTCCAGGGCATCTTTCTGACCTAGGAATCAAACTTGGGTCTCCTGCATTGCAGGCGGGTTCTTTACCAGCTGAGCTACCAGGGAGGCCCTATATACATTGTAATTAGCATTAAAAAGAGGTTGAAAAGGAAGGATGACTGTTCTCAAAGGAGATTATGGAGATAATTACATAGCTATAAAAATTCACTAATATTATTCACTCAATTATGCACTTAAAAATGGGTGAATTTTCTATTCTATAAATTAGGCCTTCATAAAAAAGTCTAAAAAAGGAAGGATGAGATGGAGATGGAATTTTCAGTATCTAAACATCTCAAAACCTATTATAAATATCAAGAACCCTTTTACTCTCACCTGAGTTATGGAGAACTAAATACTTATTACTAAGAGCAGTGTGGTTAAACATGGAATCTTAAATTATTTTAATCACTTAATTGTTTAATTAAAAAGAAAGCTCACTTTAGGAGTGTAATTACCACTCTCTATTGCTTTTGCCGGTACTTAATTATCAGCGTTCTCTTTAGTCTGTAGTTTCTTTGCAAGGATCTTTTTCAGGGAAACTTGATAACATTTTAAAATTTCTTTAGCCAGGTGTGTGACACACATGTGTACACACGCACACACCTTACCTTTCACTTTGCAGCACACATATCCTGAGAGCCTGTGATCTCCATACTGTGAAATTTCCATTTTTCCCTCAGAGGATTAGGTGTGGGGACCACATTCTCTTCCCTTTCATGGCTTTATTAGTGCCTTTCACTAGGGGAATTGCATGCAAATACTTTTTGGTTTGTTTGTGCTGTATTTTTATTATAATTTTTTATCTGTCCACTTCTTCAGGACACACACCTCCTGAGTCCAGGGACTTCAGTTCATTGTGGCCTTGCTAGCACTTTGACCCATTCCTAGCACAAATTCTTGGTTCAATAAATATTGTCAAGTGAGTGAATCAACCTGCATATTAAATTTTAGCAATAATTAATGCTTCTCAATTTAAAAATAAAGATAAATATATGTAGAAGTTCTGTTCTTAATTCCTGCCCACACTGAGATGAATGCACTCACCTTCAGAGACCACTACCTGTGAGTGGGTGGACTGTGAGGAGCAGGGAGGAGGTGAAAGCTTGGGGCCACTAAGAAATATGCTTCACTGGGAGATCAGACTCTCTTCCGGCATCTGGATCAGATCCATTTTACCAGTGGGCTCCCCCATAGCTCAGGGGGTAAAGAATCTGCATGCAATGCAGAAGATATAGGAGATGCAGATTCGATCCCTGGGTTGTGAAGATCTCCTGGGGAGGAAATGGCAGCCCACTCCAGTATTCTTGCCTGAAAAATCCCCTGGACAGAGGAGCCTGGTGGGCTACAGTCTTTATGGGGTCTCAAAGATTCAGACATGATGGAGCGACTAAGCACACACGTACTTTATCAGTATCGTGTTTCTCTGGTGGCTCAGTGGTAAAGAATCCGCCTGCAATGCAAGAGACGTGAGTTTGATCCCTTAGATGGGAAGATCCCCTGGAGAAGGATATGGCAATGCACTCCATTATTCTTGCCTCCTAAACGGAGGAGCCTGATGCGCTACAGTCCATGAGGTCACAAAGAGACACGACTGAGCGACTAAGCAACAGCAACACAACAAATCCCTCTTTAGAACATCGTGAGGCATTCTTGAAATACAGTGCAAAGGACTGCTGGTGGTGTTTGAGGGATTTTAAGATTGAAAGCGTGACACTGTGCTCAACCACTGACTCTCCACAGCAGCAGGGCTGGCAGGGACCAGGAAGTACTCGGGTGAATTGCATCATTTTGGTTTGTTTTGAAGAACTGCCCTGCAGCTTGGGTAAAATCCAGTTCGTTCAGTTTTTTTATGACCAGTTTTATTGAGGTGTAATATAGGCTAAAATTTACCCTTTGGAGATAAATAGTTGTCTTGAGTTTGAGAAACAGTCATGCAACCACCACCACAGATCATGATATACACTGTTTCTTATCACCCACCAAAGTTCCCTGCTCCCTTTTGTAGTTGTCTTCTTTCCCCAGCCACCACTGATCTTCTTTCTTCCGTCCAGTTTTCCCTTTCCTAGAATGTCATAAAAGATGGTATCAGACAGTATATAGCCTTTTGTGTTTCGCTTCTTGCACTTAACGTTTTTACGTCGATATCCATGTTGTTGCATATATTAGAAGTTTATTCCTTTTTATTGCTGCATGGTGTTCCATCATATGAATGTGCCCTATCTTTACTTGACTTTCACTTTTCATTAAAAGCTATTTACTGGTTTTGGGAGAGTTGGGTTAAGTTTTTGATGATTTTTGAATACAGCTTTCATAAACAGATATGTTTCAGTAGAATGGATATCTGTTTGAATTCTTTTTCGAGTGAATGCCTATAAGTGGTGGTGTTGGGCCGTATGGTAAGTATATGTTTAAATGTATAGGAAACCGCCAGACTGTCAGCAAACAGGAAAGCTCCAGTTGCTCAGCAGCCCTGCCCGCACTTGCGCTGCCCGTGTTTTGCACTTGCTTGCTTGGTTTTTGTCACTGTAGAAGAGAGCTGGTTTCGTCCTGAGTGTCAGGGTACGGGCACGGTCTTCTGTTCATTTTTCTCTTCTTGATTCTTTACTTTTCATTGTCACTTCTCCTTTTCTTGAGGAAGTCTTCCATCTTGCTTTTCCTCTTCACTGGCTTCATTTGTATAGACCGTGGGATTCGTGCCTCATTAAATACCGTTCCAGGTCTCTCTGCACATTTGCGGTGGTTTAACAGCACTCTGCTCCTTGCTCCGCCCTTACCGTTAGATCATGAACTTATGGGTGGGCCTTGTTCTGATAAGAACCAAGAGCCACTCAGGTAATGCTCTCTGTTGCTTGGGTTGTAGGGGATAAGAAAAATAGAATCAGTCTTGAAAAAATTATTTTAAAAGACTCTAATTTATAATCTTTTGGTGTATTTTTGGATCTAAGAGAAGCCTATTTGTCAGATTTTCAGTTCTGAATTGGGTATCAATTGGCAAAACCCTGTTATTGATATTATTATTTAAGCTACTGATATGAGGGCTTTTAAATTGCTTGTTAAATTGGCTTCATTACTATGTGTTCTTCATTGAGTTTGCCACTTCTGAAGTGTCCGTTGAAATGTCTCCTATTGAAGCAGTTAGGTTTGGTTGGGCTTGGTTTCAAATTCTGCCAATTTTCAAGCTCTCTCCAAATTCAGTTGTAAGTATAATTAATGTTTTAGATAATACTAATTTTTTCTTGCGACTTTGGTTATCTTGGATCATATCATTTCATTGGTTGTATTATAAAGATTTGAATGTCTTGTCTTAAAGAAGACATAAAGAATGAATGAATGGTCTTGCCCCGAATGCTAGTAATCCCCTCTTCCATCCCTGTTAAACAATGCTGATCTGGATCAGTCTGGGTTTCAGTTTCCAGAACTGTGGACCTGAACAAGTTGCATTTTCCTCATCAACTTGGAGGAAAGCTGGAGTGAAAATGCTTACTGTCTAATATCACTGGGGGCTTCTCAGGTGGCGCAGTGGTAAAGAATCTACCTGTCAATACAGGAGACTCAAGAGATGCAGGTTCGATCTGTAGGTTGGGTAGATCCCCTGGAGGAGGAGGAGTAAATGGCAACTCACTCCGGTGTTCTTGCCTGGAAAATTCCATGGACAGGGGAGCCTGATGGGTATAGTCCAGGGTGTCACAAAAGAGTTGGACACGATTGAGTGACTGAGTGTGCCCACACACACATAAGATCATTGTGAGCATTGCTGATGATGTAAGTGAAGCAGTGAACACAGCACCAGATACATAGTAAAATTAGCAGAGCGTGGCTGGCTGGAGTGGCTTTCCAACCAGCTCAGGGTAAAATCCAGGGTCCTGGCAGGGACCAGCAGGAACTTGCCTGATTCGACCTGCTCCTCTCGAAACTCATCTCCTGTGGTTCTCTGTCCTGCCTCTCCAGTCACACACTGGACTCCTTGTGGTTTCTCTGTCTCCCTGAGAGAGCTGCCCGCCTCTGGACCTCCTGCACTTGTTCCTTCTTCTGTGGGCAGGCTCCTTCTCTCCCTGTGTCCACTGCATGCTCCACCCCCACTTTCTTCCTTTCCTCCTCCACCCACTTGATCTGAGGGAGGCTTTCCTGTTATGCAGAAATGGCAGCCTGGCTCTCAGCAGCCACCTCTTCCCCTCAGCTCTTGTTCTTTCCCTTACCATCACTCAATATATTAAATATTTTTTGGCTTATTGTCAGTCTTTTTCAAGTGGAACATACGTTTCATGAAAGCAGGGACTCTGTTTTGTTCACTGATGAATCCCTAATGGCTGTAATATCCCCTAGGACATAGATGCCAATAAACTTTTATTGAATGAATGAATTATTAAAGATAGCAAAGAAAAGAAATTATAATTGGTTTGTATACATATGTTGTGTGTAAGAGAGAGAGACTGTGTGTGTGTAATAAAGTTATACTTTCTAATAGTTTCTAATCCAGATGGTGGAATTAATCAATTACAGAAATCTCTCCATCTAAACAGTTTTGAGAAATAGTGTAAGAGGTAAGAGACCAGGTTGTCGTAATCGGATTTCTCTACTCTCTACTCACTCAACTCTGTGATTCTTCCTTTACTTTTAATTGAGGAAAGCATGATACTTTTATTTTTGATAAGAGACTGTTTTAAGGATATAATGATGTGATTATTCTTTGTGTGTTTTTAAATTGGTTGCAGATCCCTAAAGGTCATCAATATTATTACCCATAGCACCTTAGAATGATTTGAGTTTTCTTATCTGCTTGGAGGAGGTGTAATTGTTCTTTGGCTAGATGATAGATATTTACTGCTTCTTATAGGTATAGACTTGGGAAATGCTTTTAAGGGTTGCGTTATTTAAAAAAAACCCACTGGCTTGATGTTTTGGGACCAGGGGAATGATAAGCTGTGTGAGATGCCTATTTAAAAGAGAGTTTTCATAAGTGAAATTTCCTTCTTGTAGTTGATTGGTCCAACTATTTCTCTGATAGGTGTTGTTTTGTATTCTGAAAAATTTGTGTTGATTTGGTGACTTATGAGTAAGCACAGATTGTTAAACAGGCTCTGTTCCAAGCAAGAAATGACACAGGAAGATATGTGTAAGGTTTCCTCAGTTTTAAATTATTGTGTCTTTAGGCTAACCTTTTAATTGTATTTTGTGTCCTAAAATAGCTTCTGCAATATGCACTTTCCCCAGGTGGGATGATATTTTTACTGGCTATTAAATCTCTCTCATACTATCCCTCTGCCAGTGAAGTCCTAAATATACTTCAGGTATTCTATTTCTACAGATAATTTCCAGACAAGGCAATCTTTACATGTAATAATGATGGACAGGACATTTGAGGCTTGGCAGTTGTTTTCAAATGTAGGTACTGGTTAAGATATCTCTGTGTGTGGTTTAACATGGGACCATTAAGCTCAGCTGTGTGAAAACATGAAGCACATTCCTTTATACCTAGTGGTGGGCTTCCCTGGTGGCTCAGAAGGTAAAAGAATCCACCTGCAGTGTAGGAGACCAGGATTCCATCTGGGTCAAAAAGATCCTGTGAAGAAGGGAATGGCAACACACTCCAGTGTTCTTTCCTGGAGAATTCCGTGGATAGAGGAGCCTGGTGGGCTACAGTTCATAGAGTCGTAAAGAGTCAGACACAATTGAGTGACTAACACACACATACCTAGTGTGTATTGTTAAGACTCAGGAATTTCCTTCAAAATCTGGACATTTGAGTGGATGGCCCTGGGACTCTTTAATTGGATGGACTCAATGCTGACGTCCTGTCTTTCTCATCCCTTTATCAAGTCCTGTCAACTCAACATCATTGCTGTTTCTCAGTCCTCTTTTCTCTACTAAAACAAGAAGACAGAAGAGTCAGAAGACAGATCTGAACAACAGTCTGATGACTTCAGCTGATTGGCATGTATAGAACCCCGAACTGCAGAACTGACTGACTGTGGCTAGGCAATAAAGAGTGCTGCCATTCCTCTTTCAATAAAGAGGAAACATGAGGATTTTCCTTCTCATTTAACCATTAGGAGTCAAGATAGAACTCAATAATGTAAAGATAACTAGACAATCCCATTGCTTATAATTTTGTTTATTTACTGGCTGTGCTGGGTCTTCAGTACTGCCCAGGCTTTTCTCCTGTTGCCGAGTAGGAGGGCTTTCTCGGGTTGCAGCGTGTGGGCTTCTCACTGCAGAGGCTTCTCTTGTTGTGGAGTGTGGGCTCTGGGGCTCGAGGGCTTCAGTCATTGAGGCACTGGAGGTCAGTGTTGCAGCTCCAAGGCTCTAGAGAGCGGGCTCAGTAGTTGTGGAGCATGGGCTTAGTTGCTCTGCAGCACGTGGGATCTTCCTGGATCAGGGATCTAACCCATGTCTCCTGCATTGGTAGGCAGATTCTTTACCACTGAGCCATCAGGGAATTCCCCATTTTTTTTTTTTAAGAAGTTAAGCTCTATACCTCTAGGAAAGGGACTTCCCTGGTGGTTCAGTGGTAAAGAACCCACCTGCCAAAGCAGGAGGCATGAGAGACACGAGTTTGATCACTAGGTCAGGAAGATCTGGAAGAAGGCCTGGCAACCCACTCCAGTATTCTTGCCTGGAGAATCCCATGGACAGAGGAGCCTGGCAGGCTGCAGTCCATAGGGTCGCACAGAGTCAGATATGACTGAAGTGACTTTGCACACATGCATGCACCTCTAGGAAAACCTGTGTATCATAGAAGAACTCAAGATAGAAATTAGGAAGTATTTTGAATTAAATGGTAATGATTTTGACATAATGATTTGACATAAGATTTGTGGGATGCAGCTAGTCTGAAAATCAATATCTAGTTTTCCATGTCAAGAATCTAAATGAAAAAAAGAAACTTAAACCCAGAGGGTATAGGAAGAAGGAAAAAGTAACATATGGAACAGGAATCAGTAAATAAATCAACAAAAGTTAATTTTAGAAATATTAAAAACTAATAAACCCCAAAGTTAATTTTAGAAATATTAAAAACTAATAAACCCCTTAAGACTGATCAAGAAAATAAGAGATAAAGCATATTACCAATATATTATTCCATATTGAATTGGAAACTCTGAGCAGTGAAAGAAGAAAAAATACTTATTTTAGAAAAGATGAATGTATAAATGAACTGTGGCATATCCACACTATGGAATATTATTCAGCAGCAAAAATAAAGGAGCTATCTAGCCACAAAAAGGCATGGAGAACATTTAAATGCATATTACCAAGTGAAAGAAGTCAGTCTGAGAAGGCTATGTAAAGTGTGTTTCCAACTGTGGATAGTGAAAAGATTAATGATTGCCATGTTTAAGGAGGGGAGAGGAGGGAAGGGATGGTCAGGTGATTTTTACAACACTGAGACGATTGTATATGAGGCTATGGTGGTAGACACATGACCTTATGCATCTGTCCAAGCTAATAGAACTATACAATACAGAAGTAAATACTAAGGTAAATTATACACCTAAGTTAATAATAAATGTATCAATAATAGTCCATCAATTATAACTATATTAGTGCTAGATCTTAATAACTGGGGATGTTGTATATAGGGAGGAAGAGGAGATATGAGATTACTCTATACTTTAAAAATACTCTGTATAAAATTGCTCTAAAAATTTAAATCTATTATCAAAAAAAAAGATATATAGAAAGTAACCATATTCATAGCTAGAAAGAGAACAATACAAAGCTGTTTTCAGATTAAGTTGTAAAGCAGGTCACAGTCAAAATCTCCACTGCTTTTATTTAGAGGTGGGGGTATTAGACTTTTGAATTCTGAAATTTACATAGAAGAACAAAGAAAAAAAATTAATCCGAAGGACCACAGCAAGTTGGGAGCCTTACGTTATTGGATATCAAGACTTACTACAAATCTATGTAGGAATTAATTATTATGAGATACTGGCACAGGTATAGATAGATAGAGATCTTAGGAATGGAAATTATATATCTGATACAGGTGAAGGTCGTTGGGAGTTAGGGTAGGTCTTATCAATAAAAAGTGCTTTAAAGTTTGGTTATCCATATGGATAAAAAATAAAATATCATACCCACCTCAAACCATAAGTAAACAATTCAGGATAAAGATTGTGAAAAGCAAAACTTCAGAGCTTTTCCAGGAAGATATATGAGAATGTATGTGTGACCTTGAGGGTTTTAAACCATACCCCTGGGATAAATGCCACACACAAATATACAATATGCAAAGAAAAATACTTATAAATTCAGCTCATTAAATTTTTTATACATGTGAATCTTGGTACCTTAATAGAAATCTTTCTTTTTTTAAGGCTAGATACTGGGTGAAGAGATTTACAACAAAAATACAAAGAAAGCATTATTATTAGATTGTTTAAAGTACCATTTCAAATAAATAAGAAAAAAACTCTGAAGCTATCATGCTAAGAGAATAATGGATCAATCCCCTTTCACAATTTCAGATAGGCACATGTTAGAAAAATCTTGCAATGGTAGGTGCAGGCAAAAATTGCACAATAGGAAATTATTGGCTGATGTTAGATATATTAATTAATATATCTACTTTGAAGAACAATTTGACAATACCTCGTGAGTCAAGTATAGGATTCACATAACCTGCAAACCAATAACTCAACTCTGAGATACGGTGTTTCTCAATGGGACCTTACTGGTACTTTGGGCAGGGCAAGCCTCTCTTCTGGGGTGTCATCCATATCTCTGAGTCACACCCACTGTGTGTGAGTTATGTCTCCTACTGTGGTCATTCAAGCATCCAAACATTCTTCAGACATTTCTGATCACTTCTAATGGGGCTTCCCTGGTTCAGATGGTAAAGAATCTGCCTACAATGCAGGAGACGCAGGTTTGATCCCTGAGTTGAGATCCCCTGGAGAGGGAATGACAACCCACTCCAGTACTCTTGCCTGGAGAATTGCACGGACAGAGGAGCCTGGAGGGCTACAGTCCATGGTAGCACCAAGAGTCAGACGTGGCTGAGTGACTAACACTTTCACTTTCTAACGGAGGAGTCCATGGCTGATTGAAAACCCTGAGAGAAATTGACTTATGCATCAGAAGATATGTCTAAGAATCTTCTTTAAAGCTTTGTGTAACTATGTAGTTGTAAAACATGGTAAGCATCTTAAGGATCCATCAGCAGGAAAATCAAATTGTGGAATCTTCTGAAAATGGAAATAGGATATGACTGTTAAAAATCTCTCTAATAAAACTACGTTTATCATTATGGATAAAGTTCTTGAAAGAAATGTTGACTTAAAAGCATGGCTCAAGGACGTACTGTCTAAAATGAGGAGTATAGTCAATATTTTTTAATGTCTGTAAGTGGAAAGTAGCCTTTTAAAATTGTATAAAATATTTTAAAAATTGAGGAAAAGGATAGAGGAAGATTATTATGTCCCTCAGGTACCTCTGAATTGTTTGACATGATAAAATAAATATGCATTACTGTTAAAAATATAAAAGTTTGGGGTAATATACAATTTATATAAAGCTTGCAATAAAGTTTCTAATTATGAAAAATAGTACTATGTTACATACCCCTGAATGACCTCTAACAAAATAACTGTATTATGATAAATATAATTTAGAATAGTGGTTCCTTCTGACAGGGCATGAGGGGAAAGTCATCAGAAAGAACTGCACAGGTAGTGTTGTTGCAGCTAAGTTTTTATTTCACCAGTACCTTGGTGTTACATAATTTTCTATACATATTCATAGGGCTAATTTTTTCTTTTTTAGAAAGTTACAAAAGAAAACAAAGTTTGAAACAAACAAACCAGCAACAAGAAGGGGTGTAGGAATACATAACCACTGCTGAGAATATCTGAGTGTTGCTATGAGGTCCAGAGATCTGAAAATGATTATGAACTGAGGTGTGTATATAAACAGTGTCAGGGTGAAATCAACAAATTATTCAATAAACAGAACAATTAATAACGTAAATTCTTTAGATCAAGGAAAATCAGGAAAGGTTTAGAAGACCTTAGGGTAGGAGATATAATGTTAAAACCCACTTAGTATTTATTTAATGTTTGCAAAGCACTTTGATGGTATGATCTCACTGGATCGTGACACAGAATTTGACAATAAAACAAGAGACGCACATGTAGAGAGAGGACATGTGGGGATAGGCGAAGGAAGGTATGGGATGAATTGGGAGGTTGGGATTGACATAGATGCATTACCCTGTGTGAAATAGATAGCTAGCGGGAACCTGCTGGGTAGCACAGGGAGCTCAGCTTGGTACTCTGTGACGACTCAGAGGCGTGGGATGGTGGTCGGGATGGTGGCTGGGAGCGCGGCTCAGGAGGGAGGAGATGTATGTGTACACAGCCTGAAGAAGCTCACGGCCAGAGGAGCCTGGCGGGCTGCAGTCCACAGGACCACTCAGAGCCGGACACCACTGAAGCGACTTGACGGGCACGCACGCATAGCTGATTCACTTCATCCTACAGCAGAAACTAACATGATATTGTAAAGCTGTTACTCTCCAGTTAAACAAATGAGAGATGGCACGTGAGGAGGGACTGGTACTTAACGTGGTGCTGAGCTCCTTAGTTTGTTCGATTGATTTCCTTTCTCTAGGTGCAGTTAAAGTGAAAACACAAGAGTGCTGAAGAAATTTGCATTTGTGAAACCTGAGGGTCAGTGTTCATGCTGACTATAGAGCATTGAAAGCTACCAGAAATGATGAGTGCCTGGTAATCACTGTTGCCTTCCCTCCCTTCTCTCTCCCATTTCTCATGGGATAAAGGGGAAATCCCCAAATAGCAGACTGTTATTTAGGTCACCTATCCCACTCCAGTATTCTTGCCTGGAGAATCCCAGGGACGGCGGAGCCTGGTGGGCTGCTGTCTATGGGGTCACACAGAGTTGGACACGACTGAAGCGACTTAGCAGCAGCAGCAGATGGTAGAAACCCTTGGGTAGGATAAAGGTCCTCATGGTCTCTGTGTTCCCTGATAACACTGAGATTTTCTTTTCAGGATGTCCAGCATCAGGCTGGCCCAGCTTTTACTGTCAGAGCACCACCTGCCCCTTTAAGTTGAGTTAGGCCTCCTTAGCTGTTAGGTCTCTGGTTCCTCTTGAATGCTTCTGGATGGGAGGATGCTGCTCACAGTTCAGCCTGGCCTTGAAAGTGATGAAAGAATGAAAGTGAAACATGAAAGTGTTGGTTGCATCTGACTCTTTGCGCCTCCTTGGGCTGTAGCCCAGCAAGCTCCTCTGTCCATGGATGTCTCCAGACAGGAATACTGGAGTGTGTTGCCATTTCCTTCTCCAGGAGATCTTCCAGACGCAGGGATCGAATCCAGGTCTCCTGTGTTGGCAGACACATTCTTTACCTTCTTGACCCTCACCTACCTTCTCTGGTGAGGGAAGCCCATAGAATTCCACTGATTTAACTGACCTTTTCTCATCTCGTTTTCTTCCTACACTCCCTGCAGACCCACCCACTTATTGTTTTTTAAGTTGAGCTGACTCTTTTCATGTTTATACTTTTAAAAATTTTAACTTTGAGATTTCATTTTTTTCTTTCTTTTTGGTTTCTCTTTTTTAAAGAAAAATCTGCTTTGTTTTCTTGCAGTTACTCTTGCTAAAAACGAATCAGAATAATTTAGACAGTCTCCATTTCTTCCATATCTGTTCGTTTTGACAGCTTATGTTAAAGCATTGGCATTCTTAATAACATTTCTATGTCAGGGATTCCAAAGACTGCCCCCAGGTCAGGTGGCTCTCTAGAAGGACTCAGCATTTGGTCATGCTCATAGCTATGATTTCCTAAGGGAAAGGATGCTCAGCAAAATCAGTGAAGAGAAAAATGCATAGAAGAAAAATGCATACAGATTCCCCTGTGAAGAATCACTTAGGACAGGCTTGATTCCTCTAACAAGGAGATGTGATGGCACCTGCGAAATGTTGTCTACCAGGGAAACTCATTAGAGAAATATTTTTCTGGCTACCCAGAATTTAGACGGTAGTACACGGATCTCTGGATGTAAGGGAGGGCTGAAGAAATAGACTAAGTGGACCAAAATTGGAGGCTCTGTCACAGCCAACATTTTATCTCGCAAACAGGAGCATCTCTGGCTCTGCTGTCACTGGACTGGCCTCCAGGGTGACAGTCCCTGTTGTCAAAAGCATCTTCATCCTTAGATGCTCTGCTGGTGTTTAACTCTTCACTTCACCGCAGCTGCCATTGGAGAGATTTTTGAAGTAGATTTGTGTTGGGAACTGGTCACATAGGCACCCTCTACCTAGCATATATTACATGTCCAGACTTTTAGATGGGAAGCCGGTATTCAGCATAAGACAAATGGTTTGCATACATGGTTTAGGGACAGTGAGATGCTCTTGTCACTCAGGATGGTGGGAAGCATCTAGGTTCCTAGATGCTACCCCAGGAATAACCGTGCACATAGGTCTTTTCAGTTCAGTTCAGTCGCTCAGTCGTGTCCGACTCTTGGCGACCCCATGAACCGCAGCATGCCAGGCCTCCCTGTCCATCACCAACTCCTGGAGTTCACTCAAACCCATGTCCATTGAGTTGGTGATGCCATCCAGCCATCTCGTCCTCTGTCATCCCCTTCTCCTCCTGCCCTCAGTAGGTCTTTTAAAAGATAGCAATCTCAGATCTGCTACTTCTGCTTTTCTGTGCGATTTCTTTATTCTTTTGGAATGGAGTGTTAACCCAGGGCTCATTTAAAAACCATGTATACCTTTTGGTCTTCTGGTCATTGCAGGGCAAGATAATAACTGTGGATATGCTGTCAGTTCAGTTCAGTTCAGTCGCTCAGTCGTGTCCGACTCTTTGCGACCCCATGAATCGCAGCACGCCAAGCCTCCCTGTCCATCACCAACTCCCAGAGTTCACTCAGACTCATGTCCATCGAGTCAGTGATGCCATCCAGCCATCTCATCCTCTGTCGTCCCCTTCTCCTCCTGCCCCCAATCCCTCCCAGGATATGCTGTCAGAGATGGAATTAAAGTGAAACTACAGTTATCTGATGCTTCGGATAATCTTGCCCCTTCCTCTCCTTTCCTCTAGTCTTCTCCAAGCACGGACTATGAATTAGGAGTGATTGGTAAAGAGGTAAGAAATTCTGAGATTTTTTTTTTTCTGTAGATGAGATTTTTAAGAGAACAGTCGTGTTGGCAGGGCATGTCATTAACCAGAGGAGATAGAACCTACTTCTCTGTTTTTTTTTTTTTTTTCTTTCCAAGAACATATGTAGGGGGACTAAAAGTGCATCCAGTCCTTGTGGTTGATCTCAGTTATAGAGAGGTTTCTGTCTCCATGATATTGTCGTTTTAATTTAGTTGCTAAGCTGTGTCTGACTTAGCATGGATTGTGGCTTCCAGGCTCCTCTGTCCATGGGATTTCTGAGGCAAGAATACTAGAGTGGGTTGCTATTTCCTTCTCCAGAGAATCTTCCTGACCCAGGAATTGAACCCACATCTCTTGCATCTCCTGCATTGGCAGGTGGATTCTTTACCACTGAGCCACCAGAGAATCCCATCTCCATCATATATATATATATACTTTTAATAGATGTTTGGTATGTGGAATAATTTCCCTTCCCTCAACTGGCTTACAAATTTAGTAACAAGTTAGATGATAGATTGGGAAGATTTTAGAAGAAAAAAGCCAATTGACTGTAAAAGCAGAGAAATCGTTTGTTCTTTTTATGAAACTGATTTGGAGACCTTTCCATTAAGGATAATATCTTTTAGATAAATGAGGTAGGGGTTTTTCTGCTACAGTTCAGTCACTCAGTTGTGTTTGACTCTTTGCCATCCCATGGACTGCAGCATGCCAGGCCTCCCTGCCCATCGCCAACTCCTGGAGTTTACTCAAACTCATGTCCATTGAGTCAGTGATGCTATCCAGCCATCTCATCCTCTGTCATTCCCTTCTCCTCTGGCCTTCAGTCTTTCCCAGCATCAGGGTCTTTTCAAATGAATCAGCTTTTCCCATCAGGTGGCCGAAATATTGGAGTTTCAGCTTGAGCATCTGTCCTTGCAATGAATATTCAGGACTGATTTCCTTTAGGATTGACTGGTTGGGTCTCCTTGCAGTCCAAGGGACTCTCAAGAGTCTTCTCCAACACCACAGTTCAAAAGCATCAATTCTTCGGTGCTCAGCTTTCTTTATAGTCCAACTCTCACATCCATACATGACTACTGGAAAAACCATAGCTTTGACTAGATGGACCTTTGTTGGCAAAGTAATGTCTTTGCTTTTTAATATGCTGTCTATGTTGGTCATAACTTTTCTTTCAAGGAGCAAGCATCTTTTAGTTTCATGGCTGCAGTCACCATCTGCAGTGATTTGTTTCTGTTTCAAGTATAATTAAATATACCTAGGGGTACAAACTCATCCTGTTCTATCAGAATGCTGAATAATCCTTCTTTAGAATTTTGTTTGCCTTTATCTTTCACCATTAGATAAGCATATACATCATCAGATTTTTACTTTTATTGAATTTAGTTTAGATTTCCCCCCCCGCTATTTTAAGAGAATATATTGGGTTGCCCAGAAAGTTTGTTCAGGTTTTTCCGTAACATCTTATGGAACCAACTTTCTGGCCAACCTATAAATAGGAAATTTTCTTTCTACTGGTAAGAGAAAAGAAACTGCAGTTAACTAAAAAGAGACCTCAGTAATATTGGTAACACATTCTGACTTGTAATAACTGCTTCCTGCTCTGTCATTGGAATTGATGCTTATATTGTGAAAGGAAACCCTTTTCATCACATTTACACTAAAGGAGAGCTTTGAGAATCACAGTTTGAGTCAGTGTCACTGAATAACTCTAATGCGCATGATGGTAACTTACGCTCAGAACGTCTTTCCTTGCTTGTGTTTCTCACTCAGTGAGTGGTTGTGGTCCAGGTTCCATCAGAAACTTTTGAGCTGACATTTAGAAGGTTAGCTCTTTTTCCATCTGGCCAGTCGCTAGCAGCCAGCTCGGGTGGATGTCTGGGTTAAAACCATGATAAATGGAACTTCCATTAGGCTCCTTGGCTTGGGGCTTGTTTCCTGTACAAACTTTGTCCTGACTTTGGTGGTTTGATGAAGCAGAATACTTACTTTCGTTCAATAAATGAAAACTGAAGTTTAGCAGGTCGGGTAGCCTAGGTATCTTGTTTTGCAAAGAGATTCTGCTTCTAGGGTTGATGGTTTGCAAAGCCTGGGTTATGTTTCAGCTTGTGGCCCATTGGGTGATTGTGAAAATAGCCTATGAACTTTTTTCATTGTAGAAAATGGAACAGGTGTTTGTTTTTAAATATCCTTTGAAATGAAGAAAACTCAGTATATTTTATATACTATATTTTATGTATGTATTTTATATCTAATATATATATTTATACCTGATACTATTTTTATATCTAATATATATTAGATATATTTTAAATATATATATTTTAGATATTTATATCTGATATATATTGTAGATATATTTTAAATATATATATTTTAGATATTTATATCTGATATATATATTTTATATCTAATACTCAAGTTGGATTTACCTCACCACCATTTTCTTCAAATATTAGATTTACTCTAATAAGTTTCTTTTATTCTGAACAATGCATTATGACTTGGTGGGATGACATTTTTAGGCATCAAAGAGACCACAGGCCAACATGTATTATAAGCTTTATGTACACTTTTAAGATTTACTTTTTTTCCTGGGCACATACCTTTTGTGTTTATATGTTTGCGGTTCTGCACACCAGGCATTGGACATTTGGGGAAATTGGTAAAAATGCTTTTGTGAAACTTATTAAAATAATTCTGGTTCCAGGTGAAATTGAATAAAGCCACTCCAACCTGTTTTCCCCAATGAACACAAACATGAATCTGGATGAAGTGCCAGGTGAAGCTGGTTGAGATCTCTGAAAAGTAAATATTAGCATGTGGACTAGGGAAGAATTGTTGCTGTTTAGTCTCTAAGTCATGTCTGGCTCTTTGGCAACCCTGTGGACCGTAGCCTACAGGCTCCGTCTGTCCATGGTATTTCCCTGGCGAGAAGACTGGAGTGGGTTGCCATTTCCTTCTCCAAGGGATCTTCCTGACCCAGGGATCGAACCTGTGTCTCCAACATCGACAGACGGATTCTTTACTACTGAGCCTCCAGGGACGTGTAGGGAAGAATATTAGTATGAGTCATCACTAAACTAGAGGTGGGCTTACAATTTTTCTCTCTGCTAATCCCCCCAGCTTGAAATCAGTGCAGTCCAAAGTCTAGAAGTCAGTGTTGGAACAGAAGTCAAGGAGACTCTTCTAGTTCTGACTCAAAGAGTAGGAAAGAGAAGCCTTAAAGCTTGGAGAAAAGAGAGAAATCTCTGATCTTTTTTGGTCTCCTTTTCCTCAGTTTTGTCGTGCCCCAGCTCCCTGACAATCTTGTGGCAGAGGCAGCAGCAGCAAGAACAGCTGGCAGTGGGAAATTGCAAGAGCCAGGGCAATAAGTTGAGGGACCATCCTGTCGGTAAAGACATCATTATGAAAGGCAGGGCTGCAGTATGGCTTGCTTCTCGCACCCCAGTCCTCCTAGTACACTGGTGCAGTCATAGAAGTGGGTTGCTGTTGACTGATGAGGTAACAGGGAGTTCCAGGGTACTAGAAGGTGTCAGAGGAGGCCAGTGAGAAGGAGCTTGGGATTGATCCCATAAATCTATTTGTGAACTCCTAGGCTGACTACAGTCTGCATATGAATGGATCTGATCCTTCTTATTCACATAGCAAGTGAAGGTGGAACTGACTAATAGAAATTCACTCAAGTCCCAGACTTATCTCTACATGGTGCACACCCAGTGCAAATCTGAATGGCTTTGCATAGCTTTTGAAAATGAAACTGACATGGGAACTAGAACCCATAGAAGGTAGGTTGGAATTAATGGCCAGAAGCTGACCAAATCAGGTGCTTGATAATAAATAATATCAACATTCACCATATATTTAAATATGGCACAAGATTTTATAAGAACATTCAGGATGTTCAGGATATAATTTATATTGGCATATGAAGTAGTACAGAAATCTCAAGTCACATGGGAACAGACAGCAGAAGACAATGAAAAGATGACTTTATGGAAACTATTATAAAAGTGCCCAAATGAATAATCTTCAGTCCTGAAATAAAAGTTAGAATAGGAAGTATCGGTAAAGAAGTAAGAAATATAAAGTAAAAGCAAATGGCAAATTTATAATTTAAAAAATAGCCTCTCTACCTTGTGCCCCCACCCCACCAAAAACAAAACAACAACCTCACTATATGGATTCAGTAGCAAAATGGAAACAACAGAAGAAAGAATTGGGAAACTTGAAAATAAATCAGTAGAAATTATCTACTGTGAATATGGGAGAGGCAAAATATTGTAGAGACCCTAGAACTATTGAAGGATTGCAAAAAGACATAATGTTTGTATGATCAGAGGCTCTGAATGAAAGAAGAGTGTGTGGCTAAAAAAAAACTCCAAGAAATAATGGCTGAAAACTTTCCAAGTTTGGTGAAATAAATAAACCTATAAATTCCAGAAGCTAAGCTAATCCCAAACAGATAAAAAATATATACACTGAGTCACATCATAACTGCTGCAAATTTAATGACAAAGACAAAATCTTGAAAGCAGTCAGAGAAAAGTGACCTTATCTATAGGAAAACAGTGATTGAAATGACTGAATTTCTCATCAGAAATCACAGAGGGCAGAAAGAAACGTCACATCATGTTTAAAGTGCTGAAATAGAAGTGTGGAATCCTGTATCCAGTGAAAATACCCTTGAAAGTGAAATGAAGACAATCTCAGATGAAGGAAAACCAAGAGAACAGACCTTCTAAGAAATAGCTAGGTAAGGAAATTCCTTGGAAAAACGGGAAATAATACAAGAAGGAAATTTAGAATATCAAGAATGGAGGAGGTGGTAAATATAACAGAATTTTTTTCTTAAATTATGAAAAAATGATTCATCACTGAAATACCAAGTAAAACACTGTCTGATGGGAATTTTCAGTGTATATATATATATATATATATATATATATATATATATATGTATAAAACAAGTCTATGAAAAGGAAATGATGAGGAAACCTATATGGTAGTATGGAAGGCAGAATAATCTACTTCCTGTCCCCCACAAATGTCCACATTCTATTACCCAAATTCTGTGAATATGGTACAGTAAATGGCAAAAAGAACTTTGTAGATGCGATTATGGCTGTAAATCTTGAGATGTACTGTCCTGATGGAGCCAGTTATATCACGAGTCCTTAAGAATGGAAGAGGAAGATGGAAGAGAGGATCAGAGAGATGTAGAATTGAGGATGACTTTCCGTACTCTTGGTGGCTTTAAAAGTGGAGAAGAGGGCCCAGGCATGTGGGCAGCCTCCACAGTTGCAAAAGGCCCTCCACGGTCAGCCAGCAAGAAAATGAGAACTTTTTGGTCTGGAATGACCGAGAAACAGATTTATCTCTGGAGCTTCCAAGAAATTATGCAGTCTTGTCAACACCTTGGTTTAATTTGATGAAATATGTATTAGACTTTTGGCCTCCAGAATTGAAAAATAATGAATTTATCTTAATAAGCCACTAAGATTGTAGCTTTTTATAGCAGCAGTAGGAAACAAACACCTGTGGTTTGGTTTTTCTATTCCGGTTGGAGTGCTGAACTATTGATTCCAAGTAAAGGGTAAAAGGTTAACTTTGCATGTTGTAATCCCTAGCTATACCAACCACTAAAAATTGACACAAAAGTATAGCAAAAAGAATGATAATTTGAGTTAAAATGGAACGCTAAATAAACCTAACCAATGCAGGAAAGGGGAACTAGAACAAGCAGTAGAGGAAACAAACAGCAAACAAAATGCTCGACCTAAGTACAGACATATCATCACATTAGATATTAATAGTCTAAAAAGTGAAAGTCGCTCAGTCTTGTCCGACTCTTTGCGACCCCATGGACTATACAGTCCCTGGAATTCTCCAGGCCAGAATACTGGAGTGGGTAGCCGTTCCCTTCTCCAGGGGATCTTCCCAATGCAGGGATTGAACCCTTACTAGCTGAGCCACCAGGGAAGCCATTAATGGTCTAAACCAACTAAAGGATAGAGATCGTCAGATTGTATTTAAATAGCAAGAAGACAACTGTTTTAGTTGTAACATGTTTGCAGATAACAACAGGTCTTCAAAATACAGAAGCAAAAAATGATGTAACTGATAGGAGAAATAGACAAATTCACAATTATAGTTGAAAAGCAAACACCCCTCTTTAAGTAGCATAAGGAGTAGAGTATAAAAAACTAAACCATTAACCAACTAGATTAACAGACACCTATATAACACTCCGGGCTTCCCTGGTGGCACAGTGGTCAAGAGTTCACCTGCCAGTGCAGGAGATGTGGGTTCCATCCTGGGTGGGGAAGATCCCGTTGAGAAGGAAATGGCTCCAGTATTCTTGCCTGGGAAATTCCATGGACAGAGGAGCCTGGTGGGCTATAGTCCATGGGGTCATAAAAGAGTCAGACAGGACTTAGCAACTAAACAACAGCAACAATGTAACACTCCATTAAAGGCAAATAGACTAAAATATTTTCAGATGAACGTGGAAACAAGCATTTTGGACCTATGTGCAAGTTAAACTGTAAGATGTGAATTAAATAATGTATTTGTGTCCTGCTAATGTGAAGTATGTTTATGTTTATAGTAGCATTTTTAAAAGCAGCAAAGAATTGTAAAACATTTTTAAAATTTAAAGCTGAATGACCCAATATTATATAATTGAAATAATGATAATTTTAAAGCTGGATAACATTGTATTAAAAATTTACTCTTTGTGAAGCAGTTTTCTAATCGTTTTATATGGACAAATTCATTCAGTTCTCACAAGAGCCCTGTGAGGTAGTTATGGTTAAATTTATGTATAAAATGGAAATAAAACCAGTACAATATTGTAAAGCAATTATCTTCCAATTAAAAATAAATTTTTAAAAAGCTGAAAAAAATGGAAACTGTAATGAGACACAGAACTCTAAAGTGACTTAAGATATCAAAATATGACTTTATGATGGTATCATCAGTAAGAATGAAAACATAGCTTTTCCTGACTGCCCTTTCTCTGCATCAGATACTCAGACACTGGGACTTTATCTTATTTTGTTTTTAAGCTGGGTGATATATTCCCTAGTGAATAGGTGAAAAAGTTGAGATTTAGTCTGATAGTATACCTGAGCAGAACATAAAAAATTAAAATTCCAATCACGGAGTCTGTCTCTAGGATCCAAGGGCTTCATCTCTGCATTGCCTATGGAAGATACCAAGTTCATCCTTCGAGCTGATGGTCATCAGTCCAGAGCTGGAGGACTGTCACCTAGTCCTGATCTTCAGCAGTGACCTCCTAATGACTAAATATCCCGGGCTGGGTACAAATGCATGGTGTCCTTGATTTTGGAAAATGCTTTTTATCATAGTTCTTAGCCTTTTTTGTCATTAGACAAATGTGACACGTGAGTATTGGCCAGCTTAGACTGACTTGACCACACTGTACTTTTTCATATTGGAAAGATTTATCAGGAGGCACTTGACACATCGAGTGAGGGTTATTTGATTTTAATCCGATTTCCTAATGAGTCCAACCTATTATATCTTAAATTTCTCCCCTTCCTGCATAGCATTCAGCAGACTGTATGATATTTGTTTGTGAAGCATTCCTGTCACTCACACCTGTTTGTGGGAAACATTTTCTCTCTTTCATTCTCCAACTGAAGCTCTGAAGTTTGCTTTTCTTAGGATTTCCATTGTAGAATCTTCCATAGTTCTTCTGGTCTGGAACATTGGACTAAGGGCAGACTCTCACTTTTATAAATGTTTTTCTCTTTAGTTACTCTTATTTTAATATAAATTTTGAAGATACTAGATGGAATCCTAGTTGATATGAGCGTGTATTTGTCCTTCAAAATGCACACTTAACTCTAGAAAGGAAGAGGATAAATTAAAGCAGGATTGGCAAACTATAGTCTGTTGCCTGTTTTTATAAATAAAGTTTTACTGGGACCACAGGTACGCTTTCATTTCGGTATCATACATGTCTCCTCTGGTGTCATAACAATAGGATTGAGTAGTTTGAACTGTCTGACTCTCAGTCTATAATATTTACTAACTGGCCTTGTTCAGAAATTGTTTGCTGACTTTGGGTTTAGAAACAGAAAAGCATTCCCTTGAACATAATGGTTAAAAGATGCTGTTATTTTTCTAGTAAATGTCTTTTGCTCTGCTTTCTTTTGAGAGGAAATAAGAAAGAAGCCCTCTTTTGTAATTTTTTATTTTTATTTTTTTTCCCAAGATTTATTAAGGTATAATTGACAAGTAAAATTTGCATATATTTAAGATATATGGTGGTCAGTTTAATACACATATATATTACAAAATTATTACCACAATCAAGTTAATATCTCCCGTCACTTCTTGTACTTGCCATTTTTATGTTTGTATTTGTGTAGGGGGATAGAAACCTAAAGATCTATACCCTTAGCAAATTTCAAGAATACATGGTGATTATAAAAATAAAAAAGACAAAGAGATGAGTGCTGTTGAGGATGTGGAGAACTGGGAACTCTTACTTACTATTGATGGGGATATACATTGTTATGCATGCTAAGTCGCTTCAGTTGTGTCTGACTCTTTGTGTTCCTGTGGACTGTAACCCACCAGTCTCCTCCGTCCATGGGATTCTCCAGGAAAGAGTAGGTGGCCATTCCCTCCTCCAGGGGATCTTCCCAACCCAGGGATCGAACCCGGGTCTCCCGCATTGCAGGCAGATGCTTTACTCTCTGAGCCACCAGGATAGATTTTCCCAATTATTTTTTTGTAGATGTTACTGATTAGATGTTTTGGTCTTGATCACTTAGTGGGAAGAGTAAGATTCCTTGAGTCACATTTCCTACTTTGATGTGCTCTGACAGCACAGAGAAGCTTCATATCCTTTCTCCGTGTCTTCTGTTTCCTAGGAGTCACTGAGTGTCCCACAGAGACATACTCTTCCCCAGAGGGACTGCCTGTGTCTTCATGCAGCCATGGACCTGGATAAACCGTCTGTCTGGGGCTCATTAAAACAGCGGACCAGGCCTTTGTTGATCAACCTGAGCAAGAGGAAGGTGAAGAAGACCTCGAGCAAAGCCCTGGACTTACGGGCCCAGCATCACCTGGACCGCCGCCTGAGCCTGTCCGTCCCGGACCTCCTGGAGGCTGAGGCCCTGGCCCCTGAGGGGCGGCCTTACTCCGGCCCCCAGTCGTCCTACACCTCGGTGCCCAGCAGCCTGTCGACGGCCGGCATCGTTCCCAAGAGCAGCAGTAGCTCTTTGAAACAGTCTGAAGAAGAACTGGATTGGAGTCAGGAGGAAGTGGGCGCCTTCCACGTGATAGAAACAGACTCCGAGGAGACTTTCACCTCTCCCACCGAGGACAGGAGAGCTTCCAGCAACGGCACCTTGGGTCTCCCCCAGAAAACGCCCCCTGGAGAGGACGCCCCCGAAGGGCCAGAGGTGAGGCCCGGCCTGGGCGCTTTCCCGTTTTTCTATTTTTCTTCTTCCTAAGTGCCTTCAGTGCCCTTGGAAATTTTGGTTAGGATTTATTTTTGTGGTTAGTTTGGACAGAGAGGATGTCATTTATAACCATTTAAATGAAGGTAATATTGATTGTACCCAGTGTTCCCCTTCATTTTGGGGTTGACCTCTGTGTATCTTAAAAGTATTACAGATGACCTTCCTAGAGCACTTTAAGGCATTAAAAGCCCCGTTGGACGTGTTTTCATTTTTCCATCTCCTGGCAAAGAAATCAAGAGCATAACTTTTCCTTTAACTTTTTGCTGAAATGTATGTCTGATTCTGTCTCTCTGTCTCCTCCATTGCCCGGTCCTACCCACAGACAAAAATGCACATTCACATTCCTAAAAAATGTAAGAATATATGTATCTCCTCTTGACTGCCAGATAATTCGACTCTGTGCTCCCAGTGCAAGGGCCTGGGATCAATCCTTTGTCAGGGAACTAGATCCCATGTGCTGCAAGTTAGAGTTTGCATGGTGCAGTTAGAAGATCCTGCATGGTGCGGCTAAGACCAGCGAACTCAAATAAATGAATGAATAAATACCAGATATCTAAAAACAAGCTGAACCCTAAAGGAAACAAATTCTTATCCATTCAGGAATTTTTATAAAGCCTTAGTATTTCTTTATGATAAAATAACCAAATATAATTATGAGACAAATACTACATTTCTAGGATGAATTTAATTTAAATGTAGTTATGAGGTTACCAAGCTATGATTTGGATAATCAATTTGATCAGTTATTTTTTTAAATATCTTCCATTAATGGCACATGAAATAGGTTTCAGTGTTCAGGTAATGGCTTAATTTTTCTATATTTGAGATTAGTATTCTAATTGTGTGGAAAACTGGTTATTCAACTAGGATTTTTGATTTTATTTCTAGAACCAAAGCCTGTTATTTATGCCATATGTTCAGATTTCATTGGAGGATGGGATTGTGGATATTTGAAGGCCTTATTTTTTGGGAAGCATTACCAGTTAGGATACCATTGACCATTAAATGATACCTATTTGTTTCATTACCATTAACATTTATGAAGCCCTTTTTGTAAAAATTTTGTGATTTTTTTCTACTATTATTTGTGAATTTGAAATATGTTTCCATTAACCAAAATATAAATTGAGTTATTAAACATAATTCATAGTTCAGTATGAAGGAGGTAAGATGTTAAATTATATACTCAGGTTAATCTTATCTTCTTGCTATTTATTTATTGACAAGGAAAAAATAAGTGGGTTCCTTGGCCTTGATAGGCTAACAAACTCAAATTAGAATAAGTTGTTTTAAAAGTTGGTGCTGTTAAACTGTTTCACTGACTATACATATTTAGTGCCTACTCTATCCATCCCACGGACAGAGGAGCCTGCCAGGCTACAAACCATAGAGTCACAAAGAATCGGACACGACTGAATCGACTTAGCACACACGCACTATCTGGGGCACCGTAGAGACTCTGTTGTAAAGAAGAGATGGTTGAGAACGTAACTCTGCCTTCAGGATTCGGCCCACGGGGACATAGCTTTGCACAGCATTAAGTGTAGCGTAAGAGGTAGACGGACATCAGGACTGCGTGTGCATCCAGGCCTCTGTGAGCTGAGATCACATGGGGGGATCCAGGGACATGTCCTGTGGGAGGCAGTCTGCAGGCTGGCCCAGAGGATAAGTAGGATTTGACAGGTAAGGCAACGTGACAAACACAGGCCTGAAGTGTGGGTGTGGGTCTGGGTGGTGGTGGTTTAGTCACTCAGTCGTGTCTGACTCTGTGACCCCGTGGACTGTTGCCTGCCAGACCTCTCTGTCCATGTGATTTCCTAGGCAAGAATACTGGAGTGGGTTGTCATTTCATTCTCCAGGGGATCTTCTTGGCCCAGGGATCAAATCCAGGTCTCCTGTATTGTAGGGGGATTCTTTACCAGCTGAGCCACCAAGGAAGTCCCAGTGTGGATGGGGGAGGCCAAAAGTGGGAAGCATTCTGCTCTGCCTGGAATGAAGGCTTGGGGAGCTTTCTGACGGGGCGTCTGTGATGTGTGTCTGTAGTGGCCGTGGGCTGTGTGGAGGGCTGGTCAGTGATGTGATGGCAAATGGATGGATTGCAGATGGGTGGTTGGTAGTGGTTATTCTTTTACCATTAATGCAAAAAAGCCTGGATGGTACAGTTTTTTTAAGAGTAAATAATTCCGGGTAATCTGATGAAACTCAGCCATTAAGCAAACAGCAGTAACGACAACAAAAACTTCTTGCTTGGGAAAGAATCTTCTGCCTGTTTTTTCCTTCCCTAAGCATAATTGACATAGACTGAGGCTGTAGGAGATCAGCCCTGGGATTTCTTTGGAGGGAATGATGCTAAAGCTGAAACTCCAGTACTTTGGCCACCTCATACGAAGAGTTGACTCATTGGAAAAGACTCTGATGCTGGGAGGGATTAGGGGCAGGAGGAGAAGGGGACGACAGAGGATGAGATGGCTGGATGGCATCACTGACTCGATGGACGTGAGTCTGGGTGAACTCCGGGAATTGGTGATGGACAGGAAGGCCTGGTGTGCTGCAATTCATGGGGTCACAAAGAGTCGGACATGACTGAGCGACTGAACTGAACTGAGGTTGTATCTTCCTTCTGTGGCCACTCATTGCCATTTGTCAGTGTGGTCAGCTGTTTGCAGAGGATGGAGAGACTGGGCTGCAGCTCATCAGACCTGCAGGATCACTTGTGGTCAGCTGCAGTACTCACCTCCTCGCCCCGCCTCCCCCTGTATCCTGTGGGCTTCTCACTACCTGAGGATCCAGTTTATCACATGGTGCGGAAGTGAGCCCCTCCCTTGCTAATGTTTTGCACTAGGCTATGTTAACTGGAGGGTGGGCGTGACTGGAGGAGTCTTGTCTAACTTGTTTTGGTTTTCTCAGGGCCCAGCTCCATGCCTGGCCCCTGGTAGGTGCTCAGTGTTGTTGTTCTTTGTTTTTTTTTAAATACAGAAATTGGTGATGACAGTGTATGCATTCAGGTTCATAAGGCTCTTCTTGGTGTTTTCTCTTCAAGTTCTCTTCATTTTATGGTTTGAAGTCATGTCTTCTTGGGTTGATCCTTCAATATCATGTAATGTCCTTCCTTGTCTCTTATAATATTCTTTAAGTCTGTTTTGTCTGATGTGGTAATTGCTATTCCAGCTTTCTTGCGATTTCCATTTGCATGCAATATCTTTTTCCATCCCCTCACTTTCAGTCTGTACGTCTCCCTAGATCTGAAGTGGGTCTCTTGTGGACAGCAGATATATGATTCTTCTTTTTATATCCACTTAGGCAGTCTTTGTCTTTTGGTTGGAGCATTTAATCCATTTATATTTAAAGTAATTATTGGTATATATGTATATATTCCTTTTAGCATTTTATTAATTGTTTTGGGTTTGTTTTTGTAGGTCTTGTCCTTCTCTGTGTTTCCTTTCTAGAGAAGTCCCTTTAGCATTTGTTGTAAAGCTGGTTTGGTGGTGCTGATTCCCTTAATTTTTGCTTACCTGTGAAGCTTTTGATTTTTCCCTCGATTTTGAATGAGGTCCTTTCTGGAGTAACTCCTAGAGTAATCTTTCTTGTTAGGTTTTTACGTTTCATTACTTTAGATATATCCTGCCACTCCCTTCTGGCCTGCAGAGTTTCTGCTGAAAGATTAGCTGTTAACCTTGTGAGAATCCCCTTGTATGTTACTTATTGCTTTTCCCTTGCTGCTTTTAATATATTTTCTTTGTATTTAATTTGTTGGTTTGATTAATATGTGTTTTGGCATGTTTCTCCTTGGGTTTTTTCCTTTATGGGACTCTGTGCTTTTTTGGACTTGATTGACTATTTTTTCCCATGTTAGGGAAGTTTTTGACTATAGTCTCTTCAAATATTTTCTGAGATTCTGACTTTTTCGTCTTCTGGAACCCCTTTAATTTGAATGTTGATGCATTTAATGTTTTCCTAGAGGTCTCCAAGACTGTCTTTAATTATTTTCATTAGCTTTTTTTTATTCTGCACTTTGCTAGTTATCTCCACCATTCTACCTTCCAGCTTATTTATCTGTTCTGCCTCATTATTCTGCTGTTGATTCCTTGCAGACTATTTTTAATTTCTGAAATTTCACTGTTCATCACTGCTTGTTTATTCTTTATTTTTTCTAGGTCCTTGTTAAATATGTTAAGTGATTCTTGCGTTCTCTCTATTCTGTCTTGAGATTTTGGATCATCGTTACTATTATAACTGAATTCTTTTACAGATAGTTTGGCTCTTTTCTCTTCATTCATTGGGTCTTGTGGGTTTTTACCTCGTTCCTTCATCTGCACAATACTTTTGTCATTTCATTTTGGCTAACTGACTGCATTTGAGGTCTCCTTTCCCCGGGCTACAGGGTCATAGTTCTTCTTGCTTTGGTCTCTGCCCTTAGCGGTAGGCTGGTCCAGTGGCTGGTGTAGGCCTCATGTTGGGAGAGTTGCTATGTAACACAGGGAGCTCAGCCGAGTGCTCTGTAATGACTTAGAAGGGTGGTATGCAGCCTCAAGAAGGAGGCAGTTATGTATAATTCTGATTGATTCACACTGTACATCAGAAACCAACACAGCATTGTGAAACAGTTCAGTTCAGTTCAGTTCAGTCGCTCAGTCCTGTCTCACTCTTTGCGACCCCATGAATCGCAGCACGCCAGGCCTCCCTGTCCATCACCAACTCCTGGAGTTCACCCAGACTCACGTCCATCGAGTCACTGATGCCATCCAGCCATCTCATCCTCTGTCGTCCCCTTCTCCTCCTGCCCCCAGTCCCTCCCAGCATCAGAGTCTTTTCCAATGAGTCAACTCTTTGCATGAGGTGGCCAAAGTACTGGAGTTTCAGATTTAGAAAGGTGTAGAGCCTTTGTTATCAATGAATTACATTTTTTTGTTGAAATATAGTTGATTTTCACTGTTGTGTTTATTTTTGCTGTACAACAGAATGATTCAGTTATATATATATATATATGTATATATGTATATATGTATATTTACACTCACATTGTTTTTTTTAAATACTCTTTTCCATTATGATTTGTTACAGAATATTGAATGTAGCTCTTTATGCCATATAGTTGGACCTTGTTTTGATCCATTCTGTATATAAAAACTTGCATCTCCTACCTACAAACTCCCATTCCTTCCCTTCCCCACCCACTTACCCTTGGCAACCACAAGTCTGTCCTTACATATTTTTTAAATGAATGGGAGTCCTGCTGAAGTCATGTGATCTGTGAGGGAACATTTCATGCAAAGATGGGCAAAATAAAGGACAGAAACGCTATGGCCCCAACAGAAAATATTAAGAAGAGGTGGCAAGAATACACAGAAGAACTATACAGAAAAGATCTTAATGACCCGGATAACCATGATGGTGTGATCACTCACCTAGAGCCAGACATCCTGGAATGTGAAGTCAAGTGGGCCTAAGGAAACATCACTTTGAACAAAGCTAGTGGAGGTGTTGGAATTCCAGCTAAGCGATTTCAAATCCTAAGAGATGATGCTGTGAAAGTGCTGCACTCAATATGCCAGCAAATTTGGAAAACTCAGCAGTGGCCACAGGACTGGAAAAGGTCAGTTTTCATTCCAGTCCCAAAGAAGGGCAATCCCAAGGAATGTTCAAACTACCACACAATTGCACTCATCTCACAGGCTAGGAAAGTAATGTTCAAAATCCTTCAAGCTAGGCTTCAACAGTATGTGAACCAGGAATTTCCAGATGTACAAGCTGGATTTAGAAAAGGCAGATGAACCAGAGATCAAATTGCCAAAATCCATTGGATCATAGAAAAAGCTAGTGAATTCCAGAAAAACATCTACTTGTTCTTCATTGACTATGTTAATGCCTTTGATTGTGTAGACCACAACAAACTGTAGAAAATTCTTAAAGAGATGGGAATACCAGACCGCCTTACCTTGCTCCTTTGTGAAAGGAGAAACCTTTGTGCAGGTCAGGAAGCAACAGTTAGAATTGGACATGGAACAACAGACTGGTTCCAAATTGGGAAGGGGGGTGCATCAAGGCTGTATATTGTCACCCTGCTTATTTAACTTACATGCAGAGTACATCATGTGAAATGCTGGGCTGGATGAAGCACAAGCTGGGATCAAGATTGTGGGGAGGAATATCAGTAACCTCAGATATACAGATGATACCACCCTTATGGCAGAAATTAAGAGGAATTAAAGAGCCTCTTGATGAAGATGAAAGAGGAGAGTGAAGAAGCCGGATTAAAATTCAACATTCAAAAAATGAAGATCATGGCATCAGGTTTCATCACTTCATGCCAGATAGATGAGGAAAGAATGAAAACAGTGACAGACCTTATGTTCTTGGATTCCGAAATCACTGTGGATGGTGACTGCAGCCATGAAATTAAAAGACACTTGCTTCTTGGAAGAAAAGCAATGACAAATCTCGATAGCATATTGAGAAGCAGAGACATTGACTACAGAGGTCCATATAGTCAAGGCTATGGTTTTTCCAGTAGTTATGTATGGGTGTGAGAGCTGGACTATAAAAAAGATTGAGGACCGAAGAATTGATGCTTTTGAACTGTGGTGTTGGAAAAGATTCTTGAGAGTCCCTTGGACTGCAAGGAGATCAAGCCAGTCAATCCTAAAGGAAATTAACCCTGGATTTTCATTGGAAGGACTGATGCTGAAACTGAAGCTCCAATACTTTGGCCACCTGATGGGAAAAGCTGACTCATTTGAAAAGACCCTGATACTGGGAAGGATTGAAAGCAGGAGGAGAAGGGGATGAGAGGATATGGTTGTATGCCATCACTGACTGAATGGCCATGAGTTTGAGCAAACTCTGGGAGATAGTGAAGGACAGGGAAGCCTGGCATGCTGCAGTCCATGAGGTTGCAAAGAGTCAGACATGACTGAGTGGTTGAACAACAACAACAATCCTTGTCTCAGATCTGGTTTATCTGTTTCTTCTAATGAGTAGCAGACAGCATTCTATTGCTTTTACGAAATGGGTGGGAACTGAGGAGGAAGGTATGGGTTGGCATGTGACATACCCAGTGCACAACAAAATCAATGATTGCCGGTATCCTTGGTGTAGCTTATTTCATGGGTAGCTTTCCCAAGGAGGTGAGGGATGGAGCATCCATGGTCTAAGGCCTGCGCTGGGATTTGTCTCACTTGCTAATGAAGCTGAGATTCTTAATGTCCTATGGGATACGCTTCCTCTCCTGTCTACAGGTTCAAATGGGCAGGTCATTTTGCGACACTTCCATGCGAGACTTGTCCCTTTTTATGATTGACATTTTATTAGTTGTACTTTTTTCACTCAAAGTGATAATCTGTCATGGTTGCCTGGCAACCAGAGTGCCTCCCATATGTGACTATGTATGTCCCCCCTCTGATGGATGAAACTCTTTCCCGTTGCTCTCATCACCATGACTCGGGGCTCGAGATGCTAAAACGGCATCTCATGCTGTAGCCCCACACCACCACCACCATTGTGTGTTCGGCCAGCTGTGTAGAAGTCAGTCTCTCTTGTTAGACTGGAAGAGCAGAGATAATGTCTTCTTCCTTTTTCCCCAGTCTTTCTGCAAACCTAACTTATGTAAAATATATTGATTCACTTTGTGTCTGAAGTTGACGGCTGTGTGCTGGGGGTGGCCATAGAAATTCAATTTGCTTGGGGGAAATGCTGACCCATGGAGACCTTGAGTAGGTAGGTGAGTTCTGAAGGCATTCCCAAATGTCTCCTTTTATATGAAGAAGATAAAATTAGGGAGACTCAAAGGGAGAGTCACTTATATTTTCTTCTTTTTATCTTGCTGTTTTTTTCTTGCTTCTTTCTCCTGTCAGCATTCCCCCCAGTGGATATTTTACAAGGTACTTTTTCATGGTTAAGAATTGAGAAAATACAGAGTCACCTCTGGTTCTCGTCCTTGGTGTTGATGATGGAGTTGAGACGAGACCCGATTACTGGAAACAGTGACCAGCACTCTGAGGCAGTCTCTAGACAGTGTGAGATAACAAGCCATTTGAGGTGAAAGGGGAGCAGAGAGATTGCTCCGAGTTTGTGGCCGGAAAGGCCTGAAGCGGATGCGTTTTGAGGCTAAGACTCAGATAGGTGGGGGATAAATCCAAGTAGTTAAGGTTGTTGTTTATGACACTAGAAAAATAGAATGCTCATAGCCCAGTACGTGGCAATCACAAGTGCCCAATGAGGACTCTACTAAGATTATGGTTGTATTTATTACTGTTATTATTTTTATCATTACGTTTTCAGCATGAAGTCGAAGGCCAAAGAGGTTGAAAGACTTGCCTAATATCCAGCTAGTAAGTGTCAGAGCCAGGAACTAAATCGAGGATTGTTTGAATCTAAAGTCCGTGTGCAAAACTCTGTATATATTAGGGGTTTGCTGCTGCTGCTGCTGAGTCACTTCAGTTGTGTCCGACTCTGTGCGACCCCATAGATGGCAGCCCACCAGGATGCCCCGGGTTTAGAGAAATGTAGATCTGCAGTTCAGGAGAACTCAGAGCTGGTGATCTAGAAAGAGTTGATCATCAAAGGAAGGTATTTGTTTTTCAGTGTCCACTGTGCCCTTTTAAATCCTCCTTTAAGTTACAGTGAAGGAATGGTTTATTATCATGGTCTGTAGCCAATAATCCTGAATGGAAGGATTAATACCATCCCTGCCCCACCACTGATGTAACCCCACAATGGGGTCCCTCCTTCCCTAACACTCTGAAAGTTGGAGTTTTAAACAGCCCACTTTGGTGCAAGCTTACATGGATGAGTTGAGTGGTTTAGAGGAGTACCTTATTGGGATAGTTCCAGAAACTCTGCTTGGCAACCACAGAGCTTCAGTTTAGTGACCACAGAGAAGCAAGATGTCAAACCACAGAGGCAAGGAAACAACCGACAGTCTGCAGAATTAAACAAGGGCGTCGGCTTCTCGACACTTCAGTTATGTGTTCTTTACTATTTTTGTTTTATGTCAGAAATCATTGCTCAACATAAATGATGCCAGTGAGACAAGCGTGTGAACCGTGCCCCAGGGTCCTTCATGGAAGTGTTCCCGTTTTTCTTTTTCCCTCCCTTCTTCCCATACCTGCTCTGTGCCGATCCTGCCCTGAGACACTGGGAACACAGTAGCTGACAAAGCAGACCACAGTGTACTTCCTCCTGTGGATCCTATTCTAGATGGTGGGGGGCTTCAGATCTACTCAAAAAGTGATAGATTGGATGGAGAAAAATAAAGCAGAGGAAGCATTTAGGAGTGCTGAGATGGAGGTGTGACCATTTTGAACGCAGTGGTCAGGAAATCTCTCTTCTGAGGAGAAAACATTTATACAAGACCTAGAGGAGGTGAGAAAGTAAGTTGTACATGTGTTGGGAGAAAAAGCATTCCTGAAGTAGACAAAGATACAGCATACAGATTCCGGTGAGGTAGGAGTGTGCCTGGTGTATGTCAGAGACAGTAGGGAAGCAGTGTGACTGGAGAGGATGGTGGGAGGTGTCAGAGTTATTTCTGAGGACGTAGCACAGGGGCTTTCCCATCCTGCCAGGTGACTGCTACCATAGCAACCACCCGGGATACTGGATGAGCAGATGCAAGGTACCCTGTGGGCTGGGTGCTGTGTTTGCTCACAGGCAGGGCAGGATGGATCAGTAGCATGCAGTGATGCTTGCTATACCTGCTGTGGACACTGGGAATAGCAAAAAGTGAGTTTGCCTCAGATTGGAGTTGTGGGGGAAGCAGGTACAAGTTAATAAGCTGAGAGAAGAGAGGAAGACGGCTCCATCCTGAGATCTGCCTTGATTGTGTATGTATGTGTGTGATAGTCGCTACGTCGTGTCTGACTCTATGCAATCCTGTGAACTGCAGCCCGCCAGGCTCCTCTGTCCATGGGATTGTCCAGGCAAGCATACTGGTTCAGTTCAGTCACTCAGTCGTGTCCGACTCTTTGTGACCCCATAGACTGCAGCATGCCAGGCCTCCCTGTCCATCACCAACTCCCAGAGTTTACTCAAACTCATGTCCATTGAGTAGGTGATGCCATCCAACCATCTCATCCTCTGTCATCCCCTTCTCTTCTTGCCTTCAATCTTTCCCAGCATCAGGGTCTTTTTAGATGAGTCAGTTCTTCGCATCAGCTGGCCAAAATATTGGAGTTTCAGCTTGAGCATCAGTCCTTCCCATGAACATTCAAGACTGATTTCCTTTTGGATGGATTGGTTGGATCTCCTTGCAGAACTTTGTGTGCACCAGGACCCAGGAGAAAGAAGCAGTGACCCCACAAGAGACTGACCCAGACTTGCCCATGAGTGTCCAGGAGCCTCCAGCAGAGGTGTGGACTGGTGGCGGCCTGCTGCAGGGCTGGGGGCACTGAGTGTAGCAGTGCATGCCTTTTGAAGGAGGCCACCATCATCTTCATTACCTCCACCAGTTTGTCTCCTGTAAATAACAGGACAACCCCACCCATCAACAGAAAATTGAATTAAAGTTTTACTGAGCATGGCCCCGCTCATCAGAACAAGACCCAGTTTTCCCTTCAGCCAGTCTCTCCCATCAGGAAGCTTCCATAAGCGTCTTATCCTTCTCCATCAGAGGGCAGACAGACTGAAAACCACAGTCACAGGAAACTAACCAATCTGATCACATGGACCACAGCCTTGTCTAACTCAATGAAACTATGAGCCATGCCGTGTAGGGACACCCAAGAAGGACAGGTCATGGTGGAGAGTTCTGATAAAACGTGGACCGCTTGAGAAGGGAATGGCAAACCACTTCTTGCCTTGAGAACCCCATGAACAGTATGAAAAGGCAAAAAGATAGTACATGAAATATGAACTCCCCAGGTCGGTAGGTGCCCAGTATGCTCCTGGAGATCAGTGGAGAGATAACTCCAGAGAGAATGAAGTGATGGAGCCAAAGCATACTAGAGTGGGTTGCTATTTCCTCCTCCAGGGGATCCTCCTGACCCAGGGATCAAACCCACATCTCCTACATCTTCTGCATTGGAGGCAGATTCTTCATCACTGCACCACTTTGGAAGCCCCTACCTTGATGGTCTATCTGCCATCATAAGAGTGTCGGTGGGGAAGGGATGGTCAGATTGAAGGGGTGGACTTGGGTTACTGACCACCTTCATTGAGTTGTTTTCTTCAGTCTTCCCGAACACATCCACTGTCTTCATAGTAATAAAAAATAATAGAATGGCAACACCGATTTAATAGCACCCTGAGAGGTTGTGTGCAAGGAACTCTGCTAAGTGCTGTGTAAATGTAGTCTCATTGGGCCACACCTGCTGGACTCACTCCTTATACAGAGAGCCTTGTACAGTGACTGGGCCAAAGAAGGAACTCGGACAGGTATCTCTGAAGGAATGAATTTTTCTCCTCACAGCCTGTAAGGGTAATAGATTTTTTTGCCCCTTTGAGAGATGCTCCTGTGGCCGTGAACTTAAGTGAACTTTTCAAGGCCACAAAGCCAGGACGTAGCAGAAGTGGGATTCAGACTTAGGTGTTTGTAGCTCCAGGTCTCTGTATACTACTGATCAGAGCTGACTGTTGTGCACGTCACGTGAAGGTTCTGCTCTTAGATTCTCCTGGTTCTGGGCGCAGTTGTGTGCACTGAAGAGCAGAAACCAGGTGAAGGGCTAATTAACCTTTCTTGCTTCTCTTCGGCAACCAACTAACCTCTTAGCTCTGGCTCTCAATTTGTAAATTGGTGAATTACTAGCGACAGTCCATGGACTTCGTATAAGAAGTTAACAGAAGTGTGTATTTGTCGATTATGAAGTGCTAGCCAGAGTAAAGAGGGGACCATTGCTATTTCTAAAGTACCTACTGCTAGCAGTCTTGAAAATGATTATGGAAGGTCAGTGGGCACATGTTACTGAATGTGGTAAGAGAAGTTCCCTATATCAAGGTTGGCAAACTTTTTCTATAAAGGGCCAGGTAATAAATAGGTACAGTTTTGTGAACCATAGCCCCTGCTCTGTAGCAACTACCCAACCCTGGTGTTGTAACCTGAAATTAGCCATAGAAAGTGTATAAATATATCCATACCGCTGCTAAGTTGCCTCAGTTGTGTCCGACTTTGTGCAGCCCCATAGACGGCAGCCCACCAGGCTCCCCTGTCCCTGGGATTCTCCAGGCAAGAACACTGGAGGGGGTTGCCATTTCCTTCTCCAATGCATGGAAGTGAAAAGTGAAAGTGAAGTTGCTCAGTTGTGTCCAACTCTTAGTGACCCCATGGACTGCAGCCCACCAGGCTCCTCCATCCATGGGATTTTCCAGGCAAGAGTATTGGAGTGGGGTGCCATTGCCTTCTCCAAATATATACATAGGCAATACACAAATGGATAGATGGGGCTGTGTTTCACTGTTTAAACTTTATAAAGACAAGTGTTGGGCTTTAATTTGCTGGTACAGGCAGTGAATATTCACACAGATGCACATACTTGACTCATATTTTGTGTATTAGATAACATTTTAAATAATTCTGGGAGTGGGGGAATATAAATGTGTATACCATGATTGTGTGATCAATAACCTCCTGAAAAGTTATATGAAAATTGCATACACGTGGACTCAGCCATTTGGTGGACCTGAATTTTTCTGAACAGGCGTCCTTACTGTGACCTCTGACTGCCACCTGAGTTTTTTTAATTCCGTCACTGTTTTCAAGCATCACGTAATGGTCTGTCTAGCCATCTGCCCTCTGCCCTTCTTGCTACTTCCTTTCCCTGTAGGTATTTGTGTCTCTGACTACACTCATCCTGAGTACTCACAGTCTTAATGGTGGCTTGGCCAAGAAGGTCATTCGGGTTTTTCCATCACATCTTTTTTTTCTTACTTTATTTATTTTTAATTGAAGGATAATTACAATGTTGTGTTGGTTTCTGTCATATATCAACTTGGTTCAGCCATAGGTATTCCTATGTCCCTTTCCTCCCATTATATCCTATGGAAAAACCCAAGCAAACTTTTTGGCCCATCCAATAATAGATGTGGGTTAAGTGATTAATTCTATATGTATTATATATATCATTTGCTATACTCATGTCCTTGGATAGAGTATTTCCCAGAGACCATCCAGGTGATCTTCTCAGCCAGCTTGTTACTCTTATTTAGCTTTCCTGCATGTGGGTTTACATCTCCTTCCACTAAAGTTTTAAACAGTCAACGATTGTTTACTTTGCTTGTTATTAGACTTCCTGTGTATTCCTCGTGGTAAGATCCTTCAGACAGCCGCATGGGAAGTGATATTTGTACAAGATCACACATAGTGTAAACAAAAGAAAATGTTGGTTTTTTCACATCAGTGTCTTGCTCTTAAGATCCTTGGTGACTGGAGATTTTCTTTTCCTTTTTTAAACAATTGAGCCATCCATGCAAATATCTCCTTATTTTAATAAGTTGTGCAGTTTTGTATGTTTTACTTTTCCATAAATTATACCTTAAAGCAAGATAAAATGGAAATATTGATGTAAATTTGCTGTCATTAAAAAAAGAAAACATACGCGCACGCACACACACATGCAAACACACACAAATTCCACTTACCCGAAAGGTGAGAGGAGGAGTTGTGTGAGAGATGACTGGCCTTCTGCCAACATGTTAGTGCTGAGTTTCTGGATGTTGTATATAATTAGAGAGCTTTATCATATGAAGACTTTTCATCACTAATGATACTCAAGATTATTTGTCTTTTCCTGAGTATGCCCTTGGAAACATTTGTTTAAAATGGTTAAAACCAGTGCTTAATGCATAAACAAATTATAGTACACTCATAATTGTGGAATAGCATTCAGCAATTTAAAAAATTGCCAGTTTGAATGGATTTCAGAGGCACTATGCTGAGTGAAAGATGTTCATTTCAGTTCAGTTGCTCAGTCATGTCCAGCTCTTTGCGACCCCATGAACTGCAGCACGCCAGGCTTCCCTGTCCATCACCAGCTCCTGGAGTTCACTCAAACTCACGTCCATCGAGTCGGTGATGCCATCCAGCCATCTCATCCTCTGTTGTCTCCTTCTCCTCCTGCCTTCAATCGTTGCCAGCATCAGGGTCTTTTCAAATGAGTCAGCTCTTTGCATCAGGTGGCCAAAGTGTTGGAGTTTCAGCTTCAACATCAGTCCTTCCAAGGAACACCTAAAGGACTGATCTCCTTTAGGATGGACTGGTTGGATCTCCTTGTAGTCCAAAGGACTCTCAAGAGTCTTCTCCAACACCACAGTTCAAAAGCGTCAATTCTTCTGTGCTCAGCTTTATAGTTCAACTCTCACATCCATACATGACTACTGGAAAAACCATAGCCTTGACTAGATAGACCTTTGTTGGCAGAGTAATGTCTCTGCTTTTTAATATGCTGTCTAGCTTGGTCATAACTTTCCTTCCAAGGAGTAAGTGTCTTTTAATTTCATGGCTGCAGTCACCATCTGCAGTGATTTGGGAGCCCAGAAAAATAAAGTCAGCCACTGTTTCCATTGTTTCCCCATCTATTTGCCATGAAGTGATTGCACAGGATGTCATGATCTTAGTTTTCTGAATGTTGAGCTTTAAGCCAACTTTTTCACTCTCCTGTTTCACTTTCATCAAGAAGCTCTTTAGGTTTTCTTCACTTTCTGCCATAAGGGTGGTGTCATCTGCATATCTGCAGTTATTTATATTTCTCCCAGCAATCTTGATTCCAGCTTGTGCTTCTTCCAGCCCAGTGTTTCTCATGATGTACTCTGCATATAAGTTACATAAGCAGGGTGACAATATACAGCCTTGATGTACTCCTTTTCCTGTTTGGAACCAGTCTGTTGTTCCATGTCCAGTTCTAACTGTTGCTTCCTGACCTGCATACAGGTTTCAGTGTTAGCCAGTGTCAAAAGTTTGCATACGTATGATATTCTGAAAAAAGATGAAGCTGTAGGGTAAGAATAGGTCAGTGACTGCCATGGAGTTGGGAGAGGGAACACCTGGATCACAGTCGGATCACATGCAGGATTTTTTTGGGGGGGAACTGTTCTGTGTCCTAATACTGGTGGTAGTTACATGAATACATACGTGTATTAAAATGTCATCATACTATACTCACATGTAAGAAGCCAGTTTCACTATGTGTTAACTTTTTTAAAGTAAAATTTGAAAAGAAAAATTAGAGTGCTTGATTATGCTTGTTGAGAACAACAACAAAAATCTCAAGATGGCAGATACCAAGTATTCCTACAAGAAAAATACTAATTGTAATTTTTTAATGAAAAAGTTACCAATTTGTTAGTTGGTTTACAAAAAAGCTGAAAATAATGCAGTTTTTACTCAATGAATAAATCCTTTGGCTCCATGCAGAGCATAAGGAAATGTTCAGTTATGTGTCCCCCAGTGGCTGTAACCCGGTCCTCCCTTGCTTCTGTAGGCCTTTCCTGTCTTCTTTATGGTGATCACTTTCCTTCCTTGGTGGGTATATACAACGGGTGACAGTTACAGGGGCCATGGGAACCATAACTTTAAGTTCTGTGACTTTTCTGTGAGTAAAACCAGCCATCATATTGAATTAATGTCATTCTTCACATTTAATTTCCATGTTATTCTAAGCAGAAGACTTATCGTGTATTTGAAGGAAAGCCCCGTGATCGTTTCTGATAGCATGTAAATGATGGTGATGATGTGGGCTCATTTGTCACTCCATGAGCATTATCATTAGCTGTCACTTCATCAGTTACCATTAAGTGCAGGGAGGCCTCTTTTGGGAGAGTGTGTAGGTGTGCTGGTTGAGGAATGCTGCTTCTTAGGGAACATTCTCTCTCCTGTTGGGTCGTGGAAGATACTGGGCCCCCTGTTACTCAGTTCATAACCACTCACTCTAAACAGGAATTCTGATCCCAGCGGCAGTGGTTTTGCAGAACTGCCTTCAAATAGGATTGATTCAGTGGGGTGTTGATTTGCTTCATGAAACTGGAGACACTAACGGGGTGATCACACAGCAGATGTTACTTGTTGGTTCTGCACATGAAGACCTGATCGGGCCATTGTTGGTTTTGCAGATCAGGTAGAGGAGGAATTGCTGAGCTTCCAGGAGATGACCGTGGGGGAATGCCATAGTGTAAAAGGCATGAGGAGACATCTTCTGAACTTGAGAGAGTTGAGTTTGATATATTGACCGTCCTCATAAAGCAGCCTGCAGGCTGTCCTGTCTCGCTCTCCTGGGTGTCATTTTACACATAACACAAGTAGATGTTAACCAACCAGATGAGAGGTGACCGGAGGCCCAGCTGCTCCTTTCCTTGTCTGCTACTGGGGTCAAGCTCACATTGGGAGAGATGGGTGGTCGTGGTCCCTCCACAGCTGGGGCTTCCAGTGACTGAAGTGCTAGGGTCCTTAGAGCAAGGTCCAAGTGCCTGCCATGACCCTGGGTCCTGCATGAAATGTATTCACAGTTGAGGGACATTTGACTAAGACTGGGAGAAGAGGCAGATGTGATCGGAGAAGGTCAGGTGCAGACATCTGTAGGAGCGCCCCTGTGCTCGCTGGTGTGGGCGATGCTCAGGTGCAGACATCTGTAGGAGCGCCCCTGTGCTCACTGGTGAGGGCGACGCTCAGGTGCAGACATCTGTAGGAGCACCCCTGTGCTCGCTGGTGAGGGCGACGCTCAGGTGCAGACATCTGTAGGAGCGCCCTGTGCTCACTGGTGAGGGCGACGCTCAGGTGCAGACATCTGTAGGAGCACCCTGTGCTCGCTGGTGAGGGCGACGCTCAGGTGCAGACATCTGTAGGAGCGCCCCTGTGCTCGCTGGTGAGGGAGACGCTCAGGTGCAGACGTCTGTAGGAGCGCCCCTGTGCTCGCTGGTGTGGGCTTACGAGGCCCCACGTGATGTGATCGGGGCTCGTTCCTGTAGCACTTGGTGGTGTCAGTGTGTGTACAGGGGGTGGACCAGAAAGCCCCTGCTTGTTTGCAGCCCTTGATTGGCCCTTGTAGCATCTGAAGAAATGCCCTTTTGCTCTAGAATTCAGGTTCTGTTTGCCTAAGCTCCACTCGAAAGAGAGGGAGAGAGAGACGCGGTGTCCTGGAGCCAGTCTGCCTTCCATTCAGGCAGGCTCTCTGAATTGAGCCTGCTGTGCCAAGGATCAATGACCACAGTGCATCTGGTCCTCACCTTCACCTCTTCAGGGTCACCAGCTTCAGGGTCATCTGAGCAATCTCTGCCTGTGTGTAAATTTACCCACAACTTCAGAGTTACTCAGCCTTGTTTGGAGGGAGAAATCGCGTTTTCCCACAGGAAATGAGCCCCAGCCAATGGGTCCAACAAACGGGGACACACCCCAAGTGCTGGGAGGCCTTTTGCCCGTTTCCCTTCCACTGTCTGTGCCTTTTCACGTAGGCATCTAGCCTCACATCGAGCCCAGAACCTTCATAGAATCCCAGAGCTCCTGGGGACCTCACACTTGTACAGAGAAAGCTGATAAGAGTGCAGATGTCTACTGTGTCCTGTACTTACTGCTGAGCCATACTCACGTCATTGCCCCTTGGCATCATTTCCTGGTTATTGGAGGCATATTTAAATTGGGAAATATAGACACCTCCCCATCTGAGATCGTTTGTAGAGAACTTGCATTTCCTTATTGGTTCTTGTTCATGAGGTTATGGTTGGAGGAACATCTTTTTGATCACGTTTGAAACGGGTCCTACCTGACTGACGAGCTCAGGTCTCTGGTACCTGTTCTACCCTTTTCTCCTTTATGGCCGGGGTCTAGGCAGGTCCCCGATGGAGGCACCTGGCAGGATGGCCCTTGGTCCTCCCCTGGGACAAAGCTGCTGGCATGCTGATGACTTGCATGAACTACAGATGTGCTGGCTGCCCCACAGGAGATTAGAATCGGCCTTATTTACACGCTGATCAGTGACTAAGAGGGCAGAGGCTGCAGCCTCATGGACTCCAGTGAGTCAGCCTTTTACTGCCAAGACTCACCACACGCTCTGGAAGGCAGCCCGCACATCTGAAACTGAATATGCAAATGGCAGCTTCAAAGGGAAAGACCTGATAAAGGGTATCCTTGTGGGTGGATATTCTTTTGCTTTTTTAAAGCAGGGTTGTTATTCTTTTTTTTCTTCTTGTTGACAGAATCTCTGTGGAAGTGGTGATCTGAATGCTGCTCTGACATCTCAACATTCTGAAGAGCAATCTGTAAGTGACATTCCTTAAAAACAAACACTAAGTACTATAAATATTTCCTATCAAAGGTTTGGATCTTTGCCTCTTTTTACTTCTAAAGGATGTGGAACTGTAGTCACCCACAAAGACAGGCCCTGCAAATTGTGGCTGGAAGAGATGAATTCAGTGTCTATTGATTTGTCAGAGTGGAATAGATTCTTCTAAAAATACAGAGCCATGAGAATGAGGGAGATGGTGCAGGAGACAAAGCCATTTTGAAGTGCTTTGAAATGTGGACCAAGAAACTTTGAAAAGAAGGCAGGTTGAGAGTGACTTAGCCACAGATCGATTAATTGAAAGTCAAATAAGTGAACAACACATCATTTTATCTGTACATTTTCTTCCCAAAGACACACCTTTGCTCTTTTCAAAACCTGAATTGGATTCAGTTAATAAATATTCAGAAACAGACTCGAATTTGATATAATGGCTTATAGAAGTTGCTGTGTTCCTGGAGAGGGAAGGGAACTTGGGAGAGGTGAGACTCTCATATGAAAGAAAAATATGGCCCAGAGAGGAAGTGTCTCCTGTGGGGACCCAGGGAGGGACATGTGTTAGTGGCCATGGATCAGCAGGCTGTCATCTGAGTCGTCGTGAACTAGAATCTTTCTATTACACATGAACTGGTGAGGGGTGGTGGGCAAGGGGAGAAGAGGAGGGAGACATCCCACATCTGAGCTTGGAGGTGTGGACCAGGCCCGTGGGAGCCCACCCCATGGCTGGACCTCTGCGTGCTGAGTCCTCTCTAGATGCTCCACCGGAAGCTGTAGGATCAAGGATCCTGCAGGACATGAGTGAGTTTAAGGGGATGTCAGTTGTCAGCATGCAACTTATCTATTAATACTTCTTCTTGAAAAGTTAATATTTCAAAACTCTTGTCATGAATTCTCATAGAATCCCTCTGGGAGAAAGATAAAGAACAGGGTAAGCATCGAAGTAGGTTGGGGTGGAGGATGATGCTAGAAGATTGCCATGATCGCAAGCATCCTTTGTGCTTAAATGAAGAAGCATTTCCACATTCTGTTCTCGGGCCCAAGACAACTGACTTCACTTACTTCTCCATCTGTGCAGGGTCTCAGGGAAGCTGGCGATGGCTTGAGTAACCTGCCCAGCCCTTTTGCCTACCTCCTCACCATCCACCTGAAGGAAGGTCGGAACCTGGTGGTCCGGGATCGCTGTGGTAAGGCCTGGCCCTGTGCGCTGTCGGTAACCTGGGGACCTCTTCCTCTCTACCCTCTGTCAAGCCTGCGAGTCAGCCTTTTCTGTCTCAGCACGACTGGTGGTAGACTGGAGCTCTCAATCTAAATTTCTCCAAGTATTAAGGTATTTGCAGTGAGTTATTGAAACACATAAAATCTTACCGTCCTTTTCTCTGATTATATTAATAATCATCATCAAATATGAATAACCACATAAAGTTGTAGGCGGAAACATCGCTATAAGTGCTTTATGGGGCTTCCCTGGTAGCTCAGTGGTAAAGAATCCACCTGCAATGTAGGAGATGTAGGTTCGATCCCTGGGTCAGGAACATCCCCCTGGAGAAGGATATATCTGTTTTTCCTTTGTTATCTTTTCTCATTATTTTGTCTAGAAGGTGCAGTCTTTTTATCTAAAGAATTTTGTGTCTTTCTTTGGGTTTTTGCTGGTTCCTCTCTACTCTTATTTTGGAACAGCTATGAAAAGAGGGAAGGGTCACCCTTCTGTCTGTCTTCTCTGTCTCTTACCTTTCTTTCTCATTATTACCATTACTTTTTTTTTTCAGGAAGAATTCCTTAGCTGGGCCTTCCAGCTCACTCATTTTCTCATTAATTGTTATGACCATTGTGCTATTCTGTTCATCTTTTGAGTTGTCTTTTTAAAAAATTGTTTAGAACAGTCTATGTTTGTTTTGGGCTTCCCTGGGGGCTCAGTGGTAAAGAATCTGCCTGCAGTGCAGGAGACTCAGGAGACGTGGGTTTGATCTCTGCCGGGGTTGAGAAGATCCCCTGGAGGAGGGCATGGCAACCCGCTCCAGTATTCTTGGTGGAGAATCGCATGGACAGAGGAGCCTGGCGGGCTACAGTCCATAGGGTTGCAAAGAGTCAGACACGACTGCAGTGACTGAGCACACAGCGTGTTTGTTTCACGCATAGGATATTGCCGTCAGCTTTGAGAGTGTTAAGTATACATTAAAAATCTCCTGCTTGGAGCTTCCTCCCTTGGAGGTCCTCTTGCTGTGCTTTCCACTCCTCTTTTTGTTTATGTGTCCCTGTTGCCGTCTGTAGATGCTGTTTTGGGGTACCGTGTCCTGTCTTCACGGAGCAGCAGTGGAGTGCATCTGGACAGGGAGAGCCAGTCCTTGAGGCCAGGTCCTTCCCATCCCTCCCAGTTACCAGCAGCTCCTGGTTCTCCCCTGTCATGGAAGGCCTTCCTCTCTGCCTTCGTGCCCATGCTCACCATTCCTGCTTGCAAGTGCCTTTGCTGACACGGCTCAGCCCCAGAGGAACAGGGCAGTGCTGGCCTGCCCAGCTGCTCTGAGTGCTGTGCCAGCCAGTCACGCTGGTACTTGCTCAGGCCATTTTCTGCTTCCTGCCTCTGTTGCTGCGACGCTTGGAGCGTCCCTGGTTTTCCTGCCATCCTATCCTCTTGCCTCACCTCTGTCCCTGAAACTTTTTGTGCTGTGACTTTCTTTCTACTGCTCCCGTTTAGGAGTGTGGTGTCTTCCATCCACCTGATCTCAGTCGACTACCATCTTTTAGGGTGGAGTTTTTTAAAACAAAATTAGCTCTTATTGTAATGTCTCAGGATTTCAAAATAGCTAACAAATCTCATTTTCTCCTTGTTGGGAAATAGTGTTTCTATCAAAGTTATAATTTCTTATCTATCAATTGTGCAACTTCTTGGGTAGTGGTATTGTGTACTCTTATTATAAAATGTCTGTGCTGTATTAGGTAGCTCTCTTAAGGTTATTTTGAAAGGTTTGGGGTAGATAGCATTTCGTACCTGGAATCACATCTGAGGGACACGATCATAAACCAGAGTCAGGTAACTGCCCACCCACGAATATCCCAACTCTTGTTGGGAACCCATGGTGTCTGGTGGATGCTTCCATGAAATGGTGATCATTTTAGAGCTTGACTGGGGACAACTCATCTGGAGATTAGAAATATGTTCCACAGAGAGTTCATTTAACCTGACTTGAAAGAAAGTGCTGTAAACCTGTAAAATACATGTCCTATTCTGAATTTTTGAAACACTCCAAAAGTCTGTCACTTTGGAGATGTGCCCAGACCTTGGACTTCTTCCAGGACCAGCTCCCCCTTTTCCAGTTTTGCCATCTGTTCTCGCTGTTTTATCCCTTATCTGTGTGAGTGGTCTGGCCACACCAGCCTTGCTGTATCACACTGGTACACTTACAGCAGACACCCAATAGATGCTCAGTCAAGTTGGCAAATGATGGAGAAACCATTGCCTGCATCAGAAAAGGACCAAAACAATAAGGTTTATGCGGAGCTACTCCACACCTCACTGCTTCAGGGCCAAAGGAGAGGCTGGGGTCTGTGCTCTAACCCTATCATAGTCATCTCTGCCATTATGGTTTCATCAGAGCTAAACATCAGATGACAGGTTGGCTTTATCTTTTGTACACCTAATATAATCCAAAGATAAATACCTACTAAGGAGTCTAGGTCATAACCTGTTCTAGCACCTGTGTCTTTTATAACCGGTAGTAACTGTTCCTGTCTCTTTTATTTATTGGGAAGGTTAATCATTATCCATTAAGAAAACATCCCCTCCCAGAAAGTGTTTGTGACTGCATTCATTACTGCTTGATTTTCACAGGTATTAGGGTGTGATCAGGGCACGTTGGACGCCCACTGTTGATTTCTGCAGGGATCATACTCTTTGCACCTGTGCCCTGGCTCCTTTGTGTGGAGGCAGGGCACATGTCTGTCATGTCTAATCGGTCTGACAATGTTTTCTATGGAGCCCAACTCAGAATTTTATCCAATGCAGTCCTTTGGACCAGTAGTTTCCAAAATTGAGTGAATGTCTGAGCAGCCTAGAGGACTTGTGAAAATACACATTGCCCACCCGCAGAGGTTTCTGATTGAGGACGTCTGATGTGGAGCCCGAGAACTTACAGTTCTAACAGGTTCCCAGGCAATCACAATGCAGCTGGCCCAGAAACCATGCTGTGAGGACCTCTGCTCCAGGCACTGAGCCGAGGCAGGCGAGCAGAAACGCGTGCTTCTCCTGGTACGGAGAGTTTCAGTCCTGTCTTAGATATAACATTTTCTTTTCCTGGGGTTGGACCTCATTATACATTTGCTCTCTTACTTAATTTGTATTCTCTGAACATAATTTAATTTGGTATTCACCTAATTAACATAATTAGGTACAAAGAGCATTGTGATGTGACAAAATTTACACTATGTATTCTATATCCCTTGGACTGCAAGGAGATCCCACCAGTCCATCCTAAAGGAAATCAGTCCTGAATATTCATTGGAAGGACTGATGCTGAAGCTGAAACTCCAATACTTTGGCCACCTGTTGCGAAGAACTGACTCACTGGAAAAGACCCTGATGCTGGGAAAGATTGAAGGCAGGAGGAGAAGGGGATGACAGAGGATGAGATGGTTGGATGGCATCACCAACAAGATGGACTTGAGTTTGAGTAAACTCTGGGAGTTGGTGAAGGACAGGGAAGCCTGGCGTGCTGCAGTTCATGGGGTTGCAAAGAGTTGGACACAACTGAGTGACTGGACTGAACTGAACTGATCCCATGGTCTCTGATTTTCTGGATATAAGATCAGTAGCTGAATGTTTCAATACTAAGTGTCCTTCAAGATCTGTTCAAATGGAACTTCTATCTAGTCTTTTATGTTCTTCACAGACACAAGCTCCTTGTCATCTCAGTGCTATGAATGTTTTACCTCTACAGACCTTAGTGGGATGAATGGTTGATCCTCCCTGTTAACATTGGTACTGCATTAGCGGGGTGACCACTTTATTGATCTTCATATGTCCTGCAGTGCCACGTGTTGCATTGCTCAGTCGTGTCCAATTCTTTGCAACCCCGTGGCCAGACTGGTGGTTTATACACACAATGCTTCTAAAGCATTTTAGTTCTTCATTAGGGAAATCCAACTTAAGTTCTGGCCTTTAAGACATGGGACATGGTGATAAGTCCGGAAAAGAAAAAGAAAAGACATATATACAATTTTAAAATGTCACACAGATCACCAGCTTCAACCCATTTAGCAGGAGTCCTAGTTCAGGTGATTGAGGTATAGAGACTTCATCGGGGCCTTGCAGGGAGGCAGTGGCTGTGGCGGGTCTTGGCAGAGTGGGTGGCTCTGGGGGTCAAGAAGAGGACTGGGGCGTGACAGTCCACTTCCTGGCTGTGATTTCCTATGGCAACTCACTCACTCGGAAATGGAATGTACCCATCTGCAGAACGGGCACGATGCAGCTTGTCCTAAAATGTAGTTGGGAGATTTGAGAACAAGAAGTGTGATAACAGCGTGGCTTCCCAGGTGGCACTGGTGGTAAAGAACCCGCCTGCCAGGACAGGAGATGTAAGAGACACGGGTTTGATCCCTGGGTCGGGAAGATCCCCTGGAGGAGGGCACTCCAGTATTGTTGCCTGGAGAATCCCATGGACAGAGGAGCCTGGCGGGCTACAGTCCGTGGAGTCGCAAAGTCAGACATGAGTTGATGCAGCTTAGCATGCACACAGCCATAGACAGTGTGTAAATCAGCGGACATAACCGTTTTCCAATGCAGCTGTACACTAGGCTGGATTTGATCCTTGTCCAAAATTTGTTGACCTTGATCTAGAATATTCTGATCTGATTTTGGATATTTCCCTTGAAGAAACTGCTCTTGAGAGTAGCAAAGTACATCTTTATTTAAAATAAGGAGGTATGAGCTGTTGAGGAGGTGTGATCCAAGTTGTGAAGCTCATGTTTTCAAATGAAGGGTCTAGAAAGCATCTCAGTAAGGTGACATGTAATACTGCAGAGAAATCTAGAGATGTTGAGCGGTAAGAAGTCTTGCCCCCCCTCCCCTGCCCTGTATATTTTCACTGGTATATTTTCACAGTAAAGTGAAATATCATATTTATCTCAGGAAAGGATATTTCCCTCCAGCATTTATGATTGAGGACTGGACCCTTGGTCACTGGGCCCATCCAGAAACAGTGAGGGGAGCCTCCCAGGAACAGGCCTTCCCTGGTGTAAAGAGTGCTGTGAACACTTTATCTAAATTTCTTACTTCTCTGTCCCAGGCACAGGGCTGGTTTGTTAAGTAGATCAAGGTGGGATTTTGAGATTTTTCTGGATAAAGTTTGTTATACTACGAGGTTGCTAACTCTGAACGATGCCCAGGCTTAGCAATGGTGTCAGGCATGCACTGTTATGTAGTCACCACCCGGAACATCCCAGGGGCTTCAGCTGTCAACGACTCTATTCCTCGTACAAAATATATAGATAAGGGGTGTGGGGTGTATGTGTGTGTGTGTGGGTGTGGTGTGGTGTGTGTATGTGTGCATGTGTGTGTGGGTATGGTGTGTGTATGTGTGTGTGTGGTGTGTGTGTGTGGTATGTGGGTGTGGTGTGTGTGGTATGTGTGTGTGGTGTGTGTGGTATGTGGGTGTGGTGTGTGTGGTATGTGTGTGTGTGGTGTGTGTGTGTGGTGTGTGTGTGGTGTGTGTGTGTGTGTGTGTGTGTGTGTGTGTGTGTGTGTGTGGTGTGTGTGTGGGGGGGTGTGTGTGTGTGGTGTGTATAGTGTATGTGTGTGTGTGTGTGTGTGTGTGTGTACACTGAGGAAACCCAGCAGAACCCAGAGCTCATTAAAGAGAACTGGACTTAGTGAGTGACTAGAGTTACCTCGTGGTCACGGACCTGCCTGTCTGTCCGTGAGTCCCCGTGGACGTAAGGGTCGTATCATGGAGCACTGACAGGTTTTAAGGTGGTCGCTCTACAAGTGTGGCCACCTTGAGGAAATTGCCTCTTAGAGCGTATTTTCCTCAGGAATGTCTCTTCCACTCCCTGACACGCGGTCCTTCGAATCTGTCTCCACTTGGCCCACTGTTGGCGAGTTCCGTGCTCTTTAGGCAGCCTTTCCCCTGACCCTGGGCAGCCCGTGTTGCTCCAGTGGTCTTCCTGGGACTGAGCCTTTCTCGGACGCTGTCAGAGGCCTCGGCACCACCTTGAGCCCACCTCCCTGAGCCGTCTCTGAGGAGCAGCCTCAGCCTGTCTTCACTGTCTGCCCTGTCCTGGTTACTCCCTGTCACCTGTCTGTCGGTCCCAGCTTCCCTCCTTTTCTGACATTAATTTTTCCTTTGCTCTGCCTTTCTACGCCTCTTCCTCCTCCCATCTTCTTCCTTTTACTCTTATATTTTCCTTTTACTCTTTTTTTATATTTTCCATTTATATTCTTCTTTTTTTTTTTTGAGCAGGGGGAGTTTCTACAGATTGTATTGTCTTTGACCTAACCAGACACCCATTTTAAGTTCTCTGAGCCATTGTCTGGTAACTCTTTGTTGGTGGTGCTTAGTCACTAAGTCATATCCAGCTCTTTTGCAACCCTGGGACTGTAGCCCACCAGACTCTTCTGTCCATTAGATTTTCCAGGCAAGCACACTGGAGTGGGTTGCCATTTTCTTCTCCGTGGGATCTTTTCAACCTGGGGATTGAACCCGTGTCTCCTGTATTGGCAGGCGGATTCTTTACCACTGAGCCACCAGAGGAACAAGCCCCTGTGGTAATAACTCTTAGGGGTCTATAATTTTGAGATTGGTAAAGCAGAAGGAAATGTGATAGGATCAATTCATTTTAAGTCTGACTGCTTCATAGTTTGGTTGATAGACAGTGAGAGTTGAACCCTGGCTCAGTTTCCCATGAAAAGTAGTGTGAGCAGGAACATATTTTGGTGTCCTCAAACTGACATTGCTAATGCCAGCAGCCGTGTTTCCTAGACCTGGCATGAGCACCATGTGACATGGGCCGGCCTCTTTGGAAAAATGCTCCCCTCCATGTTTACATCCTGGAGCATTAATTCCTGAAAATAACAGCTGGTGGAGTGAAATCCTTTTACTTTCCATTGATGTGAAAGCAGTTACATAGTATCCTTGCCGTGAACCAGCAGCAGCAACAGCAGCAGCAGCAGCGGCATATTAGGTTGTTGATGCCCTCTGGTGGCTATTTTGCAGTATTGCAAAAGGGAAGGAAAAGGCCATTGCGGCTCAGGGCTCATAGCATCACTGGGATGTACACAGCTGTAGGGCTGAAGGCTCATGGTCATCTTCTTGCTGTGAGTTTCAGGCAGTGAAAATTCATGACTCATTCATTCATCCAGGAAATGGTTATATGCAGGTTAGGTAGACGAGGCCAGTTCTATTTTGTTTGTTTTTTAGAGCAGGATCAAGTACTTTTGTAAGGAAGAGAGCGTTGGAAGATCTCCCACTAGTGTGAAAAGTTGGCCTTGCAAAAGGGGTTTAATAAATTACTAAACTGCTACTAAAATGTTCAAATGTCACCTGTGATTTGGTGACAAGTCATTTGGTTACCTCTGATTTGAATTCTGTTTATCTCTTGCAGTTTATCAGTTGTGGTCATTCAGTTGCTAAGTTGTATAACTCTTTGCAACCACATGGACTGTAGCATACCAGCCTTCCCTGTCTTTCACTATCTCCCAGAGTTTGCTCAAACTCAGGTCCATTCAGTTGGTGATGCCATCCAACCATCTCATCCTCTGTTGTCCCCCTTTCCTCCTATCCTCAGTCTTTCCCAGCATCAGGGTCTTTTCCAATGAGTCGGCTTTTCCCATCTGGTGGCCAAAGTATTGAAGCTTCAGCTTCAGTATCAGTCTTTCCGATGAATCTGTAGGCTGATTTTTATTTTTATGATTCTGCGTTTCTTCTTTAAAAAGGAAAGGATGCTCTTGTATTTGACCTGAAGAGAAACATGCTCCTCATTGCAGATGTGATTAGGGAGTAGATGGGGTGCTTCTAGAACTCTGTGTCATGTACCAAGGAGCATCCCAGCAGGCGTGCTGTAAATGGGGTACCCTGAGGCTTCATCCCTCTGCCTCTGGGCAGCTCTGTTGGCTTGGACCAGCTCCTCAGCAGTCTCTTCTCTATACCCAGTGGTGTCCTTCAAAAGTGACCTTCTTGTGCTAGGATGGAAAGTGTTGGGGGCACCGGAAAGCAGTTCAGAGTGACGGACTCTGGGCACCGACCATCTGAGCTTGGAAACCAGCTCAGACACCATCCAGCCGTGACTGTGGGGCTGAACTTGGTGGGTGGGCATGTGGGGGTGTGCAATGGGACTGACGCAGCCGTGCACAGTGGCCGCGGGGGGCTGACGCGACCCATGTGCGGGACCATGAGCCACGATGGTTGCTGTGTCTGGTTCTAGTTATTTCTCTTTGGGTTTAATTTCTGTTTCCCTCTGAGAAAGGCAGTGACTTGTGGCATTGCTGCCAGTGTTATTATGGCGTTTCTTCCCAGTTTCTCGATAATTTGACCCTCTTTTTGCATACCTTTTGCTTTTCTCTTTAGATTTGTCCCCCTCGATGCCCTGCCTGCTGCCAGCAGGGCAGATGGATGGTTCAGGGTGTTTTCTAAGACCAGTTCCTGCTTTCTTGCTGATGTGAAAGAGGAATGAAAGAACACTAGTTTTTAGTGGTGCAGTATTTGAGTCAGAACTCCCTTGTGGATTGATGGTTTTATTTTCTTCATCTTAAATGTGACTCAGAAAATATCCTTCAAGTTTCATAGCAACCAACATGGAAAACCTTGGTGTTGCAATGTTTCACTGAATCTTCTCCACTGACCTGATTTAAAAAAAAAACAAAACATTGAGTTCTAAAGTAAAATAGGATCTGGCTTCAAATAACTTGATTATTTGCTGTTGTTTTCTCCCATATGTTTTTCTGTATTATATAAATTTTTTATTTTGAAAAGAAATTTAACACTTAATAGTACACCCTTCTTTGTTTAGTTACTATTCCCGATTAGGCTGTCATTCCAGAGTTTAAGTAAGTAGCAATAATGCTACCGTACACGTTGCTGTGTGTCACACCGTATCTTGGCAGGCCATTTATTGCAGCAAAGTGGATAGTTTCGGTCACGTGATCTGAACATTTCGAGGTTCTCTATACAGAATTGCCAGTTCACTCTTGAGAAACTCTCCTGTTTGGCTCACCCACCAGGGGCATGCAATTTATGCACTTCCCATTTCTCACCTACACTGTGTAGATTACCTCTGTTAGTTTTGAGAGAGAAGTATCGTCTTGGTTCTGTTTCAGTTTGTGTGAAGAAATTTGGTCCCTGAGATGTATCTGTTTAAGAGAGATTTGCTTCTCTTTTGTACACAACCAATTCCATCCATCTCTGTGACTAATTTGTGTGGTTTTTGGATATGTTCACAGATATTTTTCTAACTTGTCACTTGCCTTTTAATTTTGTTTACGAAGTTTTTGTTGCAAACATCTTTTCCAGTCTTACAATTTTATTCTGTTGAGTTTCATCCTTGGTTTTCGTACCTTGAAAGGCTTTTTCTCTCTTGGGAGAAATATGCAATTACCTATATTTAGTCTCTTTTCTGTCTGGTTTTTCCACTTATCTCTTTGTATCAGGTTTATTTTGATTTCTGGCCTAGAGTCAGAACTTAGTTTTACTTCTTTCCAAATGGCTGTTTAGTTAACTAGAACTAAATTTTCCTTTCCCTAATGGTTTGGTGGCCACCTTTTGATCGGGTCTTAAGATGCAGGCCACATGAGGGTCTGCTTCTTGGACTTCTCTTTGGTTCCTGTGGGTGTGTGGTCTTGTTCCAGTGCCAGCACCACGTCGCAGTCGGACTGTATCGAAAGGTCACAGCGAGTTTTTTATTTTGCAAAAGTTAGGGCTTTGCTTCGCGTTGGAGTCCCTCCCCTGAACACCAGGTGGCAAGCCCTCATTGGTATATTTGAGTGGGAGGAACCAAGACACATCTGGCCAGCTTCTTCAAAAAGAGGCACATTCAGCAGCAAAGTTGAAACTAGAATGATGCAAGTGCCCATCCTGAAATCCAGATAGCAGTTACATTTCCTCCACTTGGGGGGTTTTGGTAGCCTGCCCTGATCTCACCAGGATGGACTTCGCTTCCCCCCCTTTCCACTAAGATACAGGCTGGCATCGGTTGGCCGTCTTTGTCCCCACAGCTGTTAGTGTGTGTTAGTAGCTCAGTCGTGTCTGACTCTTTGCAACCCTGTGGACTGTAGCCTGCCAGGCTCCTCTGTCTGTGGGATTCTCCAGGCAAGAAGACTGCATTGGGTTGCTGTGCTCTCCTCCAGGGGGTCTTCCTGACCCAGGGATTGAACCCGTGTCTCTCATGTCTCCTGCATTGGCAGGTGGGTTTTTTTTACCACCAGGCCACCTGGAAGCCCTCCCCGCCCATAGCCCTTAAGGGATTCTCACAACTAAGCTCTTCTCTGGAGGTTTTTCTTGCTGACGCTGTATCTTCCCGGGCTTCCCAGGTGGCTCGGTGGTGAAGAATCCACTTAACCAATTCAGGAGATGTGGGTTTGATCCCTGGGTCGGGAAGGTTCCCTGCCGAAGGAAAAGACAACCCACTGCACTCTTCTTACGTAGGAAATCCCTTGGACAGAGGAGCCTGGCGGGCTACAGCCCATGGAGTCACAAAGAGTAGGACATGACTTAGCAACAAAACTACAACTGTATTCTCACTGGTTGATCAGAAGGTAGCCATCCTCCCCTGCTTTGGATGGTTAGTTATCTGTCCCTTTGGTGGGACCCCATCTCCATTTCTGTGAAGGATCCTGGAGTAAGACAGGCCTGCTTCCTGTGTCCACTGCTTGTAACAAACAGCCTTTCCACCTCCCCATCCAAAACCATTGACTTGAATATCTGATGCCTTCCATTTGGTTGAATGGGATTTCTCTGTAAGGACTGGTTGGGTCTTTTTCATTCCCATACTGATGTAATATGTGCAACACGGCATGCTATGTTTTGAGTAGTTCTTGTTACTTCCTTTGTTGGGTTCTGATGTTGCTATGGTGAGTTCTGCTCAAGGGTGTGTGCATGGTTTGCACGGAGGCTGAAGTCCACAGAGGGTGTCTCTCCACGTGTCTGTGATTTTCCTTGTGGTTTAATTTGGATGTCGGCTACAGCGCTGGGCAGCTAATTCCATCATGCCATTACACCTTGGGTTTTTCCAACATGCTGCATGTGAGGTGGGGAGCATGATGGCCGATGGCGAGGGGTGTTATTCTAGAGACTGTCAGCATCTAACAAATTACCTGCAATCTCAGCAGCCCAGGACTGGTGAATGGATTTGCACGAAGCACCACAGGGGTGGCTTGGCTTTGCTGCACATGGTCTGGGGTCTCACTTGGGAAACTTGAGATTTAGGGTGTGACTTGACTGCAGGGACTTCGTTGTCCAAGGACTAAAAGACCTGTTCACATGCGTGTTGGGGGCCTGAGGTGTATGCTTGGAAGAGAAGGGCTGTCACACACGAGGCCTGGCTTCCTCACAGCCCGATGCTCTCAGAATCTTCACCCTTCTTATGTCACAGCACGGGGCTCTAGACGTGAAGGTCCAGCGCACAGGGTGGCTGCCGTGTGACTTGTTACAGCGCAGTCTAGCAAGGAACACAGTGTTACTTTCACCTCCCTGCATTGGTTAAAGTGGTTGACCAGGTGATGGGGTGGGGCCTTGATGGGAGGAGTGTCAGAATTTCAGAAGTTATGCTTGGGGATTAAGTATGGCTGCACTTAAGTAGGGGCTTCTCTGGTGACTCAGATGACAAAGAATCTGCCTGCAATGCAGGATACCTGGGTTCAATCCCTGGTTTGGGAAGGGAATGGCTACCTGGAGAAGGGAATGGTGACCCACTCCAGTATTCTTGCCTGGAGAAGTCCATGGACAGAGGAGCCTGGCTGGGTTTGTCCATGGGGTCACAAAGGGTCGGACACAACCGAGTGACTAAAAAAATAAGTTAGAGTGAAATGGGTCTGGCACTAAGGCTTGGGTCTAGCAACTCACTCACCATCCTCATCCTTACAATGGCAACATGAATGGTGTTTATTTCACAGCTTTTGGAGGATTCAGTGAGATCACCCCTACTGTAAATGTTGTTATACTGAACTGCAGCAGTGTTGTCCCTTTTCCGTAAAGGCTGATGTCCATTTCATTAGACTTAAAATTATGCTTAAACAGTATTGTGAGCTGGGGACATTTCAAGTATTTTTATGAATAAAAAAAAGAATGTTAAGGCATCAGTAGCTGCAATATGCTTTGTCAGCGTGGGTTTCTGAAACACTGAGAGCTGATATACACAGAGATCTAGGAGGCTTGACCAGCGACCTCAGACAGCTGCGCTGATTGCCTTTCCGGCTTACTCTTACTTCCTTTTGTCCCCCCATGCTTTCAGTTCTGTTCACATTGATATATCCTGGCTCTTCTCTCCTGTTTTCTGTGTGGTCATGCCTTCTTCTATCTTTTACCCAGGTTCCCCCTATTTTGGTGTTACAGGGACAACTGTGCATGCTGTCTTTAAGCAGAAGTTTACATCTCTGCATGTTTCTGATCACGGGATCAAGAAGCGGGGTGCAGGCACCTCTTCCAGTGACCACTTCAGCAAGGGCCAACCTGTTCAGTAATCCATTTACCAAATGGTGCATTTACTGAATTTGTCAGCATATTGACAGTGTTTTTCTCCATCTGTTTATAAGATTTAGTGTATAAAGTTACTGGATGAAAACCTTTAAAAAAAACTTTTGAAGGTCTCTGGGTCATATTAGTTAATTGGCTACGAAGACAAAGCCAAAACAACATCTTAAATAATACTGAATTTGTCTCAGGTCAAAAAAAAAAATGATAAAAAGAAACAGAAGTGACCCAGCTTACGCTGCAGATCCCAGAAAAGGGATGACCAAAAACAGAAAGAGAGAGACTGTTAGAGGTAACAGAGTTAGGGAGGGGCAGAGAGTAGGGAAAGCAGAGGAGTCTTGGGGTGGGGTGAGTCAGCTGAAGGAAGTTGGGGGGCCCATGGTAGAGGGGGAGGATCTGAAGACCCCAAGAGGAGCTCGCTTTGCATAGCTCTCTTAATTCCCATTATTTATTCCATACGAACTTTATAAATAGTGAAAAATAGCAGGTTTGGTAAAACTTATTTTAAAATAAGCCAGTTTTGGTAACAGTGGTGAATTGCGACCCTTGATCTCACTGCGAGTTGGCCTCGGGATGGTCTTTCAATAAACGGAATTTGGTGACTCTGGTAAATGACATGCCAGGGACCAGCAGTGGACAAGCCTTGACCAAGGTGTCCTCGGGCTGTTAGACGTGCCGGGCTCCCCAGGAGGAGGGCGTTAGTCACCCTGGGAGAAAAGCCCAGGAATAGTTCAACCCGGATGTGCCAAGGGGGAAAACATGGCCAGCAAGGCTCTTAGATGGTCCAAGAGGAGCCTGTTCTTCTGAGGTGGGTACCAAAAGAAGAGAAGCATGTGGCCCCCACGTGCAGAAGGAGGGGTTAAAGCAATCCTGGGAATACATGTTCCCTTCATCCGATTTTAGTGGTGCAGCCCGGCTTGGAATTCTCCTGGACCCGAATCTACTGCTTGAACCTGGCTGCTAGACCTGAACCTACTTCTGTTTAAGAAAACTAGACTGTGCTCTCGGAGAAGGCAATGGCACCCCACTCCAGTACTCTTGCCTGGAGAATCCCAGGGACAGAGGAGCCTGGTGGGCTGCAGTCCATGGGGTCGCTAAGAGTCGGACATGACTGAATGACTTCACTTTCACTTTTCATGTTCACCCATTGGAGAAGGCAATGGCAACCCACTCCAGTGTTCTTCCCTGGAGAATCCCAGGGACAGGGGAGCCTGGTGGGCTGCCGTCTATGGGGTTGCACAGAGTCGGACATGACTGAAGCGACTTAGCAGCAGCAGCAGCAGACTGTGCTCTACTAAGGGAAAGTTGTTTCTCCTGTCCCATGGGACTGAGGAAGAGTGGCCTTTGAATTTCCATAAAGCCTGTTATGGTCTCTGGAGGCGCCTGTTAAGGAATTTACAGTTGAAATGTCATACAGAGTGAAGTCAGTCAGAGAAAAGCAAATATATATTAATGCATATAAGTGAAATCTAGGAAAATAGTATATATGATCTTATTTGCAAAGCAGAAACAGAGATGCAGACAGAGAGAACAAACGTAGATACCAAGAGGAGGGGGGTCAGTAGGATGAATTGGGAGATGAGGATTGATGTATAGACACTGTTGATCTCATGTATAAAATAGTTAGCTTGATAAGAACCTACTGTAAAGTACAGGGAACTCTACTCAGTGCTCTGAAATCCAGAAAGAAGGGGTACACACACACACATGCATGCACATGCGCACACACACACTCCCAAGGAAGGGCGATTCACTTTGCTGTACAGCAGAGACTTAACACAACATTGTAAAGCAACTATGCTCCGATTTAAAACTACAGCTGCAGTTGGACGCAGTTTAATCTGGAAATCCCAGTGTAACTGCTAGAGGGCAGCAGCCGCTGTTCAGAAATCATCACTCGGTTGTTCTTTCCAAATCAGGTCTGTTTTTTATTTGGCCAGCCTCAGAGAAAGTTAGAACTTATGGATCCCTTATAAAAACAGCTCAGATTTACTTTTTTTTTTTTTAACCTTCTGGCAAGAAGAGAATTCTAAATAAGTGTATGAATTGGAAAGAGTCTAAGCGTATGTGCATAAATAAAATAATAGTCACTTATTACTCTGAAGCCAGAGGATAGAAAAAATTTGAATGTATGCTTTTGATATGTGTCCAAATACTGTTTATGCAGCGTGAATTCATCTATATGTATCTCAAGTTCCCTAATGACTTAGTAAATAATTGTTGACTTGGAACTGAACTCTTAGGACCCCCTGACAAAAGTATTCAGACAGCTCCTTCCTTCTACAGGTGAAGATAGTAAGGCCTAAGGTGATATGGTTATTAAAAGGAGGGTCTGGGATTGTAACCCACCATGCCCATCTTACTTTATTCATTCATTTAGTCACATCTTCATCTAATTCAACTACTATGCATATTAGGTAACTCTGGGCATACATCCTACCTTCCAGAACTTTGATTTGGAGGAGTTTAATATTATGTGTTCAGTTGCCCAAGTAAAATGCTTTCTGTATTTAAGTAATTTTATGAAATACAGAGTTGAAAAGTTGAACCCTGTTTTCTCTTAGACATTTTAATCTACGTGTGTGTCTCTAACCTGGCTGTGCTGTGTCTTGGCTGTGGCAGGAGGGGTCTTTCACTGCCCTTTGCGGGCTCTTGGCTGCTGCGGACGGGCTTCTCTCGAGTGGCGCACAGACTCAGTACTTACGGCACACAGGCTTAGATGCCCCGTAGCATGTGGGGTCTTAGTTCCTGGACCAGGAATCAAACCCTCGTCCTCTGCATTGGAATGTGGATTCTTAACCACTGGACCACCCGGGACGTCCCAGACTGTTGTTATTGTTTGCTTTTGTTTGTCATTAATGCACTTCTTGGGCTTTTGCAGTTTAGTGTTTTACTCTACATAGGAAGTTCCAAGTAAGGGAAGAGTAAACAGCTTTTCCCAGTGGTTCCTATGACAAGACCCTTTCTGTCTGTGGAGCATCGTGAAATATGAGTGTCCCATGAATCATGCTTTGTGAAACCTCGCATCGCTGCTTCATAGGCTCTGGGTATAGCTTTCTATTCAACTCCCCGGTGCTATAGTATCTCAGCCACCAGGTTTCTTTGCTTTTGCCTGTTTCTTCTTCCTTCTAAATTATAAGCTGCTGCCAGATTTATATCTCTAAAGCTTGGCTCTGATCATCCTGCTTCCCTGCTTATAAGTAAATCTGAATTTCCTTCCCTCTTGCACTAAAATAATTCCAGATGGAGCAAAGACTTAAGTGTAAAAAACGAAAAACTACAAAAACCAGTGGGAAGAAACATGGCTGAACTAATTTAAAATCCTTTAAGTGAGGAAACTTCTCCTAAGCAGAATGTTAAATGACGATGTCATAAATAAAACTGGTAAATTTGCCTAAATAAAAAATGAAAATAACTTATTGCAAGAAATAATGTAAGTCTAAACAAAGTATGACAAGATTTATAGCCAGTGGCTGCTTTCCGTAATTAAGGGCTCATTCAAATCCATAAGCAGAAGACAAAACCATGAGCTCATAGAAAAATGGGCAAATGATATCAGTGAGAATCTCCCTGACAAAGAAAGACAAATGTAGGTCATGAAAATATGAAATATCCTAAACTTTACTCAAAGTGTTAATGACAGAGAAAAATAAAGATACTGTTTTTTTTTTTTACCTGCAATTAGTTCAAAGTAAAAGTTTATGATATCAAATATTGGTGAGCATGTAAAGAAAAAAAAAACATATACTTTTAGTGGAAGTGTAAATTTTGACAGATTTTGGAAGAATAATTTGACTGTGGTTGTCAGAACCAGAAAAGACACATATTCATTTGTCCTGCATTTTTTTTTAAATATAATCATATATGAACTCCGAGATAGATATACATGGATGCTTGTAGTATTGTTTGTACTAGTAAAAATAAATTGTCAATGAAATAAATGTTCATTATTTGATAACTAATTGCATAAATTAAGATACAACAACACAGTGAAAATGTATATAGTTGGTAAGAGTTAAAAAACTGAGAAATCTGCATTGTTGATACAAACAGAGCTTCAAGATACTTTAATTGTGAAATTAGTGCATTTAATATGATTACATTCAAGTTAAAAACAATTCTTGTATTTTTTCCTGTAAAACACTCTAGAAACTGGTGCATTAGAGGAATGGGAATGAGGAAAGATTAAGAGGGTGGAGAGTTTTCGTTTTCATACCTTTCAGAATCATATGTGTATACTACACTTTTTAAACATTTTTATATTAAAAAAAAGAGAACAAGAAAAACAAAACCACCTTTTATTTCTTACAGAGCAAACCCATAACTTTTTATTTTGTGATTTTAAGGTATTTTAGTCTCTGATTCAAAACCAGATTTTTTTAACTTTCTCATTAAACACTTTTTCCCTTAGCTTTTGGATGAATTAAAATGCTTGCTGGACACCACACAAATTCAGACATTTCTTAATTGTCGGTCTCTTTCCCCTTGCAGTGCCAATCCCTCCAGCCGAAATGGGCTTGGTCCTTCTCTGTGTGGCCAGATTCACGCATGTTTCAATCCCACCTCCTTTATTTCAGCCTCTACTGATAACTGCAGTTAGCACTGTGAGTGAGCATCGAACCCCCAAGCTCTATTCTCTTTTGACACTTACCTCTTGGACCTGGTGTTATACATGCCGCACGTCTGCTGTCCGCCAGGTTCAGAAGAAAAGGCTTTGGATGGATTTTCCCTTGCAGTCCCCCCTGGTACCTAGCAGTGGGCTGTGGTCCGAGGTGACCTGCGTTCGCGGCCCGTGAGTGGTGGTAGCAGCCGGGCAGGTACTGGGCCCACAGAGACGTGCCCATCGGGGTGTGTGAACAGAAATAGGGACTGCCCTGCACTGTTGTCTGGAGCGTGAATCGGTGCAGCGTTTCTGGAGGCTCACCCTCTCTGAGCACACAGAGAACACCACAGCATGTTTGGCAGGGGAGCAGGAAACCCAGGCCAGGGATGCTTAACACTCACACGGTCTAAACCTGAGGCTGTGATTCCATGGCGTCCGCGTGGCCGAGCCGGTGGTAACCCAGGGTGGACGCCTCGTCTCAGGCCTCCTGGTTTCATTCTCCTTCTGAAGTTCCACAGCACCTCTTTATTCCCGAGAGCCACATTGTTTATGAAGCGCCCCGTGGGGGGCGGGGAAGGTTAAAGTCCACCCATTCAGGTGTCATCTCACCATTTGTATCATCTGGGCCTTGCATTCCTGAGCGGCGACCCCTTTTCAGAACCGGCCTAGTTAAGATGTCACTTGCCTGACAGTGAGGCACTTAGGCGCTGAGAGAAAAACCTCGACGTGCCCCCCAGGCCCCCACCCCCCCGTTTCTCAAATTTTCCCTAACAATTAACTCCGCACTCACTTGACACCCTGGTTCCTTGTTTGGTTGTGTAAACCCCGGTCCCTTTTTTTCTGTTAATTCCAGACATTAATATTTTCTTTCACGCGCTGCCGCCATTCACCCGTGAAACAGTTTGAACATTATGTAGCTGTCAAGATGCCTGGGGATTACCCAGCGTGCTTTGCCTCTGAGAAAGCGACACCACCGAGGCCGGCTTGTGAGATGTTTATTTTGAGAGCACGCTGACAGGCATGAAGGCCTGATCCCAGAGTGGCAATTTCATTTAATTAAAGGCCTCTTTTTATTAGAGTCCCCCCTCCCTTTTTTTATCTATATATATATATCAGAATGATTGTTAAAATCTGACTTGCCAGAGGTGTTCTCTTGTACTGTAAAAGGGAGGGAGGTGGGACGGATTGCTCACTCACTCGTGGCTCTGCCACTGAGTGGCTGGGAATGCCTTCGTTTTTGCTCTCCTGCTCAGACCTGCGTGCATGTGTGTCCAGGTTTGAAAGAAATACTGCTGGGTTCTTGGGAAAGTCGCATTGACATATGGACACTATCGTGTGTAAAAGATAGCTAGGGGAGGCTGTTATATAGCCCTGGGAGCCCAGCTCTGCGCTCTGTGAGGACCTGGGGAGGTGGGGAGGCTCGTCTATATGGTGATGACTGATTCGAGTTGTGAGGCAGAAACCAGCACGTCATTGTAAAGCCGCCTTCCTCCAGTTAAAAAAATGAATTGAAAAATTAAAAAAGCAAAATAAAGACTGCTGGGTTTCTGCGCCTTTGTTGCCAGACTTAAACTGCGGGGGTTTGTCATTGGATTTCTTTGTTTTAAAGTTACTAGCCTTGCCATTCTGGAATGGCTGAGTTAACACTCGGGGACCTTGGTTCCTCTGTTAGGACTTTTAATCAGTGTGTGCTATCTTACCCTCGAATGACGTGACTGCCAGTTAAAATCTTCGGGATAAGGATTGCGTTCATGTTCAGGAGTTTTCCATCCCGCAGAAACCTCAGAAAGTGCTGAAAAAAAAAAAAGAAAGATTGAAATGATTCATGGTGGATATTAAGGAGTTGGAAATATTTGTGAGAGAGTAGCCTAATTAATTTTTGGTGTAATATTCTTAGACTCTATCAGCTTGACTTTAATATCAAGAACACACATCAGTAAATCTGTGAAGGCCTCAGTTGGGCATTGTCCAAGACACCTGGAATGTGTCAGTGAACAAAACAGACCATTGGGCTCTGAGCTCAGACTTATTCAGAGTCTGGTTCACAATGAATTATACCAGCATACCTCCCAAAATTAGAATTATTTTTTCTTTCTTTGTAGCATGATCAGCTGGCCTTCATTTTTGCCCGTGTGGGTTATTCATTCATTCATTCTTGCCTCCTTTCTTCCTCATTCACTGACGAGTAGTGCACAAGGATGTCCCAGGATGCACAAGGATGTTCTGTGCCCTGAGTGTGGTGGTATACTTGCACGCGTGTAACACACATGCATAGCACATACTCCTGGTATTTTATTTATGGGCATTATTTTTTTTTCAGTTGATCTCAGGAGTGTGGAGGAGGGTCTGTCATCGGTCCCTCTTTCTGCTTTGGACACAGTGGCTCTGGCGGCACATTATTCATTCCTCTTGGCGTCTGTTTCAAAGCTCCCCGGGAGGAGGCCGCAGGTCAGGGTGTCAGCCCCAGCCCGCTGAGGGCCTGGCCGAGGGGGCTTTCAGCTGGCCTGGGGGAAACAGTGTTCTCTGCTTTGCTGCAGGTGTGGGGGTGGCAAAGAATGGCAACTTTGTCAGTTTAATCTCTGAGGCCCCTGTTCCAGTATGAGTCCCTTGGCCCCATCTTTTGAGCCGATGGTTCCAGAGATTGATTTATTTATTATGATTATATTCTAAAGTACAGGGTTCTCTCGAGTCAGCCATCTGGCCAAATGTTTGAAAACGGTTTCTTTCCCTTTTCCCCGACTCACGGCCATCCTTGGGAGGGGTGGGCTTCTCTCCAGGACCCCTGACGTCGGTGGCTGGTGCTGGTGGATTTTCCGTCTTGAATTTTTTGTGGGTAGGAGAGTGATGACATTCCCACAATGAAACCACACAGAGAAAGTTCAAGGACCCTATTTATATTCAGTCACAAAAGGCAAAGAAGAATCAGCATTTTCCCCAAATTGTTTCATTTCTCTCCACTCTCAACCCTTAGTCTCTGTGCAGGGAGACATTTGTTCTGAGTGTGCTCAGTAATACACTTTGAGTCTGGAGTGTGGGAAGAATCTTTACTTAAAGGGGATCCTAGGCTTTCTACATGTATTTTTTAAACCTGTCCTGCTCTCTTTTTCTGTTAAAGGCACAAGTGATCCCTATGTGAAGTTTAAGCTGAATGGGAAGACCCTGTACAAAAGTAAAGTCGTATATAAGAACTTGAACCCAGTTTGGGACGAGATAGTCGTATTGCCAATACAAAGCCTTGATCAAAAGCTGCGTGTGAAGGTAATCCCAGATGATGTTCAGGCCTCCTCTTTGATTAAAAATATTCACTTCTCAGGCATCTTTGCCTTCTTAAAAGTCAACTTCCCCAAATTCATTCTTGTATAATTCCTAAGCCCTAGGTTAAAAAATATGTGTAGAAGGAATTCTTTATACCCTTGGTTCAAAACTGTATGTTACTCTCAGATCAATCAGAGTGAAAATAATATCCCCATTGATTGTATTTAAACTTAACTGAATGTGGAAGAATTATTACTGCCAATGCAGTGGTGACAAGTACTAAAGCCTTTCTCATTAGGAATAACTTTATACTTAATAGAGCTTTAAGCTACCGGTTATAAGCATCAATTGCTCTAACATCTGGGTTAAAACTGCATGAGTTGAGCACAGGATGGGATTGCTGTAGAATATTTCGCAAATTTCTATTTAATTGGCAGAGTTGCCCACAGTGGAAAATACTAAATTTTAATGAGAGACCATTTAAACTGCAGAGAGTGGTCCATTGTGCATAATGTCTTAATGCATATGAATACTGCCTTAAAAGTATTTTCTGCTATTTTGGCCATAGTAAGCCAAATGGACAGGTTTGAATAGTTTTGTTCTCTTCACCAGCTTGGCTAAATTCTTCTTTAACTATATTGTGCAAATTATTTTTAGATCTAGAAGATTGAACTCAAAATTCCCAGTCTATTGCATTTATCCATACTGTGATATACTCAATTTGTTTACCATATTAATGCATTACTGGCCCCCCTTCTCTTTGTAGGTATATGATCGAGATTTAACTATATCTGATTTCATGGGTTCTGCATTTGTCATTTTGAGCGATCTTGAGCTTAACAGGTATTGTAATTTTACCAAATTGTGATTAGTGAATTTTAGAGGTAACTCAAGATAATAAAATGAAAAAATCTTAATAAATGAAAGAGTGCTTTAAAATGTGAGCTTTTCTATGATTTCTGCTTTTTAGCTCCCAAATATATATTGGTCTGACATTAAATCTTCTATAATTTAAAAGGTGTGAACATAATTTAAAAGGGGTGAATTTTGTACTTCTATTTGTTAATATTCAGGTTCATTAACCTACTTATCTTAAAATTAAAGCAAATATTTACATTTTCTTTGGGCAGTAGGGGAGAAGACTCAGTTGACCATCTGTTGAATTAGGCAGTACGTTTCTTGACCCTGAAAAATTGGTTTATTTTCATTGAATTTGGTGTGTTCTTTAACTTATGTCTTAGACCTACTTAGAGGTAGATTTTTATAATAAGGACCTGATGTATTCTAAGGCAAAAAATACTACCCCAATAAATGCTAATATCATTCATTGCCTTTTGCTTTTAGAACGACTGAGCATATCTTAAAATTGGAAGATCCAAACAGTTTAGAAGATGACATGGGAGTGATCGTATTAAATTTGAACTTAGTAGTAAAACAGTGTGATTTCAAGAGACACGTGAGTCTGACCCTTTTGTTCTTTTTAAAATTCTTCATTGCAATTTTTCTTTGATAATTGGGTTACCAGGTGACTGACATTTTTGTCATTATTTGAGTAGGGGGGAAAATTGCATAGAGACTTAAAGTTATCTATCTGTGATAATGTACAGCCTTTCTTTTGGAAATCTGGAAAGAAAAAACCCATTAAGGAATGATCTCTGTTCTGGCTAGGGATGTGAATGTATTGCTGTTGTTAAATATGTACACTGCTTATGGTTTACTTGTAACACATGATCCAAAATATCACTTTTACTTAGTGTTACTGTTTCTATTTACCATTTTCTTAAGTACTAGATGACTTAGGCATTATTCAGTTATGAAAAGCAATTTCTAGGATTTAATCATTGTGCTGTATGTACATTATTAAGGTGATCAGTGCATCATTTCCATCTCAACTTTTTTCTTTTAGCTACCACATTTTCTATTGAGAGTCCTTCTGAGGAGATACACATTTTAATATTCTCTGGTCAATTACATGGAAATTTCTAGTTAATGTACAACCTATTAAAGATATCTATAGCATCAGGAAAAAAGCATTGGCTTTTGTGACAATATGATGGGCACTCTGTTTTTAGGAGCAAATATGTGAATATAAACCATAATCTTATTTTATATTTTGGTATTATATGTTACAATTCCAAGAATGAAAATGAGAATGAAAGCATCCTTGATTGTAATTTATTTGAAAGGTATTTTAAAAGCCAATTAAAAGCAGCTACTTGAGAAAGGACTAAGATATCTTGAAATTTAAACTTGAGAATCTGGTATGAAAATCTGAAGCCTGCTTTTAAATTAAGCCTCCAATAATATTTCTTGAATTGAGTCACTGAGGTCAGTGTGGAGAATATTCTTCATTTTGACATCACCTTTGCTGTTGGTTGTAATTTACTTTCATGATGAAAATCATGAGTGATTTACTAGTGAACTTACTGAAGATAGCTTAAAGGAGTTAAAAAACAAACAAACTGCGCAGTGACTTTTCAGTTGCCAGAGGGTCAACTGCACAGTTGTTATTTTTAATTTGAATTCTTTACTTATGAGCATTTACTTGACGATAACTTTGGGAAAGTGATCTCCGTTTATTAATGAAGAAATGGCATGGTTAAAACCTGAGGCCTCAATAGCACTGATATTTTGATGTTAAAATGTCTTACATTGATGTTGAAAATAAATACTTTTCCATCCAACCTAATGATGGAGGGATCTCCTTTAGCTTCTCATAGTTTTGATGGCATTGCCGTTGAATTCACTGTCCGTGTGTCCAGTAGGTGACCAGTTCCATGAGCTGGATGCCAGGTTAAAAGGACATGCCGTGTAGATGAGCATTGTGTTTGCCACATCAGCTGGTATATTCTGAAAATTTCTTACAGATTTAAATGGGGTTTGTAAATTTGGATAAAGACTTCATGAAATGAGCTGCATAATAGCAGCCTGCTTAGTCCACTTGTGGATTTTTCTGTAGTGTATTGGATCATGTTTAGCAATACTACTGGCATTTAAAATATATTGAAATATTGCCAAAATTTGGAGTTTTTAAAGAGAGCCATTTCAGTTAAAGTTTATTTCAAATTGCAGAGCTTTAGAGTCAAGCTGATAAAAACCGTAACATGTGCAAAATGTCTGTGAATTGACCCTCGGGGCCAGGGCATGTGGGCATGGTGCAGTTAGAAGGTGAGACACCGGCTGGAGCACTGACCAGCCTGCCTTCTGTCTCTCTTTCTTGACAAAGTTGGATTAGAGTTGCAGTCATGGGCTCTGTCATCAGACTGCGTGGGTTTGAATCCCAACTCCCCTGTTTTTAGTTTTAAGAAGTTAAGTGATCAGGTCAGATTCACAGAATTGCTTAACCTCTCTCAGCTACAAGTTCCTCATGTGTGAAATAGGGATTAAAAAAAATCTATTTTATAGTTTTGTGAAGATCACGATGACTAAAAAATAGTGCCTAGCATGGAGCAGACACTTGATATAAGGTAGTGTTAGTATTATAGTGAGCAAACAGTGGTACTCATTTTCCATTAATTTTCTTATCTATTTTTTAGTCTTTGGGGATATAAAAATCAAATGAATTATATTTCAAAGGGCTGTTTAGAAATAGCCATGTGTATTTACAAGATAGTGATTAGTTTTAGTGCTTGTTCTGGGTGAAAATATTTGTCCACATGTTGTTGGAAAAATACAAAAAGAACTGATTTTAACACCCAGGTTGGAGTGTCTATAACTCTGGGTCACATGCCGAGTGGCTGAGCTCACAGTGTCACCAGAGGCAGTGTTTTTACTGAAGAATATTTTCAAGACATTTCTGTACCAGCATTTCTAGGTGTTGGTCCCTGGAATATAAGTGAACTTCCCCCAAAGATGATTTGTCTTCTGGTTTGTAATTTATTGGGGAGATGTATTGACAAAGCAGATAGGTTATTTGCCTAAAGGTATTTTTTTTCCTTAATCATAATAGTTACTATGAGCTGCTCAATTAGATTCATAATTGAGTTATAATCTGCCAAATTTATCCAGTTAGCTGGTTAACCAGCCAGAATAGAGCTTCGCAGGACTGGCCGGTGACAGGGGTAATGAGGGATTTTGTTAGGAGATAACTTTAATTATGGACAGAATTCAGCAGCCTTAGCGCGACAAATGAAAGATCAAAAAGAGAACAGTGGTGAGGTTACCGGCTGTTCAGAATATTTTTTTTCCTTCCCTCCCTCACTGCTGCATTAGCTTGTTTTTCTTAACTGTGCAGGAATGACTCCCATTGTTTTTCCTATTATTTTGAACATTGAGATTTACTCAGCAGAGGGAAATGGAATGATTTTTTTTTTCCTGATCTAAGACTACAGAAACTTAAACATGAACTAACTTTGTCCATGAACTTCTTAAACATTTTCATAATGCTCTCTGAATATTTCAGGTAAGAGAAATCTGCCTTTCCACTTTGCTTTTAGAGGCAAAATTATAGTGTTTTCAGGCAAATAAAAACATAAATGTGTCTTGTAAGGACTGAATAGTGTTATGTGTCCTTTTCTGTTAACTTTGGAATTCAGTGAGAAAATGGTGTAACACAACCATGGAAATGTGGTTTTCCTAGGTTTCTAACCATCTTCTTGTTCTGTGTGTTTTCTCTAACCTCAGAATGTGGGTGTCAGTTGTTTGAATGCAGTCTGCACCATCTAACTAGCATAATAACATGGTCATGTTGTTAACAGCTCCATTTCTCTCTCTTATTTTGCCGTTTTCACCATCCAATGGACACAATCCTTAGCGTTGGTCAAATCGGAAGCGGTTAAGTGCCAGCAAGGTAAATATAGCTGTTTTCTTTCTTTTCATCATGTGGTTCCTCTTTGTAGCAAAGACAAATGTAGACATGAATGATACTATCCAACCTTTCCATGTAAAGGCTTCTGTTCCCTCTGACTGCTGATATGAATAAAAAGGAAACACACGCTCTTTTAAATTTCATTTAATAACAGCATAGCCAGATGTTAGACTTAGCTTGTTTCAGAGGTGAACTTTTATATGTGCTGGCCATGTTAGAATGTTACACTTCAGGATGGGGGACACATGTACACCGCTGATTCATGTCAATGTACAGCAAAAACCACAATATTGTAGAGTAATTAGCCTCCAATTAAAGAAATAAATTAAAAAAAAGAATGTTACACTTCATTAAGCTTGAATTATTTGTAGTTGCAGTGCAGTTAGACTTAGTCCTTTAGAAAGTTATTTACCATTAGGTAGAAGCTAATTTTGGTACTATAAGGGCAATGAAAAGATTGAGAGGAATATGTGGTATATTTTATAAATCTTTTTTATGCTATTTCTATTTTACCATTTATTTGTTTATTTTTGTGAGTGTTTCTTTAAAGATTTCTCTATGAAAAATAATTGTGTGCAATTGAAGATAGGGATGTGTTATCAATTCATCAGGTTCTGAAGGTAACACATTGTCACTGAAGTGACTAAATGTCAAAATTCATGTAATGTAAACAAATCCCAAAAAACTCTGTATAACTTCCTTCAGCTCTGCTACTTCCAGAAGAGGAATGATCAAGATGCAGGTGCCCGTGATGGGCCTGTGTGTTAGGGGAGGGTGCATGGGCAAGCTCTGTATATGCATTTATTTATACACACACACCTGTACACAGATGTATACCAGTTCTCATTTCTAACCTGTAGTTGTTTACTTCTCTGTAAAATAAGGAGATTGAAACAGAGATTTTGTGCATTACAAGAGCATGTGTATGTAACAGAGAGAGAGAGAGATCCGTAACCTGAGTAGTCATTTAGGAAGGCAAACTTTCTAAACCTTGCTTTTTAAAATCCAGAGGAATCAAAGTTCTGACTCTTCCTAAAATGTATATCCTTTGCATTTTGGGAGCCCTTTAAAAATAACCAGGCTAAGGTTTTTGCTTTTTTTTTTTTTTTTTTTTTAATTTAGCTTTGTTTTAATCCTACCTGTTCACTGGGTTTTCAGAACTCTGGTTCTTTTTAGACATAAAATTAAGAGGCAATAAATAATCATGTGAAGCCGTCTCAAAAATCCCTCCAACTTTTGTCTTACTCCTTTATAGTCACTAGAGGGTAGGAGAACATCATTCTCCCCGCAGAAGGGAGCTGGCTCTCCCTCTTGCGTATTAAGCGTTGCTGTAACCATCCAGAGCAGTAAAGTTTCCCAGCATGCTCCGGCGAAACCTGACAAAGCAGTATTTTCTCGTTTATTGATTCTGCTGCTGCACTAAAACACTGGTACTGTACATCAATAACCATCTTTAGTTAGGGAGCTCCGGCCTGTGGAAGAGCACTGGCAGTTTGTGGAAGAACATAAAGGCTAGAAAGAAAAATTGTGAGCTTGGGGAATATTGGAGTCCAGGGAGGACAGGAGAGGTTAGGAAGAATGGCCCAAGGAATGAAGAGGGGAGAAAAAACGTTGCCGGCAAGGATAAAGATATCAAAACTCTGAAAGGAACAGAGGATCCTGGAGAGCAGTATTTATGTCTGTGCTGCGAAGTGGCGTCTTACCACTGCGTTGTTGTCTTCTTCTTTCCCTCTCATTGTAGTTTCTAGAATTTTGACTTCAGGGCGCTGGGCTCAGAGACTTAATAAATGCCTGCGCCTGGTACACAGTGTTTTGTAAAACCTTTGATGAACAGAGGTCACCGAAAGCTACTTATGATCATGGGTGAGAGATACAATTTATGGATTGGTGCAGAATTTCAATTGTTAGGGTGACTTTTTGCTACTTAGAGTCTGCAGTTATAGAGGGAAAAGTGAGATAACTTCTCATTTAGCTCATAAAAGTGAGTCACAGGGAAAATCTATAGTCTCTGTGATTAACTCTCTGTAAAAGTAGTTAAAATACCCTGATCAGTCTCTCTTGGTAGTTTTAAACTATAAACTGCTTTTTTTAGGATTTCCATTTAAAAATTAGAAAGCAGAAATTTAACATAAAGAAGATTATTTAATGTGAGTGTATAAAATTTTGCTAGTTCTAAGTGATGCATTACCTATAAAATGTCATTGACTCTTTCACCTCAATCTTACTCTTATAATAACTTTATTTAAATAACTGCTTCTTAAACTCATAAGTTTATAATTTTGCATCACCCAGAGTGGCAGTCTTTATGGACTGTCTTCTAAAGCGTTTCATATATATATATATATATATATATATATATATATATATATATATATTATGTATTTTGGCTGCAGCAAGCGGCTTGTGGGCTTCGTTCCCTGACCAGGGATTGAGTCCTACCCACTGGAATACCAAGGACTACCCCGTTTCCTGGGTTTTGTTACTGACCTTGGTTTTAATACAGTGAATACGTAGAGATTGCCTACGTATTCACTGTAAAACTACGTGAAAGTAGTTTTAGCTTTCATGCAAAAGCCTTTGTTTACCTTCAAGTGAGCATTTTAAAGAGAGAGCTGAAAATCTGATCTAAAAGGGCCTGAATCAGATACCTGCTTCTTTTCAGACATTTCCTTTGCATAATCTTTTATGTGAATAGATCTATTTCCATACTTTCCTCCTCTCTAATGTATATCACAGTTACAGAGCTAGAAAATTAACAGCAGTTACTTCTCTTATGTCAAATAGTCTAATGGGATAGAAACATGCCGATAAAAAGTGAAATTGGTAGGTCACTGATGTCTTCAGCAAATCTGCAGCAGTACACACCCCCCTTTGATTTGGGACAGTATTATGGGTGACCATGTGCCCTTTGAGTTACGGGTTTTCTTTATTTTAGATAATTTGCACCACATGTTTATTGTCATATGGGTCCTCTTTTGACCTATTGTTTCATGCAGTTATATGACAGCCGTTTCAGGTAAAAGACACCCTGTGTAGGGCAACATTTTTTTCGGTGTGACGTTAGTTGATTAGTGGTTCCACCGTTTGCTGTGTTCGGCTTCATGTTCGTTTAGCAAGGTTCCTGCGTTGTCACAGAGGCTGAGCACTACAGGGACAGCATTTTCCTGTCCCCCTGCCAGGGAGCCTCTGACTGGCTGAGAGGGAGGGGCAGGATGCTGCAGGGGGGACAAGGGAGAAGTCAGGGTCTTTCTCCCCTTTCTCTGATTCATGTGGTGTCTGTTTTTGCCCCCTCCACTAGCCAGTCCTGCTGTGGTTTCTGCTTCTCCCAGGTACCTCTGACCCAAGCATTTATTCTTTTTCTCTCTGTAGCTCAGGGATCACTGAATTGCAGCCTGAGTGCAAAATCCAACCCTGTATCTGCTTCTGCAAATACAATTTGATTGGAATGTTGTCGTGCTCATGGGTGTGTGCACTGCCCCTGGCTGGCAGGGCGGAGCAGAGTACTTGGGACAGAGCCTAATTCTTACTACCTGGAACTTTACAGAAAATTGCACCACGCCTGCACCACCCCCCCCCCCGCCCCCCGCCCAACGCAGGCCTAAAAGTGCTGGCCACTTCCTGCTGTCGCTAACCTTAGCTTTCTTCATATGTTCTATTTGGCATCCCAGCACTGTATTATATTCTGTTATGTTAGATTATATTAAATATATTGTGTGCTCAGTCACTCAGATGTGTCAGACTCTTCTGTGACCCCATGGACTATAGCCTGTCCATGAAATTCTCCAGGCAAGAATACTGGAGTGTGTAGCCCTTCCCTTCTCCAGGAGATCTTCCCAACCCAGGGATCGAACCCAGGTCTCTTGCATTTGCAGACAGATTTTTGGCTGTCTAAGCCACCGGGGAAGTTGGGGAAACTTAAATTGAAAGAGGACAGTCAAAGAATTTGGAAAGAAGATTGTTCAGTCTGTCTGCCTGTCTATCGATACACCCGTCTGTCTGTCTGTCCTGATGTGCTTGGTGAGCAGAGCCCAGGTGAGAACCGGAAGGAAGTTCTGATGGTTGTTTTGTCTGTCATATAGTTTTGAGTTGAGAAGAAGCTGCTTAAAGTGGAAGCAATGCCTCTTCTCCACCTTAGAGGTAAATGCCTTCTGTCACTGCACCTCTTTCCCTACTTGAACTCATTTCACTATTGGTGAAATGAGTTATTTCACCAATTTCACCCTTATTACACTATTGGTCCTGGAAGTAGTACAAGCAAAACCCTTTGCAAGAAGTGTGGTCTGTTTGTGGAACCAAAATGAGAGTATCATGCCTGGACTGCTTCCCCAATTAATAGAGTGCTTTTTGTTCTGTTGTTTTTTATTTTCACACATTATTCACTGAACTCAAATGCCTATCCATAGTATCACCTTTTACTGTTTTGTTTTCTTGGTTAAATTTAAAGGATTGGAGGATGGTATATCCCAAACAGCCATATATATTCATATATCTGTTTATTTCTATCTTCCTATCTAATATATCTGCCTATTTTTTAATCTATCTATATGCCTATCTATCCCTTATCTACCTACTTATTATCTCCCTCTCCATCTAGAAGTAACACTGCTGAATATCTTAACCTTGATGTTTCTGCTGCATTGTTATAAAGTCTAGGCCAGCATTATCCTAGACAGAATAGTTTCTAGAGGTCTTCCTCATTTCTGGGGGCCTCAGTCATGCTCAGCTAAGGCCATGAATTTATTAGAATCCTCAAACCTGGTGTATCTCCAGCCCAGAAGAATAGAGCCACTTTTCACAAATCTGTCATCTCAGTGACATTAGAATCACTTTTGTCCAAAACTCTCTCACTGAGCACATACTATATTGGCAGGAATGCCGTCCTGAGACTTCAGAGATTAGTAAGACTTGGACATCATAACTGATGCAGCGTTCGAGAGATGGAGCAGTGGAAACAGTGACAGACTATTTTCTTAGGCCCCCAAATAACTGCAGATGGTGACTGCAGCCATGAAATTAAAAAATGCTTGCTCCTTGGAAGAAAAGCTATGATCAACCTTGACAGCATATTAAAAAACAATGACATTACTTTGCCAACAAAGATCCATCTAGTCAAGGTTATGGTTTTTCCAGTAGTCATGTATGGATGTGAGAGTTGGACCATAAAGAAAGCTGAGCACTGAAGAATTGATGCTTTTCTACTGTGATGTTGGACAAGACTCTTGAGAGTCCCTTGGACTGCAAGGGGATCCAACCAGTCCATCCTAAAGGAGATCAGTCCTGAATATTCATTGGAAGGACTGATGCTGAAGCCGAACCTCCAATACTTTGGCCACCTGATGTGAAGAACTGACTCACTGGAAAAGACCCTGATGCTGGCACAATTAAAGGCAGGAAGAGAAGGGGATGACAGAGGATGAGATGGTTGAGTGGCATCACTGACTCGATGGACATGAGTTTGAGCAAGCTCTGGGAGTTGGTGATGGACAGGGAGGCCTGGTGTGCTGCAGTCAATAGGATCGCAACGACTGAGCAACTGAACTGAATTGAACTGATCTGATTAGGAGAGCTGAGAGTAGAGAGGTGGGGTATTCAGAGACTAGACCCTTATCTTGACCTTGCAGGTGGGTGGGGTGGGTTGAAGGCTAGAGAACTGAGTGAAAGGAGACAGGAGTGAATCTCACCAAGTGAGGAGGAGGAGGAAGTTCATTGAGACATGACGCTCACAAAATAATGTGTGTGGCAAGCACTCCAGACTCTGTGTTGGCTCCAAAGTTGAGCTCTCTCAACCAGCAGCATCAGTAGAAATCGTTTAAATGCAGATATTTCTGGGCCTCCATCTCAGGCCTCTCAGATCAGAAACTCTGGAAACGGGACCCAGCCACCTATTAGTGAGCCTTCTGGGTGACCTGGAAGCATATTTATGTTTGAGAACCACTGGTGTGGACTAGGGGGTGGCGTGGGATGCTGGGAAAATAGGAGGTGAAGCCAGGGATGTCAGAGGGGCAGGCCTTGTAGAACTGCAGGGAGCGCTGCTGGATTTTAGATTCCTGGGGTTAGAGTGAGGCAGGCAAGGTGCCTGGGATAAAACGTGAGACGGCTCTGGGGCCAGCCCTGCCCTCACAGAAGCCTGAGCATGAACACCTCCTTGAATGTTTCATCCTGAACGCCTCTCTCGCCTCACCCTAGTCCTAGTCCTGCTTAGGGGTCCCCTTGACCTATTTTAAGTGAAGGAGAGCCATAGAAATACAGACTACAGGAGTTAAGGCCTGCAAATCAAGAAATAACAAAGGCCTACTCCAGAGCACAGGGAACTCTGCTCACTCTTATGTGGCAGGCTGGATGGGACGGGAGTTTAGGGGAGAATGGATACATGTATATGTATAACTGAGTCCCTTTGCTGTCCACCTGAAACCATCACAACATTGTTAATTGGCTATATTCCAATATAAAATGAAAAGATAAAAAAAAAGAAATACTAGTTGATGATTATCGCAGATGAACCAGCCATTTAATTTTGAGCTTCCTAGAGGTCAGGGTGAAAAGGGAAATCTTATTTACTCACATGGCTGTCATCTTTTTCCTCCTCGGTCCAGAACCCTGAGGGTCATTGGGTATTTATAGACTTTATCAATTTTTTAAAAATCTTCTCATAATCTAATTTTTAACTTCAAACATCGAGTGAGGATAGTCCCTCTTAATTAAAAAATAATGTAATCCTTTAATATCTTTGCACACACAGATTATTCATCTCCTTGGAACTATGATATAGTTTTCATCTGTAAATATGTCTCATCTTCCATGTCCATGCCTCTGTGGGAAATTTAAAAGGCTTGCTTTATATCCCATCCAAAAATTTGTTTGTCATTCTAGGAGAATTTATGCCTCCAGGGTTCTCTTCAAATGATACAAGGAACTGCCAAGTAGGAGCTTTCTGGAAGCCTGTTGCATGAGTATATGGATCTTCTCATGTCATGCTATAAAAGCTGTTGACAATGAGCAGTAGTTTTACATGTTGAAAAAGCTTGAAAGGAATATTTCATGGAAAGCTTTTATAGACTGCGTCTTCTCCCGTCGTTTTTCTAAGCATTGACAATATAGTTGGAATCTTGCTTTACTCTTCAATTTGCTTACAAAGTTAGTTCATTTTTGTTTATGCATTTGTCTCCATTGACTCTCTACTTCCTCACAGTGACTCAGGAAAGATAATTAATGAGAATCAGAATAAGATGTATTGGCAACATGGGAACACGTATTTTTAAATTTCCATCACTGAGATGATCTAAAAAGTACCCGTACAGTAATTGGTGCCACTAAGGTAGGCCTACTGGGAAAACCTTGTAAAAATGTTTTTTTCAGTGGCCCTAATTTTAATTTTACTTTTTAAAAATGTTTTGATATTTTTTGCCACCCAAGGGAATGCTTTGAATTGTTACCAATCAATGGTATTGATTCGCATAGTTAATTATGAATGGTGGTATCACTAGAGAAAGAAGTGGCTACCTACTCCAGTATTCTTGCCTAGAAAATCCCATGGACAGAGGAGGCTGGTGGGCTACAGTCCATAGGATTGCAAAGAGTCAGACGTGACTTAATGACTAAACAACAGCAATCACTGACTATCACATTGCTTCTGATGACTGTAGGTGTTTCCCCTGCTCCTGGACTCTGTGCCTCCCTGTCAGGATCCTTCTTTATACCTGACTTTCTGCTGTTCTTCCTGGCTTGGGATGGACAGACACATCAAGCTGTTATGTCCACCATCCTAGGGTTTCCTCTGTAACCATGCTGAGTAGTTGTCCTGGAACCCACTTTGCCATCTTCACAGCATGCTGCTTGGCCAGAATCCTCCAATAATGTATGTTTGCCAGTGTGTAATCCTTTTTTTTTTTTATTTCCCTGGAAGGCAAGTCTATTCACTGTTTTCTTCTTTTGGGCTCTGCTTGGTCATCATTGCTATGCATGGGCTTTCTCTAGCTGCGATGACCGGAGGCTCGTCTCTAGTTGAGGTGCACGGCCTTCACATTGCAGTGGCTTCTCATCTTGGGAGTACGGCTTGAGGGTGAGCAGTCTTCAGTAGCTGTGGCACATGGGCTTAGTTGCCCCAAGCATGTGGCATCTCTCCAGACCAGGGATGGAACCCCCATCCCCTACATTGACAGGTGGATTCTTAACCACTGGACCACCAGGAAAGCCCCATCCACTGTTCGGAGAGTCTATTCCTAGATCAGAAACTCCTGAGAATTCTCCACTTACTGGTAGTGAGCAGAAAAGCCCCACAGCCTGTACCTTCCATCTTTCTCCCTTTCTCCTTTCCCTTCCTGTGAAATTTTCATGATCTTGGAGTAAATCAATGTTTTGGAATCTGTTTCATTTTTTACAAAAGTTAGTATGTTTCTAAGTTAAATATCCCAACTTGTTTTCCCTTAGTCATAACTAAGTTGCATGTTTCAGGAAAGAGTCACTCTTTCTGGGAGTAGGTTTTCCAGGGGTGGGGGCCATGGAAGAGAGCCGATGAATGAATCCATATAGAAATAGTAAAAGTTTCTGATCCTCTGGGAGGAAGGAGAAAAATAGCAAAACCCTGCTGGACTGTATTTTATCCATTATGTCTGCTGAGAAATTAGGGTCAGGACCCAGAAGCTTTGCTCTATCTCCCGGTGTTTGTTTCAGCTTAGGTAGGGTGGGCTTCTCCCTTTGATGGGTCATTTCCTTCTCTCCTTTCACATTCCAGGCTGCATTAAGATGACAAATTTCACTTACAGGGCTCGGGCACAGACATGAAAACTTGAGCTATTGAGCTAACAGAGTGAGTGCAGAGGAGTCGATTTATGGTGGGGAGAACAGGGGTGTTTGAAGAACGTGAAAGTTCCGGAGAACCCAGCTCTGCATCCGAGCACAGACGGGATGGCTCAGGTGCTACCCCCCAACCCCAGACCCTGCCTCTTAAACCTCATCGCAAGTCTCAAGGGTGGAAGAGAAATGTGAAAGTGATTAAGAAACGTGTTTAAAGCTCATGCTCACATCCTAGACCTCATCGCTTGCAGATGAAACTTTTTTTTGGATATAACCTTGTAGAGGGCTTTGCAGAAATATTTAGAAGTATGTAGAATAAAGGTCCTGTGTCCTTTTCTGTCTGTGAACTGTGCAATAAACACTTCTCTTTTCCTACCCCGCCTTTAGCAAGGGAAAAAAAATCTTGGACGGTGAAGAGCAAGTCCATCACATCAAACATGACTGCGTTAAATGCTAAAATGTTCAAAGTCCGACTGAGATAGATAAAGGCTTTGATGGAAAGTGGATATTTCCCAGGGACATTACAAGCAATAATCCAGATGTTAGAGTGTAATGCAACGAGTGTCCCTGGATTGATCAGGAGCTCCAGCCAAGCTGGGCCTGGTGCAGGCCTTTGCCTTGCCCTCCCTTGCCCTCCCATGCTGTTCCGCCATATGGAACCTATCTCTGGGCCCCGTTAATAACCAGCTTTGGATTCCATTTTCACAGAGCTCATAGAGCTAAGTGGGGCTGTTTTATGGACAAGTTAGATAGAAGCCTTTCCAAGATAAACATCCAATTTGAAATTAGGACATACCAAGCCACAAAATTATTTTAGGGCATATTTCATGGAAACACTGCCATTTTTCTTAGGCAATTGCCAGACTGTAGGATGCCCTTTGATCCCTTGTGGACATTACTCCCTTCTTTATAAAAAGGATTTTGAAATAGTTGCAGTGTTTAGGGAGGAATATATCTGTCGGAACTTTGAAGCATGGCCCTGGGACAGGTCATGCTTCAGCTTATTGGTTGGCAAGTCAAACTTTAAGAAGAAGAAACATAAAAAAAGAAAGTGCAGCAGGATGTATGAATCAAATTCTCATTTTCTTTTTAAAGATGGAAGTTTTCCGCCTGTGTGCTTGGTAAGCTAGAGAATGTTTTAAAAGGATCTGTATGCACACACATAGAGTATAAACACAGCTACATATGTATTTATATATGTACCTGTCTATACATTCCGATGGTATGCATTGTTTTTAACAAATACAAAGTTACTTAATCTTATTTCATAGATTTTCATGATTGAATGTATTCTTTGTATAACCCAACCTCTGATAGAAGTTAGAGAAAGAATTGTTCCTGTTTTTAAGAGGAGAGGGTTTTTTCTTTTTTAAACAAATTATTTTCCCGTCTCCCTTTCCTGTTCTGTATCTGCATCTTCAAACCTGTGTGTGTGCGTGTGTGTGTGTGTGTGAATTCCATTTTCCAAAGAAAAGCAACACAGATATGAAACTGGGAGTATACATTTCCATAAAATAGCTTTGTTTAAGGAAATCATAAAATGACCCAAACGCTTGGCATTACTGCATCATTTGTTAAGAGGGGTGGAGTGACGTGTGTTGGATGAGGTAAGCTGGCATGTAATTAACCCGGCGCTGACATACCGTTCGTTGTGATAAATTGTGAGTAACCGGTGTCCAAGCAAATTGATGCCTAAATGATCTCAAAGATATAGTGAGCAGATGACAGGAATGAATATATAGTGTTAGAAATTCATTGCTTTACTGTGATGCTCGACACCATCTCCATCCTTCAGCCCATTTATTTCTCCCTCAAATTAAGCCGTCCACCCTCGTGCCATCTCACGTACTGCGTGGAGAATGTGAATGAATTCTGCCAACCAAATACAGCCTGTGGATCAGGTCAGGGATTCTCACTCAAACAAACTCACCATAAAAAGACACTGTTGAGACCTTCAGGGTATTTAACAATGTTAAAGGAATAGACGTTACTTGTGTTGAGCGTGATCATGGCATGGTGCTTATGTAAAAACAGATAAGTATTTTGCTTTCAGATATTTCAGCCAGAGGAAACATTAGGGAAGCAGGGAAAGATGTAATAAGATGACAAAATGTGATGAATAAGCACGTGGAGGTTGGTTGTGCTGGTCTCTCTGTGTGTGTGTTTGAAGATTTACATAATGAACATTAAAAATAAAGTGTGCTTGTCCTCTTCATAATTTAATTCTGGGGGATATTTGCCTTTTTCTATATTCTGTTTAAGCTGTGTGTGATGTAGAAAAGGAAAAAAAAAAAAAAAAAGGTAACAGTTACTGAACACTTACTTGGTCCCAGGCCCTGGTCTGTGTTCTTTATCCAACGTTCCCCTCCCACCAGATCTGCAAAGCTCATTTGGCTGTCAAGCCTATTATGAGCTGTCTCTGGACCTGTGAATCTTGCACTACAATTAGGCTTTTTTGTTGTCCCCTAAAGGGGATTCTCCTTTTTTTTGGAAAATCCCAGGGATGGGGGAGCCTCGTGGGCTGCCGTCTATGGGGTCACCCAGAGTTGGACATGACTAAAGCGACTTAGCAGCAGCAGCAAGGGATAAGGCTCAGCAGTAAAGAGTCTGCCTGCAGTGCAGGAGATACAGGAGACTCAGGTTCGATCCCTGGGTCGGGAAGATTCCCTGGAGGAGGAAATGGCAACCCACTCCAGTATTCTTGCCTGGGAAATCCCATGGACAAAGAAGCCCATGGGCTAGCAAAAGAGTTGGACACGACTTAGTGACTGAGCACAAGAAATAAAGAGAGGTGGGGACGGATTCAAGTGTGAAGGATAAATTGAAAGTCATAATTTTGAAATGCCCAGAGGTAGTTTGTTTCCCTGCAGAGCAGTGCCTGGTTCTTATATCTCCGTTTCCCAGAATGCCTCTCTTCCCTTCCTACTATCAGAGTAGCCAAAGGCCCATTTGGAAGATTCTACGGAAGAGCACGTGTGGGTGGGGAGGCCAGTGCCAGGTGCCAGTGTTGTTTGAATCCATCCTTCACTGGAGGCTCCAAGCCCAGTGCTTGAGAAGGAAGTCACATAGCTGTGGTTGCAGGTTTGCAGAACCAGTGAAGAACATTCACACATTCACTAGGCAGGATGTGCTATTTCTCATGAATATTGAAAGCTGGACCACCTCCTCTAATCACCAAAGTCACACTCAAGAATTATCAGCAAGTTTATATGTCATCTTTATTTCTTTGCTTTAGTCCTCTTTGATACGCAACCTCCGGCTCTCAGAGTCCTTGAAAAAGAACCAACTCTGGAACGGGATTATAAGTATAACTTTGTTGGAAGGAAGGAATGTCTCAGGCGGAAGCGTGGCAGAGATGTTTGTCCAGTTAAAACTGGGAGATCAGAGGTATAAAAGTAAGGTAAGTTCTGTCAATTCCTTAAAGAGAACAATGTCTTTAAGATGAAAACAATGGGAAAAAAATGTATGTTTTCCCCCTCTAAACTTTGCAAGAACAAAATTTATTTTTAACTCTCCTGTGTGGATTAGGAGCACCCCAGAAAACAAAATAAATGTACAGATGCTGTCTGTTAATATGGGGCATTTGATTGCTTAGTGTCATTTATTTTAATATAGTCACTGGAGCTAGGGAAAGTTTATTAAACAATAGATTTGAATGCATGGCTTATTTTCATTTTGAAAATAAACAACTGTGTTTCAGAGATTGTGCTGAAAACAATTACTAAGTGTTTTCAAAAATCCTACAAAAATAAAATAGTGTAATATGTTATAGTTGAATTAAAATACTTGAGTTAAACTAACTAAACATATTTTCAAAATTATACACTCCTGGATTTCTCTAACTTGTTGGTATGAACACCAAAAATAGACATCTAATACTGCTGTTTTCTTACTCTGATTTTTTTTAAAGCTATCTAAAAGTATTAAAAGTGATTTGTTTTGAACAAAAGTAATAGCTTTTTTTTTTAAAGCTGTCTTTAAAAATCAATCATCTTATTCCACTGATCCAAATTCCATTTAATTTTTAATCTCAGTAATTCGGTGTGGTTTTTATTTCAAAAACCCTAGTCTCCAAACCATGGTAATTAATTAGTTTTACATAACTGTCAGACAGGAATATTTCCTATGTTTTATGGATTGAGGGAACTAGGGTACTTGAAAGTTAAGTCACTTGCCAAAAGCCACATAGGAAGAAAAACATCAGAGTGGAAGACTTTGAAAATAGGCCCGAGGGTATTTGCAGCTGGGGCTTTCCAGGGTAGCGGACTTACCTGAAGCAGACTAGTTATAGAATGACTTAGCGGGGCAGGAGGTTGTCTCTCCTGCACAATTTTCACTGCAGAATCAAATATTAAAGGTCATTTACTCCAGCGCAAGCAGCAGAGAACCGAAGTTCATGTTGCAGAATTGTTGATTATGAGAAATGCAAGAAATTGAAGCAAAGTTATGGCCAAAATGTACAGATGATCATTTTAAGCAGGCAGTTTTAGGCTGTACCTCACAATAAGTGTATCCAGGATAAGCACAGGTCTCCATTAAGATTCCTTTAACCCTCCAGCATCAGGGTAAGGATTTATAGAAAAATTATTCATCACTAAGCGCACTTACCCTTTTAGACTAAGGTGAAGTGTAGAAAGAGTCCAGTATCTGCTGCATTCCCCCTTGGGGAGTACTGCGCTTAAGTTGTGATCAAATGGGCTTTTTTTCCTGCATAGTTTCTAAATTCTGTGATCTGATATATTTAAACTCAACGATGATGAAAAACAGCATAGATGATGTTATATGGTGTTGGCTGCAGTTGAGGTCTAAGCAGTTCATTTTTTCCCATGCGAGCAAACTTGGCCCCAGGATTTCATCATTGGCCCTGAGTTCCTGGTATTTAGTGGCCCGCATTTTTGCTCACTTTTTCTTCACAAATTGAATCTCTGTGTAAACGAAACAGAAATGAAAGTCTTGCCAATGAATCAAACACATAAGCAGTTTGAAATCACTCTTGGAGAACATGGAAACACTTGTGGAGTTTTCCAACCACGCATGTTCATTTTTAGGTTTGGCTGTAGTGGAATTTCCTAATCTTCCTCTGACTCCAGTGACTGGATTCAGGAAACTTGAATTTAGAAATAGGCAGTCACATACAAGTTATGGGTTTCTCATGTAATGCATCTGACAGATGTTAATTAAGATCCCAAATTGTTAATTTATATAGTTCTTAAGCCAGCGCTGAAATGGATGTGCCAATAAAAATGTTATTTCCATTTGATTAACCAATTAGGAGTATCTTTTGTAAGAGAGAAGAGTTATAAAATATCTATTGAGATATAATATTATATAGAGAGTGCAGCTCAATAGTCATTATTATATATGTGTAATAAATATTACCCATGTATCAAAAATATATATTTTGTATACCTATAACATTGATTGTTTCTTTGGGGATAACAATGCTGTTTCTAATTTGGTGGATAAATGACTGAATCTGGGGTCAGCTAAAAGAGTATGATGTTTTGCCAATTCTTAAAACCTTGACATGCCTTTCATTTTCAACAAGGAAAATTTTAACTGTGTAAGAGTGATCATAACCATAATTATGATTGCCTTCCTGCTGTTTAGAAATAAATGAATGTGTAGCTGCTATAGTGATGAATGACATTTTAAGAAAATAAATATTATAACTGCATGTTTTCTAGACACTGTGTAAGAGTGCAAATCCGCAGTGGCAGGAACAGTTTGACTTTCACTACTTCTCTGACAGGATGGGCATTTTGGACATTGAAGTGTGGGGAAAGGACAGCAAAAAGCATGAGGAACGTTTGGGCACGTGAGTCTCTTCTGCTTTCTAAATGGTGGGAGACGTGTCTGCATGAGGCTGGTCTATAGCATTGTCCTTATCTGGTTGAGCTTAGAGTAAAACCTCATATTCCCACCCCAAGGAGCCATAAGTTAGCTGGACCTTAACCTGGGGAAGACTTTTTCATTTATTAATTGGTATATGCTGTTTAGTATTGATTGCAATAGAAGAAAATCGTTATGTGTCAGGGATTCTCTAAAGAAAGATAATGTCCCATCTCAGACTCTTTGGGAAATGTTGGTATCAGTTTCCAATGCACCCTATGAGTTTGGTTTTGCTATTTAGTGAAAATACCAAATAATTCAGTAACACCATGAAGCTAGGTGTCCCAAATTGATGGAACCTTTCCATTGTCCTCTATGAACTTTGTGGCAAATCATAATGAAACCTGTTGAGGCCAGATCAGTTTTATTTGTATACTTCAGACCTTCCCAACTTAATTGAGGTGCTCACTTGTATATAATGAGAAATACTGTAAGTATTAATAGTTTCCATATAGGATTATAGTAAGACTATAGTTAAATGCGATTCTGCCTGCATCGTAGCTGCCCCAGTTTAAGCATGAAGGATATGCTGGTGGAGGCATACATCTCTGATATTTCTGGGAAGGCTGCAAGTTCACAATATTATCCTTATTTTATGGATGAGGGAATGGAGTGCTGAGAATCTTGGCAGAATAGTGAATGCGAGACTCAGGATTATCTGTTTTCAAAGACCCAAGTTTTTTCTTCCAAACTACTGCGTTTTGTTCAGCCAATATGCATCCAGTTTGTCCACCCATTCTAAATTTAGAATACAGCATTTAAACGGCTCTCAACATCTGTCTGTGGTCTTTTTCAAACCAAGTTCTCTGGAGCCCTGGGTTCAGGGAGATGTGTTGGGGCCAGCTTTCAGGATAATCAAGTTTCTTCTGAAACCAGAGCATCTCCACTTTTACCTGTGCTCTGTGGTGGGGTTCTGTTCCAGGCAAGAGTTTTACTGCTGAACACGAAAGATTGAAAGCCCTTCATCCAGTAGAACCCCTTCATTTTACAGATGAGGAAGTCCAGAGGTCCAGAGATGTTACGTTTTTCTATCAGCAAGGAATTTAGGGGCCAAAATAGGCTGTGCCCCAGCTAACCCAAAACCCAATGCAGTGCTTTTTTTCTGTGTAGAATGCTTAGCAGAGGCGGTTGCATGAAACATCAGTTCTTTTCACTGCTGTTATCCCATCCTAGTATTCTTGGGCTTCTCTTGTGACTCAGCTGGTAAAGAATCCACCTGCAATACGGGAGACCTTGGTTCAATCCCTGGGTTGGGAAGGTCCCCTAGAGAAGGGAAAGGCTACCCACTCCAGTGGGTACATTTCATGCAAAGATGGGCTCGATAAAGGACAGAAATGGTATGTACCTAACAGAAGCAGAAGATATTAAGAAGAGGTGGCAAGAATACACAGAAGAACTGTACAAAAAAAGATCTTCATGATCCAGATAATCATGATGGTGTGATCACTCACCTAGAGCCAGACATCCTAGAATGTGAAGTCAAGTGGGCCTTAGAAAGCATCACTACGAACAAAGCTAGTGGAGGTGATGGAATTCCAGTTGAGCTATTTCAAATCCTGAAAGATGATGCTGTGAAAGTGCTGCACTCAATATGCCAGCATATTTGGGAAACTCAGCAGTGGCCACAGGACTGGAAAAGGTCAGTTTTCATTCCAATCCCAAAAAGGCAATGCCGAAGAATGCTCAAACTACCGCACAATTGCACTCATCTCACATGCTAGTAAAGTAATGCTCAAAATTCTCCAAGTCAGGCTTCAGTAATATGTGAACCGTGAACTTCCAGATGTTCAAGCTGGTTTTAGAAAAGGCAGAGGAACCAGAGACCAAATTGCCAACATCCACTGGATCATGGAAAAAGCAAGAGAGTTCCAGAAAAGCATCTATTTCTGCTTTCTTGACTATGCCAAAGCCTTTGACTGTGTGGATCACAATAAACTGTGGAAAATCCTGAAAGAGATGGGAATCTCAGACCACCTGACCTGCCTCTTGAGAAATCTGTATGCAGGTCAGGAAGCAACAGTTAGAACTAGACATGAAACAACAGACTGGTTCCAAATAGGAAAAAGAGTACGTCAAGGCTGTATACTGTGACCCTGCTTATTTAACTTATATGCAGAGTACATCATGAGAAACGCTGGACTGGAAGAAGCACAAGCTGGAATCAAGATTGCCGGGAGAAATATCAATAACCTCAGATATGCAGATGACACGACCCTTATGGCAGAAAGTGAAGAGGAACTCAAAAGCTTCTTGATGAAAGTGAAAGAGGAGAGTGAAAAAGTTGGCTTAAAGCTCAACATTCAGAAGACTAACATCATGGCATCCGGTCCCATCACTTCATGGGAAATAGATGTGGACACAGTGGATACAGTGTAAGACTTTATTTTTTTGGGTTCCAAAATCACTGTAGATGGTGACTGCAGCCATGAAATTAAAAGACGCTTACTCCTTGGAAGGAAAGTTATGACCAACCTAGATAGCATATTGAAAAGCAGAGATATTACTTTGCCAACAAAGGTCCATCTGGTCAAGGCTATGGTTTTTCCTGTGGTCATGTACGGATGTGAGAGTTGGACTGTGAAGAAAGCTGAGTGCCAAAGAATTGATGCTTTTGAACTGTGGTGTTGGAGAAGACTCCTGAGAGTCCCTTGGACTACAAGGAGATCCAACCAGTCCATTCTAAAGGAGCTCAGCCCTGGGATTTCTTTGGAAGCAATGATGCTAAAGCTGAAACTCCAGTACTTTGGCCACCTCATGTGAAGAGTTGACTCATTGGAAAAGACTCTGATGCTGGGAGGGATTGGGGGCAGGAGGAGAAGGGGACGACAGAGGATGAGATGGCTGGATGGCATCACTGACTCGATCGACGTGAATCTGAGTGAACTCCAGGAGTTGGTGATGGACAGGGAGGCCTGGCGTGCTTCGATTCATGGGGTTGCAAAGAGTTGGACACGACTGAGCGACTGAACTGAACTGAACTGAACCCACTCCAGTATTCTGGCCTGGAGAATTCCATGGACAATATAGACCATGTGGTCGCAAATAGTCGGACACAACTGAGCGACTTGCCCTTTGATCCCATCCCATCTCAGTAACTTATCCTGAGACAGACAAGAGGAATTTTGGAGACCATGGCATGTTCCTCCCGTGCTTGTCTGCAGTGGCATTCTGTCGACAGAATGGCCTGGTTTGTCCCAGGGTACTTAATAATCTGAGCTCTCACTCACCTGATGGCAGCACTCTTGCCCACTTATCATGTGGAACATGCACACGCACCTACACAGTTCATCCATCCGTGTAAACACTGGCTAGGAGGGCCAGGCTGCCTCCGGCTGAGACCGGGGAGCTCTTCCTGCTGTGTGCGTGTTGTGGTCCCGGTTCCGTTGCTTTGTGCAGCCTGCTCAACCCCAGTTCTCTGCTGCTCTGGTAGGTAATAGCCATACTTCCCTGGAGATCTACAGGGCCAGATTTGTGGTTTGGGGCACCAAACTAGGCCCTGTCACTCTTCTGCGCTGGAGAAAGGTCTTCCTGTGGTCCAGAATGCACAGATTTTTCTCTGTCAGGTGCTTTCCTAGTCTCCCCGCTCCTCCGTTTCCACAGGATAACTTAGACGCCTGCGTGTTCTCAGTGCCTCCCACCCTGGTCACTGCCGCGACACCCCTGTGCACTGCCAACACCCACAGCAGAAGGATCAGATGCGTTGTGCTAGCCAGCGGAGCACGGATAAGTCACGTCAGTGCACAATGCAGAGAACTCTGTGTCCTGCAGTGTTATCTGATGGATGGCCTTTGAGCCCCCGGTGATGGATGGCCCATGTGTTATTTTCGTAGGTGCAGAGAGTAATGGCCTTTCGTTTCGTGTGTCACCATGCCGTCATGTTTCCTTCACATAGTAGGAAATGCTTTTTCAAATGAGCGTTAAGTTTCTTTACAGACACAGGAAATAATTGGAGATGTCCCTCTTATGCCATGTTTTGTCATTTGGGTCTTCATTTATTATTTGAGCTATTTCCTGTTTGTGACTTAGACGTCTACCTGCTCCAGTAGCCATTCTGCCCTTCCTCTTCGTGGACTTTAAAGGAATTTTTTTGGGTATCCTTTTCCTTTTTCCTCTCCTGAGGGACAGAAGATAACAGAAGTGTCTCTTGGGCTTTGACTACACAGCGTTACCCAGAGTGAACTTCCAGGTGGGGTGAGACTTCCCCTAAAATACCACTGCTTGTCATAGTGAAAGGAGAGATTGTGTTGGCATATGGATGTCACAGACCTGTTACTTATTGTTCCTTCTTGCATAAAAGGGTTCACTCTCTGTTTTCCTGTTCTTTGTTGTAATTGTTAAGGATCAGTTATTTTATCCCCCAACTGTTGGGAAATACCTTGTTGTGTCAGGAGGGTCTTTGGCTATGTTGAATGTTCTCAGACCTGTCTCATAATTTGTCTTTGGATGGTGATAGCAGTTTAAAGTTCTGCATGGCCTCTGTGAGAAACTCTTCCCCCACTGAAGCTTTCCCTGGCAGGCATCGTGAGAGGAGGGACGGAACGCTCTGGGTTGTGTTTCCTGGGCTGTCTGGTAACCACAACACTTGCGAGCTACGAGACCTTGGGCAGTGGCCTTTCTTGTGGTTTTTCCATCTGCGTAACAGGGTCTTCAGCCAACTTGCAGGCCATCATGGCAACTGGCAACCATGTCTATTGTTGATTGCTATTATTACTCCTATTAATTTTGAGATTTTTTTTTCTTCTGGAGAATAACTACAGATCCCCACCACTAAATTGTGCTATTTAAGTATTTGAGATATGACTGGTTAAAATTCAGCTCAGTTTTGTTTATTCAAAACAGAATAGAGATTTTTGTGTGTGTGTTTTGGTGGAAGTGAGCAGTGACTATCTTCCAGGATGTGATGGGAAGGATATTTATTGACTCAAGAACTGAACAGTGTCGATTAGCCTGACCGACATTGGTTTTGTAGCTGTGGATGGTGGTAGACCGGGGCAGTGGTCAGTTATGGTCATAACTGGCATTTGTGTTGGCATTGGTGGGTTGTTGCTAGCTTGGTGATAGTTCAGCCTTGTCCTGCCTACCCAACCACCATGGCAGCCAGCCTCCTCCAGGCTCTCTGAGTCATGGGGAGCTTTCTGAAATTCCTTATGTCCTTATGGTCCACCTGTGGGCTTCCGCTAAGCCACAGGTAGCTCCTGAGGAGGTCAGGGCTGGTGAGAAAAAAGTGCTTGGGCAAACCAACACCCCAACCCCCAGTACAGGGTGTCTACTATTCATGGGACAGAAAAAAAAAAAGTCTTTTGAGTCCATCTATGGTGCAGAAACAGTGGATTTTTAGGAGGAGTAAGAAATAAAGCTAAATATAACCTGCTCCAACTTTTAAACAAAATGGCAAGAGTAGAAATATAGATTAGTCTTCTTGTCAGCCTGTACCATTTCAACATAATCATACCATTTTCTTAAAGTATATTTTATATTTCCCTGTGATTCTGGTGATTAATTTGTTATAGAATATTCTAGCTTCCAAAGTGGTGCCAGTGGTAAGGAATCTGCCTGCGAGTGTAGGAGATGCAAGAGATGTGAGTTCAATCCCTGAATCAGGAAAATTCCCTGGAGGAGGAAATGGCAACCCACTCCAGTATTCTTGCCTGGAAAATTATGTGGACAGAGGAGCCTGGTGGGCTACAGTCCACAGGGTTGCAAATAGTCGGACACGACTGAGCATGCATGCATGGATGCACGCAGACTTAGTTTGGAAAAGGTAAGAATGAGATTGCACAAGCTTATTTTAACTGGGCTGCCGCAGAGCCAATCCCGAGTCCCACATGGTGCCTTAGAAAGTGGCTCTGATGTGCTGCCCGTTTACCAGTGACTCCGACGCGCAGGAGAATCAGGGTATTTCTTTGGACAGATTGCACGCCATGTTGCTGATCTGCTTTCACAGCAAGGCTTGACACAGTCACCATTTCCTTCCTGTTCACCCCCGTTCTTAGCCTCTGAGATTTACAGCTTTTAAAACTCTAGGACTCTTTTCTGCCCCCTTGCATTTAAGTTAAAAGCTGACCAGTCTATAATATAAAACATAGAATTATGGTAATGAATAAGAGGTTAAAAGCTATCATGGCAAGTGGAACTTAGCAGGTTTGGCTGACTGATATGGTAAAAATTATGTGTTGAATTAAAACATTAAAATGCGGTGGGATTAATGGAGAAAGACAGGAACAGGAGGTCAGAAACAATGCTAAATCAGCACATTAACTGCCTGTGGGCTGGAGAGGCTGGCTTTAATATATGCAGAGAAAAAAAAAAAAAACTTGCAGAGGGAAAAAAAAAAAGTAACTTAGTCCTTGTTTTCTCCAGGTGAATAGAAATGCAGATATTTGAATCTGGGAGGTATCCATACATATATTTCTTTCCCTTTCTTTTTTATATAGAGGAGGAAATAGACCCTACAAGATATTCAGTTGGTTAACAAAAGAGAAACACTGACTTGATAATTTGGAGTGTTTGACTTTGAATTTTATTTTGCCACTAGGATTCATTTTGTTTGTTCGTTCATTTTACTCAACAACCACTGAGCATGTTATGTATCAGACATCCTACCAAAAGCTGGGGGTTCACGTGTGGGTCGTGTCCTCAGGCACTAGGTTGTGGGCAGCTTTCTGGAAGAAGAGCGTCTCAGCTGAGACCTGTCACATGGGTGGTGGTTAGCCTGACCAGATTGGAGGAAGAACGTTTCAGGAAGATGGGACCAAATGGGCAGAGACTTAGAGAGGAGGGAGAAGACGTCTGAGAAACTTGAAAGGAATGCAAAGAGTGGTGATGTCACTCGATCAGACTAGAGCGGAAAGCGGAAGTGAGGTCACAAAGCCGTCGGATTCCATCTCCTGCCCGTGAACCACGGCTGGACTTGGCTAGACCCAGACACACCAGTGCCCGGCTCCTTTCTGTTCACTACTTGTTACCACAGTGGACCTCTGATGGACTGAATGATCTACAACCTGACTTCAGAATGATGAGTTCTTGGTCCTCTAAGGGCCCGTGGGTAGCACCTGTTGAATTATGGTCCATACGTGGTCACTCCCCCTGCTGGTGGAGCCGCACATGAGATGCCCTGAGAGCAGACCTGATTGGCTAATGCTCGTTACTCATGTGTTTTGCATGGACACTCTGCACACGTGCTTTCCACATTGTCTTTTTCAGTACAGTTTCATAAGTTTTATTGCTTCATCGGTTTTTGTTAACAAACACATCTTTGGATATATTGGCCAGAGTCTCTTGGGCTATGGTGAGTTAACAGGTATTTTTTGTTTTACATTGTTTGTAGGTCAGTATCTCTGATACCTTTATCAATGTGTCTGTACTGTCATCTACTATTATGGGAAAAATTTTAAATACTTACCCTGCTGTAATTCATCACAGTTGAATGATTAGCATTTCTTTAGATCAGGGGTCACCTAACTAGGGCCCGTGGGTCAAGTCCAGAAGGCTGCTTGTTTTTGAGTAAAGTTTTATTGGAAAAGAGCACTGTTCATTTCTTTACATTGTCTATTATTGCTTTCATGCTACAAGGGGAGAGTTGAGTAGTTGTAGCAGAGACCATGTAGCCCCAAACTAAAACTGTTTACTCTTTGGCCCTTCAAAGAAAGATCTTTGTGCCCCATCATTTATTAATGTTGGTGTGGTTTTTAATGATAATTGGAACATTAATTATGAGAGCCTTTTAAACCACATATCCAAAAACTGAGTTTATTTTTCAAAAGAAAATTGCATCTAGAGTAGTAAGCTTAGTTTCATCAAGCCTCATACAATGTTGCCATTTGGGTAGAGTTTGGGAAGAAATTTAGAGGATACAAAAGAGAAAAGAGAATATATGATAATACCTGTAAAATTCTAGAATTGATGAGTGAGTGAGTAGTGTTTATAAGAATGAGCAGGCAGGAGGGAAGGAGGAGGGGGTGTTTTGTGTTGCAATGAATCTGCGCTGGATCCGTTCTTCTAGGCATCCTCAGGGGCCAGCTCTGCACTTCACCTGCAACTGGTTACTAAACAGGTAACAGAAAGTCTTGGGAAAGAACAGCAGATTGGCTAGTGCTTCAGGCGCGGCGCCGGCCAGATTATTTATTTTTTTCCCGGGGTAGAATGTGATACCCTATAGAAAATGAATGAAGCAGCCCAGAGTCTCCTTTTAAGACTTTTGTATTAAACTTGTCTTTGGTGGATGTATTTCAAAATGATTATATCTTAAAGATTTTATTTACTTGCACCTGAAGAAGGTCATTTTGTTTACATGATACTCACCTCTCTTCAGAAGATTCAATTGAGTGTTACGGTAAAAGAGTTCTGAAATTCTGGAAGAAAAGTCCTTATTTTTATCTTTTCTTCCACTACTTTGGCTGGTCATACAGTAACCAGTTCCTAGCTTGGGGTTAATGTAAGTATTTCTTCTGCCTCTGACTAACCTCCAGAGCATTCTGGTTCTCCTTCCAACGTGAAGATGAGCTGAAGCCATGGAGACAGAGGTTGACACAGAAAAATAGGAGGCCTGAAGGAAAGGGTTTGGTGTGAGAGTCATTTCTTCTTACTCCCTTCTTTCCTCCTTTCTTCCAGAATGTGGAATTGAAGGGGGCAGCCAGCTGGATAGAAGAGATGGGGAGAGAGCACTTCAGTTCTAGAAAGTTCATAGAAAGTCATCCTTAGAGTTGGTGGTTAACACTAGGGAGAGGGTCGCTTTACATTAATTCTTAAGACTAAAGACGTTGGTGTTTTAAGAATCGATTAATTCATATGATGGGATGGGGACCCTAAGAGACAGGGGTCATAATCCGTGTACAAAAGGACAAGGTTTAATTTTGACTGACCCGATGCTGATGTATCAATTTAATTTGCTCTTTCAGGTCACTAAGAAAAGAAAAGTAAGCATTTGATTGAATTCACTCATTAATTAATTGAGAATGTAGAATCCGTTAGGTTTGTCCTGAAATTCCCTTATCTGGTGTTTATGTGGCTCTTATATCTAAAATAGGCAAGGCTATTTTTTTGTATAGGAATTCTTACTTTGTTATCAAAATAAACTTTAAATATGAGATAGGTGCAAAAGTTTCATAGTGGGTAGAAATTACTGAAAAGTTTGTGAAAATGTGTAATTTCTGAGACAAAACCAAATGTTTAGTTTGATGTGATTCACACTTGTTTAAATTAGTAAACTGCTCTGTTCAAGGAAGCTGTAAATAAATAAATAAATACTCTCCTATTTAAGGTTACCACCAGAGAAAAGTCTTAAACAAATTTGGATCATTCATCCTTCCATAGAAAGAGCTTTATTAAATGAAAGTGTGTATAACAGTGTAAAATAATGCTTAGCAAATATTCTTAAACAGATGTACTACTACTATACTTATTTAGAATTTTCAGGTCCTTAGTTTTGTAGGCGGAAAAGGCAATGGCACCCCACTCCAGTACTCTTGCCTGGAAAATCCCATGGACAGAGGAACCTGGTAGGCTGCAGTCCATGGGGTCTCGAAGAGTCGGACACGACTGAGCAACTTCACTTTCACTTTTCACTTTCATGCATTGGAGAAGGAAATGGCAACCCACACCAGTGTTCTTGCCTGGAGAATCCCATGGACGGGGGATCCTGGTGGGCTGCCATCTATGGGGTTGCACAGAGTCGAACACGACTGAAGCGACTTAGCAGCAGCAGCAGTTTTGTAGAAATGGCGCAGTTAAAGCACTTGACATTTCTTGCCCAGCAAAATTAACTCCCCACTCATATACTTGCTTACAAAATTTACTAACCCCTCTGTTCACAGTAGTAAACTTATTTACTGCTACAAAAAAATTTTTGATTCAAACCATAGAGGGTTATTTAAATATATATGAATATATTTTTTAATGTCTCTAGCAGAAACACATGATGAATTTATTACATGTAAAAGCTCTAATTGCCACCTCTTCTTATAACTGGAATCACTTTTGGTAATTTGAAAATAAATACCCACATAAATTTAATTTTATGGGTACGTATCCCTTACTGTAAAAATATTTTTATTCTGTACTAAAAATAGGCATAGACTTTTAATATTGGTAGGTTTTTCTCTTTAATTGGAAAAGAATTGCAAGCTTTCTTTCAAATTTATTTAACTGGAACTTTTTCCATATCCATGTGGCTCAAAACCATCATGGCTTTATATATGAGGTGGGTTTGCCTGTTGGCTATTGTCTGCAAACTTACAAAAGTGCATGAATGATGTGGGGTAAGACTCTATTGTCCGACATTATGAGGCGGTGCATCCGTGTTTGTAATAAAGTCTTGAACAGTCATCTGACTTAGTAACTAGAGATGGCGAATGGGAACGCAAACCACGCAGTGCCCGCCTTCCCTCCACTCAGCCCTGCCACCTCACCCACCGGGACTCGAACGAAGCGAGTGTGGTCCAAGCAACCCCAGGATTTTCCGTGTTAAAGCAAATAAATGGCTTAGCACCTCAGCCCCCCCTTTCAGTGTTTGCTTCTGTATTTAAATGTGTTTGAGGTTTTCAACATCACCAGAACATTGACTGTTAAGAGGCAGAAAACATGCAATTTATAGCAGATGGGTGCAGCCTTTTTTGGCTGTGCTGCAGAAATGGGATCAATCAACAGCACTTCATGCTCCATTTGTCTAACAGAAACCCACCTGGGGAAGTCCCGCGGAACGGTGCCTATTAGGAAAACACCTTAACACATTTCTTTAAATAAAATCTCGCCAGTTGGCATTAATCTGGAAGAAAATGGTTTCTCCATTAACCCTCTCCCGCTTGCACAGGCTCCTGTCTTTTCACCTCTTTTTGAACCAACGTCTCTTATTCTCTTGGCTGGTTAAAAAAAAAAAAAAAGACACAACCCAAGAAGCCTTCTAGAGCCCACATCCATAGTGCTGAAACTCTGAAACTTTTTTTCTTCCTAGTTTTTGATCTCATCAGCTTTCTGCAGACTTTACCTGGCAGAGATTTGCTGCTTCTCAATTCGTTTGCCACTTTCTCCACGCGGCCTTTTCTTTGAGTTTCTTGACATCTTTCTCTCCTTTACTGAGGGTGTGGTGTGTCGGGAGGGAGTGTTAGCAGCCAGGGGAGCCCCTGCAACCTTCACTGCTCAACCAGCCAGTGCCCAGACAGCGGGAGGTTTCATGGGGGGATGAAATGAAAATCAGGTGCTTTGGAGGGTCCGCGCCGCCACGCATTAATCGCTTTTCTGTCTGCTTCTGGTAACTTTTCCAGGTGTAAAGTGGATATCTCAGCCCTCCCACTCAAGCAAGCCAACTGCTTGGAGCTGCCATTGGAAAGCTGCCAGGGGACCCTTCTGATGCTGGTCACCCTCACGCCCTGTTCAGGGGTCTCGGTCTCAGATCTGTGTGTGTGCCCCTTGGCAGACCCCAACGAGAGAAAGCAGATCGCCCAGCGCTTTGTGAGTGCTCTGCCTTGCTACGCCCCCTCCCCACCCCACGCCCACTCCACCTTTAAGCTGAAACAAAGTCTGGGAATTGAAAAACTGCATCCAAAGAGATCTTTGTCCAAAGTTCAGTGGTATTTCTCCTAAACAAGACATCAGACATGGAAGTTAATGGCTAGTGAAAAGGTGAAAGTAGATTTTAGAATTCGCTTTCCTATTTAAAAGCCAGAGAAAGTGTTTGTATATTTTACCATTCAGGATCTCTTTGGAGAAAACTGAAATCCTCAAGGGGGCAGAAGGTTGTTTAGCATGTTTGTGTATATGAATAGGTATTTTTATTTTATTTTGTTTGTCTTTTACTTTTATTTTATATTGAAGTATAGTCGATTTACTGAGTTGGCCAGGAAACATTTGTTTGGGTTTTTCCATAGGATGTTAGGAAAAATTTGAATGAACTTTTTGGTCAAACTAATGCACTGTTGTGTTAGTTTTAGGTTTACAGCAAAATTATTCAATTATACTTGTACATACATCCATTTGTTTTCAGATTCTTCTCCCACATAGGTTATTGCTGAATGTTGAGTAAAGTCCCCTGTGCTATACAGTAGGTCCTTGTTGACTATCTATTTTATATAGAGTAGTGTGTGTATGTTATTCCCAAAGTCCTAATTTACCCCTCCCCCTAAGTTTCCTGTTTGGTAACCATAAATTTGCTTTTGAAATCTGTAAGTCTGTTTTTGTTTTGTTAAAAAAAATTAATTTATATTATTTTTAGGAATTTTAATATAAATTCACAAAAATTGCTTTTTATAAACCAAATATTAATGTTTGCAATGTTGGGCATACGTTTCTAGACCCTCTTAAGATCAAGTGAGAAAGTACTTGTGTCTTCTAAAGCAAAACAAAGCCCTAGAGAGGCATGGGAGACTTGTTCCACACTCCCCTGGATAAGAACTGCTTTTGAATTTTTGCCTAACTAGTTGCAATGTTCTTAAAAGTCCACTCAGCATTTTTAAATCAAATGGGTTTGTCCTCGTCATTATTTCTTGTGCTCTTGCTTTCTCGGTGTCTTTATTTGCATTCTGGTTTTATTCCATCTTCTTTGTAAATCAATACGTTTATTTTACTGCCACACACATGAAAGGTGCATTTTAAGAAAGTGGCATGGAAATGAAGCAAAGATGAATCCCAATTTAATGGGAATATTATTCTCAGCGTAAACTTAAGTGTCTCCAGACTCCTTCACTGTGCAAGGTGTATTGATTAATTGAATAGTCCTTTATCTTCAGGACTACAAAGTCTAGCCACGCATCTTATTGACAACACAAGATTCTGCACGCAAGGTTGACATACTTTAAAGAAGTTTTGACAAAATCCACTTTTAATATTCTCTTTGATGACTTTACTTTAGCAAATGAAAAGAAAGCAAAAGTCTCCCAAATTTCCCATGGACAAATCGCAAAATTTTCCAAATTCATGAAGAGTTTCATGTATTTATAAGGTGACATTAGGTAAGATCAAAATGACTGCTTTGCATAATGCCTCAAGATTTGGGGAGTACTAATTTAAAAGAGGTTTGAAAAGGTAGAATCAAAATAAAAAGATCAAATGTTTGTTTGTTTTTTGATCTAGACAGCTGGCCAGTGTTTAAGAGGGAAAGAACACTGCATTGTAAGATACAAGTTCCAGATCCCTGGATTTGTTTTTTAGGTTTTGAGAATAGATAATCTTCAAAGGCATTTCACCTCAAAATTATGAAAATATTTTATTTCAAATGTGTCCATCTTAACTTAAATACTAGTTGTTGTTGTTTTTTTTTAAGATTGAAAATTCTATTTGAAAAAGCAGCTTCTAAAAGTTCTTAGGAATGGTGCATATTTGTTAGGCAAACCTTAACTGTTATTAAGCTTTTGTGATTCTGACCTGAAATGCCTAAATAATAGGGGTTTTACTACCCTTCCATAAATCTCTGGGATCAACTTATCACAGGTTTTTAGTTATCTAATGATGATGGAAATATTGTATCCAAAGGTTTGAAAGTACATCTTTTTCAGCAGATGTGTTTTGGAGGCAGGCAAAGAGCATTTATCTGCTTATCTTTTTCTTGCACAATTTCTAAACGATGTAGTGTGATAGACATTTAAATATTTCTGTAAACGCTTAAGAATTATCAGTAGGTATATTAGAGCTTTGGCACATGCCAACTAAAAATTAAAGTAAATGTGATTATAGAGCAGTACTGGATGTGCAGTCTCTAATGAATAGATCCTGCTTCCCTGGCGGCTCGGAGGTTAAAGCATCTGCCTACAATGCGGGAGACGTGGGTTCGATCCCTGGGTCGGAAAGATCCCCTGGAGAAGGAAACGGCAACCCGCTCCAGTATTCTTGCCTGGAGAATCCCATGGATGGAGGAGCCTGGCGGGCTATAATCCGCGGGGTTGCAAAGAGTCGGACAGGACTGAGCAACTTCACTTTCACTTTCACTCTTTCTGGTGGTAATATGTATCCAGGAAGGGTCCAAGTTTAGTTCTCTGATACCCATAAACTTTATTCTAGCTGAGTCAGAATAATGTTGCCTTTTAGGGTGATTTAAAAGTTTCATTATAGAGAAAGAAGAAGGAACAGAGAATCAATGTCATTTTACACCCATTTTCCTGGTGGGATGTCTGTGCTATCACCAGGGGGTGATGTTAAAAGGAGATTGCATGTGCTTTGTAATTTGTTTATTTTAAAACTGAAGTTAATTAATTCTCAGTCAGTTTGAATCTGATTGTTGCAAATGCTGAAGTTCCCTGTTGACTGATATAAGGAGGTTTGGAACTTCTCCTAGCTTTGCATGAGAAAGGTTATGATAAATCCAGAAGGTACTTCCTGTAGGACTTGGTGGCATTAAACAAGGTATCAGAAAGCTGTGTTCATTGGATCTCCTTTCCTCCCGCAGTGCTTACAGAACTCCCTGAAAGATATGAAGGACGTCGGCATTTTGCAAGTGAAGGTTTTAAAGGCGGTAGATCTCTTAGCAGCAGATTTCTCAGGTATAAAAATCTTTTTCATCTTTTTTTTTTCATTTTTATTTATTTCCTGACTTGAAATGATCCGATGGCAAACTGAAATGTTTTACTCAGTAGAAGCATGTACAGAGAAATCATACTCTTTCAAGCAGAGTCAGAAGAAAAAGTGCAAACAGGTTCTCTCACTTTACATTTTTCACATTATCCTTTGCAAATAATCTTGCTGTGATTAGGTAATGTGCTAGTCCCTTTGGCTTTCAGAGATATTTGTGGGTGATTCGTGTCATGACTTCTTTACCAGTTAAATGTCTGAAGTTTTTCAAGCGGACATCGGAAGACAGACCGACGTCTGTCCTTCTCTCTCGCCGTACTGTGGACATAGTGTTCCGTCCTTGGCAGAGTGTATGGTGTAGTGCCTGGATCCTCAGTCCAACTGGCTGGCACGTTTCTGTAACAGCAACCAAAGTCTGGGCCATGGAACCACTTTGCCATTGATATGGTGTTGTATGAAATTTCTCTTGGTGCTTCATGAATTGGAACTTATAGACAGAGGCTAGAGCAGACCTGCTCTGTGATGAATTCTGCTTGACTAAGATGAGAATGATCCAGACATTCCAGTGTCTGATTAGACAATGGCTCTCCTCTCCTTGCTAAATTGTACCCTTGTACTAGCAGTTTAAACACCTCTGTGGCAGTTTACTTACCAAGTAAACTGATGAATATGAAGAATGTTACACAACATGGAGCTATCTATTAATACAGTAGCGGATTTTTGTTGTTGTTATAGTTTTAGAATGTGGTCTACTCTCTGTATTTGTGTAACCTCAACTTCTGAGGCTGGGGTAGCTCAAACTCTGGAAAAGAGATTGTTAATTAGAAGCACTTTATATTACAAAAATTATAGAATATATAAGTTTAGAAAAGAGTTCTCCTCATTCTCCTTCAAAAAATGAGCCAGTGGAAATCATTCTACAAGATGATCACGGTGTTAAGGAAATGTCCAGTGAGAATATTTAAAAAATGCTTTTTTGCCCAATATGAATATAAAAATTCTGTTTGTGGATGAAATACTTCAATAAGGGCTTCTGATATTCATCAGTTTACTTACAAATGCTTATATAGGCTTAGATTGATTTAGAAATTTTCCTTTCTTTTGAAACTTTTATGAAAACACTTATTTCAGATGTTGCATGTGCCTTCATCAGAAGTAATTTTAGTTTTCATCACTAAAATGCATGTAAAATTATTTACCAGTTTTTCAGTGCAAATCGTGTCTTACTTCCATCTCAGTGTTTCGATACGGCACTTTTTGAATCTGTGATTGTTGATGGCTCAGTAACATCATCTCAAGGCCCAGGAACTCATATATGCTTTCAAGAAATATTTTCAGAAAAATCTTTTTGTAGTTTTATATTTTGTGATCACCAGGAACTAATTGCAATGCATTAAAAGACTTGTGTATAGCTACATCCCTATGTGGAAATACTCTTTTAAAACTTACCTTATTTTATGCTTGCTATCAGGTGACTTCCACAAACCATCCTCAAAACTAGGATTTATGGAGGTTGTTTCAGGCCAATGTGAATTCTCCAAAGAGTATTTTCAGTTACAGCTAATAGGAGAGAAACCTGGAAGATGAAAGCTTTTGTAAAGATCAGTCTATAAGGCAAAACCCTCTTTTCAGAAGAATAATATTGGTAGAAAATGCTACCATTGGTCATTTTCTTTGTATTCAAGATATGCAGTAGGTAGCTTTGGAGTGAAGGTGAGTATTAGAAGATTCCAGTAACAAAAGAAGTAGTTAGAAATCAAATAATGCTATGTTTTTTGACTAAATGCCCTGATGTTTTACTGTCTCTATATTACCTATGAGAAAATTATCACTCTTCTGATTTGAAGCAAAGATCCTTGTCATTAGCTAAACATGCCTTTAGACCATATGGATCTTTATTGTTAGAATCAGATCTCACAGTCTGTGTTCTTTATAGGCTGGCTCACTTCATAGATGAACAGACTCACTCAGTCTGCTGCACACCAAGGTGTATTGCTTTAGGGCAACAAAGTGGACCTAATCCAGAGTTCTAAAGCAACTTTTCTCTGTGGAAGAAGAAGTGAATTGTGGTTGCTGTGAAGTAGCAATAGGATGTAATTAATACCTCCAAGATGTTAGCCACTATATCATACAGTAGCAACTCACTCTTTTTATTACTGTTGTTGTTATTACCAATTCTCTTGATATGCAGTAAAAAAAAAATCCAGCTTCACTTGATCATGGATTAGAAGAGGTATACATCATTGCCAGTGCCAGGAACATTTAAGAAATAAGTAACTATTTGTACCCAGCATTTTCCAGTCAGCCTTATTTATTAATGAGTATTTCATTTTAGTTGCTCAGGAAACAGAGTATTCACCCCTGCAAATAAAAAAGAACTACATTTAAAAATAATCAGTTATTGCAATGTCAATGTATGGCAAAAAAAAAAAAAATCACAATATTGTAAAGTAATTATCATCCAATTAAAATAAATAAATTAATTAAAAATAATTAATTAAAAAACTGCATTTACTCTGCATAGCCAGGGACCTTCTCAAAGAATAATGGTCCTTTCAAAATGGAATTTTCCAACCTTCTTACTTTTTTTAAATGATAGTTTGTGTTTGTTGTTGTTGTAATTGTTTCTTAGAAACAATACCAAATAACCATGATAACTGATGCTTCAAGTTTGTTTTACCTAAAATCAGGGACTCTGATAAAACAAAAGTCCATGGGGGCAGATCTTGGCAGTGGTCCCTAGGAGGTGAAGGTTACAGTTTGCAGAGTGCAGGGACCTGTTGTCCTAGAGGAGAAACGAATGCTTTTGCCAGCTCTGCAATCAGTGGGCTTGCTAATTTTAATGTTGTATCTTTGCAGGTAGCAATTAGAAAAAGAAAATGCCCGTCACTCGTGGCTCTGATCAAAGCTAGGAGGGTGTTCCTCACTAGTGGTTACTGATGTTTTGATAATGTGGCCATAAAAAGAAACTTTGGAGAAGTTGAATTCTCATTACTTTCCTGGCATTTCAGAACATTGGAATAATGTATATATCATATATATATAGAAAGAGAGATATACAATGTTAGTTGCTCAGTCCTGTCTGATGCTGCAGTCCCATAGACTGTAACCCACCAGGCTCCTCTGTCCATGAGATTTCCCAGGCAACAATACTGGAGTGAGTTGCCATTTCCTCCAGGGTATCTTCCCTACCCAGGGATCAAACCCAGGTCTCCTGCATAACAGTGTCTACACTGCAGATTCTTTACCATCTGAGCAACTAGGGAAGCCCTTATATGTAATATATCATATATATATATATATATATATATGGTATATTTATATATACTTTATATATATATTTACATATATATTTTATATATATAAATATTTATATATATTTATATGGTATACATATTTTATATGTATGTATATGTATACCATATGTATACCATATGTATGTATACCATACATAGAAGCATGTGTGTGTACGTGCTAAGTTGCTTCAGTTGCGTCTGACTCTTCGCTCCTCTGTCCATGAAATTCTCCAGGCAAGAATACTGGAGTGGGTTGCTGTGCCTTCCTCTAGGGGATATTCTTGATCCATGGATCAAACCTGCATTTCCTGCATTGCAGGCAGATTCTTTACCACTGAGCCACCCAGGAAGCCCCATATATATATACATGATATATTATTTATATATCATATACATATATATATATATGATATGATATATGTACATTCACTGAGATGAATTTCTTTGCTATTATAAATTTAACTTTTTATATAAAGAAAAAAATTAGTGCAACCTTCCAAATGTTATAAGATATAAATAACTAAATCTACAAGTTACCAATGTTAAGATATTTACAAAAGATAAAGACTTCAGTGTTCTAAAGTATAACAAAAATTTATAACTTTTTCAAACTAACTCAAATCTTTGATAAATATTTGATAAACTGTTTTATTGTATGATTGAACCTACTCGGTATTAGTTTAAATTTATTTATAACTTTGCATTTTATATGTGTGTCTGACATTTGTATATAAGTGAGAAGACCTTTTATTTTAAAGAATCAGAGGTAATCTAATTTCCCTTGTAGCCCATCCCTCTAAAATTGGTGAAAGATATTTTAATGTTCTCTGTAGCAATATGAGATATGGACAACCATGTGCAGTTATTCTAATACAAGAGCCTGTCAGATATTTTTATTAAAGCATTTGTCTCACAAACACCTTGCCCCAATGTAACCTAAAATCTTTAAGTAATAGGTTATCCAGTCTGATGTCAGTACTTCTGTAGTAAACAAGGCCATAGCCTTGATTCAGAAAACAGATGATAAATTGTACTTTGAAACTCAAGGTGAGTGTAGCTGTTTGTAATGCTTAATAAGACCAACATCCTTCACTCAAAACTCAGCTGTTTAGAGAAGAAATTAATAAAAGCCAAGCAAAAACAATGCAGAGTTTCTTTCATAGACTATAAAACGATAATCAAGTAATTAATAGGTAAATAGAAAAATACGGGACTGAAATATTTTCTGGCCAGAATTGTATTTCAGGGACTTTTCTGGTAATCCAGTGGTTAAGACTTCACCATAGCTGGTAAAATTCTTCATTCTTTCTTTAAGTACCTAATCCTTTCCCAAGAGACTGCAACTCATGCTTTGGATAAATCAGTGTTCAGTTCAACAGTTCATTCATTGAAGATGAAGATTAGTCCCTGTTTGATTTGTCCTTTATTTTTATGGTAACTGCCTTTCATTTTAATTCCTGTATATTATGGGAAAGATTGAGGGTGGGAGGAGAAGGAGACAACAAAGGATGACTTGGTTGGATGGCATCACCCACTCAATGGACGTGAGTTTGAGCAAACTCCAGGAGACAGTGCAGGACCGGGAAGACTGGTGTGCTGCAGTCCGTGGGGTTGTGAAGAGTCAGACACGACTTAGTGAATGAACAACAACAACAACATACTGAGGTATAGAAGATGTATGGAAACAGGTATGCAAATCTTGGTTCTACCGCGTTCTAGCCATGGGTACACTTAAGCCTTTAGCTTCTCATGGGTATTTTAACAGTTAAGTTGGTGGTGGTAGTGGTAAAGAACCCGCCTGCCAATGCAGGAGACATAAGAGATGCAGGTTTGATCCCTGGGAAGATCCCCTGGAGGAGGAAATGGCAACCCATGCCAGTATTCTTGCCTGGAGAATCCCATGGACAGAGGAGCCTGGCGGGTTACAGTCCATAGCAAAGAGTTGGACTCAACTGAAGTGACTTAACACACAAGTTAAAACCTAAATGAGCTTACTAAACACATATTACATGCTCATTAAATGCTATTCCCATTCTTTGTTAAATTTATTTTTCTAGAGTGTAGTTGACATGGGGAATTTCACAGGTTGTCTTCTTGATATTTTGTTCATAATTTTACTGAATTTTAAATAATGTTGGAAATATCAACAATCATTGCTAATCACAATAGCTTTTCAACACTTTTGGAAATCTATAGTTACCACTCTGTGATTTTTTTTGTTTCTGTTTTATTGCCTAATAAAGTATAGAAAAAATATGCTTCATGGTAGGAAAATTCTCATACTAAAACCAGTTTAGTGCTTCTATTCACATTTTGTAATATGGATAATAGTTTTATTGATATAAAATATATTTGTGGGCTCATCAATTTTTGTTGTGCATAAAAGTGCTGTTTTGAGAAACTGTTGACCAAAATACTGCAGTTAGATACCATATTGTAGAGGAGAAATATTCCAGCCATATGCTATAATACTGACTTTTGAGTAGTTTTTATAAATTATAACAGTATGTTTTTTGTTGTTTTGGGGGTTTATTTTTTGAAATATAAGACTGCTTGTATCAGAAGGGAAATAGTCTTATAGTTACTGTTCACTGGGACTTTTAAATCACATGTCCATTTTCTAGTTTGTTTTCATTGTCTGCTGTTTAAAGTTGTGTTCCTAACAATAGCTCCCCTCTTAAAGATGCTCCATTTTCAAAGGACTGACTATAATTGCAATTTCTAGGAAGCTCAGTGATAGTCATTTAATGCTCTTAATTTATGAGAACCTCATGGCTAGCTGAGCCCAAATCAAGACCAACTTTTAAAAAACACATCAAAAGTGATACAAATCTGCCTTGGCAGGCCATCTGCTTTAATGGTCTGCCAAGGAACATGAACTCTAGTCAATGCATCTAGCTCCGATAGATGCAAGTCTATCGGAGATACCGCCGTGTGTAACTTATTGGCACCTTGAGAGTGAATGAGTTCAGTTCATTTGTGGTGCTCTGTGAATTAACAGCTTGTTCTACTGGTTGTGTTCCTAGTAAGATATTTATTTATTCAACCAATGTACCTCCCCTGTGTGTGAGCCTGTGTTGGGTCCTCGTGACACAGTGCAGGGGGAGAAATTAATCACCGCCTTCACATGGAGTGACTACTAATCCCCCAGTGGTATCTAATGACCGTGCTACTGTCAAGGTCAAGAATAGGGTGTCAGGGTTTATTAAAGGGACACCTGTCTGGTGTTCCTGCAGGTTGTAGCTGAGACATCAGGGATGAGGAGCAGTTAACACAGTAAAGATGAAGAAAAAGCGTTTTCAAGTGAGGGAACAACACATTCCAAGCCTGCAGGGCTTTTCCAAGACGTGTGAGAGGCGGGTGAGACTGGAGAACAGAGGATGGTGACCTTGAGAGGTGAGAAGGCTAATGTATTAGGTGGGACTGGATTATATAGGAACATGCGGTCCAGGGGAAGAAATTACAGATCTTTCTAAGTAGGGAAGTGATGTGATCTCATATGAACTTAAATACTAGTTTATTCTGGTGGCTGTGTAGAGCAAGCATTTTGGAGGTGCAAGAGTGAATCATGGGGAGATGTTAGGCGAATTCGGATGGTGCTGTTTCATGGAGCTTGAGTGAGAATACTGGAGTGGGTTGCCATTCCCTCCTCCAGGGGATCTTCCCAGCCTGGGGATCAAACCCAGGTCTCCCGCATTGCAGGCAGATTCTCTACAGTCTGAGCCACTAGGGAAGCCCCTCACAGGGAACAGAGTTAGAAGGAAAAATTCTCATGTCTCCAGTTCTTGCTCTGTTTGTGCTGGAATATTGCAACATCAGAAATGTAGTTAAGCAAACATCTCAGCAAAATTGTCCCCTTCCTTTGTGGACTTCACAGTCTGAAGCGAGACCTATCTGTCCCCACTTCCGGCTGGACATCCACCACTGCTAAGTGATCAGGCCCTCATCTGCAGGACGCCACCGAGGCCATCAGTTGGATCAGAGATGCTTGCAACCCACTCGGAAAAGTAGGAGATCCATGAAATTTAGGTCCAGAATGAAGAGAGATCAGGATTTTCTCTTCTGTTAAAATCCCTCTCAGAGCCCAGCATAGTATTTTCCACATTTTAGGAAACCATAAATTACTTGTTGAAGGAAGGAGCAGGCATATCATAGCACATGGCATTATAACACCTAAAGTAAATGATCATAGGAGGTTGAGAGGGGAGCTCCCTGGAGTTTAAGGTGGCAAAGAAAGTTCCTTGAAGATGCTACATCTTGATCTAGGCCTTGGAGGTTAGCTGGTCTTTGATTTTTTTTTTGGAGAGGTGTGGGGCTTGGGAGAGCATTGGAAGGAGAAGCCATTCCACATGCAGAATAAGAGGCAGGACTGAGCCCCATACCTCTGCGCTGCTCAGGGATGTAGCACAGATGCTCTAACCTTGATAAAGGGTTTAGGATCGGGGTCAGATCAGGATGGATGGTGTGGGTAAGTTGTGAGAGAACACAGACTTCCAGGATGAGCACCAGAGTTGGCTCTAATACGTGATAGTAAGGTTTATCAACAAATGATTAGAGATGATGATGGAACTGAAGGGAGGGATTTTGGAAATGAAGACTGGGGTGGCTGTTGCTCTTATCTGCACCCCCAGCCTGGGCTATAATGTGCCACAATTAGCTTCAGAAATTAGCTTCTTCTAGAAATTCTTTCTTCTAGCCCTGCCCCTTGTATTGACTGACAGTCTGTGGTGGTTCCTGGCTGCCAGATAAATAAAAAGAAATAAATTAAAAAAAAAATGCTCTGGTCATGGTCTTCCAGGCTTCCAACCAATCTCTTCCTTTATCCACCAGTATCTTACATTTCCTGAGCACCACTATTTAGCTGTATGTGTGTGTGTGTGTGTTTATCCCTGTCTGTATCTGTGTATGCACGGTAAGTCACTTAAGTCATGTCTGACTCTTTGCAACCCCATGGACCTCTGTCCATGGGATTCTCCAGGCAAGAATACTGGAGTGAGTTGCCATGCCCTCCTCCAGGGGATCTTCCTGGCCCAGGGATCAAAGCCAGGTCTCTTAACATCTCCTGCATTGGCAGGTGGGTTCTGTATCTATGCCCATGTATGTATGTATATATCTCTCTATCTGTGTATATCTGTCTCTCTATCACTGTATCTTTCTCTGTATCTATCTGTCTGTCTGCTTAATGAATGTAATGCTCTGATTTCTCCCTGTCTCCTTAGCAAGGACCTACCCATTTCTGCTGGCCAAGTCAGCCACCTCCCAAACCTTGCTCAGAATTCACCTCCACTGTGAAATCTTTCTGGACTTAAGCCAGATAAATTAAATGTCTCTGAACTTTAGTTTCCTCATCTGGAAAATGGCACAAATACTCTTCACCGTATAGAATGGGCATGAGGATTAAAGGAGAACTGCATGAAGCGTGGTTTCTTACCTGGAGTTGGGAGAGCCTGGCTCCCTCCAGCCAACACCCATCCCTGGGCACCAAAGTCCCCAGCTGCCCCCTCCCACTGGGCCAGGACACTCTTCACAGGGGAGGGGGGCCATGCATACCTTGGCTATGCCTGCATTGGGTCCTTTAAATGAAATTCAGGGCTAAATATAGAACAGATGTACAAATGAGCAATAGAAGGGAGATAAGGACAACATGTAATCAGAGATCACAGAGGAGAAAGGCTCAGTCCGCTGGCAGAGGGTGTGAGGGAAGTTTTCACTGAAAAGGTGACATTTGCTGAAAAGCGTGATTATTCTGAGAGTTCCTTGAAGGTAATGACTTGGTGGCCCATGTACATCAGGGCCTGGTTCAGTGCCAAGAGCAGAATGGGAGTTTAATAAATATTTGTCAGATGAATGATATGACCTCTCAAATACTTTTATTGCTTGTCAATCAACTTCTGTAACTGATATAAAGGTAAAATTATTTAAACGTGAAACCTCCACTTGCTGTTGGAGGAATACAAATGGATTTTAGCGTGCTGTTCGAAAATAGCAAAGGCTGTTGAGAGCAAGGCGCTGAAACATCGCCGTGAATCTGAATCACCAGTGGTGTAGCCGCGTCAAGGTGACTTGGCATGTGGATGCAGAAGAAGTCATCTGTATGTTTCACCTGTAAAAACAGGGGGAGCAAAGAACAAGAGGGCGGACCCAAGTATAGCTATATCCTTTTGCCTGGTACTGTTTGCTTGGTTCTCTTGGGAAACATTTGGATATTTCATTTGTGATGGGAGATCATTTTATCATGATCAGATAAAAATACTGTTTAAATTTTACTGAAAGTCCCCATCTGTCTGAAATCTTCTTTTTTAAATTTTATTTACTTACCTGTTTATTTTTAATTTTTTTGGCTATACCCTGTGGTACATGGGATCTTAGTTCCCTGACTGGGGATTGAACCCACACCCCCTTCATTGGAAGGCAGAGTCTTAACCACTGGGCCACCAGGGAAGGTCTATCTGGAATCTTTGAAGGGCAAAAAATCAGTCCTAAAGTGTGCATGCATTACTCTATAGATGTTTTAATGTCTTTACTTTTTTTTCCTCATCTCTGCCTGTTTCTCCTGGAATATTAATAAATGCAGCATTTTAATGAGCTTTGATGGGATTATCTTCAGAGAGTCAGAGAGTCAGTGCAGTGTCTTCCCCGGAGGCACACAACGGAAGCTCCCAGTTTCTGGAATGAAGTCTGTTGCTCATTACCTGGGACAGCAGAGTGTGTGATCGAGAGCGGGGTGGGCAGGACTCAGCCCACCTGTGCAGGCCAGGCCCCTGACTCCCTGCTGGGGGACCCCAGGGCTTTCAGTGCAAGTGTCAGACGGCTTTCCCCAAGCCAGTGCTGATGGAATGTCACGCCAGTGTCTCCAGAGGAGCAGCCCTGACACCTCCCAACAGTCTGACGGACGGTTAAGTAGCTGTTTCAGTTTGGGTTGAGGAGCTCAGCATCGTCTACCAGAGTGTTAAGCCAAAAGTTCACAGTTATTCAAGAGATGTCGTGACCTTCTCCACTGACTTCTGACTTCTCCACTGACTCCACTGACTTCTCTTCTGACTTTGCTTAATATTACAATCCTTAGGGCCATCATGTTGTTTCAAATGGCAGTATCTCACTTTTTTATGTCAGGTACCTCCCCACTGAAACCCCACCCTGTACCCTGTGAGACACAGCCCCGGAGGAAGACCTGCCTTTCTAATTCAAGTATAGTTAATTTACCATGTTGTGTTACTTTCAGGTGCACAGCAAAATGATTCAGTTACACATACACACACACGCACATGCACACACATGCACATGCACACCCACACGTGTGTGTGTATATATTCCTTTTCAGATTCTTTTCCATTAGAGATTGTTGCAAAGTATTGTTTCTATGCTCTACAGTAGGTCCTTGCTGGTTATCTAATTCATTAGTATGAATAGGCTTCCCAGATGACTCAGTGGTAAAGAATCCACATGTAATACAGGAGGCACAGGTTTGATTCCTTGGTTGGGAATATCTCCTGGAGGAGGAAATGACAATCCTGTCTAGTATTCTTGCGGGGAAAATCCCATGGAAAGAGGATCCTGGCAGCCTACAGTCCATGGGGTCACAAAGAGCCTGATGCGACTGAACACGCATCAAACGTCCCTGCAAACAGTGTGCATCTGTTAATCCCAGACTCCTAGTTTATCTCCCCACTTCCATCCCCTTTAGTAACCATACATTTGCTTTCTATGTCTGTGAGTCTGTTTCTATTTGGCAAGTAAGTTCATTTGTATCATTTTTTTTTTAACCAACTTTACAACAGATACCAAAGGAACTTCTCTAGGTAGAAAAGGCCAAAATGAAAAAAAGGAAAATTATGAAATGTATCATTTTTCCAGATTCCACATATAAGTGATATCATATGTGATATCATTTGGTATTTGGCATGGTATTTTCAGATTCCACATGGAAGTGATATCATATGGTATTTGTCTTCCTCTATCTGACTTTGCTTAATATTACAATCCTTAGGGCCATCATGTTGCTTCAAATGGCATTATCTCACTTTTTTATGTCTGAGTAAAAAACTTCTTAAAGAAGCAAGACTTTTTAAAAATGAAGATAGATTTGTGTGTGTTTGATTTGGGCTGCTCAACATCTGAAACCCCTTGTAGGATTGGGGTGCTTCTCTCGTATCTTTTGGAGAAGGGATTCTGATTTGCTTTCATTCAGTGGGAAGCCAGTATGTTCTCCCTTCCTGAGCCCTGGAATTTAGGAGATGGAGATTTGTTAGGCAGGGCAGTCCCTTTATATCTCCATCAAGTGAGGCAAAGAAGCAGGCTTGGAGAATGCATATTAGAAGCAGCTACACTTAGGGGGGCCTCCCTGGTGGCTCAGCAGTAAAGAATCCACTTGCAATGCAGGAGATGCGGGTTTAACCCCTGGGTCATGAAGAGTCCCTGGAGAAGGAAATGGCTACCCACTCCAGTATTCTTGGCTGGAGAATCCCATGGACAGAGGAGCCTGGTGGGCTACAGTCCAATGGAACCGCAAAGAGTTAGACATGACTAAGCAAATAAACAATAACATTTAGTTCTTGGATCAGAAATCTCTGTGAGGCCAGTTTTCCTGGGAAGAGAGATTTACCGAGATTCTGTGCCTGAGTATCCCTCAGCGTTTGGTTTCCAGTAACTTCAAACCTGAGTTTCCAGTCTGTGCACTGATCCTGAGTTGTTGTTTAGTCACTAGTCTTGTGCAACTCTTTGAGACCGCATGGACAGCACACACCAGGCTCCTCTGTCCTCCACTATCTCCTGGAGTTTGCTCAAGGTCATTTCCATTGAGTTGGTGATGCCATCCAACCATCTCATCCTCTGCTGCCTCCTCCTCCTTTTGCCCTCAATCTTTCCCAGCATCTCGCTCTTTTTTCAGTGAGTTGGCTCTTCTCATCAGATGGCCAAAGTACTGGAGCTTAAGCTTCAGCGTAAAGCCCTTCCAAATGAATATTTGGTGTTGATTTCCTTTAGGATTGATTGATCCTGAGAGCTGTTTGCTATTATTTTAACAAATTCCTTTGCTGCTAAGTTTAGTCAGGGATCCTTTCCACTGCTTGTAACTGACAACCCCGACACATTCATCTGTGTCCGCAGCTCGATCCCCGTCTACTGGCCACTGAGATAATAGTCTTGGCTTAAAAGGTCTGGCCAGTCATATAAGTGTCCAGGCCACTAGTCAGCTGAATGGAATATCCTGTTAAAGCTGACTCTTAGCCAGGCAGCTGCTCTTCTTGTCTTCTGTTTTTGAAATATCTTCATGCAAGTGTCTGCACACGTGTCTGTCTAAGGATGTGCAGCACCTCAGAGCCCCTAGTTATTAAGTTCATTGAATGTAGGTTCACTGGCCTGAATGGTAAGCCAGTAGGTCATGTGGCCCGAGTAGTGTCCATGTTAGGCCTTGGTCTGGATTCCTCGGCCATTTGTTGGAGGTACATCTGTCTTTATGCCCCCAATTTATTCAGTACACACTGCTTTATAGAGCGCCTGTGTGTGCAGAGTCAGGCCATGTGTTCACATCCTGTGGATATAAGAGACCCTGATGGTTCTCTAGATCCCTCTGTCAAGCTGAACAAAAGGGGAGAGACTTCTTACATGGTCACTGTCTGGGTTCCCCTTTGAATTCTGGTTTTTCTAATATATTTTTTTTTCTTTTGGATGCTGTATGAGGTGAGATGGAAAAAGAAGTGAGATGGGAGAAGTAAAGGTTTAGCCTCGTTATTTTTTAAGATTAAAAACTTTGAATTTACCTTGGGAAATTAGACTTCTGCATGTCTCTGAGCACCAAAAGTATCCCATGTGTATTTTCGTTATTTATTGACTATCTCAGATCAGATGTGTGTATGGCCACTCAATTCCAGAGCAGAGTTTTAACTGCTAAATAGCCATCATGGTGGTGGTTTAGTTGCTGAGTTGTGTCCGACTCTTGCTACCCCATGGACTGTATCCCTCCAGGCTCCTCTATCCATGGGATTTCCCAGGCAAGAATACCGGAATGGGTTGCCATTTCCTCCTCCAGGGGATCCTCCCAACCCAGAGATTGGGAGATTGTTTATCGTTGAGCCACCAAAATAGCCGTGATTATACTTTTTCTCATTTTTCTCATCACCCTGTAGAAGCATGTCAGTTATCATAGACTTCCAATTGTAGATGAGTAATTATATTCACTCAAAGAGAATTTAGAAAGGAAACAGAGATGTGCTTCTGTTTTCAAACAAAACACAGACGTGGGCCCCGTCACGTGCCACTTCGACACCTGCTCTTGTGAATCCTGTGTTGCCATTGCTCGCAAGGCCACGTCTGGGTTGCACGTCAGTCTCAGCCCTGTAAGTTCCCTGACACCTGGCTTTCCCATGCAGAGTTTACAGGGCTTTCTAAAAAAAGAAGCTCACCTTTGATCTTTCAGCAAGCACAGTTTTTTGTTTTTTTTTTATTGGAGTATAGTTGATTTACAATGCCATATTAATTTCTGTTGTACAGCAAAATGACAGTTATACCTATAGTCATCTTTTCATGCTGTTTTATACTCCTCTTTTTCATACTCTTTCCTACTATGGTTTATCACAGGATATTGAATATAGTTCTCTGTGCTCTGCACGGGAGCCTTGTTTATCCATCCTGTGTATAATACTTTGCATCTGCTAACCCCAAACTCCCACGTCGTCCTTCTCTCATCTTACCCCTTGGCAAACACAAGTCTGTTCTTTACCAGCTAGCACAATTGTATTACTATAATATGTGGAATCTTAAGATGCGGTACAAATGAACTTATTTACAAAACAGAAACAGATTCCCAGACTTAGAAAACAAAGTTAGGGTTGCCAAAGGGATTGAGGTGAGGGGAGGGATGGATTAGGCGTTTAGCATTAACATATACACATTGTTACGTATAAAATAATCAGCAAGGACCTGCTGTGTAGCACAGGGAGCTCAATATTCCGTAATAACCTAAAGAGTAAAAGAATCTATGAAAGAGTAGATATATGTATAGCTGAATCACTGTGATATATGGAAACTAATACAATGTTATAAATCAACTCCAATATAAAATAATTAAAAAATAATATTGTTTTTGTTTAGTCACTCAGTCATGTCCTACTCTTTGCAACTCTATGGACTGCATCATGCCAGGCTTCCCTGTCCTTCACCGCCTCCCAGAGCTTGCTTAAACTCGTGTCCATTGGGTTGATGATGCTATCCAACCATCTCGTCCTCTGTTGCCGCCTTCTCCTCCTGCCCTCAATCTTTCCCAGCATCAGCGTCCTTTTCAGTGAGCCACTGTGCGCATCACATGGCCAAAGTATTGTAGCTTTACTTCAGCATCAGTGCTTCCAATGAATATTCAGGATTGGTTTTCTTTAGGATTGAATAGTAATTGAAAAAAAAAAAAACCGCATGATTTTTGTTCATTTTGCCTCTGTCACTTTTGAGATTCATTTGCCTCTGACCATGGAGATTCCTTTGTTTCTGACCCTTGTCCATTTTCTCTTTGCAGGGAAGAGCGATCCCTTTTGCTTGTTGGAGTTAGGAAATGACCGACTTCAGACACATACCATTTACAAAAACCTCAACCCTGAGTGGAACAAAGTTTTTACATTGTAAGTACTTTAGCCCCTGGAATATCAAAGAGCAGCTTTAACTCAGAGACCAATTATCCCTGATATGTATGGGACAGTCTAGGGCTCTTGAGTGGAACGTTCTGTCCATTTTTATGGGCAAAGAAGGAATTTTATTGTTTTTCTCCTTCTGAAAACCTTTTATGCTTTCATTTTATAGAGTATAGTGTTAATAATAGAAGAGACCGTTTGGAACTGCAAGAGAGTGTTATAGGAGGCATTTGTAAAGTAGGTCTCTTAGTGACTCAATTAATCTGTGAGTAGAAGAAAGCTTCCATATATCCAGACTAATTCATTCCTGGGTTAAAGGAAATTACAAATGTAGACGTGTCTTAAATTCAAGGAGCTTATATTGTACAGCAGTATTTTAAAATCAGAGGACTTGCATTCTGCTGAAGGCTTTTGGAACATACAGATTATGTGTGATTCCTCAAAGACTCCCCAAGGCCCCTTGTATTCCAGCTTATCTGAATGACCTACTCTATAGTGATGCCCACTTTTTAGACTCAGGTGTTTAGGAAGCTGGATATCTTGCTAGTCGCTTTAGATTCCAAGGCACCTGGCCATCAAAGGGAGGCTCATCCATTGTTGAATCTGGGTGAAATGGTGGCACACTGCCTCACAGCACTGAAGGATGCTTTATCTGTGCCTATAGCTAAAATAATATAGTTTGTTGTGAATATAAATTGGTGGCGCCCAAGCAGAACGTTTATGGGGACCTACGAGAAGAGGTTAACTGTGCTAACCAGGTTTGCAAGAGTCTCTTGGTTGGTCAACACCTTGCCAATGACCATGGCTCCATGTTTGCATTATAGCTGATGTTTGGCTCTGGTCGACATTGAAAAATTTATAAACAAGTGAATATGCATGGCCTTTTAGTATTTTGTGTTTCAACAATAGGATGCTTTCAGGGGATCTTGGGAAATAGTGATTTTGACCACCTTTGTTTTTTAAAGGAAATTCATTAGTTTAAAGTAAAGAAAATCTTATTTGTGCTCTTCTCATCCGGAAGTCACTTTGTTGTCCTTATTCTGTCCCCTATTCTCTTTCTTTATTCTGTTTAACAGTCCTGCCCCCGAGTACACGTATACATGGAAATGTCATAGTAAAAAAGTTGACTTTTTTTTTTCCATATGGATGTCTGAATCTTCGCTGATGGAAGGTTTGGGAATACAGTCAGTTTGATTTAATTTTTGGAATTTAATTAAATGGTAGTTTTATACTCTGAGGACATACAGACTTAATTAGTGAAAACGTGTTTTCAGATCTTCATGGAACAGCCTTCACTTGTGTGTTTTTGTATCTAATTCATGGTGTGTTTCTTGCTTAAGTCCCATTAAAGATATCCATGATGTTTTGGAAGTGACAGTGTTTGATGAAGATGGAGATAAACCTCCTGATTTTCTTGGAAAAGTTGCCATTCCCTTGCTGTCAGTAAGTTACCTTCATTAATACACAATGTATGAATCATTTTTCAGTTGATAAGTTTCTGTGATCTAGAATTGCATTGTCTTTGTTCTCTGCGGAGGGGGAAAGCCCTCCCCAGCTATGTGCTGTGCTGTGCTAAGTTGCTTTAGCCATGTCCGACCCTGTGCCATGCTATGGACTGTAGCCCACCAGGCTTCTCTGTCCATGAGATTCTCCAGGCAGGAATACTGGAGTAGGTTGCCATGCCCTCCTTCAGGGGATCTTTCCGAGCCAGGGATGGAACCTGCCTCTCTTACGTCGCCTGTGTTAGCAGGTGGGTTCTTTACCACCAGCACCACCTGGGATGCACCCCTCCCCCCAGCTATAGCAGGAAACAACTGTTTTATTCCTTATCCTTCTCCAGTACCTTCAGTAATTTGCAATGTAAAGTCACATAATTTCTCTCTGTGTGTGTCAATTCCATATTGATTTAACCAACCAAGATATTTTGACCATTCTTTCAATCCACCCCGGCTCTTTCCATCTTGAGATAGACGTTTCACTTTGGTTTCTGGGAACACACATCTATGACTGGTTTTCTATTGGTGAATGAAAAACGTACATATTCTTCTTTATTACCTTCTTCCTGCCCATTTCTTCAGAGATTATGTGCTGGGAATGACACAGTTGTTCTCAGTTCTACTAAAGACCATTTTCTCAAAAGGTGTTTGCCTTTGTGTGTGTGTGTTCAGCCGCTCAGTCATGTCTGACTCTTTGAGACCCCATGGACTGTAGCCCACCAGGCTCCTCTCCGTGGAATTTTCCCAGCAAGAATACTGGAACAGGTTGCTATTTCTTCCTCCAGTAGATCTTCCCGAGCCAGGGATCGATCTTGCATGTCCCTCACTGCAGGCAGGTTCTTTACCACTGAGCCACTGGGTAGGCCTTTTTGGAAGTCTTATTTGTTTTCAGTCTTCAAATATAATTTGTGAAAGAAAGCAGAGAGACTCTCTTGGAGAAAGATAACTGTTTTGATAGTCCCATTAAAAGGTAGGCTTCCTAGGTAACTCAGTGGTAAAGAATCTGCCAGCAATGCAGGAGACACAGATACCCAGATTCAATCCCTGGTTGGGAAAATCCCCTGGAGAAGGAAATGGCAACCCACTCCAGTAGTCTTGCCTGGAAAATCCCATGGACGGAGGAGCCTGGTGGGCTACAGTCCATGGGGTCACGAAGAGTCGGACACAACTGAGTGACTTCACTTTCACTTTTCACTTTCATGCATTGGAGAAGGAAATGGCAACCCCCTCCAGTGTTCTTGCCTGGAGAATCCCAGGGATGGGGGAGCATGGTGGGCTGCTGTCTATGGGGTCGCACAGAGCCGGACATGACTGATGCCATTTAGCAGCAGCAGCCAGAGGAGGGAATTTCACTTTTTCATCCAGCCATTCATACAGTGTATGCTAGAATTGTTATGACCTTTATCAGGCAAGAAGGATTTATTTTTTTCTTCCCAAAGACTTATTTCCCCACAGCTCTTAGCGCGTGTTAGAGCAGTCTGTAACTTATCCCCAAGATTAGACCAGCTCACATGGTGTTTACAGAGGGGAGAACGCTGCACCTCTCAGTATCTCTTTTCTTTTTGATTGCTTGGTTAATTTCTCCCCGAATTCTTATATCCCTGATGTGACTTGAAGAGTGTGGTAGAGCAGCTGTTCCCTTGTAGTTCCGGCTGCTGCCAACTGTTCTGAGCCGTCAGCCGCAGGCCATGCCAGCTCTCAGAGAGGACACGGTGATTTGTGACTCCCCTCCTTTTTTTATTACAACTTTGTCAGTTATTCCTGGAAGACTTTATGTGATAAGAACATGGGGTACAATTTTTAAAGAGGTCTAAAAGTACAGGAAAGCAGGGCTCTTCTTTAGAATTTAGTATTCTTTTTTCTCTAATGTATTTTGGACATTTCTTCTCTTGTTTTAATAGGTAAATCCTTAGTAGCATATTGGATCCCTTGAAGGGTGAACACTCATGCTTATGTTCAGTTACTCAGTCGACTCTTTACGACTCCATGAATACAGACCCCCAGGCTCCTCTGTCCTGGAATTTTCCACAAAGAATACTGGAGTGGGTTGCTATTTCCTTCTGCAGGGGATCTTCCCGAGCCAGGGATCAAACCTGCGTCTCCTGGGTCTCCTGCATTGCAGGCAGATTCTTTACCGTTGAGCTACCAGGGAAGCCTGGGTGAACACTACTTAGTATCTTTATTAAACTCTCTCTGTTTCATTTATTAACATTTCGTGTATTCTGTCTTTCTAGAATATCAACAAGTTAACCCAACTTTCTTTCCTCCTTCCCTTGTAATGTACAATCACTGTATGCTGTGGAGTTAGATCTAAGAAATTACCTCTGGCTAAATCAGAGTTTACAGGCAAGACTACTAGAGTGGGTTGCCATTCAACTCACTTCAGATTCTCCAGGGGATCTTCCAGACCCAGGGATCGAACCTGTATCTCCTGTGTCTCCTGCATTACAGGCAGACTCTTTACTGCTTGAACCATTGAGGAAGCCCTTCAGAAATCAGATTTAGGGTTTTTCAACCTTAGCACCTCTGACATTGCTGGATGGATCATTCTTGGCTGAGACTTGCCTATGCAGGAAGTTTAACAGCATCCCTGATCTCTATCCACTAGATATCAGTTGTACCCATCCACCCATCACTATTGTGATAACCAAATATGTCTGTGCAGACATTCCCAAATGTTCTGGGGCAGAATCACTACTGATGGACTGGAGAACCATTGATGTAAATTAATAGTTTCCAAACTGTAGCCTTCAAAATACAAGATAGAGTCATCTGTGATAGAGTGATTCATTTGATTTCAATGAATGCAAGTCCCCAGTCCCCTTAAGTTTTTTCACGTTGTTGATAAGCTGCCCTGCAATGTAAGTATTCATTTGTTTGATAAATATCTATCATAAGTGTTCAGTGTGTGCCAAGAATTGTAGGTTGTAGTGTGCTAACAATGACCACAGTGAAGCTGTCTCCTCTTTTGGAACTTATCTTTGGATTATCAGAGGCAATATTCAAACCAGAACAACATCAACGAAAGTGCTAGATAGTAGGTTAGGGGCCACCCTGGTGGCTCAGACAGTAAGGAATCTGCCTGCAGTGCAGGAGACAGACCTAGGTGTGATCCCAGGGTCAGGCATATCCCCTGGAAATGGGCATGGCTACCCACTCCAGTATTCTTGGCTGGAAAATCCCATGGTCACAGGAGCCTGGTGGGCTACAGTGCATGGGGTTGCAAAGAGTCAGACACCAATGTGCAACTAAAACTTTCATGTACTTAGCTGGTGAAAAGTGCTATGTAGAAAATTAAGCAGAAAATTAAGCAGGGGGAGGAGCCTTATAGAGGATGTGTGTGGGGAAGGGATGCAATTCTCTGTGATCTGGGCGGGGAGGGCATCAGTGGATAGGGAACATTGGAGAGAGAGCTTCAATAGGTGAGGAAGGGGATATGTGGGGAGATTTCAGGCAGGAAATCTTCAAGTTCAAAGGCTCCAGGCCAGGCGTTGGCTGTCGGATTCTAAAAATAGCAGAGTGGACAGTGTAGATAGAATGGAGTAGGGAACAGCAGATGTTGGATAGGAAAGGATGGGGGATAGGGTGGCGTGTGAGAAGACCTTTTGTGAGACCCCAAAGCTTGAGAGGTAGAAGGACGCTGGCTCTTCTTTAGTGGTAACAAAACTACTGGGAGGTGTCTAGCTGGGGAGTGCTTCATTTGGTTTATACTGCATGTTTCTATACAAATGTAGCATGTGGAGAAAAATGCCCAGATCTGCATGGTGGCCCAAGCCACTTTCCCCTTAGGGACTTCAGGGGCCCAGAGACGTTGAGCTGAATAAGACATTTCAGCCACCATTGTTCAGTGGTGTTTCAGTTCAGATTTATTTCCAGTGCTTTGACCAATAGGTTGGGAAGCAATCATACCTTATACAGGATCTGTGTGGCTCTTCCTGATACACCTGCAACATACCTTCTCCAAATCAATTGATCCCCTACCTAAAGTGAAAGTATAAATGCAGTAGAAAGCAAGGCCATGACCCTCAGTATCTGTAATCAGCAAATTTTATTTCATTGCTCATTTTATTTTTTAATTTATAGTATTCATTTTGATAGTTTTCAGTGTTTATAATTACTTTAAATTATATTTAAATATTATATTCTGGTTTAGAGGGTGTGTTTTAAAATGTATTTATTTAGCTCTAGGTTTTTTCTTTATTTAATGTCTGTGAGCAAAGCTTACCTAGATAGCACTGTGCTGTGCACTTACCATATGGCACATTGCTAATTCTGTGACAGTCTAATGAGGCATGCTTTATTATTACACCCATTTACAAATGAGGACACTGAGGCAAGGAAAGAGTCCTATAGCTGGAAAGTACTAAGGCTAGGTATGAATTAAGAAATCTCATCTAGCAGCCATCCTAAGAGGAAGATTTGCTGCTATAATGAGTAGCTGTTAAGTAAATATTGTGCCAAAAGCAATAACCAATATCTGTTTTGTGCAACCACTAGGCTCAGCACAATGGAGGTAGAGGGCGGGTATTCAGGTGGGACACAGAGTTAAAGGCTTGGATATCGTGGGTAATGTCCATGAGGCAAACATTAAAGACCTGAAATGTTAGGTGCCATATAAAGGGAATAGGAAAATGCGTGGTGAAAGGGCTGAATTTAACTTTGGGATGACTTCAGGAAGCGGGGTGTCTGGGCTGGCCAAGAAGGAGTAGAGTGTTGGTAGGGACAGCTGGATGAGGTAGAATGAAGGCCATTCCAAGCAGAGCCTGACCAGAGAAAGAGAGGGCCAGAGGAGAGGCTGCAGTCTGGAAGCAAAGAGCAGCCTTGGTGCTGCTGACTTAAAAAAAGAATTCACGATGTGAGTTGTTGTTGTTCTTCAGTCGCTGAGTCATGTCCCACTCTTTGTGACCCCATGAACTGCAGCACGGCAGGCTTCTCTGTCCATCACTGTCTCCCTGAGTTTGCTCAAACTCATATCCATTGAGTCGGTGATGCCATCCAACCATCTCTCTTGCCCTCTTCTCCTGCTGCCTTCAGTCTTTCCCAGCGTCAGGGTCTTTTCCAGTGACTCAGCTTTTCACATTAGGTGGCCAAAGTACTGAGATTCTGCTTCAGCATCAGTCTTTCCAATGAACATTCAGAGTTGATATCCTTTAGGATGGACTGGTTTGATTTCTTTGCAATCCAAGGGACTCTCAAGAGTCTTCTTCCGGCAGCACAGTTTTAAAGCGTCAGTTCTTCAGCACTCAGCCTTCTTTATGGTCCCACTCTCACATCCATACGTGATTACTGGAAAAACGATAGCTTTGAATATTCGGACCTTTGTCAGCAAAGTGATGCTTATTAAAACAGTCTAGGTTTGACATAGCTGTTCTTCCAAGGAGCAAGCATCTTTTAATTTTGTGGCTGCGGTTGCTGTCCACATTGTTTGGAGCCCAAGAAAATGAAATCGGACACTGTTTCCTTATTTTTCCCACCTATTTGCCATGAAGTGATAGGACTGGATGCTATGATCTTAGTTTTTTGAATGTTGAGTTTTAAGCCAGCTTTTTCACTCTCCTCTTTCACTTTCATCAAGAGGCTCTTTAGTTCCTCTTCACTTTCTACCATTAAAGTGATATCATCTGCATATCTGAGATTGTTGATATTTTTCCCAGCAGTCTTGATTCCAGCTTGTGATTCATCTAGCCCAGAATTTCACATGATGTACTCTGCATATAAGTTAAATAAGCAGGGTGACAATGTACTGCCTTGATGTACTCCTTTTTTTGTGAGAGTTGCAAGTTAAGCTTTATTTGGGAGCAAAATGAGGACCATAGCCTGGGAGACAGCATATCAGACAGCCCTGAGAAACTGCTCCAAAGAGGGAGGGGGACAGTCAGTATATATATGATTTTGGTGAAGGGGGAGTTCATGCAATCAAATGCAATATTTTTGCAGAGGTTTCTGATAGTTTCGAGGAGCAGTCATCACTGTGACAGACTTTAGTGCTTTTCTAGATAGGAGGAGCTGCAAGAATTAGGCTCATAAAATCAGCTCCTGGAAATTTCTGATTATCTGAAGACCTGTTCTGCCACTCTTTCCCTGAGTACAGAGTGCCTCCTTTCTGTTCTCCACCCTGAACTCCTTCCAGGGGTGTTGAAAACCACCAGCAGCTGCACATGATTTAATCCTTGTATTAGATTTCAGGCGCCATGGTGGTGGTGGTTTATTTGCTAAGTTGTAGTTGGGTCCGACTCTTTGAGACCCCATAGACTGTAGCCCACCAGGCTCCTCTGTCCATGGGATTTTCCAGGCAAGAGTACTGGAGTGGGTTGCCATTTCCTTCTCCAGGGGATCTTCCTGAGCCAGGGATCAAACCCAGGTCTCCTGCTTTGCAGGTGGATTCTTTCACAACTAAGCCACCAGGGAAGCCCTGGCAAGTGCCTGACAAGTGCTAATTTGTAGCTGACGGTGCCTAGCACGCAGTGTGGACAAGGAGGCAGCAAAATGCAGCTCATGAGTGGTGGAGGGAGCTTGGGGCTTATTCTTTGAGCAGGGATTACTTGAAGGCTATGGGCCTGGGATAGATATATCAGAAGTTTGCTAGAAAGTTGTGGCTCCAGGGTGAAGCAAGATAAAGGGGAAGAATACTTCCTAGAGGAATTGGTTGCAACTCCAGAAATAAGCATCACAGAGAAAATCCTCCAATTCTGTGTTCTGTGTCTCTTAGGAGAAGGATTTATTTCCCTGCTCGTTTAATACAGAGAAAATCATAAAACTTGATTTGTTGGTGCTTCACTATCATCTCTATAGGGATTTGGAACGGTACCTGGAAACACCTTTGTTGTTGTTCACGTGCTGAGTTGTGTCCAACTCTCTGTGACCCCGTGGACTGCAGCACGCCAGGCTTCCCTGTCCATCACCAACTCCTAGGGTTTGCTCAGACTCATGTCCATCGAGTCAGTGATGCCATCCAACAATCTCATCCTCTGTCGTCCCCTTCTCCTCCTGCCTTCACTCTTTCCCTGTATCGGGATCTTTTCCAGTGACTCAGTTCTTTGCATCAGGTGGCTAAAGTATTGGAGCTTTTGCTTCAGCATCACTCCTCCCAATGAATATTCAGGGTTGATTTCCTTTAGGATTGACTGGTTTGATCTTCTTATTGTCCAAGGGACTTGGACTTCAAGAGTCTTCTCCAGTACCATACCTTATCTCATGTTTAAAAATAAAAATTGTATTTCTTAGAGTGCATAATTTTTGTGATTTCACATTTTCTTTAATCAGGTTATAAACTAAAACTTGCCTTACCTTTCAGAGAAAATACAGACTACATTTTAAAATGTCTAAGTGTTAAGTATTCAAAGTACTTCAACTTTTGCTCTCTCTCAAATTGGTAATGTGCTAAGTGCATCTCAGCCTATTAAATAAAGAGCCTGTTCTGAATTCAATATATCTTTTAATAAGGGTGAATATATTGGGTAACTCTTGGCTCCCTTAAAATTCATATTCTAAAATCAATATATGAATGGTGGTGAATTGTTCAAAGCACATACATGTGCTCAGGTACAAGTCAGAATTGAAACAATCCAGGACAGTGAGCCATCCTGCCATAGATTTTGTTTCTGTTCATCTTTTTAAGAGATTTAAAAAAAAAAAAAAGGTTATATAGATATGTAAAGCTCATGATGAAAAGCAGTAGAAAATTATAATTGTATTAGATTATAATCTGACCTTTTTTTTTTTCTTGGCTGCCATACAGCATAGGGAACTTCCCCAAACAGGGATGGAACCCCTGCCCCCTGGTGGAAGCTCTGAGTCTTAACCACTGGACCACCGGGCAAGCCCTTCTAGTTCTTCATTTTTAAAATGAAGATAATGATAGTTTCTACTGCTAGGATTGCTTATATACGTAAGAACTGACTATTAAAACGAAACCTTTAATATAAGATCCAGCCAATGCAAAAGCATAAGAAAAATAAATGATGTTTTAATGAAGGAAATACATTATTTCCAAGTACTAGTTATCTTAGAATATCTATAAATATAGAGAAAATTAATAGACAATATATTGGAATTTACAAAGTCAGTAATGTGTAAAAAACATCAAAATTGAGAAAATGAAAACCAGTGGCCATACCCAGTAGAAAACATTTACAAACCTAAAAAAAGAAAATAAATAAAACCACCAAAGAGTGTAACAGCAAGAAACAAAAACTATTATAATGCTTAAAAACTATGTGAGGAAGTTCTAGAACTGTACTGAAGGACATGAAAACACTAAATAATCATTTAAATAGCTAATTAGTTGAGAACCATTTAATATATAAAGCTTGAAACATGAACTCATTGAGAGGATAAACTAAATGGTCACTGTATTAGTGGGGTGAATTGGTTGCTTATTCATCAGGGCAAAATACATCAGCAAGTTACACGAAACACAAGAGGAGTTAAAGGTCAAACACTTGAAAGAAACCCCATAAACAAAACTATTAAAATAGTGGAAAGTGCTCTACAAGCAAACTGAAAAACAGGAATGATAACAGAACTAGATTTAAGATGTCACAATGAAAGCAAAAATTTCCTTTGAAGATTAGAAGCCATAGGATAGGTTGGTTAAAAAAAAAAAAAACTTGCAGCATAAAAACAAATAGATGACAGCAATAATATAAAGTTTCTTTTTAATCAGCAAGCAAAAGATAATTCAATCTAGCAAAAAGTTTAAATCAAAGAGGAAGAAATCTGAATAGCTAATAAGCCTATGAATGGCTCATGCTTTATTCAGCCACCGTCATGGTTGTTAAGACTGCAGAAGAGGAAGCCAGAGCACCTGGGTTGACACCCAGTCTTCTCCCCATAGAATAGAGTTTTGCCAAGAGAACGCACTGGTCATACAAACACCCTCTTCCAACAACACAAGAGAAGACCCTACACATGGACATCACCAGATGGTCAACACCGAAATCAGATTGATTATATTCTTTGCAGCCAAAGATGGAGAAGCTCTATACAGTCAACAAAAACAAGACCGGGAGCTGACTGTGGCTCAGATCATGAACTCCTTATTGCCAAATTCAGACTTAAATTGAAGAAAGTGGGGAAAACCACTAGACCATTCAGGTATGACCTAAATCAAATCCCTTATGATTATACAGTGGAAGTGAGAAATAGATTTAAGGGACTAGATCTGATAGACAGAGTGCCTGATGATCTATGGATGGAGGTTCGTGACATTGTACAGGAGACAGGGATCAAGACCATCCCCATGGAAAAGAAATGCAAGAAAGCAAAATGGCTGTCTGGGGAGGCCTTACAAACAGCTGTGAAAAGAAGAGTAGTGAAAAGGAAAGGAGAAAAGGAAAGATATAAGCATCTGAATGCAGAGTTCCAAAGAATAGCAAGGAGAGATAAGAAAGCCTTCCTCAATGATCAATGCAAAGAAATAGAGGAAAACAACAAAATGGGAAAGACTAGAGATCTCTTCAAGAAAATTAGATAACAAGGGAACATTTCATGCAAAGATGGGCTTGATAAAGGACAGAAATAGTATGGACCTAACAGAAGCAGAAGATATTAAGAAAAGGTGGCAAGAATACACAGAAGAACTGTACAAAAAAGAGCTTCATGACCCAGATCATCATGATGGTGTGATCACTCACCTAGAGCCAGACATCCTGGAATGTGAAGTCAAGTGGGCCTTAGAAAGCATCACGAACAAAGCTAGTGGAGGTGATGGAATTCCAGTTGAGCTATTTCAAATCCTGAAAGATGATGCTGTGAAAGTGCTGCACTCAATATGCCAGCAAATTTGGGAAACTCAGCAGTGGCCACAGGACTGGAAAAGGTCGGTTTTCATTCCAATCCCAAAGAAAGGCAATGCCAAAGAATTCTTAATTGCACCATTGCAGTCATTGTGCTAGTAAAGTAATGCTCAAAATATTCTCCAAGCTAGGCTTCAGCAATACGTGAACCGCGAACTTCCAGGTGTTCAAGCTGGTTTTAGAAAAGGCAGAGGAACCAGAGATCAAATTGCCAACATCTGCTGGATCATGGAAAAAGCAAGAGAGTTCCAGAAAAACATCTATTTCTGCTTTCTTGACTATGCCAAAGCCTTTGACTGTGTGGATCACAATAAACTGTGGAAAATTCTGAAAGAGATGGGAATACCAGACCACCTGACCTGCCTCTTGAGAAACCTATATGTAGGTCAGGAAGCAACAGTTAGAACTGGACATGAAACAACATACTGGTTCCAAATAGGAAAAGGAGTACGTCAATGCTGTATATTGTCACCCAGCTTATTTAACTTATATGCAGAGTACATCATGAGAAATGCTGGACTGGAAGAAGCACAAGCTGGAATCAAGATTGCCGGGAGAAATATCAATAACCTCAGATATGCAGATGACACCACCCTTATGGCAGAAAGTGAAGAGGAACTCAAAAGCCTCTTGATGGAAGTGAAAGAGGAGAGTGAAAAAGTTGGCTTAAAGCTCAACATTCAGAAAATGAAGATCATGGCATCTGCTCCCATCACTTCATGGGAAATAGATGTGGACACAGTGGAAACAGTGTCAGACTTTATTTTTGGGGCTCCAAAATCACTGCAGATGGTGACTGCAGCCATGAAATTAAAAGACGCTTACTCCTTGGAAGGAAAGTTATGACCAACCTAGATAGCATATTGAAAAGCAGAGATATTACTTTGCCAACAAAGGTCCATCTGGTCAAGGCTATGGTTTTTCCAGTGGTCATGTATGGATGTGAGCATTGGACTGTGAAGAAGGCTGAGCGCCGAAGAATTGATGCTTTTGAACTGTGGTGTTGAAGAAGACTCTTGAGAGTCCCTTGGACTGCAAGGAAATCCAACCAGTCCTTTCTAAAGGAGATCAGTCCTGGGTGTTCATTGGAAGGACTGATGCTGAAGCTGAAACTCTAATACTTTGGCCACCTCATGCGAAGAGTGACTCATTGGAAAAGACTCTGATGCTGAGAGGGAATGAGGGCAGGAGGAGAAGGGGATGACAAAGGATGAGATGGCTGGATGGCATCACTGACTCGATGGACGTGAGTCTGAGTGAACTCCGGGAGTTGGTGATGGACAGGGAGGCCTGGTGTGCTGTGATTCATGGGGTCACAAAGAGTCAGACATGACTGAGCAACTGAACTGAAGTGAACTGAACTTCTCCCCAAACTGGCTGTGTGACTTTTGACACCTTACTTAACATCTCTGGCTCTCTGTCATCCTCCATGAAATGATGATAATTATCACAGTACTTGCAGTGGAGATCTGTGGTGAGGATTCACATAGTTCAGTGAATGTAAAAAGAGTACTCAGTAGCACACGGTAAGCACTTAAAGTGTAAACCTTGTTTTAGTAGCTTAAATTACTAAATTAGTTTAAGCCATCAGATTAACAAATATAGTCAAGGTTTTTCAAGAACAGTGATGATTAAGTGTAGCAGAAGGACTCTCTCCAGTGCAGTTGGCGGGAGCATGACCTGATACAAGCCTCTTAGAGGAGACTTTGGATTAAAATTTAATAGACATATCTTTATGCATTTATGTACTAGATATCTATTTTAGAGAGGTAACTGGGGCTTGGAGAAATACAGTAATTAGCCATAGTCACACAGATGCTAAATGCCAGATATGGGAATTGAATTGAAGTCTCTCTGGTTTCATGGTCCTACCATGGCCCATTGTTAATAAACATATGACAGAAAATGTTCAGTTTCATTAGTTATAAAAAAGCACATATTAAAACAACCTGAGGCCATTTTATTCCTATGAAATTGCTGTATATTAGATAAAAATGCCTGTGGTTGGCAAAGTTGCAAGGAAGTGGACAGGCTTACTCACTGGAGCCAGGAGAGTAGAAGTTAACAGTATTTTAGGAGAGCAGGTTGGCAGTACTTGCTGAAACTGTAAAAATAGTTGTACCCTGTTACTCAATAATTCCACCTAAATTTTTTTGGGGGAGAATGCATCATGGAAATATAAGTATATCTATGTATAAAACTATCTATGTGTCTGTAGCTGTTAAAAATTGGAAACAATCTTAGTTGCAACTTTAGATTTGTTTTTGTTCAGTTGCTCAGTCTCATTGGACTCCTTATGACCCCGTGGACTGCAGCACGCCAGGCTTCCCAGTCCTTCAGTGTCTGCGGGGTTTGATCAAACTCATGCCCATTGAGTCGATGATGCCGTCCAACCACTTCATCTGCCTACCCCTTCTTCTGCCCTCAATCTTTCCCAACATCAGGGAAGACTTTTCCAATGGAAAGAAGCTGGAAGATTGGTGAAGTTAATTACAGAATATTCTTTTCCAATGGCAGATTGGTTAAGTTAATTATGGAATATTCATAAGATAAAGAACCCCTCTGAATTACGGAGAAGAATAAATTTTTACAATGGAGAATATTTCCCGTACTTTTTGTCAAGTTTAAAACACAAGTGGTTAAAAAGCATATACATTAAAATAAAGCTAAAAAATAATGTTATTTCATAGGCAGCTCCTATGTACTTGTCACTGTTCTTACTGCTTTTTGCTGATTATTTCACAAGAGCTGCTGAGATATGTATCTTTTTTATTCACTCTTTACAGATTAGGAAACTGGAGAGAAGTTATGTAACTTATCCAAAGTTTAATAGCCACTCTGAGCCAGAGCCAGAATTTAAACTCACTTCATCTGCCTCTAGAGCCCCAATCTTTATCCAGTACACTGTGATCTTATTTTCCTAAGATGTTGTTTAGTTGCTAAGTCGTGTCTAACTCTTTGCAAGCCCATAGACTGCAGCGTACCAGGCTTCCCTGTCCTTCACTATCTCGAGTTGGCTTAAGCTCATGTCCACTGAGTTGGTGGGCTTTCTTGGTGGCTCAGGCCGTAAAGAATCTGCCTGCATTTCAGCAGACCTAGGTTTGGTCCCTGGGTTGGAAAGATTCCCTGGAGAAGGGAATGGCTACCAACTCTAGTATTCTTTCCTGGAGAATTCCACTGATAGAGAAGCCTGGTGAGCTGTGGTCCATGGGGTTGCAGAGAGTCAGACTGTCACTTTCTTAAGTTAAATACATATTTAAAAGTACATTACAAATTAGAGCTGTGTGTTTGTCAAATATGTAAAAGATAAAAAATACATTTTTTTCTTTTTTAAGCTATTTTTGTAAACTGTACAGCATTTATACAATTAGTGTAAAATAGTTTGTAAAGACAGCTTACATTTTAAGGAGAGAGTTGACAGACTTGCTGGGTACAGCAAGGTTTTCTGATTTTTTCAAAGTTCAGTGTAGGGTTTTGGATTCAGAAATGGCTGGACGCTTGCTCCTTGGAAGAAAAGCTGTAACAAACCTAGACAGCATATTATAAAGCAGAGATGTTACTTTGTCAACAAAGGTCCATGTAGTCAAAGCTCTGGTTTTTCCAGTAGTCATGTTTGGATGTGAGTGTTGGACCATAAAGAAAGCTGAGTGCCGAAGAATTGATGCTTTTAAACTGTGGTGTTGGAGAAGACTCTTGAGTCCCTTAGACAGCAAGGAGATCAAACCAGTCCATCCTAAAAGAAATCAGTCCTGAATATTCACTCGAAGGACTGATGGTGAAGTGAAGCTCCAATACTTTAGCCACCTGATGCAAAGAGATGACTCATTGGAAAAGACCCTGATGCTGGGAAAGATTGAAGGCAGGAGGCGAAGGGGACAACAGAGGATGAGATGGTTGGGTGGCATCGACTCTACGGACATGAGTTTGAGCAGGGAAGGGGAGATGTTGAAGGACAGGGAAGCCTGTCATGCTGCGGTTCATGGGGTCACAAAGAGTCGGACACGACTGAGCGACTGAACGACAACAAACGGGTGGGTTGGATTGCCTTGCTCGAAGACAGAGGTGGTATATGAGGAGGGCTGGGTTGATGAATTCGGTGCTGCCTTTGCTGTTAGCGGTGGCCTTGATCAGGGCAAATCGCGACCTCGTGGGTTTTGCAGTCTCATGGTGTTTGTGACTTCTACCATGGGAAACAGGCCTGATTCCAAGCGGGGACGGAAATAGAATCACGACCAAGTAAAGGATAGTCACTTTCTTCTTTCCCAGCCATGTGTCTGTCCATATCACATTTTATTGGAGTCACTTTGCATGTGCATCAGTGGGAACCAGCTGCTATACTGTGATGTCATGTGAGAATGTTTTCCCTTTTGCATGCAGTGAAAAGCTTCTGATAGAATAAGGCTTGTTTACACCCAAATGTTCTCCTTTTATTCACAAGAAGGTTACAGTGAGGAGGGGGGAGGATCAATATGACTCTTGAGTTTGGATTTAGATCTTAAGTGTGTATCTTTCCTCCTTAAGCCAACGGATGGTTTTATTCATATTGATTTTGATTAACTTTGCCGTTGAATCAGTTGATATCTAGTTACATCAAAGAACTTTAAAGCATAATAATGAGAATTCTTTAAAAAGAGTTTCAGCTAAGAAAAATGCTTTTTTCTGTGTCCCACATACTTTTTTATATGCCAATTTAAAACAGTTCCATTTTCTAATATAACGGATAGTATCTTTTTGACACAAAACTTAGTTTTAACATCCAACTTTTAAAAAGTTCCTTATATTTACTGTGCTTAAAGCTTGTGTAAGCAGATTTAAAATTCTTTTATACAGAGAAAAATTGCATAGTTTAAAGGTAATTTCAGGTCAGATTAAAATCTGTTACTTGTCCTCTGGCTCTGAAATCCTGAATTATTACTCAGACACAGACTTCCTGTGCTCTTTCATTCACTGATTTAACCAGGAATTCGTGGTTAGCATGTTCTTGATCAGGCTTCCCAGGTGGCACTTGTGGTAAAGAATCCACCTGCCAATGCAGGAGACATAAAAGATGCAGATTCAACCCTAGGCTGGAAAGATCCCCTGGAGGAGGGCATGGGAACCCACTCCAGTATTTTTGTCTGGAAAATTGCATGGACAGAGGAGTGTGAGGCTACAGTCCATACCATTGCAAAAGAGTCAGACATGACTGAAGCGACTTAGCACTCATGCACACACTCATGTTCTTGATAAAAGCCTGCTGATATATCATTTTGTTTCTGAAAATAAGGTAAAACAACATGGAAATGCCCATTTCCCTGATGGTGGAAGTTTTATTCCTAATTAGGTTACATCTGTATTACCATCCTACAGTGCTGCCTTCCCCAAATGATTGCTTGATATCTGTGCTTCTTACCTATGAAAAGGTGAGATTGCAAAGGTGTGTGACAAGTCCCTATGAAGAGTTCTCTTGTTACACTAAAGTTACAGACATTATCCATTATTCACTCTTCTGTTTGAGTGAAATGAAATCCCCTCCAAAATGAATCCAGGAAGACTGTCCTGTTGAACTGAGAGACTTCCTTTTGTCATAAATTGAAAATGGTATCATTCCTTTTTGCCTTGGGTGACAGAGGTCTTGGGTCTTAATTGAAGTGCCTTTCTCATACCTAAAGATAAAATTATATATGGATTCTCTGCTCTAAGTTTTCTTTTGGCTGTGTTTTGTCTGTTTTCATAGAGGTTTTAACATTAGAAACTGCTACAAATAATTTTCACAGTTAAGTATAAACAATAAATATAGTCCTCAGCTGGAAAAATATATTTATCTTTTATTTTTTTATTATATAAATACTGTGATATAGGAGTTTGGCAAGTTGAGATGTTGTGGAAATTTTTATCCTGTATTCATGTGTTGAAAGTTCAATTATGTATAAACCTTGGGAAATGGAAATATTTTAAAAGTTTCTTTGGTTACTATTTCAGTGTTAGTTATAACACTAAATGTTCAGTGCATTGATCTGTGCTTAACTCAAGCATATCCCAGACACAAAATAGTCTATTTCCTCTCTATCTCTCACTGTTTATCTTTTCCTCAGAGATATTATAGAGGACAGACTGAAAACAGCAGAATCAACCAAATGTTCATAAATAAGAGGATTTGCAAATTGTGGTTTATTCAGATTGTGAAACCTACATAGCAGTTTAAATAAATGAGAAATATACTAATACAGTCATTATCAAATCATATTGATAAAAAATGAAACTGCAAAATATATTCAGTTTAGCACAAAAAATTTAAAATACGTTTTTCTCAAGAATATAAAAATGAATATAGATTCTCAAAAAATTTTAGAAATTCCTGTCTAATTTCCTTCTCCAGGAAGGAATTGTAGTATTTATGGACATCCAGAAGGACTTTTTTCTGTCGTGTTTCAATCTTTTTACACATTTTTAAACTTGGAATTTCTATATTTAAAAAGTAATATATTAAAGTGCCAAACATGAGTAGCCTTAATTATATCTTTAGCTTTAAAAACAGCATTAATGTCCTAGGTGGATTCTGTGCTTTGCTGACACAATTCTAGGACATTGAGAAAGAGGAAACGATCATTTACCCAAAATAATAATTAAAAAAAACTTCTTTTACTATGAAATGTTTCTTTTTATACAGATATCTCTTGTTCTTCTGTTGCCCTTCCCGAAGCATTAAGAAATCATGGAAATTTTAAGATAACGGTACAATGACTGTGGGTTGAAGCAAAGCTAAATTGGACCAAAGTCAGCTTGGCAAATTGTCATGCTGTCTTTGTATTTATTTCTTTCAACTTTAACACCCACAATTTATTAAGTGAGACAGAGGATACAAGAGGAAGCTTGGAATCCTGTTTGGATACCGTTTAGGAAGGAAGTCAGGTCTTGATGGGGCAGCCCCTTCCTCTTCGCCACTGGCCAGGAAAACCATCTTTCTGTTAAAACCTATTCAATCTGAGAGAGGTGGGGTGACTTCGGGAAGGAAGGTGACCTCTCCCTTGTAAAGTGGAAAGGCTCTGTCCTCCACCCGCCCCACACCGTGACTTATTCAACTCACTTCCACCACTGTTTATAAGAACACTTGTGTTGAATGCTTGTAGTACAGCAGTAGTCATTTAAAATATAGCTCAAACGTCATGCCCTCAAATTTCCTATGTTATTCCAAATCTTTGATCATTACAATCCCAAATGGAGCTTTTGGTCAGCTCAAGTTTGCCTCTGCCCTGTTTGAGTTAGCAGAGATGTTTCGAACAAGCCAGAAGTTTAATAATACATATGCTGCTCCTGTGTACAGTATAAGCATTGCTGCTTGCTATCAAATCTGAAAAGAAAATGCCTTAATGAGAGTCAGGTCATTTCCAAAATGATACAGCAATGTTTTTCTAAGATGCCTTAATTTCTGGGGTAGTATCAAACAAGTAGTTTGATATATGGAACTGATGTACATGCTGGCTGAGGGAGGCCATCAGTGGAACTTGTTTAAACTTTGAGGGCTTATCAGCATGTTGTTCTTTTAAAATGTATTGAGTTTTGACCTCAACTTTAGCTATACTGGTTTATTTAATTTGCTTTGTAACATGGCTGTGAAAAACTGGTCGTTCTTTAAAAACTGGCTCCTTAATTCATTTCTTTAAAGTATTTTGTAAGATTTGTATAAAATAATGTCTTTAAATTATATTTTATATTTTATAAATATTTTATGAAACTATTTTAGAAGATAAAGGACAGAAATTGTAAGGACCTAATAGAAGTAGAAGAAATCAAAAAGAAGTGGCAAGAATACACAGAAGAACTACACACAAAAAAGTTCTTAATGACCCAGATAACTATGACGGTGTGATCACTCACCTAGAGCGAGACATCCTGGAGTGCAAAGTCAAGTGGGCCTTGGGAAGCATTACTATGAACAAAGCTGGTGGAAGTGATGGAATTCCAGCTGAGCTATTTAAAATCATAAAAGATGATGATGTTAAAGTGCTGCACTCAATATGTCAGCAAATTTGGGAAAATCAGCAGTGGCCACAGGACTGGAAAAAAGTCAGTTTTCATTCCAGTGAAATGGAAGGAAATCTGACAAACCTAGACAGTGTATTATAAAGCAAAGACATCACTTTGCCAACAAAGGTCCATCTAGTCAAACCTATGGTCTTTTCCAGAAGTCATGTATGGATTAAGAGTTGGACCATAAAGAAGTCTGAGTGCTGAAGAATTGATGCCTTTGAGTTGTGGTGTTGGAGAAGACTCTTGAGAGTCCCTTGGACAGCAAGGAGATCCAACCAGTCCATCCTAAGGGAGACCAGTTCTGAATATTCACTGGAAGGACTGATGCTGAAGCTCCACTACTTTGGCCACCTGATCGAAGAGCCGACTCACTGAAAATGACCCTGATGCTGGAAAAGATTGAAGGCAAAAGGAGAAGGGGAAACAGATGAGTGGATGAGATAGCATCACCAGCTCAATGGACATGAGTTTGAGCAAGCCCTGGGAGATAGTGAAGGACAGGGAAGCCTGGCATGCTGCAGTCTATGGGGTTGCAGAGAGTCAGTCAGACGCTGCTTTGCGACTGAACAGCAACAATTTTATAAGCTATAGTTGATATTTTTATAAAATCAAATATTGTATTATAATTAAGACATTTTATCCTACAACCCTGTTTTGGGAATAACTGTAAGTTTACAGAAATGTTGCGAAGATGATACAGAGTTCCCATACACCTTCACCGAGTTTCTTCTTATGTTGACATCTTACATTGCCATGATGGATTTATCAAAACTAAAAAAAAAAAAAAACCTGACATTATCCATTACTATTATTAACTACACTCTGCTATTTATTTGGATTTCACCAGTTTTTCCACAAATGTCCTTTTTCTGTTACAGGATCCAGCCCAGGGTACCACATTGTGTCATCTAATCTCCTTAGTCTTCTGACTTGCAACAGTTTCCAAGTTTTCCTTTTTCCCATGACCTTGGCAGTCTCAAGTAGTACTTGCCAGAAATTTTGTAGAATATTCATCACTTCTTAACAAAAATGTTTAACCTCTGGGATTTTTGAACGAAAGCCCTGGTAGACTTAGTAATAGTTTGTACCACCAATTTTCCACTCATATATCAGTTTCAGCCTGGTGATTATTTCTTTTTAAATTTTTCTTTTATTTTTTTATTCATTTATTTTTTTATTGGAGAAGCCTGGTGATTGTTACTTTATCTTCTTATCAGTTATAGAAGCACTTTAGGATTAAAAATTGATTTATAATTAATATTTATATGGTTTAATTTTGTTTAATATTGGCTTCAACTGTGTATGCATTTTACATTCTCAGTGTTGTCAGCTTGTTCAGTTTAAACCTCACAGGAAGTTTGTGTTTTGTCTATTGTTTATCAGATTCGAGATGGACAAACAAACTGTTACGTGCTGAAGAATAAAGATTTAGAACAAGCTTTTAAAGGAGTTATTTACTTGGAGATGGACCTCATATATAATCCGGTAAGTCTAACTAGACTACCTCCCAACTTCTTTGTACCAAAAGTAAAAGGTGGCCAACCTGAAGAGAGTCAAATCACTATAAAATGTTTCAGAATTTTTACAGCTACAGAGAAAATAGTGTTTTGAAACTTAGCCAAAAAAAAAATCAGTGCTGGACAGTCTCATATTAATCCTTTTGGCCCAATAGAATTGATGGTGTGTAATTCTCAATAAATCAATGTTAAAAAAAAAAAAAAACAACAAGAAATAAGAGGAAAATTAGGTTCTTGGCTTTATTACCTTTAACCTTCTTCCATTTATGATTGAACAGAGATGTTTTCAAGCCTCTATGTTATTTAACTATTATAGTAGATGCTCTACAATCATACATTATCAGGACAAATAGTTAATGGAAAGCATCAGTAAAAGGAGGATTTTTTAAAATGCATCTTGCACTTTTAGCATAAGATAAAATACATGAATATATATTCCCTACCAGTCTTTAGGTGCAGGCCTGAAACCTTTTTCCCAATAGCATAGACTTAATATTTTTAGTTCTACAGTGTGTTCCTTGCATACATACACCTATAACATCTTTAAATACTAATTTCAGTTTCTTGAAAGTAGAAATATTCTTTAAAGACACAGAACAGTCTGAATGTGGAATCCCTCTAGGTTATTTTTCCATAAAATCATCGCCTCAGTAGCAGTATCTTTGTAGTAACTGACCTTTCTCAACACTTTCCAGAACAACATTGATTTCAAGTCTTTTGATCTGTATTAGTGCTTCCCTGGTGGCTCAGCAGTAAAGAATCTGCCTGCAACTCAGGAGACCCGGGTTCAATCCCTGGGTCGGAAAGATCCCCTGGAGAAGGAAATGGCAACCCACTCCAGGATTCTTGCCTGGAGAATTCCGTGGACAGAGGAGCCTGGCGGGCTACAGTCCATGTTGTCTCAAAAGAGTCGGACACAACTGAGCAACTAATACTTGTATAATATATCAATAATCTCTATGATAATTAAAATATAGAATTACAGTATTGGACAAAATTGCCATAAATAGGTTTACAAATTAGTGCATTTGGTTCTGATGGATATACAGTTCAACTGTTGGGAGCAAAAATTCCTAGGCGTGCGAGAATGTGGCTTACTTAGCTGTGAGCATTCATTTGTCATGGTATCAGCAGCAGGTTCTAGAACGGGAAGGGACAGCACAGGTTAGTTAGTGGGGTCCATGAATATAGGATAGGGGTACCTTCACAGTAATTAGAAGAATGGCTGCCATTTATTACCCACCTACAATGTCCCAGGCTCTGATACTCTTTCATTTCATTCCCAGAAGAAGCCTGGTCCATAGCGATCATGAATGTCATCTTATGATAAGCAAATAGAATTAAAGAGGAGAACTGATTGCCAATAAATGAGTGAGTTAGGATCCAGATGCAGGTCTTCCCGACTCTTCTCCCTGATGCTACACTACTGATTCTTTGCCTTGTTTAAGAGATTATTCATAAAGTCAGTAGCAGGGAAGTTTTATTCCTGGAAATGTTAGCACTCTGGGCACAGGCTCCAGTATGCAGGTCTGCTGTTACTTCCTCTTCTTCCCCATTGAACACTTCCCTTCAAGGAGAACCTCTGGTGCATGTTAGATCACCCTGCATCTCCTGTTTTCTTCTGGCAAGGACTTGTATATAGAATATGCATACATGTGAAACTGGAGTTTTAGGCAGGAAACAGCCTTAAATCCAAAACTGTTAGTTCAATAATGTTCTAATTGTCCATCTGATATAGAAGAAAAGGACTTGAATTTTACTTTTGAGGTTTTTCCCTTAGTATAGTCATTTGGACAAACCACAAAATCTCTCTGACCCTCAGTTTATTCCCTAAAAACAGGACTAAGGTGACTCACGTACTTATTTTTCTGGATCATTGAGAGGAAATGAGATTCTCTATGGGAAAAAAATGTTTTTATAAGCCGGAAACTGATTTCCACATTGCAAGGTGTTACTGACAAAGGGATAGTGCAAAACCATGATTTGAAGGGAAGTTTGACTTTTTAGAAGCTTTAGTTGGAGGACTTGGTGAGTCAGTCTCTGCAGTGGCTTAAAAAAATCTCTTCAGTTTGCAGCGTGGGAAGAGCCCCCACAAGTCTCCAGTCTGACCTCGTCTCATCACTCATGACAGTGATGTTCATGAAGTGAGACCCAGAAGCCCTTGCAGAGCACCAAGGCACCCCTAAGTCTCCGCTCCCCACCCCTACCCAGGCCCTTAGGGTCAGAAGGTGTTGGTTTCTAGGGCTTCTCAGTCATTCGAGAGAGAGTGAAATCCGTCTCAATGCTTCTGTTTTTAACCCTGATGTTTCTTTCTAGATCAAAGCAAGCATTCGGACCTTTACTCCCAGAGAAAAGCGGTTTGTTGAAGATGGCCGCAAGCTGTCCAAAAAGGTAGGTCAGGGCAGTAACCTGGCTTGTTGGTACACTCAGCACCAGCACCTGGAGTACTTACTGCTCATGACTTGGTCTCCCCTCCCCTCCCTCTCCATTCCTCCTCCCTCTCTCCACTTTTCCCCCCATCATCTCCCCTTTCCTCCCTAGATGAGGACTTGGGTTGGGTTCAGTAAAGAAGGGAAAGACTGAGAACATATCTGTTGGATGATGCAGGGAGTGTCGGCCCTCCATGCATCCAGAACCGTTTTGTAAACAGGAATTCTGAGCACCAAGCCTCCATAAACCTCCGGAGTGTCCTGGGCCCGTCCGCCCTCCTTCCATCACAGCCATGCTTTTCTCCCTCCTTGCACGTTTCAGAGAGGCATTTTGCTTACGACGTCCGTCATACAGTTAAGCTGGTGACTCTTTCAAGATGTCCAGCCTCAGATTCACCCACAGCTGTTCCTCCCACTTCTGTTTTGCCTAAATTTGAGATGTATCAGCATTTTACCCCCGGTGGAATAAATCCTCACTCCCCCTGCCAGGGGCCCTTAATTCCTCTCTCATCAGCTCAACAGAAAGTGAAGATCAGGGCTGAGTAGAGGAAGTTCCACATTTTTCTTACCACGACCTTTCCAGTTCTTTTCAGAGCCCCTCCCTGTTCTGGTCCAGCGTAGTTCAGGATTTCACTCTGTACTTATTGTCCCTCTGCAGTTGTGTAACAGCGTGTCCCCTTTTTAAAGTGTTTATGACTTCCACCACTTCCTGTGGGGTGAGCAGCTGGGGATTACATAAAGCAAGTTAAATATAAAGGCAGCTTACCATCCTTTGGTTTCCCATGAACTTCTGGACACACCGGGGAAAGGCCTTAATCTGCTTCTGAAAGGAGCATCCGAATGTTTTGGTCTGCCACAACATTTGAGTGTAATATTTATTTTGTGTAATCGGAGTCAGTGGCTTTATTATTGTTATTATTATTGCCTTTTGCCCTGTTTACTTGAAAAATTAAAACCTGAATTGAGGTAGGTGGCATTGCTGTTTTTGCAAACAGATTGAAATGAATCTACCTACATCTGGGAGAAAAGACCTTGCCTATGCCAAACAAGACCTTCACCTCCGTGTGGGATGGCTTTGGGAGGTTGGAACACCAGGGGATTTGGGGCTGAGACCCTGGGATATATTAGGTTTCTCCCTCAGGGCCTCTCACCACTAAGTATCCCCAGATGGTTGCAAAGTTGAAACCTATAATTGTGACCCAGCTACTTAAAATTTCTTGGTATGTGCCAGGCACTGTTCTAAGCCCTTCAAGTGTCTCCACAACCTCCAAGGTTGGCACTCCTATGTCAACCTTGTTGAATAAGAGAGGTTAAGAAACTGGCCCAACGTCACACAGCAAAGAGGTGGGAGAGCTGGATTCCCTCCCCAGGAATTTACTTCGCTGTGTTGCTTCTGTTGTTCATTCACTCAGTCATGTCCAACTCTTTGCGTCCCCATGGACTGCAGCACGCTAGGCTGTCCTGTCCTTCACTATCTCCCAGAGTTTGCTCAAACTCATGTTCATTGATCTGGTGATGCCTTCCAACCATCTCTTCCTCTGTCACCCCCTTCTCCTGCTCTCAGTCTTTCCCAGCATCAGGGTCTTCTCCAGTGAGTTGGCACTTCCCATGAGGTAGCCAAAGGATTGGAGCTTTATAGACTTTTTCTTCTAGATGTGATGAGCTAGAATATATGAGATTTCTACTAAAACTACCCAGTTCCTTCCAAACTAAAAACTGAACAGCACAAGTCCTCACTCTATTCTATCTCTCTTAAACACACACACACAAATTCACACACATCACATGCCTGATGGCTGTATTTTTTACCAGCTCAGTTTTGTGTTGAACATTATTGAAACAGCCTGTTCTCCTTTATGGCACCCCACTCCAGTACTCTTGCCTGGAACACCCCATGGACGGAGGAGCCTGGTAGGCTGCAGTCCACGGGGTCGCGAAGAGTCGGACACGACTGAGCGACTGCACTTTCACTTTTTACTTTCATGCATTGGAGAAGGAAATGGCAACCCACTCCAGTGTTCTTGCCTGGAGAATCCCAGGGACGGGGGAGCCTGGTGGGCTGCTGTCTATGGGGTCACACAGAGTCGGACACGACTGAAGCGACTTAGCAGCAGCAGCAGCAGCAGTTCTCCTTTAAAGGAGCTATAAAATGCATTGGATTCTCTTTTCCTCCCTGAATGGTCATATGTTAAAAATGAATTCTAGAAAAATTTTAGGACTCTTCTTTATTGTTTTGTTAATTATTGGCTATACAGAATATAATTCAAATGACCAAGCCGTCTGGTCTAAAGAGAATAATTGAAGTGTGTAAATCTCATTCCCTGTTTTCCATTTTTTTTAAATTAGATCTTATCCAGAGATGTAGACCGAGTGAAGAGACTCACCATGGCTATATGGAATACAATACAGTTCCTTAAAAGCTGCTTCCAGTGGGAATCCACGCTGAGAAGTACAGTAGCATTCGTGGTAAGGTTCCTTTTTTTTTTATTAAAAAAAAAAAAAATCAGATTATTTACTCTGAGTCCCAAATCCAAAGGCAGGTGGGTTTTATTGTACTTAGATGAAACAGAATGGTGCACATTCAGCAAAGCTGAAGTTTATACCAGTAAGGAAACTTAAACAATAAAGGATATACAGCCACCTTCTTACAATATATTATGTAGGAGACATAGGAGACTATGTAGGAGGTTTCTTTCTAAGACCGTCCTTATCAGATTTATCCTTGGAAATCCCTTAACTTACCCAACTCATGATTTAGTCACTCAGTCGTGTCCAACTCTTGCAACTCCATGGACTGTAGCCCTCCAGGCTCCTCTATCCATGGGATTGTCCCAGGCAAGAATATTGGAGTGGGTGACCAACCGAGGGATCAAACCTGGGTCTCCTGCACTGCAGGCAGATTCTTTACCCACTGAGCCACCCAACTCATACTCATATACTATCTCTTGATAGGCTTCCCTGGTAACTCGGTAAAGAATCCACTTGCAATGCAGGACACCCTTGTTCAATTCCTGGGTTGGGAAGATCTGCTGGAGAAGGGATAGGCTATCCACTCTAGTATTCTTGGGCTTTCCTTGTGGCTCAGCTGGTAAAGAATCCGTCTGTAATGCAGGAGACCTGGGTTCGATCCCTAGGTTGGGAAGATCCCCTGGAGAAGGGACAGGCTACTCACTATAGTATTCTGGCCTGGAGAATTCCATGGACTGTGACAATGAGTCGAGCGTGACTCTGAATGTTCCTGGGGCCATTTGTTTAATCACTACATGGGTCTGTTTCTCTCCTTCTGTGCCCGTAAGTGCTTGTGTTTTTTGAAAAATGGCAGATGAAAAATCACATGACTAAATGAAGACTGCCTTGCTGTAATTTATGTTTTAAGTAAATCATTGACAGACTTTGGTATGAAAAACATATGTTCATATCAAACCTCTTGAGTCATAACTGATTACTACAAGTTGACTCAACAGCACTGAGGAGAACCATGATGTCTGTGAAATACACTTTTATAATACTATCGGCCCTTCCTTATGAGTGTGCTAAAATCACAGAATCTCAGACCTGCACGTGATCTTAAAACCACCTGGGTCAACCTCCGAGAGTCCCAGAATCTGGTAGGTACTTGAGAGTTATTAATAGCACAGTGTCCTCACTTTGCATCTTGGGGCATCCTCCCTTGTCTGTAAAGGAGCTTGTCGTTGATCAGATTGGTAGCATCTGGCGTGGGAGGAGGAAGAAAAGAAAACAGGTGCTCAGCTGCTCTTCTTGCGCCTTCTGTATTGTGCCAGTGGTACCCAACCTTTTTGATACCAAGGACTGGTTTCATGGAAGACAGTTTTTCTGTGGACCAGGGGTGGATGGTGAGGGGATGTTCCAGGATGATTCAAGTTTATCACATTTATTGTGCGGTTTATTTCTCTTATTACAGCAGCTCCACCTCAGGTCATCAGGCATTAGATCCCAGATGTTGGGGACCCCTGTGTGATGTAATTAACTCCTGTCCCCTGTACAGGTCCCAGTGTGACCTAATGCCTGTGTGAGCAGTCGAGTCACGATCGTGGCTCTTCTGTCCCCTGCGTCCTATCATTAGGCTCATTCCTACCCACCAGGCATATCTGCATGAAAAAAAACAGTCAGTCCCAGAGGTCAGTGGGTTCAAAGTCACTTCCACTTTTATTACGTAAGCAGTGTACTGGCTCCGCAAGAGGCCTTTTCTCAGCCATTGGGGCTCATTCTATTTTGTCCTTAGTTAATGCTAGTTTTTCATTGGTTTGGGAGGCAGAAGTTCTGTGACGGCTGCAGCCTTGGCCTTTAACGTCCTTTTTCTTTGGTTTAAAGTTGCCCGACCAATTGGCCTTGGTTACACCCTGAAGAAGGGTTTCTTTAATCCCTATCTGACTTTGGGGGTCGATTCGCCCACTTTCCTTTCTCACGTTCTGCCTCAGCTGGTGGCTGCTCCTCTTCAGCCTCCCTGACTCTGTTTCCCACCTGAATTCTCTTTACAACTTTCCAGGGAACGTTCTCTGTGATTCCGGGCAACAGTTACCACTTCTGGTGGCTTCTTCCACTCAGCACCCGGGCCGGCCGCTGGGAAGAGGAAAGGGTTTCCCCTTTCTGGAGCTTAGTTTCTGGCACTGGGATTTTTAGAAAAACAAGAGATCTGTTGCACTGGATTATGTAGGGAATGACAGAAATGATTAATGGGCTGTCAGCGTGATCTGAAGAAAGATCACCGCAAGTGAATACAAGTAAGTTGTTTCATGGAGGGGGCTTCTACCCGGGAAGTGAGCCTTGGCAGTGGGGCCGCTTCTGCAGTGCCTGCGACCTGAGTGAACCCTGCTTGCCGACATCACATTGCAGAGTCCCCTGCCAGCCTGGCTGCCAGGCTCAGGCTGGCACAAGGTCTTTGAACACCCCTCAGTCCCACGGAATGAAAGATACAGGGGTGCTCTTCTTGCTGGTTTGCCAAAATGTGATTTTGCAGGAATCCCTTGGGGGCATCCAGGACTGTGAGAGGCCCCACTGGCGATGTGGAAAAGGGGATGTTTTCTGCTGGTCCTCACTGGAAAAATGCAGAGTCAATTACCAGTGATACATGCGTCCCCTCTCTCTCTCTGGGTTGTCTTGAGAGCTTCACTCAGATACACTTAATTTTCTGTTGTCCTTTGGAGTTCGACTTTTGAATGACTGTCTCACGTTGACCCTGACCAGCCATGGCAGATCTCAAGAGATACTGCAGATGTAGACGTGCGTATCTCCCTTCCCTAAGCTGCGGATGTGTGATTTCATTCAAGAATGTTTTTGTCGCTACCATCATGATGGTCACTCCAAAACCATTTATGCTCCTCAACACGAGAACACCTAAAGAAAATGCATTATTAGGATAAAATATAAAATGTGTCGTAGCCTCCCTTATTTATTTTTTTAATAAGATTATGGGTAGCCGAGCCTTCCTATTTTTCGAAAGACATTTTGCTTTTGTGGCTCTTGCTTACAGACTTAACATCAGCTGCTTGTGGAGGACTGATGGGGGAAGCCACCCCCAGGGGGTGCCACTGGCCGTGTCCCTGACTCAGGAGGGCTCCCTTCAGGGTGGTTTTCTGCCGAATGTTGGGTCCCCTGGTGACCTGGGCCAGACAGGGAGGAGGGGAGACTGTAATGCTGAAGCCTGGCCTGCCTCCTCCCATCCCCTCTTGGGAATATCATATTTGTCTTGGCGGGTATGGTACAAACATTCTCCTACAGTCTGCTGAAGACAGACTTCTGCTCCTGGTCTTGATTCATCTGTGTGATGCCTTAATTCATGCTTCTTCCACTTGCCCTGATGTTACAGGGGCATAACAATTTTTGTGCTGTCTGAAGCAAGGTCTTTTTTTTTTTTTAATTTAATTTTTTAAATTTTAATTGGAGGCTAATTACTTTACAATATTGTATTGGTTTTGCCATACATGGAGGGGGGTTCAGGATTGGGAACACATGTACACTCGTGGCGGATTCATGTTGATGTATGGCAAAATTTAATTTCTTAAAAAAAAATTATTCATTTATTTAGCCCTGTCGGATCTTAGTTGCAGCATTTGGGGTCTTCGCTGTGTCATGCAGAACCTTTCGAGGCAGCCCCTGAACTCTCCTGTTGTGTGCTCGGGCTTAGTTGCTCTGTGGCTTGTGGGATCTTAGTTCCTTGACCAGGGATCAAACCCACGTCCCCCATGTGGCAAGATGGATCCTCTACCACTTTGCCACCAGGGAAATCCCTGAAGCAAGGTCTTAAGGCGAGGATTTATTTAACAGTAGGACTGCATGTAGAAGCCTTTCTCTGTTAGAAATTAGGATAAGTGCTGTTTGAGGGTTCATTGCCCAGATGTGAAAAGAACCGGGTTGGTTGAACCAGTCTCCACTGGGGCTTGTCCTTCCCCTAGAGGTGCAGCACTGCAAGCTAAGGGCAGAGCTCTAGGAATTTTTGTTCACTTCTGTTTTGTCAGATAACATAAAGCTACATTACTAACATCATGTCTGTGTGTCTATTTTCAGCTGATAAAAAGCAGGAATGTTATAGGATCATGTTTAGGATATTCTGGCTGTTAATTTTAAGACATTATGAAAGCAAGCCATACATTTTCTAAGGAATCCTGTGGATGTGTATATGAATATATCATATCTTGTTGAAAGCGGGAGTTAAAGGAAAGCAGCCTGTTGAGATCTAGGTCCAGAATCACAGGAGAAAAAGAAAATCTAGGTCCATGTGGTATCCAGTCAGAAGTAGATGAACAAACATGAGGAAATGTATCTTTTTAGGCTGTCTAAGCATCAACCTACCCCACTGGGGATGAATCCCCTCTCCATGTAAGATGGGTGGTTCTATTCCCCATACTAAAAGAAGAAAGTTATCTTTAATTCCCTGACACCTGCTATGTGAATGTTGCTGTATACTGTTTAATTCATTGTTATTGTGAGAAGTTAATTGTGGACTTTTCCTTTAATTTTTCTTGAAATATAGTTTTACAATGATTTACAATATTGTGTTAATTTCAGGTGTATATCAAAGTGATTCCCTTATATGTATATATGTCTATTCTTTTTCAGATTCTTTTCCCTTATAGGTTATTACAAGACACTGAGTATAGTTCCCTGTGCTGTACAGTAGGTCATTGAATGTGAACTTTTTTACAGCAGTCAAATTCTAAATCATACTTCTATAGGCTTGAGGGGGTTTTTTTTTTTGTTGTTGTTGTTGTTAGGATAATTAGGGGAAATCTTGCTCATTACTGCTTTTGAGTCTTTCTTCCTCCCCTAAGTTTTCTAGATTTTTTTTCTTACTATGTTATATTTTCTGAGCTTGACATGTTTTAAGTTAAATTGTTTTTCACTCAAAATTTCACAGTCTAGTTTCTCTAATTAAAAGACAAGTTCATATGAGGTGTCAGCTTATTGACAGAGGCCACATGTAGCTGAAGTATCATGTCTAGAAGAAGCACATCTGTATATTTCCATATGAATGGATTTTTAAAATATACATGGTGTTTTATATGCATGCTCATGATCATTCCCAGTCACGGGCTTTGAACTCTAGGGATAACTAATGGCTCATGTTGTTTCAGTATTTACTGCGTGTCAGGTACGGTCCTAAGCATGTCATAACTGTTCATTCGTTTAGTTCTTACAACAACCTGCCAGGTGTAGGCGCCAATTACAGTATTTCCCTCTTTTTACAGGTAAGAAAAATGAGCCCATGGAGGTTAAATGGAGGTTAAATAAAGTTTAATAATAACGGGACAGAGCTCATATGCTTTTAAGAGGCAGAGCTGAGATTTCAACTCAGATCATCAGAATTTAGAGTCCTTGCACTTAACCATTGGGCTACACTGCCTCTTATGTATGCCAAAGATGCAGTGATTGTAGTCTTTGTATTTCAAGGACCCTTGTATCCAGGATCCTTGTCCTTAGAGCCAAATACGTGAATTGTGGTCCTTGTATTTAGATAGATAGATAGATAGATAGATAATGACTTTTCCCAGGTGGCGCTAGTGGTAAAGAACTCGCCTGCCAATGCAAGAGAGATAAGAGGGCTGGGTTTGATCGATGAGTCAGGAGGATCCCCTGAAGAAGGGAATGGCAACTCACTCCAGTATTCTTGCCTGGAGAACCCCATGGACAGACAAGACTGGTGGGTTACAGTCCATAGTATTGCAAAAAGTCAGACTGAAGTGACTTAGCACCACACAGTCACATAGTAATTCCAGGAACAACCATATGAGTCACTTCCTATATGTATCTAGATATTATGAATGGGAATTAAGCCTATCCCAAGATGCTTTGGGAGAAAGAAAGCATCAATATATGGGTAAGAATAATTCTCAGATATAGTCATTATATTCACAAGAGCTGGAATAAAAGAAGCGAAAGGTGGAAATGTCTGTAGCCTCTTTGGGGGACGTCCCTGACTGTGGGAATCACATGCTTATGACATCCTTGGAATTCAGCTTCATGGTCTGGAAAACCTCAGTGCTTGGTTCTAGACTAAGCCCCCAATTGAGGACTGAGTTATCTTTTCCCGCTTTTGAAGGAAGCTCTTAGATGATGTAGAAAGGTTTTTGAGGAGGGAGTGAAGAGTGAAAAGAACTGAAGGAAAGAACCATGGAAGAAATCTGTTCTTTTCAGATTTTCTTCAGGTATTTCAAGTTGTTCAGAATAAGGGCTAGGAGTCAAGAAGAGTGACTGTCTACATTAGTATATTATTACAGAATATCTTAAAGCCATAGCTTTCAGAGGCATTAGCCTGATTTTCTAGTGTGGGAGGGCCCATATTTCTAGTGTATATTCCCATGTCTAGTGCAAACGCATTATTTGATGATAGTTAAAAGGAATTGAATTTTTTTAAAAAAGATAATTTTGTATCTTGATATTGAACTTATACTGTTCAATCATTTGTCTGAGTTTTTGTTTTTCTCTTAGGTAACTGTATTTTACAAGCCCCAGTATTTGTCTATAAAAAGACCTAAGGTTGTATCATGGCATAAATACATTGATTTTTTCATATGACAGGAAATATTTGCTTGACAATTGGCATCATCAGAAGATTATTTTAAATAGCAAAGATCTCCCAATGCTGTTAAAAAAAAAAGTTATACTTATATAGTTTTGTCTTTCCACCGATCTTTCAGGCACTTACCTCTTGTATCAGGGAGAGAAGTCTGTGGGGCATTTTTGATGGATTCCTTATTTATTAAATTTTTACTTGGATCTTTGATGTTAAAAAGCAATCTAAGTCTACCATATATCAATGGGTATCTTCATAAAGCTATGCTTTTAACATCTGTGACTTTTTTCCTGTATTTCTTGATTGTAAGAAACTGAAGAATTAATTCTTCAGAGTTGACAGGTCCTGCAATATGATATATAACTTAAAGCATCAATCACCCCCACCCCATGAGGTTAAAATACAGTTCTCCACTTTCAAACTGCTAGCTTCTACTTAACACATACAGAATTCTTAGCTTTTAGGGATCCTATAATTTTGAGAAGTGTGAAACGATTTCACGTTGAAGCTGAAAAACAACAGCAACTGTAACAGAACAAACCTTTCCATCATGCATGAGTGTGTGTACACACACACACACACACACACACGGCACTGAAAAGCAGAGGGCATTTGGGAAGCAAAAAGTTATACTGCTGAATGTTTTCTGAGAACAGTTTGAAAAAACTTCATGAGACCTAGAGAAGTGCCCCTTCTGTCGCCCACAGGATTCAGATTGAATTTGCTTTGGTACAAATGACTACAATGGACGTTTGTTTTCAGATCAGCCTATTAAAATAGTGCTGGTCACACTGTCTAGCACAGGGAGCTCTGCTCAATGTTAGGTGGCAGCCTGGATGGGAAGGGAGTTTGGGGAGAATAGATGCATGTATGTGTATGGCCCAATTGCTCTGCTGTGCACCCGAAGCTATCACAACCTTGTTAATCGACTATAAAAAAAAATTTTTTTCACAGTTACCATCACCATTTTGTCTTGGAAAAAAAAAATTTAGGCATCTTAAATGCTACAAAAACATATACTTATATGCAAACATCTCTAGGTATGTTACATAGGATGCTTAAGATATGTGCCAGTTTATTATTTTTCTATTTAACATGATCTCCAAAATCTTCCTTTTCACAGAGGACTAGCTAACATACTTTCAGAAATACCGTAAAGTTCTTTTTCAGCAATTTTTTTCATAAGAACAATCCATTATTGTACATTGTGCTTGTAATTTTTTACAACATAATTGCACCTTCTATTGACATCTTCTCAGGCATTAACTAATTATGCCATTTAATAAAATTACAGTAATTGCATTAAAAGATTATCTGTTGAAAATTTAAAAGGACACTCTTAGCTAGTTTAGCATATTTCATGTTTATATTTTCAATTTCATAATTGAATTACATTTCCAGACAGAATTCTAGCTATACTGAATGAAATCAGTTGGTATTTTGGAGCATCCCCATTTTGACTAGTAAGCATTAGGTCTTAATTTTTTAAAATTCTGGAACAGCGTATGTTGTCAGTCTTCACACGGCCCTGTGGGTAATGACTGAATGGTTCTGGTAGGCGCAGCCCCTGGTGGGGACTCTCTTATCTCTACCCAGTGGCTTTCCTGTGCTTTTTCTTGGGAGGTATTTGTAAACACACACTTTTTCACCTTCTCTGAATTTTCTGGTTAGAGACTGTTGTCCTTTGCAGAGTCCAGAGAATTCAGTCTAGTTCACTCTGCTGTCTAGAGATACCCTACTGTTAATTTGAACTTGATCCTGACTCTCGGAACTTAAATCTTAGAGAAAGAAAAGACTTCAGTGACCATGTCAGTCCTTGACCCGGGCCGCGTTTCACGGCCTCCTTCAAGCTTGCCTGTCTCCCTCCTTCCTTGCTTCCCTCCCTCCCTTTCCACAACTGTTGTCTGTCCAGTATTAGATATTGAGATGCAGAGATGAAATGATCATAGTAAGTCCCCTGTCCATCTATCCTGGGCTTCCCTGGTGGCTCAGTGGTAAAGAATCCATCTGCCAACGCAGGAGATGCAGGTTCAATACCTGGGTCAGAGAGATCCCCTGGAGGAGGGCATGGCAACCCACTCCAGTATTCTTTCTTGCCTGGAGAATCCTGTGGACAGAGGAGCCTGGTGGATTCCTCTTCTCTTCTCTCCCTCCCTCCTTCTGTCCCTCCCTCCCTTCTCACCCCATCCACCTGCACCCCAGCCTCTCCCCAGCATCCCTTCCCCCCTCTTTTGCTGCTCCCTTTCTTTCTTTCCCTTATCTTACCTCCAGTGTGCTCCTCTTATACTTGAAGCCAAAGTGGTAACCTTTTAATTATTAAAGCACACCATAAGAAAAATTAAACTTGCACTTTAGAGAGAAAATTAAGTAATAATAACAAATATTTTTAAACATATGAAGTGAGCTACAGATGTGGCTTCTTGATGAAAGTGAAAGAGGAGAGTGAAAAAGTTGGCTTAAAGCTCAACATTCAGAAAACTAAGATCATGGCATCTGGTCCCATCACTTCATGGGAAATAGATGGGGAAACAGTGGGAACAGTGTCAGACTGTTTTTAGGCTCCAAAATCACTGCAGGTGGTGATTGCAGCCATGAAATTAAAAGATGCTTACTCCTTGGAAGGAAAGTTATGACCAACCTAGAGAGCATATTGAAAAGCAGAGACATTACTTTGCCAGCAAAGGTCCATCTATCAAGGCTATGGTTTTTCCTGTGGTCATGTATGGATGTGAAAGTTTGTCTGTGAAGAAAGCTGAGCGCCGAAGAATTGATGCTTTTGAACTGTGGTGGTGGAGAAGACTCTTGAGAGTCCCTTGGACTGCAAGAAGATCCAACCAGTCCATTCTAAAGGAGATTAGTCCTGGGTGTTCTTTGGAAGGACTGATGCTGAAGCTGAAACTCTAATACTTTGGCCACCTCATATGAAGAGTTGACTCATTGGAAAAGACTCTGATGCTGGGAGGGATTGGGGGCAGGAGGAGAAGGGGACGACAGAGGATGAGATGGCTGGATGGCATCACCAACTCGATAGACGTGAGTTTGAGTGAACTCTGGGAGTTAGTGATGGACAGGGAGGCCTGGCGTGCTGCAATTCACGGGGTCACAGAGTCGGACACGAGTGAGCAACTGAACTGAACTGAACAAATGTGGATAGGAATTATTAGCTAATATAGCTATTGAGAGGCTGGGTGTTGCTGCCCTAACTCAGAGAAAAACTTCACTGAAGTGGGTACAAGTGTGCACACAGACACACGGTTGCTGTTTCATTGCAAAGGTTGTGAAGAACCTGTTTGAGGATGGGGTTGAAATGCAAAGCATTGTCTTCTGTGTTATGTAATTAATGTTTAAGAGTCAGCTGTCTCTAGGGCTGATTAATGTGCATGGAAATGCCAAATGCCAAATCATGGGGTTCTATCTTTCAGGCTATGATAGTACTTTTCATGTTTGACCTAATAAATTATGTTCTTTATATCAAAAAGGGGGGGTTTATTTTAATATTTCAGGGTAATGTCATATGCTTAAGAAATTCAGTGTAACTTAGCCGTATTATTGAAGGATTGTGTTAGGGCATTGTGAGCTATGGACTGAATGACAGAGGCCCAGTCTTTTATCTGTGTACCCATCCTTACTGCTTATCTCGGGATTGAGTATACTGCAGGCATCAAATCAATGCTTCTTAGAAGAGTACTGGAACTCATGCACACCATCTGTTATCAGATACTGTTTGTAGTCCAGTTACTATTCTGACCTTAGCAACCCGTGACCCCACCAGAGGGTAAGATTCAGAAACAGCCAAAAATAGCTTCATTGTAATGTTTTTGGATGTATGTTTTCTCAACTTTTTCTCAAGGCTATCCATGTTGGGTGGGGGCTGGTGCTGATTTGCAGCTAAATGGCCACAAGACATGGGTAGGAAAACTGGGGGAGGAGGAGGGGAACTGGCAAATCTCTAACCCAGATCCACAGCCCCTGAATCTGCAGGGATTTTATTTTTGATTCTTACAGAGCCAAGTGCGTCCCCCCCTAATCTGTTTCTATATATGACACCTGGATGTGCAAACATTTTGTGTGATGCAAAAACGGAAAAGGAGATTTCGAAATAAAAGAGAGGGCTTGGGCAGAGAGGAGTAGAGTGCTCGTGTGTCTGAACACAGGACCGGTTTCCTGCTTCAGTTCTGACCTGTTGAAGAACCACGCTCAGCACTTGCATTTCCAGCTAATTCGATATTGCCTTTTTGGTGGTCCGAGCTTTGTCATTTGTTTGGAAGCTGTCATCTTTATTAGTGTCTCTGGCTGATCTTCGAGGCTCCCCATTAGGTGGCGCGTGCTCTCCGTTGTCTGGCTGGGCTCCGCGAGCCGCTGGCCCTTTTATTGCTGTGTGATGTGGGCATGCTTGCCGGGCAGCCTGTAATTAGACCCACCACAGATGACAGTTACAAGAGAGCATGGTAATCATTCGAGCTGCCTGATCTGATGTGTATAGAGAGAAGCCTTCTTTGTGGTCTGGTCAGGGTTTACTATATTGTATTGTAGTTTTGCCATTTGATTTATAATTCAGGAAGGTGTGTTTTGCTCCTTCTCTGCTGAGCTTGGAGTCATGTCATTGGCCTTTGAAATAATAGAGCTAATTTGGGGGGGGTGATGTTTTAATTGGACTGATACTGTCTCTCCCACTTTTATTTTAAAATATAGGAAGACAGCTAAATAAAAATGTCTGGTTATTATGTCATCATCTAAACCCCATTCCTGTTCAATGTTTACTGACTATTTTAGTCTCCTTGGGATTTTCTTATAACCCAGATCCATGTTTTTGGGCCCCTAAAAATAGACTTGCCTATTTCTGTCCTCGCTTTTTAAAATTTTGGTTTTAACTCACTGCCAGAGATACTTGATTTTGTCAAGGAAAAGTAAAAAGAAAGGAATACACTCCTTAGCTCGGTTGGTACTAAAGCGAGACCCCCATGGCTACAATTTTAAGTCTAGAAAAGCATGGAGCTCTATGTTCTTTCACAGGGGAAGAAACTGAAGGATTGGGAGAGTGATTTTTTCCTCCTGGGCTTTAGAATGGAGGATCGTCAGCCCTGATGCCATTTTCACAATGTGTGGCTTGGGTGGTCATAAATTTTGCAGTGATGGTTTCATTTCATGAGTATGAGCTGTATCTACACAGTGTCCACAGATTGCGCTATTAAAAGTTCTTTAAAAACACACTTTTCTGCAAGTCTTACCTTTGGAAAATATGCGTCTGGAGAGTCGCTACCCAGAGGGGCAATATGCCGTGGAGGAACGAATATCTATAATGTTACTTGGTGTGGGCTTAGCTGACCCTTTTCTTGTCTTTGTAAAAGATTGTTTATTTATTGACTTGTTTTTATTTTCAGTTGCACTGGGTCTTCCTTGCTGCCCGTGAGCTTTCTTGAGTTGCAGCGTATGGGAGTTGCTCTCTCGTGTGGGGCTCGGGCTTCTCGTGGGGGCTTCTGCTGTGAGCACAGGTGCTGGGCACGCGGGCTCAGTGGTTGTCGCATGTGGGCTCTAGAGCTCGGGCTTCAGTAATTGTGGGGCACAGGCTTAGGTGCCCCGTGGCATGTGGGATCTTCCCGGATCAGGGATCGAACTTGTGACCCCTGCATTGGTGGGTGGACTCTTATCCACTGGACCACCAGGAAGTCCTTGACTGCCCCTTTGCTTACAGCAGATGAGTGTTCCTCAGCAGGACTTGATGGGGACAGAGCTGCTGCTGGGGGTGAAACCGAGGAGGATGATCATCAGTGTTTGCATGTTCTGGGTGTTTAAGTTGTGACTTCTGCTCTTCAACTTGTTCTCACTTTATTAGGCTACAGCAACACTTTCAGATTGAAGGCAGGAGGAGAAAGGGACGACAGAGGATGAGTCGGATGGCATCACCGACTCAATGGACATGAGTTTGAGCAAATTCCAGGAGTTAGTTGGTGATGGACAGGGAAGCCTGGCTTGCAGCAGTCCATGGGGTCACAAAGAGTACACAACTGAGCGACTGAACTGAACACTTTTAGCGAAATATTGTCTCGCATTTGTCTCTTGTTTTAAAGAGCAGCAGAATACTAAGTATGAATTTGCAAACAGCAACATTTCTTCTGCCCTGGTATAAGCCAGGAACATGCACCTGTAAACTTTATTTTCAACTATTCCATAATAAAAGAGCCTTTCCTTGGAAAGTGTTGAAGGCCTCACATTGAGGACATTTCCACAGACTTGTTTCTCCTCCAGTTTCTACTTTGCAGAATAGGAAGATGTGATGTGTGTTTAGCTGTTAAAAAATTAGCTACCTAGGCCTCAGTCAACTTTGCTGCTTTCTGTAAATTTTATTTTGCATTCCATTGGTGATCTTTAAACTTTTAGTAATGGACATGTTTCAAGGGAAAAATAATTGGTTGCCTGGAAATTTAGTGCATGTGCATACACACATTCATGACCACACCCAAGGAAGGGAAGAGGAGGGAACTGGGAGAGGAGGAAGAGGAGAAAGGAAAAGAAAAAGAATCCCAGATAGCCTTTCCATTGTTGGAGTTTACTTAAAGACAGTCCTGCAGGTGGCGATAGAAACTCATAAATGATAAAAGCCCCAAAGTAAATTTCTGTGCAGTTTCTCGGGGATTTTAATTTTGGTAATTTATTTTTAATTTGATAGAGTCATCTACAGGCAGAAATCATTACATTAGAAAAAATTCGAATACGCATGTTATGTAATCTCTGTTTTTATAAAAATTTTCTCGGATATTCTGTGGCTTGTTCATCTGTATATGCACAAGAGATAAGATCTGGGTTACTGCTGAACTGGTACAGATTTTATATGGCAAATAACCATTTTAAGCCTCTTTTTAAAATTTTTTGTTTTACTTTTCTTAGCCTGTAGCTAAAATTTGATGCCTGTACCATTGGTTAGGTTTATAAAGTCTTTTGCTATTGAGTGCTAAGTTGCATAAGTTTAGTGGTGTGTGTGTGTGTGTGTGTGTGTGTGTGTGTGTGTGTGTGCATGTGTATGTTTTCTTGTGTGTAATTTCCTCCTCCAGAGGATCTTCCCAACTCAGGGAGTGAACCTGTGTCTCCTGCATTGGCAGGCAGATACTTTACCACTGAGCCACTTGGGAACCCTCTTGTGTGTCAAAAGATAAAATCAGTTGCTTCCATAGGGCATTTTCTTCTGTAGCCAGTTGTTGAAGGGTAGTTTTAATCTGAGAGGACTCACAGGCTATTTATTTTACCCAGCAATAAAAACACAACATAAACAATTTGTTGTGAGAACACTAGAAATTGTGTGCTGCCTCTGTTAAGTCGCTCAGTCGTGTCCAACTCTGCGCAACCCCATAGACGGCAGCCCACCAAGCTCCTCCGTCCCTGGGATTCTCCAGGCAAGAATACTGGAGTGGGTTGCCAGTTCCTTCTCCAATAAATTGTATAGTGGATATGATAACAGTTTTTAGTTATTTTAATTATTTCATTTTAGATATCAGGCATTGTTTAAGCAAAGTTAAAACATTCAGTTGATATTTCTTCCCTGCTAGTTAACGTTCAAAAGTTCTTAAATTGCTTTTTGTGAATATATATTTTCATTTGCCATTTTTCCTTAAGTTTGGGTTTGAAGATGCAAACTCTAAAGTGATTTGCTTAAACATAAAGCTAATTTTCAGCTCTCCTCTTTTCATGTAGCCTTATTTAAAAAACCTTTGCAGTGCACATTTTCAAGGGGAACTGCCTTGATTCCAGAAAATGTAATTATTTTGGTTTAAATGCTTTAGGCTGTAGATGTTGAGTGTCATCAACAGACAGCTATGATAGTCTCGAGCAAATTGTGTGAAATTCAGTCTTTGTCTCTCTCCTGAACTTCGCTAAGTCTTGTGGTGAAGTTCAGAACTTATAAGGTCTTGTATGCTGTACTTTTAAATATAGAATTTCTTAAAAGGGGGGGAAAAGAGAAGAGAAAAGAAACCTTCTAGCCTTCTTATATTCTATTTCAATTGCTGTTCCAATTACTCATCAGGATAGCAAGTCAGACTCTCGGAAAACCTATTTTTCTGCTTTCAGGTAAAGAATATTCAGTTCTTTGCTCTGTTAGCAACTGACCACAAATCTAATCCATTAAAAAATATATCGTGGTAAGCAGTTCTTGAAAATGTTTATAATAAATGGTAAAAGCCAAGCTTCTACTGTGAGATTAGCAGTTGCAACAGGATGTGTTCATCAGGAAATAGGTTACTGCCTTAACAGTGTGTCTTGCCATGTAACCTACAGGATAGATGAAGATTTAAAAGCTTGCAGTGCAAGGAGTTTATATGACTTCCTCCCTTTGCTTTCTTTTGCATATTACAGTGTTGTTTATCACACGTGTTTTTCTCAACGAATCTATTCTGAAGTTCATATTATAGACAAAGAGCATCCAGTACTTTGGAGGTTGTCCCCCGCCACACACACACGCATCCATATAAAACAAATTCACTTTTACAGAATGAACTCTGTAGCTTAAGAAAAAATAATAAGAGAATGGTGAAAGATGATTTTCCTAAAGTCTAGACTCACCCTTAAACCACACCCCCCCACATCTTAAAGATGCAGGAAGTACTGCTATGGATTATGGTGATTTTCCTGCTTTTTGCTTGATTACCTTCCCGTGTCAGAGGCAGTGGGCAGTAGAATAATGCCTTCTACGTGGATGATACCTATAGTCACACGCACGCAGTGACTAAGAGATCAAATATACTGGCTAAAAAGCCTTAGGGAAGCATTATGTGTCTGAGGTCTGATCTATTGTCTGGGAGGTCGGAGAGTGTTAATGCACTCTGCAAAGATTACACTCCCTCTCTAATTGCTCCAACACTTCCTTAAAGGATTTAAACAGTTCAGGAAAGGTGATGCTCCTTGTCAGTTTTTGTCTTCTGCCTGCAGTTGAAGTTTATCTGTCTTTCCGCTGAGACCACTAGATCAAGTAGCCTCGCCAGTGTCAAAGGCATAAACTCTGAATTAAGAGTGAAAGCAATGAGAGATGTTATTTACAGCTCCATTATGACTTGCTCTTTAAATGCTTTGCATTCCATCGCTGGTGTTTACATTGTGAAAACGACAGCATGTCCGTATTCAGAAAAGGGGGGCTGAAAGAAGTCCAGGGCTTCACTTTGACTTTTGATCAGATTTGTTTTCATAATCTTTTCTCAATGCCATAAGGGCCAGTGTGGCATTTTGCATTGAAGTTATTTCCGGTAAAGGCAGATGTAAAGAATAATGGACTTTAGCATTTCCTCTCTGCCGCTTCCCCCACCAACACACAAACACATACACACACTCAGTTCTGAAATACTTATCTTGAATTAGGCATGTACAATAGACCTGATACAGACCTGATAACTTTGTCTAGAACATCACTGGAAATTTCATATGTTGTGCAAACCTATTTTTTAAAACCTCACCTTTCTGCATTAAAGAACGCTTCCTTATTCTTGTGTGGTGTCCGAAAGCTGAGATGATAATTTTAATCAGACTCTGTATCTCTTACATTGCTTTGATTTTAACTCAGCATTTTCTAAATAACACCGAAAAGCTTAAAGGAAGCTTTTATCAATTCTTCCATAATGGGAGTGCAGGAAATCCTAGGGCTCTGTATGTTGCAGGCACCATATTGCACTCCTTAAATTCATAGTCAGCCTTGCTGGAGGAGTGGGGAGGGCAAGCTTACATTTCACCCTGAGCATTTTCTGCCCATCATGTACAGTTGCATCATTGAGAGATAAGAATTCCTCTTAGATCAGTTCAGATTGCTAATATATGTGGCCTAGAGCCTGCAATATAATATTTATGTTGCTTCCAGAAGAGACTTGGGAGAATTCCCTGTAAATCGCGATGGTAGTCTGAATGATGGCTGTAGATGGATATTTTTTTTTTTTTAAAGAAATCCTTGTTTGTCCCACGGGACTTTCACACTTTTCAGCTGACGGCACTGTATTTTACTCATATTGTGTAAAGCTGTCAGTGTATGCGTTACATGCGTTTCCTGAAGCCTCCGAGCAGATGACGAGAACTATTGCTCGAGGCGGGAAAACAGCAATTGAATCAATATCTTCGGGAAAGAATTTCTCCCGGGTCTCCCGTGCCTGCTCCTACGTGGACTGTCCCTCGCACTTCTTCTTCCTGTATGTTCCCTTGCACTGTTGGTAGATTGCACTGAATGTTTCATCTGTATATAAAAATTAAAAATTCAAACAAAAATCTGGCCCACATGAAGAACAGGCCCTTTGGGCATATGGTTCATTATGCATATTCGTTTAATTACTAAAACACTTGGGATGGCTTTCCTGCCCTTGCTTTCAACTTGCAAAGTTGGATCTCTTCTCTTGCACAGAAAATGTAGCCCAGAATTCTGTTTTGAAGGAGGAAAAAAAAAAAAGGGTGGAGGGGAAGAGCCTTTGAAGAAATTACTGGAATTCACCAAAAGGAGGTGTGATGCTCAGTATGAAACCAATGGGAGTCAGAGTCTCTCTCTTCTTCTCTCCTGTTTTCATCCCTTTCTCCCTCTGATTTCTCCCACTGGCCCTGAAGGCTAGCTTTACTGTGGTTGGTTTATATGAACGCAAGCAGGGCTGGAATGTAAGACTAAGGGTTCAGGTTTCAAGTACATTCCCTCTGAGCGACTCAAGTCTCACGATGAAGCTGTCTAAGTTTTATTGGTTAGAAAGGCTGTGCTGTGAAAGTGTGACTTTAATTGATTTTTCAGGGCAAACAGGTGGCGATGGTTTAGACATGCCCTAGCCTCAATGCCACTCCTAATTTGGAGTGGAGCATATAATAGCTTTATTAAAATAAACAATCTCCTGGCTTCGCTTTTACCTGAACATCTGCCTCTTGGATATTAAAGGGCCTTGTAAAATAGTTTCACTCTGCACTTAAATGGATCTGATCTTAAAAAAGCTGAGGAAGACTTTTATTTTCTATTTGTGTCATTAAACTTATTATTGTTTGTTTGAAAGGAAAAACATTGAAATTCACACGGCATCTTTAAATAGGATCATGCTTGTTTTAGGAATATTGGTGCTTGTTTTGGGCACATTTGCTTACATGATGCGACAGATTTTAAACGTAAGAGGCCAAAAATTGAATTTGTACTTGCTGGGCTTTGATTTGAGCTATTGTTTTGGTGGGCAGAAGCTTGTTTGAGTGTGAGTGGTGTGTGTATATGTATGAGTGTGTATGTGTATGTTTGAGGGGGTGTGTGTGTATATATGAGTGTGTGTGTGTATGAGGGTGTGTGTGTATGTTTGAGGGGGTGTGTGTGTATGAGTGTGTGTGTATGAGTGTGTGTGTGTGTATGTTTGAGGGTGTGTGTGTATATATGCATGCATGTGTGTATGTATGAGTGTGTGTGTGTGTCTATGAGTGTGTGTGTGTGTGTGTGTATGAGTGTGTGTGTGTATGAGTGTGTGTGTATGTATGAGTGTTTTTGTGTGTATGAATGTGTGTGTGTGAGTGTGTGTGTGTATGAGTGAGTGTGTGTGAGTGTGTGTGTGTGTGTGAGTGTGTGTGTATGAGTGTGTGTGTGTATGAGTGTGTGTGTATGTATGTTTTTGTGTGTATGAATGTGTGTGTGTGAGTGTGTGTGTGTATGAGTGAGTGTGTGTGAGTGTGTGTGTGTGTGAGTGTGTGTGTATGAGTGTGTGTGTGTATGAGTGTGTGTGTATGTATGTTTTTGTGTGTATGAATGTGTGTGTGTGAGTGTGTGTGTGTATGAGTGAGTGTGTGTGAGTGTGTGTGTGTGTGAGTGTGTGTGTATGAGTGTGTGTGTGTAGTGTGTGTGTGTATGTGTGTGTATGTGTGTGTGTGTGAGTGTGTGTGTGTGTGAGTGTGTGTGTGTATGAGTGTGTGTGTGTATGAGTGTGTGTGTATGAGTGTGTATGTTTTTGTGTGTATGAATGTGTGTGTGTGAGTGTGTGTGTGTATGAGTGAGTGTGTGTGAGTGTGTGTGTGTGTGAGTGTGTGTGTATGAGTGTGTGTGTGTATGAGTGTGTGTGTATGTATGTTTTTGTGTGTATGAATGTGTGTGTGTGAGTGTGTGTGTGTATGAGTGAGTGTGTGTGTGTATGAGTGAGTGTGTGTGTGTGTGAGTGTGTGTGTATGAGTGTGTGTGTATGAGTGTGTGTGTGGACATACATGCTGAAAGACCATATTTTAGGTTTCTTCCCAGTTTATAGTGATGTCAGAAATCTGTTTGGATTAAAATAAACTCAGGACTCCTGAGAGCATTTTTAAGGGAAAGGAAGATCCAAACTTGGCATCCTTTTTATTGTTAGTGGCTCTGAAACAAGCACAATCTTCTTTTTGATTAAGCAAATAGGTAGTTGATCCGAGTAATGGGAGACCATCCAAGACATTCATATTCCGTTCCCTAAAGGAATTGTCCTTTGCTATAAAGAGCGTCGCTCACTAATCCCTGTTGGAGGCTTTCCGAATTAAGGCACCTTAGTCTATTTTAAGCACATTGAACACGTACAGAGCTACTGCAGGCTTAATGTGAGTGTATTGCAACCCTGATTCATTTTAGTGCCAGAAATAAAGCTGCAAGTGGAGGAAGTTAATACAGTGAACTGCTTTATTCCATCACTGTGCTAATGCTAATTAGATACACTTGCTTTATTACCTGGAGCATTTTTCCTGTATTCATTCTGATCCAATCTTTCTATGAATATGAAGGAGTAAGTCTTCAGTGTTGAAGTTTTTAGTCACAATTACAGCTTGACGTTCTTGTGAGCAAAGTCAGCGAACACTTGTAGAGAATGCTTTGTCCACTTAGAGTACAATTAGAGCCCCACTGGACTTCTCCCACTGAGGGTGCCCACAGTGCCAATAATTACGCCTCTGAAATGAACGAGACACTTATCGGTACATTTAATATAATTTTTTCTTGACCTCCTTGAGATGCCCAGATTTATGGGGAATAAATAAATGTGTGATGTTTTTTTTCCTCCCTCCATTTAATCAGAGCAGATATTTTGCTGATGGCTTTGAAAGATGTGTTTACCAAAATCAGACTTTCTACTGCTCAATTACCAGCTTTGGCAAAAACGCATAATGAGGAATTTATTATCTGGTTCTAGATATTATGATCATTATGGAATTATCATTCTAGGGGAAAAAGCCAATAGTTACAGCACATTACATGTTTTTTTTCCTTTCATTAACTTAGTGCTTTTCTATTTTTAAAACTAGTTGTTCTGCCTTTGTGAGTGGTGTGGGGATTTTTATTAGGCTATGGGTACTTGTTTGACTTGTTCCCATTTATGCAGAATCATCAAGAAATGTAAAGTGTAGAGTAGCCGATAACATGATGGGATTTTTATAAATACTTTATATTTAAAAGAGGGAAAAGATGATGTATTTAGTAAGAAACATGTGCATAAATGCAAGTTAGAATTATTTTTTTATGTTTTCAAAAAAAAATCCCATTACACAGTCAAAAGGGGAAAATGAATGTTAACAAAAACTCTATCTAGAAAAATACAGTCTTAAAGTCTTTAATTCATATTTAATACTAGTACTATATGGGCTTTCTATGTAGAGATGTCCTCTTAAATCAGAATGGAATAAGTTACATTCTTCATAGAAATATTCAGTTAATGTAATTGTGACATTGGCAGTTTGAAAATTACATGCATTGTTTATTTAAATGGTTATAGAAGATAATAAAAGCAAGAAACACATAATACAGATATCTTTCTACAAAAGTATTGAGAATAAACTACCCCTTGTGATTATTCTTACCCAAAACAAGAGTTAATTGATGGAGTTTTGTCACTTAGATTAGACAAGGTAAGATACCCAGTTTGAATTTTCTCCCAATGAACTGACCATATCATTGCATGTCTTGTAGAAATAAAGGCAATACCAAACAAGCACCAGAAATGGTATATTCCAATGCCCAATAAAATAGGCAGTTAATCAGTGTTGATCTGGTAAACTTCTTTGGTGTATTGGGCTTCCCTGGGGGCACAGCGGTGAAGAATCTGCCTGCAATGCAGGAGACGCAGGTTTGATCCCTGGGTCAGAAAGATCCCCTGAAGGAGGGCTTGACAACCCACTCCAGTGTTTTTGCCTGGGAAATCCCATGGACAGAGGAGCGTAGTGGGCTATAGTCCATAGGATCGCAAGAGTCAGACACAGCCTAGTGACTATACCATAACCACCACCTATGGTAACCTAAGCATGATGTAGAAGTCCAGGTTGAAATACAAAGGTTTATTAGAGGACAGAGGAGAAAACTGTGCTGGTGCTGTCTTCCTCTTAGGTCTTTCTAGGTGGAGACTAGACTGGGAAGAACAAATTCTCTCCTAGACCACTGCTTCCTTCCAAAGATGTAGAATTGTTTTTCTGGTCAGTCTATCAAAATTTCTTTCCCTAGGTGTGTTCATATTTTTTACATTTTACTACTTTATTAGTTTTCTACTGCTACAAGTCACCATACCCATGAGTGGCTTAAGACAACACAAATTTATTATCTTCCTCTTCTGGATGGAGGTCAGAAACCTACATGGTCTCACTGCACTAAAATCAAATGTTGGAGAGGCTGTGTTCCATTCTGGGAAGAATATGTTCCCTTTGCTTTTCCGGCTTCTAGAGGCTGCCCTTGGCTCATGGCACCTTCTCCCATCGTTAGATGCAGCAAGGGGACAAGGTTAAGCCCTTACATGGCAGCACTCTGACCTTGCTTCTCCCTCACATAGTTTCCTGAATTTCTTTTTCTGCCTCAATCTTCCACTTTTAAAGACTCTCTAATTATATTAGACTCAACCAAATAATTCATGATGATATCCCTGTGTTAATGTCAGATGATCAGCAGCCTTAACTCCAGCAGTAATCTTTATTCCCCTTTGCAGTGTAACACAGTCACAGGATCTGGGGAATAGGATTTGGATATCTTTGGGGTACCATTATCCTGCCTATCACAACCTGTTATGACTGTCTTCTATTCACGTTGCTTTCTTATAGATAAGGGATTTTGAAGCAAGTACTGCTTCCTTGCATAAAAATTAGCATATGTTTGGGAGGAGCGGGGAAGAGTTTATATATTATGGAATTTTAATCTGAGATTGGCTGGGAGGATTGTAGTTACAAATATACAGAAGTCACATGTGATTAGTAACTTGAAAGATTGTTGGTGTTTATGACTTGCTCAATCTGTTTCCCTGTGGCTGATATTGTATAGCTGGGGGTTGGGGGTGGCAGGTGGGGTCAGACATCTAGCAGGAAGCTGTGTCCCTCTTCACACAGCAGATCTTGGGTATCAGAACCCCAGCAGAGAGAGGAATAGATGGGCTAAGGGGACAAGGAGTAACTTGAAGGTTTGTCTAAGACTCAGAAGTAATTCCTGGTAAGTGAATGTTACTGGGCATAAGATCCATGGCATTTCCATACCTGATTCCCTACAGTGAATCAAAGTCTAATCCATGTTTGAAGGTGAAAGTGGCTCAGTCATGTCTGACTCTTTGCGAACCCATGGACTCAATACTTTCCTTTCTCCAGGGGATCTTCCCAACCCAGGGATCGAACCCAGGTCTCCTACATTGCAGGCAAATTCTTTACCAGTTTAGCCATGAGGGAATCCATGTTTAAAGAAACAAAAAAGTCTATATTCTCTGTAGAACATCCTTCAGCATCCCAGAAAAGTGATTTTGCCCATTTGCCTTGGCCATTTCTGTTTATAGAATTTTTCTGCTTCTCATTTCCTTACCCCATTCCCATCAGCGTTACCCTGAGGACTCCCAGTGCATAAAGAATCCTCCTGTAGTGCAGGAGATATGGGAGACCCAGGTTCAAACCCTGGTTCAGGAAGGTTGCCTGGAGGAAGAAATGGCAACCCACTCCAGTATTCTTGCCTGGAAAATTCCATGGACAGAGAAACCTGGCGGGATATAGTCCATGGAGTTGCAGAGAGTCAGACCCGACTGAGCACATGGCACACACATACACATTTCCGTAATTAAGGGCACTTCACTACTAGCACTATCTAGTTAAATATTTGGTCTTATTATTATTCTCTTTAAAAATCTGTTAACGCGTTCCCATTTAGTTTAGGATCACACCTTCAACTTACTACCATGACACACAGGTCTTTCCACAAACTGGCCTATGTTTTCCTTCTCAGTGCCTTGTTCCCTGTGTCTCGAGGAAAGTTCTAGCATCGTGAAAAGCTCATTTGTATTACCCCTTAATGTGCACACACCCCCTGCTGTAGCCCTGGCAACCACTTACGGATCATCATCACGATAATTTTGTCATTTCTTGACTGTCATACAGAAGGAATCTTAGGTTAGGTAACCTTCGCAGATGCATTTTTCCCCACTCATTATAATGGCTTTCAGATCCGTCCAAGTTGCATGCATTAGGAGTTCACTCCTATCTTGAGTCCTTGAAAAATCCAAGTACCGGGTAACATCAAACCTAATCCTAATCTCACATGAAAACAGCTGTAGTTGGAAAAGAGTTGCAGTCTGCGTGTACCCTGGTCCCCACCACTCCTTCTGGTCTGACACCCGGGCTTCCTGTACTTTATGTTTTACCCTGACCCTTGTGGGCACATGGGTCTGTAACCCTGGGCAGAGCTTAGTCACTTCAGTCATGTCTGACCCTTGCGACCCCATGGACTGTAGCTTCCAGGCTCCTCTATCCATGGGGTTTTCCAGGCAAGAACACTGGAGTGGGTTACCATTTCCTTCTCCAGGGGATCTTCCTGACCCCACATCTCTTGCATCTCCTGTATTGGCAGGTGGGTCCTTTACCGCCATGCCACCCAGGAAGCCGCCTTGTTTACTTCCGCCCAGCTTAAAAAATTAAAGCTCTTACTGCTTTAGAAGTCTGCCACTTCATACTTAAGAATCAGCCTCCGCCTCTTTACTACTGAATCCTTCTTCCTTTATCCCCAGAAGTAATAGTGAATGTTGTGTCATTTACTTATTGTGGTTTTACCACCTTTGCATCTGTCTTTGAACAGTGTAATTCAATTTTGTCTGCTTTTTTTAAGACTTTATAAAGGGATCATGTAATACTTTTAGGTCTTTCCGTGTGACTTGCAAATCAGTTCACTCACTTTTTGACCTGCATCCATGTGGTCAATACGTGACCTTCAAGTATCTTTATTCTTTATGATATTTAACTTGATACCTGAGTTATTTACCCATCTACTCTAGAAGCACATTTGAATTGGTTGCAGGCTTGGTTGGGGGTTTTGATTGGTTGGTTGCTAGTATTTTGGCTGTTATGAAAAGTGTTTTTGTAAACATTGGACATATCGTCCAGTGGACACGTGCCACAGTTCAGAGCAGTGGCTCCCGGGATGTGGTGCGGGAAGGGCAGAGACAGCATCACCTAGGAACTTTGCTGAAGTGAATTTCTGGGGCCCCACCCCAAACCTGCTGAACCAGGGACTTGGGGTGGAGTCCAGAGATTGATTCTGTCTACACCAGTCCTCTGGCATTTTTCCTGCATGCTAAAGTTTGAAACCTGCTGCTCCCAAGTTTATACCTAGGAATGAATATGCATATGATCTGATATACGCATTCTGCTTAATTAGTTGCTGCCAGCCATTTGCCAGGTTACTGAACCATCAGCATCCAATACAATTATCAATGCTCTGCATCTTAGAAAACTCTTAACGTGCTCTAACCTCAAAATCGTGTCAGTCCGATGAGTGAAGTCGCACTTCGGTGTGATTTTAATTCCCATTTCCTTCATTACTAATAATATTTATACATTTGGGGACTTTTTTCTCCTTTCGACTAATTTTATCCTCCCTCTTACCGTTTTTTATTGATTTGTAGAAGTGTTTTATATAATCTAGATAGAAACTGTAATAGAAATATCTTCTCCAATTTTGTGGCTTGTTTTTTCCCACTGTGTTTTTTGATGAACAAAATTCTTATATTTAATGTCAAATTTATTAATTATTTTTGATATGGCTTGGGCATTTTATGTCATTACTGAGGGATTGTTCCCAGCCTAAAAGTCATAAAGATGCTCTTTATATTATTTATGGTTTTACTTTTTATATTAAATTTTAAAATCTGCAGGTAAGTAGATTTTATTTTTGTATTCTGGGTACCACCTGATCCAGTACCATTTCTTAAATATTCTGCTTTTCCTCAGAGACCTACAATTCCACAAGATCATAAACCAGGTTACCTTATATAGGTGGACTTGTCCATTCCATTCATTGGTCTCATGTCTACACCTGTACCAGTGTTACACAAGCATCGTTTGAATTTAGCACTGTCCTTCCCAATTTGTTTTTGCTCTTCAAGAATGCCTAGGCTCTTCTGGATATTTTGCTTGTCCACATAATAGAATTGACGTGTTTCATAGACACAAAGAACAAGACCAAACCAATATGGAAAATTAAGTCAGAATCACAATTATTGAGTTAGCTTTCAATATCACACCATTGGAAAAGAACAGCAAAAGGAAGCCAAATTAACTAGAAGTAAAAATAAGAGAAAAATCACTGAAGTAGAATATATGTGTAAAATGAAAAGGAATAACCAAGACTTTCCTGGCAGTCCAGTGGTTAAGACAGCACACAGTGGTGTGCCGTGGACACAGGCTCGGTCCCTGGTTGAGGAACTGAGATCTGTATGGCTAAAATAAAGTAAAAGGAATAGCAATTAAAAGCTGTCTCTAAAAACTAACAAAACAAGTTACTCTTTTCTGAGAGTTTTCAATGTACAAAGAGTACACAAATAAATAACAGCAGGCATTGAAGGGGAGATATTTCAAATGAGGCAGGGATTAAACACAAAGAGGATATTATGACGTTTTATGCTTAAAATGATGAAACATATATGAAAGAGGTGAAACTTGTAGAGCAGTGTATCCAAACGACTGAAAAATAATAACTTGAATAGTCCTGTACCCACTAAATAATTTGATCAGTGGTTTGATGTCACCAGAAAACAAAACGTAGGCCCCAGAAACTGTAGAGACAAGGTTTTTCTAAACACTCCAGGAGCAGATAAATCCTATATTATACAGATTCTTTTCAATTGTCTTTTGGCTGTTAGCTTTTCTGGTGAAAAATCAGTTACCATTTAGATTGTTGTTCATTGCAGAGTAAATGTGATTTTTTTTTTTTTAAACCTCACTATCTGCCTTTCCACTTTCTTTTGGTCATGAATTATGTGCAGTTTTACTATGAAGTGGCTGCATGTGATTTTTCCTCCCCTTCATCCTATTTGAGGTTCTTTAAATCTGCAACTTCACAGCTTATATGTTAGATTTTTTAGAAATTCTAATTCAATATCATTTATAGCTTTTTTCTGTTTCTCTCTTGTCTCTTTCTGGACTCCCAAGTTTTTACCTATAAATTAAACCTTTATAAATGTGCCATATATCTTTTTTTGCTGTATTTTATTATCATGTTTATATCTGCTTTAAGCATAGGTATTTTCTACTAATACTCCAAATCACAAATGCTCTCTTTTCTGCTGTGCTATTAAATTCATTTAGCAAGGTCTTTGTTTTGCTTATCTTTTAAAAACATTTTTTTTGGTTTCCATTGGACTCTATTTTATAGATACCAGTTCTCTGCTGATATTCTCCATAGTTTTTTTAAATCCATTTTCATGTATATATTAATGGTACATATATTCATATATGAATATCCATCTATATATATTTCATGTGCTATGCTGTGCTTAGTCACTCAGTCGTGTCTGACTCTTTGTGGCTGGAGAATCCATGGGGATTCTCCAGACAAGAATACTGGAATAGGTTGCCATGCCCTCCTCCAGGGGATATTCCCAACGCAGAGACTGAACTCAGGTCTCCCACACTGCGGGCCGATTCTTTACCATCTGATCCATCAGGTAAGCCCATATATATTACAAATTATGATACAAATACGTACATATTAATCATGGCTATTTTAAAATATAAATCTGGTAACTCTAACATCTAAATTAGCTTTTTGTTCTCATTGTCCATTTTTCACTTGATTTTTTGGTCATTGGTTTTTTAATCCTGACCATTGTAAATTATATTTTAAATCAAATACTGGATAAAATTTATTAAAACACTTTAGAAGATATGGAATGTGTTATTTTCCACCAAAGAGAATATAGAGAAGGCATTGAGGATCTAGCAAATCAGAATCATCCAATCAGGGATTGAAATGATGACCCAAGACAGGATTTCAAGCATCTTGAGGACTGGTTTATTCTGGTTTTATCCCTTTGCTTAGTGCATAGTCCTTCAGGAGTCTTAATAAAATCCTATAGTGTTTACTAGACCCCTTCTTTTTTAAGAGTCCTTAACCTCCAGTTTTTAGTCCCCAACTCAGTGAGATTGCCAAAAACTTTTGGTTCTCGTTTTCTGCTTGGCCTCAGTTTTTCATCCTAAGCACACGTGCTAGAAACAGTACATTTCTCACGGAGACATGCATTCGAGTGTCAGGCTTGAATCTTGGCTGTTCCTTTTGTTCCTCAAGTTCTGGCTGCCATACTTCCCTTGCACCCCAGTTTTTACCTCCCTAGATTATTAAGATTGAAGCATGCTCTAAACTGCTCCTGTGTGCTGTCTTAGTAAATTGGCAAAACTAAAATGTAACAAAACTCTATAAAGAAGTCAGAGCAGTGGCAAACTAAGATGTACCTTATTATATTTGCCTGTCACCCTTGATCTTGTCCCCTCAGATCCAGAATGCCCTTGTTCCCCTCTAATGTCTTCAAACAGAGTCTGTATAGATTATTGAGTTTCCACAGTCGTTTGGTCGGGGGAGGGGGTTCCATTTGTTTTCGGTGGGTGATACTGTTTTATGCAGAAAGAATGAGATCAAGCTCAGCTCCATCCTGAAAAGCTGGTTTACATGTCTACTTAACATACAGGCTTAACAACAAGGGTATCTTAGAATTTTTTAAAATCAACCCATACCTTTCCTGAGCACTTGGTGGCTCAGAGGTTAAAAGCGTCTGCCTCCAATGCGGGAGACCCGGGTTCGATCCCTGGGTCGGGAAGATCCCCTGGAGAAGGAAATGGTAACCCACTCCAGTATTCTTGCCTGGAGAATCCCATGGACGGAGAAGCCTGGTAGGCTACAGTCCACGAAGTCGCAAAGAGTCGGACACGACTGAACGACTTCACTATACGTTTCCCAGTTTACGGACATTTGTTGGCCCCATTTTAAATTGTTTCAGCACACCTACATTAGACCTTTCTAATAAGGCCATGTTTATTTAGATTGGTATGCACATTTACTATTGCTTTTGAGCACATGCATTCTCACATTCAGCCTTTTGATATCAGGAACAGTTTTCCTTTGTCTTTGAAATAAATCTGTTATATGTACTTTCATGAGTGAATCTTCAGGTGATAAGCACTGCTGGCTCATGCTTTTCTGAAAAAGTCTCTGCTTTAACTCTTAAGACAATTTGCTAGGTACAAGTTTTTGAATTGAAAAGCTGAAAGCATATATATGTTAAGTTTTTCTGCTCTCTTGTTTTGCTTGTTGCATTGAGATATAAAGTCACTTATATTACTTTTTCGTCACACGTGAATTGTCTTTTCTCTCTAGCTGCTTGTAAATGTTTCTGCTTTTTTCCCCAAGTATTTTTCAGTTCTACTGTGATATTTTTAAGCCCAAATACCTCTTAATTTATCCTACTAAGGATTTATTTGGATTTTCCCATTTGATATATTTCAACAATTCTGGAAAATCCGCAGGCGTTTTATCTTAATATATTGCTTCCCTGTTCTCTCATTAATTCTTTGCCCCTTCAACACCCATCAGGTGCTTAGACCTTCTTGTTTACATCATCCACGTCTTTGACCACTCATGTATCTGTATTTTTGTTTCTGTCCTATACATTCTGAAGAACTTCTTTGGAATTATTTTTCAGTCCAGTAATTTTCCTTTCTGTTAGTTCTCTTCTGTTTTTAACCTGTTAGTTAATAACAACCGTTATGTTTATATTTTATCATCTCCACTTCATGTTTCTCAGCAAAAATGCAGCCCAGTTTCCATGATCCATTTTTTAAACCATTTTATTTGTGTATAGGCTGTGCTGGGTCTTCGTTGTCTGTGCTGGCTTTTTTCTAGTTGCACAGAGCAGACATTTTCTCTAGTTGTGGTGCGTGGGCTTTGCGTTGCGGTGGCTCCTCTCGCTCCAGGGCACACGGGCTTCATTAGCTGCATCACATGGTCAGTAGTGGACGCCTCCGGGGCCCGAGAGCGCAGGCGCAGTAGCTGCGTCACGTGGTCAGTAGTGACGCCTCTGGGGCCCGAGAGCGCAGGCTCAGTGGTTGCGTCACATGGTCAGTAGTGACGGCTCCGGGGCCCGAGAGCGCAGGCTCAGTGGTTGCGCCACATGGTCAGTAGTGGACGCCTCTGGGGCCGAGAGCGCAGGCTTAGTAGCTGAGTCACATGCTCAGTAGTGGACGCCTCCGGGGCCCAAGAGCGCAGGCTCAGTGGTTGCGCACATGGTAAGTAGTGGACGCCTCTGGGCCCGAGAGCGCAGGTTCAGTGGTTGTGGCACGTGGTCAGTAGTGGACGCCTCCGGGGCCCGAGAGCGCAGGCTCAGTAGCTGCGGCAGATGGGCTTAGTTGCTCCGAGGCACATGGGGTCTTCCCACAGCAGGGACCGAACTTGTGTCGCCCTGCATTGGCCGGTGGATTCTTTACCATTGAACCATCAGAGAAGCCTTCCATGGTCCATTTTAAAAATAATCTCCTTGCCTTCTCTAGCTTCATTATACTTGATTAGCAAAACCTCAGATAACCATGGGTAGAGGGAAACAGCCAGTACCTCCTGACATGTATATTACATTTCTTTGAGCCATTATCCTCTCTTCTTGACTATTTTATAACTCCTGCCCTACTTTTCTGATACCTTCTCCCTGTCCTCACTCAGATCATGACCATGGTTGACACATGTTCCCGTTTACTGCTGTCTTGCCCCTGCCATGCCTACCTCTCCCCCTGCCAACATCTTTGCCTGTGTATTCTGCTCTCTGTCCTGTAACTATTGAATCACTGAATCGTTGCTTCCTAAGACCAACTCTCCATCCATATAGTGGATCACACCCCTACCCAGTGATTAAAAAATACTGTTCCAACTCTTCTTTCTTCTGTGTCCTACACCATCATTTTTTTTCTCCCTCTCTCCCCTGGTCCTTGCTACATCCTCTTCCATCCCGTTTCCCTGTTCTTACTTACTAGGTTGTGCTGGGTCTTAGTTGTAGCATGCAGTATTGTTGATCTTTGTTGTGGCAAGCATGATCTGTTTTTTTAGTTGCAGCATGCATGATCTTTTAGTTGTAGCAGGCAGGATCTTTAGTTTCAGCATTTGGGATCTAGTTCCCTGACGAGGAATTGAACCCAGGCCCCCTGCATTAGAAGTGCAGAGTCTTAGCCACTGGGCCACCAGGGAAGTCCCTCTCTGCTCTTCTTTATAACACAGAGTTGTCCCTAATCACTGTCTACAGTTCTCTGTTCTTAAACTCACTTTTATCTGATTTTTGTTTTATCACTCTAGTCAACTGCTCATTTCAAATCACCAGGGATCAGTTTCCAGTGGACGCCTTATTTAGAAATTTATTGTTAAGGATAAGTGTCTAAGTGTTAGTCACTACTCTGTGTGACCCCATGGACTGTAGTCCCTCAGGCTCCTCTGTCCATGGGATTCTTCAGGCAAGAATACTGGAGTGGTTCGCCTGCCCTCCTCCAGGGGATCTTACTGAGCCAGGGATCCAACACGGATCTCTTGCATTGCAGGCAGATTCTTTACCATCTGAGCCACCCATTCTTGCCCTCCTCTTTAAAGATCTTTGTGTATCTTGTTTCCTAGGACAGCACAGTCTCCTACACTATCTCTTTTGCTCTGACTGCTCCTCAGTATCCTTTTCTGATTCCTTTTAATCTTCTCAAACTCATAAATTTGTACTTTTCTAGGGATCAGTACCGGAGATGGCAATGGCACCCCACTCCAGTACTCTTGCCTGGAAAATCCCATGGATGGAGGAGCCTGGTGGGCTGCAGTCCATGGGGTCGCTAGAGTCGGACACAACTGAGCAACTTCACTTCAGTTTTCACTTTCATGCATTGGAGAAGGAAATGACAGCCCACTCCAGTGTTCTTGCCTGGAGAATCCCAGGGACGGGGAAGCCTGGTAGGCTGCCGTCTATGGGGTCGCACAGAGTCGGACACGACTGAAGCGACTTAGCAGTAGCAGCAGCAGCAGGGATCACTACACTTCTGAGCCATTTCTCTCAATGATTATTTCCTTGTTAAACTTACCCAGTCTGAAACCCTTAAACACTATCTGGATGCTGATAGCCTCTAGTCTGAACTCCAAACCTTCTATCCATTGTCTATTCTTTGTCTCCACCCAGATGTCTAAAAGGTGCCTCAGGCTCCCCTTCTCCAAACCTGCTCTTCCCACAGACTTATATCTCCATTAATGAACCCTTCCAGGCTTCCGGTTTGTTAAGCCTCACAATTTAGTATTATCCTTGATGATTCCATTTTTTATCTTCTCATTCAAATTGTCTGAAAATCCTCTTGGTCTACTTTCTAAATAGAGCAGCGTGGCCACTTTTCACTGGCTGCACTGCTACCAGCATGGTTCTGAGCCACAGTCAGCTTTATCCTGGATCGTTGGGATAGCTTTCTAAATGAAACCCACGCTTCTACCCTGTCTTTGTGGTGTGTTCTTGTGATGTACCAGAGTGATATTTGAATCACTCCAGAATCAGAGAGGTGTATGCACAACTTTCTGAGAAACTGTCATGTAATATTCCAAATTTTTTGGAATCAAATATTTTGCCAATTTTTATTGAGGTGTTTTCATACCAAGTTGTAGTAATTCTTTATATATTCCAGATACATGTTCTCTTTCAGTACTTATATAGAAAATATTTTCTCCCATTTTGTGACTTTTTCTTAACAGTGTCTTCCAAAGAGAAAAGGGAAGAATAATTTTAATAGTTTATTTTTTTCACTTATTTACATTATTTTGTTCTGCTTTTTGTGCCCTAAGAAATCTTTGACCTACCCTTCCTTATGCCAGAGGTTTTTCTCATATTATTTTGCTAGATATTTTGAAGTTTTAGTGTTTAGTTTTAGATATTGTGATTTATTTAGAGTTAATTTTTGTCTGGTAAGGAATAATGATTTTTGTTTTCCATATATATATTCAGTCATTTCAGGGCCATTTGTTGAAAAGACTCTCATTTTTCCCATTGAATTACCTTGGCAATGTTTTATTTTTATTTTTATTTATTTATTTATTTTTTACTATAGTATAATTGCTTTACAGTTTGTGTTAGTTTCTGTTGTACAACAAAGTAGATCAGCTATAGGTATACATATATAGCCCTCCCTCTTGGACCTCCCTCCCACCCGCACCCCCGCACCCCCGTCCCACCGCTTTGCTCATCACAGAGAGCCGAGCTGAGCTCCTTCTGTATGCAGCAGCTCCCCACTAGCTGCCTCTTGTATGCACAGTGGTACATAACTGTCAGGGCTACTCTTTCAGTTTATCCCACCCCCACCTTCCCCTGTGTGTCCACGAGTCCCTTCTCTCCGTCTGCTTCTCTGTTCCTGCCCTGCAAGTAGGTTCATAAGTGCCGTTTTCCTATATTCCATATACATGCATGAACACGCGATATTTGTTTTTCTCTTTCTGACTTACTTCACTCTGTATGACAGACTCTAGGTTCATACACATCACGATAAATGAGCCAGTTTTGTTTCTTTTTATGACTGAGTTATACTCTGTTGTATATATGTACAGCTTCTTTATCCGTTCCTCTGTTGATAGTCATTTAGGTAGCTTCCATGTTCTGGTTATTGTGAACAGTGCTACAGTGAACATTGGGAACATTGGAGTACATGTATCTTTTTGAATTGGGAGTGTTTCTACAAAAGCAGCTTGTCAATTTCCTCAAAATTGGGATTGCTTGCTTCTGTGGATCAATTTGTGGAGAACTATCATATTAGCAATACTGAGTCTTAAAATCCGTGAACTAGTGGCATTTCTATACATTTCTTTAGGTATCCTATAATGTTCCTCAGTAATACTTTATAATTTCCAGTGTAGTTGTTCTCATTTTGTGTATTTTATTTCCTTGTATTTTATGGATTTTGATTCTACTGTAAATGAAAAATCTTAAGTTTTATTTTTCAGATTTTTGCTTCTGGTATTAAAAATAGAATTGATTTTTAAAAAGTAACTTTATACTCATGCTGCATTTAATTGTTATTTTCAGCATTTGCTTTGTAGATTCCATAACATTTTCTATGTAAAAATCAGGTCATCTATAAAGAGTGATGGTTTTGCTTTTATCCTTTCTTATACTTATGCCTTTTACTTCATATACTTTCCTTTATTACAGTGGCTAGAACATATAATTCAGTACTGAATAGTAGTAGTGAGAGCAGATGCCCTTGCCTAGTTCCTAATTTGAGAAGGAGGTGGTGCAGTTATCCTCATCATAGAATCATTTTGTCTGTTCTATAACTTCATCTAAGTGGAATTATATAGTTTGTGCTCTTTTTTGTATAAGACTTCTTTCACTCAGTGTGTTTTTGAGACATATTAATATGCCTGCATGCCTAAGTGTTTTCTTCTTAGTATGTATTTTTTAAAATCAGCTTCTCAAAGCATAATTTATATACAACAAACTGTTGCCAAATATGATCAAATACGGTAACTATAAGATTTTTGTTAAGTGTCCTTTCTCAAATCAAGGTAATTTTTCTTGTATTCATTAAACAATAGTGTTGAGTTTTTTGTCAATTTTTTTTCCCACATCTATTGAAATAATTGAATGTTTTTTCTCCTTTATTCTGTTAATATGGTGGATTATATTTGTTTTTAATGTGAAATCTTACATTCTTGGGCCATATTCTCCTTGGTTACACTATAGTATATGTTTTTTATGTATTTCTTGATTTGATTTGTTATTGTTTTCTTAAGGATTCTTGCATCTTTGTTCCTGTTGCATGTTTGCCTGTAACTTATTTTGTCATAATGGCTTTGTCAGGGTTTCATATCAGGGTAAAACTAGCTTCATAAAATTAATTGTGAAATATCCCCTCCAGTAGAATGTTCTTTCTTCTTTGAATGTTTGGTAGAATTCAACAGTGAAAGCATTTAATTTTGAATATATCTTGATGGAGACATTTGTCCAATTTTGTTCAGTATTTTTCAGTACCTTTTCCCTTGTTTAAGAGGTAAGATTTTTTTTTTTTACTTTGCCACAGAGATATTCATTCTATTCTCATCTCTACCTTTCATGCTTGCAGTGTTTATTCTAGTAACATTCAATGTAATTATTGATGTATTGAAATTTGGTTACTGTTTTATTATTTTGTATTTGTCTGCTGTGTTTCTTGGCCTTCCCTAGTGGCTCAATGGTAAAGAATCCACCTGCAATGCAGGAGATGTGGGTTTGATCCCTGGAGAAGGAAATACCAACTTACTCCAGTGTTCTTCCCATGGACAGAAGAACCTAGCAGGCTACAGTCCATGGGGTTGCAGAAGAGTCAACAGGACTTAGCAACTAAAGCAATGTATTACCATGTATTTCTTGATTTGATTTGCTATATTTTCATAAGGATTCTTTCATCTTTGTTCCGTTGCATATTTGCCTATAATTTATTTTGTCTTAATGGCTTTGTCAGTGTTTCATATCAGGGTACAGCTGGCTTCATAAAATTAGTTGTGAAACATTCCCTCCAATAGAATGTTCTACATTTCCTATTCCTGTTTCCATCTTCTCATCTTTTATAATTCTGTTTTAATTCATCTGTTGACTTTTTATCTATTCTCTGCTTGTTCTTTGGTGATTGTTCTAGAGATTAAAAACAGGTGTGTGGCTTACGGGTAACGCTGGCACTTGCAGGAGCTGCGGTGTCACAGTAGAGCACGTGGCACTTCCCCAGCCCCCTGCAGCACGCCTGGCGCCACAGCCAGGGTCTGCAGTTATAAGAAAAAAAAAATAAAAAATAAAAACATACGTGTGCAAGTATGTTTGAGTGTTTGTATGTGTAATTTCCACTTAACTTTTGACACCCAATTTGGGGTTAAAATTTTATCATTTCACCTAAAACATAGAAGTATTGCAACTCATCTAACTCCATTTGTCCACCTATCCCTACCGTCCTTTTTATTTCAGTTTTCATATGTCTAATATTACATTTAAATACATTATAAACACCACCAGGATGATGCTATAAGCATAGCTTTAAACAATCATATGAGTTCTAAAGGAAATAAAAGAAAAACTTGTCTTGTGTATTTACCTATGTATCTACCATTTCTGATGTTCTTCATTTCTTCCTGAAGTTTGAGTTCTATTAGGGTTCATTTCCCTTGTTCTGAAGAAATCCTTTAGCTTTAATTGTTGTTCATGTATGCTGGTGAAAGATTATTTTAATTTTCACTTATCTGAGTCTTTATTTCACCTTCACTCCTGAAAGATATTTTCATTGGATATAGAATCCTGGGTTGACAATTTTGCTTTTGCTTTTACCTAACACTTTAAAATTGCTGTTGTACTTCTCCTTGCTTCCATGGTTTCTGATGTGAAATTCATGAACATTCAGATAATTAAGTTCATATATAAAATGTGTCATTTATCTTTAGTTGGTTTCAGAATTTCATCAGTTTTGTTTTTCAGAACTGTGATTATGATAAATATATACATGCATGCTAAATCACTTCAGTCTTGTCTGCCTCTGTGGGACCCTGTGGACTGTAGTTGCCCAGGCTCCTCTGTCCATGGGATTCTCCAGGCAAGAATACTGGAGTGGGTTGCCATGCCCTCCTCCAGGGGATCTTCCTGACCCAGGGATCAAGCCTGCATACTCTTAAATCTCCTGCATTGGCAGGCAGGTTCTTTACCAAAGAGCTTTGGCAAATAGTTCTTTTACCTGCCAATGCAAGAGATGCAGGTTTGATCCCTGGGTCAGGAAGATCCTCTGGAGAAGGGAATGGCTACCCACTTCAGTTTTCTTGACTGGAGAATTCCATCGACAGAGGAGCCTGGTGGGCTACACTCCATGGGGTTGCAAAGAGTCAGACACAACTGAGCAACTAATATATGTGTATTAATATATAATATGTATATATAAATATATATATTTATTTGCCTAAGCCTGATTTCTTTGAATTTATTCTGCTGGAAGTTCTCTGGGAAGTGTTCAACCATTAGTTATTCACATGTTTCTAACTTCCCTCTTTTTCTGAGATTCTGAATATCTATATTAGAACTTTTGAAATTATTCAGTGAGCAGTAATAGTCCATTTATTTCCATACTATTTTCTCTCTTTCAGATAAGGTGATTTCTTTTGATATCTCTTCAAGTTCCTTAAGTTTTTCTCTTTAATTCTGATCCTGAACATACTTACTGATTTTTTTAATTTAGTTTGAGATGTTGATTTTTTAGTTGGACAGTTTTCCCTTTTATTATTTTGTGCATTTACTGACTTATTTATTATGATGTCATTTTCCTTCGTTTCACTGAACATATTTTTAATAGGTGGTCTGAAGCTCTTGTCTGATAATTTTAACATGTGCATTACCTTGAACTTGACATCTGTTGATTGCCTTCTCCTTGATAATGATTCCTGACTCTTTGTATGTCAAGTGATGTTGAATTGTATCTTAGACATTGGGAGGGTTATGTGGTGAAAACACGAAATTATCCTACATTGCTTCAAATAAGGTTGATTTTGTTTTTTAAGAAAGTGTTTACTTCTGTTAGACTCAAACCGAGCATTCAGTCACACCTGCTATGAGTGGCAGCTTTGGTCCCAGTTCAGAGGCCTTTGAGGCTGGTCCCTGTGTGTGGGAAAGACGGTAGCAGAGTTCACATACAGAATTTGGTCTTTTCCTTTGCTTACTCTCCCCTTCTGGTGTGCTTGTATGTTCTCTGGTGGCCCTGATTGTCACTGACTCCTTTGCCTACATCCTTCGTAGGCATTCAGAAAACTGGCAGATTTTTCTATTGAGTTTTAACCAACTGGTGCCATCTCTGTGTTTTCAACACTCCTTGAGCGAAAGATGCAAAAATTATTCATGTGATCCCATGCAGATCTGAGTTCTTTGTCCAAGGTTTCAACTCCTCTGAAAAATTTATTAACTTTGTTTCATACTCTCAAATACTTTGTCTCCCCTCCAGTCCTAAAGGGTTTCTGTTTTTGCTAGATGATGTTGTTAAGAAACTTAATCCATCATTCAGTTCAGTTCAGTTCAGTTGCTCAGTCGTGTCCAACTCTTTGCGACCCCATGAATCGCAGCATGCCAGGCCTCCCTGTCCATCATCACCAACTCCCGGAGTTCACCCAGACTCATGTCCATCGAGTCAGTGATGCCATCCAGCCATCTCATCCTCTGTCGTCCCCTTCTCCTCCTGCCCCCAATCCCTCCCAGCATCAGAGTCTTTTCCAGTGAGTCAACTCTTCACATGAGGTGGCCAAAGTACTGGAGTTTCAGCTTTAGCATCATTCCTTCCAAAGAAATCCCAGGGCTGAGCTCCTTCAGAATGGACTGGTTGGATCTCCTTGCAGTCCAAGGAACTCTCAAGAGTCTTCTCCAACACCACAGTTCAAAAGCATCAATTCTTCAGCGCTCAGCCTTCTTCACAGTCCAACTCTCACATCCATATATGACCACAGGAAAAACCATAGCCTTGATTAGATGAACCTTTGTTGGCAAAGTAATGTCTCTGCTTTTGAATATGCTACCTAGGTTGGTCATAACTTTCCTTCCAAGGAGTAAGCGTCTTTTAATTTCATGGCTGCAGTCACCATCTGCAGTGATTTTGGAGCCCAGAAAAATAAAGTCTGACACTGTTTCCACTGTTTCCCCATCTATTTCCCATGAAGTGATGGGACCGGATGCCATGATCTTCATTTTCTGAATGTTGAGCTTTAAGCCAACTTTTTCACTCTCCACTTTCACTTTCATCAAGAGGCTTTTGAGTTCCTCTTCACTTTCTGCCATAAGGGTGGTGTCATCTGCATATCTGAGATTATTGATATTTCTCCCAGCAATCTTGATTCCAGCTTGTGTTTCTTCCAGTCCAGCATTTCTCATGATGTACTCTGCATAGAAGTTAAATAAGCAGGGTGACAATATACAGCCTTGATGTACTCCTTTTCCTATTTGGAACCAGTCTGTTGTTCCATGTCCAGTTCTAACTGTTGCTTCCTGACCTGCATACAGATTTCTCAAGAGGCAGATCAGATGGTCTGGTATTTCCATCTCTTTCAGAATTTTCCACAGTTTATTGTGATCCACACAGTCAAAGGCTTTGGCATAGTCAAGAAAGCAGAAATAGATGTTTTTCTGGAACTCTCTTGCTTTTTCCATGATCCAGCGGATGTTGGCAATTTGATCTCTGGTTCCTCTGCCTTTTCTAAAACCAGCTTGAACATCAGGAAGTTCACGGTTCACATATTGCTGAAGCCTGGCTTGGAGAATTTTGAGCATGACTTTACTAGTGTGTGAGATGAGTGCAATTGTGCGGTAGTTTGAGCATTCTTTGGCATTGCCTTTCTTTGGGATTGGAATGAAAACTGACCTTTTCCAGTCCTGTGGGCACTGCTGAGTTTTCCAAATTTGCTGGCATGTTGAGTGCAGCACTTTCACAGCATCATCTTTCAGGATTTGAAATAGCTCCACTGGAATTCCATCACCTCCACTAGCTTTGTTTGTAGTGATGTTTTCTAAGGCCCACTTGACTTCACATTCCAGGATGTCTGGCTCTAGGTCAGTGATCACAACATCGTGATTATCTGGGTCATTAAGATCTTTTTTGAACAGTTCTTCTGTGTATTTTTGCCACCTCTTCTTAATATCTTCTGCTTCTGTTAGGTCCATACCATTTCTGTCCTTTATCGAGCCCATCTTTGCATGAAATGTTCCCTTCTTATCTCTAATTTTCTTGAAGAGATCTCTAGTCTTTCCCATTCTGTTGTTTTCCTCTATTTCTTTGCATTGATTGCTGAAGAAGGCTTTCTTATCTCTTATTGCTGTTCTTTGGAACTCTGCATTCAGATGCTTATATCTTTCCTTTTCTCCTTTGCTTTTCGCTTCTCTTCTTTTCACAGCTATTTGTAAGGCCTCCCCAGACAGCCATTTTGCTTTTTTGCATTTCTTTTCCATGGGGATGGTCTTGATTCCTGTCTCCTGTACAGTCATGAACCTCATTCCATAGTTCATTAGGCAGAGAAGTAAAAATTACGCATTGATTTTAAAAATGTTTCTGAAGGTTCTGGTTTCTTACTCTTAAAGAATTTCAAGTCCATTGAATATGATATGTAAATGACCCCCCCTTTTTTTTGTAAAACACTTTCTGGGCTTACTTACCAATACCTGGGGAGATAAATATGATAAACAAGGTGTTTATCTGACACAGCTGTCCCTCTAGTTTCGGTTCATGTAAAAGTAATTTTGTTGAAGACTTATATAAATAGTTGATAATGAAGAAAATAAAAATATGTTGTTTCCTATTTTTTTTCTCAATAGTTTTAGGTCAGCCTCTTTTTACTTGAAATTATATTTTGCAATTTGAAAGAACAAAAAAAATCCACTTATCCAATAGATAGACATTAAGAAATAGTAACCCTTTAGAATATAATTAAAACTTCTAATCTTAAAAGAACTTTAAGAACAGGGAAAGGGAAATAGGTAACAATGAAGAAGATTACTAGTTTTACATAGTAGAGAAATTGCTCTACTACTTTCTCAACTTCTCTCTGTGTTGTTCATAATAAAAGAATGACAAAAAAAAAAAGTAAAAGAAAAAGAAACCTTTAAATATCTAGAAAATTACAGGAATATGTGTATATTATGAAATAATAAAGAAAGTTGTTAAAGCCCATCCAGTTAATAGACTGGAAGATATCAGTAATGTAATGATCTACATTGATTCAAAAAGTATTTCAAACGTTCTATACTTATTAAAAAATGTGTAGAGGTTTAGCACTAAAAGAAAATATAAATAACATATAGATTGGGAGGCTAAAGGAAAATGTCATGATTTACAGTTGACAGGATTTTACACACCAGATCTCCAAAATGATGTATTTTCAATTCCCTACAAGTAATAAGAGGGCTCAGAAATAATGTGAAAAACATATAAATCAGTGTTCCTATAACTAGAAGTAAGTAACCAACTAAAGAATATAAATTTGAAAATCATCCCATTCATAATAGTATCAAAACTCTTAAATTACTTTCCAAAAAATAATAAACCATATGCAAAATCATTATGTAAAAAAGAAATAAAAAAGATGAAGTTCTGAGTATATGGAGAAATAAACATTCCTTGTAATTCAGAAGGTCGATATCAGGATGTCAGTTCTCTTCAAACTGATAAGTATGTTAAAGGTTCTTCCAATAAAATTTCACCAAGAATTTTGTAGAATGTTGCAAACTGATTTTTAAATCCATGTGGAAGGATATAGTCAAAGAACAATCCAAGGTAATTTTGAAAGTGAAATATTGACTTACGCTCTCAGATACCGATTACTGAAAGTGAACATGTTAATCACTCAGTTGTGTCCAGCTTTTTGTGACCCCATGAACTGTAGCCCACAGGACTCCTCTGTCCATGGGATTCCCCAGGCAAGAATCCTGGAGTGGTCCTGGTGAAAGAACAGTAATGTAATTCAGTAGAAGGGATTAGAGGGTCTGTAGGGCTTCCCTTGTAGCTCAGTTGGTAAAGAATCTGCCTGCAGTGCGGGAGACCTGGGTTCGATCCCTGGGTCGAGAAGATCCCTTGGAGAAGGAAGTGACAACCCACTCCAGTATCCTTGTCTGGAACATCTCATGGACACAGGAGCCTAGTGAGCTGCGGTCCATGGGGTCGCAAAGAGTCGGGCACAACTGAGCAATTAACACTTAGAGGGTCTGTAGACAATAAACAGTCATATGGGAAGCTGATGTGTGACAGAGTGGGAATGTAGAATCAGTGAGCAAAGTATGGAGCCCTTCAGTAATCGAATTCTAAAAGTTGACTATACTCAATATTTTGTAATAACCTATAAGGAAAAATAATCTGGAAAAATATATATATATACGTGTATTACGGAATCACTTGAATCTAGAAAAAAAAAATATATATATATATATACGTGTATTACAGAATCACTTTGCCGTACACCTGAAACGAATACAACATTGTAAATCAACTATGAGGATGAAGTTCAAATTGGGTGCTTGTTTCCAACTATAAACCAAGAGAAGGCACATACACACATACTCACAGTTATCTTTTGAAAGAAGAGACAAGAAATCACTTTATCACTTCACGGTACCGTAGATTTCTTAAGTAGAACACTGAATATTAAGGGCAAAAATCCTCAAGTCGAAGGTTAATATATTTGACTGCATTAAAAAAAAATAAAACCACTGTTTCATCCTAGGTTTTCATTGATAAGAGAATATAATGGAAAAATTGCAAAACATTCATTGTAATGGGGTACCATATACCATGAATGAATATACTTGATTTATATATGCCATCAACAGATCTATAAAATATAGTATTAAAAAGTTCCAAAATGATCTCAAAATTTTGACACTGTTTATTTCTGATAGAAAGCTTAGGTCTCCTCAAGTGTTAAAGATTCACACTGATCATCATTTTCTTGTGGCCATCTAGCCTCAAAATTGGAGGATTTTAAGATTTTTATGGATAAACAACAAGGTCATACTGTATAACAGAGAGAACTGTATTCAGTATTTTGTGACAAATCATAAGGGAAAAGAATATGAAAAAAGAATATATATGTGTATAACTGAGTCATTTTGTTGTACAGAAGAAATTAATATAGCATTGTAAATCAGCTATATTTCAATATTACTCAGCCATTAAAAAGAATACATTTGAATCAGTTCTAATGAGATGGATGAAACTGGAACCTATTATACAGAGTGAAGTAAGCCAGAAAGAAAAACACCAATATAGTATACTAACGCATATATATGGAATTTAGAAAGATGGTAACAATAACCCTGTGTATGAGACAGCAAAAGAGACACTGATATATAGATCAGTCTTATGGACTCTATGGGAGAGGGAGAGGGTGGGGAGATTTGGGAGAATAGCATTGAAACAAGTATAATATCATATATGAAACGAGTTGCCAGTCCAGGTTCGATGCACGATACTGGATGCTTGGGGCTGGTGCACTGGGACGACCCAGAGGGGAGGGTATGGGGAAGGAGGAGGGAGGAGGGTTCAGGATGGGGAACACAGGTATACGTGTGGCAGATTCATTTCGATATTTGGCAAAACTAATACAATATTGTAAAGTTTAAAAATAAAAAGAAAATAAATAAAAAAATAAAAAATTTTAAAGAGATTTCAGAAAACTAAAGTTTTTATCCAAAGTATTTGAATTTTTCAGCACTGGCAGCCTGCTTGAAAAGGAATCATTCCCTCTGGGGCTTCCCGGGTGGCAGTGGTAATAAAGAATCCACCTGCCAATGTAGGAGATACAAGAGACAGGGGTTAGATGCTGGGGTTGGGAAGATCCCCTGGAGGAGGAAATGGCAACCCACTCCAGAATTCTTGCCTGGGAAATCCCATGGACAGAGGAGCCTGGCAGGCTACAGTCCATGGAGCCTCAAAGAGCCGGACACAACTGGGCCACTGAGCACAGCACACGGCCCTAGTTCAGATAAATCTCACTCTTGGTAAAATTTGGCCTGTACCCTCTTAGTGACCTTTGGATTTTCCATGCTGTGTACTTTACCTATATTCTGGTATGCCAAATCCAGCAGCAAAAAACTAAATGAGGTTGGTAGAGTAATGAGGTTTCCAAATATGGGAACTCTGTTCCAGAGTGTGATGGGCCAGCTCATTTCTCTGCTTTCCTCATTCTGCTACTAGTTCTAAAACTGTGCTAATGATCCTGTGTGTGTGTGTGTGTGTGTATTTTAATCTACTTGGAACTATACAGAGAGTGCTGGGTTTAATCTCCTGAAGTCAGTGAGTAGGAGCTGACAATTGTTCCCATACTGTTTTTGCAAGCAATCATTTGCTCTTTGTCTTCCAATCAGGTGTTTCTCGTCGCTGTCTGGAATTTTGAACTCTACATGATCCCTCTGGCTTTATTGCTCCTCTTTGTCTACAATTCCATCGGACCCACAAGAGGGAAGGTGGGCAGCATCCAGGACAGCCAGGTGAGCACAGGTTCCAATAATTCTGACAGTTGATTAGAAAAGAAAATGTGTTAGCAGTAAACCACCGCCACCAAAGCGTGACCTGATGCGCTGCATTTGAGACTCGGAGGAACAACGATGCTCATGTATTCATGGTACAAGGAAGATATTCATCGTGTGTAATCTGGAGTCTTCCTTCTACAGCATCTGTGTTCCTGTGTCTCGGCCTGCCTCCTCAGCATGAGTGAACCATCTGGTTTTTCGTCAGCATTTCCAGGCAGGCAGCACCTGTCTGGGTGTCCATCTGGTTCTCCATAGAGTTCCTGGGAATAAGATTCTCCACTTCCCAGGTGGTACTAGTGGTAAAGAACCCACCTGCCAGTTCAGGAGACATAAATAATGCAGGTTTGATCCCTGGGTCATAAAGATCCCCTGGAGGAGGGCACGGCAACCCACTCCAGTATTCTTGCCTAGAAAATACCATGGACAGAAGAGCCTGGTAGGCTGCAGTCCATGGGGTCGCAAAGAGTCGGACACGACTGAGCGACTTCCCTTTCACTTTTCACTTTCATGCATTGGAGAAGGAAATGGCAACCCACTCCAGTGTTCTTGCCTGGAGAATCCCAGGGACGGGGAGCCTGGTGGGCTGCCGTCTGTGGGGTCGCACAGAGTCGGACACGACTGAAGCGACTTAGCAGCAGTAGCAGCAGCAAGGCATGTTTCTGGTTTTATTTGGGGTGGTGGGAAATGAGTGTAAGACACAGAGTAAAACATCAGACAGACTCAAAATTCTGTTTGGTTTTTGATCGTGTAGTTCAGTAAGCATGTGCTTGTATCAATAATGAGGCGCCTGAAGATGCTAGAACCAACTAACAAATAGCCTTAAAATACAAGTTTATGTAAGGATTAAGTTTCACGGAGCTACAAATGAAGAAGCTTTTTACAGAGAAACATCTGATGTAAAAGTGCTGTGTCAACTAACATTTTAATAATTTTAATCAGGTTTCCAGTTATATATATGATGTACCTGTTTATAGCATGTGTGTGTGTGTGTGTTTGTAGTCAGGTAGGGACTTTCCTTGTGGCTCAGATGGTAAAGAATCTACCTGCAGTGTGAGAGACCCAGGTTTTATCCCTGGGTCAGGAAGATCCCTTGGAGAAGGAAATGGCAATCCACTCCAGGATTCTTGCCTAGAAAATTCCATGAGCAGAGGAGCCTGGCGGGCTACAGTCCATGGGGTCGCAAAAGAGTCAGACACAACTGAGTGACTACTTTCACTTTGATACATCTGTATGGGTTTCCCAGATGGTGCTATTGGTAAAGAACCCACCTGCCAATGCAGGAGACATGAGAGACCTGGGTTCAATCCCTGGATTGGGAAGATCCCCTGGAGGAGGGCACATAACCCACTCCAGTATTCTTGCCTAGAGAATCCCACGGACAGAGGAGTCTGGCAAGCTATAGTCCTTGTCTGTGTGTGTGTAAGTAAATATGAGTACATAAGTGTTCTTGTGTGTATATGTGTATAAATGTGTATATGTGTGTGTGTGTGTGTATGAAATATTTTTTAATTTACTAAACATTTTGTAATTCATTATCTATTTTAAACTTGGTAACATAACCCTGAAGGAGTCAAGAACTACTATTTTCATTTCATGCTTGATGCAACTAAGGTTCAGAGTGGCAAAGTTATTTGCCCAAAGTTGCACAGCAAAACAGGGCTGGGACTAGGTCTCCGGGTGAAGACTTTGTCTCAAATGAAGACTCCTAATTATAGAGTTCTTTCACCCCGTAGCAGGTTTTCGTTGTATTCATTTTTATCCTTTGTTATCCATTTGCTCTCATGGAACATGCTTGTTAGTTAGTTCTCCAGTATCAGTAAGCATTCCACAGACCGCGTGGTGGCATTTGTAGGAATTCGAGGAGGTAATTCAGTACCAGCCCTGCCTGAAGGAATTGCTCAGTGGTTTATGGAGGACAGCAGAGTACTGATACTTCAGAGTCACTCCCTTGTACAAGCATGATGTTGACCATTCTTTTTTCTGTTGGGACAATGGCAGCTAATTTGGTATGTCTGAACTTTGCAAGGTTAAGTGGAAAGGTAAGTGTTTAAACTGAAAACAGACCTGAGCTTTCTGGTATACCCAGTGTTCTTTCAGAGCTCCCACATCATTGGACTGTGTACCAACACGTGCTAGCTTTTAAATGTAGCAGTAATATGATTCAAACGTACCCATCAACTAGCCAGGATTTTGAAACGAGTTTGGAGAAGTCTCTGTGTGCAGCGCTGCTAGTGCTGTGGCCCCAGAACTAAAGGCAGGCCCCCCTTTAGCCCAGATCTGAACCTGGAGTTTCCTTCCCTCATCTGCGCCACCCCCCCAACTCCAGAGCCCAAGGAAAACAATAATACTGTATAGAAACCTGTATCTTATTCTTGAGATTGATTACATTCAGACTAATGCATTTTCTACTGTCTAATGTTTCGGTAATGGCCCCAGAGGAAAAGTGCAGTCATTATAGCAATGAGCCCAGCACAAACGGAGTATGGTGTTCTCAGCCTTAACACAGCAGCTGGTTCATTTGTCAAGAATAAGAACAAAACTGTTTACAGAAGGTACAACTCGGCAGTGCAGTTTTTAAAGCTGGCTGCTTTCAAAGGGCACTTGCCTAATAGCTTTATTTATAGTTAACAGTTTTATGTAGATTATGCATATTGTTTACAGTCTTATTTCAGCATCCTTTAACTTTCAAAGGGTCCTTTTTTAAGAGGGTACAATGTGTTTCAAAAAGACGAGTATTTCAATGATGTAGGAAAACTTGAAGCCTGGGTATGCGTATGTTTGTACTTGGTCATTTCAGTTGATGTTGTATTTACACGTTGTGGGTTTTCCTTGTAGGAGAGCCCTGACGTGGATGAGGAGGACGATGAAGATGACAAGGTGGGTGTACTCCAGAAAGGACGAGAAAGGCAGCATGAATGCTTTTGGTAGATGGCATTCTGGCCGGTTGAGTCAAGCTCTGTTGTATCGTTTTACCACCATAGGGTAACCAATATAGTGATCAAATTCTCATAATGTGTAAAAGTTATCTCTTTTTCAAGTTTTAAGTGAAGATGAAAAGAGGTGTGATACAAGGAATAACTGAAACGTTAACCAGGAGTCCTGTCATTTGAGGCAAAGTTTAGCCTTTCCCTTGGTGGATGAAAGGTAGATGAAAGGTAGTCCAGGAAGTCAAAAGTAAATCACGTGCAGTCGCTGTTCCTTGAGGCTCACGTCTGCACTCTGCGGGGTGGGTCACCCGCTTCAGAATCTGTCACTTGCCCAGCTGTTGCTGGCATCGTTTTCAGCACTACGTCTGGGTACATCTGTCCTTTCTCTCCTCCTGGGAGAATCTCTCAAATCTGCTGCTTTGTTGTCATTACGCTTTCAGACAAACCTTCTGGAATAAAATGGAAAAAAAAAAAAGTAAAATGCCAAATGAGATGCTACGAGCTTCACAGTCACCCAGTCCCCTAGATCCTGTAGGTCTGCAGGGCTCTGGGCAATAGCGTGTAGAAGGTTGACAGGAGAGGAGAGGGGCGAGAGAGGGAAAGGCAAAAGTTAAGGATCTGATATAAAATGTGCAGGAAACAGAAATGAACTCAAAAACACCAACTTCATGACACAGACAGCCTTAAAATCCATCAAGCGAGCAGGATGGTTTTGCCCATTTGAGGGAAGTTGGGCAGATTACAAAGTAAATCTTATTTGTTGTGCTAAAATGATCATTAAGAGCAAGCTAATAAAGTGTGCCTTTTTAAAAAGAGAATCGGGACCCTTTCAAGAATGAAAGTCCCATGACGCAACTTTCTTCTTGATGAATTGATGTGAGTGGCTTCTGAGTGATGTAAATCCTTGAACATTAAGAATAGTTAAAGCTAGGGACTTCCCTGGTAGCTCAGTGGTGAAGAATCTGTGTGCCAATGCTGGGTTCAATCCCTGGTCCCGGAAGATTCCACATGTTTCAGAGCAGCTAAGCCCACGCGCTGCGATTACTGAGCCTGTGCTCCAGAGCCTGTGCTCTGCAGCAAGTGAAGCCACCGCAGTGAAGACTCAGTGCAGCCAGAAATAAATAAATGAAGTTATTTTAAAAAGTAGCCACAGTTAAATTAATGTGCCTTAGGGGGTGTTTCACCAAAGGAGACACGGTTCAGTTCAGTCGCTCAGTCGTGTCCAACTCTTTGCGACCCCATGGACTGCAGCACGCCAGGCCTCCCTGTCCATCACCAACTCCTGGAGCTTGTTCAAACTCATGTCCATCAAGTAGGTGATGCCATCCAACCATCTCATCCTCTGTCGTCCCCTTTCCTCCTGCCTTCAACCTTTAATGAAATTATTTTAAAGCTACACAAGGAGTAATCATCAATTTTATTAACCAAAGGTTGGAAGTGAGGAAGCTCTCTTTCCCTCTGGCCAAGTCTGTATAAACAAGGCACCCATGGATGAAGACGTCACCCACCCTAGAGAGAGCATTGTGACTGTGGGGCTTTATCCCCCCTAAGAGAGAAATCCAACAAGAAGGTAATGAATGAAAGAGTGGGTCGAGTAAGCAGGAAGGCAATAAAGTCATCCATGAAGGGATTCCAAGCTCCCAATGCAGGGGCCCCAGGTTCAATCCCTGGTCAAGGGACTAGATCCCACATGCCGCATCTCAGAGTTTGTATGTGCTGCAACTAAAGATCTCACGTGCTGCAGTGAAGATCAGAGATCCGGCATGCCACAGGGAAGACCCAGTGCAGCCAAACAAAAACAGTTTACAAATATCAGTCATGAAAGTTTAGAGCAGTGGTTGGCATGATCTCACTTTCCATTGTGGTACCTTAAGGGCTGTCTGGGGGTGTGGAGGGAAAACCACTTGGGCTGTGATCTACATGGATGAACCTGGGAGCTCTTGTAGTCCTCTGACTAAGCATGGCCCTCCTCACAGCAGATACGTCAGCCCACCCACACTGAGGATGTTGGCACTGGGGTCTCCACGCCTCCTCCAGGGCAGTTCCATTCTTGAGATACTTTGATTGATGGTAGTATATTTGTAGGGCCTTTAATAGCACTGTATGGCTTTGTTTCTTTTGCTTACTCAATTTCATACTTCTGTGGAGACTTCCTTTTGCCTTTTTATACTGTTGATGGGGTTCTTGGGGCAAGGATACTGGAGTGGTTTGCTGTCCCCTCCTCCAATGGACCACGTTTTGTCAGAACTCTGTGCTGTGACTCCTCCGTCCTGGGTGGCCCTACACGGCATGGCTCGTAGCTTCACTGAGCTCCACAAACCCTTCGCCACCACAAGGCGGTGCTCCATGAAGGAGGCCTGGCGTGCTGCAGGCCCCATCGCAACGAGTGGGACACGACTTAGCGACTGAACAGCGACAACATGGAAACTTCTGAAGGCACAGGTCTGAAGTGAAAGGTTGCCTTCTGTTTAGGCCTCTTCTGCTGAACACAGGCCTTCTGTTGGGAGGGGAGACTGACGCACTGCAGCCCTTTTCCACATCTCTGCCCTGTCACTTCTCTAAGAGATGTGAGAACTAGAGGGACTTTGAACTGGAAGACCTCCGGAGCACACCTCCACCTACAGATTATTAGGCTTTATTATTTCTTCTCCATGTAGAGCAGCCTCCACACCCAGAGCTGGTCCCTGAAGCAAGGAGGCCCTGGGCCACGCCCCTCCACGGAGTGCTGACTCCGGGGGCTTCCCCACAGCGCCCTTCTGGCTTCTGTTGTGTGTTAGACATGACAGACGGGCTTCTGGGAACTGTAACACACCCAGTGAGAGATGGACTGTTTACAAATTATAAACATCCAGCCGTCTCCTTCCAAGCCAGGAGAGGAGGGGAACTCCTTTCTACTCAAACTATCCATCTTGAAAGTGACACTCCTTAATTGCCAGCGCCCCTTCCCACCAAATACCATCACGGACAACCGTGGAAGATGAAAGCGTGCCGGGGGCCCCTTGGCACAACTTCCTCGGGAGATGGACGTGTTCCCATATTCTGTCTGTTTCCGCTGCACAGACCAGGACGCGGTCTGGGGTCTGTCATCCTTTTATTGTCTGAACAGGGATGGCTGTAAAATGACATCACCGTAGCCTCTTGCTTCTTCTCATTGTTAAAAGTCCATGTTAATGTCCTGTATGTTTTTCGAAACCAAATTAGACTCCGCAGTTTTGCCTTGCTTTCTTTGGTGGGCTTTCAGTTACAACGTAGAATGTTCGGGTAACTAGTTTTTTAGCTTTTAGGAAGCTAAAGGTACAAACTCAACTTTGAAGAGAGGAAATCTTTCTTAGACCTGATGGCCCCATGCAAGAAATTGCTTGTTACAAGTATAGTTTGCTGGGGGCCCCAGAACAAACAGATAATGGCTAAGTTCAGCCAACAGCAATCAGCTGACATTTCCTATTTGTATTAGATTCCGTATGTGAAATTATTCTTTGTGGACCTTATTTGTACGGATGGATTACAATGAAAATTGCATTAATTTGCTACACAGTAAAGGTCAGTAATTGAAGCATGAACCAAGAAACCATTGTGTAAAATGCTGTATCCCGTATTTAGGAAAGGTCAAGCAAAGCAATAATATCTTGTTTTCATTGCAGAAGGTATAAATACTTGCATTAGCGTTTCTTTCTTTTTTCCAGCCCAACAATCACTTGTATAGAATATTTCAGGATTTACTATTAACAACAGGAAGAAAGAATAATAAGGGCATGTAGTAAAGAAAGCTGCCTGTTGCTGTCATAAAGACACTGCATCATGATGCCCGCATTGTGGCTTGGTTGGTTTTAACTCAGCTGTCAGAAATAGGATTGAATCAGCTGTTTGAGATTATCAGTGAGTTCACAGTTGCTTTACAGTGTTTGGTGGAAGGGGAAAAGATCCTTCTTTCATGTCAATTATGGGTGAAAAACATGTGGAGCTTTTCCTTTAAGAAAATAAGAGACTTACATTTTTGTGGATCGATGATTTTGTAATGAAAGAATGTGAATAGATATTATAGCCCTATCCTCTTTTCACAAATTAGGAAAATTTTAGTATATTATATTTCACAAATATACTAAAATCTAAGTATATTTAAACAATCAATCCTAGTTTTACAAATGATTTTTTATCCTCCCAAATGATTAGTCCACTCATCACCACCCAGGTAGAGCCTTCTTAGAGAGAGAAGGAAATGTGGGTACATTTAGAAGCTCTTGTGAGTTCACTTAACGTAGTCCTTTGGGTGAAGTTGTTCAGGACCAGCATGCCTTATTCCCTGTCTTTCCTTGTTCCAGAAAGAGAAGATGGCCTGTAGTGTCTCAGCCAGGGAAGACTGTCATTCTTGGAGGGAGTCTCCTTGCAGTTTAATAGTGAGAGTAGTTTTGTTTATGATTCGTTTGTGCCTTCTTAAGCATGTCCAAAACACAGCAAATTAGTTTGATTAGTGACTTTTTTTTTTAATCTGCTGACTAAGTCATGGTACTTTAAGATGGTGTGGTATGTTTAAGAAAATGAAAAATCAGATAATATCTTTGAAAAGTTAACAATATTGAATACACACACACATACTTTCAGGGCATCTACAGTCTATAAACAGGACATATTGTAGAGAACGTTATGGATAATTTTCAGGGGAATAAAGTAAATGGTTGTTCTGATGTAACTTCTTTTAATTTGAATTAATATTATTTTCAGTGATGAAGTGATTTAATTGCTAACATTCCTACCATACCATCTTACTTCCAAGATTTTAATATTAATATGGATTCCAGCCAATTCTTAAATACGTTTATACATGTTTTGAATTAAAAGGAATTGGCTTCCTTATTCTTACAGTCTTTTCCCTGACACATTGACTTGCTCAGATCCCTTTTAAAAAATCAAACGTCCATCCTTAAGATGTTTGGCTTCATTGCCTTCAGAAAGAACCCAGAAATGTTATTAATCTAATATTTTGAAGCATTATTCAGCCAACTACTCTCAGGCTCACTGGTAGACCCAGTACTTGTGGATTTTCTTTGTGACTCCTACTGTAAAGATTTTCCTTGTATGTTGCTCCCAAATATTGTGAAATATTACCAGACTGTAAATGCTATTTACATGGATTATCCTCTTATTAAGTAATTTACAGTAATAGGCTCTGATGTTATAGAGTATACATCTGGATATTTATCTTGCCATTGCCTAAAATTTTTATATTATGCTAATAGAGAAGACATTGGACATTGTATCTCAGTTATCCACAAGTTATTATTTTCCTGACGATAATAGCCATTCCTCTTGTCTTTCCTATTGAAATCCCCTCTGTTTCAGTGTGGTTTGCCCTAAGTCCCCATCAACCAATGAGTTTGCAAGGTAACTAACAGATAATTTACAAAATATTTGATAGAAAGGTAAGGATACCACTATTTTCTCAAGGGAAAATTTGTAATTTCGCATAAGTAATAAATGACATAAAAGCAGTAATTTAACATTAGACCATTTTGGAACTTCCCTGGCAGTCCAGTGGTTAGGACTCCACACTTCCACTGCAAGGGGTGCGGTTCGATCCCTGGTTGGGCCAGTAAGATCCCACATGCTGTGGGACACAGCCAAAAAGTTAAAAAAGAGAGAGACCATTTTGAGTGAGAATTATTTAAATGACCAGATTATTCATATTTGTAGAGTGTTTACAATTTGCAGACTGTTTTTATGTGCTTCAACTCATTCAGTACTCAAAGTAAACTGTTTAATTTGATATTATTTTCCCCATCTGTGAATGAACTAACCCAGGTTAAGAGAAATGTAGCGATGCATTGGAAAATTTCCCAGCCAGGAGCAAGATTCAAATCCAGTCCTTCTGATCTAAATCCTGTTTATTTTGGACTGTGTTACGCTGATACGAAGGAAACTATTACTTTACTGGCCCGTTTTTCCGCATTATTATTGATAACATTTATGGAGTGTTTGCTCTGCATCTGTGATGGCTCCTTTTTGTCAAAATTTGTAGACTACATTGGGTGTTAGAGATGCAGTGCCTGGGTAAGTCAGGACTGCTTAAAGGTGATATTTGTGCTGAGTATTAGGTGATAATTATTTTATCTTCTACGCGCCTCAGTCCCCACACCTCACAGAAAGCCAGAGGACACACAGCTAATCCAGCAACTGCAGCACACTGTGTGTTCAACCTATGAGAGTGACAGTTGGGAAGAACCATCCGCCTGTTTGCCCTGTAACACCGTGGCACCCGGCAGTTGGCTCAGAGAAACTTTTAAGGAAGTCAGTCTTCCCAGGGTCTAAATTCCAAATAATTGTCTCCACAGTGTTCCCAATTTTTCAAAGGTGTGTTTTATCAACATCTTCCTCTTGATGATGATGTTTATTCCTTTTACTTTTTTAGCCCTCTGGTTTGATCCCTGATGAAAATCCTGTTGCAGGCCAAAGAAACCTGTTGGTAAAGATCAGTCAGTGTGGAAGGACTCTGTGTAATGAACAGGTCGTGGGAGCAGTTTATAACTGCTTCAAATGATATTGATTCAAAATCCAATCTGCTTCATATTCATTTCCCAAAGCAAAAATACTACCTGAGAAGGAAGTACTCTCCTGAAAGAGGACAGGGATTTTTCTTCATTTTAAGTGTACCATGAAGTAGGGTGTGTGTGCGTGTGTGTGTGTGTCCGTCCATGAACACAGGGCATATCTCATGGGAAGAAACCTTAAAGACAGTTCCCAGTGTATTAAGCCAGATTCCTGGAGGACAATTTTTAATCTCGTATATCAGAAATATTACTTTTTATTCTTTGTTATGACAGATGCTGAGAGGCTTCCCCCTCCCTGCTAAATGCCACTCAGTCTATTTCTGATGTTTATAATTCTTCAAGTTCTCAAGTTGCAGGCTTTTAATATTCAGTGGGATGAAGTAGACCAAACAGATTCCCATTTAAAATCTGAAGTCATATTTCTGCATCTTTGCTCTGGATGGTTTGCATTATTGGGATGATCCTAAGATAGAAGTGTTGCATCTTTCCCTTTAGGGGATCCTGGGCATCCTGTGACAAATACTACCCAATTTTTAAGCATGTCACAAAGATCTTTCCTGATGTGGTAAATTTTTAGGACTATCTCTTTGGTTATGCTTAGGTAATTAGTAGAGAAAGATTTTCTTGACTCAGAACATGTATGAAAGATTTAAAGTAACACACTGATTATATAATGAATTCTTAGCTGTAAATTCATTTTGATGGTGTTAATTCTCTCCTAGAGGCTCAAAGCTACTTTATTGCACCTATATGCTGTGCTCTTTGGAGATATTGGGGAAGCCAGCAAAGCCTCGAAGAAGGAAGAATCCACTGCCTGATTTATTCATTTATTTATTATTTATTGGCTTTGTTCTTTAAAGAACAACCATGCTGCAACACAGGCATATTATTTGTTCTTCATTTAGCTGTCTCTAAAACTTAGCTGAAAGACTCAGTGGGTTTTTTTTTTTTTTTTTTTGACATTTTATAAGCAAATGGTCAATGAAAAAAATAATACTCTTAATACATTTTATATAATAATATGTATTTTAATGTTACAGAGTTGGAATTTGTAATTATTTTCCTTAAAATTATTATAATAGTTACATTATTTTTCTTATAATCATTCTCTATAGCATAAAACAAAGGATCCTTTTGAAATTTGAGTTCTGGATCTGAAAAGTTCCATGCTTTCATCTCTTCTGTTACATGGTGATACCTATTTGCTCATGAAAGTGTAAGGCACTCAGTCGTGTCTGACTCCTTGCGACCCCATGGACTGTATGTAGCCTGCCAGGCTCTGTCCGTGGAATTCTCCAGGCAAACACACTGCAATGGGTTGCCATTTCCTTCTCCAGGGGTTCTTCCCAACCCAGGAATCATGAAGTAGACCCTAAATCATGTGAATTTTATCTGTGCCTTGGTGTTTTCTGAAATTCGCATGGAGAAGTAAAACCCATTCTTTCTCAAATGTAGGAATCTAAAAATGTGCATGCAGCCGCAGTTATCTGGTTCACTGGTTTAATCACACCAGTGGCCATCTCTGTTTTTATTACACATTTCCCTCTATAAATGAGAAGGCTTGTATGTTAAGGAAAAATATAAGCACATGTAATAACAGTTTCCTCTTCCTGAACGAGCCACTATCACTCTTCCCAGACAATTTGGTAGCAGCAGCAGATGGAACGCTGTGTTTGCTAAACTGCGTTATCACCACGTCCCCTGGTTCAATCTGAAACGTGTAAATAAAGCCAGCGTGATGCAGATAGAGCTGCCAGATGATCTTTCATACGATGCAGGGCAACATGCGTGAACTTGTCCTGGGAGATCCTTGCTTTGGAAACGTAAACGAACCCCAGGATTCTTTAAGCTAGACAGAAGGTGATTCTTTTCTTTTCATTTCTTTGCATTCTCAGTGGGCAAGGAGTTGACATTTATGAAGCACCTGGAGTGTACCAAATGCTTGACATATGATAGTTAATTCTCCAAACACTCCAATTAGGGTCAGGATTATGATCCCCCTTTTTCAGATAGCAGAATTGTGACTCCAGAAACCATTAGGAACTTGAGGTGTTCACAGTGCTAGTAGGTGACAAGACCAGTGTTGAACTCACTTTCTCCTGACTCCATAGCCTGTGATTAATAAAATATGCAGACCTGAGGATTTGGTACATCTTAAGTCCCCCCTACCCCTGCTGCAAACTTTTCATCTGTTGTTGTAAACCCTGGCTACTTCAGCTCCTAAATAAGAATGGATGCATTTTATTATGTTGTAAATTATGGTATGTATTTTTTGCAAGTTGCACATAAAGTTTGCTAAATGTTTCACAAGACAAGTTAAAAAAGTAAGAATGGAAAGAAATGTTTTTCTCCAAATATTTTCAAAAAGCGTAATTTAACATGCATTCTTATGAAAATTGGGCAAAGAATACTGGAAATAAACATTAGATAGAAGTATGTAACTGAATAATATGTCTAAGAACCATGTGTTCTATAGTAAGTTGAGAGCCATAGACACCAAAGAAGCAAATGACAAAAACAACAAGTTGAGCTGAATGCCTCCCCTTTGAAATGTCCACACTTGCTCTGGACTTAATTATCCTGGACTGGGAATCCATTGCCACATATATGTGGACACAGACACCTCACTTAACCTCTTTGGACCTTGGTTCCCTATTAATGGAAATGTAATATCAAAGACCATATAACATGTCCATTGGTATACCAGAAGATATAATTAGAGAAAATTCCCATCAAGAGTAGTTGGTTTTCAGTCGCTAAGTTGTATCCAACTCTTTTTGACCCCATGGACTGCAGCACACCAGGCTTCCCTGGCCTTCAGTGTCTCCCAGAATTTTCCAGCTCATGTCCATCCAGTCAGTGATGCCATCCAACCATCTTATCCTCTCTTGCCCCCTTCTTCTCCTGCCCTCAGTCTTTCCCAGCATCAGGGTCTTTTCCAGTGTGTAGGCTCTTCACCGTAGGTGCCAAAGTATTGGAGCCTCAGCTTCAACATCAGTCCTTCCAGTGAATATTCAGGGTTGATTTCCTTTAGGGTTGACTGGTTTGATCTTGCTGTCCAAGGGACTCTCAAGTATCTTCTCCAGCACCACAGTTTGAAAGCGTCAGTTCTTTGGCACTCAGCCGTCTTCATGGTGCAACTCTCACACCTGTACATGAGGACGTTGGCTATAAAGGTAGCCTTTGCAATGTAGAGAGTGAAAAGAACGTTTGCTGCTAGAGTGATGAAAAGGATAGAGGTGTGATGCAAATTGAGAGAAAAAGACAGTAGTTGTTGTGGACTGGCATCCCCTGGAAAGGTCTCATGGAGACCGGGAATATAAGTTGGACCTTTAGGTCATTCTGCTGGAGTTGGGAGGCCTGAAATCTTCTCTTTAACCCTAAGCACTTGTTTCCTGGGTTGATGCAAATGATCTTTTGATACTAATATAAACCTGATTTCCTCTGTTCTTCCTCTTTACCCATTCATTTCTCCATCAAATACACACTGTCTCAGCACTAAGGATGTACCTACCACAGTTGTTGGTACTGAGAGCACAAGTTGAGGTAAGGCAGTCTGGTCTTATCGGTTGGCCCACCAATTCAAATAGGGCATAGGGGAACAGGAGGCTCTTCTAACATCTTTTTAAAATTTTGCTTATTTATTTTCGGCTACTCTGGGTCTTCATCGCTGTTCACAGCCTAGGTGTGCCTAGTTGGGTGTGTGGTCTTCTCACTGCAGTGGCTTCTCTTGTTGCAGAACGTGGGCTCTAGGCACACAGGTTTCCGTAGTTAGTTACACAGCGCAGGCTTAGTTGGCCCACGGCGTGTGGAATCTTCCTGGACCGGGGATGGAACCCATCTCCCCTGCATTGGTAGCTGATTTCTTAGCCACTGGACCAGCAGAGAAGACCCATTTCTTCCAGTGTTAATGAAGCACTCCAGCTATGTAAATGTAAATATCGTCTTATAGCATAGAAGCTACCATGCCCTGTTGAATACACAGATTCATTGCCCAAAGGCAATAAAAGCCACTCAGAGAACAAAAATGACATTTACCACTAATCATGAGAGTACTTGCCCTCAGGTGAATTTTTCCCTCTCATTTATGGCTAGCATATGTCATGTGCAGAGATTCTAGGGAGAAGGGTAGAAACTTCCACAAAAGAAAAAGCCTTTTTCTCCCTGTCCAAGAAGAATACTTTGGACATGATTGGTCCCTTATTGTGCTAATGAATTTTAGGTAAAACTGATTTAGGTTCATCACATGCTCCTATTTACCCAAATATTTCCATTTACTGTTTTTATATTCCCCCTTTTATAAAACTCAGTATTATATTTACTGTTTCCATTAAAATAAGCCAGGACAAGCTGCTCATGCTTTCAGTTTGTGTTTTCAGTCTCTACTATAGTCTTTACTAATAGCCTAGGATTTAGATGTCAGTTACAAGGGTTCTTGGGCTTCCCTGATGGCTCAGCAGGTAAAGAATCTTCCTGTAATGCAGGAGACATGGGTTCGATCCCTGGGTCAGGAAGATCCCCTGGAAGAGGAAATGACAACCCACTCCAGTATTCTTGCCTGGAAAATCCATGGACAGAGGAGCCTGGCAGGCTCCAGTCCACGGGGTCACAAAGAGTCAGGCGTGACTTTAGCAACTGAGCGTTAGTAGAAGGGTTCTACAGTGAGAACTGATACCAGGTTAAGTCCAAGCAGGGATGACCCATCTATTTTCCTGATTCTTTCTAAATAAAACTTAGCTTTAAAGGAAGGCTTTTGAGTGGTCCCTGATAAGACAAAGTGCTCTTAGGCAATTGTGGAGAAGTATGTGATGACCCCAGTGTGCCAGCCTGTGGTGGCAAGGTCACTGCCCAGGGCCAGTGAGATGCATAAAACGTCCAAGCAGCCAGGTCAGAGTGCTCAGTGATGAGAAAGATGGGAAACGACAGCAGCTATAGCATTGATATATAGTAAATACATACAGAATTTAACCAGTCCTGTGGATAGGAGAATAAAAAATAGTCTGCACATTTTTACTATGATGTTTTATTTCAATCTTTATTTTTAGTAAATCTGCACATTGTTTTACTTCTTGATGATGCTTTTTCAGTGAGTAAATAATAAAGAGTTGCATGTTTAATGAATAATGATAATCAGGTACTGATAATCCATGTTTCAAGATAATTGTTGATGAACTTATTCACATTGCCTGTCTACCACTGTGACCATGATCACATCACTGATACATGTAAACTTAAGTTGCAAACCTGCTGAAGAGTCTTCAACTGTCAATAGTTATTTTTAGAAGACCACTTCTGGAAACATGGTTTTAAATTATATAGCCCAAAAGATGTGTTTACACATCCTTGTGTGCGGCGTGACTTTCCGTTTGGATCAAATGACTGTTCTTCCACACTTGTCTCATCTTCCATTCCAAAGTTTCCTTATGCGTGTATGAGAAAGGGCAAGGTACACGTTAATAGGTTCACTTCAGTAGCATCAGTGTATCAAAGACCCTGTGAAGAGTCAAATGATGCCAGTCTTATCAGCATGCCATCAAATGACTCAGACAATATCAAGTAAGTTAATTCTGAAGTCGTGTAGCTTTGCACAGTGGCAATTTTGTAGCCAATGAGGTTTATCTGAGGGGTGATTACTGCTAATTGAAAACTTTTCCAGTACCCTGCTGTGGCAACCTGAAATGTTATATTTTTTCATCCACTGTATGGAATCAAAATAGAGCTTTTACAAGTTAGTTTTACAAAAAATGAAATCTCTGACATCAGGAATGCTATTGTAAATTTATTTTGAACGTGTAGCATTGAGGGTTATTTAATTCTGTAGTGATAATATGAATGCAAATTTTGATGAAGCATAGCACCATGGCTAATAAGATACTCATGTAAGTTGAATGGATCTTTGAAGCATAAATTTACAAGTGATAGATCATGGTACCCTATTATCCACGATTGCATACAGACAAGTGATAATGCACCACCAATTGAATTAGCAGCTGTAGTGTCCACATTTATAAATATTTTATATATACAGAGTTGGGATAGCAACAGCAAAGTTTTCATGGCAAAGGTATGTCAGATATAAGAATACATTTCATTCAGCATGGCTGTGTGCACTTTCTTTTTGCTGCCAGTCATCCATCTATCAGTCTGCTTTTAAGAGTGTTTGAAACCTTTGATGAACTCTCAGTCAACTTAAACATTCTCCAAAGCTATTGAACTCATGTGGGGAAAAAAAGAAATCTTTTCAGTGTTTGTTGCATTTTCGTCATATCAGTTGGAAAATTTTTAATCAAAATTTTTGATAACTGAAGATTCTAATAACTTCATCTTTGGGAGCTTTTAGTAGATAGAAATCAATTTTAAAAGAACTGGCAAAAATAACGATTTTTTTTTCTTTACAAAAGCAAAGGATATTCAAAACAAAGCAATCTGTAAGGTGAGATCCTATGCATGATTTGGTGTTTAAATTTACAAGTTACACTTTGGATTATCTCAGTTTGTGGGATTAAAAAAACTTTTGATTTTTAATAGGATAAATATAAATTCTACCCAGGATTGGAAGGAAATTGAGAAGCCACTTATTTTTCAGCATAAATTTGAAGAATTTCAACTTTAGAAGAATTTGAAAAATTATACAGACAACTTACTTAGAGTTTTATCTTGAAAAAAAAGTTTGATAAAGTTCATATGAATGAATATAGTGACTTTGAAATTATTTGGGCTGAAATATATACAGATTTTAATATTTAAAAAACAGAATCAAGAATATTCATCATGTATCACATTTTTATTGTGAATTTTCAAAGTACCTCAGTCCCTGGAGAGAAAGTATTTTTGTAATTAAAATTATGGTCTACAGTAGAGTCAATTAAATGTATCAATTTAACAATGATTAAGTGCAACTCTGAAGATAGGTAAGAACAATTTTATGAAATGTAAGTGAAAAGATGACATTAAAGATAATGTTACGTTTGTGGAAAAGTAATTTTGACATGGGACTATAAACAGCTATAACTAGAAAACCAATTAAATATACGAATATATGGAATGAGTAATCATTCTCATGTATCATTTTACAATTGACATAATATGGGCAAGTTTCTTTTGTTCTTATGTATGTAAAATATATGTTTTTATCTTGAAACAATGTCGTTACGAAAATAAAAATGAAATAATTTTATAGATCCACTAATACAATAAAGCGAGTTGTCAGTTGAGAGATACTTCAAAAATTACATAGTCCTGTTTACTTTTACTCTTAAAAGTATACAGATATGGTTCATAAATTATCTTGTTACCCTAGATACAGTGAAATTTTTAGCTTAGTCTTTAAATACTGATTATTCAAACTAAAACATCAAATTCATTAAAAAGTGAGAGAATCTTGTGAGAATCATTTATTATTTTGTTGTACTAACCCAGAATCTCTGCATTTGGGGTGTTTCAAGAGGAAGAAAAAAAATCAGTCAACTAAAGTAGGAAATTGTTACGAAATGGAGCCACATAGAAATTTGAGTCATTTTCCAAAAAACTTGTTTTGACCTAAATTCTATGCTGTTGAAAAGAGGAAGCCACTTTTGCCCTTTGGGTCAAATTCCCTGGTGCTTCCAAATCCTCCTTTAAAAACGTGAATATTTCTGTAGCAGACAGAGATGGGTTTTCACCACTGTGCCCATTAATAGATGTTGGTGGATTGCTGAACATGAATTAAGTTATTCTGGCAGTATATCCAGTTTTAATACAGACCACTTGAAGAATTAGAGAGTAAGGGAAATAAGAAAGAAAATTGGATTGAAAAAAGTGAAAATGTCTTGCAAGTTTGACTTTGCAAGAGGAAGCAATGAGTATGACCGCCTACTATACAGGATCATTGGATAAATGGGTGCAGAACAGATGGTGAGACATTACTCAGGCCATCCCAGCAGACGACCTTCATGTATTTATGATATGACAGTGAAAAAAAATTTTAATATACCCAGAGGCTATTTTCAGAGAAGGCAATGGCACCCCGCTCTAGTACTCTTGCCTGGAAAATCCCATGGACGGAGGAGCCTGGTAGGCTGCAGTCCATGGGGTCGCTAAGAGTAGGGCACGACTGAGCGACTTCACTTTCACTCTTCACTTTCATGCATTGGAGAAGGAAATGGCAACCCAATCCGGTGTTCTTGCCTGGAGAATCCCAGGGACGGGGGATCCTGGTGGGCTGCCATCTATGGGGTCGCACAGAGTCGGACACGGCTGAAGCAACTTAGCAGTAGCAGCAACGAGTCATTGAAATCACTGTGAGGTAGTATGTTTTCCTTCCTCCATCCATGGGTCCACTTTGATGGAACAGAGAATACAAGATGAGAATGATTTTTTTTTTTTAATTTTGTTGCAAAGAAGATTATTATAGAAATTGTCTCTTGGATTTAGAAGATAATTTAGTATAATTCTAACCTAAGTAAAATTTTAGGTAGAAAAAATAAGTTTTGTTAGGTTTATTTGTGATTTTAGGTATTACATATTAGATGTAACAGCTACAGTGACTCAGCTTGGCCTGAGATAAGAAGTTAGTAACTAAATCCCAGTTACAATAGAGTTCATAAGGGAACTAGAATATGGTATCAGAATATAAGATATAGTGTGAAAATGCCCTTCTTTAGGGAATCATCTTTTATCCAACATGTGAGTGATTTCAAGATTAGTTTTATAAGCATTGGCTACCTAACATGGTTAGATCATGGCATCCAGTCCTATCCATCCCTTCATGGCAAATAGAAGGGGAAAAACGTGGAAGCAGTGACAGACTTGATTTTCTTGCACTCCAAAATCACTGCTGATGGTGATTGCAGCCATGAAATTAAAAGATGCTTGCTCCTTGGAAGGAAAGTTATGACCAACCTAGACAACATATGAAAAGCAGAGACATCACTTGGCCAACAAAGGTCTGTGAGTTGAAGCTATGTTTTTTCCAGTAGTCCTGTACGGGTGTGAAAGTTGGACCATAAACAAGGCTGAGTGCCAAAGAATTGATGCTTTCAAAATGTGGTGCTGGAGAAGACTCCTGAGAGTCCCTTGGACTGCAAGGAGATCAAACCATTCTGTCTTAAAGGAATCAACCCTGAATATTTATGCTGAAGGTGAAGCTCCAATATTTTTGCCACCTAATGCAAAGAGTTGACTCACTGGAAAAGACTCTGATGCTGGGAAGGATTGAGGCAAAAGGACAAGGGGATGGCAGAGGATGAGATGCTTAGGTAGCATCACTGACTCAGTGTAAATGAATTTGAGCAGATTTTGGGAGATAGTGAAGGACAGAGGAGCCTGGTGTGCTGTATTCCGTGGGGTCCCAAAGAGTCAGATACAACTTAGCGACTGAACAACAACAACCTAACATGGGAAAATGCATTTTAAGTGTTCTTTAATCAAAGTAAGGATAATATTCTTAGACAGCTGAATATCATCTGGATGTCCAACATACCCTATTGCTATCTGCTGCAAGCCTTTCTGAGGAACTAACAGAAGAGAGATAAGTAAGCTAACCTTGTGAAGACAGAGCAACTCAAGATCTGCCAGTTAAAGAAGTTACAGAATTCTCTGAGAGAAGCAGCAACTCTACAGGGAAATGAATTTCTTTTTTCTGTGGAGTTCCCTTCATCAGTTCATGATATTGAGATGGGGACATGCTTGCACACGACAAGTAGTCATATCTCATGAGTAGTCAGGAACTTGGGGGAGCCGATAAGTAAATTGTAAAAAATGTGAATTTATCTCCTGAAGTCACTCAGTTGCTAATAACCAGGTTACGATAATACTGGCATAATGATTTCTATAGCAGACCAATAAAAATGAAGTAACTGAGTTCAATCTTTTATGTTTCTTAGGAATCTGAGAAAAAGGGCTTAATTAAAAGAATCTACATGGTACAGGATATTGTCTCAACTGTTCAAAACATCTTGGAGGAATTAGCCTCTTTTGGAGAAAGAATTAAAAAGTAAGTCCTGCATTTGTATTATTGTGTTTGGAGTAAAACTGCCATGTTCTTGGACCAGCAAGGGGGAGGGTCTTGGGGAGGGTAGGATCAGAAAATACAAAAGCAAACAAAAAACAGAAACAATAGTCTTGGGCCTCTTAACTTTGGTTGGTTGCTTCTTCAGGTTTGTCAGCTTCACAAGGGTGGACCACGTGACCCAATTTATGCTAGTTATCTGAGCATAATTATTAATAGTGCCTTTTTTATTCTAAACATACTCTGGTTTAAGTGATAAACTATAGATTAAAACATAGATTTAATTCTCTAATGGAGTCTCAATTGAGAAAGCCTCTCCGTGATTCATGGTTTTTTTTTTTTTTTTTTTTTGCTTACTTTGTTTTACACATTGTTAACTCTGTGTTACTTGGTCTTCATTTGATATCCATGAACAGAGAAGGTTTTTTTTTTTTAATAGTAAGTGATTGCTCCCTACTTTAAATCCAGAGTTGTATCAGCCACGTTGTTCTTTCTAAAGAGCAACTACTGTTCTTATTTTATTGGCCATTCTAGTTTCTTTACATAAAGGACATATTTTTTAGAAATTACATGGGTAAAGAAGAGATTAAAATTAGTACTAAAAGCCAAGTGAAATTTTGTCCATGAAGATGTAGGGAAATCAATAAGTGGTGGTTAACATCAGGAAATATAAACAGCTAATGTGGAACTTTCTGTGGTTACTGATTTTCTTCCTCAGTCACTTATTATAACAAATTGCCCTTGAACATCCATTTATTATTGGCATAGAAAACATGTTTCTTTTGCTTAAAAGGCAGGTTAAAAGTTATCTTTAAACAAGTTTAGTGAGTTTTTATTGAATTTACACGTTATTTTCATGAGCAGTGTCGAGAAAAATTAAGGAGTAGTAGGATTTTTGATCATGTATATTGATACATGTCTGCTTTATCTCTCTAGGTTTCATATAAATTGAAAAATGACTACTGAATATACCCTCAAAGTTGCTTAGCAAAAATATAAGTGACAGTAAAAAATAGTGCAGTGATGAAGAGGGCACTATAATTTCTCATTCACTCATTCAACTATCAGTGTTTGAATCTCAGGCACTGACTTGGTTTAAGAATAAGAAGTGCATCCAAATTAACAATGACGATAGAAACCAACCAATGTCATGTGCCAGCCAGACACTGTTCTAAGTCTTTGACATGTAGCAACTTCTTTAAGGGGTTATTTAGAGAAATTGGATTAAATGATTCCAACAACCCTGCAGAGTAAGGATTGTTAGTATCCGCATTTTACAGATGAGGAAACTGAAGCACAGAATGATTAAACATGCAGCCCAGATCACACAGTGAATAAGCCTTGGAGCTTGGATTTGAATCTGCCTGCCTCACTTTATACTATAGTGTCATTATCCTCTGGATATCTGTTTTGTGTATGTGTGTGAGTGTGTGTTTGCCTTTATGTTTTGTTTTTCTATTGTGGTATAGCTGATTACAATAGTATATTAGTTTCAGATGTACAGAATAATAAGTTTTTATAGATTACATTCCATTTAAGGTTATTATAAAACATTGGGTATATTCCCTGTGTTGTACTTGTATATCCCTGTAACTTATTTCTTTTAAACATGGTAGATTGTACCTTTTAATCCTGTCCCCATGTCTTGGTACTCCCCACTTTCTTCTCTATAGGAATCTATTTTCCAATGAAGGGAAAGAACACTAATAAGACAGCTAAAATAACATTGATGCTAGATAGAGGCTAGATGGGATGTGGAGATGGGTACTGCATCCCCGGAAGGATGTAGGAGAGAGATTGAGACAGAGGAAAGTTCTGAAGAAGCAACAACTTATCAGCATCTCTAAGGATGGGAAGAGCCAGCTGGGCATAGAGCTGATGAATGGGAGCTTCAGTGGCTGGGTGGCTTTGTGCAAAGGCTCAAAGCCCAAGACTGTGCTCGATGGAGGGAGGTGGAGGGGAAATAGCATGTCTGTGCCACCGGGGACGGATGTGGCGGTTCCTGGAGGTGAGGCAGGTCACACGGGCCTTGAGTGGATGCAGAAAGTCAATGAAAAAAAAGTGAGCAAGAGATGGACTGGCAGGAAAGAAGATAAGAGGATGTGGAGTGGGGGCAAGGCTGAGGACGGAAGGCCATGTCCTTTGGTAAGACTGTCTCCGGGCTTGCATGTCTGTTAGTAGACAAATGTGGCTGTTGTGCTGTTGATAATGGTCAAGGAAATGTGTCTGATGAGAAGAGGGCAGAGTGATTTAAGCAGCCCCTCAGCTCTGCAGTGCCTTTTGGCGGCGGCCGTGCCCAACACAGCTGTGGTGGCCATGTCTGGAGACGTATTTTCAGCCATGAACAGAGCACTGTTCTGCCCAGCTGTGACACAGGAAGGCGCATGAGGCTCAACTCCTATTAATTCTTCAGCCATTCATTATTGCAGTGACCTTAAGGTTCCCGCTGGGCATTCAAGCGCAACATCATGTGTAACTCTGTTGGAATTCCATTGTAACTCAGTGCATAAGGACCAGGAAAACTTTTACCCAACTTTTGGCAGCTAGAGAATAAATAAGCATGCTTAAATCTCTCAGAGCGGGCTTCCCTTGTTACTGGCAGAGAAGACCCTGATGATTCTGTATTCACTTGGAGCGAATGGTATTTTCTTTTCTCCACATTCTCCAATTACCTTCTCATTGTATACAGATTTCAAATGTATGTATACATCAGGCTAATATTTGCTTAGCATGTGGCATTTGTATTATCCCAGGCAGCAGACAGGGTGGGTCAGAAGAGTAATGTATATTATTTGTCCTATTACTATGAAGTGTTGGCTACAGCACTAGTGTCCTTGAGTGGTTAGGGAAATCTCCTCTCTGCAGAGAAGATAATGAGATTAAGGTAGACTTTGGACAGGGGAGTCGTCCTTGCAGATGTTCTGGAGTAAGGCTTAGAAGGCATGTTTCTAGGAAGAACTTCTCTGACTCTGAAGTCATGCTGTGAAATATTATAAGATGAGAAAGCAGGATAAATGAAGTTTGGATGAAGGTGAGCACAAGAGGAAGGACAAATTGACGTATCTTGTTTTTAATCTAAAGTTACATGTTGAGGGACTTCCTTTGTAGCCTGTTGGCTAAGACTCTGCTTTCTCAGTACAGGGGGCCTGGGTTCAATCTCTCATCTGGTAACTAGATCCCATGTGCTGCAACTAAGACTCAGCACAGCCAAATGAATATTTAGTTACATGTTGAAAGGGACAGAGAATGAAGGCAGAATGACCGGGGGTGAGGGCAGAAGGCCAGCTGTGGGGAGTGAGTTCACAAACTGGGGCGAAAACCATGACAGAGAGCATCCTGTGAGGTAAATCACAAAAGAGTAGTCTGCAGGCTTTTGTGGCCCGTGTCTCTGTTTCTGTGGATAGAAGAGTCAAAGGACTTCATTTTTTCTGTGCCTAGGAAATGAAGATAATGACTCTGTTGACACAAAGGTCACCCAGTGTGGTACCCAGTTGGGGGAGGAACTCTAGAATGGAGTTGTTCCCACCTTACTGGGTGTTGAGACAGTTATTTGTGGGTTTTGTCAAAGATATTCTTAGGATATGTTAGTGAACCTGAAGAGTTGAATGAATGAAGGAGATTCCTTGAATGTTTTCCTTAACTGAAATGTTCAAGTCGGGCATTCCCTTAGGATTTAATGGAGAGCTCCCAAGTCAGGAAATCCATCAAAGTCCATGAAAATGCTTAACAGATTGTTTAATTTTGAGATATAAAGCTTTGACTTACCAGAGTTCTTCAATCTTGGATGTTCTTTGAAAGACCAGCACTGCAACATATTTCCATGGTAACTGGAGTGAAGAGTCTAGTAAGGTTTTGAGGCTTAGTGCTACTATATACTACTCAATTCAGTTCAGTTGCTCAATCGTGTCTGAGTCTTTGTGACACCATGGACTGCAGCACACCAGGCTTCCCTGTCCATCACCAACTCCCAGAGCTTGCTCAAACTCATGTCCATTGAGTTGGTGATGCCATCTGAGCATCTCATCCTCTGTCATCCCCTTCTTCTCCTGCCTTCAATCTTTCCCAGCATCAGGGTCTTTTGCAATGAGTCAGTTCTTCACATCAGGTGGCCAAAGTATTGGAGTTTCAGCTTCAGCATCAGTCGTTCCAATGAATATTCAGAACTGATTTCCTTTAGGATAGACTGGTTGTATCTCCTTGCAGGCCAAGGGATTCTCAAGAGTCTTCTCCAACACCACAGTTCAAAAGCATCAATTCTTCAGTGCTCAACTTTCTTTATAGTCCAACTCTCACATCCATACATGACTACTGGAAAAACCATAGCCTTGACTAGGCAGAACTTTGTTGGCAGAGTAATGCCTCTGCTTTTTAATATGCTGTCTAGGTTGGTCATAGCTTGTCTTCCAAGGAGCAAGCATCTTTTAATTTCATGGCTGCAATCACCATCTGCAGTGATTTTTAAAACCAAAAAAAAAAAAAAGTCTCTCACTGTTTCCATTGTTTCCCCACCTATTTGCCATGAAGTGATGGGACCAGATGCCATGATCTTAGTTTTCTGAATGTTGAGTTTTGAGCCAACTTTCTCACTGTCCTGTTTCACTTTCTTCAAGAGGCTCTTTAGTTCTTTGCTTTCTGTCATAAGGGTGGTGTCATCTGTGTATCTGAGGTTATTGATACTTCTCTTGGCAATCTTGATTCCAGCTTGTGCTTCATCCAGCCTAGCATTTCTCATGATATACTCTGCATATAAGTTAAATAAGCAGGGTGACAATATATAGCCTTGATGTACTCCTTTCCTTATTTGGAACCAGTCTGTTGTTCCATGTCCAGTCCTAACTGTTGCTTCTTGACCTTCATACAGATTTCTCAGGAGGCAGGTCAGGTGGTCTGGTATTCCCATCTCTTTAAGAATGTTCCACAGTTTGTTGTGATCCACACAGCCAAAGGCTTTGGTATAGTCAATATGCAGAAGTAGATGTTTTTCTATGTTTCAAAGTTCTCCAAGCCAAGCTTCAACATGAACCATGAACTTCCAAATGTTCAAGCTGGATTTAGAAAAGGCAGTGGAACCAGAGATCAAATTGCCAACATCTGTTGGATCATAGAAAAAGCAAGAGAATTCCAGGAAAACATCTATTTCTGCTTTATTGACTATGCCAAAGCCTTTGACTGTGTGGATCACAACAAGCTATATAGAGCTACTCAACACTAAAAAAGCTTAAGATTATGGCATCTGGTCCTGTCACTTCATGACAAATAGGAGGAGAAAAGCTGGAAGCAGCAACAAATTTTATTTTCTGAGCTCTAAAATCTCTGCTGAGGGTGACTGCAGCCATGAAATTAAAAGATGCTTGCTCCTTGAATGGAAAGACGTCACTTTGCAGACAAAGATCCCTATAGTCAAAGCTTTGGTTTTTCCAGTAATCATGTATGGATGTGACAATTGGACCATAAAGAAGGCTCAGCACTGAAGAACTGATGCTTTTGAACTGTGATTGTTGGAGAAGACTCTTGACAGTCCCATGGACAGCAAGGAGATCAAACCAGTCAATTCTAAAGGAAATCAGTCCTGAATATTCATTGGAAGGACTGATGCTGAAGCTGAAGCTCCAATACTTTGGCCACCTGATGCAAAGAGCTGAGTCATTGGAAAAGACCCTGATGCTGGGAAAGATTGAAAGCAAAAGGAGAAGGGAGTGGCAGAGAATGAGATGGTTAGACAGCATCACTGACTCAATGGACATGAATTTGAGCAAATTCTGGAAGATAAAACTTCCAGAGAATTTGTCCAAACTCTGTGCAAGACAGGGGAGCCTGGTGTACTGCGGTCCATGGGGTCACAAAGAGTCAGACACGACTAAGCGACTGAACAGCAAAGCCAGTATATAATATCTTTGAATTAAGTCCTCAGTTTTATAAGCAGGAATATTGAGTGGATTAAATGAGTAAACCCACCTTCTTACATTTTCTGAAATGTCTACTGTACAAGCAGTGAGTGTAGGTTCTTTTTACAATTTGTATTTATGACTGTGCTGGATCTTCAGTGCTTTGTTCAGCCTTTCTCTAGTTGCATTAAGCAGAGGCTACCCTTCGTTGTGGTACGCGGGGTTCTTGTTGTGGAGGCTCCTCTTGTTGTGAAGCACAGGTCCTAGGCATGCAGGTTTCAGTAGTTGGGGCTTTCAGGCCCTAGAGCACAGGCTTAGTAATTGTGCAAGGGCTTAGTTGCTCCGTGGCGTGTAGAATCTTCTCAGACCCGGAATTGAACCCATGTCCCCAGATTGGCAGGGGGATTATCCACTGCGCCACCAGGGAAGTCCGAGTGTGGGCTCTTGAAGCAGCTCTCTGGATTCAGATCCTAGCTCTGTCACTTAGACTGGAAGTGATTTGTGGCCAACTACTACCTCTCCTGACTCAAGTTCTCATCTGTAGAATGGACATACCAGAAATTCCTATTCATAACATATCTGGAAAAATTAGATGATTTAGTGCCTGTAATGTGTTTAAACTAGTGGGTGGCCTGTAGTAATCACTTAAAATTTTTCATGATTATGAATATTGGTAAAATTGCTTTGACTTTCTTTTTCTGTGTATTAAACTTTTTAAAACCTGTGAAACATTTAACCATTTTACTACTAAAACTGTGGGTTGCTTAGGAAAAAAATACATGACTTCACTGACTAGGATGTTGGGAGGGCAAATCCAACATGGTGTGTGCACATGTGTCTGGTACGTAACTTCACTTTTAGCATCCAGCAGATAAAGACACATGACTCACCACATACTTGCACACGAGCAAATGATCATTGAGATCTTTATAAGGATTGCATTAATTGGGAAAAATTGACATCTTGATAAAAATTTTTTTAATATATGAGTGTAATATAGTCCTTCATCTATTTGGGTTATCTTTATTGAAGTAATATCTTCAATATTACTTTAAGAGTTTTATACATAAATATTTGACACATTTTTGTGAGATATAGTCTGAAGTACTTGATTTGTTTCAGTTATTTTAAATGGCCTCTTTTTTTCAGGTTTTATCTCCACCTGTTTGTTACAGGATAGAAAAGTGAAATTTGTTTTCCAACATTGACTTTGTATCTGTCACCCTTGATAAACTTAGTTATCTTAATTTTCGTATGAAGATTATTATTCTGGATGTTGTATTATATAAACATATTGTCTAGGAATATATTTTTCTTTCTTATTTTTCAGTCCTTATACATTTTACTTTGTTTTCTTGCTTTATTGTCTTGGCTAGTAACGCCAATTGGAGAAGGCGATGGCACCCCACTCCAGTACTCTTGCCTGGAAAATCCCATGGGTGGAGGAGCCTGGTAGGCTACAGTCCATGATGGGGTCACGGGGAGTCGGACACGACTGAGCGACTTCACTTTCACTTTTCACTTTCATGCATTGGAGAAGGAAATGGCAACCCACTCCAGTGTTCTTGCCTAGAGAATCCCAGGGACGGGGGAGTCTGGTGGGCTGCCGTCTATGGGGTCGCACAGAATTGGACACGACTGAAGCAACTTAGCAGCAGCAGCAGCAGCAGCAGCAGTAACACCAATACAGTGTTCAACAGAAGTGGTATTTAGCGAACATTCTTTCTCATACTCCTGTCTTTTTCAGAGAGAAACCTTTCAACGTTTTGCCCTTAATGATGTTGTTTTCTGTAAAGATGCTTTATCAGCTTCAGGAATTTACTGTTTATTCCTATTTTGCTGAGATTTTTTATCGTGAATGTAGGTTGAGTTTTGTCAAACTTTTGTCTGTGTTCTTTGAGATCATCTTTTGGTGTTCTATTTTTGTTAATGTGTATTATTATTGTTGATTTTCAAATATTAAACCAATCTTACATTTCTGGAATGAAGCCAGCTTCATCTTGCTACCCAGTCTCCTTATATATGCTGGGATTTTATTTACAATGTTTTTTTTACTTATGATTTTTGCAGCTTTAATCATCCGTGAGATTGGATATATAGTTCTTGGAAATTCCTTACAGCGTGAAGGTTATTCTAGACTCATACAATAAGTGGGCAGTATTCTCTCATTATCTGCAGTTTGTGTAAATCTTGTGTCATTACTTCCTTTTAAGAGTTTATAGAATTTTCTGGTTAAGTCTCTGGGTCTGAAGTTTTCTTTCAGGAAAGATTTTAATCAAATAGTCAGTTTCTGTGGTATATATAGGCCTGTTCAGCTATTCTATTTCTTCTCATATATGTTTGTGTATCATTTTCTAAGAGAGTGTCCATTTAAAATTTTCTACTTTTTGACATAAAGTTGTTTATATAAAAAATCTTGTTGTCGTCGATGACAGTGGAATCTAGCATTGTCCACTTCTTTATGTTTAAAATTGTGTTTTCCCTTCTTCTTGACAGTCATTTATCAACTATATTATTCTTTAGCAAGAACTGTCTTTACCTTTGTTAATCTCCCTGTTGCCTGTTTTCTTTTCCATTAATTACTACTCTTATCTTTATTACTTTCTTCCTTCTACTTTCTTTGAGATTAATTTACTCTTATTTTAACTTCTTAAGATGGATTGCTAGATCATTTATTTTCAGTCTTTCTGTGTTCCTAACATAAGCATTTAAGGCGCCACATTTTCCTAGGTGCTTAGCTCTCTGCCAAATATTTTGGCACTGATACTCATTATTAATTCACATTTAGTAAAAACTTGCTTTATAATTTCTGTTTTTATTTGTTCCTTCACGTGAAGTATATTGCTTAATTTCAAAGTATATGAAGATTTTCTAGCTATCTTTTTGCTCCTGGTTTTTTTTTATATAAATTTATTTATTTAAATTGTGCTCCTGGTTTTTAACTGCATTGTTTTATGGTCAGAAAATAGAGACCTAACACAGGTCTTTTTGCCTAACACAGGTCTGAGCACCTTTTTGCCATTCCACAGTCTAATATTCACCATTACTTGCAGCATCTTCCCAGTCAGTTCAGGAACCCTCTTAATCTATGTTCTGTATCTCTTCTTTTTGACATCTATCTTTCTACTCTTTGTGATGCCTTTTAAGTCCTTTTTTGGGCTGTCTTGCATGACTATTTTCTGTGGTATTTAAAATTCTGTTTAATTCATGCATGGAGGTCTTAACTTTAATCACTGTGTTTCTTTTTAAAGTTTTACTTGCTTTGTTTTCAAATCTTCTTGGTCGTTTTTTACAGTCTCGTCCTTGACCATTTTTAAGCCCTTGTTTTATGACTTTTAAAGTATTAAGCATTATTATTTAATGTGTTATGTTTGCTCTCAGTATATGAGGTCTTCTGTTCGGGGTTTTGCTGTTACTTCTGATAGCTTTACTCGTGATGCTCTGTATCCATTTATATTTTACTGTTTTAACTGTCTATGAGCTCATATTCCATGTGTGTATGCGTGAGTGTGTGTGGAGTATACTCAGATATATGGGTTGATAATGCATTTCTTTAGAGAAGATTACTGCTGTAGTCACTTTGGGGTGATTCAACCTGGAATCTCTTTTTTTAATTAAATTTTTGCTGAGGTTTTTTTAAAGTGTACTGGTAATGGCACCCCACTCCAGTACTCTTGCCTGGAAAATCCCATGGACAGAGGAGCCTGGTAGGCTGCAGTCCATGGGGTCGCTAGGAGTCGAACACGACTGAGCAACTTCACTTTCAGTTTTTACTTTCATGCATTGGAGAAGGAAATGGCAACCCACTCCAGTGTTCTTGCCTGGAGAATCCCAGGGACGGGGGAGCCTGGTGGGCTGCCGTCTATGGGGTCGCACAGAGTCGGACACGACTGAAGTGACTTAGCAGCAGCAGCAGCATAAACTTGTATGATAAATCCTGGTACTAGCATCGTGACACAGAGAGTTCTTTGCATCTATTTGTATATGGTAGATTTGTTTTCCCTTGTTTTCATCCTTTTCCACTCTGTGTTTCTACTTGTCTCTCTCAATTCATCCTTACCCTGAATATGTAAGTTTTATGCGGTGTTCTTCTACTTGAATCTTCTTTTGTGGAAGCCCTAGGCTATATTTATCTTATGCCCCCCACGTAGTTAACAGATATAGAAGTTCAAAATTTTAATATCTGGCAGAAATTATTGGAGTGAAATTGACTTTGAAAGTTGGTAACCTCCAGAATTCTTGCAATACAGTATCTTTTACACTCTATTGTTTTCTTATTTTTAAGTCGGTTTAGTGGTAGCTTTCTCTTTTTTTTCAAGGTACTAAAATTATTTGTTTATGATTTTATTTAGATATTATTTGATACTGAGGCTTTTTTCTTTTTAACTACTCACAAACCATACTGCATCAGACATTAATGTACCATCTCTGCATCCTTGTGCAAAGATATTTGCAGCTTACATTTCTTGCCCTGGCATAACAGGAGCAATTATGGAGTCCACAACATTTTCACAAGTATTGTGAAGTTGCCTCCTAAGAAGTTCTACTTGGAAGAGAATGGTCAGTAATGGACCTACTATATGCAGAAGTTTTGATGAAGTTGGTAGTGTAAAATATATAATTCTTATCTTTAAAAACTATAAACAACGTTTTTTAAAAGACAAGGGAACAAACTGAAAGTGTTTGCAACAAATATGACAAAGAACTGATTTCTTTAGTTTCCAAAGAGATTTTGTTTGAGGAAAATATCCAGCAACAAAGTTCCAGGGAAAACAGATAAGCAGTAACTTCTTTGTATGTATATGTGTGTGGTTAAAATATGCAAGAAATAGAACTTTTTTTTTTAATAAACTTAAGGTAAAAATTTAATTTGAATACTAAGCTATCTTTCATGTGTTGCTACTGCTGCTGCTAAGTCGCTTCAGTCGTGTCCGACTCTGTGCGACCCGATAGACGGCAGCCCACCAGGCTCCCCCATCCCTGGGATTCTCCAGGGAAGAACACTGGAGTGGGTTGCCATTTCCTTCTCCAATGCAGGAAAGTGGAAAGTGAAGTCGCTCAGTCATGTCCAACTCTTCGCCACCCCATGCACTGCAGCCTGCCCGGCTCCTCCGTCCATGGGATTTTCCAGGCAAGAGTACTGGAGTGGGGTGCCATTGCCTTCTCCATCTTTCATGTGTTACCAGAGCTATTTTTTTAAATTTATTTTTAACTGGAGGATAATCTGTTTACAATGTTGTGTTGCTTTCTGCTATACAACATGAATCAGCCATGGGTACACTTATGTCCCCTCCCTCTTGGACCTCCCTCCCACCCCCAACCCCATCCCACCCCTCTAGGTTATCACAGAGCACTGGGGCTGAGCTCCCTGAGTTACACAGCAACTTTCCACAGCTATGGGGGAAGTTTTACATATGTTTCACCATATGTAAAACAGCTATCTGTTTTACATATGGTAATATACATAAAGAGCTAACCATTTTAAATGCCAGTTCCTATATAATTCTAGCAAAACTTTATGCTATGGGTATTATTATTATTCCCATTCTGTGGAAAAGAAATTATTGTTCAGATTGATTTGAAGACTTTCCTGTCTTTCTTAGCTTTTCAGAGATAGAGCCTGAACTCAAATCCATGCCAGTTTGCTTGTAAATTTTTTAAAATACTTAAATAGTTGCCCCTGGTGAGGATATAAGCTGAATATCACTGATCATCAAAATGATCAACAGTCACATTAAAATGTGTTCAACTTGCTTATAATTTAAGGGCATGAAATAGCAAACACACACATACATACGTAGTATTGTGTCTCCCCATAGGCAATCTTAAACAAGAGATTGAGGTGTGAGTTGAATTTCTCCTATATTTTTCTATTTTTTTTGAGTATAGTTAATTTACAATGTTATGTGTGCATTTATTTGTATTTTTTCAGATTATTTTCCATTATAGGTTAATATAACATATTGAGTATATTTCCCTGTGCTATATAGTAAGTCCTTATTGTTTACTTGTTTTATTTATAGTATTATGTTAATCCCAGAATCCTTACTTCAGCCTTGATTTGCTCATCTGTCAGAAGGAGATAATCCTTACTTGAAAGAATTATTGTTAAGCATTACAATCTGTGTGTGTGTGTGTGTGTGTGTGTGTGTGTGTGTGTGTGTATATGCTGCTGCTAAGTTGCTTCAGTCGTGTCTGACTCTGTGTGACCCCAGAGACGGCAGCCTATCAGGCTCCCCCGTCCCTGGGATTCTCCAGGCAAGAACACTGGAGTGGGTTGCCATTTCCTTCTCCAGTGCATGAAAGTGAGAAGTGAAAGTGTATATATTTATATATATCTTAGGACAGTGGCACCTACTAAGTGCCCAATAACTATTATAAGCTGCTCTGCCCAAATCCCCTGATATGACCCCCCAAAAGAAAAAGACAACAGAAATAAATCTTTCATCTCGTTTATTCCTAGCACAAGGCAAGGCAAAGGGTCAATAGACAGACATGTTAAGTGAAGATCCCTGGAAGAATACTCTAGACACTCATGAGCTCTCATCAAGGCAGTGCATTTAATGACTGCTTTCTAGGATTCTGGAAGGACTTCCACAGTACATTCAGTCCCACATCTCATATTCTAGATCTCAAGTCAAAACAGGCAATAGATAGGACAGAAGGAGCCAGGGTCCCTGTGAAAATGATACACCGCAACATTCCCTGCGTTATCGGTGGGTTGGCGGTGTAATGGTTTATAGCCAGCAGCTCCGTAGCCCATTTTCAGGGCTCCGTAGCCCATCTTTACCCTTCTGGAGTCAACGAGTCTGGAAATTCTAAATATAAGTTATTAGAAAAACACAAGAGCCCTGTAATAATAGCCTCCCGTCTCTAAATATTTACTGGCAAGCATGTGTTAATTGAGAGAGAAATATTGACTTTGAAGTGACCTAACTCACCTTTCATTTTGAAGCTCTGCGTTCACAGAGCCACATGGCAATATTGAAGCGTTTAATCACTGTTGAGAGTCAGAGTTTCCTCTTAAGTACTGTCGGTTCCAGGAAGGCAGAGTCACCAAGATCCAGACGAGCTGGATGGCAATTGGTCTGTGACCTTCACCTCCAAACTGCCTTCCAGTGTCCAGTCATTCTGGCAGACTTTTACATCTCAGTTTTGAGAAGCAGCTTCTCCGATAGGCCTTTTTTCATGTGTATAACTAAGAAATAAAAGCATGGCAAAATGAATCGACGGCTTTTCTTTAACATCAGAGACAATGACGTGTATGTGATCTGTCTACAGCACGTTTAACTGGACGGTCCCGTTCCTCTCATTCCTGGCCTGTTTGATACTGGCAGTGGCCACCATCACGCTGTATTTCATCCCACTCCGGTACATCATTTTAATCTGGGGTAAGTTTGGCACGGTCCTTTTGCTAGCAATCAGTTCCAGGTAAGAACCAATTACTCATTTTTAAGTGCAGCTATAAACTTTAAATGTGCTTTTGTTGGCAATTAAACATGAGATTAAGAAAAGCGTTTGGGGATCAAAAACTTCCAGGACCTCCCTGAAAAGGCCAGTGGCGTGAACGGTCAGTATAGATACTTATAGGCCTCTTGCATAATTGCAATCAAATAAAAATGTGATTGTGCATGCTATTTCCCTTTGGGCTTTCAGAGTCATAAATACTCCTGAATAATATACTGTTGTGGCCCGGTAACTTTCAGGAAACGCTGTTATTCAAACAGTGAGCAAACACCTGCATCTTGCCCTGTATGTTATATAAAAGTAGATCTAGCCACTCCTAGGCTGCTCCTGACATTTCATCTCCCCTGGAAGGAAAAAAAAATAACTTAACCCAATACTTAAAACCAGAAGCAGTGAGGTGAAAGGGAGGGGCCCACGGTGGCTACCTAACCAGTGCCTGACAGGAAAGGGAAAGCTATTATTTACTAGGGGAAATGGTAAGCCTATATAGAGTCCAGCTGCTTTTTAAAGAGTAGAAACAAAAATGGCATACTGGAAATAAATTTCAGGACTTGACTTACTACTCAAGCTAACAATTGGAAAAATTACTAGCAGCTTTCTGAATATTTGTGTCTATTGCTGGGTGGCCACTGGGTTGATATAAGGAGAGTGCACTGCAGTTAACTAACTAAGCAATCACCCCTCTTCTGGAAGAATCTCTCACTTCTGGTTTTCCATGGCTTGGCTCCTGTGACCACTTCTCAGTTCTTAACCATAGTCATCTCTAGGGATCTGCAGGTGTCAAGAGGTTCAGGGAAGCTACAAATATGTGTGTTGAGATGCATTCCTCTTGAAGCAAAAGCTGAAAGCCTGCAAATGCCAGGGTGAGGGGAGCTATAAGATATTTCTAAGACCGTTAGTTGTAGATCATTTCCAAAGAGAACCCTCAAAGGTAGAATGCTGCTGATGAGAAAGGCCAAACCTGGACATGAAGAGATGGGAAAAGTCATAGGAAAAATAGAATAACTCATAACATTTCAGAAACAGAGCATAATCCATTCATTCTCTGTTTTGTCCAGGAAGTGAAAATTCTATCACATGAAGTTTCTCTCCTTTGTAACAAGTCCAAGAAAAGGAAGAGCGTTTCTAACTTCCTCTTGAGGGGTCCATTTTAATACTAGGTGATGCTCACCATTTGAGAAAGTTCTTATGTCCATGCCTAGTTTTGTTCCTCTGTTGTGTTTTTCACTTTACATTGACCCATATTTGACCCTTAGGAAAGAGAACATGGAGCTTTTCAGGGGCCCATTGATTAAGAAGGAATATGTGTTTTATAAGAAGTATTTTCCTGAATACTCATATACTGAATGTTATCTCTGTAGACTGAATAATCTCATTCTTTCTTGCTTTTTTTGTACTAGTTTCTCAGTCCGTTTACTCTCCACATTTAAAACACAGATTTTGAAACTCTTTATGATCTGTCCCTAATGAGAATTTGATCCAAAATTACAGTCATTTTGGATCAGTGTTTTCCTCATTTTTAAGATGATGTAAGACGACAGCATGGTCAGCTTGGTAAACACCATTGCCCATTATTTCTTCATCCTTCTGGTAGAGAATGCTTTCCTGCACCTCACCCTAGACAAAGAAGACTATATTGTATTTCTTCCTTAGATTGTACATTTCGGGATTCCAATCCCTCTTTCAATTTACTCCTAATCCCTTTGACCTCTAGTTTTATCCTCCAAGTTCTTGACAGCTTTCAATGTCAACTTTTTGCATCACTTAATGAGACATTGTTCTATTTATTGTTCAGTTTGTGAATGAAATTATGAAATAGCATCGAGTTTATGATGCTCTCCTGGACTGAAAGTAATCCTTTGAGCTTTATATTGTCTCATTTGTTAGTTTTAGATTCTAGACAGAGGTTTATAGTTTATTGATGAGTTTACCATAGATAATACAGTCAAAAGCCTTGACGATCACATTATCTCTTGCCTCTTCTCATTATCTAAAACCTGCTGTACTATCATGGAATATATTCTGCCATCCTGCTGCTGCTGCTGCTGCTGCTAAGTCGCTTCAGTCGTGTCCGACTCTGTGTGACCCCATAGACAGCAGCCTACCAGGTTCCCCCGTCCCTGGGATTCTCCAGGCAAGAACACTGGAGTGGGTTGCCATTTCCTTCTCCAATGCATGAAAGTGAAAACTGAAAGTGAAGTTGCTCAGTCGTGTCCAACTCTTAGCGACTCCATGGACTGCAGCCCACCAGGCTCCTCCGTCCATGGAATTTTCCAGGCAAGAGTGCTGGAGTGGGGTGCCATTGCCTTCTCCGTCTGCCATCCTACTAGGACTTATTATTTTGCAAGACAAGTTAGTTATTAGCTAGCACAGACCCAGGGCTTTCCTTTGCACATCTCTTACATGATCATATTCTTGGCAGAGAATTTAGCATGTAGAAGGAAACTTTATATGTCTTGAATTGCTGTTGTTCCCTTTAATCTTATTAAGGCTCAGAAGACTATTTCTTTATGTTTTTCAGGATGGAAATGAAAAAAAAAATGTTCATTGCCAAACTGTTTATAGTAGTAAATTAATTTAAAATAATCAAAAATGTTCAATAATAGAGAAATGATTTAAGCACATTATGGTAAATTTACCCAAGGTACACAGTAAAAATTATGTTTGAGGGGAAAATGATTATATGATGATATTAAATTATATTACATTATGATGTATTTTTATGATACATTTACATTATGATTTTTGTTGTTTAGTCCATAAGTTATGTATCTGACTCTTTTGCAACCCCATGGACTTTAGCCTGCCTGGCTCCTCTGTCCATGGGATTTCCCAGGCAAGAATACTGGAATGGGTAACCATTCCCTTCTCCGGGGATCTTCCCAACCCAGGGATCAAACTGACATCTCCTGGATTGGCGGACAGATTCTTTACCTCTGAGCCACCAAGGAAGACTATATTATGATATTATATTATGTTTTTAATAAGGATATTTTGTATCCATGTATAGTGTGATCACAAATACGTTGAATGTACCTATATTATATAACATACATGTTTGTATTTATTTTGACATTCATTGTGAGCAGCCCAGTTAATATGAGGCAAGACCTTTTTCTCTTTGAATACGATTCATGTTATAAATGCACAGCTGAAGGACTAAAAAAAAAAAAAAAAGACTATTTCTTATTCTAAGTTACTTACTCATTTTCATTGAGTCCTAAAATTGGTAGATAAAAATCTTCAAAATTTTTGTTCACTGTTTTTAATCTTTTGGAACAAAATTATTTAACTCTATGTTCCTCTAGAATATATTCCACTATATTTCCATATTCTTTACATCCAAATAACATTTTTATATAAATATTTCTTAAGTAGCACAATTATTTAACATAAGCCTATGAAAATAGCCTAATTTCATGATGACCATGTGGAATATTCCTTGATTCACTAACTTCACTGTAAGGTTTTAAAGGACAAGATACTTTGTGTCCTTTTTACCATGTAATTCCTAGGGAAGCTACACAAAGGTAATAGATCTTTGGTGAGTACTTTGCAAATAGTTTATGAGTGGATAAGTCTGCAAGTTTAATACCTATGATCTCATAGATGGCATTTTTTTGAGCCTGCCACCTCTCTTATTTGGGAGTATAATTTTTGAAAATTAAGTTAAAAGTGGTTTTAGAGGAATATCTAGAATTTTCTCTAGGAAACTAAATTTTCAGTGCTGAATTTCAGTAATTTATTTGTTATATGTATTTCTAGAAGGCAAGGCACCTTTGAGGATTAGATCCCACATAGGTTTTCTGTATCTTTTGGAAGGTTTCCCATATTCTTTCCATTCTGTTCTTCATCATAGATGCTCTAAATGTAGCTTTTCAGTTCTGATCTGAGCCACTTCTGGTTTTCTCAAGTAGATTTAGAACATCCCAAGCAGATTTTGAGCATCTTAAAAGAAACTATGACTTATTAACTTTGTATCTCCATTTGATAGCACAATATATCTTACATGTAAGACACTTAGAGCTTGACACAGGAGCAAGCAAGGACCCTCTGCCCCCCTCACCCACCCCCACCGATATATTGCAGTCAGGGTTACAAGCCAGCCACTCATACAACGTTGTATCTAACTCAGTTTCAAGTGGTTATTCCCTACTGACCCCACATGTGCAAAGCAGCCATGTAGTTCTTCGTCTCTCATTCTCCGTTTTGGGTTTTTGTTTTTTTTTTAAACTGGAGGGGTCTTTCCAATCTACTGATCTATTCTATCTATGGTCATTAAATGATAAAGCCTTTCCCAAATGTTAATCCCTTGGAATTTAAATTCCACTTTCTTTCTTTGTCTAAAAGAAAACAGAATAAAAATTCACAGCATATATGCTCTGTTTGTATTGTTTAGATTAAAAAATCTAAAGGTACCTGCTACTAGAGAAAGATACAACTTCCAAATTGGGTGTGTGATAACATGCTGCCAGTATAAATACTCTGCCATCACCACCTTCTTTATTTTCTTGGCTTATTGACATATACAGTAATGATGGTAGCCCTCTTCCTTGTGGTGAAATTCCAGATTTTAGAATGCTTTGTGATTCTCCTCTCAATGCATGGTACTATGTAAGGCAGGCCTCTATTATTCAACATTTAATATAAGAAATCTAAGACACAGATTAAGTTGTCTGAAACCACGCAGCTAATCATACGTGGTGAAACCAGACCGGGACCCAGCTATGCCTGTCCCCAAGCCCTTCTTACTTGCCCCGTAGCTCTTCAGAGATGACCATGCGATCTCTGCTGCCATGTTGGCACTCGCTTTCACACAGTAGATAATACGGTAGAATTGCTGACATTTGAGCTTATGACACCTTAAAAAGATAAGGTGTGGTTTTGTAGCATGCAGTCTGAATTCCTTATAATTTTCAGCCTAACAAAGTTTTTCAAACAGAGACTGTCGGAGTGCTTTGTGGACTTCCTTCTGCCCTTATTGGTGTATTTGAGCTACTGGGCAGGTTTATAATCTTCTCAGTGACTAAGAATGCAGTGTTTTGATCAGCAGTGATATTATCCCTGCCTGGCTGTTCATTGTAAAGACTCCAGATGCTCACACTATATATAATTAACAATAGAAGATATATCTCTTCTCAATACGTCTTTGTCTCCCTTCGTCATTTTGCCTTGTCTGTTTTCTTTTGCCAAGAAGCCCGTGCTACAATTAAATGTCTTTAGAATAACACAGTGGAGAGCATTTTAAAGGAACACTGGGGGAAATTTTAGCTAGAAACACGGAGCTGGCTGTGGGGGCAGAGAAAAAAGGAAGGCACAGCGAGGCTTTGACTTGAGAAAAAGTGGGTTATTCGCAGGAAGTCTTCCCCGGCCCAGGCAACAAGCCACCCTTGACTTAGGAACATGTCTGGCTTCCATTTGCCACGTGGATGTAAATCTGACCCTCTTAAAGAAACCACCAGGACTTCGGCATTGTGTCAGGAATAATGGCATGCAGAAAATCCAGTTCTTAGATGAAAGCAAAGTAATATTTAATGAAAGAAGCGAAATGTCAAGCCTTTCCTGTGTTGTGGACTGTTGAATAGATAAATCTTACCTTGACTTCGGCATAGGCACCAGTGGGAGAACACACAGGAGCACTCAGCATTGTGGGGGCTGACGAGGACTTTAGTTACGGTCCTTGATAAGCAAGCACTCTGTAGCCAGACTTCAGGAGGCCACCTTGTCTTTCTGCTTTTAAAACACAGCACAAAATGCAGTTGACACTTGGTGAAAAGATCATAGTACATGAGCTATATAGGCACACCCCTACTCCTCGAAAGAGCTCCGAGGAGCAGAGTAGGAGACCAAGCTGGTGGAGAGGTGCCTCCCTCTGGGGAACCTCTGGGCAGAGCTTGTCCTGGACACGCCCGGGTGCCCCCACCAAGGACAGCTTAAACGTTTCAGTTCAGTCGCTTAGTTGTCCCCGACTCTTTGTGACCCCATGGACTGCAGCATGCCAGGCCTCCCTGTGTCCATCACCAACTCCCAGAGTTGACCCAAACTCATGTGCATTGAGTTGGTGATTTAAACATCTCATCCCCTTCTAATTACCATTGTCCTGAATCAGCATGACTCCATGGCCTAGCCAAACCCACACGCCAGCGCTGTGGTCCATAAATTAAGCTAGCAACCAGAGTAAGATAATTTTCCAATAATAACTTTTCACAGTTTTCTGCAGCATCAAAGTACGACCAACATGTCAAGTTCTGTTCTGCAGCGAGAGAAGGAAAACCTGTGAAAATGAGTTGGAAGGGGGGAGATAGATTTCTTGCGGGTTCTTTTTAACAGCAACAAAAAAAACAACTCCCGCCCTCCAGCTCCCACTGCTGCCTCTGGTCCTCAGCTCCCAAGCAGAGACTTGTTTGGGCTAATGAAGGCCTTTTCCCATCTGGGACATTCGTTTTCCTAGGCGAGGAGGCTGTTAATCAGCGTTGTCCAAAAAAACCAATGAGCTCCACAGTTTTAGTGTGTGTTTCTGCCGCCCTGCTGCTGGGACTGTAATGGGATTTTCACAGCTGAAGAAGGCACAGCCCCTCTCCAACGATCCCCCCCTTCCCCCTCCAAGAAAAGACATTTCTGAATGATTCCACATGACAGCAACGGGTGCATGACTTGAGATCCAGTGATTATTTTCACACTAATTTGTACTTGTGAATGCTTCTCGTCCCCCAGTTGGGTGAGTTTTTAAAGATGGGTAGACAAATGGAGAGAGATCAACAGACAAAGAGATCTCCTGATATGTTATTTTCCAGGCATAAACAAATTCACTAAGAAGCTTCGAAACCCCTATGCCATTGACAATAACGAGCTTCTGGACTTCCTCTCCAGGGTACCATCTGATGTTCAAAAGGTACGTAATGAACAGCCACCACCAACTGGGGCCCCAACCCCAAAGTCTGGCCTGCCCACCCCGCCCCTGAGCCATAGAGTAGGGGGCTGTGCTTGTGTGAGGCACTGAGATAACGAATCAGAAAAGCCTTCAAGTGGCCTGGCTGGCAGAGAGGTGGCCAGCAAAACCTTTGTCCAAAGCATGAGATGATGGGGGAAAATTATCCTGAAAAAGAGCTACTTAAGAATGATCTGGAACTCACACTGCGAGGCTGCAGTGCGGGGAGGTTTGTCCTTTTTCTGACTGTTTGCCTCCTCAAAGAGGTCAGATGGGCTCAGCAAGTGGGAACACAGGAAACCCAGAGCCGGGGGGAGGTTTGCGCATTTTCCTCCTCTTCCGGATGGCAGGCATTCTCCAGGAAGTAGGGGACAAGAGGAGTATTCTTTTGATCCTTCTTTGCCCCATTATCTCTCCCGGGCCTCCCCCCTCTCCCCTCCTGTGTGAAGACTTAAGAGATGCTGAGGACAGAGCTCCCACTTACTCTAGTACACATAAAGGCAGAGACGGCGTGCGATAATTTGAGATTAATCAGAAGCATTACTCACGGGTGATGGTCCCTTAGTCCCGTTTCTGTGGATATGTAGAGATGAAGCAAGACAACAGCACCAGAAAGTCTGTAGAGCAGCCTCATTCAGGCATCAGGCTGGTGGTAACCCAGAGGAGGGGAGGGCAGGCACAGGTATAGATCTTTCTAGTGGAGAACAGAGGTCATAGAATAGGTAGTTGGGGAGACAGTGGCATGAAATACCATCAGGACGATCAAAGAGGCGATCTGTTATTATGTGAGAGAATCAAACATCAATTCCATCCTCAGGCTGCAGTACCATAATTCATTTCCCAGCACCTCTGGGTGGAGTGCAGAGATGTAGGGTTGACAGGCCTCGGAGAGTTTCTTTCCCCTTCCTAAGTTCTAGACATTAAAATAGACTCTGTGTTGCTTTTTTTATTTTTTTTCCTTTAACCATTTAATGATATAATTATCTATTAAAATATATTAATATGAATTTACTGGTTAACATTACATTACAGGATTGTGAAATAGGAACTTGGCCCCTGTTTGTTGTGCCTTGAAGATTGACAGGCATATCATCCCCTGGGGGACCTTCACAAAACAGCTCTAAGGAAAGCATGCCTTTTTCACGTATCTGCTTTCCACCAAGCTCAGCTTATGTGATGGGGTAGGATGTCCTTGGGGAATTTGGCACAAATACTCAAAATAGTGAGCACATGTGGTCTGTGATACAATACTTTACACAAAGCCATTCCACAGTCAGCCTATCCGAGCCCGCACACCAAAGCCATGTGATTGCAACGTAGCCTCACTTGGGTCACACCGTGTGTTTGTGCCTGCGTCCTTGAAGAAAGGAAGTTCCCAGCAAGGCCCCCCTAAGGGCTGTCTATGCACAGTTTGGGGACCAGCCCTCAGCGAGGTCATCCAGTTGGCGTTGGCATGAAGACTGAGGATGCAACAAAAGAGCATTCGAGGGAAGCGCCCAGGAAGCCAGTGAGATCTGCGTGTATCTCCAAGAACACTTGCTATTAACACAATAGGCAGTTTGCCACTGGGGACTCCCCACGTGCACATGTTTGTCGCAGATGTTTTAGCCATTATACTGTAAATGAAATCCATTTTTAAGAGAAATCTTTATTAGTCTGGGGCTGGTATCCATTTCAACATTCTTTCCCTCTCTGGCAAAAGAAATGGATATAATTGGCAGAAGTTTTTTCTCCCCAAGATTTTAGATACTTTTAAATGAATAATTTGTAGTAAGTTGCTGTATCATATACTAAGATAAACATTCCCAAGGGGCCGTTATCAACCCCTTTCCTGGTCGAACACGGGCACACAGAGAACTGAAATCTAGCAGTGCCCTGAGAGCAGGTAGAAACCCATGCATCTCATTAGAAAAATCTGCTTTTAATATTTTGGTTTCAAGAAATGATGCATGACTCTTCAAATCCTTCCTGCAATTAATCCCTCCATGTTCCTGTGTTTAGAAAATGATTCATTACCTTTGAACCTTCCTTCCTTTGCCGTGCGGTGTCCTCGGGGAGCCATTAACACGCTGTGGTGAGCTAGGGTTACCTACCCGCCAGCGTCACGTCTGTCTGTTTTCACAGGTGCAGTACGCGGAGCTGAAGCCGGGCAGTAGCCAGAGCCCCGTTCGGAAGAAGCGCGGCGCGCTCTAGGACACACCCTGACTCTGGACACCAGCAGCCGACGGCGTGCTGGACTGACAAGACCGGTGTTCTCTGCTGTTCGGTGGTAGCCGTGGTGTCTTTCTGAAACGCGTGCCGTGTTGAGCCCTGTCTTTACCCTCCCCGTCTTCATGGCATAGATGCACGTGCCCATGGGCACATCCGTGTGCAGGGGTAATCAACTTTGCATCTGGAGTCAGCCCAGTGAAAGGAAACACTCCAAAGGCTGTAAAAGACTAACATCCCTTCTTCTAACAGGAGACTAAAGCAAGCTTCCAGGGGTCTCAGCACCCTCCTTAAGAACAGCCAGGATGCCACTTGGATGCAAGCGTGACTTTGAACTTGTTTTCACATCTCTAACAGTTTCGCATCAAGATTCAGTTACATTCGCTCGCACCCCCATCCTCCTTTCAGATGATTGCTTTTTTTTCCCCCCTCTGAGTTAACAAGTCCTTGATAGCCACCATCTACTCAAATAATGTATATTATAAATAGATTTTTTTTAAAATTATTACCTGGATCATCCCAGTTCTTTGGGGATCTTTCAGCCATAACAAGTAAAGACCTAGATGTAAAATTTCAGTAAGCTGCTTGGTGCTGGATGCCAGCCTGCCTCCTGGTCCACTGCTGGCAATGGATGCTCTAGAAAGTTCGGAGCGATCATTCGCCCAAAACGTGAAGGACTCAGTGAAAACATTTGGGTGCTTCAAATAGCCATTTCTTCTGATGTTACTTTTTGCTTATTTCCCAAATGTAATCTCAGTAGTATAGCTTGAGAAAGAGGGGGAGGGGGTGAAGGAGTGAATTCTGAGAGTATTTAGAAAGATAGACTGAGGAGCAAGGGACCAGTGAATGTGGCTGCTGATCTGAATGAATCACTTGCCTGCACTTTTAAGAAAGTAAAAATGCTGTAGCAATCCACGTGGATCTTTTGTTCCTAAGCAAAATAAGCTACACACAATAAAAACATGTATCTCAGAACCCCATTCCTAGAAAGGTACAATCCCCAAAGTCTTTTTGAGTATATACTTTACCATTTCGCTGTAACCTCCTCCAAGTAAATATCCCAGTTTTTGTGCATATATAAAATGAATGCAAATATCTTTCTGTTCAAATGATATTTAAGTTGTAAAGACTATATTTTGTTGACACATACTTTGTATGTGCAGTTTTATATGTATATATCTATAAATATATGTATTGTAAAGAAAAATTGAAGTAAAAAGATCCGATTCAATAGTGAGTTTTACTGTGTGTGTTTTTTTTTTTCTCTCTCTCTCTGGGTTGTAATTTAATAATCTTCAAACAAAATGTTTATGAAAAATGCCAAAGATTCTAAACCTTATCATCCCGTGTCTGTTTTTCTTCATATTCTATCTTCCTGGGTTGCTTTCTCGCTGAGCCAGATTTCTGCATGATTTGATTTACTTCAAGTTAATGAAGCTGGCTGAAAAAGAACCTTGCAGAAATTATAAAAGCTCCAGTAAATCTCTGAGTTGTACATACAATAGATATCCAAGAACCTCTTTTGTGAAACCAGTTACTCAATCTTCTGTGTAAACAATGCCTCATTGTCTCACTCCCAACTACCACCCAGTGTATCACAGTCTGTCATTTTGTAATGACCTAAGTCAGACGTTTTTAAACAGACACGTGAGATCTGATCAGTCATTTGAATGAAAACTTTCAGCAGCAAAATAACCCCTTATTTATTCAAAAGTGGAACCAATACTTTATTGTTGCTCTTTTCTATAGAATCTCAAAATGAAATAATTCGCCCGAAAAGAAGGCGTCATTAGTTAGACTTATTTCTTCTGTAGTCCGATTGGAATTTTCAGCATTGAGTTTAGGACACAAATAGCAGCTGAGATGCAAAAGCAAGGACAGAATCAACCTTTAATAACTTTGTATGGAAAACAATTGTTAATTGATTAAGTAGTAATGGGATGCTAAAAATGAATGTTATCTGCAAGTGAAATGTTAAGATTCATACAAGTAGTCAAATGACATATGAAAGATTTGGGGATGCCTTGTAGATAAGATTTATGGGTTATGGTTTCATCATGTGATAATTAAACATAATTTAGTAGGAATGTTGAAAGCCCAACCAAACTCTCCTGGTTCTCTTCTCAAGCCCATTGAGAAGCTCGAGCTCACAAGCCCATCCCCTGCCCTGCCTGGATGTCTTAACGGGCATCTCTTCCTCAGCAGGTCAGGAATTTAGCATTATTCATGTGTTCAGGACCCCGAACTCCACAACCTCCTACTAGCTTTGTTATTTCCGTTACTGGCACAGGCATCCTATAGGTTGGGAGGCCCCTTGTTGCTGAGATCTAAGTTGTATTCGACTCTTTTGCAAGCCCATGGACCATAACCCTCCAGGCTCTGCTGCCCATGGGTTTTCCCAGGCAAGAATACTGGAGTGGGTTGCCATTTCCTTCTCCAAGGCATCTTTCTTGGCATCTTTTTTTTTTTCAGTCCTCATGCGTTTTTCCTGTTTCCCAACCTATACAATCTGGTAGATCTAGTGTTGGCAAGTTATCTTGTCCATTTCTGATCACAACCACCCAAGCCTGTGCCCAATCTGAGGCCTCTGTAAGCTCTCACAAGTCAAGGTAACTGTGCCAATTACTTTACGCCAGGTCAGTCTTCATTCAGACTAGTATTTTCCCTTGAAATACTTTCTCCCCAGTTTCTATCAGATTAATTCTACCTGCCTTCAAAACATTCAAAAGTCCCGTGCCCACATATGCTTTATTATTAGTTTCTTGGCTGTGTTAGAGGCCACCGTTCTTGTTCACACCCCCTCGTCTTACGTGTTTCTGGCATCTGCTGTATTCTGCCATGACTCCTAATTACCAGGGACCTTAACTCCTGCCTTCCTCTACTGGGTAGCCCATCCTACCTGGCACCTAATAGACACTTAGAAAATACATGATTAACAGATCAGGTTATAGAGACCTATTGTTTCTCTGCCCTTTCATGTGTGATTCTCAGGGGGCTGAGCTGGATAATTTAGTGTGGTCTATCCCAGGAAATAATTTCTTGCATTAAGTACACAGCTTAGATTATGACATTATTTATAAACTCTGGCTGTGTTAATTATAAGCTTTTAAATTAAGTAATGTCTTATATTTGGAGAAGTCCTTACCTCCGTGTCAATGGGAAATATAATGTTTATTTGTAGATGAATCAAAGCTCTCTTGGTTCTCTTCTTAAGCTCAATTTTTGACTCTTATCATTGAACAAACATATTGAATGCTGATGATACACTTGAATGAAACAGAGAACCTTCCCTTAGTAGAGCCAGACATTAAACGGATATTTTTAAGCAGTATCATGGCATTACATTCTCAGATTCAACTTTTAAGAAGAGCATTCTGGCTGTAGTGGGTACATTAGTAAATATGAATGCCCAGAGAAGTGCCAGTTGCAGGGCTGTGTATAAGCTGATGGTACGCTGGACTTTCAAATGACAGTACCAGAAAAAGAAAAATACATAAGTGAAATTGGAGAGAAGAGATTAAAGTGAGCAGGATTTCACAGTTTCTTGACTATGGGGTGAGGGAGAGAGTAGGTAGATCAAGGATGGTGCTTGGTCCTCTTGTCTCTGGATCTAAGAAGATGGTCTTGCCTTTGACCAAGAAAGAATTACAAGAGCAGCCAGGGAAGGAACTGCAGGAGCCCAGTGCTAGACAGTGTTGAATTTGAGATGCTTGAGAAGCCTCCAAATGGCAATGTCTAAGGGGTGACTGGATACATGAAAATGGACCTAAAAGAAGAAATGCATGGTACTTGAGGTACATTTAAGGACCAGCAGTCATAGAAAATGAAGTTACATGCTTCAGGAGATTGAACTCAACACTCATAGTCACATATATATAATCTTTAGTTAGCAAAGACTGTAAATAGAATAGAATTAAATAGGTAAGCAGTGAGCACATTGTCATTGAATATGAGGTGAGAGCATGTTTCCAGAAAGCAGACGTGGTCCATAGTGCTGAATACCACTGAGATCCTGTAGGTTGAGGACAGAATAATGAGCTTAAAATGACGTGGTAGTTGAGAGGACCTTGGCAATGAGTCTTTTCAGTGGAGTAGTAGGAGGAGATACCAGATAGGGATTAACATGCGTGGATGTCTGGATATGGAGACTGAATGGAGGTAACTCTGAAAGTTTCACTGCAAGAAAGGGAGAGAGAATAGAGATTGGGAATGAAAGACAGTTTACAGGAAGACTGTAATAAGAAAAAAAATTGCATGTGTCATGAACTTAGTGTATATGCATCAGCTACAAAAAATTCCTCATGAGCACGAGATGAAGTTGATTATGTTGTTGCTTAGTTGCTAAGTTATGTCCGACTCCTTTGCGGCCCCATGAACGGTAGCCCACCAGGCTCTTCTATCCATGGGATTTCCCAGCCAAGAATACTGGAGTGGGTTGCCATTTCCTTCTCCAGGGGATCTTCTCAACCCATGATCAAACCTGTATCACCTGCATTGGCAGGTGGGTTCTTTGCCATCGAGACTGGGAAGCCCTGAAGTTGACTATGCTATGCTATGCTAAGTCACTTCAGTCGTGACCGACTCTGTGTGACCCCACAGACTGCAGCCCACCAGGCTCCCCCGTCCCTGGGATTCTCCAGGCAGGAACACTGGAGTGGGTTGCCATTTCCTTCTCCAGTGCATGAAAGTGAAAAGTGAAAGTGAAGTTGCTCAGTCGTGTCCGACTCTTAGCGACCCCATAGACTGCAGCCCACCAGGCTCCTCCATCCATGGGATTTTCCAGGGAAGAGTACTGGAGTGGGGTGCCATTGCCTTCTCCGAAGTTTACTATATTCATTATTTAAAATTATGTTCTGTCAAAACCCACCTCTTCTTTATGTAGTATTCAGTTGAGTTCAGTCGCTCAGTCATGTCCGATTCTTTGCGATCCCATAAATCACAGCACGCCAGGCCTCCCTGTCCATCACCAACTCCCGGAGTTCACTCAAACTCATGTCCATTGAGTCGGTGATGCCATCCAGCCATCTCATCCTCTGTCATCCCCTTCTTCTGTCTCCAATCCCTCACAGCATCAGAGTCTTTTCCAATGGGTCAACTCTTCGCACGAGGTGGCCAAAGTACTGGAGTTTCAGCTTTAGCATCATTCCTTCCAAAGAACACCCAGGACTGATCACCTTCAGAATGGACTGGTTGGATCTCCTTGCAGTCCAAGGGACTCTCAAGAGTCTTCTCCAACACCACAGTTCAAAACAAGCATCAATTCTTCGGTGCTCAGCTTTCTTCACAGTCCAACTCTCACATCCAAGCAATACTACTGAAAAAACCATAGCCTTGACTAGACAGGCCTTTGTTGGCAAAGTAATATCTCTGCTTTTGAATATGCTATCTAGGTTGGTGATAACTTTCCTTCCAAGGAGTAAGCGTCTTTTAATTTCATGGCTGCAGTCACCATCTGCTGTGATTTTGGAGCCCCCAGAAATAGTCTGACACTGTTTCCCCATCTATTTCCCATGAAGTGATGGGACCAGATGCCATGATCTTAGTTTTCTGAATATGGAGCTTTTAAGCCGTTAATCTAGCTCTTATAGCAAAAAAATGGCTGAAAAATTGAAATAGAATATTCTCTGAAAATATTATGAGTAGTCAATTGATAATTGAGTAGAAGTCAAGGGTGACTTCTAAAGAATGGCTTAAAGCACATTACCTCTTTATATAGGTCTCCTTGTATAAAACCTGCCGTTCTGTTCTGGCATTTTAATGTAATGATTTACATGGGGAAAATGGATGGTCAAGCACATCAGAATTGTTAACATTTTATAGCACTTATCAACTGCCAGATACTTTCTAAGTGCTTTAGATGTAATAGCCCATTTAATAATTTTTAAAAAGCAACTACTATATGCTTCTAAATACTTACTTTAAAAAAAAAACACCACCAATCTTCTGTAAACTGTTTTAGAAAATAACAAAAAAGATTACACTTTTCTACACATTTTATGAGGCTGATATACTCGTCATCCCCTTACACAAGATGATACAAGAATGGAAAATGACCAAAATCCCTTATGTACATAAATGTAAAATTGTGCAAGATATATAGGCCTTTTACACTGAAAAAAAAAATTGAGGGGTGGAAGATAAACAAATGAAGGGATTCATGGATTAAAAGTTCAATATATTAAGATGTCAATAGATTGAATATAAGCCTGATAAAAATTAGAAAAAAATTTTTTTTGCAGGAATTAACCCACTGACTACAAAATGTATATAGAAATGTGAGAGTTCAAGAATATTCAAAGCAATCTTACAGGTAATAACTCTAGCAGATGTCCAGATGTATTACAAAGCCATTGTAACTAGGACAATGTGGTGTTGGCACAAAGGTAGACAAGTAGATCAAAGTAGAAAAGACAAGAAGTAGACCCACACATATCTGGTAACCTGTGACCTAATTTATGTCAAAGGTAACATATTTGCAGTGCGTAGGGAAAAGACCTTTTTGAAAAATGATACTGGGTCATTTTAGCTTCCATGTGGATAAAATGAATCTTGATCTCTCCCTTATACAATTTATAAGAATCAATTCCATATGAGTTTGCAGATCCAAAGTGAGTGAAGTCGCTCAGTCATGTCCAACTCTTTGCAACCCCATGGACTATAGCCTACCAGGCTCCTCTGTCCATGGGATTTTCCAGGCAGAAATACTGGAGTGGGTTGCCATTTCCTTCTCCAGGGGATCTTCCCAACACAGGGATTGAACCCGGGTCTCCCGCATTGTAGGCAGACACTTTATCATCTGAGCCAAAAGTGGATGGCAAAATAAAGATTTCAGAAAAAGATGTAGGAAAATATTTTCACATCTAGGTGATATGCAAAAATTTCTTCAACTGGAGATGAGATGCTAATCATAAAGGGAAAATACTGTTAAACTGTTGATCATTACAATTAATCTTTTCCTCAAAAAATGTGATTGAGTGCAAAGATAAGCCACAAAGTGGGAGGAGATGTGCAAACTCTACCTGTAATCTGACAAAGGATTCTCGTCCAGAGCACATAAAGATCTGCAATGAAAAGGCAGATAACCCAGTAGAAAAATGGGCAAGAGGCTTGAACAGGTACTGTGTAAATGAGCCTATCTAAATGGCCAGCAAATATATAGAGAGGTGCTCAACATCATTAGTTATTAGACAAGTGCAAATTGAAATCACAAAATGATACAAGTGAACATAGAATAACTAAAATGGAAAAGTCAATATTAAGTGTTGTTAAGAATGTGAAAAAAATTCTCATACTTGCTGGTGGATGGAAAAGTCAACTGGTACAACTACTTTGGAAAACCATTTGGGAGTATCTATTAAAGCTAACTGTATGCGTACCCTATGACCTTTCCCCCAGTTTTGCTCTTAGGTGTACAACCAGTAGACATGTGCCTGTTAATAAAAGACATGCCTTAAATACTCACAGCAGCAGTATTTATATAATTCCAAAGTAAAAAGTCTGCAGACATACATATGTAGTCTATATGTATGTATAAATATATATACATGCATATGCAATCTCTGAATTAATCATAGTCTGTGACTGACTCTACATGGAATACATAGATAAATGAAATAAATAATAATGTTACATGCAACAACATAGATAAATTTCACATTTTGTTGAACAAAACAAGACACACGCACAGACAAAAGCAACGTATGATTTCATTTATATGACGTTCAAAAACAGGGAAAATACATTCTGTGGTGTTAGAAGTCAGAAAGCTATGGGCATAGTGACTGAATGGACTCCTGGAATGATGCTACTGGTCAGTTGCTTTGCTTTGAGCTCTCGTTACATGAACTTTTTGTTCATTTTGTGAAATTCCCTGAGCTATAACCTATGACTAATGTAATTTCCTACATGTTTCCTAAAAAGAAAAGAAAAACAATGGAGCATGACAATTTTATCCCTAATTTACAATGAAAAAAGCTGAGGCCAATCACTGTTAAAATATTTTAAACACAAAAAGAACCTATTTCAATAAACCTTTAAAATTGTTTAAGAGTTGAGAGTCCTTTTGAACAATAAACCCAAAGAAGACAAAGATTATTCTACCTAATCTTTTTGCTTTTGAATATTCAATTTCACCTTAAATCAACCATCAATTTTTTTTTGAATCTTTATAAACAGGAGTACTAAGAACGGCTTCTAACTGATCATATGCTGAATCATTAAAAAGTCACTTTACACGAGCAAGTTTAGTTCAGTCCAGTTCAGTCGCTCAGTCGTGTCTGACTCTTTGCGACCCCATGAATCGCAGCACGCCAGGCCTCCCTGTCCATCACCAACTCCCAGAGTTCACTCAGACTCATGTCCATCGAGTCGGTAAGCAAACTGACCCATGAAACTGCAGGATCCTGTGTTCCCCAAATTTTAACCTTTTTACAGCTTGTACTCAGGTTCCTTGAGCCTGGCATCCTAGGACATCTCTTATATGAATCATTCATTTTTCTTCCTCTTTTATATATTAAAGCTTATGAGAAAAAAGATGATGGAATTTTTTTTTTTTTTTGGTTCCATAGGAAGGCTACGTGTCTTCTCTCCCATAGGAAGAAAGAGAGATGAATGATTGACAGATATATATAGAAGATAGAAATCAATAATACAGTTGAGAGTGTGTGTATATACATATATATGCACATATGTGTGTGTGTATATATATATATATATATATATAGTTGAAATGGAAAACTTTACCTTCTTTGCTCAATAGTTGGAGGCCTACAAATTAAACTCACCTAACAGATTTACAAGAGAAAGAACAGAATTTAACCATGTGTGCACAAAAGGCAGATCACAAAGAAATGTGTCTCAAAGTGGGCAGTTAGAGTCTGGGCTTAAGACATAAAGAAGAGACTTGTGGACACAGGGAAGGAGAGGGTAGGACGAATTGAGAGAGTAGCATTGAAACATATGCATTATCATATGTAAAATAGACAGCCAGTGGGAATTTGCTATATGATGCAGGGAGCTCAAATCTGGCGCTCTGTGACAACCTAGAGGGGTGGGAGGGAGGGAGGGGACATGTGGGGCTGATTCTAGTTGATGCATGGCAGAAATCAACACAATCTTGTAAAGCTATTATCCTCCAATTAAAAATAAATTTTAAAATAAATTAAGAAAATATGAAAAGAAAAAAAATGGGGGGCTTAAACACCATCTTAAGGGGTGAAGGGAAGGAGGAGAAAGGCATGTAAAATGGGAAGGTAAATGACTTGTTAGAGGGGGGGAAGAAGGGATAGTATATGGAAAACTAGTGACTTTTAGGAAAAATAGATGGGTCCTCAGTAGAAGAGAGGGATGGGAGACAGGATGGTTTTGGGACAATGTCTCTCTAGGTGTCTTCCCGTTGTCCGTGGTGATAAGAGTCTACCTTCCTATGTTACTCTTGGGCTGCTGCTGCTAAGTCGCTTCAGTCGTGTCCGACTCTGTGCGACCCCATAGACGGCAGCCCACCAGGCTCCCCCGTCCCTGGGATTCTCCAGGCAACAACACTGGAGTGGGTTGCCATTTCCTTCTCCAATGCATGGAAGTGAAAAGTGAAAGTGAAAATTGAAAGTGAAGTCTCTCAGTCATGTCCGACCCTCACCGACGCCATGGACTGCAGCCTACCAGGCTCCTCTGTCCATGGGATTTTCCAGGCAAGAGTACTGGAGTAGGTGGGTTGCCATTGCCTTCTCTGTACTCTTGGGCTGAATTTAAAAGAATTCAGTTCTTTGTGGGAGTCTCTGCTTTTAGTCAGATAAAGGAGTTCAGGAAAAAATTTCATCTGTTGATTTTCAAATGCTCTCAGCTCAAAATAATTTGTGTGTCACAATTGTATATTCTGGACTCCTTCAATATGTATGTACGTACACACATATAGTCACACTTATTTGTGAAATTTTACATATCTCCAAAAATTGACCCAAAGATTCCAATTAAGAATCCAAGAATCGTGTTTTCAGGCAAAATATTGGAAGTTTGTCTCTTGCTTGGTTTGAAACCTCAGGGTGCAGCAGTGTTTTTCTAGGAGCCCAAAATCAGTAGCTTGCTCGTTGCCAGAATCCGACTCATTCACTTCTGATCCAGGTTTTCTCTGGGAAATGTTTTATAGGCTGAAAAATCCTAAAATTTCAATTGGTTTTCCATTCATTTAATTTATTACAACAGCACGCTTCTATCACCCATGTATTTTCGTTATTAGATCAAAACAACTGGTTGGAAAAGTGAAAACACATGACATCATTTGTTTGCCTGCATAATAAACAGCTGCCCTAACTGACTCAGTGTGCATCTGCCCGGCAAAGGCTGGAGGTGAGTTTACTTCTGTTTGGGCATTTTTATCCCCAGAAGGCCCACGCAACTTAGAGAAGCAGTCCAGCGAGGAAGAGTTAACAGAACAGTGGGACATTCCTGGCACACTGAAGGGAGACCACAGACTTTTTTTTTCATTCGAGGCATGAATCACCTATATGCTATTTACATTGCATGTGGGGCTGCACCCAGCATGGAAGTTGCTAGACGAGAATCTGGTATAACAAGTGGGAAGCACCGCCTCTGATGGGAGAAAGGGTTGGACATGAATGGTCAGGGACAGGTGCTTTAGTCCGGCAACACCATCACATCTGGACGGAGCTGAGCTTACTTGGGGAGAGTACACAGGTTCCTGTCGTCTCAAACTCCGAAAGTTTTGCCCTTGCCTATGTTTACTGACACCTTTTGGCACAGCAACTTTTACCCCAATCAAGTGTTACCTGGCTTATGACTCACTTGGAAAAAATACCTTATCATATAAAAATTACTATTTCTTCTTTTTCATATCGTCTGTACTATATACACCTCCTTTGGTGGCCCAGAAGTTGAAGTGTCTGTCTGCAATGTGGGAGACCTGGGTTCAATCCCCAGGCTGGGAAGATCCCCTGGAGAAGGGAATGGCAACCCACTCCAGTATTCTTGCCTGGAAAATTACATGGACGGAGGAGCCTGGTAGGCTACAGTCCATGGGGTCGCAAAGAGTCAGACACAGTACTATATATATGCATAAAAAAAAATATATATATATATATAATGTACTATATATAGTCCATTTTATAATCATCTGAAATGTTTGTGCTGAATATTCTTTTCTCTTCCAAAGCATTAATAAAAGTGTTTGAACAGGTTAGCATGTAACATTGATCCCTTCAGTCCAGTTGATCAGACACTTCTTTTAAACTAGATCCAGGAGCATTTATCGCAATTACGGTCTTAAGAAGTGATTGGTTTTAACTAATCAGTCTGTATTTTTTTTTTTCAGCAAATTAAACTTAAAATTGGAGCTTTGTGAAATACCACTGAATCTTCTATACTGATTTTAAATAGCAAACAGACCTCATGGTCTTCTCCAGATAATTCCATTCACTGAATATCCTCAAGTTGAAGCTTCATAATTGATAGTAGTAAATTTGCTTTTAAAACCCTGGGTCATTACAGACATCCCAGTAGCTACTGTTTCTTGATGGTCATTGATATTCAAGGCACTTAGAAATCATAGTTTTAGTCAATTACAAAGATATTTTGCATAATTAACAGGGTCTGTCTAGGCCTAGGGTTTTGATCTGTGCTTCAGTTCTTGATTTTACATGAACCACTTTGAAAGGTCCTGGTTAGGAGGCTGGGAGGAGGGGGCAGTGGTGAAAGCTCTGAGGTCTGGGTCATTTTAGGACTATTGACTTGAAGGATAAGGTTACTTGACAGCTCTTTCCTGTGTTTCTTATAAATGGTAACTTGGTCAAGGTGGCCATTTCTATCACGTATTCATATTGACTGTTCCTGTGAAAGATTTCCAAATGAATAGTGTCTCATTCGTTTTAATAATTTATGCCCCCTTTTCTCCTAACCCTTAGATTTCAGCCTAGATTTCGATTATTCATAGTCCTATGGGAACATGAATGAGATGCACATGTTCTCTTCAAACTTGCCATTGAGTTTTAAACTTTATCGTTTTGCACTTCTCTTCCAACGTCCTGATAAGCTATACAACTGCTACCTTATTTAATCTGTTTTTTGCTCTCTTTCTCTCTTTTACAGCTGTCCATTTTCTGACTCAGAGGCAGCAAATATTTCACAGATTCTAAAACAGGCAATTTAAAATGGGAGTGGAGGGAGCTCAGAGGGTTGGTTGAGACCAGATTTGGACTATATTCAAATGAAAACCACTTTGCTTCCTCCAACTGCCTTTCATTAACATTTGATTATTATTGGCTTGGGTGATCTCATTGACCTGGAGCTAGGAAGAGAGAAGTTCAAGTTCACAGCTGGGTACTATGGTGGTAATTTACTGTATGTCTCTGAGAAACACATTTATCTTCCTGGAGCCCCAATTTCTCCATTCCTAGATTAGAAATAATAAAACCCAAATGATGGGGTTTTTGAATAAAGAATACAGAAACTCATCAGTGTCAGGCACATATTGTATGCTTTTATTAAATTAGGATACATACCTATGTATATGTGTGTGTGTGTGCTTATCCAGAGGAGGAAATAGAAACCCACTCCAGTAGTCTTGCCTGGAGAATCCCATGGACAGAGTAGCCAGGCAGGCTATAGTCCATAGGGTCTCAAATAGTTAGACACGACTGAGTGACTGAGCCTACTCTTACATGTGTATGTATATATATATATATATCAGTTCAGTTCAGTCGCTCAGTCATGTTCAACTCTTTGCGACCCCATGAATCACAGCACGCCAGGCCTCCCTGTCCATCACCAACTCCCGGAGTTTACTCAGACTCACGTCCATCGAGTCAGTGATGCCATCCAGCCATCTCATCCTTTGTCGTCCCCTTCTCCTCCTGCCCCCAATCCCTCCCAGCATCAGAATCTTTTCCAGTGAGTCAACTCTTAGCATGAGGTGGCCAAAGTACTGGAGTTTCAGCTTTAGCATCATTGCTTCCAAAGAAATCCCAGGGCTGATCTCCTTCAGAATGGACTGGTTGGATCTCCTTGCAGTCCACAGGACCCTCAAGAGTCTTCTCCAACACCACACTTCAAAAGCATCAATTCTTTGGCTCAGCTTTCTTCACAGTCCAACTCTCACATCCATACATGACCACTGGAAAAACCACAGCCTTGACTAGATGGACCTTTGTTGGCAAAGTAATGTCTCTGCTTTTCAATGTGCATATATCAATGGTGCAGTTTGATGAATCTTTACTAACTGAATATCGTTATGAAACCAGCATCCAGGTCAAGAAACTTGACGTTGCCGGCACCCCAGAAGCCTCTCCTGTGCCTCTTTTCGTGACTGCCCTCAGGGGTACGTGCAGGATTTCTCAGACTTGACACTATTGGTCTTTGGGGCCAGATACTTCTTGGTTACAGAGTGTACACATAATGTTGAGCAGCATCCCTGGCTTGTGACAGTGAGTTGCCTATGGTATGTCCCAACTCTGCTAAAATCTGACAGTCAAAAATGTCTCCAGTGGTCTAGTGGGTAAGACTTGGCTCTTCCACTGCAGGGGGCGCAATTTCAATCCCTGATTGGGAACTTAGATTCCACATGCCGTATGGTGTGGGAAACCAGAAAAAGTCTCTAGATATTGCCAAATGTTTGGCATATTGGAGGGGAGGGGGGGCTGGCAAAATGTGTGGCCCTCTGGTATATTCTGATCTTTACACCACTAGGACCTAAGTCCTGAAGGGCCCCTCCTGTGTGAGCCGTCACTTGCTCTTTTCTGTCTTTCCTCCTCTGTGGGGACTCATGCATTTGAGAGAAACTTCTGAGTACAAACTGCTACCCAGTAGGTTCACTGCCTAGGAGTTCTGAAATCCACATCCTCCCCAAGCCTGGAGCCCCAAATGTCTTGCTTCTCTTCCCATTTCTCCCTGGCTCCTATCAACCTCTTCTAGTAGAAGTGTAAATTGGTTCAATTACTTTGGAAAACTTTTGGCTGTATTTATTAAGGATTTATTAAGCTATAAATACGTGTACCTTATGACTACCCCCTAGTTTATTTTGAATGTTTACTTAATACTCTATGGCCTTTCCCAAAAAGAGATTTGAAGTAACTTGCAACAGACAACATTAATATGTTAATTAACCTGTATATTTTAGTGTAAATTAAAGTTGAAAGTAACGGAAATTATTTCTTTGATTGGTACTACAAGCAAGCTGGGAAGTTCAAGATGAAGAATAATATTAGTATTAATTGCTTTACAGTAAACATTATTTATAGTTTGAATCAGATTCCAAGTAAGTTCATACATTTCATTGTTCATATGTCTCTGAAATCACTTTTAAGCTTGTATGTCTCCAATCTGTATGTTTTCTCTCAATTTGTTAAAGAAACTGACCTTTTGCTCTATAACTTTTCTGATCATCTGAATTTAGATGATTGCATCCTCATGGTGTCATTTAATTTGTTCTCTGTCCTCCTAGTCTCTATAGATGGTAATTGCAAAGAGATGTTCTCAGATATGGGCTTCCCCTGTGGCTCAGCTGGTAAAGAATCCACCTGCAATGTGGGAGACCTGGGTTCGATCCCTGGGTTGGGATGATCTCCTGGAGAAGGGAAATGATACCCACTCCAGTATTCTGGCCTGGATAATTCCATGGACTGTATAGTCCATGGGGTCACAGATATAGTTTGTAGTATAAGGGCCTGACAATTAGGTTCTTTTTTTTTTTTTTTTTGACTGTCAAGGTGTAATCTAAGTGACTGATATTAAATGCACCCACTTCAAAGACATGGCTCTTGAATAGACACATTATCAACTAACCATTATGTAAAGAGCCAGGCCACCCCACCCATGAAGTTCTTCATCTAGAAATTCCTTGTTGACCCAGATAACAGACCTTTTTGGTGACTGATTTTCCTTCCTTCTACTTTGATTCCCACTCTTATGTTTTGCATTCACCAATAAATAGTGAAATCGCAAAACCCTAGACACCGCACCCTTGACCCCCTTAAACGCAGAACTTCTAGATCCATTCTCTCTTTTCTCTCTTTCCCCATGACTTTGTCGTATGGCCTCAAGCATGCTGTGTACCCTCCAGGAACTGTGAGTAATAAATCTTGTTTATTTCAAAGTTCCCTGATGGTTGTTCCTGATGTCTGCAGGCATCTTGCAATGAAAATAAAAATCACAAGGGCTGGTCCAGCCACCACATTGGAAATGTCTATGGGGACCCACCATGGGCCAAGGTGAGAGCTCCCAGAACTTCCTAGCTGATAGCATTACTATTGATTGACACAAAATAAGGTTTGATGATTTCTGATGTCATTTCATAGTGCCGCTGTACTTTGCCATCAAGAGCCATATCATGTTAGCAATGAATAAATCTAGATCCATTACTTCATTAGGGCTACCATACGGAAATATTTTACATCTAGTGTTTCTCCTATATTCATCAGCTTGTACTTCAAGTGACAGAATCCCTTATTCTCCTATTTGGCTCTTCAATAGTAAAATTTTTATAAGAAATTCAAGTGTTTCCTCTTTATTTTCCTGTTGTTGTTCTGTTGCTAAGACGTGCCCAACTCTTAGCACACCGGGCTCCTCTGTCCTCCAATATCTCCCAGAGTTTGCTCAAATTCATGTCCATTGAGTTGGTGATACCATCCAAATATCTCATCCTCTGTCACCCCCTTCTCCTCCTGCCTTCAATCTTTCCCAGCATCAGGGTCTTTTCCAATGAGTCAGTTCTTCACATCAGGTGGCCAAAGTATTGGAGCTTCAGCTTCAGCATCAGTCCTTCCAATGAATATTCAGGACTGATTTCTTTTAGAATTGACTGGTTTGATCCCCTTGCTGTCCGAGGGACTCTCAGGAGTCTTCTCCAGCACTACAATTCGAAAGCATCAATTCTTTGGTGCTCAACCTTCTTTATAGTCCAATTCTCATATCCATACATGACCACTGGAAAAACCATAGCTTTGACTAGATGGACCTTCATCAGCAGAATGATGTCTCTGCTTTTTAATGTGCTGTCTAGGATTGTCATAGCTTTCCTTCCAAGGAGCAAGCATCTTTTAATTTCATGGTTGCAGTCACTGTCCACTGTGATTTTGGAGCCCAAGAAAATAAAATCTCTCATGGCTTCCACTTTTTCTCCTTTTATTTCTATTATTATCCTTATAGACAAAGTGTTAATGAGATCTAAGTTGGCTTCTGATTCTTTTTGACATGATCTCAGTATTTTTTGATAGTTTCTCTTGGTATCTGATATGATGAACTACGTTAAACCCAGCACCTACCTTACTAAGGCCTTAGAATCAGTCATTTCTCCAAAAGTGCTGGTTTTTTTTTTTTTTTTTTTAAGTAGGAAATGGTGTTTCAGGACCATAGTCTGGGTGTCTTGCCAGGATTTGCAAGATAAAGAACCAATAGGATGTGTGTGTGTGTGTGTGTGTGTGTGTGTGTGTGTGCGCGCGCTCGTGCGCACGCACGCATGCTCATGCGCTCCCACATGTATAAAGATAAAGAATTTGTCCAGACAGTTATGGAGGCTGGTAAGTCCTTAGGGTGAGTAGCTGGTGACACAGGTGAGCAAGCTGGTGACTCAGGAGGACCGATAATGTAGTTCCACTTTAAGGCTTGCAGGCTTAAATCCCAGAAAGAACAGTTTCAGGTCCAATCTGAAGACAGGAAAAAAAGGCCATGTTCCAATTCAAAGGCACTAAAGTAGGGAAAATCCTGTCTTACTTAGGGAAAGGGAAAGTGAAAGTTGCTCAGTCATGTCCGACTCTTTGCGACCTCATGGACTATACAGTCCATGGAATTTTCTAGGCCAGAATACGGGAGTGGGTAGCCTTTCCCTTCTCCAGGAGATCTTCCCAACCCAGGGATATAACCCAGGTCTCCTGCATTGCAGGCAGATTCTTTACTGTGTGAACCACCAGGGAAGCCCAAGAATTCTGGAGTGGGTAGCCTATCCCTTCTCCAGAGGATCTTTCCGACCCAGGACTCCAACCGGGATCTCCTGCATTGCAGGTCCATTCTTTACCAACTGAGCTATCAGGGAAGCCCCTTACTCAGGGAGAGTTAGCTTTTTTTTTTTTTTTTTTCTATTCAGGCCTTCAACTGATTAAATGAAGTCCACCCACATTAGGGAGAACAGTCTGCTTACTACAGTCTACCAATTTTAAATGTTAATCTTATCCCAAATCATTCTTACAAAGACACCCAAGATAGGACATCCCTGATGGTCCAGTGGTCAAGAATCTGCCTGCCAATGCAGGGGACATGGGTTCAATCCCTGGTCTGGGAAGATTCTACCTGCTGCAGGGCAACAAAGCCCGTGCAGCACAACTTCTGAGCCGCTGCTCTAGAGCCTGAGAGCCGCAGCTACTGAAGCATGCGCACCGTAGGGCCGGTGTTCCTCAACAGAAGAAGCACCTCAATGAGAAGCTCATACACCGCAACCAGAGAGCAGCCCCTCTTTCCACAACTAGAGAAAGCCTGAGCACAGCAATGAAGACCCAGCGCAGCCCAAAATACAAATAAATAAATAAAACACACCCCAAATAATGTTTCACCAAACATCTGGGTGGCCTGTGGCCCAGTCAGATGACATAAAATTAAGCATCACATTGGATACTAAAATTGCTCAGTACAGCTGAGTTTCTCATTGTTTCTAGCCTTTTTCAATACGAAAAAATAATTTTTCGAATACAATACATGATAAACTGATGCTAATACTTCCAACTACAGGGTCTTTACTTAAATTCTTTAAACTTCCTTCTATGTCTTATTTCCCTCTATGGAGAATCCCAGTTTTCAATTATACCTAATGTAAATTAGAACATTACAAAATTAAGCATGCTCTTTATCCCACAACACAGCAGTCTCAGAATAAGAAAACCAGCACTACCACTAATAATATTATTACAGGTAATTATTTATTTATGTAGCTTTTTGTAGTTCTTTAAATTATTGTCTTTAAGTTACATAGAATAGTTCTCTGGAATTATGCCACCAATTGGATACACATGTAAGTTAATTTGTTTTATTTCTTTCAGGGATTGCTTTTAAAATTTAATTTGGTTTTATAATTGGTAAAATAGTTAATCTCTTCCAAAATCAAATCTACAAAACAAAGTATTATCACCTTCCTCCCAAAGTAATTTTTTTTTCCTCTTTCCATCTCATTTGTTGGATTAAAAAAATTTTAACATGAGCACACACAGACACATACATATGCTCCTCTCCTTCCTTCTTAGAGAATTAGTATTCTACTAAACACTTTTATCCAACTCACTTTTTACACTGGAAAACATGTTCTGGAAACCACTCCATTGCAGTATATAAATATTATATATTCTCTCTTCTGTTTTGCACCTGCAGATATAGCAAGTAATAGTTATTTGGTTTTCTCCATCTATTGCTTTTACAGATGACCCTATAATGAGTTGCTCTGCATATCTATAATTTTACCAGTGTTTCTTTCAGATAGATTATTAGATGTTTAATTGATAAAAAAAATAAATATGTATGTAATTTTGCTAGTTATTGCTAAATCTTCTATACAGTTTTCAATTTTGTCTTCTCCCAAGTAATATTTGACAATGCTTGTTTCCCCTGGGCTCATCATCCTAGTTCAGTTCAGTTCAGTCGCTCAGTCGTGTCTGACTCTTTGTGACCCCATGAACCACAGCACGCCAGGCCTCCCTGTCCATTACCAACTCCCGGGGTTTACCCAAACTCATGTTCATTAATTCGGTGATGCCATCCAACCATCTCATCCTCCATTGTCCCCTTCTCCTCTCACCTTCAATCTTTCCCAGCATCAGGGTCTTTTCCAATGAGTCAGCTCTTCGCATGAGGTGGCCAAAGTATTGGAGTTTCAGTTTCAACATCAGTCCTTCCAATGAACACTCAGGACTGAGCTCCTTCAGGATGGACCGATTGGATCTCCTTGCAGTCCAAGGGACTCTCAAGAGTCTTCTCCGACACCACATTTCAAAAGCATCAATTCTTCTGCACTCAGCTTTCTTTATAGTCCAACTCATATCCATACATGAATACTGGAAAAACCATAGCTTTGAAGTACAAACCATACTTTGTTGGCAAAGTAATGTCTCTGCTTTTTAATAAGCTGGCTAGGTTGGTCATAGCTTTTCCTCCAAGGAGCAAGTGTCTTTTAACTTCGTGGCTGAAATCACCATCTGCACTAATTTTGGAGCCCCCAAAAATAAAGTCTGTCACTGTTTCCATTGTTTCCCCAACTACTTGCATAAAGTGATGGGACCAGATGCCATGATCTTCATTTTCTGAATGTTGAGTTTTAAGCCAACTTTTTCACTCTCCTCTTTCACTTTCATCAAGAGGCTGTTTAGTTTTTCTTCACTTTCTACCATAAGGCTGGTGTCATCTGCATATCTGAGGTTATTGATATTTCTCTTGGCAATCTTGATTCCAGCTTGTGCTTCTTCCAGCCCAGCATTTCTCATGATGTACTCTGCATATAAATTAAATAAGCAAGGTGACAATATAGAGCCTTGACGTACTCCTTTCCTGATTTGGAACCAGTTTGTTGCTCCATGTGCAGTTCTAACTGTTGCTTCTTGACCTGCATACAGATTTCTCAGGTATATATGATCTGCATACAAATTTCATCATCCTAAAAGATTGACAAACTAAATTCAAGTTTTCCAATCTGGTAAGTGAGAAATGTTATTTTAGTTTAGTCTTAATTTGCATTTCTCTTATTGTGAGAAATGATTTTCATATGTTGAATATCTATTTGCATTTATTTTTCTGTGAATTGTCTGATCATTTCTTTAGCCTGTTTTTATACAGAGATTTTGTTTTTTTTTTTAATATTATTACAAGTTAATTACACAGAAATATTAACCCTTCAGTTCATGGGTTTGCAAAGAGTCAGACATGACTTAGCAACTGAGAAACAACAACAGCAACAATTAACCCTTCATTTGTGATATAAGTTGAAAATATTTTTCCAAGTGTGTCATTTACACGCACAGAGAAGGCAATGGCACCCCACTCCAGTACTCTTGCCTGGAAAATCCCATGGATGGAGGAGCCTGGTAGGCTGCAGTCCATGGGGTCGCTGAGGGTCAGACACGACTGAGCGACTTCACTTTCACTTTTCACTTTCATGCATTGGAGAAGGATATGGCAACCCACTCCAGTGTTGTTGCCTGGAGAATCCCAGGGACGGGGGAGCCTGGTGGGCTGCAGTCTATGGGGTCGCACAGAGTTGGACACGACTGAAGGGACTTAGCAGCAGCAACAGCATTTACACACAAAAATTGTTTTAATGTTTAGTAAAATCATTTTATCTATTGTTTTCCATATTATTTCCAGACTTATAAGGAAGTTTTCCTCATTCACAGGTCATAGAAGAATTCACCCATGTTTTGGGGGTTGTTTTTTTCTTTTTTTACTCTTTGTCTTGTTTTTTAATACTTGATTGATTTTTACTATTATATTTAAATATCTGTTTCCTCCTGACATGGAAGTTGCTGTTGAAAAGTATATCAGTCTGATTTACTATTCCTTGTATTTTTCCTTGGAAGTCCAGTAGTCTTACCAGAAAAATCTCTACATGTTGGGTTTTCTAGGGGTATTTCAAAATGTAATATCAAGTCAGTATAGGTTCTGTTGGAAATATCCTAGTAAAATTACTGAGTCATAGGATATGCAAATCAAGCTCTAGAAGATACCTGCAATTTCCCAAAGTGGGTGTGCCTGTTTGCATTTCAAACAGCATTGTAAGAGAGTTCTGGTGGCTTCACATTCTCTTAAACACGGTATCTCTGCCCTTTTTGTTTTAACCATCAGCTGTGTATGCAGTTGCAGCTCACTGTAGTTTTAATCTGCATATCCCTGATACCTAAAGAGGTTGGGCAATTTTCATATACTTCCTGGACATTTAGATATTATTTTCTGTTAAGTGTCTATTCAACTCTTTTGCCATTTTTTCCAAAATCAATTATCTTGATTTTCTTTTATTGTCTCATGGAATTTCTTTATGCATAGTCTGCATATGAATCATTTGTCAAAGATATATATTGTGAGCATTGTCCTTCCAGTTTATGACTTGCCTTTTCAGCCTTTTATGACTTGTCAATGGTATCTTTTAATGGATAGAAGTTCTAAATTTTGATGCCATACAATTTATTGATTTTTAAATTATCTGTGCTTTCTGTATTTTGCTTAAGAAATTTTTGCTATCTTGAGAAAGAAGAATGGAACTGGAGGAATCAACCTACCTGACTTCAGGCTCTACTACAAAGCCACAGTCATCAAGACAGCATGGTACTGGCACAAAGACAGAAATATAGATCAATGGAACAAAATAGAAAGCCCAGAGATAAATCCACGCACATATGGACACCTTATCTTTGACAAAGGAGGCAAGAATATACAATGGATTAAAGACAATCTCTTTAACAAGTGGTGCTGGGAAATCTGGTCAACCACTTGTAAAAGAATGAAACTAGAACACTTTCTAACACCATACACAAAAATAAACTCAAAATGGATTAAAGATTTAAACGTAAGACCAGAAACTATAAAACTCCTAGAGGAGAACATAGGCAAAACACTCTCTGACATACATCACAGCAGGATCCTCTATGACCCATCTCCCAGAATATTGGAAATAAAAGCAAAAATAAGCAAATGGGACCTAATTAAACTTAAAAGCTTCTGCACATCAAAGGAAACTATTAGCAAGGTGAAAAGGCAGCCTTCAGAATGGGAGAAAATAATAGCAAATGAAGCAACTGACAAACAACTAATCTCAAAAATATATAAGCAACTCCTACAGCTCAACTCCAGAAAAACAAATGACCCAATCAAAAAATGGGCCAAAGAACTAAATAGGCATTTCTCCAAAGAAGACATACAGATGGCTAACAAACACATGAAAAGATGCTCAACATCACTCATTATCAGAGAAATGCAAATCAAAACCACTATGAGGTACCATTTCACACCAGTCAGAATGGCTGCGATCCAAAAGTCTACAAATAATAAATGCTGGAGAGGGTGTGGAGAGAAGGGAACCCTCTTGCACTGTTGGTGGGAATGCAAACTAGTACAGCCACTATGGAGAACAGTGTGGAGACTCCTTAAAAAACTGGAAATAGAACTGCCTTATGATCCAGCAATCCCACTGCTGGGCATACACACTGAGGAAACCAGAAGGGAAAGAGACACGTGTACCCCAATGTTTGCAGCACTGTTTATAATAGCCAGGTCATGGAAGCAACCTAGATGTCCATCAGCAGATGAATGGATAAGAAAGCTGTGGTACATATACACAATGGAGTATTACTCAGCCATTAAAAAGAATACATTTGAATCAGTTCTAATGAGGTGGATGAAACTGGAGCCTATTATACAGAGTGAAGTAAGCCAGAAAGAAAAACACCAATACAGTATACTAACGCATATATATGGAATTTAGAAAGATGGTAACAATAACCCGGTGTACGAGACAGCAAAAGAGACACTGATGTATAGAACAGTCCTATGGACTCTGTTGGAGAGGGAGAGGGTGGGAAGATTTGGGAGAATGGCATTGAAACATGTATAATATCATGTATGAAACGAGTTGCCAGTCCAGGTTCGATGCACGATACTGGATGCTTGGGGCTAATGCACTGGGAGGACCCAGAGGGATGGTATGGGGAGGGAGGAGGGAGGAGGGTTCAGGATGGGGAACACATGTATACCTGTGGCGGATTCATTTTGATATTTGGCAAAACTAATACAATTTTGTAAAGTTTAAAAATAAAATAAAATTTAAAATTAAAAAATAAATCTGAGTAGATTAAGGTTTAAAAAAAAAAAAAGAAATTTTTTTCTACTCCAAAGTCATGAAGATTTTTTCCTGGGTTTGCCTGTGAAAACCTTTATTGAATTACCTTCACCCTCGAGTCTAAAGTCAATCCAGAATTTAGTTTGACATGTAGTATGAAATAAGGTTGGTTCATCATGCCTAATTTTTCCAAGTTGATATAAATTGACATCTTATTGTTCACTTTTACTTAGAATTATTTTCCCTGAAGTTTTTATGTGGGGACATGGGTCAGGATAGCTTCGCAGCTATTGTCCAAAGAGATTAAAAAGATGTGACTTTGCAATTTGAGTTCTGCTGCCTCTGCTCCTCCTGATGTCTGGAATCTAAACCTCTTTCTTTCACCCTATTGGCCTCTGTCCCACTCAATTTTGTTTTTCATTCATAGAGGTTTCTGACTCACTAGCAGATTTTGTTCTGGAAGGAAGCTCTTCTATTAGTTTTGAGATTGGAGAGTTCATAGTACCCAGACAGCTCCAGCTCCCTCAGAGTTTATCATGTACTCACCTCAAAACTGGAGCGTGCAAAGTCTTTCCTAGTTTCAGCTACCATCTTTGCATTGCCTGCCCTATGTCTCAGGGTATCTGTTTGGATGTTCTTTTGATGTCAGGTCCATCAGATACCCTGTGCTTCCTCTGTTGACACTACGTAGGTTTTGAAGCTATCAGTAGTTTGTCTTCACTCGTTTATATTTTGGGGTTCATGAGGATGTCACATAATCTAGTTTGGATGAGACGTTTTGCATGAGCTTTGATTATGCTATTGCAGTTTTTCTGCATGTCTTTATGAAATGCTTTGAGAAAATTGTATCTGTCTATAGATTAAAAATTATGTATGTAGTCTTCCATATATATATATACATATTTCAATGTATCTATATGTACGCTACCTGTATATGTAACTACTACTACTAAATCACTTCAGTCGTGTCCTACTCTGTGCAACCCCACAGACGGCAGCCCACCAGTCTCCCCCGTCCGTGGGATTCTTCAGGCAAGAACACTGGAGTGGGTTGCCATTTCCTTCTCCAATGCATGAAAGTGAAAACTGAAGGTGAAGTCACTCAGTCATGTCCGACTCTTAGCGACCCCATGGACTGCAGCCTACTAGGCTCCTCCGCCCATGGGATTCTTCAGGCAAGAGTACTGGAGTGGGATGCCATTGCCGTCTCCATATATGTAAAGATCTATCTATATATCTATATTTCTTTTTCTCATTAAAAAATAATTCCCTCTGGCATGTTCCCTAGTGTACATAAGACCTTAATAGACTTGTATACTCAAAGTAGAGACAACAGAGTGGTAAAGAATCTGCCTTCCAATGCAGGGGACACAGAAGATGTGGGTTTGATTCCAGAATCAGGAAGATCCCCTGGAGATAAAAATGACAACCCATTCCAGTATTCTTGCATAGGAAATCCCATGGACAGAGGAGCCTCAAGGGCTATAGTTCATAGGGTTGCAAAGAGTCGGACACGACTTAATAACTAAACAGCAACAACTATTGGAGGGCTGTTCTAAATAGTTTACCCAGTTTTCACAATTTTAAAAATTGTAAAGCTCTAGTAAACTTAATCACTGTGTGTTAAATTATGTAAAAGCAGGAAGTTTGAGTACTTGTTATAATGAAAGAAAATAGGAATCTGAGAAAACAAAGAATCACTTTCATCTTCTTTATAATAGCCAGTTGTTATAATATGAGGGAAGATGATGCAAATATGCAAGAAACGATAAACAACTGCTTTCATATTGTGTATTCTAATGTAGATATCCAAATTTCATATGTAACAGAAAATACACATTACTGAAATTCCATAACACATTAGCTGAATTAGCAAAACAACTATTTACAGAGATAAACATTTTTATGGAAATTGGCTAAACACTATATACCCCAGATTATTTTTCTCCCTTCCTTTACCATCAGTTAAAAGAATAACAGAGTGAGACTGTCTGGAAGTGTAAAGTCTCCTAGAGTTATTAAGAAAGCAGTCTGACTGATAAGCAGAAATATTCAGTGAGGTTTAATTTCGGTGTAGTGTCTCCTCGCTAGGTTAAAAAAGCTAAGTTGCATCGAAGAGAGTCCTGTTGTATTAGTTTCTGTGACTGCTGTAACAAATGACCATAAATTTAGTGGCTTAAAGTAATACAAATGTATCTTACAGTTCTGGAGGCTGGAAGTTTGAAATGATCTCACTTAGGCTAAAGTCAAGGGCTCAGCAGGGCTGGGTTCCTCCTGGAGGCTCTAGGGATGGATTCTTTCCTTACCTTTTCCAGCTACTAAAGGCCGTTCCAGCATTGTGGCTCCTGCACCCCTTCTTCCATCCTTCCTTTTAAAGATTTTTTAAAAAATGGGGACCTAGTTTAAAGTCTTCATTGAATTTGTTACAATATTGCTTCTGTTTTATGTTTTGACTTTTTGGCCTCAAGGCAAGTGGGATTTTTAGCTCCGGCTGAAACTCCAGTACTTTGGCCACCTCATGCGAAAAGTTGACTCATTGGAAAAGACTGATGCTGGGAGGGATTGGGGGCAGGAGGAGAAGGGGACGACAGAGGATGAGATGGCTGGATGGCATCACTGACTCTATGGACGTGAGTCTGAGTGAACTCCAGGAGTTGGTGATGGACAGGGAGGCCTAGCATGATGCGATTCGTGGGGTCGCAAAGAGTCGGACATGACTGAGCGACTAAACTGAACGGAGGGATTGAATCCACACCCCCTGCGGTGGAAGGTGAAGACTTTACCACTGGGGCCACCAAGGAAGTCCCCCTTCCTCTGTGTCTGAAGCTAGCGAAATTGGGAAGGGTTTTTCTCACTCTGCCATCTTTTCTTGATGTGTTTTCCAAGGCCTTCTCCTATTCTTAGGGACTCACTCTTGTAAATTTTTTGGCCCCTCTTGGATAATCTAGGATAATGTCCATATTTCAGGCCAGTTGATTAGTGACTTAATGACATCTGCAATCTGAAATCACTTGCCATGTAGTCTAACATATTTTCAGGTTCTAGAGATGAGGATGTAGATATTCATGAGGTGCTGTTAATCTGCCTATCACATCCACTAAGGTTTTCTACTATAAATTAACCAGTTTGGGTAAGAGTACATTTCTATTTTTTTTTTTCTTGGAGATTCTGTCATGTATACTTATTTTCAAAACAGAATTTCTTATACTTGTTACACCTGTACATTTACACATGCATGCACACGTACAGACATGATCACACTCCTGATTTATTCAGAGTATCACTGAAAAACAATAGTGTGTGGAAAAAACCCACATCCCATGTATAATGGAACAACCTCCTTAATAATGGCCCAAATGCAGCATGAATTGATATAAAGAAAATCAAACTAGGAATCAGAAAGTCCATGTTCCTGACCTGAATCTGCCCTTTAATAAACTTTAATATAAAACTTTATTAGTAGTAATAATTAGGCTCTGTAGAGAGTCATGGGCATTTGTTTATCTCAAAGGTATTCTCCATCACAGAGCTTCCCTGTTGGCTCAGTGGTTAAGAACCCACTTGCCAATGCAGGAGATGCAGGTTTGACCTCTGGGTCAGGAAGACCTCCTGGAGAAGAAAATGTCTATCCACTCCAATATTCTTGCCTGGGAATTCCCATGGACAGAGGAGCCTGGTGGGCTATAGTCCATGGGGTCACAAAAGAGTTGGACATGACTTAGTGACTGAACAACAGCATTTTTCATTGTGAAATTCCATTAAGGAGCCTCATGACCAGTGAATACTCAGCTCCAGAGGGAAAGGATGGAAGGAAGATAAATCCACCCTAAATTTAACAATTTAGCAGAAAAGAAATTCTTTTACTTGGTAGTGAAATCAAGTGGCCTTGGCCCGCAGCAGCTTGAAGTGAGGCTTCGAGTTCCCGGTCAGAGATTAAGGCCGGTCATGGTGATAAGAGCACCAAATCCTATCCACTAGACCAGCAACAAGGTCCTGGCTCCTTGGCTTTGCAGAAAAAAATTCCCACAGAGATGGGAAGTAGTGAAACCAGTGAAGTGTTTATTAGGAGGAGCAGTGTTTATTAGGTGGATAGGCACATGAGTGGACCTAGAGAGAGTCTTGTGGGCCATTTCCTCTGAGTTTCCTGTGGCCAATCATTTTGATTTGGCTGGTCTTGAGGCCGTCTTTGGAATACCTCAGGAAATCCCCATGTGTGCGCATGTATCTCTTAGCCAAGATGGATTCTGGTAAAGAGGCTCATGGGTAGTTGACATCACTTACTATGAAGTGACAAGTGATGCCTCCCCACCGTTTCTAACCTCTGAGGAACCTTTCTACACATGTGTAGTCGGGGAGGTCTCCTTAACTTTGAGAATGAGAAATATGTAGTATTTTATCTCTTACCTGGGCAGGGCCCAGCCTCCTTCATCATCCTGCTTTTATGGAGTTTCTATTATTTTGGAGGTTTTGTCCACAGAGCGGGGAAAGTGTTCAGCCTGGAGCCCATGTATCTCCTACCTTAGTGGGGCCTGGATAGGAAGCTCATCTCAGCGGAGTAAGAGCCAAACTCCCAAACTCTAATTCTTTACTTTGTCACTAATGCTAATTGTTGAAATATTGAATGCAAAATTGCAATACACCCTAATGCAGTTTCTCTGCTAAAGCAATAGGATGAAATATTTAGGAATAGAACCTAAACACTGGAACAGGGAATAAAATGTTTGCATTATGTTAAGCTCTTGGCATGGGATTAGCCAATCTGGTTTTGTAAAAACACTGCCTCAGTGTTCAATGAAAGTGGACATTGAAACTAATCATTAGATGTCATTTGGGTTCATAGTTCCCCAATTCTCAGTTTCAATTATCAATGTTAGACTTGTCTCCTATAAATTCAGAAAATTACAAGTTAGCAATCATAATTACATAATTCTTTTGGAACAAGCTGTCAAAAAGAAGCTTAAAACTAAAATTTAAACTGATTGGTTTGGGAAATTTTCCTCTCTGGATTTGGGCCATGATTGGATTGAAGTAATTGATCATTTTATTGATAGTATATTTAAATTAATAGTATATTTAAAGTCAAATTCCTTCTAACTCACACTCGGAAATGATTATGTCAGAACTAGAAACCATAAAGCTAGAAATTGTATAATAATTGAAATACCAATTAAGCTGTGAGTTGCAGAGGCAGATTTGAATCTGCTGAAACCTAAAAACAGCAACGGCAACTCGTAGATTTTCTTTTCTTTCTGAGCCTGATCTCTGAGTCTGTTTTCTATTAATATTAGTGAGTTGCAGAGAACTAAGTCTGCCGAAGAGCTATTCAGATTAGATCAGATCAGATGAGTCGCTCAGTCGTGTCCAACTCTTTGCGACCCCATGAATCGCAGCACGCCAGGCCTCCCTGTCCATCATCACCAACTCCCGGAGTTCACTCAGACTCACATCCATCGAGTCAGTGATGCCATCCAGCCATCTCATTCTCTGTCGTCCCCTTCTCCTCTTGCCCCCAATCCCTCCCAGCATCGGAGTCTTTTCCAATGAGTCAACTCTTCGCACGAGGTGGCCAAAGTACTGGAGTTTCAGCTTCAGCATCATTCCCTCCAAAGAAATCCCAGGGCTGATCTCCTTCAGAATGGACTGGTTGGATCTCCTTGCAGTCCAAGGGACTCTCAAGAGTCTTCTCCAACACCACAGTTCAAAAGCATCAATTCTTCGGCACTCAGCCTTCTTCACAGTCCAACTCTCACATCCATACATGACCACAGGAAAAACCATAGCCTTGACTAGACGAATCTTTGTTGGCAAAGTAATATCTCTACTTTTGAATATGCTATCTAGGTTGGTGATAACTTTCCTTCCAAGGAGTAAGCGTCTTTTAATTTCATGGCTGCAGTCACCATCTGCAGTGGTTTTGGAGCCCCCCAAAATAAAGTCTGACACTGTTTCCACTGTTTCCCCATCTATTTCCCATGAAGTGATGGGACCGGATGCCACGATCTTTGTTTTCTGAATGTTGAGCTTTAAGCCAACTTTTTCACTCTCCTCTTTCACTTTCATCAAGAGGCTTTTGAGTTCCTCTTCACTTTCTGCCATAAGGGTGGTGTCATCTGCATATCTGAGGTTATTGATATTTCTCCCGCAATCTTGATTTCAGCTTGTGTTTCTTCCAGCCCAGCGTTTCTCATGATGTACTCTGCATATAAGTTAGGTGTGCACATTTGGGAATGCACATATGCTTTTCAGCAAATAGACAACAGGTCAGGCTAATGAGAAGCATTCGCCCGAGGAATTCATCACGTATCAATAGGTTTTTCACACTGACGTGAAGGACTACGTCAGTCATCATTTGCCACAAAGGTGAGTTTGTGCATTTTTGCACTTTAGTACTTGATGAATGAAGGGTCCCCCGTTGGCATACACTCTTGCCACCTACTATCCTTTTGGATGTAAATTTAGCCTGGATTAGTATCCTGGAGGATTTGTTTTTAATGTTGGACCAAGAGAAAAGTTAACTTCCTAGCTATGGGAACTGAAGTCAGATAATTTTGCTGTGCCTTGGATTTCTGTGTGGATTAAAATTTTTAAAGTGCAGATTTTTGTATGGATAAAAACTAGCGATTTCACGCAGATAAAGAGTAGAGCAGGGGAGAGAGGAAGTAAGAGAGGGATGCCAGCTGTTTAAGCAATTTGGAAAAGTGCAAGGTATTTTTTAATCATTATTAGAAATGATACTTTTTTTGCTAATTTAGAATAATCTATGTTTAATATGTAGATTTCTGCATTGTGAAGTAATTCCAGCTTATAAATGAACTTCATTTTTCTCTAATCCTTTCAACTACTTGCCTGGATTTCATGTTCTGTTAACTTCAGTCAGGGTTTCCCCTCCTCTGTATATAAGATTAGAATTAGAACACCACTGTCCCACCCACCCTCACCTGCCTTGCTCTCCCACACCTACAACTGCCTCCTACCAGAGACAACAAACACTTCCTTACTCTCTTGCGTCCTACCTATGGGTTCCTGGGCTCCCTGTCCTTCTCTTTCGTATGCTGAAATACATCTAGAAAAAATGCTTTCTAAGAAAGAATATGCAGAAGGTAAAGTATTTTAGCCCTTTACCTTCTGAAAATGTATTTATTTAGCATTCACATTTGTCCAGGGTTCAAAGGTTGTAGGTCAGTGCTGCTTTTACAGTAATTCTCCCTTTGGAATTAATTCTGAAGGCATTGAGTCCAGTGGCTGACATGAAATGGGCTCCCTAGCTAACTAATTCAGATTTTGTCGACAATCTCTTCCTTTTCTCATTAGCTTAGTTTTTTAAAGGAATTTTTACTCCTAATCTCTGAAATCTCTGCCTAGCAAATTCACAAGATTTACCTAAATGTACGTCAAGGCTCTATATTGTCACCCTTCTTATTTAACTTATATGCAGAGTTCATCATGCAAAATGCCAGCTGGATGAAGCCCAAGCTGGAATCAGGCTGCTGGGAGAAATATCAATAACCTGAGATATGCAGATGACACCACCCTTATGGTAGAAAGTGAAGAAGAACTAAAGAGCCTCTTGATGAAAGTGAAAGAGGAGAGTGAAAAAGTTGGCTTAATACTCAGCATTCAGAAAATGAAGATCACAGCATCCAGTCCCATTACTTCATGGCAAATAGATGGGGAAACAATGGAAACAGTGAGAGACTTTATTTTCTTGGGCTCCAAAATCACGACAGATGGTGACTGCAGCCATGAAATTAAAAGACACTTGCTCCTTGGAAGAAAAGCTATGACCAACCTAGACAGCATATTAAAAAGCAGAGACACTACTTTACCAACAAAGGTCCATCTAGTCAAAGCTATGGTTTTTCCAGTAGTCATGTATAGATGTGAGAGTTGGACCATAAAGAAAGCTGAGCGCCAAAGAATTGATGCTTTTGAACTGTGGTGTTGGAGAAAACTCTTGAGAGTCCCTTGGACTGCAAGGAGATCCAACCAGTCAATCCTAAAGGAAATTAGTCCTGAATATTCATTGGAAGGACTTATGCAGGAGCTCCAGTACTTTGGCCACCTGATGTGAAGAACTGACTCATTGGAAAAGACTCTGATGCTGGGGAAGATTGAAGGCAGTGGGAGAAGACGATGACAGAGGATGAGATGGTTGGATGGTATCACCGACTTGATGGACATGAGTTTGAAAATCTCCAGGAGATGGTGAAGGACAGGGAAGCCTGGTGTGCTGCAGTCCATGGGGTGGTGAAGAATCGGACATGACTGAGAGACTGAACTGAATTTTTTTCATAGCCATCTATTTTTAAAAATCATCTTGTCAAACCTGAAGACAGTAGAATGTTCTTTTTTTAATTTGAATTTTTATCTGTCTTCCTGAGTCATCTATTTCTTCCATGTCAGTCCTTCTGTCACATTGCTTGCTTTCCTCATGGGTCTGTGGATTCATTTTTGATTCTTCTTAGTTTGGAATGAAATATTGGATTGACTGTTCTAGGCAAGAGCTGTGGGTTTCTTCTGCTAATGTGTCTTTGAAAGGAAATCTCTGTGAATCTGGGAACAGGGTGCCTGGCCGCAGTACACTTTAGTTCAAGTAGGCAGGTTCCGTTATAGATTGTGAGTCTTCCCAAATTCCAGAATCAGGAAAACGTTGTTCTGGGCTTGCCAATGCTATGCTATGCTAAATCACTTCAGTCGTGTCTGACTCTGTGCGACCCCAGAGATGACAGCCCACCAGGCTCCCCCGTCCCTGGGATTCTCCAGGCAAGAATACTGGAGTGGGTTGCCATGTCCTTCTCCAATGCATGAAAGTGAAAAGTGAAAGTGAAGTTGCTCAGTCGGGTCCGACTCTTAGCGACCCCATGGACTGCACCCCACCAGGCTCCCCCGTCCATGGGATTTTCCAAGCAAGAGTACTGGAGTGGAGTGCCATTGCCTTCTCCGGGGCTTGCGGATACCACACTGTAAATGTCAATGCCACTAATAGCTAACACTTAACAGGCACTAGTCTAAATATTTTAAACATGATAATTAATTGGTCTTCAAAAGAACTGTGAAGTAGTACTATTATTACCCCCACATTAGGAAACAGAAGCTCAGAGGGTTAAGGAAATTGTTCAGGGTCACATGGCTTGTAAGAAACAGAGCTGAACTTTATATCCAGCCAGTCTGGCTCCAGAACATGTGCTACCTTAACTCTCTTTAGAAATTTCATGTATTCTCAAAAGAGAAACCAGCAGCTTATAAATTGAGATCATGCTGGTGTGTCTCTGTTTAAACTTTCTGTGAATTTCCCTCTTCCTTGACACTCTTCCCATGCCCCTTAATACCCTGTCGGCTCCAAGCTGAGCTATTTGAAGGATGCCAAAGGCAAAGTAATTCCCTTCTCCACTCCACTGCTGTGGATGACCCCACTGGTGCGCTCTCCTGTCCAGCATTCCTCTCCCCCTTGGTACTGCTGTGTTCCATTCATTGAGACGCTTCTCTTCAGGTTTCATCTGCAAAGCTTCTTCCTCCATTCTCTCAGCTCTTGTTTGTTTACTCTCATCTGTACTAGGCTTTCATGTTATTAACCTCTCATGACAGCTGAGTAATTCTATCATGTTCAATTAATCAGAGTTTTTAAATTTAATTTTTATTTTATATTGGGCTATATTACAAAGCTATGTTAGTTCAAGTGTACAGCAAAGTGATTCAGTTATACAAATACATATAGCCGTTGTTTTTCAGATTCTTTTTTCATGTAAGTTATTATAGAATATTGAGTAGAGTTCTCCAGTATGTCCTTGCTGATAAAGACAAATATTATATGATATCACTTATAATACGGAATCTACAAAATGATACGAATGAATTTATTTGTATCATAGACTTCAAAAACAAATTTATGATTGCCAAAAGGGAAAGGCAGAGGGGCATAAATTGGGAGTTGAAATTAACACATACACACTGCTATATATAAAACAGTTAATAAGATTTTATGAAACCTGATTAAGCACAAAGTTTTGGCCCTTATCATATTTATCTGCTCAAATGCTGTAAAACAAACTATCAATTAACATTATGATATAATCTTTCTAAACTAATAATTAGCTTTGATTAATCCAACTGAGTATAGTAACAAAGAATGGAATGTATTTTCCTGTTTTCAGTGTGTCTAGACTTAAAATTCATGCTTTGACATATCTAAAAGCCAAGGTGTATGTATCTGAAGACACTTCAACTTTTATTCTGAATGGATACTTATTGTGAAAATGTATTCAATTTCCACTAGTTCCATCCATAATTTTTGAATACTGACTAGGGACTTAAAAACTAAGTGAGTCTTGAGGATCTAAGAAAAGATAAATTATCTGCCTTTTAAAGCCTCGTATTTGTGTGGAAAAGTTTAACTCTAGGTCTATTTCACAGGTTTTAGAAATAGGTTTTACTAACATAATACAAATTAATATTTTAAAATTTAAACCTCCTTTTTGTTACCTAAAAAGGAACCAGTGAAGTCAGTTCTTAGATATTTCAAGTCACTGAGTATCATTCTTTCCTATGAGAGAGATATCAGTGGAATTTTAGCCAGAAACTTGACTGAAAGTCAATGGCACCTCTTTGCATTTATCACTGCCAGGTTTGCTCTGCGTATTTTTGGTATTCGCCATGCATTGTTAATGGTGATTGTCATGTAATTAAATCACTGCTCATCACAAGAGCCTGTTTTTATGCTGAGATAAGCATCAGAAGTCTGCTGCAGGACCCCTAGATCAATAAAGATGTTCCCAGTAGGATTACAAAGAGGCTGGGGTTGAGCAGGGCACCAGAATTAATTAGAAATGATTTCTCTTTTTCTTTCTACTTTCAATATATTTTTAATTGTTTTTCCATTTTCAGTGGGCTCTACCTGCCTCTTAAAAAAAAAAATCCTGTGCTGATGCTCAGTCACTTCCATCCAGACATCTGTAGAAACTGAGCTCTTAATCTTTTTCACTTTTTCAGTCATATTCCCAACCTGCAGCTTAGTTTACTCCTAGTGATCCCGGGTTTCATCATTTTTAAAGAAACTTTGGAACTAGAGATGGCCATCCAATTTCAGAAAGCTACTTGAACCCTCAAACACATGCTTTGAAATGCAGGTCAGTTTATTTAGTTGCCATGTACTTGATAAAATGCAATGTCCAGTTTTTAGAAGTAGCAATAAACAAATCCAAGTCAAATGTGAGTTTTAAAAAAACAGAAAAGGAACCTTCTTGGTCTTCAATCCAGGAAGTATGACATTCACCCAGTGAGTAGTATGTGGAAGAAGTAGGAACACAAGGGCTTGGTCTCTAAACTGCAAACACTAAATTCTGAGTAACAGGTGTGTCCCTGTGCTGCTGGCCATGCTGGAACAATCAGTTCCTTTATTCTTAATTTCAAGGATTGTTAGAATTCCTGGCTTCAGAAATGGGCACCAGACGTCACTGAGGTAACAGCTGTAGGAAGTGGTGTTGGTGGGGAAAGAGAGGTAATGGTATTCAAAGAGTAAAAGGTGATGGGACTATTTCCAGGAATTGAGAAACAGCCTTTACATAAAAGAAGAGAAAAAGGAAATAATCAAATATTCCAAAGCAAGAAGGAGTAAGTGATCTATTAATGGTGACCCAAAGGATGTCACTGCTACTGCTGCTGCTAAGTCGCTTCAGTCGTGTCCGACTCTGTGTGACGCCATAGATGGCAGCCCACCAGGCCCCGCTGTCCCTGGGATTCTCCAGGCAAGAACACTGGAGTGGGTTGCCATTTCCTCCTCCAATGCATGAAAGTGAAAAGTGAAAGTGAAGTCGCTCAGTTGTGTCCGACCCATAGCGACCCCATGGAGAAGGATGTCACAGTAAGATTCAATTACCAAGTGCACGAGGTCATAGCTGGTCCTTGACAGAGCAATTGAGTGACAGTGTGGTGACTCTGATGCCTCTTGCATCCACTGGGCTTCAGTAAATAAATCATGCATTCATTCTTTCCAGCACACAAACTTTTTTTTGATAGCAATGAAGAGGGCTATCATATCTTCTTTTCCACCTGAATTCAGAAACCACCAAGAAATAGTTGGAGGAGTCAAACAAATGGAGATAAAAATAGATACTTAATACCACTGTTGAAGAATGAGGCCAAGTGGGCTTCCTCATATTGAACCCCAGAAGTAACTAGGCTTTTCCAGCCAGCCCCAGAAAGTGTTGGATACCAGAGGCCTCCTGAACATGGGCATAGCCTGCTCCTCTAAGACTTGGGGTGAAGAGGAGCAAACAAAATCCCCATTCTCAGCAGGGAAGGTGATGCCAAAGACAAAGAAAGGAAATGGATCTGAGTGGCTGGCTTCCTTCCTGCTCCCTGAGGAGGGGTGTTGATAGAGACTTGGGTCAGAACCGCTGCTCTAAACAGTTCTCTTCAATGCAGTCTCTTCAGCAGTTGCCTTGGGCAAGGACTCTCCCTATAAGGAGCAACTCTATGGACTAGGATTGACTTCAAGGAGATCAGATCAAACCAGTCAATCCTAAAGGAAATCAACCCTAAATAGTCATTGGAAGGACTGATGCTGAAGCTCCAATACTTTGGTCACCTGATGGGAAGAGCCGACTCATTGGAAAAGATCCTGTTGCTGGGAAAGAGAGATGGCAAAAGGAGAACCGGGGAGCAGAGGATAAGATGGTTAGATAGCATCACCAACTCAAGGGAAGTGAATTTCAGCAAATTCCAGGAGCTTTGAAGGACAGGGAAGCATGGCCTGCTGCAGTCCATGGGGTCGCAAAGAGGTGGACAAGACTTAGTAACTGAGCAACTATAGGCTAGGACGTTTCCCTGGTGGCTCAGTGGTGAAGAATCCATCTGCTAGTGCAGGAGACATGGGTTCGATCCTGGGTTGGGAAGATCCCCTGGAGAAGGAAGTGGCAACCCACTCCAGTACTCTTGCTGGGAAAATCCCATGGACAGAAGAGTCTGGAGGGCTACCTTCCATGGGGTCGCAAAGAGTCAGACACGACTAAGCAAATAAAAAAACAAGTATGGACTAGAAGACATACATATAGAGATTCCTGCCAGGCAGGAACTGGATCTAGTCCATGCTTTCAAGGAACTTGTAGTCCAGTATGAAAAATAGAGCAATAAATAAGCAATAATAATTTTTTAAAAAGCAATAATAACACAAATGATCAACTTTCTTTTCCAGTAAGTGAAGCATGTTGGTGTAAGGTACCTGGCTCCAACCTAACTTTCCAGTCCCACATAATAGCAATCTCCCAGCAATGTGTTTGTGTGTGTGTGTGTGTGTGTGTGTGTGTGTATTAGTCAATCAGTTGTATCCGACTCTTTGTGACCCCATGGACTGTAGCCCACCAGGCTTCTCTGTCCATGGGATTCTCTAAACAAGATTACTGGAGTAGATTGCCATTCCCTTCTCCAGATGATCTTCCCAACCCAGGGATCAGACCCTGGTCTCCTCCATTGCAGGTAGATTCTTTACCATTTGAGCTATAGGTTAAGTCCTTAGAAATGTGTTTGATTCCATTCAAACTTCACTGCTTTTTAATCCTAAACACACTGCTTGCCTGCATCTAGCAGACCCTCCACTCTCTCTCTCTCTTATTGGCAATAAGTTATTTTTAGTGTTTTTTCCCATATCACAATTCTTTATTTTTTATTTATGTATTTTTAAATTAATCTTTATTAGAGTAGCTGCTTTACAATGTTGTGTTAGTTTTTGCTGAACAGCAAAGTGAATCAGCTCTATGTTTACATATATCCCATCTTTTTTTGGACTTCCTTCCCATTTAGGTCATCACAGAGCACTGAGTAGGGTGCCCTGTGCTAGACAGTAGGTTCTTGTTAGTTGTCTATTTTATACACAGTGTCAATAGTGTATACGTGTCTGTAGGATGCCCCAAGTGCTACCTGTCATTCTTCCAAATGACTAGACTCTGTCATTTGCTAATGTGTAAGAAATATTGTTAGCCTTTTTTCTCAACATCATGCTCTTTCTATTGAGTAAAAAAATTACTTTATTGAACATTTAGGCTGTTAGCTTCTAGAAAAAGATGATTAAACTCTGTATTTAAAAAAATAGTGCATATGTGTCAATCCCAACCTCCCAATTCATCCCCCGCTTTCCCCCAGGTTCAGTTCAGTTCAGTTTCTCAGTTGTGTCCGACTCTTTGTGACCCCATGGACTGCAGCACACCAGGCCTCCCTGTCCACCATCAACTCCCAGAGTTTACTCAAACTCATGTCCATTGAGTTGGTGACACCATCCAAACACCATCTCATCCTCTGTTGTCCCCTTCTCCTCCTGCCCCCAATCCCTCCCAGCATCAGGGTCTTTTCCAATGAGTCAGTACTTTGCAGCAGGTGACCAAAGTATTGGAATTTCAGCTTCAGCATCAGTCCTTCCAATTAATATTCAGGACTGATCTCCTTTAAGATGGACTTGTTGGATCTCCTTGCACTCCAAGGGACTCTCAAGAGTCTTCTCCAACACCACAGTTCAAAAGCATCAATTCTTCGGTGCTCAGCCTTCTTTATAGTCCAACTCTCACATCCATACATGACTACTAGGAAAACCATAGCTTTGACTAGATGGACGTTTGTTGGCAAAGTAATGTCTCTGCTTTTTAATATGCTCTCTAGGTTGGTCGTAACTTTTCTTCCAAGGAGCAAGTGTCTTTTAATGTTTGTTCTCTATGTCTGTGTCTCTATTTCTGCTTTGTAAATAAGATCATCTATACCATTTTTCTAGATTCCACATATGTGCATTAATGTATGCTTATCTCACTTTTTTAAGAAAGTGTTTTGATCCCCATAACTGTGCATAAGCCTGTCAGCTTTTGACCTCATACATCAGCTTGGTCCTTTCCGATGGCACCTATGTTCCTCCACGTTATATTTTAACAATGCGTATAGTCACCTCATCTCTATTTGAATTGTGGTACCCTCTCACCTAACTCAGAGGCTTTGCAGGTGGACATACAGTAGGAATGTTAATTTTAACAGAATGAAGCTAAATGGAATGTGAGCACTGCCTAGATATAGGTCATTCATTTATGTTCATTCATTCCATTAGCCAGAGAAGGCAATGGCACCCCACTCCAGTACTCTTGCCTGGAAAATCCCATGGATGGAGGAGCCTGGTAGGCTGCAGTCCATGGGGTCGAGAAGAGTCAGACACGACTGAGCGACTTCACTTTCACTTTTCACTTTCATGCATTGGAGAAGGAAATGGCAACCCACTCCAGTGTTCTTGCCTGGAGAATCCCAGGGACGGGGGAGCCTGGTGGGCTGCCGTCTATGGGGTCGCACAGAGTTGGACACGACTGAAGTGACTTAGCATAGCATAGCATTCCATTAGCTGGTCGACACTTATGAGAGTCTGCTACCCGCCAAGTCTTGTAGCTAGGTGTTATGAAGACAAAATGATGGAGGTATAAGGTAGTTCTGCCTTTCCAATAAGAAAATTGAAAATAATATTCAATCCTTCAGGGTGTTTACCTGCAGGTGACATTTAGTAAATTTCTTTTAAGGGAACTGTGACACCCTCCGTGGAACTCCAAGTCCAGGGCCAACCAGTGGAAAGAAGATGGTCCCAGGACTCCTCTCCTTTTATGACTTAGCAGACTCTTACCAACTTGTCAGTTCTCTTTCTATGTGCTCAGACGTCCCCCATTCAAAGCAGGAGGTAGATAACCATATGGCCAGAGAAACTTTCCAAACCTGAGGGAGGCCTCATCTTTCAAGGCAGAGTTGCAAGTGCCATTTCCCATTTGAAGGTCTTTCAATTTAGAAGGTGGCAGATTTGTTGTCAAAGGGAATTCAGCTTTTCTGAAAAGTTCCAAGGGAGTATGGAATTTCATTAACTTGCTCTCTGCAGTCTTTAGATCATCCCTTTGTAGGCTCAATTTACTTGGTGTTTTGTACTTTTCTTGAAACAAAACATTTCGTTTTGCAGTAGAGGCCCTGAATGGCCTTTGAGCTACTGATTGCCTTTTGGCTGAATGAAATCTCTAAGCTGTGTGGTGGGATTTCTAAAGGACACAGGCCATAAACCTGCCAAGCTATCAATTGGTAGGGCAAAAAAATAAAAGTGAGAGGGGCTTCTCACTTACTCAAAATGGTATTCATAACTAACCTTCAGCACACACCACGTTGTTCACTGTGAGAAACTTACATTTGCAGAGTTTGGATCCACCATCCTTCTCCTTTCCCCATCTCAGACCTGTGTAATGCTTGCTTTTGTCCTGCAAAATAGAATTGCTTCTTCTCTTTCTGCAAACAATTTTGCTCTCCAAGGACCATGATGTAGGGTCTCAAGCAAATCACGCTAGCCAGCCTGCAGGTCCTTGGTAGTGGTGTGGGCAGTGACGCTCAGTGTGATGAGGTCTTCCTGGTGCCTGAGAGAGAGTGCATCATCCATAGCTGACATTCTCCACATTCAATCAGTGTACTCAGTTTTGTTTGTTTGTTCATTACAGTCTGTGGTTTTTAAATTTTGAGGAATTGGAAAATACCCTCTCATGTGCTTCCTTTTGTCTGTAGAGTGTTACTCTCCCTTCAGCATAGGTGAAGGAATGAATCAGGATCAGAAGTTTTCTTTGCTTTCATATGTGGGCATTCAGGAGAACTGTTTGATTTTTATTTCCATTTGCTAGGTTGGAAGGAGCCACTGGCAGCAATCTTGCCCTCTAAGTGGACAACATCAGCCTATGGAATAAAATCCAATGGAGGTGACAGCTGTGAGCCATGAGCTTTTGGCTCCACCCGGAACTCAAGATAGAATCATCCCCATATTCCCAGTGAACTGACCCAGTGATTTCCCATTTTGCATAATTTACATCGTGTTTAGATTCTTTCACTAGGACTCGAATCTTGACTACTGATATGATAGTGAAGAACTACTGTCTTCTACTAATTTGCAGGCCTTGATTACATGCACAACTGAACATTAATTCAAGTGCTAGATATTTCAGTTTCTCATTTTGAATTGTTTCTTCATGGTCTTTACCCATATTTGACAATTTTTACTTTTTGTTTTGTCATAACATCTTATATATTTAGAGTATAAGCTCCTTTTCTGTCATATATGTAGCAATTTTTTGCCTAAATTATCATATGATTTTGACTTCAATAGGTTTTCTTGGCAAACATTTTTCTTATGTGTTCTGCCTTTGGCACTGTGCTGGGGGTGAGGGGTTAAAAACAAAAAGTTCTCCCTACTCCAAGATTATTTCAAATTCAGCATAAAAATAAAATTTAAAAATCAGTAGCAAAAAAAAAAAAAAAAAAAATCAGTAGCATTCTTCCATACTGGGGATAATCAGAAAATGAAATAAAAGCCAAGATTTTTAAAAAATATCAACACAAGCTACAAAGTGACTAGAGTTTTAACTAACACAGAATGAATAAGCATTTATGGAAAAAATCCTAAAAGAAATAAAGAGCATAAAGAAATGTTTGATTAAATGAAGAGATAAAGTATACTCTTGGATTGGAAAACTTAGTAATGAATTTAATATTAGTATTCATTGATATTAAGAATTGTAACATTGGTTACAAAGTGGTTGATATTTTCTAATGGGCTTTTCATGTATTAACATTTGTATTACTCATTAACTCTATGTAGAACCTTAGAGTGGGTACTTTATGAGGTTGGAGAGTATGAAGCCAAGAATTTAAGATGGGAGTGATGGCTGAGGAGGAATTAAAAAATAAGAGAGCATATTGTACAGGCCAGTGGGTGGTAGTGAGCCATGAACTGAGGGGTATTTATGTATTATGTTTGTTGCTGAGGTCCAAAAGCAAAAACGAAAAAAGTGAAGTAAGATAAGGCAGTAAAAATGCAAACCTATATTATTTTCTAGTGCCTCAAATGCTTTGTTTTTATTTGGTGTAAATTGCAAAACGTCTCCACTTTCTTCAGTTCTCTCTTTCTTCCCCTTAAAATTTAATCAATTGCCTACATTTATTTTTTTGGATAATCCCTTCTTTCCCACTATTTTAAAATGCCAACTTTATTGTATAATACTTATGTATCTGTTTCTGCTTTTTTGTTCTGTTCCAACAATCAGTTTGTCTTCTTTACACCCATGAACATCTGTAAGTTATATCAACTTTATGTAGGCCTTTGGACTTCCCATTCAGTCACCAGTTCTCATGAACACTATCTTCAAAATATTTATCAAATCCTTTCCTTTCCATTTCCAGTGCCCTCGCCTTGGGTAATTATACTACCACCTTTCTCCTGGATTACTGCATAGTCCACTATTTAATCTCACTGTGTCCATTCTTCATCCATTCCAAACCATTCTTCACAAACTGGAATAAAAATAAACTCCTTAAACCATGAATTACATCATGTGCTTCCCTGTTCAGAGCCCTTGGGGAGACGGTCACAGCAGTCAGCCTTTATTCCATTTTACATGGTCGACGCATGGCCCCCACTTACTATGATCTCCATGCCTACCCTGTGTCTGGCTCTGGAGTTCCACGTTTTGACCACATTGGACCCCTTTCGTTTCTTGACTGTGCCCAGATCTTTACATGACAGGACCTTAAGACCATTTTCTTTCTACTAGTAACTCTCGCCCTTCCCACCCCTTGACCTGGGTTAAATACCACTCTCACCAGTAAGACTGATGTTTCAGGCTGCACGAGCAACACACCAGGCCAGTGACACCATCTGAGTGCCAAAGTGAGTGGTGTCCTGTGGTTTGGAGGACACCAACAGATCACCAGGTGCTGCCTCTCCACGCCTGCAGCTTTCTTTTAAAGCATGCATTAGAGTTCAGTTCAGTTCAGTTCAGTCGCTCAGTCGTGTCCAACTCTTTGTGACCCCATGAATTGCAGCACGCCAGGCCTCCCTGTCCATCACCAACTCCTAGAGTTCACTCAAACAACTTGTAATTAACTATTCATAATATTTGTGTCATTATTTTTTGTACTACCTTTCCCCCCCATCCCCATTAGATCGTAGACTTCTTGAACTCAGGAAACATGCCCATTCTCTCCCTTCATCCCCTAAACAAAATACACAATCAAGTATTCACTTAATGAATGATTGACATATGATGGTCATGTCAACCGATGTCAGTCTTAGAAAGTCCCAAGCTATCTACCCAACTTACTCTTCCACATAATATTTTTTGAAGATATTTTTCATGCTCTGAAATATCCTACTGGAATTTTATTACATTCATAAATTATTTGGAATGATTTGTGATCTTTACAATATTAATCTCTCAATATGCGAACATGACATAATATTTTATAGTTTTATTCATGTGAGTTCCACACATTTCCTATAAGAATTATTCACACTTTATTTAATATTTATGGTCCCAATTGGATGCACTCTTTTTTGGAGGGAGAGGGTTCTTTTTCTTATTCTATTTCCAAAGCAGATACATTTCTCATACAGGAAATTACTGGTATTTTGTATATACTTTTTAATTGAAAATATATTTAAATCAATTATTTTAATGACCTCAGTAGATCTTACTGAGTTTTTTACTTAGAAAATCATATGATCTACAGCATTTTTTTAATCCCCTTCATTATTAGAGTTGTTATTCTTCATTTATATTTAATTTAGCAGTTATTATTTACACAAGAATTCTAAACAACATCAGTTAAATGGGATAGGTAATTGTCATGTCTCTAAGCTCTTGCCTGGAAAATCCATGGACAGAGGAGCCAGGTAGGCTGCAGTTCATGGGGTCGATAAGAGTCGGACACGACTGAGCGACTTCACTTTCACTTTTTACTTTCATGCATTGGAGAAGGAAATGGCAACCCACTCCAGTGTTCTTGCCTGGAGAATCCCAGGGACGGGGAAGCCTGGTGGGCTGCCGTCTATGGGGTCACACAGAGTCGGACACAACTGAAGTGACTCAGCAGCAGCAGCAGCATGGCTGATTAACAATGTGTGATAGTTTCAAGTGCTCAGCCACACACACACCTGTGTCCACTCTCTCCTAAACTCCCCTCCCATCCAGGCTGCCGCATGACGTTGAACAGAGTTCCCTGTGCCAGACAGTAGGTCTTTGTTGGGTATTCATTTTAAATATAGCAGTGTGTACATGTCCATCCCAAACTCCCTAACTACCCTTTCCCCCCACCCACCCCCCGACCCCCACCGAGAACCATAAGTTAGTTCTCTGAGTCTGTGAGTCTGTTTCTGTTTTGTAAATAAGTTCATTTGTATCATTTCTTTTTAGATTCTGCATATAAGAGGTGTGTGCAATATTTCTCCTTGCCCGTCTGACTTACTTCACTCAGGATGACAATCTCTACATCCATTCATGTTGCTGCAATGGCATTATTTCATTCTTTTTAACGGCTGAGTAACATTCCATTGTATATATGCACCACAGCTTCTTTTTCCATTCCTCTGTTGATGGGCATTTAGGTTGCTTCCATGTCCTGGCTGTTGTAAACAGGGCTGCAATGAACACTGGGCTGCATGGATCATTTCAGACCATGTTTTTCTCCGGATACAAGCCCAGGAGTGGGACTTCAAGGTCACATGATAGCTCTATTTTTAGTTTTTTATGGAACCTCGAAACTGTTTTCCATAAGCCTCATGGGTAGTTTTCCCACCTTTTTGGAGCTGTAGTCTAGTGGGCCCCAGAGAGCATCAGTCAGTATTGGCCTCCTTGGTATTCCATGGCCTACAATGCAAGTGTATTGAATGCTTTGCCACATACTGCTCTTTTCATTACAATTTTTCTCTGATTCTGCTACACTTTAAGAAAGGGCTATTCCTTAGATATTCATTTTACAGATAAGATGGCTGAAGAAAAGCACTGTTACAAGTCCCACGTAGAGGGGTACTTGAGCTTATGATTATTAATTCTGAGATACAAATGCCTCTTCCCATCTGCTGAGTCCCCTGAGCCATTACAAATATAAGGGGCTTCCCTGGTGGGCCAATGGTTAAAACTTCACCTTTCAATGCAGGGGGTACAGATTCAATCCCTGGTCAGGAAGCTAAGATCCACATGCCTCAAGGCTAAAAAAACTAAAACATAAAACAGAGGTAATATTGAAACACAATCAAGAATAACTTTTAAAAATGAAATATGCATGTTTCCTTGAAATGTAGGTGGTTTTACTGTCCTTATGTTCTTCCTCGTTCACCTCCTCTCTTGTGGGTCTAAAAAATATTCAGAAAACTATTTAAAGAGTTATAGCTCCTTGATCATTTTTGTCATAGGGAACTGAATCTCTTTTCTTGCTTATTATGAAAAAAGTTGTGTGTGTGTGTGTGTGTATACACACTCTGAAGAAAAAAAAATAACAAACAAACATAGCCATCTTACAAGGCAGAAATAGTCCATCATCCTTGGGTGCCTAAATTAAATCACATGAGATGTGGGTAGCCCACTCCTGCCATATTTATAATTGTATGGACCCAACGCTCCCTCCTTTCCCCTCCCTGGGAAGTTGGCAATGTTCCCCGTCTCAGGCCTGGGTGTCTGCCACCCCAGCGGCCACCCCAGAATCATCCCTCGCTTTCACGGGTCTCTGTTCATGGAGCCACAGGTGGGAGCACTCCAAGGCCAGATGCTCCCCGAGAAGCAAGCCTGCTTCTCTCCGCTGTCAGGAGCTTTCAGAAATCACATCCTCCTCAGAGGAAGTCAGAATAGCAACAGGAAAAATAAGTAAAACCTATTATAAAACAGTTGTCCAAGAACCTGGCCATGGCGCAGGGTAGCGATCGATACGCTGTGAAGGTTAAATCTATTTTCACACTGTGTTCTATTTCACACTTTAATGGTGTTTTAATGTGTCTGTCACTGAGCCTCTTCATGGGATGCCGGCAGAGTCTTTACAAAGGAGAAGAAACCCGGCTTTTCAAGCTTCTCTGTAACATCTTATTTACTGGCTGCCATCTGACGCTTCCTGTTCCCTTCCAGAGTGACAGCGGATCCAGTTCTTCCCCTCCACCCCTCTGACTCTCTGCTTGCACTCTCTTTCGTATTCCTGATTTTGCAGGAGGTGTCGTTGGGCTCCTGTGAGTGACTCTGAGACACCCCCCTGCAAGGCTTTCCAAAACAACTACGTGCATCAAAGAGAGAGTGACTAAGGTGTCTGCCCCTCCCATCATCAGTTGGCATCGTTCCTTTCGCAGATGACCCTGCTGGTCCATCTCACTGTCTGCCCTCTCCTGTCGGGGCTTTTCTGCTGGAGCCCAGCTTTGTCAGTCTGCACGCTACAGGTCCCAGAGCTCATCTCAGTTAGGGGTCATGCCCCTACGTCCCCACCCTTAGGAGAGAAAATCCCAATGATTTATTTACTTTCATCCTCAAACAGACTTTTTACCTTTACACACTTTAAGCTATTAATATATAGTAGTGTAGCAATTGAATCTGTTTCCTAGGGCTGCCATCATAAAGCGCCATGAACCTGGTGGCCTGCAGCAACAGAAAGGTAGTCCCCCATAGATCTGGGGGTCAGAAGTCTGAAGTCAAGGGTTGGCAGGGCCCTGCTCTCTCTGCGGGCACTAGGGGAGAACCTGCTTCCTGCCATCATTTAACTTCTGGTCTGGCCAGAAATCCTTGGTTGTCCTTGGCTTGTTGACATCTCATTCCAATCTCTGCCTTTTGTCATCACACCTGGTGGCTAAGATGGTAGAGAATCTGCCTGCAGTGCAGGGGACCTGAGTTTGATCCCTGGGTGGGGGAGTTCCCCTGGGGAAGGAAATGGCAACCCACTCCAGTATTCTTGCCTGGGAAATCCCATGGACAGAGGAGCCTGGTGGGCTACAGTCCATGAGGTTGCAAAGGGTTGGACATGTCTGAACAACTAACACTTTCAGTGTTCTCCCAAAGCATCTCTGGCTCTGTATTTTCTCTTCTCCTTTTAAAAAAATATTTATACTTTAGCTAATTTATTCATTTGGATGCGTTGAGTCTCAGTTGCGGCTTGCTGGGTCATCATTTTATCATGTGGGATCTTTGTTGCTGTGCATGGACTCTCTAGCTGTGTCACGGACTCAGTTGTGGCATGCAGGTGTGGTTACTCTGTGGCATATAGGATCCTAGTTCCCCACCCAAGGATCTCACCCACGTCCCCTGCATTGCAGGGTGGATTCTTAACCACCAGATCTCCAGGGAAGTCCCTTTTCTCTTCTCTGGAAGACACCAGTCGTATTGTACTGGTGGCCTCTCTACCCTACTAGGACATCATCTGAACTAAGTATTTCTTCAATGGGCCCTGTTCCCAACCTTGGCCACATTCTGATGTTCTGGAAAGGAGGTGGGTTTGGAGAATACCACCTATGATGGTTAATTTCGTGTGTCAATCCGACTGGGCCATCGTGCCCACCTATGTGGTCAAATATTATTCTGGATGTTTCTGTAAGAATGTTTTTGGATGAGATTAACACTTATATCTGTGCATTTTGAGTGAAGCAAACTGCCATCCATGACTGGGTGGGCCTCGTCCAATCAGTTGAAGGTCCCAATTGAACAAAAAATTGACCTCCCCCAAGCAAGAAGGAATTCTGCCAGCTGACTGCCTTCACACTTAAACTGCAGCACTGACACTCCCTGAGTCTGCAGTCTGCCAGATCTGCATATTTTGGAGATGATAGCTTTTATGCCTTCAGAATTGTATGAGCCAAGTCCTTAAATCAATCTCTCTCTCCCCTCACACACACACATCCAGACACACACAAAGAAAGGAAAGACCTTTGAGGGTTTACGATAAACTTTTCCTTCCTTCCTTTTTCCCTTCTTTCTTTCTTTCCTCCCTTTCTTCTTTCTATCTTTCCAGAGTTTATTCAGGGAAAAGATATGTAAGTGGCATTAATGTGGACACTAAGAATATAAAATTTAATAGAATTTACCTCCAAACCAAAGATAATTAAGAAAGGCTTCCCTGGTGGCTCAGACGGTAAAGAATCTGCCTGCAGTGTGGAAGACCCAGGTTTCATCCTTGAATGGAGAAGATCCCCTGGAGAAGGAAATGGAAGGAGAATTCCTGCCTGTCGAATTCCATGGACAGAGGAGCCTGGCAGGCTGGCTATACCAATGGTGTCAAAGAGTCAGACAGAACACTTCACTTCACACTTTGGATAAAAAATGTAGGACCTGAATTCCACATTTGATTTCAATGAGGATACAGGAGAAGTTTGAGAAATGCCTGAGAGTCACAGATTTGAATTCAAACATCTTGTTCCAGGATTGAATGATGTTCAGTAAATGTGCATTTGAGAGAATGAAGAGAAAAAAAAAAAAATCAGCAGCTCAGTTAACTCCTGAGATATTCTGAAACATTCTCATTTCTCCTAGAATTGAGCCACTTTTTTTTTTTTTTTAATCACCATTTTGCACTTTCCCAGTGAGGTTATGAACCAGCTGTCTATTGAGCAAAAATATCACCATCCAATTAATATTTTGGAAGCAATGACAGATTCTCATAACCCCCTGGCTCAGCAGTCTGTTCAGAGTCTGATCAGACAGGAAGTGGCATAAATGGGTGGCCAGCCAGTTCACCAGGTCTGTACAGAGAGAGCAGAGGCCACGGACTGAAGTCTGTGACTCATGGGAGACTGCAGCAGGGGATTCTGCATTTGAATTATGAATATTTAAATAGGCTTATTAAAACAGTGTCCACAGAGAGCAAAACTGCATTTGCTTTTAAAACAATTAAAAATATAAGGGACAGTGCGGAACAGTCACTAAAGGCATAAAATTTGGAGTCGGAAGATTCAAAGGGCATCCGTAGCTATAGCCCATCTCTGCCATCTGGTGTGGGGAAGTAAATTTAACCCCTCTACCTTTTATCTAGACTCCCACCCCTTCACTTATCCTCAGATGTTTCATCAAGAATCAACATTAAGAGCATGGTCTCTGTAGCCAGACTGTCTGTATCTGAATCTTGGGTCTGTTACTTATTAGCTGTTTGTACATGTCACTTAGCTTCTCTGTGGCTGTTTACCCTTCCCTAAGTGGGGATAATACTGGACTCTTCAAGGGCTAGTTGTGAGATTAAATGAGTAAATTTACATAGTATGTTTAGAAGAGCATCAGGTACATAATAAGTACAAAATAAATGTCAGATCTGACATCAAATACTATGTCATTAGTGTGCACTAGAAACCGTGCTCAGTATCAGAAGAAATAGTGAGAAAGATGGACGCAATCTTTACCCACACGGGGACAATTAAACACACAACAAAATAAGTGTTATGCAAGTTGACTATGGAAATTGTGTAGTTAAAGAAACCCCTAAATTTGTGTTAAGGGGTCAGGGAAGACTTTCAAAGAGAAGTAAGGTTTAAGACACGACAGGAGAATAGAAATTAGCCAGAGACAAAGAAGGGAAGAATATTGCTGGTAGAGATTATATGTATTACATTTTATTGAAAAAATATATACATATATGAATATGGGTAGAAAGGACTGAGGGGAGGATGGGGAGAGAGAATGAAAAAGAATAAGAGAAAATCTGAAATGTCTCCTGTCACATCGTACTGGAGGAAGACTTACAATGTGGCTTGAAAGGCCAGGTCACAACTGACTTTGGAAATCATACCAAGGAGTTTGAACTTTATCTTCTGGGCATCGGATATCCAAGAAGTAGATGATACTATTTCCATTCCAGAAGCACCACTCTGAACTGGTGGAGGTTAATGGGAAGCATGACCTGGAGGGAACAAGTAAAGGCAGGGATATCAGTAAGGTGGCTGTCAAAGTGAGCGACTCAAGAGATGAGAGTGTCCTGAAGGGTGATGATGTGGAGAGAAAGGTAGATTTGAAACAGTTTAAGGAATAGAAGCACAGGCTTCAGTGACTGAATACAGAGAATAAGGAAGAGAAGGCTCAAGGCTGGCTACAGATCAATGGTGTGTGCAATAGGTGTGTGGTGATGACTTTCACTAACACGAGGGACATCAGAGGTGGGCTAGGGTTGATGTGGATGGGATGGGAAAAGAAAATGAGTTTCATTTTTCATCCATTGATTGAAGGTTGCAAGGACAACAATCAAATAGGACTCTCTGATGAGAAAGATTAAGATCTGGGGTGGAGACATAGGGATGCATTCACAGAGAGATGAGGTCCCAGTGGATAATGCAGACAATGAGGTAAGAAGGCCACCCTGGTGGGAAACTATGGAGAAGACCAGGGATAGGGCTAGAAAGAAGCTTCTGCTGAGAAAATGGTGTGTTAGAGCAGAGAGGTAGGAAGAGGTCATCAAAGTCAAGACTTGAAAGTGTTTCTTAAAGTTGGAGTAGGGAGGATTGGTCAAGAATGAAACAGTTCATAAGAAATCAGTGTAGGAGAAGGTGTTCTAGAAGTAGGAGGCCATCGACAGTTAAGAGCAGAGAAGAAGTTGAGGTGATGAGAGTGAAGTCAGGGAGTTGAGGAATGGGAAAGATAACATGTTGTTAACAGGTGCAGTCAAGGAAACTGAGTGGGACCTGGATACAAAGGCCTCTTTTTGTCCCCCATTTCTTGTAGGAAAGATTCCAGCCTCCATGACCTTCCTTGAGTTCCAAAGGGCAAATTATCAAATAGTTGCTAATCAAGAGAAGGAAACTTTTTAATTAACTTATATGCAGAGTACATCAGTAGTGAAATGCTGGACTGAATGAAGCACAAGCTGGAATCAAGATTGCCAGGAGAAATATCAATAACATCAGATATTCAGATGATACCACCCTTATGGCAGAAAGTGAAGAAGAACTAAAGAGCCTCTTGATGAAGTGAAAGAGGAGAGTAAAAAAGCTGGCTTAAAACTCAACATTCAAAAAACTAAGATCATGGCATCTGTTGCCATCACTGCATGGTAAATAGATGGGGAACAATGGAAACAGGGATAGACTGTATTTTCTTGGGCTCCAACATCACTGCAGATGGTGACTGCAGGCATGAAATTAAAAGACACTTGCTCCTTGAAAGAAAAGCTATGACCAACCTAGACAGCTTATTAAAAAGCAGAGACATTACTTTATAGACAAAGGTTCAGTTCAGTTCAGTCGCTCAGTCGTGTCCAACTCTTTGTGACCCCATGAATTGCAACACGCCAGGCCTCCCTGTCCATCACCAACTCCCGGAGTTCACTCAAACTCATGTCCATCGAGTCGGTGATGCCATCCAGCCATCTCATCCTCTGTCGTCCCCTTCTCCTCCTGCCCCCAATCCCTCCCAGCATAAGAGTCTTTTCCAATGAGTTAACTCTTTGCATGAGGTGGCCAAAGTATTGGAGTTTCAGCTTTAGCATCAGTCCTTCCAATGAACACCCAGGACTGATCTCCTTTAGGATGGACTGGTTGGATCTCCTTGCAGTCCAAGGGACTCTCAGGAGTCTTCTCCAGCACCACAGTTCAAGAGCATCAGTTCTTCGGTGCTCAGCTTTCTTCACAGTCCAACTCTCACATCCATACATGACCACTGGGAAAACCATATCCTTGACTAGACGGACCTTTGTTGGCAAAGTAATATCTCTGCTTTTGAATATGCTATCTAGGTTGGTCATAACTTTCCTTCCAAGGAGTAAGAGTTTTTAATTTCATGTTACATATAGTCAAAGCTATGGTTTTTCCAGTAGTCATGTATGGATGTGAGAGTTGGACCATAAAGAAAACTGGTGGTGGTTTAGTTGCTAAGTCATGTGTGACTCTTGTGACCTCATGGACTGTAGCCCATCAGGCTCCTCTGTCCATGAGATTCTCCAGGCAAGAATACTGGAGTGGGTTGCCATTTCCTTCTCCAGCGGATCTTTCCCATTCAGGAATTGAACCAGGGTCTCCTGCATTGTAGGCAGATTCTTTACTGACTGAGCTATGAGGGAATTCAATAAAGAAAACTGAGCACCAAAGAATTGATGCTTTTAAACTGTGGTGTTGAAGAAGACTCTTGAGAGTGCCTTGGAAAGCAAGAAGATCAAACCAGTTCATCCTAAAGGAAATCAGTCCTGAATATTCATTGGAAGGATCGATGCTGAAGCTGAAGCTCCAAAACTGGTCACCTGATGTGAAGAACTGACTCATTGGAAAAGACCCTGATGCAGGGAAAGATTGAAAACAGGAGGAGAAGGGGACAACAGGATGAGATGGTTGGATGGCATCACCGACTTGATGGATATGAGTTTGAGCAAGCTCCGAGTGTTGGTGATGGACAGGGAAGCCTGGCATCCTGCAGTCCATGGGGTCGCAAGAGTCAGACATGATTGAGTGACTGAACTGAATCAAGAAAGAAGCAATGAAGAAACCACTTGAGGCAAGATTAAAGGAGCCAGAGAAGCTCATTAGGATTAGGAGATCTGACTACCTAAGACTCTGCACACACCCCAACCTAATCAGCAACCCCACCCTTGAAGTATTCAGTTCAGTTCTGTAGTGTCAGCTCAGTAGTGTCAGACTCTTTGCAACCCCAGGAAGTATAAAACTCCTAATCAAGTCCTCCCAGGTTGGGACACACAGTTTTTCAAGGCAGGAGCTCCCTGTGTACATTGCCTGGCAGAGCAATAAAGCTATCCTTTTCTACTTCACCCCAAACTCTGTCTCCAAGATTCAATTCAGCAAAGGTGCACAGAGAAGCTGAGCTTTCAGCATCACCAACTTTTCCCCAGAGCTTTGAGAAAGAGATTTTTGGTAATAGAGGGAACCTGCAAGGTCAAGGTTAAAAAGGAATATCTTAAAGATATGGGGTGAATCTTTAGGTCTTTTAAACACTGTGAAAGGGACCAGTAGATGGGGCAAAGCTAAAGATTCCCATGGTAGGAGATGGTGATAGAATCTTCCTCTGACCAGCAGGATCAGGGAGAGAGTGGGAGGGTGCAGGTACTAAGTTGAAATGGATGGACATCTCCTTCAGAGGTTCTATCTTGATTAACATGTGTGGGTTTGTTTCATAAAATCAGCATGTGGCTTATAAACCAGTTCTTTTCCAACTTCAACATGCATAGGAACTGCTTCAAAATCTTGTTAAAATGCAGGCTCTGACTTAATGGATCTGGGATGGGGCCTGATGTTGTGCATTTCTGCGAGGCCCCCCGAGGGAGGCTGCATTATACAGACACGTACTCTGAGTAGCTCCATAGTAGATCCCATAGTAGAGTCTCCCTGCGGCAAAGGGCGGCAGAACCTCCCATCGTGGTCCTCTTTCCAGCCTTTCCCTGCGTGAGTCACTGATCTGCTACAGAAGCAGATTTCTGTCGGAGCAAGACTCTTTCTGGATTGGGATTCCAAAACAGTCTCAGTCTAGAGTGTTTTCTGTCTCTAGCCTATACCCATTTTCAGAGTACTCCTTTTCCCCTGCACATTACCATCACCAGGGAGCTGTGGAAAATCCCAGTGCCCAGGTTGCATAATCGACAATTAAATCTGGTTTGAATAGATGTCCTGACATCTTAGTAGTCATGCAAGATAGTAATACATGTGGTTTTGACAGAAAAAAGAATGTTTGTATTTGATTCTGAAATAATCCTCACCACTGACCAGTGGGACACGACCCAGCTCCACACATCCCTCAAGATCAGGTTGCCATCACCATCAGTTTCACCCTTCCACACTGATTCTACACAGTGCTTGCTTGATGTCGCAGCTGTTGAAAAGCCAGCTTTGCAAAGGTGACGCCATCCAAAGAAACCTAGCTCCAGTTAATTGGGAAATGCGGCATGCTTTGACCCTGATGTTGCAGTGTCCAGCTGGATGCTGAGTCTTTTTGTGATTTCCTTGAGATTTTGAAACGTTCCATGGTGCCCCATGACTGATTCCCCTCCTTGTCCCTTCTCCCCATCCCCACCTTCAGGACATGTCAGCCCACACTTTGGAAACTATGACTTTAGGTTCAATAAGCATAATATTTTTTTGGTCAAATATAAAATAAAGTTTCTAAATACTTACTCATAATTTCTGTAGTTTTTTTTTTTTTTTTCATGAATTAGTAGCAAACACTTCTTGGACCAACACGAATCTGGGGACCACATTTCGAGTAGCATTGATTTCCTCCATGATCTCATTTCTGGATATTCTGCCACTGCTCATCAAGCTTCAGATATGGAGTTCTTCCTGATGATCATAAAACTCCTCAAGCTCAGTGATACTCTAGTTCTTCTCTGCTTGCTCCACCTTCTGCCTAGAAAATGCCTGTCCTCAGAGCTTCACGTAGTTGGCCTCTTCTACTCATTCAGTTCTTACTTCAAACACTGTCACTTCATTTAGGTATTCCCTGATGACCCAGTTTAAATGGCCAACACCCCTGTCATTCTTTGTCATATTGCCCTAATTCATTTCTTTCCACAGCAGTGACTATTTACCATCATCTTGCTCACTTACTAGTTTTGCATATTTAATATTTTACATCACACAAATAGCATAAATATGTCCTAGAAGTAGGGACCTTGTCTATTTTGTTCACCTTTATAGCCCAGTCTCTTCTTAAAATTTATTGATTCGTTTGGCCGCATTGGGTCTTAGTTGCAGTGCACAGGATCTTTGTTGCATCGTGGGTGATCTTTTGCTGCAGCACATGGACTCTCTAGTTGCGGCACGCAGGCTCAGTGGTTGTGGTGCATAGGACTTAGTTACTCCTAGGCGTGTGGGATCTATTTACCCAACTAGGGATTGAATCCACGTCCCACGTCCCCTGCATCACAAAGTGGATTCTTATACAGTGGACCGCCAGGTTAAGTCCCTAGTTTAGTGTTTTAAACAGTGCCTCGCATGTAGCAGGCATCGTACACGTAACTGTCGGATGAAGGAAAAAATGCCAAGAATCCTTGCTATATACTTAAGTCTAGAATGATCAAGTAGTACTAGATACCAAAGATAGTAGAAAAATAAGAGAGTAAAATTTAAAAATAAAAATGTATCCAGTAACATAATCTTGTCCATAAATTAGTAAAAATAAGATTATATATGATTTCAACAGTTAGCATTTTTGATCATCTTCGGGAACAAGAATGATCTGTGGGAACACAGCTAAGGGCCACTGAGACAGTCTGCTCCTCATAGTATACTCCTTGTGTCTCATCCATTTAGTTTTTTTGTTTTTTTCCCCTTTTTCTTGCCTCTTAAATTTCTGGCTCACTTAAGACAGAGATCATGCATTATGCTGCTGCTGCTGCTGCTGCTAAGTCACTTCAGTTGTGTCCGACTCTGTGTGACCCCATAGATGGCAGCCCACCAGGCTCCCCCGTCCCTGGGGTTCTCCAGGCAAGAACACTGGAGTGGGTTGCCATTTCCTTCTCCAATGCATGAGAGTGAAAAATCAAAGTGAAGTCGCTCAGTCATGTCCGACTCTTTGTGACCCCATGAACTGCAGCCAAGCAGGCTCCTCCACTTCTTTCTGGTTCATAGACAGGGTCTCTTCCTATGTCCTCGTATCAGAAGGGGTTGGGGAATCTCTCTGGGGCCTCCTTTTTCAGGGCAATAACCCCACTCAGGGAGATTCTACCATCATGACCTAATACCCTCCCAAAGGCCCCACCTTCAGTACCATCTCCTTGGGGGTTAGGTTTCAACATATGAATTTGATGGGAGAGACAAACATTCAGTCTAACCACCATTTCTTTTGACACAAAGTTATGCTGATGAATCAGTGTAGTCAGTTATGTGTTGACTATATTTCATGCTCATGAAGCTTTCTCTGTACTTCCTAGCCCTTAATTAACCTCCGTTGGAAACAAAACAAAATTATATAGGAGGAGGATAAGAGAGAAAATATGACTGTATGATTCTGCCATCATCATAGAACTGTTTGGAGTGTGACATTCCTGACCTCAAAAGCTGGCTAGGAGAGCTGATGGTGGAAGAAGTCAACACAGTCTTAGAATGATCGTGGGGCCATGTGGGGTCATGTCTAGTCAGACCAAGAGCTCATTAAGTAAGGAATCAGGAGTATTGTTATGAAAGCAGAGAGGGCAACTTGGTCATTGTCTTTGACTAGCTTCACTGTCTTGGGCTCAGCTGCCTCTGAGACAAGGAGCAAATGGTTTTCCAAGAAGCACCAGTAGAGTAGATGGGCAGCGTGATCCAGAAGAAGAAGGACAGTGAGGTGCATGCATGAGCCGCCAACACCTGGAACTCCACCTTGCCAGGGACATTTGGGAGATGAGGGACAAAACTGGAGTATCTGCACACAACTTCCCATTCCTTACTGACTTTAAACTACTTCTGTGTGCTGAGTCGCTTCGGTCATGTCCGACTCTCTGCCACCCTGTGGACCATGGCCTGCCAGGCTCCTCTGTCCATGGGTTCTCCTAGGGGGTGTTCAATCCCCAGGAATTTTCCCAAGAGGAAGCCCTGGGAAGAAGCATGGATATAGATGCTTGGGTAGGATGCCGTTGGCATGTCTTGTAACGGAGAGGACTCAGGTCTGGGCAGGGCATGATGATACCTGCTCCAGCTCAGCTGTCAGTCGTGGATCCAGACACAGACCTCCTGGGCAGTGTGTGCTCAGCTAGTCAGTCACGGCACTCTCCACAGCTGGGAAGGAGGACCTTCTTTACATTGCATCAGAAATCAACAGTCCTCCCATTGTCAATCCCTTGTTCCCTTGAAACTGTAGCCACACTTGTATTAGATTTCTTTCTCTCTCTATATATTTTTTCTCAGTCTTTGGGTTTTCTTTACATGTATGCTTTTTTTTCTTTGTTCTCTTTGAAGCAGAAAATATATGGAGCTCAAAAGGAGAACATTTAGTGACAACCACCCAGGTCCTAGCTCACTGGGATGCTGAGACACCCTACCTATAGTGTAGGTAGTTTTTCAAATTCACAGAATTAGAATTATAAAAATGATTTCTCATTGATTATGGGACAAATCCATTGTCTGATCTGAAAATTCTATAACCAAGTCGATTTTAGTATTGCCTCCCTCATTTTTTATGAATTTAATCCTCTCTTACATCCTCTACGCCATTTCTCTTTCAAGACTGGGATGAGCATAGGTAATTGCTGTTTAATGATAGGTGCGTGCATGTGTCTGCTAAGTAGCTTTAGTCGAGTCACACTCTGTGACCCTGTGGACTGTAGCCCGCCCAGCTCCTCTGTCCATGGGGATTCTCCAGGCAGGAATACTGCAGTGGGATGCCATGTCCTTCTCCAGGGGATCTTTCCTACCCAGGAATCGATCTTGCATCTTTTATGTCTCCTGCATTGACAGACAGGTCCTTGACTATTAGCACAACCTGGAAATCCCAACAGTAGGTGCTTAAATGGTAAATGGATTCCATCACATGTTTTCAGGCACAGGACTGAAATTTTCTTTGTGAGGAATATAATAGGGGCTAACAAATGAAGATGGTCAAAAATGAGAATTACCAATGTTATTTTTAAGAAACTCTGAAGCAACTAGATAAAATTAGATGTGGATGTTCTCTGGTGTGTTTTAAGCTTCAAAATATTAGCCTAAGATTTGAAAATGTTTACTAGACACAGCATTTCATCCAGAAACACAAATGGCACTGACCAGTTATCACTGTTTGAATTCTCTTAGCCCTTCTACCTGAAGGTAGCAAAGGCAGTTTCAATGTTTGAGTAAGAGGAAAAGTTGAAAAAGCATTTGACGTTGATGCTTATTGTGCCCTTTTTACTAGAAGTCCATCAAGTCAATGTTGTTAAAATCAACTAGGATGGTTATCAGGGACCATTCAGTTCAGTTCTTCTCTATGTGTTCTCAGTCAATAGAGGGACCTGGAGAGGCAGACCCACTTTTCCTTTATTAAATTACCCTCTTTCTTTGGATGGAATTGGAAAGCCAGTGGTAAGTAAACAATTATATTTGCTTAAATGGTAAACCTTGGCCAAGGAGTCAACCAATGAAAGCTGGAGGCAGAAAGAGCCTCTTCCCACTCATGTTTTCAGAGAAATCATTTAGCATGTTACTTCCTCAACGTATTTGCTTAGTGGCCTGAATAATAACCTATCTTATTGTACTTTTCGATGGAAGGAAGAAGCCACTGGGAACACAGTTCCTCTTCAGTCCTAATGTTGGATGCTTGTCCAACATGAGGAAAAATAATGATATTTAAACTGGGACTAGAGAAAACAAGACTAGCTTGTTCATATTTTGTAGGCGTTAGGAATGTTTACGTATCTGGGGAATAGCTATTTATTATTAATGAGATTTTTTGCTTTTAACATAAGAGGGGATGGATTTTGCCCCCTGAGATTTAATTTCTGCCTCAAATTGCACAGCCACCTTGCTTTCTGTGGAAATTACCCATCCACTGAACAGTATTGAGTTCTTTTTCTGTGCAGGGCCTGGTATAGGCACTAAGCTACATATAGAATAGGTCCTTCCTTCGTGGACTTCACGTACAACTTTACATGGAACTAGAGGGAAATGTAAGTGATATGGGTGTGATGAAGTAGAGGGAGAAGGGAACATGGAGGAAGGAAGGAGGGATGGTAGGAAGGAAGGAGGGAAAGGATGCAAAGGATAAAGAGAAAAAAGGGGGAGTGAAGGAAGGGGGATGGAAAGAGGGAAGTAGGGATATGTAAACCTATCAAACTCACCAATATCCTCACCAAAGCTTCCCTCATGAACCCCTTTCTCCTCTCTTCAGAATCACCTACCATGGACCCTGGAGGAGGGCATGGCAACCCTCTCCAGCATTCTTGCCTGGAGAATCCCATGGACAGAGGAGTCTGGCGGGCTACAGTCTATGGAGTCACAAAGAGTAGGACATGACTGAGTGACTAACACTTTTCACTTTCACCATGGACAAAATCAGATCAAAGACCTTCGGAACTCTCTGACATGGAGCCAGCCGACCCTCATCTACATCTTGGTTCCTTTCTCCCCAAACCAGCAGGAAGTCAGTCAAAGCCCCCCGCATTTTGATTCTTCTCTCTTGTTTCTTTCATCACTGCAGTTGTGAGGCCTACTTCACCTTACTGCTTCCTTTCCAACTTTCACTTCCCTCATTAATAATTATTACCCTGAGGTAGCAACTAATCAGTATATTGACATCTTGGAAACTTCTATTGTTCAATATAAGAGCAAGACAATCAAAATACATTGGTGACATGGAAGCAGAACCTAGCGCTTATTTTTCAAAAATGGTTTCCAAAGTACTCCTAAAATGAGGTGTCAAACACATATTTTGGTTCATCCAAGAAAGTCCCTCAATAGAGCATCCTCGGGCATTGTCCCTCTAAAACACGTTTACTCAATTAACTATAGAACAACTTGTTGCTCAGAAAATTACAGTGTATTTTCTTTCATCTCTGTAGGATTGGTATCAACCAATATAAATCATTAGTTAGTAAAGTGTGGAGCACCACCAGGGAGGAGAGAACATGAGTCATCAGAGATGCTGGGAATATAGTAGAGAATAAGAGACACCTGGTCCTTGTATATGGAGAAGGCAATGGCACCCCACTCCAGTACTCTTGCCTGGAAAATCCCATGGATGGAGGAGCCTGGTAGGCTGTAGTCCATGGGGTCACTAAGAGTCGAATACGACTGAGCGACTTCCCTTTCACTTTTCACTTTCATGCATTGGAGAAGGAAATGGCAACCCACTCCAGTGTTCTTGCCTGGAGAATCCCAGGGACGGGGGAGCCTGGTGGGCTGCCATCTATGGGGTTGCACAGAGTCGGACACGACTGAAGTGACTTAGCAGCAGCAGCAGCAGGTCCTTGTATCAGGAAGCATCTGTCTTAATAAGGAGTATAGACGTAGTAGGAAAACTTCTTTGGTGGTTTAGTCACTACGACTCTTGTGACCCCATGGACGGTAGCCTGTCAGGCTTCTCTGTCTATGAGATTCTCCAGGCAAGAACACTGGAGTGGGTTGCCATTTTCTTCTCCAGGGGATATTCCTGACCCAGGAATCGAATCCAGGTTTCCTGCACTGCAGGCAGATTCTTTTACTGACTGAGCTAGGAGGGAAGCTCTGGGGGGCAGTGGGGGGAAACTTCTTTAATGACCAACTATAGTCCCAAAGAGTCCAACATGACTGAACGACTAACACTTTGACTTTTGTAGTGCTAATTGAAGAAGTACCTAGATTTATGGTGATGGTTAGTCAATAAGTTGTACCTGACTCTCCTGCAAACCCATGGACTGTAGCCCACCAGGCTCCTCTGTCCATGGGATTTCCCAGGTAAAAATAATGGAGTGAGTAGCCATTCCCTTCTCCAGGAGATCTTCCCAACCCAGAGATTGAATTCAGGTCTCCTGCATTGCAGGAGATTCTTTACCAGCTGAGACACCAGGGATTCTGAAATACCAACAATCTAATATTTCCCATCCAGCAGACAAATATTTCCTTCTGCTTCTCTAACTTACTACCTCTGGAATCATAGGATGGTTTATGCTCTCTGAATTCTAAGGTTTTTGACTTTCTTCTTGGAGGAAAAAAAAAAAAACAGTTATTATTCTTTTCCCTTCAGATATTAAAAAAGGGGGAAATTATTAATAGATTTTGGAAGCAGGAGAGACGCAGAAGGAGTTTGTGTTACTTAAAGTCTATTTCCCCAGTGAACCCCTCAAGTCCGCCCAGTGTTCTGATGAGTCTGGTCCCCACCATAAAGCCTGCTGTCCCTGCCTTCTGGCACAGTACAACCCTCAATTCTAATTAAGGTGCTTTTCAAGCCCACTTATCCGACAGGAGCATACAGCAAACAAGAAGTGATGAGGCACCAGCACTCGAAAATGAAAGCTTGGTCTGAAAACCCAGTGTTTTCCACCTCCCTGTTTAAACTCTAGTATCCCAGAGCACGACAGAAGCTGTGACAATCCTACTCCTGCCCTCAGTAGGCACCCAGGGGCAGAGGCTCAAACTGCTTCCTCTCCCCAGTCTATTCGGCTAAACTCAGAAAGGAATCAACGCCAAGGAGTGACATAGTCAGTCATTATACTGACACTGTCACATTTGCCTAGATTATTAGCATTTTTATTTTGTTGTCATTCATCGATCAATGGACATTTGTTTATTGGACAGCAAACAATCATATTTTATATGTTGCAGTTTGCAAATATTCTAATGTCTCTACAAGGTATTTTTTTCCCCCCCAGAATAGTCATCTCTTTGAGAAGAGGGAACTTATGGAATATATATTGGCTTTTTTTTTTTTTTTTAGCATTGTTCTGCATTTTATTTATTTTTTAAAAAACTTTATTTTGTACTGGGGTTTAGCCAATTAACAATGTTGTGATAGTTTCAGGTGAACAGTGTAGGGAACTCAGAAAGATATAAAGTATGATAACATGGAATTAGTGTGAATAGCTTAACAGCAGATGGTTTCAGGATGGAAAGAATATTGGGGATTACATATTTCTATACTGACTTTTCTGAAGAGATGATCAAGAATGGAAATGGGGGGTGACTTACTCAAGGTCATAGTGACAGTTAAGGGCTTATTGTAGCAAAGAAACTCAGACCTTCCATTTTATTCTGAGAATGCAATATTTTCTCCATACATATTGACTTTAAGAAGAAAACAAACAAACCAATAAAAACACAGTATTGAATTATTAAATAATATTGGTCACATGTTCAGTTCATCAAACCATTTTGACAAGCATTGAAATGTAATACACATGAAATGTAAAGATGCTAAGGAGTTTTAGGGGAAAATTAGGAAGTTAGATGAATCTTGAAAGTGTAGTAAGGTCTATAAAGAATTCAGACCAAAAAAGAGCACATGCCGTATCACCACCTGGGCGAAGAAGGTGGCTGGAAGGGGTTAAGGGTGATGATTAAGTTCCATTTCTCTTGTTAAAAAGTTGATGTGTAGTTGGTTTACAACATTGTGTTAGTTTCTGGTTATTCTGTGTTAGTTTCAGAATATATATATATATATATATTCTGAAAAAATATATATTTTCTGAAATATGTATATACATATGAAGAAGAATGTGTGTGTATATATATATATGTGTGTGTGTGTGTGTATATACACACACACACACATTCTTTTTCATATTCGTTTCCATTATGGTTTATTACAGGATATTGAGTATAGTTCCCTGTTCTGTTCAGTAGAAGCTTCTTGTATATCTATTTTACATACAGTAGTTTATATCTGCTAATCCCAAACTCCTAATTTACTCCTCCCTTCCTCCCCTTTGGTAACCATAAGTTTGTTTGTTTTCTATGTCTGAGGGTCTGTTTCCGTTTTGTAAATAATTTTATTTGTGTCATCTTTTAGATTCTACATGTAAGTGATATCATATCATATTTGTCTTTCTCACTCTGCCTTACCTCACTTAGCCTGATAATCTTTAGGTTCATCCATGTTCCTGCAAATGGCATTATTGCATTCCGTTTGTGGCTCTGTATCCAGTGTATACGTATTCCTCATCTTCTTTAGCCATTCATCTGTTGAAGGACATTTAAGCTACTTTCAGGCCTTGGCTACTGTAAACAGTGCTGCTATGAAAACTGGAGTGCATGTATCTTTTCAAATTACAGTTTTCTCTAGATATATGCCCAAGAGTGGGATTGCTAGATCATACGGCAGCTCAGTTCTGTTTCTTGATGTGCATTTGGTTACACACCTGTGTTCACTGTATGAAAAAGCATCAAACCAATGATTTGGGCCTTTCCCTGTATCTCAATTAAAGTTTACATAAGTATCTGTACCCTTAGATCAGTCTTCCTTGAATTTCAAACCTAATGTGGTTGAGTTTTAATTTATATTTTTCAAACCTTACTCTAGGAACATAGGAAGAAGTAGCTTGGGCAAAACCTTGGAAAATTAGATTTATGGCCTGGATAGAAGGGTGTCTCCAGGCCCTATCACATGGCAGTCACTTCTCTCACTGGTTTTATCTGTACAAGAAAGATAATAAAACGTTTACCTTCATGAAGACTAGCAGCTCTGTGGAAGGGCTGATAAAACCCTTCCCATTAAAACGGGTGACAGTGTGAGTGCTAAGTCACTTCCGTCATGGCCAACTCTTTGTGACTCTGTGGAGTCTGCCAGGCTCCTCTGTCCATAGGCTTTTCCAGGTAAGAACACTGGAGTGGGTTGCCATGCCCTCCTCCAGGGCATCTTCTCAATCCAGGGATTTAACCCATGTTTCCTGCAGCTCCTGCATTTCAGGATGATTCTTTACTGCTGAGCCACCGAGAGAAGCCTGGGTGACGGTGCAGAGGTGAACAAATATGATCCACTTGGAACAACCAGAACCCCTCACTCACCCTCAGCCCTATGTCTCTCCAGAAGCATTAATACTAACTCACCTGCTTTATAATTTCCCCAAAGTTCTCTGTACTGTTTCAAAAATTATTCTACTTGTATTGGAAGTAAATGTGAACATCTTTAACCACCATACAACATACAATCTTGGGTTTAATTATTCCAGTGAGCCATTAGTTTGGAATTCCCTTTAGCAATTTTGTCAAGACCATGTATCCAAAGATGATGAAGTTGATTTTGGTTAGAAGCTGCAGTGGTTTTAAAATGACCACAGAATTCCTATACATTTCTGCTCATTGAGAAGTTCTGTGTCTTGTCTCATCTCACAAACACACCTCAAACCAACAGAGTATAATATAAGTTCTGAGGCTGAGTCCCAAATGGCAAATCTTTGAGTCATTCCATATTGAACACCAGACAATGTAATGGAAGGAGCCTTCAGATGATTCCAGTCCTAGGCAGTAAGTCAACCCCTTCCATGCCAGACCTTAAGTCGTCTCAGTCAAAGCCCCAGATGGTAAGGAACTAGTCATCCCCATGGTGTGCTTGCTGAATTCCTGGCCCATGCAACCCCTGAGCATGATACAATGGTTATTTTAAATCAAGAATCATTGTGGTAGTTTGTATGACAGCAACAGGCATCAGATCAGGAACCTAAAAAAAAATCTAAAATTTAATTATGTGTAGTCAATGTTATTCTGCTGGAGAGACTGAGCACTCTGTGTGTAAGGCTGAGGCACACTTGAGGTGTGCGATGGAAAGGTCTTGAGCAGTCAGTACCAGAGAGGGGTGGGTTCTGATGCCACACGTGGCTGCTAATTCAGCTTTAGTTGAGCCATTCCCCTGGAGAGGAATTCCAGTGCTTTCCCTAAAGTAGTCACAGAGTTGTAAGAATCCCGGTTATGCTCACCTAAGGGGAAACATGGAGGGAGTGGGGATAAATTAGGAGGCTGGGATGAACACATACACACGCCTATATATAAAACAGGTAACTAACAAGGACCTACTGTATAGCACAGGAAACTCCACTCAGCTTTCTGTAATAATACTTATGAGAAAAGAATCTGAAAAGGAATAGAGATAGGAATGGCAACCCTCCTCAGTATTTTTGCTGGAAAATCCCATGGACAGAGGAGCCTGGCAGACTACAGTCCATGAGGTTGCAAAGAGTGTCACTGAGTGTGTGCATACACACACACACACACACACACACACACACAAAACTGACTCACTTTGTTATACACCTGAAACTAACACAACATTGTAAATCAGCTATACTGCAATCAACTATATGCCAATAAAAGTTTAAAAAAACAATTTGCTTTGATTGTAAGCCACTCGATGTTTTAAAAATCCTCACATATGGGAAAATATATACAGACTAATATATGAAAATTTATTGTATACTTTATAAATTCATTAAAAAAATTTTGATGCCACAAATAAAGTTCTATTCTAGTAAAAAAAGAGAATCCTGGTAAGGCGTATGAAAACATTAACTTTCTAAACTAAATCATTTCATATGTAATAGCTACTCTTAAGAGTTACATGTTCTCTGTGGTGAAGTTGATTTCATACTGATCCTATTGACAGTCATTTGTCTTATAGCCCAGTTAATATTATAAGACACCACAGGCATATCTAGAGTGACTAGATCGTTGAGAATATCCATCCTATTTGGCCACTGAAATATAAGGCACGACTCACTTTGAATCTGGTTCTGACGGCATATGAGCTGGGCAGTGAGCGCAGGTTCTAATTAGAAGAAGTAGCAGGCTGAGTATCAGAAGAACCGAGCAATCTATATTTGTGACCGAGGCACGTCTCATTTGTTTAATTTTTTTACTCTGAGGGGAATGATACTTGAAGAATACTCAATAGAGAGATAGTTTCCCATAACTGTTAGATCCTATATCTTTTGTTACCAATATTTCAAAACTAGGAACTTAGAGCTATTCAAGATGAAATTCTCTCTCCCAGCATCTAAAGAATTCTCTCTCCCAGAAACTAAAGGCATCCTTAAACTCTGCTGCTTGCAGAAAGATTTCATTCACACGTCCCGCTTCTAAGGATGAGTGTAAATGATCTGAGCATCATTGCCTCGTTTAGTTCTACTATAAAATGGGTATAACATTCCTCAGCAGGAAAGTTTTTAATTGATGTAAATATTTGGGGCTCACAGTACAAGGAAAGGGTAGGTGATTAACTCGGTAGAAGATTTGGCAGGGGTGAGGGAGCTTAACTCAATAATGAAGAATTAGAGACTAATTCTGAGTATCAGATTAAATTTGCTCTTTTACATTCCTGATTTTTTTTCTCTCCAAACAGAATTGTGTTTCATATATCGTGTGGAAATCTCCCTGTGTAGATGCTGGATTACCCGCCCCCCCCACCCCTGTATCTCTTAACAAGCTCCTTGGTGCAGCTGGAATTAATGCTTCCTGTCGTTTTAAATAATGTGACATTGAAATACAATTTTTTAATGTGCTGGCATTTAACATGCCACAATATTTCAGTTATTTTACATTCATTTGGGTGCTCTAGTGTTATTACAGCTGTTATGAAATTCTGACAAAGAGGTGCATTTCTTTCTTCTGTTCTACCATAATTGCTTTTTGCCGCATCTCTGAACCGTAACCATGGCGATCTGTAACATTCATCAGAGGACCTCTTGTTATTTCCCTCGTGTGAATGAAAAACAAAATGGTATATAAATACCCGGGGAAGTTTTACAAAAGCAGTCTTTCTCTTCTTTCTTTTCCTTCCTTCCTTCTTCCCTACCTTCCTCCTCCTGTCTGTCCATCCATCCTTTATTCCTTTCTTTTTTTTCCTTCTATCTTCATTCTCCCCCTCCCAATTTTCCTTACTTCTTAATTTTTTTTTTTTTTTTAGTTTCCAAAAGTAGAGGGTCTATTGAGGGGAAATTAAGGGGCATGGTTTGAGATTTTTCATTTATTTATTTTTTTAAATGAAAACGTCTTTTGTATAAAGAAAGCACAGAGAGAAAATAAGAACTTAAGTCAGTCTCTTCTAAGTCTGACTGGTTACAAACAAGTCCTTGTTTGAGCTACTGAATGTGGAATATCATTACCATATTGGAACCATTTTGTTGATGTATTGACTTGCTCTTCCTATTGCAGGGGGTGGCTGAAATGAGCATACCCCGGCTGTATTTTAAATAACCGTCTTTCTGGCAACTTGAGAGGATGTCGGGAGGTCAGTCCCATCTCATGTACTTGTCCTCTCTTCATCTCTTCCGCTCAGGTATGACTTGACGATTCAGGGAAAGTTGGTACAGAACGCCCATTAGATCACCTCTGTGAGAAGGCAATACATGCCAACTGAACGGCTGTGCTGTATCCATATGCCAACACCAGCAATAAGCCTGACAGTCAGCTTCACCTGAAACATCAGTTAATTCCCCATGGTGCTGCTACTTCACTGATTTTAAGGTAAGGAAGTGTGGACCTTTCTGAATTTTATTGGAATGGTCATCATAGATATTGCTAGTACAGTTCAGTTCAGTTCAGTCGCTCAGTCGTGTCCGACTCTTTGTGACCCCATGAATCGCAGCACGCCAGGCCTCCCTGTCCATCACCAACTCCAGGAGTTCACTCAAACTCACGTCCATCGAGTCGGTGATGCCATCCAGCCATCTCATCTTCTGTTGTCCCCTTCTCCTCCTGCCCCCAATCCCTCCCAGCATCAGAGTCTTTTCCAATGAGTCAACTCTTTGCATGAGGTGGCCAAAGTACTGGAGTTTCAGCTTTAGCATCATTCCTTCCAAAGAATGACTTCAAAAACTTTACTTCACTTTTTTCATAATTTTTTTTTTACCGCATTTTTCTTTCAGATACCTAAAACCATTAAATACTTGGCATTTTCTATCAGGCTTCCCAAGTGGTGCTAGTGGTAAAGAACTTGCTTGCCAATGCAGGAGATGTAAGGGATGGAGGATTGATCCCTGGGTTGGGAAGATCCCCTGGAGGAGGGCATGGCAACCTGCTTCAGTGTTCTTGCCTAGAGAATCCCACAGACAGAGGAGCCTGGAGGGCTATGGTCCATAGTGTTGCAAAGAGTCGGACATGACTGAAGCAAGTTAGCATACACGCGTATTTTCTATCAAGTAGATTTACAAGAAGGAATCTAGCTCTAGGTGCTACCTAAAGCTAACTGAGTTGGTTTTGCCAAGTGTTTTACATTCTACTGTCTTACCATTGTGTCAGCTGTGATCTATTCTTGGTTTCTTGTGATGAGGTATATCAATTGCAGTAATGTGTTTCTGTGGCACAACCATTGCAAGAACAACTGACCACGAATAAGGAGTATTTGTGGAATGGTTTGGACCAAAACTTCAAACTTTCAGGAAGAAAATTATGTTTATGGAAATTTAACATAACTCTGGAATTGCCTGCTAAAGGCATTTTGGGTTTGCATTGTGGTCTCATTCTGTTCACATCTTCTCTGAAACTTTCAGGGATTAATTTCATCCCAACAAACTAATTCTGCTGGCCCATAGTGATGAGTTAAAAGTGTCAGTAGATACTCTAAGTAAATTTGATGGCTGTGAGAGCGAGCCTTCTGATGTTCAATTTCATGGAGTTTAAGTTGTCAAGAGTCCCAGCTGCTGTATTTTGAAGGCCATTGCCCTGTTCCTACCAGGACCACACTTCCCATGAGCTCTTCCCAGCCAATGAGTAAGCATACAAAAAGTTAATATTCATCAAACAATTCATCCTTATATGCCAATAAGTATCTCATTTTCTCATATCTTCAATAATAATTTAATAAGTTGGTAAGGAAGGCACTATTATATTTATTTTCTAGGTAAGCACTCTGGAGCTCTGAAGTTACTTAACACTGAAATAGGTACGGATAAGTCCCAGTCTTCTGGACTCACCTTTCTTCTACATAAGAAAAACTTTATTTATTCACATATTTACTTATTCAAGAATTAGTGAATACCCACCAGATTTGACACTTTATGAAGTGATGAGTATAAATCACCAAAGATCTGTGAGCCCAGAAACAGATGCTCAGGAGATTAACTGAATTCAAGAGGGTTGGGCAATGTTGACCAATTTCCTCTGTCCAGTGTCTGACAAACCCCTGACTCTACGTGGTTCTGTCCACACTTTCTAGTTAGTTCCATGTCTCTGTTATAATATGAGCCACCTTGGATACCCAGTCTATTTTATGAACCCTTGAAATTGGCTTCTAATTGACCCTTTCCATTTTTGTTCCTGCCCATCCTCTTCAAGACAGAGTGATCCTTCTGAAACTCAAATCTTCTCACCTCCATCTCCATACCTCCTCATATGGATGCCTTTAGCAGTCTAAACACACGTCACAGAATGAAAAGAAATTCTCGGCAGGATCTGTAGGATCTAACTGGTGTGAACTCCACCTCTCTCTCTAGCCTCGTCTCTCATCATTTACTCATTTGGGTTTTAGTTTTATTATTCTCAGCTTCTCAGATGTTCCAAGACCTCTCTTGTCAATTGGCTTCTGACAACATATTCCTTCACTCAGCTTGGAACAGGTTGGTTTTTTTTTTTTTTTCCCTTTTCACTTTGATCCTTTGGATATCAGTTCAATACTTTTTTTTCATTTTTGAAAATTTCCTAATTAGGTCAATTCCTCCATCACACACTTTCGTGTTCCAGTGTACATTTACTACATTATACCTCTTAGTTATAAATGTATGTATATGTCCTTGAATCATCCATTAATGCACACCTCCTTCATGGCTATTTAGTGGAGATCTTTAGGTATAAGAAACATGTATGGTGCTATATTATTAGGGTTTAGCATACATCCTGACATGTGAGTGAGTGTGAGTATTAGTTGCTTAGTCATGTCCGACTCTGCAACCCCATGGACTGTAGCACAACAGGCTCCTCTGTCCATGGGGTTTTCCAGGCAAGAATACTGGAGTGGGTTGCCATTTCCTTCTCTAGGGGATCTTCCCAATCCAAGGATTGAACCTGGGTCTCCTGCTTTGCAGGCAAATTCTTTACCATCTGAGCCATCAGAGAAGCTCCTGGTATGTAGCAGTAATCAGTAAATATTTATCAGGAATGAAAGATTATGCCATATCCTTATAAGCAAATACACACCACTAAAATTGAAGAATTTTTGACAACACAGAAGTATTTTAATACAAACACAAAAACATTTTAATACAAAAGCATAAAACTGTATGTAGCATATGATCACATGTATGCATGCTCAGTCAATTCAGTCGTGCCCAACTCCTTGTGACCCTATGGACTGTAGCCCACCAGGCTCCTCTGTCCATGGGATTCTCCATGCAAGAATACTGGAGCGGGTTGCCATGCCCTCCTCTAGGGGATCTTCCTGACCCAGGGGATCGAACCTGTGTGTCCTGCATCTCCTGTGTTAGCAGGTCCATTCATTAGTACCAGGGCCACCAGGGAAGCCCATATGATCACATACTCATGGTTATATAACTATTAAGCAAAAAAAAAAAAAAAAAAGATAAAATTGGTTGTGTCAGATAAACCTCTAGATTTTCTAGATGATTAGCTTTATTACTTGCTTCTCATTATCTTGTACTTTGGAAAGTTTCCACAGTGAGATTCATAGGAGTTTTATTTCCAGGGAAAAATCATTTTTTTAAGCCATGTGGCTTAAAGCTACCTCAGTTTAGGGGATTTCTCATTTTAATAATTGGTCACCTCCTTTGTCATGTGTTGTGGAACTTGTGATGAGTGGACCTCTCCTCTTGGCCTACATCAGACCCCCAGAGGGACACCTGGGGCTATCCTCCTGATCTGTGGGCTGGAAACTCAGTATACACGTTCATGTGATGATTAGAGCAACTTGGCATTGAAATGTCCTGATCATTTCAGGTCTCTTGTCCTCATTAGAACTATTAGTTTATGCTGCTCCTTGGAGAGCCATGGGGTCTTTGGACTATATAAGTAAGGAAGGTCAGTTATCTCTCAAAACCTTGAAAGACCATTTAGAATGGTTGTTCTTTGGAAACCAAATGACAAACTCTAATCAATAAACTAATACATATGTAATTTTCCTTGTAGAGTCTCAGCCTAATTATTGGATTATTGGAATTCTCAAGGACAGAATGATGAAAAGTAAGCGTTAAAGAGAGCAAGAAAGTAAAGATATATCTGAGTTTATGAGGGGATAATTTTGAGACATTTTCTTACAGAAATTTATTTCTAGAAATTGCTTGTTATTTATGGTCATTAAGGAAAAAATACAAAACTCTTTATAGGATACATTGAGTCAAAACAAACTAAAATGTACACGTTAACTTGATCAGAAAATCAGTAAAGTTAAAATTAGTGAATCCTCTTTTCTTTTGAGGAAGTTTGGCCAGTATTTTTAACTGGCATCAAAGTAATATCATAAATGCTATCCCATTCTGAACTTCTAATGAGTAGCTTGAAATCTATCAATTTGATGAACTCATGTTCTTACTTATCCAGGTAAGAGAGAGAGAGGGAAAACTGAAACATTTAATTTTTAGCTACTTTTATACTGCTAAGTGACATTTGACGTTCTATCTTAAACTGGTCTCACTTAAATTTATTTACAGATACAGTTTTTCCACTTAGAGCACCTCAGTGGATAAGGCAAAAACTAATAGCCATAAAAGGGGAAATCAACAGTAACAGAATAATAGTGGAGGACTTTAACACCGCACTTTCACCAATAGATAGATCATCCAGACAGAAAACTAACAAGGAAACACAAGCTTTAAATGACACGTTAGACCAGATAGACCTAATTGTATTCTAATCAATAAAATTAGAAATGAAAACGGACACCACGGAAATACAAAAGATCCTGAGAGAGTACTACAAGCAACTATAAGCCAATAAAATGAACAACCTAGAAGAAATGGACAAAGTTTTAGAAAGATACAACCGTCCAAGACTAAACCAGGAAGAAATAGGAAATATGAGCAGACCAATCACAAGTATTGAAATTGAAACTGATTTAAAATCTTCCCACCAATAAAAGTCCAGGATCAGATGGCTTCGCAGGTGAACTCTATCAAATATTTAGAAACAAGTTAACATCAACCCTTCTGAAACTCTTCCAAAAAACTGTCAAGGAAAGAACACTTCCATGCTTATGGCTATCAGGCCACTATCACCCTGAACAAAACCAGACAGAGATATCACAGAGAAAGGAAATTATAGGCCAGTATCACCGATGAGCATAAACACAGAAATCCTCAACAAAATACTAGCAGACTGAATCCAGCAAGCAATACATTGAAAGGATCATATACCACGATCAAATGAGATTTATCCTAGGGAATGCAAGGATTTTTCAATATCCACAAATCAATCAACGCAATACACTGCATCAATGAATTGAAGAATAAAAACCCTATGATCATCTCAATAAATGAAGGAAAAAACTTTTGACAAAAACCAACACCAATTTCTGATAAAAATTCCCCAGAAATTGGGCATAGAAGGAACATACCTCAACATAATAAAGGCCATGTATATATGACAAACCCGCAGCAACTGTCATCCTTGATGGTGAAAACCTCAAACATTTCCTCTAAGAGCAGGAACAAGACAAGGATATCCACTCTTGCCACAGTTGTTCACTAACCTTTATCATGGTAAGAGACCTGACTACAGATATTTTGTTTTATAAGTGAAATAAGCAAAGTCAAATTAAATTTTTTTGTGTTCCAATGTTTCCCTTAAGGGTGTCTGAGGTATGTAGTACCTAGCATTTTCTATTGAATAAATATTTTATAAGACATAACCTAACAAAGTTTCTAAGTTTGAAGACCAACATGACATTGTCACAACTGGCTGCAGGCTCAGTAAGAACTAACCTGGGTTGAGAGGACCAGCTGAGAAAGGAGATCACTAAGGCCTGGGTGCCATGGCTAACATGGTGCCCTGAATTGAGACATCCATTAGACTTTAGCTTCTGATAGGATCCAGTATTGGAACCTGCCTTCTCTGCTCAGTCCTAACTATCAGTCCCTGTGAATCGAGGATGGAAAGTAAGTGGCTTTAGGCTAGGAATCTAATTTTCTTGGACTCAGCCTCTTCACAAGTATGTGCATGGGGTTTTTTGGTGGGACTCTGACACTAATCAAAAAACCAGAGTCAAGAGTTTCTGTCTTTGACTTAGTCTGAAATCCTCAATCTAAATTGTAACTTGGGTTCCTACCCTTCTTCAGTTCAGTTCAGTTGCTCAGTCATGTCTGACTCTTTGCGACCCCATGGACCGCAGCACGCCAGGCCTCCCTGTCCATCACCAACTCCCAGAGTTTACTCAAACTCATGTCCATTGAGTAGATGATGCCATCCAACCACCTCATCCTCTGTCGTCCCCCTCTCCTCCTGCCTTCAATCTTTCCCAGCATCAGATCAGGGTCTTTTCAAATGAGCCTATACCCTTCTTATGATGCAACAAACTTAGGAATAACTCTTTCTGGATAGAGACCATTCTCTTCCTCCACGACCATGGTAGACACTGCTAAAAAAATGTCAAAGTAATTTTTTTTCTCCAGATAATTTTCAAAGCCACTTCTCAAGTGATCTCAAATAATGACTTGTATTCAGGACAATTTGGCATTCTTACTGTAGGGAACAGAAAATAACACTTCAAAAGTATTAACTTCCTTCTTATTTCATATCCTATGGGAAGGTGGTTAGATCTCTTCTTCACATTTTAAAATTCCCAGGATCCCAATTTGCTTCCTCAATAAAACAAACTCTTAGACAAAGGATGACAAATGCACTCAGTCTAAGTTGCAAAATCTGATCAGTTATTAGTGGCTATTGGAGTGTAGTCTTGACAGTACTAAGGTCATGTGTGGATTCAGGGAAAAATGTATTTTTTGATCAAGGATGAAAGACGCTATGAATTTCCCACACTTTTTCTTGTTCTTTGTCTAAGCAGCCTCCCTTTGGATGAGGTTGGCAACACCATGCTTGTTTCCTGGGCTCATGGCTCATTTATTGACTCCTTAATCCTCAGAAGCAATAGAGGCAGCCTGTGAAACTTCTGCCATCTTAAAGAACACAATCTCCCTCGCCCACATAACTTTGAAATCCATACAGGACACCTAGTGTTTTATTTTAATTTAATTTCCCCTTCTTTGGTTTCTGGCAGCATGAAGCAGAAGATCAGGGGAATGGAGTGAGGCATAAGCCATTGAAAGCTGCCCTGGCTTTTCACTTCACAGTACGCTGGGAGACACCATGTGGTATGAGGCATTCATCTGCAGATATAGAGACTGTAAAATTGTACTCTAAAATTAAAAATTTTTAATTAGAAGGCAGCATCTGTGAACCTTTTACTGGAAACCACTGCTTTTTTTTTTCCCCCCTCTGATAAATTATCCCAGCTCTGTGGCCTGTTATCCCCCTCCCACCATGTCAGAGATTAGAAAACCAGCCTCTCCTCCCCTAATAATACTCCTGTAACTGTCAGATGGAGATTTCTCTGCTTAATGTTTAACAAGCAACTGGTACTGATTTCAAGAAATTGAGAAATATTTAATTCAGAGTCACTTCTTTCTTTATAGATTCTCTTGGCTTCCCTGTTTTCCTTCCAATCCCTTATTTCCAGAAACTGTGTGAATCAAAGCTGGATATGGTCTGCTGTGGTGTCCATCAGCTTCTTAATCCCTACCTGAGACCATCCTCTGATGTTGAAAACAATATAATCCACCCCAGTAGGCAATTTGGGAAACCATGGGTGAAGATTATTTTATTTCCAGTGGGAGCTATTTTATCAGGTGCAAATGATAATACTCCTGCCCAGCAACAATGGCCTGATGTTCTCCTTTTCTGTGCTGAGTCAGGTAAGGCTTGAGCAGGGCAAGCTGTGAGGCAGTACCACAGACAGTAGTGCCAGGGGGCAGAGGTGTCTGAGGATGGCGAGAGTCTGAGCAATCAGCGTTCGCAGATGGGAGGTTAGCCGAAGGTGGAGGACTAATAAATGCAAGTGGGACATTAGGATCTAGGACAGGGGTGTGTGGAAGCAGAAATAAGCAGGTGAGAAGCTGGATATGAAGACCAGCTCAGTCTGAGCCTTTGAAATGCACACAAAGGAATAAAAAGAGGTGGTCAGTCCCCGAGCTTCTAGTTTTAAGAACCAGGAATCAAGGATGGCAAGCAAATAGAGATGAATACCACAGGACCGGACAAGGAGAAATTTATGGAGCAAGTAGAGAGGATAGATTAGAGAGGCTGAGTCACAGGATCTCAGGGTTATTATTAAATAGGTTTTATGGGTTGAGTTGTGTCTCCCTCAAAGAAATTGAAGTTCTAACACTCAGTACCTATGGATTGTGACCTTCTTTTGCAGGTTATCAAATTATCAAAGATGAGGTCATTAGGTCATTTGGATGTGCAGATAGACACAGGGAGAACACCTTGTGAAGATAAATGGAGAGATTGGAGCGATGCATCTACAAGTCAAGGAGCACCACAAATTGTTACCAAACTCCCAGCAGCCAGGGGAGAAAGAACACATTCTCTTTTAGAGCTCCTGGGAGAAACTGAGCACGCTGACACCTTGATCTCGGGCTTCCAGCCCCAGAACTGTGAGATATGCATTTTGTTGATGGAACTGTCCAGTCAGTGGGACTTTGTTACAGCAGCCCCATAAAACTAATACAGTGATATCACACCCATGGGGCAAATAAGGCTAGCTCCCCAATATCCTGTCTCCATTCTTCCTTAGTGAAAGAATCTCAACCTGTAACTGGTTTCTGTGTCATCTGAAATATTGCCTATATTCCCAGCCTTCTTTGCAAGTTGGCTGGGCCAATAAAAGGTACTATGAAAAGTTGTTGGTAACTTTAAAAGACTTCTTTAAATGTAATAGTAAGGCATTTTTGTTTTCCTTTTTTCTTTAAATTTCAGCTTTAAACATTTTTTTCAGGTATAACTGATAATTTCTTTCCTTTTTTCTTATTTCTATACTACTCTGCTTCCTAATTCTTCTGGAATTCAATTCACTTATGAGGACTGGAGCTCCAGAAGTCATGGAAACCAGAACTAGAATAGTAGGGAAGATGATGGAAGGAACTAGGTTCTCTGCCTCTCATGGAGCTGCCATATCTACCCTGTCCTACCTTCCTCCATTTTTATTGGCTATGAGAGAAAAACAAAGCTCTCTCTAACTTCAGATGGTTGGATGAAGCTTACTGTGATAAGCCATGTAACCTATGTCTAACCCACACACAGCAGTTGTACATGTGAGAAGACTTGGATTCAGGGACATGATATGACTCACCCATGACCATACAGCCCCAGAGCTTGTGCTGGAAGGTGGATTTCAAATTTTATTTTATTGAAGTATCATTGATTTAGAATGTTGTGTTAGATCAGTCTCTGGAATTGGACCCTGGCAACCTCCATTTTAATCAGCAACTAAATTGATTCTTAAGTAGAGGAAATATTAAGCACATTCCCCAAGTTAGGCCACCTCATACTCAGGGACTGTATCTAGGCTGCAAATTTGAGGACCCAGAGGCAATGGTAACCTCATTCCCCAAACCACCATTTTATAATCCACTAGTTGGAGGGTGCTATTGAAGTGACCTCTTCAGTAGCTGATAAACAGGAAGCAGAGCCACCTCCTGCCTTTGCCTTCTTGAAAGATTGCAAGTTAGGGGACTCCTTCATGTTGGGAAGGCAACATTCAAAGAGGATTTGAATGGGATCTAAGAATGGGAAGAGTGCCATTGATTGAGTAAGAGCAGTTTGGGGACAGCGGCAGGGGTAGACGCCTACTTCGGGAGATGACGAGGCAAGAGGTAAAGTTGATGGGGGATCCTTCTGGCTTGGGCATGTTGCCTGCAGTAGGCTAAAGCTAAGTCACACAGAAAGAGCATTGGCATAGGACTACGGGTAAGAGAAAATAATGATTAAAGCAAAATGAGCATTCTTCCACCCAGTAGGACATCAGGGTCTGCTGTGGATGTGAGTCCTCCTTCTCCCTACTGCTGCTCTTACGTGATTGTCCTCCTCGCTTTCTCCCTAAGACTCTAATCTTTGAGGCTCTTGGCTTGTCTATATATCCCTCTCTTTGTTCCCATGTCAAACTTTTTTTTTTCTAATTTTATTTTATTTTTAAACTTTACATAATTGTATTAGTTTTGCCAAATATCAAAATGAATCCGCCACAGGTATACACGGGTTCCCCATCCTGAACCCTCCTCCCTCCTCCCTCCCCATACCATCCCTCTGGGTCATCCCAGTGCACCAGCCCCAAGCATCCAGTATCGTGCATCGAACCTGGACTGGCAACTCGTTTCTTACATGATATTTTACATGTTTCAATGCCATTCTCCCAAATCTTCCCACCCTCTCCCTCTTCCACAGAGTCCATAAGACTGTTCTATACATCAGTGTCTCTTTTGCTGTCTCGTACACCGGGTTATTGTTACCATCTTTCTAAATTCCATATATATGCGTTAGTATACTGTATTTATGTTTTTCCTTCTGGCTTACTTCACTCTGTATAATAGGCTCCAGTTTCATCCACCTCATTAGAACTGATTCAAATGTATTCTTTTTAATGGCTGAGTAATACTCCATTGTGTATATGTACCACAGCTTTCTTATCCATTCATCTGCTGATGGACATCTAGGTTGCTTCCATGTCCTGGCTATTATAAACAGTGCTGCGATGAACACTGGGGTACACGTGTCTCTTTCCTTTCTGGTTTCCTCAGTGTGTATGCCCAGCAGTGGGATTGCTGGATCATAAGGCAATTCTATTTCCAGTTTTTTAAGGAATCTCCACACTGTTCTCCATAGTGGCTGTACTAGTTTGCATTCCCACCAACAGTGTAAGAGGGTTCCCTTTTCTCCACACCCTCTCCAGCATTTATTATTTGTAGACTTTTGGATTGCAGCCATTCTGACTGGTGTGAAATGGTACCTCATAGTGGTTTTGATTTGCATTTCTCTGATAATGAGTGATGTTGAGCATCTTTTCATGTGTTTGTTAGCCATCTGTATGTCTTCTTTGGAGAAATGTCTATTTAGTTCTTTGGCCCATTTTTTGATTGGGTCATTTGTTTTTCTGGAGTTGAGCTGTAGGAGTTGCTTGTATATTTTTGAGATTAGTTGTTTGTCGGTTGTTTCATTTGCTATTATTTTCTCCCATTCTGAAGGCTGTCTTTTCACCTTGCTAATAGTTTCCTTTGATGTGCAGAAGCTTTTAAGGTTAATTAGGTCCCATTTGTTTATTTTTGCCAAACTTTTACTATCCTCCTTGTCACGCCTCCTTAATCACTGAAAACTTGGGCAACTTGTCTACAGTCTCCCTTTCCATCTCAATTCCTTCCCTTTAACCAAAGACCATCCTAGCCTCTCATCTTGACATTGTCGTTTCCAATGATCTCATCTCCCTAACTCAGCCACTCACTTCCATTCTCTCACCCTGAGCCTTACTAGCAGAAACTACACCATTTCTGAAATCACCAATAGAAATGTCTAGACATTTCCCCAAGGTAACTCTTTAACCTCCACGTGCCTCTGCCCAAGTATCTCTACTACAACACTATCACACCTGGAGTGTCAATCTTGATCTCTCCACATTCTCTCCATCAATCAGCTTCTCTTATCCAGTTTGCACGCATCCAGCTTAGAGCATCTGCTCCATTAAGGCAGACAATCTTTGGTAATTATGCTTATCTTTCTTCCCTCTCTGTCCATTTAGCAAGAGCATAATCCCAACCCAGGTGAACCCAATCACTCACATTCTCCATCTCAGTTCAGTTCAGTCTCTCAGTCGTGTCTGATTATTTGCTGCCCCATGGACTGCAGCATGTTGGGTTTCCCTGTCCATCACCAACTCTCAGAGCTTGCTTAAACCCATGTCCATTGAGTCAGAGATGCCATCCAGCCATCTCATCTTCTGTCATCCCCTTCTCCTCCCTCCTTCAATTTTTCCCACCATCAGAGTCTTTTCCAATGAGTCAGTTCTTCACATCAGGTGGCCAAAGTATTGGCATTTTAGCTTCAGCATCAGTCCTTCCAATGAATATTCAGGACTGATCTCCTTTAGGATGGACTGGTTGGATATCCTTGCAGTCCAAGAGACTCTCAAGAGTTTTCTCCAACACCACAGTTCAAAAGCATCAATTCTTCAGTGCTCCAGCTTTCTTTATAGTCCAACTCTCACATCCATGTATGACTACTGGAAAAAACCATAGCTTTTACTAGATGAACCTTTGTCGGCAAAGTAACGTCTCTGCTTTTTAATATTCTGTCTAGGTTGGTCATAGCTTTTCTTCCAAGGAGCAAGCGACTTTAAATTTCATGGCAGCAGTCACCATCTGCAGTGATTTTGGAGCCCCGTCCCCCAGAATAAACTATCTTCTCACTGTTTTCATTGTTTCCCCATCTAATTGCCATGAAGTAATGGGACCAGATGCCATGATCTTAGTTTTCTGAATGTTGAGTTTTAAACCAATTTTTTCACTTTCCTCTTTCACTTTCATCAAGAGGCTCTTTAGTTCTTCTTTGCTTACTGCAATCTGAGGTTATTGATATTTCTTCCTGCAATCTTGATTCTAGCTTGTGCTTCATCCAGCCCAGCATTTTGCATGATGTACTCTGCATGTAAGTTAAATGATCAGGGTGACAATATACAGCCTTGACGTACTCTCTTCCCGATTTGGAACCAGTCTGTCGGTTCCATGTCCAGTTCTAACTGTTGCTTCTTGATGTGCATACCTCCAGATTTCTCAGGAGACAGGTAAGGTGGTCTGGTATTTCCATCCCTAAGCATTTTCCATAGTTTGTTGTGTTCCACACAGTCAAAGGCTTTGGCATACTCAATATAGCAGAAATAGATATTTTTCTGGAACTCTCTTGCTTTTTTGTTGATCCAACAAATGTTGGCAATTTGATCTCTGGTTCCTCTGTCCTTTCTAAATCCAGCTTGAACATCTGGAAGTTCACAGTTCACTTACTGTTGAAGCCTGGCTTGGAGAAGTTTGAGCATTACCTAACTAGCATGTGAGATGAGTGCAGCTGTGTGGTAGTTTGAGCATTCTTTGGCATTGCCTTTCTTTGGGATTGGAATGAAAACTTACCTTTTCCAGTCCTGTGGCCACTGCTGAGTTTTCCAAAATTTGCTGGTGTAATGAGTGCAGCACTTTCACTGTATCATCTTTCAGGATTTGAAATAGCTCAACTGGAATTCCACCACCTCCACTAGCTTTGTTCATAGTAATGGTTCCTAAGGCCCACTTGATTTCTCATTCCAGGATGTATGGCTCTAAGTGAGGGATCACACTGTTGTGGTTATCTGGGTTATTAAGATCTTTTTTGTACGGATCGTCTGTGTATTCTTGCCACCTCTTCTAATATCTTCTGCTTCTGTTAGGTCCATACCATTTCTGTCTTTTATTGTGCTCATCTTTGCATGAAATGTTCCCTTGGTATCTCTGATTTTCTTGAAGAGATCTCTAGTCTTTCCCATTCTTTTGTTTTCCTCTATTCCTTCACATTGATCACTGAGGAAGGCTTTCTTATCTCTTCTTGTTATTCTTTGGAACTCTGCATTCAGATGCTTATATCTTTTCTTTTCTCCCTTGCCTTTAGCTTCACTTCTTTTTCAGCTATTTGTAAGGCCTCCTCAAACAACCATTTTGCCTTTTTGCATTTCTTTTTCTTGGGGATGGTCTTGATCCCTGTCTCCTGTACAATGTAAAAAACTTCCACCCACAGTTCTTCAGGCACTCTGTCTATCAGATCTAATCCCTTGAATCTATTTCTCACTTCCACTATATAATCATAAGGGATTTGATTTAGGTCATACCCAAATGATCTAGTGGTTTTCCCTACTTTCTTCAATTTAAGTCTGAATTTTGCAATAAGGAGTTCATGATCTGAGCCACAGTCAGCTCCTGGTCTTGTTTTCCTGACCATGTAGAGCTTCTCCATTTTTGGCTGCAAAGAATATAATCAATCTGATTTCAGCATTGACCATCTGGTGATGTCCATGTGTAGAGTTTTCTCTTGTGTTGTTGGAAGAGGATGTTTGCTATGACCAGTGAGTTCTCTTGAAAAACTCTATTAGCCTTTGCCCTGCTTCATTCTGTACTCCGAGGCCAAATTTGCCTGTTACTCCAGGTATTTCTTGACTTTATACTTTTGCATTCCAGTCCCCTACAATGAAAAGGACATCTTTTTTGGGTGTTAGTTCTAGAAGCTTTTGTAGGTCTTCATAGAACCGTTCAGCTTCAGCTTCTTCAACAATATAGTTGGGGCATAGACTTGGCTTACTGTGATATTGAATTATTTGCTTTGGAAATGAACAGAGATCATTCTGTTGTTTTTGAGATTGTACCCTAAAACTGCGTTTCGGACTCTTTTGTTGACTATGATGGCTACTCCATTTCTTCTAAGGCATTCCTGCCTACAGTAGTAAATATAATGGTCATCTGAGTTAAGTTCACCCGTTCCAGTCCACTGATTTCTAAAATGTCGATGTTCACTCTCTCCACCTCCTATTTGACCAATTCCAATTTACCATGATTCATGGACCTAATATTCCAGGTTCCTAAGCAGCATTGCTCTTTACCGCATTAGACTACTCCCATCACCAGTCACATCTACAACTAGGTGTTTTTGCTTTGGCTCCATCTCTTCATTCTTTCTGCAGTTATTTCTCCACTCTTCTCCACTAGCATATTGGGCACCTACCGACCTGGGGAGTTCATCTTTCAGTGTCCTATGTTTTTGACTTTTCATACTGTTAATGGGGTTCACAAGGCAAGAATATTGACATGGTTTGCCATTCCCTTCTCCGGTGGACCACGTTTTGTCAGAACGCTCCACCATGAGCCATCCATCTTGGGTGGCCCTACACAGCATGGCTTATAGTTTCATTGAGTTAGACAAGGCTGTGGTCCATGTAATCAGTGTGATTAGTTTTCTGTGACTGTGTTTTCATTCTGTCTGCCCTCTGACACACTAGTAAAAGTAATGCTCAAAATTCTCCAAGCCAGGCTTCAGCAATATGTGAATCATGAGCTTCCAGATGTTCAAGCTGGTTTTAGAAAAGGCAGAGGAACCAGAGATCAAATTGCCAAAATCCACTGGATCATCAAAAATGCAAGAGAGTTCCAGAAAAACATCTATTTCTGCCTTATTGACTATGCCAAAGCCTTTGACTGTGTAGATCACAATAAACTGTGGAAAATTCTGAAAGAGATGAGAATACCAGACCACCTGACTTGCCTCTTGAGAAACCTATAAGCAGGTCAGGAAGCAACAGTTAGAACTGGGCATGGAACAACAGACTGGTTCCATATAGGAAAAGGAGTACGTCAAGCTGTATATTGTTACCCTGCTTATTTAACTTATATGCAGAGTACCTCATGAGAAACGCTGGACTGGAAGAAGCACAAGCTGGAATCAAGATTGCCAGCAGAAATAACAATAACCTCAAATATGCAGATGACACCACTCTTATGGCAGAAAGTGAAGAGGAACTCAAAAGCCTCTTGATGAAAGTGAAACAGGAGAGTGAAAAAGTTGGCTTAAAGCTCAACATTCAGCAACAAAGTTCATGGCATCTGGTCCCATCACTTCATGGCAAATAGATGTGGACACAGTGGAAACAGTGTCAGACTTTATTTTTGGGGGCTCCAAAATCACTGCAGATGGTGACTGCAGTCATGAAATTAAAAGATGCTTACTCCTTGGAAGAAAAGTTATGACCAACCTAGATAGCATATTCAAAAGCAGAGACATTACTTTGCCAACAAAAGTCCATCTAGTCAAGGCTATGGTTTTTCCAGTGGTCATGTATGGATGTGAGAGTTGGACTGTGAAGAAGGCTGAGCACCGAAGAATTGATGCTTTTGAACTCTTGCGAGTCCCTTGGACTGCAACAAGATCCAAGCAGTCCATTCTGAAGGAGATCAGCCCTGGGATTTCTTTGGAAGGAATGATGCTAAAGCTGAAACTCCAGTACTTTGGCCACCTCATGCAATGAGTTGACTCATTGGAAAAGACTCTGATGCTGGGAGGGATTGGGGGCAGGAGGAGAAGGGGACGGCAGAGGATGAGATGGCTGGATGGCATCACTGACTTGATGGACATGAGTCTGAGTGAACTCCAGGAGTTGGTGATGGACAGGGAGGCCTGGCGTGCTACGATTCATGGGGTTGCAAAGAGTCAGACATGACTGAGGGACTGAACTGAACTGAACTGAACTGCACTGCGACAGGTAAGGATAAGAGGTTTATGGAGCTTCCTAATGGGATAGACTGACTATGGGGGAACTGGGTCTTGTTCTGATGGGCAGGGCCATGCTCAGAAAATCTTTAATCCAATTTTCTGTTGTTGGGTGGGGCTGTGTTCCCTCCCTGTCATTTGACCTGATATCAAACTATGGTGGAGGTAATGAAGATAACGGGACCTCCTTCAAAAAGTCTCATGTGTGCACTGCTGCACTCAGTTCCCCTGACCCTGCAGCAGGCCACCGCTGACCCACGCATCCGCTGGAGACTCCTGGATACTCATGGGCTAGTCTGGGTCAGTCTCTTGTGGAGTGACTGTTCCTTTCTCCTGGGTCCTGGTGCATACAAGGTTTTGTTTGTGCCCTCCAAGAATCTGTTTCCCCAGTCCTGTGTAAGTTCAGGCAGCTCTATGGTGGGGTTAATGGAGACCTCCTTCAATAGGGCTTATGTCACACCCAGGTCTGCTGCACCCAGAGCCCCTGCCCTGCGGCAGGCCCCTGCTGACCTGTACCTCCCCAGGAGACACTCAAACACTCAAAAGCAGGTCTGGCTCAGTCTCTGTGGGGTCTTCTGGTGGCCACAAGATTTTGTTTGGGCCCTTCAAGCATCTCTGGCAGGTATGGGGTTTAATTCTAAATGTGATTTCACTCCTTCTACCTTCTTTCTGGTGCTTGTCCTTTGTCCTTGGATATGGGGTTTCTTTTTTTGGTGTGATCCAACATTCTCCTCGGAGAAGGCAATGGCACCCCACTCCAGTACTCTTGCCTGGAAAATCCCATGGACAGAGGAGCCTGGTGGGCTGCAGTCCATGGGGTCGCTAAGAGCCGGACACGACTGAGTGACTTCACTTTCACTTTTCACTTTCATGCATTGGAGAAGGAAATGGCAACCCACTCCAGTGTTCTTGCCTGGAGAATCCCAGGGACGGGGGAGCCTGGTGGACTGCCGTCTATGGGGTCACACAGAGTCGGACTTAGCTGCTAAGCGACTTAGCAGCAGCAGCAGCAGCAACATTCTCCTGTGGATGGTTGTTCAGCAGTGAGTTGTAATTTTGGAGTTCTTGCAGGAGAAGATGAGCACACATCCTCCATCTCACATCCATCCTAAAAATTAAGCCTTTCTGGGGGAAAAAATCACACAGTTAAGCAGATTACAATCATTATGGATTAATAATCTTTTAATAACCTACCTCAACTGGGCTTTCATTATCATCTAGCAAGTATTTTATTTCCCTTGTCAGCTCACACCTCACCATCCTATCAAAGGAAGATTTTCCCAAGTGTTGGCTCCCAGGAATTGCACTATGTTATTATTTTCTTTCTGCCCAATATCTTAATCATCTTCCCATCATCAGATGATAAGTTTGCTTGCTGCTCTCACATCAACAAACTCAGGCATGAAAACTAGAACCTTTCCTTGAAACTCACATCACTCTAGCTACCACCATTTCACTTTACTCACCTTCTTGGTCACATTTCTCAAGAGGTCTTTAGATGCTACCTGCACATCAGTACCTTCTAGTTATTTTGTCATCTGTGAAGCCACTGCACCAAAACTGCTCTTACTCATTTGCTGATACTCTTCTCATTCTTAGATCCTATCCTAGGAAAAGATAACGATCCTCTTTTTATGTTGTCTGTAGGTTGTTATGGCTCTCTTTCATGTCTTATTCCAGGGTCCAGGCGGCCCCTATCTGGATTATACCCTGGGACATATTATTCGTACAGTAGAGGGGAAAATGTAAGAGCCAAATGAATAAAGGTTCTTATGTCTTCGGGAGATGGCATAGGATAAGCCTGTTCACATCACATTGAGTCACATTAAGTCACACGCATGGCTGGGCCTGACATCAGTGGAGTGGAACTGTGAAGTAAAGTGAAGTGAAATTTGCTCAACGGTGTCCGACTCTTCGCGACCCCATGGACTATACAGTTCGTGGAATTCTCCAGGCCAGAATACTGGGGTGGGTAGCCTTTCCCTTCTCCAGGGGGTCTTCCCAACCCAGGGATCAAACCTGCGTCTCCCACATTGCAGATGGATTCTTTACCAGCTAAGCCAAGAGGGAAGCCCAAGAAAACTGGAGTGTGTAGCCTATCCCTTCTCCAGCAGATCTTCCCAACCCAGGAATCGAACCAAGGTCTCCTGCATCGCAGGCAGATTCTTTACCAGCTGATCTCCCAGGGAATCCTTGGAGTGGAACTGTACTTGTCTCAAAGGTGGAGGCAGGTAATGAATAACTAGACAATCGCCAAAGGCAAGAGTATATAATTCTCCTACAGGGAACGGGGAGGGAGAGGTGTGGGAACAGCATGACTGTCTTCTACAGTGCTTTGAACCCCTTGATCCTTTCTTTTTCTCTTACCCTATCACACATGTTGCTTTTACTCACTTCTATTTTCTCGGCCTTCATATCAAGGCAGTGATCTACTAATTCATGCCCACCTGACTGTTTGCCATTTCCAACTTGCAGGTTAATTTCCTCTGTGCTTTTTTTTTTCTTCTAGTTTTATTGTGTGTGTGTGTGTGTGTGCGTTGATAAACAATGGGGAAGAGAAAAAATTGTTTATTGAGTCACTACCTGGCTATAACTTTACGGGGTAGTCACTGCTATCACCTTCCTTCCATATCATCTTCCTTCCATCCATATGGCCGTCACGGTGCCTGTTCCAGTGACTATTAAGGCAACTTCCCCTCTTCTTTTCATCTGTGTCTCTCCCACTATGAATGTCTTCATTTTTGGTGAATAAACTGGTCTTTGGTTCATGAAGATTTTTCAAGCCATGTGGCTTGAGTTATGTCAATTGTCTTCTTTACTATCTCCAAATATCAATTCATATCCCCCCGTCTTACTCTTGTTCATCCTTCACAGCACAAGAAGTGTCCCTCTCTCTGGAAACATCCCATTTTTCTCCCTTTCTTTCCCACTGGTGACAATATTATAACCTTATTGTATTCCATTTAGTGCTATTTACTAAGAATGCCTTAATGACTGGTCTATGGAAAATACAAATAAATAACGTGACTTTATTTTCCCAAAGACAGCCGGGGTTACATATGTGTCAAATAGAATATAATAGATAGGGATTTATTCCTCCATTAGCTTTTTAGGTTTGCTTATCTTTCAGAGTAATTTAAATTGAAATGGAAGACAAATCCTTATTTGATTGTTAGGCAACTCAGTGCTATTTATTTTGTTCGAGTTGGTGTGGGATCTAAGTGCACTGTTGTTAAAAGGCTATTTAATGTCACATAGCGGGCCGATTAATTTTTTCGATAAATTGCCAGCATATCCAGTCAATTGCATACATTTAATTGGGAGAGTCCATTCTTCTGAAGTCTGTCTCTATACTTTCTGGTAATGGTGCTATAGTTTACATGCTCTTAGACATACGAAGACACTGCCTTTTGTTATCAAAAGTTTGGAGATAAATCTCAAAGCAAATGTGTGGTTCTGTTAAAAGAGGGTCAAAGGATGGCATGAATTAAGTAGCACAACATGCAGTCAAGAGGCAGAGCATGGTGGGGATTGTTTTTTAATTTTTTTGGATGATTTGTTTTGTATTGATAATGAAAGGCATGATCACTGATGTTGAAGTTTAACATATTGTTGGCAAGGAAGCATATTTATTTAAGCTTAAACTAGGATCTTATCTTGGGTATCATTTTCTTACTTGGTCTGAAAGATGAGAACATAGAAAGTTCCTCTCGTTTTCTTGCCTACAATGATCATATAATGCTAATTTAATTATCTAACTAATGTTTATTCTTGGGATGTATGAATTTTCCCTGTTGAGAAGAAAGAGAATAGGGAAGGAAGGGATAAGATTACCATAAAGCTCAAATAAAATCATAAATTTACAAGTAATATTTTTTCTCATATTAGTTATTGACAAACTATGTTAGGTAGTATACAAATAAGGTCTGTACAATAAAAAGTTTTATGTTTTTGTAATTATTTCTATAGAATCTAATATAATATGTAGCATATAGTACAGCTTATACAAATTTGTCAAATCAATGGAAAAATAAAGGTATGATTAAGAAATACAAATGGCGGTGATGATTTTAAAATAGTAAAGGTGTCTTCCCTTTTTTCTACCTGAATATCACAACATTTAAGAATATGAAAACTTTAAAAAAATATATTGTTATGAAATAACAACAACAATAACAGTAATAATTGGCTCTAATGAAGTTGTGGTCCTTTAAAAAAAAAAAAAAAGGAATATCAAGAAGGGGTTTAGGTATTCAGGGAAGATATGGCCAGGCAATAGGAAGAGGTAAAACATTCATCTGGCAAACTCTGGGAGTGACATGAAGAAAAAGATAATAAACTCTCACAGAAATGAAGGTCACCTTGCCAAGAATATAAAGGAAAAGAGGCCTTTGTGAAGGTATAAAAAGTGGTAGCTGATTAAAATAGACAAAATAAAAGAAAAATTTATAAAAAAAGAGGTAAAAGGCCTAGGGAGACAATAAGAAGAAAAGAAGAAGATCCAGTCCATGTATTATTGGTACTTCCAAGATAGAAAGCTGAGTTAATGAAACAAATGAAAATTATTTAAAGAAATGTATTTTTAATTCTGTAAATAAAATAACACCTGGAGCTATAGATTTAAGAAATAGTGTCTAGGTGAAAAAATTAACAGAATAATGGAACAGTAAGATATATATTGCTAAAGTTATTGCATTTCAAGGATAAAGAAATAGTCTTTGGAAAACCAGTTAAAAATATCTAATTCCAGCTAGAACCAATACAACATTGTAAAGTAAAAAATAATAATAATAATAAAATTTAAAAAAAAAAGAAAGTAAGGAAAAGCAAAAAAAAAATCTAATTCCTAAAAAGAACAAAAGTCAGACTGGCCTAAGAGTTCTTATTCTCTTTCCATCTGTCTCTCAAACCCCTCATCGCTCATACAAAAATGTAATATAAATTTAAGACTTTTTATCATATATGTATATATAATATGCATAACAGGAGATTAGAGTAGAGGTTATAACATCAAGAAAAAAAGAAAAAGTGATTATATAATTTTATATCCAAGCAAAGTACTATTAAAACTTCCCTTGTGGCTGACTGGCAAAGAATCCACCTGCCAAGGCAGGAGATGCAGGTTTGATCCCTGGGTCAGGAAGATTCCCCTGGAGAAGGAAATGGCAACCCACTCCAGGATTCTTGCCTGGGAAATGCCATGGACAGAGGAGCCTGGGGGGCTACAGTCCATGGAGTAAGTCTGACACAACTTTGTGACTAAACAACAGCGATGAAGTGTTATTCCTGCATAAATGTAACAGGAAAACACTTTCAAACACGCATGAATTCAGGAAATAGACTTACTGTGAGCCTGTTTTACAGAAAAAAAATTCTAGGATATCATTTAGAAGACATAAATAGAATTTTCAGAAAAAAAATTTTCAAAGAAAATAATGGCGAACTAGCGACACTAGACATCACACTTATTATCTTAAGAAATCATAATAATTAGGGCAGTGTGAAGAACAGAAAGTTTGGCAGTAGCTGAAATGCATATAGGAATTTTGTGTAATGAAGTCTATGTTAGTGAACAAAATACAAATGACTGAAGGAAGAGTGAATGCTAATCTGGATTAAAAGGAAAAGGCTGGATTTGCATCTTATACTTTATACCAAAATAGATTCTAGATACATAAGAATTTTAAGAGTAAATACTAAAACCATAAAATGCTGAAAACAGCATGGGGAATTTATTTTTATGACACAGGGGAGGTTCTTCTAAGAATGATAAAATCCCAGATTTTAGAAAAAAACAATAAACATAAACAGATAAAGGTCAAAAGTTACTCCATCAAATGAAAATAATACAAGACCAGCAAAAGAAAATAGAAACCACAAAAGTGGAAAATAAATATTTGCAATTCATAACAGACTCAAAGCTGCCTTTCTTAACATATTATGTCTGGGTAATCAAAAGTGGAAGACCAAGACCCTAAGGGTAAGACTTAGCTTAAAAGAGCAAGACTTAAACAACCAACAGAAAATGAAGTGCCCACGACTATTAGACCTATGGAGAGTTGCTCAGCCAGTAACTCGTACCATAAGAAAAATGCAAATTAAAACGACGGGAAAACTTTTACTAGGTATGATTTGCAAAGATCAGAAATTTCGAGGTTGAAGAAGGTCAAGGAAAACACAGACTCTCGTGATGAAAACAAAAAGGGGTACAACTATAAGAGGCAAACTGAGCAAAATCAGTTCGGTTCTATATTTGGATATACTCCTTGATCCAGGAATTTGACTTCTTGAAATTTATACTACTAACAAAAGCACAAAGGAATTTATATAGGCACAAAGATATTTACAGAAGGGATGGTTTAGGTGTGTGTCTATACAAGCCTGTAAAAATATAAGATAGCCATAAATAAAGGACTTTAAACAAATTATGACATATTCATACAGTTGAAAACTAGGCAAGAAAAAAAAAAAACAAGAAAAAGGCAGTTCTAGATTAAGTATTATAGAAGGAACTTCAAAATATATTATTAAATGAAAGAGGTGTTGGTATAAAGCATACTGTTTCTTGTTTTTGCTTTTCTTTTTAAAGGCCGTTCATAATGTGTGCATGTTTAGAGATACCTGTAAAGTTTAAATAAGAAACCGGTACCAGCCTCTGGTGAGGAAAATGAACCAAGAAAGTTTATGAGAACAACTTAAATTTCCTTGATTCAATCTTGTAGTTTGAAGGAATTGTTGAGAAAACACATGGAGATGCACTTAGATCCATTTCTAGTTCATCTACAAAGATTCTGATTGTAAATCTCCCTTTTCATTAACGATTTCAAGTAGAAGCGTTTAACTCCTACTCTGGTGGCAAATCTCACCAGGTTTGCACATAGGTTTTGGACCCTTGCTTGGCATCTGTTGCTTCCTTGGTGCTGGAGGATGTTTACTCATTGGTGCTTCTCTCTTTGGGGCAAGAAAGAACTGACTGTGGTAGCGGGGGATTAAGGAGTGGGATTAAGTGTTGCAGTTTTTGCCCTCCCTCAGAGCCTGCTGTTTGCCTGATTCCCAGATGGGGCAAGGATATTTTCCTTGGCTTCCACCACCCCAACCCCTTCCCATTTCCTTTGGAAATGTCTCAGCCTCAAGACTGAGAGGGTAAGAATGTAGCATTTATATCTGTTTGGTCTGCATTTTTCCCCTGTTGCAAAGTGCATTTCTTAGCTGCTGATTCACTTCAACCACCCCCTCCACCATCTCCTTAGAAGGTCATTTGGCTGGAGGAGTTGTGGTCATCACTCAGCTCTAGCCATGTTGTGTCTTCCTGAGAGTGGAGTCTGATTTCTAAGCTGCTGCTGGAATATTTGAAATTCAAAGGGAAGTTCTCTTGGGCCATAGAGGATTAACAACGTTCTCCTTCCACACCCACAGCTGGCCTGTTTTGGTACTGGGGTTTCCTACAGGGTGGAAGGAGAGGCAGAGGAAGTAGGTGACCCTCTGCACACCCGGGATCCCCTCTGTGCCATTCGCCCCCTGGCCTGTCTGGCACCCCTGTCCCTACCACGTTTATGGATGTCTATCTTGGACCTCTTCTCAGAAACGTTTCAGAGACAACTTTGTCCTGAAGCCTTTACCCAAAGAGACTGGCTGTTGGAAGTTTCTGCTTCGGTCTCCCATTAATCTGATGGTATACGCCTGTAAATGAAGCTTTATTGGAATACATCTACATTTGTGTATTGCCTGTGGTCGCTTTCATGCTATGGTAATAGAATCGAGCGGTTACAACAGAGGCTACATGGTCATCAAATCTAGAACATTTATAAAGCTTGCTGACCTCTGCTCTAGATAATTTAAAGCCTATAATAATTGTGCAACTCTGGTGTAGCCGGAGACACCTGTTTTTCTGAGTCCTACCCACATCCTCAGCCCCCTTCTGAAGATAGCATTCTCACAGTCTAGTTTTTCTCATTTTCTGCTGAGATAAATAACCCTCAAGAAGGAAAGGATTCCAGTAGGCAGGGAAGAGAGAGGAGTGGATATTATGAACCAGTCTCTGGGTGTTGTCTTGATTCCATCACCTCCTATCTGAATGATCTTGCACAAATTGCATAGCCTCTCTCTGCCTCAGTTTCCTCATCTGCAAAAGACAGAGTAAGTACATATTTCATGGGTTTGTGATGAAGTTCAAATGAGAGTTTACACTTCAAGCACTTAGCTCATTGGTACATAGCCCACATGATCAGTTAATGTTACTTATTATCATTGTTCCTCGGACACCAATAGTCATGTTATTTACTAGATGCCACAACATCTTTGCTGACCTTTGAGGACCAAAGAGAAACCTTTAATCCAAGGGCAATAGGCCCCATCAGTGGACCGTAAGGATTCAATGAAGTGGCTGGGGACAGAGTCTTTGTCTATCCAGTGTGGCTGATACTTGAGGAGATTGCAGATATCCAAGTTTACCCAGTAATATTCTGATGTATCCATGTTATCTTGGAAGAATTAACAGCTCTCCTTTTCACTCTTAGAGTGTTCCAATTTGAATAATAAGCTATGTGGTCACTGTATCCCTACTGAATGGTGACGGTCTAAAGCAGAGAGCTTCAAGGAGCTGATATGGGGAGTTGACATACAAGATCTATAGAAATGCCAACAAGCCAAGGCTTTTAGCCTAAGTGTCTACACAGATGCTGAGATTCCCTGTGAAAGACTATAAAGACACTCGGGAGAGAGGCCGCTGTAATACCTAATCTGAGTTAAGACTTGTGCTATATGTGTGGCTGTGGTTTGACGCAGAGCGACAAAAGAAGGTTTGTCAAATCTAAGCAGAGAGAAGGGGAATTGCAATGCTGGTCTGAGGTCAAAGTTTCCTTGCATTAACGAGGACCTGAGGGGACCTCGACCAGGGATGGGCTCATCAAAATAACTCACGAAGCTAGGGGCTGTTTATGTCAGGGCTGCTGGGACGCCAGGACAGGGGTATCCCTCATTACAGATCCCCTTATCTCTTGCAGAAGTGTCAATTCCTAGACACTTTTGACTGTAAATGAACCAGTATGATAATAGATTTTTTTGGCGGGGCAGGAGGGAAGGTTGGGGGAGTGGAAAAACAAATGGATAAAAACAAAAGTAAAAAATGGAGACAAAACGGCTTAATAATAAGATGAATTCTGATTTGAGAAATGTTGTAAAAATATATGTGTCTTAGATTTATGAAAGTCTGGTTTTAGGAACTGAGGTGATATGGCTCCAAAACCTCAGGCAAGCTTGTGGGAGGAAGAATTTGGGATGAAGCTCATGGTCTGTGCCTGAAGTGGTGGGACCTGAGGGCTCACGGGCAAGGTCTGGCTCCCAGGACCCAGCTGGATTAGCTGGTGTCCATTAAAGTACAGTAATTTCAAGCATGGTGTCAATGAGACATTTGTGGATCTGCTGGGTCAGACCCAGCAAGGGTGAGCCAGATAATGGTCACCCAGGACATCGGCCACGTTCAGCATCACCCTCAAAGTCAGGCTGAAGCTCAGGAGTGCACTCAGTCCTTCAGGGGTGAGGATGATCTTGGAAAAGGTGAGAACCTGTCTATGCTCTTTCCTTGTGAACTTTGGCAAAGAAAAGACTGGATTGACACTGATATTTTCAGGTAAATAGCAATGTGAGATCACATTAAGCTGCAAGAAGTCATGGAAAGACCTGGGAATGATGTTTTTAGATTATTCCATATAGTTTAATAGAGAATGTCCTTTGGGACCAGAAAGGAACATGACTTGCCTCTCAAGAGTTGCTACTTTTCTACAGGGTCAAAAAAAGAAGACAGTGAGAAAGAGAGAAAAGAAGACAGAGACCGAGAAAGAGGAGGAGAAGGGATTGGATGAATGGAAGGAGGGAGGAAGAAACAAAAATGATGTTGAATGATATAAAAAATTCAAGGCCACAATACAACTTAACAATAAAGTTAATTTGATGCTTACTGTATCAGATGGAGTTCCATCAGAGATGCAGGGCCTGTATGATAGGCACGTCTATGAAGAGATTTATTGCATGGAATTGGCGTATGCTATTGATGGAGCTGGCTAGGCTAGTTTGAAATCTGAATGGCTGGCAGTCAGGAAGACCAGGCAGGAAAGTCCTCTCAAAGAGCTATCTCCACAGTCACAGGCTGACTTTCTTCTTCCCCAGGGAGAACATTTTGTTCTTAAGGCCTTTCAAGAGATAGGATCAGTTTTACCTACATTATCCAAGATGAACTCCTTGACATAAAGTCAGCTGGTTAGAGATATTAATCACGTCTGCAAAATACCTGCACAGCTACATCTAGATAAGAGTTTCATTGCATAACTGGGATTACAGCCTAGTCAAATTGATACACAAAATGATCATATATATCTAGTGATCTCTAAAATGACATCCTTTGTATTTAAAAATGAGAAATAAGTGCTTCTCAAGTATGGACTCATCTATTATTCTTGTGCAGAAACATTTACATTTTTAATACATTGTGTCGAATGCAGAAGAGCAATGTTGGGCATTTTTCTAGACCAGGGGTGTTCCATCATCCCCAGGAAGAAAGAAAAATGATGGTTCCCTACCATCTCCAAAAATGTCCAGCCTGGTCCCGACCTCCCATCCCCAATCCCTTTTCTTTACTCCATGCCACCTGATTTCAGCTGTGCAAAACATTTGGTTTATGAGGGTGGATGCCGTGTTCTTCCATGGCATGTTCAATGCATGCTTTTGTGCCAGCCTAGAATAGAGGAGGAAGATCAAATGAACCAGTGACAGAATGAGAACAGGAGTAGAGGAGCAGAAGCACAGGTCCTGTGCAAGGCACTGTGGCCAGAGGCTCTTCACCACTGTGAAGAACATGTGAACCCTGAGGTCCTCGAGTACAATCGTGCTGTCTCTCCCAGTCATTTACTCCAGGTTAGGCCCCCAGATCCTCATGATCCACACAGCACGCTGCTGCCGCATACCCTCAGAACTCCTGTTGGGACCCCAGTGCTCTACGCAGTCCATGGACAAGGTCAGTGTTAGGGCTCCTGGCTGCTGCAGAAGAGGTTCAGCATCCCAAACCCCGGTGGGTTAAGCAGAGAATGGGAGGCAATGGCACCTTTTGAGAAAGCCCTCCTCAGGGAGGTAGGGGAGAGTTCACTCCATCTTGCCACAAGCTTGTAGCCTGAGCAGAGAACGTGCTGGGACATCCTCTGTCTGTGCTCTCTGTGCCCAAGGTGTAGGGAGACCTGCCCCAAGCTCCTCTTAGGAGGTTAGAGAGTTACTTAAGGCAGGAGAAATAGTGCCTCTTCTCTCCTGTAAGATGTCAAGTAGGGCTGAATATTTTCACTCTTGTGGATAGAGTTTGGACAAGATAAGTTTGAAATAGCATTCACTAGGATTCAGAATTAAGCAACCTCGATTAAAGGTTAATCATTTATGTGATTATATGACATTAAAGATCAGATTTATTAGATGTCTGATACAGGAGAAAGGTCATGACATTGGGACAAATCACGGCATGAGGCCAAAATATTTCCAACTGGACTCAATTTGAGGCCCATCTAACTGACTCTTATGCTGATAGTTATTAGAAATTTTCCCAGGGCAGCATTTCTAATAGATTGAGGACATTCTCAGCTTAGATAAAAATGCCACAGACAACAATACATTATAAGAGCATCTTACAGTCCTGGTTACTAGGCAGCTTTTCTGCAGGAACTCAGTGTGACTTAACTTGCACAAGCTCAAATTTTTGTTTCTTATTCATTAAGATTAGTGTGTGTTTCCAGTGAATCACCCTCCAGTGGTAGAAAAATGTGAGTTCACTAGACCCTGAACTCAAAGGGAAGAATCTTTGTTATCTTTTCATCCCTGGCGAATAGCATGGTAATTGTTTTACTGAATAGGATATTAAAAATCAGGCTGCAAGGGTTAAAATCCCAGGTCAGTCACATGCTAGCTACATGAGTGGCTCTCCATGCTTCAGCTTCTTCTTTATCCAAAAAAAAAAAGAGAGAGAGAGAGAGAGAGAGAGAATCTGATAATGGTACCTTCTTTCCAGGATGTTGCATGGAAAAGCAGAGTAAGAACTTCCAAATTTTATGAACCCAGTCTCAATCCAAATGCCCCCATACCTAGATATGAGATATCTGAATGTATACCAGTTAGGGAGCATCGCCATTTTCTGCTGTGCTGTGCTGTGCTCAGTCATGTCTGACTTCTTGCAACCACATGGATTGTAGCCCATCAATCTCCTCTGTCCACGGAGTTTTCCAGCTAAGAATACTGGAGTGGGTTTCCATTTCCTTCTCCAGGGGACCTTCCCAACCCAGGGATAGAACCCGTGTCTTTTGTGTCTTCTGCATTGGCAGGCATATTCTTTTTGGAATGGCATAAAAAAAATCAGGGATGGAACTGGTTAAGCCATGCCTACTAACCCATGAAAACTGGACCATAAAAAAGGCTGAACTCCAGTACTTTGGCCACCTCATGCGAAGAGTTGACTCATTGGAAAAAACTCTGATGCTGGGAGGGATTGGGGGCAGGAGGAGAAGGGAATGACAGAGGATGAGATGGATGGATGGCATCACTGACTCAATGGATGTGAGTCTGGGTGAACTCTGGGAGTTGGTGGTGGACAGGGAGGCCTGGTGTGCTTCGATTCATGGGGTCGCAAAGAGTCGGGCACGAGTGAGCAACTGAACTGAACTGAACTGAACTGAAGAATTGATGCTTTCAAATTGTGGTGCTGGAGAAGACTCTTGAGAGTCCCTTGGACTACAAAGAGACAAAACCAGTCAATCCAAAAGGAAATCAACCCTGAATATTCATTGGAAGGACTGATATTGAAACTGAAATTCTAATACTTTGGCCACCCAATGTGAAGAGCTGACGCATTGGAAAAGACCCTGATGCTGGGAAAGATTGAAGGCAAAAGGAGAAGGGGGCGGCAGAGGATGAGATGATTAGATAGTATCACCAATGCCATGGACATGAATTTGAGCAAAGTCCAGGAGATAGTGAAGGATAAGGAAGCCTGGCGTGCTGCAGTCTGCTGCTACTGCTGCTAAGTCACTTCAGTCGTGTCCGACTCTGTGCTGCAGTCTATGGGGTCTCAAAGAGTCAGACATGACTTAATGACTGAACAACAACACCACCTAACAGAGAAAGGACCTCTCGATTAGTGACTGAGTGATTGCAACCACTGCGATGTTCCTAGTCCAACCCCATCTTCAGGCCTGTTACTCCATCCTCCAAAGCCAATTTAAAGTTTATTCCCCAACCCTAACATTTCAGATCACCCCACCTGAAATCCTGACACTTTCCCAGCTTCTAGAGCTAGAGTAGAGCCCTCTCAGAAGACAACATGGGGAGTAACTGAAGGAGCTGTTCTTGATGAAATATTTTGGGAGATTTCAGATGAAGGCCATGGCTCGAAGCTGGTAGAATTGTTAGGGGCAGAAGGTGGGCTGTCTGAGTCAGATTGTCGGTGCCCAGTCAGAGAGGCTATTCCCCCATCTCTGCTTAGAATGTTACTGACCAGGGTTCTTGGCTTCCTTAATCAGTAGAAATTGACAAAATACCAGACAAGAAATTCAGGCAAAACTTTAGGCCCTGGGGAGGGCCCTACTGCAGCAGCGGGGAGTGAGAACAAGTAATAATTTCCCTTGCTTACTAGCTCCCTCTTGGGTGAGGGTAGGCAAATGTCCCGGGGTTGGCCTGGAGGGATGGCTTAGGTGGTTTGCCCACCCCTTTGGTGGTATTGTGTGCAGTGGGCATGCATAATACTCTGCTTTTGCTCCCAGCTCTTCAAAAGTAGCAGTTGAACTTTCTGGTCTCTTTGTATCTTGCTGTTCATAATTTGCCCCAACTGCACATACATAAGGTTACTTTTAGTCCCTTATAATTTCTTTGTGTTTTGTTGCTTCAGGAGACGTTTGTTCTGGTGCAAGCACTGCAGCAAAGGGTCCCAGGTTCCAGGTCACAGTCTGTCTCAAGAACACAGTGATGTTTGGCAACCAAGGTGTGGAAGCTTCCAGAGCATCTGGCATCCTGTGTCGAGGTCCCAGGATGAGCAGTAATGATCAGACTGAGGTCTGATGGACAGCGGGTGTGGACAGCTGGGGGAGGAATGGGGAGCAGGCCTGGTGTGGTATGGAGACTACAAAACAGAGTGATTCAAGGGGTCCAGGAAATAACTGGAGGGCACTTGGAGGAATATTAATTTTCAACAGTCAGACCTCGGGGCTCAAATACCATAATTAGGTCATTAAAAATAAATGTGATCGAATTTCGTATTGAACCAAATGCTTCCTCAAAAGGGACCATGGCAGAAGAATGTTTTCAGATATTAAAAGGAGGATATAAAACTTCATTTTAGACACAGATATGGACTGGGTGGTAGATCCATCTTCACGCTTACAAATGAGTTCAGATTTCAGGCTGATAAAATGGTGCAGTCTCAATCCTGAGTGCCAGTTACTCCTTATTACAAAGTTTGGTTCTGAGACAGACTGGAACCTGGGACCCTTTGCTGCAATGCTTGCACCTGGACCAACGTCTTCTGGAGCAACAAAATACAAAGAAACTGTAACAGACTGCATGTGCATTTGGGGCAAATTCTGGACAGCAAGATACAGAAAGACCAAAATGTCCAACTGCCACTTTTGAAGAACTGGGAGCAAAAACAGGATGTCAGGAACAAAAGCGGGGCACTGTGGACGGCCCCTGCCTCAGCACCACCGAAGGGGTAGGTAGACCACAAATCCATGCCTCCAGCCAAGCCACTGGACCTGCCCCTACCCTCACCCCATGTCAGGGACCAGCTTGACCCTCAGCCCCACGGCCCCACTTTCTCAGAGACCAAGCAAGTCAGGAAACCTGTTTCTTGTTCTCACTTTGCTCTGATACAGCAGGGTCTCCAATAAAGTTTTGCCTGAATTACTTGTCTGGCCTCTTATCAATTTCTATTGATTAAGGAGGTCAAGAACCCTGATCAGTAACAGTTCTAGAGCTTCTAAGACAGATTTTCTAAAGGAGGAAAGTGAATACTGGTTTGGGGATTATAACTCTGTGTGTGTGTGTGTGTGTATGTGTGTGTATGTGCATACGCGCATGCGTGCATGCTTAGTCACTCAGTCATGTCCAGCTCTCGATGATCCTTTGGACTGTACCCAGCCAGGCTCCTCTGTCCATGGGATTTCCCAGGCAAGAAAACTGGAGTGGGTTGCTGTTTGCCTCTCCAGGGGATCTTCCCCACCCAGGGATGGAACCTGCTCTTCCTGTGTCTCTTGCATCGCAGGCAGATTCTTTACCTGCTGAGCCATTGGTAGTCATTATAATTGTCTACCCACCCCCTGTTAATAGAAGAGGTAGGAGAGAGCCAGACAGGAGAAGTTTGAGATGGGCAAACATGGGCTGGCTGTCCTTCTCGAGGGACTCGAGCTGGGTGAGTGAGTCAAGATCTCTTGGAGGATTTGCCATACATGCCTAAAGCCTATGTTGCCTGGTTCAACTGGAAAAAAAAAAAAAAAAAAAAAATCTTGAGGGTGTGAGTCTGGCCTTAGCAGCTAGGGAAGCAGAGTGGAGAGCTTGGGAAGTGGTCTTCCTCCAGCAGACAGTAGGCACTCTGGGCCAGGTGGGAGCCAGTTGGTGGGTAGTTGCCTGCAGGCAGCAGGGGACTGGACTCATATCTTAAGGAATCATATCTCAGGAGAGGAGCTGGCAGAGGGAAGAAACTGATCACATACCACCTTATTAATTTCAAGCTGCAGCCTTGGGGAGTGGAGAAAGTTTTGAGGAAGTTCAAAATATTGATTATTATATTGGACTGGCCAATCACTGACTGTCTTAGTGAGTAATGTGGCAGAAGAATGCTTTGGGGGTGTGGCTAGAAGAATCATGAGCCCTGCCCTGAATTTCATCGAATGAATGGGGAGAACCGAAGGCAGCAGAGTACTTTTGAAGGGTGACGGCTGGTGGAATGAAGTGAGAAAATGATCTTTTTTATTTTTTTACATCATGCAAATCCTTTATTTAATGACAAGTGGTTATCACAGGCACCCACAGACATATCCCCTGTGCCTCTGCCTCAGTTTCCTTGTCTCTGTCTTGCCCAGTTTCCCAAAACTGCAGTGACACTCTCCTTGGCTACTCAAACTAACTCTCTCTGCCACGCATCCATGTACTCTCATAGACCCCCTGGCTCAGGGACACTACCCTAAACCCCAGCTTGCTTGGCTGGGGTGCTGAGATGCCACGTGGCAGTCAGCAACCCCCTCCCTGGGAAATAGATCATGTCCTAAGAGAGCCCTGGTTCTAGTTGAGGTCCAGCGAAGGCGAGAGGTCCCTTCTTCCTCCTTCTCCTCTTCCTCCTTCTTCTCTTTCTCCTCCTCCCCAGCCCTGTCTCACCACCAGACTTCCTCCCTATGTCTTGTCTGAGCTTCTCCATCATGACAGCTGAAGATTCAAATGGCTTTTAGTTATTCTGGTTTGATAATTTCTTTTTGAGCCCATGGCTATGGAATCATTTTCTTCTTTTTCATTTCTATTTCTTTTGGAATACAAACAAACAAACAAAACCACTTGCCCATTACTTATGCTGCTGCTGCTGCTGCTAAGTCACTTCAGTTGTGTCTGACTCTGTGTGACCCCATAGACAGAAGCCCACCAGGCTCCCCCGTCCCTGGGATTCTCCAGGGAAGAACACTGGAGTGGGTTGCCATTTCCTTCTCTAATGCATGAAAGTGAAAAGTCAAAGTGTCCGACTCCTAGCAACCCCATGGACTGCAGCCTACTAGGCTCCTCCATCCATGGGATTTTCCAGGCAAGAGTACTGGAGTGGGGCGCCCTTGCCTTCTCCGACTACATACGCAGTACCTGTTTAAAAGCACATCACATAATTCTGGCATCGTAACTAAAGTCTCTTTGCCATCCATTCAGTCCATTACCATCCATTCTATTTCACTCAGAAGGGTGAACTTGGAGTGAAGCGAGAGTTAGTTGACAATATGTGCTGCATTGAGTTGGATGTGAAGTTAGGATGGGAGAGATAGTCAATAAATCTTGCACTCTAAATTCAGACTTTTAAAAAATGTATGTTTAAAATAATATAAAGGAGGGATTGTAATTATTCTGCGTTCCAGTTGAGTTGCAATGGTATGGGTGCTCGGAATCTTTTCATATAATTGTCCCTTGGGTCATCCTGACAGCTAAATTATTAGGAAGTATGATGAGAATATGCTTTGCTGTTAAGCAGGTAAATGTCTTAAGAAATAGACTAATGTTGGGGTTAAATTAATTTGCTGAAAATCTAGAATAAACTTTCTTAATTTCCTCACAATTAACCTTGGTCTCTGGGAATATAAATGGTTGTGTGTGTGTGTGTGTGTGTGTTTGTATTGCTATTTTTGTCCTCCTTAAATTATCTGTCTGATAGTAGAGATGCTTTTCTTCTTCATAATTATTTTTTTCACTCAAACTTTGAGCTATTTTTTGGTTGTTTCCTTGTCTTATTTTCTTACAAACATTCAAATTATAGACGCTAGGTTAACGGACTTTATGTTAGGTTAACAAATGTGATTGCCAATATCTGATTCGTTACTGACAAAAAGGCAATTTCCTGTGGTTCAACTTAATGTAGGGTCTTGAGGTCAGTTACTAACCCAAAGGGGAGATTAAGCCATCTATTTTTGTAGACAATGACTGTATATTCCTTGATTCCTACAGATTCCCTCTATGGCTTGTTGAGATAGTAGCTATTTGAACTTAATGTCATTAATAAGGGATTACTTATTACTTCAAGTGTAATGACACTTCAATCAGTGGTCATAATAGGGAATTAAGAACCCGTGTGGTTTAATGGAAAACAAAACATTCAAAGCAACCATGTGAGCATCTTCTTTTAAGATTAACTGGAAGTTTCCCATTGTCCTAGGTTGCAAGCCATCATTTGCATAAAGCTTCAGTACAAGCACCTAGACATTGTTTCCATTGATATGAACACACAGCCTTATGGCTGGAAATAGTGGAATTCAAAGTCCCAGGTAATCTGGAGGGATGTAGAACTCTGGCTAACAATGGCCATCTTCTCCAGGTGAATGGAAGAATCCCATAGGTCAGTACTCTGGGAGCAGAGGGCAGTGCGTCCAGAGTTACAACTGAGGCTCACTGTGCTGTGAACAGCAACCAGGATGAATGGGACGCCAAGCACCTTTGGAATTGCAGAAGCCAACATTTCAACCCAGGGTGAAAGGTGATCAAAGACAAAGAATGAGGGCAAAGTTAGAATGGAGAAAGGAATGTCAGGCTTCAATCAGAAGTAGATCCACTAAGATAGATAGCTATATTAGTAGATACATATTTGTAGAGGAGTGTACAATGATATGGAAAAGGCAATGGCACCCCACTCCAGTACTCTTGCCTGGAGAGTCCCATGGACCGAGGAGCCTGGTGGGCTGCAGTCCATGGGGTCGCGAAGAGTCGGACATGACTGAGCGACTTCACTTTCACTTTCCACTTTCATGCATTGGAGAAGGAAATGGCAACCCACTCCAGTGTTCTTGCCTGGAGAATCCCAGGGACAGGGGAGCCTGGTGGGCTGCTGTCTAATGGGGTCGCACAGAGTTGGACATGACTTAAGCGATTTAGCAGCAGCAGTACAATGATATGACCATTCACAGTTGCGATCTCTGCGGCCTGTGGCCTTTTTGTCTGCTGCTGGAGCTTGATGACCATGGGAAAAGGACGAGGGAAAAATGGATGGGGGGATTCCAGATGAGGGGAGCCAAACTAGTCAGGAACCCTCGGTCATGAGCTAGAGCTCACAAGGATGGATTGTAGCCTGTGTGACTCCTGGTTGCTTCTGCCCTTGTGGGTGTGGATATGGAGTCCTGCAGAAGCGGGTCCTACTTCATGGAGCTAACCATGCACACAGCCCAGGAATCAGAGAAGTTCCTGGAGGATCCATGAGGAGGCTGAACCTGTTGGCTGGCTACTGCCTCATGGCACATAGGGAGGGTCAGTGGGTCGCCACCACCGAGTGTGAGCTGCAGAATGGCCACTGTTTCACTTGTAATTTCTCACAGGAAACTCTTGTCGTTCACCCCAAAAGGAAACATACATGTAATGAAAGTTCTGGAAAACATATTCAGCCTTGGTGGTTGACACACCAGAAAGAATTTTGGGAAGGCTGATCTCCATGTATTTCCCTAAATTTATGTGCCGATATGCTGTCCCTGCCTATAAAGTGCTGGCCACCAGATCCAGCCAGGAGGAGGAGAGCGAATGAAGGGTAATGGCTAGCCCTGCTTTACCCCCCTGAAGATGATGTTTTATATTATCCTGAGACCCAAGCTACAAAGGGAGTCAGTGAGCTGAAAGCGAGAGGGATGGCCAGAGCGTCAGTTATGTTGCTAGGAGACATGTGCAAATGTGGGCTACTTATTCAAGAAACACAATCAACAAGATTTTTGATGTTACTTATTAGAGCCAGAAGACTCCAGAAATCAAGCTGAGGCAGTGTGTTTCCAGAAAAAGTCCAAACTCAGCAACTGGGGACCTGCAATTGCTCCATTTCTAGAGTAATCTCCCAGTCTTGGTAACTTAACTAAATGAAAATGGCTGCTGCTGAAGTGCTTCAGTCCCCTAAAGGGACTGATCCCTCTTATCCTTCTCAGGTATAGTCATAGATGGATGATGTGACCCTCCTCACAGTCACGGTACAGCCCATTGCCTAAGACCTCATCTACAGGTGCTGGGAGCAAGCCTTAAGGACAGTAATGACCTGTGCACCAGTGCTGTTTGCCTTCTTCAAAGAGGGATTTTATTTTTTAGTTATCCCGGATTACCAGACTGGAGGCCTCCACATTTGGACCCAACTAACCCAGGGGCCTCAGTGGGTAAAGAATCCACCTATAATACAGGAGCCACAGGAGAGGTGGGTTTGATCCCTGGGTCAGAAAGATCCCCTGGAAGAGGAAATGGCAACCCACTCCAGTATGCTTGTCTGGGAAATCCCATAAATAGAGGAGCCTGACAGGCTACAGTTTTTGAGTAGCAAAGAGTAGTACGTGACTGAGCACAACAACAACAAAACAATAAAATGAATGTGTATCACCCAGAGAGTAGATCCTTTGAGCAAGATGAAGCAATGGATCTACCTTGTGCAGACTCCTTTTGGAAAAGAGAAGAGTGGGCTGCAGTTGTTCCTGTCCTCAAGAAAATGGTTCTAGATAAAGTAAAATGGCAGGTACATGAATTCTGAGTAGCCATGGGGTGAATGGTAGGGGATGTGCAATGTTTTGTCCGCTTGATATCCCTTTCTCTTGGGGAGAACTGACTCTTCTCTCAATTTATATGACTCAACGGGACCTTCCATCACAGGAGTCTGCACAGTTCCAGATCAAAGCAATGAGCATAGGATTCAAGTTATTCTCTCTCTCTCTTCATTTATCTACTTATCCATTGTCTCTCTATTTATCCACCTATTTGCCTATAGATATCTATCTGTAGATGGACGGCCAAGGATGAAAGCACACGTGTTTGTATATTTATGTGTGTGTGAAAAGCAATGTTCTCCTTCCACTAAGTGGGTTATGAAATATACATGTAAGACTCTTCCTTTTGCACTCAGCCTCTGGCCATAAGGAAGAAGCCACCTATAGCAGAAAAGAGTGAGACCAATGCACTAGAGGGCCAAAGCTGAGAGAGAAGACCTGATGATACAGCTTTAGATTGGGGATGGAGCTGTGTCCAAACCCAACTTCCAAGTGAGTTGAGGCAATAAATTCCCTTGAACCAACTTAAATTTGGCTTCTAATACTTATATCTATATGACTTTTGACCAGTGTAAAATGTCTCTACATCTCAGCTTGCTTTGCATTATCTGTAATCCCCCAGCAAAGCAGTGAGCATTATCCTTCTTTCCTTTTGAGACAACAGACACATGGAGAGCTTATTTGGAAGAGCCAAGGTCGCTCAGTTTGTTGGTGGATGGACTGGTATTAGAGCTCAGTGTGAATGATTCTGAAGGACAGTCCCAAATCCCAATAGGTTTTTGTGTGTTCCAATCATAAAATATTGCCTATGGGACTTCCCTGTTGGTTCAGTGGTTAAGAATCTGCCTTGCATGCAGAGGATGTGGGTTTGATTCCTGACCGGGGAACTGAGATGCCACATTCCCTGGAGCAACTAAGTCCAAGTGTCGAAACTACTGAGCCCCTCAAGCCCTGGAGCCCACAGGCCACAACGAGAGAGTCCATGGGCCACAATGAAAGATCCCACAGGATGTAACGAAGGTCCTGCATGCTGCAGCTAAGACCCAAGGCAGTCAAATTAATATTTTTTAAAAGTTAATTACAAAGTCTCAGGTCAAAACAGCCAATGGTAGCAATAAAAAGGACTCTTGTGGTGGCATTATGCAGAAAAGAAGATCATGTAGACATGCTATTTTTTAAAATGTGAAAAAAGTACATTTATCCAGAATTATGTTAAATAATAAACATAACACATTTATAGCACCTTATATGTATGGCTTTATATTTTGCAGAGTGCTAAGATATATATCATCCTTCTCAAAAAATTACTGAAGTAATTCTAGATAACTGGCATTATAATTATTATGATTGCATAGAGGCCGTTTTCAAGGCTCTAAGAGACTAGGTTTCTTCACTAACGTTTCACAGCTACAAAGTGACAAAAGCAGACTTGAACCCAAAGCTTCTGTCTCCAAGAAACAGTTCTCCAGTGAACAGGAAAAATGGCATTTCTAAAGGTGTGACCATCTTGAGATTATTTTATATGTGATGTTTCAAACTCTGCTACGTGATCGAAGTAAGACTCATCTTTTTTTTCCCTTCATGTTCCTATCCTCCACCTCCCTTCTCTGGATCCCTCACTTACCCCACATAACCAGTGACCTGGATGTTAAGCCCAGTCACAATAAATGGATTAATATTTTGATTTCTATGTGCCTGACTGCAGTGTACATTAAATAAAACCACTACCACACCATCGGACTATTTGTTACTCAAATTCCTATCCCTTCTTTCTTATTTTGTAAAAATAAAATTCTGATGCTATTTTTGTCACGTGAGTTCCTGTTTTAAAATTCACCCTCTGCTCTGTGTCTATCCCCCTCCCAGCTAGGGTGGACCTGATGCACAGCAGGAAGGGGATTCTGTTCCAGGGAGGGCTCAGGTGAGTGACAGGCGTGTTCTGGGATGTGTGTTTCTGAGACGCAAGGCCAGGCCAGCTGCAGAGGGAGAGGGAAAGAGCCCCGGCTCCTGCCAGCAGGCGAAGGACAATGGGTTGAACGTGTAAACATTGCTGACAGTCAGACTGGGAGTGGTGGGCAGACAGAGGAAGAAGAAAGAAAAACAGCCAAAGGAATGCATGCCACAAGTTCCTGAACTAGGAGCCCGAGGCTTTTGTAGCTTCCCAACTTGGTTTCCAAAGACCTGACTTGGTCTGTGAGATCAAGGTTAAACAACAGAGTGGGGGATGCTCTCACTCAAGTGAATCATGTGTCCTGAATGCATGTGATTCTGCTTTAAAAATATCTAAACGTGCTTTTTCCAGAACCCCCAAATTAAAATGAGGGGAAAAAAAAAGGGTCATGTACAAATAGTCTGAATTTTAACATTAATAAAATTAAGTGGGAATTTGATTATGCTGTGTTACAGCTACACATAATGTTCTCAAGCATAACTTTGGCAAATCTGTTAATTCCACTGGTGATTAGATATGTGCATTTCAACACATCTTGCTGCCCTTTGAAATCTAGTACAATCAAGATGTTAGATTGTAAGTTATTTTCTGGTTATTAAGATGCATTTCAATCCTCATCTTTAATCAACTGGATTCGCAAGATGGCTTTGATACGCACACTTGTGTGTGTGTGTGTGTGTGTGTGTGTGTGTGTGAGATGCACACCCCACATTGACGAGCTGTCACTCTCATCTCCTGGGTCTCAGGATGTACCCTCCGGTATATGTTATTAATAAGGAATCTGTGTTGAGTTTCATTCATTTAAAAATGGGAGTGGAGGTCGGAAAGGCTCTTCGCATCTCTGACTCCTGCCGGGGAGCCCCGAGGCTGGACCCCTCCTGTCAGTGTCTGTACAGGAAGGCGGAGCTCAGCGAGGCGGAGGAAGGCAGCCAGTTGGTAGATAACGCCTGGCTGCCCTCTGACCCTCGGGTTAAACTGCTGTCTGGGCGGCTCAGCCTGGTAAGCCGGGTTCCAGGGAGGGAGAGCTGCCAGTTATCTGTCAGCTCGGACTGTATCACAGGGAGGCACAAAGACAAAATCTTCCTAACAACCTTCCCTCTCAAGCCCCTCCTTCACCCCGCATCCCAGAGCCCAGGCCACTCTGATGGGCACAGTTCAGGGAGTTTCCAAATGACCCAGGAACTCATGACTTCTCTGGACATTCCAGGGAGAGTCAGTGAGGTCAAGTATGTGCAGAACATTGTATTTCTGGCCTTCACAATGTTATCAAAGCAGAGAAGATGGTGATACGTGAAGAACTCTGCAATCCTGTGATTGAAATAAGTGGTGTAGAGAGCCTTGACCAAGGATCTTAGCCTGGGTTCAGGGGAGGAGTGGGAAGGAAAGGCACAGTTGTTTTATATTTAAGATGTCACCAAGACACGTATAAGGAGACAGCAGTTTGGCAGAAAGTAGCAGAGACAAAGACTTCCCTGGTGGCTCAGTTGGGAAAGAATCTGCCTGCAATGCAGGAGACCCGGGTTCGATCCCTAGGTCGGGATGAGCCCCTGGAGAAGGGAATGGCAACCCACTCCAGTATTCTTTCCTGGGAAATTCCATGGGCAGAGGAGCCTGGTGGGCTGCAGTCCACGGGGTCCCAAAGAGTCAGACACGACTAAGTGACTAAACCACCACCACCAGTAGCAACAGCAAGACAGAGACAAAGAACAAAGAGAGATATATATATATATATATATGAAAGTGAAAGTCACTCCGTCGTGTCTGACTCTCTGCGACCTCATAAACTATACAGTCCATGGGATTCTCCAGGCCAGAATACTGGAATAGGTAGCCTTTCCCTTCTCCAGGGGACCTTTCCAACCCAGGGATCGAACCCAGGTCTCCTGCATTGCAGGCGGATTCTTTACCAGCTGAGCCACAAGAGGATATACACAAAGATATATATGTGTGTGTTAGTCTCTTTAATCATATCCCACTCTTTGCGACCCCATGGACTGTGGCCCGCCATGTTCCTCTGTCTATGGAATTCTCTAGGCAAGAATACTGGAGTGGGTAGCCATTCCCTTCTTCAGTGGATCTTCCTGACCCAGGGATCAAACCCGCATCTCCTGTGCCTCCTACATTGCAGGCAGATTCTTTACCTGCTGAGCCACCGGGGAAGCCCTGGAGAAAGAACGTGGCCCTCTGGAAAGCAGGGCTTTAGCCATAGGGTGGTGGTATGGAGAGAATGGTTGGTCCCCAGCCCTCTGTGGGAGGGGGGGTTCCCCTGAGGATGGAGATCCAAGGAGGCCTGGGGAAGGGATGACCTCGACAGGTAGAGAACCAGAGGCAGTAGGGATGAGAGTTTCTCCTGGCCAAGCTGCAGACAAACATCCTGGCTTTCTCTCTCACATCCGCCCTGCCTCCCTTCTCCCCAGAGGTCCACCCGTCTCTTTGTTCTCCTTGCCTCTTCCCTTCCTTCTACCTGCTCCTCTCTCTCCCTCATCTTTCCTTCTGTGAAGGATCTCTTCACTAGTCCTTTTATTCATGCATTCACTCACTCATTCTACAAGTATTCATTGAGGACTTATTGCATTCTATAACATTTTTTTGGGATACTGGGAATAAATCAGTGAAATGAACCTGGTTCAGGGCTATCTTTGTCCCCAAGTCTCACACCTGATGTTCACTAGGATCACGATACATAGAATGTAGAGACAGAGAAGTGGAGCCAGAGGCTGAGATACTGAAAAGAAAGAAGTCAGGTGGTATTCCCAGGGGATCTGCCCGTGTGGTTCCTGCAGTGCCTGTAGGCAAGTGTGTGATGACCCCTCACACTTTCCAGCCAGAGAGCTGGTGAGTTTCACTCATCCAGGCACCAGGCATTTACAGAATATCTACTAAATACCAGGGGAGCTTCCCAGGGGCGCTAGTGGTTAAGAACCCTCCTGCCAATGCAGGAGACTTAAGAGATGTGAATTCTATCCCTGGGTCAGGAAGATTCCCTGGAGGAGGGCCTGGCAACCCACTCCAATATTCTTGCCTGGAGAATCCCATGGACAGAGGACCCTGCGGGCTACAATCCATGGGGTCCCAAAGAGTTGGACACGACTGAAGTGACAGCATGCACACACACATATGCTAGGACCTGCGGATGCTTCAGGGGATTTGGGAGTAGGAAGTCCAACATAAAAGGATCTTAAAGTTTGGGTTCTTCCCCTCTCCGCGTTAATTAATGACATGCAGGCAAGTGGGCAGATGCAGAAGAGATGAACAGAGAACTACGTCAGAATCCAATGTTGTTTGTTTGTGACTCATTGAAGAGAGATTTTCAGGCAATGGTGACATGTCCCTTTACCCAAGGCCATCGTGTTGCTGAACGTTTTGGTTAAATACCCTTAGTCCTCAGAAAAGACTCAGTGACCTCGGTCAGTGTTTGTACAAAGTTATACTTCTTAGTAAGGTGCAGCCGTTAGGCAGCAAAGGAGTGTTGCAAAACTTCCATGTGGTCCCTCACTGATGGCTAAGATCAGAGCCACGGGGCTGCCTGCCTCCCAGAGTCATTGACACACTTTGACAATGGCCCATCACAGCATAGACATCAGAGTGAGCAAGACGACCCTTTGCTTCCTGGAGACATTGTCTTTTTCACAATCACGTAGCTTTCGCTTAAGCTCTGTTTAGACTTGGAGATAAGTGCTGGGACGTGGCCTTGCTGAGCTCACATTGTGGCCTTCTGGAATACAGAAAACCACTGCTCAGTAGGTGGTGCTCTTTACCTTTGCCTGAATCTCAGACTGGATCCTGGCCTTGAACTAGGGCAGCCTCAGGGTTGGAGAGACCCCTTGTTATATTAGGGGAAACTCTAAATGTCACTGCCACATGAAACAATGTGTATTATTTCATTAGTAAGGTTTGCAGGTACCTGGAAAACCCACCATTTTCCATGTTCTTCTAGAACTCTTTGTGTCATGCAGGCATTGATTTATCCACTGACTTATTCAGGCCAAAAATGTACACTGAGCTGTTCTGTGCAAGGGAATATATGGGATTCTTTCTGAGATTCACAAGATATAAAAAAATATATAAAATATGATTCTTGCTACCTAAAGTCTTCAAACATATTAACAAAATATATTAGTTGAGTACCTACCGTATGGTGGATACTATATGTTTGATATATATTATTCCTAATCTTTTAAGAATTTCCACTTTCCAGGTTTGCAAATGAAATTTAAATTTGAAAAAATTTGAAATATTAAATGATCTGCCCAGAATCTCACAGCTCATCCATGTGTGCATACTTAGCAGTGTCTGACTCTTTTGCGACTCTGTGGACTGTAGCCCGCCAGGTTCCTCTGTCCATGGGATTTCTCAGGCAGGAATCCTGGAGTTGGTGGCTATTTTCTTCTCCAAGGGGTCTTCCTGACCCAGGGACCAAACCTGTGTCTCTTATGTCTCCTGCATTGGCAGTCGAATTCTTTACCAGGAGTTATCCAGTGGCTACAATGGAGTTTGAAGCCAAGTCCTTAATTCAGCTCCTTTCCTTCTCCAGAAGATTACAGGGCCAGGACCGGAGTGAGGCTGTCACGCTCATTGGAGCCTGATAAGGTGGAAGCAGAGACGAAGTAGCACATACCAATTGAGAGCACAGCCCCGGAGCCTGCGTCGATGGCTTCGCATCCCAGTGTTCCCTTTAAATAGCTGTGCAACTGTGAGACAAATAGCTTCATCTCACTGTACCTCATCAGTAAAATGGGGATAATAACAGTACACGGTTCACAGAATTCTGGCGGGGAGTGAATGCAAACAAATGTTTGTGAAATGCTTAACATCATGATTAACATATATATAAGCTCTAAATGAGGGCTTTCCTGGTGGCTCAGTGGTAAAGAATCCACCTGTCAATGCAGGAGATGCAGGTTTTGATCCCTGGGTTGGGAAGAGGCCCTGGAGAAAGAAATGGCAAGCCACTCTAGTATTCTTGCCTGGGAAATTCCATGGGCAGAGTAGCCTAGTGGGCTACAGTCCATGGAGTTGCAAGAGCTGGACCGGACTTAGCAAACTAAACCATCACCACCAAGCACCAGATAGTTTTATTATTGTACTGAAATAATGACCTTAAATACTCTGTGTGAGATGCAATTTAGGGGCTCAGAAGAGAAAGAGGTTGCTTTTAACTGAAGTAATCTTGGAGGTTGCATTTGGGTCTTGATTGGATGGAAGAATTTTGACAACTGCAGGTAGTAATACTTGTAGCAACAATAACCTCGCTTTGGAAAAGCATTGGAAAAGACCCTGATGCTGGGAAAGACTGAGGGCAGGAGGCAGGCGACAGAGGGAGAGATGGTTGGATGGCATCACTGACTCAATGAACATAAGTTTGAGTAAGCTCCGGGAGTTGGTGATGGACAGGGAAGGCTGGCGTGCTGAAGTCCAGGGGGTCGCAAAGAGTCGGACACGACTGAGCGACTGAACAACAACCTCACTTTATTTGATCCTTACGTTATGCCAAGTGCTCTGCCGACTTCTTTTAATTTATTTTCACATTAAGTCCTTGCAAGAATTCTATGATATAAATACTCTTATTATCATTTTGAACTAAGTCAGTACTCTTTCTGCCTAAGATCACCTTGCTGATAAGCAGTGAGACAAAAATTAAGTTCCAGATCTGCCTGATTCTCAAACTCATGCTCTTAGCCCTTGGGTCAGCACCATGAGGTAGAGTGGTAGAGATGGGTCCCAGGGTGAAGGCGGTTCCACCAAGCAGACACTCTTGACCTATTTGGAGACAATGATAAATCCCCATTAGTTTCTGTGATTGCCCTTAGGGAAAGACTTGAAAGCTAGGACAGGCCAGAACTTGAACTTGAAAGTTCTTCAAGGACAGGCTGAAAAGTTTGGATGTCACTTGGTGCTGCTGGGGAAAAAATTGTGATTTGAAGATTTGGAATAACAAATACGCTTGAGACATGCATTTATATGATAATTGAGAAGAGCCTGGATGACTCTTACCGTCATCAGACTGTAAGTTTGATCAGACGTACCTTTCAGAAATGGACAATTTAGAATTAAATCCTCCTATAATCTTGTATTGTTGAGACTGTAGGGCTATTTGTATCTATCTTAGAAGAGGCTGTTTGGCATTTTAGAAGAGTTCAGAAAAAGTTCCTAGAGAAGTAAGGCATTTTAATGTGTCAACTGGTTGTACTGAATTACCTGCTTTCAGCTCTTCTTTCTGTCTCTTTCATTAATTCAAATGCACGGACCGCCTAGGGGAGCATTTCGAAAATGCACCCAGGGATTCTTGAGTGAGAGCCTTGAAGAGGACATTTCTATAGATCCCAAAGAAAGCTGGGCTATCAGGGTGGAATTTCACTCTAAATTGAGACCTCATTATAATCCAGAAAGATCCAATGGCCATTCTTGTTCTTGAATACTTAAATACCTGCGCCTCTCTTCACCCTCATCTCTGTACAATATAACAAGAGTGAAAGGGATTTCTGATCTCCTTGGCTGTTCTAAATTCAACTTGCCCTAGATTGGCAAGTTGGCTGCCGGAACACCGCTAGCCAATGGCAGGAGACAGGCACCCAGCCTCTCTCAGCAAACCATGCTGGAAAAGAGAACCCCTAGCTGTAGCGATTGTGGTTTTATTTATTGCTTTAACGAGTCTTTGCTGTGCAACCACAACACCCTAATGACCCGGCCACACGGCAAGAAAAGGAAGTTCCCGTAATCCTCTTCTCACTTGTCTTTTCATGTTGCTGGAAGTCAGCTCCTCTTGGCTGCTTGGTGCATGGGCTTCCGGAGTCTGCTGGGCCTTTGTTCTTATCAGTGATGTCCTCCTGTCTCCAATCCCTCCCTCTCCCCGCTTCCTTCTTCCTCCAGACTGCGAGGCCTCAAGCATCAAGCCGAGAGAGCCAAGGGGAACATAATGAATACCGTTTCTCGAACCTGAGCCATTGTGTCCAGTCATGCTGGCCCGGAAAAGGCAGCCGGCAGGCTACTGGAATGTCAGGGTCCCCTTTCTCCTCCTGCCTTTGTCAGTCTTAAATAGAAACGGATACACTTCATGTGATTTCCCCCAGGAGACCTCAGTTATTAAGAAAGTGCCAATGGTATATTTAAGAGGAATAGCACCGAGTGAGGAAGTGTGTGTGTGAATTGACATGAAATTGTACAGCAGGACTTCATGCGCTTTGGGGAAAATTTCTTCTTTGATTTCAGAGGATAAGGTAGAGTGTCTTCAAACAATGAACAAATCCTAAGTTTTCCATCACATTTGCTACGCCACAGGTGCCTTTCGATAACTCCTCCTGTGTTGGCCATTCCGTTTTGCACAGTGCCTGGTGGTGGTAGGTTTAGTCCATCCACTTGGCCTGGGTGGCTCAGGGTAGTGTGGAGAAGCACAAGCTTCAGAGTTGTTTGAACTTGAATCTGAATCCCAAACTCACCATTCTCTAGTGTGCTTGCCGGGTCCAAGTTTGTAACTCCTCTGAGCCTGTTTCCTCTGCTGGACAACAGGGAGAAGAATACCTATGACAGAGACATTTTATGGTAATTTAATAATGAGCTTAACTCCTTCTTGGGTCAGGAAGATCCCCTGGAGAAGGGAATGGCTACCCACTCTTGCCTGGAGAAGCCCATAGACAGAGGAGCCTGGCAGGCTGCAGTCCATAGGGTCACAAAGAGTCAGACATAACTGAAGCGACTAAAGCTTTCACTTTTTTCAGGCTTTTCATGGTAATTAAATAATGCAGCCCACCAGGCTCCTCCATCCATGGGATTTTCCAGGCAAAGTACTGGAGTGGGGTGCCATTGCCCTCTCCGACATAAAATATCAGGTAGGTGGTAAGGTCATCATGGTGACTGTTCTCCTGCTCCTATTTCTTCTTGTCCTTCTTTCTCTTTTCTTCCTCCTCTTCTTTCTTCCTTCTCTTGTTTAGTCGCACAGTTGCATCCTTCTTATCACGACCCCATGGACTGCAGCACGCCAGGCTTCCTGTCCTTCACCATCTCCCAGAGTTTGCTCAAACTCATGTCCATGGTGATGCCATCCAACCATCTCATCCTCTGCTGTCCCCTTCTCCTCCTGTCCTCAATCTTTCCCAGTATCAGGGTCTTTTCCTATGAGTTGACTCTTGCCTCAGATGGCCAAAGTATTGGAGCTTCAGCATCAGTCAATGAATATTCTTCCTCTTAATTTTCTTATTATTGTGATTCTTTTTTTGTTGTTTTGTTGCAATTCTGGGAACTGTGGAGCATAAAGGTCAGTTCTGAGCCCCATCATATGGGGATCTCAGCTGAAGGTGACTTTGGCATTGTTGTGTGCAGATGATTGGCTTTCCAATTAGATCTGCTCAAAAGGATACAAAGATTCCTTGGTATCATGATTGCAGAAGGAACTATAAACGTAGTGTGAGTATGACTATCTGGCAGTTTCTCAATATTTAAAGATGTTGACCAGGCTCTGAACCCCCTTTCCTATTCACACCCAGTGGCCAAGGGCTCAGAGGAAGAAAGGTCAGATATTTCTTTGAAATGCTGTGATTTGGAATGCAGAAATGAAGCAGCTTCCACTGATAACAGTGGTCCCATTTTGTCTGCTTAATGAAAGGAAGGATTTTTCAGAAAGAAATATTACACTAAAGAAGGGTAGCTTTAGACCATTTTGAGTCAGAAAAGCAAAGCATAGAAACTTTCTTCCTTTTCTTTCTTTCAACAAATATTCATTGTGCACTACTTACATATTAGGTGCTGGTAAAGACTTCCCAGGTGGCTCAGTGGTACAGAATCTGCCTGCCAATGCAAGAGATGCAGGTTTGATCCCTGGGTCAAGAAAATCCCCTAGAGAAGGAAATGGCAACCCACTCCAGGATTCTTGCCTGGGAAATCCCATGGACAGAGGAGCCTGGGGGACTACAGTCCAAGGGGTTGCAAAGAGTCAGACACGACTTAGTGACTGAGCATGCATGCAAAACATCAGAAATCAAGATAACCATGACCTTTGCTTCAGTGTCTTGTGGTAAAGACAAAGGCCAAAATTCATGATGGCCAAGAATTTTTTGACTCTGAGATTCTGAATCTGGGCTGTCCCTGATCGTTTTGACCAGTAGTAATTCCATGTCAGTGTATAGGTTCCTGGAGCTGCTGTAACAAAGTATCATAAACCGTTAACTTAAAAACAGACATGTACTCCCTGGAGATTAGAAATCCAGGATAAACGGCTGGCTTAGGTTGGTTCCTTCTGAAAACTTTGGGAGAGATCTAGTCCTCCACCTTGGTGTCTGGTGGTTTGCAACCAGCCTTTGGCTTATAAATGCAATCCTCCATTCTCAGCATTTACTTTCACAAGACATTTTCCCTGTGTGTCTTTACATTGTGGTCTCTTTGTGCTTGTCTGTGTCCCTTTTAATTTGTTTCATTTATTTAGTTTTGGCTGCACTGGGTCTTCCTTTCTACACACGGGCTTTCTCTAGTTGTGGTGAGCAGGGACTCTTCTCTAGTTGCGATGTATGGGCTTCTCACTGCAGTGGTTTCTCTTGTTACAGAGCACAGGCTGTGAGGCATGGAGCTCAGTAGCTGTGGTGCATGGGCTTAGCTACCCCCAGGGCACATGGAATCTTCCTGAACCCGTGATTGAACCTGTGTCTCCTATACTGGCAGGCAGATTCTTAACCACTAGACCCCTAGGGAAATCCCTGATTTCCTATTTTATTAATGTGAGGATGCCAGCCATGTTGGATTCAAGTCCACCTGAGTAACCTCATCTTAAGTTGACTATATTTGCCAAGAGCCTATTTCCAAATAAGGTCACATTGTGAGAAACTGGTGGCTAAGACTTCAATACATCTTTTGCTACGGAGCACAATTCAGTCCACAACAGTTAGCATTTGGGCATAAAAGACTGTCCGCTTCTACCTCCTATCTTTTAGAAACTAGCTACCACGTTGTGAATGGCCTCCTGGAGAGGCCCATCAGAGAGGAACTGGGGACTCCCAGCCAACAGCTCTGACTTGGTTCCCCAGGACCAAGCTGTCAGCTCTGAGGAAGCCATCTTGGAACTTGACTCTCCAGCGGAGTTAACACTACGGACCCTGTAGGGGGCTCACATGCGCTGTTGCTGATGAGCCTGTCCTGAATCGCAATCTGTGAGCCAAACAAATGCCTGGTTTTGTTCTAAGCTTCAAGTTTACATGAGCATAGGTAACCATAACAATGCCTTTGAAAGGAGGCATTAAACAAGTAGTTATTGTGCTAAGTGATAGGAACGAGAAGTACAAGACCTCCAGGGAGAAAAAATAAGACAGCTAACCTGGTCTTGTCCTGCTCTATTCTGATACTAAGTAAATTTTCTTGTCTGTGTGGGTCAGCTGGAGGTGCTTTCCTAGTTTGGCATTCCCAACCAAAGGCATTTGTTCCTGCCTACCTGACTTTCTGAAACGCATTTAATTTGGAAACCCCTCACTCTTTTTGCATCTGTGCTTCCCTTTTGGGAAGTAGGGAGGGTGGGGAAGCACATCCATGGATGATGCCAGCACCCATCCAAAGTCAAGTCCATTTACTTTCATCTCCTTTCATAATGGCACAGAAAATGGAGCATAAAAATATCCTGTGGAAGGTTAAGTGCTCTGTACTAAATGCAGAGGATGTGGAAGAGGCAATGAAGCGAGGGTCAGAGTGAGCAAGGTTGGGTGAGTTCAGATGTAAGGTTTTGGGATTTTTTTCCCTTTATTATTATTGTTTAAATAAGACTATGTGATACAACTTTAAATATTAAAGGGAGACTGAACAGCAGATAGGCAAGGATGACTTCTTTTGCTAGGAGTCCCTATAAAATATATAACCCAAAGAGGCAGCCTGTAATCAGAGGACCAGAACACCTGAGGCTAGGGTATCTCTAGTCCAAATCTGGGTGAGCAATGAGTAGAATTGGATAGATCCAAGGCCAGAAGGTTGTTTTGATCACTATTTCTGTGGGAAAGCTGTGTAGGGAGCCTGGTGTGTGTTTATTTCAAAGAATTCAGATGATCCAGGCGTGGGGTGGCATTGGGACTTTATACCTGGTGTCCTTGACTTATTCGCTCATTAAGGGCCTTATATGTGCCAGGCATTGAGGGTGCATCAGGATACAACCTATTCATGAGGCAAAGGAAGAGACATATGTACATAACAAACAAATGTGTGTGTGTGTGTATATTTTTGATAGTAAGAAAATGATAAACTGGAGAATTAAAGTTGACTGTCAGTCCTTTTATTCAAAGATCTCACATTCAAACCTTGTTATTTCCTCGACACATGAAGAATGAAAGTCAAATGATTTCTGGTGGCATTTGAGATCTTGCATAATCTAGTTCTTGCTACATTTCCCAAATTATTTTTCTTTCTCCTTCCTTTATTCTCCAGGGCACACCCACATGCTTCCAATGTGTGAGGGAGTTCAGAGTACAGTCTCTAGAGTCAGACTACCTGGGTTCACATCCCAGCCCCGACACTCACGAGTTGAGAGGCGTTTGACAAGTTACTCAATCTCTCTGAGTCTTAGCTTTGACTTCTGTGAAATGACTAGGATGGGTCTGCTGTCTCCCAGGGTGACCGTGGGAATCAGATGAGCTCACAGTCTTGAGAAAGCAGTGACCTTGAGATATGTCTTGCTTCCTGCTTTTAATGACTGTATTATATATGTGTCTGTGTGTATATGTATGTATATACAGATATAATTCAATCATGACCCTACTGAAGTCAGAGTATATTCATCTTACTGTCCCATCATAAGACATGGACTGTATCTGTTTTGCTATTCCTGCACCCTTGATAGCTGAGTAAAATACATTCGACTCACTCATGTGTCTTGCATCAGATGGTAGTGATCCTTAACTGGGAGGAATACTGTTTCCCAGGGTTCAGAATGGGTAATTAGGAGCCTGTCAGTGCGAAGCGGTGAAGTACTGCACTCTTTAGCTTTCAGAACCTCATTTGGGGCCGTATTATGAGATGTGTGTGCGCACTGGGCAACATTAGAATTCTGAGACAGAGTGATCTTTAAAGATTTCCCCCCTCGCAGCCAGGCGGTGAGGTGACCTGGGCTGCTCTAGAAGCAGTGGTGAGCCTTTTATCATTTATGTATCATTCCAGCAGGAGCAGAAAAAAGGGACAAAATACTGAAAACAAAAGTTAATTAAAAAATAAAATCAAGAGCAATGTCTCTCAGAGGCCACCTCTGTTACAGAGACCACCTGTCATTAAGCATTTTCTTGTCCATAAACTCGAGATTGAAAGTCGATAGACTCTTGCGGTGTTTAATTTTTAATGCCTCCTGTCTGGTCTCTGAGGTAGCTGTTAGAGGCAGAGGCTGTCTTGCAGATGTGAACCTGGCCCGGAGAAAAAGTGAGAGTTCCCACCGCCAGCCCTGACACCCATGGGGGCAAGCCCGCTGTGGGTTCCTCCTCCGTCACATACCCTGTCTCTGGGAATTGGCTTTTCCCATGATGTTAGTACTATTGCCCCTTCATGGCAGGTGAATTAGGGTGAAAAAAGAGCGAGGGATTATTCTTAGGAGAGGGGTAGTAAAGGGTGGTTCTCCAGCATCTTCTTTTAAAAAAAAAAATATTGATTTACTTATCTGGCTGCGATGGGCCTTAATTGCAGCATATGGGACTTTACGGTGTCGAGCGGGCTCTTTAGCTGCGGCTCGCAGCGGGGCCCTGGCTCAGTAGTTGCCACTCTCAGGCTTACTTGCTCTGTGACACGGGGGGTCTTAGCTCCCCGACCAATGATCCAACCCAAATCCCCTGCACTGGCAGGTGGATTCTTAACCACTGGACCACCAGGGAAGCCTCAAGCGTCTTGTGACTCAATTCTCTCCATCTTCTCTGTTCCACGGGCCCCTCATTCAATACAAATTTATTGAGCATTTTCTGTGTGTCATGCTTTGTATTAGGGATGGAGGTGGAAGCAATGAAGACTCTTGTTAGAGAAAAATTTCTATTCCAGTGACCCAGACATTCTACTAAGAGAAAGGTGAGAATTCCACAGGACTGTGCAGCCCTTCCCTGACCTCCCAACACGTGCTACCAGGGCACCTACATGCCTCATGGGCCTCCAGCGTCTGTACCCAGGCTCTCCCTTCTGCCTGGACCACGCATCTTCTCCCTCAGCACCTGAGAGATGCCTTCTTATTCCTCGCAAGTCACTCCAGGCTGCCATCAGTATCTCTTGGGAAACTTTCCTTAGCTCCCAGTCTGATACAAAATCTTTCCTCTTCTGGGAAGAAAACCAGGTCAGGTGAAATGTTGGGCGGGAGAAACAGTAGAGGCCCAGCAGATTTTAGAGGGCAGCATGTTTCAGCAGAGAAGGTCACAACACAAAGGCCTGATTGGAAGTGAACTTTGTCAGGTGACTTCCAGTTTGCCTTTTACGGTCTAAGTGTGGGGCTCCTGAAGGTGGGGTGGCAAGGAAAGGGCAGGAAGGGTCTAGAGGTGGTTGAGTTTTGTACCTCCCCCAGTTCTTGTGATGCAGGATCTGAGTTTACCCTATTTCTGAACTCGTATTTTGAAGATCTTTGAAATAATTTACAGGGGAAGAGAAAAACCTGCAGTACATTTATTAAGTGATGATATTAAAATGAATTTGACTGTAGTTTCTATCACGAGAGTCATAAATAGCATTTAATGTTTATAATCTCTTTTTTAGAGGGCTTTAATGTTGTTGTTCCAGGAATGTTTATAAAGTGCAAAGGAACTCTTGGCTGCATGAGTGTGGGAAGCTATTTTCAGGGGAACCCGGAGAGATTTACAACAGTCCCCGTTCCTGCCCTAATTAAGGCATTCGTTACTGTGTTTTAATAGCTCTGAGGTGTCTTATACTCGAGGTGGCTGGGTTTATAAACAGCTTTTCCTCAACAGGAGAAGAAAAGCCTTGCAAGTTATAAATTAGAAATTCACGAGGGCAGAATGAATGCATATCTTCCTCACTTACCATCTTTCAAGGCTGGAGCCCCCACCCTGGACCTGCTGAACCCAAACTTGGTTGTGGGGACCAGCAGAGTGCTTTGTGACACAGCCCCAGGACACTGTGATACTCGCTCCAGTGTAAGGACCACTGAGACAAGGTTTTCATTGCATCTTCACAGGCCCCGCACTCTGCTGGTTCTTTGCTCCTCCAAGCAGGGTCCTCAGACTGGAGCCATGCAGGCCACCAGGGAAGCTCGTTAAAGGACTGCCAGCTGCCACTGATTGCTGCCAAATCAGGGCATCTCAGATCCATCATCTCACTGAATTCTCAGCACTAACCTTTGTGAGAGGTGTGTGATTCTCACCATAGAAGTCTTTGCAAAATGCCTTTCCCCCTAAAATCACTCTCTGGTTTTAATTTTATTTTCTTCTTCAGTGTGGCTATTTTCAGCATCTCAGCAGCAACGTCCCAGTTCATAGTCAATCTTCACTTTAACCTCATGCCCTCCATGTGCTGAACAAACTTTCATTGACTTCTTTATCCCCCTGAATCCCCTCTGTCTTTCTCCCTTCCATCACCAAAGTGTTGTGTACCAAATCTTGATTTAAGTGCCCTGCTCAATTACTCAATTTGTATAGTTTAGGCGTTTACAGTAGTCTTTTTTCCTTGATCTCTGTGTTAGGAGACTTCCAGAAAGGTTCTCAGTGATCTCCCATCTGTTGATACACACGCACTTGTGCAGTTGCCTCCCTTGAGTTTGGCTGGACCTATTGCCTAGCTCTCCATGGACAGATGATGGCACATGTGATGCGGTGTCCTTGTGAGACTGGGTTAGAAATGACCGTGACTTCTGGCTTGCTCACCTTCTCTTCCAGGCTTTTCTTGGGTGTCTCACATGGATGAGCTGAGCTACCGTGTTGGGAGCTGCTCTATGGAGAGTTCACTCATCAAGGATCAGAGAGCAGCCTCCGGTCAACAGCCAGTAAGGACCTGAGCCTTCAGTGTAAGATCTGACGAGGAACTGAATCCCACCAATAGCCACCGAGTCAGCTTGAAAGCAGACTGACTCCTCTGTTGAGCCCAGAGCTGATAGTTATACTCATGGACATTGTTAAATACCTTTTACACATTAAGTACTACCCTCTCAATAATCTTTTAATAACATGAACACTTAGAACCTTCTTCAACACATTTACTACATACCTATTGTGTGTGTAGTTTGGAAATTGTGGCTGTTTGGGACCACAGTAAATTTGGATTGGATAGGTTTATTTTGTATATAGGAAACAAGAAATGAAGTCACGGAAGGAAAACATGCCTAAACATTCGAAATTTATTCAGTAGGTGCTAGGGAGCCATTGATGGTTGTAGAAGGAAAAGGCAGGATCACCTTTTATTTTAGGAAGATTTCATAGGCAGAGGTGTCCAGGGTGGTCTAGAAGAGGGGAGGTGACCTACATTCAAGAAGACTAGGCTGGAGGCTCAGTGCATAGCAGATCAGGCATGAGTTGACAGAGTCTTGCCTGAGGGCGATAGGAACAGAAATTAACAAATAGATGTTAGCTTTGAGAGAAAAATCCATAAATCTGGCTGAGAGAAACTACCCCCACATGATCTGAGAACATGACGTGGTGTTAAACTTTTCATATCTTCCATTTGTATTCAGGTTTGTGTGTGTGTGTGATCATTTTCACTGTATAAGGTCACGCTATATCTAGGAAAGACACCATTTCTAATAATGCCACATTGAATTGTGCTTGTTTTTAGCCTATACTTTATGTTTAAAGCGAACAATTCAGCCATATACGAGTTCTCCTGTATTGCTTAGGGAGAATTAAAAATACATCTTTGATGTGACTTTTTGGTGTGACATTACGGTAACAGCTCTAGACTATGTAAGAAAAAAACTAAGAATTATTTGGGAAACTGAATAATTTCTTTAGAGAGAGTGGTGTCTGCTCTTTGTGATTCCCAACCTCACGGTTTTAGAGGAGGGTGTGTCTTTTCCTTTTGTGTGTGTGCATGCTCATTCAGTCATGTTCGATTCTTGGCGAAACCCTGAGCTGTATCCCTCCAGGCTCCTCTGTCCATGGGATTCTGCATGCAAGAATACTGGACTGTGTTGCCATGCCCTCTTCCAAGGAATATTCCTCACCCAGGGATCAAACTTGCATCTCCTGTGTCTCCTGCATTGCAGGTAGATTCTTTACTGCTGAGCCACTGGGAAGCCCGTGTCCTCTCCTTTCACTTGGACTGATTGGCAGGTACCTTAGGAGAACCACTTGGAAAGTCTGTCCTGTGCCCACTGACGGGTATGTGTGGGTGTTAGAAGTGGGGACATGTATTTGATCCTCAGATGGATGCCACATGTAGTGCTTCTCTTGAGGAGCATTAGAGCTAAGAGACCAGGGTGTACTGGGAGGTGCCTGTGCTCTTTGGTTGGCTACGCCCACAAGCTTTAAATCCTCAAGGTATGGCGAGGGTCTCTTGTAAGGAAGCAGGATTGAGTCCTATTGGGAGAGCTCCAACCAAGAGGACTATGGGAGCGGAACCATGGAAACAGGACTGCGGTTGACTTAAGTGTCCATCTGAAGGAAACTTTGGCCATATCAAGGGAACTGGGATTAAAGATCATGAACAGGGAACCTCCCTGGCTGTCCAGTGGTTAAGAATCTGCTTTCCAATGCAGGGAACGTGGTTCCACTCCTGGTAGAGGACCTAAGATGCCACATGCCTCAGGACAACTAAACCCTCCTGTGGCAACTAGAGAAAGCCAACGGGCTGCAAACAAAGACCCAGAGCAGTTAAATTTTTTAAAAAATGACAATGAACAACAAGGAGGAGCCCAAAGACCCCCACCCCAAGTGGTTCCATGAGAAAAAGATTCAATATCTGGTTTCTGCCATACCTAAAAGCTATCGATGCTGGCTTTCAACTGTCCCCAAGTTAGAAGCCTTCTCCCACACCTCCCCTCTCCTCCCCTCTGTGTTCTATCCCTGGAGAGTCCAAAACCAAAAACAGCAAGGGAAGGAGACAGTGGCTCAGAGAAGAGGAAAATCTGACACTGACTTCTTTTCCTACGCAAGTTCTCCCGCTCAGGGATTGAATTCTCAGCCAGACAGAGAGGTGTTCAGTACACTGAGCAAGAAAGTTTGAAGGGGTCCTAGGCTAGAGATTTTATTACTCGAAAGTGACCAGGTGCTTTATTCACTGAGGAGTGATGACTAGAGAAGCTTTAGGTTCTGCTCAAGGTTACAGGCAGGTGGGGAGGTTTGCAGTCCCAGAATGTCTATGCCAGAGCTCTGGGGAGAAAAGATTAGTTGCCTCCTTCTTATAAACAGTGACACCTCAAAAGAAAAAAAAATAATAATAAAAAACTCAGATAATTGCATTTTCTGCCTTCTCTGACTGAGTCTGAGTCAGAAAGTGCCTTGTTAGTCAAGATTTTATAAGCACCTCAAATTTAAATTTCCTTCACCAATTTCATCCCTACCCAGGGCCATGCAGAGCCATTTTGGATCCCAATACAAAAGGGGAAATTAGTAGTACTGATCCTGTGTTTAGTTACAATTTTGATTGTTCGTCATGGATTTTTGCATTAATTCTGAATTTTTGAAATATTGCATGAAAATACTGCTTATCTTGATTACCTCGGTTTGGGGCATCTATTGAATGTTATGCCCAATACAAGTACCTCCCTCACCTCTCCCTAGTCCCAGCCCTGTCTTCACCCCTACTTTCTGCAGTTCAACCCCATTACCACAGGCTTCCATTCTGTAGGGGAGGAGGAAATAGGGAAAACCCTTAAGATGGGCAACAGCTTCCTGCAAAGACTTTCCGTTTTGTAGTCAGAGGTCGCACACCCCAAACAGGCAACTTTGCAGCTCATGGTGCTCCAGCCCAAACTGCTGAAATCGGAAGGTTAAGTGTTCATTAATGGGGGACATACATTGTTCTTGCTTCCTGTCTAGACCACTGTTTACAGCAGCAGCAGCCGCCCCTAGGGTCCCCAGTGTGCCTGTTTAATGGAGGTATGTACAGACACCAGGATACACAAACCCAGTCCTTCAAAACACTGAATGCCTTGAACGTGCTCTTTCCTGGTGTTTGGAAGAGGGAAAAATTGGAAAAAAAATTTTTTTTGGTCCTCTGGTAGTATAATTTATAGGTTAAGGGTAGTTAAAAGTGAACCTTTGATCTTCACTTCGGTCACCTTCTCACTATGCAATCTTACTTCTCACTCCAAACCTCAGTCTACTCATCTGTAAAATGGTGCCTCAATAGGACACATGTGAGCATGCAAGAGTCTGTTTGGCGTGGCTGGAGGAATACTGTTCAGTGGAGACAAAGTGAGACAGGAATCTGTAGAAATTGGTGGTGTCAGATCATAAGGTGTCTTTCGTTTCCTTGAGGGTCCAGTAGGATAATCCATGACCAGAATCCAGCTGATCACAAAGGGTGCACGCACATGACAGCCGTTGTCATGGTCAGACTTTACATGACCAACGGTCTTGCTGGTACGGAGTTGGGTGATATTTATGTACGGCAGAGGCATAAGGGCAACCCAGTCCAGCATTCTTGCCTGGAGAATCCCATGGACAGAGGAGCCTGGTGGGCTATAGCCCATGGGGTCACAAAGAGTCAGACACGATTGAAGCGAGTGAACATGCATGCATAAATATACCGAGCCAAGCAGAGCCGGCTTCTGCCCCAGCGGGTATGCAGGTAACAGGGGAATGTGCGGGGGTCTTAAAGCCATGTTGGCTTAAACATGGCAAGCAGTGGGGGCAGCTGCGACTTTTGGGCACTCCACTGATGCAGAGGGACCCCTTGGTCTGCACCCACAAACCAACGCCCAGCTGCATCCAATGGAGTCAGGGAGGCTGCCATAGAAGAGAGCCTTGGGGGAGGAAGGCCAGAACGGCCAGAGCAGGGTGACTTTAGGACATCAAGGCCAAACCAACCGGTAGCGAGACAAGCACAGTTTCCACCAGACCCACCCAGTTACCCTGCGTTTACCCTGTGAGAGAGACAACAATATGGAGTCACATGTTGGGATGAGATGCAAGCTTTCCCAATCTCCTGACCAGGCTGACAAATGCTTAAACACCTATGTTATTTTTGTTGTTTAGTTGCTAAGTCATGTCTGACTCTTTGCCACCCCATGGACTGTAGCCCACCAGGCTCCTCTGTCTATGGAATTCTCCAGGCAAAAAATACTGGAGTGGGTTGCCATTTCCTTCTCCAGGGGATCTTCTCAACCGAGGAATCGAACCTGGGTCTCCTGCATTGTAGGTGAATTCTTTACTGAGAGAGTTACCAGGGAAGCCCTAAAATATATGTTATTTTATGTCGAACTGTTTGAAGCCAAGGTTCTTCTATCTTGTTGCCTCAGCAAGTCAGGACAGGGGAACTTGTCCCCACATCAATTCAAGCTCATGCTATGCAATTTTATCATTCATATTTCTTGCCTTGTTTTGTGCAGAGATAATGACTAGGCCATTAGTGCACTTTGGGTAGGAACAATAACCTCCCAGTTCTCTTGTTTCTTTGTTCATGGGGGTGTGGAAACTGAACAGGATGAATTGTACTAACACCCGTGAAATACTCCTGCACAACTCAGGAAAAGTTAGCTAGGACTGTTATTACTATCACTGATCCATCCCTGAACAAAAAGACACATACAGAACAGGCTTAAAAACAAAGGGCAAGATCAAAGCAAATTATAGATTCAATCAATTTTGGAAAAATAAAAGTCACTATTGAAAAGCAAAAGCATATTAGCCAAATGGTTATTTGGTCTCAGGGAAGTCAAAAATAAAATTTAATGTGTTTTTTCTACTTATCCGGATTTTTTGGTTTCATACCAGCCTAGACAGGACAAATCTTTAGATGTATTTTACATAGGAAAGTATAAACCTAGAGAAGCTCAACAGGTTATATTATCTATTTGTCATTTATTTTTTTTTAATCCATTTAGTCAACAAATGTTTATTTGAACACTTTTTTTGGGATCTATGATTGATTTATAACATTATATTAATTTCAGGTATACAGCATAATGATTCAATGTTTGTATCCATTACAAAATAATCACAATAAGTCTAGTTAAAGTCTATCACCATACATAGTTACAGAATTTTCTTTTTCTTGTGATGAGAACTTTTATGATCTATTCTCAGAAATTTTGCATATGCAGTGCAGTATTACCGATTTTAGTTGCCACGCTGCACATGACATAGGAATGGCTTACTTTGTAACTGGAACTCTGTCCTCTCTGATCTCCGTTACCCATTTGACTCCATGCCCCATCCCATCCCCCTGGCAACTACAACTGTATTCTCTGTATCTATGAGTTTGCTTTTATGCTTGAACTCTTATTATGTGTCAGGCACTAACTTAGACTCATAACATGCATAATTTCTTTCAATGATAGTTTTCAACCTAGCAGATGAGGCAGTAATGGTCAAGTCAAAAAGTAGAAAAAAAAAAAGTGGTTATACATACTTGATGCAGAAGATGCCCTTAGGACTCTTGGGGTCCCTGGGAGTGAAAGAGAAGTGTTGAAAAACTGCACAGAGCACAGCCACATCTGAGAGGCAGATAGGGGAGGAGGCCAGTCTCGGTAGAGAGAGTGATGGCTTGAAGACCTGGAGGCATGGAAGAGTCTGGAGAGCTCAGCCAGCTAGATCCTTCCTACTCAAAGTCTGGATTGGGACCAGCAAAGCCAGCATCATCTGGGAACTCGGCTAGAAAGGCAGCATCGCAGCCTCCACTCTTACAGGGTGAGATGGATCAGAGATGGGAGGGGCAGATCTTGGAGAGCCTTCGTATACAAGAGCATTGTTTGTAAATTGCTGCAGGGCTTCCCAGGGAGGGTTTGTGGCAAAGGAACTCACCTGCCAATGCAGGAGACTTAGGAGACGTGGGTTCGATCCGTGGTCGGGAAGATTCCCTGAAGAAGGAAATGACAACCCACCCCAGTATTCATTCTTTCCTGGGAAATCCCATGGACAGAGGAGCCTGGTGGGCTACGGTCCATGAGGTCACAAAGAGTCGGACACAACTTAGCAACTAAACAACAACAACGAGAAGTCCGACAAAGGCGATGACCCAGCCCAGTTCATCTCAGTACCTCCCTGTAGCACTTTGTACGTGGGTACCCATTGATTTTGTCCAGTGGGCGCTGCACAAATTAACAGGAAGACAAGCTCTTTATCAACCTATCATCCTAGCTGCTTCACTTGGCCTCAATCTACTTTGTAAAGACAGAGTTGTATCATGTCTGTCTCTTAGAAAGTAAAAGAACAGAGGGGCATTTTGTTTGTCCTTTAAAGTAGCTCAGCACTGTGATGGGTGATGCAGAGTCACTATCGATCCTTCTCTTCCTCTATGGCTCCAGACCAACTGCTCGCCAGTTCTGCCCCTCCTGTCTTCCAGTCTCCCAGTCTGAAGACTGACCCTCCCATTTCAATGGTACATGGACCAAGAACCGACCATTGTTGGTCATGTTTCTAAGGTGCTTGAAGTTGACCTGGAATTAAGACAGGTGTAGTCCGAATGGAATGGAAGGCAGCATGTTGCTATTTGAATGATCAAAGACAAGATGAATAAAGGGAAGCCCCTGGGAAGAGGAGAAGCAAACACGAGCCATAGCCCAACAGAAGAACATGCTTTCTCTGGAGCCTGGGGCTCAGGCCTGGGCTGCCCAGGGCCTGTGATCCAAAAGGCCTGGCCATGCAGAGCTTATCTCCTGGACTGTGATTTCAAGAACCCACTTCCCTCTGTTTCCAGCAGTGGCTATCTTGGAAGACAGAGATTGAAGATAAATGCTCATGTGCCTGGGGCTCTTTTGCTCTCAACAGAATGTTGCTGGCTGTGAAATCACACCCAACTCTTTCTCGCAAGGAAGAAGTGACCTGCTCTTTGGAGCTGCACATCTTCATTTTCACCGATGCTGCTGGAGGTGATCCTTTTTCCTGGTGACAGAGCGGGTTTGTGTCGGCAGATTCACAGAAGCTGCAGCTCCTTGAGAGGAGATTGTGCTGTTAGGCTCTGTAATTTTTTTTTGTTGTTGTTGCACACATGACGTCTCCGAAGAGGGATCTGTCTTTTCTAACAACCATCATTTTTATATAAAATGGGAGGTATTCACATTACATCTTCATCTTCTCCATCTCAACCAGTAACAGTATCAGAACTACTCCCTACTGACAACTATATTCATTTCTCATTAAAGATATTTCATGTTTTATTCAGGAATTTAAATGAAGCTATCAGAGCCTGGAATGGCATCCGTTTGGTATAATTGTATCTCACTGATGCCAGCCCCAAGAGTTCTAATTAATATATATTTAGTTCCCTGACTGTCTTTAGACCAAACGGTTGAGCGGAGAAGACAGGAAGAAAAAACACACTGAGATTTGAACAGGAAAGTCTTTTGTAAAAAAAGAAAATTTGGGATAATTGTGCATTTCAAGTGCTTTGCTCCTGTATCCATGTCAAAAATTACTTTCAGGCCACTGAGTGCTTTATGAAAAATGGACTGTGCAAGGATAACTATTTTTATTGATCACACATTCAAGTTATTAATTTTATAATATCTTTTCTTTCTTCCTTTTTTTTTGTTTGCAAGAATGTTCATGCCCAGGGAATTCCGAGCATTTGCAATCCTCTTGCGTATAGCTCCCTCCTTTCCTTCCTCTGCCCTTTCTCCCTCCGACCTCACACTGTTATAAAGAGATATTGTTCCTCTTTGCCAACGTGAAAATGACTGGAGCCATCTTGGGATTACTTGGCCTCCCTAAACCCATAATATGAAAAGAAGCTAATTGGGTACCAACCTCATTCCTTATGGGGTTTGCCTTTCCCCCTAATTCCCTCCAACCACATCCTCATTCTCACTTGCAGGAAATGAGTTTAGGGACACTTCTTGTGCTGGTCTAACACTGGAATTCATAGTACTTGTGTTCACTTAGAAGCCTCAATTCATTCCTGTTCCTGGGATGCTCTCGGATTGTGGTTTATAAATCACTCCTGTGGTGTACTGTACGTGGAGATCAAGACCCCTGAGAGCTCCAGTCATATTGAATTGCACCGGGCGATGGAGTGTCCTTAAGAGTTTCACAGTAAGGAAAAACAAAGGCCTTATAAATGGAACAATTCAACTGACACAACATTCACAAACCTCTTTCTAAAAAGAGAGAGGGTGCTATTTCCCTTTGTTCCCAATCTTGATCTCATTCACAGAGGAGGGTGGCTCTTCAATAGGATACAAATTGGGGTTTAGACATAACCTGTCCCCAAACTCGAGTTGCTATTTAAACAACTGTTAGGGGTCATTTAGTTGTTTGCTAGCCTGCCATAAACGGACCATGGACCTGGTTTACACTACAAAGAAGTGTGCTCATCCCTGCTTCTCCACTGTAAAGATGTCATCACCACCTCCCACCTGTCATGCGTGGGAGGCAGCAGCTTCTTCCATTTACTGGAGGTGTGATGTGAGCGAGCAAATCACTTCGTCCCCAGGAGCCATGTGAACCATGAATATAAACAGATGTTTCATTCCCTGGGGTGTTATCAGACTCACTGTGACCATCACAAAAAGAACAACTTAATGTGTTGAATGTTCATCACATCTAGGCATGGTACCCAGGGCTCAACATTCATGTCCGCAACTCAATAACAAACAGGGATGCATCATGCAGAGTTCAAATTTGCATTCTTACATCAATGTAAGGAATATTTTAAAATATGTATTTAAGCAGGTTTAACACCTTCCCTGGAGAAAGGTGATGGCACCCCACTCCAGTACTCTTGCCTGGAAAATCCCATGGATGGAGGGGCCTGGTGGGCTGCAGTCCATGGGGTCACTAGAAGTCAGACACGACTGAGCGACTTCACTTTATTTTTTCACTTTCATGCATTGGAGAAGGAAATGGCAACCCACTCCAGTGTTCTTGCCTGGAGAATCCCAGGGATGGGGGAGCCTGGTGGGCTGCCGTCTATGGGGTCACACAGAGTAAGACACGACTGAAGCGACTTAGCAGCAGCAGCAGCAGCAGCAGCAGCAGCAGCAATACCTTCCCACTGCCGAAAATCAAACCTGGTGTTCAGGAGAAAGAAGCATTTTGAAAAGGTTTCTGTTGGAAGGTGGATTCTAGTCTCATTCCCTCTCTGACCAAGACAGCATTTAAGTGAACACGGTCCTGCTGACACGGGGGCTGGGAGGGCAGGGGAGTGCTCGGGCACTCATGCTCAGTTGATTTCCAGATACATTAGCACACAGCCATATTGACTACCACGTCCATTTGACCAGGCTCGGAGGGGTTTTTATTATCTGAAACGCCTCACTGCGTGGGCACAATGACAGGTGTGTCATGAGGAGAACAATAGCCAGAAACAGATGCAGGGAGGGTCACTAATATGTCAGCAACTACCATGCTTGTCAGGCAGTATCCATCCCCACCAGGAAAAAAAAAAAGGGATCGGAAAAGAAAGAACATTTATTTCCATGAAGCCAATTTCCATGCCAAACTGAGCATCTGTCTGTCTTTTGTGTTTGGAATAAACAGGGCTTACACACACTCAAAAATAATGTCAAAAGTTCAAAGGGTGGAGAGTTGAGAATTCTCACGTGGGTGAATAAACGAGGTCTGCTGATTGGCCGGCCTTCACTCGGCTTTACAAGAAGTGTCTCCTTGGGGCCCGGGGTGATGTGTGGCTTTGATTCTCTGCCCTTGTGCTTCCGTAACCTGGTTTGGAATGTAGCCCAGTCCTAAGAGATTGGGGGTCACTCCGGCTTGATAGTGTAAGGTCAGAAAATGGAATGAAGCGTGGATATCTCAATTGAGATTTGAGTGTATAAAAGTATAAATCAAAAAAGCAAAATCCTTGAAGGGACACCTTGCAGCTGTCGCAACAAATGAAAGGTTTCAAAATAAGTAGATACAAGAACTCCAAGGCTAGTGCAACAAATAATTCCCCTCTAGTCTGACTTGAAGAATAGGAGAGCGAGACTGAGGACTGAAAAGTAAAGAATACGTAGTATTCCGAGCAAGAATGCTGACTTGAATTCGTCGATAAATTTTATATCATTTCAGGGACAATATTTAAGATCTTCAATTAAAAAAAATCCTCTCTTTATGTGCTCTTTTGCAGGATGCAAATTAGAAAATGTACCGAGCGACACATGTAAATATTAGGATGTATGTGATTATTCATTCTTTTTTTCTGGGAAAATCTAGATAATCTCAAAGTTAAGTCATTCATTCCGGAAGGGGAAAAAAAGTAAGTAAAGTAAGTGGGTTTTTGTCTGCCTCTACTCCTAAATGCCACTGTTTCATTTGGCTGTAGGATATTCATGATTTTATGTTTATTTAAACAGACATATCTCTAGTTTATGGGCATATTCCAGAATAGAACTGCATGTTGCTTGGAGTGCAATTCTTATGGGCAAACACCTGATCCCCTTTAATAAAAGATAAAAGGGAAACAATCCCCTTGCCATTCAAAGACCTTACTGCGGCTTGCTCATACACATAACCTTGTTACTTGACCTTTCTAACCAGTACAAGCATCTCAGGTACTGAACTCCAAGTGTACTGATTATAAACGACTCTTCTAGCTGCCACTTAAAATCGACTGTAGCAGGACCTGTTTGAATCCAGGAATGCTCTGTTACGAAGCAAGACTTAGGAGCTGCAGAGTATGGATTCGATGGGTATTGAGAATTGCCATTAAACTACGTCAGATTCACACCTCTCTAAAATATGTTCAAGGCAAAATTTTTTCAGAGCCCTCCTTTAAAGCTGTGATTCCTCCCATGGTCAAACCGTGTATTTCAGCTTTTGGAACATTCACCCCTGGTGTCCTCACTTTCTCATTAGATTTTCTTGTTTGGCGGAAGATAGTGGATCAACATTATACAACTGAATTTTGTATATATCAGCTAAATATATATCAGCTAAATATATCAGCATATTTCCAAAGTGTTTCTGGTACAACATAATCCCTCACAATGTTAGTAAGATTAAAGAAACTGAAGAGAAAGTGAAAAGTGAAAGTCATGTGACCCCATGGACTATACAGTCCATGGGATTCTCCAGGCCAGAATACTGGAGTGGGTAGCCTTTGCCTTCTCCAGGGCGTCTTCCCAACCCAGGAATGGAACCCATGTCTCCTGCATTGCAGGTGGATTTTTTACCAGCTGAGTCACAAGGGAAGCCCAAGAAACTCAAAAGACTCTGGGTCAAAAAAGTTTGAGAAATGCTGATTTAAATTTTGTCAAAGAGCTGTATTAAATGCAGAACTTCCCAGAACCTTTAATATGCAAAGTAGCATGTTGCTTCTCAGAAGGGGATGTACTTACTTTGTTTTCTCAATTTTTTTTTTTTTTTAAACTAGGAATTGAGTCTCTCTGAGACTATCTTTACTGGTCTAACACTTCAAGTAATTTACTGTAGTGAAAGTGTTGCTAGGTGCAATAACGCATATGTCAGAATACTTGACAAAGAAAAATGCTACTTTTTAAGATGGCTAATGTTAGGAGCAAGTGACATCGGAGTTTAAATTAGCTTAACTGGCCTATTATTCTATCTAAACCAAACTGAAAGTGAAGGGGGAAAAAAAAAGCACCCCCCCAAACTGTTATGCACTTGAAATGGAAAAGAATAAGAGAAAATGACTTTAAAACGTGTTAAGTAACCTCTTCAGCAGACACCCACATGTAACTTCATAAATCATTTAAAATGTGACAAGGAAAAGAAAACCTGATCACATGACTGTCCAAATAATTACAGTTTATTCTGCAACTTTTTCTCATTGAAATCACATTGTCATTCGAGTAGTCATCTTGACACAACCAATTATTGCTATCCAAGGAAAAAGGAAAAAAAAAAGCCTCAAAATGTAGGTTAACCAATTCCCGCTGTTGTAAGTAATCATGGGAAAAAGAGTAGGGAGAGTGGAAACGTAGATTTCCCTGCCTAACCTTCTGGCTCTGACTCCGGACACAGGCTTCTCTGCAATCCTGGTGTCTCTTTCACCTCGTCCCTCCAATCTCTCCTGCCCTCCTTCATCTGACTCTTTGACTGGTAGTTTCAGCCTCCTTTCCCATCAGAGAGAACCTACAAGTGGAAACCCACTGAGAAAGGCACTTTGAGCCCTGCAAAGGCAGATTTACCAGTTGCATGGGTGCAGCCTGGCCCCGCAGTCCAGCGCTGGGACTTTGACTGCCACTCCATCTTCCCTGGCTCCGTCCCTTCCTCTGTGAGATGCTGCTGTAGGACCAGATGGCATGTGAAGTCCCTTAGAGTGCTCATAGGGTTGCCCCCGCTCCCGCCTTTTTTGGCTTCTTTGCTCAACCTCTTACAGGAACCAAAGCAATCTACAACCTTGATGCAGCATCAGAGTTGCCAACAATTGGTTGACTCTAGTTAGCCTTGCGTTTAAAGAGAAAAGTCACTGGAAGAGGAGAAAAGTCAAATCCACCTGAGAGGAGTAAGATGACTTTAGAATGTGTTCACAAAAAAATATAATCACAACCTGAAAGTAGAGAGTTATTTTATTTGGTGGTAATGTTTAGAATTCTGAGCCCAGGAGACAGCATCTCAGTAGCTCGGAGAAAACTGCTCCAAGGAGGAAGGGAGGAAGTCAGGCTATATACAAGTCTGCAACAAAGGGAGCAAGCAGTCTGAACACCAAAGATCAGATATCAAGTTAAGGAATTTAACATTCTGCATATGGGAGGATTCAAGCCTCTGGGCTCACTGAATTCATTCCTTTCTTAGCCACCTCAGCTGCTGCTGCTACTGCTGCTAAGTCACTTCAGTCGTGTCTGACTCTGTTCGACCCCATAGATGGCAGCCCACCAGGCTCCCCCGTCCCTGGGATTCTCCAGGCAAGAACACTGGAGTGGGTTGCCATTTCCTTCTCCAATGCATGAAAGTGAAAAAAATAAAGTGAAGTCGCTCAGTCATGTCCGACTCTTAGCAACCCCATGGACTGCAGCCTACCAGGCTCCTCTGCCCGTGGGATTTTCCAGGCATCTGGGGTCAAATCCTGTTTCCATGTTTACCTTAAGGAGTGGCAGATGGTTGCTTCTTGCATTCCCCCAGCTCCTCAGCAGTCAGCGTGGAGGGTGGCAGCATCGGCTGGATTGCAGTTTGGGGAGCCCTCACTCACATTTGGAGGCCAGAAATCACTGGTGGCTGTGACATTTCTTATTGATATGGCAGGAGATATTTTCATTTCACAAATGCATGTTCTGATATGCTGGTCATTGCCTGAAAACCAACATGGACTTCTATTCTGGGGCTCTTTCACAGATAGCTCGAAATCAATTTCCCTGTATTCATCCTTCTTTTGACTGTAATTGAGGAATTATCTTAAAATATCCACCTGGGTTCCTCGTCAGTAAAGGCAGTGAAAGAATTGTCCTTCTCACCATTTTTTAAAAAATATTCATTTATTTATTTGGTTGCCCCAGGTCTTAGTCGTGGCACCCAGGATCTAGTTCCCTGACCAGGGATTGACCCTGGCCTTCCCGCATGGGGAGTGCGGAGTCTTAGTCACTGGATCACCGAGGCAGTCCCCCTTCTTGCCATTTTCTTTTGCAGGAAGTGGAAACTTCACACTGTGCATGCACACATCAGGAGCAGGTATTAAATCGCTCCTGACTGTGGCTTTTATTTTATTTTTACCTTGTTAATTTTTTTTTTTAATTGAAGTGCAGTTGACTTGCAACGTTGTGTTAATTTCTGGGCTATGGCAAAGTGATTCATTCTTTTTTATATGCTCTTCCTTCATGGTTTGTCATAGGGTATTAAATATAGTTCCCTTCCACAGTTATTTCTTAAACATACTCTCTGTTTATATGTAAGCCCCCAAATGAGGAAAATGAAAGCGTCTCACTGAAAGTAAAATTGGCTACATATTTCAACACAAGCCCGATTTGCTTGTGCCTGAATTTTTCAGGGTTGCTTCCCCGTTCTGGCTGGTTGTAAGATTCTTCCAGGGAACATGTTTCAGAGGATGAGAATGAGGCCAGTGGCTGCTGATGTTAAAAGGACATGGCATCTGCACAGGGTCTGAGAGGGGGGCTGGTTGCACAAATTAAAGTCAAACACATCACAGCCCGATTAGCAGACAAGGACTTGAATGTATTGTCTAGGAGGGTCCCCCACCAACCCACCCACCCAAGTAACAGGGAGGCAATTAAAAAAAAAAAAGGCAACTCCATTTGTTTCCTATCATCATTTCTTCTCACTTTCCTAGTCCTGCTTTCTCACTCTATTTATCTGCAAACACAAATTACAGTTGAACCCAAGAAAAAAAAATGAATATAGGGAGTTATTTCAGCACTCACTAACTTGTTCTGGTCAACTGGAATTTTCCCACAGATTAGCTTGGAAATATAAAGCCATCAAGTTAAGAGGAAAAAAAAATATATATATATTTTATATATATATATATGTAGTGTTGGAACAAATTACAGTAGTTCTTTTACAGCAAAACTCAGAAAAACAATATTTTAATATGTTGGGTTTTTTTTAAACAAATTTAGAATTTGATGGAACCACCTTTTCATATACTAAAGGATCCCTCTCAATGGGTGAGTTCACCCATGAAGAGCTTTAATTACTTGATATTTTAAGAGGATTCTTGATTCTATTAAGAGGGACAAGAAAAACAGATGTGAGGGAGAGACATGTGTAGGTGAAGTCTAAAGCTGTACGTGGGTGGCAGAGAGTTTAAAATGCAACGTCTTCACTGAACAAAAATTTCATTCTCACCATAGGGAGCTGTTTTTAAAAATGTTTTATGACCTGCTACCAAGGCAGCGGGGCCCATTCCACAAAGCAACCGGGTTGTGAGTTGAGCTTGCAAAAATCAGGGACCATTAGCCTAAACCTAGCCAAATAAAAAATTTGTGTGCTGCTTTATTTTTTTTTCCCCCACATTAATTTGTCTCAGGGAACAGGGAGAGAAGGGCTCACAGGCCTGGTAGGAGGAGTAGTTACAACAGACACTCAGAGGAACTGAAGTGGCTTCCTGCTCTCCTTCCGGCCTGAAACTTCCTTTGTTCTTCTAATCTCCAAACAGCTGTTTCCTCTGGAATCTCGAACCTCAGCTGGCAGCGTCCTTACCTCCTGGATCCTGCCACACACACTGTACATCAAATCTGAGTGTTGATATGAAATGTTCTTTTCTCCATCCTCCTCCGCACCCCCTCCCTCCAGTCCCGTATTCACTTTGACCTTTGATGACAAGCACTTAGGGAAGAAGTGACAGAAGCATTTCAGGTTCAGAGCTGCCAAATGGCAAAGCGAATCCATGAAAATACTTAGAATGGCAGATATCTAGTTTGGAAATAAGTCCCGAAACCATCTTTGGGAGATAGAAATCGATGGCTGGCATCCCCCTCTTTCAGCTTACTTTGAGAAATCAGTACATTTGAAACAAACAGCATCTTAGCTAGTCTTTGGTAGAAACTGGGCTATGATTAGACTCAATGTAGGAGAAGAAATGAACAGTAAGTGGTCATCCTTCCTTTAGAAATTTACAATGTGATTGATCAGTACCCTCACCGAGACCTTGGGGGCGGGGTAAAAATTGAGGAAAAGGCTAGGTCAAACTCGTGGAAGAAATTTAGTGATACATTCAAAAGAAAAGGCATATAGATTAAAAAAAAAAAAAGTAGAGAAAGATGAAAACGATCTTTGAATCATTGCCAAATAGTGGAGCATCACTGGATATATGCCTTTATGTTTTGATGGAATGCATGGTAAACAGATGTGAGGTGTCTTCTGCTGGAGAATGGAAGGTAAGGGAGTGAGGCAGGGAAAACCCACTGAATGAAGGTCTTCTGTCTGGGTGAACTGGAAAGGTCTTTAATAACAATCCAGAAGGGGAAATGTAAGCTTCAGGTTTGGAATAGACCTTAGAAGTCGTGTGGGCTGCCGCCTCCTTAACCACAGGCCCCGTGAATTACGAAGGACGTGCCTGGCTCCAGGTCACAGGGGGCCCAGGAGCAAGCCGGGCCGCCAGCGGGGCTGATACCCTCCCTGTCCTCCTCAACCAGACTCTGCCTCTGGCTCTTGCTTCTGTAAAGTCTGTACAGGTGATTCTCGTGTGATACAACAATGAGAGGCTTGCCACTCTGACTGAGAAGAGAGGATGGGGCAGATCTGAGCTCTGCCACTCATGTAGCCACATGATCTCTGGCAAGTCTTTCTAGACTCTGAAAGTCTCAGATTTACCACCAGTAAACTGGAAGGAAATCGTATCTTACTTCTTGGGCTCTGGGGAGGATTCATTAAGGACGTTACCTAACAGAAGCACACTACAATACCCGTTTACTTTCATTATAATAATAAAACATCGTTATTGTTAAGGAGCAGGGTATACTTAGGTTGGTAAGAGGCTGACTTATCTAGCGTCAATATGTTCTCTGAAAAAATGTGAAGAAGTTAAGCTGGGCAGTTAAAAGCATCAAAGTGATGTTGAAGAGTTATTGATGGGATATAACACTTTATTTGGAGCTTCCCAGCTGGTGCTAGTGGTAAAGAACCCGGCAGCTAAGGAAGGAGATGTAAGAAAAGCAGGTCCCATTCCTGGATCAGGAAGATCCCCTGGAGGAGGGCATGGCAACCCACTCCAGTATTCTTGCCTGGAGAATCCTGTGGACAGAGGAGCCTGGCGGGCTACAGTCCATGGGGTCGCGGATGTTAAACAACAACAACAAAGTAGATAAATACTAAATAAATAAATTGAAAATCTGGACTACTCTTTTTACTGTTTATACTAGGAAATCCTCTAAATAATTTGCTGATATCCAGATTTTACTAGGTACCAGGTGGCAGTAATCACAGTGAGAGGATCAGGGCTTGGGGGTAAATAATCAGCCTTACAGGGGTTGAAATTGAAATTCTAAGCCCATAAGTACTTCCCATTTTATAGGGCCTGTAACTAGTTTGTATTTGATTTATGTCGATTATGTCATCCTTACGGTATCTGGTGTGGCTGGGAAAGGATTTCATTTAAACTCTAAAAGCTGAATGCAGCCGGGCAGCCTCTCTGAGTTTTGCCAAAGCACTGGCCAAACATCTACCTAAGCCAGTGGTCCTCAAAGCGCATTCTTGGACCAGCAACAGCAACAAAGGCTGGGAGTTTGGAGAAATGTCAAGTTCTTGGGGACTCCCTCCCCACCCCTCACCCTTACAGTGCTGCCTGGAAAATGCCAGGGTGGGCCCAGAGATCTGAGCTTTAACAAAGCCTTCCAAGATTCTGATGCCTGGTCAGTCTGAGGACCACTGTGCTAAATCAGTATAAATAGCAGAGTTGGCAAAAATCAAGCATTAAACATAGGAATTAGGGTTGCTGCTGGACATGGCTGGGGGAGCTTGCAGACAGCCCTCACCCACAGACTGTTTTCCATCTCTACCTCACTCTTCCTTTTAGATGTGTTAATATTATAACCAGGCCATGGTGGAGTGACTTTCCCCTGAGCCTCAAAGTCATTTCTGTCACCTCCTATTATGTATTGATTTAATTAGTTTAACCCTTGGAAAGCAACCATATTTTCAACCTCTTAAACTTGTATCTTCTGCCTGTAATTTACCCACCAGATGATGGCTAATGATGATAATACTCGTTTTAAGAAGACCACACTCTTCAGGGTGTTTGCCAATGATTAGTGTAGTCCCTGGAGTGGTTGAAAATGGAGGGCGGGAGGGTGTGTTTAACTAAAATGTAGATGCTGTGATCTTGCTGTTTAAAGAGTGTCTGTCCGCTGCCAGGGAATTTCTGGACGGCCTGGAAAAGAGGGTGAACAGGTAACTTGAGGACTAGGTCACCAGAGGAATGGAAAACCTGGGCAAAGGTTTCAAAGTGGGACTGGAATTCTGGAGCAGAAATTAAATATAAGGGCCAGTGGACATCTGAGCCTCTGACAGAGAGAATCAATTCAAGACAAATGTTCCATAGTACTTTGGTCTGTGAAAGTCAAGGGTTGGTGTAGACAGATAAATCCATCCATTCAGCCTTCCATCCCCTCATCCAACAAACATCTATTGAGCATTCACTGTACATCATATGCTGGTGTATGTATGTGTGTGTGTGTGTGTGTGTATGCCCAGTCATGTCTGACTCTTTGTGACCCTATGGACTGTAGCTTGACAGGCTTCTCTGACCACGGAATTTTGCAGGCAAGAATACTGGAGTGGGCTGTCATTTCCTTCTCCAAGGATCTTCCTGACCCAGGCATCGAACCCTAGTCTCTTGCGTTTCCTGCACTGGCAGGCAAATTCTTTACCACTGCACCATCTGGGAAGCCCGGATGGGAAACCCAGATGCTGGTACAACAGAGGACAAATAGGAACATGTGTGCCCCATGAAGCTTTCCTTCTAGTAGGGGACAGAGATTTTTAATCGTGAAATAACATGAATTTAAATGGGAAAGATCTTTTGCTTAATGATGCAAAAATCTTGCAAAAACAAGAGAAAATGGCCAGTGGCAAAAAGAAGACAATAGTGATCAGAGAGCAAGAAAGTTAACCCTCTTTCTCTTATAGAAGCTCTGAGAGCTGAGCATAGGGTGAGGGGCTCAGAGTGTTGAGCCACACTAGCAGTGCCCAGCAACTACTGAATATAGGGAAGTGGCCCTTTCCCAAGGTCTTAACTGTGGAGGATGGGGTGATAGATACACCCAAGACAGAAAATATAGCAACAGTGGAGATGCAAGACTACTCAGCTTCACACACCACCCCCTGAACTGGTGAGAACTGGGTTATTAGAATGCTGGTAAGAGTGTCTGCTTTCATTTCCATAGTTTAGACGTTCCCAGAGCAGGGCCAGGGCATGGCTAACACGGCAGCAAGAGCTGATTCAGCAGCAGTGGTCATATTCCAGGATAATCTTAGATTTAAGTGTGCTCACAGTGGCACCATATATCCAGCTAACTAACTAGGGATAATTATGAAAAACACTTAGTGGGACAAAGTATTTCAGGATCACGGAAGACAAACTGGCTGGAGAATCCAGGAGGGCTTCCAGGAGGAGGTGACATTGGACTGGAAGGGCTTTTGAGAGAGTCAATTCATAGGCAGGTTGATAAGAAGTCCAGGGGTCCCTGAGGAGAGAGGGATCTGGGGTTCTCGAGGAGGAGGTAGGGGTATGGAATTCTCAAGGAAGAGGAAAGGACAAACATTTTTTTGTCTACATTCGTTAGTCTTAGTCACATAAAATGGTTTTCTTGAAGCCCAGAACTGATGATTACACAACAAACTCAGTTTAAACTCTGTACTAGGGATTATATAACAACCCTGTATCCTGCTTGAGGATAATTTCTCCTTCCTGAAAATCTTCTGACTAATCCTGATATTTTAGAATGTAAATTATGGGAGTGAGTCTGGTAGAATCTTTCTATTGTTAAGTTCTAATCCTGTTTTCCTAAAATGTAAATTGTGGGAGTGGGTCTGGTAAAATTTTCACAAACTTGAGACATTCTTTTGATTTACTGTAACAACTAATTAAAAAGTATATAATCTGCTTGCTAAAGACTAGCGAGTGGGGCACTTTCCGCCCCCCTTCTGATGTCTGTGTCAGACGCTTTCTCTGTCCATTTTTATACTTTAATAAAACTCTGCTACAGAAAAGCTCTTGAGTGATCAAGCCTGGTCCCTGGTCCTGAAGCTAAACCTTCTTCTTCGGAGATCACGAATCTGACACTGTTCACCGTAAGCTATCACTTTGAAGGAACTCTAACAGTTCAGTGGGTAGAAGAGGTGGAATTGATGTGCTACATTTTCTAGAAATATCCTGAACTAAAGATGCTTCTTTTGGTCTTTGCCCTTCCTTGACATGAACATGCCACTACTGAGGATGGCATTGCTAAATGGATCAGAAGCCCTGTCACATTCATTTCTATTTGTTTCTATGACTCTGGTCCTTAGTCTGCGCATCCCCCCTCAGGAGGCGGCACAGTGTCGTCTGGGTATGCCACAGTGCCCTCTCTGCCTGGTTGACAGTGCTGCTTTGGTGAGTGTGATGAAACCACTTCCTGGCTAGGAGTAAGCTCACTGTTAATTAACGCTGTCTGCCAGGGACCAAAGGGCTTCCCAGGAGGCGCAGTGGTAAAGAATCCACGATCCCTGGGTCAGGAAGATCCCCTGGAGGAAGAAATGGCAAGCCACGCCAGTATCCTTGCCTGGGAAAACCCACGGACAGAGGAACATGGTGGGCTACAGTCCATGTGGTCACAAAAGTTGGACACGACTGAGGGCCTGAGCAGACATGCACGCCAGGGACTGAGGGGAATCTCCACAAAGGAGAGGACCCTTGTGTGGGCTCACAGCTGTGTCCTTCTTAGCACAGGCTCGGTCCACAGTGGGAGCTGCACAGAGTGTGTTGAGTGTCGGATGACTTGTGACATATGTCACGTAGGTGTCAAACCTGGAGTCCTTGATGGAACTTGACTTTCAAGTCACTGGGCTTCCCTGTGGCTCAGCTGGTAAAGAATCCGTCTGCAATTATGGGAGACCTGAGTTTGATCCCTGGGTTGAGAAGATCCCCTGGAGAAGGGAAAGGCTACCCATTCCAGTATTCTGGCCTAGAGAATTTCATGGACTGTTTAGTCCATGGGGTCGCAAAGGGTCGGACACTACTGAGCGACTTTCACACTCACTGCCTAGGTTTGATCCTCAACCCTCTGTTTAGTGGTTGTGAAATGTACAAGCGGCTGTGAAATGTACAAAATGTACAAGCTGTGAGACGTACCCTTTCAGCGCTGCTGTTTCTTTGTCTGTAAAATGATAATATGCATCTCACAGTTATCACCAGAGAAGAGCTGTATGTTGGAGAAGGTGGGTTTCGGTGCAAACAACAAAAGGACAGTTCCTGATAATAGACCAGCACTTTAGTTCCATTTTGAAGTGGTTGATGGGATTAAAATTAAAAACCCATGGTTGGAGTAAATTCAGTAAAGATTCTGCCATTAATCGTGTGAATTTTTTCAAAAGGAGTTTCTGCCCCTTGGAAGGTATACAGAGATGGAATAACATATACATTGCCTAGAGAGTTGTTAACGACAAGAAGTTCCATGCTATTTCCACAAGTTTCCCTCTGGCATTTTTAATACGTAGTCTATACAATAAAAGGAGAAAAGCAAAGTTGACATATTGGATACATATTTGACATACTTATTTTTTGTGCAGTGTAGATTTCTAAAAATAAACTGGTGTATAGGTTTTTGTTTTGTCATACTGGCAGTAATAGAAAGGCAATATTAATTGTAACATTCGTGCAATTATAAATGAATAAAAATACATGCATTTCTTCTTTTATAGTTTTTCTCATGGTTACAACCCTGTCCTCAAAGCTATGGTTTTTCCAGTGGTCATGTATGCATGTGAGAGTTGGAACCATAAAGAAGGCTGAGCACTGAAGAACTGATGGTTTTAAACTGTGGTGTTGGAGAAGACTTTTGAGAGTCCCTTGGACTGCAAGGAGATCAAACCAGTCCATGCTAAAGGAAATCACTCCTGAATATTCACTGGAAGGACTGATGCTGTAGCTGAAGCTCCACTACTTTGGCCAACTGATGCAAAGAGCCAACTCATTGGAAAAGACCCTGATGCTGGGAAAGATTGAGGGCAAAAGAAGAGGATGAGATGGTTAGATAGCATCACTGACTCAATGGACATGAATTTGAGTAAACTCAGGGAGATCGTGGAGGACAGAGGAACCTGGTGTGCTACAGTCCATGGGGTCACAAAGAATCAGACACGAGTTAGTGATTGAACAACAACTCCAGGTCTCATTAAGATAATGTTTCTCCTGGAGGTAGCAGTGAGCTAGCCTTGTCATGGCTGGCATAATCATGCAATTCAGTATTGCCCATTCTTTCTTGGCCTTTCCTGTGGCTCAGGGGGTAAAGTATCTGCCTGTGATATAGGAGACCCAGGTTCAATCCCTGGGTCGGGAAGATCCCCTGGAGAAGGCAACCCACTTCAGTACTCTTGCCTGAAAAATTCCACGGACAAAGGAGCCTAGTAAGCTACAGTCCATGGGATCACAAAGAGTTGCACATGACTGAGCAACTTCACTTCATTCTTTCCTACTCTGGTTCTGCCTTTCTCATTATTTTTTTTTTTGCAAAGTTGTCAAGATGCTCAAATTCATCACTTAGAAGAAAATAAAGATTACTATGTGTGATCCTGTAACTTCCCCTATGGGGAAAGTAGGCCACTTTGAAGTTATTTTCAAACTGCATTACGTTTATGCCAGTAGTTGTCTCAAATTAGGTTATAAAGAGAGAGGCACTTTTCAAATTTGTCATTTATAGATTGTATTAAACTGACCTGATTTAGTTATTTTGTTTAGAGAAATGATATAATGCATATTTATTCCCAACTATTAGATAGTAAATATATAGCAATTATAAGAAGTATGCAGACTGACAAGAGATCAACTCACATGCTTTCTGGGCTTCCCAGGTGGTAAAGAGATAAAGAGCCCACCTGCCAATGCAGGTTCAATCCCTGGGTTAGGAAGATCCCCTGGAGGAGGAAATGGCAACTCACTCCAGTATTCTTGCTTGGAAAATCCCATGGACAGAGGAGACTGGCAGGCTACAGTCCATAGGGTTGCAAAGAGTCGGACATGACTGAACAACTGAACACACACACACACACACACACACACACGTGCTTTCTAATTTACTGACTTTAACAAAAATTTACTGAGCACCCATTTTCTCACAACATTGGGCTGATGTTGAGACATAGAAACCCATCAGCCTGGAGTTCAGTTCAGTTCAGTTGCTCAGTCGTGTCCAACTCTTTGTGACCCCATGGACTACAGCATGCCAGGCCTCCCTGTTCATTACCAACTCCTGGAGTTTACTCAAACTCATGTCCATTGAGTCAGTGATGCCATCCAACGATCTCATCCTCTGTCATCTCCCTCTCCTCCCGCCTTCAATCTTTCCCAGCATCAGGGTCTTTTCCAATGAGTCGCTTCTTCATATCAGGTGGCCAAAGTATTGGAGTTTCAGCTTCAACATCAGTCCTTACAATGATTATTCAGGACTGATTTCCTTTAGGATGGACTGGTTGGATCTCCTTGCAGTCCAAGGGACTCTCAAGAGTCTTCTCCAGCACCACAGTTCAAAAGCATCAGTTCTTTGGTACTCAGCTTTCTTTATAGTCCAACTCTCACATCCACACATGACCACAGGAAAAACCATAGCTTTGACTAGAAGGACATCAGCGTGGAGGGGTAGTGAAAAAAGCCCAAGCACATCTGTACAACCCACGTGAAGGGACTTGTGCTATAATCAAGGACCCCCAGAAGGTGGGATGAGAGAAGGGAACAGAAACTCCCACTGGAGAATTCTAGAAGATGCTGTAGAAAAGGAAGCACTCCCAGAAGACAAGAGATGAGTAGGAATGCTCAGGAGGATTGGGGAAGAAGCTTGTAAAGTGATGGGATACGCAAGGCCCACCCATTCTCAGGGAGAGTGGGGCAGTGGAGAGCTGGGGACGAGGGGAGCTGTGAGAATCAGGGACAGACTATAAATGTCATGCTGACATTCCTGGGGAGCGTGGTGGCTGGGCATGTTTTTAAGCCCATGAGAGACCCAGCTGGATATGAGCTTTAGGAAGCTTGCCATGAAAACTCGGTGCAAAGAGGACAAGAAATTTGGAGGATGAGAGTGAAAGAGAGACAAGCAGTCCCCAAGTGTGTGCGTGAGTCCAGAACAGCAAGTTGGAGCTGCTTGAAGTCAGTGAGCATGGAGGTGAGGGAGGGTGGGAGAGGTATTTCAGTTAACTGCTCCCCACAGTGAGTCCACGTCATGGTCCGAGAGCAGCCTTCACTGAACCAGAGATGGGGAAACAGGTTTGCTTTGAGCTGAGTGACATATGCCAGTGGCTGCATTCTCACAGCAAATCAAGGAGGCAAGGAGGCAGGACACTGTCCTCTTCTACTCAGGGTGGTCCTCATGGATAAACCACCCCCGCCTAAGTATTTCCTCTGAAATGATAGGCTTCCCTGCCCCTTCTTCCTTATCCCGTTGTAGGTGTTGCTTGGATAGTAAGGCGGTACACCGCCTTCTCTCTCAGTGGGCAGGGTCAAAGTGCCTGCAGTGCAGAGTCCAGCCTGGGGCACCAACACCTCCAGCCGTGGAAAAGGGGGATGCCAAGGATGCAGAGGTTTCTGAGTGGCAAGTGCCTCTCAGATTCCATCAGAGGCTGTTAGGTGGGTTCACAGTGATGCTGCTGTTTAGCTGTTCTAATTTTGCTCATATAGGGTCCTTGTTAAGAATAGGATATAGAAGAAATAGCATGGATTTAGGAATCCTGCATTCCTGATTTGCATCTTGATGTACATCACCTGTTATCTTAGCTCTACTTGTCTTGGGTGAGCCTCATTTACTAACAAGTGGGGAATCATAACCTGATCTGCTTTGTTGCTATAAGGGTTGAATGTTATGAAAAATCCAGAATTCCTGACATAGTGTAATAGTCTCATTCTTGCTTCATATTCCATTGAGAAAGGAAACTCCCTGTCTGAACCTTCCAGCTGAAAGCACCAATGGGTATTTGTGCTAAGTCGCATCAGTTGTGTCTGACTCTTTGTGGCCCCATGGACTGTAGCCTGCCAGGCTCCTCTGTCCATGGGATTCTCCAGGCAAGAGTACTGGAGTGGGGTGCCATTTCCTCCTCCAGGGGATCTTCCCGACCCAGGGGTCGAACTTGAGTCTGAGTCTTCTGCCTTGGCAGGCTGGCTCTCTACCACTAGTGCCCGCTGGGAAACCCGATGGGTATGTAATGGATCCCACTGTAACTCAACTGCTTCTTGTGTCTGTAGTTGCTTAACTTTTCCATAAGCATATCCTCCTCTTGAATTACCTTTATTGTGAAGACGGGCTATCCAAAGGTGCATCTCCCTTTCCTGTGCTTGAGGTTGTCCTAATCCACACAGCAGTGGTCCTCCACCCTCAGAGATGAGACCATGCTGCAACTTGCTTTTCCAAATATTTGTTACCAAGAAGGTTGCAGAACATTAAATAATTTGAGAAAGACTGGAGTACATTGTTGTAGGCACTGCCTAGTCAAGTATATGGGAGGAAGACAGGGAAGGAAATGACATTTGTTGCATATAAATTATGAATCAATGTTTTTCCACAAGTTTTACACTTGGACCCTCTTTTAAACCCTGTGAGGTAGGTGCAGCCTTAGTATTAAGTGCAACATAATAGAGTCTTTCCCCCACAAATATCAGTGGCTGAAACAAGATTAAAATTTCTCACTCATGTAAAAGAATTCAGAAAGGCCGTAAATATGATGGCTCTGTGGGCATCCTTCCATCTTGATGTTCCACAGTCCTTAGACTATTTTCCCCTTGGTTCAAGGTAGCTGCTTGAATGCTGGCTATCATGTGCATATTCTAAACAGGATGAATGGAGAAAAATAAAAGCTGTGTCTTCTCTCTTTTAAGAGTTGTTGCTTATTTTTATGGCTGAGTAATATCACACTGTGTATATGTACCACAACTTCTTTTTCCATTCATCTGTCAATGGACATCTAGGCTGCTTCCATGTTCTAGCTATTGTAAATACTGCTGCAATGAACAATGGGATACATGTGTCTTTTTCAACCCTGGTTTCCTCAGGGTATATGCCTGTGAGTGGGATTGCTGGGTCATATGGTGGTTTTATCCCTAGCTTTTGAAGGAACCTCTATACCATCTTCCACAGAGGCTGTATCAATTTACATTCCCACCAACAGTGCACGAGCATTCCCCTTTCTCCACACCCTCTCCAGCATTTATTCTTTGTAGATTTTTTGATGATGGCCATTCTGACCAGTGTGAGGTGATATCTCATTGTGGTTTTTATTTGCATTTCTCTGTAATGAACAATGTTGAGTGTCTTTTCAAATGTTTGTTAGCCATAAGTATGTCTTCTTTGGAGAAATGTCTGTTTAGGTCTTTTACTCACTTTTTGATTCAACTTTTGGTTGTCTGTTTTTCTAGCATTGAGTTATATGAGCTGCTTGTATATTTTGGAAATGGAATATTACTCAGCCATAAAAAGGAATCCATTTGAGTCAGTTCTAATGAGGTGGATGAACCTAGAATCTGTTACACAGAGTGAAGTGAGTCAGAATGAGAAAGATAAATATCATATTATGATGCACATATATGGAATCTAGAAAAATGGTACTGAAGAATTTATTTCCAGGGCAGCAATGGAGAAACAGACATAGAGAATAGACTTATGGACATGGGGAGAAGGAAGGAGAGGGTGAGATGTGTGGAAAGAGTAACTTGGAAACTTCCATTACCATATGTAAAATAGATAGCCAATGGGAATTTGCTGTATGGCTCAGGAAACTCAAACAGGGGCTCTGTACCAACCTAGAGGGGTGGGATGGGGCGGGAGATGGAAGGGAGGTTCAAAAGGGAGGATATATGTATATCTATGGCTGATTCATGTTGAGGTTTGACAGAAAACAACAAAATTCTGTAAAGCAATTATCCTTCAATAAAAAATAAATAAATAAAGAAGAGTTATTATAAGCTCAGCTGCTATGGTTTCCTCTTATATCTCTTTTGCCAGAACTTAGTCTCACAGTCTCCTCTGGCTGAAAGGCAGTCTGAAAACTGCCGTCCCTTAGCTAGTCAACCTGTACTCACACAGGGAGGAAGCAAGGTGGGAGATAGACGGGCTCCAGGTTAGAAACGCACAATCAGCCCTGTTTGTCCTCAGAAATGGAAGCAACAACAGAAACAAGGGTAAATAGCCGGCGTTTGTCTCTCGTACACACCTCAAGGGAATGATCTTGGCAAGGAATAAGAGGCAAAAACCCTGTCTGAACAAAGGGGAAGGGGGACAGTACACAAAAGGCTCCTTGGAGTCAAAAGTCACGGGATAATTCCAGACCATAATGAGTCTTGCTCCTTCCAGAGGCCTTCGCTTCGAGATCCTTCTTGTCTAAAGTGTGGATGTACAGCTCAGGTTCTGAGACAAATTAACCAGGGGAGGGGGCACAGAGCAAGATGACTGGCCTGAGGGAAACAGAGACCCAGAAACCTGCCCCCTTAGAAAGGGCTTCAACTTGCCAAAGGTGCGACTCTCTGAGTTCGCCTGTCCCATTTCTGCATGTACTTTTCTTCTCAGTAAACTCTTTACTTTACTCTTTACCTTCTGCCTCCTCTCCTGAATTCGTTCTTGAGGAGGCAGGCAAGACTAGGGACCTTTGCCCTAATTGCTGGCTTCTGTGGTCCAGTGGTTAGGACTCCTCATCTGGGAAACTAAGAACCTGCTTCCAGCTACTGCTCGCTGCTGCTTGCTGCAAGCTTCCACTTAACTGCTGTGTGCGTCCTAAATGAAAAAGACATTATGACCAGCTGTGAGTGCCTGCTGGAGGAAGTAGGCACTTGCCCCCTGCGCCCACCACCACCACCACTTTTCAGAGGCCTGGTGAGTCTGAAGGTTCAGGTTATCTATTGGTTATCTGTTGCCAATTGTATTCCGGTTATCTATTATTTAATGACCTGAAACAGTCAACATTTTATTATGCTCAAAATTTTGTAGTCACGAATGTGGGTGGAGCTCAATGAAGATGGCTGGTCTCTGTACCACGATGGTAGCTTCATCAGGAATGGCTTGAAGCAAGAGAAGTGGCTGGAGGACCAGACTGGGAACGAATGTCTGAGGACTCATTCCTGGCATTAGTTGAATTCCTCAGTTATCTTCTATGTTGTATCCTGCTGCTGCTGCTGCTAAGTCGCTTCGGTTATGTTCAAATCTGTGCGATTCCATAGACGGCAGCCCACTAGGCTCCACCATCCCTGGGATTCCCCAGGCAAGAACACTGGAGTGGGTTGCCATTTCCTTCTCCAATGCATGAAAATAAAAAGTGAAAGTGAAGTTGCTCAGTCATGTCCGACTCTTAGCGACCCCATGGACTGCAGCCTACCAGGCTCCTCTGTCCATGTGATTTTCCAGGCAAGAGTACTGGAGTGGTTTGCCATTGCCTTCTCTGATGTTACATCCTAGATGGCATATTTACTGTTGGGCCTGGCACCTTGGCTGTGATGGCTAGATAGGTGGGGGCTGACCTGGCATCTCTCCCATGGAGCTTTTCCACAGTGCTAGCTTGGGCTTCCTCACAACATGGCAGTCTTTGGGAGCTGGATTTCTCCCAATGGCAACTGGCTTCCTTCTGAAAGAGGGTTCCAAGAAATCAAATAGCCTTGGAAGTCACACTTCTTTCACAATTCACTGAGGACAATCCAGATTTAAGGGGTGGAGAACTGAACTCCACATCTTATCAGGAGAAGTAGCAAAAGGTCTTCAGTCATCTGTAACCTACTGCAAAGTGGTTGCTTGAAAAAAAACACAGCTTGGAAGTCAAACGGCCAGGCCAGGAACATAGACTTTTCTTTATACTATGTGAGCCCAAGCAGTAGGTCTTGGTAATTTTAAAGAGTGAACAAAACAAGTTGATTTTTAGTTTTTTAAAGCATGGTAGATTGTAGCTGGCGGTGGAGTAACAGGAGGTGGTTAAGAATTTATAGCAACTTATCTTCATTGAGAGCAGACTCCAGAATTCAATGGGTGGATATGCCTCAGAACCTTGTACTCAAGTCTGTAGGTTGAGGCTCCTACTAAGTATAGCTGATATTATTATTATTTTTTTTTATCTTGTTCCCCAAACCCCTTCCCCACCCCACTTCCAGCTCAACAACGGGGCTGCTGCTCCACTGTCTCTTTCATATTTGTGAATACTCTCTCAGGTCTGGGAAATCAGATTGTCTCATTTAAATTTAATTTGAATTTCTGTTTGAAGAATCAACCTGAGACATCAAAGGGAATCCAAAAAATGCACTACAAAATAAATGATCAAATGACTTCTGAAAACATTGCACTTTTATATCTGGAAATATTGGATCAAAACTCCAATTTCTTTTATTGTTAAAATTAAAGAGAGACTTAAAAGAAACTGCCATGTAAGTTTGACACCACATTTAACCAACAGACAAATTGTTAAAACCTGGTGGGGTTATAACCATCAATATATGCATTCTCTCTCTAATTCATAATGAGTCAGAATCTCCCAGTCACTAAGCTTCCACTTGGTTTCAAGTTACTTTTCAAGTCATGGAAATATTATTTAGAGTACAGGTCATAGATGCCTAATTTACAGTCTAGGAATAATTACACTGCCAATTTATCTGCACAACACAGACAGAGTTTTGTGTTGAAATGTGACCTTTGCAAAACTAACTTTTCAAACAAAATATTTACCTTAATTATTTTTGCATTTAATTTTTGAAGATCTGAAGTCCCTTTCTTATATTTTAATATAGTCAGAGATGGATGTTAGAAGTTCAGCACCACAGTGAATTAGAATTTTCTCTGAGTCTTGCAGGTAGCTGAGACAGCACATGAGAGAAAAAAGGTGTATGGTCTGCCCTCAAGGATGCAAATGCATTCTGCCAGGAGAAAGTGAGAAGACCACCTGCTAAATGAATGAGTGATCATAGCTCATCCCATCAAGAATGTGATAGGTGATCAAAAACTTGATTAAGTGTTGTTTAACTTATCAGGAACTATGAACCCAAACTTGTGGTGCAGAGAGCATAGGTCCTAGAGGCAAGAAATTTCAGGCAGGTGTCATTGACCAGAGGAAAGACCATGCTTTCCAGCTGGAGTGAACAGGAATGATTTTCTTGCTTTCTGTTGGCCAAATAGGACTGGGTTGGGAGAATCAATAAGTGAAGAATTAAAATCAATGCTTATTTTTTAATGAAGAAAAAGACCATGGCATTCTGTGCAGGGGAGAGGGGAGCAGCCTTCCTCCCAGGAACCTTTTATGGCTCTTTTATATTTAGGTAAACCAGCTGGTAGACCCTTTGCCAGCTCCTCCAACCTACTCCAGGCTTCCCCCGAGGCTCAGCTGGTTAAGAATCCACCTGCCAATGCAAGAGACGCTAGTTTGATCCCTGGTTTGGTAAGACCTCCTGGAGAAGGAAATGGTAATCCACTCCAGTATTCTTGCCTGAAGAATCCCATGGACTGGGGAGCCTGATGGGCTACAGTCCATCGGGCTGCAAAGAGTCAGACAGGACTGAGCATACACACACGCATGCTAACCCAGTCTATTCTCTCCTGCTAAAAAGTTGACAGAGAAAGTTCTAAGGAAGATAGTTGAATTTATCAGCTTAGTAAAATTATATAACTATGTGAAATCTGTCTCTTGGTGACTCGGTTTGGATTTCAGAATGACTGGAGAGTGATAACAGAGAAGGCAATGGCACCCCACTCCAGTACTCTTGCCTGGAAAATCCCATGGATGGAGGACCCTGGTAGGCTGCAGTCCATGGGGTCGCTAAGAGTCGGACACAACTGAGTGACTTCACTTTCACTTTTCACTTTCATGCATTGGAGAAGGAAATGGCAACCCACTCCAGTGTTCTTGCCTGGGGAATCCCAGGGATGGGGGAGCCTGGTGGGCTGCCGTCTATGGGGTCGCACAGAGTCGGACACGACTGAAGCGACTTAGCAGCAGCAGCAGCAGGAGAGTGATAAGAAGAGGGAAAGAAACCTAACAGAGTATCCTGCCCATTGCAGCGGCAGGGAGCACTCCAAGAGAAAGAGTAGCCAGAAAGTTCAGGGAGCTTTGCAAGACGGAATCTTCAAATTCATGTTTGTTTCTGCCTCTCTGTCTCGTGCCCTGACCCTCACTAGGTCACACAGCTAGCCTTGTAATGATGCTTTTTGTAATGAGTAGGGGAGAGGAAGCAGACTTTCTGTGCATGGGGGCAAGGAAAAGGGAATCCTTGAGGAGAGGATGCTTGGAGAGATGCTGGTAATTAACTAGACCACAGCAGCTAAGCATATTGCAATGTGAACCATGTAGAAAGATCTGAGCGGAACATCCATTCCGCCCCTGCCTCCAAAACCCGAGGAGGCTGATCACTCAAGTGTGTGGATGTTTGCTGGTATATTTGTGAAACAGCATTGGGGAGGGGAGCCAGAACTTGCATTTGCATGGCTATGAGCCGGTAGGGATTCCGACCCTCAGATTGCATGTTTATAATTTAGAGAAGGCAGCCCTGTCCACGTGGACGCCGGAGTGGTTAATAACTTTTCTCTGAGAGGAAATCTCTCCACGTTCCTCTCTGGTGGCTATCACATCACATCAGAAAGGCCCTGATGCCCTCCTTCTTTAGGGCTGGCCTGGTCCCTGCAGGATGCCGCAAAGGATTCATCTGTCCTCTTTTTAATAAGTCCAGTAATAGGAGTTTCTACTATTTCTCTTGGGGTGTTTTTTTTCCCCTTCTATTTCAGTGTTATGAACTCACTGTATGGATTTTAGAAGTTGTTATTTTAATTGAGCAGTCAAGCAACAGAGAATTGTCTGCCCACCCAGCCTTAGTAGAATCTGAGATTGTTCTAAAATTAGAAAAATATCCAACCCAGGAGGTAATGGAGGAAGCAGAGAAGGGGAGCAGGAAGATCACAAATCTATGCCTAGCTACAGTCTCATTTGATCTCTGACACTTATTCCCACTAGATTTCAAAAATACAGGGTGATCTGAGTATTTTCTTTCTAAAGAATAAGGATAATGGAGTCTTTTTCTAACTGAAAGGCAGGAATTGAGGTTTATCAAAATATATTGATTTTGATGTATTCAGTCAACATGGCTTTCAACTCTGACCCCTGCTTTCATCCCTTGGTTTCTGACTCAGATAAAATCCTCACCATTCAGCTTCTCCAGCTTCTGATCCTCCACATGCTGCCAAAGCTATTTTTCTAAAGTACAGACCATCCTGTCGTACCGTTTCCTTGCTCAACATGCTCCAATGGTCATCTCTCATCCTCCAGAATCTGCATGCTCCTGTCCAATACTCCAATTGCCCTTCCACCATTTCAGCAGATTAACAACATAGAAACCTGCAAGAGTGTGATGGAAATGTAAACTGGTGCGGTCTCTATAGAAAAGAGCGTGGAGGTTCCTCAAAAAACTAAAAGTAGAGCTGCTATACGATCTAGCAATCCCACTCCTGGGCATGTATCCGGGAAAAGAGAAAAAACAACTCTCATTCAAAAAGATACATACACCCCAATGTTTGTAGCAGCATTATTCACAACAACCAAGACATGGAAAGAACCTAAATGTCCATCCACAGGTGAATGAATACAGAAGATATGGTACGTATATACAAGGGAATACTACTCAGCCATTAAAAAAAAATGAAATCATGCCATTTGAAGCAATGTGGATGGACCCAGAGATGGTCATACTAAGTGAAAGAAGTCAGAAAAAGCTCATATGATATCAGTCACGGGTAGAATCCAAATTATGACACCAATGAACGTACCTATGAAATAGATTCACAGACATAGAAAATAGACTTGTGGTTGCCAAGAGCGAGGGGGGAGGGGAACAAATGGATTCAGAGTTTGGCATTAGCAGATGCGAACTATTATCCTTAGAATGGATAAACAAAGCCCTACCACATAGCACAGAGAACTATATTCAATATCCTGAGATCAAACACAACGAGCAAGAATATGAAAAGAATGTTTGATATGTAAAACTGAATTACTCTGCTGAACAGCAGAAATTAACACAGCATTGTAAGTCAACTATACTAAAAGAAAAGAAGAAACCCTCAACAGTGGACTGGTCCTCCTCTAACCACGGCTGGCTCTTTCATTCATCACGCTCTTTGCTTACCATCATTCCCCACCCTGCCCTGCTTACCATCACTCTTTGACCTTCGATTCCTAAAACAAACCTATTCTGTTCTTTTATCAAAACTTTTGCTCAACAATGATTACGGGATATTTCCTATCTCCATGTTTAGATAATATCACCTTGAAAGTGAAAGTGTTGGTCACCCAATCATGTCTGCCTCTTTGCAACCCCCTGGACTGCAGCCCTCCAGGCTCCTGTGTCCATGGGGATTCTCCAGGCAAGAATACTGGAGTGGGTTGCCATCCCTTCTCCAGGAGATCTTCCTGACCCAAAGATCAAACCCAGATCTCCTGCATTGCAAACAAATTTTTTACTGTTTGAGCCACCAGGGAAGCCCCAACATCACTTTATATAATGGTTATTAAAGGAACATAAAGAATATTCTTTGGTATATCCTTTAATAGCATTAAATAAGGGTTGGGAAGATCCTTTGGAGAAGGGAATGGCTACCCACTCCAGTATTCTGGCCTGGAGAATTCCATGGATGGTATAGCTCATGGCGTCGCAAAGAGTCAGACATGACTGAGCGACTCACTTTCACTTTCACGTTCAAGGTCTTATCTTCAAAAATTGGCATTGTGAAAGAGAAAAGAAAAAATAAAAAAATTTTATACATATTGTATAAAAAATTTTTATACATATTGTACCAAAATCCCAAATTTTTATACATATTATATCATTTTTATGATGTTGATTTGATGAAAACAAGCAAACACAGAGCCCAGCCCTTAGCATGCAAAAAAAATAAAAGGTTAGGCCAAAAAGGTGAAAGCTTATCAGCTGAATTCTGAATTCTAGTCCAACTCACTAGAAACGAAATGTTTCCTGGTGACTTAAATATTAACAAGGTCCAAAGGACTTAATGCGTATTGACAAAAATCCAACTTAAACTCAACAGGGTTAATCTTTATACTAGTTAAAATGTATGATTCTCTTTCCCCTTTTCTCCTCTTACTGCCTTGCTTTTGCAGTCTTCTCTTTCTAACTTCTTTCTGTCGCTCTGTCACAACGGCAGAAACCCATCCATCCCCACCCCTGTATTTGCCCCCTCACTGCCTTGCTCCCCTGTGGTCTCACACGTTCTCACGGTACCCCTTGCATTTCAATACTGTTTCTGGCTTACATGTTCTCTGTGATTAACTCGCTTATCCTTGATATTAGCTCATTACTATGCTCGGTGGCTCAAAAATTTCATTATCCAGCTTCTTCACTGAAATGATATCCCATGACTTAGACTATGTTTTTCTATAAAATTCAAAGTTTTAATAATTTATGAAATATTTTATAATACATTTCACTATTAACTAGCTATGTGGCATGTAAAGATCATAGAATTTCAATGCATCAACTTGATCCACTCTGGTTATTTTGCACTGGATTCAGTTCAGTTCAGTCGCTCAGTCATGTCTGACTCTTTGTGACCCCATGAATCGCAGCACGCCAGGCCTCCCTGTCCATCACCAACTCCTGGAGTTCACCCAGACTCACGTCCATCGAGTCAGTGATGCCATCTAGCCATCTCATCCTCTGTTGTCCCCTTCTCCTCCTGCCCCCAATCCCTCCCAGCATCAGAGTCTTTTCCAATGAGTCAATTCTTCGCATGAGGTGGCCAAAGTACTGGAGTTTCAGCTTTAACATCATTCCTTCCAAGAAATCCCAGGGCTGGTCTCCTTCAGAATAGACTGGTTGGATCTCCTTGGAGTCCAAGGGACTCTCAGGAGTCTTCTCCAACACCACAGTTCAAAAGCATCAATTCTTCAGTGCTCAGCCTTCTTCACAGTTCAACTCTCACATCCATACATGACCACAGGAAAAACCATAGCCTTGACTAGATGGACCTTTGTTGGCAAAGTAATGTCTCTGCTTTTGAATATGCTATCTAGGTTGGTCATAACTTTCCTTCCAAGGAGTAAGCATTTTTTAATTTCATGGCTGCACTCACCATCTGCAGTGATTTTGGAGCCCCAAAAAATAAAGTCTGACACTGTTTCCACTGTGTCCACATCTATTTCCCATGAAGTGATGGGACTGGATGCCATGATCTTCATTTTCTGAATGTTAAGCTTTAAGCCAACTTTTTCACTCTCCTCTTTCACTTTCATCAAGAAGCTTTTTAGTTCCTCTTCACTTTCTGCCATAAGGGTAGTGTCATCTGCATATTGAGGTTATTGATATTTCTCCCAGCAATCTTGATTCCAGCTTGTGTTTCTTCCAGTCCAGCGTTTCTCATGATGTACTCTGCATATAAGTTAAATAAGTAGGGTGACAATATACAGCCTTGACGCACTCCTTTTCCTAATTGGAACCAGTCTGTTGTTCCATGTCCAGTTCTAACTGTTGCTTCCTGACCAGCATACATGTTTCTCAAGAGGCAGGTCAGGTGGTCTGGGATTCCCATGTCTTGAAGAATTTTCCACAGTTTATTGTGATCCACACAGTCAAAGGCTTTGGCATAGTCAATAAAGCAGAAATAGATGTTTTTCTGGAACTCTCTTGCTTTTTCCATGATCCAGCGGATGTTGGCAATTTGATCTCTGGTTCCTCTTCTTGTACTAAAACCAGCTTGAACATCAGGAAGTTCACGGTTCATGTATTCCTGAAGCCTGGCTTGGAAAATTTTGAGCATTACTTTACTAGCATGTGAGATGAGCGCAATTGTGTGGTAGTTTGAGCATTCTTTGGCATTGCCTTTCTTTGGGATTGGAATGAAAACTGACCTTTTCCAGTCCTATTAATTTTAAATAATTTTATAATAGTATGTAAAGCAAATAATATAATTAAGTTATAATTTATTAGATCACAATTATGTAATTTATTAACACTTTTGGAAACTTTAACCTTAGATACCAAAGTATTTCTGCTTCGTTAACTTTTTGGCCTAACATTTTGTTTATACATTTTCTTACTTTTATTTGCATTGGTTTTCATGAGATTTGCTAGAATTAATATACTTCTAAAACATTTCAAACCTGGGCCAGGCATAACAGATATGCTGGTATTGACTTAGACTTACATGACCTTGAATTATTTCCACAGTCATCTTTGGTAATGAGCAGAGTTGATGTCTTTTTTGTTTTGGACACAGAAGTCACAGGAGGGCAGTGTTTCAAGAAGGACAGAGCAGTCAATTTTTTAAATATCTCTCAATTTCAGTGAGGGGGAAGACAGAAGAGGGTCTATTGATTTTGATGACCTGGGGATCATTAGTGATGCAAATAGGAGAAAATTCAGTGGATTGATGATTGGAAGACATAGCAATGGAGTAAATCATGGATAAAATGAGAGAAATAAAGGACAGTTTCTGGGGATAGTTGCAAGAAGCTTCTTGTTACAGGAATGAGATAGTAGCTGGAGGAGATTCTGGGATTCAGGGAGAAATTTTTAAGGAATGAGAGAGGCAAGAATATGTGAACTAATGAGAATACTTAACTAGAGGAGGAGGGGGTGGAGTATGGGAGAGAGGCAGAGTGTAATTGCAATGTCTGTTCTTTTTTGTAAATAATTTATTTGGCTGCACCAGGTTTTAATTGTGGCATGTAGGATTTTCATGGCATGCGGCAGGCAGGATCTAGTTCCCTGACCAAGGATTGAACCCAGGCATTGGGAGCATGGAGCCTCAGCCACTAGACCACTAGGGAAGTCCTCAGGATACGCTCTTGAGAGGCCATGTGATCAGAGAACTTTCAGAATTCAGCAGGGAGGAAGGGAAGGAGAACATAGGCCCGTGTGGACTTGTGCTGGAGAGATGAGAGAATATCCACTGACGGGTTTCGTTCACACGATGACAAGGTACAGGATCATCAGTGGAAGGGAGGTGAGCTGGAGTGGGAAAAATTAGATCTCTTGGAAAGGTAGAGGTGTGATATAATTATGGGAAGTGGAAAAGTCTCTGGAGTAGAGACCCATGAAGGAGATACCAGGCAGCGTGCATCACCACTTTTTAAGGTCAGAGCTCATCTGCTTACAAAGGCAACTCTTTGCCTTTCAGAGTGATTTCTATACAAATACACTCGGGTGCAATGATATAGGCACAAATAAAGCAAATAGGTGTATAACAGATACTGTAGTTCTTTTTGTGTGAGTGCAATGAGGGGAGAAAAGGGCAAGGGATTTTGAGAGCTCAAACTACCGCACAATTGCACTCATCTCACACGCTAGTAAAGTAATGCTTAACATTCTCCAAGCCAGGTTTCAGCAGTATGTGAACCATGAACTTCCAGATGTTCAAGCTGGTTTTAGTACAAGAAGAGGAACCAGAGATCAAATTGCTAACATCTGCTGGATCATCGAAAAAGAAAAGAGAGTTCTAGAAAAACATCTATTTCTGCCTTATTGACTATGCCAAAGCCTTTGACTGTGTGGATCACAATAAGCTGTGGAAAATTCTTCAAGACATGGGAATCCCAGACCGCCTGACCTGCCTCTTGAGAAATCTGTATGCTAATCAGGAAGCAACAGTTAGAACTGGACATGGAACAACAGACTGGTTCCAAATAGGAAAAGGAGTGCGTCAAGGCTGTATATTGTCACCCTACTTATTTAACTTATATGCAGAGTACATCATGAGAAATGCTGGGCTGGAGGAAGCACAAGCTGGAATCAAGATTGCTGGGAGAAATATCAATAACCTCAGATATGCAGATGACACCACCCTTATGGCAGAAAGTGAAGAACTAAAGAGCCTCTTGATGAAAGTGAAAGAGGAGAGTGAAAAAGTTAGCTTAAAATTCAACATTCAGAAAACTAAGTTCATGGCATCTGGTCCCATCACTTATGGGAAATAGATGGGGACACAGTGGAAACAGTGGTTGACTTTATTTTTTGGGGCTCCAAAATCACTGCAGATGGTGACTGCAGCCATGAAATTAAAAGACACTTACTCCTTGGAAGGAAAGTTATGACCAACCTAGACAACACATTAAAAAGCAGACATTACTTTGCTAACAAAGGTCCATCTAGTCAAGGCTATGTTTTTTCCAGTGGTCATGTATGGATGTGAGAGTTGGACTATAAAGAAAGCTGAGCACTGAAGAATTGATGCTTTTGAACTGTGGTGTTGGAGAAGACTCTTGAGAGTTCCTTGGACTGCATGGAGATCCAACCAGTCCATCCTAAAGGAGATCAGTCCTGGGTGTTCATTGGAAGGACTGATGTTGAAGCTGAAACTCCAATACATTGGCCACCTGATGTGAAGAGCTGATCATCGGAAAAGACCTTGATTCTGGGAAAGATTGAGGGCAGGAGAAGAAGAGGACAACAGAGGATGAGATGGCTGGATAGCATCACCAACTCAATGGACATGAGTTTGGGTAAACTCCGGGAGTTGGTGATGGACAGGGAGGCCTGGCGTGCTGCGGTTCATGGGGACATAAAGAGTCGGACACGAAAGAGCGACTGAACTGAACTGAAAAGGAATAATATAAAAAGAGCTAGGGAGTCTCAGCTGGATACGAAGACAAGAGGAAAGGGTAGGGTACCCTACACACCTAGTAGAATGGCTAAACAATAACAACAAATGGCCATTCCAAATCTTGGGGAAGATATGGGGAAATTGGGACTCCTGTACACTGGTAATGGGAATGTAACAATGCAACATAGCACCACTTTGTTGTAAAACAGTTTGTCAGTTTCTTGAAAGGTTAAACATATGTCTATGGTGTGATCCAGTCATTCATGTTCTAGGACTTATATGTGATTGTTCATTGCAACTTTACTTGCAATTTATCAAATTATGCATTTCAACTGAAAAAAAAGTGGAAGTCGCTTAGTCATGTCCAGCTCTTTGTGACCCCATGGACTGTAGCCTGCCAGGCTCCTCTGTCAATGGAATTCTCCAGGCAGAACACTGGAGTGGGTAGCCATTCCCTTCTCCAGGGGATCTTTCCAACCCAGGGATCAACCCCAGGTCTCTCGCATTGTTGGTGGATTCTTTACTGTCTGAGCCACCAGGGAAGCATGATTTATTGTATGTTGATTATACCCCATTAAAATAAATATTTATATGGAACTTTTAAAAATAAGTTTAAAACAGAAGGTGTTGATACACAGCGAGAGAGTGATGAGGGCAATAGTGAAGACATTTCACTATGGTTTAAAAATTGATTTCATGAGTGTGTTTGAGCAGATGAACTTGAGGATATGATTGGAGAAGGATGTGCATTTTTATTCTTTATTTTTGAAGTAGGGCCAGTTCTGATGATGATCAGGTATGGCATAGGAGTGAAAGATTAAATTGGAATGAGAGGAGACTGTCTTTAGGGATGAGGAGGTCTAAAAACTGGGAAGCCTCCAGGTTGTATGTGCACATTAAAGGCATCAGAAATGATGACTGAGTTGAAAGAGAGAGTAAGTGTGAGCCAGGAGCTGACACCTTCAGGGAACTGAAGAGTCACTGGGAGGGTGGAGCATGGAAGTAACAAAGAGGACTCAGGAACAGTGAAGTCAGAAGACACAGATTTGAGAGGAGGGTACTACAAGCTGGCGTTAGGAGGCATAACGGTGTAAAAATGACAGTGGGGCTCAAGAAGGTCAGAGACCCAGGTCCATTGTTTGAATAAATAGTTAAAGAAGATAATGAAGAAATCGTTGCTTTCAGAGGTGTGGCCAACATTTGGGAGCAGATGAGCCATTTGGGAGAGAGCTGAACAAAGGAGAGGAGGCTGTTGTTCAGTGGAGAAGTCATGTCCGCAAGGACTTTGCGACCCCATGGACTGCAGAACCCCAGGCCTCCCTGTCCCTCACCATCTCCTGGAATTTGCCCGAGTTCATGTCCATTGAATTGGTAATGGCATCCAGTCATCTCATCCTCTGCCCCCCTCTTCTCCTTTTGCCTTCAATCTTTCCCAGCATTAAGGTGAGTCTGATAAATCATCAAAAGTTAAATCTTCTGGCAATCACTCATCCAAACAGAGGTGTGAAGGGGGCACAATGATTATTTTCTCTTGCTTTATTTTAAACAGTTTAACCATCTGTGACTGAATTTCTGAGCATTATAATTGTTGACTTGGCCTGTTTTAAAATTTTATACAAGTGGAATAATACTGAGTGCATTCCATCGTGACTTCCTTATTTCACTCAGCTTTGTCTTTTAGAGACACATTCATGTTGATGCACAGAACTGAAGTTCATTCATTTTTGCTGCTGTTTACTTTCTGTCCTGTGAACATGCCCTATTTTGTTCATCCATTTCTACTCTTGATGGACATTGGTGTTGCTTTCACTGTTTTGCGAGGAGAAACATCGTTGCTATAAACATTTCTGGTGCATGTTTCATAATGCAAATGCACAAGAATCTCTCTAGATAATCTGTCCACTAAGAGACCTGCTGGATCGTTCATATCTACATGCTCCACTTTTTATTTTGATGCTCAGTTGTTGTTAATCAGTCGGTCCAATTTGTACACTGCCATTCTACACCATCTTTATGAACATTTGTCTGATTTTTAACTTTTGCGCTTTTGGCTGGTATAAAGGTATATCTGGGGATTTTTGCTTCCACTTCCCTAATTGTCAGTGAGGTTTTCACATATTCATTGGCCAACCAGTTCTCCTATATGCCTTCTCACTCACAGTGAGAACTCGGATGAGTTGCTTCACTTCTTGGATCTTCTTATCTTCAGCAGGTAAGGAAGGATAACATTACACATTTCACAAGATGCTGCCCTTGAGAGAGAAGGACCTGCCACTGTCAAAATGACATTTTCTTAGCTTACTTTTGGAAACCATCTTAACCCGTGTTTCTTTTGGGGCAGGTCACCAGGGTGAAGGTAGAAGTATTCAGAAAGGCAGATTGGGAGAAAGGAGAGGATTGTATCAACTGGTTACAATAAATAAGTAAATGACCTAAAGTTCTAGTTAAGGTAGCTATTACAGCTTTAAAAAACAAACCTTGGAGGAGCAAGGAATATATTAGGAATTTGAGCTTAACAGAGACACACTGCTAAATATAAAATAAATAAACCACAAGGACATAATGTATAAGACAGGGAGCTATGTTCAGATCTGTAATAACCTAGAATGAAGAAGAATCTGAAAAAAAAGAATGTGTGCACGTATGTATATGTGTATATATATATACACATATACATACACACGGGATTTCCCAGGTCAGGCTAGTGGCAAAGAATCTGCCTGCTAACGCATGAGATATAAGAGATGCAGGTTTGATCCCTGGGTTGGGGAGATCCTTTGGAGAAGGGCATGGCAACCCACTCTAGTATTCTTGCTTGGAGAATCTCATAGACAGAGGAGCCTGGAGGGCTCCAGTCCATAGGGTTGCAAAGAGCTGGACACGACTGAAGTGACTTAGCACACAGCAGATCTGTATACACACACAGATATGTAAGATGTTACAGAAAAACCCTAATGAACCTTTTCGGCCGACATACATGCTCTGCATGCTCAGTTGTGTCCGACTCTCTGCAACCCCATGGACTGTAGCCCTCCAGGCTTCTCTGTCCATGGGATTTCCCAGGCAAGAATACTGGAGTGGGTTTGCTGTTTCCTCCCCCAGGGGATTTTCCTGACCCAGGGATCAAATCTACATCTCCTGCATCTCCTGCACTGCAGGGGTAATACATACGTGTGTGTGTGTGTGTGTGTGTGTGTATCTGAATCACTTTGCTGTATATCTGAAATGCTGTAGATATACTTCAATTAAAAAAAAAAACTCATATTGCAGTGACTTAACAAAATAAAGATTATTTCTTATTCCTTCCTGTATTCCCATTTGGTGGTGGTGGTGCAGTCACTGAACTGTGTCTGATTCTTGAGACCCCATGGACTCCTTTGCCAGGCTCCTCTGTCCACAGGGTTTCCCAGGCAAGAATACTGGAGTGGGTTGCCATTTCCTTCTCCAGGGGATCGTCATGACCCAGGGATCAAACCTTCGTCTCCTACATGCAGGTTCTTTACCACTGAGCCACCAGGGAAGCCCTGTATTCCAAGTTAAGAGGCAGCTTTTTGCCACCAGCTGATTCAGGAAACCAGGCTCCTTCCACGTGGCTCTGAGATGCTGTGGGGAGTCCCGTGCCTCCTGCTGGAAGAAGAGGAACTAGGACATCAAGAGATTCTAATACCTACTTACTTCTTTTGAGCAGATGCCTTGCAGTGGAAACTCTCTTCCAATCACAATCTTTCAGCTGGACCCAGTCACCTGGCCACCTCTGAGTAAGGAGGGCCTCAGAATGTAGTCTTCTTACTTTGAACAATTCCCTTCAGTTTTGGTGATAGATGACATATTGACTTGCAAAGGAGAGCAATAACCACGTCCTGTGTTATTCAACATGAATGTTTCTTGACTTTTGGGGGACTGAATTATAAACAGAACTTGCTATAGGATAGATACAGGTCTCTGTGGAGATTGGGGCAAATTATTGAAAATGGAGATAGTTGGCAGAAATCTTGAGGGAGGAGGGTGTTGCCTCTGTGTCTGGTAGTTTGAATGTGCAGGGCTGTGTGCTGGGAGGGGGTGCTTTGCACTAACAGGAGTGCTAATATGATGTATTAAATGTCAGATCGGCATCGCCGGGTGTGCGTATCTCTCCCGCGGTACTGACTGTTTATGCTTATTCAGCCCTTTGAATAATTTAACACATTTCATACTCTAAATTACTCTCAGCAATTTGATGGGGCTTCTGGCAGTTTACTTGAAACACTCAGTGTTAGGTCAACATAGGGTCCCAGCTTCTGCTAAATAGAAGTACTATGCCTACTTAGGGAAACATAATTAGTTTTCTCCACGGATCTCCTGGAAGGTGGGGTGGGGTGGAAGGGTGGGTAGGGGTGGGGGAGCCAGGGTGTAGATACAGCCTGTGTTCGTTTGATTGTCAATCCAGAAAATGCCAGGGATCCAAGGGTTAACAATTTAATGGGGCAGGAAGCTGGCCTTCAGGAGAAGGAAAAGTTGAAGGGCATGGAGAACAGTTGAAGTGTGCTGTGCAAATGGGTGTGTATGATAAATGACCCTCATTTAGTCAATACTGATGGTGGCTGAGTCCTCCTTTCAGTTTAATCCTGATGTAGAAAGGGCCTGTCCCAGGGAAGACTGGCCACAGTGGCATGGTGTTGGTGCTGCAATGCAGGGTAATTTGTGCAAGGGAAATAGGGAACCACGATCGAAAGGGGACCCTCTTGTTTCCATTTGCTGTCCTCAGCTTACTTGTATGTGAGCTGCAACGATGATGCAAAGTACTTGCTATTCTTGATTTTTTCCCCATCTCTCTCTGAAATCACAAATTCCATGATGATAAAAAATTAGACTGTACTCTGAGTTGGAGGTATGCTGTTTCTTTAATGTTCTATGAAGGTGGTTTTATGAAGTGTCTTTGTCTTCCCCCTTGTCTCTCTCTCTCTTTTCCTTGGCATCCTGGGTAGAAAGGGCACAGACTTTTATGAGAGGTGAGCACTTTCAATTAAGACTTAAAACCTTGAAAGAAAAGAGAAAAAAAATCTTACCTTCGAAGAGGCATCAGGTGGAGTGAAATCCTGAGTATTCTAATGACCTCAGCCAGCCACAGTGGCGACAAAATGATGATACAAGAGACCCTGGGCTGAGCTCTTTGTTAATCGACGGCAGGACTCTGATTGACTGCACCGTCTGGGTTTGAACTCCCCCACCACTCTCTGGAAATGCTGAAAAATCTTCTTGGGGATTTATACATCCCGAGAGAGTCCAGAATGAAGTGTTTGCTTATCATCCATTTTTACGCCCTTTGAAATAGTCTGAGCCTGCATTGTAACCTTAGGTCAAAACTATTTGGGGTGGTGGAAACTCATGATAAACACATGCTTTTGAAGGTTAGAATGCCATCAGTTTAAGAACATCAGATTAACCTTCTTATTTAAAAATTAAAAAAAAAAAAAACCCTCCAAAGTGTTAAGAGCACCAAATGCCTGTGTACATGGATCTGTATGTATCTGCACATGTGTGTATGCGTTTATCAAGCTAAACTCAAAACCAGAAATGTTTGCTCACGCAAATGTATAGAACTGTTTTATTTAAGAAATTAGTGGTGTTTTGAATAGTTAACAGACAAAAAAAGTGTGCATTTATCATCATTTACTACAAAGGGAAGAAATATTTTATCCTCTATCTGAAAGTTCATGTTTTATTTCTAGTAAGGAAAGGAAGTGTGATATTTTCTTAGAAATAAAGTCACTGAAGTGCATGATTTCCATGAAGTAAGCTCTTGAATAGATGTCACTACATACAGTTATTGAATGCTGTCAAAATATAAGAGCACTTTCTTTACTAGACATGATTATCTTTAACAACAGTTTTATGACTTTGAACAATGTATACTCACAATTTCCCCCTTTTGAGCAAAGAAGTCCATTGGATGTATAAAATTTATTTATTCCATTATTTTTATTTAGAATGACAGCCACAATTTTTCTCAATGAGTGCATCACACTCATTAGAAAAATTATATCTATATTAGTACATTCATTTTGGGCGTTTTTCTTCCGAAGTAGAAGAAACTTGCCTTACTTGAGCTGTCATCTGAACAAGCACTTTTAAATTCCTCCCTCTAGATTTCCATAAAACCTTTGTTTAGTGATCACACCAAAGTTAATTTTACTAAATGCCTATACTACAAGGACCCTTACCTTCAGCCCAGAGCTGGAAAAATTTAGCTATGTTTGAGCTGAGATGTTCCCCATTGGTTACCAGTAACAGTGGCTGTGTAATCAGCAGGGGATTGACAAGTTTGCATTGTGTATGGAGAAGGCAATGGCACCCCACTCCTTTACTCTTGCCTGGAAAATCCCATGGACGGAGGAGCCTGATGGGCTGCAGTCCATGGGGTCGCTAAGAGTCGGACACAACTGAGCGACTTCACTTTCACGCATTGGAGAAGGAAATGGTAACCCACCTCAGTGTTCTTGCCTGGAGAATCCCAGGGATGGGGGAGCCTGGTGGGCTGCCGTCTATGGGGTCGCACAGAGTTGGACACGACTGAAGCGACTTAGCAGCAGCATGGTGTACAAAGGGCTCTGTCTCCAGTCTGTGAGACAGGAGCATTTGCAAGGTTTATTTTGCAGAGAAACTAAGCATCTGGACCTCAAATACCCAGAGGGCAGACACGTGACGTTCAAAAGTAGTATTTTCTAATATCCATATCCCACCCGAATGTGGGTTCGGTCTATAGCAGTTGGGTAGCAGATATTAGAGTTCTTAACTTTTAGCTCATTGCCTTAGAGATGACTTTTAAGTAAGGGTCACAGTGTCCATTCACTCAGGTGTGCCGTTGTTACACCTTTTGCCCGTAAACAGTATATTTTCCACGTGAAAAGAAAGGGCAAATACAATTTGCTGTCCATTTTGCCTCCGTGGAAAGATGCTGCCCACAATCTCTATTATTTTTCCTGCAGTTTGTTGCTGACTGTTGCTAGGTGATGCAGTTTCCATTAAGCATCAGGGATCGAATGGGAGGGTTCGGAGACTAGGTTTCATTATATAATTAGCCCTTGATGTGCAGCAGAATCTCAACGTCTCTGTGTTCAGGTGAGAGAAAAATGTTTCTGGCCGACCCCTAGGAATAGTTAGAGTAGGGACATGCAGTGATGGCATAAAATTAAAAAGCAGCCCATTCCTAACAATTCAATTTCTGGTAAATTAATGCTAATATCACCTTGAGTTATTTTCTTGAGGATTTGCAGCCAGAATAAGATACAGAGATGTCAGAATGCCTGTAGAAATGGGGAAGCTTTTTGGTACCCTCATTCAACAAATACATTGTTTTTCTGAAAGTGGGGGTTTCCCAGATGATAAACAGAAAATACAAAAATAAGCTCTATGCATACAAGTGTGTGTGTGTGTGTGTGTGTTAGTTGCTCAGTGGTGTCTGACTCTTTGTGACCCAAGGGACTATAGCCTGCCAGACTCCTCTGTCCATGCGATTCTCCATGCAGGAATACTGGAGTGGGTTGCCATTCCCTTCTCCTGGGGATCTTCGCATACATGCATGCATATATCCATAACCAACATGGTGGTACAAAGAAAGAAGAAAAGGGCAGGGTAACCTTATAAAGTTTCTAGAATGCAAGAGGACAAAACATGAGCAATCACTTTCTTTGGCCTTCTAGTTAGGAAGGATCAGGGACAGCAGCCCTGGATCTGACCAGCTTAGTCACCTCCACAAGCCCTTCCTGCCTCCGGCTTCAGCTTTCTCGGGATAGAACAGAGGGCTTAGTCCCTTGACTGCTTTCTCTTGCTTGAGAATTCTTGTAAGGCAGTGTCATTTAGGTTTTTAAAAATTTCTTTTAAAAACTGAAATGCAGTGTATTTACAATGTTGTGTTAGTGTCAGGCGTGCAGCAAAGTGATTCAGTTGTGCGTAGACATGGACGTGCTTGTGCTTGGTCGCTCAGTTGTGTCCAACTCTTTGCAACCCCATGGACTGTAGCCCGTCAGGCTCCTCTGTCCATGGGATTCTCCAGGACAAGAATCCTGGAGTGGGTTGCCATTTCCTCCTCCAGGATATGTATATGTGTGTGTGTGTGTATACATATATATATTCTTTTTCAGATTATTTCTCCTTATAACTTATCATAAAATATTGAGTATAGTTCTCTGTTCTATACAGTAGGTCCTTGTCATCTAGTTTATATATAGTATTGTCCTCAAACTCCTAGTTTATCCCTTTTCCCACTTTGGTAGCCATAAGTTTATTTCTTTGTCTTCCCTGGTAGCTCAGACGGCAAAGCGTCTGCCTGTGCAATGCTAGAGACATGGGTTCGATAGCTGGGTTGGGAAGATCCCCTGAAGAAGGAAATGGCCACCCACTCCAGTACTCTTGCCTGGAGAATCCCATGGATGGAGGGGCCTGGTAGGCTGCAGTCCACGGGGATGCAGAGTCAGACGCGCCTGAGCGACTTCCTCTCTCACTCTGTGAGTCTGTTTCTGTTATAAATAAGTCCATTTCTATTCTGTTTCCGAATATCCTATGATATTTGCTTTTCTCTGTCTGGCTTACTTCACTTAGTACGATGATTTCTAGATCTGTCCATGTTACATTTGCCACATGATTAAAAAAAAAAAAACTCCATCCTCTACAAATGGTAGGTTTGACTGTGATTCTTGTTGCTCATTCCTGTCCATGTGTAATTATCATCTTCAATGACTACAAAGCTTGTGATGAGGAGTGAGGAGCGTGTGGGAAGATAGGGCTTGTGAGTGTTAGTAGGAGGAGAGAAGACAAAAAGAATTAAGCAAAAATGACTTTCACCTTCCAACTTCCCTTCTCCTATTTGCCAGTAAATCCCAGAAATGGTGGAAAAGGAAAGGATAAACCTAAGGCCACTCAAAGGATGAAGGACAGTCAAGGGAAAGGATTACACAGAGAACATGTGACGGCGCCTGGCAGGTAATACAGACGGGTCAAGCTGCTGGGTGAGGCGGCAGACAAAACAGGGGCATGAAGTATGTTAGAAAAACAATACCCATATTAACACATATATATGGGAGCTAGAAAAAGAGTACCGATGGACCTATTTACAGGGAAGAAATGGAGACACGCATGGAAAATGGACTTCTGGACACACTGGGGGAAGGAGAGGGTGGGACGATTTAAGACGCTTTGACATATATACACTCTCACGTGTACAACAGATAGCGAGTGGGAAGCTGCTGTATAACACAGGGAGTCCAGTCTAGCCCTCTACGACCACTTAAAGGGGTGGGCTAGGGAGGAGGAGGGAGGCTCAAAAGGGAGGGGATATATATACACATATATGTAATTATGACTTATTTGCATTGTTGTATGGCAGAAACAATACAACCTTGTAAAGCAAATATCCTCCAATTAAAAACAGCTACAACATAAGACTAATGGAGGAAGAACTTGTTCCCTCTAGGAGACATGGACCCAAAAGAATTTGGATTTTCATGTGAAATGTCATTTTTAAATGGTGGCTACTCATTAAAATAAGTTACAATATGTCACATAAATTTGCACAGGTCTCAAAAGACAGTTTCACATCCTAGCGCATCTATTTTCTTCTTCAAGCCTTCCACAAAACAAACTGGTTGAGAGTCTTCAAAAAGACTTTAAACTTATTATATTCCTCAAATATTTTGCATTAGGACACATGGAAATCCTTATGCGGGCCATTTCTGATTTTATATTTTGAGGATGATATTAATTTTTCCCTTTAAAGTGCCCCAGGGAAAAATATTTTTTGTAAGATGGATATTCTTTACTTTTTCCTCTCAAGAGCAAATTAAGCAGAAAATATTAATTTTTCCAAATTCAATTTTAAAACATACTGAAATAAATGATTCTTAAGGCTTGACAGAATCCACCATTTTGAATAATTCCAAAGTTAACAAATATATTAACAGGAATAGGAAATATTCAACTTAAAAAAAAATTGACAGTGATCGAAAGTGTTTCTCTCTCACTGTGGGCAAATCACATTATTTTTCTTTCTAATAGCTTTTCACAAGCTATAGTGTTCTTTCCCTGCAGTTGAAACTACCATCTTGACTGACAGCAAATACTTCCTCTCACAGATGCCTTTAAAAGTATCAAGAAAGGGACTTCCCTGTTGGTCCAGTGGTTAAGACTCTGAGCTGCCAATACAGTGGGGCTTCGGTTCAAACCCCAGTCAGGGAACTAAGATCCCACGTGTTAGAAGTTGTGGCCAAAAAAAATGAAAATAAAAGGGGCACATTTAAAAACATCAAAAGAGCATTTTCCAAGTCCTCTTCCTCAAAGAGACTAAAATCTGTTCACTGATCTCTGCACTAAGTAGAAGAACCTTCCAGAACCTGACCCTGTGTGGTACTGGGAAGTTCTCAATGCCTTTCAGAGCCTGTAAGGCAGCCGGGGATTTCCACAGCATCCTGCAGACCTTTGGGCAAGTCGACCAGCTGTGACCCAGGCAAGCGAAGGGCCTCTCTTGCCTTCTGTGGACCTTCTATATGCCTCTCCCAACCTGGGGCCACACTATGGGTTATTGTGTGTATTTTAGCCTGATTACTGCCACCGTGCAGACTAAAACCGAGGTGAGCAAGAGACTCCGTTGGATTTCTGCCGAATCTGGCAGCCCCTCATGATCCCCACTGTGTCTGCTGCTTTTAACATCCTAGGTCTTTGCAGGACTATTGGAATTGTCTTCCTTCTAGTCTTTAAACACACCTTCTCTCTGGTCCTCCCATCTACCGCACTGACAGATGTGGTGATTTGATTGTCACTCCTGTTTTACACACACACACACACACACACACACACACACACACACCACACTTTGGCTCCTTGTTTACCCACACAATCCTTTACTGGCCAGCCTCATTTTCTGTCTCTCTCTACAATCTGCCCACCACCCCCCAAACCCCATCCACCCCACACTTTGCACCTTTGGGTGACTTCCCAGCCCATCTCCCCTGCTCTGCTTCCCAGACCTCAGAGCCTGGGTTATACAAACAAATTAACAAATGGAACATGAATTCTACAACCCCTTCCAGAGCCGTGCTTTCCAGACTTGTCTCTGTTCACATCCCACAGCGCACGGCATTTTGCTTGGCATCTGAAGGCCATCTACCTGTGTGCTTGCAACCCAGGCTCTCAGACTGCCTTGGCTGACCTGGGGGTCATCTTGCCACCAAGCTCTCATGTCATCTCCATGTCCTCTCACTTCCACCTCACCTTGGAGTCAGAGACTTCGTGAGTTCTCTCCCCAGTGGTGTTACTATTGTTAGGAAAAACAGGGGGCACGGCACTGACATCTCCTGTGACAGGTTTGATATCTGCGGTAGAATTATAGGCATGGTGGTGCAGGCTTCTCAGCATTTCTGAAATGGTATCTGTCTCTGGGAGCCAGGGCTGAGATTGTCAGTGACCCCTTGCCCTGAAGACCCTGCACAATCTCAGAAGACTGCTGGAGGGGACGCTGGGGCGGGCCAGTTGCTATTACAACAGAAAGAGGCTGAGTGGGCAGCCGTGTGTTAGGGGAGAACAATCGGCCTCCATACTGGATATTTCTTTTACTTTAACCTTCGTCTTCTATTGCTTTTGCTAGACATTAACAATGTTGTCTACAGCTTAAAGTACACAGGATAGCCCATTCCCAAGACTCTGACCTTTGAAGGCATAACATTTTTCTATCCAAACAGAGACAAAAAGTCATACAACAGAAACTAACATTCGTCTTCTTGGAAATTTATTGGAACATTGTGCCCAGATCTATGTGGGCAATTGCAAGAACAAAGGATTTTGGCACCAAGAGGTTTTGCAGCAACCAACCCCACTCCCTTTCCTTTTAGGATAAAGGAAGTCTGAATTCTAACTGGGGAGACGTCATGGTTCTTTGGGACACTAGTTCACCGTCTTCTCAGTCCACTAGCTTTCAGAATACAGTTGCTATTCCTTGCCCTAACAAGTTTCTCAATTTACTGGCCTTTCATGTGATGATCAGTATGGGATTGGACTCAGTAATAGTATAACTCAACTACCCTCAGGGAAATCAACCCTGAATAGTCATTGGAAGGACTGCTGCTGAAGCTGAAACTCCATTACTTTGGCCACGTGATGCGAAGAGACAACTCATTGGAAAAAGACCCTGATGCTGGAAAAGATGGAGGGCAAGAGGAGAAGGGGGCAAGAGAGGATGAGATGGTTGAAAGAGCATCATTGAATCAATGGGCATGAGTTTGTGCAAACTCAGGGAGATAGTGAAGGGGAAGCCTGGCATGCTGCAGTCCACGGGGATGCAAAGAGTCGGACACTACTGAGCCACTGAACAACAACAGCGTGAGTTTTATACTATTATTGAGCTTCCATATCAGGCCTAGTCTACCTGCACCTAAACTTCTTGGGAGTGAGATAAGTACACTTCTGCATTTCATTTTCCTCCCATTTTTAGTAAATATTCTTACTCGTATTTAATCCAATGGTTTTTAGAGCTTAGCATGCATCTGAATCATTCAGAGGGCTTGAAAAATACAGATGTCTGGGCTCTACCTCCAGAATTTCTTACTCAGCAGGTTTAGGGTGGGGCTGAAAGCCTGCATTGTTAACAAGTTCCCAGGAGAAGCTTATGCTTCTGGTTCTAAGAACTATTGGCTTAAGGCAGTTCTTCTATTCCTTTCCTAAGCCACCATGCATGGTAACAGCCTGGGTCTGAATCATAAATTGTTAGTGACTTAGAGACCTTGTAAAGACTCCAGTTCAAGGATTTCCAGTGCGTAGAGTCCTGAGCAGTACTCCAGTTTGAGGATGAGCAGGAGACTAGGGTGGCATATTCCTTTTTCACTTCAACCAAGAATCATTTTTGTTTACACATCTCAGTCAAGCATTTGAAGTCACTGATTGAATTTACAAGTAAGGGAAGTGCCGCCACTGAGTCCTTCCCTGGCTGCCATCTCATGATCCCAACCCGGTCTCTTTCTGGTGGGCTACTCTGATGGCCTACGGTGATAGGATTCCCCTCTATCCTCTGTCAGTCTCAGTGGTCATGTTTGCATAAAAAGACAACAACAATTGCAGTAATTTTTGGATTGCATTGAAGAATAGATGTAGGATGGCTAAATGTCATAGATACCTAAAACTCTACCTCCCATTTAACAGTCAGCTGGGTATTTAGATAGAGATAGTGTCATTAAGGGACACCCCCAGTAGATCAGCAGTAAAGAGTCCATCTGCAATGCAGGAGCAGCAGAAACACTGGGGTTCAATCCCTGATTCAGGAAGATCCCCTGGAGGAGGGCAAGGCAAACCACTCCAGTATTCTTGCCTGGAGAATCCTATGGACAGAGGAGCCTGGTGGCTACAGTCCATAGGGTCACACAGTGTCGGACATGACTGAAATGACTAACACCCACGCGTGTTCATTAATGAGCCTCACTGGCCCATTCACAAGAGTGGAGCTGTTCTGAAAGTGATGGAAAATGTGACTAGTCATTTTGATTTGGAGAAGTGCGTGCGTGGTCATTAAAGAATATGGTACAGGTTTCTGAAATCATCAAGAGCCATGTTTCATGAATCTTAAAATACAGGTTGAATTGATTTATTTTTAATTCCAAATCGTATTGGAAGTTTTCTTTAACATGTGGTGTTGTCATTGTGAAATCAAAAATATTTAACAGTAGGCATGACATGAACTTTTTTCCTTATAGATACAGACAGCATGACTGTACAAATTGTATGAATAGAATGCTAGTCCTGATTATCCCGGAGAGTTAATGTAATAGAGGTAAGGAAAGTGAAGTGCCAATTGTACAACTGCCAGGAATTTGCTATGTGACTTTAGACAAGCCACTTTTCCTCTCTGGGCTCCAGTATCTTAATTTGAAAGAGACGAATTAATTTAGACACCCTAAACTTTCTTAACTTTAGTCTATAATTTTAGGGTTCCCTCGAAAGATAATGGTAAGTTGGACTGAGTTACGAGAATGAGACTGGTATTGTAACCTGGAAATGTACACTTCCCTGGGATGTGGGAAGCCAGTTGTGAATTTCTGAGCATTCCTTAATACCCTAAATATAAGATATAAATATATCTTTCTGGCTGCACCACAGTGGTTTTGTCTATAACTCTCCTCCCACCTCTATCCTATCCACGAAACTTTCTGCCAGATTTCATCTTGCCACTGAAAAAGATATGAACTAAAAAATGACATCTCATTAGTTAACATTCATAATTATTCTTACTGTTAATCAACAATTATTAATGTGTGTTGAAAAACAGCACTTCATACATATCAAATGTTCTGTTTTCTCATTTCAGCATGTGCTGGGTGAATAGAGGCATTTAAGTAAGCTCAAAAGCTGTTCCTATTTTAAAGCCAGCAACAGCAAATTGGAATGCTATTTAATTGTTAAAAATCCCAAATAAATTAAGTGCCTTTACTTCTTCATTATTCCTCTGCTAAATGCGTCTAGGCACCCTCCACCACCTCAAAGGCTGATGTGATGCAGTGTGTGCAAAAACCTCTAGCAAATATTGACAAATATTTCAAGAACTAAGTATATGAAATCCTAGTTACATCATGTATGCTTCATTAATTTAAATCCAAACCATTAGCTCTATTAGATCCCTACTTACAGTGGTAGAGAAATGTGTGTGTGTGTGTATACATGCGTGCATGCGCTCAGTCATGTCCGACTCTTTGAGATCAAAGAAATATTACCACACATAAATGAATATTTTTTCATGGTGAGGGATCATATATTATAGCTATAATTTGTTAAACAACTTCCTTATAGTCTAATACCGTGAACCCTGCTCTCCGCCATTCATACCCCAAGGATCCAACAGCACTTGGCATCTGTGAACATGGTGTTTGTCTTTGAGGTTAACCACAAGATGCAGACACTGAGGAGGTCTAAGAGCTTTTGCAAAGCTCTCCCCATCTCTTTCAATACCACATGCGGAGTAGACTTTTCCTTTTTGGCATTCTTCACTTGGAAGATGAAATGTCAACACGGTGTTTGTCACATTCACGAATCATGACATCAATTAAAGGTGCTTTAAGATTCCACAGGATCTTAATTCATATGCAATTTTGGGCAGGTAGACTCTTCTTGAGCCTCATTTTTCTCATATGTAAGTTGGAAAAAAACAGTGTTATCTCTTTATAACTATGAGGATTAAACAAGATAATAGATATAATGTGTCTAGAAAAGTTCCTGGTGTATAGTGAATGATGGATATTGCTAATTATTATTTACTATTTCAACAGATGCTTAGAGCACCACTGTTATTAATTGGGCTCCGTGACATTTTTGAAAGTCACATCAAAAGACTTGATGACTAAGCTAAAAGTAGTGAAAATTAGAAAAGGAAAAAAGAGGAAAAAATTATTCAGTATAATTGATAAATTTCAGAACTGATTGGGGGACACACTTCTAAACTTGCTGCAGGGAGGAGGCCACTTTTGACTCCACATTGGAAACCTGTTTCTTTGACTTGCTTTTATTATTATAATCATACTCAATGTCTTACCTGGAGGACCCTGGCCCTCTGCTTGACTATAAAGTGCCTTTGTTCAGCTCATGGAGAGACAGTTTGTCCCTGCCCACCTGTGAATAGAAGAGATTAACACACCCCTTCTGAAGGCTGGACATTCCCTGGGCGATGTTTCACAGGACTGAGACCCTTCTACTGCACTTCCCCGCTGCATCTCCCTCTCTATTCTGTCTGTGGACTTTAGTTCCTCATTGCTTCTTTCTCTCTGATCTATAAAAGAACCTGGCATCCAGACCCCAATAAGATGGTATTTTGAGGTGCGAGCCTGCCGTCTTCTGGGTCTGCCAGCTCCCCGATTAAGTCTCTTCCTTGCCTCAACACCTTGTCTCTAGGATTGATTGGCCTGTTGTGAGGCAAGCACTGTGAGCTTGGACATGGTAACAAGCTGATTCTGGACACACAGTAAGTGACACATTTCTGTTAAATTTTATCTAGCATTTATCTGTGGGAGAGGGAGAGGGTGGGATGATTTGGGAGAATGGCATTGAAACATGTATAATATCATATATAAAATGAATCGCCAGTCCAGGTTCTCTGCAGGATACAGGGTGCTTGGGGCTGGTGCACTGGGATGACCCAGAGGGACGGTACGGAGAGGGAGGCGGGAGGGGGGTCCAGGACGGGGAACACGTGTCCACCTGTGGTGGATGCATGTTGATGTATGGCAAAACCAATACAATATTGTAAAGTAATTAACCTCCAATTAAAATAAATAAATTTATATTTTAAAAATAAATAAAATTTTATCTAGAATTAAAGTCATTATGCACAATGTTAGGATTAAGAAAGGGAGTGCAAATGCAACTACATAGGATATTATAAAATTAACAATTCTATATACAGTCTCATAACATAGATGATTATTAGGGAAAGCAAAAATGACCAAAATTGATTCCAAAAAATGTACGAACTTGTCCAGGTAGTACTTATTTATCATTAAAGAATAAGGCACCGAGCCCAGATGGTTTGTCAGATGAATTCCAGAAAACTTTCAAGGAGCAGAGAATTCCTCTTGTATTTAAAATATCTGGGTAAGAAAAGAGGAGAATTTTGTTACATTAGCATAATGTTGCTGCTAAAAAAAGTTGCATACTTTTCTCATTTGCTATCAGTGTAGTTGCAAATGTCCTAAATTAAATGTGAATGAGATTAAGTTGAAATCAAGACTGTTTCAACATTAAGGAAGCTATTAAAATAATTTATTACATGAATAAACAAAAGAGAAAAACATGATTATCACAATGTATTCAGCAATTTATTTGATATCTGACATCCATTTCTCATAAGAATTCTCTAACTTATTCTAGAAAAATTCTTTCCTGATATGATAAAAAATATCTGAAATCAACTATGATTGTTACAGATGTTGATGGAAACTTGGATTTTCCCATTAAAGTTATAAGAAATATTTTGTCATTTAATAATACCTAGAAAAATCATTAAAAATTTAAAAAATTAAAGATAAATTTTTTACATGTCAAGGAATAACTATAGCAATAATTGAGTGAAAATTATTTTAGGAATTCCTTTATTTATATATATTAAGTTATATATACTATGTCCCCTATATTACTATATTACTTCATACTGTATCAATTATATATTGATTAAAATTTAAGATTGTTAGAAAACAATCTGGCATTTCCTCAAAAAATTACTCCTACAATTACCATTTGAACCAGGCATTTCACTCATAGGTATATTGGAAATGAAATGAAAGAATGAAGGAATGAAATGAAAACATTTTCATATAAAATCTTGTAGGTAAATATTTATATTACCAAGCATATTTTTCAGAATAGCCAAAAGGTAGAAATAACTCAAATGCCCAAGTTATGAATATATAAACAGAATGTGGTATAATCATACAGTGGAATATTATTCAACCATAAAAGGAATGAAATAGTGATATAGACCACGAAGTGGATGAATCTTGAGAATATGCTAAGTGAAAGAAGTCAACTACAGAAGACTGCATTTTATATAATTCCATTTTTATGAAATGTCTAGAGTAGGTAAATTTATAGAGACAAATACATGAATGGTTGCCATGTTTTTCAAGCACGGGGGAGAAGTGGTGGGTAGGGAGTGATAGCTAAAGGACATAGGACTTCTTTTGGGGGTAGTAAAAATGTTGTGAAGTTGTTTCTGGTGATGACTGTACAATTCTGAAAAGACTAAAACCATTGAAGTGTATATTTTAAACAGGTGAAGTGTATGGTTTGTGAATTGTATCTCAATTGTGTGCGCTTGTCGTTCAGTTGTGCCCAATTTTTTGAGACCCCATGGACTGTAGCCTGCCAAGCTCCTCTGTCCATAGAATTCTCCAGGCAAGAATACTGGAGTGGGTTGCCATTCCCAACTCCGGGGGATCTTCCCCACCCAGGGATCGAACCTGGGGCACTTGAGGCAGACTCTTTACCACTGAGCCACCAGGGAAGCCCTGTATCTCAATTAAGTAGTAATAAAATATATAGAGTTAGAGAATGAACTTATGATTGCTGGGGAAAGGATGATGGGAAGGGATAGTCAGGGAGTTTGGGTTGGACATGTACACACTGCTATATTTAAATGGATAATCAGCAAGGACCTACAGGATAGCACAGGAAACTCTGCTCAGTGTTATGTGGCAGCCTGGATGGGAGGGGAGTTTGGGGGAGAATGGATACATGTACATGTGTGGCTGAATCCCTTTGCTGTTTACCTGAAATTATCACAGCATTGTTAATTGGTTATGCTCCAATATAAAATAAAAATGAAAAAAAAAACAAAATAAAAGACAAAATAACATCCTTGTGTTAAGAACTTTCCAAGCATGACTACAAAGCCTAAATCAACAAAGAGCAATATACATGCATAGAGTCAGGTACACAAAACCTGATAAGGACTATATTAAAAAAAGAACTACCTTCAGAAAAAATTTTAAAGGCAAAAAGATAATCTACAAAAATCTTTATAGTTTAAATGAACAATAGGAGGCTAATATCACTGATGTGTTATGTGACCATGTGACAAAGTGAAGTTTCATTTAATATCAGTGCATACAATTAAGTAGGCCCTCTGTTATACCCTGTCTAGAGGGCCATTTAGTACTGAGATGCAGTGTAAGACTAGGGCTAAAAGTGTCACAGAGATGTGACTTTGAATCCTAGTTCTGCCATTCACTTGCTGGGTTAATTTGGTAATTTACCTAACCAATCTGGCCTTCTCTTTTCCTCATAACAAAATTAGAATATTCTTTTTTTTTTAATTTTATTTTATTTTTAAACTTTACATAATTGTATTAGTTTTGCCAAATATCAAAATGAATCCGCCACAGATATACATGTGTTCCCCTAGAATATTCTTTCATGGAAGTTACTGTGAGGCTTAAAATAATGTAAGTGAAGAAGTAGACTTCTTTTCTTTCCTTATTGTATAGTATAAATAAGTATGCATGCATGCATGCTAAGTCGCTTCAGTCACGTCCAACTTTTTGCAACCCCATGGACTGTAGCCCTCAAGGCTCCTCTGTCCATGGGGATTCTCCAGGCAAGAATACTGGAGTGGGTTGCCATTTCCTTCTCCAATAAATAAGGATAGTATAATATAAATATAGTACATAATAAGAGGTTAACAAAATGGCTATTGTTATAATACTATTTTTTGAAATGCCTCTTGACTAGAGAACTTTGCTTCTTAGAATATTTTTAACTAACATAATTAAGAATTTATGCAAAGCTACAGTGATGCCCAGAGTGATAAATTACTGAAACTCTGGTTGAATGAATTTTAGCATGTCCCCTGAATGAATGATAACATTGCCATAACGATGGTTTCAAACTTTCTGGGAGTCAATTTGGCAATATGTAACAAAAACTTTAATATGTTTACAATAACAGAATTAGAAATTCTCAATAAAATTTATCCCAACAAATCGATTCCAGAATTTATTACAAGAAAGTAATTAAACTGTACATTTATTGATTTACTCAGCAAGGACATTCATTGCATTATTGTTTTTAACAATGAAAAACTGAAATCAACTTAAATGCCAAACAATAAAGGACATAAAATATTAAAATTCAGAAGAGAATTCAGCAAGTTTGCTGGATATGCTGTTGACATACAAAAGTCACTAATATTAATTTTGCATAAGCAATTATTCAAAAATAAAATTGCCTTAAAAGTAACATTATAATAGCATTAAAATCATAAATACCATATATAATCCTAACAGAAAGACCTTTATGAGGTAAATTATATAATTCTTTAAAAATAAATAGAATACCTTAATAAATATACCAACGACATGAATAGTAAAACTATGGTAATGGTGGAAATTCTCCACAAATTAAAAGTATGTGATTCTATTCAGTACATTGGTAGAGTTTTATAAAATTGAATAATCTGATTTTAAAGTATATATGGAAGAGTAAAAAAGAGAAGATAACAGGAACATTTTTGAAGAAGAATTAAAGAAACTCCCATAATCAAATATGAAGACATTTTATAAAGCAATTAGGGTATTATAATAAACCAGACTATTAAAGTAGTAGAATAAAATAGAGGACATGGAACCAATATACATTTGTATATTGACAATTTATTTCACATGTATTAAAACTTGATATATGGCAAAAATGGGTTAAATTGGTGAAGAAAGAATGGACTCTTCCAAGTGTGATGATAGAAAGTTAAACATGACAACGTCCGTAGGGAACAAATGGCAAAGTCCAGGGAAGTTTAAGATGCACACAGCCTGTGACCAAACAGTCCTAATTTAGGTGTCTACAGTAGAGAGACTCTCAGATCAGAGACATAGGCACCAAGATATCTTTTTAAAAAAGCAAGATTTGAAATCGTAAGTTAACTGCCTATGAGTAAGGAAAGATGTAAACTATGAATTATGATTTATGTATACCATCGACTATTTCAAGCATTGAAGGGATTTAACAACATTATTTCATAACCTATTGCATGAACTACTAGATAAATAAAACATACAGGCTCTAAATGTTTAAAGGGAAGGGGAAGTCGCTCAGTCGTGTCTGACTCTTAGTGACCCCATGGACTGCAGCCTACCAGGCTCTTCCATCCATGGGATTCTCCAGGCAAGAGTACTAGAGTGGGTTGCCATTCCCTTCTCCACTAAATGTCTAAAATGATACACAATTAGTGTAATTACTGTTAAATTCCATTCTCTTTGTGTGTGCACATGCATATTTTTTGATTTTATAGACTGCACAATTATTTTCATAACAAAAACAATAAGACATTTTTCAAGTACGAGTTTCTTTCTATCTGGTGTAGTTGGTAACTACTGATCTAAGAGAGCTATTTCTTCTTGGTGAGAGCAACTTAGGGAAAGCATGAGCCTTGCCCAGACAGGGACAGTTAAGGGGCAGGCTTGTGAAAACCAGCCTTCCGTGCAGCTCTATTGCCAGGAGGAGAAGGGGACGACAGAGGGTGAGATGGTTGGATGGCGTCATTGACTCAATGGACATGAGTTTGAGCAGACTCAGAGAGCTAGTGAAGGACAGCGAGGCCTGGCATGCTACCATCCATGGGGTTGCAGAGTTGGACACGACTGAGCGACTGAATAACAACAATTGCCAGGTCATATGGAGGACACTGATTGAGAATATTCTTCTGTATAAATTGAAATTAATGCTGGCTGTGGTAGGCTAAAAAAATTATCTCCTCCTTTAAAAAGATATTCATGTCAAGTTCTTGGTACTTGTAAATGTTACCTTTTTTTAGAAGAAGAGCTTTGCCTTTGAAGATTTAGTAAAGGATCTTGAGATGAGGTCACTCCATCTAATAATGTGTCCTCATAAGAGAGACACAGAGTAGAACAGGAGAAGGTCATGTGAAAATGAAGGCAGAGAGTGTAGTGATGTAGCTATAACCCATAAATCACCCATAAATCAAGGACCATCAACAGCCACCAGAAGCTGGGAAGGGGTGAGGAACAGAATCTAGAGCCTCTGTACAGGACATGGCCAGGCAGACCTCTTGATTGTAGACTTATGGCCTCCAGAAGCGGGAAAGTACACATTTTTGTTGTAAGCTTTCAGTTTGTGGTTAGTTATTATGTTAGCCACAGAAATTAATACATTGGCCAACAGGCAGAAATTGAGTCCTGAATGTGTACTCCAGTGATGGTATCTGAGCTCTAAATAGTGGAGATTAAATCACAGAGGAAGTGGCTTTGGTCTTTGTCATATTAGCATGATCTCGTTGGGGAGAAATAGACCAGGGAAGTGATGTCCTGCACAACTGGCTAAAATCATGCCATCAAGAGACAGGCAGCCCCTCAAAGCCACAGCTGGCAGACAGCTTCCCCTCTTCTGCCATACTGAGTGTGCTCCCAACTTCATAAGTCCTAGGTGTATGCACAGGGATTTTTAGAAGGAAACTAATCTTGCATAAGAAAATGATTGTTGATGGACTCTAAGGAATTGGGGAAGATGGTGGTCCTTATTATCTGCATGATTTGTAAGACATTCAACTTTTGTTTCCTTTTTTTCCTTTTTCATATTTTTATTCTCATGTATCCCGAGTGGTCAGGATTTTTCTTGAGGAAAGTTTCACCCGTGATTCTAAAGTGTGTGTGCATGAGTGTGCCCGCGTGTGTGTGGGTGTGGGTGTGAAAAAATAAGTAGAATCAAGGGATATTTCAACATTCCAACAACCACACATTAGTGCAATGGGTAATAATATGAGTCCCCAGATCAGGATGTACCAGATAGGGGAGATCTGTTTATTTCATGTCAATCAACTTTATTTCCACCATAAGCTCCTATCCTCCTGGACTGTGAGAGATTGAAAGTTAATCATTCTTAGGGATTCTTCTCAAATACAGGCATGTTTCCAGAATCTACTGTACCATCCACATGTCAGTGATGTTCATTCATCAGCGACATGTTCCAAACCCTCTGTTGCTGTTGTCAAGAACCTTCCTACTCCTGCCTGAATCATCTCTTCAGGTTCGCTGGCTCCCTGATAACCTTCACATGTTGTTCAGGATGCCAGTCACCTTGGTGAGGGTAAGAAATGCAGGTTATTCTCTAGAACCCACAGACCTCTTTTTTATTTCCCCAGCCTTTGAAAGACTCTTTTTGATAAATAAAATCTTTTCTTCTCAGCCTGAAGCTGTGTCTGCCCCCACCGCCCCCACCTGTCTTGAAAAGAGAATGCTGGAATGATTTCTCCCCATCCCATACTTCAACTAGGACAGGGAAACCTAGAGGCTGTGATCTGAGTGAATGAACCAAAGAAGAGAGAAAATTTACAGAGAAAAATAGTAATGAAAAAAAATCTCCCCAAAATTATTAAATCACATCATCTCAGCTACTTTTGTACCAAAATCCACAACAACATTTATTAAACAACCTGGACAAGGGGATAGCTATGGATTTCAACCTCAAACCAATTTTTGAAGTTACATTGCAGTGGTCCTTTAAGCTCAGGAGAAGAAGGGAAGTAAAGATAAAGGTCTTCAAAGACTTCAGTTCAGTTCAGTTCAATTCAGTCACTCAGTCATGTCTAACTCTTTGTGACCCCATGGACTGCAGCATGCCAGGCCTCCCTGTCCATCACTAACTCCCAGAGTTTACCCAAACTCATGTCCATTGTGTCGGTGATGCCATCCAACCATGTCATCCTCTGTCGTCCCCTTCTCCTCCTGCCCTCTATCTTTCCCAGTGTCAGGGTCTTTTCAAATGAGTCAGCTCAGGTGGCCAAAGTATTGGAGTTTCAGCTTCAACATCAGTCCTTGCAATGAACACCAGGACTGATCTCCTTTAGGATGGACTGGTTGGATCTCCTTGCAGTCCAAGGGACTCTCAAGAGTCTTCTCCAACACCACAGTTCAAAAGCATCAATTCTTCGGTGCTCGGCTTTCTTTATAGTCCAACTAGAATTTACTATTAACACTGTCACTTTGAAATGCAGATGTGAGTTTATATCCCCAGCTTCGCAGTTTTCTCTGTCTCCTTTCAGAGACATACTTTGTGGGTACCAGTTCATCTCCAGGGGCAAAGTGTGCCTGCATGGGAGTAGAAGGTCAGCTGGAATGGTCTGGAGACTGGGTGCTACTTGTCTCCTACTAAGGGGACATTTGTGTGTGCCAGGGAATCTCAGTGGAGCTTGTTTGTCACTGATCTGGAGAGATCGTCCGGGGGAAAGGATAATCGGTGAGACTGACATTTCTGAGGAAATTGATGCTTCACTGCACACTCATTTCCCCACCCTATTCAACGATATCCTCAATGGGAAGAACCTCAGAGACTTTGCGATGCTGCAAGATGCAAAGAAAATGAGCCCTTCTCTGGTCTAGCACATCTGCAGTGCAGCACCACTTGGATATAACGCTGAAAAAAACTGGAACGGCACCATTTCCGTTCCCTTGATGGGTCCTTGAATATAGTCACTCAAAGGAACTGACTCTATGTGACATTTTTCATCCTAATGAAAATCTAATGTTTTCTCTGGGCCACTAGTCTCAATTTTTTCAACTTTCTTTAACCTTTAGGAAAATTTACTTTAACCTTTACTTAAAGATACAGCCTCAACTACCATCTTTTTTTGCTCATATTTTCCAAATTTATATCTTTGGGTAATACCTCTCTCCTGATAGCAGTTTACTTGATATTTCCACTTCTCAGAGTAACACATCTCAGACCTCGCCCACAAACCAGTTTCTCCCCAAAGGTCCCACTTCTCTTGTTTTCTTCAATTTGGTTAATGCAGCACCACCCTTTGAATCACTCAAAGCAGAAAATAGGATGCAAACTTCCACTACAACCTGATTTTTCTCTGCGTGAGTGCTAAGTCACTTCAGTCGTGTCCAACTCTTTGCAACCCTATGGACTATAACTCTCCAGGCTCCTCTGTCCATGGGATTCTCCAGGCAAGAATACTGGAGTGGGTTGCCATGCCCTCCTCTAGGGGACCTTCCGCCTGCGCCAGGGATTGAACCCTCATCTCTTACATCTCCAGCATTGGCAGGCAGGTTCGTTACCACTAGCTTCACTTGCATTTGTGTTTATCCCAGACTTTTTCCCCAACTTTTTGTTCAAACACCTACAAGAATTATGTTTCACATCACATCACATATACACACATGTGAAATAAAAGTCACAAAACAACTCCTCCTTTTATACAACAGATCATTATGTGTACCTACTACTAATCTACTGTTCTATTCTGTTCTGTTCTATTTCACTGTTTTATATGTGGATTGCAACCTGCAGTTTGAACAACATAGCCAAGAGGAAAATCACATAAGGAAATACAGACAAAGTCTTTGCTAAAATATGTAGAACATGCTAGATCCTAGATTACTCTTCATTGAACTTTTAATGATATTTCTTATCCCTTTTATTTGCATACATACTACACCCCTTTAACTGGCTTTCTCCCATTTCCAAATGTCCAGATCCTACACGTATTTCCAGACCCAAGTGCTGTCTCTTCCATAATCTTCCTATGGTCTGTGGAAATGATTGGAAAGTGATTGCTTCCTTACGTGAAATCCCGAAATCCTTGTGATGTGGTTCTCCTCTCTCCATCCTCAGTGCACTTTCCACAGCCTGAAAGAACCATGATAGGCTGCTCTGTGTGTCTTTGATGGCTTCTAGTAAGCACTGTTAGGACAGTTAGTGCGGAAGAAAGACACTTGAAACAAAGTATTATTAATAGGATTGGAAAACTAATCATACTTTGTTCCAATGGAGCAAAATAAGCCAAAATGACTGTGTTGAGATTGTTTTATCACAGACTCTCAACTCTAAGAGCACTAACTTTCCAAATTTGGGTCACACAGGATACTAAATATGAGTAGGATGAGTACAATTCTATTGTTATTATTGACAAAAATCCCTAGGCAAATTGGAAAGATTTCTCAAATAATGCCTATAAATCTATTCTTCATATAATAAGTCATGCTAAAAATGAAAAAAATGAATAGCGAAAGAGGACATGACAATAATATTAGAGATATATACAGACATATAAATGTGTGTTTAATTTAATATATATTTGGGTTAGTCTTACTATTATTAACATTTTATCACATATCAAATACATAATTAAAAGCACTGGTCTTCAGTATTCTTTATTTGCATAGCCCCTCCCTAAAATAATTTGAACAAACAATGTGCTTTCTCCATATAAGTAATGGCATGTAAAACTTTTTATTATAAGTTTAAATAAATTCAAAGAATAGACTTCTCATAGCTGTTTATAGATAAAACAGTCATATTGCAATTTTATATACATTTAATAAAATCAAAATATAATAGTTTGAAACTCATGAACACTTTAAAAAAAATTCACAAACACTTCTTGAGAAAAACTCAATGATTTTGTCTTTCTTTTTACTTCTTGAATTTCAAAGTTTTATTATTTTTCCACAGTTATCTAATATGGTATAGTTATATATTTGAAAATCTGCTACTAATCACACTATCATGCATATATCCAACAAGATATACATACATTATGAATGGTATTTATGCACATATAAAATATTTTAATATGCTTTGTTTCCTGTGAACATAGCTATTAAAAGCAATTTTTCTGATTGGGATATTGCTACATTATTGTTAGTACCCAGATGAACTATAAAAAAAAATAGATTACAAATTCTGACAATTATTAAAGATAAATGAAATTTTAATAAAATTTTGATAAGATAAATTATGCCCAGACTTTTTCTATGCAACAATGAAAGAGAAAGGGAAATGCTGGCAAGAACAAGTTCGTCTGGAAATCGGCATATTATTTTTATAAAAATATGAAGTAGGAATGATTAAACCTTTTATAGGATGAAATAAAATGATAATGGATTGCAATCCATATAAATATTTAATGAAATTTGTTAAAAATTAGGTTTTAATAACTCCTTGAATAACAGATAATATGAAATATAACACTTAAAAGTTTTATCTGAGATTTTATCCAGTGTCTATTGAAAAATTTGGTAGTCCCATAAAATATTCTGAAAAGTATGAAAGTGAAAGTGTTAGTTGCTCAGCATGTCTGACTCTTCATGACCTCATGGACGGTAGCGCACCAGGTTCCTCTGTCCATGGAGTTCTCTGGGCAAGAATACTGCAGTGGGTCGCCATTCCCTTCTCCAGAGGATCTAGTTACAGTTTAAAATTTCAGTCAGCTACCTCCTTTGCTTTTGTTGTTTTGACAGTGCTTTGGTTTCTGCTCTTGAATTGCCCTAAGGTTAAGTACTAAGCCCAACTGAAGAGAATTTAGATATGTGATACATTTAGATATGAAAAATACAATGCTTTTTTTTTTTAGCATTCCCCTTTTCTTACCAGCACTCTGTTTACTTTGTTTGGGCTGCTTTGACCATTGGTATGGAATGGAAGTGTCCAAAATCTTCAGTAGAGTTTATGGGGTTATAGTAGCTTGACCATAATCATCAGAGGTTTCCCTTCTGGTTGACACAAAGCTTTTCATTCCTTAGGACATTGGGCCACACCAAGTTTGAGGATGGTTGAGATGAATGCCTTACTTTTACAAAGAAGAAGAGCTAATGGACATTCAAGTGAGTTCTCGGGTAAATTTATTTTCTGAAAGAGATTATATGAAAGATGACTATCTAGAGGTTGGTAGCCTTAAATCTATCCATAATCATATATGGGCTGTGAATCCTTTATGTTCCCCATGAATATCCAGGGATTAGGACTTAGAACCAAACTTCAAAACAAATGACTCTTCTTGGGGATAAAGAACTGGTTCTGAGTAATTCTTAATTTACTTTTTAGGGGGTGGGGGAAATTTTTGAAAACTTTTATTTATGCCTAGAAAAATAGGCTTCCCCGGTGACTCAGTGGTAAAGAACCCACTTGCCAATGCAACAGACACGGGTTCAATCCTTGGGTCAGGAAGAACCCCTGGATAAGGAAATGGCAACCTGCTCCAGTATTCTTGCCTGGGAAATCCTGCGGATAGAGGAGCCTGGCAGCTAGTGTCATTGTGTCACTAAAGAGTCAGATATGACTTGGCAACTAAACAACAACAAAATCTTCCTTAACCTAATATGCTTTCCTGGAGCTTTGAGAAGCTCTCTGAGCTTGTATAATTATGTTTGTATTGCACATGTCTGCTTAGTGGGGGATATGAGAATGACAGCTTTTTTCAGAATACAAAGTGATGTGTGACCCCAGAAGAATTTAAGAGTCACTGCATTAGAGTTTCCTCTTGATTTCTGTGGAATCTCTAAAACCACAATACAAAGACAGAAAAGCAAAATGAAAGATCTGTGAATCAATATTTGGAAAAAAGTGCATGTATGTTGAGTAGGAGAAGCAAAATGTTACGAGAATAAAATAAGATGTTAGAGACAAAACCTGAAAATCTTTCCTGAAGAAAGAGGATACCTGGATTTTACATCGGGGATTTCAAACAGAAACATGCCTTAAAGGATGCATACATATCTACAATATTTAAATATTTTCCTTCAAGGCAATATCATGGCTTCTTAGGAAAATCTCCCAGCTCTTTGTAGAAGAATTAATAATAAGGCCAATAGCCATGTTTAATGATTAACTGCTATGTTTCACGCACTTTGCATAGAACAACTCCCCTCTCAGACACTTGCTTCTTTCTAAGGAATGGGACGAATATTCTTTAGAGCCTTTAAGTAAGTTGCCCAGAGTCATATGGACAAAAATGTCAGGCCTGAGATTGGAGCGCGTATATATCTGATTCTCTGCTCCATCCAATCTTATTTTGGTGGAATAACTACCCTGGATGAAAGAGTTGCCAGTTCCAGAGATGACAGTCATACATATTGTTCCAAACTTTTATATGTCACTTGAAAATTTTGGAAACCTGAGCCAAAAGGACCAAGAAGTAACAGTGAGTGTCTGACGTGACCCACCTCATCAGAACAGTGCTGCGCTTTCTCTATGTACGTATCGTTAGGTTGGGCTGTCCTTCCATATTTCCTTGGCTTCTGGTACCTGTCAAGCACCCTCCAAATCAACGGGCTTTCTTGCATTGACTCACTTATTTCAACATGACTGCTGAGTCTCTAAAGAAGATATATTCGACACGAGTGAGATTCTGCCTCCTCAGGCCTCTCTCACATTGAGTTATGCCTCACATTCGTTCCTCCCTCTGCTGCAATATATCACATCTCCCCAATTTCTCATTTGCTTTCTAGACATTTCTACCTGGACTGTCCAGTCTCTTAAGCTTGTTATCTTGTTTGTATTCTACTTGTCTTAAAGCTCTGAAGTATTTTACCTCTTAAAAACTCAGCCTATTGCCTCATGGGATCCTAGCAGCATAGAGGATCAAAGCAATTGGCATTCAAATGATTCTAAAAACTTCCTAACCTTTCCTCTTCTGAAGTTAAAATAATGAGTGAAAATTAGTTAGAAGCAGATGTTTTATTTGCATTTTCATTTGTAGCAGCTTAAACCAGCTTGTCTAGGTCACCCATTTAAATGGGAATTATCCTCAATGAAAGCAAATTTAACTTTGATAAGATAAGCAATACCCAATGCACTATCTGGAGGGTACCCTGGAGTTCCCAGTTCATGATGTTTTCTGCTTGGAAATTTAACTTCTTGTTAATGGGAAAAACCTGTTTTAAATAGTCCAATTGGTTTTCTTTCATGAAAGTTTCACCTTAGGGACTTCACCTTTTATTTATTTTTGTGCTGAATGTCACACACTTGGAGATTTAAAATGTTAATCAAAAGCTTTAGTATTTATACAGATCAAAAAGTTGCTACTGGATACAAGTATTGCTGGTCTCTTGTGGGATGGAAAACCTCCCATCTAACTAAAAGCTCAGCTTCAGAAGGAACCTTACACCTGATTAATATACAATTCCTTTGCCTAATATTTATTGGAACAGAGATGTTTACAGTCTGAGTGAATGGATATAGGCTCACTTCCATAAACTGGAATAAGGTTCTTGACACCCTGTCCACACTGTACATGCGTTTCCTGTACATGGAGACTCAGGTATACCTGGCTCCCTTCTGCCTCCTTGATATTTCATTGGCTGACCCAGATTCTGGCTCATTCTTGTCACCAGGATACAGTTATCAGCTGGCTGACTTATACAGGGACTGTAGTTGCAGATGCCCCTAGCTCTTGATACCCAAATTCTACTCTTGGATATTGAATTCTCAAAGCTTTGATCTGAACTGAGATCCTTGAAAGGTGGAGTAAAGAGAGAGTCTGCTGAGGGTGTAGATGGACATCTGCTGAGCATAGGTCAATGGAAGCTGAAGCCTCCATCTTTATGAAGGTATATTTAAGAAACTGAAGTAATCCCAAGGGGCAAGTCCAGGGGAACAGGGAGGTGGCAAAACACAAAACAAAGCAAACAACACACAACCCAAATTCTCAAAGAATGTTAACATTAAAGGCCAGAAAGTTTGAGCTACCTGCTTCAGAGATCAAGCTGGAAATGATCCCAGAAGTGATGAGGCACAGGAAGGCAAGCTTTGACAACACTGGGACCTCTAGGGAGGTCAGGTGGGATGGAGTTGAGCTGGTAAAGTCATTCAGAGAAACGAGGGCTGGGGCCAAATCTTTCTCTATGGACTTCAAAGACCTGGTGGGCAAACAATGAAGAAAATAAAACTGAGCAGTAAGCATGACAACCCACCATGCCTGCACAACTTCCAATCAAAAGCAGAGAGCTGTCCATCAACAGAGAAATGCACAAAGATATGGTGCCTGGGAAGCCCCAAAACAAATGTGAGTATGATGCATTGGCAGGGAGAGGAACCCAGGTCTCCCGCGTGGGAGGCAAGAATTCTAATGGCACATATACTACGTACAATGGAATATTACTCGGCCATAAGAAAGAATGGAATAGTGTCATTTGCAGAGATGTGGATGGACCTAGAGACTGTCATACAGAGTGAAAGTAAGTTTGAAAGAGAAAAACAAATATATTAACAAGTATATGTGGAATCTAGAAAAATGGTGCAGGTGATCTTATTTGCAAAGCTAAACAGAGACACAGGTATAGAGGACAAATGTATGCATACTGAGGGGGAAAAGAGGTGTGGGATGAACTGGGAGACTGGAATTGACATATACATTGGTATGCATAAAATAGATAACTGATGAGAACCTACTGTATAACACAGGGAACTCTACTTAATGCACTGTTGTGACCTAAATGGGAAGGAAGTCCAAAAAGAGGGGATATATGTGTACATATAGCTGATTCACTTTATATAGCAGAAACTAATGCAACATTATAAAGCAACTCTCCTTCAATAGAAGTTAAAAAAAAAAAAAGATAATGATATTTTAAAGAGCACTGAGCAATTTGTTTCTTTAGACTTGCGTGCTTGAGTTATCACCAGGGAGACTTCTTTCCTATGAAAACCACCTACACGAGCTATTTAGTTATACAAGCACAAAGCCAAACTCCTTTCTTGAGATGAAGACATGGCTTGAGGGTTTGAAAAAATAAATAAAGCTTCAAAGCGGAAAAGAGAAGATTTCTGTGGAAAAGCCAGGGTCACCCAGAGGCCAAGCAACTGTTGCTGGAGACGTGTAGGAAGGGCACGCACGGCCTGCTGAGCCTTGACTTCCGTCCTCTCCCCTACTGCCTTTGGAGCCCTTCTACTTAAGCTTGGGACAGAGCCTGGCAGCTGTTTAGCCAAATGACACAGTAAGACTGTTCTAGATGAGCTTCAGTCCCTGTAACAAAATATAGGGTGGGGACAGTGAGAGGACCAGTCACCCTGCCCGGAACCCGAACCTGACCTGGATCTGCCAACTCAGGGACCGCCAGCTTTGTGAGTGTCCTGCTCTCAGCACAGACACTGGGCTCGGTACTCTTGGTGGTACCATTAGAAGCAGGCAGGATGCTCTTTCAAGCAGTAACTTGGGTGATAGATGATGAGACACATGCAGGAGAGACTAGAATAGAGTGTGAACTTTGGAAATGCAGCTAACAGCCATGGGTGGTCTCCTATGAAGCAGCACTTGGGGGCCTCCCAGACCTTGCAAAAAAGGGTCAAAAAGGGGATAATTATAATACAAAACAATAGGATTGCATGAGATAACACACGCAAAGAACTTAGTAGCAAGCTTAATAAATGTGAGCCCCTATTAATAAACTTGGGCTTCTAAGGAAATTTGAAATGACATAAACCAAGGGATCCCCAACCTCTGGGGCATGGTCCAGTACCAGTCTGTGGCCTGTTAGGAACCAGACCGGACAGCAGGAGGTGAGCAGTGAGCAAATGAGCAAAGCTTCATCTGTATTTACAGCCCCTCCCCATCACTGGCTTTACTGCCTGAGCTCGGCCTTCTGACAGATCAGCAGCATTAGATGTTCATAGGAATGCCAACCCTACTGTGAACTGTGCATACTAGGGGCCTAGGCTGCATGCTCCTTATGAGAAGCATCCAGAAACCATCGGCCCACCTCCCTGGTCCATGGAAAAATCGTCTTCCACACAATTGGTCCCTGGTACCAAAACGGTTGGGGAGCAGAGACATTACTTTGCCAACAAAGGTTCATCTAGTAAAGGCTATGGTTTTTCCTGTGGTCATGTATGGATGTGAGAGTTGAACTGTGAAGAAGGCTGAGCACCAAAGATTGATGCTTTTGAACTGTGGTGTTGGAGAAGACTCTTGGGAGTCCCTTGGACTGCAAGGAGATCCAACCAGTCCATTCTGAAGGAGATCAGCCCTGGGATTTCTTTGGAAGGAATGATGCTAAAGCTGAAACCCCAGTACTTCGGCCACCTCATGCGAAGAGTTGACTCATTGGAAAAGACTCTGATGCTGGGAGGGATTGGGGGCAGGAGGAGAAGGGGACGACAGAGGATGAGATGGCTGGATGGCATCACTGACTCGATGGACGTGAGTCTGAGTGAATTCCGGGAGTTGGTGATGGACAGGGAGACCTGGCGTGCTGCGATTCATGGGGTCGCAAAGAGTCGGACATGACTGAGCGACTGATCTGATCTGATCTGATGTAAACTGAAATTAAGAACTGCTGAAAAGTTAAAAGCAAAGATTCCACTGAGCAAGATTGCTAATGCTATGCTGTTGTAAACACAGCAGGGCTTCCGAGGTGGCATTAGTGGTCAAGAGTCTGCCTGCCAATGCAGGAGATACAAATAGATGTGGGTTTGATCCCTGGGTTAGGAAGATCCCCTGGAGAAGGAAATGGCAACCCACTCCAGTATTCTTGTCTGGGAAATCCCACGGACAGAGGAACCTGGTGGGCTACAGTCCATGGGGTTGCAAAGAGTCAGACATGACTGAGCACAAGAGAAGAAACAGAAACATAGCAGCTGTCAAAAGTTTGCCCACATTAGAGGGATACTGGGAAACAAAATTTTACTTTGTCAGTAAAAATGATATGTAACTGTGTGATATAATTTTTAAGATGAGTAGCTCAGATCTCTAGGAATCTACTGTAAGTGACCAAAGCAGTCTTCCTGGTCCATTTCTTCCTCTTGCTCTGAATGACTCACTCACCTGACATGGTTCCCACTCCTGGGACCCACCGAAATAGTTTTTAGTTAGTGTCCCCAAGCCAGCTTTCTTCTGACCTGACTTCAAGGTCAAAGAATGCCTCGGATTCCAACTGATGGGTCCTTGGTTCCCAAAATAAGCTTTGTAGTTAATAGATTATTAATCTTCTTACTTGGGCGTCCCAGGCGGTGCTTGTGGTAAAGAAATCGCCTGCCAATGCAGGAGACATAAGAGAGGTGCCTTCAATCCCTGGGTGGGGAAAATCCCTGGAGGAGGGCATGGCAGCCCACTCCAGTGTTCTTGTCTGGAGGATCCTGTGGACAGAGGAGTCTGGGGGGCTACAGTGCACAGGGTCGCAGAGTCAGACACGACTGAAGCAACTTAGCACACACTCTTCTTACTTGTTCTAGATGTTTCTGCTTTTTTTTCTTTTTTCTATGACCTTTGTCGTGAAAAGTTACCCGTTGTACCTGCATTCTTTTATGTATATTGTTTTTTACTCCTACTGCTGCCTATAACTACTGCTATAACTACTGCTATTATTAGTGCTTCCTTTTTTATAAAGGCAACTCTCGGCAAAATTAGACCAAAAAGTGCCTTTGCCTGAATTCCTTTTTGACCTCTTTCAGTCATAACACTGCTTCTGCTGCTCAGACGAGGCACCCACACACAGAGTTCACATGTCTGTACAGGTGTTGTAAGAATGGCAGGAAAGATAGCTTTAAGGAGAGAAAAAGAAGGCTGATATACAAAATGAAGGTCATATGTATGTGCAGATTTATTCTGGCATTTTCTCTTAAAGATGTGTCATGAAGATTTCCAACTGTGAGCAGATATTCTTAGATATCATGGTTTTAATGCCCACATCGTATTCCATTGTATGGACAGACCAGAGATTCTTATTCTTGATTTTACTTCATTTGATATTTAACTCATTGTTCTGCACTCTGCTGTACTTGTACAAATTGTATGCCAAAATGCAGTAACATATTGAACTAATTGCACAAACACCCCTTTGCCAAATTGATGGAAGTATTGCTGAGACTGAACTGTTATTTGGGCCAGTAAAAATTATGTTTATAAGGTTATTTCTGAAAGTTTAAAAGGTCCGTCTAGTCAAGGCTATGGTTTTTTACAGTGGTCATGTATGGATGTGAGAGTTGGGCTGTAAAGAAAGCTGCTGCTGCTACTGCAGCCCACCAGGCTCCTCCATCCATGGGATTTTCCAGGCAAGAGTACTGGAGTGGGGTGCCACTGCCTTCTCCAAAAGAAAGCTGAGGGCTGAAGAACTGATGCTTTTGAACTGTGGTATTGGAAAAGACTCTTGAGAGTCCCTTGGGCTGCAAGGAGATCCAGCCAGTCCATCCTAAAGGAGATCAGTCCTGGGTGTTCATTAGAAGGACTGATGCTAAAGCTGAAACTCCAATACTTTGGCCACCTGATGTGAAGAGCTAACTCATTGGAAAAGACCCTGATGCTGGGAAAGATTGAGGGCAGGAGGAGAAGGGGATGACAGAGGGTGATATGGTTGGATCGCATCATCGACTCAGAGGACATGGGTTTGGGTGGACTCCGGGAGTTGGTGATGGACAGGGAGGCCTGGCATGCTGCGGTTCATGGAGTCGCAAAGAGTTGAACATGACTGAGAGACTGAACTGAACTGAAAGTTTAAATAGACATAGCAAATGTGACTTAGAGTGCTAATGATTTTAGTGCATGTGTTTAGAAATATGCACAAGTAAACATTGAAGAATGCCTGAATCAAAGTAGAAAATGGGAAAAGTAGATTAAAATATCAAAACTTTTTTTCAACAATAAAATCAGTCCCTTGCAATTAAAAATATTACTTCAAGCAAATGAACAAACTTATAATTTGGGGTAAAAATTCCTTTTGAATAGCATTTTTCACAACCTGGATAGATGCCAGAATGTTTTAGAATGGATACATTCTAGAACACACATGGCTATATATCACTTCACATAATTTAAATTAGTTTAAGTTAATTTTTAAAAATTGTAAGCTCCCTTGGAATTAAACAATCTTTAGAACATGTGAATCTATTGTTTAACATTTTAAAGACATATTTTTAGGAGCTAGTTGTAGAAGAAAGCAAGTAGTAGACCTTTATGATTTTCTTGATCTCACCATCATTTCAGCTTTGTAAGTGTACAACCACATCATTTAGAAGCAGCTTAAAATATTTTCTTATGGTATTGCTTAATGCTAAGAAGTTAATGCTGAGTGATACTGCAGTCAGTAATCATCTTTGGTTTGATTTAAAATTTTATGGAGATGTTGGCTTTTGGTTTGAAATAAATCTTCATTTAATCAGAGAATACTTTCTTCTTTGGGAGTCTTATTTCTCAAGGCATCTTATTGATCAAGGGAGTTTTTTTTTTTTTCAGACATACTTGCATGGTTTCTGCTAAGTTCCATTTGGAGTTGAAAGAAAGTGAAAGTGAAAGCTGCTCCATCCTGTCTGACTCTTTGTGACCTCATGGACTGTAGCCCACCAGACTCCTCTGTCCATGGGATTCTCCAGACAAGAACACTGGAGTGGGTTGCCGTTTCCTTCTCCAGGGGATCTTCCTGATCCAAGGATAGAACCCGGGTCTCCCACATTGCAATCAGGTTCTGTACCATCTGGACCACCAGGGAAGCCCATTTGGAGTTTCCTGGTTTTTATTCCCAGAGTTCAAGCACAGGGAGGAAGCAGTCAGACTCAGGTCTTTCTGTCAAAGCAGTGTCTCACTGATAGAAAAACACACTCAAGGTACAGTTTTGCACCGAGAGTTTGCAGCCCCGTGGTATGCCCCCCAATGCTCCTGACATGACCACACTCTGGACATTACTGATTTCTTCTGTTAGTTCAAATTTTATCAGAAGTACACTCCACTCTCTCCCTCATCTAACAAGAGACTCTTGAGAAACCTGGCATGTTCCCTGCAAGGAGAACGCATAGGCAGAGTTAGACAGTGTGAAACTATTCGTGGAGACACTGAAGTATCAGATGGTGTGTTCAGGGTAGTGTGATGCTTTTCCTGAAATGTGTGGCAGCGATGATACTGGAAGGAGCTCAGAGGAGCAATGCTAAGGCCAAGGGAAGCAAGTTAGGGAAGTCTTGCCTAGGGGGAGAGGCTTGGCTAAGAGCTCTGGGGAATGGGCTTTGTGGGCACTGCAGAAAGTTGAGGGGCTCTTTGACGTCCAATCCCTTTTCTTATTCCTGCCCTGAATTTGTGTTGGTGGGCTTCCTCCTTGAGCGCACTCTTCGGTTGGAAAGCTAATGCCAGATGCTGCTTCTCATTGTAACTTTCCTCTCCTAGAGCTAAGGGATTGTCTCCAGTCACACCTTGACTGGGAGTAGCCAGAAGGCAGCCAAAGTCTCCGCAGACAGGGGCTCTGACTATGGACGCGGTATCCCCAAACGGGGGCCACTTGCCAGTCAGGGAGGTCGCAGCTGTGGTGGAGGCATGCCCACCAGATTGTTCCTGAGGTGTGGCCCCAGGCCTTCTGGAAATCCCTGGCTTCCATCTCATTTTCCACGGCCAGTTTCCCGGCCCCTCGTCAATGTCAGAGCCCATGGGAACTTTCCTCTTTGAGCTCGAGAGAGGCAGATATGGCTTTTTTGTTTGCAAGCAAGAGCCTCGACTGACTGACGCACACTGCACTTGGGTGAATTCAGAGAAGGGGGAAGAACACTCCAGGTCGAGGAAACAGCGCCTGCAAGGCAGCCCCACATGTACCAGGCTCAGGGGAGAGAGAGCAGGGAAAGGGCTGTCTGTGGAGGAGGCTACAGCCACAGAAGGTGCACAGGGAGCTCATGCTTCTTGATTGACTGTTGTGTGCCAGTCACATTTCCATAAGGTGTTTCTTTTGAAAGATTTTTCAATATGGGCCAGTTTTTAATTTCATGTTTTGTATTGGGGCATAGCTGATTAACAGTGTTGTGATAGTTTCGTGTGAACTGTGAAGGGACTTAGTCATTTATACCATTCTTCCACAAACTCTCCTCCCATCCAGCCTGCCACATAACACTGATCAGAGTTCCCTGTGCTAGACAGTATGTCCTCATTGGTTATCCATTTTAAATGGAGCAGCGTCCGTCCCAAGTCCACCCCAAGTCCAGCTCTAAGTCAGTGAGTCTCCTCCTGTTTTGTAAGTTCATTTGTTTTGTTTCCTTTTAGATTCCACATAGAAGGGATGTCATACGATATTTCTTCTTCTCTGTCTGACTTACTTCGCTCAGCATGATGATCTCTAGATCCATCCATGTTGCTGCAAATGGCATTATTTTATTCTTTCTTATGACTGAGTGGTATTCCCTTATGTGTATGTACCACTTCTCTATCCATTCCTCTGTCAAAGGACATTTAGGTTACTTCCATGTCTTGGCTATTGTAAACAGTGCTGCAATGAAATTAGGGTGCATGTATCCTTTCGGATCATATTTTATTCTGGCTATACGCCCAGGATTGGGATTGCAGGGTCATATGCCAGTTCTATTTTTAGTTTTTAAAGGAACCTCCATACTGTTGTCCATAGTGGCTGCATGAAGTTACATTTTAAAGTCATTATTGAATTTGTTACAATCTTTTTCTTGTTGTTGCTGTTGTTCAGTCACCAAGTCATGTCTGACTCTTCTTGACTCCATGGAGTACAGCATGCCAGGCTTCTCTGTCCCTCACCATTTTCTGGAGATTGCCCAAGTTCATGTCCATTGAATTGGTGATGCCATCCAACCATCTCATCCTCTGTCACCCTCTTCTCCTTCTGATGTTAATCTTTCCCACCACCAGGGTCTTTTCCAATGAGTCAGCTCTTCACATCAGGTGGCCAAAGTATTGGACTTTCAGCTTCAACATTAGTCCTTCCAAAGAGTATTCAGGGTTGATTTCCTTTAAGATTGACTGGTTTGACCTCCTTGCTTTCCAAGGGACTCTCAAGAGTCTTCTTCAGCACCACAGTTTGAAAGCATCAATTCTTCAGTGTTCTGCCTTCTTTATGGTCCAGCTCTCACATCACTACCTGACTACTGGAAAGACCATGGCCTTGACTATACTGACCTTTTGTTGGCAAAGTGATGTCTTTACTTTTTAACACGCTGTCTAGGTTTGTCATAGCTTTCCTGCCAAGAAGCAATTAACTTCTAATTCCATGGCTGCAGTCACCATCCATAGTGATTTTAGAGCCCAAGAAGAGGAAATCTGTCACTGCTTCCACTTTTCCTCCTTCTGTTTGTCATTAAGTGATGGGACCGGATGACCATGATCTTACAGTATTGCTTGTGCTTTTTTTCCCCCTAGAGGCATGCTGGATCTCAGCTCTCCAACAAGGGATCCAACCTGCGCCTCCTCAAAGTCTTAACCACTGGACCACCAGGGAAGTCCCTCCATAAAACAGTTGAGTTAATCTTCATGGTCCTGTGAGGTTCAGAGAGTGAAGGAAGATACGGAGTTTAGAATTCATCTTTTATTCCCAAGAAACCATGGCTTTGGGGACTATAGTGGGACAGTCAGAGAGATCTTTTTGACCAGAGGAAAGTTTCATTCTTGTTCCTCAAAGCAGTCCATAGATCTGTCTTGTTACCACATGTGTCTGCTTTACCCATGAAGTGACAGGCAGACTACACAGCATGATTTTAACATCCTTGCTTGTATAAGTCTGGTCATTATGTATTTAGTCTAAACAGACAAATAGCTAAGCACTTTTTTACCCAGGTATTAAGCACATACACTTGACTGGAGTTTATTTTTACCCCAAGGCAGATAATTTATTACATCCTGTCTATTGTCTTGAACTAATTTACTCAAAAAGAACATTATGTTCTAAGTCATCTTTTTCGTAATGAATGGTTATAGAACCATTCTCAGAATAATTTTAGGACAGGATCATAGTTCCTTACAATTAGTAAGAAACTGGGTTTGATTCTTTCATTTTAGAAATAAGGATACAGAAGCCACAGACATGATTTTCCCATAGCTGAGGGATGGTTAGAGCTTCCCAGGTGGTGCTAGGGGCGAAGAACCTGCCTGCCAGTGCAGGAGATGTAAGAGATGTGGGGTCAATCCCTGGGTTGGGGATGTCTCCTGGAGGAGGGCATAGCAACCCACTCCAGTATTCTTGCCTGGACAGGGAAGCTTGGTGGGCTATAGTCCATGGGGTTGCAAAGAGTCAGATATAACTGAAAAGACTTAGCACTGCACAGAGGGATATTTAGGGACAAAACTGGAAAAGGCAAATTGAAAATCCTAGCTTCTGATCCAATTCTCTCACCACTTGACTACATTAAGCTTGACATAGATTTTATGAGTACAGTAAAATTTTATATCTAACTGTAGCTCTTAGGGAATCACTCTCTTAGATGGCCTAAATAACTGCAGACTCATGTCTCCTTTTCTGAGAGCTATATTCATAGTAGTCACAAATATCAGAACATTAATCTGATTTTCATTTTACATTTATCAGGTAACATGAGTTTTCTACATCCTATTATGCTCCTGGTGACTACCTATTAAGTATCATCATACTGAAAGAATAGAAAAATCGACATGTCAAACAGATCATGGTTCCATGGAGGCACAGGGCCCTTCCACAATAAGGCCACTGTACTTGCAAAGCTCTTGGTTTGTTCTGACTCCTTATGGAAAGTTGTCCCTGAACAAATCGCTTCCAAGAATCCAAGGGGACCCAACCCTATTCACAGTCACACTAAACTGAGACCACCCATTTGTTATTACAGGGGATGAGATAGTTGGATGGCATCACTGACTCCATGGACATGAGTTTGAGCAAGCTCTGGGAGTTGGTGATGGACAGAGAAGCCTGGTGAGCTGCAGTCCATGGGGTCACAAAGAGTTGGACATGGCTGAGCAACTGAACTGATTTGTTATTATTTTTTGCCTCTTCCTCTAACCTGGAAATCAACCGTGAATATTCACTGGAAGGACTGATGCTGAAGCTATAGCTCCAGCACTTTGGCCACCTGATGTGAAGAGCTGACTCATTGGAAAAGACCTTGACGCTGCGAAAGTGTCAAGTCACCCTTGACTCTGCAGTCCAGGGGGTCACAAAGAATCGGCACACTGAGCAACGCACAACAACAGCTAACCTGGAAACTGCATAAGGGCAGAGGACATGAGGCATTTAGGACAGTGTAGGGCGCAGAATACAATTCAGTCAACACTTCATGCATGGAAGAACTGAGCTTGACCAAAGTGAAGTGAAAATAACCTGTTAGGTGATCATTTGCTCTGGGAAAGTGACAGGCGGACTGAGTAGAGATTGTTTTGAATCTGGAACAGTAGAAGATATTTGCTCGCAGGGTTACTCAAGAAGAAGCCAGGGGCTAAAGAGGATTCTGACTCCTTCAGTTCAGTCCAGTTCAGTCACTCAGTTGTGTCTGACTCTTTGCAACCCCATGGACTGCAGCACACCAGGCTTCCCTGTCCATCACCAATTCCCGGAGCTTGCTCAAACTCATGTCCGTTAAGTTGGTGATGTCATCCAACCATCTCATCCTCTGTGGTCCCCTTCTCCTCCTGCCTTCAATCTTTCCCAGCATCAGGGTCTTTTTCAATGAGTCAGTTCTTCACATCAGGTGGCCAAAGTATTGGAATTTCAGCTTCAGCATCAGTTCTTCCAATGAATATTTAGGACTGATTTCCTTTAGGATGCACTGGTTGGATCACCTTGCAGTCCAACGGACTCTCAAGAGTCTTCTTCAACACCACAGTTCAAAAGCATCAATTCTTCAACACTCAGCTTTCTTTATGGTCCAACTCTCACATCCATGGTCCAAGTTATACATGACTATTGGAAAAACCATAGCTTTGACTAAGATAGACCTTTGTTGGCAAAGTAATGTCTGTGCTTTTTAATTTGCTGTCTAGGTTAGTCATAGCTTTTCTTCCAAGGAGCAAATGTCTTAATTTCATGGCTTCAGTCACCACCTGCAGTGATTTTGGAACCCCCTCAAAATAAAGTCTGTCACTGTTTCCGCTGTTTCCCCATCTATTTGCCATGAAGTGATGGGACCGGATGCCATGATCTTCGTTTTCTGAATTTTGAGCTTTAAGCCAAAGTTTTCACTCTCCTCTTTCACTTTCATCAAGAGGCTCTTTAGTTTCTCTTTGCTTTATGCCATAAGGGTGGTGTCATCTGAATATCTGAGGTTATTGATATTTCTCCTGGCAATCTTGATTCCAGCTTGTGCTCCATCCAGCCCAGCATTTCGCATGATGTATTCTGCATATAAATTAAATACGGAGAGTGACAATAAACAGCCTTGACGTACTCCTTTCCTGATTTGGAACCAATCTGTTGCTCCATGTACAGTTCTAACTGTTGCTTCTTGACCTGCATACAGATTTTTTAGAAGGCAGGTCAGGTGGTCTGGTATTCCCATCTCTTTAAGAATTTTCTAGTTTGTTGTGATCCACACAGTCAAAGGGCTTGGCATAGTCAATAAAACAGAAGTAGATGTTTTCCTGGAACTCTCTTGCTTTTTTTGATGATCCAACAGATGTTGGCAATTTGATCTCTGGTTCCTCTGCCTTTTCTAAATCCAGCTTGAACAGCTGAAGTTCAAGGTTCACATACTGGTGAAGCCTGGCTTGGAGAATTTTGAGCATTATTTTACTAGCATGTGAGATGAGTGCAATTGTGCGGTAGTTTGAACATTCTTTAGCATTGCCTTTCTTTGGGATTGAAATGAAAGCTGACCTTTTCCAGTCCTGTGGCCACTGCTGAATTTTCCAGATTTGTTGGCATATTGAGTGCAGCACTTTCACAGCATCATTTTTAAGGATTTGAAATAGCTCAACTGGAATTCCATCACCTCCACTAGCTTTGTTCGTAGTGATGCTTTGTAAGGTCTGACTCTTCAAGAAAAGAACCCAAGTAGAGTTAAGTCTGTCAAATTCCTTCAACTCTGTCCCCAGGATCACCTTGACAATGAAATTGCCACCTCCAAGCTCAGCCTCACCCCAGCTCCAGATGAATCCTCGCCCACAGCAAGGGGTATCTAAGTGATTCCACTGTCATTTCCTCACCATCACTATCACATACCCCATACACCTGTAGACACACAGTACCGAGTCTTCATGGGTGGACCTCACTTCCTGATCTGTCACACAAGCCTTCCCTCACAGAGCCCTGCGCTGACCACTGGCTTCCTTGTTTATCCCCGAGACTCAGCTTCTCTCTCCGAGGTCTCTGACAGCCAGTCTGGACAATGAACATTTTTTTCCCAGCGGCTAGACCCATGTGGCCATCCCTCACTCTTCTTTATTGTTAGTCCTATTTCCTATGATGGATAAAATATTTATCCTGAAGCTGTGTGTGTGTGTGTGTGTGCGCGCTCAGTCAGTCGTGTCTGACTTTGCGACCCCATGGATTGTAGCCTACCAGGCTCCTCTCTCTGTGTGATTTTTGGGTGAGAATACTGGAGGGAGTTGCCATTTCCTGATCCAGGGATTGAATCCGAGTCTCCTGCAATGGCAGGCAGATTCTTGACTACTGAGCCACCTGGGAAGCTGCTTTCTAAGGCAAAACACACTGATATACCTACTTCTCAATGTGTGTGTGTGTGTGTGTGTGCTAAGTCATTTCATTTGTGCCCCCACAACTGAACATTTGGGACCCTGTGGACTGTAGCCTGCCAGGCTCCTGTGTCCATAGGATGCTCCAGGCAAGAACACTGGAGTGGGTTGCCATGTCCCCCACCAGGGGATCTTCCCAGCTCAGGGGTGAAACCCCCATTTCTTGAATCTCCTGCATTGACAGGCATGTTCTTTACTACTCGCAGAGGCCTACCTACTTTTCAGTATTCCTCTTCAAAATTCTGTGACTCGCTATGGTTCTTCCCGGATTCCTCTCAAATTCTAGTACCCACCTGCCTTACTCAGGCTTACTGGTTGAGGGGGAGGATGGTCAGCCTCCTTGTCTAATCTTCACTGTTTCCTCCCATGGCTGTATTGGCCTCCATCACATTTCTGCACCCCTCAGCTCCTGTCCTGTCCTCTGGTTGGGTCTGGTTCTATGTCTTGATCTTCCCCACACCCACCCACAACTACCTGCCATCCTGCTGTATGTAACTGAGCAAGGTCCACTCAGCCATGCACACAATAATCCTGATATACGCAGAGTGGAATTCAAGAAAAAAGCTGACATGGGATATTGCAACCCATCTTTAAGAGGAGTCCTTAAAGGACCCTATTACTAAAATGTAAATATAATAGAAAGTGACCTGGTTTGTCATGAACTTTCAGTGCTTTCTGGCTGGATCTTCTCATTTGATCTGTCAGAGCATGGTAATGTTAACTTGCATGTAATACTTCCCCTGAAAGGGGTTAGGAAGCACTGGATTGGAAATGCCTTGTGACCAAATGGGACGTGATGTTGATACGGGTTGTGTAACATGTTGTGATGAGGGAGCCCCTAGGAAAACATATGGAAACAAAGAGAAAGTAGCTGGCGGCGTCCGTACTAGGCTTTCTTCCTGGAGACCCGGCGATGGCATGTGGCAGGGTCTAGACCCTGCCTCCATGAGATGAGCTCTGAAGGACAGGTTAGCTCAGCTGACCTTTCATGGACGGTTGGGGAAACATAAGCAGAAAGTTCTACTTGGACTAACAAATCATGATCATTTTCAAACAATAAGAACTCTCCCTTAGGAATGAACACACTTCTTTCAGGAGTTTCTAGGACGTCGGGGATCATGTCTGGCTAATGTCCTTTCCTTAGCACTGGTTATGTGCCCTGGCACAGAGCAGGGCTTGCGTGGCTCTGTGATGACAGACGAAGGAACAGCAGCTAGCACACACGTATTCATGCATTACTGCTCTCATGTGAGTGCTTGCCGGGTCGTGTCTGACTCTTTGTGACCCCATGGACTGTAGCCCGCTAGGCTCCTCTGTCCATGGGATTCTCTAGGCAAAAATCCTGGGGTGAGTTGCCATTTCCTTCTCCAGGGGATCTTCCTGACCCATGGATTGAACCTGAGTCTTCTCTGTTTCCTGCATCACAGGCAGATTCTTTACTACAGAGCCACCTGGGACGCTCTCATAAGACTTTTTAATGAAGTTTTTCCACATGTGATTCCTCGGGTTTTTGCCTAGAAAAATGTTCTGGGTTAGTGCAAAACTCAGAATTTTACATACACTCCATTCTTATTCAAGCAGCCAAACCATTCTTCTGAAATTCACATTAAATTAAAAATGTTCAAATGATGCTATAAAGGAATAATGTAAGTAAGCATAATTTTTCTTCTTACTGAAGTTTGTCTGGCTTCCCTCTTTGTTAATCCCATGAGCCCTTGATGACTATAATCTCCAATAGTGAAGATTTTGTATGTGATTTTTATGACAGCTCATTGTCAGAGCTCATTTTTCCAAATTGCTGTAGCACGAGAGGAAGATGAATGTATTCCCAATGCTTTGACCATGTGTAACAACTTAGCTGGCTTTACACATCTTGCCTGATATATTAGCCCTTGGTCTTTGGTATTGCTGGGTCCTTCTTGTTCTTTTTTTAAAAATTAATCGTTATTGAAGTCTAGTTGCTTTTCAGTGTTGTGTTTCTATGGTACAGTGAAATGAATCAGTTACACATATACATATGTCCCCTCTTCCTTGGATTTTCTTTCTATTTAGGTCACCACAGAACACTGAGTAGGTTCTCATTATTTATCTATCTTGTTCCATCACTACACATGTATCTAGAGTTGATATTTTGGCTGCACTTCTTCAGTCATTTTACTTTGTAAACTTTACTACAAGTTCCATGTGCCTCTATTTTTTAAATACAAAACTAAAGAAATTGTAAAATTTTTTAATTGTGATAACTCAAGATTTACTCTTAACTTTCATTTATAACATACAGCAGTGTTCATTATATTATCATGTTTTACATTATATTCCTAGTACTTATTTATCTTATAACTATAAGTTGGTACCTTCATCTAATTCCCAACATCTCCACTCGCACCCCCCCTCCCCCCGATAATCACAAATCTGATCTTCTTTTCTGTGAGTTTGTTTGAAGTATAATTGATCTAGAGCACTCTATGAATTCCTGTTATATAACACACGATTTGATATTTTTCTATATGTTTGAAACTTTTTATTAACACATTACCGACCAGGAAATTTTTGCAGAAATTAAGGCCTGTGGCCGGCAATTCGTTATGTCAGTGAATATTGAAACATTTTCGGTCAATAACGTTCAGGTAATAAAAGAAGTATAGAGTGAGGTAAACCAGAAAGAGAAAAATGAATACATATTAATACATAAATATGGAATCTAGAAAAATGGTACTGACGAACCTGTTTACAAGGCAGGAATAGACACGTAGATGCAGAGAACGGACTTGTAGACACGCCAGGGGAAGGTGAGGGTGGGACAATGAATTGGGAGAGTAGCGTTGAAATATACACATTACCACGTGTAAAACAGATAGCTAGTGAGACGTTGCTGGATAAGCCAGGGAGCTCAGCCCGGTGCTCTGTGATGACCCAGAGGAGTAGGATGGTGGGAGAGAGAGGTGGAAGGGAGGTTCAAGGGGGGAGGAGATATATGTATATTTATGGCTGATTCGTGTTGTTGTACAGCAGAAACCAATACAACATTGCCAAGCAATTATCCTCCAATTAAAAATAAATTTTCAAAAGATATATTACTGTCTCTTTAGTCAATAAATTGCTCAATAATAGTAACAATATTTTTTAATAATAACAGTAACAAGAACTAACATTTATGGATTGGTTGCTTCATGCCTGATGCAGAGCCAAGAATCTCCACCAAGAAAATAGGGAATCAAAAAAGAGCAGCAGTGAAGCCCCACCCCACCCCACACCCACTTGCCTGAAGACTTGATTCTCAGTGCCGCTGTCTTCTTTCCCTTCTCTCCACCTCAAACTCCATCCCCAGTGGCCTTGACCAAGGACTCTGCTATCTCAGATCCTTCCCTCTCTCCCTCAGCCCCCACCACCTTGTTGATCTCAAGGCTTCAGGGAAATGAAAAGTAGCTTGTCATCTTGAAAAGGGCTTCTGTCCCTGCTGTGTGGTATAATTGGACACGGCACACTTATTTCCTGCCCCTTATTATCTGGTCCCTTATAGACATCTAAATCTACTGTTTTTCTCTCCGTTTTAAAAAAATGTGGCATTCTATCATTGTGTCTATGACACAGATGGCAGAGGGCTTCTTGGATATCCTTGAATGACTTTGTGATAGTTCTTGCCTCTCCAAATACCATTTCTCTATGACTTTTGAAGTCAGAACCCTCATTGGTCAGTGCTTTGGGAACTCAGGTAACCAAAGAATCTCTCCCATGTTCCCGGTGTCCCCTTCTTTCCAAATATACCTGCAGAGCCGTGTATATAGAAAATATTAAACCACAATGAGTGTGTGTGTGCGCGCGCGGGGTCTTTTTGACTCATGGACTGTAGCCAACAAGGTTCCTCTGTCCATGGAATTTTCCAGGCAAGAATATTGGAGTGGGTTGCCATTTTCTTCTCCGGAGGATCTTCCCGATCCAGGGATCAAACCCGTCTCCAGTTTGTCCTGCATTGGCAGGTGGGTTCTTTACCACTAGCGCCACCTGGGATGCTTCTGTGGTAAACGCCTACATGCTAACTCATTCCTATTGTCTTTCTATAGGTAGCACTGCAGAGAGTAGCTTTAGAGGGTGCGTTAGAACCCTCCAGTCTCCACTCCCCACAAACACACGAATAAAATGCCTTCTAAACAACAAGAGTATCCTTGTAGAGGAAATAAACTTCTGAACAAGTCTCCATACAGCTCCCAACCCACCTGCACACCCAGCCAATAGACTGCAGGACCTAACTGTCCTACTCCACTCTGTGTTTAGATTCTGAAGTCTCTATTAGTTTCTCTCCACTCTTAAGTATGAAGTCGGTTTATATTTCCTTCCAGGGGACACAGCTGTATTCTTTGATCAGAGTCCCCTTTGGTCTATCAATACTTGTTTTTCTCATAAGTTCCCTTCATTTCAGATAATGAGAGGAAAACGTGGGTTTGAAGGATGGGATTTCAGGAATGCATTTGAAGGGGCCTTGAAGGGATGGCAAAGAAGGTACAAAGATTTTTCGGGAAAAGCACAGAGTGAAGGATACAAAAAAGGGTAGGTGAGAATGTGGGATGGGTTGATAGACATATTGAGGTGCACATAAGCGGACAGGGTGGGTAGATAAGGCTCTGAAGGGGGTTTAGACCAGGTGAAGGGAGGAGAGGAGGGTGCCTGTGACACAAAGCAGGAGTTTAGCCTTTAATATTCAGGGAGACGTGGGAAGGTCCAGGATGCATCCAACGTTTGCTGGACTTCTCCAACAGAGCTCCGGAGGGTCTGAAGCTTGCAGTGAGCCTGTTCAGGTAGTGACAATCCATGGTGGTGATTGAATTCAATAAGGACCAGAGCTGGATTGACAGGCTTTGGGAGGCCGAGGCCTGAAGTTTCAGATCCCACAAGATGCACTCTCAGGAATTCAGACTTGTGTAAGAAAGCCAAGAGCATTTGTTGACCCTTGTCATTCAAACCTGAAGAAGTCCTCCGTCAATAGACTCAGCTGGAAGCAGGGCCACAAGCTGCCTCCTAGGAGGTGTTCTGTCACTCTGTCTGAATTTCTGCATTTCTTTTGACCCCTTTGCTTCTGAGTCTGTAATATCCATCTCAGAAAGTTTTCATGATCTACGATGGCCACCACTGCACCTCCAACCTCCCCACCTTCAGAACCACCTTCATCACCTCCAGGGCCACTTCCATCATCTTCCAGCAGCACCTACCACGACTTCCCCTCCATGGCTTCCTCCATCTCCACCTCTACCTTCACCACCACCTCCACCACCATCACGTTCATTTCCATGACCGTCACCTTCATCAACTCTCCCTCTGCCACCATCAAAACCTCCATTACCAACTTCCCCTTCACCTCCACATCTCCACCTCTTTCCCATATCTGTAATGCATTCCAACTAGATGCCAAGCACTGCTCAAGATGATGTAGGTCTAGCAAAGAACAAAGGAGATAAAAATATCTGCCCACACAGAACTTACCCAGTAAGGAAGCATAGTCCATGTTCTTGTAATTCTAACAAGGAAGTCACATGGATTCAAGTGGATGAAGTCAAGTATTTTAAGTGGTGATGGGTGTGTTCTTTGGGAGTCAAGGCTTGACTATTTGGTTTACATTATCCTTTATCTTTATTTATTTCTCCCTTTCTCTGCTTCCCTATCTCTGGCCCCGTTTCCCCACATCTGTCATTGCTTGGGGAGTTTTCATTGGCACAAGACATCTAACAGCTGAGTTGGCCGCCTTTGTTGTCACAATTCTTTGCCCAGCAGAACAGGAGGAAGCTACACCTGACAGGACTCCTTCCAAAGGATTCAGCATCAATTCCACCCGAGTATCCTCCCCAGAAAAGAGGACCAAATATTCCTGCTGCCCCACAAATGTTCTACCTAAAGATGCTGTCAGGCCTCTCCGCTTCTCCCCTGAGACCCTGGCCCACGATGACTTTTCTCTCTCAGAGGAGGATTTCTGTGAGAAGAGAAATCAGTGACCTTATTTACTTGAAAAAAGTGAGAGAGTCTCAGGTAATGGCAGATTTATCACATAAGTGAGCAAGCGATAAAAAGGTCAGATGTCTTACACTCATTTTGTTTCATCTAATATCAAAGGCTTCCCTTGTAGCTCAGTTGGTAAAGAATCTGCCTGCAATGCAGGAGACCCAGGTTTGATCCCTGGGTTGGGAAGATCCCCTGGAGAAGGAAATGGCAACCCACTCCGGTATTCTTTCCTGGAAAATCTCATGGACACAGGAGCCTGGAGGGCTGCAGCCCATGGGGTTGCAAAGAGTCAGGCACGACTGAGTGACTTACACTTTCTGACTTACTGAGTATCAAAGGAGAAAAATTGACATAACATTTTTCATAAAACTTTAGATTTTTTTTTCCTCTGATTAAGTGGTATCCTTTGCTCATGGAGGTAACTGAGTACCCAAATAGTGATGTAGTTTAATGCAAATAAGTGACCTCCTAAGAATATATGGATTGGGACCCAGAAGCTGTCTTAGGAAGCACCAGATCCAGGCCCCTTATTTTATACATGGCTAATTTGCGCCCAGGTAGCCGAGTGGTAAAGAGTCGGCCTGCCAGCACAGAAGCAGCAAGAGAGGAGGGTTCAATCCCTGGATCAGGAAGATCCCCTGGAGGAGGAAATGGCAACCCACTCCAGTATGCTTGCCTTGAGAATTCTGTGGACAGGAGCCTGGCGAGCAACAGTCCATGAGGTCACAAAGAGTCAGACACTCCTGAGCCACTGAGCAAACTGAGGTAGAGAGAACATGGTCCCGTGATGGAAATGGTGATCAGCAGATGTCAGAGTTTGGATGATGTTGACTCCTGGTCTCCATGCTCTTCTATTAGTACAGTGAGGTGCTGGAGCGAAGTTGGCTAAAAGTGATCTTTGCCATCCATTCTGGGTCCCCTGACCACAAGCAGACTGAAGAGGGCAGCTCACATATTCCCAGCCAGAGCGGGATCTTTGCCAGAGCCTGGAGACCAAGTTCTCCGTGTGTGCACAGTCAGACTTCCCTGAAAACTGCCAAGTGTGGGCACCTTAGAGCCAGACGGCCTGAGGATGAGCACCTTAGAGCCAGATGGCCTGAGGATGAGCAGTCTGCTTGCGCCTCTCCAAACCAGCCTTCTATCAGAAGAGTCCCGCAGAAAGGAAAGTTCTCTCCAGGCAAATGCAGAACCCCCCTGGAAGTTCAACAACCTTTCTAGAGGATAATTAACAATCAGGGGGTCCCTCTTGCTCGACTCCTGCTTGACCTATATAAGCATTGCCCAGTTGTGTGTTCTTAGGCCACTTTGCCTGATGTTTTGGAATTTGTTCCCAGCTCCGATGCCTGACAGGTGACGATCTGGCTGCAACCTACCTGGTAAGACATGCACTTAACCTCTGACCTTTAATTTTCTAGCCGCAGGCCACAGTTATATCCACTCCTAACTACTTCAGAGGTCTCCAGAGAAAAATATGATGAAATCAGCTTGCGCTTTACCTAGGAGTGAGGCGCTTGAAATGAAAGCATTTTGTAATTCAGAGTGTTCGAGTTTTGCGCCTTCTCAAGAAGCTTGCTTGGTGAAAAAGTATCACCTCATTCTCGGGCTAATTCTGGGCTTATCGCATATTCAGTGTTCCATAAAGGTTGACTTGAAAGCTTTCATTTAAAACCCAATTCATATGAATTAGTGTACTACTCAAAATGTCAGGCTGCTAACAGGACATACATAGCAACTGGAAATTGAAATAAGTGCGTTTTAATAGAGCTCAAAATTAGAATTTCCTCTCTCTGTTTGACGTAGTATCACAATTATAATTGAGGGTAATTTTTTTTTTCCTGTTGGCATTTAATGACTTTCCATCCAGAATTATCAATCCACTTGAATTTGTTATACCATTTTTCAGATGTAAAATGCAAAAAAGAGAGAAACATAAAGCTCTTTAATTGTGATAGTGGTATGTAAGATTGTATCACCTAACAGAGGAAAAAACAAGTGGATCTAGGATTATTCACTTGATAATTCTTCTACCAAATACCAAGTGAAGTCTTACCTAATTATGGTACAGCATAAGTTATTTTCTCAAGTTTTTATTTTATTTGTGAAAAGTTTTATTTCACTTTTTAAAATTTCTAAAATGTGGTCTAGTTAGTTATTGACAAGCTACTTGGAGAAGTTTCCAGAAATATTAAGTCCCTCCTATAAAGTGAATGCAAGGTTTAAGAGAGCTTGGCTCACTTCAATATCGGTTTTTCAGAGAGTTGTGGAAATATCAGAGAAATTGCTTGTTCTTCAATTTAGCCTTTTTTGAACACGAGTCTGGCTAGAGGGTCTCAAACATAAAATAGGACACAAGTCAGAAATGCTGTCCAAAAAATTAGGGATCATCTCACTCAGAGTGATGGGGAAGTCAGATTATTTAGTCTGTAATTACAGTCCTGCTCAAATTTTAATAGGCAAGTAGAAATTCTTTATTACAGATTTTCTAGCAGTAAAGGAATAATCAGTGAAAGAATACTCAATGTATAGGTCTCCACATACTTTCAGGGTGTTACTATTTCTCTTTATATCCAGAAGAGGGCAGTCAGGTTACACGATTGAGAAGTAATCACCATTACCCCAGAAAGTGAGATTTTTTTTTTCAATAAATTTCAGTGATCTGAATTAAGTTTTCCTTTAATGCTTTTAAAGGGTATTTAGAATTACCCGAAGATGTTCCGCTTTTTATTAAGAACCTTACCACCTTTGTGAGATGGATACTTTCACAAAAGGGGTGAAATGCTGGTCCATATTTATGTGTACCTTCTGCTGCTGCGTGCATTTCTTTCTTTTTTTTTCTGTTCCTATCGGCCATCTTCAGTGTTCGACTGGGGGAGGGGGCGAATCTTACGCTGTAGACGGTTTTTCTACTTTATAACTTTGTGACGTTTTATAGGTAAAAAAAGAAACACATTGCACAAGGAAAAGAGCCCTCATCAGCACTTTGGCTGCAATTCAAGAAAAGAGAGAGAATTAGAAAATAGAGGATTCGCAGCCATTGAAAAACAGGTATCTGCCCAGGAAGTTCGAATCCAAAACATTTCTAGCAGCATTTACTTGCTTTGAAGAAAAAGATAATTACACTTTTACTGGAGCTTTGCGTTAAACAATGTTGGAAGAATGTAACACTTTTCTCCCTCTATACTTTTTATAGAAATATCTTCTGTAAGCTTCTAAGTGGAAGTAAGCTAGAGCTGAAGACAAAATATCACAAATATTTCTGCCACCTTTTTGTCTTCTTCATTAACAATAATGCCAAAGCCTAAGAAGCCATTAATTTTACCAAAGACAGATATATTTGTGAAGAAAGTGTGAATATTTAAGTATCTATGTAATACATTTATTTAAAATAAAATTGATATGAAATAATTTAGTTATAAATATATAAAATATATTCATTTAAAATAAATCCTTAAAATTTATGTACATAAAAGCATATACATGTCGTTTGTTATTCAGCTGCTAAGTCATACCTGACTCTTGGCAACCCCATGGACTGCAGCACACCAGGCTTCCCTGTCCTTCATTCACTGTCTCCCTGAGTTTGCTCAAATTCATGTCCATTGAATTGGTGTTGTTATCTAACCATCTCATCCTCTGCCACCCTCTTCTTTTGCCTTCAATCTTTCCCAGCATGAATTCATTTTAAAGGGCAGTCTTAATTAAAATGTAAGAAAGAGTTGGTTTTAGGGAACTAATGTCAAAGAAATATAGCTGCAATAATTAACTGCAATTTTGAGTATTTGTTTTTGTCTATGTTTTAAATGTTCGCTCTGTACTAATGGTGCTTCTAATGCTATTTTTAGATGATTGTGCATGAAACCAATGCTATTATCTGATGCAGAAAGTGTTCGCTTGTGTGTGAATCTGTAAGGGTGTTTGTGTGTGCATGCTCTCAGTTGTGTCTGACTCTTCACAACTCCATGGACTGTAGCCCACCAGGTTCCCCTGTTCATGGAATTTTCCAGGCAAAATTACTGGAGTGGGTTGCCATTTCCTCCTCCAGGGGATCTTCCCTACTTAGAGATCGAACCCGAGCCTCTTGTGTCTCCTGAATTGCAGGTGGATTTTTTATCAACTGCACCACTGATACATGCTGTATGTATATGTTATACATACAGCATGGTGGTGTGTTAGTTTCTATCGGCCACCTGCCTATAAGAGAGCTTTCTCAGTGGCTGTGAAATTCACCAGTCCTGCACACGCTCCTCTGAGGCTTGAGGATTAACTGGGAATCCAGGTGATTTTCTACCTGATCCATGCCCCCACTCCCTCTGCCTCCATTCCTGGAGATTCTGCCTTCAAAAAGAGCTGCCTCTGAAAGTGACCTTGCATGGAGCATGCTGATTGGCTCATGCGGAAAGGCCTTTCCCAGAAGAGGTGCTGTACCATGCCAAGTTTTGCTGCTGCAAAGATGGGTATGGAATCGGGGTGGGAAGGAGGGGAGAAAGGAGGAAGCGGCTTGCCAAGTCGCTCGGGCTACTTATAAACAAACTTTGGCTTTGTTTCTCAAACCCTTTCTGATCGGACACACACTGTGTCCGGGACTCCATTTGTGTTCTGTGTAAACCTTGGGGAGAGCTGCTTTTAAGAGACTGATTTGGTTTAGAAGATGATTTCCATCAGCCACTTTAAAAAGATACGTACTATTTCAGTACAAAGCTGAAGCCCAGTTAGAGCTGTGCTAGGGATTAAGAAGGCATGTATTTTAATGCGTTATGAATAGGAGTAGCTGATAAAAGAGGCTCTTGTTACCCCTGCTACATTTAAATGTGAAAAGCGGCTGCTTCTAATGGGCCAGGGGTAGGGGAGAGGAGAAGAGATATATTATTTTCATAGGGATTTAATCTTCAGGCTACATTGAAACCATAGAATACCACTGGCCATTCACTTATCGGCCGCTCTCATCGCACCAGATCTGTAAGATTGTGAAGAGGCAGGAAGAGAAGGACCGGGAGGCAGAGAAAGGGACTGTGTGTTGTGATGAGGCTGGCATTTTCATCTCCATGTATGTTTTGAACCTCAGATCAAAATGCACGCGCGGTAGAGTATTTTCTCTTTCTCTCTTATAAGCATTAACCCTTTCAACTTCTCAAATGCCAGCCAATTAAAGAGTCCAGTGCAACTAAGCTGCCTTCAGAGCATGGACTTAGCAATGGCCCCCGAGAATAAGATGACCACAGAGATCTCATTAGGAATATGGACTGTGTATGTGTGTGTGTGTGCCCAAGGGTGGCTGTGTGTGTGTGTGTGTGTGTGTGCCCAAGGGTGGCTGTGTGTGTATGTGTGTATGTGTAACATGAAAAAGACTGCTCATGCTTCAGAGACAGCTGATTTCAGGTAGAATCCAAGAGATGTCATGAATGCAGCAGAGAAAGGATCTTTCTGTAAGTTTTATTGCCACAGGAAGTTGATGGTATAAATAAAGCCTAGGACTGTTAAACTAGCACATCTTTGCCAAATGCTCTCAGTGTTGGGAGAAATATGACTCAAGAATGTATATCCTTTGAATGGATGAACGAGCAAACGGGCATCATTTTCTCCCTCTTCAGGTTATCATTTATAACTTGCTTTTGTTTATTCTGATGTTGGGTTTAGTGAAATTGGTCATTTAATTGTTTCTGTATGTTTGACCCCTGAGGTTCCTAACAGTAATTCCTGAAAAACTGAGGATTTTGCTCCCAAATACTGTGAAGAAATCTTTTTGATAAGAATTAGACCCATTCCCTACATCCACTTACTTTTTCCCATTTTTCTCAATGTTACCACTGTCAAGAAGTTAAAGGATTAAAAACCAAGTCTGGTAGGAATAAATCAGTGGTTCTTGCCTAGTTTATAATTAAGGGTAATTCACATGTAGAAGACGGTTTGGCAGCTCTAGCCCCCTTACTCAGAAACTTGCATCAGAATGGAACCAATGAGTCGGCTGAAGCCAAAGCACAGCCTCACCGCCCTTGCAGAAGTTTTGCAGGCGGACAGGCTGCAGTCTGCTCTTTCACAGACCGAGAGGACGAGGAAAGAAGAGGAAGGGAAATTTTCCAGCTGCCCTACCACGCATCAGAAAGCCAGGAACGGGCAGCAAAATGCTTCCAGCTCCCAAGCACAGTCAGTCCTGCTGCCCAGAGACACATGGCACACCTCTCCCACTGCCCAGCTGGTACTTTTCATCCAGCAGGAGATGTCCCCAGCCTGGGAGTTCCTGCACTCGGGGCTCCTAGTGATGGAGTTCCTGGCAGCCTGGCAGAGCGGCCTGGCTTGCTGCAGAAAGCCTCCTTGGCCGATTGATCACAGCAAATGTATGAGCCCGACCAATAAGAGGCTTGCTCAAGTGTGATGGGATTCAATCAATATTTTGATTTCCTGAACCAACATCCCTCCACATAAAAAATAAATAAATAAAAGCAAGAGACCAGCCGCATCAGGGACCGCTGCAAAGCAAGTGGAAGAGGGAGGCGGAGAGAACGCTGGAGCCAGCATCACGGGGCCGGGAGAAGTTGAGGAATCGCGACAGCGGCCAATGTGAGCTCAGGGAAAGTTGCCGCTCCCTGGAGGAGCTGCGTCTGCTTCTCTGCCGGCTGCCTTAGCCCCACATCTCTGCTTCTGAGACCTCTGGCTGGCTTTCTTACCCTTTTTCTCCCATCCCTATCCCCACCCCCTCCTTCTTCCTTTTTTTTTTTTTTCAAAAAACTTGGCTACGGAACATTAGGTTTGATGAAGGGAAAGCGATTTAACATCTTTTAACTGAGAGGTTGATTTTCATTTGAGACCAAATGGCTCATTTTTACCTTTTTCGCTCCTGGAAGAGTAAAAAGTGAGAGGTCAGTCTTGTGTCACCATGGCAACCTACACAGCTCGGGCCAGGAGCAGATGAAGGCAGGTGATAATGGCAGGGAAGTTTCTCCCCCTGACTTGGCTCCCTCACCCCCATTCGAGGATGTGCCTGGATGTATGAAAACAATAATGTCTTTTTAAAAGGGTAAGTATTCAAATATTGCTTGTAAATGGTCTGGCCCAGAGCACTGACCTCATGCAGGTCTGTGTGGGGTTTTGTTTGTTTGGGATGGAGCCCATCCTAACTAACCCTCATCTGTAGCCAGAGGATCTTGAATTACACCAGAAAGATCATGTGAGCCCCACCCTGAGGGAATCTGTCTTTCAGTCAGCATCCACCCACTGTGTTCCGGTAGTCCAAAGCCTTCATAAAGAGAGAATGGGCTTGTGGATGCAGTGAGGGAAGGAAAGAGCGGGACGAACAGAGAAAGTAGCATCGACATATATACACTACCATGTGTAAATAGGTCGCTGGTGAGACACTCCTGTGTAACACAGGGAGCCCAGCCTGGCTCTGTGATGACCCAGAAGGGTTTGGGGGGAAGGGAGAGAGGCTCAAGAAGGAGGGGAGATGTGTATAGTAACAGCTGATTTGCGATGTTGTACGGCAGAAACCAACACAACATTGTAAAGCAATTTTCCTCCAATTAAAAAAAAAAAAAAAAACAGAGAGAGAGAGAGAGAGAATCTGGTCCTGATATTGAAATCTGGTGTCCAGGACCCCAAACTTGAGCGCATGACACCTTTCACCTTTTCCAAGCTTGTTTGCAAAGAACTTCTTGATCCTATCCCACTCCATGAATGTCAAAGAGGAAAGAGGAAAAAGGAAATCCAAATGACAAATGTGCTAGGAAGGCCAGAGTAAACCCTGCAGGGGTAGCCTGGGCCAGGGCAGGAAGGAATTTCCATGACCTTGGAGCACGGCGACTCAAACCTCCAGCGCATTTCTCCCACGGCCCTTTACCCCACACACTTGCTGGTAAACAGGGAAACCATGAACTTGCCATGACAGAGGGCGCATGGGTGCCAGGCACTGGGTTAGGTGCTGTAGTACCTTATTGCCTCTGATCCTTTCAGGGATCTTCCTGAGGTGGACAGTTTGATCTCTGTTTTACAGATTAAGAAAATAAAGCTCAGGAGGGCTAAGTGATGTGCCCAGGTGAACTTTCCAGCCACGCCCCAGGTGAACTTTCTCTTCAGACTTGTTAATATCATCCAGATGCATGAATAATAAATTCACTTCCAAAGACGGGAGTTTGTGCTTTTTGTCTGTAGTTTGTTCATTTAGTTGCAATGAAACTATCTGCAGCCTGCTGAGTTTTCAGTACAATTCTAGATGCTTGAAAAACATAGCAAGATACAGACACTATTCTCCTAGAAACTGGGGTGGAGTGGCTTGAATTCCAGCAGAGTGAACTTGGATAAGAAATTCAGCAGGTCTGAGCTTTGACTTTCTGTCCTGTGAAATGACGTTAATATTTATCTCAAGGGCTGAGTGAGCGTTCAAAGAGCTGCTTAAAAGAGTTCCAGGTTCATGCAAGTGTGTGTTTGTGCCAAATTGCTTCAGTCGTGTCTGACTCCATGCGACCCCATGGACTGTAGCCCACCAGGCTCCTCTGTCTGTGGAGTTCTCCGGGTAACCCCTGGACTGTGTTGCCACGCCCTCCTCCAGGGGATCTTCCCACATCTCTTACGTCTCCTGCTTTGGTACGCGGGTTCTTTACCATTAGTGCCACCTGGGAAGCCCTCATGCAAGTGGATGTTCAGTAAATACTAACTTCTATCCTCTTTTCATTCCTGGCCTCCTCCTTGCCACTGCCATGGTGTTCTCCTCTGTGCCTGGGGTCAGCCCGTTGGCCTCCCTGCTCTCTGGCCAATGGCTCTTTTTTCTAAGCTGCATCAGCTTCTGGGCAGTCAGATCCCCTTATTAAAGCCCTAGTCCTCTCCAGCGGGCTGGAGAAAGGCTTGCAGGGCAGCAGGGATGGGAGCAAACAGAAGAGGGTGACCTGCTTTCTAGAGACTTTATGGAAGCTGTCCCAAAGGAAGAGACGGGCTGGTAACTTTGCTCTCTCCACCTCACCTCTCGTCAGCCCTGGGTGTCACCTACAAGCCCAGGGTGGTCCCTTGCTCACCCTCTGCACAGGCTCAGACTTGAAGCTCATCCATGCTGCCCTGCACAGGGCGAGGTTTAAAGCCAGCTCCGACTTAACTGGGCTTTATATATCCAAATTGGAGCTGGTCTTGAAGGACCTGACAAAATTGCATGGACTAAAAGGCAAAGGCTCCATTTAAGAAAAACGAAAAGCACAATGGATCACTAATTTCACTTTAATAGGGTGCAAGCTAATTAAGGAAGCAAAGAGAATGCAAAAATACATAGGCTTGGTTCCATTCTAAGGTGATGCTAAGGGCACTTGACATCAAGAAAATAATGTATTGCACTGGCACAAAGACCCTCGCTTGAGTTTCAGAACCCAGTGATAAGCCAGATGCCGCCTTGATGTTGTAATACTTAGAGTCCAATTCTTGGTTTCCCTGCCCTCCCTTTTCCCTTCCCCCTTGACTCTCTGCTCCGTTTCCCCTCTGCCCTCCTGCTCACCCCAAACCCCACCTCTCTCTCCCTAATTCTTCTCCCCCATTTAGGGAGGTGTGTGCAAGGCATAAGTGCTGTGAATCACATGAGAAATCAGTCTTTTAGGAGTTTAAAACCTAAGAGGAAAAGTAGAACTGGCACCTACATATGCTGAGACATAGCGCAGGGAAAGTGAAATTCAAGCATCGTGATGGTTTGCCTTGGGGTTTCAGCTTAATCATCACTTTCCCCATGAGGCCTTCTTTGATCTCTTACTAGACCTAGGCCTTCATAGCTCTTTATTACCTTTTGATGCTGGGTTTTTATTTGGATTATTTGTTTACTGTCTGCTCCTTCTATCCTGTATTCTGAGGATATAAGTCCTCAGAGGGCAGGTGTCACCACAAGGCTTCCTCAGGAAGAGATGGAAACTTGGGTCTCGGAGGGAAAGTCGGTGTTTTAAGGAAGGGAGCAGAGAGTGAAAATACCTAGGAGTAGGAATAGGGAGGTCTCTGTCTGGCAGGGCATAACATGAAGGAGACTTTAGGCTGGTGCCAGGGATGTCCCTGTGGGCTCAAATACTGGAGTTCCATGTGTGGGGGATGCAGAGGTCAGGTGGGTGAGAATTCGGATTAGGGAGAATAAAGCTCCATGTCATGTTTTTGAAGCCAAAGGAATGTATTGAGACGATAAATGTTTTAAAACTGAAGGAGAGCTAAAACAATTTGTCATGGAATATTATTCATCCGTTTAACAAATGCTGGTTGAACGCCAGCCATATACCAGCCACCATTCAAGGCTCGGAGGATAGGCCATGAGCAGACAGGCCCAGGCAAGAGATGGAGCTGGTAATCTGTTGATGAGAAACAGGCAGTACACACACAACGAAGCCAATGGGCAGCAAATCAGCAAACAGTGTGGCCATTTCAGATAATGAGTAGGCAAGAGTTGCAGGAGATGTGCAGAGCGACAGGTACAGAGGGTGGTGGGCCTTCTCAGCAGCAATGAGGCACGTGAAGTTTATCTCCATTTAAAGGGGAGTGGTTGGGGGTGTTACACAGAGGAGGGACATGATGCAATTTACCAAAAAAAGATCCTTTGGAGGGGTCGAGGGGAAAGACAGAGGTGGGAAGCCAACTGAGGGAAATGGTCCAGGCCAGAGACTGAGGGGTATGGATGCATGCAGATGTGTGGGATGAGGATTAGCTCTAGATAAGATAAAACACCACTCAAGATAAAAGCAGCACCATTCAGGATATAAGTGGAAAAAAGAATGATGAAAGATGCCTCAATTTGGGGCAAGTGTTATTGAGTGGATTGTGGTATCAATTTATTAGATTGGCAGACTTGAAAGAAGTACATTTTTAGTGGAGTGACTTGAGACTTCTGTACGAATATGTGAAATCTGGCTGTAAAAACTACCTACAAAGACTTCATCATATAACACATAAGAGTTATTTTTATTATGTGTGCTCAGCTGTGTCCAGCTCTTTGCAACTTCATGAACTGTAGTCCACCAGGATCCTCTGTCCATGAAATTTTCCAGGCAAGAGTACTGAAGTGGGTTGCCATTTCCTACTCCAGGGGATCTTCCCCCACCCAGGGATCAAATATGTATCTTTTGCGTCTCCTGCAGTGGGAGGTGGATTCTTCACCACTGAGACACCTGGCAAGCCTTTCCTTTTTTTTTTTTTTTGTAAAAAGGTACAAAATGAAATTACCTATGAAGTATCTCTTCAATAATATTATATATTAATAGAAAAGATAAAGGGAACATTATTAAAGGATATTATTCTTATTTTTGTAGATGACTATAGCAAATACCGGAGAAGGCAATGGCACCCCACTCCAGTACTCTTGCCTGGAAAATCCCATAGACGGAGAAGTCTGGTAGGCTGCAGTCCATGAGGTCGCTGAGGGTCAGACACGACTGAGCAACTTCACTTTCACTTTTCACTTTCATGCATTGGAGAAGGAAATGGCAACCCACTCCAGTGTTCTTGCCTGGAGAATCCCAGCGACAGGGGAGCCTGGTGGGTTGCCGTCTATGGGGTCGCACAAGCGACTTAGCAGCAGCAGCAGCATAGCAAACACACTCTTCAGTACATTCTCTGTACTCACATTTTTTTTTTTACATTAAGCAGTATTAATTTTATGAGGCAAAAAAATGTTTGTCATCACAGAAGATAATTTAGCTTCACTATCTGACTTTTAATTGGTTTCATTTGGCTTTAGACCCTTTTTTAGGGAATATATTGACAAAACAAACCTGAAAGATACAGAAAGAGACAGTGAGTAGTTATACTATATAATGAATGAGTCACATATCAGAGAGATGTTGTGAAAGCTACTACTGGAGAGACCTGAAGTCAGCATGATGCTCTAGAGAAACATCAGAGGCTAGTAAGGCTATAAGTTCTGTCACCACTATCATCCGTAAACGTGCTACCCACCAGGGAAATCTTGAATAAGGCAGAATCAGGATCTCCTGGAAAAGAACCACATGACCCCATGGCTATTAGAGCAAGGATGCACTGATAGTTGATACAGGGCTCCTGAAGCTGAGCTCACAGCCTTCTTAACAGTGCTCCAGGCAGCCATTATTACTTGGATCCATAAGGGAGCATGTCTGGCTCACTCACCTAGAGCCAGACATCTTGGAATGAGAAGTCAAGTGGGCCTTAGAAAGGATCACTATGAACAAAGCTAGTGGAGATGATAGAATTACAGTTCAGCTATTCCAAATCCTGAGAGATAATGCTGTGTAAGTGCTGCACTCAATATGCCAGCAAATTTGGAAAACTCAGCAGTGGCTACAGGACTGGAAAACGTCAGTTTTCATTCCAATCCCAAAGAAAGGCAATGCCAAAGAATGCTCAAACTACCGCACAGTTGCACTCATCTCACACACTAGTAAAGTAATGCTCAAAATTCTCCAAGCCAGGCTTCAGCAATATGTGAACCATGAACTTCCAGATGTTCAAGCTGGTTTTAGAAAAGCAGAGGAACGAGAGACCAAATTGCCAACATCCGCTGGATCATGCAAAAAGCAAGAGAGTTCCAGAAAAACATCTATTTCTGCTTTATTGATTACGCCAAAGCCTTTGACTGTGTGGATCACAATCAACTGTGGAAAATTCTGAAAGAGATGGGAATCCCAGACCACCTGACCTGCCTCTTGAGAAACCTATATGCAGGTCAGGAAGCAACAGTTAGAACTGGACATGGAACAACAGACTGGTTCCAAATAGGAAAAGGAGTATGTCAAGGCTGTATACTGTGACCCTGCTTATTTAACTTATATGCAGAGTACATCATGAGAAACGCTGGGCTGGAAGAAGCACAAGCTGGAATCAAGATTGCCGGGAGAAATATCAACAACCTCAGATATGCAGATGATACCACCCTTATGGCAGAAAGTGAAGAGGAACTCAAAAGCCTCTTGATGAAAGTGAAAGAGGAGAGTGAAAAAATTGGCTTAAAGCTCAACATTCAGAAAACAAAGATCATGGCATCTGGTCCCATCACTTCATAGGAAATAGATGGAGAAACAGTGGAAACAGTATCAGACTTTATTTTTGGGGCTCCAAAATCATTGCAGATGGTGATTGCAGCCATGAAATTAAAAGATGCTTACTCCTTGGAAGGAAAGTTATGACCAACCTAGATAGCATATTGAAAAGCAGAGACATTACTTTGCCAGCAAAGGTCTGTCTATTCAAGGCTATGGTTTTTCCTGTGGTCATGTGTGGATGTGAGAGTTGGACTGTCAAGAAGGCTGAGCACTGAAGAATTGATGCTTTTGAACTGTGGTGTTGGAGAAGACTCTTTAGAGTCCCTTAGACTACAAGGAGATCCAACCAGTCCATTCTAAAGGAGATCAGCCCTGGGATTTCTTTGGGAGGAATGATGCTAAAGCTGAAACTCCAGTACTTTGGCCACCTCTTGCGAAGAGTTGACTTACTGGAAAAGATTCTGATGCTGGGAGGGATTGGGGGCAGGAGGAGAAGGGGACGACAGAGGATGAGATGGCTGGGTGACATCACCGACTCGATGGACGTGAGTCTGAGTGAACTCCATGAGTTGGTGATGGACAGGGAGGCCTGGCGTGCTGCGATTCATGGAGTCGCAAAGAGTCGGACATGACTGAGCAACTGAATTGAACTGAACTAAGAAGGCATTTGGTCTTCCCAGGTGGCATTGTGGTAAAGAGTCCACCTGCCAGTGCAGGAGGCATAGGAGATGCGGGCTCAATTCCTGGGTTGTGAATTTCGCCTGGAGTAGGAAATGGCAAGCCACTCCAGTATTCTTACCTGAAAATTCCATGGACAAGAGGAGCCTAGCAGGCTGAATTCCATGGAGTTGCAAAGAGTCAGACATGACTGAGCACACCCGCACATAAGACGGCATTTATCTATCATTACTAAAGTTGGGAAACCACTGTTCTTGTTAACAAGCCTTAGTTTTCTTCCATTTGAGATATTAGAGTCACACTAGCAAAATACCTTACCTTTCCTGTTTCCTGCAGCAGCTTATATATCCTATTTTATCATATCTGTTCTCAGGGACTTAATTCCTTCTAACACAAAAGGCTTGTTTTTCAGATGGGAATGGAAACACTAAAGAACAGTGCCCTGTAAATGACGTAGGGTGATGGTAGATGAAAGCAAGAGATGCCAGTTTTGGCTAGCTAAAAATAGACTGCTTTCAGGAAGGCTTTGGCAATTATTTTTATTCAAATAAATCTAGCTGAAGGACTTTTCAAAACTCTATGGGAAACAGCAGAGTAGAGTTGAGGGAGCTGGGAGAACAGAGTCAAAACCTGGTTCTATTCTTCTGCTTCTTGAAGAAACATGGAAGATGAGTTTTTGTTTTGTTTTGTTTTGTTTTTTGAGCTTCAGAGTATGGGAAGTAAGTTGGGGCTGCCACTACCCAGGTTATCTATCTTACAGTGTTAATAGGAGGATCAAATGAAACAGGTTGTAATAAAGGACTTTGTAAACCCTATGAAGTAAATATAAATGTGACATGTGGTCAGAGCTTTAGGCAACAATGGCTATTATTGGAAATCTCAAAACTTGTGATACAAAATGGTGGGCTGTCAAAGAATAAGTACTGATAAATTGTTTCTTCTTTCTTTCTTCCCGTACTCCTTCTTATTCTGTCTTAGTTTAATTTCCAAGTTAAATTGTTTGATTATTGTTGTGGGATAGTACCAGTTTTTATACCTCATTAGAGCATTTTGTTGTGACCAATCTAGATAGCATATTGAAAAGCAGAGACATTACTTTGCCAACAAAGGTTCGTCTAGTCAAGGCTATGGTTTTTCCTGTGGTCATGTATGGATGTGAGAGTTGGACTGTGAAGAAAGCTGAGCACCGAAGAATTGATGTTTTGAACTGTGGTGTTGGAGAAGACTCTTGAGAGTCCCTTGGACTGCGGGGAGATCCAACCAGTCCATTCTAAAGGAGATCAGCCCTAGGATTTCTTTGGAAGGAATGATGCTAAAGCTGAAACTCCAGTACTTTGGCCACCTCATGTGAAGAGTTGACTCATTGGAAAAGACTCTGATGCTGGGAGGGACTGGGGGCAGGAGGAGAAGGGGACGACAGAGGATGAGATGGCTGGATGGCATCACCGACTCGATGGATGTGAGTTTGAGTGAACTCCAGGAGATGGTGATGGACAGGGAGGCCTGGCGTACTGCGATTCATGGGGTCACAAAGAGTCAGACACGACTGAGTGACTGAACTGAACTGAAAGCATTTTGTAAGCTGATGAATAAGAGATGTTCTAATCCCAAAACTTCATTGGAAGGACTGATCCTGAAGCTCCAATTCTTTGGCCACCTGATGAGAAGAGATGACTCACTGGGAAAGACTCTGATTCTGGGAAAGATTAAGGGTAAGAGGAGAAGGGAGTGACAGGATGAGATGGTTGGATGGCATTACTGACTCAGTGGACATGAGTTTGAGCAAACTCTGGGAAATAATGAAGGACAAGGAAGCTGGTGTGCTGCAGTTCATGGGATCACAAAGAGTTCAACACAACTTAGCAACTGAACAAAAACAAACCCCAAATCTAGGTCAGGAAAACCAATGATCTTCAAGTGCTACCTTCTTTTTAAACTCTTCCTAGTTGACTTAAAAATCTTATTTCTTCCTTTTTTGACTTTCCATAGCAATTTAAAAAAAAAAATCTGTACTTGGTATATTCTTATTTTACCTTTTCCGAAGCTTCCTTCCCATTTGATTTTTGGTTGTTTGAAAAGAGATAACCATCTATCTCATTTTTCTATATCTTTACTGCCAGACACATAATGGGATTATGTGTCAAATTAGTCAATTGAGTTCATTTTTAAGAACAGTTGTCAAGAACCTGAAATCTGCTCAGTTCTGTTCTAGTAGAGTGGAAATAGCGTCTCTGAGGCTACACAGAGATCTTTTCAGAAATAGAGCATTCATAAGAAGAAGTTTGAGAGTTTCCTGAATTCCATAGGAAATTAGTTTTTAGTTTTAGAAAACTAAACCATAATTTAATTTTCAGTTTCTCAAAAATAAAATATGAAAGGCTATGGATTAATCACCTCCTCTATATCAAGCCAAAGACGACACTCAGCGCAAAACTGGTCAAAGGGAAACTTGCTACCTTGTATCTCCACCAAGCCCATCTTAATAGTTCCAGGTTTGGAATGACCTTCCAGGAGATATTAGGGTTTGACCTGACCCTCTCTGTGCTTCTGTGCTGGGTACTTTGGGGACATTGGTTTGGAACCAGCCTTTCTTTTTGACTTCGGCCTTTCTGTGTCCTTCTCAGAGCCTCAGTGTCCTTGTGTCCATGGTTTGTTCGGCTACCCTGGAGCCAGGAGAGGACAATAGGAGAAACAGCAACTAACCTAGAGTTGCTTATCAGACTGATCAAGGGACTCTTAAGCTAGTCATCTTTCCCACATTCCCCCATTAGATTCCAGACAGCGCTAAGGAGCTGGCTGACCTTTCACAGCATAGTTTATTATGCTTCCCATCCCCCCTCCTCCTCCCAATTCCTGGGAGATTTGGGGACTGTGCCTCTGCCCCTGCAGTGCTCTCCTCTGCCATCACCCTTGCCCCATGAAAGGGCAATGGCCTTAGTCCTGAGTTTGGAAAATCAGGAAGCCAAGTCTTATTCTCATGTCTCTTCCTCTTTTCTCCAGAGCCAATCGCATGCCAAGCATATGCAAGATGCTCAATATATGTTTGCTGAAAAAATAAATCCTTGCAACCAAAGGTAATCTCTTCTTTCTCTCACACTGTCATGCTTCCCCGTTCTGCCTCTTTCTTAAATCTTAGACATTTAAAACAGATTATCAGACTTTTGTCTGCCTGGTATCAGAATCCTGTCTTCTACATACACATGGAGAGAAAGTTGCCTGGGAGTAGATTCCAGGTCTATTTACTTTTAAAAATAAATAATTAATTATTGGCTGCATTGAGACTCTGTTGCAGCTCTTGGTTGCAACACAGGCTCTTTGCTATTGCACGGGGGCTTTTCTCTAGTTGCCACAAGCCGGGGCTACCCTCTAGCTCTGGTGCGAGGGCTTCTCATTGTGATGGCTTCTCTTATGGAGCATGGGCTCTAGGGCATGTAGGGTTCAGGAGTTGTGGCTCACAGGCCTGCTAACCTCATAGCATGTGGGATGTTCCTGGACCAGGGATCAAACCCATGTCTCCTGCATTGGCAGGCATATTCTCAACCACTGGACCACTATTTACTTTTTAACATGAAAATCTTAACCTTTTCCCCAACAGATCATTATGAAGCTTTCCACACACATCAGAAGTATAGAGAAGCCTGAGACAGTGGAAAATAAGATAGACGCAGCATTCTAGCCCTCAAGGACTATAAAATCTGCTAGAAGAGACCTGGCTGCAGTAGAAAATGAAAGTTCCGAGAGTGAGATGCAGTTAGGAATCTGCTGGAGAACCAAGTCTTGCCTTCGTTCATTCAATATTTCCACAGAGCCTGTGTGTGTGTGCTCAGCTGCTTCAGTGTTGTCCAACTCTTTGCAGCAGGCTCCTCTGTCCATGGGATTCTCCAGGCAAGAATACTGGGGTGGGTTGCCATGCCCTCCTCCAAGGAATTCTCCCGACCCAGGCATCAAACCCACATCTCCTGTGTCTCCTGCATTGCAGAAGGATTTTTTATCCCCTGAACAACTCAGGAAGCCCACCAAAGATCCTGCTGCTGCTGCTGCTAGGTCGCTTCAGTCGTGTCCGACTCTGTGCGACCCCATAGACGGCAGTCCACCAGGCTCTGCCGTCGCTGGGATTCTCCAGGCAAGAACATTGGAGTGGGTTGCCATTTCCTTCTCCAACCAAAGATCCTATGTTTAGCCAATCATGGGTGCTTTCCAGAAAGTTCGGCATAGTCTCTGACTTTCTGGTGTGTACAATAGAGAAGAGATAGGTAGCTATGTCCACGTTACTTAATGATATGTAAAATATTTTAATCCTGAACACATGCAACTGTTGTGCTAAAATACCAAAATTAAAAAAAAAAAAAGAATGAAGAAAGATATCTGAGTTTTTACAGAAACAATGGATTTGCCTTGGAGACCTGAAGGGCCAGACGGTGAATGCTAGTGGGTCTTATTAAAGGTGTTAAGACACGATCCTTTGAGCAAGGGGGAGACACTGATGATTTCTAAGAGGGGAAACGACATGATCAGATTTGTGTTTTGGATCGATGGCTCTGGTGCAGAGATGGATGGGGTCGGGGAGAGAAACTCACAGCAGTTATAGCAGTTTGAAGGTGGTTCCAATTGTCCAGGCTTCCAAAACACGTTTGTTGTTAAATAAACAAATGTCAGAAGACCCCACTGTGCACTGGGTCCCCTGAGGGTGGAGCCATGCGAGTCGTGTGGAATTTACGTCTTTGCCCTGGTTCCCCCTTTGTGCCTGGTGTCCCACAGAGGAAGTCCCTGAAGGCCAATAACCTTCATGCCCAGAGGCACTCTATTAGTGGCCTTTTCCAAAGAGAAAATGTAGTTCAACATTCCAGGATGATTAGATAAATTTGTAAATATAATCAAAACATGTTTCTCTTTGGTTTCCAAGATAGAATCAGAAAAATAATGCTCAAGGGGGAAAAAAAATCTGTTCTTTTTTCTGCTTCTGGGCCAATGAACTTAGAATCAAAACACCAGAGGGAAATTATGCAGCCATTTTCATTCCCCAAGGCCTTGAGCCATGAAAAAGCACAGATATATCAGGCCAGACTGGCCACATAGGTTACAATTAGGAACACCCTTGGCTGTTAGAAAAAGGGGGTAATCGTCTTCCACTCTGAGAGCTAGAAAACATTCCTGAAGAGACTTGACAAGTCAGGTATCTTGAGAATTGTCTTACTTTTCAAGACATGCACTGCTTTGAAGCTGATTCCAACTTGTTAGAATGATTCTAGGTTCACCTTGATGCAGATTAGAATACTTAGAATGACCTGGCCCCCTCAGGCTTCTGTAAACCATGATTTCTTGACACTGATGCCAAAAACTTGGCCTCTGTGCATAGGTGCTGAACCAAATTTCAGACACAGAGCTTTGAGTGAAGTAGAAAACAATAGCTTTATTGTTTTGCCAGGCAAAGGGGGACACAGTGGACTTGCGCCTCCCATAATCACGTGTTGCAACCTGGGGGGCTTTGATGAGGAGTTTAACAGCAATGGCTCAAGGGTGGGGTTGAGAGTTGTTGATAAGGATCAGGGTGTGTCCTGGGCCCACACTCCTTTAATCTGGCCTTAGATGGTCTCCTGATGCTTCTCTGCTTCTCAAGGTTATCAAACTGTGACCTTCTCTGTAATGAAGACCGTTTCTTCAAGTAGCCAACATCTTCCCTTTGTTGGGAGTTTTAGTTTTGCCATGTGTAGCCCTTGAGGTGAAACTAAGACCCTGCCCCAAAGCTGCCTTATTGTTTCCTTACTTGTTCTGCATCCCCTCACTTCCCTGATCACCCGGTGTTTGAACCTGCCCTTTGGAACTCAGAGAGGGTCAGGAAACTGGGGACACAGAAAGGCTTTTGTGCCCAGGAGCCCCATAGTGTCCTGCTTAGTTGCAACATCAAAAGTCAAAGGGCCGTGATTGTGACCTTGACACCTGGAGGTTGATACATGTACTTTAAAAGACCTAGTTCCTCGTATGGAGTTGGCAAGTTGAATTGATGTGAAGGATGGAAGCAAAATAGAAAGCAAATGGTATGCTTCTGATAACAAGACTGTCAAGTGCTTTTCAGGGATAATTGAATTGATTTTTCACGACAATCTGCAGAGATTTTTGCTGCTATAATCTTTTTTTTTTTTCTTACAGTGGAGGATACTGAAGATGGTAAAAATACATGATCATTCCTGTAGTTTATCTGAAGAGCCAGGATTAGGACTCCAATGATCTGACTCTACCACAGTTAGGTTATAAGAGCAAGTTGCCCTCTAATGTGTAGGAAACTGTTATATTGCTTGGGTTGTAGCTAGTTGAACTATATCAGGAGATGAGACTTAGGGATGGTAGAAGGGGAATCAAGGATATGACTATTGGAGGAACATTTCCTGTTGTTCATTAAGCATAATTATATTGACAAATGGATACAAGGCAAAAGGCTGGAATGATTTCAAAGAGCAGTGCTGTGCACAGCCACAGAATCCAGAACATTTTCATAAAAGCCATAAAATACCATACTAATGATCAGAGTTCTTTCCAGAATTAGTAAAGTGTCTTTTTGGCAAAACTTTTAAAAGTGTTGAAAAATCATTTAGGAATCTGCTGCAGAACGCAAATGAAATTCAGGAGGCAACTTTGACCTTGAGGGTCTCTCACTTGGGCTTAATTAGATTCCATGGTGTAGAATTTCCCTTCAGTTCAGTCGTGTCCGACTCTTTGCAACCCCATGAACCGCAGCACGCCGGGCCTCCCTGTCCATCACCAACTCCCGGAGTCCACCCAAACCCATGTCCATTTGAGTCGGTGATTCCATCCAACCATCTCATCCTCTGTCGTCCCCTGCTCCTCCTGCCCTCAATTAAAGAAACAAGGTGCAATGTGTGAAATCTTAGCTTTTATTTTTAGGCTCTAGAACTGGGTCCACAAACCTTTTCTGCAAGTGGCCAAGGAGTGCATGTTTCAGCTTTTGCAGTCCACCGGGTCCCTGGTGTGACCATTCAGTTCTGTCTGCTGTTGTAGCATGAAAGCAGCCATACGTCCTACATAAAAGGATGGCCCAGGATGTATTCCAACAATACTTGACTCAAACACCTAGTCAGCAGGATTTACCTTGCAGGCAGTCCATAGCTGTTTCCCAAACTCAGCTCTAGACCACATTATGGTGGGATCAGAAAAGAATTAACCATTCACTCAACAAGTACTTAGGAAGTGCCCAGTGTCTAGTACATGCCCCAGGGAAGTTCACAGTCTAACTAGAGAACTGATACAGAAGAAACTAAATACAGTGATGTTCAGGATGCTGTAGGAATGCAAGTGAGTGGGATGATAAATCCTCTTGGGGAAGTTGGAGAAGGTTTCTCAGAGGGGGTATCATTTTATTCAGACCAACCCTTACTCCTTTCCTAATCCTGGAAAGACATCTTTAACCTATTTCTGCACCATTTCCAGACAGAGCATCTTTACCCCACTGAACACAGAAGCTCAGAAATGAACACTACTGAATGACATTGCTTTTACCATGTGAAATGTAATGTTTTCATGCCTCTCTTAAAGGATGAACTGTTCTGCCACCTCTCTACTCTCCTGCAAAAAAGCAAGGTACTAGATAAGACAGAGGGACAGGGACACTGTAAGGAGGAATACAAGGCAAGGACAGGCACAGTGTTCAAAAGAAGAGCAAAGATTCATTGAAAAGGGGGCAAGGAATTCAGAGGAGAGAAGGGGCTGAAGGGAAAGGTGAACTTGGGGGTTGCAATCAGGTCATGAGGAATCTCAGAGTCACACTCAGGCTTCTGATGTATTTCATCAAGGTAGTGTTGTGGTCCGACTTATATTTTAGAATATCCGTCATGGTCTGTGCATGGGTTGGAAAAAATTTTCTAGATATGAGGCAGAATATCATATCTGAGACATGATATTGAGAGGGGAATAAAGCTTATTAAAATGGGAGATGCTGTTAGAACAGTGGGTCAGCTCACGGGAGAGCTGACCCCTTTCATAGGTTAGCAGCCAACTTTTATAAACTCTGCCACCTGGGAACCCCTTTATAGCCTCAAAGCAGAGAAAATTCCTACTGGAAGGGTGGCATTAGGTGATTAGTTAGGATGCAGTAGGATGGGTATTTTACCTAATGTGTGTGTGTGTGTGTATGTGTGTGTGCTCAGTTGTGTCTGACTCATTGAGACCCTGTGAGTGTAGCTCACCAGGCTCCTCTGTCCATAGAATTTCCAGGCAAGAATACTGGAGTGAGTTGCCATTTCCTACTCCAGGGGTTCTTCCTGACCCAGGGATTGAACTTGTGTCTCTTGTGTCTCCTACAGGTGGATTCTTTACCACTGGTGCCCCCTGGGAAGCCTTTGCATAAATGGGGTTTCAGTTTAGATCTGGAGGCTCGTGGCAACAGTTGCTGTGGGGGTTGATCAGTTCCAGAGATTTTTGTCCTTTGACTTTAGTATAGGACTCCACACCTGTGCCCTTGGCATAGGGCTCCATAATAGTGACAATGAATTCTGGGTTGAAAGGGAAAGTTGAGGGAAGTGGGAGGCAAGGAGAGATTGTTTAAAAGCTGTTGAAAAAAATTCATGAGAAATAAATATCTATACATAGATATCCTAAGACATTGGTCATGAGAATGAAACCCCTGAGGAGAGAATAGATTTAAATTTGCATTAAAGCTGCAAAATTTCCAGTTCTTGGTTATCAAGTTGGATGTGGATTTAAGAGGAAAGGAAGAGACCAGGACAACGTTCCAACCTTAGATCATGAGTGGCCTCTGTCCTGCAAAGAAAGACCAGATACACAATGAGTAAGAAATGTAATCAAGCCAACATGCCTAATGTCCTAATTTAAATAAAAGCTTGAAAAATCTGTGCAAAGTAGGGAATTTTGGAAAAAGGGGACCATCAGCCTTAGATGTTGGGGAAAACCTCAGCTGATTTTAATTTTTAATTCCCACTGCTTTATACCACAGCCATAGACTAGAATCCGATGTTGCATGCCTCCAGTTAGCTCATTAGCAGTGAAGGATCTGTTCTGTACGAGAAAAATTGGGAAATTTCACCACAGATGGGAGTGTCTTGATTGCTTGGTGAGGCTGTGACTGCACAGTCAGCAACAGGTGCTGTTGCTTCTGTAGGACTGTGTGCTTCCAAAGAGAAGCTGAGACTCCAAAATGGTGGTGAGTAACAATTTACACTGATTGCAAAACCCTCATCTTGTTTTTCTCAAATTTCCCTCTTTTGTTGAGCAAGTGGAGGTACTATTTCTTACTCAACCTATTTTACACATGCACTTGTGAATTTTTTTCTGCACTGAAGGTTCTATCTGCCACGATATCTTTTTACTCTCTTCTCATCTGATGGGCCTGATAATGTGCAGTTCTAACAACAATGAAGAAAGAATATTTTCCCAGAGAAACACTGACAACATGAGATGGTTATCTTTAATAATCTGGAAGTGCCTAATTTTCCACTTTGGGGACAAAAAAGGGCCAATAGAAATGTCTATATTTTTACTTGTAGGAAGCTAATGACAAATTCAGAGAGTGCAAAGAGATGGAGTGACAAGTAATGGCCCATCTTGTATATATGAATTTGTCTATTGAGAGCATTTTAAGCTTTAAAAATGTGAATAGAGGTTGAAGTTACATGAACCGAGTACAGAATATGCTAGATGAGTTAAAGAGAGATATCAGGCTTTTGTTAGTTTATAGAGGCAGCTCCTAAATAGAGTAATATTGTTTCTCTTCCTTAAAGAATGCACGTGAAATACAATAACTCTCGAGAAGGACCATCTCTCTTGGATTTGTAGGGGAAGAAGAATTCATTTGTAGTTCACTTTTAATAGTCCATCCAAGATGTGCTTTTCTCACATATAAAACTTAGTTCTTATGTTTATTTTTGGCATCATATTCCTCAGAAGAGTTTGATGACCATGTTAACTGAAGCTCTGAAAGTATATATCATGCATAAAAGCTTGGACAAAAATATTTTAAGCTATTTTAAAGTCAGCCTCCAACTAAGATAATTGACAAGCAGCTCCATATACTTTGTTAAACCTTCCAGAAATGTCTGTTCTTTAAACTTTGGTTCAGTACTGATGAATAAAGTAGTCTTGGAAGAATTTATTTAATCTCTCCTTATCTCAATTTCTCACCTATAAATGGAGATGATCTTACCTTGCGAGATTCTCAGAAGCAGAGAAAAATATATTTTAAACGAACACAGTACCTGATAGCAAGCAAGCAAGCAATAAATAGTAGCCATGATCATGTTCATGGTTCTTGTGATTTAAGCAACAATGAAATTTAACATTAAGCAACAATGAAATCAATAGAATCTATAGACCTCCCCAGGCTTGCTAAGTATCTTAATAGTTCACTATCATCTTGTGGAATCATATGTGTTTTGGGAGGATACAGAGCTAAATACAATGACCACTTTAAATTTTGAAAAAGGAATAATGCTCTTATTCTTTGCTGCTGACCTTTTTTTCCAATGACCTCTTTACCTCCTCATTTTCCACTTAGACCCATTAGTGGGATGTGCTGCAATATGTTGCTTGTCATCTGTTTCAAAGACACAGTGATAGGATACAGGTAGACCAGATGGATAAACCTAGTGTGACTAATTATTGTGTATTTGCCTTTAATTATTATCATTTATTACCAGAGCAAAGACAATAGAGGTTCTCTGACTTAGAAGAAACTGTTGGCAGCAGCGAAGTTTTTCTTGCAACATTATGGAGCACAATCAAAGTTTTCATTGTTGGTGAAAAGAAAGAAAACAATACACGTAGCGTAAATAAATGGACAGGTAGATGAAATTTTGTTTGCTTTAACATTTAATCTAGTTGGTTTCAATAATATCTGACTTTAACTTTTAAAGATTATTCCAGAGAATTTTGGATATCGGCCCTGCAGTTCTAAGTTCTTCTCAGAATAGTACATCAAATAATTAGACCAACAAATGTGTTATGTTGATTGAGATTTAGGAGAGGAATTTGAACTTGAAATCGTCTCCAGATTTTAAAAGATAGACACTTCCATAAAAGCCTCTAGTTATTTCTATTTTTATTTTTGTATTAAGAACTAGTATTTTAAAAACAGTTTTATTTGTATTAGAATTCCAATCATGAGAGGGATGATCTTAAAAGCATGAAAGTTCCCCTCGCCCCGCCACAAGGTTAAGAACTTTTTTCATAAGATAAAACATTTTATGGGAAACTTCAAGGGGGAAAGTTTGTACTCAAGTAAATTTCTTATTTAGACAAGAATATGCATTATAAAGGAGCTAAAAATCAGCGTAAGTGATTTGACATATTGACATGCCAAAACTCCAAAACAGCTGTCTCTGACTTCTCCGTTGTGGGATAATATGTTAAATCTAAACAAGAAAATGCTCCATAATATTATGGGACTTGCATTTGGTGAAGATATTCTTATTCTTTTAATTTTGTAAAGAGGTCTGTTCTAGAGAAACATCTGTGCTATGGAGTTTTATTTCGTGGAATAACAACAGTGAAGAAGCGTCCTTTAATAATGAATTATAGTTAAGGTTAATCCTTCAAAAGACCTTTGAGTCTGTATCTTTCCTTTTCTATTAATAGATTCAAGGATCATGGCTGAGTTGGCAACTGGACAGAGAAGGCAATGGCACCCCACTCCACTACTCTTGCCAGGAAGGTCCCATGGATGGAGGAGCCTGGTAGGCTGCAGTCCACGGGATCGCTAGGAGTCGGACATGACTGAGAGACTTCACTTTCACTTTTCACTTTCATGCTTTGGAGAAGGAAATGGCAATGCACTCCATTTCTTCCCTGGAGAATCCCAGGGTCGGGAGAGCCGGGTGGGCTGCTGTCCATGGGGTCACACAGAGTCGGACACGACTGAAGCTACTTAGCAGCAGACTTAGCAGTAGCAGCAGGATCATGTGACTACAGGTATAAAGATGGGAATTTGGAGGCTTGCAATAAGAGAAGAAAAGTAGATGTTGAAGCTGTAGTAGTGCTTTTGAAATAAAATAATAGCAGTGGAGCCAGAAGCTGAGATGAAGTACAGTACCACCATAGAATAGCCCAGTACATCTGCTGAGTAGGCGGGAGATGAGCCCGCTTCTAGGGAGGGTGGGCGTGTGCCCCTGAATGCCCCAGCACATTTTTTTCTTAGCATTTATTGTTTGGGATTTCCCAATATCATTTTCCACTTCTGAAGAACTCTTTTATTTCCTCTTCTTCCTCTATGGAAATAGTCTTCTCTTAGCCGAAGGGCATGATTAGATTAAATGGAGGCTCTTGTCCTAGATTGTGAATCTTGGGTAGAGGGATACAGAAACTGAAAGTAATTGGGCTTCATTGCATCCTGATCATACTGTGTGAGCTTCAGAACTCTAAGTGTGCCCCATGCTTCCTAGCTTCTGAGACTGCCTTATGTCACAAAAATACATACACCTTCTAACAGCAGCCACATCTGAGGTCCCTTGGATTATGAGGAGATCAAACCAGTTAATCCTAAAGGAAACCAACCCTGAATATTCATTGGAAGGACTGAAGCTGAATCTCCAATACTTCAGCCACCTGATTAAAAGAGCCAACTCATTAGAAAAGACCCTGCTGCTGGGAAAGACTGAGGGCAAGAGGAGAAGGGGATGACAGTAGATGAGATGGTTGGGTGGTATCATTGACTCAATGGACTTGAGTTTGAGCGAACTCTGGGAGATAGTGAAGGGCAGGGAAGCCGGGCGTGCTGCATGCAGTCCATGGGGTCACAAAGAGTCAGACATGACTCAGCAACTGAACAACAGCAGCAGCATCTGAGGAATACTTGCCTCTCCAACCTTCTTTTGAATCCTTGATGGTCTTTCAATAAACTTCTTCCCTTGGATTAACTAGAATCAGCTTTACTTCCTTGACACTAAAGCACCTTACAAATGATACTGTGCAATTGTGCATAGTTTTTTCAAAGTCCACTCATTATGTTTTTTTTTATCTTAAATATCCAAGTTATACTGTACTTCTGGGCCCTCAGTGAGTTAGGGTCAACAGAGACTCATCGGGTGATTTGAACATTAATTGTCACTACTATAATAGTAAGATGTATATATATATATATATATAAATATAATCTCATCCTTGTCATGATGCAACTTAAAAATTGTTTTATATTCTTACTATAATATGATGGAGAAGGAAACGGCAATCAATTTCAGTATTCTTGCCTGAAAAATCCCATGGAGAGAGGAGCCTGACGGGCTACAGTTCAGAGTTGCAAAGAGTCAGACACAACTGAGTAACTAAGCATTATTACATGAATCTTTAATATAAGTGATTCTAAACCAGTTTTAGAATACAAAATTAAAAGAAAAGACATACATCATCAGTAAGTATGGCAGAATTGTGTACCTTTCCTTTTTCTTCTCCTTCCAGAACTGTAATTTCCCAGCTGCTTATATTTATATGTGTCCACTGACTTGCACTGACCAATGACATATGGGGGAAGAGATGTGTTTCTTCTTTGTATAAAAGCATCTAAATGCTAGTACTTAACTCTCTAGCTCTTTATTCCCCTCCCTGTAACAATGGGCAATTCCCAGTGATGGCGACTTCATCAGCCTGAGCTGGGACTTTGTAGAGAAGGACCCCTCACTAATCTAAAGTTGGACATGTTATGTGAATGAGAAATCATAGTTGTTAGCCACTGAAATCGTAGAAGGCAATGGCACCCCACTCCAGTACTCTTGCCTGTAAAATCCCATGGACGGAGGAGCCTGGTAGGCTACAGTCCATGGGGTCGCTAAGAGTCGGACACGACTGAGTGACTTCACTTTCATTTTTCACTTTCATGCACTGGAGAAGGAAATGGCAACCCACTCCATTGTGGAGAATCCCAGGGATGGGGGAGCCTCGTGGGCTTCTGTCTATGGGGTCGCACAGAGTCGGACACAACTGATGCAACTTAGCAGCAGCAGCAGCCACTGAAATGTATTGTTCTTACTGGAGCAAAACTTAACCTATCCTGACTAGTATAATAAGGCATAATTGAAAGAGGGCAAGATTGGTAGTTAAAAGAATTGAGTTTATTTTATATTCTGTCACTAATAAGCTAAGTGGCCTTGGGTAAATCATCTAATCCACTTGAATTATTCAGTCCAGTTACTCAGTCATGTCCAACTCTTTGTGATACCATGGACTGCAGCACTCCAGGCTTCCCTGTCCATTACCAACTCCTGGAGCTTGCTCAAACTCATGTCCATTGAGTGGTGATGCCATCCAACCATCTCATCCTCTGTCGTCCCCTCTCCTACTGTGTTCAATATTTCGCAGCATCAGGGTCTTTTCCACTGAGTCAGTTCTTCGCATCGGGTGGCCAAAGTATTGAATAATTCATCTACTCTCAAAATTTATGGGTGGTGGGGTGGAGTAAACTGAAACACGTATTACATGAAAAAAAAAAAAAAAAAGACAGTGGTTCTCAGTGCCTGAGGGCTCTGTGGAGGCGCTTTCTCAATGAATGGACAGACTTAGAGCTTATGCAGAAGCCCAGAGGTGGGTCTCCATCATGGAAGCCCCACTCCATTTGTTCTGTGTGATGTGAGGTGATGTACAATACTTAACATTTAGTTAGTATTTAGTTTTCCTGGTTAAATAAAGTATCTGAAAAATCCCTGGAGTTGATAATCTTTAAATTTCAGTTTCATTCTTGAATTCTTCTTCTACTTAATCACTGTGAAAATGGTCAACTATGTCACCCTATTCACCTATCATGATGTTTTGAAAAACTTTAAAGTAATTACTTTCTTTCAAAGGAAAGAGTGGGAAAGGGTAAAGAAAACCTATACTAGACATTCTCAGAGATATTTTTACTCTTGATTCACTCAACCTTACTGAAAGGTAGCTTAATTCATCTGTTAATGAAGAAAATAAAGCTCAGAATAATACAATTCCTTCCATTTTGGAGACAGAACTAGGAATTTAAAACACCCCCTTCTGCTCCCCAAGACAATCCTCCTTTCATTATGCCATACATTTATACAAAATTTTATGAATCTGATTATTTTCCCAAATAATAGAAACTTCATACAAAATTCAATTAATTTGAATGTCTTATGTCTGGAGTTAGTTTTCCTTTTGTGTGAAAATCCCCAGTATTTTATTTTATAAAGAGATTTTCATTGCACATTGATTTTATGGAATTACATGCTTTCCCCCATCTCCTCTACTTTACAAATAAATGAGTGAGTGAAAGTTGCTCAGTTATGTCCTACTCTTTGTGACCACGTGGACTCTACAGTCTAGTATTCTCCAGATGAGAATACTAGAGTGGGTAGCCTTTCCCTTCTCCAGGAGATCTTCCCAAGCCAGGTGCCAAACCTAGGTCTCCTGCATTGCAGGTGGATTCTTTACCAGTTGAGCCACAAGGGAAGCCCAAGAATACTGGAGTGGATAGCCTATCCCTTCTCCAAGGGATCTTTCCAACCCAGGAATCGAACTGGGGTCTCCTGCATTGCAGGTGGATTCTTTACTAATGAAAATGTAGAAATCCTGGTTCGAGAGTCTATTTTTTCAAATAACAATTGCTTGAGCCTATACAGAAGAATGTCTAAAGGGGTTCATTAGCATACTGACTCATTTGATAGGCTGAGACACCAACTCAGCTATTATATTCTGATGCTCACTTTTCCTATAATTAGATAAATATCTGCCCTCTCGGGAAAGGGAGATTTTTAAAACACTTTCATGACTGTCTGTTCACAATAATCATTAGACTAAAACAGATAAAGCCTGTGTCATCCTTAAATCCACATCAAAGGTAAATTAGAGATGAATGTGGGAATTCTGTGAATGACAGTGGCATCATGAAAGGAACTGGAACAGATGGTGCTGCAAGAATGCGACCTTTCAGAATAGACTGTAGAAATGGAAAACAGTACACCACTGAAAAGTCAGCACTTTAAGAGCATTTATTCATTTGATGAATGTTTTGCTATCAGTTTTATAGATCTAGCACTTGACTTTTCTTGTATGGCAGACATTCAAATGAAGGAATGAGCCTTGACATAACCCCTCAAAAATTAAACTATTCATATACAGATTGATTAATAAATGCACTTATTCACCAAAGCGTCATTGGATTTTTACTATACGATGGACACATGTTAGGAAATGGATCCACAATAGTGAATATGACTTTGCTTATGCCCATAAAGTCACTCATGATCTGACGGAAGAGATGGACAGACAAAAAATAAACAAAAATCCTAACTTAATATGAGATGCTTTTTAGGGGTTCTATGAAATTAAAAGATACTTACTCCTTGGAAGAAAAGTTATGACCAACCTAGATAGCATATAGAAAAGCAGAGACATTACTTTGCCAACAAAGGTCCGTCTAGTCAAGGCTATGGTTTTTCCAGTGGTCATGTATGGATGTGAGAGTTGGACTGTGAAGAAAGCTGAGTGCCGAAGAATTGATGCTTTTGAACTGTGGTGTTGGAGAAGACTCTTGAGAGTCCCTTGGACTGCAAAGAGATCCAACCAGTCCATTCTAAAGGAGATCAGCCCTGAGTGTTCTTTGGAAGGAATGATGCTAAAGCTGAAACTCCAGTACTTTGGCCACCTCATGCTAAGAGTTGACTCATTGGAAAAGACTCTGATGCTGGGAGGGATTGGGGGCAGGAGGAGAAGGGGATGACAGAGGATGAGATGGCTGGATGGCATCACCGACTCGATGGACGTGAGTTTGAGTGAACTCCAGGAGATGGTGATGGACAGGGAGGCCTGGTGTGCTGCAATTCACGAGGTTGCAAAGAGTTGGACATGATTGAGTGACGGAACTGAACTGAAGCACAAAGTGCTTCAGAAACAGAGAGGGGAAAAAACTAAATTTTCAGGAAACCAGGAAAGAATCCCAGAGGCACTGATTTTGAAGTTGGACTTCATACGTTTCAAAGTCTGAAGTTCTAGTTCAGCTTTTATATTTCTGAGATTTGCAAATGATAGGTTAAGAAAGAAGAAGAATAATTAACTAGTTTCTTCACAGGATTCACAAGTCTGGATCCCTAGAAGTGAGTCAGCTTCCTGTAATGCTGGAAATGAGTACCATAGTCCTCCTTTAGTTCTCATAAGAAATTAATTTTCCCTTGAAAACACGTGAATGCCTCATGAACTTTGATAATGATGAAAGGTCATAGGCACACTGACAAAATGATAAAAACCAAAGGAGAATCTCAGACTCAGGTACTTTATGGTCCTCATCCCACAGATTCCTGGAACAGGGAGACTGGGGTGTAATAATGCAAAAACAGAAGTGACCTCTGCAACGCCATGGCTGGCAGATGGTAGACCAGAAAGACAATGCTAAAGGTCCACTCTCACACTGCACCAGTCATAGTAATGGTGTGCAGTGTACTATATATTCCCTGGCTAATCATATCTTCCTTTGACGTTAGGCATTTGGGTTCTCTATCATTTCAGAAAGAAACTTTCACACTGAAAAACTCTTCTTAAAGGAATGTTCATCATAGAATGCTGCTGTTCTTTGCACTCAAATATCACACCCTTTCCCTTCTTCCCCTACATATCCCATGAGGTTTCTTTATTGTATATTCTCCAGAATTATGCTTTCTAGCTAAAGGAACACACTCTTCAGAGAGAACCACAGAAGTTCTTCTAAGATGAGAAGATGCTTTGTAAATCTGTGTGCTAAGTTGCTTCAGTTGAGTCTGATTCTTTTCTACCATATGGACTGTAGCCCATCAGGCTCCTCTGGCCATGGGATTCTCCAGGCAAGAATACTGAAGTGGGTTGCCACTTCCTCCTCCAGGGGATCTTCCCAACCCAGAGATTGAACCCACGTCCTTTACGTCTCCTGCATTGGCAGGTGGGTTCTTTACCACTAGCACTATTCTGGACATCCATGAAACTGTGTCTTCTTTGGTCAGTTGAAACTGGTAGCTTAGAATCACAGGATCTACCCAGGTAAGAAATGTCTAATTTCTTTGTAAACTGCACTCATACCCAGAATCATACATCATGGATTTCTGTCCTTTAGAATTCTTAAAAGGCAGCACTTAATCCCTTCCTCTGTCATTCGTCTCGAAGAGAAAGCCCCAGATTTCAGAATTAAATCCCAGTCACAATCAATTTATTTATATCTTAAATTCATGAAATCAAGATTATCTAACATGCAGCCTCCATCAGATTTTGCATTTTAGTTGTGCTTTCTAAAGCAAGGATAAACATCTCATGTAAACCTTTAGCCATAGATCGGATGATGGGTGGTTCCAAGTATGTCTCTATCTAATGGAGAAACTTTTTCCCTGTGAAAGAAAAATGTTTAACATTAGTTTTGTCTTCTGTTGGCACTGACCTAATGGTGGGTACAGGGTTTGCTGCCAACTTATCATGCACATTGATTAGTCATTCAACTCTTAAATGGATATGTTTTTCTTTGCAAACTAGGCTGAGGTAATGATTCAGAGTCCAGGCTCTACAAACAAACAGGCCTCATGTCAAGGTTTACATCTGCTTTTCTCAAATTGTGTTACCCAGAGCAAACTACTTTACCTCACTATCCCCTAAGTTCACCTGGGAAATGCAGATGGTAATAAAAATACCTACTTATGGGGAGAGGGCAAGAGGAAGAGAGAAATGCAACGAAAGGACCTGGCACAGAAAGTGTTCATATGTGCTTTTTAAAAAGTAATTTTATTTATTTTTGACGGTGCTGGGCCTTCTTTGTTGCACGGGCCTTTCTCTAGTTGCAATGGGCACGCTTCTCACTGTGGTGGCTTCTCTTGCTGAGGAGCACAGGTTCTAGGGTGGACGGGCACGGATTCAGTAGTTGTGGTGTGTGGACTCAGTATCTGTGGCTCTGAGCTGTAGAGCACAGGCTCAGTAGTTGTGGCATGTGGGCTTAGTTGCTCCTTAGCATATGGGAATCTTCAGAGAGCAAGGCTGCAACCCGTGTCTCCTGTATTGGCAGGCAGATTCTTTACCACTGAGCCACCAGGAAGTGGTACCATATATGAGCCACCTCATATATGTTAACTACTGTTTTTACCTTCATACAACTCAGTGAAGAGAAGAGACTGAGATGACTAGCTTACCTCACAAAAGAGAAAATGGAACATTGGAGAGTTGAAAAGATAAGATCAAAAAGCGGGTGCAAGTCAAACTTAATTGTTCAAAAAAAACCATTTAAAATACAGTCTTAAATATACATATTTATATGTGTGTATATATTATATGTATTATATATATTATGTATGTATAATGCCTACGGAGAAGGCAATGGCACCCCACTCCAGTACTCTTGCCTGGAAAATCCCATGGACGGAGGACCCTGGTGGGCTGCAGTCCATGGGGACGCTAATAGTCGGATACGACTGAGTGACTTCACTTTCATTTTTCACTTTCATGCATTGGAGAAGGAAATGACAACCCACTCCAGTGTTCTTGCCTGGAGAATCCCAGAGACGAGGGAGCCTGGTTGGCTGCTGTCTATGGGGTCGCACAGAGTCGGACACAACTGAAGTGACTTAGCAGCTTAGCAGCATAATGCCTACAAAGTGAACTTTTTAGAGGTTTATATAAAATTGATCATTGAAAATCTATATTATGGTAGAGTAGGTAAAATTTGAGTTTTTAGCTATTTAAATTTAAAGATTACTCATGGATAATCAGCTTTCATTACAAATTAATATTATGACTAAAAATGAGGTACAAATTTAGAAGCATCAGGAAAGTGAAATAAGTTACTTCTTGACTTATCAAGAACTTTAAATTCACTTAAAAGTTTATAAATGTAATTTGACAGAAGCATTCATATTCTATTGTAGCTTGGGAATATATATTAATTTGTATATATGAATATGTTTTTATATATATATATATATACACACTGTGTGTGTGTGTGTGTGTGTGTGCTGTGCTCACACGCTCAGTTGTGTCTGACTTTTTGTTACCCCATGGACTACAGCTCACAAGGCTCCTCCGTCCATGGGAATTCTCCAGGCAAGAATACTGGAGTGGGTTGTGATGCTCTTCTCCAGGGGATCTTTCTGAACCAGGAATTGAACTGGGGTCTCCTGCATTGCAGGTGGATTCCTTTCCAGCTGAGCTACCAGGGAAGCCCTGTGTGTATATACATGTATATACACACACACCACACACACCTTTTTTCTCTTTTCCTTTTCCTCCATATGGATCCTCACTTGAATTTCCCTTGAATTTTTAACAATGATTTTATACTCTAAGTGAAAAGCAATTTCTTGGTTGTTTTTTCTCTAATCACAATAAATCTATGCTTCTTTCTTGATCCAATTTAGATGGAATTTCTTTTGTCAGAAGGGGACTGTCATTTTGCACTGTAATACGCAGGCTTTATAAAATCAGCATATCAGTTCAGTTCAGTTCAGTTGCTCAGTCGTGTCCGACTCTTTGCAACCCCATGAATTACAGCACGCCAGGCCTCCCTGTCCGTCACCAACTCCCAGGGTTCACCCAAACTCACGTCCATCGAGTCATTGATGCCATCCAGCCATCTCTATAGACTTGAGTAAATAAACCAACATCAGCTTCATATTTCCAATATGAAAGGAAAAGTCCTACAATTAATTAAAAAAAACTAAAAAGTATGTTTATTGCTTTCTTGTTTACTTTTATCAAAGCTTTTCCTTTGAGGGTGGTGGGAATCTCTCCAAGCATTTTCATCTCAGTGGTAAGTTGGTTTGGAATTTGAATAGAAGCTTCCTGAAAATATTATTTTTGGAAAACTGACAGTAATTGAAAGTCAACCCTAGTAATATAAGGCCATCATCAGCAGAACAGTGATAGGAAGAAACAGAGTTTATAGAGATGAGCCAAAGCATCTGGAACCCTTCTCTGGTTCCTTCAATCAGAGACCCAGGCCTGGATCCTGGGAAGAGAGTCTGGTATACAGTGTTTAAGCCAATTTTTTTTCAACCTTCTTGTTTATTCTCTTGCTTATGAATTATATTCTTTTTTTTTAATTAATTCAAGACAAGACTTTATTCTTTATCTTGACATTATAGATTTAAAAAGTAACTATTCAACAAACTTATGTGTTGTGCCAGGTACAGAAGCTATGGCATTGAATCAAGCAGGACTTGGGCGAGGCAGTGTCCACTGGGTCCTTTGACTATAAACATGGGACTATAAACAACTTTAATTTGATGTGATGTGATCCAGATACAGTAGCAGTATGGAGGGAAGAGGGAACCAAAGATGACTAGAGTTTCCATCAGAATAATGGTCATGTCTGTTAACCATTGTAGCCAGTACCCAACACTACGCCTGGGTCATAGCAGATGCTCAGTAAACAGGGTGGGAGGAAGAATGAGAACGGGAGGAGGGGTGGTCAAAGCTCAAAAAGTTCCAAGCACCTTGGATTTCTCCTGGAACACGAGGAGCAGAAGGAAAGATCATTCTGGAGAAAACAATTTGTGTTAAGAAGTAAGGAGAGTTTGTAAAGTAAGAAGTTCACCATGACCAGAGGGTGGAGTTGGCAATGCATACTAGTAGATGAAATTGTAAAAACTAGAGAATGAAGGTCCTTATGAGCAATGCTAAGATTCAGAACATTAACTTATAGAAAACAAGAATAACAATCAAGCTCAAGGCCATTCTGAGCAGCTCTCTCATCTGTCAAAGTTGACTCTTTAACTTGCTAGGATGAGTTTCCCTTAACCTGAGAAAGTGAAAGTGTTAGTCGTTCAGTGGTGTCTGACTCTTTGTGACCCCATGGACTGTAGCCTGCCAAGTTCCTCTGTCCATAGGATTTCCCAGGCAAGAAAACTGGAGTGGGCTGCCATTCCCTTTTCCAAGGGATCTTCCCGACTCAGGGACTGAACCAAGGCTTCCTACGCTGCAGGCAGATTCTTCACTATCTGAGCCAGCAGGGAAGCAAGAGTCAAATTTTAGGTGGCTCAAGACAAGTGGGTAGAATTCAGATTGGCCTTAGATTTAGGGTCAATCTGACGATGCACAAGATCAGGCTGAAGCTAATAAACAGATTTAAAAAGAGAGAAAGAGGGAACAAAGAACATGGCAAAAATAAAACTTTAAAATAGAGGCAGGTAGCTAGGGTGAACGATAATCAAGTCTTGGCTATGTAAAAACTGCTCTTGGTGAAGTCCCCTTACTCATTCTCTTTCAAATGATGCATACACATGTCAGTGATACTAGGCTTTCTAAATTGTTATAAGGTGGGGTTGTTTGTTGGGTAATTTGAAATTGGAGTTTGATTGCAAATATGTAATTTCAAAACACTCTAGTAGCAATTACCCTAGTCATTTATTTTGAAGAAAGGATGCCCTCCCAAGGCACTTTCTTCTCTGAAAGGCTGGATCTGAGATTCCAGATGTAGGAAGCTCCCTGGGAGGGAGCTTGTGCCATATGAATAGGAATTATGATATAGATTCTACTGTTTCTGTATCAACCATATTTAGGTAGCTTACCTTTACGATACTGGAAAAGAAAAGACTTGTGTATGAAATAAAGGAAAATGACATGATTAACTTGGTGGAGAAAAGACTTATGTCTTCCCTTAAAGATGCAAAGATAAAGATAGAGAAAGCTGAGCGCCAAAGAATTGATGCTTTCGAACTGTGGTGCTGGAGAAGACTCTTGAGAGTACCTTGGATGCCAAGGAGATCCAACCAGTCAATCCTAAAGGAAATCAACCTTGAATATTCATTGGAAGGACTGAGGCTGTAGCTAAAGCTTCGAAACTTTGGTCACCTGATGCAAAGAGTCAACTCATTGGAAGAGATCCAGATGATGGGAAAGATTGAAGGCAAAAGGGGAAGGGGGTGGCAGAGGGCAAGATGGTTAGATAGCACCACTGATTAAATGGACATGAATTTGATCAAACTCTGGGAGATAGTGGAGGACAGAATAGCCTGGCATGCTGCAGTCCCTGGGGTCCCAAAGAGTTGGTTAGTGACTGAACAGCAACGAACAGAGATGCAAAAGCAACTCTTCCACATTGTTGATTATGTCTCACAGTCTTTCCCAGGTAACATTTGAGCCCATAACTTTCGAAAGGAGAGAGAAAGATACTGTCTTAGTTTCAGTAGACACCTCTTGGCTCAGTTGCTAACCCAGATGGTAACTTCTTTGGAGACAGTCATGATTATCAGGGGAGAACCCTTACGGTTGTGAGCATACTAGGCAATTACCGGCCAAACTGTGGGATCCAGTTGTATGATCTCAGCTGGAATTTTTCATTTTCTGTCTCCAGGAGCCACCAAAGGAAGACACCAATAATTGTGTGGGAAGTGTTTGTTGACTGATTAAGAACTGATTCCACTTTCTTGCAAACTTGTTTACATCCAATTCATGACTTTCCTTGAAGACTTACTCCCGTTGTTTGGAAGCAGAATTCTTCTCTGTGGTTACCCGGCACAAATAACTCAAAGTGAGACTTGATAAATCCACCTTTAATAAATCAATAAAGAACTGTCAGTAAGTTTTATACATCCACAAAGGCTCATGCAAGGGAGGCCGGGAGGAAACCACCAGTGAAATAAGTCAACTAACGTGGCAACAGTTGAAGGCTGCTTTCTGTTTCACTCAGGACAGCTCCATCAGGTTACTTTCTTTTATTCTCTTTCTGTCTACAAAGTAGAATGGAAGTGGCTTGATGAAGGAATTCCCAACCTTGTAGAGGCTAAAGCTTTTTTTTTTTTTTTTGAGTAATGCAGAAAGTGCAATCTCTCCTCCCAATTCAAAGAATTAGGACATTTTCCAAGATCATCAGACTTTCAGGCTCCCCTTAGAATCTTTCCAGAAGTATTGATTAAATGCATGATTCAGTTTCCTTTAGCTCCTGGCATTTCCCATAGTGTTGTTTTGGGGCAAATCAAGGAGCTGCAGACTTGAGACCATTTGATTGCTTGACAGATTGGTCCTGGGTCCAGGGTGAGCTGGGTTTGTGTTCAGCTGAGATGCTCCATAGAGGTTAACACCACTTCTGGTGCAATGTGGTAGAAAAAGCTCTGGACAGGGACCCCCAGACCATTGGGTTCTAGCTGCAGTTTGACACCAACTTGAGGCAGAGAAAATGTCACTGGACTTTGTTCTCTGCTGCCCCTTTTTGCTCCAGGGCTCAGCAGCCTGCCCTCAATGGCGGCTCTCGGATGGGATGCCTTTAGTCGTTGGCCCCAGGCAGTGTGCCACCACACAGAACTCTGGAAAGCTCGCCTTGTTTTCAGAGTGTTCCCTCTTTATTTTCTTTTCAATTAGTTTTATGTGTCTATTTATTTTCCTCAACAAGTTCATAATTTCATTTCTTTTTTTCTGTTTATATTCCCCCTCGGTTTCTACCCAAACCCTGCCATGCTCCACACTCTGAAAATCTGCTTGCTTTTTAAATCCATCTGCATTGAATTATTTATAGGCTTGATAAAGTCCTGTTTTGTCTGATGTTTATTTTCTTTCATAACAAGAAACCTGGGTGAACTTTTCCAAAAGACCAAAAAAGGATTCTAGTTTTTAAAGATGCTAGGCAACTGCTGGCCAAAATGTACAAAACAAGCCTTGGGTACCCTTTTTTCTGTGATTTGGGTTTTTTCCCCTCTATTAAACATTCTTTCATCCAAATGTGTTGCAGGGAGGGGAAAATAAATAAATCCCTTCAGCATGGACTCTCTCCAGAAGGCAATTACATGCCTCTCTTCACTACCCAATCCCTGAGCTTCAATCCCTTCTAGACCAATCATGAGACTTTTGAATCCATGAGAGGAATTCTGGGTTGTGATTGGCAGGTGTGGTCATGTGATAAAGATACTCAGTTGTTTATCCTACATCTCTTTCTACTCTAAATTCTAAATGACAACAACTCTGCAGTTTTGCCATCCTGATTCCTGTTGACTTCTGTGGCTTTTCCATTGTTATCTCTCTAGCTAATTTTTCATGTCCCTCGTGTGTCATCAATGACTTTGAACCTTTGTAGCTGAACAAGTTTCAGATTCATGCCCCTTTCCTTTCTCCCTTCCCTCTTTCTCCAACATTCTTCTGCCTCCTTTACCCAGTCCCATCCCATCCCACGTTTCCTGCATTAAATTAATTAGCTCAGGCATTGGAACTGTGTCAAAAAGGGATGGAGAGAGATTTTTAGCCTTTAGTGCTAGATAAAAGCACATCACACCCACACACACTCAGCTACATCACACCTGCACATGCACACACAGAGAATTGAAAACAGGATGGATAACCAGCGTTGTCAAAATGACCAAAGATGAGAAAGAAGAACACGGCAAACACACAAACTACGGGTGTGAGTTAGCTATGCCCATAAAATAAGAGGGAAAAAACAAACGGAAGCCTCATACCTTGAATTAGGTCTCAGGGTATGATTTTATTTTTTTTTAATTCTGTTAGGTGAAGGGAGAAAGTTTTATTTCTTCACCTTGCTTTCTATTATTTCTTCTCTTCTTTTTCCTTTTGCTTATTTCATATATATATATATATATAAAATATCTCCCACCCCACCCCCTCTCCTCTTTCCAATCCTTCCTTTAAGGTTTAATTTAACAATAACATTTGCGATCGAGGTCCTGCGCATCTCAAGGGCATTGCGCTTGAAATTGCACACACTCTGCACCATTTATCATAGGCTGACATGTGTCATGTTCCAGACTGCGGCTCCGAGAGGTTACAGCTCACGACTGCTCCTTTGTTGATCAGCTGCCGAGACAACTGAGGCACCTTTCTTCCCTTCTCCTTTCATTTTTTTCCCTTATTATTAAAGCCGCCTCATCCCCTTTTTGAAGGTCTAACTCACCCCTTTGCAGGAGAAGAAACACAGAAGAAGGCGTGTTGTGTTGAACACTGTGTCCCTCATTTCCTGCGGTTTCTGATGGGGACCATTCGGTGTTTAATAAGATCGGAATGCACCTCTATAAACTTTCATCTTTGTCGAGAGAAAAACGGAAAAGGCCATTAAAAAGTCAGCACCAACCTGGCTTTGTTTCCAAGCAGACGGCATCCTGGGCAGGATGCGAACATTTGGAGCCCTAACTGGCCCCCTGCCACACGGACTGGGGCCACTCCATGTCCTTCTTGCAAAGCACGCTCTTCCAAAGCAGAGTCCTCCTTTCATGCCATCATCTAAGCCAGGTGGGATTTGAACTTGGCCCTGAAAACTTTTTTCTCTGCAGTTTACTGTAAAAGACCTGGGACCAGGGGCCGCCAGGTAGCAGCCCCTGACCTCAGTAGGCCTCACCTCCAAAGGCTCAGCAGTTCATGAAAACTTGGGCTGAAGCATTTGCAAAAGTTTTAAGAATAGGTTAGCTGCAATAAATAGTTATTGTGACCTTCCCTTGTGGCCAGTTTTGCCCTCATGCTAGGTATTTTTAAACCAGTATCCTTGACTGTATATTTCCTTCTGTGAAGAAGAGTCAGAACTCTGGTTTTAAAACTACAGACACAGAAAACAAACTTCTGGTTCCCAAAGCGGAGACATGGGGGAGGGAGGGATAAAGTAGGGGTTTGGGATTAACAGATACACCCTACTATAAGTACAACAGATAAGGAACAAGGGCCTACTGTATAGCACAGGAAACTATATTTGATATCTTGTAATAACCTAGAATGGAAAAGAATCTGAAAAAGAATATATTTATGTATACCTGAATCACTTTGTTATACCCCTGAAACATTGTAAATCAACCATACTTCAGTGAAAAATTCTTGTGAATAAAATAAATAGAATTTTAAAAATGTGTTTCCCTTAAAAAAATTTTTTTTGAAGTATAGTTGATTTGCAATGCTGTGTTCATGTCTGCTGTACAGCGACATGAATCAGTTATACACACACGCATAGCCACCCTTTTCTGGATTCTTTTCTTGTATAGGCCATTACAGAGTATTGAGTGAAGTTCCCTGTGCTAAATTTTTTTTGTTTAAAAGTAGATTTCTCCTACATTCTCCTCAGCCTCCCTCCTCCTGCCCACATGTTTACATTTGGTCTCTCCCAGCTTCCCTTCCTCCCTGTGGCCAAATAGCTGAGCCCCTCTCCTCCCACCATGCCTCCCACCACCCCATCAGGGCAGCTCACACTTGCCCTCCTCATCCTCCCCTGTACCTTGCATGGCCACATTTTCTCTACGGGGCTGACCACAGTTGTACCACAGTATTAATTTTCGTAGCTTATTACGTTATCTCCCAAGACTGTAATCTTCTCCCTGTCTCGCTCATCACTGTTGTCTCAGCTCACAGGAGCCCTTCAAATGATTTGTTGAGTGAATGAATAAGAGACACCATTAAAGCTCTTCCTTAGGGATTCTGGAAGGAGTTGCAGGGTGGCAATTTTGTGAGTGGCTTTCCTGGACGATGCTCAGCAGCTCTGGCACTGGCTCTTTTTTCTTCCCCTTCACACTCATCCAGCCACTTTAGGTGAACACTTCCCTCTTAAAGTGAGGCACACCTTATGAACTTGAGACTGGGAGTGTGTATAATATACAAGCACATATACAAACCATCTGTCATCAGCTGCTGAAATTTATCCACAAAGGAAGAGTGTCAGCTTCGGGTAAGAGGAGCATTTAGTTAGCACTTACTAAGACTGCCTAGCTTCCCTGGCAGTTCAGTGGGTAAAGAATCTGCCTGTAGTGCATGAGACCCAGGTTCAATACCTGGGTCGGAAAGATCCCCTGGAGAAGGAAATGGCAAACCACTCCAGTATCCTTGCTTGGAAAATCCCATGGACAGAAGAACCTGGTGGGCTGTATAGTCCATGGGGTTGCAAAGAGTCAGGCAGACTGAGCGACTAACACTTTCACTTTCAAGACTGCCTAGTGGTCATGTTCTGAGCTAAATTTCAGGGCTCCAAAGATGTTAAGAGCTTCCCTGGCGCCACAGAGTGCCTGCAGGCTGGCAGGAGCAGTCGTGAATCCATAGCCATAGAGGTCGGGACCAGAGAGTGATGGGAAAGCAGAGGCTGACCATGTGCTGAGACTTTGAGGAGGTTTGACAGAAAAAGTGAGGCTAAGTCTGCAGGGAGAAACTGAAGCTCTGGCCAGATGGATAAGAGTCAAGGGTGCTCCTGGAGGACGAGACTGCCTGGATGAAGGCAGGGCAGTGTGAAGGCAGATGAGTGCTCTGGTCCTTACTTCCTTGGCACCTCCTGCAGCACTGGAGAATCACTTGGTGGTCAGCTTTGGGATCCTTCCAGACATAACTATTAAGTAACCTGGGGACTTCCCTGGTAGCGCAGTGGCTAGGAATCTGCCTGGCAATGCAGGGGACACAGGTTTGATCCTTGGTCCGGGAAGATTTCACATGCCATGGAGCAATGAAGCCTGGAAGCCACAACCACTGAGCCATGACCCTAGAGCCTGAGCACCCCAGAGATAAGTGTGCCCACTCACTGCAACTAGAGAAAGCCTGTGTGCTGCTGCTGCTGCTGCTAAGTCACTTCAGTCGTGTCTGATTCTGTGTGACCCCATAGACGTCAGCCCACCAGGCTCCCCCGTCCCTGGGATTCTCCAGGCAAGAACACTGGAGTGGGTTGCCATTTCCTTCTCCAAGCCTGTGTGCAGGTACTAATTATTAATTTAATAATTAAAAATTATCCATAAAAAACGTAGGTTGGGCTTATCCAATCCAAACCAGCATCTATTTCAGAATTCTCTAAGGGACCTTCACTACAATGGACCCCTGAACCTTGAAATCAATGGACTGGTTCCCCTAATGAATGAATGAACAAGCAGCAAAGGAAAGAAATGACTTGTGTGTGAGAGAGAGAAAGAGAAAGAAAGATACCCAACAGCTGGTGAGCTTTACATTATCTTAAAACCAGGCAAAACTCCTGAATAAGACCAAGAAAAGCTGTACTGTTACTGAACTTCTAAAGTCATCCAAAAAGAACTCTGGCTTTGCAAACTTCTCGAGGTCAACTTGAACAATAATTGACACTGAAATCACAGCTCAAGGCCCACTGGAGGAAGAGGTGATTTGAGGAGGGTCCTTGTGATGCCAAAATATTTCACGGAAAAATGAACAGTTCAGTTGTCAACTGGTTGTTTTGTTTCTATGACACCAAACAGCAGGGTTGTTTCCAAACATTTCTGTGTTTGTCATCATTTAGACAATACCTTGAGATGATTCACTTTTCGTCTAGATATGTAAACATCCTGAAAGATATATCCTAATTATCATTTAATTTGAGGTCAATATGTTAGCATATGATAAGTGAGAAAGTAATATATTGGCGACACTTGGAAAAGAGGTTAAAGTACAGAAGCTGAAACACTAAGGGTATAAGAGCAACTGAATCTCTTTTTTTCCCCCTGCCATATATTTCTTTTCATAACTGCAAAGTATAATCATTATTCTTACTGTCCTAAAAGAGTGTAATGTTATACAACGGGATAATTTTAGAAATTGATAGAAGACTAAAGCAATCGTTAAACTGAATATATCACCTTTATCAAGGAGGAGGGGATTTTTGTTATTATTGTTTTCCTGATTTTTATTGAAACCTTAAAAAACAACCTGGAACCAATCCACACTCTTTGATTATTAAAAGAAGGTCTTTGGAGGACTTCCTTGGCAGTCCAATGATTAAGACTTTGCCTGCCAGGGCAGGGGGTATGGGTTTGATCCCTGGTCGGGCAGCTAAGAGCCCACTTGCCTCACAGCTAAAAAATCAGAACATAAACAACAGAAGCAATATTGTAACAAATTCAGTGAAGACTTTTAAAATTGCCCACAATAAAAAAATATGTATTAAAAAAGAGGGTCCTTGTTGAGATTTGAGTTAAGAGGGAGGTGACTAAAAGCTAAAAAAGGTTATCTGATTCTTAAAAGGGGAAGGTGCCACCAAACCAAATAAGCAAAACCAAAAAATAGATAAGACATCATAATAAGCTGAAAGTATTTAAAAGCAATCAAGTGAAGATGTTGAGAGTATTATACAAAAGAATAATGATATTTGTACAGTAGGTAAAATATAGATTCCAATTTATAACAGGAGACAGGAAGGAGACAGGAATTGTTTATAGGACCTTGTAATAGAATTTCAACAAATCTCTTTTAAAAGCTTTCTCTTTGCCTTGGCATCAAATCTGGGCAACTCTGGCAGCCACATCAGATGAAATAAAATGCCCAGACTGGCAAGCATCACAGCATCTGAGGAACAGAACTTGAAGTCAATTCCAGATTTGGCTCTGCTCCTATCTTTTGTCCCAGTTCAGCTACTGTCAGAAGCCTCATTGCTTCTCCAGCTGAGGACATTGATCAGGGAGAGGTGTGCTTGTGGAAAGTTTTCTAATTTTTTTTTTTAAATATCAAGTGGTTCATGTGAACTTTAAGTTGACCTTTTCAGTCTCCATCCTGATGTGATTATTTACTTTAAGGTTCTGGTTTCAAGATACATGTCTAAATTAAGATAATAGTTAAAGAACATTCTCCCTGAAGTTTTCCTACTATATAAGTAGACTTTAATTGAAATCTAAGGAATGGCAGCCCTGTTATTTCCACTGACTTCATAAAGTTGTTGTGAGGATAAAATGGATTAATATATGTAAAGGGCTAAGAACAGTACTTGGCACATAGTAAAGGCTACAGAATGATAGCTGTTGTTAATAATAATATTATTATTACTATTATTTATCCACCCAGCAAGTCAGCTGGATGATAAATTAGGCTGCCATGTATATTCCCACTCTGTTTGATGGGATGTCGTAAGTTTTCATTGCTTTATCCTGTTCTTACTTCCATCTCTCTATCCCTTTCTAGGTCAGGTCTCATTGAAATCCTTGATCTCTTGTCTCGTTTGTGAATGTAACATTTTATAAATATTAATGTGACTATTAACATTTATCACACTCCACCATGGGCTGGATGTTTAAACGTGCATCATCGCATTTATGATGAGAATTTCCCTCAAAACTTATGAAGTAAGTACTATTCTTTTTCTCATTTTACAGATGAGGAAACTGAGCTCCATAAAAAATCTAGAGGTAAGGACCAAGCTGTACCTCGAGAATGCACTGTTATGGGGTTTGATTCCAGGCGTCTAATGTCAGTGCTGAAGCTCTCAGTCAGTCTTGTTCTTATTTCTGTCCCCAAGATCACGGATGGACTTGGTGACTGAACTGCACACCTGAAGTTCTCGTTCTGTCTTCCTTGTGGACTCAAGAAGGAAGTCCTCACCCTCAATAGCCTTTATCTTCTGCTTGGGTTTCAGTCCCCTGAACCTGGACCCAGTGCCATGTGGCCTGGCCAGTATCCCAGTCTGACCATCCACCATACCTTCATTTTTGTATTCCTTTAAGTGAATAACATCTCTCTACAGGGATCGGGAAAATGTTCCATCAAATTCACTTAGAACGAGAGAGCTTTTCACACTGAGGTAGAGAGCAGTAGTAAAATCTACCTCATAAAATTCGCATGTGATTAAGTGGGTGGATATGATTTTACAATGCCCTGCGTCTCCTTGGTAGCATTCTTTTTGCTCAAACATAGTGGAAAACGTCCATTAACCTGAATGCTTAGGGAATGGGGACCTCTGGGTAAGTTGGGATTTTTGTTGTTGTTTATTGATGATGAAAAAAAAAAAAAACACAAAACCTCAAAATATCTTGCTTTCATTGTCACTATTATCCACATTTTTCCCTCAAAAGAGATAAATCCACTTCCCTGCTTCAGCAAATCATAGTGAGCTGAACTTGCCTTGTGCTTTATTTGATGGTTTGGATTCTTATAGTTCTCCAGGGTCCATTTTCTGAATATGAAATCTTGATACTTATTACTATAAACATAGACTATGTGGGAAGTTAAGAACAGAGAGGGGTTTCTCTGATTTTTTTTTTCTATGTGCATAAGTCTATAGTTTTTCTTTCTCCATTAAGGGTGACTTTTCTCCTAAAAGTAAATCAAAGAATAAAGGAAGAAGTTCATAGACATTTGTTGGTTATGCTCAGATCAACTATTTCATGGTTTAATTTCAACTTCCTCTTTCCCTTCTGTCTAGTTAGCATGATTCTGTTCCATTATTCTTTTCCTTCTCCAGTTCTTTTGGTTTTCCTCTCCCTCACCCCCAGGCAAAATGCTTTTCCCTTCTCTGTGTCCTCATCAACTATATGCAGCCTTTATAACCTTGTCTCAAAACCCTGGTCTATAATCCATTTTCTGCCCTCCCCTTCCTTCTTCTCTCCCTCCTCTGATCTGACATTTTTGAAACTTTTAATCCTCAAACATCATCAGTGGTGCTGGCATACTCCACCCTGATCTTGACAATACTGTCAAACATAGTAAGGATGGCTGCTAGGGATGAAGACACCAGATCCCCGATGGGGACTCTGCCTACCTTTGGTTACATGACCTCAAGTGAGAAAAGAATGTTGGAGCTGAATGCAACTTGAGAGAACTTGAATACTCTCATTTTACACATGAAACCTAAGCCAGGTAGGTCTACTTTCTCACTTACTGTACCTGTACCAAGATTTGAACTTAGAACTTCTCATTTTATGTCAATCATGTTCTCCTACCCATCCATCCTAGGAGTCCCTCCTTATTGAGACATATATTGACTTTGGGCACAAAAACAAGATGATATTAAAGTTGTGAAGGTGCTTTGAAAAGTATTGAACGCTAAACACCTGAGGAGGAGAAGGGAGCGACAAAGGATGAGATGGTTGGATGGCATTACTGACTCAATGGACATGAGTTTGAACAAACTCCAGGAGACAGTAAAGGACAGGGAGGCCTGGCATGCTGCAGTCCATGGGTGCACAAAGAGTTGGACACAATTTAGCAACTGAACAACAGCAAACCCATAAGCACCACTACTCTGTAAATGAACAACAGCAATAGGGTTGCTCACAGGCTGTTACCTGACTCAAACCTGTGCAAGGAATCTCAGCAAAGGGCAACCTACTAATAGCTGCCAGAATATTGAAGTTCTTTTCGTACTTCTAAAATACACTTTAGCAAACTTCTGTATTGGCCCTACGACAAACCAGAAGGGGGAAGCTTGCTATTACTAACCTAAAGATGGATTACTTTTCTTCCCTCCTATTACAATGTAAGTGTGAGAAAAAAATAAAAAACAGAGCTAGAGTTCAGTTCAGTTCAGTTCATTTGCTCAGTCGTGTCCGACTCTTTGCAACCCCATGAACCGCAGCACACCAGGTCTCCCTGTCCATTACCAACTCCTGGAGTCCACCCAAACCCATGTCCATTGAGTCAGTGATGCCATCCAACCATCTCAGAGCTGGAGTTAAATACACACAAAAGCACAAGCTGATGAAGAATCTTTCGTATGGTATATCTGTTTGCTAATCACTCTAAGGAAAACAGTATTTCAAATAAATATGCCAAAACAAACAAAGCAAACAATAAATTAAGGTGAGCAGTTACCAGCAGTAGGTACTTCAGGGAGGTCAGCAGGATGCCCCAGCTGCAGCAAATTGAGCATATAGAGTCTGGTGCTGCTCTGAGTCATCTATAGGCACAAAGAGAGTTAAAACGTGAGTCCTGGACTAGCCTGATGGTCCAGTGGTTAAGAATCTGCCTGCCAGTGCAGGGACATGGGTTCAATTCTGGTCCTTGAAGATTCCGCATGCAGAGGGGCATCTAAGCCGGTGTGCCACAGCTCCTGGGCCCCCACACACAACAACAGAGGCCACCCCCCAAGAGAAACCTGAGAAGTGCAACTGGAGCACCGTCCCCACTCATCACAGCTAGAGAAAACCTGCACACGGCAAGGAAGACACAGCCGGAAACAAGCAAATATTTTTAGAAACTGTGAGTACTGAGCAATGTCTGAAAAGAAGGCTGGGAGGGTAGATAGAACAAGCTGACTCTGTCTTCCTATCCAAGGGATTAGAGTGACAGTCACAGGGACCATGTGGAAAGTGAGAAGTCAGGATGGGAGCAGGGTCGTCCCCTCTGGGAAGACTAATGTTCACCTCTCCCTCTTCCTGGGTGTAGAGTATGTGACCACAGTAAAGATGCCTGGATGTAAAACTATAAAGTGTTAGTAGCTCAGTCATGCCTGACTCTTTGTGACCCCATGGACTGTAGCCTGCCAGGCTCCCCTGTCCATGAAATTCTCCAGGCAAGAATACCGGAGTGGGTAGCCATTCCCTTCTCCAGGGGATCTTCCCAACCCAAGGATCTAACCCAGGTATCCTGCATTGAGGTGGATTCTTTACCATTTGAGCCACCAGGGAAGCCTGTAGAATTATAAGGCGGCAAGCAAATTCCCAATACTCCTTTTGCTTAATTCTCATAAGCTTCAGGAATCTTCCATGATATCTAAATGAAGTATCTACAGAAACTGACAATATTAGTTGTTTTTTCACACTTGCATCCAATTGCTATACGAAGGGCAAAGGGACACCCACCCACCCCTGGAATCTCTAGAAGAAAAATACTTAGATATTAAAAAAAAAAAAATCTGATGACATTATTGGACACAAACCAGGTTCTTGGTAGGAGTCTTTTGTCATTAGTGAAAAATCAGTTGCCTATTAATACTGTCATTTTCTTTGAATACAATCTGCTCAAACAGGCTATCGAGGAAGATCTCCTTAATTTACTTCCCTGGTTGGTGGCCACCTGAAGGAGGGAAGCAGAACTGCTGGTCCCAGGAAATTGAGAGAGGCTGTGTTCAGGAGCTCAGTGGGAAACTGATCTGAGACCGGAGTAATTGCCAAGATGATTAATTATTCCTCTGAGGCACACACACATGTCCCTTTCTCTCTTCTTCATCAGCAAGGCTGACTCAAGAAGAGGGGCTAGCCCACCCTGGCGGGTCCACTTCCCTGGGCGGGGACAGTCCCGTGGCCTTGTTGTCCCCTGCAGGGCGAAAGCCAGGGGACAAGTCCTTTTCTTTCCTCTGCAGAGAACTGAGATGTCACCTTGTCACAGCTCATGCTTCCGTTCTTCTAGAGAGTTGCCTGCATTCCTCCATATTTCTTGTGCCTTTGTGAGGGTATCTTCACTCCTCATCTGGAATGCCTCATCTAACCTCAAAGTGTTACTTTGCATGTGAACCTCCCAGAAATCCCATAAGGTTGTTTAAATTGCCTGTATTCTGCAAATGAAAGGGGCTGAGTTCAACAAAATAAGGAGCTGAGCGCACACAGCTTGGAAGGGGCTGGACCGGAACCCAAGTCTCTCGGACCCAGAGTGCATTGCCTTTGCAATCTACGAGGCCCCCTCCCCACCTGAACACACAATCGAACACAGAAGAGCCTTACAATGGCGCTCACATACATCACCCTCCCCCAGAAAAGCATTAGCAGACCACAAAGGTATGTTTGGAAATAGTTTTCAGTTTCTCGACTGAATAAATTAAAGGAAGGTCCATGACGACTTTTTGTTAAGTTTTGATTCCATAAACTATGAAGTTCTATTTAAAAGGCGAGATGAATCAAATATGAATCAAGAGATGATATATTGTAGTGGCTAAGAGCTCTGTACTTGGCACCATCTTGCCTGAGTTTGTATCTCTAATCTACCAGTTGCTACATGGATGACGTTTAGGAAGAGACTTAAATATGCTTTGCTTCAGTTATCTCAGCTGAGAAATGGGTATGTGAAATACTACTTATCTCACAAAATGGTAATAAGGATTAAATGATCCATGGACAATGCTTAGCAGTGTTCCTGGTACATGGTAACCACTCAGTAAACATCAAGTGTCATTACTGTCATAGTGACAAGATACACCAAACTAATTAGCCTCAGATGAATGGACACCAACACAAGTTTTTGATTGAAAATCAGTGGCACAAAAGACATGGGAAAAGCAAAGCAGAAAACAAGAAACTCGGCTACAATTCAGGAAAAGAAGAATTGGATGTTTGGACTGGCCATAAGTCAACAATGAGCCAAAAGTCCAACGCAATTATTATGGAAAGGTAAGTGAATACAATAAGAAACCCATGAACACAAGCAGAGTGTCCTGACATTCTTCTGACTTCTGCTCTTGTTGATCAACTCTGAGCCAAATGGTTTCATTTCCAGGCAAAGTCCTTGAAGGGGAAAATTAACAACCCCAAACTAGAGTGTGTCCAGAGGAAAAAAAACAGGAGGAGGTGGGGTCTGGCAACCACTTCATTGAAGGAGTCCTTGATGAAAACAAGAAGGTGGAATTTAGAGCCATGAAAAAGGGGGAAAATCCTCACTATTCTAGAAAGTGTTTTAACTATCCCCCCATTGTCCAACAAAGAAAGAGGCTGTTTTGTTAGCTCACGAGCACACTGCCATGAGAATATACTTGAATGGTTGAAAACAAATCGTGGATTTTGCTAAGAAGATTGTCGTTGGAAATGTGAATTCCATAAACTTTCGGAAGGCTTCCTGTTTTCTGATTCTGTGACAGAAAGAGATGAGGCTGCATAGCCACCTGCCTCTAGGACCCAGCCTCCACTTTTATGACCTAACATAATAACTGGTACTCTCCATGCCCTCATATTTCTGTAATGGATGGAGTTGTCCTCACTGGGGAATATGCTGCTCACTAAGATACCCGCAGACTTCTGCTTCTTTCCATTGCGCTGGATGCTTTCCAAGAACCAGGTGTATTTGTCCCCGTTTCTATTTAAACCAGTTGCATCTGTTACTGTAATTGCTTAGTTTCATTAAACATTATGTAAACTGGTGAAATATTAGTGTTAGAAGAAAGCAAGATGTTGTGTCTATGAAAACGAAGTTGAGTGCTTTGGAGAGATTTGATGAAGGCGATTTGCTAAAAAGTAATTGCTGTTAAATTAGGTGTGAGTTAGACAAATGTATAAGATTGGGAAAGATCATTAAAATTTAGATGGATTCTCTTCTAAGATTGCTCTGCAAGTCTTTAAGCTCTTGCTACACTTTGTAGCAACTAAAAAATCATGGATGCTTCTTCATGGGTGTAATTTATGCAAAATGACGCCACAGAACTCTGACAAGCAGGCCCATGTGTGAAGAGGATGCTTTGGCCTTGTATCAGAAGGTTGACAAGTTAAAGATATGTTTTTGCAGGTTTAAAGTTTAAAAGTTTAATATATGGTGTTTCTTTTTTTATGAGTTTCTTGTGATTGGAGTTTGAAATTCATCACCAATAATTTAGTAGCCATAACCACACAGATTAAAGGACTCCTTTTGTTCAGGCAAGTAACAGCCAAGTTACAAAAAAAAACAAAAAAGTGAATCTGCTGTAACTGTAGGAAGGACTGACATGACAGTGTGTGACTCCAGAATTCCATGGTGCGCCGAGGCTGGGGCAGGCATTTCGGACATGGAGATGCAGTGCAGTGAAGGCAGGCAGAAAAGGAAGGCTGGTAGTCCCGGGTCCAAGATGTGGGTTTAGGATTCAGTCCATGAGACAAAGAGGAGTTGGGTGAAGCCAGTCAGTGTAAGATATGTGGATGTTCTTGCCACCAGATAAGCAGTGGAAGTGTCTGAGATGTAGCCAAGACAACCATCAAGGCAGGAAATACAGGTCTGGGTTCAAGGACAGCTTCCTCATGTATAAGCATTAGGCCGAAGGTAAAGCCACCTCCCTGTTTTGCACTTAATGAGGCCATGAAGCGTGGAGGAATGGCGTCTAACACAGAAACCCTGTAGCCTCCAAATAAGGCACTGACCGTGAAAATTGTGGAGCAAGAGCAGTAAAATTGCACAGGTTGCTGATGACCCTGCATGACCTTCCATGTGTGGCTGCTCGAATAGTAAGGGCCAATTTAAGGGAAGGGCTTCCCTGGTGGCTTCGATGGTAAAGAATCCGCCTGCAATGCGGGAGACCTGGGTTCGATCCCTGGGTTGGGACGATCCCCTGGAGGAGGGCATGGCAACCCACTCTAGTATTCTTGCCTGGAGAATCCCATGGATAGAGGAGCCTGGTGGGCTACAGTCCATAGGGTCACAAAGAACTGGACATGACTGAGAGACTAAGCACAACACACTATTGAAGGGAAAACTGCTCTCAGAGCACAAGGACTGTGGCTTCAGGGCACAAACGTGCAGGACAGAGAACCAATAGAGCTTGGTGCCATCCAGGCCGCACCTCAGCCCCACTTACAGAATGCTCAACCTCTAATCAAAAAGACCCCACGCATTCGAAGGGCTAAAAATAAGATTAAAAAGGGATCAAAAAACTTGGGGGCCCAAGGATGCCCACAGGCTTTTCTGAATGTGCAAATTTCACTTTTGTCTCAATAAACTGCTTTTTTGTTCTCTTTGCTACTTACCCTCAGTGTTTTTTGTTTGTCTGTCTGTTTTTCTCTTTGTGTTCTCATCCCGATTCTTTTTGGATGAGTTGAGCAAGAGGCTGGACTTTTGATAAAGCTTTTCTCATATCACAAAGATCTGAGAGGGGAGAGAGAGAGAGTGAGAGAGGGGCAGGAAGCAGGCTCGCCTAATCTGGTGGGGAGTTCTAGCCCATACTTGTCCAAATGGCCTCATGGAAGTGTCGATGTCTCAGAAGTTCCACTAAGTACCTGTCAGCAGGACCAGTTCTTTGTCTTGATATACGAAGAACATTTGATAAAGAGGCAGCAGAACTTGACACTGACCAGGGTTCTTGGCCTTCCCTGATAAATAGAAAGTGATATGAGGCCAGACAAGAAATTCAGGCAAGGCTTTATTGGGGCCCCTGCTGCAGTAGTGGGGAGTGAGACCAAGTAACAGGTTCCCTTACTTGCTTACTCCACGACGTGGGGCAAGCTGATTCCTTATGTGGGGTGAAGGTAGGGGAGCATATAGGGGTCAGGCCAGAGGGTGGCTTAGGTGGTTGCCCACTGCTTTGTTGGTGTTGAGTGCAGGCGACATGCAGGGTAACCCGCTTTTGCTCCCAACACCTTGTTTCTGCCTCAGGCCCTTCAGAAGTGGCAGTGGGAGTTTTTGGGTCTTTTTGTGTCTTGCTGTTCATAATTCACCCCAACTGTGCATGCATATAGTTGTTTTTAGTGCCTTGTAGTTTCTTTGTATTTTGTTATCTAGGAGACGGTTGTCCAGCTGCAAGCACTGCAGCTAGGGTCCCAGGTCCCAGCCTGTCTCTGACCTGCATGGCCCAGCCCTGCCATGATCATAGGCACATCCCGAGACAAGCCTGGACCTCACTGCCTCTCTCGAGGTCCTCGTCTATCAAGTGTACATCCTCATGTTTCTTAAGGTGAAGCCCCAGGAAATGACTGAATCACATACATAAAATCATTTTGACAGCAAAAATCAAATGGAGATTTTACTAAGAATGTGGTTTGCTAAGAATTTGATAGTGGAACCAATATTTTGCAATCTGTTTGCTTCAATCAGAATTGCCTTCCTGGTGTGGAAAATGTGAATGAATTCCAAATCACTTATTTGTTAAATTATTGATTTGCTGTTGTTCAGGCACTCAGTCATGTCTGACTCTTTGTGACCCTGTGGACTGCAACATGCGAGGCTTCTCTGTCCTTCACCATCTCCTGGAACTTGATCAAATTCATGTCCATTGAGTCAGTGATGTCATCCAACCATCTCATCCTCTGTCATCCCCTTCTCCTCCTGCCTTCAATCTTTCCCAGCATCAGGGTCTTTCCAATGGGTCAGCTCTTCGCATCGGATAGCCAAAGTATTGGAGCTTCAACTTCAGTATCAGTCCTTCCAATGAACACCCAGGACTGATCTCCTTTAGGATGGATTGGTTGGATCTCTTTGGAGTCCAAGGGCCTCTCAAGAGTCTTCTCCAACACCACAGTTCAAAAGCATCAATTCTTTGGTGCTCCACCTTTTTTAATGGCCCATCTTTCACATCCACACATGACTACTGGAAAAACCATAGCTTTGACTATACAGACCTTTGTTGGCAAAGTAATGTCTCTTTTTAATATGCTGTCTAGGTTTGTCATAGCTTTTCTTCCAAGGAGTAAGCGTCTTTTAATATCATGGCTGCAGTTGCCATCTGGCATGATTTTGGAGCCCAAGAAAATAAAGTCTGTCATATGGTGAATTGGTCACTGCTTTTAGAACTAGTTTAATGTATATTTAATTCTTCCAAACCAGAGAGAGATTTTCCTTGAATGTTCTTTTGTTGGTTCTTTTGATTTAATAAAAATATTTCTATTTGATCTCATTAAATATAATGCAAGATAGACAGCAGGGTGATGGAATATTAGACAAAGCTGGGATTCCAAACTCAACTTCAACACTATTGGCTGTGAGATTTTGAGCAAGTAAATGTCGTACTAAAAGAGGCAATACCAAAGCTAACCACAAAGGTTTTATAAAGATTGAATAGGGCCATAATAATGCATGTAATTTGCCTAGTTTAATACCAGGCAGCAAATAAGCAGGCATTAAAATTAATTTATATCAGTATTATTCAATTTACAAATAAAATTTTATGTATTCTGTGTTATGAAGCAGGATTTTCCTTGAGAATTTAAAGTTTAGGGAAATTAGTCACTTTATAAAATGCATTCTTATTTTCTATAGGGGTTCATCATCTTTGAGCTTCTTTTAATATAAAGCTCTCTTATAGCACTTTGAATATCATTTGTCATACAATATCAGAGAAATAGCAATTATATACAATGATGTACAGTGTGATAGTCTGAAGACAGTAGACATGAAAACCTGCTGGTCTGTCGTTTCGGCCTTCTGCTGGGTCCTCTAGGGCTAGAAAACCAGAGAAGGCTGGCGTGGCTACTCAAACTCATGATCCCAGGGGAGGAGGCAGGATGGACACTGAAAATAGAAACAGCTCACCCTGTAAGACAGCCTCGAAGTAATGGTCTCACGATGTGGTGCAGATTTTAAATGATCCATGTAATCATTCACACATAGTTATTTAGCACCTACTATGTGCCAGGCACTGGGATTGAAGCAAAGAATGAAGCAATTATACCTGCTGTCAGCAAGTTTCCTTGTAATTGTGGGAAGACATAAAGCAACATGGTAAAATACATGCATGAAGTACGTGCAAACGGTGATCAGTGCTACAAAAAAAAGAAAAAAAAGAATAAAAAGGGCACAAAGAGAGTGACATAGGGCTTCGTAAACAGGTCAGGGACAGCCTCTCCTGGAAGGTGACATATAAGTTGAGTCTGAATGATGTGATGGGACCAGCTATGTAAGGATTGGAGTAGGGAAGAATATTCCAAACATGGGGAAAAGCAATGTCATAGAGCCCACAGCAGGACAACGTTAGATGTGTTCTAGTGATGGAAGGAAGGTCAGTGAGGCTGGAGCACAAGATTGAAGGGGAAGGGACAGGAGCTGAGGTGGGGGAAGCAGGCTGGGCCCAAGTGCTTCTTTAACAGGAGTTCTGGACTTGGGTGCTCAGTGAGACCAGAATGAAAGAGTTGGGATCTGAACTTGTGTGGGGGACAAAACAGAGAATAAAGAAGAGCAGCATAGTCAAAGGCATAGAGACGGTGAATGAGCAAATTTCACAGCAAATAAGCATGCTGACTTTAAAAAATTAATTTAAAATTTTTCATTATGGTTTATTATAAAATATTGAATATAGTTCCCTATGCTGTACAATAGAACTCGATTTTTATCCATTCCCCTGTGGCTTCCCTGTGGCTCAGACAGTAACGAATCTGCCTGCAATGTGGGAGACCCACGTTCGATCCCTGGGTTGGAAAGATCCCCTAGAGAAGGAAACGGCAACCCACTCCAGTACTCTGTCTAGGAGAATCCTAGGGGTAGAGAATGGGATCACAAAGAGTCGGACACGACTGAGCAACTGACACTTTAACTTCATTTTTCATTCTATATATAATACTTTGCACTTGCTAATCCCAGACTCCAATTCATCCCTCCCCTATCCCCCTCCCTACAACTCACTGATTTGAGTATCCTGAGGGCAGAAAGATACTAAACAGCAGTTGAAACAGGGAGAAGCCTGAACTGTCAGCAGTTTGGCCTTCACAGAGCAGGGGATGGAGACTGACTCTAGGTTTCTGAGCAGAGAGGGATGTGATTAAAATGATGTTCATGAAGGAAGAGCTTGGCAAGGCTAAGCACGTTATTAGAGGGAGAAAGACTAAGGTTAGGGTGGTTAGCTGAGATGAACTGAAGTCTTAAGTCTGAGTGAGCCTCTGGACCACCTGAGGGCTTATTGAAACTCAGAGCTGGGTCCTGGCCCCAGGGTGGATGAGTCAGTAGATCAGGGTGGAGCCCAAGAACTTGCACTTCTTGCAAGAACTCAGGTGATGCTGAAGAATCTGGTTCAGGCACACATTCTGAGGACCACCATCCAAAACAGGGTTTCCCTCATAGCTCAGTTGGTAAAGAATCCACCTGCAATTGCAGGAGACACCGGTTCAACTCCTGGGTCAGGAAGACGTGCTGGAGAAGGGATAGGCTACCCACTTTGGTATTCTTGGGCTTCTCTTGTGGCTCAGCTGGTAAAAAATCCACCTGCAATGTGGGGGACCTGGGCTCGATACCTGGGTTGGGAAGATGCCCTAGAGAAGGGAAAGGCTACCCGCTCCAGTATTATGGCCTGTATAGTCCATGGGGTAGCAAATAGTCAGACACGACTGAGCAACCTTCACTTTCACTTTCATCCAAAACAACTCTCATGGGCACAGCATCCAGAGTTAAGGGACTGAATTCAGAGCTTGACATCATGACCAGAGGCTGCGTCAGCTTCCCTACCTTGAGCTTCTGTGTTCTCATCTGAAAATGGAGATCGTAACAAATTTGTTTAAGATCCTGTGATGTTTAGCTGCAATGATGTGTTTAAGACACCTAGCAGTGTGTCTGACATAGTAAATGCTTTTTAGCTGAGTTGAATCTGACATGAGGAGGATTTGGACTATTTAACAAATGGTGAGGAAGGGATAAGAAAGGCTTTTTATTTATGTTGTTTTGTTTTATTAAAGCAAATGGCCTCATTTAGCGTGTTCTATGCCAGCTGGAGTGCATCAGAGTGTGTTTCTAAGTTAATGCTGTGTTGAGGTCCTATGTGAAAATTAGGTCATGAAAGCAGCTAATAATTTCATTAATAATGACAAAATTCTTTAGCTAATCATCCAGAATAGTTCTCAAAATATCATGAATCTTTTGGAGAGAAGATCATGCATGGTGGATTTAAAAGACATTTGAGACAGACCTAGAAAGGGTCATACTGAGTGAAGGAAGCCAGACAGAGAAGGAGAAATATCAAGTAACATCCCTTATATGTGGAATCTAAAAGAAATGATATGGATGAACTTACGAAACAGAAAGAGATTCATAGACTTAGAAAAACGAACCTGTGGCTGCTGGGGGGAAGAGATGTGGGGGACATTGGCTAGGTCATGGTCACATTGCTGCATTCAAAATGGATAACCAACAAAGACCTTTTGTACAGCACAGGAAACTCTGCTCAGTGTTACGTGCCAGCCTGGATGGGAGAGGGGTTTGCAGGAGAATGGATACATGTATGTGTATGGCTGAGTCCCTTTGCTGTTCACTCAAAACTACCACAACATTGTTCATTGGCTAGACCCCAGTACAAAATGATTTTGGTGTTAAAAAATAGGAATAAAGACATTTGAAAGCATTCTGGGTGTTCCATAATGAGGAGCTATTTGGACCAGAGCATATATCTCAGGGAGGTTACTTGTTCAGTTACTACTCCTACGTGGGAAGTTTGACTTAGTATCTTGTTCCTGCTTCTCTTGAGGTTACCTGGAAAAAGAGATTTCACTTCACTTTTAAAAATTTTATTTAACAAGCTTTCTCCATGTGCCAGCCTCTTTTCTAAGCATGTTCAAGCATTAACTCTTTTAATTGTCATGACTTAGGGACCCTTACCATCTCAGTGTAACAGGTGGGGAAACTGAGAAATTGAACGATGTGGCCAAGACTGCAAGGCTTATGAAAACCACAGCCAGAGTTTAAACCTTTGCTGTGCAGCTCCAGATATGTACCTGCCTTCCATGCCGTGTTCCTTCCCCTCTGCTCCTGGGTCTTCAAATCAGAAACTCATATGGCATAGGTCTCTCTAGATGGGAGTTTAAAAACTCAGAAGCTAGAAGACAGGAGTGTAGAGTGGAAGCCTAAATTAGGAACAGAAACTCCAAAACTACAGGGCAATAAAGACTATGGTGAAATGGAGAAAAACTGACCTGTCTACACAGGGAATCGCTGTTTTTCTCTAGATACACTTCCACTGGAATGGAAGCTCCATGAGGACAGTGACTTTTTGTTTGTAGTTGTTTCCTCCACTGATTTATGCCCATCACCTAAATGGATTATCCAGGAAACAGCATCACTCAAGAAATATTTGCTGAATAAATAAATGTAGAATGAAAGAATGTTAATCAAGTATAACTAGGTTCTTCATTTTTTAAAAAAATAAAATTCTGGGTATCCAGAATTTATATGAAATTTCTGTATTTATGTATTAATCCATTAAAAACAAACAGCTCTGTGGAAAATCATAGTATGCTCGTGGACTAGGTTTGAACAATGAGAAGGATTTGGCCCTTGGGTGGCTAATTTGAGACCTAATCCTGCAGTAAAAACCCATTAACTCTTTGCAAATGGCAGACACTTGAAATGGTGGGATACTGATTTAAGCATTGTTCTGGAATTTGATTTAACACTGGAGAAAATCTCCAGATACCAATTTTAAAAATCCATGCAGAGTGCATGATTGGGTGGAAAAAAATATTGAAGCTGTGTAGCTGCATTTCCAAGTTATAATTCCAGTTCTTGTACGGCTCTGCTTAACTTTAATTTGTTTGGCATAGAAAACTACTTCCATGCCTTTGATTATATAAGTAGTTTAGAAGATATATTTAAAGAGTACTAATATCCCTTGAGCTGTATCATCCTCTTTTTAATTTCAAATGCCAGTGGCAAGGGAAGGAAGCCAGTTTCTGCCTGAAACACCAAGTTCTAGAAGCAGAACAGGAATGTTTGGTGCAATTTATCACCCCAATCCAACCAGCAGGAGACTGCACAGCCTTGACTATTTTTCTAGGTCAAGTATTTTGACAGTGTCCACAGCCTTGAACTTTAGAGTTGCAGAGGAACAAAACAAAAAATTCCCTAGAAGCTGTGGTTTTACTTCATATAAAAGTAATGGCAATTGACTAATAAACCAAATAAGCATGAAAGGGAAAAAAGAACATCCAACTTCAGATGAACGCCTAAGAAAGAAGATAGACTTTTCTTAGTTGTAGTCATAGAGTTGAAATATTTGTAAAATAAACAAGAGAGGAAGGGTATGGCAAAGACAGGGAGTCAAGGAGGAGGCAGCCAGTGAAACCTTTCCAGGCGTCTGGAGGTGAATCTTTTCATTGCTGAGCAAAATCCTTGTTTGACCCGAAGATATCACATCATTGTTGAAGCCTTGGTTCATGGATACCAAACTTCTTCCTTATGTTTTATTCGGTTTGGCTCCCTAACCTAACCCTTTTTTTGTGGCTTCTTCTAGCAAAAGAGCCTCTAACATCCCAGAAGCTCCATCATCATTACTCGCTTTGGGATGAGATTTCTTGTGACATTTTTGTTGTTGTTGTTCAGTCACTAAATCGTGTCTGACTCTTTGTGATCCCATGGACTTCAGCACACCAGGCTCCCCTGTCCTCTACTCTCTCCCAGAGTTTGATCAGATTCATGTCCATTGAGTCAGTGATGCTATCTAACCATCTCATCCTCTGCTACTTCCTTGAAAGTGAAGTCACTCAGTCGTGTCTGACTCTTTGTGACCCCATGGACTGTAGCCTACCAGGCTCCTTTGTCTATAGGATTTTCCAGGCAAGAGTACTGGAGTGGGTTGCCATTTCCTTCTCCAGGAGATCTTCCTGACCCAGGGATTGAACCCAGGTCTCCCGCACTGTAGGCAGATGCTTTACCGTCTGAGCCACCAGGGAAGTCGCTCCCACCATATCCTCCAATGAAGCCTCCAATGCACAAAGAAGAATGAATGTCAGCATCAAGAATTATAGGAAGTGTATTAACTTTCCTGGCTGATTATTCAAAACAAGCATATTGGGGCTTGAAATCCAAATGCTTGAGTTTCACTTCAAGCTTTGATAACTATTCCCAGTTGGTTACTTACTTCCAGATGTACTGGTTACCTCAACTGTAAAATCAGTTGTTTTTACAATAATTATATCTACATATAGAGTTATAGGGGCTCCCCTGGTGGCTCAGATGTTTAAGAATCTGTCTGCAATATGGGAGACCCAAGTTTGGTCCCTGGGTTGGGAAGATCTCCTGGAGAAGGGAATGGCTACCCACTCCAGTCAGAATTCTTGCCTGGAGAATTTCATGGACAGAGGAGCCTAGTGGGCTACAGTCCATGGAAGCACAAAGAGTTTGACATGGCTGAGCGACTAACACACATACATAGGGTTATAAGTGTTAAATGAGATAATGCAAGTCAAGTACTTGGCATAGAATATTCACTCATTAAAGTTCATGTATGGTTGCTATTACATTACCAGATGAGGAAATGGAGCAACAAATTCATGCAGATTTAAAAAGAAAATTCCTTTGGGAATTCAAATCTGTTGCCAAGGGCTGCCTAACTGAACACTGCCCAGGTTGAACATCGTAGAACCATCCACATTCATGCCGCTTGAACTAGGATTTATTCCCATGCCATCCACATGAACTAGGATTTGAATGGTGGCCCCTGGAATTGTGCATCATGGTAGGTCACCATTCATTCAGATTAAAAACACAGAAATGGATACTGATGTATTGAACCATTAGAGAGCACTGAAAAGTAATCTATGGCTATAAGAGGTATTAAGAGGCTTGTAGTGAAAAAAGAAGGCGATGGCACCCCACTCCAGTACTCTTGCCTGGAAAATCCCATGGACGGAGGAGCCTGGTAGGCTGCAGTCCATGGGGTTGTGAAGAGTCGGACACGACTGAGCGACTTCACTTTCACTTTTCACTTTCACCCATTGGAGAAGGAAATGGCAACCCACTCCAGTGTTCTTGCCTGGAGAATCCCAGGGACGGGGGAGCCTGGTGGGCTGCCGTCTAAGGGGTCACACAGAGTTGGACATGACTGACACGACTTAACAGCAGCAGCAGCAGCAGTGAAAAGAAAAGTGTGCGTAGAACTGAAAATTGCTTTCCATTTTCATGATGGTCTCTGCCCTGAAGATAAATTGTTTTGATTCCATTCATAGAGAAGAACATTGAATTTGGGAAAAAGAAGGTAGAGAAGGCATGAGAAGCCCAGCATGTTCTACTGTTGTGACGACTAGATCCTTGGAGCAGAGCCGTGGTCATAATAGTGTTAGTCGCTCATGTCTGGCCCTTTGGGACCACCATGGACTGAAGCTCGAAGGGTCCTGTGTCTGGGATTTCCTAGGCAAAAGTACTGGAGTGGGCTGCCATTTTCTCCTCCAGGAGACCTTCCTGACACAGGGATTGAATCTGGGTCTCTTGCATTGCAGGCAGATTCTTTACTAACTGAGCCACCAGGGAAGCCCCAGTTAGCTAGCAAAGTTAGTAATAGCGTGATTTTTGGCCTATATCATTGATGTTGAAGAGAAGAAATTGAATGTACAGCAAACAGATACACAGAATATTTTTTGAGCGCAACAAAACTAAGCTTATATATTCTTATGTAAATACATATTGCATCTCCTGCTCCTCCTTCTTCTGGTACCTTCTTTCTAACTATGCCTTTTCACCTCCAGAATCTCTATCCCATACACACTGCCAAGAATCATACATGCATATGAATAGGCATTAGTGTGAAAAAGTAAAAAACAGGACAGGTAAAGCTGATCACATCTTAGTGACCAGGGGTGTGCACACAGAGTTGGATTTTCGGTTGTCATGAATGGGTCATATGAGCCAACTGATAGATTCACTCATTCAATTTTTAAAATTTACTTGGCAAATATTTTTTCAGTGGCTGTGTATCATGCCAGGCTCTCAGGATATCAGGATAAAATGGACCCAGTCTTTGTGCTATACTTAAAAGAATCGTGTGTTGGAAAAAAGAAAAGAAAACACCTGAGTCTCCTCCTTCCTGTGTTTCTCCTTCATGCTCATACAAATACTGCATGATGCTGACAGTCGTGACACCAAATGTGTGTGGGTTTTCCCCACCAATCAGTACTCTGTGACACCAGCAAGTGTCCTACAACCGAACTCCATTCTGAAACTAGTTACTCGGACGTAACTCCAGACCCCACATGTTAAGGGCTCAGTCCCACAAGATCACCCTGCCCCCGCTTCATATGCCAATCAGAAGTGGTAGGTCCCCTGGTCACCCAGAACTTCAGTTCCACTTGGCTACAAACTGGAGGCTCCCATGCCCCGCTCCCTCCTGGGTTTGATTGACAGAACAGCCTACGGAACTCAGGAACCGCTTGCTTATGTTTACCAGTTTGTTCAAGGATGGGATAAAGGATACAGATGAACACGCTAATTCATAGGGTCGTCCAAGAGCCCTCTCGGAGTCCTCTCACTAGAACAAAAATGCTCCTGCTGCTTTCATCACTTAGGAGTGTAAAGGGCTTCAGAAGCTCTGTGCCAGGAATAGGAGTCAGAGACCAGTATATATTTTCAATTATCTCACAAATCCCTATTAAGTGAATCAGTTTATATTGCAAAAATCTCTATTTTCTGAATGAAGATACATCACTCTCATTTTAAAAAGAAGATACAGTGTGTCTGTATAGGGGCAACTTCTCTGCAAAAAACAAACAAACAAAAAAGTCTTTTTACACATATATCAAAAATAAAAATATATTAACTAGAATTTGAACTGCTTTCTGTATAACATATATAACATACATATTATATGAGTTGATATTATATATGTGATATATAATATGTATTATATATAATTTAGTGATTATTTATATATATTTTATACTTACTGTATTCATAATGGTGGTGGTTTAGTCGCTTAGCTGTGTCCGATTCTTGTGACCCCATGGACTGCAGCCTGCCACACTCCTCTGTCCATGGGATTCTCCAGGCAAGAATACTGGAGAGGGTTGCCATTTCCTTCTCCAGGGGATCTTCCTGACCCAGGGATTGAAACTGTGTCTCCTGCATTGTAGGCAAATTCTTTACCAACTGACACTACAAGGGAAGCCCCCTGAATATATAATACAAATACTACTATATCATAATATTATGTAATAATATATACATATATATGTATATAATAAAATAATACATAGCTCATAATAATAATGCATACATAGTATACATTTCTCTCTTACATCCTCTGATCAGAATTACAAGGCATAGTCTATGGTTTCCAGGTAATTCTCCTCTTCCCCCAAACTTCACTTCAACCTGAAATGAGTTAGTCCATCAAGTGGAGTTGGTCTTTCCTAGAAGATGATTTGGCCAAAAGTCCTATTAAAGGAATGTTAAAAAGAAGGCTTACATTTTAAAAACTTAAATGAAGTGATTCTTTTAGACTGGGAAGTCATATAACAGCTTCTTTGCATATAGGATGATCTGTACCATTTTTCTAGGTTCCACAAATATGCGTTAATAGACAATACTTATTTTTCTCTTTCTGACTTACTTCACTCTGTATGACAGGCTCTAAGTCCATCCATGATTCTGTAAATGGCACAATTTCATTCCTTTTTATGGCTGAGTAGTATATGTGCCATATCTTCTTTATCTATTTTCTGTCAGTGGATACTTAGGTTTCTTCAATGAAAGAGTAAAGGTTTGGTTTGGGGATGAATGAGGAGCAGTTGTAAAACATGGCCAATTTAATTTATTATGCATTGATTACATCCTATTCTGAGCAAAGTGAAAAAAAAATTGCAAGCGTTAGTCATTCCGCCTGACTCTGCGACCCCATGGACTGCTGCCTGCCAGGCTCCCCTAGCCATTGAATTCTCCAAGCAAGAATACTGGCATGGGTAGCTATTCCCTTCTCCAGAGGATCTTTCTGACCCAGGGATTAAACCTGGGTCTCCTGCTTTGCAGGCAGATTCTTTACCATTTGAGCCACCAGGAAGCCAAGGTGCTGAATTAGCAAGAGGGTATGAAAGTGACTAGGACCTGCTCTTCCAGCTCAGGGCTCATTAAGGGGAAACAGTCAGATAGGTGCTAGTGAAGAGGGAGAACCATCATCAGGAGAACTGAGAAAAGAGGAGTTAAATTTAGCAAAAATTCATGTTCTCATTTAGGTAAACATTAGGCTGTGTCTTCTATTTCTATCTTTTCTTTCTCCAATGCCTTCTCTAAAATGGGATTTAGTCCTTCAAAACTTAACATGAGAGAGAAGTGATAAGACTTGATCAACCTACACAGATATGTAAGGACCACCACAAACTTGGTACAGAAGAGTTTCATCATCCTAAAATGTTCTAACGTGCGTATCTGTAGTCCATACCTCCCTCCTACCTACTGGCTTCTAATATTCACTTTCTAGCTTTAGCGCCTTTTATAGAATATTTAAAATAAATGTTACCATAGATATTCTTTTGTTTTGTTTTGTTTTTTTTTTCAGTTAGCATAACATTGTTGAGATTACATTCATACTGTGAATATCAGTAGTTTAAATCATTTCATTGATGAATAGTGTTCTGGGGCTTCCCAGATGGCACTGGTGGTAAAGAACCTGCTTGCCAATGCAGGAGACATAAGAGAAGCAAGTTCGATCCCTGGGTCAGGAAGATCTCCTGGTGGAGGGTATTGGCAATCCACTCCAGTAGTCTTGTCTGCAGAATTCCATGCACAGAGGAACCAGGTGGGCTACAGTCCATAGGGCCGCAAAGAGTCAGACACAACTGAAGCGACTGAGCTGGTATGCATGTTCTGTTGTATGGATATACAGGAATTTGTCGATCCAGTCACCAAATGATAGACATCTGTCTGCCTTCTACTTTTAGGGTTTTATGACTATACTGCTATAAACAAATTCAGTTCATATACATGTCTTTATGCGCTTCCCACGTGGTACTATTGATAAAGAACCCACCTGACAATGCAGGAGACATAAGACCTGCAGGTTCGATCCTTGGGTTAGGTAGATCCCCTGGAGGAAGGCACAGTAACCCGTTCTAGTTATTCTTGCCTGGAGAATGCCATGGACAGAGGAGCCTGGTGGGCTACAGTCCATGGGGTCTCACAGAGTCAGACATGAATAAAGTGACTTAGCACACACTCACGCATATATATGTCTTTATATGGTTGTAAGTTTTCATTTCTCCCAGGTAAGTGCCTATGACTGCGATTACTGATCCTACTATAAGTGCATATTTAACCCTTTGAGGAACTGATGAACTGTTCCACAAAGTGGCTCAGTTCAGTTCGGTTCAGTCACTCAGTCATGTCCAACTCTTTGCGACCCCATGAATCGCAGCACACCAGGCCTCCCTGTCCATCACCAACTCCCGGAGTTCACTCAGACTCACGTCCATCGAGTCAGTGATGCCATCCAGCCATCTCATCCTCTGTCGTCCCCTTCTCCTCCTGCCCCCAATCCCTCCCAGCATCAGAATCTTTTCCAGTGAGTCAACTCTTCACATGAGGTGGCCAAAGTACTGGAGTTTCAGCTTTAGCATCATTCCTTCCAAAGAAATCCCAGGGCTGATCTCCTTCAGAATGGACTGGTTGGATCTCCTTGCAGTCCAAGGGACTCTCAAGAGTCTTCTCCAACACCACAGTTCAAAAGCATCAATTCTTCGGTGCTCAGCCTTCTTCACAGTCCAACTCTCACATCCATACATGACCACAGGAAAAACCATAGCCTTGACTAGATGGACCTTTGTCGGCAAAGTAATGTCTCTGCTTTTCAATGTGCTATCTAGGTTGGTCATAACTTTTCTTTCAAAGAGTAAGCGTCTTTTAATTTCATGGCTGGAATCACCATCTGCAGTGATTTTGGAGCCCCCCAAAATAAAGTCTGACACTGTTTCCACTGTTTCCCCATCTATTTGCCATGAAGTGATGGGACCAGATGCCATGATCTTCGTTTTCTGAATGTTGAGTTTTAAGCCAACTTTTTCACTCTCCTCTTTCAGCTTCATCAAGAGGCTTTTTAGTTCCTCTTCACTTTCTGCCATAAGAGTGGTGTCATCTGCATATCTGAGGTTATTGATATTTCTCCCAGCAATCTTGATTCCAGCCTGTGCTTCTTCCAGCCCAGCGTTTCTCATGATGTACTCTGCACAAAGTGGCTACACCATGACATATTCTTATCAGCAACGTGTGAAACCTTCTGCTGTTCCACAGCCTTGGCAATATCTCATATTTGTCAGTCTCTTATGTGTATTACTTATACATGCCATTCTATACATGCTATTACTATACACTGCATGTATAGTAATATTTTATTGCGGTTTTAATTTGCATTTTCCTAATTTGAATGAGGTTGAGTGTCTTTTCATGGGCTTACTTGCCACCCATATATATTCTTTGGTGAAATGTCTTTTCCAATCTTTTCTCCATTTTTCAATTGGGTTGTTTGATTACTGTTTAGTTTTATGTATTCTGGACACAAGACTTTTATCAGGTAATATTTTCCAAGTATTTTCTTATGGGATGACTTTAATGGAGGAATGCTTTGAGCTGGGACATGGCGAATAATAGTTCTCTGATATGCATGAAGGCAGTTTCTGTGAGAGCACGTAACGTCTGTCTCTTCTAGTCAGACATGTGGTGTCTGCTGCTGACTGTCTAAAGCCTAGCACAGTATCTGGAACATTAGTGATGCTTAATAAATACTTATTCAATAAATGAGTAAGTGAATAAGCAAACAAATGATTAGTGAGTCACCGGTGCAAGCTGTACTAAAGAGAGGGAAAAGAGATTTAGAAAGAACAGATAAAGTTGGATAGGCAGCCTGGGACCTGACAGTGGGAGGCAGTGAATGCCAATCAGATCGGGTTTGGGCTTTATTTGTTAAGCAAATGAATGGTTTTAAGATGTGGACTGAGACAGTCTGAGCTGGGCTGTCTGTGCTGTGGTTGTCTGATGGATGCATTTGAGAGGATGAAACCTGACAGCTGGAAATCTGTTAGCATGCTGTACAGTATTCAAGGGGAGAGTTGATGATGGTCTGATCTAAGGAGATATAGTAATGTGATAAACGTGATATGGAGAGATTATCTGCAGAATTTAGAAGCTCACTGAATTGAGAAGAAAAAGGGGGATATCTGAAGTAGAATAATAGTCTCGAAAATACTGTGTAGGGTAGAAATTGTGTAAGACACTATCTATGGACTGATTATGCTCCTCCACCCCCCATTCATATGTTGAAGCCCTAATGGAACTGTATCAGGAGACAGGGCCTATATGGAGATGTGTTAGTCGTTCAGTCAGGTCTGACTCTTTGGAACCCCATGGACTGCAGGCCACCAGGCTCCTCTGTCCATGGAATTCTCCAGGCAAGAATACTGGAGTGGGGTGCCATTCCTTTCTACAGGGGATCTTCCTGACACAGGGATCAATAATTAAGGTTAAATGAGGTTATAAGGATGGATTCCCAGGTGACACAGTGGCAAAGAATCTGCCTACCAATGCAGGAGACCCAAGACATGTGGCTTCAGATCCCTGGGTGGGGAAGATCCCCTGGAGAAGGAAAGGGCTACCCACTCAGCATTCTTGCCTGGGAAATCCCATGGACAGAGGAACCTGGTGGGCTATAGTCCATGGGGCTGCAATGAGTCAGACACAACCGAACACAAGCACAGACACATGTAAGGGTGGGGAGCTGATCCAACAGGATTAGTGTCCTTAAACAAGATGAGACAGATGACTCTCTCTTCATCATGAAAGGACACAGTACGTACGGGGCCATATGCATGCCAGGAACTGAACCCTCACCAGTAACTAAATCAACTAGTATCTTCATCTTGGATTTCACAGACTCCAAAACTAGGAACAAATAAATTTCTGTTGTTTAAGCCACTGAGTCTATGGCATTTTGTTATGGCCTCCCAAGCAGACTAAAACACAACACTGGAAACACTGAGGAGTCTGACTGCTGTAGTAACCAGTTCAACTGAGAAAGATCCAGATATGAATTCTGGTTCTTAAAATTACAAACTGTATGAGTTTTGGCAAGTTACTTATTTATCTGAGCCTCAATGTCCTCATTGGTTCAAGTGAAAATATGTCTGCTTCTAGTGTTGCTAGAAAGAATTAACAAAAAGTTATATTGACATCTGGTGTAGCACCTGGCATGAGTCACTTTGTGGTTTTTTCATGTGAGCTCAGGCATGTCCAGTTCTGTGTGACCCTATGCACTGTAGCCTGCCAGGCTCCTCTGTCCATGGGATTCTCCAGGCAAGAATACTGGAGCAGATTGCCGTTTCCTCTTCCAGGGGATCTTCCTCACCTGGAGACTGAACCCGCATCTCTTGTGTCTCCTGCATTGGCAGGCGGGTGCTTTACCATTGCACCACCTCGGAAGCCATTATATCTTCTCCAATGTACAAATGGGGAAAATGAGGCTGGGAGAGGTTAAGAGAACTTCTCAAGGTCACAGGACAAGAACATTGCCTAATAGGAATGAAAGTCAGAGTCCGCTTTGTGGCGAAATCCCCCATCTCTTTCCCAACACAATCCGTTGGAAAATTTGAAGGACATAGTCAGAGAAGGAGGGGAACGTTTGAATGAGTCAGACTCACAGATGTGTTCAGCAGGCTTCCTAGGTGGGTTTTCTGCTCACCCGGCCTTTCCTTCAGCAGGATGTTGTGAATCAGCCACAATTTAGCCCCAGGTGCTCCTGGTGAGAAGGAGTTCTTAGAAAGCTGGCCTCGGATGTTTTCTCCGTGTCCCTCACTTACTGCAATTACAAATAAAGGTTACTTTATGTGGTTGCTCCTACCCTATAATTTTGCTTTCAGTTGCCAAGATTAGTAAATTTGAGGTCTGATCACTGGGTTGGATGGCAAGCTTGGAGTTATTTTTGCTGTAACTTCCCTGAGGTTAAAAGTAAAGATTTAAAATACTGATTGCTGCCATAAATCAGTTTAAGAATTTGTTAGCCTAATTTCAAGTCTTCCTCTTCTGTCTCTCAGTATAACTTTGGAAGCCTTTGTAGTCAAGATCTTTGAGTTTCTTTTCCCTTCTTCCTCCCTTCTTCTTTTTCTCTCTCCCTTTCTCTCTTTTTCCTTCCTCCCTCCCTCTACCTTCCCACCCTCCCTTTCTTCATTTCTTCTTTCTTTTAAGGTTGAACTGAATTGTATAAAGTCTTAAGGGCTAATGCTTGCATCAAAATAAACAAAACAGCTATCTATATCATCAGTCACTAAACTACATGTGTTTAGAGTGGAAAATGTTATTATTACAGAGATGAACCTTAAAGTGAGAGGGGATCTGTAGGTGGTAAAACAGAACTGTGTTAGCCAGATTTGCAAAGAAAACCTTGAAAAGGAAGATACAAGATATTCACTGTAGTAAAAAACCTCATAAGGTGAATCTTTGGACCATCATGTGTTCATCAAGCGCCAAGAAACCTACCCCAGATTTAGTTCTGGGCAATGAGGGATGTCAGATAAGCAGCCAAGACCTCAAGGCCTCTGTGGATATAGTGGTGGTGAGCTTATCTTTGTTTCTATAAAGGGTCACAGAAAAGACATTTAACAGGTGTTTGTTGAATGAGGGCCAACTTGGTTGCAAAGATAAAAATTATATACATACAGCAAAAACAAAAACAAAAACAAAAACATACATATAGCAAATCTTCTGGGATTTGTATCAGTTAGAAAGCTTCCCAGGTGGCTCCACCTGCGAATCCACCTGCCAAGGCAGGAGACAGGAGTTCAGTCCTGGATGGGGAGGATCCCCTGGAGAGGAAAAAGGCAGCCCACCCCAGTATTCTTGCCTAGAGAGTCCCATGAAGAGGAGTCTGGCGGTCTACAGTCCATGGGTTGCAAAAGAGTTGTACATGACTTAGTGACTAGACAACAACAAAAACAACAATGGTTAGAAATACACTCATTGCAAACAGCATAAAAAAACAAAAATTTTTTAAGTAAAGAGAATGTGTTACTTCACAAAAAGCCCATCTCTATAGCCCTATAAATAAAATCCAGTCTTAGCCTGGATCACTAACTCTAACTCTTGAACCAACTTGTGGCATCAGTTCCTCTAGAACATGTGGGAGAATGAATGCTGAACAGAAAATACAGTAAGTGTTGCAGTGCCCACCAGGTATCTGTTGAATGATATAAGCCTTCAAAGAGCAGAGGTCAACTAGGTTGAATATGATTAAGAAGACTTTATAGAAATGTCATATTTATATCTGGAAGATAGGCTGAATTTATTTAATCTTACAATAAAAGTAAGATAAAAGTTATTTTTGTAAGAAATTTAAAGGAGCCTTGGAAAATAGAAAAAAAAAAGAAGCAAATAAAAACTTAACTATAACCTAGTTGTAACTACTACTATTATTTTCCATGTATGCTTATAATTTAAAATGTGTGCTTATATATACAAATAAAGTAACATATGTAATATATGCATCCAAATGTATAAACATATGCTTATATTATATAATTAGGATCATGGCATAATTATATTTGTTTATAGGTATTGCATAATTAGGATTAAGATATATATATATATATATATATACATATTTCTGTTTTGGGTGCTACTTTTTCACTTAATGTTATATCTAGGCATTTTCCTGATTCATTGATAATTGTCTTAAAATTGTTTCTGATTGTTGTATTACATAACCTTACAGGATTTAAGAAATAGATAAGATGGGGAGTAAACTTAGGTCATTTTGATTGGATATTAAATTGACTTGTGGAGGAATATATAATTTAGAAAGAATTGAACCATAAAATTGGACAAAAATATAAAGTGGGTTCTTGAAAATCAAGTAGTTTAGATATGATGGGGCTTCCCTAGTGGCTCAGTGGTAAAGAATCTGCCTGTCAATGCAGGAGACGTGGGTTTGATCCCTGGGTCAGAAAGATTCCATGGAGGAGGAAATGGCAACCCACCTCAGTATTGTTGCTGGGAAATCCCATGGACAGAATAGCCCGGCAGGCTACAGTCCATGGTGTTCCAAAGAGCTGGACACAACTGAGTGACCAAACAACAACAGTTTAGATTTGATTCTATAAGAAAAGGAAATTCTTTGAGGTTTTTTTCTCAGAGGGCATATAAATATATAACCTCGAGTTAAATTTAGCAGAAGGGCAGTCTGACAAAATTCCTGAGAATAGATATGAGGAAATACATGGATATTTTGAGAGTAGAAAGGGATGGGCATTAACACATTGTGTCGCCCTACTGTGTGCAGGCACCAAGCTAAACACTTCATATGAGAAAAACAAAAGGTGAGGTTGGGAGGATGTAGCAACCTGTGTTTGAATTCCATATCTCCTGTATCTAGTGTGACCTAGGTTAGAAGACTCAACTCCTCTGAGTGTGAATCTCTTCACTTATAAAGAGAGATGATAAGACCTTTCATCACATAAGCATGGTAGCTTCTGAATGAGGTAAAAGATGTAAAATTCTGGGTACACCCTGCAGAAATTACTGCCTATTTGTCCTTCCTTTTCTTCCACAAATGATTGGAATAAGATAGGAACCTGACTTCATCAGGGCATGTGACTGGGTCCCACCGATGTCCCGGCCAAATATCCATTTACAGATCTGTGTGTGTGTGTGTGTGTGTGTGTGTGTGTTGGCGGGGTGGGGTGTCGGGGACATGGAGGATTCCAAATCTTCCCAAGGGCTTCCTTGTGCATCTAGGATTGAGAACATCTGGACTAGAAGTTCAGAAAGAAAGAAAATCTCACACAGTTTATGTGGGGAAGTGAGAAGATATTAGAAGTTAGAGAATAAATTATTACTACTATGGTTTTTGCAGTAGTCATGTATGGATATGAGAGTTGGACCATAAAGAAGGCTGAGCACTGAAGAACTGATGCTTTCTAACTGTGGTGCTGGAAAAGACTATTGAGAGTCCCTTGGACTGCAAGGAGATGAAACCAGTCAATCCTAAAGGAAATCAACCCTGAATATTCAATGGAGGGACTGATGCTGAAGCTGAAGCTCTAGTATTTTGGCCACCTGATACGAAGAGCTGACTCATTGGAAAAGACCCTGATGCTAGGAAAGATTGAAGACAGGAGGAGAAGGGGATGACAGAGGGCGAGATGGTTGGATGGCATCACTGAGTCAATGGACATGAATTTGAGCAAACTCTGGAAGATGGTGAAGAACAGGGAAACCTGGTGTGCTGCTATCCAGGTTGCAAACAGTCGGACACAACCGAGCAACTGAGCCACAACAGTAGCAACCTGATAGCAGGCATGTGATCTTGCAGAAATTACCCAGGAAATAATACTCAGTAAGTTAACCAACAACAGAATTGCTTTTGACTCAGATGGACAACATAACCAGCATGCCCAACAAACGTCTTAAACTTTTGAGGGTCTCACTCTGGAGGTCATCATGTCTCATCATCTTGACTCTCCAATAAGTTTCCCTCTTTAGAGCCATGGTGACCTTCACAAAGGGTCTTGTGAGAGATGCAAGGTAGGGAGGTCAATCATTCTCCCACCTTCTAGAAAAATGGAGTCTATCCTGGCAACCAAGGAGATGGCAGAATCCATTGCTAAATGCCTCTGAGTCAAGAGAAGCAAGGCATCTGGAAGACCCAGGTGTTAGTCTCAACTAGTGGCTCAGATGGTATAGAATCTGCCTGCATGCAGAAGACCCAGGTTTAATCCCTGGGTTGGAAAGATCCCCTGAAGAAGGGAATTGCTACCCACCCCAGTATTCTTGGCTAGAGAATCCCATGGACAGAGGAGTCTGGGGTGCCACAGGCCATTGGGTTGCAAAAACTCAGACATGACTGAGTCACCAACACTTTCACTTCACTTCCTCACTGTGTATACCACAAATCTAACTTCACTTACTTGGTTCTTGATTTCCTCAACTATAACACAAGGGAGTGGAGTACATGACCCTGTGGGCTTCCATTGGTTTTCACACATTAAAAGCAGGTGAGTGCAAGCATGCAACTTTGGCTCCTTGCAGAGAAGAATCCCTGAGCACCAGAGATCCTTACTAAGTAATTGGTCTTGGAAGAAACTTTAGTGACTTTATTTTCAGGTCTCCCAGTCTTTCCTCTCATATAGGTGCATCTGTGAGCCAGCTGTGTATTATGGTATCACAGCTTGGGTGGAAATTCTGGTTCTGTCACTGATGATCTGGGAGACTTAGAAAATTAATTTCCTAAGTTTTGGCTTCCTCATTGGTGTTATGGTTGTCATAACATCCCAATAGCATCTCAGAGGCACCATGAAGCCTAGTGAGTCAGGTATATAGAATGCCTCCCCCAGTGATTGGCACAAAAATCAGTCCCAGCATCTCTCACACTCTCAGGATCTACCTTTTCTGTGTGTGCGTGTGTGTGTGTGTGTCTGTATTTCTAACGTTACAGAACTGCATTATACCATAACACATTTTGTCCTTCCTGGAAAATATGACTTTCCCTGGTGCCTAGGAGAAAGCTAAACACACAGTGAAAAGACATGAATACTGATGAGTAGCAAGGACATAGCTGGAAAGGCCAAGCAAGATCTCCGCCTTGCCAAGCACAGGTTCTAGATGGGCAGGGTAGCAGTTCTGTTCTGAACATAGGGTAAGATTTTGAGCAGTCATTTAACTATCTCCATATTCCAGAATATAGTTCATCGACTATAAAATAGGACTGCCACAAATTTGAAGGAGTGATGTCCACGAGAAGCAGTCTGCTGCCTTAGCTAGAAGTGCAGCCATAGAAATTACCAATGCGTTTGCTAAAGATGTCTTAGTAGATCAAAGTCCACCGTCTTTTCTTCCCACTAAGTCCTTAAAATCCTCTTCTGCACTCAGCGATTTTCCACTGACTTGCTGGCAAGTCCTCAAGGTGACTGGGGAAAGGCATCTTGCAGACTGGGAGGCGGAGAGTCTGCCTTACCCCATCAACGCTGTGAGCCGAGACTACACACACACACACACACACACACACACACACAAACACACAGCCCGTCAAGAAAATAAATTACTGAGTGTGGGGCTCACATGTGTCTTTGCAATTGCCATCCCAGTGACCCCCAGATCCTTCGCAAGCCTGAGTCCTGGGCAGAAAGGAGGAGAAGGTTGGCTGTCGTAGGCTTCCAGATGCAGAGGAGGATCTCCCACACTGCGCCTCCCGAGCGCCCGGTTCCCTTCCATTTATTTCCGTGGCACTCACTGTGAGTGCAGCCAGCCGTGCGGCAGCGGAGAGATACCCCCGAGAAAGAGGAAATCCGTCGAGCTATTTTTCACCATTACATACTTCACTTCTTAATAAATGAGATCCAGAGCATGCAAACAGCCTGTCTTGTAGATCATCATCTTAGGGAAAATCACAGACCTAACTGCAGTGCAAAGTAAAAAAAAATAAATGAACCTAGAGGAGCGCCCATTCGGGTGAAATTTGATACCATAACTCTCCTCTGATAGCATCCTGTCCCTCCCTAGAAGTCTCCGCGCCTCTGAGATGTATCAGGGCTCTAATGGTGGTTGAAAAAAGGAAGGCGCTAGATCTTTCTCTGTCCGCAGGCCAGCTTATTTTCACCAGCAGAAAGAGATTTATTTATATGTAAGAGTGGAGAAGAACTCAGTTGAGACCGAGTCGTATTTCACCTGACACAATCCCTGGTGGTCACTGATTGGTAAGTGGCGTGAATTATGAGGGTTTTATCAGCTACCTATGCCAAGCTGCGCCTCAGACCTCGTATTTCAGGATTGTAACACCACACTGAACCAGTGGACGCGTGACATACCCATCGCAGCCTGGCAGAGCGCTCAGATTCTCCAGAGACTGGGCTTTCGTGGCTTCTTCCAGTCTCTGGGCTTTATCTTGGTCCTTCAGCAGAAAAGCCCACATTTGGATGCAGCTCAGACGTTGAGGTCACCAGCGCTGCTGGCTCTGTCAACTAAGGGAATCAGTGGACAGTAATACAATCTTCCCACATCCACCAGGGAATATAATATTTCACACAGAAAATAACAAAATACTCCCACGGCCCCGGAGCAATATCCTGAAGTTGTTTGAGGTGAAAGAAAATGACTGTCTTTGGGGCAAAAGAATTTAGACTCTTTAGCAGTAAACTTGGTTTGCCTTCTGTCTTAAACCATCTGAATATTTATTCAGAGCTACCGCAGGTGAGAAAAAGTCATAGCTGTCTGACACAATCTTATGAGATTTCTTTGCTCACTTTTTGATGGCCCAAAAGCCCTCTGAGATGATAATTGAGGTCTTTCTTGCCAAAGGCTTGCAATTTCCTGGTACATTTTAACAGGACACCTGGTGGATCTCTGCGTTCCTGGTAAGTCACTTCAGTTGTGTCTGACTCTTTGCGACCCCATGGACTGTAGCCTGCCAGGCTCCTCTCTCCACAGGATTCTCCAGGTGAGAATACTGGAGTGGATTGCCATGCCCTTCTCCGGGGATCTTCCCCACTCAGGGATCGAACCCACATCTCTTACGTCTCTTCCACTGGCAGGTGGGTTCTTTACCACTAGAGCCACCTGGGAAGCCTGATAGATCTCTAAACCTCTGGAGGAATCAGGAGGATTTGGCCTTCTTATCAGATGATTCCGGGAGAAAAGGGAGCAGAACAAACTGGGTCTTAACTGCTCTGTATCCTCAGTTTGTGGGTTCAGATATGCAGGAAAATGGAGAGAAACTGGTTTCCTTCTTGGGCCCTGAAACTAGTAGAAGAGGTCCCACTGCTTTAACTATAGGTGAGCTGGTTCCCAAGCTCCTTTCAATGGGAGTAAACATTGTCCTAACAATGAAGTGTCTCTGCTCTTTTATAGGGGCTTCCCTGGTGGCTCAGTGGTAATGAAACTGTCTGCCAATGCAGGAGATGCAGGTTCATTTTCTGGGTTGAGAAGATCTACTGGAGAATGAAATGGCAACCACTCCAGTATACTTGCCTGGAAAATCCCATGGACAGAGGAGCCTGGTGGGCTACAGTCCACGGGTTCACAAAAAGTTGGACATGGCTGAGCAACTAAGCAACAACAATTCCTATAAAGTACAAGGGCTGGAGGGACAGGGAAGTCTTTTAGGCCCTTAAAAATGTTAAAAATGTGAAACAGTCTATTGTACTCTTTCCCTCCCTGGTTGAAGTGATGTGGGCAGCTTGAGGGTGGGAGAGAAGAGTAGAGGGAAAGCACAAGCAAGAGTCCTGATAGCTTGATAACCTGTTTTATCATCTGTCTCTTAAGCCGTCTTGATGCTCCCAGTGAAGCTGAGGTGGATGGAAGAAAAAATCAATGAATTAGGAGTCCAGAGACTGAGTTTGAGTCTTTCATGATTTCACAGAAGTGAATTGTTCTGAGTTCTGTTCATCTATGAAAAGGAGAAATCCTGTTTACTCTTTGTAGGTCTTGGTATTTTCAGTGGGGATATTAGGGCTAAGACTGTATACCCGCTCCCAGGTTCTCCCGGGGCTCAGTGGGGCCACGTGGCTTCTAGCCAATAGAATGTAAATGGAAGCACGTGGCTGATGAAAACCTCCCCTGAGTGACCTTCCATGCTGCCTCCCTAAATACCAGCCAAACGCACGGGTTCCCATAGCCCAGGAAAAAGGAATACAGAATCAACATTAGGAGTTTGGGCCCCCAAGTTACCATGAAGAAGCCTCTGTTCTTACCAAGAACACCCATATTGGACTTTGTCAAGAGTAAAATTAAAAGTTTTTTTTTTTTTTAATGTAAAGTCATTGAAGTCTCAAGGTTGATTTGTTACAGCAGCTAGTATTATTCTAATTAGTACAAGAATCAAGTAAGAATAAAATGATAAAATGAATATAAAATATCATGCAAATGCTAAAACCCTGTACAGATTTTGGGATTTTTGTTGGTGTGGTTGCATGAAGTGTTGGGTGATTTAGTCACTAACTCATGTCTGACTTTTTGTGACCCCATGGACTGTAGCCCACCAAGTTACTCTGTCCATGAGATTTCCCTGGCAAGAATACTGGAGTGGGTTGCCATGCCCTACTCCAGAGGATATTCTCAAACCAGGAATCGAACCTGGGTCTCCTGCATTGCAGAACCATCAGGGAAGCCCCTAAGTGAGTAACTGCTAAAGATATAGTGAAATAAAATACTATTGGCTAATATTTATTCAAATCTTATGTGGTGTATTATCCTGGAATGTGACGTTAAGTGGGCCTTAGAAAGCATCACTACAAACAAAGCTAGTGGAGGTGATGGAATTCCAGTTGAGCTATTCCAAATCCTGAAAGATGATGCTGTCAAAGTGCTGCACTCAATATGCCAGCAAATTTGGAAAACTCAGCAGTGGCCACAGGACTGGAAAAGGTCAGTTTTCATTCCAATCCCAAAGAAAGGCAATGCCAAAGAATGCTCAAACTACTGCACAATTGCACTCATCTCACACGCTAGTAAAGTCATGCTCAAAATTCCCCAAGCCAGGCTTCAGCAATATGTGAACCATGAACTTCCTGATGTTCAAGCTGGTTTTAGAAAAGGCAGAGGAACCAGAGATCAAATTGCCAGCATCCGCTAGATCATGCAAAAAGCAAGAGAGTTCCAGAAAAACATCTATTTCTGCTTTATTGACTCTGCCAAAGCCTTTGACTGTGTGGATCACAATAAACTGTGGAAAATTCTGAAAGAGATGGGAATACCAGACCACCTGATCTGCCTCTTGAGAAATGTGTATGCAGATCAGGAAGCAACAGTTAGAACTGGACATGGAACAACAGACTGGTTCCAAATAGGAAAAGGAGTTGTCAAGGCTGTATATTGTCACCCTGTTTATTTAACTTATATGCAGAGTACATCATGAGAAACGCTGGACTGGAAGAAACACAAGCTGGAATCAAGATTCCCAGGAGAAATATCAATAACCTCAGATATGCAGATGACACCACCCTTATGGCAGAAAGTGAAGAGGAACTCAAAAGCCTCTTGATGAAAGTGAAAGTGGAGAGTGAAAAAGTTGGCTTAAAGCTCAACATTCAGAAAACAAAGATCATGGCATCCGGTCCCATCACTTCGTGGGAAATAGATGGGAAAACAGTGGAAACAGTGTCAGACTTTATTTTTCTGTGCTCCAAAGTCATTGCAGATGGTGACTGCAGCCATGAAATTAAAAGACGCTTACTCCTTGGAAGGAAAGTTATGACCAACCTAGATAGCATATTCAAAAGCAGAGACATTACTTTGCCAACAAAGGTTCATCTAGTCAAGGCTATGGTTTTTCCTGTGGTCATGTATGGATGTGAGAGTTGGACTGTGAAGAAGGCTGAGTGCTGAAGAATTGATGCTTTTGAACTGTGGTGTTGGAGAAGACTCTTGAGAGTCCTTTGGACTGCAAGGAGATCCAACCAGTCCATTCTGAAGGAGATCAGCCCTGGGATTTCTTTGGAAGGAATGATGCTAAAGCTGAAACTCCAGTACTTTGGCCACCTCATGCGAAGAGTTGACTCATTGGAAAAGACTCTGATGCTGGGAGGGATTGGGGGCAAGAGGAGAAGGGGACGACAGAGGATGAGATGGTTGGATGGCATCACTGACTCGATGGACGTGAGTCTGAGTGAACTCCGGGAATTGGTGATAGACAGGAAGGCCTGGCGTGCTGCGATTCATGGGGTCACAAAGAGTCGGACATGACTGAGCGACTGATCTGATCTGATCTGATGTGGTGTATTGAACTTACTCCTCCTGACCACCTTAAGTAAAAACTCTTTCCTGATTTTTCCTTGAGGAAACCAAGCTTTAGAGAAATCAAGTCACATGCCTAAAATCATGTAACTACCAAGGGCTGAAGGCTCACATTGAAGTTCTATTCTATTTTTGTAAACCTGCTTTAAACTCTAATATAGTGTTCGTAAAACTTAAACTTCTTTTAGAGGAAAGTCTAACTGTTTACTCCCTTTATCTCAGAGGAATAACAGCAGAGAGATGTTCACAGAGAACATTCTGTTCATTCCAATGGATCTGAAAACCCTGATGTTGGAAATGACACTATTTAAGTCATTCTCCAAGTGTGGACAGCTACTTCTCACCTAAAACCATGCAGTTCAAGTAATTGAGTTATCAATTTTCTTACATTAAAGGTAACCCAAGACAGCCAAAAGCTTGGGTAGATAAAGAGTGTTTTTTGTTTTTTTTCCCCCCCTATTCTGTTTTCCTTAAGCTTCAAAAGTGCACTTGCCAAAATAGTGCAATTTGAGCTCCTCATTAAATACTTTTACCAGGTGAGGAATTGCTGGTACATTCCATTTTGTCAGTGATGATTTTATATTCGTCACTCTTAGTGGATAGACTATCTGTGGATGGTGTACTATTTACACATTTATTTTGGACACTGTTTGGGGTATCATTTTCCTTCAAGGGCAAGTAATGGAACCAAGCAGATTATTTATTTCATACACTTTGAAACTATTGGGGGCTGTAATGGATGTTAGCCTTGACCTAAGGCATTTCAGATGCAAAGCCTCTATCAAAAATCTACTCATTATATCGTGAAAGAGTAAGAGGACTTGGCCATTTCCCCCTGGTTCAGAAACCCAATTCCCATCCTTTCAAGCACAGGTATTGTGGTTGCCTTCCTCAGACTTGAGAGTTCTGGTTTGGTTAAACTTTCTGCTGTTCAGATAAAAAACAGCAGCAATTTTCTGCTTGAATTTCTCTGTGACTAAATCCATTGATCATCCTTTCTCTCTGTGAGTGAGAAGTGTGTTTTCTCCTTAATAACTCCTATCCTTCTCCTGGATTTTTCCCCCCCTTCGCTTGTTTGTGTTGTGTGGTCAGTCCTGCGCGCTATTCCTCTGAGAGACAGAGGGAGCGCAAAATTGAAGTTATTTTATGCTTGGGCTCCCTCGGTCCCAATTTTCAAATCTTCGTGTCAATTTTCACACATCAGTGTCATGTGGTGAATGTTATGGAAATTTCAGTGAGGTCCTTGGGAGGCAATTTATACATGAATCGCTCCCCCCACCCACTACCATTCTGCTGCAATTCCTGCCTTTTCTAAGAATAAGTGGATCTATAATTAATGTGGATTTTAAAATATAACGGCATTCAGAATTATCATAGCAGGTTTCCGATGCCACGTCTTCTTTGCAGTATAAACACAAAAGCCTAAATGCTTGCTAGCTCTCTCTCTCCTAATAAATGGGCTTGGGTAAAAGGAATAAAAATTACAGTTTGTTGGCGGTAAAAAGCAACTAATTACTCAGGAAGAAGCATGTTTTTATTTTTCAAAACTGCACTGAAAATGGTTTATCATGCAATAAATTTGCTAATCACCAGTTAGGAAACACAGTGCCATCACCACCTACCCGCAGCGGCTGCCTTTGAAAGTTGGTATGTTACAGTTTGGATAGGAAATTATATCCTTTTGAAAATGAACATGACAGAAGATGTTCATTGAATAGTGCAAAACTCTTCAGCAGTTGGAATTCAAACTGCATAAACAAGAGCGTGGTTAACGGCGCCAAAAGACAGCAACTGCTGGCCTTGCCTTTGCTTGGTGAGCAGGTCACCCCTGACCCCTTCTCATGAAGATAATTATTCATTTCCTTTTGCTCCCCCTTTAACAATGAAAGTTGAAGACTTTCAGTGGAAGAACACAGACTGGCCTTAATTTTTTTCCACTCCAAACTCCCTTTTCCTCAGTTCCTTGTCAGTCTATAAATCTTGATTTCTGACAGCTTCCATTGCATGCGTTTTAAGTCACTTCAGTCATGTCCGACTCTTTGTGACCCCATGGACTGTAGCCCGCCAGGCTCCCTGTCCATGGGATTCTCCAGGCAAGAATATTGGAGTGGGTTGCTATGCCCTTCTGCAGGGCATCTTTCAGACTCAGGGATTAAACCTGTATCTGTTATGTCTCCTGCCCTGGCAGGCAGGTTCTTTACCACTAGCACCACCTGGGAAGCCAGATAGCTTCCATTAAGTTAAAAAAAACAAAAACAAAAAAAACACCCAAAGAATCACTTTCTGATCCACAATTTTAGGAGTCCAGTTTGATGAACTTGAAACCACACAAGCTAATAATAGGTGCAGTCCAACGTATCCTTGCTACTAGCCCATTCTCTTGTTTCAAAGGTCTTAGGTGTTTATTCTGTTCTCACCAGAAACTATGGCTGTTACCATTCCTAAACAATGATGTCTGGTGTCCTCCTTGCTTCCACGTCACTTTCACTGTTACTCTGTGCTATTTTCTTCTTAGACTTCTTAGTCTCAAGGATCACCTTATTTTTGTGTATATTTATTAATTTGTTGTCTGGTCACCCACTACAAGGTCAGTGCTCTGAGTAGAGGAAACTTTCTGTTTTGAAAGTGAAAGTTGCTCAGTCATGTCTGACTCTTTGTGACCCCATGAACTATATAGTCCCTGGAATTGTCCAGGCCAGAATACTGCAGTGGGTAGCCTTTCCCTTCTTCAGGAGATCTTCCCAACCCAGGGACTGAACCCAGGTCTCCCGCACTGCAGGCAGATTCTTTACCAGTTGAGCCACCAGGGAAGCCCAGAAGCCCTTCTGTTTTGATCATGTCTAAACCACTAGTTTCTGGTAGAATGTCTAGCACAGAGTAGTTTTCAGTATGTCCAGAAGGAACTGATGAATGAATCCATGAGTGAGTGAATAAATGAAGGGATGTGTTGGTTTTCTACACCTTCCTCACGAAACAAAGCATTCACTAAACATGACGTAGCTGTCCCACCACTCCTCAAGCATATGGGTGTCTTAAGGAATTGTATCTTGGGTGTGCAAGTCAGGAGGAGGTGTTTGCTTGAACTTCCCTTTTGATGAGAAGGAAGCAGCAGTAAACTGCATGGTCAATGTTCCTTTATTTAGAGAGAAGGAAATGTGTGGGAAGTTTGTAATTGAGCCTGATTCTCAGAAGGTCGCTGGGTCACCAGGGTGTCAATGGCCTAGAGCCAAAGGAGAAGACGCTCGCCAGCTAGGAGACTCCAGCAGCAGCCCTCCACCCCTGGCCTCACACAGTGGGGTCTTAGACCAGCACCTTCTTTACTAGCCGTGCAATTAGGAGCAATTCACTTAAATGTCCGTGTCTTCAGTGGTCTCATTGGAAACTGCCATCATAACCCCAACCTCACCTTCTTGAAGCATTAAAATTAAATGAAAATAAATGTGTAGCATCATTTTGTAAACTATTGGGAGCCATAATAATATGTCAACCCAGTTGATATGGATGAAAAGGGAAGTGACACTTAAAAAGGTAAAAGGCTATACTTTCGTGTAGAAATTTTTTGTCCTCTCCATGTTATAAGAAAGGTAGGTAAGGAAGTCATCATTTTATGGACCTCTAAACTGAGGACTAAGGAAGCTGTGTGTGCTTAGCATCATAGATAATGCTATCAATCTGTGCCTCCAGATCGTATCTCAGATCTCTCGGCAACTGATGCAATCATTTGTTTCCAGATTGGTGCAGTAATTCTGATTCTCTTTCAAGAGGAGCAGTCACTGGGGGTACTAGGTTGTGAGTAATGTTGACCGTGGACCTGAGGTTTTATCAGGCAGATTAGCAGATGTGGCCTGGTATGGACAAATTTGAGGGTGAGCATGAATCCAGGTCCAGAAGAAAAACAGTCAGAGCAAAGAAGAGGGGTCCAGGACTTTCTATATTAATAGCCCTGAGATGCCCAAATATGAGGGTTGGGAATGTGGTAGACTGTATATTGAACAAATGGTCAAGGCTGATCCAAAGATACAGGGGAGCAGCAATAACTGTGCTTCCCAATAGGTCCTTCCATAAAGACAGCAATCTTTTATGAGCTTGAGAGGATTCTTCTAGGTAAAACAGTTATGGAAGAGGAAGGAACAAAGAGGAACCTCTATAGCACAGATGCTGCCCCTACCTAAATGAAGACTTTGCCATAAAATTCTGTGGGCATAATCTGAAAGAAACAATCATTTTGGGAAACACTGTTTTAAAGAAAGTTAGGAAGTTTCTTTATGCAGAACTTCCCAGTGCCTTTACTAGTTGTTTAATACTGGTTGAATAACAATTATGCCCATGAAACAGCCTCTTTGAATTTCCAAAAGTTTACAATGGACTCCAAAGCTTACAAAGGACTTCAAGGACATCCAAGAACGGTGTGTGGTTTTTCCTAAATGTGTTCCGACATAAGATGCACATATTTTTCTGGAGTATTTTGATGGAGTAGTATCCCACAAAATATGATTTCCTCACTTTGGTCTAGGGAAGGGTTTACATTGATTTAGGTTATGTTTTGTACACAGCAATGAAGTGACACTGTTCTTTTATTATTTCTTTTAACTAATTTTGTCATTACCAGCAAGTTGTAGTCATTTAACTCTTTGTTTTATTGTTTCACTATGAAAGGTAGGCAATTTCACAATGTGAAAATGTGGGGCAGAGAGAGGATCATGTCTGAGTCAAAATGGGTGTATTTTTCTACTTAGAGTTATTCTGGAGTATTTCTGTTTCATGCTCACATTTACACCCAGAGATGTCTTTATGGTCCAATGACTGAAACTCGATTAGAACGTGATAGATTCTTTCGCTTTTATAGGATCAAAGAGGTTTCTACTCATTAAAGTTCTCACAGTAACCTTCTTTCTTAAGTCTGTTTCAGATTTAGCCCAGGGGAATGGAGTTTGCTAAAGTCGACATCATTTAGAGAATATTTAAGTGGCATGGACATTACATCAAGTTCATCTCCTTTTCGCTTCCATTTTGATTCTCCTCCTACGTAATTATTACTTTGAAAGCAAGGAACTGACCTTTTCCTTCTTTCCTGGTTTAGTGCAAGAAGATGGAATTAATCCTTTGACATGAAATCAGAACTGTAAATTCTAAGCCTCTAATCCAGCACGTCCCTGTCTTGATTATGGGATAGCCTCTTACTGGTTTCTCACTGCAGTTTTCTCGTTTGTAAAGTGGTACTAATGCCTGTAACCTCTAATATGGGTAAGTGAACAAAAATGTGTGCTTTCATTTCTATTTACTTGAAATATTCTGCAAAACCAATGGAGGCTTCAAGGGAATATTTTACACAGGTCAGTTATCAGCAAAAATGATGAGATGCAACCTAGTGTGGTGTTAAGGGGAACATATTCTAGAGTCTTATTGCCTGGGTCGACCTTCTGCCCCTGCGAGATTTTGCACAAGACATTGGCCTTCCTGTGTCTCAGTCTTCTTTTCTACAAAACGAGGTTGTTGTCATAATTCTTAGCTCATAAGGTTATCTCTGGGTTTAAAGATAATCCACATAAAGCAATTAGGGTCGCAACCTTTGACAGTATTCACTACTAGCACTACCATTTTGACTGGTAAGTTTCACCTATACCTGTTTTTCCTACTAGAACTTTATGAAATCCAAACATGTAGAAGCATGGGTAGCCTCCTCAGGCTAAACTGAAACATTTATGCTGTTATTGTTAGAGAACACAGATGTACAGTTACAACATCTTTTGCTGTAACCTAAGTATCTGTTGAGAGGAGAAGGCAATGGCAACCCACTCCAGTACTCTTGCCTGGAAAATCCCATGGACTGAGAAGCCTAGTGGGCTGAAGTCCATGGGGTCGCTAAGAGTTGGACACGACTGAGCGACTTCACTTTCACGTTTCACTTTCATGCGTTGGAGAAGGAAATGGCAACCCACTCCAGTGTTCTTGCCTGGAGAATCCCAAGGACGGGGAGCCTGGTGGGCTGCCATCTATGGGGTTGCACAGAGTCGGACACGACTGAAGTGACTTAGCAGTAGCAGCAGCTGCAGCAAGTATCTGTTGAGTCAATAAGTGAAGTCATTAATTCCATCTTTAATTTCAGATTCTTTGCAAGCACGTAGGCTATTATATGTCTTATTAATTTTTTCTGTCTTTTGTTTTTCCCCGAGATGGGCTAAGAATCAGGACAAATGGAGTCGGTGTCAGGCGGAATTTACCTCCATGTGTATTATTAGTTTGAACAAATGTACAAGAACCAGATCTCTTTTTTCCACCTGAAAGGACCATCACTATGTCCTCCTTCTTTCCAGCTGGAAGGCCTCATGAGCTTCTAGCTTTGCAGGCTCAGCTTGACATCTCCACTTCCAGGCCAGCTGGTAGTCACTGATGATAAACCTAATGAAAGGACACGAGTGGGTGCAGAGGAAGCAGGCCAGGGTGGACGACGGGAGGAAGTGCAGAAAATAAACAGCCTTAATGCCTTGGACACTGAGGCCCCTGCTAAAGGCACAGTGCCGTCCAGCTGATGACCCCTTTACTAGAGGCAGGACGTATGACTCCCCTTGCCCTGAATCTTAGCAGCCTCCAGCTACCCAATAAAACAGGAAGTCTGATAGGTGCCTCTGGGGCTGTGCAAGATTCTACACATCACAGGAAGCCACAAGGCAGGATTTCATTTTGAAGCATCAACTGGGGAAGTTAGACATCTCTGATTATGTAAAAGCAAGGGCTGTGTGCTCACTGCCTGAGTCAGCGTACCTCAAGCATGGCTACATATGTATGAAGAGAGGTGGTTTTAAGTACAGATAGAATTATTGATAGAACGGTGTAACTATAAATCTAAACACATTAGCTATCATTTATTTATCCATCCATCCATCCTTCTGTCCACCTATCCTCTCACAGTGGCTCAGTCATGTCTGACACTTTGTGACCCCATGGACCATAGACAGGCTCCTCTGTCCATGGGATTCTCTAGGCAAGAATACTACAGTAGGTGGTCATTCCCTTCTCCAAGGGATCTTTCTGACCCAGGGATCAAACCCTGGTCTCCTGCATTGGCAAACAGATTCTTAACCATCTGAGCCACTAGGGAAGCCAAACATAGTACCTGTTGTTTCTTTATCCATTCACCCACCCACCCAGCCATCCACCCATCCATCCACCATTTCTCTTCTCCTTTCTTTTCATCACTTTTAAGCAGAGCTCTCTTTCGGTTCTGCAACAAAGGACTCAAGTGCTGCTCAACATGTCCATCTAGTTTGGCCCTCCCATGCATGCTGGACCTTGCTTTAATCCTTTTCTTCATGCTTTCCTTTCCATGCAGCTTTGGATCTTGAAAAGCGAGAGCCCTTTCCAGGGCTTTGCTTTTCATTGGTTCAGTGAGTGCCGCAGAGAGGGCTGGCATGACAACCCCTTGAGGCTGAGTCCTGTTGATTAGAGCATGGATTTTGAGCAAGCAGCTGTACTCGCACGCCCCCCTCAGTGACCCTTGCCAGTATTCCTCACCCATGACCTTCAGGGATTGTCTCCTGGGGAAGCAAGGTCAGGCTCTGTGTCCATCAGGCTGTGCTTCTACTAGCTGTGTGATGGAGCATTTTCTGATGTTGACATCCATGCAGTGGGAATCGGATGGAGGCTGGTTTCTCGTTTCACATTGACCTGTCATCCAAGAAGGCCTGCTGCTTATCCTCGGTTTCACAGTTCCCCCAAGCCGCATTGACATTCCCAGCCTGCTGCTCTGGCTGCCACATCTGCTGCTATAACTTATGAATTTGAGGCACTTTCAATGGGGAATCATGTTTTCTATGCTAAGAATATAGGTCTATGAGCTTTTTATCCTTAATATGTAATTTTCTTGAAGAGTATTCTGATCATAACATGTATTTCTTTCCCTGCTCTTTGTACTCATTTTGATGTTAAAATAAAATGTAATAATTAAATGGACTGGAACACTTAAAGTGATTTGATTGGCAGACACAATGACTGTTTACAGAAGCAGTTGGAAAAACTTTACTTTCTCTTGATGCCATCAGCTTTGCCTTATAGCCCTATAAATCCTGAGGATTTTCCTATTGGCAGATAATCCAAATATTTTCACTGCAAAGTGAATAGGACCAGAGGACACAGACATGTCCTTTGACACTTGAGGCTCAACAACTGTTGTCTTTTGATTAACTAGATATTTTTCAAGCACTCATTCTTTTATGAAAACCTTTCTAACATACATGTACTTTTTAATACAATTCTTTCTGGAGTGATTAACGTAATAAAAATTGCACAAATATGGGAATTCCCAAGTTATCTTGATGGTTCCTGAGGCCAAAATAACACTATATTTGAAATCAAGATTATTCGGAGGTAACTCCCTCATGGTCCAGTGTTAGGATTCCAAGCTTGCATTGCAGGGTATACGAGTTCCATCCATGATCAGGAAACAATTAAGATCTTGCATGCTACACAGTGGCAAAAAAAAAAAAAAAAAAAAAAGTGATACTATTTTTAAATAGAAAGAAGGATAAAGATTATTTTGAAAAAATTCATGTTGTATGGTTACTCTTAGTGGGAAACTCTTAATAAGGAAATGTTTAGCTCAGTGTTTTGAGTACAGAGTAACTACATGTGGGAATTTAGCAGATAATTAATTGTGTTAGGCAGAAAAGATTATATGCCTACAGACTAAGTGCAGGGGCCAGTATGGTCAGCTGAGAAATTAAGTCCAACACAGAGTTTTCCTTAGTCCCATGAGACTCTGGTCAGTCATCTGAAACCAACTGGACTCCTGTTTTTGGTGCTATTGCATAACTGTCAAGGAGGTGGGTTTTTCCTGCCCTGTTGGGTCCATATCTCTTGTTCAAGTTCCCCTAATCTAGCCTGACAAGTTTTGTTGTTGTTCTTTTTTAGTTCTTTGCTTTTTTTAAAAAAAAATTTTTTTTAATGAGAAGATAATTGGTCTACAATTTTCTGTTAGTTTCTGCCCTATATCTGCATGAATCAGCCATAGGCATACACGTGTACCCCCTTGCTGAATCCCCTTCCATCTCCCACCCCATCCCACCCCTCTAGGCTGTCAGAGAACGCCAAGTTTGAGCTCCCTGCATCACACAGCAAATTCGCATTGGCTGTCTATTTTGTGTATGGTGATGCATATGTTTCAATGCTCCTCTCTCCATTAGTTCCACCCTCTCCTTCCCCAACTGTGTCCACAGGTCTGTTCTCTCTGTGTCTCCACTGCTGCCCTGCAATTAGTTTCATCAGTACCATCTTTCTAGGCTCCATATATATGTGTGTTAATATATGACATTTTTTCTCTCTTTCTGACTTACTTCACTCTGTATAATAGGCTGTAGGTTCATCCACCTTCTTAGAATTGACTCAAATGTTTTCCTTTTTATGGGTGAATAATATTCCATTGTATATATGTACCACAGCTTCTTTATCCACTCATCTGTCACTGGACATCTAGGTTGCTTCCATGTCCTGGTTTTAGAAATGGGCTGCAATGAACATTGGGTTACGTGTGTCTTTTTAAATTATGCAATTATGGTTTCCTCAGGGTATATGTCCAATAGTGGGATTATTGGATCATATGGTAGTTTTATTCCTGTTTTTTTTTTTTCCTAAGAATCTCCATACTGTTCTCCATAGTAGCTGTATCAATTTACATTCCTAGCAACGTCACCAGACCCTCTCTGGTGTTTACTGTTTGTAGATCTTTTGATGATGGTCATTCTGACCTAGCCTGACCAATTTGAAGTAGATGGGTCTTGGATTCCCAACCTGCAGTGTTCTTTGTGGATACCTGAAAGTCCTACACCATAATTGTGATTTTCTTCTTTTCTCTCCCTTTCCACCGCCCCCAAGTAGCTTCCAGGCCAATATTACCTCTTTCAACCATTGTTCATATTTCCATGAGAGAGTTTCTTTCTCAAAACTACTTGTCAGCTACCTATTAAAATATGAGTTTGTATCAGTGTCTAAAAACTTTATATACTACCAGAGGGCTTATTGTAGGGATGGAATTGAGGGGGTATATGTGGCTGGGATGTCCCTGCACAATCCCCTCAGCCTGTTACTCATCTGGGGAGGAACATTTTACACAATATAAGGCACTTACTTTGGTTTATTTATAAAAAGGTTTTTAACTTTAAATTGTTATGTGTGAGTACACTTTTCACCTGTACTCACAAATTACAACTCCGTGAAGTGATGCAATTATGATGAATATGATTTACAATACTATTTGCAGATTTTAAAAAAGCTAAAACAGACAAAATGAATGACTTTTCCAAGACTGTGCTAAAAATTAGTGCCTGAGTCTGAACCAGAACCCAAGAACAAGGATCTATGCTCTTATTAGGTCTTCTGAAAAATAATAATCTAAAACTCCAAAGCTGTCAATATCTGAACATCATCTGCAGTAAGTTCAGTTCAGTTCAGTGCAGTCGCTCAGTCGTGTCCGACTCTTTTGCGACCCCATGAATTGCAGCACGCCAGGCCTCTCTGTCCATCACCAACTCGCGGAGTTCACTCAGATTCACATCCATTGAGTCAGTGATGCCATCCAGCCATCTCATCCTCTGTCATCCCCTTCTCCTCTTGCCCCCAATCCCTCCCAGCATCGGAGGATTTTCCAATGAGTCAACTCTTCGTGTGAGGTGGCCAAAGTACTGGAGTTTCAGCTTTAGCATCATTCCTTCCAAAGAAATCCCAGGGCTGATCTCCTTCAGAATGGACTGGTTGGATCTCCTTGCAGTCCAAGGGACTCTCAAGAGTCTTCTCCAACACCACAGTTCAAAAGCATCAATTCTTCAGCACTTAGCCTTCTTCACAGTCCAATTCTCACATCCATACATGACCACAGGTTAGCAAAAAAATAAAGGACATTTTCTTCTTGAATGTAGCAGCAAAACTAAACAGCTATTGTATTTCCGTTGCTGTTCTGAAACATTATCTCATTTAATGCTCTCATCATTGCTGAAAAAATTATTTTCCTTTGATTTATGAATGCAGTAAGTCTCAGAGAGGTTCACTTAATTGCAAAAGGTCACACAGCTTATAAGATGATGGATGGAGCTGGAATTTGTGGTTAGCAGACATTTCATCCTGTTCTAAAGATCCATAATACATTTGGTTCATGCCCAAAGGTCCTTGAATTTGGTCCTATCAAAAATGTCCATGAACATACGCGGCTCATTCTAAATGATTTTGGACAGGACAAGATCTAAAAAACCTATTGGCAGACCAAATGTGTTATGAATGTTTCGGACCATGCCTTGCAAGAGGAATTTGCAGTTAGAACAAAATCTTATCTTTTGTTCCACTCCACTGCTCCAGTGCATGGATGAGCAAAGTTCTACGTTTAGAATAGAGGATCACACAGCACGTGTGATAGCTAGCATGCCCATTTAGTTCTGCTCCAGTATTGCTTATGACGCTTCTTCATCAATGATAGGTCAACCCAGAGGGCAGAAGGGGGTATTTTTCATAAGGGACACAGAGTGAGAATATGGCATTCCTCCTTTCTACATTCAAGATTAGGCTGTTATGTGTCAGAGACCACCATATATTAGGTCTTCATATTTTATTGGCTATATTTTAAGTTTTCTGCTCCTTTGCAAAGTCTTTTCATGTTATTAGTATATAAAACATTTAAAATGTGCAAACTGTCCCCCCAATTTTGTGCTCAAGCCACTGAGTTCCCTGTTCCAGGGGGGAATCAATGCCATCAAGTTGTGCTATATTATCCCAGGGATACAGTATGCACATGCAAGCATGCAGGATTAAATATATCTTTTAATACCAATAGCTGCCTACTTGGAGATCATTCTGCAACATTTCTTGAATGAGCTGACTCCTTTACTGTAGTAGTTGCTTTGTGTTACACTGTTTCTCTGTACCATGACTTATTGAACTAGCCCTTTTTCCAGTCATTTACCTTGTTTCAAATAATTTGTTTCAAGTATGCTGCAATGAACATTTTCCTTCATACTTCTCTGTACACCTGTGTCGGTAATCTGCATGATGGATTTCTAAAAGTGGAATCACTGGGTAACAGAGCCTGTAGGTTGCAACGTTTAACAGATATTGCTAAAATGAACCTCGTGCCTCTGTCTCCAACATGGAGTGATGGTAAATCTTTTTTGGACTGTGATTATCTGAAAGGTAGAAAATGAAATCTCATTGTGGTTTCAATTTGTACTTATTTTCATATGAGTAAGGGCAAGCACATTTTCTTTTAAAATGTTATGCATTTAAGACTCTTCTGTGTTTCTTTTCCTGTGAACCCTCTGATCATATTCTTTGTCCATCCTGCTACAGGCTTAATGGTCTTTGTAACTGATTTGAAGGAATATTTTCTATAATAATGAAATCATTGCTTTTAAATAGGTCTCAAATACTTTTCCCAAGTGTGTAAACTGACTTTGCTTTAGTTGTTTGTGTATGTGTCAGGCATTTAAATAGATTATTACTAATCCTCAAGAATCCTGGCTTTATTCATTCTCATGTATGATTGGGAAAACTACAGATCAAAAAGGGTTAAAGACTTCTCAATATTATCCAGCTAATAAGTGGAAGTTGGAGAGGGCTGAGTGCAGATTCTGTGACTTGAAAACCCACATTCTTCTCGCCATATCCCACCCCCTCTCTTGGTGACATCATTGTCCTTACTGTACCGTGAAGCTGAGTGAATCCTCTAGGTCCACTGAGCTAGTGGTGATTGTGTGGTTAAGCAGCTCTTGCTGATTGGATTACTGTTGTCAATCGACTTAGCTGGACAGTGGCATGTGTAAGTGCACAGCCTCCGAGGGTACTTGCCTGGCTGTTCCTCCAAATGTGCTCTCATTTCTGGGCCTTTGCAGATGCTGTTCCCTCTGCTTGGTTCACTTTTCCCTGTCCCAATCCCAGTTATCCCTCTGTCCAAGTTTGCTGTTGCTGGAAGTCTTACCTAAGTGTACCACAAGAGGCAAGTCTATGTCCATCATGGCATAAGTTTTATGATGTCCTATTGCCCAGGTCGGAGGAGGGCATGCAGGGGGCTTCCATCACACTTGCCTGTAAGCTCTAGAGATAAAGACTGTGGTGTGAGCATCACTGTGTCCCCATCACTTGAATCAAGGTCTGACAGATTGTGAACATTGTATGTATCCTTGCAAAATGATGAGTAGATGGATATATCACATGATGATTAAGAGTGTGGGTTCTGCTGTTGAAGACCTCAAGTTTGAATCCTGCTCCCCCACTTACTAGGAGGGTGGCCATGTGCCAAGTTACTTACATTTCCTAAACTGCATGTTCTTCATTGGCAAATTTCTTTTCAAAATATGCTACCCACTTCACCAACTGAGCATAAGGAATATGTCAGATAATCCTCATTAAAAATCTGTGATTAGGGCTTCCCTGGTGGCTCAGTGGTAAAGAATCTACCTGTCAATGCAGGAGACACAGTTTCAATCCCTGATCCAGGAAGATCCCACATGCCACAGAGCAACTAATCCTGTGGGTCACAACTACTGAGTCTATACTCGAGAGCCCGGAAACTGCAGCTCCTGAGTCCACGAGCCACAGCTACTGAAGTCCATGTGCCCTGGGGCCCACGCTCTGCAACAAGAGACCACTGCCATGCTTCTCTAGATAAGCCGATGAACCGCAGCTAGAGAGTAGTCTCCACTCGCTGCAACCAGAGAAAAGACCCAGCACAGCCAAATATAAATTAATAAATAAAAATTTTTAAATGTGTTTGTGATGAGTAGAACAATGATATCATTATAGCCTGAAACTCCTCACTGAAAATGACAGTGAAAAGATCAAAGTTCTAATGGCACCTTTGCCCTAAACTGGTTCTTATGACTTCATTTCCCTGGGTCTCCTCTACTACAGGGGGATGTTCACCTTGCTGGTGAAAATTCCCAAGTCTGTGAATTGATTGCAAAGTGGCTTGACACACGCCAAGGCCAGTCTACTCTGCTGTACTACACGTTTCTAATGTCTGGAATTCTTGATAGCCTGATTACTAGTACAAATTCAGTCTGTGGTAATAATATAAATGATTAACTATATGTGTGTATATGTAATTAATAGGTCTTCCCCAGTGATTGGGTGGTAAAGAATCCTCCTACAATGCAGGAGACACAGGATAAGCACGTTCAATCCTTAGGTCAGGAAGATCCCCTAGAGAGAATGGCAACCCACTCCAGTATTCTTGCTTGGAGAATCCCATGGACAGAGGAGCCTGGACATGACTGAAGCGATTGAGCATGCACACATGCATGTAATTAGTAACCTAATAATATTTAAAATATCATAAATTAAAATAATGTATTATTCTACCCTATTGATGCCTGTAGTGCTGGATTAATACCTACAATCATAGCTATAGCACAGAGAGAATCAGCTTGTTAGATGTGCAGATTCCTGGGCCTTATTCAAGCCAAAATGATTTTGCTTAGGATGTAAGTTTCAGAATCTGCATTTTAAAGCACTAAGCTCTGGCTTAGTGGGGTTTGAGGACCACTGCTTTAGCTAGAATGCTTCTCCACATTTTCGATGTATGGATTGTTTCCTCTCAGATTTAAAACTACTGTAGAAAACATGGTATTTTGACTACCTGGGGGTTTCTGCATTCTGGGGCAACAGCCAGCAGGATTTTTGCAACATTTTGCATGATCTATTACCCCTGCAGACCTGGGAGCAGTGCCCTTTATGGGATGGGGTGGGCGAACGTGGAAGAGAGTTTTTTCTTCATCCCATCTGAGCGGTTAGGTCATGTCAAACTACGCTAATATAAATGTCAGTGTGCAGCTTTCGCTTGTGAAATCTGAGCTTGTTGTAATGCAGTACATTTTCATTCCCAGCTCCATGGATGCTATCAGCTCATGGGCCTCACAAGCACCTCCTGTGCTAGAATAAAAGTCATCTCAGCAGTTCTCCTGAGCGAGTCTCCCGTGTGTGTGTACACGTGCACCTGTGGAGCTCACCTCACTGTTCGCCTTCCAGCCATAACGAGCTGGTCTCCATGGGACCCCCACAGCACCACAACGCAGTCCTAGAGCTGTCTTCAGAAGCCATCACACTGGTTCATAATGACCATGAGAGTGTGGAGTTATATAGATGTCCACTGGAAGAATTAATTATGGGGAACATGAGTCACTCTGGGAATAGACTGAAGACTTACCACCTCCCAGGTGAATACTCTGCCAGGAGCCTGAGCAGGCAGCTCTTTGGCTCAATACAGTGGGAGCCTGTTCTACATAACAACAGCCCGCAAGGTGCACCGGATGAGACTAGCTGGGCTCTGGGAATGCCCTTGACGAAGATGGGTTATCTTTCACTGGAGAGGAGCCAGATTGCAGGGGAGGCCAAACTTTGGCTGATTTTTTGGGGCACTCATTTTATTCTTTCTTTCTCTCTCTCTTTTTTTCTATTTTATGCTTTTAACCTTAGCTTAGTGGTTTCACAGAGAAAATAAGTGCATGAGCCTGTTTCAATGGTGAATTCAATTCCAGTGATTCCCCAGACATCCTTCACAGGAGTCAGGGTAGACACTTAACTTAGCATGTCAGGTCCCCATCTAAATATTTTCAATCAGCAGCAACTAGGAGTGATTTAGGAGAACATTCTTCAAATCTACCATGTTGCTTTTACTTCTAACACAGGTTCTCTCATTCAAACTGAAGGTTGATCCATTTTGTGTGAAGTTAGGGCAATCCTCTAGGCCTTTCATGCTGTTCAGGCCAACCTATTAATGTGCTTTATGATCCTATGTCATGACGGGTGTCATTTAAATGTGTATTATTCTTCTGTATCTTCCCACCGATTGACAGAGGAGCAAGATACGTAGAGGAAACATAATTCAAAGAAAAAAAAGGGAAAAGGAAGGAAGGAGAAACAGGGAAGGCCGGAAGGCAATAAAAAAATATAAATTTTATACAAATGTCTAAATACAAATACAGTGCAATTTACATGCAATATACAAATTGCAAAAGTGCTGTTTCTGAGATTGGAAAATATTAAAAAATTTTCTAGAGTTGTCACTTCTTAATAAAAACTCTAGAAATATTGTCTTCTAAAGGAAAGCATCATGGTATCAAGATCATTAAATTAAAAGATGCTGGAGATCAAAATCTGGATAAATTTGACAACAAACTTACCACTTATGTGTATTACTTTGGTGAAGGCAAAGATAGCTCTGTATGTGGGAACTGCTGAGGAATTAATCAGACAGGAGACACACACACACACACACACACACACACAGAGGCTTTTCCTTTTTTGCCTACAGCATGTCTCCAGCCTCCCTCCTGCCAACACGATCCTTCAGCACCTCCCCAAAATCAAACCCTGCTGATTGAAACGTGATGACAGTCAGGTAGGTGTGGGAGCCACGTGTCTTATTGATGGTTTATGTCAATCTACAGAGGAGCAAGCCTAATAAAAAGGTCTAATTGCCCTGCTCACAGACCCTCCCACACCCCAAAGGTGCTGGTTAAGCACATTTCTTTCCCTGTTCAATGTGGTATTTGTAAAACTGCAACACATTCCAACTGGCAAGCATAGGCACGTGAAGAATCCTGTGACTAGTCGACAGAGGGAAACACACAGGGCTCTTTGGTTTTCATGGAGCATTGGATATTGTGGGTGGTGTCTGTGTGTATGTGTGTGAGTGTGTGCTTGTGTGTGCAAAGGATTTCAGTGCTGCAACCCAGCCAGGATTCCTGGCTCTGTTTCCCATAATCACACGGAAACTCTGCCCTAAGTTTTGACCGCCCCTCCTGTTCTACCCACTGGCTTCTCTCTCTGCTCTAAATCTACCAATTATTTCCTTTAAGTGTCAGCAGTATACCAGACACGCTGAGATGTAACCTTTCCTCAAGTTGATGCTGTTAAACCATTACTCGAAACTGAAGTTGCAGTTGTCAACGGCGATTTCAGTCACTAATAACTGCTTCAGAAGTGTGAGTGGTATCTGGGCTCTTCCTGCTGCGGCCCAGGGCTCTGGGAATGTCTTTCCAGGTCATTTAGAGCCATCCATCTGATCTGTAGCAAGATCAGTCAATCTTTCAGCCAAGTGCGTTCCTCTCGCTTCTGCTCACTGCCAGGTCCTTTATTAGTTCTCTCAGGGCCATACTGGGGGCCGATCTTAGGCAGCCACATCGACCGCTTAGCTTGTAAAGACTTTGAGCTCAGGGCATCACCACCTGCTTGGATCTTGAATTCTGTCACTTGCCTGTGAGGGTTTTTTCAGCCCTCTGTCTTGTTCTCCTCCATGGTTTCATCGGGCTCCTGTTTAAAAAACATTTTAACCAGCCCTGCATGCATGACATAGCAATTCTAAAAACTGGACCCAGCCGTCAGTTGATATGGATGACGTATCTTGTCTTGGTTTAGGAAAGCTTATGGTCTTATTGGGCTCGTGGTTTTAGAGAGACTTTATCCCATGCCTGTTGACCTTAAGAGAACACTGGAAGCTGAAATAGGCTTACTTTAGATTGATCTTAATTTGTTACTTTGGAGTTTAATTAATAATAATACCAGGTAGTAGTTATTGGCTGTCAGTTTGAAATTGTTGTAGTTGCTTAATGAGTACACACACACACACACACACACACACGAGTATGTAGTATCAGTTGTCCATTTAAAAGATGGAGTAACAGAGTGCTTAAGTAACTTGCCCAGGATAGCCAGTTAGGAATTGGAAAAATGAGAGTCTGAATCCAGGTGCCTGACCATGATCAGGACCCAATCCCTCTATGTCTTAATAAGAAGCAACCAGCTGACAGTTGCCTTTCTCTGTCTGAGTTACTTTCATAATATGAAAATGATATCACTCATTTGTGGACTTTAAAGAAAATGACACAAGTGAATTTAGTTACAAAATAGAAGTAGACTCACAGACACAGAGAAGAGGGAAAGTGGGAGAAGGGATACATTAGGAGCTTGGGGATTAACAGATTCACACTGCTATGTACAAAATAGATAAACAAGGACCTACTGTGTAGCACAGAAACTATACTCAGTATCTTGTATTAATAACCTATAACGGAAAAGAATCTGAATCACTTTGCTGTACACTTGAAACTAACACTACATTGTAAATTAACTATACCTCAATTAATTAAAAAAAAAGAATCAATCATCAGTACTGTAAGGACTGAAATGTTGCAATTATATATGCAGTGATGACTGAAACTTCACTGCGACTCTGGGAAACACATGAACTCCATCGTGTCTCTCTGCACCATCCTGCCATTCAATGCAAGCGCAGCAATAATCTATTAGAATCACAAGATTAATTTTTAATGCAACACGGGTGCCTGCCAAAAAAGTAAGTGGATTGGAGAGGCCGACAGTGAGGCCAAGAGTATTGAAAAAGAAAGGTGCCCTTCTGTCTGTCTGTCTAATTTCCTCTTTCTGCCTTCTCACCTTCTTGAAAGTTTCCCCGCCTTCCCTGCCCTCTATAGAATTGTTGGTATCTAAGGGCAAAGCACTGATTGTGTTTAGAGGAAAATCCTCTTCCCCTTAATGTAAGAGTAATGATGTTAGCGCCGGTCCTCAGGCTCCATTCTGATGCAGGTAATTATGCTCTGCCTTTTTCAATTCCCTCTGCAGCTTCTGTTGCATCTATTTTTTTCTCTACTTCCTGGTCTAAACTGTTGTACCAGGTTGCTGGGCTGCTGTTCAACATCTGCTTCCCCGAAGAACTACACTTTAAAAGTGAGGAAAATTATTTCTCTTTCATGACGACTTTGCTGAAAGGAACCTGACAAATGGCAGGTGCTGGAGTGCTCCTTTGATTTGGGTCAGGGCACAGCTTGCCGTTAGTCTGGGGTCACTTGCGTCCCTTGCCTGGAACAAAGTACACACACGTTCTTTTAAAGAAAATGAGGCTTTATATTGGACAGAATGATTGACTGGCCACCTGCCGGTGTGAGTCCAGGCGGGCACTGACCTCCGCAGCTGATGGGTTTGTCCCAAATGCCTTTGAGAGGACATCCGGGGCTCCTCTTGCAGGGAGTCCTCCCCAAGACACTAGAGTTTCAGGCCTTGCTCTCATTTTACTGAACTCAGGGGGTCAGGCTTGAAACTTCTGACTTTGTTTTCAAGGTTTTACTCTCACATTTGATGGCTCCTTTCTTGGCAAAATTTGTCAGCAGGGAGAGGATCATTTCTAGTTCTCCAAACAGAAGAACTTCTTTAAAAAAAAAAAAAATTCAAGTATAGTTCAAATGGGCTTCCCAGATGGCACTAGTGGTAAAGAATACACCTGCCAATGTAGGAGACATAATAGACAGGGGTTTGATCCCTGGTCTGGAAGGTCCCCTGAAGAAGGGCATGGCAACCCACTCTATTATTCTTGTCTGGAGAATTCCCATGGTCAGAGGAGCCTGGTGGGCTACAGTATATGGAGTCGCGAAGAGTCGGCCATGACTGAAGTGACTTAGCATACAAGTGCACAGTTGATATACAATATTGTGTTAATTTCTACTGTACACTAAAGTGATTCAGTTATACACACATATACATTATTTTTCACATTATTTTCCATTATGGTTTATGGTTCAACTTTAATAAATATAGTTCCGTGTGCTGTGCAGTTAGACCTTGTTGCTTATTCATCCTATATATGAGTCTGCTTCTGTGGATCCCAAACTTCCTCCTGTATCCATCCCCTTGAACCAGAAGTCTGTTCTCTATGTCTGTGAGTCTGTTTTTGCTTCTTGGATAAGTTCATCTATGGTATATTTTAAATCCCACATGTAAGTGATATCATATATGTTTTGCTCTTTCTGACTTATTTCATTTAGAATGACAATCTCTCAGTCCATCGACATTGCAGAATCATTTTTTACTATTCCTCTGGCACACAACACTTCTAGAATGACAATTACCTAAGCATCCTCACTGATGCTTAGGGAATCCTAAACAATTTCCAATATATTCTTCTTTATCCATTTCCTTCCTCATTCTCCAGCATTTCTAGCAGATAGATGTCAGTCTCAGTACATTTACTTTTAACTAGTCAAAATAAAAACTGGCAACTGATGTTTGTCCTGACCTATGCCTGGTCCTGATCTATGATTAACACATCAAATTATCTCTGATAAAAAAGTCTTGGATTAAAAACCAGGCAACTTATTCAGGGAAATTCATTAACTGGCTCAGAAAAAAAGCCCAAGAGTAAAGAAAAAAATCTAACTTATACAATAGGATATGCAAAGAGCCAAAAAATGCAATTATTTTGTTTCACATGGAAAGGAAAAAAGAGCTTAATCATAACCTTTTAAAACATTATACCAATCAAAAGATTAAAAAGTAATATATTTTCCCATAAAAATTCTGTCAGAATAAGAGCAGACATGGCTGACAGACAGACAATTCTGTAATAACTGCAAGTTTTGGAGGGCATTCTTTATAAATTTATTTTCTAAATGTTATTTATTTTCCAAATTCTTTACAAATATATTTATTTTGAGATCTTAGATCTCAAAGAAAGCAAAATAAAAAGCAAAAATAAAAGTAAGTCATGGCCTCTAAAATAATTTGATCAAGGAATAATAATCTTTAGCATCAGTTATTTACCAGTTGCTGACTCAAAAGGGAAAAAAAAAATTACCTTACAAAGTATTAATCACTGAAAAATCTCAGACATAAGCTTCATATTTTATCAGTGTAAGAGCTGAATGTATTGCCTTATATGCTCCCATCTAGACAAAGCAGAGTATAGAGCGATCACCAAGATAGCACCACAGCCACTGATGGCTTACAGTGTCAGATTCATGATCTCCTACAAAGAAGGTTTAGCTTCAGGGCCAGGGACCAGGCTTGATCACTCAAGAGCTTTTGTGTAGCAGAGTTTTATTAAAGTATAAAAATGGACAGAGAAAGCTTCTGACACAGACATCAGAAAGGGGATGGAGAGTGCCCCACTTGCTAGTCTTTTCAGTTCAGTTCAGTCGCTCAGTCGTGTCCGACTCTTTGCGACCCCATGAATTGCAGCACACCAGGCCTCCCTGTCCATCACCAACTTCCGGAGTTCACTCAAACTCACGTCCATCCAGTTGGTGATGCCATCCAGCCATCTCATCCTCTGTCGTCCCCTTCTTCTCCTGCCCCCAATCCCTCCCAGCATCAGAGTCTTTTCCAATGAGTCAACTCTTCACATGAGGTGGCCAGAGTACTGGAGTTTCAGCTTTAGCGTCATTCCTTCCAAAGAAATCCCAGGGCTGATCTCCTTCAGAATGGACTGGTTGGATCTCCTTGCAGTCCAAGGGATTCTCAAGAGTCTTCTCCAACACCACAGTTCAAAAGCATCAATTCTTCGGCGCTCAGCCTTCTTCACAGTCCAACTCTCACATCCATACATGACCACAGGAAAAACCATAGCCTTGACTAGACGGACCTTTGCTGGCAAAGTAATGTCTCTGCTTTTGAACATGCTATCTAGGTTGGTCATAACTTTCCTTCCAAGGAGTAAGCGTCTCTTAATTTCATGGCTGCAGTCACCATCTGCAGTGATTTTGGAGGCCCCAAAAATAAAGTTTGACACTGTTTCCACTGTTTCCCCATCTATTTGCCATGAAGTGATGGGACCAGATGCCATGATCTTAGTTTTCTGAATGTTGAGATTTAAGCCAACTTTTTCACTCTCCACTTTTACTCTCATCAAGAGGCTTTTGAGTTCCTCTTCACTTTCTGCCATAAGGGTGGTGTCATCTGCATATCTGGGGTTATTGATAAGCCAGGCTTCAGCAATAGGTGAACCGTGAACTTTCAAATGTTCAAGCTGGTTTTAGAAAAGACAGAGGAACCAGAGATCAAATTGCCAACATCCGTTGGATCATGGATAAAGCAAGAGAGTTCCCCCAAAACATCTATTTCTGCTTTATTGACTATGCCAAAGCCTTTGACTGTGTGGATCACAGTAAACTGTGGAAAATTCAGAAAGAGAGGGGAATACCAGACTACCTGACCTGCCTCTTGAGAAATCTGTATGCAGGTCAGGAAGCAACAGTTAGAACTGGACATGGAACAACAGACTGGTTCCAACTAGGAAAAGGAGTACGTCAAGGCTGTATATTGTCACCCTGCTTATTTAACTTATATGCAGAGTAAATCATAAGAAATGCTGGACTGGAAAAAACACAAGCTGGAATCAAAATTGCTGGGAGAAATATCAATCTTTAGCAAGGGAATTATATATTTTTTAAATTAATTACTACAATAAACCCCAAGAATGTCTTAAGGTTGTAAAAATTTTGCCAGACCCACTCTCACACTTTACATATTAGGATAACAGGATTAGAACTTAACAATAAAAAGATCCTACCCAACCCACTCCCATAATTTACATTCTAAGATATTAGGATTAGTCGGAAGGTTTTCAGGAAGGAGAAACTGTCCTGAAGCAGGATACATTGCTGTTATATAATCCCTAGCACAGAGTTTAAACTGAGTTGTTTGTTATGTAATCATCAGTTCTGGGATTAAATAAAAAAACCATTTTATGTGACTAAGACTAAGGAATGTAGAGGGAAAAAAAAAATTTGTCCTTTCTTCCTCCTTGAGAATTCCAGACCCCTATCTCCTCCTCAAGAACCCCAGACACCTCTCTTAGGGATTCCTGGACTTTTTGTCGACCTGCCTAGGAACTGCCTCTCTCATTCCCCACTTTTCTTTTAGGAGAATTATGTTGCCAAGAGAAAGGAGCATCGTTTTCATTCCATAACTACTTCCTGCTGTTGAAGGACATCGTCCCTACATTGTTGAGGAAACATATTCTCCTAACCCTCATATTGAGGGTCTCTGAATCAGGGGCCCCAGACAATAGTTGGAGGAATTTATGGCACTCTTAGGAGCTGGACAACAATTTGTAACTTAAAAGCTTTCAAACGGTTAGAAAGAAATCCAGTTACATAGTTACAGATGCAGGGAGCAAAGAGGAAAAACAGAACAATTAGAATTATTACAATTACGATAGTTTTCCACCGTGGGGAGCTAGTTAATGTTTACCAAAGTGAGGTGACTGAGGATTCAGGAGAATACACAGCCTGAATCATCTCGTTCATGTGTTTAGTAAAATGAGTAACATTAGTACTCATACCTAGTATATATGTACAACATTGGGGATGAATAATAGTACAAGTTCCTCCTTGTGCAGCCATTAGAATATCGAAGGCCAATCTGTTTTGTAAAACTGACTTTCTCATTTGTATTTGTTCAGCATTAAGGACTGAAATAGCTTTTTGAGAATCTTGTAAAGCCTGTTGAGTAGTTAGTCAGAGCATCAACTCGTAACATAACATCTATAGTTCCCAGAGAGGGAATGAATATTGCAGCCAGATAATCATACCAGTGAAATACAGACCTTGCCCAGGGAGTTTTAAGGTGTGGCAGATTAGCAAGTTTCTCTGGAAGCTCTGAAAATATGAAGCCATGAGTTTAAGGTAAACCTCAGGTGCATCTCCCTATCCAGCCAGGGGGAAGCCACGCCCATAAGTAAGAGCCACGTATCCAGTAGGTCCCATTTGGAGCAAACCAGCGTGACTGAGAGATCCAGTCCCAATCAGTACCTGGCCAGGCAAAGGGAGGACCTGAACTGGGATCAGAAAACACAGGAATGATAACATTGCATATTTCTTGAGGCATCCCAATTGTTTCCATTCATTATTATTAAGTTGTAGGCTAACTTCTGGGGATGGCTCTATTTGTTCCCAGCATATGGCAGCGTTAGATAGTAGGTGTCCCTTTTCAGGAATTAACCATATGGTCTCATCCCATATTTGATAAACACCAGGTAGGAAACCACCAGATCTAGAGCCATTTACCTTCTTATGTACAGCAAAATAGTCATTAAACCAAGATAATGTATAATCAAAGTTGAAAGTCCCATTAGGTGCATAGTTAAGGTACAAAGTGTTATAGCAGTCCATTTTAGGATTGCAAAATATCATCAGATTTTAAAGAGAGACATCACACGTGATTTTTGTTGGTGAAGATATTCACAGAGTTGAAGAAAGTCTTTTCCTTGAAATGGAGAAACCCACCATAGGAAGCCTTCAACTGATGAAGAGAACAGTGCTCCACAGACCCAGCAATTAGACCGATTATGGAGCGCAGAGTAAGAATGAGCCTAGGACAGGAAAGCATTGTCTTGAGGGTCAAACGGCAGGTTCAGAACTTTTGGAGTCAGCAAAGCAGGCCCACACAGATTATCAGACCCATCTGAAAAGTAAAAGGTGAAAGTATAGAGGATAAACACATAAAATGACATTGTTTAGTTTTGCTCAGGGTGCCACTTTTTAACTTGAGCGTGGTGCACCCAGGAATCAATTCCTGGCGCCTTGACAGCTGTGGGAGAAGAAAGAATAACCTGTTAAGGGCCTTCCCAGAGGGGCTTGAGAAATTGGCCTCCAGATCCCAAAGTCTTTATCAGGCCCTCGGTGCCTGGCTCAAACAGTGGCTTGTTTGACTCAGAGGCTGGGTCAGGAGTCACCTCCTGGAGTTTCCATTACGTCTCTTGAAAGGCTGAAAGCTGAGTCATATAGTTAATTCTAAGGCTTCACGGTCTATAACAAAGTTTGTGCATAAGAAGGGTCTTCCATAGATACATTCAAAGGGGGACAGTCCCTTCTTTTTAGGGGCAGTCCGAGCCCTCATTAAAGCTATGGGTAGAACTTTAAGCCAATTGTCCTGAGTCTCTTGAGTTAATTTATGCAGATGTCTCTTAATAATGTCATTAGCCTTTTCTACTTTTCCTGAAGATTGGAGTCTCCAGACACAGTTTAAGTGATATTCTATTCCTAGAACTTTTGACATCCCTTGAGTTACAGCAGCTTTAAAGGTGGAGACACTGTCACCCTGGAGGCTCCGCAGCAGCCCAAACCTGGGAATAATTTCATAGATTAAAATTTTTATAACTACCTAAGCCTGTTCACTATGTCAGGGAAAGCCTTAATCCATCCAGAAAAGTGTCTACCCAGACCTGTAAGCAAGAAAACCCATTTGTTTTTGGCATATGAGTAAAAGGAACCACAGTCTCATTTATTATTTGTAAATCTTGAACTAGTCTCCATTTATCATTTGACTTTTTCACACCCCAAATTGGAATGTTGCATAGACTATTACAGGGAATTAATAGCTCCTGATCCTTTAAATTGTCAATGATGGGTTTTAACCATTCCTTAACCTCAGGCTTTAGTGGGTACTGTTTTTGATGTGAAAATAGGTGAGGGTCTTTGAGTTTGATAATGACAGAAACAGCATTTTGTGCTTGGCCCACCATATTCCTGTTAACCCACACTTTAGGATCTGAATTTTGTTCAATTAATGGGAGAGAAAGAGTAGGCTCCATATTCATGAAAAGAGAGGTCTGGACCTTGTTCAATATATCCCTCCCAAGAAGGGGTGAAGGAGACTTTGGGATGATCAGAAACTTGTGAGAAAAACAACACAAAGTCCCAGTTGCAGCTTAAAGGATGATTGAAATAACAGCGTTTGGCTCATCCTGAAGGTCCCATTCCAGTAGTGGATTGGGAGGGAAGTGGACTGAGGGCTTCAGTGAGCACAGAGAAAGTTGCCTCAGTGTCCAAAAGGAAATCGATGGATTGGCCCCCCACAGTTACTAATACCTGGGTTCCTCAGGTGTTATTGGGACAGGAGCTAGTGTGGGGGCTCTGGGCACATTTAGTCCTGATTGTTCTGAGAGCCTGACCCCTGGGGCCTACACCTCTGGGGGCATTCTCTCCTCTGTTGTGGTCCTTTACAGACTGGACAGGGGAGGTTTAGATGCCTGAGAGCAACTTTGCTTGAGATGCCCCTCCTCTGTACAGTAATAGCAAGCCCATCCCTTTTCACCTGGATCCCTCTGGGCATTTTTCTCTTCAGGCTGATTCATAGCAGTTTTCACAGCCATCTAGAGCCTGGGCCTTTTCTTTGGTTCTTTTCTGTTGTCATTTTTCCTCCTTCTATTCTCTACTGTAATATACTGTCTGAGCCAGCTGCAACAGTTTTTCTAAAGACTGATTTAGTCTGAACGCCTGTTTTTGTAACTCACAGTGGATATCTGGAGCTGACCGAGGGAGAAATTTATCCTTTAAGATCATTTCTCCTCTGCACTTTCAAGATCAACATCAGTAAACTTGCAGAGAGCCTCCTGTAGTCTATCTAGGAATTTACCAGGAGTTTATCAAGAGTTTCCTTCTCTCCCTGTTCTATGTCAGCCAGCTTAACATAATTTAGAGGTTTAGTTCAAGCTCTCTTAAGCCCTTCAATAACGTAATTGAAGAAGTGAGTCTGCTCCCATATCCTTTTCTCTTTGTGATAATCCCAATCCAGCTCTGCTATGGGAACTGCTTGGCTCCCCATAGGGAGGAGAACTATTTCATGTTCCCTCTTTCCCTTTGCCTCATGCTCAAGCCCTTCATCTCCAAAAGCAGTAGTTTCTTGCAAAACTCAAGCTATCAAGTCAGGATCCAAATTCTGTCCCAAGACAGTCATTATATCTCTCCAAGTAAGCTCATAAAGTAAAGTTAGTCCCATAAAGGCTTCTGTGTACTTTTCTGGATCCTCTAGGTAGTCTCCCAGATCTCTCTTTATCTGTTGTACCTCTGGGTAAGAAAAGAGCTTATGGATTCTTATAGATTGGTTATTTTTTCCCAGTGGGGTCCTCCTGAAGAGGCAGTAAGTTGTGTGGCTGTTTCTCAGCCCCTGTAGCTACCCTTCACTTATGTTCCCAGGGATAGATTAGAGAAAGCTGCTTTTTCTCATCCTATCTTCCTTCTTCTCCTCTGTCTCATCCTTAGTTTTGGTTGTCTGTGCCTCCTCTACTTTGTCTGAGTTCCTATTGAAACCAAAGTAGTCTGAGGCTGCATTGGAACTGGGGTTGTTTGAACTTCTGTCGAGACTGAAGCAACCCTTCCTGGAGGGCTTCCTTGACCCTCAGCATGTTCAGTTGTGAGCCCTGAACACAGAGGCAGAGGCAGAGTAAGAGGACAGGAGGGAGCTGAAGGCTTTACATCCAAATCTGTACCCTGAGGACAGACCTTATGACCTTAGGACATAAGTCTGGCATATCTTGCAGAGAGAAAAAGAGTAACACATATGGCACTTCTACCCATTTCCATTGTCTTCTACAGAACCGGTCTAGTTGTAAAACAGTATCGTAACTAAGAGACCCTTCAACTGGCCATTGTCTACTGCTCTCCAAAGGATACTGTTGCCATGCAGATTTGCAAAAGAAAGTCAGGCATGTCTTCTTTAAACTCTGGGGGTCAAACTTATCCCAGTTTTTCAGGACACAATTCAAGGGTGTGAGTCTGGAACTTTGAGTACCTTGCATCTGTAAGAGAGAAAAAAACGGTGACCAGCACCTGCTTCCTTCCATCAGAGGCATCCCTCCCTGCTCTAGACGGGGGGTAGATAGACTTTCCACCCAAGCTTTCCTTCCCTGGCCCGACTTGGTCTGTCCCTTACTGATGTAGGCGCATTACTTGTCCCTCCGACTTCTACCACTGAGGTGGAGTGGAGATGCACCAGGGGTAGACCTGCTGGCATCCCAAATTGATTTCTAGCTTGATAGAACCATGACCTTTGTTTGATTTGCCAGAGTAGTTTCCCGAAATATTTCCCAAGCTAGTACTACTAGGGGAAGCATCCATCTTCCATGTGCCCATTCACATTCCTGAGTGTAGTCCTGACCAGTAGAAGCGATGTATCATTGCCACATCAGTAAGCCACTGGAGAGCTTTATCTAGTCCTCTTAGAGCTAGTACTACCAAAGGAAGAAACCCACTGTACTCCCAAACTGGGATTCCGAACCTATGTTCTTAGAAACCTCATGCTCGCTAGCAGCACTTCCATCCATATAGTTTAGAGGCACAGCTACGACACTTAGTTACTAAACATACTCCTAGCAAGTCTGACTACCAAGCTTGGAGTCTAAATAAAAGTACATAGTAATGGCATGAATCACAAGTCCAGTGAAAGTCTAAGATCCAACAGATTAGGTTAGTAGTTCTAACTTCCCATGCAATTATGAAATGGTCAGAGACCAGGAAAAGCTGACTGAGAAAGGAAAGTTTGGCCAGCATGCTTTGCCCATCTCTGGCTGCTCCCCTCACAGGGACCTTGGGTATTTCTTGGCATTGGCAGGTCAGTTTAAACCCCTGACAAGGCTCCCCTTTTGAGGGATCCCTTCAGTCATCATGAGGCACCATGAAACCACAGAGCAGGGCTCATCATTTGCTTCACATAGGGCATGTCATTCATTCACACAAGCACACCGAAGAGTTAGTAAACTAAAGCAGAAAACGTGTACACAGAGAAAGCAGAGAGGTTAGAGCTCTGAGCGTTCTTACTTTGTCCTAAACGTCCTGGAAAGATGATAGCTTACAGTGAATGGTGTCGGATTCATGATCTCTGAAGAATTTAACTTTGGGACCAGGGACCAGGCTTGATCACTCAAGAGCTTTTGTGTAGCAGTTTTATTAAAGTATAAAAAGGACAGAGAAAGCTTCTGACACAGACATCAGATGGGAGATGGAGAGTGCCCCACTCGCTAGTCTTTAGCAAGTGGATTATATACTTTTTAAATTAGTTATTACAATAAACCAAGGGAATGTCTCAAGGTTGTAAAAATTTTACCAAACCCACTCCCACAATTTACATTTTAGGATAACAGGATTAGAACTTAACAATATGAAGTGAAGTCACTCAGTCATGTCTGACTCTTATGATCCCATGTACTGTAGCCTACCAGGGTCTTCCATCCATGGAATTTTCCAGGCAACAGTACTGGAGTGGGTTGCCATTTCCTTCTCCAGAGGATCCTCCCAACCCAGGGATCGAACCTGTGTCTCCTACATTGCAGGCAGAAGCTTTACCATCTGAGCTACCAGGGAAGCCCTAACTTAACAATAGAAGGATCCTACAAGACTCACTCCCATAATTTACATTCTAAGATATCAGGATTAGTCAGAAGGTTTACAGGAAGGAGAAACTGTCCTCAAGCAGGATACATTGGTGTTATATAATCCCTAGTACAGAGTTTAAACTGAGTTGTTTGTTGTGTAATCATCAGTTCTGGGATTAAAGAAAAAAATTTTATGTGACTAAGACTCTTGATGAAAGTCATAGTGGAGAGTGAAAAAGTTGGCTTAAAGCTCAACATTCAGAAAACGAAGATCATGGCATCTGGTCCCATCACTTCATGGGAAATAGATGAGGAAACAGTGGAAACAGTGTCAGATTTTATTTTTCTGTGCTCCAAAATCACTACAGATGGTGATTGCAGCCATGGAATTAAAAGACACTTACTCCTTGGAAGGAAGGTTATGACCAACCTAGATAGCATGTTCAAAAGCAGAGACATTACTTTGCCAACAAAAGTCTGTCTAGTCAAGGCTATGGTGTTTCCAGTGGTCATGTATGGATGTGAGAGTTGGACTGTGAAGAAAACTGAGCGCTGAAGAATTGATGCTTTTGAACTGTGGTGTTGGAGAAGACTCTTGAGAGTTCCTTGGACTGCAAGGAGATCCAACCAGTCCATTCTGAAGGAGATCAGCCCTGGGATTTCTTTGGAAGGAATGATGCTAAAGCTGAAACTCCAGTACCTTGGCCACCTCATGTGAAGAGTTGACTCATTGGAAAAGACTCTGATGCTGGGAGGGATTGGGGGCAAGAGGAGAAGGGGACGACAGAGGATGAGATGGCTGGATGGTATCACTGACTCGATGGATGTGAGTCTGAGTGAACTCTGGGAGTTGGTGATGGACAGGGAGGCCTGGTGTGCTGCAATTCATGGGGTCGCAAAGAGTCGGACACGACTGAGCAACTGAACTGAACTGAAGACTAAGGAATGTAGAGGAAAAAAAAAATTGTCCTTTTCTCCTCCTGAGAACTCCAGACCCCTCTCTCCTTAGAAACCCCTGGAATCTCTCATAGAAATTGACTCTCTCACCACCTTTGTGGATAGGGGGTCAAAAAAAAAAAAAAATGTGTCATCTCTGTAATTTGAGTCACAGCAGTTTTGACATGATGCTTACCCAGAATTGGTTGTTAAAAGGGGTATAAATTTATGCATTATTTTCAAGGATGCATTGAGAGACTGAAAGCTTATCCCATGGAGAAAAAACAAAACAAAACAACTTCAGCCATTTGATGTTTTAAAGTTGTTTTTACATGAATTACAGGGTTGGGTAGAAGCAGTGTCAGTCACAAAACCACACTCTTGTCTTCATCTAATTTTGTCTTAGCAGCTCTTTTAAACTGCTAAATCTGGTTTTCAAGGATGATGATTTTGTTTTGTGATAGTGTGAAACAGCTGCCGTGGTTTTGATGAGAGGCCCATTTTCCATTTTATATCTGCAAGATGTTGGCGACATCAGGCCCAGGGAATCAGGCAGCTGAGAAGCCTCTCACTGGAGAAAGCAGTAAACACAGGACAAGGAATCTTTCTCAGAGGCAGCTGTTTCTTGAAATGAGAGGAGAGTGTCCAAGCAAAGCTCAGTTCATGCAGTCAGGGGCCAGGAACCAGCCTTTAGCGTGAGGAGCAGAGAGGTAACTCCAGGAAGGATGGGTTATGTGTAAATTTTACCACACACTGGATTGTTAGTCCTGGAAGAGAGAGGAAGCTGGGAAAGCACCCAACCTCAGCTCATCTTCTAGCACATTGGCCTCGATGCTTCTATACAGTTGTGGGTGCATCGCATCACAAACTCATCCTTCCAGCATGGGTCTACATGGAAGCAAAATCTAGAAACTCTGGGTTTCTGTCTCCTTTTTTAGCAAGCATGTAAGACAACCCTGGACCTGCATGTCTATGAGGCTGGAGCTGAGCTGAGTGGTAGCTCAAGACAGAACCTGATTTTTGGCTTACCACGGTCCTGGTGTGACCACCTCAAATCTGGACGGTCCTTGTCCAGCAGGAGCCAGTAAGGCAGTCCATTTCAGCCAGGGTCACCTGTGTGCATTGCTGCCCCCACCCTGCTCTCTGAGGAGGACTCATAGCCTGGAGCTTTAAACTTTTCCACTAATGGGACTTCTTTCTAGCAACCATCAAATTGGAAGGTTTGAAAGGGTTTGTTATTTTTTAGTTGCGAAGTCATGTCTGACTCTTTGCGACCCCATGGACTGTAGCATGCTGGTCCCCTCTGTCTTTCACTATTTCCCAGAGTTTGCTCAGTCTCATGTCCATTGAGTCAGTGATGTTATCCAACCATCTCATCCTCTGTCACCCCCTTCTGCTCCTGCCCTCAGTCTTTCCCAGCATCAGGGTCTTTCCTAATGAGTTGGCTCTTCATATAATGTGGCCAAAGTATCAGCCCTTCTTATGAATCTTCAGGGTTGATTTCCTCTAGAATCGACTGGTTTGATCTCCTTGCCGTCCAAGGGACTCTCAAGAATATTCTTCAGCACTACACTTTGAAAGCATCAATGCTTCAGTGCTCAGCCTTCTTTATGGTCCAACTCTCACATCTGTACATGACTACTGGAAAAATCATAGCTTTAACTATACAGACCTGTGTCAGCAAGGTGATGCTTCTGCTTTGTAATACTCTGTCTAGGTGTCATAGCTTTTCTTCCAAGGAACAAGTATCTTTTAATTTCATGGCTGTAGCCACTGTCTACAGTGATCTTGAAGCCCAAGGAAAGTCTGTCACTGTTTCCATGTTCCCCCCACCTATTTGTCATGAAGAGATTGGACAAGATGCCATGATCTTAGTCTTTGAATGTTGAGTTTTAGGCCAGCCTTTTCACTCTCCTCTTTCACCTTCATCCAGAGGCTTTTTAGTTCCTCATTGCTTTCTGCCATTAGGGTGGTATCATCTGCATATTTGAGACTATTGATATTTCTCCTGTAATGTTGATTCCAGCTTGTGATTCATCCAACCCAGCATTTCACATGATGTACTCTGCATATAAGTTAAATAAGCAAGGTGATAATATACAGCCTTGACATACTCCTTTCCCAATTCAGAACCAGTCTGCTGTGCCATGTCCAGTTCTGTTGCCTCTTGATCTGCATACAGGTTTCTCAGGAGACATGGCTTTTCTAGTATTCATGTACAGATGTGAGTGTTGGACCATAAAGAAGGCTGAGCACCAAAGAACTGATGCTTTCAAATTGTGGTGCTGGTACTCCCATCTCTTGAAGAATTTTCCATAGTTTGTTGTGATCCACACAGTCAAAGGCTTTAGTGTAGTCAACAAAGCAGAAGAGAAGGGTAGAGCTAAGGGAAGAGGAGACACATTTATAGCTCAGCAGGTAAGAAGCAGTACTGCTATCCTGGCTGCTAAAAAGATAGGCAGAATGTGCTCCCAAAATGCATACGTTGAGACCCATTCCCCAGTGTGATGGTGATGGAGGTAGGGCCTTTGGGAAATGAGATCATGAGGGTGGAGCCCCCATAAATGGGATTAGAGTCCTTAGAAAAGGGCCTCCAGACAGCTCCCTGCCCCTTCCTCCATGTAACAATATGGCAGGAACACGGTGGTTTATGAACTGGGAAGTGGGTCCTCACAAGACACCCAACCCACTGGGAGCTTGATCTTAGACTTCCTAAACTTCAGAACGATGAGAAATAAATGATTGTTGTTTAAAACAAAACAAACGAAAATGTATTCTCCTCTGACTCTGGTTGGCAAATAGTTGTCATTCTGAGAGCTGGGAAGCCTAGCCTGCCTGCACCAACACAGCCCTCCTGCTTCTGCTTCTCCCCCTGGAGACTGGTTGACATCTAGCACAGCAGGGGCCGCCCAGAAGCCTGCTCCAACATGAGAGTCAGCCATCAGTGCAGATTAGGCTGTCTGAGGAGGCGTTACAGATAGCTGTGAAAAGAAGAGAAGTGAAAAGCAAAGGAGAAAAGGAAAGATATTCCCATGTGAATGCAGAGTTCCAAATAATAGCAAGGAGAGATAAGAAAGCCTTCCTTAGCGATCAATGCAACGAAATAGAGGGAGGCAGCAGAATGAGAAAGACTAAAGATCTCTTCAGGAAAACTAGAGATACCAAGAGAACATTGATGCAAGGATGGGCTCAATAAAGGACAGAAATGATATGGACCTAACAGAAGCAGAAGATATTAAGAAGAGGTGGCAAGAATACACAGAAGAACTGTACAAAAAAGATGTTCAAGAACCAGATAATCATGATGGTATGATCACTCACCTAGAGCCAGACATTCTGGAATGTGAAGTCAAGTGGGCCTTAGAAAGCATCACTACAAACAAAGCTAGTGGAGGTGATGGAATTCCAGTTAAGCTATTTCAAATCCTGAAAGATGATGCTGTGAAAGTGCTGTGCTCAATATGCCAGAAAATTTGGAAAATTCAGCAGAGGCCACAGGACTGGAAAAGATCAGTTTTCATTCCAATCCCAAAGAAAGGCAATGCCAAAGAATGCTAAAAGTACCACACGACTGCACTCATCTCACACACTAGTAAAGAAATGCTCAAAATTCTCCAAGTCAGGCTTCAGCAATACGTGAACCATGAACTTCCAAATGTTCAAGCTGGTTTTAGAAAAGGCAGAGGAACCAGAGATCAAATTGCCAACATCCGCTGGATCATGGAAAAAGCAAGAGAGTTCCCCAAAATCATCTATTTCTGCTTTATCGACTATGCCAAAGCCTTTGACTGTGTGGATCACAATAAACTGTGGAAAATTCAGAAAGAGATGGGAATACCAGACCACCTGACCTGCCTCTTGAGAAATGTGTATGCAGATCAGGAAGCAACAGTTAGAAGTGGACATGGGACAACAGACTGATTCCAAATAGGAAAAGGAGTACGTCAAGGCTGTATATTGTCACCCTGCTTATTTAACTTCTATGCAGAGTACATCATGAGAAACGCTGGGCTGGAAGAAGCACAAGTTGGAATCAAGATTGCCGGGAGAAATATCAGTAACCTCAGATATGCAGATGACACCACCCTTATGGCAGAAAGTGAAGAGGAACTCAAAAGCCTTTTGAAGCATGTGAAAGAGGAGAGTAAAAAAGTTGGCTTAAAGCTCAACATTCAGAAAACTAAGATCGTGGCATCTGGTTCCATCACTTCAAGGAAAATAGATGGGGAAACAGTGGAAACAGTGTCAGACTTTATTTTTCTGTGCTCCAAAATCACTGCAGATGGTGATTGCAGCCATGAAATTAAAAGACGCTTACTCCTTGGAAGGAAAGTTATGACCAACTTAGATAGCATATTCAAAAGCAGAGACATTACTTTGCCAACAAAGGTCTGTCTAGTCAAGGCTATGGTTTTTCCAGTGGTCATGTATGGATGTGAGAGTTGGACTGTGAAGAAAGCTGAGTGCCAAAGAATTGGTGCTTTTGAACTGTGGTGTTGGAGAAGACTCTTGAGAGTCCCTTGGACTGCAAGGAGATCCAACCAATCCATCCTAAAGGAGACCAGTCATGGGTGTTCATTGGAAGGACTGATGCTGAGGCTGAAACTCTAATACTTTGGCCACCTCATGCGAAGAGTTGACTCATTGGAAAAGACTGATGCTGGGAGGGATTGGGGGCAGGAGGAGAAGGGGACGACAGAGGATGAGATGGCTGAATGGCATCACCGATTCGATGCACATGAGTTTGGGTGAACTCTGGGAGTTGGTGATGGACAGGGAGGCCTGGCGTGCTACAATTCATGGGGTTGCAAAGAATCAGACATGACTGAGCAACTGAACTGAACTAAACCGAACTGTACCCGACTAGTTGTTGAAAGTGAAAGTGAAAGTGAAGTCATTCAGTTGTGTCTGACTCTTTGCAACCCCATGGACTGTAGCCTACCACGCTCCTCTGTCCATGGGATTTTGTAGGCAAGAGTACTGGAGTGGGTTCCTTCTCCAAAGGATCTTCCCAACCCAGGGATCCAACCCGGGTCTCCCACATTGTAGGCAGATGCTTTACTGTCTGAGACACCCATTAGTTGTTAAATATTTTTAAAGTCACCCCTGAGTTAGAAACTAATGAAATCACCTATTACTTGGAGCATTTCCAGAGTCTGATTGCTTCTCCCCACTCTTCTCCCCTATCCTGAGGACCTCCTGCCATCCACTCCCTCCTTACTTTGTGTCTTACTGGAACGTCTTCCTTTCCAGAAGTTACAGGCAGCTGAACAGCAGTAGGCTAAACTGTTATGGAGATCTTAAGCTGCTGGATCATTACAAGCTGAAATTGATTACAACTGAGTTGGAGAATTTCAGAATGAGAGAACATGGTACATGAACAAGAAGGAAATTTTGGTATTTTTTAGTATGTGTAGGGTTTTGTGCTGATTCCTGCCTTGTCCCTTTTGTGCCAGTAATATTCGTTGTATCCAAAGTAATGTAGGTTCCAATTATTCTTTTTCCTCCCCTTTTTTTAGTTCATTAAAGAGGGTGTTTTTTTTTTTTTTTTCTTTTTATTAAGCTTCTAAGAGGCATTTGCTTTCCTTTTAAAAAACGTACAGTTATTTTTATCTCATGCCATGGCCACATCGCATGGCATGCTGGATCTTATTAATAATTCTCCAATTAGGGGCAGAACCCTTGCCCCTGCAGTGGACACACCAGTCTTAACCACTGGACCGCTAGGGAAGTCCTGGCGTTTGTTTCCTTTTCACTAAGTAATTGTAATTATATTTTCAAGGTGACAAAACAGTGCTTTAAAAATGATCTGACAGAAGTGAGCAATTTTGACTCAAAATCATTGCACACTTTTTTGATATATGTTAGCCTCTTCTTGCTCTTTTAATCATCATGTTTGTGGTTCAGAGAATACTTTCCTCTAAGCAGTTTCCATTTTAATCACTGTCAGATTGAAGCTATGAGTGTGCCTTAACACACGTAAGGGTGTTAGATTTTGAGTCAATAGATTCTAGATTAATTTTTGTCATTGATTAAACTGAGTGACCTAGGAAAAATAATCTTATGTCTAAAACTGCTCATCTATGAATTAACAGGATTGGGATAAATGATAATCTCAACTTACTGCCAGCTCTAAGGTTCTAGAATTCATTGATGTTATTTTCCTGTTGTAAGAGTAGCAATTATTAGCATGTACAGTGTTTTCTATAAATCATCTCACTCGAGCCTTATAGACATGCAAACAGGTAAGCAAGATGAATAAAGGATCCTCATCAGCTTAAAGCCTAAAAAGAATAAAAAAAAAAAAACAATTAAGAAATTCATGAATTACCCTTCTGAATTACCCACTCCAATTTCAAACACTGAATGTCGGTTTATGGAAGTCATTCTTTCTGCCTCCATCACAGGTGTTAGCATCGGAATGTGTTGGCTGAGCTCGGCATCCTGGTGTGAAATGATGGTTACACAGCAGCTAGTTGTTAAACATATGTGTTTGTGTGTAAACATAAGATGTATGTAAACACAGTAGGAGGTAGCAGGGGGTGTAGTCAAGCAGGAGCATGAATAAGAGAAAGAACAGAATTACCCATTAGCTTTGAGGAGAAAAGAAAAACACCTAACATCTATTAACTGTCCAATGTATGTTGCTTGTGTTATCTTAATTAATCTTCACATCAATCCTATGTGAAGTACACAGTCACTTATCCATTCTACAGATGGCAGAAATCTAAACTCAGAGCAGTTAATTGGGTTACGTTATCATTGGTTAGAGTCAATATTTATATACCAGCATGCCTTTCCATGGCATCCTTAAAGCAATTCATTTACTCTTTAACCCATTCAGTTAACAAATTTTTATTGAACACTTAGTATGTGTCAGGGCTTCTCTGGCGGCTCAGACAGTAAAGACTCTGCCTGCAATGCAGGAATCCTGGATTTGATCCCTGGGTCAGGAAGGTCCCCTGGAAAAGGGAATGGCTATCCACCCCAATATTCTTGCCTGGAAAATCCCATGGACAGAGGAGCCTGGCAGGCTACAGTGCTTGGGGTCACAAAGAGTTGGACATGACTGAGTGACTAACACTTTCACTTTTCACTTTAGCATGTTTTAGGCTTTGTGCTAGGCAGTGAGCAAAACTCAACACCAAAACAGATCTCTGCCATTCAGGGTTTACAAATTCTACATTCTTGATACCTGTGGCTTCTATGGCGGTGGGATGTGGTAGGGATAAGAGGTTAGGGAGAGAATGGGATCAGAGGCATGCTGATAAAACCTGTGACAATAGGATCTTGGGGGCAGTGGGGAAGCCCTGATCTGTTGTTACTGTTCAGTCACTCAGTCGAGTGCAACTCTTTGCAATTCCATGGACTGCAGCATGCCAGACTCCCCTGTCTTTCACTATCTCCTGGAATTTGCTCAGATTCATGTCCATTGAGTCAGTGATGCTATCTAACCATCTCATCCTCTGCTACCCTCTTCTACTGTTGCCTTCAATCTTTCCCAACATCAGGGTCTTTTCCAGTGAGTCGTCTCTTTGTCAAAATGTTGGAGCTTCAGCTTCAGCATCAGTCCTTCCAATGAATATTTAGGACTGATTTCCTTTAGGGCTGATTGGTTTGATCTCCTTGCAGTCCAAGGGACTCTCAAAAGCCTTCTCCAGCACCACAGTTCGAAAGCATCAATTCTTCAGCACTCAGCCTTTTTTATGGTTCAGCTCTCACATCCATACATGACTACTGAAAATGCCATAGCTTTGATCGATTCATAGCACTTGACAATTTCTATGTATAGATGTTCCCAAGATAACTTATCTCAATTAATGCCATGACATCACTGAACACAGAGAGGAGATACAGACAATGTCCTGAGCTGTATATGCTAGCTCCCACACACTGCTGGGCACAGTACAAGTAAAATAAAAGAAAAGGACTTCTAACAACTAAAATAAGGATATCTGACTTCCCACAGGCACAAGAATATCTAATATTGTAGAGAGCATTATGATTTATTAGATTTTTTTCTATTTATTTATCGTGTGTAATCCTCACAACCCCATGGGAAAAAAGCATTTTAAAAATTTAGTTTTATATTGGAGTATTTGAACTGTGGTGCTGGAGAAGACTCTTGAGAGTCCCTTGGACTGCAAGGAGATCCAACCTGTCCATTCTAAAGGAGATCAGCCCTGGGTGTTCTTTGGAAGGAATGATGCTAAAGCTGAAACTCCAGTACTCTGGCCACCTCATGCGAAGAGTTGACTCATTGGAAAAGACTCTGATGCTGGGAGGGATTGGGGGCAGGAGGACAAGGGGAGGACAGAGGATGAGATGGCTGCATGGCATCACTGACTCGATGGACGTGAGTTTGAGTGAACTCTGGGAGATGGACAGGGAGGCCTGGCGTGCTGCGATTCATGGGGTTGCAAAGAGTCAGACATGACTGAGCGACTGAACTGAACTGAATAGCTAATTTACAATGTTATATTAATTTCAGGTATACAGCAAAGTGATTTAGTTATACATATACATATATTAATTTTTCAGGTTCTTTTCTCCTATGGGTTATTACAGAGTTTTGAGGAGAGTTCCCTGTGATCTACAGCAGGTTCTTATTAGTTATCTAAGTTATATATAGTAGTGTGTATACACTCATCCCAACCTCCTAATTTATCCCTCTCTCCACCATCTTTCCCCTTTGGTAACCATAAGTTTGCTTTCTAAGTTTGTGAGGTCTGTTTCTGTTTTGTAAATAAGTTCATTTGTATAATTTTTAGATTTCACATATAAGTAATATCATATTTGTCTTTGACTGACTTACTTCATTTAATACGATCATCTCTAGGTCTACCCATGTTTATGCAAATGATATTATTTCATTCTTCTAATGGCTGAGTAGTATTCCGTTGTATATATTTACCACATTTTCTTTATCCATTCCTCTATTGATGGGCATTTGGGTTACTTCTATGTCTTGGCTATTGTAAATAGTGTTGCAATGAACACTGGGGTGCATGTATTTTTTCAAAGTATGTATATGCCCCAGGAGTGGGATTGCTGGATCATATGGCATTTCTATTTTTAGTTTCATAAGAAATTTTTATGCCGTTCTCCATAGTGGCTGTACCCATTTATATTCCCTTCAACAGTGCAGGGGGTTTCCTGAAAGTGCATTTTGAAGATGGTGTAATTAAACCACCCTGAGGCTAAGTACGTCATCCAGTATCACATAGCTCAAAGCAGCAGAACCAAGCTTCAAAAACCGTGCCTTTCACTATATCCCCTGGCTCAGAAAACCAAGATTGGTTACTCATTTTTAAGTGCCTACTTTATAAGTCTATTCATTCCCTTGGTTGGAACATAGTGATGAGACTAGTGCTACATTCTTTTTCTAATTTCTATTATTCATCGTCCACAGTCAAAAAACACACCCTTAATAAAGCCAGCGGACGCCTTTGGTTATGAACAAGCATACGAGTGGGAAAGAGGCTGATGACTGTCAGACGAACCCAGCAGTGGTACCTACCAAAGACTTCAATCCGAGTCAGTGCCGTCACTTCCATATTCCAAAGCCAGAACTCCTCTTTACATAAGTAATCTTCCTTTGGGACAACTCCATACCCTACAGTCATTAAAAAATGATGCTACTAAAGCAACTTAGTGTAAGGCTGGAAGCCAACAAGCAATCGACTTCTCACGGACCCACAGCAAACTGACGACTGTTACACAGCCAGTTGGCATTTTGTGGAATTAGCATTTTCATATAGGCTTTTAATTTGTTGGCTGTCTCATCTGAGCAGGATGAAGTTGGAGTGAACATCGGTACAAGTAGAGATATTCCATATCACAGGTATGAGAAAAGAGCAAATTATTCTCAGATAGCATAACAGAGAAATGTGCAACTAGATACGGCCAATGGATTGAGGACAGTCAGAGTTTCCTGAATGTGCAGCATGTGCTGAGCTGTGCTGTGCATGCTCAGTGGTGTCCAACTCTTTGTGACTTCATGGATTGTATTCCACCAGGCTCGTGCATTCATGGGATTTTACAGGCAAAAAGACTGGAGTGGGTTGGCATTTTCTCCTCCAGGGGAATCTTCCAGACCCAAGGATTAAACCCGTGTCTCTTGTGTCTCCTACCTTGGCAGGTAGACTCTTTACCACAGAGCTACCTGGTAAGCACTTTGCTTGAAACCTACGTGGATGACCAAGATATATGTCTTGATTCTCATCCCTGAAAAGAAGGTTTAGAAAACTCAATAATATGCCAGGCTTTTTAGGATGTGGGCAACCACCAAAAAAAAGTGTGTACTGTTCTGACTGGGGCCAAATCCTGGCTCTGCTATGTACCACTGTGGGATCCTGGGGAGATTATCTCAAGTTCCTTGAATCCCAGCCTCTCATGGGTGATATTTACCTTGAATATATTTCACAGGCACTTGCCACATAGTAGCAATTTAAGTGATGGTAATCTTCCTGTCGGAGAAGGCAATGGCACCCCACTGCAGTACTCTTGCCTGGAAAATCCCATGGACGGAGGAGCCTGGTAGGCTGCAGTCCATGGAGTCGAGAAGAGTTGGATGCAACTGAGTGAGTTCACTTTCACTTTTCACTTTCACGCATTGGAGAAGGAAATGGTAACCCACTCCAGTGTTCTTGCCTGGAGAATCCCAGGGACAGGGGAGCCTGGTGGGCTGCTGTCTGTGGGGTTTCACAGAGTTGGACACGACTGAAGCGACTTAGCAGCAGCAGCAATCTTCTTGTTATTATTTTCAACCAAGGAATATCTATGGTGGGGAAGCACTGATAGAACTCCATCAAGTTGGAACCAAGGACAAAAACCTTGAGTTTTTCCAGGGACCTTCCTCACTGAGAGTTCCAGTTTTTCATTTTGACTGTGCCTATATTCTTGGAGTGGCTCTGCTTATGTCAGTCTAGGTGCCATGCACTCAGAATGGGGTTAAGTGAACCTCTGGTTAACATACTCTAACTTTGCACATTAAAACTATATAGGAAAGGTATAGTATGTTGAGTTCTTCTGAATTAATGAAGGATGAGATTAAAAAATTTCTCTTTTGGAAAGAAGAATACTTTATGCTACTTTATGCCATATTCTTTACAATCTCTTGATTTCCTATAAAGCAAATCTTTAATTTTCCAAATAATTATATATGTATTAACCCACTTGACTCTCACAGCATCTTTGTGAAGAAGGTGGGGCAGGTAGTTATTCATTTTCCCATTTCACAGATAATAAAGTTTAGATTAGGTAAATTATGGTTTTAAACACTATGTCAAGGTTGATTCTATAGCATCATTTATATTTTGTTACTATATTTGTCTATTTCCTCCAGAAAATTTGTTATACATATTATTGTTACTAATGACTCAGATGTTAAAGAATCCCTCTACAATGAGGGAAACCCGGATTCAATCCCTGGGTCAGGAAGATCCCCTGGAAAAGGGAATGGCTACTTACTCCACTATTCTTGCCAGGAGAATTCCATGGACAGAGGAACCTGGCAGGCTATGGTCCATGGGGTCAAAAGAGTTGGACATGACTGCATGACTAATGCTTACAATCATTATTTTGTACAATGCTTAACATGTGTGTGCTAAATTGCTTCAGTAAGGACTGTAGCCTGCCAGGCCCCTCTGTCCATGGGATTCTCCAGACAAGAATACTGGAGTTGGTTGCCATACCCTCCTCCAGGGGATCTTCCTGACCCAGGGATTGAACCCATGTCTCATAGGTCTCCTGCAGTGGCAGATTCTTTACCACCAGTGCCACCTGGGAAGCCCTACAATATACCTTGGCAAATATATTAGAATAAGAAATACATTTTTCATTCAAATTATTGCTATAATGCATTAAATACTTACTTATATTTTTTAAAGACTCTGATTCAACCAGCACTTCTTTTCTAAAACTCTTATAATTTTTAAAATTGAGACATTTCCACAGCATCAGTGGAAAATAAGTTGCAGTTCCTAATACGCATTCAATATTAAATAAGCATATTCTTGTTTAGTAGAAGAACAAAGATGTGGAAAAACTAAACAGATAGCATCATTAAATACATTGCATAACACTTAATCTCTCCTTTCCTGCTATGTATTTGAGTTAATATGAACATTTGTCAATTGCACCACGTTTTGAAATGGAATTGGTATCTTCTTTCCCACATGGGAACAGAATTTCTAGGTCAATAGGCCCTTAAATGTCATGAATTGCAATATAGACGGCAGATGACACTTGTCAAAGACTCGGTGATCAGTTCAGATACAAATCTGACTTGAGGACTGAGGAGCCCAAATCAAATCGATGTACGAGATAAAGTCCAGATTTAGCATGGTGACATGGTGAGTGGTACCTTTCATGGGACAAAGCTGCAGGAGCTCCACTGAGACTGACACTCTTAGGCTTTCTCATTTCTCATCAAGCCAGGGTTGGATCACTTCTCTTTTTCTAGCACTGTGTCTGCTAGACTTTCCATTAGGCAGCTGGGCAGGGGGAAAAAAGGAAGGAGCCAACATAAACTACCTCTCAAAATTCTGTGACTTTTGCTTTCTGACACAATTTTTCACACAAAGGGATGTTGGATGCCAGTGGAGACCAAGCAGTGAGAAACCTACAGAAACAAATCTCTGGTATATCTATAAGCAAAATGGGTTCAAATGCAGATGTAGAGGAACAACTCTAGTGAGCCATCAATCACTGAGAACACCACGGTAGGTGACGTGTTAAGTTATGAAAGGAGGGCTGGATAAAAAGGTATGAGCCTGCAGAACACAGGAGCCGTCTTTCCCAAGTGATAATAACTATGTTTAGGGATCACTCACTAGGTGTCATACACAAGACTTTATATCATTAATAAGACTTTTATTATCTCAAAACATGTTTACATAGACTCCCTAAGTTAGGCATTGTTACTATTTTTGCTCCAGAAATGAAGAAAGCAAGTCCTGAGGTCACATGAAAGCTGGGATGTGAAAGCAAAGCTGACTCCAACTTTTAACCGTGACCCCTTATCTTTTTATTCACCTCTATGCATTCCATCTAGTCAAGGCTATGGTTTTTCCAGTGGTCATGTATGGATGTGAAAGTTGGACTGTGAAGAAAGCCGAGCATCAAAGAATTGGTGCTTTTGAACTGTGGTGTTGGAGAAGACTCTTGAGAGTCTCCTTGCACTGCAAGGAGATCCAACCAGTCCATTCTAAAGGAGATCAATCCTGGGTGTTCTTTGAAGGATTGATGCTAAAGCTGAAACTCCAGTACTTTGGCCACCTCATGCAAAGAGTTGACTCATTGGAAAAGACTCTGATGCTGGGATGGATTGAGGGCAGGAGGAGAAGGGGATGACAGAGGATTGAGATGGCTGGATGGCATCACTGACTGGATGGACGTAAGTTTGAGTGAACTCCGGGAGTTGGTGATGAACAGGGAGGCCTGGCGTGCTGCGATTCATGGGGTGGAAAAGAGTCGGACACGACTGAGAGACTGAACTGATCTGAAACTGATATATTCCATCGGAGAAGGCAATGGCACCCCACTCCAGTACTCTTGCCTGGAAAATCCCATGGGTGGAGGAGCCTGATAGACTGCAGTCCATGGGGTAGCTAGGAGTCAGACAAAACTGAGTGACTTCACTTTCACTTTTCACTTTCCACTTTCATGCATTGGAGAAGGAAATGGCAACCCACTTCAGTGTTCTTGCCTGGAGAATCCCAGGGACGGTGGAGCCTGGTGGGCTGCCATCTATGGGGTCCCACAGAGTCGGACACGACTGACTTGACTTAGCAGCAGCAGTAGCATACATTCCATAGTGTTCACACAGTAGGACTCAGAACACTGGATTGGGTGGAAATGAATGAAATTTAAAAGTTTCATCTGAAACCAGAATCTAATACAATCACAAGGTCACTCTCAACAGGAAAAATTTCCAATGAAACATCATTAATCCACGTCTTAGAACTGAAGAATAATTTTCTATTTTAATTCATTCACTTACTGGTGAATGAAAAAAAAAAATGTGTATTTGATACCTACTCAGTGCCAGATTTGATAATGTTTGGGAATAGTCTGTGGCAAACGAAACAGGCAAGGTCTGTTTCCATGTAGTTTGGTTCCAGTGGGGAAGATGGTAGTTACTATTAAGTGCTTTAAAGGAAATAAGGAGGTGTTTTTAGATGGAATATTGAAGGAAGGCTTCTTTGAAATGACCTCCTTATTCGGACCAACACAAGAAAGAACCAGGCATGAGAATAAATGGGAAAAACTTTCCAAATATAGAGAAAACAGCAAGTGAAAAGATCCTGAGGCAGAAACAATCTAGGTGTGAACAAGGACTAGAAAAGACCAAGTGACTGGCAGGTCCCAAGTGAGGAAGAAGGCAGACACACAGAGAATCTGAGAGGGAGCGGGGCCTCCTGGGCCAGCAGACCAGAGGGTACTGTGAGTGCAACGCAAACCTTTGAAAGATATTTAAGCCAGAAATTGACACAAGCTGGTTTGTAGGCTATTGACAGAGATATGGTTACCTAATGAGAGGATGGGCTTCCCTGGTGGCTCAGTTGTAAAGAATCCACCTGCAGTGTGGGAGACTTGGGTTTGATCCTTGGGTTGGGAAGATCCCCTGGAGAAGGAAATGGCAACCCACTCCAGTATTCTTGCTTGGAGAATTCCATGGACAGGGGAGCCTGACGCGCTACTGTCCATGTGATGGCAAAGAGTCTGACATGACTTAGTGACTGAATAACAACAATGAGAGGACATAAATTTAAATTAACAAATAGCTACCTCCTTAAGTAAGTAAGTAAATAAGTAAATAAAACTCAGGACATAGTCTTAGAGATCCACCAACATAGACTGACAAAGGAAGTGCCACAAACTGAAATGAATGGACAACGTTGGACAGTGAAAAGAGAGGACAGCTCAGATAGAGCTGCCAAGGGACCTTCTAGGAGAGGACAGTGGAAAAGGTAGGCAAGGAGAGGCTTTGGAAATGAAAGTGCACACTCAGTGAAGGAATTTTCTAGAATATCTGGTCAGTGTAGAGTTCACTGTACCAAGAAGGTAATGGGTAAATTCAATGTCCATGGAAATTCCATGACAAAGGAGGCCATAAAATTGTCCTGCAATGCAATTTTGTCACTTTTTAGGACCACTTTTAGTCGGTCCTCTGTATTTCGATTGTACTAATGGCTTACTTCAGCTTTTGTATTGCACAAACAGTAATTTTTTGAAATACTCTGCTCATTATGCATCCTCTTTCTGTTCAGTGGGAAAGATATGCCATTCTATTATTAATTAGATCCCTAGCATTTCCCTTTATCTGTATCCTCTACAGTCTCTCTGCATTTTCTTTGAATGGGCTCTGCATGTCAGCTGATAATTTCATGTTGTCCAGACGTTGGGCCTCTCCATGCGCAGTTGCCCATCAGAAGGTAAAGCATCATGTCCCTATGAAGTTCCAGCAGGAAGGGCGCCTGCAGAAGAAATTTGGGTTCGGGTTTAAGATGCCTCTTGTTGGCTCCAAACAGTGTCAGGGGAAGGGGATGCTGGGATAACGGGTTGAGGGTGGGAGTGGAGGAGGGAATATTGGATGACAGGTTGCTGAATCGGGAACCCTGACACTTGTGAAGTACTCTGTCAGGAACATTAAGTATCCAAAAGTGATAAAGCTTCAATTTGCTAGTCCATTAGACTAATTACTGCAATAATTAAGTAACTACTTGATTAGAACTAATGGGTACCTAATTATCCAGGAGAAAAGTATCAGGTGGCAATTATCAGGTGGCAATTAATAGACTGGAGTTAATGTCTTAGCACTGTCTTTGTATGAATTCATAAGCAAGGTAAAGAAAACAAACAATAACTTATTAATATTTATTGGTGCTACAGTGTTTTTCAGCTTGTTTCATTTACACAGAACCAATTAGTGGAGAGACCGTGAGAGTTGCAGAATATAAAGGGATTGAAACACAGCTAGCTTTTTAAAGGTACAGGATCTCATTAGCAATAACGACTAATACTTAACCAGAATCAACCTGTGATATTAGCTTTGTTGCTGTAAATCTATTGAAAGGGGATCACAGAGGTGAAAAATCAATAGTCATGATAAAATCTGTGGGAAATTGGCTAATGTATTGAAGTCAAGGGCCTTATTAAAGATTTTTCCTGGTCCATGGGATACCTTGCATCTATTTCAATCAACTTCCTCCCACGTCCCTACTTTTAAATTGCTGGGGAGAGAGATGGATGGGAAGAAATGTAACTTAGTAGCAAAGAAACTTTTCTTATGAACACATATCACTTAGCAGCCTTGGATTCTTGGGTTATGAGAGGTTACCTCTCTAAGCTAGTGTTTGTGAAGCATTGACTACACCCTACGGTTAATATCAGAAAGCATTTGTTATGAAAATAAAGCGTTGGAACAAGACTTTTATCTACAGCTATGTTGTTCTACTGGTATAGCTCAGCCTCATACAAAACCACTTTGCTACAAAGAATCAGGCAGTGTTCGAAATGCATCACTCAAGTTTAGAGGAGAAAACAGGTCAGCTATTTATTTATTTATTCTTTAATTCGAGAAAACACATGCTACAAGGTTGTAAGGCTTCTGGGCAAACATAAGAACAAGAGCCGAACTGCAGGATCAGGAGAGAGAAAATCTGTTCTACTGAACAGTCTGAGTTGAACATTTTAGCTGTGTAATGAAAATAAAAGCTACATGCTTCTTATTTTCTTTTCTGGGCTTCACGAAGTCTCTTTTTCAAGTCAACTATTTTTAAAAATTCAGGAGGCGTTTGGACCTGTGTTAAATTTATTAACATTTTAAAAGTCATATAATTAACCTTATGGTAGAGGAAAACCCCATTTACTTTTATTTTATTTCCTCGCCCACTATAAATAATTGAAATGGGTTTTAATCATATTTTAGGGAAAAAAAACAATCACCTTATATGAGAATGTATACAGTGACAAATGGAGATAAATCTAAAATTTATAGAAAGGGAGCATTTGCATAAACTGCAGAATCCAAACATATAGGACATTAAGAGTAACAATTGTTGCAAAGGGCATGAAAAATTCAACTTTGGTTTCATGACAGGAGCCCAGATTCCTAACATGATTAAGATAATATATCATGCGGCCCTCTCTTATTAAAGGCATAATTGTTGTTAGGACCAGAAGTGGCGTTAACACTAATCTAGTTTTATATATGTACAAATACGGAGAGAAGCGAACTTGGGAGACGCGCGCTTTGGTGATCCATAGGCATTTTATTAATGTTTGAATAATAACCGCCTAGAGGGCCTGTTATAAATTAAAGGGACGGATTGAGATATAAATTTTTATGAGGACTAGTTATACATTTCCATTATGTGTTTAAAAATGAAGGAATTACTGTGAGCACTGCAGCACTCACATTTATTTGAGGTGATTTGGATGGGGGGACAGCGGAGGAGAGCGGCTGCCTGGTGGCAGTAAGAAAGATGTATCTGTCCCTTTGAAGAGATACATCATATGTCATGCATGAACTCTGTTCTACCAGAGACATTCCTTCGCTGCCGAATCTGCATGATTATTTCTGCGACAATAGCGAGTGATGATAGAGCGTGAGGTTCAAGCCACTTAAGGGGGTTTCATGTGGTTAAATCCTGGAAGACTCGGCTATTATCTATCGGGCTAATGCAATAATGGAAGTCAGTGATTACCACGAAGCCATTCTGAGTCCTCTCCCTGCTCCAGAGGTACCATCTAGGGTTTTACAAGTGGCCCAAATCCCTTTAGAGAAGCAGATCCCAGTAAATGGCAATCAGGGTTCTTTCTCCGAGTCCTCCATCAGGTTTCTCGGCATTGCCCTCAGGTTTGCACATAGAATGGGTCTGTGAATTTCCGCTGTTTATGAGCTGTACCTTCAGAGGATTTGGGAAGGCCCTGGCCAGCTGGTTCACATGTCTATGTGCTCATACGCTCTCACAGATAAAAGCACAGGTACAATTATGTGCGTAAACATAGATTTAGGAACCTGCTTAACCCACACCCTAAGGATATGAACGCACATTAGAGAACACTGATTATCCTGTCACCTGGAGCTCCATGCAAGCTTTGACTGTCGGCAGGTCCAAGGCTGCACTCCAGCCAAGATACTCACGAATCTGTGATTTGAACAAGCTGTTTAACTGGTAACTCAGGTGCAGAGTTTCTTCAGGTGCAGAAGAAAAGCTTACTTCCTGGGAAGATGAAATGCGATATATTTTCAGGTGCCTGGTACATGATATAATTTTAATAAATGTGTATTAGTTTGTTGGGGCTGCTGTAATAAAGTTATAAAGACTAGATGACCTCACAGAAATGTGTTGCCTCCCAGTTCTGGAGGCTGGAAGTCCAAGACCAAGGGATCAGCAGGGCTGGTTCCCTCTCAAGGCTGTGACGGAAGGATCGCTCCAGGCCTCTCTCCTTGGTTTATAGATGGCTGTCTTCTCCCTGTGTCTCTTTTCATTATGTTTTTAAAGGTCTATTTCTGTATTCAAATTTCTTTTTTATAAAACTCTTCATCATTTTGGATTAGGTCCCATCCTAATGACCTAATTTTATTTTGGTTTCCTCAGTCAAGACCCATCCTCCAAATAAGGTCAGATTTGGAGGCACTGGGGTTAGGACTAAACATATGAATTTGGGAGCGGGGGAGGGACATAATTCAACCCTTAACATGTTTGATGAATGAATACAGTGAATGAATATGTGTGGGTTCACTCAGTTGTGTCTGAGTATTTGGGATCTCAGGGACTGTAGCCCATCAGTCCCTGCAAGAATACTGGAGTGAGTTGTCATTTCCTCCTCTGGGGGATCTTCCTGACCCAGGGATTGAACCCATATCTCCTGTGTCTCCTGCATTGGCAGGTAGATTCTTTACCAATGAACAAATGAATTCAAAAAATATGATCCATGATGTTGTGATGATAAAAAGTGTGCTCTCAAACATAGTTTATTTTCAAATCATCATGCCCTCTCTCCCCAGCCTCATTTAGCAATCTGGATAAGATGCTCAAACTTTCCGTATTACTCATGGTCACCCACTTACTCTGGAAACATGACAGGAACATTATGAAATTTTTTTTCATTGCAAATTGACATGAACTAAACCCTGCTGTGCTTGGTGATTATGGGCCGACGGATCCAGGTGGTAGGTAATCCAGTATCCTCCACCAGCATTTCCTTCCAGTGCCTCTTTGAGAGTCCCTAGAGAAAACCATCATCGCTTGAATGATTACAATGATGATCAAATAAAAGAAGCGAGTAGAAGAAAGCAGAACCCTTGTTATGCTGATTTTAAAATAGACTGTACTATTCAAAGGCATCTTTTCAAAACTCCCTAAACCTGAGACCAGAAAACTCTCTAATCATAGCGCTATTGGAAATTTACATTCCAGAGCATCAGCTCTTCACTGACAGGCTGCTATTTACCAATTTTAGCAATAATGTTAAAAGGCTACAGAAAGGTCTGCCTTTCCCATTAGTGTGCAGTGCAGTCAGGTGAAGCCCAGGGAACAAGCAGGGTGTGTCTCCCAGTGGGCACTCCCCAGCTGTCCCTGCCCAGATGGTTAATAAGGGCCTCCGGGCACTCTTTTCTCTGACATCAGTTTCTTCATCTCTAAATGGTTCTTTGTAAGATAGAAAATGTGAAATTCCTTCACCCACAGTGGCACTTGCAGTTCTTTTATTCTAGTATTGTTTCCATAGGTAGAACTGAAGAGAAGAGAGACTTAAAGCAACTGATGTCTCCAGAACGTGCCCTTTAATTTCATCTCAATCTTCTGGTTTTAATTCACAGGCACACTGAGTGGCTGAATAGACGGACTCATGATTGCTGAGTGCCCCTGCGCTGTGCCTTTGAAAGCAGCAGTAATGGCGTTTCCTTGGGGAGGTGGAGGAAAGGATGCTTGAAGATGAAATATGCCACTCTGCATCTGCAGATCTTGTGCAGGAGGTGCTGGGCACAAATAGGGGAGGGGGCCTTAGAGGTTCTGTCCTCTAGCGCAGTCACCAGAATAAGGCGGAGGGATGGCGGGGACAGGGTACATCAGTTCCTCAGCATCAGTGTTTAATCACGCTCCGCCCCTCAATGGTGATACTGCATCAGGACAGAGAGGAAGGTCTGCTGTCAGGGAATGTGTGATGACTGGACTCTTCAACAACCATAGATCAGAAGCAGCGACCGTTCACCAGCCATCTGACACAGATTGCCTTCGGATGGTCTCATAAACTAAGGGCTCTGGCACCACAGTCAGAAGAGGGAGGCATTGGAGTGTTTTATCTGCCAAACTGGGTGTGTAGAGATGATTGAAGCTCAGAAGATGGGAAAGTGGGAATTTGAGCATGGGTGTAATTTAGTGCATTTACCCTCCTGGTTGCTGAAATTTGCACGAACACAGCTCTATCTATATCTATAATCGGTGTATCTATCCATCTGTCGAGGACATATACACATATCTGTATTTATATCACATATACATATATTTGGGCATTGGTGTTATTTCTAGCAGCATTGGGCTTTGACTTTTTTCTAGTCGGGAAATAAAGCTAGAAGAGGTCTTGTCATTCTTTCATCTTCTCATATTGCTGGGGTCTTCTTGATGTCAAAGGGGGAAAAAATGAAACATAATATGATGAGAAAAGAAATGATACAATGTTCAGAAATTTTTTTTTCCCTTCAAAGAGTTTGATTTCCCTGTGTTTCAGGTGAAAGTTCAGTTTGGTTCTTATTTTATCCACACCATTTGCCCATCCCCTGTGAGACTCTCAGCTCCCCAAGTCCCTTACATCATGCTCCTTGTGTTCAGCTCCATCTTTCTCATCTTTGAGTAATGCGGTTATGTTATGAAGTGGTCTGGCCCTGCCCTAGCATTTAAAACATGGCCCATCTCATATCCTGTACCCTAGAAAAACAAATCCACTTCATTCTTTCTTGTTCAATACTTCCAATCCATCGCCCAAACTCTGAACTTTTTGTTATTGTATTCTTGCAGCCGCAGAGACCATTGTTGATTTAAACAAACAAACAACTGGGTTTCTTCAATCTCGCTGACATTCTTCTCCCCTTTTCAGCTTAGTTACCCATTATCTGGGGGGCTTCCCAGGTGGCACTAGTGGTAAAGAAGTTGCCTGCCAATCCAGGAGACTTAAGTCACATGCATTCCATCTCAGGGTCAGGAAGATCTCCTGGAGGAGGGCATGGCAACTCACTCCAGTATTCCTGACTGGAGAATCCCATGGACAGAGGAGCCTGGCAGGTTCACAGAGTTTCTAAGAGTGGGAACAACTGAAGTGATTTAGCATGCGTATACTCATTATTTTAATCATTGACCCGAGGAGATGAAGAGAATCTGTAGTGATGTTCAGTTCAGTTCAGTTCAGTTGCTCAATCATGTCCAACTCTTTGCTGGACTGCAGCAAGCCAGGCTTCCCTGTCCTTCACCAATTCTCGGAGCTTGCTCAAACTTATTTCCATTGATTCAATGATGCCATCCAACCATCTCATCCTCTGTCATCCCCTTCTCCTCCTGCCTTCAATATTTCCCAGCATCAGGATCTTTTCTAATGAGTCAGTTCTTCACATCAGGTAGTTGAAGTATCAGAGTTTCAGCTTCAGCATCAGTCCTTCTAATGAATATTCAGGATTGATTTCCTTTAGGATGGACTGGTTCGATCTCCTTGCTTTCCAAGGGACTCTCAAGAGTCTTCTCCAACACCACAGTTCAAAAGCATCAATTCTTCAGCGCTCAGCTTTCTTTATGGTCTAACTCTCACAACTGTACATGATTACTGGAAAAACCATAGCTTTGACTAGATGGACCTTTGTCTAAAGTAATGTCTCTGTTTTTTAATATGCTGTCTAGGTTTGTCATAGCTTTTCTTCCAAGGAGTAAGGATCTTTTAATTTCATGGCTGCAGTCACCATCTGCAGTGATTTTGGAGCCCAAGAAAAGAAAGTGTCACTATTTCCATTGTTTACCCATCTATTTGCCATGCAGTGATGGGACAAGATGCCATGATCTTAGTTTTTTGAATGTTGAGTTTTAAGCTACTTTTTTACTCTCCTCTTTCACCTTCATCAAGAGGCTCTTTAGTTCCTCTTTGCTTTCTGCCGTAAGGGTAGTGTCATCTGCATCTCTGAGATTATTGATATTTCTCCTGGCAATCTTGATTACGTCTTATTCAGCCTGGCATTTCTCATGATGTACTCTGCATGTAAGTTAAAGAATCAGGGAGACAATATACAGCCTTGATGTACTCCTTTCCCAATTTGGAACCAGTCTGTTGTTCCATGTCCAGTTCTAACTGTTGCTTCTTGACCTGCATACAGATTTCTCAGGAGACAGGTAAGGTGGTCTGGTATTCCCATCTCTTTCAGAATTTTCCACAGTTTATTGTGATCACACAAAGACTTTAGTGTAGTCAATAAAGCAGAAATAGATATTTTTCTGAAACTCTTTTGCTTTTTTGATGATCCAATGGATGTTGTCAATTTGATCTCTGGTTCCTCTGTCTTTTCGAAATCCAGCTTGAACATCTGGAATTTCTCAGTTCATGTACTGTTGAAGCCTCACTTGGAGAATTTCAAGCATTATTTTGCTAGCATGTGAGATGAGTGCAATTGTGCGGTAGTTTGAGCATTCTTTGGCATTGCCTTTCTTTGGGATTGGATTGAAAACTGACCTTTTCCAGTCTTGTGGCCACTGCTGAGTTTTCCAAATTTGCTGGCATATTGAGTGCAGCACTTTCACAGCATCATCTTTAGGATTTGAAATAGCTCAACTGGAATTCCATCACCTCCACTAGCTTTGTTCGTAGTGATGCTTCCTAAATCCCACCTGACTTTGCACTCCAGGATGTCTGGCTCTAGGTGAGTGATCACATCATTGTGGTTATCTGGGTCATAATGATCTTTTTTGTACAGTTCTTCTGTGTATTCTTGCCACCTCCTCTTAATATCTCTGCTCTTTCACGTCCATACCATTTCAGTCCTTTATTGAGCCCATCTTTGCATGAAATGTTCCCTTGGTATCTCTAATTTCCTTGAAGAGATCTCTAGTCTTTCCCATTCTATTGTTTTCCTTTATTTCTTTGCACTGATCACTTAGGAAGCCTTTCTTATCTCTCCTTGCTATTCTTAGGGAGAGGTTAAAGACAAAAAAATGGGTGTGAAATAAAAGGTAAGTTATCCTATAGTTTTCTATATTTTGAATGAAGAGTTGAACATTTTACATAAAAAGAACATTATTATTAGTAGTAACTTGAAATGAGACTTTAAATACCTCAAATTCAGGAACCAGTCTTCCTTTTATGTTTTCTTCTTGTGAAAATAATGTAAAAAGTTCATTTAACATATTTTTCATCATGGTGACTGAGATGTGTTTGAGGCACTGCTACCCTCTGTGCATGAGGTCACATGTGATGTGGCGCTGAGATAAGAAAGCACCTGGAACCATTGGACCTGATTGGTCTTCTCTAATTAACCCACAGGCTTAGCCCAGAACCCTCTTGGGGAAAAGAGGTGAAGAATCATGTACTCAGTGTACCTATTCAGCTTTTAAAAGTACCGTTGTTGACTCAGAGTTTAATCCACCACTACCACCTCCTACTCCTGATTTTAGCACTTAACTTGCTATCAGGGAGTGAACAGGGCCCTGGGGAATGAACCCAGCTCACTATTTCTTTGATGCTCTCCATGTAAGCTCAAAAGCATTTTTCCCTGAATAGATCATTTAATCTCCTTGTAACACAGCATCCTCTCTTGTGAGATGGAGGTCATCGTACTAGCATATTTCAAAGGGTTATTGGGAAAAAAATATCTAGTTAGCCATTATAAAGCATTTTACAAATATGAAGTGCTTTATCCAGTCTAAATAATGCTTGAAAGCATAAAATTGTATACAGTTATTGAGTATTATCATCGTGGCCTCTCTATTTCTCTGGGCATTAATCTTTTCTTCCTTCTTAAATCTCCTTTCACATTATTATGTAGAGAAATACAGTTCCTCTCTTTTCCTCCTAACTAAGGGATTGAGAGTCTTCAGTGCTGAAGAGGAAATCTCTTAGAAAGATTACTTGTCAATTCAAGTGCAAAAGTTTTCAGCTAGAGAATTGTCACCAACATGTGAATCTGAATGCCTTCTAGAGAAATAGTACATTAAAGTGAGGTGTTAGATTTGTTTTTCAAGATCCGAAAATCTGCCTCTTAGAAAATAAAAACATTGACAAGGAGGATTAGTTATTAGCATGTAAGGCTATGGCATAAATATTTGTTCATCCATCCCTACAGGACTTGGCCAAGCTCACAGAAAAAGGAAGAAGATATCAGTCTTTCTTTACTACTTCTTAAATTGAAGTATAGATGATATACAATGTTTTGTTAATTTCTACTGTACAGCAGAGTGACTCAGTTATACATATATATACATTCTTTTTCATATTCTTTTCCATTGCTGTTTCTCACAGGATACTGAATAAAGTTCCCTGTGCTATACACTAGGGCCTTGTGCCCTCCTTCAGGGGATCTTCCCAACCAGGGATTGAACCAGAGTCTCTGATGTCTCCTGTGCTGCGAGCATGTTCTTTACCATTAGCGCCACCTGGGAAGCCCATTCCATACACACAGGTTTGCAACTGCTAATCCCAAACTGCCAATCCATCCCTCTCCCACCACTATCTCCCTTGGCAAGCACCGGTGTACTCTCTACGCCCATGATTCTGTTTAGTGTTAGTCACTCAGTCATATCCGACTCTTTGTGACCCCATGGACTATATAGCTCACCAGGCTCCTCTGTCCAAAAACTTCGAAGTGGGTAGCCATTCCTTTCTGCAGGAGATCATCTCAACCCAGAGATCTAACCCAGATCTCCTGCACTGCAGGCAGATTCTTTACCATCTGAGCCACCAGGGAAGTTCCTCTGTTTCATAGGTAGGTTCATTTAAGGACCCGATCTTTCTGAGTCAAAAACCCTCGCTCTATTTTTCATACATCCTAAAACAAATTGTCTTTGCCTTACCTATGAACTACTGATTAATATAGACAAACTAGTGTGACCCAAGTTATCTGTGTGATGATGAAACTTCTATTTTGTACTGGAGGGTGCGTGTCCCTTCAATGACTTGTTAGGTCCCAGCTCAAACAGCCGCCCATTGTAGAAAGTCCGAGAACACTGAAAGTAGATGTTCGCACTTGTAACTTAGAAAAGTATGATCTCTAGGCCTCTTCAACATTAGTATATGTTGGTTCTGTGGAATTTCTTTTAGAAGATAACCAAAAAGAGAGGACTGTAAACGGAAGCATGGACTTGAAGAATTGACATCACCCATGTTGTTACAATAGTTACAGGAAGGAATAAAAGTGATTTCTAGACAGAATTATAACATTTTATATTTGGGATTTTTGACTCAGGGCCTAGTATGACTGATAAGCTAAAATAGATTTTTATTTAGGAATATTATGATCTCTACAAGTACTGTATGGAGAAGGCAATGTATTGTAAACCTTTCTACCTGTTCCAATGAATGTGAAATCACTGCATTGGGGGAAAAAAAGATTGAGCTACTAGGATAGAAAAAGCGATTATAAAATTTCAGTTTTAAACTCCATAATCAGGATATGTGCATATAAATACATAAAATATAATTGTAATGGAGTACCTAGGGAAGAATTTCTACAACTGAAATATTTAATTTATTCCAACATATTCAAATTTGCACTAAATTTCCAATTACTTGAAGATTAAAAAGATGTATATATACATTGCTTCACAGGTGGCACAGTGGTAAAGAATCTGCCTGCCAATGCAGGAAATGCAAGAGACAGGAGTTCTATCCCTGGGTCGGGAAGATCCCCTGGAGAAGTAAATGGACACCCACTTCAGTATTCTTACCTGGAGAATCCCATGGGCAGAGGGGCCTGGTGAGCTACAGTCCGTGGGGTCACAGAGTCAGACACAACTGAGCAATTGGGGGCACACACACACACGCACACACATGCACTACCCTATGAAAATCTCAGTGGTTATCTTTATGTTAAACAAGTCTAATATGCAGTATCTAGAATTTCTTCACATCTTTAGAGGGATTTATTTATTAATAAAGATATTTCTTTCATTTCTTAAACCATCATATAACCTCTGAAAATTGATCCTATTTCTTTAACTGTAGGTAAATATCACCAATGATCTTAAGAAGTGGTAGCCCATCTCAGAGGCTTGCTATGGCAAATCTCAGATTTTCAATTCCTTAAGGCCCCTAACAGCATTAATCAAGGCAGCACAACTAACTTAAAAGGAACAGATGATTAATCTTGACAATAGCAATGTAAATAGAACTCCAATTCATGAATTGGCGATTACCTTGCCCCCAACCACTGGGGTATTTGCTCTTTGTTTGTGATTTACCCTGTGCCATGTACACATTATATGAACAAAAGAGAGTTTTTTTATCTTTAAAAAATATCCATTCAGTTCAGCTTACAGAACAGGGGAAAAATTGCTATATTTATCAAGGTTGATTTTGTTTTCCAAGTCTCTAATTCAAAACTGAAGAATGCAAGACTACATACATCAGGTGTTTCTAGCAAAATAGCGGCAGCGGCAGCAAATCATAGACATTTGTCATTCCTTAGAGCTGTCTGACAGTTCTGACAATTCATTAGGCTGAGCTGAAAAGAGGTTTAGAAAGCAAAGAAGGGATCGCAGGTAGGAGAGTTGCTTTTGCATGATCCAGTAATGGCTGATTTGTATCATTTTGGGTGATGGATACACTGTTCAGATTAAACTCAGCAGGGTTTTCTCCCCTCTCTCTTCCCATGATTTCTCCCTACCCCCAGCTTCCTTCCTCTAGAAGCCCCCTGGGACTCTGAGCATAGGCTCTACCCTCAGTAGCATTTCATCCTTAAAAGGTATGTTCAAATATGTATACGTCAAGGAAATGCTCCGTTCCTTGCATTTGACTCAGTCCTAATGAGGTGGATGAGCCTAGAGCCTATTATACAGAGTGGAGCTAAGTCAGAAAGAGAAAAACAAATATCATATATTAATCCCATATATATGAGATCTAGAAAGATGGTAGCTCAGCTGGTAAAGAATCTGCCTGCAATGCGGGAGACCTGGATTCGATCCCCGGGTTGGGAAGATCCCCTGGAGGAGGGTATGGCAACCCATTCCAGCATTCTTGCCTGGGGAACTCCATCAACAGAGGAGCCTGGCAGGCTACAGTCCATGGGGTCGCACAGAGTTGGACACAACTGAAGTGATTAAGCAGTAGCAACAGCAGAAAGATGGTGCTAACGATCGATCCTATTTACAGGGCAACATTAGAGATGCAGACAAAGAAACAGACTGTGGATACGGTGTGGGGGGCGGGGGAGGAAGAAGAGTGTGGGACGAATGGAGAATGGAGAGTAACATGGAAGCGTATATACTGCCATGCATAAAACAGATAACCAATGGGAATTTGCTGTGTGACTCAAGGAACTCAAACCAGGGCTCTGTGACAACCTAGAGGGGGTGGGGAGGAGCGGGAAGTGGGAGGGAGATTCCAGAGGGAGGGGGCACATGTATACCTTGGCTGACTCATGTTGGTGGATGGCAGAGATCAACACAACATTATGAAGCAAATTTCCTTCAATTAAAAATAAACAAGTTTGGGGTGGTAGGGAAAGGATATTCTCTTTTCTAAAAGAAGCTGCTTTGGAGATGAGTCTGTGAGACCTAGGATGATGAAATCATGTTTTGCTTCCCAATGTCTACCTGCCCTGTGAAGTTTCCTCCTCCTCAGCCTGTGCCAACGTGTGCATCCAACATCACAAAACAAAAGCCACTGTGAGCAGCCCATCCTATCCCCAGCCTGCCGTGATGGTTGCAAGCTTCTTTTTTTAAAATAGATTTTTTTGGGGGGGGGGGGGATGTGGACCTATTTTTAAACTCTATAGGATTTGTTACAATATTGCTTCTGTTTTATGTTTTGGTTTTTTGGCTGTGAAGCAAGTTGGGATCTTAGGTCCCCAACCAGGGATCACACCTATACCCTCTGCATTGGAAGGCAAAGTCTTAACCACTGGTCAGCCAGGGATGTCCTGCAAGCTTCTCTATAAATGGGGATAAAGGATCCTTGGCCACCAATTCTGTGTTGTTTCCTTGTGGCAGTATTGAGAACTCAATCTAGGCATCAATTTTCTTGTAACCTTTTTGCACACCAAATTAGGAGACTTCTCATTTGTAATTGTGATGAACAGCAACTGTAGTGAATACAAATTTATATGTCTCACTCCTCCACTTTGGTATCACAGACCATTAAAAATACTGCCTTTTGTGACTCATAGCTGCAAGGTGGCTTACCCAATTGAAGGAGGCGGATTCGATTAATCCAAATTGGGACTATTAAGGTGAATTTTGTATGCATAGCTTTGAAGGAGATAAAGAGAGTAAAGATACAAGCCATACCATTAAGACTGATACTAAGATTTAAGCTAATTGAAAATGTTAAAAATCATCCAAACTACCAGTTCACATTCTGCTGGAATGTAAAGAAGCTTACATGCTAAGTCACTTCAGTCATGTCCAACTCTTTGTGACCCCATGGACTATAGCCTGCCAGGCCCCTCTGTCCATGGGATTTCCCAGGCAAGAATAGTGGAGTGGGTCGCCATTTTCTCCTCCACGAATCTTCCTGACCCAGGGATCAAACCTGAATCTCTTACATCTCCTGCACTGGAAGGTGAGTTCTTTACCCACTGAGCCACCTGGGAAGCCCCATGTTGCTCACAGGGTAGACTATTTGAGTGTCATGTCAGCCACCATGAATGGTGGCTACTGAAGGTCCACTGTTATCTGCCTCTACACAGAATTTGCCTCAGTCTAGTGGAGTCACCTCACTAGGGAAGTCATACAAACCTCTCTGAAAGAGTGCCCCATAGACAATAACTGAATGGTGTGTGTGTGTGTGCTAAGTCACTTCAGTCCTGTCCGACTCTGTGTGACCTTATGGACTACAGCCTGCCAGGCTCCTTTGTCCATGGGATTCTCCAGGCAAGAATAACTGGAGTGGGTTGCCATTTCTTCCTCCAGGGGATCTTCCCAACCCAGGGATCGAATCCGCATTTCTTGTGTCTCCTATGTTGGCAGGTGAGTTCTTTACCACTAGTGCCGCCTGGGAAGCCCAAACCCAGCTCCTTTACCTTAAAGGGAACAACCTTACGATAGAATTTATAATCCAGAGAACCCAGTTGGATGAAACCAAAGCAAGACGTTCTTTCAGACCATGTTCTTGCTTGGTTCTTTCCCTTTCCCCATCTTGTGTCATTCTCTGCTCTGTAGTGTTCTCTTTTGTCTAAAGGATACTTCCTCAGTCAAATCCCATACATCCAAATCTCTTCCTCAGGCTCTGCATCTAGACAGCCTGACCTAAGTTAACTGGTATATGGAAAACAAATCACATGGGGAGGGATGGCTCTAAAGATGATACCTACAGATGCAGTATAGAGCCAGAGAAGAATTCAGGAAGGTGTGTATCACTGATCATCCTGTTTGTGACGCCATTTGTCTCGCTGTTAACACTGTCTGCACTGTTCGCTGAACCCGGGGTAGGCAAGGCGTGAGCTAAGAGGCTGGAAGGAGACTCGAGAAGCTGTAGGAACTGCAGACACGTTTATTCTCTTCTGACTGACGCAGCAGCTGTAGCAGTAGACAGGCTCTATTTTCTCTTCCGTGGCTGACCCAACAGACACAGCCATGACACAGCAGTAATTCTGCTGCTTCTTTAGGTGGAGCTCGTATATACCCTGGAGAAGGCAATGGCACCCCACTCCAGCACTCTTGCCTGGAAAATCCCATGGATGGAAGAGCCCGGTGGGCTGCAGTCCATGGGGTCGTTAAGAGTCAGATACGACTGAGAGACTTCACTTTCACTTTTTCACTTTCATGCATTGGAGAAGGAAATGGCAACCCACTCCAGTGTTCTTGCCTGGAGAATCCCAGGGGCAGGAGAGCCTGGTGGGCTGACGTCTATGGGGTCACACAGAGTTGGACACGACTGAAGCGACTTAGTAGCAGCAGCAGCAGCATATATACCCACCAAACACAACCCGTATCCAAGTGAGCACCTCGGGATGCAAACGTGCAGTGCTACAAATGATCTCAGCTGTTACATAGTTACTATTTGCAAAATGTGGAGTTAGAGAGCCTGAACACCCCCATCTTGGCTGATTTGCTCTCTCCTGCAAGGTGACAATGGAATTCAAGGTAAAATAACTGTCTTTGCTTTACACTTGAAACTAACACAATATTATAAATCAACTATACACCAATACCAAAAAAAAAAAAAAAAACAACATAAAAATAAGAGAACTGTCAATACAAGGTAGAATTAATGGGTGATGAGTTTTAAGGTTAGGAGTTAAGTAGGAAAGATAATGAGTACCAGAAAAAAATGTTCAATTATAATTTTTTAAAAGAAATTTGCTTATTCTTTCACCAGAGCCCCTCATTTGAGAAACAGAAAGAGAAGGGTAAAAAAAGAGGAAGAGAGAGAAGACAAAGCACGTGTGCATGTGTCTGTGCGCCTGTCTGTGTGCATGAGTGCATGTGTATGTGCGTGTGAGCACATGTGTGTGCGTGTGTGTGCATGTGTGTGTGTGTGTGCGTGTGTGTGTTAAGAAGATGGGGGCTGTTAGGCAAATAATATGATGCTTATGAGCTCCAGATTACAGGAAAATCCTCTTCAAAAAAGTTTCCTAAACTTACATTTGGAAGTATTTCTAATGAGCATTTCTTTTGACTGTGAAAAAAATAGAAGAATATGGTCTCTCACCAAAATACCCAAGTTGTTGAATTGCTAAGTCCTGTCTGACTCTGTGACTCCATGAACTGCAGCACACCCGTTCCCTGCAGCACACCAGTTCCCTGTTCTTCACCATCTCCTGAAGTTTGCTCAAACTCATGTTCATAGAGTCAGTGATGCTATCCTACCATCTCATCCTCTGTTGCCCTCTTTGCCTCCGGCCCTCAGTCTTTTTTCCAGCATCAGGGTCTTTTCCAATTAGTCAGCCCTTTACATCAGGTAGCCAAAGTATTGGAGCACAGCTTCAGCATGAATCCTTCCAGTGAATGTTAATGTGGCCCTTTAAAGTCAGCCTTACTATGAGAAAAAAAAAAAAAAATGACAAGACCAAGAAGTAGGATACCAACTACAAAACATGTCATCTGGTTATCAGCTTAATTGAAATCATCCTGTCATGAATGACAATCCATCAGATACTCTGCCAGTCAATATGTCATGACATTATATGTAATGAGAGGTCTCCTCAAACCCAAAGGGAAAATCTACTCATTTTTTTTTACTTTACATTTTGTTTTTTGAATTATGTTGGCACTAGTATAAAATGTGTGCAGTTTTATTAAGTCTGTAAAAAACAGGTCAAATCAGAGCTCAAAATATTGACTTGCATTTGCCTAAGACATTTAAAATTTTTTTCAAATGTGCAAAATTCTACTTATATTGTTAACCTTTTATCCTCACTGATATATGATCAAATGTTCCATTAGACATTGGCTCCTTGAGTCATTTAAGAAACAAAGACAGCATAGTACATGTGTATTATTGGTGGGGAGAAAACAAGTGAAAAATAAAAATAGAATATTCCACAATTTAAAAGTGAAAACTTTGAGAATTTCTGCTTCAGCTATGATGGTGTAACTCAAGGCAGACCGTTAGTCCCATTAAGATAAATTGGTATAGCTATATAAAATGCCAAAAATATTGTGTTTGGAGAAATCACAGAGCTTCCAAACCAGCCAGCACTCGAAGAGCCAAGATTATGGAAAAATGTAAAACTTGTTGCAATGAGCGCAATGTTGTACAGCAAAAGTTTTGTTCAGGGCATTTGTTGGCTTCTAAGCCATGCAAGAGAAGAAGCTGAGAGGCCAGCTCATAGGCCACTGCTAACATGCAACTTGCAGAACTTGCAACAACTTCACAGAGCTGGAAACAAAAAGTCGTTTGGGCTTGCCAGGGTATCCAGAACTTAAAATCCTATTATGCCCAAAGAAAGTCAGATACAGTAAAGAGAGTTTAATGCTTAGTATCAGTTTTCCTCATGAAGAATGTGCAAATTCTAAAGTTGTACAAAGCAGGAGGCCAAGAAGCCAGGCAAAAACTGGCTTAAAAGCTGATAAAATTTTCACACTAGTGGGGAGGTAAAAATTAGAGTAGAGGACCCACTAAGGAGAAAAGGCCCTGAAAAATAACCTCATGCTTTTAACTGAATCATCTAATAAAAGTTTAAAAACTTGACTCGAAACAGGTTATTGGAATAAAATAATCCATTCCTCCAGTAGCTGCCTGCCAGGAAATAAATGGATTCTCACTAGAAAAAGGAAACAACATCCACAGTTTCTATTTTTTGTGTATACTAGCCTGGAATTTAATAAATAGTTACCAAGCATACCAAGAAATAGGTTGTACAATGGGAATAAGATACAAATGATACAGATGTTGGTGTAATCAACTATAGGCTGTAAAATACCTGAAAATAAGATGCTGTGTCAGAAGTGTTCTAGAAGTGGAAAAGTGTTTTAAAGGTGGAGAAGTGGTCTAAAGATCAAAATTTATTTTAAAAGTTAATGGAAATTTTGGACATTAAAAATATTTTTTTCTGAACTTAAGAGCTCAGTAGATGGGTTTAACAGCAGATTAGACACAGTTGAAAAGAGAATCAGTATTTTTGCTTGTAGGAAATATCCACATTGAAGCACAGAGAGAAAATAGACTGGAAAATGATGGAGGGTGAGGAGAAGTGTGTAAGAGACATATCAGATACAGTGAAAAGCTTTAGTCCACTTATAATGGAAGGCTCCATCATACAAAGAGAAAAAATAGGGCAGAAGCTATATTTGAACTAATCATTGCCATGAATGTCCCCAAATGATGAAAGACACCAAGCCACAAATACGAAACAAGCAGAGATCACCAGTCTTTGGAGGATCATACCCAGGGAACAGAAATGAATCAGAGTTAGACTAAACCTTAGCAAAATTCCAACCCCGTCTAAATTCAACATAGTCTCTGATTTGATTAAAGCGATCAATTCATCATCCTCTCTGATTAGAAGTGAAAAATATGGAAGACTCTCTAATTGAAAAAGTCATCATTCATGGCCTCTGTGTGTGTGTGTGTTTTCCAGAAAGAACTAAGGAAAAAACTCAACAATCTATGTCTCTATCTTAAAATTCTAGAAACCAAACAGTAAGTTTTACCAAAATGAATAAAAGGGAAAAAATAAGAAAGATAACAGAATAAATTTATTAAAAAAACAATGTCACAAAATCAAACATTGTTTATTGGAAAAGATTTTAAAAAGTAATGAACTGCTAAAAATATTGATTAAGAACAAAAGAGAAAGTACAAGTTACAAATATCAGGAAATACAAAGTGGAAAGCACAACAGATCCTATAAACTCAATCAAGATAATAAAAGGATATTACATCCAGCGTTATGTCAATTAGAGGATTTAGAAGAAATCAACAAATTGCTAGTAAAATACAGTCCCCTTCAACTAACACAAAACGGAATAAAAAATCTCAGTGGTACTATATCTTTGTCAAAATTAAAATTTTAATTAAAAGTTTTGAGATGTCTCTGGCAGTCCAGTGGTTAAGACGTAACCATCCAGTGCAGGTGCTGTGGGTTTGATCCTTGGTTGAGGAGCTAAGATACCACGTACCAAAACATAAGATAGAAGCAATATTGTTAAAAAACAAACAAACAAAAAAAAACCTCCTCCCTGCAAAACCCAGGCCCTCATGGTTTCTCTAGCAAATTCTCTAATGAAGTAAAAATAACATCACTCTTACACACATTCTTAAAGACAATTTTTTTTAAATGGAGCATTTTTCAATTTCTTTTACTAGGCCTGCATAATTTTGGTAAGCAAGTATGACTTAAGAAAGACAAATTATAAAGTGCTCTCCTAAACAGAGATATAAAATTCTAATAAATTGTTTTCAAATGGAATTTATCCATATATTAAAAAAAGATGATGCATTGCACAATATTGTTTTATTCTGGAAATGCAAGGTTGTGTTAACTAGGGAAACTATCAGTGCAATTCTACACACTAACAAAACTTAGACAAAAATACTAATATCTCATATTTGATACAATTCTGCATTTGATAAAATTCAGCACACCTTCATAATGATGTCTGTTGCTGATCATGGGGTCTTGGGAGCCCCATGGACAGTAGCCCACCAGGTTCCCCTGTCCATGGGATTTCCCAGGCAAGAATACTAGAGTGGGTTGTCATTTCCTTCTCCAGAGGATCTTCCCAACCCAGGGATGGAGCACCGATCTCCTGCATGTGCAGGCAGATTCTTTACCACTGAGCAGCAGAGAAGCCCATACACCTTCATGATGAAAAGCTCCAAGTAGGCATGAGATCTGAGATTAGAAGAGAAGCTGGGAAATCTGAAGGAAAGTGTATCCATAAAAATCATAGCAAATTTCTCTAAATAATAAATAAAATATTAAAAGCTATCCCCCTGAGATCCTGACTGCAACAGCAATGTCTGCTATAGACATTTCTCTTTTTTGTTACAGACATTTCTATTCAACACTGTTCTAGCAGTGCTGAACAGTGCAATAAGACAAGGATAAAAGGTAAAAAAGATTTGTAATAAAAAAATGGAACTTTCATTATATACACAAAACACCCACAATAACTCTACAAAGTACACTAAGTCAACAATGTCACTAGATATGAGTCTTAATATGCAAAAGTCAAGGTTATTTCCACACAGAAAAAAGAAATTGAAAATGAAACTTGAGAACTAATACATAGCATCAAAACATCAAATACCCAGGAACAAATGTAACAAAAGACATGTGAGATTTCTAAAACGAATAACCAAATTTGAAAGACACTTAAAGATCCTAAAGAATGGAGTCATACACCAACGTAATAGATGAAAGACACCGTGCTACAAAGGTATCAACTTATCCCAAATTGATCTATATTTCCAAAGCCATCCCAGTTAAAATCATGAAAGATTCTTTGTGAAAATGAGCAACTTTTCCCATAAATATACATGATGATTCAAAAGTCAGAGTAGCAAAGATAATCTTTAAAAAAATAAAGCTGAAAGAGGAACACTAGTAGATGTCACAATATTATAAATTTTCAGCAAAGAAGATAGTAATGTATTTCACAAGGATGTATGAATAAAGCAACAGAACAAGTGATGAGCCATAAACAGACCGATATATATGATGACTTTGTTTATGACAAAGCTGACACTACAGAATAGTGGGAACAAAGATGGTCTTTTCAACAAACGTTGCAGGACCAAATAGATATTCTTAGAGGTAAAAGGATCCCAGTCCTTGTCTCACATCAATTCCAGGTGAATTGAAGATCTAACAGTGAAGATCAGTGTAATGAAGATTCTAGACTATAGCATCACAACTTTGGGGTAAGCAGAGATTTTTTAAAATAGAACATGAAATATAGTAGACAAAAAAAAAGTGATATTGAAAAAATAGACAACAGCACACAATGAAATAGGAAAATGAAATGACTTGAGCAGACACTTCACAAAAAAGGATACCCAAGTTGGCTTGGATATCCAAGAAATCACAGCACATTAGTCTCATGGTTCAGTTCAGTTCAGTTCAGTAGCTCAGTTGTGTCTGACTTTGCAACCCTATGAATCGCAGCACGCCAGGCCTCCCTGTCCATCACCATCTCCTGGAGTTCACTCAAACTCAAGTCCATCGAGTCAGTGATGCCATCCAGCCATCTCATCCTCTGTTGTCCCCTTCTCCTCTTGCCCCCAATCCCTCCCAGCATCAGAGGCTTTTCCAATGAGTCAACTCTTTGCATGAGGTGGCCAAAGTACTGGAGTTTCAGCTTTAGCATCATTCCTTCCAAAGAAATCCCAGGGCTGATCTCTTTCAGAATGGACTGGTTGGATCTCCTTGCAGTCCAAGAGACTCTCAAGAGTCTTCTCCAACACCACAGTTCAAAAGCATCAATTCTTCGGCTCTCAGCCTTCTTCACAGTCCAACTCTCACATCCATACATGACCACTGGAAAAACCATAGCCTTGACTAAACAGACCTTTGTTGGCAGAGTAATGTCTCTGCTTTTGAATATGCTATCTAGGTTGGTCATAACTTTCCCTCCAAGGAGTAAGCATCTTTTAATTTCATGGCTGCAGGCACCACCTGAGGTCTGACAGAATGTGGTCCACTGGAGAAGGGAATGGCAAACCACTTCAGTATTCTTGCCTTGAGAACCACATGAACAGTATGAAAAGGCAAAATGATGGGATACTGAAAAATGAACTCCCCAGGTCAGTAGGTGCCCAATATGCTACTGGATATCAGTGGAGAAATACTCCAGAAAGAATGAAGGGATGGAGCCAAAGCAAAAACAATACCCAGTTGTGGATGTGACTGGTGATAGAAGCAAGGTCCAGTGTTGTAAAGAGCAATATTGCATAGGAACCTGGAGTGTTAGGTCCGTGAATCAAGGCAAATTGGAAGTGGTCAAGCAAGAGATGGCAAGAATGAACGTCGACATTCTAGGAATCAGCGAACTAAAATGGACTGGAATGGGTGAATTTAACTCAGATGACCATTGTATCTACTACTGTGGGCAGGAATCCATTAGAAGAAATGGAGTAGCCATCATGGTCAACAAAAGAGTCTGAAATGCAATGCTTAGATGCAGCCTCGGAAACAACAGAATGATCTCTGTTCGTTTCCAAGGCAAACCATTCAATATCTCAGTAATCCAAGTCTATGCCCCAACCAGTAGCGCTGAAGAAGCTGAAGTTGAACAGTTCTGTGAAGACCTACAAGACCTTTTAGAACTAACACCCAAAAAAGATGTCCTTTTTATTATAGGGGACTGGAATGCAAAAGTAGGAAGTCAAGAAACACCTGGAGTAACAGGCAAATTTGGCCTTGGAATACGGAATGAAGCAGGGCAAAGACTAAAGAATTTTGCCAAGAGAATGCAATGGTCATAGCAAACACTCTCTTCCAACAACACAAGAGAAGACTCTACACATGGACATCACCAGATGGTCAACACTGAAATCAGATTGATTATATTCTTTGCTGCCAAAGATGGAGAAGCTCTATACAGTCAGCAAAAACAAGACCAGGAGTTGACTGTGGCTCAGATCATGAACTCCTTATTGCCAAATTCAGACTTAAATTGAAGAAAGTGGGGAAAACCACTAGACCATTCAGGTATGACCTAAATCAAATCCCTTATGATTATAGAGTGGAAGTGAGAAATAGATTTAAGGGACTAGGATAGATAGAGTGCCTGATGAACTATGGACGGAGGTTCGTGACATTGTACAGGAGACAGGGATCAAGACCATCCCCATGGAAAAGAAATGCAAAAAAGCAAAATGGCTGTCTGGGGAGGCCTTACAAATAGAAGTCTCATGGTTAAGAATATCAAAATTATGTTGAGATATCAACTTATGTCCATCAAAGTGACAGTACTGAAAAGATTAGTTATTCAAAGCTGGCAAGGATGCAGAACAACTGGAACTCTTAACAAACTGAGAATGTAAATTTATGACCCTGTTTTAGCAAACAATTTAACACTGTCTACTAAGGTAGAACATATTCATGCTCTACAACCCAGTGATTCCACTCTAGATATATTCCTAACAGCTATATTCTAGTGGGTACCAAGAAACATGGACAAGGATGACTGTAACAATACTGTCTACAATGAAAATTTCAGTTAAATCAAATGAAAAAAATGTGGTCTGGCTGATCAATGGGATAGTATACAATAATGATAATAAACCTCTGCTTAAGCCAGAAGCATGGCTACATTGCACAAAGATGATGTTGAGTGCAAGAAACCTGGCACAAAAGAGGACTAATTGTAGGGTACCATCTACAGACAGTTCAAAGCAGACGACGCTACTTGATAGGGATTGATGTGAGGTTGTTGATTGGGAGAAGATGTAAGAGACCACTCATGTCTGAGAGGTCTTTAGAATCAGTGCTGCCAGCCTCCTGATTCTTCATCAGTGTGATATTTCTACAGGTGTGTTGGCTATGAGAATTCATCCAACTTTACACTAATTATCTGTGCACTTTCTGTCTATATTTTTATAATTCTCTAAAAAACATTTCTTTAAAATGAAAGGCTTTAAAAAATGGAAATATTTTTTAGACTTACATCTGTGTTTTCAGAGCAATTTCTCACAGATGGGGAAACTGTCACGCTCTAGCTATACAAGATTTTTTCTTCCCTGTGAAATGCAAAAATTTTAAACAAGGATGAAAAAATTTTCAATTTTGCCTAAGGCAAATATATGAAAATTTGAGAGGCAGAATTGCTGAAAGTAAAGTGTATATTTTCACCATATGAATCATAATGAAAAGGGGGCTTTATTTCTCCTTAAAGATGGCTAAAATTTTAATTTTGCAAATTTTATGACATGATAATTATGATGTCATCAGTTACTGCAATGCAATATCAGAGTGGTTTAAAAAAAGACTTCACTCTGTTATTCTATTTACTCCACTTCATTCCTGAAAATACACAGACACACACACAAACATACACACACTCACATCTTGCTTGGACATTCATTTCCTTGCCTATAAGATAAAAATTCACGTTTTCTTTTTGATTTATTTATAATTAAAAAAAATTTTAAGTGGCTATAGATGTGTATTGAAGGGGTGAAGTTTTTATGAGTTCTGCAATCCCAACTCAGCAAATATTGATCAGCTTCCTTGAAACACATAGCATGATGGAATTCTAATAAAGAGAAGATAAGCTAATTTAATTTTTCAATCTCTGTCCACATATGTGTAGATAGAAGCAAACATATGCATATTACACACATGCTTCAGTAAAACTGGGCAGTTTATCTTGAATAATTCATTGTTTGTGGAAGTGGTAATTGGAATTAAATTTAATCTCCATCTTCGCAGCAAGGAACAGTATTTGAAAATAGAAAACCGAACACATGAATCTGTTGTTTCCTCTCCAGGATGTCATCGGGCTTGTCCACTGGCAAGCTGCATAAGCAGTAGTGTCACAGCATGGGACAACTGAAACGCTGACAGGTACTTGCAGACACAGACCTGATGGGGTCAAATACTCCAAAATCTGCCTTGTTTGCTGATCTTTTAATCGGATTCAACTCGACTGTGGCCGCAGCACAAGGCTTTCTGACAGTATGTGACAGCATATGACAGCAAAACATTTTGATTTTTCCCCATTTGATGATATTTCGGATTTTTGCAATCCTTTGTAAATTAGCACAGTGTTGTCTAGAAAATGATACAGGCAGTTAATTGTACTGGATGCTTGCATTGTCTCTTAAATTTCTGCTGAATCCTAAGTTAGTGAATGAATCTTGTATGTTGAGGGCAATAGGCCAAGTAGATTTTCAGTGACCCCAAGAATAGACCCCCCCCCAGAAAAAATAACCATGAACCCACAGCTCCAAACCCAGAATGGTCAGAGGCTCCAAAGAAATGTGTGCACCTTTTTTTTTTTTTTTTTGCTTTTATCTTTCTGAGTCTCTTTCCAACAATCGCAGAGGTGATTTCTAGAGGTATGGGCGGGGGCAGAGGGGAAGTGCAACTTATCAATCTATTACTTACAATAGGTCTTAAAATTCTTCTTATTCTAACCTCTTCACAAACTCTTTGGGGATACAAGAAGGATTTGGAAAGAAAAATAGAGATAGAAATCTACTAGAAAGCCATTTTTAATAAGCTCACCATAAGCCCCTAAATGTTTCAAACAAGTCTTTCCCCATCAGTTATTCACAAGAATTGAAACCTAAACAAAATGAAATTAAATTTGCATTAAACTTTCATTATCATGGAAATTATTTTCTAATTTAAATTCATGTCCTCTTGATGTTGATATTTTTAATTGTTCTGAAATAAAACAGATGTATCCTCTGTGGTTTCCCATCAAGCTTAGAATAATGTCCAAGATCCATTTCCAATGTCCTCTTGTGTTTCTCTTCTTGCCCACTCCACTGGAGGTATGCTGGCTTCTTTACCTTAAGCACATCAAGCTCTTTTCTGCTAAAGGACTCTGTGCATGCCCTTCCCTCTGTCTTGAGTGTCCCCTCTCCATCTCGCAAACTCTTGGCAGAGTTTGCCTCTGTGCATCCAATCTGTCCTCTATCACTTCGATTGATGTTCCTTACCTTCCACCACCCACCCCCACCCAGGACCATTCACTCTCATTATACCATTTCACTTTCTTGGGCTGTTCTTCCCCATTTGACCTGCTTACCCAGTGCTTTCCAGGTGGCTCAGTGGTGAAGAATCTGCCTGCTAATGCAGGAAATGTGGGTTTGATCCCCGGGGCAGGAAGATCCACTGGAGAAGGAAATGGCAAGCCACTCTAATATTCTTGCCTGGGAAATCTCAAGAAAAGAGGATCCTGGTGGGCTACAGTCCATGGGGTCACAAAAAAATTGGACACAACTGAATGACTAAACAGCACCCCCAGTAGGGAGCACCTCACCTGTTTTTTGTTTTTTAATTCCTCTGGCAGCAGTACCTAGAACATGAGGTGTAGGAAGTGTTCAGTGACTTCCTTTGATTGGAGTTAACTTTAGGGATTCACCACCAAATCAAGGCCCAAGAATTTATTATACGATGTAGTGAGAAAAAAACGAGATGAATCCCATACACAGAGGAACCTGGTGGGCTACAGTCCATGGGGTGGCAAAGAATCGGACATAACTGAGCACAGCACAGACTAAAGTGTTCATCAGCAAAAGGTACAGCTTTTAGGCAGACAGTTTCAGTGGCAGTTTTATGTGGACATAACCAGTTAAGTTATTGCTGAATTCATCCTTAGTGTCATTTTCAGTCAGATTTCTGAAGCATCAGTAAACAAATATTAGATCTCCCTTCATTCAAATACCAAAATAAAACCACTTTCAAGTACAGACTAGATAATAAGTGATAACTTGGATGAATTTGCACCACTGAGAATTCAGAAAGTATGTAAAAAGATGGAATATAATTATCTAGCTTAGAACCAGACTATTTAAGTCTATTGCCATGACCCTGATGAAGGGCGCATAATGGTCCTGGGTACCATGACCTCAGCTATATGTTTTCACATCCCCTGTGGTCTCCCAACTGTCCTTTGTCCTACCTCCCTGGAGGCAGGAAACGATTTCAAAATTACTCTATCTAAAACTCCATACCAACCTAAAACAGAATTATTGAAACAGAAGCTGTAGAACAGAAAATGACTCTGATGGCTTGATAAAGGGCACTTGGATGAAGAGGAAGGAAATGGTAAATATATGCCTATCACAAAGTGACACGGCACAACAGACAAGGGCCAATTCAAGAGTGCCTGTTTCAGGGATAATGTCATTTCTTTCCTTCCCTTGTGTTGTGCTTTCCTCCACAGTATGAGAAGAGTAGTGCTAGCTTGGTGAAAGAAACAATATAAGAATTGATTTGAATTCATAAAATACTTCTTACCACTTACAGGTGTCAGGAGATATGAATATGATTTTTTTAAATGTACAAAGCAATCCAGTTGTTATCTAAGGGCTTACCCACAGAGACTGCAGAATTATTTTTCTTTTTGCCCATGGAGGAATACATTTTTTTGAATGGACACCATTGTTGAAACCCCTTGGATTATCCTCCATGAGATAAATCACAGTTCTGCAATTTGTTGGTTGTAGGACCTTGGCTGGTAATCAAATCCCTGTGCTTTGATTTCTTATTCCATGAAGCAGGAGTCATGGTGCCCTTTTCATGAAGTTGGTGTGATTGAAGTATTTAATGCTACCATAAGTGAAGAGCCTAAAAAATGGCCTTACCTGTAATAAAGAGTTAGTGGGTATTAGCTGATATTAGCTGTTACAATACTTCTTGAGAGAGATTCCCTGGTGGCTCAGTCAGTAAAGAATCTGCTTGCAATACAGGAGACCTGGGTTTAATCCCTGGGTCACAAAGATCCCCTGGAGAATGAAATGGCAACCCACTCCAGTATTGCGTGGAGAATGCTTTGGACAGAGGAACCTAGTGGGCTACACTCCATGAAGTCACAGAGTCAGACACAACTGAGTGACTAACACTTTCACTTTACTTCTTAAGAAGATGAGTCAAAATCATAAGCAGTACTTGTTTTGTTCTCAATGTGCACCAATCTGAGTAATTACAAGATTAATTTGATGAATATAGAGTTCTAATATGATTGATAGCCCACAGAATACCAGAAAGAACATCATTTTACAGTCAAGCTGATGCAAATTCAAACCTCAGCTCAAGTATATAATGTAGCTTTGTGAACTTGTGAAAATATTTGTCTTTTCTCTGAGTCTTAATTCTTTTCTACTTATAAAACATAGATAATAGCATTCACTTTATGCTGTGTATATTTGAAATAACCCATGTGGCATAGCTTGATGCTTGACATTTAGAAAAACAAGCTATTGATGTTAGTTATTATTCTTTAAATGGCAATTTTATCAGTGGAATTATACTTCTTTTTTTGTGTCTGCTTAAGAAAGTGAAGTAAATGAGTCAATCTGTAAAAACACAGTCCTGATAGTTTTATAAATGATTCTTCATGACAGTGTAGATCTTATCATAGTGTCTATTGATTTTTAAACTTTTTTTCTGAAGGTATCAGTTCTCACTTATCATACATTTCCTGAGCATTAATATGTGCTAGTACTCTAGGTGATTGTATTACCACAGATAAAGGTTAACATGCTACTCTCTCCTTGATCAGTATCTAGTGAATACCAGGTATGTGATATAAGGAAAATAAATTTGTAAAATCATAAGGACTTACAGTCTCAAGGGAAACATAAGGCATAAATGGCTAGCAAATTGGATGATCAGATCAGATCAGTCACTCAGTTGTGTCCGACTCTTTGCAACCCCATGAATTGCAGCACGCCAGGCCTCCCTGTCCATCACCAACTCCCGGAGTTCACTCAGAGTCACGTCCATCGAGTCAGTGATGCCATCCAGCCATCTCATCCTCTGTCATCCCCTTCTCCTCCTGCCCCCAATCCCTCCCAGCATCAGAGTCTTTTCCAATGAGTCAACTCTTCGCATGAGGTGGCCAAAGTACTGGAGTTTCAGCTTTAGCATCATTCCTTCCAAAGAAATCCCAGGGCTGATCTCCTTCAGAATGGACTGGTTGGATCTCCTTGCAGTCCAAGGGACTCTCAAGAGTCTTCTCCAACACCACAGTTCAAAAGCATCAATTCTTCGGCTCTCAGCCTTCTTCACAGTCCAACTCTCACATCCATATATGACCACAGGAAAAACCATAGCCTTGACTAGATGAATCTTTGTTGGCAAAGTAATGTCTCTGCTTTTCAATATGCTATCTAGGTTGGTCATAACTTTCCTTCCAAGGAGTAAGCATCTTTTAATTTCATGGCTGCAGTCACCATCTGTAGTGATTTTGGAGCCCAGAAAAATAAAGTCTGACACTGTTTCCACTGTTTCCCCATCTATTTCCCATGAAGTGATGGGACCAGATGCCATGATCTTCATTTTCTGAATGTTGAGCTTTAAGCCAACTTTTTCACTCTCCACTTTCACTTTCATCAAGAGGCTTTTGAGTTCTTCTTCACTTTCTGCCATAAGGGTGGTCATCTGCATATCTGAGGTTGTTGATATTTCTCCCGGCAATCTTGATTCCAGCTTGTGCTTCATCCAGCCCAGCATTAACACATGATGTACTCTGCATAGAAGTTAAATAAGCAGGGTGACAATATACAGCTTTGATGTACTCCTTTACCTATTTGGAACCAGTCTGTTGTTCCATGTCCAGTTCTAACTGTTGCTTCCTGATCTGCATACAAATTTCTCAAGAGGCAGATCAGGTGGTCTGGTATTCCCATCTCTTGAAGAATTTTCCAGTCTATTGTGATCCACACAGTCAAAGGCTTTGGCATAGTCAATAAAGCAGAAATAGATGTTTTTCTGGAACTCTCTTGCTTTTTCTATGATCCAGCAGATGATAGCTGAGATGAAAGAAAAAAAAAATGTATATATATAAGTTCAAAAACAACAGCACCAGAGCTGTCCAAGATCAGGGCAGAATCAGTAATCAAAAAATAGAGAGAGGAAGGGGTAAGAATTCAGAAGAGGAGCTGGCAGCGAGCTAGCAGATGACCTGAAGGACACTGAATTGAGGTCTGGGCGTGGTGTCAGGATTGAAGGTCCAGCTTGTGGGGAAAACACAAAAGATGGAGGGAGTGGTGTCAGTCAGAGCAAAAGCTGAGAAAACCCAAGGTGTGGCTCCAGACCAAAGGATAGCATGATTCACTGTGGATGGCTGGGGAGGTGAATGAGAGTGGAGTCAATGGGAAACACTGTGAGTCTTATTAATAGACTAAGAGGTTTGAAGTTTTAGTCAACAGCAATGAAGTTATTCAAGAGTTTGGACAGCATGATGTGGAGTAAAGAAGGCTCTGCCAAGAGGAGTCTGGCTTTAGCAGAAAGAACGAACTGGAACAGGAGATGCTGGAATTCAGGAGGCAATTGAGATATCATTCTGGTTGTCAAGAGAAGAACTCACTAGATAAAGGGAACATGACAACATAAAGGGTAAAGCCATCTTAAAGAAGAATAACTAACAATTAGGAATCTATTAAGGTACCTGGGGTGTTGGGAATATTTGGAGAGAAGGAAAGGGCAAAGGAAAGCAAGACTAGTGACTGAATGAGATGGAGATAATACCAAACTCATCACGGGAACAGGGCTGTAGAAAGGCTGGTTGGTTTGGAAGGAGAGACCATATGTTCCTTTGGAGCACTTCACTTTCTGCATGCTAACACCCATGATTACAAATTTTTCTCTCTGTCTCAGATTTTTGGAGGAACAAAATTTTACCTTATTTTTGGTGAATCCACAAGTGTTGCTTTTTGTGCAGAATAGGCCCTTGATTTTTTTTTTTTAAATGGATTAAGAGACAGGAAGAGGAAAAAGTTGTTTCAACAAGGAAAGTTTGGTTTCCAACAAAAATCACGAAAAAGCCTCTGCATAAGAACAGGACTGCATGTGTTCATTAAGATGGGAGCAGTGGCTTTAAGGAAACCTACATTAATGGTAGAAGTGTAAGAAATGGTGCAGGGAGTTTGTAGTATAGTCAGGCAAAGGGGCGGGATAAAGCAAGTATGGCCTATTTATTTAGTAATTCCAACAGTGAAAACAATAGAAAAATACAGTAGAAATTAGAAGAGCTCCTCTAATTAGAATTAAGAGAGAAAATTGCTTCCTCCACCCCGGCAAAAAGAAATCCTGAAGGAGATCAACCTGAAGCTGGAATTCCAATGCTTTGGCTATCTGATGCAAAGAGGTGACTCACTGGAAAAGACCCTGATGCTGGGAAAGATTGAAGGCAGGAGGAGAAGGGGATGACAGAGGATGAGATGCTTGGATGACATCATCAACTTAATGGAGATGAGTCTGAGTAAACTCTGGGAAATGGCGAAGGACAGGGAAGCCTGGTGTGCTGCAATTCAGGGGGTTGCTAACAGTCAGACACAACTTAGCAACTGAACAACAATAACTCCAGTGAAAAAGGGAAATATGGATGTGGCTAATAAAAAAAATTGAAAAAAGGAGGCTCCTTAAAAAAGAAAATTCAAGTGAACAATATCACACTACAGATAGTATAAGAAGAGAATCACCAATTTCTCTATGACAGAAAAGAATGGAAAAAAAATATAGATCCAGAGAGATGGTGATTAGAGAAAGAGGAGATTCATTAAATGTAATCTCTGATACACTCAATAATGAATTATGGGCTAATGATGATTCTTCAGTGTGCATTAAAGTGTTATGGATTAACCTAAATAGAAATTGCCAATTAACTGAAGTCCATGCAACAGATAATACTTGGAAGCAGTGCTAAGTCATGTCTCTGAAGTTCAATGTAAAACATGAAGTGCATGTCCAGAGGTGCAGCCCTGTGCATTTACCATGATTGGTTTTCATAAAACAAGTAATGGTCATAACCCTAGACTGATTTTCAGTCAAAAGTAACAGTCAATTTGGGGAACGTAAGCCAGGTTAATAGTTGTTGTTCAGTCACTCAGTCGTGTCCGACTCTTTGTGACCCCATGGACCACAGCACGCCAGGCGTCCCTGTCTTCCACTGTCTCCCAGAGTTTGCCCAAACTCAGGTCCATTGAGTTGGTGATGCTGGTTAGTAGTAATAATCAACTAGGAAGACATCTTTCAACATGGTTTTGGTGAACTGGTAGTACCAATGAATAAGTCTTAGAGTCCCTAGTTGCTTGACAAAATATAGTTTGGCAAAGGACATTCGTTTCATATTATGAATCTATATTTTACAAAAACATCACTCTAGAATTTATGTAGTAATAGGTCAACATGCTCAGGGAAGCAGGGCAAAGAGGAAGGTTGGTTGGTTTCATGTAGTCAAGCTCCAAGAAGGCAGCAATCAATGGGAGGGATAAGGAAAGTGCCATAAGGCCAGACTTTGTGTGAGAAATTGAACCAAGTGAATGGACGGTGGGAAGGAATTATTTGTTTTTGCAGGCAACAAGCCCAATGTCTCAAAATCAGGACCTCAGACAGGGACCCTGAAATAAGGGCTTCGGGGTCTCGAAAGAAAGACCTGTGAAGTGGAATTCAGACTCTGAAAGTACAAATACACTGTCATAGGCATCAGGGGTTCTGAAAGGCATTTCTGTAACTGCCAAGAACAATAGCAACAAAGATAGTGCCTTACATGAATACAGCACTGCATGCTTACACGTGTCTGCCACTTATTGTATATCATTCGATACCCTTATAGCAAAGCCAGAGGGTTAGATAACTCACTGTCACAAAGTGAATTTTAGTAGATAAGATCAGGACTTGAGCTCCTAATTTATTCATTCATCAATCCATTTGTTAAATCCATTTAATTTTGTTCAACCTTGTACCTAAGGGCTTGGGAAGCCTGAGGATGCTGTGTTGAAATGTGGGCTGAATTCTCTGAGAAGAAGCAAGTGGGTACACTTGGCTGGTGACAGCAGGTGACATTAGGTTGTAAGGACTAAGACCATCTGTTTTATTCAGGCGTATATCTTTTATTGCTTAAGAATAATTTTGAAAGCTTAGTACTATCCTAAGCTGGAGAATATACCAATATACTCTTTGGGATATCTTTAAGTTTATAAACATATTAGCTTTCTTCGAAATTCAGAAGTGAAAAAAAAAAGTGAGGTAAAATTTTCCTCCTTTCTACAAAACCTTTGAGAATGGACAGGACTGTCCACATTTTCTGTAAGTTACATAAAATTGTCTGTTGTTGTTATAATTCCATAGGCATCATGCTCCTCTAGTAAAATGATGTATGGAGCAATCGTCTGGTAGGGGCTGATGGGATGTAAATGAAACTAATTAAGGAAATGTCAAACATAATTAATAAAACAGGTTTAAGTTGCAAAAGCCCTGTCAGCGGAATGAATGGAGGGGAGCATCGCTCGCCTATTGTTGGGTGCACTTTTCCCCTCTCCTCTCTCCTCTCCAGGCTTTATTTAGCATTGTTCAATTAGATCCTAAAAAGCTACTTGAAGTTCACTTTTCTACCTCACCTTCTCTTAGCTTGATCCCATGGAGAGGGAGGAATATAAATTTGCCTGTCGGCCTGCAGCTTGGAAAAAATTAATTGCCAACTCCTCATCTTTTCCAAGTACTACAGGACATTAACATAACCAATTTGCTTGAACTCCTCACTGGCTGCCTAATAGAGCATCTGACCAGCTGATAAAACCAGGGTGTTGCTGACGCCACCTTATTATTATTAGCATTTTCATAATATCCAAATATGATAGCAGCATGATTCACGGGCTCCATTTATTATTGATAAGAACAAAAAAAGGGGGGAATTAGAAATGACAAAACGGGTGAGCGACCTACAATTATGGCAAGCAAATTAGAGTATGTGGTAGAGTCAGTTACATTTGCCTAGGAGTAATGATGCCCGAGACCTTTCCCTTCCCCCGGGATGGGAGAAATAATGGATTCCCTTGCAGCTGCAGATGGGGTAGGAGAAGGCTGTCACCGGCACCATGTTTACTTAAGTTCGGCTGAGCGTGTGGCCAGCAGGCCAGCCTGGAGTGTTCCAGTCAGCTCCAATCGTTTCAGCCACTGAAGCAGAAACCGCTCAAAAACTGGTTTCTGGGAGGGGTGGAAAACAGAAGTGGGCGCCGGGGAGGAGAAGATTCTTGCTTGAACATCAACAGCTGCGTTTGCAAGGAGCTTTTTGAGCCTTGTCAGTTCCTAGACAAGGGTGATAACCTTGAAAAACTGAGGCCAATTAACTTTTAAGTGGGGAGATAAAGATGAAATGTGGTTTCGGTTAACTTACAGACCCCCGCCCATTCTCCTTCTAGATGATCTCAATTTAGTTCATATACACTCACACACACATACACACACACACACACTGTCTCTCTCAAAACACACACACTCTCATATACCCACACACTCACACACACACTCACACACTCTCATACACATACACTCTCTTTCTCACACACACTCTCATATACACACACAGTCACACACTTTCAAACACACATTCACACAAACACTCACATAGTTGCCTGGTATTTACTTCCATTTGACGAACGTGCAGTAAGCATCCATATTTGCCAGACTCAGGAGGAGGAAGGCATAGTGTATGTACTCAAGTTTAAAGGGTCAGTTGTGAATTCATATTAATTAGAATAACACACACAGATTTTATTTGGAAGTAAATTCCTCCAGAAAGAGCCTTTGGTAATAGATACAAGAGACATGATATATCCACCAAATCAGAAGACAATTTCCAAACATAATGATTATTATTAGCAAGCACTGGTAACAGCACTAGAGGTATGTACCTGCTCTCAGCAAAAGTTAGTAGCTGGAATTTTTTCTATCGGTTAGAGAAAGCACAGTAAGCCTAGGACATCGAGCTATGTCAGAAAAGAAGGAAGGACTTGAATATTAATGGTCTCAGACCAAAAGAACACAAGAGTTTTGAGGGCTACTGCTGTGCAAATTTGAAACTGTTTGGATTAGAACGTATTCAATTTAACAGCTTATAATAAAAATCCAAAGTGATGTCAGAGACAGAGAATATCAACAAATGTTATTTATGGGGAGGTTAAACATATTCTTTGTATTATTCTTTCAACTTTTCTCTATGTTGGAAACTTTCTAAAACAAAATGTCTAAGGGGAAAATTCCCATTATTTCTGAATTATACAAAGAAATGAATCATGTAACTTGGCTTCAATTACATCATGAACTAGTTATGAAAAGTTCATTTTGATTTAATCTGATTCATAAATATCTCAGTCCAGACCTTGATGCTGCAAATTGGTACAATTCAATTTTATTAAATATTGAAAATATTTAGAAGTAGATTTATGGTATAAAAATAGTGGTTATTGCAACTCAGTGAAAGAAATAAAGCATTAGGATACTGCCAGTACCCTTAGAGCTCCCTACGTGTCCTTATTCAGCCTCACCCTTGCCCGCTCCCCTTAGAGGTTAACAATATTCTAAATTTCTAATTGTGCAATTCCCTTGCCATTTATCATATATGTATATGTAGATATACACATATGATGGAATTATATGTGCAATTTGTTACTATTGGGGCTTTTGCCCCAAATTACAATCTTTATAATATTCCATGTTGTTTCATATGTGCAGCATGGTTGTAACTCATTTATTTTCACTGCTGTGTAGTATTTCAAATAAAACATGAATTATTTATTTTTATAGACTTTTTTTTATTTTTAATTTATAGCACAAATATAGGCCTGTTTAGAATAAGCACCTAGAGAAACAATTGAAGCTATGTTCTCAAGTTTATCAGCATAAACTTGTTCATAATAATTTCATATGCTTAAATGTCTATAACAAAAAGGATGTGGTGTTTTGATAGCAGTTCTCTGCAATTCATTGAGACTTGCTTTATGGTGTACCTGAAAAGACAAGTTATTTAACAGTTATTGGAGATAGATTTTTAAATATATGTACATTGGATGGTTCTTAATTGTTCTATTCAAATTGTCTTTAGACTTAGCAGGTATTTTTGTCTATATGACATCATATCAGCCAATAAGAAGGTGAATGTGTCTTTTGTTTGCTGTGGGTCTATCCATCTTAATATGTTATAGAATACTTTCTTTTGGGCAATGTCTGGTTTTGGAGAAGGAAATGGCAACCCACTCCAGTATTCTTGCCTGGAGAATCCCGTGGACAGAGGAGCCTGGTAGGCTACAGCTACAGTCTGGTTTTACCAGTATGTAAATTGTGAAAATCCTTTAATTTCTACAAGGTTTTTTTTAATGATATTCTGCTATTCTTTTTCTGATTTTAATATAACTATACGAGCTTTCTTTTTATTTCTATCATTTCTGTATCCTGATGTTTAAATGTTTCCTTTATTACCAGCATAAAGTTTGAAATTAAAAAAATTGACAGTGTTCATATTTTAACTAAAGCCTTAAGTCTATTTGCAATTATTTGATTGCTGATATATTTGGATTTATTTCTACTTTCATATTTTAAGACTTCTTATCTTGACCTTGTTATATATGTTTTGTTTTGTTTTCTCATTTCTTGCCTTCTTCTGTATTGATTCACTATTTTTTCTCATTCTCTGAACCAGATAAGAAGTTACAGATACAATGTCTATTTGTTATTGATTGTTTTAGAATTTACCATCCAAAGTTAAATTATCAAAGTATAAATGCATCAACATATGTAACTTTTTCATGAATAAGTTAAAACTCTTTAAACAGTTTAATTTTGATTAATTTTCTCCTAATTCAAACTCTATTTTGTCTAGTAATAATTTTCATCTTGTCTTTTGTAGTCATCATGTGGTTAGTCATGTCTGATTCTTTGTGACCCTATCGACTGTAGTCCACCAGGCTACTCTGACCATGGTTTGTCCAGATAGGAATACTGGAGCTGGTTGCCATTTCCTTCTCCAGGGATCTTGTCTTTGAACTCCACAAATTATAGATCATTGTTTTTGTTTTACATCTAATATTTATTTATAATGTAATATGCATGTTACAAGTATTTTATATGTTTATAACACTTTTTTCATTTCAGAATTTCCTTCTGGCATCATTTTTGTAACCTGAAGAAATTCATTATTTAACATTTTTTCTTCCACTCTGGCTTCCATTTGGCTGTTAAGAACTTAGTTGGCAGCCTTATTATTGTCCTCTTGAAAGTAATGTCTCCTTTCTCTGTGGATGCAGTTAAGATTTTGGCTTTGTCTTTCATGTTCTGCAGTTTCACCGTTATGTGTCTAAACTTGAATTTTTTTTTTTTTCTGGTTTATTTGTCTTACCTCTTGGCCTTCCTGAGTTTGTGAATTGGTATCTTTTGCCATTTCTAGGAAACCATAGACATTTCTTCAGACATTGCTTCCTTCTCATTCTTTCCCTCCTTTCCTTCTGGCATTCACATTATATATTTATTAGATACTCTTACTCTTTCTTCTGTGTTTTAAAATGTATTTTTCTTTTATGTCCCTCTTTTTATTTCTCTGGACTGCATTCTGGATGCTTTCTTCAGTTTTCTCTTCTTTTTAATAATTCTCTCTTTAGCTGTGTCTTCTCTGATGTTAATGTATTCTACTGAATTTTAATTTTACTTGTTATAGCTTTCATTTCTAGAAGTAACATTTGGCCATTTTTCAAATATGCATGGTTCTTTTATTATCCCTTCTTTCTCATGTTTTCAATCTTTTATTACTTAAAACATATTTTACATATTTATTTTATACTTTGTGGCAGATGATACTCAAATCAGAAGACTTTTGCAGTCTAACTCTATTCTTTAGCTCCTGGTAAATTTAGGTTCTTTGCATTTTCTGACTGCCAATTCATACTTTTTTTTTAACTTTTCCAGTGTGAATTCTTTGACACCTGGTTTGACAGGGAGATCTTCTCGGGAGAGATTTTGTTGCTTTGATTTGATTTGACTTTGTTCCTGCAGAGTGCCTACATGCATCGCATAACCAGAAACACATTAAAATGTATCCTCAGCTTGAGATATTTCATATTACTTGGGTATCATGAATTCAGTCTTCAAATCTATATGATGGTCAGCTAATAGTTATTCTTTTTCCCCTTTAGTGCTAATTTTTGACAATTTTCCTTACTGAGGGGTCTTTATGTATAACTTTATTTCTTTCTTACTCTAACTGTGAAACATAAGTCACTGGAGTTGCAGCTTCATATTGGTTCAGTTCAGTTCAGTCACTCAGTCATGTCTGACTCTTTGCAACCCCATGGATCGAAGCACACCAGGCCTCCCTGTTCATCACCAACTCCCGGAGTTCACTCAGACTCATGTCCATCGAGTCAGTGATGCCATCCATCCATCTCATCCTCTGTCATCCCCTTCTCTTCCTGCCCCCAATCCCTCCCAGCATCAGAGTCTTTTCCAATGAGTCAACTCTTTGCAGGAGGTGGCCAAAGTACTGGAGTTTCAGCTTTAGCATCATTCCTTCCAAAGAAATCCCAGGGCTGATCTCCTTCAGAATGGACTGGTTGGATCTCCTTGCAGTCCAAGGGACTCTCAAGAGTCTTCTCCAACACCACAGTTCAAAAGCATCAATTCTTCGGCACTCAGCTTTCTTCAGAGTCCAACTCTCACATCCATACATGACCACAGGAAAAACCATAGCCTTGACTAGACAGACCTTTGTTGGCAAAGTAATGTCTCTGCTTTTCAATATGCTATCTAGGTTGGTCATAACTTTCCTTCCAAGGAGTAAGCGCCTTTTAATTTCATGGCTGCAGTCACCATCTGTAGTGATTTTGGAGCCCCCCAAAATAAAATCTGACATTGTTTCCATTGTTTCCCCATGTATTTCCCATGAAGTGATGGGATCAGATGCCATGATCTTCGTTTTCTGAATGTTGAGCTTTAAGCCAACCTTTTCACTCTCCACTTTCACTTTCATCAAGAGGCTTTTTAGTTCCTCTTCACTTTCTGCCATAAGGGTGGTGTCATCTGCATATCTGAGGTGATTGATATTTCTCCCGGCAATCTTGATTCCAACTTGTGCTTCTTCCAGCCCAGCGTTTCTCATGATGTACTCTGCATATAAGTTAAACAAGCAGGGTGACAATATATAGCCTTGATGTACCCCTTTTCCTATTTGGAACCAGTCTGTTGTTCCATGTCCAGTTCTAACTGTTGCTTCCTGACCTGCATATAGGTTTCTCAAGAGGCAGATCAGGTGCTCTGGTATTCCAGCTTCATATATAAGTGTTTTATTAGACTCCTCTCCTTGGTTGAGCTCTAGGATTTATGTTTTGTTCTTCACACACACTATGAGTCCCTGCAATCTTGAATTCAAATTTACCAGGTTTTATACCTAACCTCAAAGTTTAGGCCAGGACAGAACCTTTTTTTTTTTTGGCTGTGCTGCATGGCTTGTGGTATCTCAGTTCCCTGACTGACCAGGGATTGAACCCATGCCCACAAGAGTCCTAACCACTGGACCTCCAGGAAATTCCCAGAACTTTATTTCTTTGGACTTCCGTTAGATATTAGCTTATGAATAGTCTTTATTTTCTTTTCAGTTCATGAAAGCACTTAAAAGGATTAAATGAATACATGTTTCTGTGTGTTCAGTATTTCATATGTTTCACATTTTATGTGTAATATAATAAAAAGTATATTTTAGGTGGCATATAAAGTTAAAATATCACATGTAATATCATAATTTTAAATCCAGTAATTTTAGCAGTGTGCAATATTGCAAGAGATCTCTTTCAATGAGATTTTATTGGTTTTACATCAATGTTGCAAAAATTTCTGATTTCTAAAAGAAAGTCTGAAAAACTATTATAAACCTCTCTTATTTAAGCCAAGGAGTGTGGCACAGATAGATGGTAAAGAATCTTCTTGAAACACAAGAGATGAAGGTTCGATCCCTGGGTTGGGAAGATCTCCTGGAGGAAGAAATGGCAACCCATGCCAATATTCTTGCCTGGGAAATCCCATGGACAGAGGAGCCTGGTGTGCTATAGTTCATAGGGTTGCAAAGAGTCAGACACAAGCGAGCAACTAAGCATGCATGGCGGGCATGCATACATACATTGCAATTCTAATAGTGGTTAAATGTTTCAGAAACTAGACTACACAGGTAAGTCAGTATTTGTAAAGGCCTGGTAAAGAACTTAACAAAGCAGGAAGTGAAAGCTCTCATCATCATTGCCATCATCTACATTTCATCACCTTCTCTCCTCATGTCCCAGTGTATTTTATGAATGCGAAAAATTATTTTTCTGGATGTGAAAGTTTCAGTATCCAACATATATTTTAGAAGCATTCAGAGAGACATAGGTTTGGCTAAACAAGAGAGAGCACATGACACACTGGCAGTAAGTCTACAGGGAAAGTTGCCTGTAATGGGACGAGGGGATCTTGGATTACCACGATGTCCTACGTTTTGCTGTTAACATGCACTATTCACCAGTGGAGTTTTATGGAGTAGAATTCAGGCTAATAAGCAGCTCATTTGCAGGTACATTTCCCACCAAACTGAAAAACAGCCTTAGTTTTCTAATAACCTGATTGGAGTCCTGCAGAGGTGCAGTCCTTTGTTAGCAACTCATCTTAATAGAAATGAATCACTTCCATTGCAATGCTCTTACCACACATTCCCATGTTAGTGTACAGCAGATAAGAAACTCCTACCGATTCCAGATGCTTGTTAGTTCTCTGAGCTAATGTATAAATTGCGTCATTTGGGGGCTTTGATTCTTTTTCTAATATATACATATTAGGGCAGTGCTGGAAATATCTGCTATATTAACCTTGTATTTTGTCTTTGGCCCAAACTAAACCTTAAACTAATTTTTGAAATATATCTCATTTCTTTTCATCTTTTCCCCATTGGCCTCATCTCACAAGGATTATAAAATCTGAAATATTCATACAAAGATAAGTTTTGTTTCCACTATATGTTTACTTTGGCTGGAATCAAAATGGCTCTTAAAGAAAAGGAGCCAACCATGGGTCTTTGGGAGCTAGTTTAGCAGATTTAAAAGATTTTTAACTGTTAGCTAATATCTCAGATTTTGAAATTACAGTAGGTTCTCTGAAGCCACAGGTTTGCATCCTTGGATATTAAGGGTGAACTGTATGTGTTCATTGTCATATGTTGTTTTATACAAGGGGTTGAGCCTACACAGGGACTCCTGGAGACAATTCCCCACAGATATCAAAGGATGACTATATATTGATTATTAAATTGTTGATAGTAAGAGTTGTCAATTTATGGCTATCTAAACTTATGTTAGTTTGTTTAAAATCAAGCAATATGTACAATACTGGCAATTGCATATGAAGACATTTTCCATTTTTTCTTATTTTCTCTTAATTGTAAAATTTCTCCTATATATCAAGTGTCAAGTATCTCCCATTTAGAAAGAACATGTGATCCTTAAAATCATACTTGGGCTCTTGTAACAGTGTTCTGATCCTATTCTTTATTCTAATAATTTATCATTTACTTCTAGCAGCAAGATGTCCTTGCCAATTGGAGGTGAGTTAGAAAAGGCATCTATTCTAGAGCAGTGGTAGATATTGATCATTTCATATTAGAATTGTAACCAGAAAAGGTGTTTATAAAATTTAGGAAATTTTAGAGGTTTTCAAGTGCCATTCGCCTTTGTGAATGTACAACTCCATTCCTTTGTAACTTTATGGATCAATATAGTCAAAGAAATATATTAGAACTCAAGAGGCTTTGAACATGACCCAGTATTTCAAAGACCTCCTTTGTTTTCAGCATAATCTGCATGCACAGATAATGCGTTGATGCTAGTGTCCACTAAAATTGGTGAAGTAGATACTTGAATGGACAGGTCAGTGTACCAGACAACCAGATTTTCAACGGGGACTGACATTAACTGATTACTTATAGCTCATACACTTGTCCTTATGTTCAACACATAAAATGCCAATTCATTAACTGGTCACAGGAACCTTACTCTATCAATCCATCATCTAGCTACCTGAGACTATATCTGCTTTGAGTCAGCTCAAAAATTCCAGTTAAGGAGTATCCTTCGAAATCTTCAGATGGTCTAGATCATCAAAAACAAGGGAAGACTGAGAAACTGGCAGAGCCAAGAAGAGCCTAAGGAGACATGATAGCTGCCCTTAATGGGGCATCATGGATGACATCCTGGACTAGAAAAGACATTAGGTAAAACTGAAACAAAAATATGAAGAATATATGGACTTTAATGTGTCAGTATTGGCTCAGTAATTTTACCAAATGTATTATAGTAATATAAAATGTTAGTAATTTGGAAAACTCACTGCAAGATGTTTGGGGACCCTATGTACTATTTTTGCCTTTTTTTCTGTAAATCTAAAGTGACTCTAAAAATAAAGTTTATTGTATGTATATAAAAAGGAAGAGATACTAAAGGAGAAAAAAGGTTTTGCTCAGGTAAAGACTTGTTTAGACCACATGTCAGAGCCAAAGGTAAAGCTATTTTGAAAGAAGTTTTTGGATACAGAGCATGTAGTTTCGGTAGAGAATGGTAACATTTCCCAATCGTGTCAATGGTGCTCTTACCCAGGCTCCGGTTAGCCTGGATTTTATATCTACTTTATTTTTGTCATAAAATTATTTCTGATATTTTTGCAGGAATGAAAAATAGAAGAGTATAGTCTTATAGAGAGAGTTCTTTAAAGACGAAGAGTTGAGGTCCTCACATTTAAAACAGTAAAACCAAGATATAGGTGAGCCAAGAATTTGGGATGTACTTATGATGAGCCTGGCTTCCCTCAGGGCCAAGTTCTCCAGATTAGTTGTCTTCTTAAGACTGGACCACATGAGACTTTAGAGCCTCAGTGGGTTTAGTTTTTAAGATCGCTGGTAGCAGGCAATGCTTGTAGAAGGATTACCCCTAAATGTTCCTTGTGGTTAACATTAATTTGCCTAAAGAAAAAGGAAGGAGAGAAAGGGGAGAATAAGAAAGGGAGGAAGGACTGGAGGAGGAGAAAGAAAAGGAAGAAATCAACTCACCAAGAAGAGGTACATTTTTCCATTTTTTTGAGGAGAGGAAAAAAGAGAAAGAAAAAACACAGCTCAAACGGTGTTTATAAAAACCATGTAAGTTGTATTTTGGACGTCAAAAATGGTAGTTTAGGGTAGCTGGTTTTGGAGGCTGAACCCATTGCCAGGCATGGATATGACCAGAGAATCAAAACCAAACAAGGAGCTTAGGAAGGAAGAAACCAAAGGTCAGCGCTAACAGCATTTTGTAGCTTCCACGAGCAGCAGTATGTACAGGGAGGAAGTGCAGCTCACTGGCAGGAAGCAATGTGGTCCACAGAATAAAGCAGACGGCAGCCTGGCCTCAGGAGGTCCCCTGAGTTTGGCAACAGGAACATTCCCTTCATCTTGTTAACCATCTATCTGTCTTCAGAGACAGGACACGGGATCAAGCCGGATCTCTCCGTCTCTCTCCATTGCTGTCTCTGTCTCTGCCTCTCTCTCCTCAGCCTTCCTTCTAATTAACCTGCTCCCCTATCATTTCCCTCCCTCTCCTTTCTGTCATCTCCATTTCACAGTATCGCTTGCTCAGTGAAAAGAGGCTCAGACACATTCTATTTAGAAAGTCAGTGTCTCACTAGGGGTGACAAGTCTTTCTTTGAGGTCATTTATCTAATTGCTCTTTGCAGATAAGAATTAATTAGCCCGATTATTTTTCTTCGTTTTTGGATGGGTTCCCCACCTGAAGAGAAGAAATTCCTTGCTGTCAGTGATTAATTGCTCAGCCAGAAGCTTACTGCCTCGCATTTGTAATAAATGCCGACTAGCTCTTTAGGTCACATTAAGAACCAGGCAGGTTGTGGTATAATGTACAGGATAATAAAGCACTTGTATAAATAGGGGCAGCAGCATTTGATTTTGATTAAATATTTTAATACATCAAAGGGTGAAGGAGTTTCACGATACTGAAGGTAAGAGCCCCCATTTAGGGCAGCTTTTTTCTTTCCTTTGTGAGACATAAAACATCTCCAGGAGCCATTTGCATGCAGGGCTTATCTCAAATGACCCCAGTGATCTGCCAGGAGGGGTTGTTTTTTAGGTTTTCTGTTAGAGAACACCTAAAAGTATAAGTACCTTCAGGGACCAAATCTCTTTTGTTTCGAAGAAAGAAATGAGCTTTCTCTTGATTTACTTCCAAATTAGTTTTTTTTTTTTTTAAGTTGCTGTTGTTGCTGAAATGTGTATGTGAGGTTTCCAGACCTCAACATAAATTGATTAAATTCAAAGGTGAGCAAATCAAGACATGATAAAGGCCTGCTGCCGTGCAATCCATCTGGAAAGAAGAAACACAAATCCAAGAGCATATCACAGGATGTCTTAGACTTTTCAGCTACTCTAACAAACTACCTTAGACTGGGTGACATGAGCAATAAACAGTGTATTTCTCACAGTTATGAAGGCTGGGAAGCAAGGTCAAGGTCCTGGCAGATTTGGTATCTGGTGACGTCATTTCCTTATTCATGACTGGTGCTTTCTGGCTGTGTCCTCCCATGACAGAAGGGTAAGAGAGCTCTCAGACGCCTTTTATAAGAGCATGGATCCTGGCCTAAGCATGTCCCAAAGCTCACATCCTTGTACTCTCACACTAGGGCATCACACTCAGGACTTCAACATAGGAATTTGAGGGGAAAGCATTTTTTTTTTTTTTTTACAGTCCAGTGTGTTTTTTTTCTGTTGTTGTTTTTTAATTGAAGGATAACTGCTTTACAGAATTTTGTTGGTTTCTGCCATGAATCATCCATAGGTATACATATATCCCCTCCCCCTTGAGCCTCTCTCCCATCTTCCTCCCTATTTCCCCACCCCCTCACCTCCACCACCACCAACCCCCCAGTCTACGTTGTCACAGAGCCCCTGTTTGAGTTCCCTGAGTCATACAGCAAATTCCCATTGGAAGTGGAAACAGTCCGTCATAGGAGGCAAGTCTTATGTTCTGTGGATAGTTTACTTAAAGACATAGGTTTTAAATAATCTATGAAGATTGTTTCATTTTCTATGATTATGTTAGAATTCTATAGATACACTTTTCTGTGGCTATTTTAGGGAAAAAAGTAAACAACCCCAGGAGAAATTAAGTGTTTTATGAAGGCTGTGCTCATTTGAGCAAGTTTGGCAGAGACAGATCTAGAACAGATTGCTTCTGATTCCTGGGCCAATTTCATATATATATATATATATATATATATATATATATAGTAATATTGTCTCTAAAAGGAATGAATATCCCTATGAAATGGATGATTTGATTAGTAAGAAGAATGCTTTCCCCAAGAAGATAAGTAATAGAACATTTACTCTCATTAAGCAATATTACTGAAAATAATCAAATTTAATATATTTTCTTTCACTTTAGGGAAACCCAACATGTAATTAAGAAACTTCTGTAAAGATTTACTTCATAAATTTTATCCTATATTATATCTTTCTAAGGTTCAAATCTACTGAAAAATAAGAACCTGGTAGAAGATTTTTTATAAAAGCCTATTGATTAAATGAATAGATTAGAAAATGGATAAACAGCAAGGACCTACAGTATAGCATGGGAAATTATATTCAATATCCTGAAACCCTGAAATGGGACTCATTTGACAAAGGTAGGTATTGGTAGTATTTTATGTTCTCTTATCTGTTATCTTGTGGGTTACTTGGCAGCTCAGATGGTAAAGACTCTGGCTGCAATGCAAGAAACCCAGGTTTGATCCCTGGATCAGGAAGATCCCCCAGAGAAGTGAATGGCAACCCATTCCAGTATTCTTGCCTGGAAAATCCCATGGACAGAGGAGGCTGGCAGGCTACAGTCCATGGGGTCACAAAGAGTCAGACACAACTGAACGACTTCCACTATCTATTCTCTTACTGTGGGAAACTCAAATGGTAAAGAATCTGCCCACAATTTGGGAGACCTGGGTTTGATTCCTGGGTCGGGAAGATCCCCTGGAGGAGGGCATGGAAACCCATTCCAGGACTTTTGCCTGGAAAATTCCATGGACAGAGGTGCCTGATGGGCTACAGCCCATGGGATCGCAAAGAGTCAGGTACGACTCTGTCTTTTATTTCCAGGTACTCTTCTCTTAAGTTGCATAAAATAGAAACAACTGTTTCAGAAGGCCTCCAGCTACCAATTTTATTGAAAACTTTACTGATATAATTACATTAATACTTAATGTATGTCCTGAATGATTGAGATGATACAATATGAAGATCTCTTCCATGTCAAAGGAGGAAGTTCTATGAATCCTTTAACATACCAAGGTCACTCATCTACCAATTTCAGATGTTTTTAGCTCATATTAGGGAGATTTCCAATACCATTTATTGGTTTTGCTTATATCAAGAGCCTCTTTTTATTCTGTTTTGTAAATCTTCCCACTATCTCTGAGCTCCTGGTTAATTGTAAATATAGAAATCGCTCGGAGACATTGCACTTTTGATTCCAGATCTTCTCAACAAGTGAATAATGCAATAAAGTGAATCATGTGAATCTTTTGGTTTCCCAGTGCACATAAAAGTTATATTTACTATACTGTAGTCTGTTAAGCATGCAGTAGCATTATATCTTAATTAAAAATACTTTATTGCTAAAAATGCCACAATTACATCACTAATCACAGATTACCATCACATCAAAGAGCACTAATCACAGACAATCATAACAAGTACAACAATGATGAAAACGTTTATAATTCTTTTTTTAATTGGTAAGTTGATAATTCTAAAGAATTACCAAATGTGATACAGAGACATGATGTGAACAAGTGCTATTGGAAAAATGGCATCAATAGACTTGCTCAATGGAGAAGGCAATGGCACCCCACTCCAGTACTCTTGCCTGGAAAATCCCACGGACGGAGGAGCCTCGTAGGCTGCAGTCCATGGGGTCGCACAGAGTCGGACATGACTGAAGCGACTTAGCAGCAGCAGCAGCAGACTTGCTCAATACAGGTTGCCACAAACCTTCAATTTGTAAAAAGCACATTGTCTGTGAAGTGCAATAAATTGAAAGTGACAAAATGAGGTATGCCTGTAAGGGAGTTTTTCTTCTTCAACCACCTGTCAAGATTTCTAGGGCTATTCTACATGAGTGAATGTTTCTGTTTTCTTTCACTTTCTTTTTGCAAAAATGATGAAATTAGCTAACAAGCTGTTGAGCTTAGATGTTTCATACTGCCTTCTCTTCCTCTTGTGCTGTCATGAAAGGATTATGAACAAGGGTGACATCCTTTGCTGTTTACATCAACACGTTGCAAATTACTGTATCTCATAAGAGAACTAATTGTTCTGTGATGATTCAAAATGGACATTTGTTCCATGCTTTTTTTTTTCTTTTAGGTTTAAATTGATGATTTATTCAGAAGGCTTTAGTCAGTACGCCTGAATTCAAAATACAGGCAAATCTGTTATAGGTCTGAAAAAAACAAAAATAATATGATGCAAAGAAATTACAGAAGTGTTTAGTGGTCAAAATGTGGAGTAACTAATTTATCAAGCCCAGCTTCTCTCCGGAGTTGGAAGAAAAGTTGAATTAGCAGAGGGCTATGTGCCTCTCTTGTGATTGTCTTTCAAATCCATTACCTCATTAAATATTAAGTAAGCTTACAAGAAAAAAATCATTATAAAATCAGATTGGGTTAAATATTGTAAAGCTTCAAATAGAGATAAAAATAGCATCCATCTCATGGGGTTGTGATTTACTGGATTTGTATTTATTTATGTAAATTTCTGGCTCTGCCATGCAGCTTGAGGAAGCCTTGACCAGGGACTGAACCCGGGCCCCCAGCAGTGGAGGAGTGGAGTCCTAACCACTGGACCATGAGAGAATTCCTGGAATTGTTGTTTATAAAGTGCTTAGAAAAAGGCCTGGCACTTAGCAGCCATTATACACATATGTGTTAGATAAAAGTCAAGGATTACTACAAAACTTTTATACTTGCTCCTTGAATCTATATGCTGAAAATAGAAACTAGATTGAATATATAAACTAGATCATTCCAAATTTCTGTTTTCCAATAGAAATTAATTGCGCAAATTTCAGTCTACAATTCTTGGTTGAAGATACTTTCAAAAAGCATAAGCTGTGCAAAAAAGGATTCTATCAATATATTAAACAAAAGATATGTCAAATATATCTGTGGTATGAAGATACCATATTACATTTTAGAGAATCATGTTTTGGGTGACTTGAGGCCTCATTCAGAAATTTTGTACATCATAGTATATAGCATAGTTCCCTTTGCAGAAATGTGAGTCCTACATTCCCCCATGAACACACTTTGCAAATATTTTTTCTCAGTATAGCATACCTCTTAAAATCCAACTTAAAATAAACAGAAAAACTCACTCATTCATGTAAAGGAGGAAAAATAATTTTCCCTCTACTTTCCTGAGTTCTTGACTGAAACCCCTGTAATGAAACACAATAAGAAGAGAAAATCAAATAAACATTTATTAACAGAAGATACACAAAAAACATAACCAAGGAAAAATGAATAACTCTAAGAAGTGGCTTAGAACTCCAGCTAAAATGCCATCGTCAACTAAATATGAAAGAAAGAAAGGTATGGAGTAATAGGGAGATTTTCTGGTAAAACAAGGTAAACAAGAGTGAGGTTTGTTATGCAGATTTAAGTTGGTGGATTCTTCCTTGATAAGGACCTAAAGCTGTCTGATAGAGAGGGGAGGAGGGACACCTTTGTTACTTTATGACCTGCTTTTAGGCAAATAGGGCCTCCCTGGTGGCTCAGATGGTAAACCATCTGCCTGCAATGTGATAGACCTGGGTTTGATCCCTGGGTTGGGAAGATCCCCTGGAGAAGGAAATGGCAACCCACTGCAGGACCCTTGCCTGGAAGATCCCATGGACAGAGGAGCCTGGTAGGCTACAGTCCATGGGGTCACAAAGAGTCGGACACAAATGAATGACATCAGTTTTTAGGCAAATAGAAGGAGGGCAGGCAGGGACCGATTTTGTAACTTCTCAGTCACCTTCAGCTCAATCGCCTTCAGCCCTTATGTCAAAGTAGCATATTGAGAGGTGGCGTATTCTGCTACAGAAGCTGAAAGATCAGCACATGTGCACCAGTACTGAATCAAATCTCACAGACAAAGTTTGGGGGGAAGTAGAAAATAATTGCTTTATTGTTTTGCCAGGCAAAGGGAGATAAAGTGGCAGTGGAAAACTGTCCCAACTCAGGGGAGTTTGACGAAGAGATTTACGGTTTTGGCTCAAGGATGGGGTTGCTGATAAGATAAAGGTCTGTGCAGGGCTTGCACTCCTTTAATCTCGTCTAAGATGGCTTCCTAATCTTGATGAACTTCCTGGTTCCTTTAATCTTGCCTTTCTTGGCCGCTCTTCCCTTAATTAGCAGTTGTTTGAATCTGTCCTTTGGAACTCAAGGAAGGTCATGGTGGATATCACAGAGATCTTCAACCTTTTAGAGATGTATAAGGCCTGGAAAAGTAGAATTCTTGAATATTTTCAGAAGACCTGTCCCACGAACAGGACCCAGCAACAACTCTAAGTAAAGGGCATAAATAAAGTGTCTTCAAAGATTTTCAAATGTTCTCATAGAAACGGGATTTCTGAAGCTCTCCTGGGCTCTCTGACTGCCACAGTTCATTTTTGTTTTCTCTGCTTTGAAGCACCCAAACCTAATACTGATGATGCTGATGATGCTGATTTTCTGATGATTTTCTGCTGCTGTGGAATTGCTTCCCTGAGTGTATCTGGCACATATCCTATTCTTCTATAGCCATGCTGATGCAAGTTTGACTCATTTAGTGCACAGCAAAGAAAACGGTACTAATAGTCAGCAAGAGACTTTAGACTAATCAGATGGACATCAAATGAAGGAAGTTAAATGCACAGCAGATGTTTAAAACTCAAAATCTTGAATCTCTGATTGCAGGGATTTCTTTGTAGTCCCACCCCTCACAATGGCAGGACCCTGGAGTGGGTGTATGGGTTCCTTCCCCCAAGAGCATACCTCAGTCTTCTCACTAATAGAATCTTCATTTTAATAAACTCATGCACAATGAATTTTGATCTTCTGAGTCATTGTCTTCTCCCCTGATGTTTCTGCCTCCATGCTGTCTGTGGATCCTGGTTCTCTAGTTCTGAGTCTTTCCAAAGACCCTTCTTGGTAAACCTTCCTACCCTTGCCTTTTTCAAGAATTGATGCTTTCAAATTATTGTGCTGGAAGGAGATCAAACTAGTCAATCCCAAAGGAAATCAACCTTGAATATCCATTGAAAGGACTGATGCTGAAGCTGAAACTCCAATTCTTTGGCCACCTGAAACAAAGAGCTGACTCATTGGATAAGACCCTGATGCTGGGAAAGATTGAAGGAAAAAGGACAAGGGGGCAACAGAGGATGAGAAGATTGGATAGCATCATCTACTCAATGTCTAAGCAAACTCAGGGCTATAGTGAAGGACAGGAAAGCCTGGCACTGAGAAGACTGAGCCGAGTACCTCCTTGTTATCAGTAACAGGCCCCGTCAGTGGATAAAGCTAGAAAATATTATAATATTTGTATTATACATATACATATAAATAGTTCATTCTAAAGGAGATCAGCCCTGGGTATTCTTTGGAAGGAATGATGCTAAAGCTGAAACTCCAGTACTTTGGCCACCTCATGTGAAGAGTTGACTCATTGGAAAAAGACTCTGGGAGGGATTGGGGCAGGAGGAAAAGGGGACGACATAGGATGAGATGGCTGGATGGCATCACTGACTTGATGGATGTGAATTTGAGTGAACTCCAGGAGATGGTGATGGACAGGGAGGCCTGGTGTGCTGCAAATTATGGGGTCGCAAAGAGTCAAATACGACTGAGTGACTGAACTGAACTGAACTGATATATATGTATATATATATATATATGTGTGTGTGTGTGCGTGTGTGTGTGTGTGTGTATATATGCATATATATCCCCATGTGTGTATGTGCTAAGTTGCTTCAGTCATGTCTGACTCTTTTGTGACCCCATGGACTATAGCCTGCCAGGCTCCTCTGACCATGCATTTTCCCAGGCAAGAATAGTAGACAGGTTGCCATTTCCTTCTCAAAGGGATCTTCCCAACCCAGGGACTGAATCCACATCTCCTGCTTGGCAGGCAAATTCTTTACCACTGAGCCACTGGGGAAGCCTATACATGTATATAGTGATGACATAGAAGATGTTATATGTATATGTATCTGTGTTATATTACATTACTATGTTTGTATCACTTTTACATTATCTATCTGTACATATACTTATTTTAAAATGTATGTGTTCATATTGACACCTCTCATTTGAATTCCACATAAAAGGATTCTGTCTAGCCTTTCCTTATTTCTGTAGTTGTAAATATCTTCTCTGACAATGAGAAACTTGTCTTCATTATTTTCAATATGTTTACTGATTTGCTTAACCATTATGCTCACTTGTTTAATGGAGCCAGTGTCTCAACCATACTGGTCATTTCCTCCACCCACAATGATCATGGCTCCTACATTTTTTCCTTGCCTCTGCATAGCTCTGTTCCTCTCTCCTCTCCCCAGTTTCATCCACCACACAGGTTCCTACATTGGGGAAAGGAAAGGGAGTGAGGGGGGACAGAAAGGTCAGGGAAGAGATGTGAAGGCAAAATGTAAAAACAAAGAAAAGGAAGGGAAAATGGGAAGAAAGGGCTCTAGTACTAATATTCATATATAAAATATTAAAAATTAATTACAAAAAAGAAATTATAAGCTGCAGTTATTGATTAGTTAATTTAAAAATGCATAAAGCTACTCAGCCATGTTGCTATAAATATTTCTAAATATCTTCTCTCTGTTTGAGGGTTTGTCTCATTGCAAACAGTTCAGGGGCTAGCTCACTGAAAGTTATAAACTTCAAAGTAATCTGTATGTTTCTAAATCCAAATTAGACAATTATCATGGCTACATTACTTTCTGCATGTGCATTAACTCATTTTTGAGTGGGTGGTGTTTACAAAAGCAAGCAGCTATTGAGTAATTACAGCAAAGGAAGGCCATACAGTATTAGGTATACAGATCAAGAGATGTGTCTGATTATTTCGTTTTCTTTATAGACTCAAAAACTCACACTTTTAAAGTGTGTATGCTAATATGATAGAAAATCTAATATGATTTTTCAAAAATTTGCATTTATTTTCTAACAAAAGGATGTTTTATATATTCAACTGAGTTACATTTCTTTTTCTGGGGAGTGCTGGTTCACGCTCTGCCACTTAAAAAAACAGATCTTTAAAAGCTAATGGATAGGGATTCTTTATATATCATGTGTATTAACTTCTTGTCTGGAATTTTCTTTGCAAATGTTTTCCTACTTTCATGTTTCTTAAACTAGAAGTTAAGCATTTTTATTTACTCAAATCTATCCATTTTTTCCTTTGTTTATATTTGAGAATATTTATTATTCGATGCAGCAAAGACTTGTTAAAGTATAAATATTCTCCAAGGGCTGTACTTGCTGGTCTTCTCCTCCAATTTAAGCATCTAATCTAGTAGGTGTACTTTGGAGTCTAATGTTACTTAACAGGTTGTGGGTTATTCCTAATTTTATTTCCAAATGCCAGCTCAATTGCTGAATAATCCATCTTTCCCTCTCTGGATGGAAATGCAACCTTTAAGAAACATGCAATTCACACAAACATGAGTAAATCTTGGAAATTTCTATTATTTTCTAATGATCTATCTGTTGATTATTATACCTGCAATATGCTACTTTAATTACTATAGCTTTCAGTAAATTTTTATATCTGGCAGACCAAGTCCTTTCTCATTATTCTTACAATTTTCTTGCCTATCTTCATGTATTTATACTTCCAGTTAAAAGTTATTATCAAGTTGTCAAGGTTTTAGAAAAAAAGTGATTTTGATGTGAGTGGCACCATGTTTACAAGATGATTTAGTAGAAATTGACATCTTTACAATTTTTAGTTATCCCATCCAGGAAGGCAGTATTTTGTCAGCAATTCAGGTTCTATATTATTCCCTTCAGGAAGGTTTTATTGTTTATGAGCCTTACATATCTCTAGTTATGTCTAGATATTTTACAGCTTGGTTGCTATCCTAGACATGAACTTTCAAAATTACCCCTCTTAACTGGTTATTAATTTTAAAAAAGAAACCTAATGCATTATATCTGGCTACCTTATGATACTCTTTTGGTAGTAATAATTTTAACAAATTTTCAGTTCTCTTGGAAATTTCTGGTATGTGAATGTAAGGTATGTAATTACTAATCACTTTATCTTTTCCTGTTTAATATATATTTCCTGTTTTTCTTAACTTATCACATTTTTCAAAAATCTGAATGCTGAATGGCTAAAAAAGAAAGTTTAAGTGAAAAATAAAATGTGGTTCTCCACCAATGCATTATAACAAAAGTATTCCATGGTTTAATAAGATGAATGAGTGTTGGCCTCCATAATCTGTGTTTAGGCAGTGCATGGCACGGGTAGGGATTTCTTCCCTGCACTGAGGCTGGAAGTCTTGAAGGTTTATGTGTCCCACAAATTGGAGGGAAAATGAAAATGATCAGAATATTTGCCCTTAAACTCTGAATACTGGATTAGTTGGAGAATGACAATATCTTTTTGTTTTTGAGTGATAACCTACTACACACAGATAACTTTTATGTCTCTTTTATATTAATGTTCCTATTACAAAATCTTCACTATTATCCTTCTCCTTGTTCCCACTGCCTGATTCCCTGCCAGTTTCTCAGAACTGACTCCACCCATTTCTTCCAACAGCAAATTCACACCTGCCCATCCCCCATAGGTTCCTCATTCTACAAGCAGGAAATATATAGAAAGTGCGACAGCTAGCACTCATTAAATTTTCAATGTTGGAGTCTTACTCTTGTATTTCTCCACATCTCTCTCATTAGTTGGAGAAGGAAATGGCAACTCACTCCAAAATTCTTGCCTGGAGAATTTTATGGACAGAAGAGCCTGGTGGGCTACAGTCCATGGGGTCACAATGAGTCGGATACAACTGAGGGACTACCACACCCTCATTAGTGCCGGTTTCAAGGTTTGTTTCCTAAAGAGTAAGGTCCTAAGTGCTCAGGTAGCCCAAGACACTGTGTTTCCCATGAGATCCCTTTACTTCTATTCCCTTCAACAGGTGCTTTATTTATAAGAATATTTCTGCTGAGATGCTCTCCTTCCTTTGGTTTAATTAGTCACAACACTATGACTACAGTAGCTCTTCTCCATTGCTCTAATTGTATAGCCTAACTGGCAACATTACACACTCTTTGATCATTAAGGATGGTTGACTTCGATTCTTCTGCAAATTAGCTCCTTTAAACATTACGTATCTCTTCTCCTCCTAATTGAGTACTACTTTCCATAGCACTATTGACTTGACTTAAAAAATAGCCACAACCTAAAAATTGAGAGTTATGCTTTATTTGGTAGGCAATTCTAGGGCTTTAAGTCCAGGAGATAACATCTCAAGTGACCCTGAGGGAACTGCTATGAGGGGGTGACGGGATGTGCCAGGGTGTATAGAAGCTTTGTAACAAAAGGCAGGTAGTCTAAACATCAAAAGAATATTGTTATGAATATTAAAGAAAATGAGATATCCCAAGTTAAGGAAATTAGTGCTTATGGGAAGATGCAAGAGTGCTTATGGGAACATGAAAGTCTGGGCTCACTGAAGTCATTCTTTTCATATGCATCTCAGCTATCGTGGGCAAGTATCCTGTGTTTTTTCACATTCTGAGCGCCCTTGAATTCATTGCAGGGAGAGGCTACATATAGCCTGTTGGCTGTTGGATAGCAGATTTTCTTCTTCCAGGGTGCCATGGAGAGCTAGAATTGCTAATGATTGTGACATCCTGGTTTACTGATATGGCGGGGGATATTCCATTTCTTGGCTGCATGGTGCTGGAGCAAAAAGATGATGCTGTGAAAGTGCTGCACTCAATATGCCAGCAAATTTGGAAAACTCAGCAGTGGCCTCAGGACTGGAAAACATCAGTTTGAATTCCAGTCCCTAAGAAAGGCAATGCCAAAGAATGCTCAAACTATCTCACAATTGCACTCATCTCACACACTAGCAAAGTAATGCTCAAAATTCTCCAAGCCAGGTTTCAACAATATGTGAATTGTGAACTTCCAGATGTTCAAGCTGGACTTAGAAAAGGCAGAGGAACCAGAGAATTTGAAAAAGCAAGAGAGTTCCAGAAAAACATCTATTTCTGCTTTATTGACTATGCCAAAGCCTTTGACTGTGTGGATCACAATAAACTGTGGAAAATTCTTCAAGAGATGGGAATCCCAGACCACCTGACCTGCCTCTTGAAAAACCTGTATGCAGGTCAGGAAGCAACAGTTAGAACTGGACATGGAACAACAGACTGGTTCCAAATAGGAAAAGGAGTACGTCAAGGCTGTATATTGTCACCCTGCTTATTTAACTTCTATGCAGAGTACATCATGAGAAACGCTGGACTGGAAGAAACACAAGCTGGAATCAAGATTGCTGGGAGAAATATCAATAACCTCAGATATGCAGATGACACTACCCTTATGGCAGAAAGTGAAGAGGAACTCAAAAGCCTCTTGATGAAAGTGAAAGAGGAGAGTGAAAAAGTTGGCTTAAAGCTCAACATTCCGAAAATGAAGACCATGGCATCTGGTCCCATCACTTCATAGGAAATAGATGGGGAAACAGTGGAAACAGTGTCAGACTTTATTTTTTGGGGCTCCAAAATCACTGCAGATGATGACTGCAGCCATGAAATGAAAAGATGCTTATTCCTTGGAAGGAAAGTTATGACCAACCTAGATAGCATATTGAAAAGCAGAGACATTACTTTGCCAACAAAGGTCCATCTAGTCAAGGCTATAATTTTCCCAGTAGTCTTGTATGGATGTGAGAGTTGGACTATAAAGAAAGCTGAGCACTGAAGAACTGATGCTTTTGAACTGTGGTGTTGGAGAAGACTCTTGAGAGTCCCTTGGACTGCAAGGAGATCCAACCAGTCCATCTTAAAGGAGATCCTGAGTGTTCACTGGAAGGACTGATATTGAGGCTGAAACTTTGGCCACCTGATGTAAACAGCTGACTCATTTGAAAAGACCCTGATGCTGGGAAAGACTGAAGGTGAGAGGAAAAGGGGACAACAGATGGTTGGATGGCATCACCAACTCAATGGACATGGGTTTGGGTAAACTCTGGGAGTTGATGATGGACACAGAATCCTGGCGTCCTGGTGTGCTGCAGTCTGTGGGGTCACAAAAAATCAGATATGACTGAGTGAATGAACTGATTCCATTTCTCAGCACCAGCCAGAATTCTTTTCCCCTTGAAAATGTGTGTAGTAGTTACTCAGTCCTGTCTGACTCTTTGCCACCCATGGACTATAGCCCACTAGGCTCTTCTGTCCATGGAATTCTCCAGGCAATAATAATGGAGTAGGTTGCCATCACCCTGTCTAGGGGATCTCCCCCATCCTGGAATGGAACCTGGGTCTTCCACACCATGGGCAGATCCTTTACTGTCTGAGCCACCTTTAAGGGAAGTCTTCTCTTCCGTTTATCCTTAAGATACTGAAAATACACCATGTTTACACTTTAACTAGTCAGAGCTAAGAGGATCACCATAATTCTAGTTCTTCTAAACTTAAACTCTGAAGCCAGATAAAGGGCTGTACTTGTTCTCTCAGTCATGTCCGACTCTTTGAGACCCCATGGACTGTAGCCTACCAGGCACCTCTGTCCATGCAGATTCTCCAGGCATGAATACTGGAGTGGATTTCCATGCCCTCCTCCAGGGGATCATCCCAACCCAGGAGTTGAACACAGGTCTCCCACACTGCAGGAGGATTCTTACTGTCTGAGCCACCAGGAAAGCCACCTCTCACCCCAAAAAAGGACAGTATGTATTATTAGAAAACCACTTTTTCCGTGTCATAATTTTGAGTATAATAAGAAACTTCATTTGTATATCAGTTAGATTTTGCTGTGCACCACAAAACCTGGTAGCTAGAACAATAATAATTTTCGTTAGCTCATAATTTTGTGGGTAAGTTGAGTAGTTCTTTTGGTCTGAGCCTATGACATGCTACTCTTGTAACCAGGTGATTATCAGGTACTGAGCTGGCCCGAGGAAGGATGGAGCACCTCAGTTCTTTTCCACAGGGCATCTTATTTTCCAACAGGTTAGTTAAGTATTAGTCATTCAGTTGTGTCTGACTCCTTGAGATTTTATGGACTATAGTCCGCCAGGTTCCTCTATCTGTGGAATTCTCTAGGCAAGAATACTGGAGTGGGTAACCATTCCCTTATTTGACTAATTCATATAGAGGTCTCACAGGTTCGAGTATGGCAAGAGAGCAAGTACCAAAGCACAAGTTCTTTAAGCTTGCATCGTATTTGCTAATATTCATTGGCCAAAATAAGTCACGTGGACAACTCAGTGTCAAAGGGAAGAAAGGAAGATAGAGTTTACTTTTTGTTTAGAGAATCTGCATTGTCACATTCAATGGCATGGATGATACCAGGGCGAGCATTTGTGGCATTTTTATATTCTACCATGATTGACTATTAACTTCCCCCTTAAAAACAAGATAGAGGAGACATGAGGAGACACAGGGAAGGAGGGAAACTCATAATTTATAAACACCTTATGGATTTCCTGGTGGTACAGTGGCTAAGACTCTGAGGTCCCAATGCAGGGAGCCTGCGTTTGATCCCTGTTCAGGGAACTAGGTCCCATATGCTCCAACTAAGAATTTGCATGCTGCAATTTAAAAACCTGGCACAGTCAAATAAATAAATAAAATTTGGGCTTCCCAGGTGGTGCTAGTGGTAAAGAACCTGCCTGCCAATGCCGAAGACATGAAGAAGTGAAGTGAAAGTCACTCAGTAGCGTCTGACTCTTTGTGATCTCATGGACTATACGGTCCAAGGAATTCTCCAGGCCAGAATACTGGAGTGGGTAGCCTTTCCCTTCTCCAGGGGATCTTCCCAACCCAGGGATCGACCCCAGGTCTCCCACATTGCCGGTAGATTCTTTACCAGCTGAGCCACAAGGGAAGCCAGCAGAAGATATAGGAGATGCAAATTTGATCCCTGGGTCAAAAAGATCCCCTGAAGGAGAGCATGGCAACCCACTCCAGTATTCTTGCCTGGAGAATCCCTTGGACAGAGGAGCCTGGTGGGCTACAATCCATGGGGTGGCAAAGAGTCAGATACAACTGAAAAGACTTAGCATGCATGCACCATATAATACATACTTTGCCAGACACTAAATCACATGTTTTCATGTAATTCTCACAAAGTTGGCTTTATGAGTGCTACAAGGAGAAGACTGAAGCAAGCCCTTGTCTTGCACCTAAGGACGTAATAAATACTTAGCTGAGCAAGGATTTGCCCACAGATCTTCCTTATTTCAAATTCTAGGCCATTCCTACAATGAATACAATGCTCTCCTGATTCTGGTAAACACAAAAATAATCATTTTTGAGCACACCCTACAGCATCCCAACTCCTACTTGAGTAAGTCTCATCCAAAGCTGAGAACTATTCTCTAGTTATTTTCCTTTTTATAGATTTAAGGGTACGCAGTGAAGAGGAAAACTCAGAAATTTCCACTGTGACTGGAACTACATTAAGCATTTATTGTAAATTAGAGAGAGTAGACATATTTTGACCCAAATAATAGATATGTGTTCCCAAGACCACAAATTACAGGCAATTTGCTCACATTATAGTAATAAAGCTATATGCTTGGTAAGCACATAAACCACTGATAATGATGTGTAAAGCATGGTGTTTACAAATAAAAGGGTGTTCTTGCATGATAGATTTTGTCCTTCATACCCTTTTGTTCACTGGCTTGGCCATCCTGTTCTAGTCGTGATCAAGGAGAAAGAAGAGGAGCATATAAATTCCAACATGATCTCATAGTTAGGAGAGACCAAAATTTGCTAATAGAAAGCACTACTCCAAAGTCTAAATATTGTAACAAGAGTAGGCCTTCTGTTTAGCATATCTATGTCCTATATGGGCTTTCCTGGTGGCTTAGTGGTAAAGAATTCACCTGCCAATGCGGGTTCTATCCCTGGGTCAGAAAGATCCCCTGGAGAAGGAAAAGGCAACCCACTCCAGTATTCTTGCCTGGGAAACCCCATGGAGAGAGGAAACTGGTTGGCTACAGTCTACAGAGTTGCAAAAAGTGCAAAACAATTCAGAGACTGAACAGCAACATCCTACATATTATCACTTTGAGGTGCTTTTAAAAAAAATTGATATGACAAAAAATATTTATTTGGCAGCTTCCATGTGCCTATACACAAGCTACTATAACATTTCATGGCATTTTCACTTTAAATCAGAGGATATATTTTTTACAATTATAATTTTGGCAAAATTGAAAATAGCCTGTCTACTCAATTATCTAAGTGAGAAAAAGATGCCAAGCTGGTAGATGATAATATAATGATAGCAAAGGAAGATAGGGCTTCCCTGGTGGCTCAGCTGCTAAAGAATCTACCTGCAATGCTGGAGACCTGGGCTTCCCAGGTGAAGCTAATGGTAAAGAACCCACCTACTAGTGTATGTAGTGTATCTCACATCACTAGGGGATGTGAGATACAGGTTCTGTCCCTGGGTAGGGAAGATGCCCTGGAGGAGGGCATGGCAATCCACTCCAGTATTCTTGCCTGGAGAATCCCATGGACAGAGGAGCCTGGAGGGCTACAGTACATAGGGTCAAGTAGAGTTGGACACGACTGAAGTAATTTAGTACACACAAAGGAAGATACACACTTATACAAAATGTACACTGGACTTCTAGAATAAAACATGTATTTATTGCACTACTTGGGACTTTGAAGAGGTCCTCTCCCCAAGACACACACATACACACTTGAAGATCTTGAGTCATTCACTGGTAGATACAAGTCCCTCTTTATCTGATCAATGTTGATGTTCAGACAGGTGAATGACCTACAGGAATCCTATTCTAATCATTGCTATAGAAAAGATTGAGAAAGTACCTTTAACAGCTTCCAGGAGTAGTACATCTTCTGATAAACCATGTCACTCATAAGCAATTAGTCTTTCCAAAAATATACATGAAAATCTTGGAACCACTTCATAGTGGGAGTGCAGGGCTGCAGTTACTTCCTGGGTTTATATTCTTAAGGGATTAAATACCAAAAGCAATTGCTGTCCAAAGAAAGAGGTATTTCTGGGCACTAAGGACCTCATAGTTAAAGAGATTAGTATTTCTTCCTTCTAGGGGCAGCATTTTGATATTTGGCAGCCAGGAAGACTTTGACATTTTAATGAGATGGGGAAGATCATTTCCCTGTACCATTTGCCCTGAGTGAATAAAAGCAGGGGCTCAGCCTGAATGAGAAGAAGCAAGCTAATCTTCAATTATGGATACAGCATTTAAAAAAGATGTTGAAGTAAAATGGAGTTAGATAGTACTCAGTATGGATGTCGAATAAAATTTTGTATCAAGATATTCTATGTACACAAGTAAAAGAAAAGCATAAATAAAATTGTATGATTTTTTTTAAGTGGATTTTTCATTTGCTTAAGCAAAATGGCTAAGGGAAAATTTCCCTTATATTCTCAGAAATTGTCTCTTATGCTTTCTGCATCCTCCCCAATTTACACTGTCAGTCAAAGTAAGAAACAGATTATAGACTCAGCAGGGATGGTTTGTGGAGAATTTAATACAGGAAATATTTACAAACATATGAGTAGGATTTAAGGATAATCAATTATTCTGGATGAGTAATATTTAGCCATAGCCATGCATAGGCTTTAAAGGTCAAGAGGAGGAAAGAGATACTGGAAAACAGAGACAGGATAAGCTGTGTGGAGAGGGCTTTTGTTGAGGGAACAGTTGTGTCTTGAAGGCAGGGACTTCAATACTCTAATTTCTCATAGTTTTCCTTCCCTCCGATCTCCCATCTGTGTTTCCTATTGTCTGAACCCAGTTGAAAGCCAGAAAGCTAGAGAGCCTCATTGTTATATATTACATGATAGTCAAACCTAGACAGCACATTAAAAAGCAGAGACCTTACTTTCCCAACAAAGGTCTGTATAGTCAAAGTTATGGTTTTTTCAGTAGTCATGTATGGATGTGGGAGTTGGACCATAGAAAAGGCTGAACGCTGAAGAATTTCTGCTTTTAACTGTGGTATTGGAGAAGGCTCTTGAGAGTCCCTTGGACTGCAAGGAGATCAAACCAACACATCCTACATGAAATCAGTCTTGAATATTCGTTGGAAGGACTGATGCTGAAACTCCAATACTTTGGCCACCTTATATGAAGAGCCCACTCATTAGAAAAGACCCTGATTCTGGGAAAGATTGAGGGCAGGAGAAGGGGATGACAGAAGATGGGATGGTTGGATGGCATGACCGACTCAGTGGGCATGAGTTTGAGCTAGCTCGGGGAGATGGTGAATGACAAGTAAGCCTGGCGTGCTGCAGTGCATGAGGTCATAAGGAGTCAGACACAACTAAGCAACTGAACAACCTCTCAGTCCAAACATGGAGATGAAGGTGGGTCTGAAATGATAAATGCAAGGTATTTGTGATAAGTGCATGCAGCACTGCCAAATTCAGTCAACCCTCACATACTTCTCAGCTGCAAATAGACACAATGAATTCTCTGTACACTTTCTCTTTGCTCTCTTCATCTCTTCCACGACTGCATTACAAAACACAAACTGCCCCCAGAAATCCACCTGACTGTCCTTTTATCTTCTTGACTCCTAATTTGGGAGCAACTTTCCCACCTAGAGCTTGGCTTTTTGAAAGGTGATGTTTGTCATTCTCTGTTTTCAAGATCTCCTGGACCAGGACTCTGGACGTCTAGCCTGTCTGTCAAATGCAATGCTTTTGGACATGGATCTTTGCTCTATATCTGTTCAGTGTGAAGAGCCACACACTCCAGAACCTAGGGAATCTGTGCCCGGAAACCCACCTTATAGCACTGGTGGGTCTATAGTTAATTGCCTTGTGATTGTTGGCCATTTATTCCAACTCTGTGAGCTTTGATTTTGTTTTTATCCTTAAACTTAGCGTAATAACACCTACTTTATTTCCCTTGCATAGAACAAAATAAGTCTATGCAAAAGTCATTTATAAACCATAATTAGAAAAGGTAATTGTCAAATACAAGTAAGCTTTCCAGATTGTTTTCAGTTTTAATACAAGCAGGAATGATCATTGCAAGACACTTAACTACAACTCATTCATAAAATAGCAAAATATTGTCCTTGAGTGGAGTAAAACATCACTGAAGCTCTCAATAGATGGTTCCATCTGTTTGCCTGCTGAATTCTTTTGATCAGACAGGAGTTTTCTTCCTAATCATTAAATAGCTTCTATTTCTTCTAGATCTTTATAAATGTCTCAATAATCCAAGCACATATAAAGAAATAGCTGCTTCTCTTGCTTTTATTTCCTATCAGTCACTCAAAATCCAATGAAATGCATGGTAAGGATGTAAAAGTGTTCAGAAGATGCTGAGTTTGAAATGCAACATTTTTCCAAGTAAGTCTATTCTATTTTTTACTGTATTCCTTTTGTTAACAGCTATGAACACTTTGCAGGGGTATACTAACAAGGAGACAGAATGAATGCATCTTAAATTTGAGTGTTGTATGCTTACCACAGAATTGTACGTGCTTTGACATCTATCCTTTTCCTCCCATTCTGGTTTCACCATTAGGCCACCCAATCCTCCAACTAATCAGTCTAATCAGTAGGCTCTAGTCAACTAGATCTCTTGGCATTTCCTTGAATTTGCCTTGATATGTGATGACTTTAGACTTTGCTCAGCTTACTCTTGCCTGGAAAATCCCATGGACAGAGGAGCCTCGTAGGCTGCAGTCCATGGGCTCGCTAAGAGTCGGCCGGACTGAGCGACTTCACTTTCACTTTTCACTTTCATGCATTGGAGAACCACTCCAGTGTTCTTGCCTGGAGAATCCCAGGGACAGAGGAGCCTAGTGGGCTGCTGTCTATGGGGTCGCACAGAATCGGACACGACTGAAGCAACTTAGCAGCAGCAGCAGCAGCTTGTCTCTGCTGTCTTGAATTCCCTTCCCATCCTTCTACTTCTATAAAATATCTGTTCATCTTTCAACTACACTTTCCCCCTGTAGCCTTATCTGAATCTCCATCCAGAAATCACTATGCCTTTGTGTATGACCTCCACATGGTCTGACATGTCTCCCATGCGTGATGAATGTACTTATATTCAAGTGTTTGTGTCTGTCTTAATTAAATTGCGAGCTCCTTAAGGACACGATCTCTGTCTTCTATCTCCTTTATCTCCAATGACTGGACAATTGGCTAAACTCACTGCTTGTTAAATGAATGAATGAATCAATGTAAGAATGGCAGAAATAGTTCTCAAAAAGAAAACGCACGAGAAGAGCCAACCTTAACCGTCTTTTTTCAGCAGAGCCATTTCCCCGCATGTAAACTAGAGCCTGCTGGCATCTCTAGTATCTATTCATTTGGCAAGCAGTTGTCAGGTATCCATTTTACAAGAAACTGGAGATTCCGAAGTCAAATGTGACATTCTACTCAGGTGTCACTTCTTTTGCCAACTCTCTTTCACATTTTCAACTTTGCAACAAAGCCTTTGGTGTTGTACACACCTTTTATGGCAAGTTTCAGCATTGCTGATATGCATATGCTGTTTTCATTTACATTTCTTTCCTATGTTTTGAATGACAAGACAGGTACTTTTACCTGTGTACTCAGCACCTCTGTTTGGATATCCTGGCACTTCAGACTCATCAACTTCAAAACTGCATTCATCTTCCTGCTTCTACCATCCAACGTGCTTCTGCTGTTCTCCCTTCCCAGTGAATTATAACATCGGTTCCAAGATGGGAAATTCCTGCTCCCTCACCCTCCACACCCAATCACTTATTTAAAACTCGTTATTTTCTTTCTTTCTTTCTTTTTTAAATTTAGAAGTATAGCTGATTTATAATGTGCTAATTTCTGGTGTACAGCAAAGTGATTCAGTTTGAACACAGACTATGTATTTATATATACTTTTCAGATTCTTTTTCATTATAAGTTATTATAAGATATTGAATATAATTCCCTGTGCTATGCAGTAGGACCTTGTTTATCTATTTTATATATAATAGTGTGTGTCTGTTCAAATCTCCTTTTTAAAGTCAGTTTTTAAAAATATACTTTACACACAATAAAGTACACACATTTTAAATACATTGTTCAATGAGTTTTGATGAACATTTATACCCAGGTAATTATGGCCCCCAGTTAGGAGGTTAAAACATTTCCATGCTTCCATAAAGTTCTCCTATGGCGCATTGCGATTAATCCATCCCCGCTTCCAATTTCAGGCAACCACTGATCTTCTTTCTCTCATCATTGAATAGTATTTCCTGTTAAAAGACTCGTATGGTGTTCAGTCTTTTATGTAAATGTGACTTATTTTACTCAGAAAACTGTTTCTGAGATTCTTCCATGTCATTGTGTGTATCAGTGTTTCATTCCTTTTAAATGCTGAGTGGTATTCCACTGTATGAATATATAATAACTCTTTATGCATTCTTTGGCTAATGGACAATTGGATTATTTCTAGTGTTGATAATATAAATGAAACAGTTATAGACATTTATATCCAGCTATTTTGTAGACATGATTTCATTTTTTTGTGGGAAAATATCTATAAGTGGAATTGCTTGTGGAATCATATGTTGAGTATGCATTTACCTTTGCAAGAAACTGTCAAAGTGTTTTCCAAAATTAATGCATAATTTATATGCCCACCAGTGAATTCGAATTCTGGTTTTTCCACATCTCACCAACATTTGGTATTATCAGTCATTTTAATTTTAGCCATTCTAGTAGGTATATAATGGTGTCTCATGGTGTGAAACTTGAATTTCCCTATGACTAATGATGATGAGTATTTTAAAATATTTTTTGTCTATTCCTTTTTTATCCAGTAAACTGTCTGTTCAACTTTATGTTCCATATTTTTGGGGGTTGTCAGCCTTATTATTGCATTCTGGGAATTATTTAAGCATTCTGAATACAGGATATAAATATATTCTTTCACTTATGGTTTGACTTTACAATTTTTTAATCCTGTATTTGAAGAACAGAAAATTTCCCCTCTTTTTTTTCTCTTCCCTGTTCTCTGCTTCTTTCTTCCCTTTCTTTCTCTGTCTCTCCTTCCCTTCCTTCTTTCTTCCTTCCTTTCTTTTTAATTACTTGGGATTTAAAAGTATTAGGATAATTGTTGTTTTTCGGTTACTCAGTATTGTCTGACTCTTTGCAACCCCATGGACCACAGCATGACAGGCCTCCCTCTCCTTTCCCTATAGCTTACTCAAACTCATGTCCATTGAGCCAGTGATGCCATCCAACCATCTCAGCCTCTGTCGTCCCCTTGTCCTCCTGCTTCAGTCTTTCCCAGCATCAGGGTCTTCTCTAATGAGTCAGCTCTTCACATCAGGTAGCCAAAGTATTGGAGCTTCAGCTTCAGCATCAGTCCTTCTAATGAGTATTCAGGATTGATTTCCTTTAGGATTGACTGGTTTGATCTCCTTGCAGTCCAAGGGACTCTCAAGAATCTTCTTCAACACCGCAGGTCAAAAGCATCAGTTCTTCAGCATTCAGGCTTCTTTATGGTCCAACTCTCACACCCATACATGACTACTAGAAAAGCCATAGCTTTGACTATAAGGACCTTTGTTGGCAAAGGTATGTCTCTGCGTTTTGATATGCTGTCTAGGTTTGTCATAGCTTTTCTTCCAAGGAGCAAGTGTCTTTTAATTAAATGGCTGTATTCACCATCTGCAGTGATTTTGGAGCCCAAGAAAATAAACAGGTTAAAATAGGATAATATCCTCATCTAAAAATAAAAATAGCTGATTCCAATATATGCCTTTTAATTCTTTTTTATTACCTTTTTATAATCTTATTGCATTGATTAGGACCTCCTCTACAATGTTGATTATGAGTGGTAAGAACAGACATTCTTGCTTTGTTCCCAACTTACGGGGAAATTTTTTTCCTCATCATAAAGTGTGATGAGAACTATAGGTTTATTATATATGTCACTTCCGTGTTGAAGAAGTTTCTTTCTATTTGTAGTATTTAGAGACTCTATTTTTTTAAATAGAAGCATTGTTCAATTTAAGGACTATACCTATCCCTTTTCAGATTCTTTTCAATTATAGTTTATTACAAGACATTAAATATAGTTTCCTGGGCTACACAGTAGGATAGCAGAACTAGAGGTTCTTTATTAGGAATGAACATTGACTATTGTCAGGTATGTTTTTCTATTAATACATTTATTAAAGTACTATTTTTCTTTATTACAAAGATATTAAGAATTATAGTAATTTATTCTTGAAGATAAACTGATCTTGTAGCCTTGGAATAAACTCCAGTTAGAAGCAATGGTATGTTTTTTTATATAGCTGGACTCAGCTTGCAAATGTTTTGTTAAGGACTTAGGAATCTGTATTAGTGAGAAATATTGATCTCTAGCTGTCTAGTGTTAGAATAAGAATAGTGTTGGCTTCAAGTAAGTAGTCAATCACTTTTCATTTTACTTTTCCTCTTGGAAATGAGAATTAAGGAATCAGAAGTATGAACATTTTTAAGGCTTTTGGCAACATATGACCAAATAGCCCTCCAGAAAAAATATACCAATTATCTTTCCAAAACAATATATAACAACATCTCTTTCCCTATATCTTCCATAACACCAAGAAATATCATTACATTTTTTAAATGAAAATGATCTCATATTAATTTGAATTTCTTTGATCAGCGAAGAGATTATTTTATATATTTATTGTGGTCATTTGCCTTCTTTTGAGAATTGGGTATTCATATTTTTTATACTTTTTCTCATGGATATTCCTCTTTTACTTTCTGATTTGAAAGAACTCTTTATAGATGAAGAATATTAGTCATGTGTAGCAAATATTTTTCCAGCTTGTTTTTTCTTAGGTAAAACCACTAAGAACATAAGTAGAAATAAACTAAAAATACTTAATACGTTGATAAATGGTTTTTACACATAGGGACCCTTTCAAAGTTAGAATCCTAACATTTACATCCCTGAACACAGATGTTAATTTTTCTTTGTGAAAATGAAGAATATTGAGTATGTGGTTTGAAAACAGGTATTGAATCCCCTTATAGGACTCAGCCTCAAATAACTTAAGGAGATAAGATTAAGATTTGATAGCTCTACTGCTAGGAACCCTTAATCTGGCCAATCCTTTTTCAATCTGTCTCTCATCTAAGTCTCACCATCCACCCCAGCCCACTACCCTTCACACCTTATTCAGGCTCTGTGTTTTCAGTAAGTCACTGCCTTCTTCACTCTGCTACCTCCACGCATGCTGTAAGGCTCAAGGTCCAAGCCCAATTAAGGACTGCAAATGGACATGCTAAATCCAAGTTTTCTTTCAGGTAGAATTCATACCTTCAACTTGCCCTTGAAAAATGCTCCAGAAGCAGTATGGTATCACTGAAAGAGTGCTGGGCTTAGAAAGATTGAGTTTCAACATCGTGCTCTTCATTTTACCCTTGTGATCTGGAATAGAAAATTCAGTTTCTATGGGTCTCAGCTGCCTCATTTGTAAAGTGAGGACTGTACTGTCTTGGTCACTTTATTGGTTGACTAGGAACATGACCTCATGCAATGTGAATGCATTGAAACCATTCTTTAGTGGAATTATAGCCATATGGATGGCCTTCTATTCTCTAAGCCTATCAACATCCTTCCTTAAAACTCAAAAAGTTGGAAAATGCACATGGATCCAAAGCCAAACAAAAAGGTTTAGAGTCACTCAGAGGTTTCACTGAATTTTAACAGCCCTTATCTGGGTAGAATGGGTTCCCTAGTGGCTCAGTTGGTAAAGAATCTGGAATACATTGATTATCAATAACTTTTAGAGTGATTTTATTTCATCATAGCAAGTACTGATTTCCTGTTGGCCGAGTCTTTTGCAAAGCCTCCACTTGCACATTTATATGAGATTTTCCTAGCCAGACCGGGCCAAAGGCACAGTGAGAAGCTATCTTTTTATACCTCTTTTGCTTCTTTCAGATAATAATTATGAGTAAAGGGCAAGAGAGGGAAACTGACATGGAATTTGAGAGTACTATAACTTACCTGTAAGTACTTAGGTACAAATAAGTGCATGGGTTAGTTGGCTAGACATCAGTCTCTGCTTATGTTAAGTAAGTCATTGGTCTATACTTAGAACTCAAATATTTATATGTTACTTATTATATTGATTGGGGCTTCCCTGGTGACTTGGATGGTAAAGAATCTGCCTGCAGTGTGGGAGACCTGGGTTTGATCCCTGGGTCGGGAAGAGCCCCTGGAAAAAGGAATGGCTATCCAGTACAATATTCTTGCCTGGAGAATTCCGTGGACAGAGGAGCCTGGTGGGCTACAGTCCATGGCATTGCAAAGAGTCAGACATGACTGATCAACTAATACTATCATATTGATATTTGAATTCTGTCCCTTGTTTGTCTTGCCTGGCTGACACCCTCAGAGATGGAGCATCATCAGAATAACTTATTTCTAAAAGTATGTCACCATTCACACATTAGTCCTGAACTGCCTCAGCCAAACTACTTTGGGGTCTACATCCTAAACTGCTCCTGACATCATTACTCATTGCCTCATTCAACTCTCATCCTTGATGAGCACTTTCTTTTTCTTCTTTCCTATGGTAAAGTCCTTGCCTCTCTCTCTCTGCTGTCTCGGCAGCCCTGAGTAAATGCGTGGTCTTAGTGTCCCAGGCCCCAGACCCACTAGAATGTAAGTCCTGTGGTCACCACTCCCACTAGGTTCACACCAACCTTCCAGTAGAGAACTGAGTATAAGCTCATGTGTGAAAGAGGTATGTTTTCTATTTCAGTTGTGAGATAGAAATAGAAATAGAAAATGTATAACATAAAAGTTAAATGTACAGATATGTAAATGGGTTGAAGATAGTTATTTAAAAAACACACCCAAGTAACTATTCCCTGATTGAATATATCAAATACTGCTAGTCATGTATGGATGTAAGAGTTGGATCATATAGAAGGCTGAGGGGTGAAGATTTGATGCTTTTTAACTGTGGTGCTGGAGAAGACTCTTGAGAGTCCCTTGGACAGCAAGGAGATCATACCAATCAATCCTAAAGGAAATCAACCCTGAATATTCACTAGAAGGACTAATGCTGAAGCTCCAATACTCTGGCCACCTGATGTGAAAATCCAGCTCATTGAAAAAGACCCTGATACTGGGAAAGATTGGAGGTAAAAGGAGAAGCAGGCAGCAGAGGATGAGATGGTTGGATGGCATCACTAACTCAATAGACATGAGTTTGAGCAAACTCAGAGAGATAACAAAAGACAGGGAAGCCTGGCACGCAGCAGCTCATGGGATCACAAAGAGTTGGATACAATTTAGTGGCTGAAGAACCTCGCCCAGGGAGTCTCTTCATGTGATCCTTCCCATCACAGTCCAATTTGTCTTATAGGATGGAACCACTAGCCACGCTGTTATGAAAGTTTTCTTGCTTTTAGTTAGAGCTTACAACAGGGGAATCCAGTAAGTGTTTTCTGAAAAGCCCCAGATAGTAAATATTTTAGGATTTGGGGACCACTTACGATCGCTGTCTCATTTTTTTCCCTTTTTGTTCTTCTTCAGTTCTGTAACAAATCTTTAAAAATGTGGAAATTGCTCATAGCTCACAGGATATAGGTCAGACTTGGTCTGTGGCTATAGTTTGTTTTAGATCCCAACGTAATACTGATTTTTTTTTTACTGATTATTTATTTTATGTATATGAAATAAAGATGGAATTTTCTTTCCAACATCTTTCTTATAGTATTTATCCATACTATTGCATGAAGCTCTAGTTCATTCATTTGTCATTGATTTATAGCATTCTGTTTGATTTATCTTTTTTTTTTTTTTTTTACCTACTCTACAATGTATATTTGGTTGTTTCAAAGTTTTGCATTTACAAAAAATATTACTATGAACATTTTTATATGTACCCTGAGGCATCTGTGCAAATTCATCTGGGGTACGAAATGTCTTGAGTCTATGGTCCGTTTTAATAAAGCCTGTCTTCCAATAGGGTTGTAAATATTTTCCCTCTCACTGTAGTGTATTGGTGTTTCCATTGATCCACATCCCTAGCAACACTTGGTATTTACAAACCTTTTTAATTTTTTCAATCTGTTTCCAATTTCCCAAATTGTCAATTGCATTTTTTTTTTTTTTAGATTTCCATGAATGTTACTGACTTTAAGCACATTTTTCCTGTATGCATCAGTGATTTGGATTTTCTATTTTGGTATGTATAAATAACTAATGAAGTCATTTGCCTTATTTTTCTTGGGTAGGAGGCCATTTTCATTTTGATTTGTAGACATTTTAAAATATATATTCTAGATAATAGATTCTGGTTTTATGCATTTACAACAGGTTCTGCCTGTGTGTGGTTCTTTTTTTGTCCACTCTTTGTGGTATCTTGATAAACCTAAGTATTCAATTATAATGTGGTTGAATGTAGTAAGATTTCCCTTTATGATGACTGCTTTCTAAATTTTGGGGTGTTTTTAGGTAGAAATGGATAAGTTTTGAAAGCATGTGTTAGCTAAGAAGCTTAGTTGCATATCCTATGTAAAAGGGGCAGGAAAACTACTTTCTCTGTGTTTTTATCCTTTGTGCCTTTGTAACCATGAACTTATCTCTTGCTCATCACATCACCACTCATGTCTTCCAAGGCCTGATGGCCCCTGAAGGAATTCTCACACCCCTCAGCTGATGGCTCTCCATGTCTTTGTCCCTCTGTGTCTATCCTTCCTTACTAAATTTCTCATAGTAATCTGTTGGTTGTTTACACGAATCTTCACATTGTACCTGAAAAATCTACATTTGGAATTTTGGGACCTGCTGCTCATTTTTATCTTCTATCCTTTTTTACATCCTGGCTTCCAAATCTAATGGACCTCTTCTTTCTCTGAGTTTGAAATTACTGATCAATAATGCATCATTCCTCTCTCTTGGCTTCTAGTATTGCCTGAGTCTTCTCCTATCTTCTTACTAGTTTATCTGACAACTTATATATCAGTGGTTCTTTACATTTTGGGGGATTCCTGAACTTCTTTGGAAGTGTACTGATTCTCTTCCCTTGAAAAATACGTAGTTGTAAATAAATCCTATTTTTCATAACACTTCAGAGAGTATGCTTCCATTATAAAACTTGGTCCTGTAATAGGAGGGAAAGGGGCAGGGCACAACTCTTAAAAGAATGATATAACTCAAGGACACAACATAAACCAATTAGAATCAAACTGGACCAAGAAGGCAGACAAGACTAGACCTGGCATCTCAATCAGCAAGCTAAATGACACACCCAGAGGCATCATGACAATTCCAAGACACTGTCAAAAGACCAAGGAATGGGCAATGGCCCAATTCCCAGAAATTTCCACTCCTTCCCCAAAATAGATGGAATAATGCTCCCACTCATTAGCATATGAAATTACCCACCCCATAAAAACTGATTACACCACATTTCGGGACCTCCAGACTTGCCCTCTGTGATGGCCCACACTCTGTCAGAGGAATGTGCTTTTCTCTGAATCTGAATAAATCAACTTCTTACATATCATTTGTCTCTCACTGAATTCTTTCTGTGATGAGACATCAAGAACCTGAGCTTCGTTAGGTCCTGAAACCAGGTATTGTGTGCTTTGGCTGGGTCAGAGCAAGAATACGTAGAAACTATGCAAAAAAGAGTTTAATGACCCAGATAATCATGATCACTCACCTTGAGTCAGACATCCTGGAGTCCAAAGTCAGGTGGGCCTTAGGAAGCATTACTACTAACAAAGTTAGTGGGGATAATGGAAACACAGCTGAATTATTTAAAGTCCTAAAAGATGATGCTATTAAAGTAAATGCATTCAATATGCCAGCAAATATGGAAAACTCAACAGTGGCCACAGGACTGGAAAAGATCAGTTTTCATTCTAATCCTAAAGAAAGGCAATGCCAAAGAATGTTCAAACTACCACACAACTCCACTCATTTCACATGCTAGCAAAGTAATGCTCAAAATTCTCCAAGTGAGGCTTCAACAGTACATGAACCATGAACTTCCAGATGTTCAAGCTGGATTTAGAAAAGGCAGAGGAACCAGAGATCAAATTGCCAACATCCATTGGATCATCAAAAAAACACGAGCGTTCCAGAGAAACATCTATTTCTGCTTTATTGACTACACTGAAGCTTTGACTGTGTGGATCACAATAAACTGTGGAAAATTCTTAAAGAGATGGAAGTACCAGACCACCTGACTTTCCTCCTGAGAAATCTGCATGTAGGTGAAGAAGCAACATTGAGAACTGGACATGGATCAACAGACTGGTTCCAAATTGGGAAAGGAGTGCATCAAGGCTGTATTTTGTCATCTTGCTTCTTTAACTTCTATGCAGAGTACATCATGCGAAATGCCAGGCTGGATGAAGCACAAGGTGGAATTAAGCTTGCCGGGGGAAATATCAATAACCACAGATATGCAGATGACACCACCCTTATGGCAGAAAGTGAAGAACTAAAAATCCTCTTGATGAAAGTGAAAGAGAAGAGTGAAAAAACTGGCTTAAAATTCAACATTCAGAAAACTGAGATCATGGCATCCAGTCCCATCACTTCATGGCAAATAGATAGGAAAATAATGGAAACAGTGAGAGCCTTTATATTTTTGGGCTCCAACATCACTGCAGATGATGACTGCAGCCATGAAATGAAAAGATGCTTGCTTCTGGGAATAAAAGCTTTGACCAACCTAGACAGAATATTAAAAAGCAGAGACATTACCTTGCCAATAAAGGTCCATCTAGTCAAAGCTATGATTTTCCCAGAAGTCATGTATGGATGTGAGAGTTGAATTATAAGGAAAGCTGAGTGCTGAAGAATTGATACTTTTGAACTGTAATGTTGGAGAAGACTCTTGAGAGTCCCTTGGACTGCAAGGAAATCCAACCAGTCAATCCTAAAGGAAATCAATCCTGAATATCCATTGGAAGGACTGATGCTGAAGCAGAAGCTCCAGTACTTTGGCTACCTGATGCAAAGAACTCATTGAAAAAGACCCTGATGCTGGGAAAGACTGAAGACAGGAGGAGAAGGTGATGACAGGATGTGGTTGGATGGCATCACCGACTCAATGAACATGAGTTTGAGTAAACTCCGGGAGTTGGTGATGGATGGGGAGGCCTGGTGTGCTGCATTCCATGGGGTGAAAAAGAGTTGGATGTAACTGTATTACTGAACTGAGTTCCAACCAGTTGGGTTCAAGTCCCAAAGTGGGTTTTGGTTGGATTTGAGTCCCAGTATATGGTTCAAGTCCCAGTATAAGGTAAACGGTTTCAGTCCTGTTTTATAAAAAGTCAAGGAAATTTTAAAAACCTTATTGGCTTTATTCAGTAATGGCTAAGTTGGGCAGCCTTTCACCTAGCAGACAGAAAGGACCTCTGAGGAGATGTACAAAATGCAAGACTTTTATAGGCAAAAGGGAGGAGGACAAGGAAGTTATGCAGGAAAAGGCAGATCTGTTGAGGCAAGGTCACCTTCCTTTAAGCGTGGCAGGACTCTATCAGGCAGATGGCTTCACTAGTCCTGACCAGGTAATTCCTGATTGACTGGTGTAAGATGCCATTCCTGGGAAATTCCAAAACCTATGATAAAGTTAGGTATTAAGTCTCAATTAGATGACTTGGGATTTATTAGAAATTTTCTCCATTTGGGGCCTGTGTTCTTTTCAGCAATTCCCCCATACTTTGATCAGACTTTCAGTTTGAGAGATGTGTTCATTCCTAGCCACTGCTCTCAAATTCGTCACAGTTTTTGCTGATCCTTTGTGTGGTATTCATAGTTTACAACTTCATTTTTAAAGTGGATCTGTCTCTTTACAGCTGTTCTGATGTTCCAGTCTTATGGAGATCATTTCCTTGGTGGTTAGTGGCTGTGAACGTGCATTTAAAACCTTCGAGAAAATACAGTGCCCATGGAGACTGTTATTATTATAAGCAGGACGATCCCCAGTGTTTGGAGTGTACTTTGGAACCATGGATCTTAAGACCCAAATCAATCAAAATCAAATAATTCAAAGAAAGATCCCACCGAAGGACTCATTTTTTATTTTTTTTATTTTTAAAGTCAAGTGGCTTGTTCAGTGAATGTATGTAGGTGTGTTTTAAACTCCCCTGAAGTGTTCTTTCAGGCACAAGTGGTGTTGACCACAGCATAGACACCTCCTTGCACACCTGAAAGATAATCAAGGGTTATTCCTATTATCAAGAGCAACCTTGAGAAGCGAATCTAAGGACTTTTGTTTGACAGTTACTTCTTTAGCAGTAGATTCCATAATACTTTCAAGGGTTAAGGACATGTTCCTGATCATAGCTTCAATTGTACTCTCTTCCAAGCATGGAAGTAGGGATCTGCCAAAGGAGGAAAATTCTAATCATGAACTTCTCTTGTAGATTCTTTCTAACTTTATGATGTGGAATTATATCTCAGTTTAATTGTGAACAGTTAGGAGCACACTTAGATAATCTAAGAGACATTGTCTATCTAGGCATTTATGGATCTAAGAAGAATGATAATTGCAGCAAAGATAAATCCTATAGGGGCCAGACCACTCCTACTAAGATAGCACTATTAACTGGATTCATTCACAGGAATTGTTGCATTTACCCATTCAAGCCAGCGATTGGTTAGGTTTTCAGCACACTCAGGAAGTAAACCTCCCAGCCTAAAATGAAAACATTTTGGGAATACCTTGGCAGTCCTGTGGTTAGGACTCCATGCTTTCACATCTGAAAGCCTGGGCTCAATCCTTGGTTGGGGAACTAAGATGCCACCAGCTGTGTGGGACAGCCAAAAAAAAAAAAATTGTTATAAATTCCCTGCAAAGATGAGATCTATTTGTGATTAGGGGCAAATCTGATTTAGATAATCATAGAATGAAGACATGCAAATAGCTCTACTATTTATACAGGTCTTTGTATCTAATTGGGCAGGTACAATTAAAATCAGAGAAAGGTAAACTCAAGGCTATGGACATTTTACACATAAAAGTCACTCTGTAAGTGACGCCCAAGAAGGGTTGATTGTAGTTGACAGGGACATTGGGCATAGAAGAGAACTGGTCACAGAGCAGATCAGGGGGCCTCTAACACCATGGGCAAAATCAGATTTCTATGACAAATCTAGGAATCTGAAAGGTTACCTTCCTTGGCAATGGTTTGGGGCATGATGGCATTATCTTTCCTGGCCAATGCCAGAGTGAAACAGAGGAGGAAAAGAATAAAGAGTTTCATGTTTAGTTAAAGTATGAAGACTTAATCTGTTGTCTTGGCGGAACCAATATGCCTTCGTGTTGGCTACTTCCTTTCCTAATCAGTTGGGTTTAGAGGTCTCCAGTATATTCGCAGGACCAGAAGCCAAATGGAGCCTTCTTCAGCTGTGAGAAATGTGCCCAAAGCTCAAGGCTTTCTAGTTTTGCAACAGTGCTGGTGGTTAAGAGCACACACTAAGTTCCTTTCTATGGGTCTCACTCTGGTTTTGCAAAACCATCAGAGTCAGACAAAAAGTATCTGAAAATGACAAGACTTAAAATGTCCATTGTTGAAGATCTAATAAGGCCTTACTTGATTAAAAAATACAGTAATTTCTGTGATACACATTTTAACATAATAACTGGAATATATGACTAACAACACTATACCAGGGCATAGTAGATTGCCAGAAATTTCATACAATTTCTGGGACACTTATACAAACACAAATACAGCATAAAAGAAGGCTTAGTATTACTACTTATTTAACAATGCTTTCCATGTCATGTGATTTAACATAACAGATAAGCTTAATTAGTTTAACATCTGTCTTTTTATAACAGGAGAGAGAACAAATCTTTTGAGATGTTCCAGGGACCCGATGGAAAATCCCAAAGTTAATTTAAGCTCAAAAGACTTCACTTAGAATCTGAATTGGGGAAGTTTGTCAACAGTTTTTAAAAACATTTGGTCAAATGGATTCATAGGTCCCTGTGAAACAAAACGAAGTTATCCATTTGAACATCGTGACAATTAAAGCTATGGCTACTGCTGCTGCTAAGTCGCTTCAGTCGTGTCTGACTCTGTGTGACCCCATGGACAGCAGCCCACCAGGCTCCTCCATCCCTGGGATTCTCCAGGCAAGAACACTGGAGTGGGTTGCCATTTCCTTCTCCAACGCATGAAAGTGAAAAGTGAAAGTGAAGTTGCTCAGTCATGTCCAACTCTTAGCAACCCCATGGACGGCAGGCCACCAGGCTCCTCTGTACATGGGATTTTCCAGGCAAGAGTACTGGAGTGGGGTGCCATTGCCTTCTCCAAAAGCTACAGCAGGCAAATAAAAAAATGAAACAGCTGGGAATCCTCCTCCCTACTCCTACCAAAACACTTAGCTCTTTTAGTAGAAGAGATTTCATTTTCTTAATTAATTAAAAACCTGATAAACAGAACATGAAACATTAAAAAAAATTATTTTGATAAAATGCAATATGTTTTCTAGACAGGTTAGTTTAAAGGGTTAAAAAAAACCTTTCATAATCTCATATTAAGAGCAGAATAGTCCAAAACAACTTTTGTTCTTCTAACAGATAGAAAATCAATTCTAATTTTGCACCAATGTATTTTTATATCAAAGTTTATATTTTTTAAACTTAAATTTATTCCAATCTTAGCCAGCTTGACCACACACAACATTCTTTTCCTAAAATTCCTTTTCTACAAATCCTCTAAAATTTTGTCCTATTTTCTTTTCTGTTTTTCATTTTAGAATAATCATTTTACTGACCTTACCTACTTTCAACCTTATTATTTCTGGTAGCTCTGAAAGTGAAAGTGTTAGATGCTCAGTCGTGTCTCACTCTTTCGTGACCCCACGGACTGTAGCCCACCAGGCTCCTCTGTTCATGGGATTATCCTACCAAGAATACTGGAGTAGATTGCCATTTTCTCCTCTAGGGAATCTTCTTGACCAAGGAATGGAACCCGAATCCCCTGCATCTCCTGCATTGCTGGCAGGATTTTTACTGCTGAGCCACCAGGGAAACCCTTATAAAAGAATGAAAGTGAAAGTATTAGTCGCTCAGTCATGTCCAACTCTTTGCAATCCCACAGACTGTAGCCCACCAGGCTCTTCTGTCCATGGGATTCTCCAGGCAAGAATACGGGAGTGGGTTGCCATTCCTTTCTCCACGGAATCTTCCTGACCCAGGAATTGAACCCAGATATCCTCATTACAGGCAGATTCTTTACTGTCTGAGCCACCAGGAACTGTTATAAAAGAATGCTGTGGTTGTTCAGTTGCAACCCCATGGACTGCAGCACACCAGGCCTCCCTGTCCCTCACTATCTCCTGAGGTTTGCCCCAGTTCATGTCCATTGCACTGATGATGCCATCCATTTTTCTCATCCTCTGATGTCCTCTTTCCCTTCTGCCTTCAGTTCAGTTCAGTTCAGTCGTTCAGTCATGTCTGACTCTTTGCAACCCCATGAACCGCAGCACGCCAGGCCTCCCTGTCCATCACCAACTCCCGGAGCTTACTCAAACTCATATCTATCGAGTCAGTGATGCCATCCAACCATCTCATCCTCTGTGATCCCCTTTTCCTTCTGCCTTCAGTCTTTCCCAGCATCAGGGTCTTTTCCAATGAGTCAGTTCTTTGCATCAGGTGGCCAAAGTATTGGAGTTCAGCTTCAGCATCAGTGCTTCCAATGAATATTCAGAACTAATTTCCTTTAGGATGGACTGGTTGGATCTCCTTGCAGTCCAAGGAACTCTCAAGAGCCTTCTCTAACACCACAGTTCAAAAGCATCAATTCTTTAGCGCTCAGCTTTCTTTATAATTCAACTCTCACATCCATACATGACTACTGGGAAAACTATAGCTTTTACTAGATGGACTTTTGTTGGCAAGGTAATGTCTCTCCTTTTTAATATGCTATCTAGGTTGGTCATAACTTTTCTTCCCAGAAGCAAGCGTCTTTTCATTTCGTGGCTACAGTCACCATCTGCAGTGATTTAAGAGCCCCAAAATATAAAGGCTTTCACTGTTTCCATTGTTTTCCCATCTATTTGCCATGAAGTGATGGGACTGGATGCCACGACCTTAGTTTTCTGAATGTTGAGTTTTAAGCCAACTTTTTCACTCTCCTCTTTCTCTTTCATCAAGAGGCTCTTTAGTTCTTCACTTTCTGCCATAAGGGTGGTGTCATCTGCATATCTGTGGTTATTGATATTTCCCCCGGCAATCTTAATTCCAGCTTGTGCTTCATCTTGGCATTTCACATGATATACTCTGTATAGAAGTTAAAGAAGCAGGGTGATAATATACAGCTTTGACATACTCCTTTCCCAATTTAGAACCAGTCTGCTCCATGTCCAGTTCTAACTGTTGCTTCTTGACCTGCCTATAGATTTCTCAGGAGGCAGGTTAGGTGGTCTGGTATTCCCATCTCTTTCAGAATTTTCTACAGTTTATTGTGATCCACACAGTCAAAGGCTTTGGCATAGTCAATAAAGCAAAAATAGATGTTTTTCTGGAAATCTCATGTTTTTTCGATGATCCAATGGATGTTGGCAATTTGATCTCTGGTTCCTCTGCCTTTTCGAAATCCAGCTTGAACATCTGAATGTTTATAGTTCACATACTGTTGAAGCCTAGCTTGGAGAATTTTGAGCATTGCTTTGCTAGTATGTGAGATGAGTACAATTGTGTGGTAGTTTGAACATTCTTTGGCATTGCCTTTCTTTGTTTGAAATGAAAACTGACCTTTTCCAGTCCTGTGGCCACTGCTGAGTTTTCCAAACTTGACGACATATATAGAGCATCCCTTTAACAGCATTATCTTTTAGGATTTGAAGTAGCTCAACTGGAATTCCATCACCTCCACTAGCTTTGTTCATAATGATGCTTCCTAAGGCCCACTTAACTTTGCTTTCTGCCCTCAATCCTTCCCAACATCAGGAACTTTTCTAATATCTCTATCTACATCATATTTCTGATGGATGGAATAAGTTAAGTTTACCTGGTCCAATATCTGAAACGTTTTATTACTATTTGTGGAAAAGACACTTTGAGAGTTTTCACTTCCCTAAATTCTAAATAACTTCCCCCTCACCATTTTTTTTTTTTTTTTTGCCTTCTGTTAAGAATTATCTCCCTAGAGAAGTGGGAGCAAAGAAGTGGCCTAGATAATAGTTCCTGGGGAAGACCAGTTAGAACAATTATATCTCAAAGCACAGGGGAATGATGCTAGTACCTACAAGAAGGACTTTTGTTTCTTGAGGCCAAAATTTTTATACTTAGTAAGCCTTTTGAGGTAAAATGAATTGGTGAGGTTTCTGGATTGGCAAAAGTATTGCTGGACTTAGAACTGTTTCTGAAGCTGCACCCATGATGCTGTATGAAGTTTCAATTTGCAAAACAAAGATTGCTACTTCTAATTTCTCAGTCAATTGGGCTGCAATCTGATTGCTATTGGGGGCTTCCCAGGCAGAGCTAGTGGTAAAGAACCCGCCTGCCAATGCAAGAGACATGAAAGATGAGGGTTCGATTCCTGGGTACAGAGGATCCCCTGGAGGAGGGCATGACAATCCACTCCAGTATTCTTGCCTGGAGAATCCCGTGGACAGTGGAGCCTGGTGGGCTATGGTCCACAGGGTCACAATGATACTGAAGTGACTTAGCACACATTCAGGCTGATTGGTATTGAGGTTGACACACCCATCCAACTGTATTATACTCAGTATGTGTTTTTATATGAAGAAGATGATCTTTGACTAAGATAGAAATCAAAAGAATTCGTATGTTCTAGATTGAGAGCTTTGTCTTGTGGATATTTCAGTTGATCCTTTCCACGAAGGCCTCAGAAGGTTTTTCTTTCCCTCTGGGTACATAGTTTCATTTTAGGTTAAGGAGGGAGCACAACTTCCCCCCACCAAAAAAAAAAAAAAAAAAAAATTCCCATCAGGCTCTGAATATCAGCTTCTAACTCGGCCAATTTCTACCCACAGAATTAATAAAAAACAAAACAAAACCCTTTAAATATCTTGTCAAATTTCAGCTGGGACAAATAGTAAATAATTCTGCAATTTTTGAATAAATCTCCTTGGATTTAAGAGACACCCCAGAGTAGGTGCAAAAGATATTATCCTCCCAAGATTCAGAGCCATTCATCAAAACAGCCAAAAGAAAAAGAAAAAAAATCTTAGATAATTTTCCTGATGGCTGGCATCAATTTGGTAGGGCCCAGCTGCAAATGGGGTGAGACTCAGATTTCTATCTGGCCATATACTGGGGCCCTTAACCTGATGATTAGAGAGCCAAGTTCTCAGGACTCGCAAGACAAACAGAAAGGTAACTTCTGTCCTCTGGGAGACTAAAGATCGGTAACCAATGGGTCTGGATTTGAAAAGGAAAGGACAACATGAAATTTTATTTTTCTCTCTCCACCAAGCATCACAGACTGAGATTCTGGAGAGCAGACTCTTGTAAAAATTTCTACACTTCACTGGTTTCTGCCAGTTTTCCCAGGATCCCATCTGCAGGCTCTGAGGAATGTTTGAAGTAGAGAGTGTAGCTCCAGGGTCTACCAGAATTTGGCAAGTTTTCATAATTTTGACTTAAATATCCCATGGCTGTTTAAGGGAATAGCGTTTTTTTTTTTTTTTTCCCAGAAAATGCCTCAGAGTCCCATAAACCCTGGGGGTGGTCACAAATGGGGGCCTTCCTTTGAAGATAGATATGGGTGGGGTGGATGTGTGTGTGTAAGGTGACCAATTTGGTCTGAATTGGCTAGTGGTATGTAACTAAGTAGATCTCTTTGAATCAGTAATTGAATCTTTTAGTTGTATTTCTAATCACCAAAGTGCTGATATAGCAAATTGGCTGATAGATGCTTTGCAGTGAGGATGGGCCCCATTGGCAAAATATTCAGCTCAAGAAAAATAAATGTGGTGTCTCGGGCAACAGCACCAACCTACACACTATACTGCTTTTTCATCCTCTTCTGTTTGGACATAATAGACATTTTTCTGTCTATTTATACAGAGTATCTTAAACTTTTACTTATAAAACCAATCTATCTCAGTTCCTTTTCAAATATTATATCTTAGATTATTCAAAGAAGCATATTTTGCAGGGGAAGAATTTTAGTCAGATGCAGAGTTACCATTCACTCAGCCACTCATTCATTTACTCTTGGAGCAAATTATTTACTCAAATTATCAATATTTATATATAATATAACTATTCATTAACTCATGGTAAAAACTTGTCAAAAATCTCAAGATTAAATGTATATAGAAAAACTGCAGGAAAATTTAAACAAAGACCATGATGTAATAAATTTTCCTGGGATCATGAAATCTTGAGAACCAGTAAATGGAATTTCTCTGCAAAACCAGTGTTATGGCTTACAGACTTCTTTCTAATCTATCTGCTTTTATTTTATCTGAGACTTTAATTTTGTTACAGAGATTTTTCTCTTGGAGAATTGTGAGAAAGCAGTAAGAGGAGACCTGAGAAGTTTCTGGCAGCAGTGTAGGGTTTAGATTATAAAAGTGAGGAAGGCTGGATGCTTTCTGCTGAAATAGACTGTTAAGAACTTTGTCAAAGAATGAACTCTTACTGTAACCCACACCTCATTTGTCACCCTGATGGGCTGAGGAAAAGTGACATTTACAAACTGAGAATGAGAGCACATCCATTCCGCCAGTCTGACACCCTGATATAATAACTATTTACCTTGAGAAAGAGGCACTGAGATTTCCGATTCTTGTGAATCTTCTCACTTTGGCACTTATTTTCTCACTCTGTCAAACAGCCCCAGATTAATGGAACAATTTGTTCAACAAATCATATTAGTAGAATGCACAGAGGGTAAAGAGAGAGAGGCGGGGGAGCAGAAAATTTTTACTCATTCATAGCAGTGGTATCTCTGCAAATAAAAATGTAGTTATGCCTGACATTTACAGAGGGACAATGTGAAAGGGAAAGGGTGTAATGACTTTGGGCAGTGGAGAGATCATTTGGTAAGAACAGCTGTGCTCTAAGGGGAATAAGATAAAGTTACACATAACATCTAGATTGAGCTTCCTCCTAGAACATATTTGTCAAATACAGCAGGATCTGCCTGTGTCAAAAATATATAAATTTCGTTAAAATTAAGCGCCTCAGGTTTTCTGTGCTATGCAGATGTGCTTCATTCCAGCCCACGCTTGCGAAGTTGCAAAGAGTTCTAGGAACATCATGTTACAAAGAAGATTCAGTACCTTGGACCAGACGATAGGTATGGGGTCTCACAGTTGCTTCATGTGATTTGGACTGAGATTGTTAACTCTGAAAGGCCTTCAATTCACATTTCAAAGGCAAAAAATAAAGCTAGAATAATTGATAGAGATTCTGCAATTCATTTGTTTCATGCCTTTTTGCCACAAATTTGAATGATATTTAGGAAATAGCTGATAAATATTGGCTACAACAAATGCGCTTATATACTGCCTATTCCCTTCTTTTGCTCACATACAAAATATGATAGCATATTTTTTTCCACTAACTTTCAAAGGACACTCAAAGTTGGCTGTGATGTTCATTTATTTGAATTAGGGTTGTCCCACTGCTACTGTATCTTGTAGCCACAACAGAAATTGCCACTCACTCGTCTCTGTTTCTGTATACTGCGGCCTTGGGTGTCAAGGGAAAATATCGCTCTGCATTTTTGCTCCTTTGATTTCTCTTCCCTTCTTCTTTTCTTTTTTCCTTTTTCTACTTTCTCTTTCTTTAAGGTTCTTGACAAATTTTTGAGCCACATGAGAGATCTCAACACCTCTTGACACAAAATTAGTTCCTGAAACCCCTAATTAACCTGGAAAAAAAATGTTTTTTTCTTTCTTGCATTAGAAGTTTCAATGGACAAATGTTCTTTTTTTAATCCTGGGTTTATGCTAGAAAAATTTCAGTGTAAAAATGACATGTTCAAATCATTAAGGAATAAGAATAGCTTGATAAACGACTCACTTCTAGTCATGATTCAATGGTAAGTAACCATCTGAAGCTGCCCAGAATATCATTGATATGACCACCTCCAGAGAAAATAAAAACTCTTATCTTAGGCATTCATTCTACAGAAAAATACTGTTGTTTTTTTTTTTTTTCAGAAGTGTTGGTTGGCCATTCTTTGACTACTTATTTGTCCTATTTTTATATAATAAATATTTTATCAAAGAAGATCAAGATACTACATGGCATTATTGGGGACTTTTAGGGCATAAATAAATAAGAAAGTATCTTGCTATGCCAGATAAGGCAGTAGTTGTTTGTGTGTGTGTGTGTGCGTGCACATATTTGTTATAAAGGAAACATATGTTCATGTTAGAAAATGTGAAATGTGTATAAAATGTTAAAAATGTAATTCTCCTCTAAGTGCATATATGCCTATGATAATATATCTACGATATAAAGGTTGGAGAGGATTGTCCAAGTCACCTCAGCTAAATAGAAAGGTGTTTTGGGGATGCATGTGGACTAGAATCTGTGGCTATAAGCCCTTATTTGGGACAGATAACTCTATCATATGCTTGTCCTTTCTGGCTTTTTTACCTTGATCATAATCACATGATTTCTTTACTACTCATTCTGATGAGTTCTAGGTTATTTCCATTTCTGTAAAAATTAAAGTGATTTAATATAACAGAAGTTTGCTATTCACCCAAGAAACAGTCACATGCAGCAAGCATCAGTCCTCCTCTAGTGATGTAGGGATCCAGGCTCCTTCTGTCTTGTGGCTCTTTGGAGCCTTACAATCATCTGAGTCTAGCTTATGTAAAAGGAGAAAGAGAAGAATCTCTTTTTATCCTAAACTTCCCAGTCCAGGGGTAACACACACACAATTTCTGTGCAAAGAGGACTGGGAAATAGGAGGTGCATAGCCAGAAATCCCTGCCACACCACGCTATGGTTTGTTCATTTTCTCTGCTGCTTGCTAATTTTTACTTTTTACTTGCATGGAGATGTTCACTGCAGTTTTATTGACTGTAGGTGAAAATAAATAAAAATGAAAGCAAACTCAAAAGGTTAGGATACAATTGAGTACACTCTGGAACATTGATCTCACTAAATATACTTCTGAAATGGTTAGGTGTTTCAGGGGTTCTGAAGAGCTCTGGTAGTTTATGTCTCAGCACTGAAAGAATTCAGCAAGAGGCAAAGTGATAGATAAGAAGTGATTTATTAGAATAGGATGCTTGTGAGGGTTACAAGAGAACAGGCGGGAGGGTGCTGCACCCTGGGTACTTAGTGGGTTGTATTTTTAAAATCAAAGGAACAGGGGGAGGGAGAGAAGACCGTCTTTATCTTTCTTGAGTAGACATCATGCTTCCATCATCAGTTCCTCCTCTAGGTTGGGCAGGGAAGTTTCTTGTCCCTGCCTAGTAAAGCTTGGTCCACAAATTATTGTTTTTTACATGTGCGGAGAGCATGTCCTAAGGATCATTAAGCCACTGAGCTCACTGGGCAGAATGTTGGGCTCATACCACCACTGTTTCATCTTTTGGGAGCATGTCTTGTGGTTCCATTGCGTGGTTTTATTGCTAAGTAAGCTTGCTTGGTTTTGTGGTTCAGCAAACCCACTTTCTTGAGTAATCATTAACTTTAGGGGTCTTCCATATTTTTTTTCTATTTACAATCCCCTAGTGGGATTAGCTGGGCTTCCCTGATGGCCCAAATGGTAAAAAGGTAAAGAACCTGCTTGCAATGCGGGAGACCTTGGTTCAATCCCTGGGTTGGGAAGATCCCCTGGAGGAGGGCATAGCAACCCACTCTAGTAGTTTTCTCTGGAGAATCCCCATGGACAGAGAAGCCTGGCAGGCTACCGTTTATAGGGTCACAAAGAGTTGGACACGACTCAGCGACCAAGGACAGCACAGTGGGATTATCTACACTGTCCCTTTACTCTGCCCCAATCATTTCTACTTACTTGTCACTTATGCTACCTCATAACTTGGCTTGACATTAGGTGCCTCATCCAACTGTTACCAAACTCAGATTTTACTGATTGCCACTCAAAAGCCAGTAATTTGAGAGGCAAGTGTCAGTAGAAAGAAAAGTCACTTTAATCTGAAGATCTGACAATCTGGGGACAAGGTGGACTCATGTCATGAGACCAACTCCAGAGATTCTCTCAGCAAAGACAGTTTTTAAACGGAAAAATGTCAGGGACTCAGCGGAATGGGGAAGAGTCTCTGTGAATCGTCAAGGCAAGAGGTTGGGTTCTCCATCCTTCTCTATGGTGTGCAGAGTGGCTGGACTCTTCAGATGTTATCTTGCCTGGGTGATCTGCCTGCAGGATTGCTAAGGGGACAGAGGGTACTGGAAGTAGAGAACTAGTCATTCTTTAATGTCTTAATTCTTGATTCTTATTTCTTTTTATCCAGGAAAAGAATCAACAGGTTAGACAAGCATGGTACACATTCAGTCAGTCAGTTCAGTTGCTCAGTTGTGACCCCATGGACTGCAGCACACCAGGCCTCCCTGTCCATCACCAACTCCCGGAGTGTACTCAACTCACGTCCATTGAGTCGGTGATACCATCCAACCATCTCATCCTCTGTCAGTCCCCTTCTCCTCTCGCTTTCAATCTTTCCAGGCATCAGGGTCTTTTCGAATGAGTCAGTTCTTTGCATCAGGTGGCCAAAGTATTGGAGTTTCAGCTTCAACATCAGTCCTTCCAATGAACATTCAGGACTGATTTCCTTTTGGATGGACTGGTTGGATCTCCTTGCAGTCCAAGGGACTCTCAAGAGTCTTCTTCAACACCACAGTTCAAAAGCATCAATTCTTTGGTGCTCAGCTTTCTTTATAGTCCAACTCTCACATCCATACATGACTACTGGCAAAACCACAGCCTTGACTAGACAGATCTTTGTTGGCAAAGTAAAGTCTCTGTGATTTTTACACATCCAGGAGAGTACAAATTGGCAGCTGGTTTAAATTGCCCTGTGATCTCATTCCCATAATTAGGTTCTTTCAAGATGAGGGAATAGAAACGGGCAAAGGGGAAAGGGGTGCTATCACCACTTCATGATGCCTCCCTATCTTTTTTTTTTTTTTTAATAGCTCTAGCTTCTCTTCTAAATTGACTGACTCTATTCTGCTTCCCAGTGTAAATTTCAGAAACAGAATCTCACTGATATAGTGGTCACCTCTTCATCAATGATAAATCAGTTCAGCTGTCACAAGCCAGGCTGTGGAGTTAGTGTCCGTATGTCTGGTGTACACCTTTGGTCTAATCAGCTGTGTCTTTAGTCATTGCGGGGGCTGGTGGTGTTACTTGACCAAAGAGTGGTTGCATTTGACAAAGTTTTCATAGCTTTCACCTTGATTTTACTTGTCTCTTACATGTTGCTTTGCACTTCACTCCCCACCCAACTCTAAATATTATCAGAATATTTTATGCTTGCCACAGGCTAAAAATATTCCACATTCCATAAAACCTTAAGAAAGCACTGAATTACAGGAATTTCTCTGCTTGTTTCCTGAAGATTTCATTTTCTTATACCTCACTGGTGATCCTGGTTACAGGTGACACATAAATGTCCCTTTCCTCTGTAGAAACAGACTTGCCATTGTCACTTGTGAGCTGTCATTCTCTTCTCTAGGCTGCAGCCACTTCAGAAAAAGAATATGTCCAAGTTGGAAGGAGCACTTTTGATCCATGGTGGTTCAATTCAGTTCAGTTCAGTCGCTCAGTTGTGTCCGATACTTTGTGACCCCATGGACTGCATGTAGTACGCCAGGCTTGCTTGTCCATCACCAACTCCCAGAGCTTACTCAAACTCATGTCCATCGAGTCGGTGATGCCATCCAATCATCTCATCCTCTGTTTTCCTCTTCTCCTACTGCCTTCAATCTTTCCCAGCATCAGGGTCTTTTCAAATGAGTCAGTTCCTTGCATCAGGTGGCCAAAGTATTGGTGCTTCAGGTTTAGCATCAGTCCTTCCAATGAATATTCAGGACTGATTTCCTTTAGGATGGACTGATTAGATCCCTTTGCTGTCCAAGGGACTCTCAAGAATCTTCTCCAACACCACAGTTCAAAAGCATCAATGCTTCGGTGCTCAGCTTTATTTATAGTCCAACTCTCACATCCATACATGACTACTGGAAAAACCATAGCCTTGACTAGATGGACCTTTGTTTGCAAAGTAATGTCTCTGCTTTTGAATATGCTGTCTAGTTTGGTTGGTCATAACTTTTCTGACAAGGAGCAAGCGTCTTTTAATTTCATAGCTGCAATCACTATCTGAAGTGATTTTGGAGCCCCCAAAAATAAAGTCTCACACTGTTTCCATTGTTTCCCCATTTATTTTCCATGAAGTGATGGCACCAGATGCCATGATCTTAGTTTTCTGAATGTTGAGTTTTAAGCCAGTTTTTTCACTCTTCTCTTTCACTTTCATCAAGAGGCCCTTTAGTTCTTTGTTTTCTGCCATAAGGGTGGTGTCATCTGCATATCTGAGGTTATTGATATTTCTCCCAGCAATCTTGATTCCAGTTTGTGCTTCAGCCAGCCTGGCATTTTGCATGATGTACTCTGCATAGAAGTTAAATAAACAGGGTGACAATATATAGCTTTGGCATACTCCTTTCCCGATTTGGAACCAGATCCTGTCAGGGTAGCTTCTTTAAAAAGAAGGAATTCTAGTAGTGGCTTGCTTATGAAATGTGTTGCTAAAAATCAAGAATAATGGTCATAATTAGAGAGAAGTTGAGTTTAATTATTTTGATCTGCCATAATGTACCTGTTATAGAGTCTGATCTTCATGCTGGGCACTGTGCCAAGTCAAACTTGACATTCATTGTTTGTGTTCCCACAACCTTCCCAGGTGGATGCTTTCATCTCTGTTCAGATGAAGAGGTGGTGCTTCCGAGAGATTATATTACTTGCTGAAGGCCCCATTGCTAAACACAGGACCTGATTACTAAATTTAGCTCTCTTCTATATCCTGTTCCCACTCTGTTGCTAGCCCTTCACTATGAGTCTCTTGTATCGTCTTGTTGCTTCCTATATCTTTACCCAAAATAATTAACGGAGTGCCACAGTGTGGAGTTAACCAGGTACAGTGAACATTAGGTACGGTGGTAGTTCTGTCACAAATACCAGCTCGTTTATTTCTTCAACAACCCTGGGAGGTGAATATTATTAGTCCCATTTCATAGATAAGGAAATGGTGGTTCGGAGTAACTTCCTTGGGCTGCCATCTTTAAGTGGCAGCATCCAGGATTTAAACACAGATCTTCTGGCCCCAATTCTGAGAGTCTTTCTACCTCTCCTCAATTTCTTCACTAGTTAATAAAAACAACTCAAAGAGATAATAATTGTTTTACTTTTGTTTAGTCTCTAAGTCTTGTCTGATTCTTTTGTGACCCCCTAAACTGTAGCCTGCCAGGCTTCTCTGTCCATAGGATTTCAGAGGCAAGAATACTGATTAGAATGGGTTGCCATTTCCTTTTTCAAGGGAAATTCCTGACTCAGGTATGGAACCCTCATATCCTTCACTGTCAAGTGGATTTTTTTTTTTTTTTTTCTTTTTTGCTGCTGAACCACCAGGGAAGCCTTTGTTTTACTTTGAGTGAGTTAAAGTGTTAGTTGTTTAGTTAGTTGTGTTTGAGTCTTTGCAACTCTATGAATTGTAGCCCACCTGGCTCCTCTGTCCCTGGGATTTTCCAGGCAAGAATTCTGGAGTGGGTAGCCATTCCTTCTCCAGGGGATCTTCCCTACACAAAGGTTGAACTCGAATCTTACGCATTGCAGGCATATACTTTACCATTTGAGCCACTTCAGTTCAGTCGCTCAGTCGTGTCCGACTCTTTGTGACCCCATGAATCACAGCACACCAGGCCTCCCTGTCCATCACCAACTCTTGGAGTTCACCCAAACTCATGTCCATCGAGTCGGTGATGCCATCCAGCCATCTCATCCTCTGTCGTCCCCTTCTCCTCCTGCCCCCAATCCCTTCCAGCATCAGAGTCTTTTCCAATGAGTCAACTCTTTGCATGAGGTGGCCAAAGTACTTAGCTTCCCACTAATATGCTCTCAGTTAGGTCTCCATATACGTAATGAATAATAAATTTACCTCCTGAGTCTAATGGTGAACTAAAGTTGTCACTAATTTTTTTTTTCTGCTTTTCCTTCAAGCTTTCCTTTTGATTTGTGTTACTCTTAATTGGGAGGCTTGATAAAAGGTAGTTTACAGAGAAAGTAAATCATGAGTTCCAGATATAAGTACAAAGACCCATTCAAAAACTTGTTTTTCTTCCTTTATTTTCCCTGTAAAGGTACATTTTACAACCAGTGCAAAGGAAAAACCAAGAGTACACATGTATATGGAATATTTACAATATTCACTGATGTATAAAAGAATATTGAGATGAATTGCAATTGGAGACAAACTGATTTTTTTCCACAAGGGAGGTGGAGGTATTCAATGAAATCTTTACTAAACAGGATGGAGTATATATTATTATCAATTTTCAAAGAGTTGCCAAATAGCTCAAAGACAGCAAGGCTAGAATTGGGCAGCCAGGAAAGATGTACTATTCATTATGCATTTATTTCCATTGAAACACATTTCCCCCCTGCCAACAGGCCATTGGTGTAGTTTTGAGAAGCTCGTTTAGGGCATTATATATAGTCAAAAATAAGTAGGCAGTTTCAAATAAATAAAAGTTAATAGTCACACATAGAATAGATTTAGGAATGAATGGGCTATTCTTTTCTATGTTATTTCCCTGATTCTGGGTGATAGTAGCTGTAATGAACATCCCTGTAGGTTTGGAGGAAGACAAACACAGAAAAACCTACCAAATCAGAGAGAATGAGCTTGAAATTCTTCTTCTCTGGATGAGACCACCTAACTCCCTCAGAACTATTTGAAGCCACTTTGCCTCTGGCCTGGGGTAGAGATTGGGAGGAGGAGGTTAAGAACCCCATGGCCATTAGCCCGCCACCCCTAAAGGGTCTCAAATGTACACTTTTAAAATCCCAGTGGTCTCCAAATGAAGTTGGAAAACCAGTTATACAGTAAATGGATTAAAGAAAGAAAAATTTCATTATACAACTTTCAGTGTGCGCATCATTTCCAATCACAATCGTTTGCTGAAGTGTCAGTCACAGTCGTGTGCGACTCCACCACCAAATGGACTGTAGCCCACCAGGCTCCTCTGTCCATGGGATTTCCCAGGCAAGAATACTGGAGTGGGTTCCATACCTTCCTCCAGGGGATCTTCCCAACCAAGAGATCGAACCCAGGTCTCCTGCATAGAATTTTGTTTTTAATGGGTATTATTAATATCTGAACTTCTGTAATTGTAAATAGCAGCATTATACTGCTGTGTACCCTTGGTATGTACCTAGCAAAGACGTTCCTTTGTAGAATGTAACACACATTTTGGTGGGGCGCTGCATTAAAACAGATCTTTTAAAATATTTTATTGATGAGGAGGCTCCTCACTCTCAGTGGCCCTGACTCTCCCAGAACTGAGAACTGAGAGGTCCTACCGTGGCCCCAGGCCAAGGACATTTTCCCCGGCAAATGTGTGCCAAAGTTCCTCCAAGAGTCCTTTGGAGTGCAGCGGCCGGTGACACCCTCGGGGCGGCACCTCCACCCTTCCCGATCGGAGGCTGGAGGGCCGGGCGCGGGGCGTCACAATGGCCCGCGCGCCTCCGCAGGGCGGCGGCTTCCAGGTGCCGGTGGGGCTGTGCATCCCGCGGGCCCCGGGAACTTTCACTGGGCTGCCGCGGCGCGCGGACAATGGGCCGGGGCAGCGCCTTATCGCGGCGCGCAGGCCTTCCCCGAGCACGGCGGGCGGCGGCGGCGCTTCCTCGGGCCCCGGGCTGCCCGCCCCCGGCCGCCCGCCGGCCCCCGGCCGCCCCCCGCCGCCGCCGCCCGCCGCTTCCTCCCCGCGACCCCGCGGCCCCCGGGCCAGGCGCGGCCGGCGGAAAGGCTAGGTGGGGTGGCCGCGGCGACGACACGCGCGACCGGCCCCGGGCAAACAAAGGGGGGATGTGGGAGGCCGAGAGTCCGGAAGCTGGGCGCCGGTGGGGGCCGGCCGGGCGCAGCTCCCCGCCTCGGAGCCCATTGTTTGCCGAGGGCCCGGCCACACGCGCTTAACAAGAAATTAACACATCCTGCCTCTGCTTATCGACCCATCAACAGCCAAACAAACAGCAGGCTTATTGTGTACGGGGCGGCTTCTGAATGGGAAGACCGGGCCCAAGAATTCTATCTCAGGCCCATCCTAGACGGCCCCCTCTTTGTTTTGATACTGCCTTCTGTCATTTATAGTTCTCACGCTACTGTAATTGAGCTTTTAAAAATTTTATTACCCCTCTCCCCCCCACCCCCCGTTTTTAGAAGACGGTCTTCACATTTAAGAGGCTACGTTCAGAAGATTCTCAGAGTAATAGGACGCTGATGAAAAGTTTGACTCTTAATACCAACATTCATCTACTCTTAAAATGTGCTAGGCACTCCTAAGCATTTTATATGTTAATTCTTTAACAGCCCCGTGAGTGCGGTGATATTTTTAATTTTCATTTTTCGTATAAGGGAAGGCTTAGAGGGAACCCGGCTAAGTCACTTAAGTCGTGTCCGACTCTGTGCGACCCCATAGACAGCCTCCCACCAGGCTCCCCCATCCCTGGGATTCTCCAGGCAAGAACACTGGAGTGGGTTGCCATTTCCTTCTCCAATGCATGAAAGTGAAAAGTGAAAGAAAGTGAAGTCGCACAGTCGTGTCCGACTCTTAGCGACCCCATGGACTGCAGCCTACCAGGCTCTTCCGCCCATGGGATTTTCCAGGCAAGAGTACTGGAGTAGGGTGCCATTGCCTTCTCCAGCAGAGGGAACCCAGGAACACACAAAACTGGTAGGTGGGACTCCAGCATGGCAAGCGAGGCTCCTGGTTCTTGAATCCATACTTCTAAGCTCTGGAATGCCATGGTTTTGATTTTAATTTATATGGATCACTGAAATAAATGATATTTCTCCAGCATATGTGCTTGCTCAACTGGACGTTTAGGAAACCTTGTGACGAAGCAGAATTCTGCAGAAGATCAGAAAGGGTAAAGAACTTCATCAAGTATTAATGTATATTTTTCTTTATTCATGCTTCTGCACTGTTTAGGGCTTAGGCTCTCTGGGTTTTTGATGATGGGTTGTGGAATTTAAGTGGAATTTATCCTTTAAGTGAAAAGTGCATGTTGTCATTTCTATGGTAAGCATTCAAAAGTGCTGGAAAATAAAGCAAAATCAGCACCAGTAAATTTGAAACCCATTCATCAATCTGGAGAATTAAGCCAGAGTTTCATTTTTCTGATTTATCCGCATTGGGTAACTGTGGTCTCAATTTCCCTTTAATAAGTGACTGATAAAGAGGAGAGTGAAAAAGCTGGCTTAAAAGTCAACATTCAAAAAACTAAGATCATGGCATCTGGTCCCATCACTTCATGGCAAATAGATGGGGAAACAACAGAAACAGAGACTTTATTTTGTGGGGCTCCCAAATCACTGCAGATGGTGACTGCAGCCATGAAATTAAAAGAAGCTTACTCCTTGGAAGAAAAACTATGACCAACCTAGATAGCATATTAAAAAGCAAAGACATTGCTTTGTCAACAAAGGTCTGTCTAGTCAAAGCTACGGTTTTTCCAATAGACATGTATGAATATTCGAGTTGGACCTTAAAGAAAGCTGAACGCCGAAGAATTGATGCTTTTGAATTGTGGTGTTGGAGAAGACTCTTGAGAGTCCCTTGGACTGCAAGGAGATCCAACCACTCCATCCTAAAGGAAATCAGTCTTGACTATTCATTGGAAGGACTGATGCTGAAGCTGAAACTCCAATATTTTGGCCACCTGATGCAAAGAACTGACTCATTCGAAAAGACCCTGATGCTGGGAAAGATTGAAGGCAGGAAGAGAAGGGGACAATAGAGGATGAGATGGTAGGATGGCATCACTGACTCAATGGACATGGATTTGAGCAAGCTCTGGGAGTTGGTGATGGATGGGAAAGCCTGGCATGTTGTAGTCCATGGGGTCGCAAAGAGTCGGACACAACTGAGCGACTGAACTGAACTGAAGTGGCTAAATCTATTTTGTGTAAATCTGGGCGCTGTTTGTTTTTACAGAGAAATGTCAGCCAGCCTTCTACATGGTTCAAGTCAGCCTCTTAAACTTGTGGAAAAAGTAAAGTGAAAGTGTTAGTTGTTCAGTCGTGTCCAACTCTTTGTGACTCCATGAACTGTAGTCCACCAGGCTCCTCCATCCATGGAATTCTCCAGGCAAGAATACTGGAGTGGGTAGCCATACCCTTCTCCAGGGGGGTCTTCCTGAGCCAGGGATCAAACCTGGGTTTGCTGCATTGCAAGCAGATTATTTGCCTTCTAAGCCACCAGGGAAGCCCATGCTTGCAGAGGTCACTTCAATTAACATGTGCCAAGTTCTCAGTAAGGTCCAGATGCTCTTTGGGGAAGAAGCTGCCCAAATGAATAAAACAGTCCTCATAGCTAGAGCAATAACTCACTGGCTAACCAGGAATGATAATAACAATACATTTGTTATGGTAAGTGCTATGGAAGAAGAACACAAATGAAAGATCAATACTTAATCCTGGGGGTCAGAATGCTACAGAGTGGTTCAAATGCTTCAAAACACTCTTCTCTTCTATAAGTGAACTGAAAAAGAAATCATCCATTCAACACGTATTTATTGAATTTCATTATTGTGGAGACATTGTGTCAAAATAAGACAGAATATAACACCGATAGGTCCTGATTACATGAAATACATAATCTAGTGGAGGAAATTTAGAAATAAATATAGGGCTAAGGGATTAGAAGGTACAAACTATTACGTATAAAATAAGCTACAAGAATATATTGTACAATGCACAGAATATAGCCAATATTTTATAATAACTAAAATGGAGTATAACCGTTAAAAAAATGAATGAAGTAAAAGTGCTAGATGTCAGTACTGGGTGTTCATTAATAATTCTGTCAAAATGTTCATATACATTTAAACAAAATTTTCAAAGAATATATGTGTAAAGGTGATAAAATATGATAAAATTCTATCTGAGGTAACAGAGCAAAATAATAACTTTGTAAGGATAACTATAAGAATATATCCATTTACATGCCCATAAATCCATCTGATTTCTGTGATGCTTTAAAATTGAGTTGTATCAAAAAAGAAATGGCTAAATAATTGTATGAATATTACAATTACTGGTTTTTATGATAGGAAATGCATAATATTTTAAGGTACAAAAATAGGAGGATTGCAAGGAATCAGGACAGGAAAGTATGGGAGAGGAGAATGTTCCAGGCAGAGGAAAAGTAATGTGTCGAGTTTGCTACTGTGGTGGTAGTAGTGTGATGCTCAGGGGAAATGAAAGGAGACCAGTGTGACTGCAGCTTCTGGGGTAAGTGGGAGAGAGAGTTGGAAGATGAGACTGAAGTTCAGGCAGGGCAGGGCCAGGCACAGGCTATAGGCTGTGTTAGACATTTGGATTTCTATCTTATGTAAAAGTTTAGAAAGAGATTGGAAAAAAATATGTATGTTTATCTCTATCCACAAAAGTGTCTTTGATTATAATATGGAGAATAGATTTGAGAGGTACCCTACATTCATAAAGCTTTTGTATTAGTCCAGTTTGGAGATAATGGCAGATTCTATTTGAGTGCCGAAGGTGGAAACACAAAGAAGGGGCAGGTTAGAGAAATAGGTATCCAGGAGGTCGAGTAGACAGAACACGGTGGGAGATGGAGGAAAAAAGATGAGACTTGACGACCTTGAAATTTTGGTATGTGCAACCAGTCAGGTTTGGAAGGAATGGTGATGAGTTTAGTTTTAGGAATTTGAGCCTGAGGTGCCTTTGAGTCATTAAGATGTCATCAAGTAGAGAATCGCAGGTAGGTGGGGGGATGGGATTGACCTTACATAGAAGACTCACATCTTCTCTACTGTATTAAAAGAGGAGAAGAGTAGGTGGGGTGAAGATATGATAGATTTATATATTTGCTGTGTTCTCATTGGGAGAGGAGCAGGTGGGCAGCCTGGATCGAGAAGGTTTAGAATTATTGATGGTGAATAGTTTCTGAGGAGTACTGAGGACCCGTTAATTATAATATATCAGTCAACTCTGTTTTATAACTATCAGCAGCAGCTCTCCATTGACTCAGATCATCGGGCTCCTGAAAGGCTGTAGATTAAAGGGGTTTGGGTATTTACCATGTTATGGAAAGTTTTGAGGAGGAAGAGTTAAAAGGAGAGGGCTGATGCAAAAGTAGAAGGAAAGGAGGTTCAATGAAGTCAAAGAGAAGTTGCAGTGGTCGTAGTTAGCCTGAAATGTGCAAATAGAGTAGGTAATGTTAGAGAGAACATGACTTAATTGGCAAATTAGACGTGATCACGGGGTCCAGAGAATGAGCAATGGAGTGAGTGAATAAAGTAAAGTAGAAAAGATGGTCATGGGAGATGAAGAGGATAGGAAGTGGAGAGTCCAGGCTGCTGGATAATCTAAACACAGCCTGAATTAACCCATGATGACCACAGGTCTTAGGATGAAATGGAAGAGTGCCAGCCAACTGCTCTCACTTTGATGATAAAGTGATTCAGGCTAGTCAGTTTGTCAGCAAACAGAGATGAAAGGAGCTTAACAAAAACGCATGACATTCAAAGCAGTTGGGTGTTTAAGAGGATGGAGGATAAATTGGAAACATTCTAAGCCTTCTGCTCCCCTCCTCTTGGCTCTACCGAAATCGATCCCTGAGAAAAAGCAAGAGCAAATGTAAACACTCTCATTTTTGAAGTACTTCACACACAAAAAAGTTTCCCCATGAATTTTATTCTAAAAGACAGAATTTAATTTAATAGGTTACTTCTCTAGAGACTAGTGTCATATCAGTAAACCCATGGGACTGAGGAAAAGCACTAACTTTTGGATGTTACGATAAACTGAAATTGGGAAGTGGAGTGTTTTTGCCTGGAATGGGATTCTCTTCTTATCCAGGTGTCCCAGCTCTTTACAGTTCCATTAAAATTCCACTCCAGCTGCTTTCTAAGCCTCAAAAATCTCTGCATACATACAGGACACACCCTACCCACTACTGCAGCTTATCCTTTATTCCTGTTTTTTTGTTTATTACATAAAAACCTGAATGTTGGTACACATTATGAAATAACTCACCCATGCGAGATGTTGCTATTCATGAATTTTTTTTTTTAATTGCTGGTGGACATTTTATGTAGTTTGATATCTGAATAATAGAATAAATGGTATATTTTGAAATAAAGAAAAGGAAAATATAAAAAATAAAGACAGATAAGAAACTTCCCTTGATGGTTCAGTGGTTAAGACTCTGTGCTTCCACTGCAGGGGACTGTGATCCCACATGCTGTCCATGGCATGGCCAAAATCAATAGGAAAAACATAGGATCTTATTTTCCTAACCAGACATTAAACCCAGGTTCTTAGCTGTGAAAGTGTGAAATCCTAACCACTGGACTGCCAGGATATTTCCAAAATGTTTTAGTTTTAGGCTGGGAGATTTAGTTCCTGAATGTGCTGAAAACCTAACTGATCCCTGGCTTGAATGGGTAAATGCAGCAATCCCTGTGAATGAATCCAGAAACTGTACTATCTTAGCAGGAGTGGTCTGGCCCCTGTAGGATTTATCTTTGTTGTGTTATCATTCTCCTTAGATCTGTAAATGCCTAGATGGCTAGCCTTTATTTGGACAATGTCATTAAGGTTATCTAACTGTGCTCCTAGTTGTTCAAAATTAAACTGTGATATGACTTTACATCATCAAATTAGAAAGAACCTACCAGGAGGAGTTCATGATTAGAATTTTCTTCCTTTGGCAGGTTCCTACTTCTGTGCTTAGGAGTGAGTACAAATGAAACTTTGATTAGGAACCTCTCTTTAACTCTTAAAAGTATTATGGAATCTATACTAAAGCAATAACTGTTGAGAAAAATTCCTTAAACTGACTGTCCAAGGTTGTTCTTGATAATAGAAATAGCCCTAGATTATCTTTCAGGTGAGCAAGAAGATGTCTACGCTGTAGTCAATACCACTTGTGCCTGAATGAACACTTCTAGGGAAGTTGAAACATAGCTACATAAAATCACTGAACATGCCACTTTAAAAAGATGAGTCCTTCAGGGGGATCCTTCTTTGACATATTTGATTTTGATTGGTTTGGGTCTTAAGGTCCATGATTCCAAAGTACACTCTAGACATAGGGAATTATTCTCCTTATAATAATGATAGTCTCCCCGGAGTGCTGCGTTCTCTCAAAGGTTTTAAATTATGTTCACAGTCACTGTTGTTGCTCAGTCGCTCAATAGTTTCTGACTCTTTGTGACCCATGAACTGTAGCACCAGGCTTCCCTGTCCTTCACCATCTCCTGGAGTTTGCTCAAACTCATGTCCACTGAGATAGTGATGCCATGCAGCCATCTCATCCTCTGTTGCCCCCTTCTCCTCCTGCCCTCAATCTTTCCCAGCATCAAGGTCTAGTTTAATGAGTCAGTGACCAAAGTACTGGCCCTTCAGCTTCAGCATTAGTCCTTCCAATGAATATTCAAGACTGATTTCCTTTAGGATTGACTGGTTGGATCACCTTGGAGTCCAAGGGACTCTCAAGAGTCTTCTCCAGCAACACAGTTCAAAAACATAAGTTCTTTGGTTCTCAGCCTTCTTTATGGTCCAACTCTCACATCCATACGTGACTACTGGAAAAACCATAGCTTTGACTAGATGGGCCTTTGTCAGCAAAGTGATGTCTCTGCTTTTTAATACACAGTCTAGGTTTGCCATAGCTTTTCTTTCAAGGAAGAAGCGTTTGTTAATTTCACGGTTACAGTCACCATCCACAGTGATTTTGGAGCCCAAGAAAATAAAATCTCACTGTTTCCATTTTTTCCCCATCTTTTTGCCATGAAGTGATGACCATATGCCACGATCTTAGATTTTTGAATGCTGGGTTTTAAACCAGCTTTTTCACTCTCCTCTTTCACCTTCATTAAGAGGGTCTTTAGTTCCTCTTCACTTTCTGCCATTAGGGTGGTATCATCTGCATATCTGAGGTTATTGATATTTCTCCTGACAACATTGATTCCGGCTTGTGTTTCATGCAACCTGGCATTTCCCATGATGTACTCTGCATAGATGTTAAATAAGCAGGATGGCCATATACAGTCTTGTAGTACTCCTTTCCCAATTTGGAACCAGTCTGTTGTTCCATGTCCAGTTCTAACTGTTGCTTCTTGACATGCATGCAGATTTCTCAGGAGGCAGGTCAGGTAGTCTGGTACTCCCATCTCCTTAAGAGTTTTCCACAATTTGTTGTGAGTAAAGAATCTGCCTGCAATGCGGGAGACCTGGGTTCAACTCCTGGCTTGGGAAATCTCCTGGAGAAGGGAGTGGCTACCCACTCCAGTATTCTGGCCTGGAGAATTCCATGGACTGTATAGTCCATGGGGTCACAGAGGCGGACACGGCTGAGCGACTTTTGCTCACTTCACTCGCTCACACAGTCAAAAGCTTTAGTGTAGTCAATGAAGGAGAAATTTAGATGTTTTTCTGAAATTCTCTTGCTTTTTCTTTTTTTTAATCCAACATTCGTTGGATCTTATCTCTGGCTCCTCTGCCTTTTCTAAATCCAGCTTGTACATTTGAAAGTTCTCAGGTCATGTACTGTTGAAAACTAGCTTGAAGTATTTTGAACATGACCTTGCTAGCATGTGACTTCCCTGGTGGCTCAGATGGCAAAGAGTCTGCCTACAATGTGGGAGACCTGGGTTCGATCCCTGGGTTAGGAAGATTCCCTGGAGAAGAAAATGGCAACCCACTCCAGTACTCTTGCCTGGAAAATCCATGGACGGAAGAGCCAGATAGGGTCCACTCCATGGGGTCGCAAAGAGTCGGACATGACTGAGCAACTTCACTTTCTTTCTTTTCTTTGCTAGCATGTGAAATAAGCACAATTGTGTGGTAGTTTGGACATTCTTTGACACTGCCCTTCTTTGGGACTGGAATGAAAAATTGGCCATAGTTTGAGGATTTATGTTAATCTAGATAGGAAATGGATTGTTTTTAATATTTGTTGTACTTATAGGCACCAGAGACTTCTAAGTCCTCCAGTGTCTTTATCTCATCTTGGTTTTGTGGCTTCTTTGAAAACACAGTGGGAGAAGAGATTAATATTCCTGGAAGATTTGATGAAATCTCGATGGCATATGTTTACTTTATTTCTTATATGCTCAGTATCATGATATCAATATCTGAATGTATTCTTATCCATAACTATAGTTCATTGGTTCTCAAACTAGACTTCACGTAATAATCACCAGAGGAGCTTTTTAAAAACTGTTTTCCAGAATCCCACCCTCGGGTTCCTGCATGGAAATTCAGATTCTTAAAACTTCCCAGTTATTTTCTGACTAGTTGAGAACCACATTTGTAGTTATTTTTTCCATGTCTTACTTATGATCTTTGCTAATCTCAGATCCTTCTGTTTAATATAATGGCTTTCTTTTGTACACTCAGTTTTCAGTTTAGAGCATTTTTGTCTAAGTTAGCAAATCACCTGTCAAACATTGTCATTCTTACTTTTTTTTTTCTTCTGAAAAGTGCTCTGTTTTGCTGTTAGAAAGTGGTATCCAAGGGTCCAGAAAACTAAATTCATAATGAGCCAACTAGATTTCAATACAGAAATTTCTAAAGGATTCAACTATATCAGGGCTTAGGTCCTCAAGAGAATGTTTCTAGTTAATCTTCTGATAACATTATCAAATATATTAATAGGAGCCCAGTTTACCTATTAAATTCTGCAATTTATACAAAAATCTTACACCGATTGGATAAGTGAGAATAAATAGTTTCTTGGAATTCTGAAGAAAGAAACAAAGTCACATCATTTCTTCACATATTTTAATATCAAGGTACGTGGACACAGATATTAAGCAAAGTGTTCAATACAGCCGAGGGTAAAATTTATAACAACAACAACTTTTAGACATTTGTTCCATTTTGTCAATGGCTTAAAAATAATTCTCAGCCAGTTTACAGAAGGAAGAAAAAAAGTATTTCTTCCATGTGACACATGCTCCATGTGAAACACTCACCTGTGTTATCATAACTTCCACTGAAGGTCATCATGAGTGCTGACTGATTATGTAAATCATCACTAGAAAGACATTGGGTAGATGTGTATTGAAAAATAAACTAGAATTTAAAAGTAATAATATAATTACCTATGTTAGGTAATACACCTACTGTAGTGATAACTATGTTCAAGAATAGTAATAAAAGTATATATTTCATGATATGTTTCTGTGGGGAGAGACATACCAAAGTTTCATCTTTGTATACCTTGATCAAGGCAACTGGAAGAACTCATCTGGTTGAGAATACTATTAATTTTTTTTTTTTTTAGGATTTTAATTTTATTTTATTTTTAAACTTTACAATATTGTATTGGTTTTGCCAGATATCGAAATGAATCCGCCACAGGTATACATGTGTTCCCCATCCTGAACCCTCCTCCCTTCTCCCTCCCCATACCATCCCTCTGGATCGTCCCAGTGCACCAGCTCCAAGCATCCAGTATCGTGCATCGAACCTGGACTGGCGACTCGTTTCATACATGATAGTATACATGTTTCAATGCCATTCTCCCAAATCATCCCACCCTCTCCCTCTCCCACAGAGTCCATAAGACTATTCTATACATCAGTGTCTCTTTTGCTGTCTCATATACAGGGTTATTGTTACCATCTTTCTAAATTCCATATTTATGTGTTAGTATACTGTATTGGTGTTTTTCTTTCTGGCTTACTTCACTCTGTATAATAGGCTCCAGTTTCATCCATCTCATTAGAACTGATTCAAATGAATTCTTTTTAATGGCTGAGTAATACTCCATTGTGGATATGTACCACAGCTTTCTTATCCATTCATCTGCTGATGGACATCTAGGTTGCTTCCATGTCCTGGTTATTATAAACAGTGCTGCGATGAACATTGGGGTACACGTGTCTCTTTCCCTTCTGGTTTCCTCAGTATGTATGCCCAGCAGTGGGATTGCTGGATCATAAGGCAGTTCTATTTCCAGTTTTTTAAGGAATCTCCACACTGTTCTCCATAGTGGCTGTACTAGTTTGCATTCCCACCAACAGTGTAAGAGGGTTCCCTTTTCTCCACACCCTCTCCAGCATTTATTGCTTGTAGACTTTTGGATCGCAGCCATTCTGACTGGCATGAAATGGTACCTCATAGTGGTTTTGATTTACATTTCTCTGATAATGAGTGATGTTGAGCATCTTTTCATGTGTTTGTTAGCCATCTGTATGTCTTCTTTGGAGAAATGTCTATTTAGTTCTTTGGCCCATTTTTTGATTGGGTCATTTATTTTTCTGGAATTGAACTATAGGAGTTGCTTGTATATTTTTGAGATTAGTTGTTTGTCAGTTGCTTCATTTGCTATTATTTTCTCCCATTCTGAAGGCTGCCTTTTCACCTTGCTAATAGTTTCCTTTGTTGTGCAGAAGCTTTTAAGTTTAATTAGGTCCAATTTGTTTATTTTTGCTTTTATTTCCAATATTCTGGGAGATGGGCCATAGAGGATCCTGCTGTGATGTATGTCAGAGAGTGTTTTGCCTATGTTCTCCTCTAGGAGTTTTATAGTTTCTGGTCTTACATTTAGATCTTTAATCCATTTTGAGTTTATTTTTGTGTATGGTGTTAGAAAGTGTTCTAGTTTCATTCTTTTACAAGTGGTTGACCAGTTTTCCCAGCACCACTTGTTAAAGAAATTGTCTTTAGTCCACTGTATATTCTTGCCTCCTTTGTCAAAGATAAGGTGTCCATATGTGTGTAGATTTATCTCTGGGCTTTCTATTTTGTTCCATTGATCTATATTTCTGTCTTTGTGCCAGTACCATACTGTCTTGATGACTGTGGCTTTGTAGTAGAGCCTGAAGTCAGACAGGTTGATTCCTCCAGTTCCATTCTTCTTTCTCAAGATAGCTTTGGCTAATCGAGGTTTTTTGTATTTCCATACAAATTGTGAAATTATTTGTTCTAGCTCTGTGAAGAATACCGTTGGTAGCTTGATAGGGATTGCATTGAATCTATAAATTGCTTTGGGTAGTATACTCATTTTCACTATATTGATTCTTCCAATCCATGAACATGGTATATTTCTCCATCTATTAGTGTCCTCTTTGATTTCTTTCACCAGTGTTTTATCGTTTTCTATATATAGGTCTTTAGGTAGATATATTCCTAAGTATTTTATTCTTTCCGTTGCAATGGTGATTATTAAATTTAACAGATTGTAAAATATGTAAAATATTTAACATAACACTAAAAGCAGTGCTTGAACGTTGATTATATTTACTTCTGGGTTTCTTACTTATTTTTTGCTACTAGTAATATCAGATTGATTATATTCTTTGCAGCCAAAGATGGAGAAGCTCTATCCGGTCAGCAAAAACAAGACCAGGAGTTGACTGTGGCTCAGATCATGAACTCCTTATTGCCAAATTCAGACTTAAATTGAAGAAAGTGGGGAAAACCACTAGACCATTCAGGTATGACCTAAATCAAATCCCTTAAGACTATACAGTGGAAATGAGAAATAGATTTAAGGGACTAGATCTGATAGAGTGCCTGATGAACTATGGACAGAGGTTCGTGACATTGTACAGGAGACAGGAATCAAGACCATCCCCAAGAAAAAGAAATGTAAAAAAGCAAAATGGCTGTCTGAGGAGGCCTTACAAATAGCTGTGAAAAGATGTGAAGTGAAAAGCAAAGGAGAAAGGAAAGATATTGCCATTTGAATGAAGACTTCCAGACAATAGCAAGGAGAGATAACAAAGCCTTCCTCAGCAATCAATGCAAAGAAAGAGGAAAACAACAGAACGGGAAAGACTAGAGATCTCTTCAAGAAAATCAGAGGTACCAAGGGAAGATTTCCTGCAAAGATGGGCTCAATAAAGGACAGAAATGGTAGGGACCTAACAGAAGCAGAAGATATTAAGAAGAGGTAGCAAGAATACACAGAAGAACTGTACAAAGAAGATCTTAGTGACCCAGATAATCACGATGGTGTGATCACTCATCTAGAGCCAGACATCCTGAAATGTGAAATCAAGTGGGCCTTAGGAAGCATCACTACGAACAAAGCTAGTGGAGGTGATAGAATTCCAGTTGAGCTATTTCAAGTCCTGAAAGATGATGCTGTGAAAGTGCTGCACTCAATATGCCAGCAAATTTGGAAAACTCAGCAGTGGCCACAGGACTGGAAAAGGTCAGTTTTCATTCCAATCCCAAAGAAAGGCAATGCCAAAGAATGCTCAAACTACCGCACAATTGCACTCATCTCACATGCTAGTAAAGTAATGCTCAAAATTCTCCAAGCCAGGTTTCAGCAATACATGAACCGTGAACTTCCAGATGTTCAAGCTGGATTTAGAAAAGGCAGAAGAACCAGAGATCAAATTGCCAATATTCACTGGATCATCAAAAAAGCAAGAGAGTTCCAGAAAAACATCTATTTCTGCTTTATTGGCTATGCCAAAGCCTTTGACTGTGTGGATCACAATAAACTGTGGAAAATTCTGAAAGAGATGGAAATACCAGACCACCTGATGTGCCTCTTGAGAAACCTATATGCAGGTCAGGAAGCAACAGTTAGAACTGGACATGGAACAACAGACTGGTTCCAAATAGGAAAAGGAGTACATCAAGGCTATATATTGTCACCTGGCTTATTTAACTTTATGCAGAGTACATCATGAGAAACACTGGGCTGGAAGAAGCACAAGCTGGAAAAAGGATTGCTGGGAGAATATCAATAACCTCAGATATGCAGATGACACTACCCTTATGACAGATAGCAAAGAACTAAAGATCCTCTTGATGAAAGTGAAAGAGGAGAGTGAAAAAGTTGGCTTAAAATGCAACATTCAGAAAACTAAGATTATGGCATCCGATCCCATCACTTCATGGCAAATAGATGGAGAAACAGAAGAAACAGCAACAGACTTTATTTTTGTGGGCTCTCAAATCACTGCAGATGGTGACTGCAGCCATGAAGTGAAAACATGTTTGCTCTTTGGAAGAAAAGCTATGACCAACCTAGATAGCATATAAAAAGCAGAGACATTACTTTGCCGACAAAGTTCCATCTAATCAAAGCTATGGTTTTTCCACTAGTCATGTATGGATGTGAGAGCTGGACTATAAAGAAATCTGAGCACAGAAGAACTGATGCTTTTGAACTGTGGTGTTGGAGAAGACTCTTAAGAGTCCCTTGGACTGCAAGGAGATGCAAGCAGTCCATTCTGAAGGAAATAAATTCTGAATATTCTTTGGAAGGACTGATGTTGAAGCTGAAACTCCAATACTTTGGCCACCTGATGTGAAGAACTGACTCATTGGAAAAGACCCTGAGGCTGGGAAAGATTGAAGGCAGGAGGAGAAGGGGATGACAGAGGATGAAATGTTTGGATGGCATCACCAAATCAATGTGCATGAGTTTGAGCAAGCTCCAGGAATTGGTGATGTACAGGAAAGCCTGGCATGCTGCCGTCCATGGGGTTGCAAAGAGCTGGACACGACTGAGCAACTGAACTGAACTTAATATTAATGGAAGATATTTTACTTGACTTTATACACTTCTCTTCTTGGAAGGAGAAACTCTTAGGTTGGAGATCATCAAAAACAGTGATCATTCTGATGATAAGCCTTATTTATGATACAGCAGGTCAGAAATATCCATATACAATAAGGCAATGGTATATTGAAAGTTCATGTATTTTTGGATGAGGTGAAGCATGGTTTATTTGCAAGCTCCTTGGGCTCATTTACTTTCATTGCCTCTCCATCAGTTTCAGTTTGTTTGTCATCTGCAGCACAGTGAAATGTCAGTCTATCTAATTTAACCTGTAGCACACAGTTCATTTAACCAGGTCAATGGCTGGTTATGGCAGAGGTTTTTTTTTTCTTCTTTTTTAAAAAAAATTTCACTGAAATACAACTCTTCCGCTAGTGGTAAGAAAATATGTCTTATGGAAAAGGTATTCTTTATCAATCCCCATTCAGGTTCAGACAATATAGTAAAATTTTTGGAAGTATCATTTGTCTTAAACCATGACGATGTTTCCTGAAGCAAAACCTCTGATCCTGTGTCACTCAGTGAAACAAGAAGTTACAGTTAATTGTTAACTGCAGTAAAAAAAATGCTGAGGAGTGAATATCGGGGAGGACTTTCTTTTACCATTTGGGCACTCCTTTTAAATAATAATATTTATTTCATTTGAATTACAAAACACAACAGTCAAGAGAGCTCAAGATAGATATGGCTGTGACGGTTCTGTACGCTGAAGCATGGAGCCACTGCAGGAGGGGATGGAAATGAAGGGGAGCCCAACATAGACTCAACTTCTGCTGTGTTCTGCCATTTTTGAACACCTGTGAGTGATCCTGAATCAATCATTTCCTTCCTTTTACTTATTTGTCTGTCTTTCCTTTGCTACTCCTTTTATTTATTGACAGAAAATCACACAATATAAAATTAATCATTTTAAAGTGAACAATTCAGTACCATTTAGTTCATTCACGCTGCTGTGCAAGCACAACCTCTATCAATTTTCAAAACATGTTCATCACCCTAAAAGGAAACCTCTTACAAAATAAACATGTATTTCCCTTTCTTTCTTCTGGCCAACTCTCGAAAACCACCAATCTGCTTCCTGTTTCTCTGGGTTTACCTATTATACTAATATATATTTCCTATAAATTTGATGATGTAATAGGTGGCCTCTAGGGTCCTTCACTTAGCGCAATGCTTCCAAGGGTCTTAAAAGTTGTAACATGTCAGTGCTTCATTTTTTGTGTGTTTGAACAATATTTCATTGTATGGACATACCAAAATTTGGTTGTTTCCATTTAGTCAAATAGACATAGTGCTGCTGTGAACATCATTGTATAGGATTTGTTTGAATATCTCTTTTCAGTTCTTTTGGATATATTTCCTGTAGTGGAATGACTGTGTCATATAACAATTCTGTACTTAATTCTGAGGAAAAATCAGAGTGTTTGCTATAGTGTGTGACTCATTTTTGATCCATCATTTTCACTCTTCTGTTTTTTTCTTCTCCTTACCTGAGATACTCTACTCTTTCTAAGGGAGACAGCTAACATGTTTTAGAAAGAGCACCTCACTCATGTGTCAGATCAAATCAGTCGCTCAGTCATGTCTGACTCTTTGCGACCCCATGAATCACAGCACGCCAGGCCTCCCTGTTGGTGATGACCAACTCCTGGAGTTCACTCAGACTCACGTCCATCGAGTCAGTGATGCCATCCAGCCATCTCATCCTCTGTCGTCCCCTTCTCCTCCTGCCCCCAATCCCTCCCAACATCAGAGTCTTTTCCAATGAGTCAACTCTTCGCATGAGGTGGCCAAAGTACTGGAGTTTCAGCTTTAGCATCATTCCTTCCAAAGAAATCCCAAGGCTGATCTTCAGAATGGACTGGTTGGATCTCCCTGCAGTCCAAGGGACTCTCAAGAGTCTTCTTCAACACCACAGTCCAAAAGCATCAATTCTTCTGTGCTCAGCCTTCTTCACAGTCCAATGCTCACATCCATACATGACCACAGGAAAAACCATAGCCTTGACTAGATGAACCTTTGTTGGCAAAGTAATGTCTCTGCTTTTGAACATGCTATCTAGGTTGGTCATAACTTTCCTTCTAAGGAGTAAGTGTCTTTTAATTTCATGGCTGCAGTCACCATCTGTAGTGATTTTGGAGCCCAGAAAAATAAAGTCTGACACTGTTTCCACTGTTTCCCCATCTATTTCCCATCAACTGGTGGGACTGGATGCCATGATCTTCGTTTTCTGAATGTTGAGCTTTAAGCCAACTTTTTCACTCTCCACTATCACTTTCATCAAGAGGCTTTTGAGTTCCTCTTCACTTTCTGCCATAAGGGTGGTGTCATCTGCATATCTGAGGTTACTGATATTTCTCCCGGCAATCTTGATTCCAGTTTGTGTTTCTTCCAGTCCAGCGTTTCTCATGATGTACTCTGCATATAAGTTAAATAAACAGGGTGACAATATACAGCCTTGACGAACTCCTTTTCCTATCTGGAACCAGTCTGTTGTTCCATGTCCAATTCTAACTGTTGCTTCCTGACCTGCATACAAATTTCTCAAGAGGCAGATCAGGTGGTCTGGTATTCCCATCTCTTTCAGAATTTTCCACAGTTTATTGTGATTCACACAGTCAAAGGCTTTGGCATAGTCAATAAAGCAGAAATAGATGTTTTTCTGGAACTGTCTTGCTTTTTCTATGATCCAGTGGATGTTGGCAGGCCAGCCTCTTATTAATAATAAATATCAGCAAGCTATTTAGGTCTCTAAGCTTCAATTTATCTACCCTATAATATAGAAAGTTCTAGAATGAAAAACAGCATTTACATCACAGAGTATTGCAAAGCTTAAACACTTCATGGCAAATAGATGGGGAAACAATAGAAACAATAACCAACTTTGCTTTCTTGAGTGCCAAAATCACTGCAGATGGTGACTGCAGCCATGAAATCAAAACACACTTGCTCCTTGGGAGAAAAGCTATGACCAACCTAGATAGCATATTAAAAAGTAGAGACATTACTTTGCCAACAAAAGTTCATCTAGTCAAGGCTATGGTTTTTCCAGTAGTCATGTACAGATGTGAGAGTTGGACTATAAAGAAAGCTGAGTGCTAAGAATTGATGCTTTTGAACTGTGGTGCTGGAGAAGACTCTTGAGAGTCCCTTGGGCTGCAAGGAGATCAAACCAGTCAATCTTAAAGGAAATCAATCCTGAATATTCATTGGAAGGACTGATGTTGAAGCTGATACTCCAATACTTCGACTACCCGATACAAAAAAACTGACTCATTGGAAAAGACCCTGATGCTGGGAAAGATTGAAGGCAGGAGGAAAAGGGGATGACAGAGGATAAGATGGTTGTATGGCATCACCGACTCAGTGGACATGAGTTTGAGCAAGCTCCAGGAGTTGATGATGGGCAGGGAAGCCTGGTGTGCTGCAGTCCATGGGGTCACAAAGAGTCAGACATGACTAAGCAACTGAACTTAACTAATCATGCATGTTAAAGGGCTTGGACATTGTACACATTTGATAGTTTCTGAAACATGCATTGTGAAAAGTCAGATCATTCTGTAAGGTGTAGGAGAGCATTTTTCAGCCTCTTGAAAAAAATCCTTCACCCTGCATTAGAAGTCCGTGTTCGTTAAAACACAACCATGTCATTACAACTCTATTCAAATTTACTTAAAGGTATAGATGAAGATGAATAAAGCATCAGTTTAATAGTTATGTTCTGCTCAAGCCGTGAAATTTAAAGATGCTTGCTCCTTGGAAGGAAAGCTATGACAAACCTAGGCAGTGTACTTAAAAGCAGAGATATCATTTTGCTGACAAAGGCCAGTACAGTCAAAGCTGTGGTTTTTCCAGTAGTCATGTACAGATGTGAGAGTTGGTCCATAAAGACAGCCGAGTGCTGAAGAATAGATGCTTTTAAGTTGTAGTTCAGGAGAAGACTCGAGAGTCCCTTGGACTGCAAGGAGATCAAACCTGTCAATCCTAAAGGAAATCAGTCCTGAATATTCATTGGAAGGACTGATGCTGAAACTTCAGCTTCAGTACTTTAGCCAACTCATTGGAAAATACCCTGATGCTAGGAAAGATTGAAGGCAAAAGGAAAAGGGGGCAGCAGAAGCTGAGATGGTTGGATAATTTCACCGACTCAGTGGACATGGGTTTGAGCAAACTCCAGGAGATAGTGAAGGACAAGAAAGCCTGGCGTGCTGCAGTTCATGCATCAAAGAGTCAGACACAACTTAACAACTGAACAACAGCAACAACAACAAAAACACAGTGGATGTCTCAGTAAATATTTATGGAAAATGACCATTAATGTAATTAATAATACTACAGAATATTAAATTATTCCTCAGAAACACTGAACTCATTATGCAAAAATAAATTGCTCATTGACGCCAAATTACAACTTTTGTCCAATTCCCCCTTGCCTTCCAAAGAAATATCAAAGGTTTAAATGTAAGATATGTGGTTGTGTAGGTTATAAACTCCCATGAGGCTGAGAGTCTGTCCTTTTACATTTGTTATAGGAAATAGCCTATTATGAGTGCTGAACTAATATGGATTGTGATTGATTTAAAATGCATGGTGTTTTGCACTGGTATTCAGCCAACATCTATGTTCAATTAAATCATCATTACAGTTGTTTGCATTTGTGCTTATACTAATGGCAAGAGCTATACTTGCGAAGGCTGGGTTTTATTCTGCGATGATTATAGATGTCATCCCAAATCTGAGTAAGATGCAGAAATTTTAAATTCTGTCCTCATAAATTAGTTTCTGTAGAATGGAGGGTCAATCCACACAAACAGCTGATTTTTAAAAATCTCCTTGTGCATGTGAAAGAAAACAAAAGAATCCTTCATTTCTACAGAGTTCGGAGGCTAATTTGGAGGACAGGTTTGCATTAAATTTAACTATAAAGTGTGTCACTTTCCCTTGTAGTTGAATCTGCAGGCAGCGTATCGTTCTGTAGCTGATTCACCTGCTCTGCCAGGTGTCCTCACTCACCATATGTATAAATATTTGTCTAAATTCTTCCTTTTTTATCCTTCTGTTTTTGTGTATATTAGAAAAACCAGAGCCAATTTTCTAGGGAAGAGCAACTTTTCCAGTTTTCTTTTGGTTGTTGATGACTTGTCTCTCTGCATAGTCCCTCTTGTATTTGAATGATAGGAGACAAATTTCTCTGAGCTAAAAGCATGTCCGTGCATTAGGATAGAAGAGACAAAGATAACAAAAATAACCTTTCCAAGCATCTCAAGTTGCATACAAGTGTAAACATCTTCTCAACATGTCTGTTTCTCTGGGAATCATTTCACACTTGCATTTTTTATATGGTGACAAGGTGACTGGCTTTGAAGTTAGGCAGACTTGACTCTCACCTTTTCCACTCTATGATCTTGAGATCTTGAGCAATTTGCTTGATCTCTTTGAACCTTAGCCTGCTCATCAGTGAACTGTGTGGACCTGCAAAGCAGAGAGGCTGTGCTCTCCTTCCTTCAGATCCTTGCTCACAGGATCTCTTCTCAGAGAAACCTTCCTTTACCACCCATGCAAATACCCATCCCCTGCTGCCCTGCATGGAACATGGCATCTGGCCCATCACAGTGGCTGAATTTATAAACCTACCTTTGCCTTGGCAGAGAGCTAAGAGAAGAGAAGGCTGGGATTCCAGGTCTAGGTTGGTTAATCCCTTGTTTTGCTGGATTAATGAAATTAGAGGACAGTGGCACAATTTGGACATATATATTCTTGAAAATAAGAGTTCTCCATTTGGAAAGGACTTAGGAGAAAAGTAAATCCTCTAAGCCCAATAAGCAAGCAAACAAAAAACCAAGTGAACTGAATAGAAATCAGAAAATTGAGTCTCATCAACCAATATTCAAATCGAATCATGAAGTATTTTCCGATTCCCTGTTCATTTTTTGCAAGGAAGGAAAGAATTTTACTGACCACTTTATTGATTATTTTTTTGTCACTGAATTTGTTTTTCATATAGATTTTTTCTGGAAGTCATTTGGCATAGTGGGAAAAGGCATTAAAAGAGCAGTTGAAAATGAATTTCATTCTCATTTCTGTTAATTTGCCAGATGAAATTAAGAGGGTTTATAAATCATGTCCTCAAAAAAGAAATTTTATTTCATTTTATTTTAAAATCATCATTATTATTTGAGAGAGAGAGAGAGTAAGAGAGATAAATGTTTAGTCTGTTTCATCTCTTAGATCTCCAATAATTCTTGACTTCCCTTGTGGCTCAGCTGGTAAAGAATCTGCCTGTAATGTGGGAAACTTGGGTTTGATCCCTGGGTTGGAAAGATTCCCTGGAGAAGGGAAAGGCTACCAACTCCATCATTCTGGCCTAGAGAATTCAATGGACTGTAAAGTTCATGGAGTTGAAAAGAGTTGGACACAACTGACTGACTTTCATTTACTCAGTCTCTGAAAATTTGGGTCTAAAGAGACAGAAAAAATTTCCCAAAAGATATAATGTTCCTTGGGAAGTTTGACTTTTTTAATGTAAACGTGATGGGGGAGTTCTTTGGAGTTTTTGTGAGGTTGTCATGAAATGTATGTATTGACATAGAATGACATCTTCAAATGAAATGAAAATATCTGTAGGGGCAAATAATTTTTTTTTAATAAATCATTATTTTTAAAATTTATTACATATTATTTCGTAGGGACTTCAAAGTCAGTATTTCTGTCTCAATGTTCTTGTCTGTAAAATAGGCATAATAATGTTCAACTTTAAGGCCTATAGGTAGGATTAAATGAATGAATGTAATTAATATATCTGCCCAAGGCATCGGGACTATTTTGTTCCATATTATTTTTAAAAGGGATAATGGAAGCTGAAAGAACTTACATTACATTGCTAGTTTTTAGGTTTCCCATAGATTTCAGTCTCTTGATTCACTGTGAGACACAACTATATTATCTTACTTGACTCATGTGCTGTGTGCTGTCCTTAGTCATGTGGTCTTGTCTGACACTTTGTGACCCCATGGACTGTAGCCTGCCAGGGTCTTCTGTCCATGGGGATTCTCAAGGCAAGAATACTGGAGTGGGTTGCCGTGGCCTCCTCCAGGGGATCTTCCCAACCCAGGGATCAAACCCAGGTCTCCTGCATTGCAGGCAGATTCTTTACCAGCTGAGTTACTCATAAAAAAACACAAATCTATTTATGTGTGTTCAAGCTCTAGAAGCTTACTAGCAACATATTAATAAGATAACCTTCTAAGGAGGTTTAGAACTCTTCTTGCATTGCTTAATTGCCGAGAGATATTTGCCAATTATCTTAAGGGAGAGTGGTTTGAATATCCTAATATTTGTATATAGAGAGAGACTTTCCTTTTATTCCTATCTATAGCCTAATTACTGGGCTTCCCAGGTGGCGCACATGGTAAAGAACCTACCTGCCAATGCAGGAGATGTGATGGATGCAGGTTTGATCCCTGGGTTGGGAAGATCCCCTGGAGGAGGGCATGGCAATCCACTCCAGTGTTCTTGTCTGGAGAATGCCATGGACAGCAGAGACTGGTGGGCTACAGTCCATAGGGTCGCAAAGAGTCAGACACAACAAGCAACTTAACACACACATACGCATGGCCTAACTAATGTTCTCAAGCTTAATGTGCATAAAAACTTCTCTTAGATTGTATATGGGCAATTTAAAGGATCCTCAACCATGGTTTTTACAGCAGATGGTTTTCTGCTGTAAACCTCTATGCATATTTTGGAATTTAATACTCTTGTAAGATGTAATATCATATCTAAATAGTTATAGCAGATAATTCCAAATATAAAAACTTCAGTACAATGTGAATAGGTATTTGCCATATTTTAAAGATTTCCTGGCACAGACTTCAGTTAGCATCAGTCCTGATTGACATGAGGTCTATTTGACTTTCCATTTGACCAAGTTGTCCTTTTCTGATACAACTCCTTTCTCAGTCTTGTTCACCCTTTTTCCCAGTTCTAGTAAAGGCTTCGCCTTCTTTTCTGCCTTTATCCAATGCCTTATTGTAAAACCTTCACCACTTCCTAGAGCCTTGTCTTGAATTTGCAGCTCCCAGTGGTCCACGTGCTGCCCTGTTTACTTATGGTCCCTGTCACCCACGTCCTGTCCAATTGGATTTAACTCTGTCCACTATCAGTTTCTGGAACCCTGCATATTTCTGTCTCTCGATTCCCATATTCCTGTTGATCCATTTGTTCTTCTACTGCAATGTTTCTGGGGTCACACCAACCTCCTGCTGGGCATATACACACACTCATTTCTATACCAGATACTCAAGAGAAATGGATATATCCTGGGAAATGCTTTAACTCTCCCAGTAGACTCATCTGTTCAGTAATTTTACTTACGAGTGAAGTAAGGGAACCCTACTACAGGGCTTTGCAAAAGAGTAAACATCTGACAGCCTCAGTAATTCAGCTCTCTTTGTAACAGTAAAGTGAGTGACTTACAGCAGCCAAATTCTAAAAGAAATATATTTGACTCTGATTCTCCTAAATCCATCTGTTTAAACTGGCTGTAATACAGCTAGCTGCCTGTAGTTTTAAATGGGTTTTAAATTGGTGCACATTAGAACATGCAGCTTTATGGCTCAAAATAGGGATGATACTAATGAAAAAAGAAACAAAAAACAAAAACGTGCACAGTCCCATAGCTCCTTCGATACAGTAGTCTGGGCCACTGGGGGTGGGATAGTCATAGTCAAAAAGATCTGTGGGAAATCTAACTTCAAGTTAGAACTCAAACAACACCAAACCACTTCCATTTTTCAGAAGTCCCAAACAGAGTATGTAGAGATTGTTACCTATATGATGACTAAGATACATTGGTTAAAATTCTTTAGTTTCTTTATGTTTTTATATGTAGGTATCTTCCTTTGCCAAGTTTGAAAAGGGGAAAAAGGTAAATGAATCCTCTAGAATTGAAAGAGAAACATTTGGTCTTAAGTAATCCTCACTTCTTAACCTAATGTGGCAGCTCATAGGGAAACTGTTGGATCAGCAACCCTAATTACTTTAAGTCGCCTCCCATGTGTACATATGCAGTGGCCAGGAGCAAATGCACATTGACAACTCATCCTCTCCGTTCTGTGCTTACCGTGTGTGGTGTTTTAGCTTCGTGACTGTTTGGTAGACTCCGTATGGGTGTCTAAGGGGTTGTTGCCAGAGCAGAAACTAGTCTCCTCTGAGAATATCCCTAATGGGCGCTGAGACAAACATAAAACTATGGAATTAAAATGTTTTGTGAAATGTGTTTATTTGTGAAAGTGTTAGTTGCTCAATCATGCCCGACTCTTTGTAACCCCCATGGACTGTAGACCGCTGGCTCCTCTGTCCATGGAATTCTCCAGGGAAGAAAACTGGTGTGGGTTGCCATGTCCCCCTCCAGGGGATCTTTCCGATCCAGGGATTGAACCTGGGTCTCCTGCATTATGAAACCTATAGTAACATGAAAATGGTTGAATATTGCTTCTTCAAGGCCTCATGTACCAAGACTGTGAGACCCAAAAGCAAAGGACACAACTCTGTATGTCACATCAAAAAACTCTAATAATTTCGTGAGAAAGGGAAAAACAACCAAGGAATGTGCTCATTAATAATTACTCAAATGAGAATTGCACACACATGTTCTTTCTCATTTTGAAAAATGTTTATGCTGTTTGTGTGTATGTAATGTGTACACATAGACACACACACACACATACACATACACACATCACAGGGCACTGTTATCAAATCAACAGGGCAGATGGCAAGTCATTCAGTGCTTATTGAACTGAAAATAATATCACACATAATTGACATGCTGTAATTATTTTGTTCTAATTGTGATTGGTGGAGTGACTTAAATAAAATTGATGGTGTCACTTGTACAAGAGAAGAAAATCTCCTTAATTTAGAGTATCAGTAGTAGTTGAGGGATTTATTCATTATTTATTGCAGAAGGATTGAGAATTTTTATTAACCACATCCTTGAAAAATTGTGACTTAGAGGTCAGGAACCTTTCATTTTCTGATCAAGGGTTAATTCTTTACTGACAATAATAAAGTTAGTAGATCTCCTTTAAGAAAGCGTTAACGAATCCACCAGCTCCAGAAGTATTTAAAATCAGATGGAGAAGCCAGCTCCTATGTCATTGCTCCTGCCAGCTCCTTTATGCGCTCACTCCTTGCAGAAAGCAAATGTTCTTCAGCAGACAGTCTCAATCTTTTCTACTAAAATGCTTCTAATAGCAGAGGAATCTTTAGGAGTCAAGAAGGCAGGGAAGGTATGGGTAGGCATGTGTTGTAGCCTCCAAAAGAACAAAAATTATTTCAAGTCTTACGTTTGATTTTCTGTGAGTATGGTTTCAGTGTGTCTAGCCTCTGATGCCCTCTTGCAACACCTACCATCTTACTTGGGTTTCTCTTACCTTGGACGTGGGGTATCTCTTCACGGCTGCTCCAGCAAAGCGCAGCCGCTGCTTCTTACCTTGGATGAGGGTTATCTCCTCACCACCACCCCTTCTGACCTTGAACGTGGAATAGGTCCTCTAGGCCCTCCTGCACCCTCTCAGCCACTGCTCCTTGGAGGTGCGGTGGCTGTGAGTTTTCATATTCACGGAAAACTAGTCAATCTAATCGCACTAGGACCACAGCCTTGTCTAACTCAATGAAACTAAGCCATGCCATGTGGGGCCACCCAAGATGGGTGGGTCATGGTGGAGAGGTCTGACAGAATGTGGTCCACTGGGGAAGGGAATGGCAAACCACTTCAGTATTCTTGCCTTGAGAACCCCATGAACAGTATGAAAAGGCAAAAAGATAGGATACTGAAAGATGAACTCCCCAGGTTGGTAGATGCCCGATATGCTACTGGAGATCAGTGGAGAAATAACTCCAAAAAGAATGAAGGGATGGAGCCAAAGCAAAAACAATACCCAGTTGTGGATGTGACTGGTGATAGAAGCAAGGTCCAATGCTGTAAAGAGAAATATTGCATAGGAACCTGGAATGTCAGGTCCATGAATCAAGGCAAATTGGAAGTGGTCAAACAAGAGATGGCAAGAATGAACGTCGACATTCTAGGAATCAGCGAACTAAAATGGACTCGAATAGGTGAATTTAACTCAGATGACCATTGTATCCACTACTGTGGACAGGAATCCCTTAGAAGAAATGGAGTGGCCATTATGGTCAACAAAAGAGTTCAAAATGCAGTACTTGGATGCAATCTCAGAAACGACAGAGTGATCTCTGTTCACGTCCAAGGCAAACCATTCAATATCACAGTAATCCAAGGCTATGCCCCAACCAGTAAGGCTAAAGAAGCTGAAGTTGAATGGTTCTATGAAGACCTCCAAGACCTTTTAGAACTAACACCCAAAAAAGATGTCCTTTTCATTATAGGGGACTGGAATGCAAAAGTAGGAAGTCAAGAAACACCTGGAGTAACAGGCAAATTTGGCCTTGGAATATGGAATGAAGCAGGGCAAAGACTAATAGAGTTTTGCCAAGAAAATGCACTGGTCATAGCAAATGCCCTCTTCCAACAACACAAGAGAAGACTCTACACATGGACATCACCAGATGGTCAACACCAAAATCAGACTGATTATATTCTTTGTAGTCAAAGATGGAGAAGCTCTATACAGTCAACAAAAACAAGACCAGGAGCTGACTGCGGCTCAGATCATGAACTCCTTATTGCCAAATTCAGACTGAAATTGAAGAAAGTAGGGAAAACCACTATACCATTCAGGTATGACCTAAATCAAATCCCTTATGATTATACAGTGGAAGTGAGAAATAGATTTAAGGGCCTAGATCTGATAGAGTGCCTGATGAACTAAGGACGGAGGTTCATGACATTATACAGGAGACAGGGATCAAGACCATCCCCATGGAAAAGAAATGCAAAAAAACAAAATGGCTGTCTGGGGAGGCCTTACAAATAGCTGTGAAAAGAAGAGAAGCAAAAAGCAAAGGAGAAAAGGAAAGATATAAGCATCTGAATGCAGAGTTCCAAAGAATAGCAAGAAAAGATAAGAAAGCCTTCCTCAGTGATCAATGCAAAGAAATAGAGGAAAACAACAGAATGGGAAAGACTAGAGATCTCTTCAAGAAAATTAGAGATACCAAGGGAACATTTCATGCAAAGATGGGCTCAATAAAGGACAGAAATGGTATGGACCTAACAGAAGCAGAAGATATTAAGAAGAGGTGGCAAGAATACACAGAAGAACTGTACAAAAAAGATCGTCACGACCCAGATAATCACGATGGTGTGATCACTGACCTAGAGCCAGACATCCTGAAATGTGAAGTCAAGTAGGTCTTAGAAAGCATCACTACAAACAAAGCTAGTGGAGGTGATGGAATTCCAGTGGAGCAATTTCAAATCCTGAGAGATGATGCTGTGAAAGTGCTGCACTCAATATGCCAGCAAATTTGGAAAACTCAGCAGTGGCCACAGGACTGGAAAAGGTCAGTTTTCATTCCAATCCCAAAGAAAGGCAATGCCAAAGAATGCTCAAACTACCGCACAATTGCACTCATCTCACACGCTAGTAAAGTAATTCTCCAAATTGTCCAAGCCAGGCTTCAGCAATACATGTACCATGAATTCCAGTTGTTCAAGCTGGTTTTAGAAAAGGCAGAGGAACCAGAGACCAAATTGCCAACATCTGCTGGATTATCGAAAAAGCAAGAGAGTTCCAGAAAAACATCTATTTCTGCTTTATTGACTATGCCAAAGCCTTTGACTGTGTGGATCACAATAAACTGTGGAAAATTCTGAAAGAGATGGAAATACCAGACCACCTGACCTGCCTCTTGAGAAACCTATATGCAGGTCAGGAAGCAACAGTTAGAACTGGACATGGAACAACAGACTGGTTCCAAATCAGGAAAGGAGTAAGTCAAGGCTATATATTGTCACCCTGCTTATTTAACTTATATGCAGAGTACATCATGAGAAACGCTGGGCTGAAAGAAGCACAAGCTGGAATCAAGATTGCTGGGAGAAATATCAATAACCTCAGATATGCAGATGACACCACCCTTATGGCATAAAGTGAAAAGAAACTAAAAAGCCTCTTGATGAAAGTGAAAGAGGAGAGTGAAAAAGTTGGCTTAAAGCTCAACATTCAAAAAACGAAGATCATGGCATCTGGTCCCATCACTTCATGGGAAATAGATGGGGGAATAGTGGAAACAGTGTCATACTTTATTTTGGGGGGCTCCAAAATCACTGCAGATGGTGATTGCAGTCATGAAATTAAAAGACGCTTACTCTTTGGAAGAAAAGTTATGACCAACCTAGATAGCATATTCAAAAGCAGAGACATTACTTTGCCCACAAATGTCTGTCTAGTCAAGGCTATGGTTTTTCCAGTGGTCATGTATGGATGTGAGAGTTGGACTGTGAAGAAAGCTGAGTGCTGAAGAATTGATGCTTTTGAACTGTGGTGTTGGAGAATACTCCTGAGAGTCCCTTGGACTGCAAGGAGATCCAACCAGTCCATTCTGAAGGAGATCAGCCCTGGGATTTCTTTGGAAGGAATGATGCTAAAGCTGAAACTCCAGTACTTTGGCCACCTCATGCGAAGTGTGACTCATTGGAAAAGACTCTGATGCTGGGAGGGGTTGGGGGCAGGAGGAGAAGGGGACAACTGAGGATGAGATGGCTGCATGGCATTACTGACTTGATGGACGTGAGTCTGAGTGAACTCTGGGAGTTGGTGATGGACAGGGAGGCCTGGCGTGCTGCGATTCATGGGGTCGCAAAGAGTCAGACACGACTGAGTGACTGAACTGAACTGAACTGAATGTCTGATTTTAATGCATTCACATAACTTTTACATTCAATTTTATTACATATGTATATATATTTTATATTAAATAAATGCCCTCATTCCAACTGTCAGGGGAGTTTGTAATTTCCTCAGTTCTGTCTTGATGCAGCAAAAATTTGAAGCAACGGATGGACCAGTGTTACAGCTCCATGTTACTGTTCAGTTTTATTTGGCAAGCAAAGGAAAATACATCCTTGAGGACTGAAGGCGGGCCGACCCAAAAAACACGAGGAGAAGAGAAGCCCCCTGCTCAATTTTGGCTCCTCTTTTTATATATTCTTCTCCTTCCCCTGAGCCTACCCTATGCAAATTGGGCTAGCCAGAAGAGCTGTTTGTTTTACCTGAGGTTCTCTCCCAGTCCTTGGACATTCCTTTGTTCTAATTTCATGGGCTTTCCCCTTCTTTGTCTTTTAGCCACCACCATTCTGGACTCCTTTTTTCTATTCTAACTACCTAACACAACTAAAGGAAGTTTATTGCTGTAGTGATTTGGTGGTTTCAAATACACTTTGGCAGAGGAATCAACAGCTACCAATTCTAAAACCTTGAACTTTGTTTATTCCAGCTTTTCATCTACTAGTGAAAAGTGAAGTGAAAGTCACTCGGTCGTGTCCAACTCTTTGCGACACTATAGACTATGCAGTCCATGCAACTCTCCAGGCCAGAATACTGGAGTGGGTAGCTTTTGCCTTCTCCAGGGGATCTTCCCAACCCAGGAATTGAACCCAGGTCTCCACATTGTAGGCAGATTCCTTACCAGCTGAGGCACTAAGGGCTCACTATAAATCAATTTTGTGAATAATTTCTGGTCTATGGGTCCATCTCAGTTTTATTTTGCCTTACAGCTGAGTATCAAGTCACGACAAAGGAAGAGTAGACACGCTCCATTTCTTGTTGAAGTTCAAAGGAAACCATACCCCTTGAGAATACTCTTGTTTTTGCATCAGCACCTAATGTTCTTCTCCCTTATGTCAGGCAAGAGCCCATCTGTCTGTTTGACTTCTATTTGATCTGTAGAGAGGAGAACTCCCTCTACAGATCACCATGGGACCTGGTGAAGCTGAAGTGCTTCCTGGTTCCATCAGAGGCAGCCCACACAGCCTGAGTCAGGTAACAGTAGGGCTGGCTGATGCAGCATGAAACTTCTTAGTCATGACACTGTGCATTTTCTTTCTTCCCCTCCCCCTCCCTCTCTGCCCTCCTCCCCATCTCTCTCTTCCATCTCCTCTTCCTCTTCCTTCTTCACTTTCCTCTTCTCAATAGTTACAGGGTGACTATAATATTTTCTCTTCCTTTCAGACTGACCTGTCATCAATCTCTTCTTTGAATATACCTCACTCATTCAAGCCTCTCTGTCTAAGAACATTCTATTATTCTTGCCTGAAATGCCATTTCCCAAGGTTCCTAATAGCCAAGTTATATACATCTTTTATGACTTATTTCATAATCTACAACTTTGGTCATGAATAATCATCCTCAAGTCTGAAACTCTGTGACATTGTATAAATCTCAATATTATATCTTTATGTGTTTATTACTTTTGTGTTAAGCAGTGTTTGTTATTTTGTATATTTAATTAGAAGTGTATTATTTACCTTCCCTTTTGAACATCTTAAGGGCAAGGATTCAGGGTGTCCATGTAGTTTGACAAAGTACACACTCAGATAAGTGTTTTTTGAATGAATGAATATCTGGGTGTGAAAGAGAGCATTTCAGTCAATTTCTCATAGTGGAATTGGGAAGAAGGCAGCAACAAACAGTGATTAAAAATACATAGTTTATGGTCCACCTAAAGGCTGTGCTCTGTCAGATCCCAGGCACTTGGATGGAGCAACTCAACATGGCACATGAACTTTCTATCATCTTTCCCTTTGCTTCCAACAAAGTCAAACTTCCACCAAATTAATCTGTTTTGGTGACCTGATGGCACCAAATCATTTTGTGTCTCTGTGGAGTATTATCTGTAATTCCCTTGCCCACCAGAAGATAAGGACTTTGCCTTTCATCTCTGTGTTCTCAGAATCTAATACAGTGTCTGCTCTTCACAGAGGATCAATAACTATTTGTGGGTGGACACTTGAAGGATTCACACTTCTATTTGCTACATAAATACATATTTGACAACACCTTGGCCCAAGAAGTAAAGGAAGAGAGTCTGGGAGTGTGTAGCTAAATGATTCTGCAAGTATAACTCAACTGACTACTGTCATCTTTCTGAGATGGGGAGGAGATGCTCATGACTGGTTTGGTATAATCTGTAATAGATGGTGATGTGGGAGTTGTTACATGGGCACCATAGCTTCTTCTCCTTGCTGGGGGGACATAGAGCAGAGGAGAAATTAGTAGTCATATTTTTTATTATCATTAGGACTAAATTATTCAATATTAATTTATGGTTGAATTAACAAGACCTGATAAACATAAAAAAATAGACAACGTGGCTAACAACAAAATTGATATCAAAAAAAGATTTCCAGGATCTGCTGTTATATATAGACTTGAGGTTTATCTAAGATGTGAGCAGAGCATGGAGCATCATATATCTCCTCTGAAAATATCTTAAATGCTATGACATTAGCCACTTGCTTATAATTAAAGTATGTTGCCATTTCACCAAGCTTTCATTTACAGAAGAAAGTGCAAATTCCATTCCCCTTGAACTTTAGCTACTTCCAACTTTTTTCTTTGTTCTTTTCTTTAAAGCTTTGCAACAAATGCATCCCCATATGCTTATATTAGTTAATCTAGTATTAAACATATTGGCTGTGCAAAATGTTGGCACCCATTAATAAATGTTTTCATTTTTTCATTCTCTCTCTTTTTTTTAACTTTAGATTCTTCCTTTGACTACATAAGCAACAGCTGTCTAGCTGCCTGCACAAGACTGGATCTAATGCCTCTATAGAAATCTAGGTCAAAACACTTGGAATGCATGAATATCAAACAGAGTTTTCAAAACAGCAAATGAATACATCTTTAACTGGTGACATTTTCCTGTAGCATATGGTTGCAAGCTCAGGGGACTGGATGCTTTTTTGATGAATATGTTCCATCAAAAACTAAGGGATGGCAGTAGGCTTTTGCCACCTTCTGTTTTGCCTTATGAAATGATAATGCAAACGCATAGATAAAGATACAATGATCGCAAGGCTTTTACCTTCAGATCTATTCTAAAGATGCATTTTTTCCCTTTTGGATGAGTTGCTTTGTCTTTGGTTGGGTTTGGGTTTATACATAGCTGTCAAAGGTGACAACCAGTGGGAGCAGTTGTCTTTCCTGGGCAGAATTTGATGGGTAGAAATCTTCAAAAAGTTGAACTCAAAGGAAAATTCACTAAAGAGAGGAACTGAAGAGTTTGGTCACATGAGTAACTTATAGTCACAGGAGCAAGATGTTGATCCAAATTCTTTGTCAAATGTCAGCATGGAGAGGCTGGATAATCATTTACCAATGAGGAATGCAGAAAGAAACCCTGAGAAATTGAAGGTTGGTTTCTGAATCTTGGATTTGTCAGCAATGATGCCAAGTGTGACCTTGAACATGCACCTTTATCTCTGTGACATCACTGTCCTACTGCGTCAGATAAGTGGATAGCTGTATTATCTGTAAGGTCTTTCCCAGTCCTAAATTTCTAGGTTTGTAAAAGTTTACAAGGCTGTGTTATGGTTAATTGCATCCTATTGATTGAAATGGCAGAACAGAGAAGCTTAGGCTTTTATTTCTTTTTTAATTGACTGAAGATGTGTTTCTCAAAAATTATCCAGAATCTTCGCTTCCCCTCATCTATAAGGGAGTGAATAAAGCAACTGTGAAGCTGTTCTAGTTGAGCAGAAGAGGGCAGGAAGAATGCCCCCATAGCTTCTTTTGTGTTCCACCTCTCAAGGCAGCGTCTGAAACCTATGTGTGAAATATCTGAGTCGCCAACAAACCTGGTTTGGAAACCACTAGCTAAGAAAATGAATGTGCATGGGTGTTTTGTTAGTAATGGTGGGGAAGGTGGAGAGAAGTGTTGGAAAGGCACTTTTTCTTTTTGCGTTGAGCAACTTTGTGTTATAGTACATTTCACTTGCAGGTTAAACTTAAAGCCCTGTACTGCTCCTGATTTGAAAGTACAAACCAGGAGCTCCTTTTGTTTAAAAAATAACCAGCAAGACTTGTGGTTTTCACAGGAATTCTACAAATGGCCTTTTTATTCACAGGGTGAATTTGCTATCCTTTGCCTTGATTTTGTATGCCCCCAGAAAGATTCTTGAAATCATGTTCAGAAGTATTCTCATTATTTCAAAATAACTGGACATAAATTCTTTCTTCTAACACTCTTCCTGAGCTTCATTCTGAAAAAGCTACTACTGTTACCAGGTACTTGGGTAGTCATTTAGATAGTTTATGTATACACACTTGTGTGCATACATAGGTTGTGTGTTTCTTTTTAGCAAAATAGTGGTATTGGTACATACATAAAAACATTTTGCTTTTTAAACTTACGAATATGTCTTACATAGCACATCCTAATAAAAATGTATAATCTGCATAGTCCTTTATTTACATGTACATATTTTTTAAACCAATTTGTCTTAAAGAACTCTTAGTTGATTTTACTTATTTTTTTTCCATTTATAAAGTAACAATGAACTTCCACATATGCATGTATTTACGAATACATGAAAAAAAAATCAAAGGCTAATCTCCTAGAAATAATATTGTTGGATCAAAGGGTATGTATACACTTAATTTAGGTAGAGAGTGTCAAATAATATTCAGGTATATTTATTCTTTATAAATAACTTAAAAAATGGTAACTGTAGTTTAACATCTTTTTAGTATTTTTAAAAATTATTTATATGTAAAAACTCTGTTCGTATCTTTGTCCTTAAATTGAGTTAGGACAACTTAGTAGCCATCTTGAAAAAAAATAAAATTGTATTCCTACTTTATTTCCAACACCAAAATAAACTCCAGATGGACCAGAGATTTTAAGCTAAAAATAAATGCATTAAAGTACTATTAGAAAACATGAGAAGATATTTTTTGTAAGTAATCCAGAACTAAAGAAGGTCTTTCCAAGCATAACATAAAACCAATAAGGAATGTTTCTAAAGATTTGTAAATTAATGTCAATATATTTTGAAAAAAAAGTAAAAGATGAATGACAAAGTTAGATGAATGATGGTGACACATTCGATAGGAGCTGATCACTTTAAATGATTTGTAGCTTTCAATATAATATCAGCGTGCAAAAATTGAAAGAGGCTGTTGCTCTCACCCCAACACACACAACAAACTGGATAGGCTATAAAATCATAGTTTGTTTAGAAACCATCAGAGGTCCGGGAACACAAAGAAACCTAAATGAAATTAATTCTCAAAAGCAAGTATCTCTTCATAGATTACGATAGATTCATAGCCACTGTCATCCCTTAGGCAACTTTAAGAGCAAGCAGGTCAAGGTGAGGATAAACCAGGCTAACTTTTAATGGGCTTTTAATGACTCTGTGTGGGCTGGCAGGACAGAATAGAATTCCAGTGTCTCAGCCTCCCAGAAAGCCCGCCTCCATCCTCCAGCTGATGCTGAAGCTGAAACTCTAGTACTTTGGCCACCTGATGCGAAGAACTGACTCATTTGAAAAGACCCTGCTGCTGGGAAAGATTGAAGCAGGAGGAGAAGGGGACGACAGAAGATAAGATGTTTGGATGGCATCACTAACTTGGTGGACGTGGGTTTGAGTAAACTCTGGGAGTTGGTGATGGACAGGGAGGCCTGGTGTGCTGCCCATGGGGTCGCAAACAGTTGTATACGACTGAATGACTGAGCTGAACTGATCCTCCAACTTTTCTTCCATGTCTTCATCAGCTACCCGGGTAGTTCACAGAAGGCTGGTGACATCTGAGGATACATGAGAGTGATCTCTGCTTATCAGAAGAAGTGAGAGACACTGCCCAAGACACACAGCCCTTCATGGAGAGCACGGTAGCAAGTGCACATGAATGCACAGAGAGCTCAATGAAGATGCTGTTGGATTTTCTTGTTTCAAATTTTATATAGGGAGAATATCTTTCTGTTGGTAGTCTTTTGTCATTTTCATTTAAATTGCAGCATAAGTCATTCATAATATTACGTGTGGCTGTTTCATTATATTTTCCTTCATGTGACTTAGTCTCACGACAACTCCTTTGTGTAACTGCACCTCAGTGTTTTTATCCGTTTGCTTGTGGGTGAATCCTCGGGTTGTTTCCAGATGGCTAAAGTGATGAAGTAAGAATGTCTATACATGTCTTATGGTATATATGTGCAAAAGTTTCTGTTCTGTTACCTAAGTGTGAAAATTCTGGGTGTGCAGATATTCAACTTTACAAGATAATGCCAAATTATTTCCCAAATGGATTGTAGCAGTTTATGCTTCTGGGAGCAAGCTATAAGATTACACTGAATCACACCCTCTCCAACTCTTGGGTATTATCAAGCATTCTTAATTTTTACAGTACAAATAATAGTGAAAAGCATTTCATTTTGTTCTTGATTACACTTACGTGATTAATAATTCTGACGTTAACCTGTTGAACATTTCATCACACGTTTATTGGGTCTCTATATTTCCTCTTTGGTGAATGTCTCTCTCTCTCTTTTTTTTTAAGCTAATTTTTGTACTGGGCTTGCCTAGTTAATGACTTATAAGATTCTTTATATTTACTAATTTCATATATATATATATATATATATATATATATATATATATATATATATGAACTCATGGAGGTAGTGAAGGATGGAAAGCCTGGCATGCTGCAGTCCATGGAGTTGCAAAAAGTCAGACATGACTTGGAGACTGAATAATAACAACTAAATACACACACACACACACACACATACATAGCAACCATCTTCCCGTATGCTTTTTTTTTTTTAAGTAATAACTTCTTTTCTCAATGATTCAATGTGTATTTGCTATACATCAAAGTTCCAGATATGTATTGAACTTCTGGTCATTTTGTCTATCTTTGGAGCAATACCATATTGTCTAGCACCTTAATTACTACAGTTCTGTAATATGTTATATAGCTATTGTATAGCTCTATGGGGCTTCCCAGGTGGCATTAATGGGAAAGAACCCACTTGCCAGTGCAAGAGACATAAGAGATGCAGGTTCGATCCCTGGGTCAGGAAGATCCCCTGTTTTTTTAATAATGCAGTTTATAAACTGGCAGAGAAAACCCCTCCATCCTTTCTCCTTCCTCAGATGTATATTGGTGGTGGACAACCACCTTTATCCAAACAATTGTTTGTTTCTCTATAAACTGATGAAGAAACTTGTCAAATTCCCTGAAGAAGTTTATGGAAAATTTGCCTGAATATGCATTAAATATATAGATCAATTTAATGAGGCTTGATATCTTAAGGAAATGCTTCCTTTTCATGAATATGTGCAACTTCTCAATTTATTTACAGCTTCTTTAATCAACTACGTTGAAGTTTTGAAATCTGCATATTGTCTTTCCCACATATTTGTTAGATTTATGGTGATATTTTATAATTTTTGTTTCTGTTATAAATAGTGTATTTTTTTAAAAAAAGATTTTCTTGTTGATTTTGATAGTGTATAGAAATGCTCTTGACTCTGAATATTCAGACCTTTCTAAACTCACTATTCATAATGACTTTTTGGTATTTTAGCATTCTCTATATAGACCCCGGCTTCCCTGGTGGCTCAGACCAGCAGTGAAGGAGACGGGGTTTGATCCCTGGGTCGGGAAGATCCCCTGGAGGGTGGAATGGCTACCTACTCCAGTATTCTTGATGGGAGAATTCCAGGGACAGAGGAGCCTAGTGGGCTACAGTCCATGGGGTCACAAAGAGTTGGACATGATTGAGCGACTAACACTTTCACTTTCATATAGACCTTATCAATTGTGAATTGATTTTATTTGCTCATTTCTAATCTTAATGCCATTTGTACTTTCCTTTCTTATTTTATTGACTAATATCTGAAAATAATATTGACTAGATGTGGTGATATTGAGCACTATTTTTTTCCCCCTATTTTGGAGAGGATGCTGTCAACATTTCTCTATTTAGGATGGTGTTATTTAACTCAGGTTTAGGTGTGACCCTTCTATTTCAGGTAGAAATTTTTATGTATATATTACCATCTTTTCCAGCAATTTTGTCTGTTTTATATGGCTTATCATATTGCACTGGCAAAAGTAACTGTTACTAATACTAGTGATACAGGGAATTCCTACATGTTTTAACTGTAATGATGGCTCTTGGCTGGGATAAATTTTCTTTCTTTTTGACAGGGAGGATTTCCTAATAAGCAAATAGAAACTGAAAAATAAATTAATTTTTTATTTGATTCTCTACTTCCAAAATTTTGTGCAATATACAATTTAGTTTTCTTTCTTTTTGGAAGTTTAAAGAATTAACTCAGAATACTTTGTAGCCTGGCACCCATTTTCTGCTGTTATTTTTTAATAATTAAAAAAATCTTATATGTTTAGCATCCTTTCTGTCAATTTGCATCTTATTTTCTCAATAATCTTTTTCACGAGTATTTTCAAGTATTCTGACATAAACTCATACATATATTATACCTCAAGATCTTCTTAGTATATTTTAAGTTATTTTTGTATTTGTTGGAATTTTTTGCTCTTTTTTGAAGAGCTGAAATACTTATATTTGCCAATAAGTATTATTTTTCCCCTCCAAGAAAAAAACTATAGCTTTGGTGGGGGAGGATCGATATTAATTCTGCTTTTATAATCAGCTTATCTTTTTAAAAATTATTTTTTTCTTTATCTTAATCTTTGGCTCATTTTTGTCTTTATTTTCAAATGTATTTACATTAATGCAAATACTCTATCTTCATTCTCTTTTATTAATAAAAATATTTTTATAAACATTTGTATCCTTTGATCTTATCTGAAACCAGTGGCTCTTAGTTGGGGGCAGTCTTGCCTGACAACGGATATTTGGCAATGTCTGAAGGCATTTTGGTATGTTACGACTTGCAGTGGAGAAGAGGACGGTACTGGCCTCCAGCTGGCAGAGGTCAAGGATGCTGCTAAATAGCCTACCACACACACACAACTGTTCCCGACAACAAAGAATCAGCCAGACCAAAGTGTCAACTGTGCTGAGACTGAGAAACCCTCCTCTACGCTGTTGATGTATATTCAGTCGTTTTGATCGGTATTATAAGCCATAATAACAAATAAGGGCTCCCTCCTTGATTTTCTCCCTGTGATGATTTGCTAGTGAGCAGAATCAAACAGCACTGACATGTGATTTCTTTGACTCACTCTATATTTTTCAAAAAATTATTGAGCACTGTTGGATAAGATATGTATGCATGCTACAGATCCCTACCATTTCTGCCTGCCAGTCAGTATTATATGCCTTTCCCTAGAAAAGTCACACGTTTATATTAAGCATCTGACCATTGTGGAAATTTGAGTTTGCACTGTTGAATTATATACCAACTGGTCATCAACTTCTTTCTTTCTTTCTTTTTTAAATTTTCAACATTTCCATTGGCAATAGTAGTGCACTGAAGTAGGGTAGCTACGTTTCTCAAAATTGCCAGTACCAAGGAGGTCGGATAACATCAGAACCTTTTGACATGGCATGAGTGATTCTTTTTTTACTACTTTTTTTTTTTTTTAATAAAGATTTTTTTTGATGTGGACCCTTTTAAAAATCTTTTTGAATGTGTGATGATATGGTTTGTGTTTTGGTATTTCAGCCACAAGGCTTGTGGGATCTTAACTTCTTACGTGCTGTGCTTTGTTGCTCAGTTGTGTCCAGCTCTTTGTGACCCCACGGACTGTGGCCTGCCAGGCTCCTCTGCCCATGGGGATTCTCCAGGCAAGAATACTGGAGTGGGTTGCCATGCCTCTGACCAGGGATCAAACCCACACTACCTGCAGTAGAAGACATAGTCTTAGACCACCAGGCAAGTCCCCACATGGGTAATTCCTTAGAATACTTACCTCTGTAAGGTGGCCTGGTGTCCATTCTCCCACAAACTCCAATCAAAAATCACTGATGTATAAAAGATTAAATAAGTAACAAACACTCCTTATTTCACAGTCCTAGTAGGAGATCCAACCAGTCCATTCTGAAGGAGATCAGCCCTGGGATTTCTTTGGAAGGAATGATGCTAAAGCTGAAACTCCAGTACTTTGGCCACCTCATGCGAAGAGTTGACTCATTGGAAAAGACTCTGATGCTGGGAGGGATTGGGGGCAGGAGGAGAAGGGGATGACAGAGAGGCTGTCCAACTTCTGTTCCAGCTCTGCTACTTCCCAGCCTGGACAAACAGCTGCCCCTTTTTTCATAGGCTTCAGTTCAGTTCAGTCGCTCAGTCGTATCCGACTCTTTGCGACCCCATGAATTGCAGCATGCCAGGCCTCTCTGTCCATCACCAGCTCCCACAGTTCACTCAAACCGATGTCCATCGAGTTGGTGATGCCATCCAGCCATCTCATCCTCTGTCGTCCCCTTCTTCTCCTGCTCCCGATCCCTCCCAGCATCAGAGTCTTTTCCAATGAGTCAACTCTTTGCATGAGGTGGCCAGCATACTGGAGTTTCAGCTTTAGCACCATTTGTTCCAAAGAAATCCCAGGGCTGATCTCCTTCAGAATGGACTGGTTGGATCTCCTTGCAGTCCAAGGGACTCTCAAGAGTCTTCCCCAACACCAAAGTTCAAAAGCATCAATTCTTCAGCGCTCAGCTTTCTTCACAGTCCAATTCTCACATTCATACATGACTACTGGAAAAACCATAGCCTTGACTAGATGGACCTTTGTTGGCAAAGTAATGTCTCTGCTTTTGAATATGCTATCTAGGTTGGTCATAACTTTTCTTCCAAGGAGTAAGCGTCTTTTAATTTCATGGCTGCAATCACCATCTGCAGTGATTTTGGAGCCCCCAAAAATAAAGTCTGACACTGTTTCCACTGTTTCCCCATCTATTTCCCATGAAGTGATGGGACCAGATGCCATGATCTTCGTTTTCTGAATGTTGAGCTTTAAGCCAACTTTTTCACTCTCCTCTTTCACTTTCATCAAGAGGCTTTTGAGTTCCTCTTCACTTTCTGCCATAAGGGTGGTGTCATCTGCATATCTGAGGTTATTGATATTTCTCCCGGCAATCTTGATTCCAGCTTGTGCTTCTTCTAGCCTTAGTGTCTATTAAATAGAAATGATAAGTAACATCCTTCTAGGATTCATGTGAAACTTAAATGAATTAGTATGTTTAAAGCATTTGCAACACTTATTGGAACACACAAAATCCTCCTGCTACTACTAAGTCACTTCAGTCATATCTGACTCTGTGTGACCCCATAGACGGCAGCCCATCAGGCTCCCCTGTCCCTGGGATTCTCCAGGCAAGAACACTGGAGTGGGTTGCCATTGCCTTCTCCAATGCATGAAAGTGAAAAATGAAAGTGAAGTCGCTTAGTCGTGTCCGACTCTTAGCGACCCCATGGACTGCAACCTACCACGCTCCTCCGTCCATGGGATTTTCCAGGCAAGAGTACTGGAGTGGGGTGCCTAGGACTATTTTAAAATAGCACGTCATGTTTCCCTCTATCAAAATAATAGAACCTGTAGAAAGTATAACCTAAAGATGAAACTTGTAGTTTCTCAGTAAATTATCTTCTCTTAATGGTTAAGTGAGTCACAATGGAAATAACATATTAAATATAAAGTACCGTATTTATTTGACAATTATTTATGTATTTGGAGTAGAAAAAAATCTAATAATCATTTAATAGATTTTATTATGCTACTCAAGTTTCAGTTGCCACCTCTCTGATAATATTAACTTTTGTCTCCTGTGTAACATGCTCTCTTTGGTCAGGCAGCTCTCCAAAACGGATGAACACACTTCAGAAAAAGTAAGATAAACAGGAGAAGGGCAATCACATCTAATCTGGGGTAGCTGTGCTGATTTATGTTCTGTGCTTATTTTTAATTTTATTTTTGAAATCAACATTGAGAAAGAAAAGTTGAGATATTAATTACCCGTTTACTGTCAATGTAGTGGAAAATGTAATTTACAGCCTACTTGCAAAGAAAAAAATCTATGTGCTTAATTTAAGAACACAAATTATTCAAATAACATTTTGAAGTTGATTGTTCGTTTAATCGAAATGTTGCTCTTTCAGTCACAGCTGCCTTTGAGAGTCCAATTTCAGCAATAGTTAACTAAGAGCTCTCTGTAAAAAGGACAGAAGCAGGGATCCACAGATTAAAAATGCATGGGAAATAACTGCATTGGAGAATTACATTTATCTGAAAGACATAATCAAATTCACTACTGATATATATATATATATATATTTTTTTTTTTTTTTTTTTCCTCAACCTGGTGGTTGCTTTGTTGGAGAAAGGAATCATGAGGATAATTTGGACCCATAGAGTAACTAAAAATAAGAGTTCAACACAGAGCTCAGAAGCAAAGCCTATCCAAGGAAGGATCTGTGGGCTATGTCTATGGAAATTGCCCCCAGACTAAAATTGAAAATATAAAGGGTAGGAGGCTTTGCCTTAGAAAGTTCCTCTCTTCATCCTGCTGCAGTGTTGTCCCATGGCTGGCTATCCAAGCTAGGGTCTTGACTTTGTGAAAAGAGAACAGTAGGTATACCTTGGCAGACACTAAGAGTACAATAATCTTTTAGACAGTTGGAAGAATCTATTATTTTTCTCATTGCATGTGTGTGTGCTCAGTCGTGTTTGTGACCCCATGGACTGTAACCCGCCAGGTCCCTCTGTCCATGGGATTTTCTAGGCAACAATCCTGGGGTGGATTGCCATTTCCTATTTCAAGGGACTCCCAGGGGTCGAACCCGCTTCTCCTGTGTCTCTTGCGTTGGCAGGCAGATTCTTTACCACTGAGCCACCTGGGAAGTCCATTTTTTTTTTTTTTATCATTATTAAATTATAATTTCCATACAACAAAATGTGTGGGTTTTAGGTACACGTTTGATGGTGTTTGGTAATTGTATACTGTCATGTGAGCACCGTCACACTCAAGATGTAGAAAGGTTTCATATCTCTAGTGTTCCCTTGCGTTTTGCAGGCTGTTGTCTCCCCTGACCTGCGGGAATAGGAAACCTCTGATCTGCTTTCTGCCTTTCCTACAATTTCATATCTTGGAATCATACGATATTTTGTAACCTGAGTTTGATTTCTTTGAATTTCCATAATGTTTTTGAGATTCATTCGTATATCTAACCTCTTTGAACAAACACATGGAAGTATTCCTGTGAAATTATGCTGCCGTTTTCTCTGGGTGAATACTTTTGAGTCAGATTGCTGGGTCGCATAATAAATATAAGTATGAACGTTTAACCTTATAACAGATTTCAATATTGTTTTCCAATGTGGCTATACTATTTTGCAGTCCCACCAGCAAGATATGAGAGTTCCAATTTCTGTCATACCTTTTGATTTGAATTTTAACCATATGAGTGTATAATGGTGTTTCATTGTAGTTTCTAGGTTATGTATTTATTTTCTAATGTATTAAGATTTGACTGACATACATCACTGTATAGGTTTAAGGTGTACAGCGTAATGCTTTGACTTGCATATGTTATGGGAAATAATTACCAGAATAAGTTAAGTTAGCATTCATTGATTCACATATCAACAAAGAAATGAAAACACAAGTTTTTTTCCCTCACAATGAGAACTCTTAGGATTTACTCTCTTAACAATTTTCAAGTCTTGTTACAAGAAAACATACAGCAGTGTTAAAATAATCATTATATTGTACATTGGATCTCTGACACTTATTTATCTTTCAACTAGCTTTTGACCACCTTTATTTAATTCCCCCTTCCCCACCCTCCGCTTCTGGTAAGCACAAACCTGATCTCTGATCTCTCTGTTTTTAATGTTTTTTTTTTTGTTTGTTTGTTTGCTTGTTTTTGTTCTAGATTTCACATTTAAGTGAGATATACAGCATTTATCTCTGACATTTCACTTAGTACTATATCTTAAGGGCCATTTTTATGTTGTCATAAATGGCAGGACTTTCTCATTTTTTATGACTGAGTAATATCCCACTGGGCTTCCCTGGTGGCTCAGCTGGCAAAGAATCCACCTGCAATGTGGGAGACCTGGGTTTGATCCCTGAGTTGGGAAGATCTCCTGGAGGAGGGAGCAGCTACCCACTCCAGTATGCTAGCCTGGAGAATTCCATAGACTGTATAGACAACATTCCATTGAATGTACGTGTATGCTTCACGTTGATGAGTTGATGAGTAGCAACACTGTCTTTCCATGTTTCTTGTCATTCATTTATCTCCTGTTGTGAACTGTTTGCACTAATCATTTGATCAATATTGATTGGTTGGTTGTTTTTTTAATTCAGTTTTAAAAGCCTTAAAAATCATATTTATTTATTTTTCACAAATTCATGACATTGTAAGTCTTTGACAGATAAATGCTTTGCAAATATTTTCACCATTCTGTGGTTTCCCTTTTAGGTTTTCTTGATTGCATTTTTTTTTTTCCAAAAAGCAAATGGTTTTCATTATGTGGTTATCATTATCATCATTATTAATTTCACCTTTTTAGATTGTGCTTTTTGTTTTCTATTTATGAAATATAACTCTAGCACAATATTACAAACTTTTTTGTCCTGCTATTTATTTGCTATTTATTCCTTCTATAAATTTTCTGTTATATATTTGATAGTTTATAATGTATGATTCATTCTGTTCACTATATGAGGAAAGAGTTGACATTTATTTTTTTCAGGCAGATATTCATTTATTCCAGCACTGTTTCTTGAACAGACTTTTTTTTCCCCTATTGCCATCTTTGTCAAAAATCACTTGTTTTAATTCAACCCTCGCTACTTATGAACTGGTTTATTTCTCCACTATCTTAGGTCTATTAAAATTTCCTTTGGCAGTGTTATGCAATTTTCAATGTACATGAATTGCATATCTTTTGTTATTTTTTTCAATACCATTGTAAGTGGAGATATTTTTAAATTTCATTTTCAAAATTTTTATTGCTAGTATTCAGACATATAATTTATTTTTAGTTTTTATTTTTATGTAGATTTCTGTATCCTTCAGCCTTACTAAGTTTACTCATTTCTAAAATATTTTTTCTAGATTTCTTAGGATTTTATCATTATTATGCCCTCTGAAAATAAAGTCAGTTTTATTCCTTCCTTTCCAAATTGTGTGCCTTTTTCTTTTCCCTACCTTATTGCATAGGTCCATTCACTGTTGAGGAATGTGTGTTTTTTACACATTTTTATTTAAGTGTATGTTTCTTTTATACCTTTTAACTTAGATTGAGGAAGTTTCCTTCTATTTTTAGTTTGCTTGTTCCCCGCCCCACCCCCAATGAATAGATGTCAAATTATGTCAAATGATTTTTTTTTTTTTTTTTTGGTCATCTATTTCAATGATCATATGGCTTTCTCCTTTATTCTGCATAGTTACACTGATTGGTTTTTCAGATGTTGAAACAATACTGAATTCCTGGGATATAGCCCACTTGGTTATTATGTATTACCCTCTATGTCTTGGGTTTAATTTTCTAGTACACTGTTAAGAATTTTTGTGTCTATATTCAAAACTGATACCTTTGTTTCATTTTATTATCAGAGTTCTACTGTCCTCATAAAATGGCATAGTAAATATTTTCTTCATTTTCTGAAAAAGTTTTTTGTAGCATTAATATTATTTCTTTCTTAAGTGTTTGGTGGAATTCACTAAGGAGGGTATCTGGATCCGAAGTTTTCTTCATGGGTGTGTGGTAAAGGATTTGCCTTATCCAGAGGTCTGGCCTTTGATCTTGTCTCCTGGGAAGTGATCTTTAAACTTTGGAATGTCCTGCCTGATAAGAACACCATTGTTTACCTGGGAGGCTTGGGTCACACCAGACATTCTAACAATGAAATTTATGGTGAGGCTGTGTGTTACATGGTAACAGCTCCAGCTCTAAAAGAGCTGTAGTAAAGGTCAGCCACATGACCATTTGTGTGGTCACCCACATCTATCTGAGTGACTGAGCTCAATAAAATTGGATTCGCAAGGCTCAGGTGACCTTCCCTGCATGGCAATACTCCACGTATATCAATGTATGTTGCTGCTGGAAAAAACTAGCACTGCCTATGACTGGCAGAGGAAAATCTGAAGCCTTGCTTTCGGGAATTTTCTGTATTCTGTCCCGTTGGTCTCTCCCTTTGGATGACTTCATCTATATCCTTTCAATACAGTATGTCATAATCTTAAATATAACAGCTTCAGTGAGCTCTGTGAGTCTTTCTAGCAATAATCAAATTTGAGGGTGGAGGTGGTAACACCAAAATTTCAGAGTGAGGGTGGCTTGGTGTCACTACCTACCCAAATTCTGCAGTGGGAAAAGCCCTTTATTTATAATTTAGAATTTAATTCAGTTGGTAGCTTTAGTCTTAAACAAAACTTTAATTTTTTCTGGTGAATTTGTCTATTTAATCTGGATTGTCACATTTATTGACATAATATTATTCATAATATTTCCTTATCCCTATAACATCTGCATGATCTGTAGTGATGTCCCTTATTTCATTCCTAATTTGATAATTCTATTTTTCCACCTTGGATAAGTTTTTTTAATATTTAAAAAGAAAATATTTTCAAAAACAGACTTTTGGTTTTCTATAACTTTTCTATTATTTCTTCTCTTTCTATTTCATTGATTTCTGTTCTTATAGTTTTTTTTTTTTTTTTTTTTACCCCCATTCTCTGGAGTAATTTGTTGTTGTTGTTCTTTTTTTTTTTTTTTTTACTAGTTTCTTAAGATGGAAATTCAGCAGATTGGATTTAGATATTTCTTCCTTTTCTAATACAAACAATTAAAGCTATAAAATTTTCTCAAGTACTGCATTAACTTCATCCCTGAAATTCTGATACATGGTTTTGGGCTGTACCCCATAAGCCAAAAAGCCCTGTTCTTGCTTAGCTTTAAGACCAAAGAAAGAGCTCAGAATCAGCATCATCAGTGGTTTACTGAATGGGGATCTTATATGCTTGAAGCAAAATCCTAGAGCAACATCCCACCATGCGTGGCAGAGGGTAGGCAGGGCATTGCAGCAGCCTGTTTCTGGAGAGAAGAAAAGATAGCCAGTTATAGCGGGAATTGAGTTCAAATTAGCTCTTTGGTTACCAGGGAAATTGGCAGAAGTGCATTCCACTCACTGCTTCTTTGTTAAGAACAGCCACTAGCTGGGGCCTGGGGCAAGTATGTCTGAGAATCAGTCTTGTAAGGAGAGTGTAGATGAAGCAGGTACTGGTCAAGCCTGGGAGGTACAGAAAGGAAGAGATCATCTCGAGTGGACTGACCATACACACTGACAGCGGTTCAAAATACTTTCTAACTTCTCTTGTAATTCTTCTCTGCTGCTGCTGCTAAGTTGCTTCAGTCGTGTCTGAGTCTGTGCGACCCCATAGACGGCAGCCCACCAGCCTCCCCTGTCCCTGGGATTCTCCAGGCAAGAACACTGGAGTGGGTTTCCATTTCCTTCTCCAATGCATGAAGGTGAAAAGTGAAAGTGAAGTATCTCAGTTGTGTCCGACTCTTCGAGACCCCATGGACTATAGTCTACCAGGCTCCTCTGCCCGTGGGATTTTCCAGGCAAGAGTACTGGAGTGGGTTGCCATTGCCTTCTCCGAATTCTTCTCTAGATTATAGATAAACTTATAATTTCTTATCTTTTTTATGTTGTTGAAATTGTGCTTTTTAATTTTTATATATTTGGTGTTTCTCTTGCTTTCTTATTATTGTTATTATTAATTTCTAGTATAAAACCAGTGGGCCAAAAATGTATTCTAAATTATTTCAGTATTTTACTATTTATGAAGATTTGTTTTACAGTATAACATATGGTCTTTCTTAGTAAACATAGTGTGTGCCCCTGTAAAGATACAAGGTTTGTAGATTTTTGGTGTTTTATTAATATTACTCAAGTAAAAGTAGTTGATAACATTTTTCAAATCTTTGTTGAACTTGTATCCTTGTTTTGTCAATTTCTAAGGGAATGATATTAATATCTTCAACTATAATTGTAGAATTGTTTATTTCTAAGTTCTATTAGCTTTTTAATTTATTTTATTTGATACACATTACATATATAATTGTTATGGCCTCTTCACTATCTATTCTTCATTAGTATATGTCCCTCTTATTTCTGCTACATGCTTTATATCCTAAAATCTATTTTATCTGAAATTAATATAGCCACTTCTTTCTTCTTATATATACTGTTTTCTTTGTCAGTCTATCCATTTACTTTCAGTCCATCTACATCTTTATACTTGAAGTGTGTCTCTTGCAGGCAGCTTATATTTTGATCTTGGTTTTTCTTTTTAACCTTTTATTTTTCTCTGAAATCATTTTGTATCCTTTTCTTTTTTTAATTTTTATTTGCAGTGAACATGTATAATTTTACTTAACTGTGGAAAGGTTCATACATTTTAAAATTTCTGCTTGGTGGTTCCAACACCTGGGTCATTTCCAGGCTAGTTTCAGTTAATTTTCTTTTCTGTTAAACACAGTTTCTATTTTCATGGTTCTTTATATGCCAGCCAATTTTAGACTGTGTTCTGAGAGTTATGAGTGTTAAAATGTGGAGATGCTAAGTTCATAATTTTCTCTGATGAATGTTATATCCATTGTTTTAGCAGGGAATTGTCTTGATTGGATTTCAACTACAAAAGTCTTGGGAATTAGAGCTGGTCTCTACTCCGATCTTTTGGCTTTATCTGTATTACTTTCAGTCTGTTCCATGGATACATTGTTTAATGTCAGTCAGAAATGTGCGTAGATAGATTTTGGGGATTCCATTTCTGGTTCTTTCCATTGCATTATTTCCCCAATCTTTATGTTAGTCATGGATTCTTTGGTTTCCAATTTCTGGTTAGCCAAGTAGCAACCCTTTTGCTTCATCTTCCCAAAGGTTGAGAAAAAGTGAAACTTATTTTATTTATTTCCCTTCTTACTGTCTCCTACATTCTTCACTGGGCTCTGTCTGCTCTTTTGTTTTAATCTTATATGAGAGTTTTATGCTTATTTTTCACATTTGCATCTGTCTGGTGGTCCCTTTCTCTGCTATTATTGGAAGTAGAATACAACAGGAGTGATTTTCATTTAGCAGTTTCCTCATACTCATCCAAAGTTTTGGAGTATGTGAGTCACTAATGGAATTTTCCTGCACATGAAGTATTTTTTAATCTTTGCCTTCAGAGTTAATTTTTTCCTCCTCCGGTCTCCTGTTACACTTTATTATGTGTCTATTATAAAAATTAGAGCATAATATTTCCTCCCTGAGACTATAGGCAATGATTGTTTACTTTTTACTTCTGTTTCTCCAGAATCTGAGACAGTCCTAGCATGAAACAGTTTTCTGATGAATTTTTTTTTAATTAAAGAAGAATGAATCTCCATACAAATAACTTGCATATTAATGTGACTAGTTCAGAAGTAGTCATTTTCAGGTTTTCTTAAATTTTTCCATGTTTTATATAGTGCAAAAATATATCTATATAATAAGCATAGTGATGACATGTTTGCTCCTGCTGAGGAACAACAACAACAAAAAATATGAAAGACTGGCTGAATGTTGTACAGCTCATTTCTGCCTCTACATAAAATTGTGGTGTTGGTGCCACTCACTTTACCTTGACTTCTTTTTGCTTTAATTATTATTAGTTGCTCAGTCATATCTGGCTCTTTGCAACCCCATGGACTGTAGCCCACCAGGCACCTCTGTCCATGGAATTCTCCAGGCAAGAATACCGGAGTGGGTAGCCATTCCCTGCGCCAGGGGATCTTCTCAACCCAGGGATCAACCCAGATGTCCTGCATTGCAGGCAGATTCTCTCCTGTCCAGCAGGGAAGCCTAGTTATCTGCGTCCACCCCTCTCTTGCCTCTGTCAGTTGCCAAATGAGTCCACTGGGTCCTGGTTTATTGTGAGAAAGATATGAACTCTTAAAAATCTTCATTTAATTTATGGTAAATGCTGTTTAAGAGCTTGTATCTATGGGAAGTGTCCTTGTGTGTGTATCTTCATGATTTTGGAAAATAAGCGTCTTCTGTACAAAGAAAAAAAGAGGCAGGGCTACATTTGCTTTCACGAATGTAGATGAGCCTTAATATATATATATAAAAAATTCCTTTCTTAAATTTAGGATCCTATTCTAAACAATTGGATAATATTTCTTTTCCTCCCTCCACTAAAATGGTCAATTTATTTATTTATTTATTTTTTCTAAGAGCTTGATTGTAGCTTCCTATGGAACTGAACATAAAGGTCTATTTATAAATTAAATGTAGACCCATACATACACACACATGCAATAGATTAAAGAAGTTCACAGGTTATCTAAATGAGCTTAATTAAATTAAATGTTTTTTTATGTCTATGGTTATATACTTTACTCTTTTACTATTTAAATTTTAAAATTTTACCTGTCTTTTTAGCATTTTAAATGGGATTCTAGAAATCTTGTCTTTTTACTTTTTAATAAATTATATTTTTTGAATCTCCTCATATTTTCTATATGAGACCCATTAAGAAATGCTATACACTTAAAATAAGCAAACAGCATCAACACATCTTAATTAAAACAAGTGAATTTTGTGAAGGCAAACTTAAAAGGGACTTATGCTTTCTAGTTACCTAAGCAAGAAAATTCTCTAGGGAAAATCTTTATCCTTGGTTGCTGAAGACATCAAATGTTACTATAGCATTTGACATAATATTTTCACATTTTCTTCTCTTTTAAAGATCCTAACTGACCTTTTCCTATAGGGTTGACTCTGTTGCTCATTCTACATTCCCTTCTATGCTCTAATTTCTCACCCCAATGCCTCTTTTGGCAGGGAAGGGTTAAAAAGGCCTGATTAAGCTGTAAATGACTGACATTCTGCTATCAAGTATGAATCGGCAGTTAAAACATTTCGTGCAAATGAGTTTCAGTGTCTGAGATTACCCCTGGTAGCTCTCCGTTCCTCCCCTTTCTTCTGTCTTTGCACTTCATTATGTAAGAGGGTAAATTGCAGTACTTTTTATTTTCCCCTCTGTTCCAACCCCATTGAGAATCAAGCTTTCAGAAGAGGCTCTCATTTTGATGCTGAAAGCTCCTGGTATTTTTGTCTGACCAACTAAAGGTGGAATGAAAGAGAAGCAAGGGGCTTATCTATCAAGTGTTTCCACCTCATGTATGTGCAGCCAGTAGCAAACAAGCTGGAGAGGCAGAGACTGCTCAGCCCAGGGACCCTGTTAACAATTCTAATGTCTGAGTGGCGGCTGGAAACAAGGCGCCAACTGTTTGCCGGCTGCTCATTCTGGCACTATTAGGTAAGATAAAAGTCCTGTTCTCTGAGAAACTTTTCAATAAAACAATTCTCAGTCATTCACAAGTCAAAGGCAAAGAAGAAAGGGCTTCAGTGTAAAATGCTGTAAAGTGGTGTATTGTTTCCAGTCATTTTTCTCACTGTTCACAGCTGAAGGGGGAGAAGATGAGAAGGACTGGAAAGAGGAGAGCTAAGGCATCTTTTCAATGAAACATCTGATCCTGTACTTGAGCTGTGCAATGAGTCCCAAGCTCTCCAGTCCTCCCTGCAGCCCTCAGAAAACTTTCTGTCCCTCAAATCTTTTGATTTTATCTGATAAGACAGAGAAAATGTCTAGTTCATTCCCCATTTGAGGCATTCTAACTTATTCACAGGTTTTTGTTTTTTCCTCTGGAAGGCATGACTTTATTTTCTTAATGGGTATCTTGGGATGTAGGAGCTTGAATTAAAGGAACCATGATCCTCTGACACTTATGACATAGAACTGCTGCTAGAATGTGTCTATACATTTTATTATTATGTTTAAAATTTTTATTGGAGTAAAGGTGATTTACAGTGTTGCTAGCTTCAGGTATACAACAAAGTTATTCAGTTATATGTATATATATATATATATATACATATACACACACATTCTTTTTCAGATTTTTTCCCATACAGATTATTACAGAATATTGGTAGAATTCTCTGTGCTATAGAGTAGGTCTTTGTTGGTTATCTATTTTATATATATTAGTGTGTATAGGTTGGGCTTCCCTGGTGGCTCAGTGGTAAAGATTTCGCCTGCCAATGCAGGAGACACAAGAGACATTGTTTCAAGCCCTAGGTTGGGGGAGATCCCCTGGAAAAGGAAATAGCAACCCTCTCCAGTATTCTTGCCTGGAAAATCCCATGGACAGAGGAGTTTGGTGGGCTAGAGCCCATGGGGTCAAAAAGAGTTGGACATGACTGAGCACACACTCACACAGTATGTGTATATTAAGCCCAACCTCCTGACTTATCCCTCACCCAAACATTTCCCCTTTGGTAGCCATAAGTTTGTTTTTAATATCTGTACACAATTTGGTTTTACAGATATTAAACTGTAATACATCTTCTGATTGAAGGTGCTATTTTTTAAGTCTAGCTTAATGTGGTGTTGGAGAAGACTCTTGAGAGTCCCTTGGACTGCAAGGAGATCCAACCAGTCCATTCTAAAGGAGATCAGCCCTGGGTGTTCTTTGGAAGGAATGATGCTAAAGCTGAAACTCCAGTACTTTGGCCACCTCATGAGAAGAGTTGACTCATTGGAAAAGAGTCTGATGCTGGGAGCAATTGGGGGCAAAATGAGAAGGGGACGACAGAGGATGAGATGGCTGGATAGCATCACCGACTCAATGGATGTGACTCTGAGTGAACTCCGGGAGTTGGTGATGGACAGGGAGGCCTGGCGTGCTGCGATTCATGGGGTTGCAGAGTCGGACATGACTGAGCAACTCAACTGAACTGAACTGAATGTGCCCACCTCATAATTTCCACACAGCGTTATTTTGGTTTCGTACAACATGACATGGCCAGAGAAGTTAAGAAACTTGTAAAGTATCTGAAGACAGTGGTAAACAGACCGTAGATGTTTGCCTCTGTTTATTGCCTCGTCTAGACGTCTGTCTTGGTCATGGCGAAATGTATTTGCCCACAGTAATGTCCTCATGGCCAGGACTTTCATCCAAGAAGGAGCTGGATCACAGAAGTTGGACCACAGAGAAGAAATGTCATAGGCTTTGTCTGAGGTTCCAGACCTGAGTTCCAAGTCAGCTTGGGCACCTCTGACCAACTCTGAGCATCAGGGATTACCTTTTGTTGTGGGTTCGAGCTAGTCTGTGACTGTGAGTGGTTGTTAAGCCGATCATAACTTGAAATTAGCCAGAGTGGAAATATTCACACCACAGAAACTAGAAAATTCCACAAATCAGGATGTTTATTTACATTTGCCTGTTTGTTTATTGAGTTTCCATGGTGACTCAGATGATAGAGAATCTGCCTGCAATGCAGGAGACCCAGGTTCGATCCCTGGGTTGGGAAAATAATCTGGAGAAGGGAATGGCTACCCACTCTAGTACTCTTGGGCTTTCCTTGTGGCTCAGATGGTTTGTTTACTATTAATTTCTTTCTTTGTTCTGTTTTAGAGAACCGGCTTTCTAGCACACCAGTGCTTAAAGTGTACTGTTCTTGGACAAGACCACCAGGAAGACACCTGAGATTCTAGGAGTGAAAAAAATAGTTGTTTATCCCTGATATAGAAAACTTTCTAGAAATTCTTCCAAATCCTCTGCTCTGAATCAGTCTTGAGTAAATGGTTAATCCTGGGTTGGCACACATATATCATATATAATAAGTAGCCCAAGGGATTTTGAACGTGGCTTCCAGCTGGCTACCATCTTATAATATCCCACAAGTATTCTTATTCACCAGGTTAACTGCTGACCCAATCAATATTAAAAATCCGCCAAGTGCCTCACTGAACAAAGAACATCACCCCAATGCATTTTCCTATCTTTATTTCTAGGCTAAGCTGCTGAAAAAGCTAAGGAAACAGAATTGAACTGTTTTTCATGACTTTGAATACAAAGAGAATTCAATTCAGTAAACAGTTATTGAGTAGCTATTACATATGGTATAATAAATGCATATAAAATAAGTTAAAAATACCCTACAGCTCTGTTGAAGAAAATAGGTTTAGTGAGTATTAATCAGGAGTGTGATTGAAGTTTCATAGCAAACCATCTTTAAAATACTCTTTAGATACTCTTTTCTAGCATCTTATTTTAGGCAAAATGCCTAAATCATTCTTATTTCCCCACTTTTTCCCTTTCTCCATCATTTTTCATGCTCCCTTACCACCTGCCCCTCTCAAGTAACCCTTGCCTTCCCTCTGCTCCCCTATTTTTGCATCTCAATATCTTCATTCTTACCTTCTTATTCAGCAACTTGACCTCCATGGATTTCTCCTACTGAGGAAATATTCCATTGCACTGCTCAGCTCAAAGCCTATAGCCCATTGATGCAGATATGTCTTCTTTTTCAGCAGCAAGAAGATGGATTATCGTAAATATTTATGATTTTGTTTCTAGAAATGCAATTTTTGTCTGTGATTTTCTTACACGTTTTGTCTTTAATTATAATGATATGTATTACTCCTTCATGGCAAGATTACTACTTTATTGGGAGCCAGTGAAATTTATAGCTCATCTTTTTGGCATAATGGACTACTTTATAAGCATTATTTGCCTAATATACATTTGTTGAGTGGAAATGATACAGAGGTGTCCCAAAAGTCAGTCACTTGTGTTGGGTCTATTAAATAAACCTATACTATTTATACCAAGCTTAACTAAGGTCAGCTTTCCAGAGATACAGATAACTGTACTATATAGATACAAGCAGACATGAGGTTAGCTTTTTAACACTAAAAATAATGCAATGTTCTTATGGTCAAAGTAGGGACATTAAGCATATATATATGTCTAATATAATTAACATAAGAAAGAAGGAAAAATATGGCTTGAAATGGTTTACTGCAGGCGAAGCTTGTAAGAAAATGCAGTGTTATTTGTAGATTTGACTGGTTATGTGCAGGATCTCATCCTATTTAAGTGGCCACTGCACATGCCTACTTTTTATCGGTTGAGTCGCTGTGAGATTTTAATTCACTAGAGGGAGCTTGTGGGTTGGAGTAATGCCGTTACCACACAAGGAAGATTGATTGCATTCATTCAATCCCCACAGCCTGAAAAATACTTCCTATTTATTTTATTCAGGAGCTTGTTGTAACATATCCCAGAGTTGCCGAGTCATTTTTTTCCACTAGTGAAAAGTCTAATTTCCTTTTCCATTTTTTATTCTTCTGTGCAGTTCACTCAGTGCCCATAATGGTCTAACATTCCACTGTATTGGTTCTTTTAGTTCTTATCTGGTTTCATCACCAATGTTCTTTTTATCCCAGAGAATGGCCAATAAAAGAGTTAATGCAGTTGAGCGGCCTACCTGTTCCATGTTTGAATGATAAAAGATTTTCCTGATTGTTCAACCACTGTGTGAACAGTCAAAAAATTGACTTACTCTTTTGTTTGTAATAAATCTGACATACCTCAGTTACCATTTTAACAGTATATATCAAGCTTTGGGGGCATATTTCCCAGCTTTGTGTTTGTCTTTAGATCAGATGCTAAATGAGAGGAATTAGTATAATTTAACAAGAATGATTTGCCATCTTTCCAGTCAACTTAAAATAATAGTAATTCAGATATCAAACATTAAAGACTTCATTTTGGTATATATGTTTTTGTTCACCAAATGGCAAAAAAAAACACACATGTGTTGAAAGATTATTTGTTGTGTGTATATCTGTGTGTGTATGTCATGTGCAAATGCACACACACTCAAGGTTAGATTTCTTTCTTTCAATTTGATAAATGGAATATCCACAAGCCAGAGTCAGAGCTATCATCGACTGCCTGCTCGTCAATACCATTTGATAGCTTTTAATTTTTTTTTCTCCTAAGTTTGCGTCAGAAGGGACTCAATATTAACATTATTATCTTTAAAAATTGTTTTAGAAGATCGATTAGTTGCAAATGGCTTCAACATTCCCACCTCTACAATTTTTTTTTCCTGTGCAATATCCATGAATAGGTGTGTCAGGGGTCTTGAAGACCGTCTTTAGGTTTGATAAATTTCCAGAACAACTCAAAGGACTTAGAAAAGTAGTTATGGTTGTAATTTATTACAACTAAAGGATACAGATTAAAATCAGCACAGGTAAAAGGCACTGTCTTAATCCATCTGGGTGGCTGTAACAAAGCAGTAAAGACTAGGTGGCTTTTATACAACAGAAGTTATTTCTGACAACTCTACAGGCTGGAAGTGCAAGATCAGCATGGGAGAATGAGGGACCTTTTGTGGGTGCAGAAATCTCTTTGTATTCTCACATGGGAGGGGTAAAGAATCTCTCTATGGCTTCTTTTATAAGGGCTCTACCCTAACAGCCTGGTCACTTCTGAAAGGTCTTACCTCCTAGTACCAACATATTGGCATTACAATTTCAGTGTATGGATCTGGTGAGGGAAGAAGGGTGCAGACATTTAACCTACAGCAGGCATAGAGGGCAAAGTCCAGGAGAAACCAGATGCAAAGTTCTAAGTGTTTCCTCTCAGTGGAGCCAAAGACACACTTAATTCTTCCAGGAATGATGTGTGACAATGTGTGTGCAGTGTTGCCAACCAGAGAAGCTAACTCAAGCCTTGACACCTAGGGTTTTTATTGGAATCCATGCACATGGGCATGCAGTAGAGTGCTCATGTGGGTAACCTCATTGGTCAGATTCTAGTTTCATAAGGACAGGACAGGCCTACATCATAAATTAGTGTTAGGATGAATATATCTGGTCAAACTGTTACAGGATGGTTCAAGGCTTCAGGCATACACCACTCATCATGTTGAATAATCCGAGGGCTCAGAGATTATTTCTCATGAGCGAACCAATGGCCAGTCCTGAAGACAGTTCTCTCTTGAGAATGTTGTGAATTTAAGCAACCCAAATACATGAGCTAATCTTTCCCTGCCCAACTTTTGTTGTTGTTAAGTCAATAAGTCCTGTCCAACTCTTTGTGACCTCATGCACTGCAGCATGCCAGGCTCCTCTGTGCTTTACTGTCTCTCCCGGAGTTTGCTCAAATTCATTGAGTTGGTGATGCTATCTAACCATCTAACCATCTGCCAACCCCTTCTCCCTTGACCTTCAATCTTTCCCAGCAACAGGTTCCTTTCCACTGAGTTGGCTCTTTGTATCAGGTGGCCAAAGTATTGGAGCTTCATCTTCATCAGTGCTTCCAATGAATAGCCAGGGTTGATTTATTTTAGTATTGACTGATTTGATCTCTGTCCAAGGAACTCTCAAGAGTCTTTTCCAGCATCGATTCTTCAGTGCTTAGCCTTCTTATGGTCCAGCTCTTGCATCCATACAAGACTACTGGAAAAACCATAGCTTTGAATATCTGGATCTTAATTGGCAAAATGGCTTCTGCTTTTTAATACACTGTCTAGGTTTATCATAGCTTTCCTTCCAAGAAGCAAATGTCTTTTAATTTCATGGCTGCTGTCACCATCTGCAGTGATTTTGGAGTCCAAGAAAATGAAATCTGTCACACCTTCCACTTTTCCCCCCTCTATTTGCTATGAAGTGATGGAACTGGATGCCATGATCTTAGTTTTTTGAAAGCTGAGTTTCAAGCTAGCTTGTTTAATCTCCTTTAACCATCATCAAGGGGCTGTTTAGTTCTTCTTTACTTTCTGCCCTTCAGTTCAGTTTAGTAGCTGAGTCATGTCTGACTCTGTACAGCCCCATGGACTGCAGCGCACCAGGCTTCCCTGTCCATCACCAATTCCTGGAGCTTACTCAAACTCATGTCCATCAAGTTGGTGATACCATCCAACCACCTCATCCTCTGTGTCCCCTTCTCCTCTTGCTTTCAATCTTCCCTTGCATCAGGGTCTTTTCTAATGAGTCAGTTCAGGGGGCCAAAGTATTGTAGCATCAGCTTCAACATCAGTCTTTCCAATGAATATTCAGGACTGATTTCCTTTAGGATTGACTGGTTTGATCTTGCAGATCAAGGGACTCTCAAGTGTCTTCTCCAACACCACAGTTCAAAAGCATCAATTCTTCGACATTCAGCTTTCTTTATAGTCCAACTCTCACATCCTAACATGACTACTGGAAAAACCATAGCTTGGACTCAGTGGACCTTTGTTGGCAAAGTAATGTCTCTGCTTTTTAATACGCTGTCTAGGTTGGTGATAGATTTTCTTCTAAGGAGCAAGTATCTTTTCACCTGCAAATGATGATCCAAGATCGTCTGCAGTGATCTTGGAGCCCAAGAAGATAAAGTCTGTCACTGTTCTAAGCCCAGCTTATACATCTGGAGATTCTCAGTATACATACTGCTGAGGCCTAACTTGAAGGATTTAGAGTATAACCTTGCTAGCATACGAACTGAGTGCAATTGTATGGTAGCTTGAGCATTCCTTGGCATTAGAATGCAAACTGACCCTTTCTAGTCCTGTGGTCACTGCTAAAGTTTCCAAATTTGCTGACACATTGAGTGTGGCACTTTAATAGCATTGTCTTTTAGAATTTTGAATAGCTCAGCTGGAATTTCATCATCTCCACTAACATTGTTCATAGTAGTAATCCTTCCTAAGGCCCACTTGACTTCATACATCTGGATGTCTGGTTCTAGGTGAGTGACTATACCTTCATGTTTATTCAGGTTATTAAGATTTTTTTTTTTTTTTTGGTATGGATAGTTCTTATGTGTATTCTTGTCACCTCTTAATCTCTTCTGCTTCTGTTAAGTCCTTACAGATTTTGTCCTCTATCATGTCTATCTTTGCAGGAAAAGTTCACTTGATATCTCCAATTTTCTTGAAGAGATCTTTAGTCTTTCCTATTCTATTGTTTTCTTCTAGTTCTTTTCATTGTTCATTTGAGAAGGCCTTCTTATTTCTCCTTGCTAATCTCTGGAACTCTGCATTTGGTTGAGTATATCTTTCCCTTTCTCCCTTGCCTTTCACTTCTCTTTTTTCTTCAGCTATTTGAAAGCCTCCTCAGACAACCACTTTGCCTTCTTGCATTTCTTTTTCTTTGAGATGGTTTTGGTCATTGCCTCCTGCACAATGCTATGAACCTCTGTCCATAATTCTTCAGGCACTCCACCAGATCTAATCCCTTGAATCTATTCATCACCTCCACTGTATAATCATAAAGGATTTGATTTAGGTCATACCTGCATGGCCTAGAGGTTTTCCCTACTTTCTTCAATTTAAGTCTGAATTTTGCAATACGAAGCTCATTATCTGAGCCACAGTCAGCTCCACGTCTTGTTTTAGATGATTGTATAAAGCTTCTCCATCTTTGGGTGCAAAGAATATAATCAATCTGATTTCAATATTGACCATTTGGTGATGTCCATGTGTAGAGCCATCTCTTTTATTGTTGTAAAAGAGGATTTGCTATGACCAGTGTACTGTCTTGACAAATCTCTGTTAGCCTTTACACCACTTTATTTTGTTCTCCAAGGCCCAAATTGCCTCTTACTCCAGTTATCTCTTGACTTCCTACTTTTGCATTCCAATCCCCTAAGATCAAAAGGACATCTTTTTTTGGTATTAGTTCTAGAAGGTCTTGTAGATCTTTACAGAGCTGGTCAACTTCAGCTTCTTTGGCATCAGCAGTTTGGGCATAGATTTGAATTACTGAAATGTTGAGAATGTTGTGAATTTGAGCAACCCAAAATCACTGAGATAATCTTTTCCTGCCCAATAGTGTTACTTAAAATTAGATTTCCTTGGTCAAATATTTAAGACACACTTATTTAAGTAATATTAAACAGCTCTCTCCACATCTCTTAACATGCTAATAACCATTGAAATATTCCAACTCTGTGTATTTATCATCAGTAAATGAATTTAAGAATCTTTCCCTTCCCTAGAGATCTTATTTTAGGAAGAGTTGCTCTAAATGACTCGTCACACTTGAGCAGAGTGTCTATCTAATCAAGAAAATATTAGTTAAAAGGGTAAATGAAAGAACAAGTTGAAGCACAAGAATTTACTGGTAAAGGAGTCATAGTTCAGTACTCTTTATGACAATTTGTACTTGTCTCTTATTGTATCTGTTGTCTCTACCAAGTTTTAATTGATAACTTACCTTCAAATATTTCACAAATATTTATAGTGTTTTAGTAATAAAATCAATGTATTTTCTTGACCTTTGAAACTTGTAACAAAAATGGATATTAGGTTAATATCATGTTTATCAGAATTATTCTTCATAATATGTGAAATGTATTCAGCTCTTAAAAACATAGCATAATGTGGGACTTCCCTGTCAGTCCAGTGGTTAAGACTCCTTGCTTCCACTGAAGGGAACACATGTTCAATTCCTGATGGAGGAACTATGATCTGAGGTGCCATATGGGCAATAAAAATAATATATATACATAGTTGAATGTGTTGGAAAAATCAGAAGTTCATTTTGATTTAACAATAAATAAAAGCAATCTTCTAGTTTCTGAACAAAATGTTTCCTAGATTTTAATTCACTGATTATATTTGAAATTGCCCAGATACCTGCTAGAATTGACTGAGCCTTCTGCTGGGCCATCAAAATTCTTTTTATTGTAGTTGTTCCTACTGTTCTTATTCTGGCAAGTTTGCAGCAGAGTCACAAATGAGGCAAATGGGTAATGGGAAAGGCAATTTGAAATTAACAGCAATCATTTGAAAACTTGGTTTCACAAATCTTATGATTTTATGAATACAACATGGTGTGAAAAAGACCCTCCCGTGTGTTTTGTCTCATGTACAGTCTTGGTGTGTACATGTGGATCTTTCAGTGACAAAAGACGTGAAACTAAGGAAACTTGCTCACTGGAGAACGTCTCAGGGTTTAAGGATTTCGTGAATCATTAATTCAGTTCTGAAGTATCATTAAACATCTTTGGTCAAGTGAAAGCATGTTTCCTTACTGAGGATAGTTTTGATCTAATAACAAGCATGTTTTATTTATTTAGCATGTATGCATTACAAATGTTTTTGACATAAATATCAATGCATAACAAAATAAATACTACCTAGATTGTGTGTGTGTGCTTAGTCGCTCAGTTGTGTCTTACCCTTTTGACCCCATGGACTTTAGCCCACCAAGCTTCTCTGTCCATCGGATTCTCCAGGCAAGAATACTGGAGTGAGTTGCCATTCCCTTCCCCAGGGGATCTTCCAGACCCAGGGATTGAACGTGGGTCTCCTACATTGCAGGCAGATTCTTTATTACCTGAGCCACCAGGGAAACCCTAAATACTATCTAGTTCAGTTCAGTTCAGTCGCTCAGTCGTGTCCGACTCCATGAATCACAGCACACCAGGCCTCCCTGTCCATCACCAACTCCTGGAGCTCACTGAAACTCACGTCCATCGAGTCAGTGATGCCATCCAGCCATCTCATCCTCTATCGTCCCCTTCTCCTCCTGCCCCCAATCCCTCCCAGCATCAGAGTCTTCTCCAATGAGTCAACTCTTCACATGAGGTGGCCAAAGTACTGGAGTTTCAGCTTTAGCATCAGTCCTTCCAAAGAAATCCCAGGGCTGATCTCCTTCAGAATGGACTGGTTTGATCTTCTTGCAGTCCAAGGGACTCTCAAGAGTCTTCTCCAGCACCACAGTTCAAATGCATCAATTCTTCGGCACTCAGCCTTCTTCACAGTCCAACTCTCACATCCATACATGACCACAGGAAAAACCATAGCCTTGACTAGACGGACCTTTGTTGGCAAAGTAATGTCTCTGCTTTTCAATATGCTACCTAGATTTGTCATAGCTTTCCTTCCAAGGAGTAAGCATCTTTTAATTTCATGGCTGCAGTCACCATCTGGAGTGATTTATCTAACCAGGTATTAAATAACAGATTTGCTATGTTCTGTGTTTTGCATTTTATATTTTAAATGTAAAAGAAGTCTATACTAGTGTGTTTAATATGAAATATATTTTAAGCTCTGTTTTAGGTTGTATGTACTTTGTACCATAAATGGTATCAATGAAGGTAAATGCAAAGTTCATAGTCGTATTTTCTCATTAAAAAATTCATAGAATCTTTGAACTTTCACACTTTTATTTTAGAGTGTAGACTGTGATAGTAACCCTTTATAACAGGTGTTATGATATGTTTCATCAATAGACAATCTTGATATCCAGCAGTCTCAGGGATACGAATATGGCCATCAAGAACAAAAATCTGTAGAACAGAACATTTCTTGGTATAAAACAACATAAAACAGAAGTTGAAACCTATGAATGAACCAAGCATCATATGAAGAATTGCTGCTTGTAGTAGACACAAATGGGAAATTCCATCTATGACCTCAGGCTGATGAAAGCTCTTTGGGATATTTAGCAGCTTGTGTGTGTGTGTGTGTGCATGTGTGTGTGTGCTGAGTTGCTCAGTCATGTCTGATTCTTTGTGATTTCATGGACTATAGCCTGTCAGGCTCTTCTGTTCCTGGAATTTTCCAGGTAAGAGTACTAGAGTGGCTTTCCATTTCCTACTTTAGGGGATCTTCCCAACCCAGGGATCAAACTCACATCTCTTGTGTCTCCTGTATCAGCACGTGGATTTTTCACCACTGTGTCACCTGGGAAGCCCCTCAGCAGCTCATACAGTCCCTCAAATATCTTAAGAAGCTCAGAGATTAGATCTCCTTTCCCTCAAACTCTAGCTTAACATAGAATTTAATCTCAAATTAAATCTGCTGCAGACAAGAGGGACTCATGAGGTCTTCTGCAAATGACAACCAAAAAAGATCTCGAGATTTCATTAGACAACATATGTGTGGAAGACGTGAGTCAAGGCAGCTCTTGAGCTCAAGGCAGCCCTTGATCTGAAGCCCGTCTTCAAAGTGCTTTATTTTACCTTTGGCTCTAAAATATCATTTTAAAAAATTATAACACTTCACATAAAAAGAATTTCAGGCCTTTTTGGGAAAAAAATCAGTACTCTGGCAGCAATTGCCATGACTACCACTTGTAGAAAAACTACATATAAGCTAGTCCATCTGAAAAGAAATGGCCGTTCATTTCATCATATTCCTGTTACCTATCTGACTCCTGCAAAAATGAGTGCTTACACTTTATGGGCTGAGTTCACCGACTTATACTTGAAAAACAATCTGGAAAAGACATTAAAATGAGTATTGCACACATATTTATGGCACAAATGCAATTCTCAGTCTTCTCCTGAAAAATTCAGGCTTCTCTTATTGCTGCATGGTAAAGAATCCACCTGCCAAGCAGGAGAAGTGGGTTCGATCTCTGGATTGGGAAGATGCCCTGGTGAAAGAAATGGCAACCAACTCCAATATTCTTGCTTGGGAAATCCCATGGACAGAGGAGCCTGGTGGGCTGTAGTCCATGGAGTCGCAAAAGAGCTGGACACAACTTAGCAACTAAACAACTTGGGAAATTAAATATGGACTGAGTATTCCCTTAATAACAATAAATGTCTGAATATCTTTTCATGTGGCTGCATATGCCCATCTGAGGACTGTCTTTAATAATAGCTCTTCTAATAGGAAGAGAAAATTTAATATGAGAAAAATTAATGACTGAATTTCAGCTTTTGAAATATGCCTAGCCTGGTTTAAAGGTTGAGGGTTAAAATGCTCTTGGATTAAGATCAGAGAAATGTGGAGTTTTAGAGTAGCAGCTTGACCCTCAAAATACTAAAAATAGAGTTGCCATATCCAGCAATCCCATTCTTGGGCATAAATCCAGACGAAATCATAACTTAAAAGAATGCATGCACTGCTATGTTCATAGCAGCACTATTTACAAGAGCCAAAATCTGGAAAAACCTAAGTGTCCATCAACAGATGAACGGATAAAGAAGATGTGGTACATATATATAATGGAATACTGCTCAGTCATAAAAAAAGAATGAAATAATGCCATTTGTAGCAACACTCAGGGACCTAGAGATTATCTTACTAAATGAGATAAGTCAGACAGAGAAAGATAAATACCATACTATATCACTTCCATATGGAATCTAAAATAAAACATAAATGAACTCATCTACATAATAAAAACAGATTCATAAACATAGAGAACAGACTGTGGTTGCCAAGGGGGATGTGAGAGCGGAGGAGGGATGAAGCTGGGGTTTGGGGTTAGCGGATAGAAATTATTACATACAGAATGGATTAGCAACAAGGTCTTACTATATAGCACAGGGTCCTCTCTCTATATATACATATTGGTAAGTTCTGGTCCACATGATGGCCACACTACAACTGCTTCTTGGTTCCGTTCATGGTTCTCATTCCTCCTGGCCCCATACTATATATATATATGTGTATGTATATATATATATATATATATAACTGAATCATTTTGGTATACAGCAGAAATTAACAAAACATTGTAAATCAACTATACTTAAATAAAATAAAATTTAAAAAGTAGACTAACAGGCTGCGTGTAGATCAAGAAGAGTTTCTGTAGGGCCAAGGTTTCCAGGGTGGTAGAGAAAAATCTAAGGAGAAAATAACCCAACTGATATGTTTCCTGAGTAGCAAAAGCTTCGGAAAACTTGGACAAATGTGATACGCAAATTTGAGTTTTATGCCAAAACAGTCCTCTGTCAGAGCTGAGGACTGTTAATACATGAGAGCCTTTTGAATGCCTTTTGGGGCCTTTGGGAATGAACGGAAAGAATCTGTATCTCTTTAAAAGAAAGTGGGACCAGGCAGGAATGAGAGCCATGAATGGAGCCAAGGAGTAGTTGCCGTGTGGTCCTCATGTGGCCCAGAACTTGGCAGTGCTTGGGGCTGGGTTCTTCAGGAGGCAGAGGCTTATACGGCTCTTCCATTTATCGGGGCGGGGTTGTAGTGGGGTACTGTGCTTATGATAGCGTGGGAGATCTTTACATTCAAGATTAAGGGAGCTGATACTTTCATTTTGCAGATGAGGAAATGAGGCTTAAACATGTTAAGTGACTTATCCAAGATCACCAAGCTAGCAAGTGTTAGAGGCTGGATTCACATAAGATCTGTCTAATCACGTACTGGCTATTCTTCATGTTTTATTCTTATGGCACAATTGTTAATGATCATTATGTCGTCTATCTACCGGGTTGCATAGTGGTAAAGTATCTGCTTGCCAGTGAAGGCGATGCAAGAGATGTGGGTTTGATCCTTGAGTAGGGAAGATCCCCTGAAGAAGGAAAGGGTAACCCATTCCAGAACTCTTGCCTGGGAAATCCCATGGACAGAGGAGCCTGGTGGGCTATAGTCCATGGGGTTGCAAAAAGTCGGACATGACCTAGTGACTGAGCATGACGACTGAGCACACGTCATCTGTATACAAAGAGAAATGGTGGAACTAGATATCAGAGAGACACTTGTATACACCAACTTACTGTACCATTTCTTCATACTGTTGAGTATTTCAAAATTATCCTTAGGACAATGTTTGAAAATTATCCTCATGTGTGTATATGAGGGCAGGAAAAAGTACAAGCACAAATAAGTTATTCCCATAAGGTTCTTTTTTCTTTTATAAATACACATGCACACACACAAAACATAGTAATTTTTGTCCTTTCATCATTCATACGTAATTTTTTTCAGCCCAAAGTTTACTAATGTCAACAGACCGAGCATGCTTGCTACACAAAGTGCATTTAGCTTAAATCATAAGCCATAGCTTGTTTGATGTCTGGCAACTTCTTACTATGCTCGAATCTCTAAAATTTTAATTCCTGACTGCTTATAGGCCTTTGGGGTTATAAAAATGGTTTCATTATTGACCTTTTAAGGATTTTCAAGTACTCTTCAAGGAGATTTTAAGCTTATTGAATTAAGAAAATGCATCTGGAATATTTCTTGATAACACTTCAAAGATGATTTACCCCTGAGAATTTTCATACTTTGAATACTCTCTGCACTCGTCCTACATGCTACAGTAATAAGGAAGAATTTCCCAAAAGTTTGAGAATTAATCATTTATTATCAACTATTTGGTTTAGTACTAAATTATGAAATTCTTTAAAAATCCCTCAGAGAAGGAGGACTCCAAGTATGATGTGGCTTCTTCCATGAATCTACCTGCACCATCCCAGTGTTCTATTTCTGGGTAAGTTTTTTTTTCTTTTTTACTGTAATTCTCACTATACCCTCTTCTGTTAACTTGGGGAGAACTAGTCAGAGTTTTCTTTCTTTCTAAAGAGCTTAGACTTTAACTTCTTACCAGCTTCAAGTCGTACACATACACACCAAAAAGAGCCTATCTTCATGTGCCCTTAATTCTTTCTATGCCTTTTTATTTGCAAAAGCTGACGAGTTTTATAATCACCGGAACTCTAGCATTAGGCAGAGAAACTTAGTGACATGTTGAGGGAAATGCTACACTGTTAATAGCGGTTTTGAAAGAAATCAGGAAAGTTAATCATGTGTGGACACAGGGTTAAGAAGCAATGTAACAGACTATTAAGCTTAATATAGATATGTGATATAAGCATATGCAGACAGCCATTAGCATAAATTCATGTTACAGAAGAGCAGCGTGGCATGCCACTTGGTGGATTTATAATGTATATGAGGAGCACAGTGGAGATCGATAGGAGAAGGAAGTGGGTCAGAACATGCTTATACAGGTCCTGGATCAGCCTGATAAAACCCTTGCAAATTATAACCACATCATTTCTGAGCAGTGTTATTGCCTGAAACTTTATTATGCAGTCATGTCAAGTGAGGAATGTAGCAGAGACATCTCCCATGGTTCCCAGTGAGTTTGGCTGGAGAAATACCCACCTCTCTTAGCTAGACCTGGCCTCCCTTAATGATCACAAACATTAGGTTGCTGCTGAAGAACTCCGATAGGTAGGAACATAGAGTATTTAGCTAACTTTGGGGGAAATTTTGTCAAATCTGTCCAGGCAGAATCACACCAGTTTGCGATCAGACCCTTGGCCACTTTTAATTATCTCTTGAAAAGGAGATTCCTTAATTCCCTTTCAGGAGAAAGCCAAGGCAGGGAATCTTCATTTCCTGGTGGGATTACACTGAAAGACATGGTCTGAAATTCTGAGGAAGAGATGAGACAATAGTAACCTATTAACTGTTGGCTGAACTACAGAAGCAGTGACAAAGTTCTCGAAGTTCACTGTAGTTATGTAACCAAATAGTTGTATTTCCCCACTTGATTATATGTCATTCAGTTTGGGTGAACGAAAGAAGAGGAGAAAAGGAGAGAGAAAGAGAGACTCTTTCTTATGTTAAAAAAAATACCAGTTGTTAAGGCTGAATGGGGACAGAGGAACCTGACGTGTTACAGTCCACAAGGTCACAGAGGGTCACACACAACTTTGTGACTGAACAACATCAGTGTGCTGAATTGGATTTTTGAGGCTTTTACTGTGATGTCAGATGGTAACGTGTGTTGCATTGCTTTAATGTACAAAATAAATGGGGCTGCCCTGGTAGCTCAGCTGCTAAAGAATCCGCTTGCAATGCAGGAGACCCTGATTTGATTCCTGAAGAATTCACTGAAGAAGGGACAGGAAGATTCACTGAAGAAGGGACAGGCCAACCACTCCAGTATTCTTGGGCTGCCCTGGTAGCTCAGCTGCTAAAGAATCCACTTGCAATGCAGGAGCCATGGTTTGATACCTGAGCCAGGAAGATTCACTGAAGAAGGGACAGGCCAACCACTCCAGTATTCTTGGGCTTCCCTGGTGGCTCAGATGGTAAAGAATCCACCTGCAATGGGGGAGACCTGGGTTTGATCCCTGGGTTGGAAAGATCCCCTGGAGAAGGGCGTCACAAGCACTTTTGCCTGGAGAATCCCCATGGACAGAAAGGCTGGGGGGATACCATCCATGGGGTTGCAATGAGTCAGACACAACCGAGCATCAAAGTGCACAAACACACACACGCATACACAATCAATATCCAAGAGACTCCGGGGGCAGCCAACAACTACAATAGAATATACTATAGACAGTCAGATCACTACCTGGGGATGCCTCTTTGCCGGGAATATGTTCACAAGTCAGGAAAGTATAACATAATTAAGGTAGTTGCTCAAACAAAAATAATGCATTCGGTGTCCCTCAAATTAGAGAACACAACAATTCTTAATAACAGAGTAAACGTGGCCATAGTTGGAGGAGAATTAAACAGGTTATTTTGTAGGACATAGAGACATATAGTAGCAATTCCCAAAGAATGCTGAACCTAATCTAAAACTATTTTATTGTCATCCCTTTCCCGTAGCTTGTGGGAATTGCAATAGTTAAATAAAAAAAGAAAAAGCTTTTACTTTGGTGCTATTGGAAATTATTGTTACAATTTAATCAAATTCTGCCTTGATCCGTTGTGGCCCAGCAATCAATGGGTTAAGTTAGATCACTAACGTGTGTTCCCTGACCCTGGAATGCTTCATCAAATGTACTCATTACTGATTGAGCAAGAGAATGAATAGTTGTGAATTTCAACTTAAGCGCTGATGGGATTGTGTGTGAGCCCTAACGTGGTCGAGGTATTTAAATTTTGATTTTTGTAATGGGCTCTGACATGTTTCATTTCCTCTGAGGGAACACTCGAGACCTCTGAAAGTAAATGTTGCTAAAAAGTCATCAAGGCAGAATATTAAAATGCCATCAAGTGAAAATTTCACTAATGCAATCCGGCTAGAGCTCCAGGTACTGGAGCGAAAAGGGGAGTGTCAAAGGTCCCCGTTCTTTTAGCGAAACATGATTTGTTCCTCTTCACTGACTGTTTCTCCAAATAAATTATTTAAAGTCTTATTTCTTCTTTCTCCTGGGTCTCTTAAAGTTCAGCTATACGGAGGTGTGGCGGGAGAAACAGTAGGAGAAAGAGGTGGCCCAGCTAGAAATTCAGGAAAAGGTTCTAGGGTGAGATCTTCACCTTTGAAATCTGTTTCCTTCATTCTCTAAGACCTGAGCAGGTGGCTGGTCAGAGGAGAGGGTAAGAATCCTCAGTTATCATCTTAGGTTTGAGACTGCCCTAATAAGACATCATAGTAGTGTTAGGAGTGTACGAGATCATTAGAGAATGTTCTATTTAGCGACATACAGTTCAGTTCAGTCGCTCAGTCGTGTCCAACTCTTTGCGACCCCATGAATTGCAGCACGCCAGGCCTCCCTGCCCATCACCAACACCTGGAGTTTACTCAAACTCACCTCCAATGTACGGACAACATTAAAGTTTGGGAGAAGACACTATTCTTTTCCTTAACAATTTTATCCAAATATCTTTGTCATTTTTCTTAACATTTAAGTTTTAGGTAACTTTTATATATTTATGAATTTGCGGCAGAGGGAAATCAAAATTAAACTCTCTATATCTCTTCTACACAGATGACAGTAAGCAGTGACTGTTTTTCTGAGATCAGTAATTTTTTCCTGGATTTAATCAGCAATTTTTTAAAAGGCATGAGTGATTTAGTTCCCTAACCAGGGATTGAACCCACACCCCCTGCCCTGCATTAGTCCAGAGTTTTAACTACTGGACCATCAGGGAAGTCCCAGCAATGTTTTCTTAGTAAGCGTTGTATTTCACAATACATGTGCTTAGTATCAGCCACGTTCTACTTTGCAATTCCATGGACTGTAGCCTGCCAGGCTCCACTGTCCATGGGATTCTCCAGGCAAGAATACTGGAGAGGGTTGCCAGGCCCTTCTGCAGGGGATCTTCCCCACCTAGGATTGAACCCAGGTCTCCTGCATTGCAGGCAGATTCTTTACCATCTGAGCCACCAGGGAAGCCCTAAACAATATATCAGATCAGATCAGATCAGATCAGATCAGTCGCTCAGTCGTGTCTGACTCTTTGCAACCCCATGAATCGCAGCACGCCAGGCCTCCCTGTCCATCACCAACTCCCGGAGTTCACTCAGACTCATGTCCATCGAGTCAGTGATGACATCCAGCCATCTCATCCTCCGTTGTCCCCTCTCCTCTTGCCCCCAATCCCTCCCAGCATCAGAGCCTTTTCCAATGAGTCAACTCTTCGCACAAGGTGGCCAAAGTACTGGAGTTTCAGCTTTAGCATCATTCCTTCCAAAGAAATCCCAGGGCTGATCTCTTTCAGAATGGACTGGTTGGATCTCCCTGCAATCCAAGGGACTCTCAAGAGTCTTCTCCAGCACCACAGTTCAAAAGCATCAATTCTTCAGCGCTCAGCTTTCTTCACAGTCCAACTCTCACATCCATACATGACCACAGGAAAAACCATAGCCTTGACTAGACGAATCTTTGTTGGCAAAGTAATGTCTCTGCTTTTGAATATGCTATCTAGGTTGGTCATAACTTTCCTTCCAAGGAGTAAGCGTCTTTTAATTTCATGGTTGCAGTCACCGTCTGCAGTGATTTTGGAGCCCAGAAAAATAAAGTCTGACACTGTTTCCAGTGTTTCTCCATCTATTTGCCATGAAGTGATGGGACCGGATGCCATGATCTTCATTTTCTGAATGTTGAGCTTTAAGCCAACTTTTTCACTCTCCACTTTCACTTTCATCAAGAGGCTTTTGAGTTCCTCTTCATTTTTTCTGCCATAAGGGTGGTGTCATCTGCATATCTGAGGTTATTGATATTTCTCCTGGCAATCTTGATTCCAGCTTGTGCTTCTTCCAGCCCAGTGTTTCTCATGATGTACTCTGCATAGAAGTTAAATAAGCAGGGTGACAATATACAGCCTTGACGTATTCCTTTTCCTATTTGGAACCAGTCTGTTGTTCCATGTCCAGTTCTAACTGTTGCTTCCTGACCTGCATACAAATTTCTCAAGAGGCAGATCAGGTGGTCTGGTATATATCTTTCCTTTATTGTTTATTTTCTGGTGTATTTATTTGCATTCTGAGGTAACTACTTATATTGGATATTTCTGGAATATGAAGAAACATGAACTTCCCTAAACTTCATTTATGACAGAAGTTTCCCCAAGTGTAAGGGATTCTATGAACTAATCTTTGGGCCAATGTTCCTACTGAGCCTAGAATTTCCTCACGTCTGCTGCTGGCTGGCAGGATTTGTGCCAGCCAACATCCAGTCTTCTGTTATCTCAGTTTGACATCCTCAGTACTGTCCATCTAACCCATAAAGACAAGTAAATTACTTTATTGAGCTTATTGTGTAAAACAGCAGGCCTGCCTTTGGGAATAAAGTTTCTACTGTGTATTGGCAAAAGAGCATAATTTTAAGTGCTCAAATCAAAACCACTGGTATCCCTCAAGACAAGAATTTTTAATTGCTTTTCTATTCTTGTTGGAAAATGAAGCTTTAACAATGCTTGGTTTTACACCAAAAGATGATGTATGTTCTTCTTTTCTAAAAAATTACTGAAGTATAGTTGATTTACAATGTTGTGTTAATTTCTGCTGTAGGGCAAAGTGATTCAGTTATTTACCCATATATGTATAGTCAGTTCAGTTCAGTCGTTCAGTCGTGTCCGACTCTTTGTGACCCCGTGGACAGTAGCACGCCAGGGTTTCCTGTCCATCACCAACTCCCAGAGCTTGCTCAATCTCATGTCCATCAAATCAGTGATGCCATCCAACCACCTCATCCTCTTTTAGCCCCTTCTTCTCCTGCCTTCAATCTTTCCCAGCATCAGGGTCTTTTCCAATGAGTCAGCTGTCAGCTGTTGGCCAAAGTATTGGAGTTTCAGCTTCAACATCAGTCCTTCCAATGAATATTAAGGACTGATTTCTTTTAGGATTGACTGGTTTGATATCCTTCAGTTCAAGCAACTCTCAAGAGTTGTCTCCAACCCCATAGTTCAAAAACATCAATTCTTTGGCACTCAGCTTTCTTTATAGTCCAACTCTCACATCCATACATGACTACTGGGAAAATCATAGCTTTGACTAGATGGAGCTTTATCAGCAAGGTAATGTCTCTGCTTTTTAATATGCTATCTAGGTTGGCCATAGCTTTTCTTCCAACGAGCAAGTGTCTTTTGATTTCATGGCTGCAGTCACCATTTGCAGTGATTTTGGAGCCCAAGAAAATAAAATCTGTCACTGTTTCCATTGTTTCCCCATCTATTTGCCATGAAGTTATGGGACTGGATGCCATGATCTTAGTTTTCTGAATGTTGAGTTTTAACCCAACTTTTCACTCTCCTCTTTCACTTTCATCATGAGGCTGTTCAGTTCTTCACTTTCTTCCATAAGGGTGGTGTCATCTGTGTATCTGAGTTTACTGATATTTCCCCCAGCAATCTTGATTCCAGCTTGTGCTTCATCCAGCCTGGCATTTCACATGATGTACTCTGCATATAAGTTAAAGAAGCAGGATGACAATATACAGCCTTGATGTACTCGTTTTGATGTCCATTTTTCTTGTTCTATTGCTTTTTGACCTGCATACAGATTTCTCAGGAGGCAGGTAAGGTGGTCTGGTATTCCCATCTCTTGAAGAATTTTCCAGTTTGCTGTGATCCACACAGTCAAAGGCTTTGGGGCATAGTCAATAAAGCAGATGTAGATGTTTTTCTGGAATTCTTTTGTTTTTCTATGATCCAATGGATGTTGGCAATTTGGTCTCTGGTTTCTCTGCCTTTTCTAAATAAAGCTTGAACATATGGAAGTTCTCAGTTCAGATACTCCTGAAACCTTGCTTGGAGAATTTTGAGCATTACTTTGCTAGCGTGTGAAATGAGTGCAATTGTGTGGTAGTTTGAACATTCTTTGGCATTTACTCTCTTTGTGATTGGAATGAAAACTGACCTTTTCCAGTCCTGTGGCCACTGCTGAGTTTTCTAAATTTGTTGGAATATTGAGTGCAGCAGTTTCACAGCATCATCTTTTAGGATTTGGAATAGCTCAATTGGCATTCCATCACCTCCACTAGCTTTGTTCGGAGTGATGCTTTCTAAGGCCCACTTCACTTTGGACTCCAGGATGTCTGACTCTAGATGAGTAATCACACCACTGTGATTATCTGGGTCATTAAGATCTTTTTTGTATAGTTCTTCTTTGTATTCTTGCCATCTCTTCTTGATATCTTTGGTTTCTGTTAGGTCCATACCATTTCTGTCCTTTATTTTGCCCATTTTTGAAGGAAATGTTTCATTGGTATCTCTAAGTTTCTTGAAGATATAGCTAGTCTTTCACATTCTATTGTTTTCTTCTATTTTTCTGCATTGATCACTGAGGAAGGCTTTCTTATCTCTCCTTGATATTCTTTTATATATATATATATATATATATATATATTTCCATTATGGTTTATCACAGGATATTAAATATAGTTCCTTGTGCTATAGAGTATGATCTTGTGGTTGATTCATTCTATATATAATAGTTTACATCCAGTAGCCCCAAACTCCCATTCCATCCCTCCCACATCTACCCGCCCTTGACAATAACAAATCTGTTCATGTCTGTGAGTCTATTTCTCTTTCATATATAATTTCATTTGTGTTGTATTTTAGATTCCACGTATGTGATATCATATTGTATGTCTTTCTCTGACTTATTTTGCTAACTATGATAATCTCTAAGCCTAATTATGTTGCTGCAAAGAGCATTATTTCATTCTTTTTTATGGCTGAGTAGTATTCCATTGTATACTACAATGTGTCGAGAATGATGTATTTTTATGATTAGAAGTATTAACTTTGTCACCAGATGGTCTGGATTTATTTCTCAGGTCATCTGTTTTTAGGACCTTGCACAAGATGCTGAATCTATAAGGTTCATGACCTGCAAAATGGTAACAATAGCACTGACCTCATCAATTTGTTGTAAGAATTGAATGAGGGATACATAAAATGCTTAGGACAGTGGTTGATACATAGCAATCCATTTAATGTCAACTTTTATTGGAGTTTGTTTCATAATACCTGAAGAGAAGATGTCATAACAAAAACTGTATCATTTCTAGAAAGTTCTACTTAAAATTCCAAATAAAGACCTCAACAAAATTTTTGCCATCCCAAAGCAAGAGCCTTCACAGGAGAAAAGAAAATAGTTTCTGGGGAAATCTTCAGACATAAGTAATCCATTCTCAATGACTTCAGATGTACCATGAAGAAGGCAGATTAATTTACAAGGCATGGTGATAATTTTGAGATGACATATTGCCAAAGAGGTTAGGTAGCCCAAGTCTGAGATAATAGGTCTCCTGATATGTACTTTGTACTGTGTTTTCAGATAAGAAGACTTTATTTTGAGATAACTGCTCAGACAGCTAAAGAATACAAATGACTAGTCTTAAACAATAGCCAAGCAAAAAGCATCCTTTAAAATATATTTATTTTATTTTTAATTTATCCAATTGCTTTACAATATTGTGATGGTTTCTGCCATAAATCAACATGAATCAGCCATGGGTAGATATATGACCCCTCCCTCTTGAGCCTCCCTCCCACCTCCCTCCCCGTCGCACCCTCTAGACTATCACAGAGCACTGGCTTTGGGTTCGCTGGGTCATACAGCAAATTCCCACTGACTATCTATTTTACTTATGGTAATGTATATATTTCAATGTTACTCTCTCAAATCATTCCATCCTCTCCTTCCCTTACTGTGCCCCAAAGTCTATCCTCTATTTATATATATCCTTGGCTGGCCTGCAAATGGGATCATCAGTACCATCTTTCTAGATTCCATCAGTTCAGTTCAGTTGCTCAGTCATGTCTGACTCTTTAAGACTCCATGAATCGCAGCACGCCAGGCCTCCCTGTCCATCACCAAAACTCCCGGAGTTCACTCAGACTCACGTCCATCGAGTCAGTGATGCCATCCAGCCATCTCATCCTCTGTCGTCCCCTTCTCCTCCTTCCCCCAATCCCTCCCAGCATCAGAGTCTTTTCCAATGAGTCAACTCTTCACATGAGGTGGCCAAATTACTGGAGTTTCAGCTTTAGCATCATTCCTTCCAAAGAACACCCAGGGCTGATCTCCTTTAGAATGGACTGGTTGGATCTCCTTGCAGTGCAAGGAGTGCAGTGCAGTGCAAGTCTTCTCCAACACCACAGTTCAAAAGCATCAAGTCTTCGGCGCTCAGCTTTCTTCACAGTCCAAATCTCACATCCATACATGACCACTGGAAAAACCATAGCCTTGACTAGATGGACCTTTGTTGGCAAAGTAATGTCTCTGCTTTTGAATATGCTATCTAGGTTGGTCATAACTTTTCTTCCAAGGAGTAAGCGTCTTTTAATTTCATGGCTGCAGTCACCATCTGCAGTGATTTTGGAGCCCCCAAAATTAAAATCTGACACTGTTTCCACTGTTTCTCCATCTATTTCCCGTGAAGTGATGGGACCGGATGCCATGATCTTCGTCTTCTGAATGTTGAGTTTTAAGCCAACTTTTTCACTCTCCACTTTCACTTTCATCAAGAGGCTTTTGAGTTCCTCTTCACTTTCTTCCATAAGGGTGGTGTCATCTGCATATCTGAGGTTATTGATATTTCTCCCAGCAATCTTGATTCCAGCTTGTGCTTCATCCAGCCCAGCGTTTCTCATGATGTACTCTGCATATAAGTTAAATAAGCAGGGTGACTATACATGCATTAATATGCAATATTTGTCTTTCTCTTTCTGACTTCCTTCACTCTGTATAATAGGCTCTAGGCTCATCTCTCTCATTAGAACTGACTGAAATGCATCCCTTTTTTAGCTGAGCAATATTGCATTGTGTATATGTACCACAACTTCTTTATCCATTCATCTGTCAGTGGATATTTAGATTGTTCCCACGTCCTACCTATTGTAAAGAGTGCTGCAGTGAACATTGGGTTTAGTTCAGTTCAGTTCAGTTGCTCAGTCATGTCCGACTCTTTGAGACCCCATGAATCGCAGCACGCCAGGCCTCCCTGTTCATCACCAATTCCCGGAGTTCACTCAGACTCACGTCCATCGAGTCAGTGATGCCATCCAGCCATCTCATCCTGTGTCATTCCCTTTTCCTCCTGCGCTCAATCCCTCCCAGCATCAGAGTCTTTTCCAGTGAGTCAACTCTTCGCATGAGGTGGCCAAAGTACTGGAGTTTCAGCTTTAGCATCATTCCTTTCAAAGAACACCCAGGGCTGATCTCCTTTAGAATGGACTGGTTGGATCTCCTTCCAGTGCAAGGAGTGCAGTGCAGTGCAAGTCTTCTCCAACACCACAGTTCAAAAGCATCAGTTCTTCGGCGCTCAGCTTTCTTCACAGTCCAACTCTCGCATCCATACATGACCACTGGAAAAACCGTAGCCTTGACTAGATGGACCTTTGTATTGGGTTACATGTGTCTTTTTCAATTATAATTTCCTCAGCATATATGCCCAGTAGTGGGATTGCTTGATCATATGGTAATTGTATTCTTAGTTTTTTTAAGAATCTCCATACTGTTCTCCGTAGTGACTATATCAATTTGCATTCCCACCAACAGTGCAAGAGGGTTTCCTTTTCTCCACACTCTCTCCTTTGAGAAAATTCTCTAAAAACATCAGTCTGAAGTAATTAATGAAACACGCTATGGTTTTAAGAATCTTTGGGAAATCTTAAGACTATTATGATACAGAATCCATACACTTGCCACTTTACAAAGGGCGTTAACCTAAAGTAGTCTATTTACATATCATTAAGATTTTTAAAGAAAACCACTTATTTAATTATATCTGGTCAAATAATGATGTTAGTTAGACAGCATTTCAATGAGTACTTACTTACCATGTTCAAACAATGTTGCATTATTGAAGCTCAGGAAGACTTCCACTTTGTGTGGTTTATTGTGTGTACCCAAGAGTAATTTGTGAAATTTCCTTTATAATGACCTCTCAGGCCCACACTTCAATAATTCAGTCATTGCCTCCTAATGAGGATTTGTTACATGTATAAATCAGTTTAGCAGCACTTATCAGGTACATGTGCATGCATGTGTGCTCAGTCATGTCTGACTGTTTGCAACCCACCATGGACTGTAGCCCACCAGGCTTCTCTGTCCACGGGGTTATTCAGATGAGAGTACTGAAGTGGGTTTCCACTTCCTCTTCAAGGGGATCTTCCTGACCTAGGGATCAAAGCCATGTCTCCTGCATTGGCAGGCAGATTCTTTACCACTGAGCCACCTGGGAAGCCCCTTTGGGTACCTGTATCACTCACGTAATTGCCAGAAACCATGATAATTTTAAAATATTTACTTGAATTTTGTGGTAATCCACCTATCAAATCTTTCCTAAATGGTTTTAAGAGAGCATTTTCATTTCTCTACTTAGATTCAAAGTCGAAAAGATAAGAGAGAAGTGAGAGAGCAGACATGGATTTTCCAGAGCTTCTGGTATCTAGTCAAAACCATAAAATACTGAATGTGGTCCCGTTAGTCAGCTACTGAGTGTTCTTGAGGGTTCATTACATGAGGTATCCTGTAAGAAAAGGAATCTCTAACTTAATTACTTTTAAAGAGTTGGAATGCTTCTCAGGTCAAGACTTGATGGAAACCTGACTGTTGGTATTACCATATCTAAAGGTAATCTGTCATTGAGGATGCTGGTTGCTCTGAAAACCAAGGGAAAAAGCACGTTAGAGAAGCAATCTTTGGTTGTGGCCACTAAGCAGTACTGAAGAGCAGGCACTCAGGCTCTCGAAAATGTGTCCACACAAGAGCACCAGTGAATCAAATTGTGTGACACCAGCCATTACGATCAAATAGCTAACCCCTCTTGTTCTAATCCCATGATCTCCAGGCAATAACCCTCTGAATAAAGCTTCCTGTGCAAAATTGTCCACTCAGAGAGACTATTTTCATTCTACTTGATAGTTATTAGTCTTCCTGGGAATTTGTGAATTGGCTTCTTGGTTTTATCCATCAGTCTTTTATGCATTTGTTTACCATAACATAGTACCCTGGAGTCCAGTCACCCCTGAGCATGTTAAGAAAATGGAATTGTCATGACTATCAAGCTGATAAATAGACTTTGAACTGGGTAGCCATATTAGCATACAGTAACTGATTGCGACCTAACCACTGTCTCTGTGAGCCAATAAATGGAGTGAATTCTCTGATATACTACATTTGTATTATATAATAGCAGCATTGACAAATAGCACTGACAGCAATGTCCATTAGTTATTAATTTCAATTAGTATATAATGGTGGAGAAGGAAATGGCAACCCACTCCAATATTCTTTCCTGGAGAATCCCAGGGACGGCGGAGCCTGGTGGGCTGCCGTCTGTGGGGTCGCACAGAGTCGGACACGACTGAAGCGACTTAGTAGTAGTCGTATATAATGGATAAACTTTTGCCTTAATAGTTATATTATTACTGTTATTACTACTTAACACGGGGAGGGAGAGTTTGGGTAGTATGTGTGTATATCTATTTATCTATCTCTATATCTATATATATGTATTTATATAGATATATAGAGAGATAGACAGAGAGACAGAGAGACACACAGAGAGAAAGACAGAGATTTGTGGCATGGAATTAAATAAACTGAGAATTCCGTTTGTTGTCCTTATATTCTGGTTCTTACTATGAACTAAAAGAAAATGTTTACAGAACAGTGCTTTTAAAAAGAGCATCTCAGATGGATATAGGACAAATTAAATTTCTTCTCTGTGAGGGTAGTTTTTCTTGTTGGATTTAGCAGATTATTTTTCTTGCAATTTTATGATAACAGACTCTTCACCTCCAAGATAAAACTTCCAGGAAAAGCTTGAACGAATGAAAAAACAAATCTTTAGCTTGTGAGTAGTCATATATTCTGTGACATGGATATTTTTCTGCACTGATTGTCTATAGCTATTTAGAATCTCATCAGATTTCTTGGGGCAAAAGAAAATACACTGAGTAAAAGGCATTTGTTTGATTAAATATCAAAATGTATAGGCATCTAATATACTTTTCTGGGCAGGAAGAAGTATAGTCCTGAGTCAGCGATGGTTGGGTAAATGAAATTGCTGAAGAGAAAAATCTTTCTGAATAGCAGGAAATAGAAACAGCATAGAACAGGTGAACTTCAGGAGTTCACAGGTTTGGTTTAGATAATCCCATCCAAGTGCAAATTCTTATCTGAATCCCTTCAATTAGAGGTCTGGTGTGGGAAGTTTGCATGGTTTTCTGTATTTTCTCATCCTGAGGAAAAAATACCAGAGCAGCATTTTCTGTTATATCCTAGTATTTCCAATCTTTGTGAACCCAGCCATATAGAATTCCACAGATCAAATTCCTTTAAGGAAGCATTTATTTAAGATTCTTATTCACACTGAGCTCAATTGGGGACTTAAACTATCTGAAGTGAAATCAGCGGTCCTTTGTACCAACTAACATTATTCATAAATGCACATTGGCCCCCCTTTCCAATAGACAACAATATTTAACCTTCTATTAAATATTTTAATGGATAAAATATTAATAAATTCTACAGTACCTTTACTTTTAAAACCTATTACGGATTTTTTTCTATTTTTATGAACACAATTATTACAGTTTACTTTTGTGTAGTTTGTGTGTTGTGCTTCTGTCAAAGGTCAAGATAAATTATAAACCTAAAGGTATATGCCAAAATAGCATCAGTCAATTTCACAAATTGCAAATATTCTTTAATTACATGAAATATGAAAACATCAATGCTTAGTGACACGGATATTTTTATATATCACAGGATTTGATCAATCTAATTCTGCCTTCTGTTTCTCAGTTCAGTTCATTCGTTCAGTCATGTCCGACTCTTTGCGACCCCATGAATCGAAGCACGCCAGACCTCCCTGTCCAACACCAACTCCCAGAGTTAACCCAAACTCATGTCCATCGAGTCAGTGATGACATCCAGCCATCTCATCCTCTGTCATCCCCTTCTCCTCCTGCCCCCAGTCACTCCCAGCACTAGAGTCTTTTCCAATGAGTCAACTCTTAGCATGAGGTGACCAAAGTACTGGAGTTTCAGCATTAGCGTCATTCCTTCCAAAGAACACCCAGAACTGATCTCCTTTAGAATGGACAGGTTGGATCTCCTTGCAGTCCAAGGGACTCTCAAGAGTCTTCTCCAACACCACAGTTCAAAAGCATCAATTCTTCAGCGCTCAGCCTTATTCACAGTCCAACTCTCACATCCATACATGATCACAGGAAAAACCATAGCCTTGACTAGACGGACCTTTGTTGGCAAAGTAATGTCTCTGCTTTTGAATATGCTATCTAGGTTGGTCATAACTTTCCTTCCAAGGAGTAAGTGTCTTTTAATTTCATGGCTGCAATCACCATCTGCAGTGATTTTGGAGCCCCAAAAAATAAAGTCTGACACTGTTTCCACTGTTTCCCCATCTATTTGCCATGAAGTGATGGGACCAGATGCCATGATCTTAGTTTTCTGAATGTTGAGCTTTAAGCCAACTTTTTCACTCTCCTATTTTCTGTTTCTAGCATTGTATTATTATCTCCCTCCTGGGTTTGGTTCCTGGGTCAGGAAGGTCCCATGTTGGAGGGCATGGCTACACACTCCAGTATTCTTGCCTGGAGAATCGCCATGGACAGAGGAGCCTGGGGGGCTACAGTCCATAGGGTCGCAAGGAGCCGGACATGACTGAAGCAACTTAGCACACACTGCTTTAATCTCATTGGGGTCCTCTCTCAAAAATAAAGAGCAATTTGATTCTTTTTTTAAAAAAATAATTCAGTGTAACAGTTTTTTTTGTTTTTTTGTTTTTTTTTTTCATGAAAAGGCATTTTATTTTAAATACAGATGTGTCTATATGTCATTCACTTTCTGGGATGACCTAATTATATCTAACTATTTCAGCCTTAGTAGTAGCTGTACTTGGTTTAATTTTCTGTATCTTGTAGAAATTTTCTAAAGACAGATTTCATAAAGTATAATCTTCTTACAGCAAGATTCATGCTTTTTAAGGCCTACAGTTCCATAGAAGTTCATAAACTTTGAAAAATGTATATAGTCATGTAACCATTGAAATGATCAAGGTTGTTTTTTTTCTGATTATTGTTATTTTTGTTGAGGTATAATTGGCATACAACACAATAATAATTTCAGCTGAACAACACAATGAGTCACAGTTTGCATGTGCTGCAAAATGACCACTGTGATAAGTCTAGACAACATCTGCCACTGTACATAGTTACTAAAATTTTTTTCTCATAATAAAAACTTTGAAGATCTCCTTTGTTACTCAGCAACTTTCAAATAGATTAGATCAGTCGCTCAGTGGTGTCCAACTCTTTGCGACCCCATGAATCGCAGCACGCCAGGCCTCCCTGTCCATCACCAACTCCCGCAATTCACTCAGACTCACGTCCATCAAGTCAGTGATGCCATCCAGCCATCTCATCCTCTGTCGGCCCCTTCTCCTCCTGCCCCCAATCCCTCTCAGCATCAGAGTCTTTTCCAATGAGTCAACTCTTCGCATGAGGTGGCCAAAGTCCTGGAGTTTCAGCTTCAGCATCATTCCTTCCAAAGAAATCCCAGGGCTGATCTCCTTCAGAATGGACTGGTTGGATCTCCTTGCAGTCGAAGGACTCTCAAGAGTCTTCTGCAACACCACAGTTCAAAAGCATCAATTCTTAAAATATGGTACAGTCTTATTAACTATACTTGCCAATACTACATCCCTATGACTTATTTATTATGTAACTGAAATTTTATACTTTTTGACTTCTTTCACCTGTTCCACCCAGCCTCCACCCCTGCCTCTGGCAACCACTGATCGGCTTGTTCTCTGTATATAAGCATGACTTTTTGTTTTGGTTTGTAAGATTTCACATGTAAGTGACATCATATGTTGTCTTTCTCTGTGATATATTTCACTTAACCAATGACACTAAAGAAAAATATTGTGACAGATGACGGGACTTCATTCTTTTTTATGGTTGAATAACATTCTTGCCTGGAGAATCCCAGGGACCAGGGAGCCGGGTGAGCTGCCATCTATGGGGTCGCACAGAGTCGGACACGACTGACGTGACTTAGCAGCGGCAGTATTCCTGTATGTATATATATGTGTGTGTATATATATATATATATATATATATCTCTTTATATACATATATGTGTGTTAGTGTTTTTGTTTTCTTCAGCTAAATAGCCAGAAGTTATTTTCCTGGATTATATGATAGTTTTATTCTTTTATTTTTTAAGGAACTTTTACACTATTTCCATACTGACTGTATCAATTCACATTCCCACCAACTCTTGTACACAAGAATTCCCTTTTATCCACATCGTCACCGACACTTATTCCCTCTCATACTTTTGATAATAACCTTCTAACAGGTGTGAAGTGACATCACATTGTGGTTTTGACTTGCATTTCCCTGATGATTATTGATGTTGAGCATGTTTTCATGTGCCTGTCAGTCATCTGTACCTCTTCTTTGGAAAAAATGTCTATTCATATCCATTGTCAATTTTTTGTGTGTGTGTGCAATAAAGTTTTATTAAAGTATAAAGGAGATAGAGAAAGCTTCTGACATAGACATCAGAAGGGGTTAGAAAGAGTACCAGCTTGCTAGTGTTAGCAATGGAGTTATATACTCTCCAATGAATCCAAAGACCGTCTGGATGTTGTAAAGACCTCACCAGACCTACTCCCATAATTTACATTTTAAGATAACAGGATTAGCCAGAAGGTTTAATCCAGAGACTGTCCTCAGGCAGGATACATAATCCTAAGGAATGTAGACGGAAAAAAAAAGTTTGTCCCTTTTTCCTCTTTGAGAATTCCAGACCGCTTTCTCCTTGGGGACCCCTAGACTTCTTATCAACCTGCCTAGGAAATGACTCTCTCATTCCCCCTTTTTATTTTAGGAGAATTATGTTGCCAAGGGAAAGGGGCATCGTTTTTGTTCCATAGCTACTTCCTGCTGTTTAGGGGTATGGTTCCTAAATTGTTGAAGCAACATACTCTCATTGTCAATTTTTTAAATCAGATTTTTTTCCTAGTGAGCTGCATGAGTTCCTTTGTATATTTTGGATACTAACCTTGAATAAGATTTATGATTTGCAGATATTTTCTCCCATTAATTAGGTTGCCTTTTCATTTTATTGATGGTTTCCTTCAATCGTTTCCTTCAACGTGCAGAAGCTGCACATTAATGAATCTTGCTTCTTTATTTTTACTTTTATTACCTTTGCTTTGGTGTCAGATCTAAAAAAATCATTGCCAAGATGGATGTCAGTTTACTGCCTGTATTCTTTTTGCAGTTCAGGTCAGTTCAGTTCAGCTCAGTTCAGTCGTTCAGTCGTGTCGGACTCTTTGCGACCCTATGGATGGTAGCACGCTAGGCTTCCCTGTCCATCGTCAACTCCCAGAGTTTACTCAAACTCATTTATTCTTTTTTAGGAGACTTATAATTCTTACATTAAAATCTTTAATACATTTGAGTAAATTTTTATGGGGTATAAGGTAGTGGTCAAATTTCATCACATGTGGCTGTCCAGTTTTTCAACACCATATATCAAAGAGATTGTTCTTTTCCCATTGTATATTTTTGGGTGCTTTGTCATTAATTAATTGACCATTTGTCCTTCTTTCTGGCCTCACTATTCTGTCCCATTGATCTATGCATATATTTTTATGCCAATATGATGTGTTTTAATTAATATAATTTGAAATTAGGGAGCAAGTTGCCTCCACTTTTGTTCTTCTTTCTCAACACTGCTTTGGTTATTCAGGATCTTTTGTGGTTCCATACATTTAGGATTGTTTGTTTGTTTCTATTAAAAAATTCCATTGGAATTTTGATAGGGAGGTATTTGATATGTATATTGTTTTGAATAGTGGGGATAGTTTAACAATATTAAGTCTTCCAGTCTATGAACAGAGAATGTCTATTTGTGTTGATTTATTTCATCAATGCCATAGTTTTCAGTGTACACAATTTTCCCTTCCTTGATTAAATTAATTCCTGACCATTATATTGTTTTTGATGCAGAAATTTGTGACTAGGAATATGGACTATACTTCCATCTAACTGAGTATTGTATGTACACTTGAAAATAATCTTTATTCTGTTGTTGGGGGTGTGGGTATTCCATAAATGTCAGGATAAGGAGATCCAGCCAATCTATCCTAAAGGAGATCAGTCCTGGGTGTTCACTGGAAGGACTGATGCTGAAGCTGAAACTCCAATACTTTGGCCACGTGATGTGAAAAGCTGACTCATTTGAAAAGACCTTGATGCTGGGAAAGATTGAAGGCAGGAGGAGAAGGAGATGACAGAGGATGAGATGGCTGGATGGCATCACTGACTCAATGGACATGGGTTTGGGTGGACTCCGGCAGTTGATGGACAGGGAGGCCTGGCGTGCTGCAGTTCATGGGGTTGCAAAGAGTCGGACATGACTGAGCGACTGAACTGAACCGAACTGAAAATGGCTGTGGTGTTTACCAGATCTTCTACACACTTAAGGATTTTCTCACCACTTGTTCTGTCAATTACTGTGCAAGATCTATTTAACCATATGTGAACATTTTCCTGTTTCTCTTTCTATTCTATTCATTTCCACTTCATATATTTTGAAGCTCTTCTATTAAGTGTCTAAGGAATTATTAATACTTTTGCAACATCTTTTTACAAGTTGACCACTTCATCATTGTGCAAAATATGTCTTTATCTCTCAATATTTCTTCCCTCAAAGTCTACATTGTCTGTTCTTAACATAGATATTTTTCTTTGGATTAGTGTTTGCATGGTATAACTTTTTTCATCACTTTACTTTTAACCGATCAATATTTAATTAGTAAAGTGGGTATTTGTAGACTACATATATTTTCGAACTGCATTTATATACATTATGACAGATGCTTTAATGAAGTTATTGCTATAGTGTTTTATGTCTGTATATATTTATTTATGTTGAGATATAGTTGATGTACAATATTATATAAATTGCAGATGAACAACATAGTGACTCACAATTTTTAAATGTTATACTCCATTTGCAATTATAAAATACTGGCTATGTTTCCTTGTGTACATCCTTGTAGCTTATTTATTTTATACATAAACAAATCTTTTTTTGCCCTGTCTTGCCCCTCCCCTTGGAGAAGGCAATGGCACCCCACTCCAGCACTCTTGCCTGGAAAATCCCATGGATGGAGGAGCCTGGTAGGCTGCAGTCCATGGGGTCGCAAAGAGTCGGACATGACTGAGCTATTTCACTTTCACTTTTCACTTTCATGCATTGGAGAAGGAAATGGCAACCCACTCCAGTGTTCTTGCCTGGAGAATCCCAGGGACGGGGGAGCCTGGTGGGCTGCCATCCATGGGGTCGCACAGAGTCGGACACGACTGAAGCGACTTAGCAGCAGCAGCAGCAGCCCCTCCCCTTCTACCTCTCCCTGCTGTTAACTGCTAGTTGGTTCTCCACATCTATGATTGTCTCCTTTTTGTTATATTCACTGGTTTGTTGTATTTTTTAGATTCCACATATTAGTGAATATGTGGTAAGATGCTATTGTTTAGTCACTGAGTCATGCATGACTCTTTGCAACTCCATGGACTGCAGCACACCAGGCTTCCCTGTCTTTCACTATTTCCTGGAGTTTACCCAAACACAGGTTCATTGAGTCAGTGATGTCATCCAAGCATCTTATCCTTGCTTGCCCCTTTCTCCTCCTGCCCTCAGTCTTTCCCAGCATCAGGGTCTCTCCCAGTGAGTCAGCTCTTCACATCAGGTGGCCAACGTATTAGAGCTTCAGCGTCAACATCAGTCCTTCGAATGAATATTCAGGGTTGATTGCCTTTTTGAAGTGACTGGTTTGATCTCCTTTCTGTCCAGGAGATTCTCAAAAGTCTTCTCCAGCACCACACTTTGAAAGCATCAACTCCTCAGTGCTCAGCCTTCCTTATAGTCCAGTTCTGTACATAACCACTGGAAAAACCATGACTTGGACTATGCAGACCTTTTCTGACAAAGTGATGTCTCAGGTTTTTGATACACTATCTAGGTTTGTCATAGCTTTATTTCCTAGGACTTCCTGTGCAAAGATAGTGTTTGTTTTTCTCTGTCTGATTTATTTCACTTTTCACCTAGCATAATACCATCCAAGCCCATCCATGTTGTTGTAAATGGCAAAATTTCATTCTCCTTTTTTTGGGGGATGGGGACGAGTATATATGCCACCTCTATACAATTTATCTACTGTATATATACCACTTCTTTATTCATTTATCTGTTGACAGACACTTGCGCTGCTTCCATGTTTGGGGCACTATAAATAATGCTTCTTTGAATATCAGGGTACATGTATTTTTTCAAATTAATGTTTTTATTTTTCTGATATATATCCAAGACTGGAATTATTGGATCATGCGGTAGTTCTCTTTTTACTTTTTTTTGCAAACTTACCATACTGTTTTCCATGGTGGCAGCATCCCTTGCTGCTGCTGCTAAGTCGCTTCAGTCGTGTCTAGCTCTGTGCGACCCCATAGACAGCAGCCCACCAGGCTTCACCGTCCCTGGGATTTTCCAGGCAAGAACACTGGAGTGGGTTGCCATTTTCTTCTCCAGGGGAACTTCCTGACCCAGGAATTGAACTCAGGTCTCCCTCACTGCAGGCAGATGCTTTACCAACTGAGCTATGCAAGAATATTTGCAACAAATAAAGTATGCTACAAATTAGTTAGGCAAACCTAGATTGTTCTTGTTCCTTGTTTTGAATAGTTTTGCATATGCTAGTCATAGTTATTTATTGCAAATATTGTTCCTTAGTTTTGACTTGTTCAATACCTCATTTTTTTTTTCATTTTGTTTCAGCTTTAGTTTTTTTAGTTTGTCTTTTAAAAATTAATGTTTAAAAATTATATTTTATATTCAATGCCATTTTTTATGGTTAATGGAAGCAGCCAATTTTAAAATTAATGTTTTATATTTTTATATAATGCCAATTTAATATTTCTTTACCCCAATTCTGGTTAATGCTTTTTTATGTTGTTGAAAAGCTCTTCCTTCCCATAATGCCAATTTTCATTATGGTTAATGCTTTTTTATGTTGTTGAAAAGCTCTTTCCTTACCCCAATGTCAAAAAGATATGTTTTCTTATTTGTCTTCTTGAATTTTTAAATTTTGACTTTTTGCATTCAAATTTTTAATACTCTCGGATCTGCAGTTTTAAATTTCCATTTAAAATGGCATTAGATATTTTTTTCCCATCATGTATGGATCATGCTAGGATCTTGTGTTCAGTAGTCTTATTTATGTCCTGTGTGTGGGTGCTCAGTTACTCAGTCATGTCCAACTCATTGAGACCACGTGGACTGCAGCCCACCGGGCTCTTCTGTCCATGGAATTTTCCAGGCAAGAATACTGGAGTGGTTTGGCATTTCCTACTGTGTACTGTAGATATGCAAAATTCACTTCGCTATTTATCAAATTTCTATTATGCATGAGTCCGTTGTCCTTAGCATAAGCCATGGTCCAAATATATCTGGTCCAGTATTTCTGTAGGTTCTTATCTGTTATTTTAGTTGTTTCCTGTATTATTATTTTTAATATCAGTATTCACTTTATTGTAATGTTTTATGTTTGACTTGATATTTGTTTAAATTTTGTCATATATCTTATATATATTCTTGTTTCTCCTTTCTCCCAAAATCTTCTTTATGGAGTAACTTATATTTTTCCTGGAATACATCTCTTAAGATATTTTCAGAAATAGTCTGCTGTTGGAAAACTCTTATTTTATCTCACAATGCCTATGTTTTATCTTTGCCCTTGAAAAACACTTCTGTTGAGTCCAGAGGTTTCAGATGACCAAACTTTTTCTCCTCAGTCCTTTCCTTTAGAAATTGCAATTAAACTTATACACTCTCTTTCTAGTCTTCATGTTTTAATCTTCCCCTCATAATTTCATATCCTTAATATCTGAGCTATACTTTGAGTTTATTTTTCATCTTCATCTCTCTGTTCACTACTTTCTTTAATGCCAATTATTCCTTTTGTTTTATCTGTATTTTTGACTTTTAACAATTATATTTTCATTTCCAATAGTTCTGCTTGAGTGCTATTCAGTTTTTCCTGACTATTTGGATTATCTTTTAGATATTTTTTGTTCTTTCCAATAAAATCCTATTATTTTAAAATTATTTTACACATTTTAAAGTCTGCATTGATAATTCAAAGAAAGTTTGCAGTCTTTTTAGAAATTTACTCTGTTGTTTATCTAATTATGTTATTAAAAATACTTTTTGATAATTGTCACAAATGGTAATTTTTTTGTGTATTTAGTGATTTTCTTGTTTTTATTAAAATTTCCTCTTACTTTACTGAGTTTAATCAATAGGTATTTCTAGGGTACTAGTTTGAAGAGATTTACTCTTTTCTCTATAGAGTTAGAGTTTCTTTTCTCTATAGAGTTAGTTCCTCTCTTAGATACAGTGTTACTATTAAAAAGGAATCACTTTAATTTGTTGGCCTTGGGGTTTTCTGAAGCTTAGTGATAGTAAAACATAGCACTTATCTTTTTCAGGCTTGCAAAATCAGGCTTTGGCTGTACTAATACATTTTCAAAAGATACAATTTTATTTCTACCTGAAGCAAGATCTCAGAATTTTTACTGGCAGTTTAACTCTATTAAATGTCCTTTCTCTATATATAAGTCTTAATTCAAATCCTCCACTTTGTGTGGGTCCAAGGTTTAGTCTTTCTTTTTCTTTTGAGTATCCATTAAAGAGCAAACTCTAGTTCCCCAGTACTGCTCTTTCAACAGAATATCGTCTTCTTCTGGGTTACATTTGCCAACATCTATGTTTTCAGCTTACTCTTTAGTTCTTCAACTTTTCTTGTCACTTCAGAAATGCACTTTAAATTACCTCTGTCAAAATCTTCTCATCATCTTTGTATTTTGCAGTGGTGATCAGCCCCACTCTACCATGTTTCAGGAGATATAGGTACTTTGACTTTTTCATTCATTCAAAACTATTTTTCATGAACTGACACTTTTTGTTTGTCTCTGATTAAAGGTTAGAAATAAGCTGGGCATAAAGGTCATCTATGTTTTTATTCTCCTGAAGCTTGGATTCTAGTGGAGCAAGGGAGACAAACTTTGTGTGTGTTTTAAGTAGTGTTTAATGTTATGAACACATTTAAGAAACAGAATTAAGATATGACAATGAAGATAGTGATGTACACGTGTGTATGTATTCAGTGGCTGCTAAGTCGCTTCAGTCATGTCCGACTCTGTTCGACCCCATAGACGGCAGCCCACCAGGCTCCCCCGTCCCTGGGACTCTCCAGGCAAGAACACTGGAGTGTGTTGCCATTTCCTTCTCCAATGCATGAAAGTGAAAATTGAAAGGGAAGTCGCTCAGTCATGTCCAACTCTTAGCAACCCCATGGACTGCAGCCTACCAGGCTCCTCCATCCATGGGATTTTCCAGGCAAGAGTACTGGAGTGGGGTGCCATTGCCTTCTCCAGTATTCAGTGGGGAGGGGTACATTTAGGGATACCAGTCAACACAGTGTTCCTGAAGAAGATAACATTTAATCAGAGACCTGGATAAAGTGAAGAAAGAGTCATGTGAAAAATCTGTGAAACAATTGAAAAACAAACAAACTGTAAAACAGCAAGTGAAAACGCTTGGAGATTTCATGGAGGGGATAGGTTGGAATGTTCCAGTACAGCTAGAGCAAAGGGAATGAGAGTGATTATGACAGCAAAAGGAAAGCTTTTTGACCATGGAAGTAATTTGACTCTTATTCTGCTCATGATTGAAGTTTTGCACAAGTCAGTGATAGTATATGAATTTTGTCTCATAAAAAAATAATCCCACCTACTGAACTGAGATTAGTTGGGGACCAACTAGGTGGGTTTTGAAATAATTCAGACAAAAAATAATGATAGCTAGGAAGCGACTTAGCAGCAGCAGCAGCAGCAGGACAAGGACAGTGTAGTGGAGGTAGGAAGTAGTGGTGGTTCTTGTTCAATTGCTCAGTTGTGTCTGACTCTTTGCAACCCTATGGCCCGCAGCATGGCAGGTTTCCCTGTCCATCACCAAACCCTGGAGCTTGCTCAAACTCATGTCCATTGAGTCAGTGATGTCACCCAACCATCTCATCCTCTGCCGTCTCCTTCTCCTGCCCTCAATCTTTCCCAGCATCAGGATCTTTTTCAATGAGTTGGTTCTTGCCATCAGGTAGTCAAAGTATTGGAGCTTCAGCTTCAGCATCAGTCCTTCCAATGAACATTCAGGGTTGATTTCCTTTAGGACTGACTGGTTTGTTATCCTTGCAGTCCAAGGGAAGTAGTGGTAGAGATTTGGAATTTCTGGAAACTAGATCTTCCAGGATTTTTTTAATAATTGGATATGGGTGTGAAAAAAACAAAGGGCCAGTGATGACTCCTGGTTTTTTTGCCTGAGTAAATTTGTTTATTACAGGACCATTTCCTGAAGGTACACAGCATCCTCAGGTCAGTAGAAAGGATGACATTTGTTTTGGATCTTTAAGTGTGAGATGCCTATTTGATGTCCAACAAGAGGTTGAAACTGGCAGTGGGATAGTTGAGTTAGAAATCTCAGGGTCATTGGAATCAGCATATTTGCAGTGTGTTTGGTGGTGCTGATGTATCCAGAGGATATGTAGAAGGATTCATAGCTGTAATAAAAGTAAAAGTACTTGGAAATCTATAAATGATATGCAACAGTGGTTTCAGAACTGTAAACTTAACATTTTTTTTGCTTATCAAATTTATAACACTTAAAAAAAAGTCAGTGCAGCTGAAGCTAAAGAATATAAAAAATATTCTATAACAACCTGTGAGAATGTAGCTTCCTGAAATATATTTAAATATTTACATATCTAAAGCTTTAAAATCATGCACGGCTAGAGACATACTTATTTTATGCATGGGTAGTTATCCAAGAAAACAATTATGAATATGCACAAATACTTAATTGCAGGCTAAGTATGAAAAGTATTTTCATAGCAAGATGCAAGACACAGAAGTTGAAAATAAGATTTTAAGTGGAATACTATACAATTATGAAACTGATCCCATAGATTCCAATATTTCCAGTTCTCAAATACCAGGCATATGGAATGATCACATTTCCTCCTTCTTGATACTTAGATAGACCTGTGTTATTAGTTCTGTCTAGAAAATTGTTAAGGCCTGAGGTATATTTCATTTCTGGAGTAGAGAATTTAATTGAAATGCAAGACTGTGGTGCTCTATTTTCTATCTGGTACAGCCTCAAGGCTTTGAAAGATTACAATGAGATTTCTCTTTTGGTATGATCAAGCAGCATGAACCAGAAATGAAGTTTGGTTGTTATATATTTTTTATATTTTGATTCTGGCTGCTTTAATTTAGCTTAGTTTGGTTGATACACATATTAATTTATATGTAAAGATATTTACAACACATTGTTACATTGAAGAACATGTTAGAAAAATAAAGTACATCCAACATGATCCTGTTTCTGTGTGCATGTGTGTGTGAGTGTGTGTGTTAGAAAACTGAAAGTGTTAAAAGTAGCTGTCACTGAATAAGTAAAATTGTGATTTCTTTCTTTTTTGTGCTTGTATGTAGTATTTCATGAATCTTTTCTATAGTGAGCATGAACAAGTACACTCCTTGGACAAGTTCATGCACAGATCATAGTAAAAGTAGCCTATATTGGTCATTTATTGGACATCTGGCTCATGACATTTCTTTATAAGTCCATGCAAGAGTTTTTGGTAAAATGAATGGTATAAATAATCCTTTATCTTGGTAATATATGTGACACATTTTTCTTCTCTCTGCTCAGTATATATCATAGTCAGATCAGATTAGATCAGTCACTCAGTCATGTCCAACTCTTTGCAACCCCATGAATCGCAGCACGCCAGGCCTCCCTGTCCATCACCAGCTCCCGGAGTTCACTCAGACTCACGTCCATCGAGTCAGTGATGCCATCCAGCCATCTCATCCTCTGTCGTCCCCTTCTCCTCCTGCCCCCAATCCCTCCCAGCATCAGAGTCTTTTCCAGTGAGTCAACTCTTTGCATGAGGTGGCCAAAGTACTGGAGTTTCAGCTTTAGCATCATTCCTTCCAAAGAAATCCCAGGGCTGATCTCCTTCAGAATGGACTGGTTGGATCTCCTTGTAGTCCAAGGGACTCTCAAGAGTCTTCTCCAACACCACAGTTCAAAAGCATCAATTCTTCAGCGCTCAGCCTTATTCACAGTCCAACTTTCACATCCATACATGACCACAGGAAAAACCATAGCCTTGACTAGACGAACCTTTGTTGGCAAAGTAATGTCTCTGCTTTTGAATATGCTATCTAGGTTGGTCATAACTTTCCTTCCAAGGAGTAAGCGTCTTTTAATTTCATGGCTGCAGTCACCATCTGTAGTGATTTTGGAGCCCAGAAAAATAAAGTCTGACACTGTTTCCACTGTTTCCCCATCTGTTTGCCATGAAGTGATGGGACTGGATGCCATGATCTTCATTTTCTGAATGTTGAGCTTTAAGCCAACTTTTTCACTCTCCACTTTCACTTTTATCAAGAGGCTTTTTAGTTCCTCTTCACTTTCTGCCATAAGGGTGGTGTCATAGTCACAGATATAGTATTTTTAAAAAATCATCAAACATAAAGTCCTTTAACCCACTAACTTCAGGTGAATTACCTCCTGCTTCCACCAGAGACAGCATATAAATAAATACCTGAGTAATGGCCATGGGGACCTATTGTAACAAAACAAACTGTCCCCAAGCAGAAAGCCTAATCTTGGTGGAGTTATTGACACCTTTGGTGAACTTTAAATGAATCATTTGATCAATTTTTACGCTCATCAATCTTCTTAGAAAAATGGGACACATAACCAAAGCCTGACTCAGTTACCAAGCTTGAGCAAGAGAAGTAGCTTATGTACCATTAGCAAATACAGTGAATAACAAACCCGAGAAAGAGGGAGAAAACAGTTCTACATTAGAAGAATTATTTACAAATGGAATGGTAGTGTTTATGGGCATTGGCCTTACCTAGAGTATTTAGAACTTTTCAGGAAATATAAATTTGACATAAATTTGATATTTTACATAGACTTTGCTTTAGGAGCATTTTTTATTCATATGGAGAATGAAAACCTAGAGATCCTTTTGGTTGTTTGGATTATTCTCAGAAGATATTGGGGATTGGACAGTGCCATTTAAAAAAAGTTAATTTCATCTATTTATGCTATTAAGATACCAATGAGAGAGAAATTAATTGCTTGGCATTTATAGAGTGATCATAATGTGTCATGGGCTGAATTAGATCCCTTAGTTTAATTACCTAGCAAATATTTGTTGAGTGCCAGCTACATGTTACTACTATGCTTTCACTGGCTTCTCCTTGCTGGAGGAATGAACCCATGCTGTGACATCAAGGCAGCCTTGCATTGAAGGAATTTCTAGTCAAAGCTGGAGGTGGTGGGCTACACCTAAGAGGTCCACTAAAATGCAGGGCTCGGATAGAAGTTTCCTCAGCGTGTTGTGAGAAACTAAAGAGGAAGATCCAAGAGGGTGATCAGCCAGGGAGAGCATCAGATTCGTTTCTAAGGAACAAAGCTTCCTGAAGGGGGAATTGAAGGACCAGAATCCACGTCCAGAAAACAGTGAGCAGCTGAAAGTAGGCTGTGTATACCAGAGTTCCAGGTGATCAGACAAATGAGGATTCTTACACATTGATGAGCTTCTGCATTTTTTTACCAGTCTGAGCTATTCAAAATTCACACTGAAAGTGGCGAGCAACCTTTTGGAGGAATGATTTGAATATGATACGAATGAATTTATTTTTTTTGCTACTTCTCTCTAGTAAAGGAAAACGTGTAAAAGGGTGAAAGGTAGGTGACAGACATTCACTCTTGCATCAGTGCAGGTAATGTGATGAGGGTGTGGACTTTGTATTATGAAGAAAAGGGATTCAGAATAGAGAACACATTTGTATCGCCGTTAGATATTGGAACTCTCTAGAGCTGGTGATCAAAGGGAGTGTGAGAGAAACAGAGGAGCAGAGAGATTCTGTCCTGGCTGTGCTCAATTAATGAAGGTCAGGAATGAAAATGTTAAGAAGTTGAAGAGGCAATAAAACTAGTTTGGGTTATGTTAAATCGTAGATGCATATTAAGTAAGGATATCCAAAGAAGCCAGATCCATAAAGAAGCTGAGTATGAGATTCTGAAGGCACAGAAATATGGTCTTTTCTAGATGAAGAGGTCCATCCTAAAGGAAATCAGTCCTGAATATTCATTGGAAGGACTGATGATGAAGCTGAAACTCCAATACTTTGGCCACCTGCCACAAAGAATTGACTCATTTGAAAAGACCCAGATGCTGGGAAAGACTGAAGGCAGGAGGAGAAGGGATGACAGAGGATGAGATGGCTGGATGGCATCACGAACACGATGGACATGAGTTTGAGTAAACTCTGGGAGTTGGTGATAGACAGGGAGGCCTGGCATGCTGCAGTCCATGGGGTCGCAAAGAGTCGGACATGACTGAGTGACTGAACTGAACTGAGATGAAGAGGTAATTGAGTATAAGCACATACTGAATATTTCTGTAATTTTATTTTCCATATTTGACTGTGCATGGTTTCTTTCTTGGAAATGCAGAGGCAGAATAGAGAGTCTTAAGCAACCATTCTGCTGACAATTCTAAATGTCTCAACAGTCTGTTTTAGTAGGATAAATAAAGGATTTGGAGTAGCAAGGTGGAATTCAAGTAAACCTTTGCCTAAAGGTTGAGTGACTTTGAGAAAATAAATTCATCAGGAGTTCAGAATTTGCATTAATGAAATAGATTAAAGAGTCTCCAGTGTCCTTTCTAGAGCTCACCTTTCCTTTTTAGAATACAATCTAAATCAAAAATTTGCTTAAATTTTTAACACACTAACTGTGCTTGAATTTAGAGTTAGCAGAATGTTTGTAGTTTTATCATCGACAAAATTCACTTAAAAGGAAGTGAAAAGTGAACTTTATTGTTTATAAGTGAAATATACTTTACATATTTTACTATTGATGCGAATTGTTTTGGGATTCCAGGTGGCTACAGTTTGTCTACTCTATCTGATTTTGTCTTGATTTTCCTGAGTGTCCCAAAGATATCCTCAGTGTGTTCCATTCTGTAAGACTTGAAGGGCCATCATTCAAAGAAACAAGATTCTAAACCACACCCTATATTTCCATAGAGCTGTCTTCAATTTTAAGGTCAAGGAGGAGCCCTTGATTTACTAGTTAGAGTCACTTACGTCAGGTACTAGAGCAGTATTCACCAGGGCCCCTTAGTTATTTATTCACATCTCTTACTATCTACTTTTTTTAACCTATTTTCCCAATTTTTTTTCCCCTTTCTGATCCCATTTACTTACAAAAAAGTGACTCAGTCATGTCTGACTCATTGTGACCCCATGGATTGCAGCCTTCCAAGTCTCCTCTGTCCATGGAATTCTCCAAGCAAGAACACTGGAGTGGCTTGCCATTCTCTTCTCCAGGGGATCTTTCTGACCCAAGGATCAAACCTGGGTCTCCTGAATTGGCAGGCAGATTCTTTATCATCTGAGCCACCAGGGAGGCCAACTTTAGGCAGTGTAGTAATATAAAATCTTGTTTTAATCACATAAATGTCTATTTTATTTATACCATTTTAAATAACCATCCAAATAAATTTTTTTTTATTTCACTTGTGGTAACTCCTTTTTCAAAAGTCATGGGAAAATTGTCAGCCTCTCCCCGTTCTAACAATTTAAAAATTCCTCCAGTGTTCTATTAAGCTTAAATCAGTAACAGAGCTCCCATGCCTTTATATAGTTTTATTAGCTCATTTTATGAGACAAATATTTATTGAGCACCTACTAAGTGCCAGCACACTGTGGTAGTCCTGAGGATTTAATGATGATAGAGAGAATGACAAGGACCCATTCTCCCACCTCTTGAAATGTATGGTCTGGCCCTCCTCAAGGGTTCATAGTGCTGTTCATCTTGTAATCGGTATGGCTGAATGAGCAATAGTCTGAGAAGGAAAGAAAAACCATGATACTATCTGTCTCTAAAACTGCAGAGGGTTTTTAGATAAATCAAATGTTATCTCACATTATATTTGGGATAAGATTTAGCTGATAATTTAAGGTCAAAGTGTACTTTGCAGGCATTTATTCACTGCCATTAATGAAAGTATTTATAACAGAATAACAGACAAAATTAAGAATTGGCTGTATAAGATTAAAAATTAAGTAGAGAAGACATATAAAGTGCTGTGATATTTCTAGATATAGAGTTTTCGACAGTTTTTATTTTATAAGAATACCTTCTGAAAAAGGATTTATTAAGAGTAAGACTTTAATTAAAAACAAATATAATATTCCAGATGTTTTGAACAAATTCTGAAATCTAATAAATATTAATAAAATGTCAAAAGCAAATCTATTCTGTTTATTCTTTCCTTATTCTTCTGAGCATGGTTGGATTCAAGTGTATTCTGAGAGATTTTGCTATTACCTAATTTCTCATGTCAAATGTATAGTAGGTCTTGAAAAGAGAGATGGTAAAATGTTTTATTTTAATTATTAATCTTTTTTATATTATAAGGATATTATTAATTTCCATTTCATTGTGTTAGGCTGAACAAGGATGATTTTAAATCATAATTTCCCCCCCAAGGACTTCATCATTCATTTTCTTAAAGTATAATTTAAGAAAAAAAAGAAAGACACTAAACTTCCTTGAAAACAAATTAAAAGGGTTATGTATGTTAACAGTAAACCATTAGGTGACTTGATTGGGGAAGCTGGAATTTCTGGATGACAGGGTGCAGATAATCAGTTCTGGGACTCGTGCAGGAGTTGGGGCTGGGCCTCAGGGACTGCGTGGATCATATTTATTGTGGAAGGTTCTGAGGAAGCTTGCAGATGTGATCTTTATTAATCCCAATATTTTACTTTATACCTGAATTTATAATTGGGTCTTAAAACCAAATGAGATGTCCTCGCATCACCATCTGCTGTTTCCAACAGAGGCATGCTTGGATGTTGTTGATGGCCACTTGAAAAAGAGGAGTCCTTAGAGCCTTCAAAAGCTGTTTCTGCAGCATTTCGGATTATTTTCCATTTTAATAGAAAGAAAAATTAGGGATGTAGGTAAAAAATGTTCCCAGCAGTGTTGTGTTTACGGCTCAGGATAAAGATGTGAGGAGGTGTGTTTTAATTCTTAATGCTCTCTGTACTCCGTCATCGCCTCCACAGTGATGCCAATGTGGACTGCGTGTTTAGCAGCAGGAAAGGACTCTGTCTTCCACAGTCAGGCCTGGCCTGACATCATCAGGGACATCATCACGGAGAGAGTGACCATTTTGTTCCCTGGGGTGACCACGTGGGCGTTAACCATGACGGATCTGGCAATGGAGAGGGGTGAGAATTTCACATCAGATATGAAATGTGTGATTGGCAGAATGCTTAGTAAAATGTATACAGTCTCCTTTTCTGGATCTGCCAATCTATCATTTGCCTAAAACCTGAAAGGACAGAGACAGGGCTGTTTTCAGCCTTGGTGTGATTTCCTTGAATGTAAAGCAAACAATTTTATGGCAATCATTTTATTGTACTCTGAATAATATTCCACTTATTCTGAGTTGTATATCTAATTGACCATACATGTGGGCATATACATATTTTTGTGGTTACGGCTCATAAAAAGTTTTCATATATATATATACTTATCTATAGTATACATATACATACAATCATGCCTACAATCTGTTCAATACCACACATTCGTAATCTTTTCAATAACACGAAAGCAAGAATCCCAACTAAAAGCACACTACTCAGATGTGATGGGTCATGTTTTATTCCTTTGTGATTTTAACTCAAATCTGAACCCAGGTTTCTAAAGTCAAAGAATCTGCCTGCAATCCAGGAGACCCAGGTTCAATTCTCTGAAGAAGGGAATGGCAATCCAGTCTAGTGTTCTTGGCTGGAAAATCCCATGGACAGAGGATCCTGGCAGGCTACAGTCCATGGGGTTGCAAAGAGTTGGGCACGACTAAGAGATGAACACTTCTAAAAATCAAACGGCACAGTATGTAAAACCAGCATGTAAAGGGCAGGGTGGAGGTGGGGGATGTTCTGATCATTCTGACCTGGAGGAGGGTCCCATCTGTCAGACCCCTCAATTTTAATGGAGCTGAAATCCATCACAAGCATGTAGCTTTCAAATCCCAAAGCTTGAATGTTCCTAAATCACACCATTAAATTCTATGTATAAGATCCCGTTGGATGGACTTCTGCTTTCATGGAGGAAATTTCTGCCAATCATAAGAAGTCTAAGGGGAGTCAATTTTGTCCTTATTTGCCACTCTCTCTACCTTCCTTCATCCACCTATAACCCCAGGAGAGGCCTTTCTAAGTCAATGTTGGCACAAAGCACGGAGGAAGAACATTTGAAGAAATAAAAATAAGGATAACCGTTCCTGTAGACTTTCACTGAATTTTAATGTATATCTGTGAAAAAGTAATAAACGGGCTCTAGTTCATTAGGCAAGAACAAATTTCTACCCATAATTTTATCTTTGTTTAATTGAATATTTAATTAGTATACATCTAAAACTAATTTTTCAATGCGTTCAGTACATTTAGCAGGGCGGGCTGGCGAGGGGCTCCTTCTGGAGACACACTTCTGTGGATACGGACAGCCCCCGGGCCCTCCTTGTCCTCCTGGGTGAGCTGACAGAAGCGGGTGGGTCATTTGGCATTAGCAAAGGAGTAAGTTAGCATTTGCACCGAGCTGGATCTTGCCAGGCTCTGCATATTGGAAGCCACAGACAGAGGCTCCTTTCACAGTGATGAATGGGTTTTTTCAAGCGTTCTGCTCCCTAGTTATGAGAAGGGTGACCCGGTCAGGAGACGACTTTATGAAGCTATAAAAAATGTATGTCACTTCGGACTCTCTAATGTCACCGGGAAGGGAGGAAAAAAAAAAAAAAAAACCTGTGCAAAAATGGCAGGGTAATAAGGCTGTTTTCAATGCTCAAAATAGCTTTCTGTCTACAGTCATATGTAGCCCTGAAACTGGGCACAGAGAGTGCCCATGAAGTACTGTTGTTGGGAGGATTAGAAAAAAAAAATGGCTTTGTTTGGCTTTGCTTGCCTTTGCAGAAATGCTTATGGTGAGGACAATCAGACATTTCCAAAGGCGGGTCCAGTCAGGACTGGGGAAGGTGCAATGTCTTTTTAAAAGCCAGCCAGGTACTCATGGTGGTGATGACTTTTAAGTATGCAGAAGAGCCAGAAAGGGAATCACTACAAAGCAAATGCATTTTGAAAGGGGTCTATTAATCTAATATTTCATCAAGTCTTACCTCTGTACCATGAAGAATTTTTTAAAAAAGGAAAGCTTGGTAGGTACATTTGCCCCTAAGCCTTTTGTCGAACACTCTGGAGTTTCCAGATAGTGACGTAGATGTTTTAACAAAAGCAGCCGTCTCTAGGCCCATAATTTAGCATTCATTGAATTCTTTTACTCTCATCAATATGCAGATTTCACAGTATCGGGTGCTTTCCTTTTTGATATGTCACACATTTCATAGCTCATGTTCAAATGTTAATTTACACAGGGTAGGGAGCCCAGAGGACCAAGGTCAGCAGACCTGCCTCTATTAGGGCTTCAATTAGTCACAGGTGAACTTTGGAATATCTCAACCGGATTCAAACACTGGCTCTGTTGGGGCTGAGTCGTACAACACTGGGTGTCCCCTTCTCAGCCTAGGTGTGTCATTTCTTTCTCTGGGGCCTGTCAACCTCTGCCATCATCAAAACACACCTGACATGGGAAAAAGCATGTGAAAAGTGATGAGCTTAATACTTAATAGGAAATACTTAATAGAAAATGTCAGGTTCATGATTGCTGAAAAGCGAGGGAGAGAACTGAGGTTTTCCACTCATAGAACATGAGTTTGGCATTTCTTCATGAAGAAGACTCTGCATATCAGAATGGCTTCCTAGCCCCATTCTGAGAAAAGTTGGTCCCGGTGGATTCTCTGTGTCCTGGTCACTGTGCTTTTCTAGCATCCTGGCTACAACTAGCCAAAAGCCCATGGAATGTGTAGACCTAAGAATTCTCCCGGATGTTGATTGTCTTATAGAACCACTGAAGTAGTCAACCAAGTCTACACTCTTAAAGATGTTTGAATGTTAGACATGTAAGAAGTTAGCAATCAGCAGGAACAGGCGGAGGGAAAAGGAGTGACTGCAAGACTGTGAATCAGATGGAGGAGACAATCTTTAGACTTTTTCTTTTCATCAAAGAAGCAACGATATAAGAGCTTGTTCTAGACTCAAGACCTGGCTAATGGACTGCTTATCCCAACTTCTTTGAACATCATAAGCTGCAACACCTGTAAACTCCCAATCTGTGTTCTCTTTGTAACCTGAACAAGACAATCTGACACAACAACACCCATTGCTACTTGAAAAAGAGGCCTCATCTTATTATAGAGTATTTTTAAACTTTACTTAAGAAGCAGCTGAGAAATGAAAGAAGGATAGTTGAGTACTTATCTTTGAAGCATTTTAAAGAGAAGAGTGAATATATACTTTACTGGAAGCTTTGGATTGATTATTTACTTATGGAACCTGGAAACCAAAAGCAATTTACTGATCAGATCAGATCAGTCGCTCAGTCGTGTCCGACTCTTTGCGACCCCACGAATCACAGCACGCCAGGCCTCCCTGTCCATCACCAACTCCCGGAGTTCACTCAGACTCACGTCCATCGAGTCAGTGATGGCATCCAGCCATCTCATCCTCTGTCGGCCCCTTCTTCTCTTGACCCCAATCCCTCCCAGCATCAGAGTCTTTTCCAATGAGTCAACTCTTCGCATGAGGTGGCCAAAGTACTGGAGTTTCAGCTTTAGCATCATTCCCTCCAAAGAAATCCCAGGGCTGATCTCCTTCAGAATGGATGGTTGGATCTCCTTGCAGTCCAAGGGACTCTCAAGAGTCTTCTCCAACACCACAGTTCAAAAGCATCAATTCTTTGGCGCTCAGCCTTCTTCACAGTCCAACTCTCACATCCATATATGACCACAGGAAAAACCATAGCCTTGACTAAATGAACCTTTGTTGGCAAAGTAATGTCTCTGCTTTTGAATATGCTGTCTAGGTTGGTCATAACTTTCCTTCCAAGGAGTAAGCGTCTTTTAATTTCACGGCTGCAGTCACCATCTGCAGTGATTTTGGAGCCCAGAAAAATAAAGTCTGACACTGTTTCCACTGTTTCCCCATCTGTTTGCCATGAAGTGATGGGACCAGATGCCATGATCTTCATTTTCTGAATGTTGAGCTTTAAGCCAACTTTTTCACTCTCCACTTTCACTTCCATCAAGAGGCTTTTGAGTTCCTCTTCACTTTCTGCCGTAATGGTGGTGTCATCTGCATATCTGAGGTTATTGCTATTTCTCCTGGCAATCTTGATTCCGGCTTGTGTTTCTTCCAGTCCAGCGTTTCTCATGATGTACTCTGCATATAAGTTAAATATAGAAACAGCATCACTTTGTGTACTTGGGTGAGTAAGTTTGGTTTAAGCTAGCCCTGCAAGTTAAGATGGGAAGTCCTTGATATTAAGGGAAATAGAAACCGAGTCATGAACATTGTAAAGTTCACCAAGGGTAAGAGGGGAAAATCAGTGATATTTTAGGACCTGCTCTCTTGTTAGTCCATCATATTCCCATCTTTCACTTACAAATGAAGGGCAAATATGAAGTGATGAAGCTGTCCTTTAGGAAGAGGCAAAAGCAGGTGTATGCTCCGTATATAATATTAAAACTATAATGAAATTGACAAGTCATAGATCTGCTTTTTAATCACATCACTGTACTCTCCTCCAGTGAACCCGTGGAACAGCGATGGCATCTTGTATACTGAAGAATGTGTGTCTTTACAGTATGAACCGAAAAAGTTCTCAAGTAGAAAATGCATGCTACTTTCCAGCCTCAAAGTATCAGAAGGCCTAATTTCGTCTCAATGAGTGTGCGGTACTCGAGAGAAATCCTAGGACAGGTGTTTTTTTTAAATTAATGTATTATTTTTTAAATTGTAGGATAATTGCTTTATGATGTTGTGTTGGTTTCTGTCATATAGCCATATAAAGCATTCATAATTAAATAAATATATCTCCTTCCTCTTGAGCCTCCCTCCCACCACCTCCCCCCCGTCCCACCCCTCTAGGCCATCACAGAGCACTAGGCTGGGCCCCCTTTGTTATGTGGCAGTTTCCCACCAGCTGTCTCTTTTACACATGGTATTGCCTATGTGTCAATGCTACCCTCTTAATTTGCCCTACCCTCTCCCTCCCTCACTGTATCCACAAGTTCATTCTCTATGTCTGTGTTTCTTCCCACCCTACAAATAGGTTCATCAGTACTACTTTCTAGATCCCATATTTGTGTCTTAGAGGACAATATTTGCATCTGAGATTTCATTATTCTTGATTTCACGTGCTCTCCAAGTACTGGAGGCCAATAGCATAAAACAGATATTTTTTCAAGAAAAATTCCACATCGCTTAAGAATTTATTAACAATTTACATAATTGCTTAAGTAATCTGCATAATTGACAGAAAGTTTAATTTGACCCTAGTTCAACTGTAGCACTTACGGTTTTAAATTGAAATTGGTATAATTCATTTATGAGAGTAATTAAGCCATGGTGTCTAACAAATACAATGTATGCTGCCTGAGGCCTCCAAGGCCAGAACATGCTATTAGAATGTTTTATTTAAATATGTCAGATCTGTTCATCTCCACCGTCACCCATGTTAAACTGAAGCAAATGGCTTCTTTGACCTTGAGCTCCATGCTTCTGAGGGACAATACTTGAAGCACATGGTTGAACTATCTTTCTAGAGGAATCATGAGCTAATACATCTGTTTCTTAAGAAACACTAAACTTTACCTTGTTTTTATTTTCCAAAAGTGTTCAGACATATTTGATTCTATAATAATCACATGCTATTAAACATCAGTTTTTCAGCAGAAAAGGTCTGGAAAATGGCCCAGAATAATAAATTGTCAGCTTATGACAAGATGACTAAAATTCATGAGAATGAGAAAAGCGGGGAATCTACTTTCCTTGAAATACATGCTTTTTATACTTAAATACATAATTAATCCAAGTAACTGAAGGCTAGTTATTCCAAAAAGAATATAATAAAATAATAGTGCTGAAAAGAGCCACTGCATATGTCTGGGGAAGGGTGGAGACTAAGTTGGCCAAGTGCGTGTAACATCTCTTCACTTGGAAAATATCAGAGCTCATGGCTTTACTTTGTCACTGCCTCCTGTGCAGCCTTGGGGACCAGAAAAATATAGATGAGGGTCAGCTGCAGGTGACATGGTTATATAGACAAAGTCTCTCTTGGGCACCCTCAAGATGCATCCTCTTCTAAGACTCCCATGAGTATTCCAAAGAAAATCTTCTAATGCATCATCACACACGACACCGCATCTTAGCACTCCAGGGATCTGTATTTCCCGCCTTGTTCTGCTCTTAGAATTTATTTTCTGTTCCTTTTTCTCATTGATTCTTCATTCTTTTGATCAATTTTCTTATTACCCTCAATTCTCTTTTCTCACACTGTTAGAGAATCCAGTCTCAACCCTGCCGTTCAGACTTGCGCTGTTGAGTTGTTAGTAATAATTATGGTTCAAGAAGTGCTTCTTGAGTGCCAAACACCATGCCAAGTATTTGACATAATTCATCTCACTTAATCATCACTGCAGTTCTGCAAGTTATCTTCATTGTGCAGATGAGGGCATGGAGACTTGATAGGAGTTAAATGACTCCTCTAGGTCCCCAAACTACCTGAGTTGCACCCATGACCACATGACTACACACACACAAATTTACAGACACACACACTTGGACAGGTCCACACTACTATATAATGTCTGGGATTAGGACATCATTTCTTTTTTTACTAAATAATAATAACAAAATCATCAAACACAACAGAGAGAGAAAACCACAAACATATAACTTAAATAAATTATCGTAAGTTCAACAGCCTTGTAATCATCACCCTGATCAAGACAAAATTTTGTTAGCCATTCCAGACCCCCACTGTGTGTGTGTTTCCCCAATCACAGTCCTCTTTCACACACCACAACCACTGAAGTCTTCTAGAGTCTTCCACAGTCTAGATTTTGTAGATTGTACACTCACAGTGCAGTTTTTCATGTTCCCACTCCTCCACATTTCCAGAAAATTGGCAGATGGACACAGAGACTTGATGAAACTCAAGTTTGATCCCTTCGGCAGAAGTAAAAGTGGAACTCTGTTCTTTCAACTGAGGCACAGGGTGTCTGATTGTCTTTTGTCTTTTTGTGATGTTACCAATTACTGATCCTCAATGACTTGATCCATTGAGACTTTGGAGGACACTACAGTGTGGAATCTCTTCTAATTCTTTCATTTCCTTTTTGTAAATTATCTAGAAAATTTTCATAGAGAAATGCTTTTCCTCTTTGGTCTTGTAATGGAACTGTTCATACAGAAAAGCAGGATAAACACTTCTCATTAATTATTGATTTTTGTGATGATGTATATGCTTCTACTCTTCTCTGGAGGTAGCAGATTATTTTGCTTTTAATATGCATATGAACAAATTGGCTTAAAATATGAGATGAGTTTCAATCCATTGTAATTATTATCCTTATTGAAGCTCAAATTGTCACATCTTTGGTAGTGGAAGCCTGTTAACACTGGTCCCCGAGTCCCTTTGACATAATTCCAGTAATATTTAGCAACCTCAGATAGCTTCCTTGTTATTTAGTATAGCAAAATTTTCAAGGCTCACCTTCTATATTTCCTGTTCCAAATCAAGAATCAGTCATCTCTCCTTGAATGTGTGTTATGGACTGAGTTGTCTATAAGCAACTCACATTATATATAATAATATTGCCAGGCATAAAAGAAAAGGAAGAAAAAAATACATGTCATGCAAAACCACTAATTAAGGTAAAAGCCATAATGATTATACTAATGAGATAATATAGATTTCAGAACAAAGAAAATTTTCAGATACAAAGAGGGGCATCATACAATGATAAAAGGAATCAATAAAAAATAAGACAGAACTATTCTAAATGTGTATGCACCAAATGACACAGCTGCAAAATATATGAAGCTCATACTGATAGAATTAAAAAGACAAATAGATAAATTCATTGTTATAGTTAGAAAATTCAATGCCCCTCTTTCAACAACTAATAAAACACCTACAAAGGAAATTTGTAGTGGTATGGAAGAAATCAACAACACTCTGAACCAACAGAATCTAACTGGCATTTATATAACACTTCAGGCAACAGCATAATATACATTTTTAAAGTGCCCACACAACAAACATGTCTTTTTCTTGGGTATGGTTTTGATCACCGCCTCCTGTACAATGTCACTAATCTCTGTCCATTGTTCTTCAGGCATTTTGTCTATCAGATCGAATCCTTTGAATCTATTTGTCATTTTCACTATATAATTGTAAGGGATTTGATTTAGGTCATACCTGAATGGTCTAGTGGCTTTCCCTACCTTCTCCAATTTAAGTCTGAATTTTGCAATAAGGAGTTCATGATCTGAGCCACAGTCAGCTCTTTGTTTTGTTTTTTGCTGACTGTATAGAGCTTCTCCATCTTAGGCTGCAAATAATATAATCAATCTGATTTCGGTATTGGCAATCTGGTTGTATATATGTAGAGTTGTCTTGTGTTATTGGGCGAGGGTGTTTGCTATGACTAGTGTATTCTCTTGGCAAAACTCTGTTAGGTTTTACCCTGCTTCATTTTGTACTCTGAGGCCAAACTTGCCTGTTACTCCTGGTATCTCTTCATTTCCTACTTTTGCATTCCAGTCCCCTGTGGTGAAAAGGACATCTTTTTTTGGTGTTAGTTCTAGAAGTTCTTTTAGGTCTTCATAAAACTGTTCAAATTCAGCTTCTTTGGCATTAGTGGTTGGGACATAGAGTTGGATTACTGTGATATTGAATGATTTGCCCTGGAAATGAACAGAGGTCATTTTGTCATTTTTAAGACTGCACCCAAGTACTGCATTTCAGACGTTTTGTTGACTATAAGGGTGACTCCATTTCTTCTAAGAGATTCTTGCCCACAGTAGTAGATGTAATGGCCATCTGAATTAAATTTGCCCATTCCAGTCCATTTTAGTTCACTGATTTCTAAAATGTTGATGTTCACTCTCACCATCTCCTGTTTGACCATTTCCAATTTACCTTGGTTCTTGGACCTAACATTCCAGGTTCCTGTGCAATATTAGATTGCTGGGAGAAATATTAATAATCTCAGATATCCAGATGACACCACCCTTATGGCAGAAAGTGAAAAGAAACTAAAGAACCTCTTGATTAAAGTAAAAAAGGAGATAGAAAAATCTGACTTAAAATTCAATAGTCAAATAACTAAGATTATGGAATCCGGTTCCATCACTTCATGGCAGATAGACAGGGAAACAGTGAGAGACGTTATTTTCTTAGGCTCCAGAATCACTGCAGATGGTGACTGCACCCATGAAATTAAAAGACGCTTGCTCCTTGTGAAAAAAATATGACAAACCTAGACAGGATATTAAAAAGCAGAGATACTACTTTCCCAACAAAGGTCTGTCTAGTCAAAGCTGTGGTTTTTCCAGTAGTTGTGTATGGTTGTGAGAGTTGAACCAAAAAGAAAGCTGAGGGCTGAAGAACTGATGCCTTTGAATTGTGGTGTTGGAGAAGACTCTTGAGAGTCCCTTGAACTGCAAGGAGATCAAACCAGTCAATCCTAAAAGAAATCAGTCCTGAATATTCATTGGAAGGACTGATGCTGAAGCTCCAAATCTTTGGCTACCTGAACTGACTCATTAGAAAAGACCCCGAGGCAGAGAAAGATTGAAGGCAAGAGGAAAAGGGGATGAAGAGGATGAGATGGTTGGATGGCATTGCAGACTCAATGGACATGAGTTTGAGCAATCTCCAGGAGTTGGTGATGGACTGGGAAGCCTGGCGTGCTACAGTCCATGGGCTACAAAGAGTAGGACATGACTGAGCAACTGAACTGAACTGACACAACATACATCAAAATAAACCTAATCCTTGGTCCATAAAAACAGCCCTAGTAAATTTAAAAGTAGTGAAATCACCCATACTGTGATGTCAGCAGAAAACAATGAAATCAGGAATGAAATCAACAAGAGAAAGAAAACTGGATAATCGCCAAGTACTTGGAAACTAAACAGTACATTTCTAAATAATGCATGCAAAAGAGAAGTCTCAGGGGAAATAAAAATTACACTGAATTTGATGAAAATGAAAATGTATCAAAACTAGTGGGATATACAGCTGAAACAGTGTTGAGAGAGAGATAAATATTTACAAGCATACATTAGAGAAGAGGAAAAGTCCCATAGAGTATTAAAGTTTCATTAGAGGATTAGATTAAAAAAAAAAGAAAAGCAGATATCATTGAAATTGAAAATAGAAAAATGAAACAAAGGGAAGTTTCCTTAAAATAGTCAATAAAATTGAAAAGCCTCTAGGATGACTGACAATGATAAGAGAGAATATTATGAGCTACTCCTATTAGGAATGAAGGAGGAGGTATCACTACAGATGCTACTGATTCAAAGAAAGAAAATAGAATACTGTGAACAATTTTACACACATAACTTTGACAAGTGACATGAAATGGACCAATTCCCCCCCAAACACAAATTATCACAACTCACTAAGTAGATAATAGATAATTTGAATAGCTTAAATTCATGATTAGTGAACTCCCCCTCAAAGGAAATATCTAGATATGTTTAGTTTCACTGGAAAATGCCACCAAATATTTTAAAAGATAATGTCAACTCTATACCGTATCTTCCAAAAATAGAACATGACAGAACATAATCCTAAATGGTTTTAAGAAGTCACTATTACTCTGATACCAGAACTGGAAAAAGAAAGTATGAAAAGGAAAGAAAGAAAAGATAAATTATAGACAAATGTTATTCATGGATATAGACAAAAAATGGAAATTTGTTAAGATATTAATAAATAGAATTCTACAATACATAAAGAATTATTCCATCATTACTAAGTGATCCAAGGATGCAGAATGATTCAATATTCTACTCTCAATCAATGCAATCCACCTTAGTAACATTCTGAAGAATAAAAAAGTTACATGATCATATCAACTGATGCAGAAAAAGGCATTTGACAAAATTCAGCACTCACTTATAATTTTTAAACATTCCAGGAAAATAGGAATAGAGATGAAATTCTCCAACTTGATAAAAATAACCTACAAAAATTCTACAGCTAACTTTATGTGTGTGCTCATTCATTTCCTACTCTAGAACCCCATGGACTGTAACTCGCCAGGCTCCTCTGTCCATGGGATTCTCCAGGCAAGAATACTGGACTGGGTTGCCATTCTTCCTCCAGGGGATCTTCTTGGCCCAGCAGCTGAACCTGCATTTCCTATGGCTCCTGCATTAGTAGGTGGATTCTTTACCACTGAGCCACCTGGGAAGCCCACAACTAACATTATACTCTGCAATATAAGAGCAGAAATAAAGCAAACTTGTCCACTCTCACCATACTTATACAACATAATGCTGGACATTCTAGCCAGTTCTATAAGGCAGGAAAGGGATGTTAAAAGCAAAGCAATTGGAAAGGAAAACCATTATTGTCTATGTTTGAAGATGTCCTAATCATCTATGTAGAAATCCATAATGTACCTAGCAAAAAAAAAAAAAAATACTCTGATGACTATAAGTTTGATTAGCAGGAGAAAAAATAAACATAGAATAATACACACACACACACACACACATACCTGGGTTTGATTCCTGGGTCAGGAAGATCTTCTGGAGAAGGGATAGGCAGTATTCTTGGGCTTCCCTTGTGCTCAGCTGGTAAAGAATCTGCCTGCAATGCAGGAGACCTGGGTTTGATCCCTGGATTGGGAAGATCCCCTGGAGAAGGGAAAGGCTACTGCCTCTGGTATTCTGGCCTGGAGAATTCCGTGGACTGCATAGTCCATGGGGTCGCAATGAGTTGGGCATGAATGAGTGACTTTCACTTTCACAGCTGTATTCAAGTGTCTATATCAAACCTGTCACCTAAAAGGCAACCAAATAAGAAAGCATCCTGTGGTCTACCACTCTATGCAGCAAGTAATAAGGACTGTAGGTTAGAATGATGCCAGGGGTGGAGAAGTGATCTACAGGCAGATGAAGTTTTCAAAAGAAAATGCAATAAAATACTTTACTCACATCTATTTTATATTTGAAATGTATCCTTTTTCATGATTTTTACAGAAATGTGTTGCTTTATTAATAATGATCAGTTTCTTAAAGATGGCCCATTTCATGCAAAGATTGAACTGATCCAATGGTGTTTGCTGATAATAACTTTACATGGTACAGGCCACCTCTGCTTGCATTTTCAAGCTCTTTTTTTTTTTTTGGTAGATTTCCATTTTTGTCATCACTGCTATATTGGGTTATATCTTTAAATTACCAAAGTAGATACATGGCTAGTACACTGAGATGTACATGTAGTGAAGGACTACAACTTAGAATAGCACTATAAATGGAAACAGAGAAAGAAATGGCAACCAGCTCCAATAATTTTGCTTGGAAAATCCCATGGACAGAGGAGCCTGGTGGTCTACAGTCCATGGGGTTGCAAGAGTCAGACATGACTAAGCGACTCAACAGCAAGAACAATAAATGGAAAGAGTGCTCAGGTATCCAGTGTAAATACAAATTGTGAATCTTTAAAGGCTGAAACAAATGAAGTTGCCCTGGTAACCAAAAGGGAATGTGTAATTAGAAGTGTGACAACAAATAACTGAAAACTGGATTTGACTGCCCAAATTAACCATCATTAATCCTTAGTGTGTTGAATAATATGACGTTTAGTCAAAGAATAATAGGAAATATCGAAGCTTTTGTGTTCTTGTAAAAACAATCTAGTCAGCTTTCTGATATCCCCATTTAGATGTGTGTTTGTTTTCTGTTATTCCCCAATCAAGCACAAAATAATGATTTCTGGTTCTCCAGTAGATGGAAGACTGAGTTATAAAACTTTTACTATAAACTGGTCATACAAGAGATTTGTGAAGCTAATCACAAGTCAAAAACCATTCTTAGAGAAAAAATGTAACATGAACAATTGGTTGAATTCTTTCATCAAGTGATATTGTGGCTGTGTGTTAGGTAACACTGATTGCATATGGAAGCTGCAGTTCTATTCCATGGGTGCATTTGTGGCTCTTGCATGAGCATATGACTTACACAGGTCAATAGGAAAATAACTTTATCCTCTCACACCCTCCCCCAATCGCTCATCACCTTTGAAACACATTCAGTGGGGCTTGCTACTTCATACTCCCTATATTGAAAAATATTTGGGATTCTATGCTTTTTCAACATGAAATAAAATCCTTTAATGCTTTGGTTTCACTTTAGCATCAGTCCTTCCAAAGAACACCCAGGACTGATCTCTTTTAGGGTGGACTGGTTGGATCTCCTTGCAGTCCAAGGGACTCTCAAGAGCTTTCTCCAACACCACAGTTCAAAGGCATAAATTTTTTGGCGCTCAGCTTTCTTCACAGTCCAACTCTAGCATCCATACATGACCACTGGAAAAACCATAGCCTTGACTAGAGGGACCTTTGTTGGCAAAGTAATGTCTCTGCTTTTGAATATGCTATCTAGGTTGGTCATAACTTTCCTTCCAAGGAGTAAGCGTTGTTTAATTTCATGGCTGCAATCACCATCTGCAGTGATTTTGGAGCCCCCCAAAATAAAGTCTGACACTGTTTCCACTGTTTCGCCATCTATTTCCCATGAAGTGATGGGACCAGATGCCATGATCTTCGTTTTCTGAATGTTGAGTTTTAAGCCAACTTTTTCACTTTGGTCTTTGATGATAGACAAAGCTGTTTCCTAGTTATGGAGCCGAATATGGGTTCTACTATTAACTCCCTCCCCCACCACTACCACCAGACACACTGAATCTCCTGATGGGCACGATGTATCTTTCCTCACATAGTCATGTAGGTGACTGTTGCTGTTCTGAGTTTCATCCTATGTTGGTTTAGTACTTCCTTCCAGTAGTTTTTCTGGGAAGAGTTATAATGTCTCCAGGCTGGCTCTTTTCCTCACCTGGCCCCTCTCATGTCCATGAGACAGGCTCACTAATCCTCACCTCCTCATGAGAGTAAGTGCAGCTCCAAACATGGGTCATTCTCCATCCTTTCTCCTTTGCCCAATGACCACAGACTTTCCTCCTTAGATTTTCTATGTGATTAATATTCTACAGAGTCTCATATTTTTTATCTAGTTCACTGTGCCCTCTTTTAAACTCTGAGAATCATATCTTAAAACTTCCAAGTGATCTCTTTGAGGATTATCTCACCAGGCTTGAGAATTCCCTGTCTTTTAGAAAGAGGGGTGAGAAAGAAAAAAAGAAAGAAAGAAAACTATAAAATTTTAAGAATTCCTTCAATTTTATTTTCGATACCTTTAGCTGATTTCCTAGCCAAGGGTTTTATAATCTGGAGGTGAGTGATGGTTGCAAAACTATCTTTATACCTATCTGTTGCAAATCCTGGAAAGATCTAGTATCTTTTTTTCTTTTTTGAATGGAAGTTTGGTGGATGTTATTGTGATGGTCTTCAAGAGAGATCCACCAAAAATGGAGACAAAAGGAACCCCATTTTAATAGCCTACAATACATGAATTTTTAATACAATTGTGTTTATCATTGAAAACATGTGCTCCAGAAGACAGGAACATTTAATTAATCACTGATCATTTTTCAATAAGTGAAGCAAGATTAGAAAAGCCACATTGGAACCAGAACAATGATCACCCACTAAGTATGCATTAGTGTCAAGATCAATATGCATTAGGTCAAGGTCTTTTCTATGAGAATGAAGTAAATTGTATGGGAACAACAGAGAACTTTTGGTTAACTACAATTTGATCTCAATTCAGCGTTAAAGATGCTACAGAGAACTATAACTGTGTTAATACTGAAGTTACTGATGGCCTCCTCAATGTCATGAAGGAATGACTTTTTAGTGAGGTCAAGAAACTGATTTTTCAAAGAAAAAATATTCTATCTGTGTAAATGAAAACTTACTTGATTTATTGAGAAATTATGTGAAAATACTTTTACATGAAACTTATAGAACCAGAAAACCATTGAAATGACAAACCTTAGTTAATTAATTAATGTTGAATACCCTGAATCTAATTATAGAGTATTAATATTACAATTATTAGATTTAAAAATAAAAATAAAACAGAATTTCTTTAAGGGACTTGATATTTTTAATTTTTCAGAAAAATAAGCTGAAAGCATATTATTGTTGTTGCTGTTGTTTAGTTGCCAAGTTGTCTCCGACTCTTCGCAACCCCATGGACTGCAGGACACCAGGCTCCCCTGTCCTTCACTATCTCCTGGTGTTTACTCAAATTCATGTCCATTGAGTCAGAGATGCTATCTCATGCTTTGCCAGCTCCTTCTCCTCTTGCCTTCCAGTCTTTCCCAGCATCAGGGTCTTTTCCAATGAATCATCTCTTCACGTCAGGTAGCCAAAGTATTGAAGCTCAGCTTTAGCGTCAGTCCTTTCATTGAATACTCAGGGTTGATTTCCTTTAGGATTGACTGGTTTGATTTTGTAACCCAAGAGAATCTAAAGAGTTTTCTCCTGCACGACAGTTTGAAAGCATCAGTTCTTCAATGCTCAGCCCTTTTTATTGTTCAGTTGCTAAGTCGTGTCGGACTCTTTGACCCTGTAGACTGTAGCCTGCCAGGCTCCTCTCTCCATGGGATTTCCCAGGTAAGAGTAGTGGAGTGGGTTGCCATTTCCTTCTCCAGGGCATCTTCCCCACCTGGGGATCAAAATCCAGTCTTCTGTGTCTCCTGCATTTGCAAGCAGATTCTTTACTGCTGAGCCACCTAGGAAGCCCCTCCTTTATTCTTGACATTTAAAGAAATGATTTTCAAATTTTTAATCACATATGAAGAAATATTTCCAGAGGTGAGAACAACCAAGAGATAATTAAGAATTTAACGCAGCCATCACTTATTTCTGTTTTGAATGTCAGGTGATTTTGAATATGGCATCTGATGATGTGCTTATAGAAACCTTTAGTGAGAAATATCTTCGTAAGTTAGAAGATGTTTTAAATGTAAATATCTAGAAATATTTGACAGGTGCTACCAGATATTTGTTTCCCTGTGGCTCAGCTGGTAAAGAATCTGCCTGCAGTGAGGAAGACCTGGGTTTGATTCCTGGGTTGGGAAGACCCCCTGGAGAAGGGAACGGCTACCCACTTCAGTATTCTGGCCTGGAGAATTCCATGGACTGTATAATCTATTTGTTCACAAAGTGTTGGCCACGACTGAGTGACTTTCACTTCACATCACTTCAGTTTACCAGACATTTACTGCTGTTACTGAGAATCTATACTTGTGACATAATGTTTTCTAATTTAGTAAAAAGAAAGGGAAGGAAAAACAAAATGATAAGCAAACACAATAGTTGAACCAACCATAGTTTCTAAAACAATAAATTTAAAACAAAATTTATGAGAAAATTCTTTCTCCTTGCCTTTCTTCTTTATATATGAGAGTAATGTTTTAAACATTTTATTGTGCTTACTAAATAATTTTCAAACATTTTTGTGTGATATATTTGCCTAAAGTTTTCTATCAGTGCTAAATGGCCATTATATGACCTGGACATCTAATTATCAACACTTTTCCCCATCAATGTACACCTGACACTTAGCCCTCTATATAACAAGGAATTGTTACAAAACATTTGTCAAGTCAACAAGAAGCAGAATTTGCAAGTGGTAAGTGCTGTGGAATGAAGTATGTCTCTTTCAAATTTATAAGCTAGAAGCTCTAACCTCCAGCGTGACTGTATTTGGAGACAAGGCTTTTAGGAGCTAATTAGATTAAATGAGATCATAAGGGTAGGGACTTAATCTGATAGAATTGGTTGCTTTATAAGATGTGAAAAATTTCTCTTTTTCTCTCTCTTTTCACCATGTGAGAATACAGAGAAAAGGTAATTGTCTGAAAATCAGAAAGAGAGCTCTCACCAGAATTGGATGGACTAGCACTTGATCTTGGGAGAAGGCCATGGCACCCCACTCCAGTACTGTTGCCTGGAAAATCCCATGGATGGAGGAGCCTGGTAGGCTGCAGTCCATGGGGCCGCTAAGAGTCAGACACAACTGAGCAACTTCCCTTTCACTTTCCACTTTCATGCATTGGAGAAGGAAATGACAACCCAATCCAGTGTTCTTGCCTGGAGAATCCCAGGGATGGGGGAGCCTGGTAGGCTGCAGTCCATGGGGTCGCACAAAGTCAGACACGACTGAAGCGATTTAGCAGCACTTGATCTTGGACTTTCTAACCCCAGAAACACGAGAAAATAAATTTCTGTCTCTTAAAGCCCTCAATCTATGATATTAATTATGGCAGCTCAAGCTGACCAATACTGGTGGAATCTAAAATAGTATAGCTGCTATGAGAAACACTATGGCAGTTCCTTTACTTTTTTAAAAATTTAAAATAGAATTATTATATAATTCTGTGATTCAACTTCTGAGTATACATCCAAATTAATTGAAAACAGGATATCACAAAGGATATTGGTATACCCATGTTCACAGCAGCATTATTTATAATACTGAAGAGATGAAAGCAAACCAAGGATCCATCAGTGAATGACTGGATAAAGAAAATAAGATGTGCACATGTGCTGTGCTAAGTCACTTCAGTTGTGTCTGACTCTTTGCAACCCTATGGACTGTAGCCAGCCAGGCTCCTCTGCCCATGGCATTTTCCAGGCAAGAATACTGGAGTGGGTTGCCATATTTCCTCCAGGAGATCTTCCTGACCCAGGGATGGAAACTGCATCTCCTGTGGCTCCTGTATTGAAAGTGGATTCTTTACCACTGAGCCACCTGAGAAGCCCACGTGTTATTATTGAGCCTTCAAAAAAAGGCAATTGTGACACATGTTATAACATAGATGAGACTGAGGACATCTTGTTAAGTGAAATCAGCCAGTCATCAAAAAAGAAAGAAAGAAAAACCAAATAGTGTGTAATTCTGCTTAGGTGAAGTATCTAGAGTAGTCAGATTCATAGGAACATAAAGTAGAATGGTGAATACCAGGGGCTAAGAAGAGGGAGGGAATGGAAAATTGTTATTTAATGGCTATAGAGTTTCAAGAAACAATGTAAGCATACTTAACACAATTAAACTGTACACTTAAAAATAGTTTCAGTGAAAATTTTATGCTATGTGCATTTAATTTTAATTTTAAAATTTTTAAAAAGATCTTAAGAAAGTTGTTTGACCAGATTTACTGTGAGAATCTGCAAAGAGCTGAGTCCTTCACCAAATACATTTCCAACAATCAGAAACATCAGTTGTTAATCACAGTCAGCTATTTATTCTAAAGGTCCTGTAAATTTATACACTTATCTACATTGAGATTAAAAGTAGTCTAGAATAATGGTTTGAGGCCCTATATTGTGCATGTCTCAGAAAATTGTGTTTCTTTCTTTCTTTGACAGAATTGTGAGTTTGAAGGAAAAAAAATAATGGGAAGCCTTTGCTTCAGGAAATTAGATGCTGCATTGGGCAATATTTGTGAGTCTGAGATATTGGGTTTATATCATAGCCATGTGCTTTCAATCTGTGTACATCAGTGGACACTTTACTCTTTGTATCCTGTTGTGCTGAAGATTTCAAAGCACTTTATGAATAACAATTTCCTGAGATGCAAGCTTCTGAAAACACAATCTGTTTTTTGTTTTGTTTTTTCTAAGAAAGGAGAATATGATATATTTTGAAAGGTATAGTGGGAAAATATGGAAAAGAAACCTTACCTGTGTGCAGGGGCAGATTTGGAGAGTGAGATGTGAGGAAACAGGAGGAAAAACACGTTTCCCTTTGGTCTCTGGAGGTAAAGTTTACAAAAACAATATAAAACGAGACTACTTACAATGGCACTGAAAAATGATGAATCCATACTATCTTCCCTAAGTAAATTAATGAGTTAAAGAGTGGACAAAACAAGGAGAACTGAGTATTGGGGATTGTGTGTGGCAGTGAGAAACACTTCGTTCCTGACACTGAAGAGCCTCTTGTGTATTGGTTTTCTCTTGCCATGTAATGAATTACCACGGATGGAGCAGCTTAAAACAATGTGGCTGTATTACCTGACAGTTATGTAGGTTGGTCTTTCAGGCAGTGATCAAATGGGTTCTCTGCTCAGGGGCTTATTAAGCTGTGATGGAGGTGCTGGGACTGCAGTTCATCCAGTGCTCAGAGAGTCTTCCAACCCCACTGCTACTGGAAGAATTCATCTCCTTGGGGCTGTAGGACTGACATCCTCCTTCTTTCTGGTGATGGCCCTCAGCTCCTAGTACAGTTCAGTTCAGTTCAGTTCATTCCCTCAGTCGTGTCCAACTCTCTGTGACCCTATGGACTGCAGCACGCAGTGCCTCCCTGTCCATCACCAGCTCCCGGAGTTGACTCAAACTCATGTCCATCGTGTCAGTGATGCCATCCAACCATCTCATCCTCTGTCATCCCCTTCTCCCCCCAGCTTCAGTCTTTCCCAGCATCAGGGTCTTTTCAAATGAGTCAGTTCTTCACATCAGGTGGCCAAAGTACTGCAGTTTTAGCTTCAGCATGAGTCCTTCCAATGGATATTCAGGACCGATTTCCTTTAGGACTGACTGGTTGGATTTCCTTGCAGTCCAAGGGACTCTCAAGAGTCTTCTCCAACACTGCAGTTCAAATGCATCAATTTTTTGGTGCTCAGCTTTCTTTATAGTCCAACTCTTACATCCAAACATGATTACTGGAAAACCATAGCTTTGAATAGACATACCTTTGTTGGCAAAGTAATATCTATGCTTTTTTATATGCTGTCTAGGTTGGTCATAACTTTTTTCCAAGGATCAAGTGTCTTAATTTCATGGCTGCAGTCACCATCTGCAGTGATTTTGGAGCACCAAAAAAATGAAGTCTCTCACTGTTTCCATTGTTTCCCATGAAGTGATGGGACTGGATGCCATGATCTTAGTTTTCTGAATGTTGAGTTTTAAGCCAACTGTTTCATTCTCCTCTTTCACTTTCATCAAGAGGCTCTTTAGTTCTTCACTTTCTGCCATAAGGGTGGTAGCATCTGCATATCTGAGGTTATTGATATTTTTCCTGGCAATCTTGATTCAGCTTGTGCTTCATCCAGCCTGGCATTATGCATGATGTACTCTGCATATAAGTTAAATAAGCAGGGTGACAATATACAGCCTTGATATACTCCTTTCCTGATTTGAAACCAGTCTGTTGATCCATGTCCAGTTCTAACTATTGCTTCTTGACCTGCATACAGATTTCTCAAGACTCAGGTAAGGTGATCTGGTATTTCCATCTCTTGAATAACTTTACACAGTTTGTTGTAATCCACACAGTCAAAGGCTTTGGTGTAGTCAATAAAGCAGAAGTAGATGTTTTACCGGAACTCTCGTGCCTTTTTGATGATCCAACAGATGTTGGCAATGTGATCTCTGGATCCTCATGGATTAATGCACAGCAAACTCATTGGTAACCTAAATTATAGTCTCCATATTTCTCTTCCATACGTAAAGTTATGTAATCACAGGAGTGATAACCTATAATATTCAAAGGTTTTATTCACACTAAAGAGAAGGCACCTGATGTAGACAGCTGACTCTTTGGAAAAGTCCCTGGTGCTGGGAAAGACTGAGGGCAGGAGTAGGGAGTGTCAGGGGATTAGATAACTGGATGGCATCACCAATGCAATGAATATGAACTTGGTGAAACTCTGCGAGATGGTGAGGGACAGGGAGGCCTGGAGTGCTGCAGTCCATGGGATCGCAAAGAGTCAGATATGACTGGGTGACTGAACAGCAACAAAAGGGAGGCAGTAATACATGATGGAGCAGGAATCCTGGAGGGCTCATCTTAGAATTCTGACTCCCTTATCAGAGAGTTGTTGTTGTAATTTAAGTTGTGTCCAATTCTTTTGCAACCCCATGGACTGTAATCAGCCAGGAATTTCCTGCCAGGCACTGTACCTCATTCCATGGGATTTCCTAGGCAAGAATAGTGAAGCAGGTTGACATTTCCTTCTCCAGGGGATCTTCCCAAGCCAGGGGTTGAACCCACATTTCCTGCATTGCAAGCAAATTCTTTACTGCTGAGACATATGGGAAGCCCATATCAAAGAGAGGTAGATAAATATTGAATGCACCATTTTTAAATGGCAAACGTTAGGAGCCATCTATTTAGGAGCTGTAAAGACCAGAGAAGGAGCCCTTGGCTGAGTCTGAGGATATAAGAAACCTTGGAGAATATAAGGTCGCTTGTATTGGCTATGGAATAGCCATAGTCATGGAAGCTATGCAAGACTAAGGTAGGCAAAATAGGTTGAGGTGGGCATGGACGAGCTCAGAAGAGACTGGAGAAACACTGCTTCAGAGTGGTGTAAAGTGGATAAAGAATAACGCAGAAGCCAAAGAGGTCAAAAATGGTAACAATGAGTGATTGTATTAGTGTCTTATGGCTGCATACTTAAAGTACCACAAAATAGGTGGCTTAAAAACAACAGAAATGAAAACCCTCATAATGAAATCCCTGGAGGATGAACATCTGAAATCAGGATGGCTAATGGAAATGCTGTATAGCACAAGGAGCCCAGCTCACTGCTCTGTGGTGACCTAGATGGGTGGGATGGAGAGAGTGGGAAGGAGGTCCAAGATAGAGGGGATATATGTACGCTATACCGATTCCCTTTGTTGTACAGCAGAAACTAACACAGTGATGTAAAGCAGTTATACCCCAGTTAAAAAAAAGTATTGACACAATCATGTTCCCTGTGAAGGTTCCAGGGGAGGAATTTTCTGTTCCTCTTCTTTTTTTTTTTCCCCCTAATTAATTTTTATTGGAGTATAGTTGCTTAACTCCTTTCCTTTTCTTAGCTTCTGGTGGCTATCTATAAATCTTGCCTTTCCTTGGATTGTCAATGCATCTCTCCATTCTTTGCCTCTTTCTTTACATAATCTTCTTCCCTGCATGTCTGGACACTAGTTATTTCATTTGGGTCCACTCTAATCCCATTCTAATCCAGTATGAACTTATCTTTACTTGATGGCATATGCAAAGACCCTGTTTCTAAATAGGTTCACACTAACAAGTTCTGGGATGAGAATTGTAACTTATTTTATGGAAACGGAGGCAACTAATGACAACACTGATCAACAGAGAACAAAGGAATGATAAAAATGTAAAGGTGATTTCTGGCTTTACCTGGTAATTTAAGGGTGAGTTCTGCCTGAAGGGATTGGAAGCCCGATGTCAGTGGTTGATTGGAGAATGGGTGGTACAGAAGTACAGACCTAGAAGCAAAAAGAGCAAGTGAGAACTTAGAGGAATCCATGTCTGGAATCAAGGGAGGTGTTGACAAATTTTAGGTAAAAGCGAAAGCAGATAAAGATCAGTACAGAGGACTTACCTGGTGGCCCAGTGACTGAGACTCCATGCTCCCACTGCAGGGGGCATGGGTTCCATCCCTGGTTGGGGGAAGATCCCACCTGCCATGCGAAGTGGGCAAAAAAGAAAAAGATGGGTCTAGACATGACCACTCCTTGGGGAATGTCTGGTAATTATAACTCACTGCTCATGGACTCAATATTCTTCATGAATTAGGACTTGAGACTGAGGAAGAGACCACTGGTGGGGGTTGGGCTCTCGAAGAGGGTAGTGGCTCAGTGGTGAAAATCCACCTGCCAGTATAAGAGGTTCAGTTTCGGTCCCTGACTTGGGAAGATCTCCTGGAGAAGGAAATGGCAACCCCCTCCAGTATTCTTGCCTGGAGAATTCCATGAACAGAGGAACCTCCTACAGTCCAGGTACCTGTGAAAGAGTGGGACAAGACTTATTGACTAAACAATCACAACAACATGAAAAGAATTAACCTGTGATGCTGAGGCCCAGCTGAAGTTGGAGACTGCTACGTGCGATGCAGACATCAGCAGCTGGGGAAGCGCCTTATAAAGACTATAAGATTAAACCAAACACTGCCCTTCTGCGGGAGCCAGGGCTGGCTACCTAATTTGTAGGATCTGGTGCAAAATGAAGGTAAGGAGTCCCTTGATCACAAAGCAGGAAGAAGTCTTTTCCTTCCTTCTCTCTCTTCTCCTGTCTTGGTATTTTGTAATTGACTATTTAACGTTATGGTGCTCCCTCTGACTCCAGAACTCACAAGCCCTCAGGGCCCCATTCCATACTTGGGGTACAGGGAACAGGCACCCAACCATGACCTTCTCCATCTCTTATCCAGGCCCCTCCAGCAGTGAAGGCTGCTGCTGGTTGCTGGGCAAGGATTGGAGAACAGGCATGTAAGAGTCCCTCCTAGGGAGGTGAAGAGGGCTCATGCAGGGAGAGAGGCTCCAAGCCCCTGACACCCCCTCCATTGTCCCATCAGACAAGTTTCAAGACACAAATACAAAGGTGGAATTGTTAATAATTTCAAGATGGTGAGTGGAGAGCAATAAATCCCAAGTTAGGGATTGATCACCTTCTGAGTGGGTGACCTTGTGAGACTACACTGGTCTCCTCCCCAGGAAGCCAGCCCCAGCAGATACATCAGGTGGAGTGTGTGAGGCAGAGGGTAAGGTGGGTTTGATGGAGTCCAGGGAGAAATTATCCAGAGGGTTCCAGGTTGAGGGTGGAAGGAAGAGATGACAGAAGTATTCTGATAGAAGGAGTGCAGGAATGAGGCATTAGGAACACAGTGGAGCTGAAAAGCGTTAGGAGTGTGAAAGAGCTGAAACAGTAGAAGATGGTGATCTCAGAGTGAAATGCGAGTCTGACATTTTGGTGGTCATGCTACAGGAGGCTGAAACGGAATAAAATGCAAAGAATTCTGATCCTGGCAATGCAGGCGCCCCAAGGATGGATATCAATGGAGGCTTGTCATCATCTTCCTTTCCTTGTTCTCCTTCCAACCCCCATTCTTCTTCCATTTACTGAGATCTCTGTAGAAAGTCAGGGGAAAATTGAATCACGATGTTTTAACTTGATAGCATTACTAATTTCTCACCATCTCCTATGGCTCCCCAAATGTACATACACAAATCATCAATTTGTGTGAGTTGAATATGTGAAACCATACCTTGGAGTTAAAATATCACAGAACTGCTTTCTTTTATTCTAAAACAAAATCACAAATGTGGTATGGGAGACCATGTGTTATTTGTGTGACCTTGTTCTTGGTATCTCTAAAGGCAACGTGGAAATTTAAACACACGTAGCCAATGTAGGCTGTGTATTTAAGAAAAGAGAAAAAGGCTTTATAATATTTAAAGTGTATAATGGAATATCATACATTCATATAAACACCTTATGTTTGGAAAGGGAGACCAAAATATAGGCAATATTATTTTGTCTTGTGTTTTGTATTAATTTGTTTTAAGCATAATTGATAATGATAACATATAATAAATGCCTCTAACTAGAGAAGAAGGCCACTGAGAAAAAGTTTACTCTAATGATTCTATCAGGATGGTTTCTTATTGTTAAAGTTCATAAAGTTAGCGAAATGCTGGGAAGATGTATCAGAGTAAAAGCAATGAGTGCAGAGTCAATTATGACATAACTATAAGAAAGAAATGAATGTTGAAGAACTGTAATTTCCTCACACTTCTACATTCAAAGAACCAACGCCCTCTATCAAATCTGTTAGAGCTTATATTTTATAATACATCTTCATCTAGAGATGAAAACATTTTATTTAAAGAGAAGCCAGCAGACCCACTTGAACTCTGAATACATAGAAGTTTAAGGTTGAAACATTTTGTTAAAAAGAATTTTTAGGATATGGTGACAGCACTTTTTTTTTCCTCAGAGGAAGCAGGTTAAGACATATCATTTGAAGACCAAGTACCCAACAGGAAAGAGTGTAGAAAGGAATGGTGACAATGTTTCTTTTTTTATCACCATAATTATGGGGGTTGCACCTGACTGGACTCTCTCCCATCAGCTTCCAGTAAGGCACTGACATTTTAAGTGGACATTTGGACGGATGCTAGGAAGGAGGAAAAGGAGAACAGCAATGGTGCCTCTTGTTGGGCAATTTTAGTGCTCCCTGGAAGCCTAAGTGCAACCTTGTGGTTAAATTTTTCTGATGGTGTTAAACACTAACCAGTGGGTACTCACTAACAATATCCAGCCTATCAGAGGATCAGTTTCATAGCCTCGCCTAGTGCCCTGGCTGAATTTCTGGTTTTAAGTATCAAATTCTTCCTGGTATTTCAGAATAGATGCATTAGTGCACAAATTAGGTTAAAAGAAAAAAAAATATTGCATAGAAGATTCTCAATGCTAATTTTTTTCTGGATCTCTCTTCTGCTAAATGATAGGGTTTAGTAGACGAAAATAAAATCCCATTCAAATTTTAAACCAAGTGCAATTTATTATATTTAGATGATGGAAGAGATTGTTTCAGGGAAAATGTGCATTTCTCTATTTATATAATCAAAACATATTTCAGAGACATGTTTGAAAACAGCATCCCTGGTGGCTCAGACGGTAAAGAATCTGCCTGCAATGCTGGAGACCCCAGTTCAATCCCCAGGTCAGGAAGATCCCCCTGAAGAAGCAACTGCAACTCACTCCAGTATTCTTGCCTAGAAAATCCCATGGACAGAGGAGCCTGGTGGGCTACAGTCCATGGGGTCGCAAAGAGTAGAACACAACCGAGAGACTAACACTTTCACTTTCTAAAGAGTTGGTATCTTCTTGAAACACAAGGCTTTTTCAAAGCATATCAGTTCTTGAAGCAAGATGCTTGCTGCTCACCTAACAGGAGAGGTTAAGATCCATCAAATCATCAGACGTTAGGGGTTTAAGTGCAAGTGAATTCTTTTCGGCTCATTCAGGTGGCTCCAACCGGGCAATGAATTTGCTTCGTGATACCATTAGATGGCGTGGAGTTCTTAATTACCAAACAAATGGAAAGTTGCTGGCTGGTGCTGACAGCTCCTTTGTGCATCATCTTCCCAGAACATGAATGATTAATGGAATTTTCTCAACACAGTCAAAGTTGTGTACTGACGGACTTAAAGCTGAAATTGGCAAGGTCCTAGTGGGAAGACTTTTGTTATAATGGCATGGACCTGCCAAGCTCTCCAGATGAAAAATAGGAACAATTAGTGATGGCTCTTAGCGGTTCTTGATATTCTTTGGGTTTGATCTCAATTGAAAGTCATCTTATTTGGATGCTGTTTTGAAGTAAGGCAGTGACATTCAGTCTCTCTTTGTGGCTTATAAACATCAGTGACAGGGTCTGTGTCCTGATGAAAGCCCTGTGCCCAGCCAAGTAGTAAGTTGACACCTTTCTAAAACCTGAGCCAGAGGAAATGATCAAGGTACAGATCTATTCATTTTGGCTTCTTTAGTCTAGAAGCCCCAGTACATTTCTTCTCAAGCTCAAGCCAGGTGGTCCAGACATCAGCGAACGATGTTATCCCAGGAGGGGAAGATTGTTAATACCTAGCTTTATGAATAGCTGTGGCTCTAGAGACAGAATCTTCTTAGTGATTTGGATAAGAAAAAAGAATGGTAGAAACTAAAAGAATAACTAGCTAAGCATAATTAAGGAGAACTTTCTATCTATTCCAGGTTTTTCTCTCAATCTCTGCCTGCTGTGCAGGATTACCTACTTTTAATTCTGTGTCTTATAATTTCTTGCCAAAATATTGCAAGAATTTGACTCTGACTCAGCTGTTACCCCCTTCACATGCATGCATCTGTCTAGTTCCATAACAAAAATCACTGCAGCTTGATTTCTCTCAGCCAAGAGTAGCTTGCAAACAATCACCTCTCTAATTATTCCCAAAATTAACAGTGACCTCTGTAGCATGGTGGTATTTTTGGAGTCTTCAGTCCAACGTTCCAGGCAATTGGTTGTGGCAATGCAGATGGCCTTAATGCCTGGGCAATAGGACCAGGAATTTGCCTCAAAATTAAGAACTGGCTTGTAAACTCATGGCCACTGTTCCTATGATGTAAAACTGATCATACCAAACTAAGCCAGAGTTGACATACTTGCATACTTTTTGGTGTTTATCAATGCTGCCATTTTGCAATGAAAGAAAGATTTGGCAGAGTACATTGTTTCCTAATCCCCATGCAGATGAAAATTGTGGATGCTTATGTTACTAGTTTTGACTGGACGTCATGGGCCCTCTGCTTGTACTTTTTGGCTTCACTCAGCCAAATCAACGTGTAGTTTCCTACAGAGAACTTTTAAGTTGATATTGAGTCTGTTTACACATACATATATGTGTAAACATATAAGTGTGTATATATATCAGTCAGTTCAGTTCAGTCACTCAGTAGTGTCCGAATCTTTGCGACCCCATGAATTGCAGCACACCAGGCCTCCCTGTCCATCACCAACTCCCGGAGTTCACCCAAACTCATGTGCATCGAGTCGGTGATGCCATCCAGCCATCTCATCCTCTGTCAGCCCCTTCTCCTCCTGCCCCCAATCCCTCCTAGAATCAAGGTCTTTTCCAATGAGTCAACTCTTTGCATGAGGTGGCCAAAGTATTAGAGTTTCAGCTTCAGCATCGATCCTTCCAATGAACACCCAGAACTGATGTCTTTTAGAATGGACTGGTTGGATCTCTTTGCAGTCCAAGGGACTCTCAAGAGTCTTCTCCAACACCACAGTTCAAAAGCATCAATTCTTCGGCTTTTAGCTTTCTTCACAGTCCAACTCTCACATCCATACATGACCACTGGAAAAACCATAGACTGGACTAGATGGACCTTTGTTGGCAAAGTAATGTCTCTGCTTTATATATATATATATATATATATATATATATATATATATATCCATGGGGTTGCTAGGAGTTGGACACTATTGAGAGACTTCACTTTAATTTTTCACTTTCATGCACTGGAGAAGGAAATGGCAACCCACTCCAGTGTTCTTGCCTGGAGAATCCCAGGGACGGGGGAGCCTGCTGGGTTGCCGTCTATGGGGTCTCACAGAGTCGGACATGACTGAAGCGACTTAGCAGCATGTATATTTTCACTTATGGCTGCCCTGGGTCTTTGCTGCTGCGTACAGGCTTCCTCTAAGTTGCGGTGAGCAGGGGCTATTCTTCGCTGTGGTGCGCAGGCTTCTCATTGCAGTGGCCTCTCCTGCTGCAGAGCATGGGCTCTGGGACCCTCAGGCTTCAGCAGTTGTGGTGCATGGATGAAGCTGTAAATATTTTACTGAGTGATACACAGTTTAAACTATACTCTGAAGGTGAGTTTTCTCACTATGTCCTGGAATAAATAGTTGTTTTTGAATTTTATATATAAGCCATCATGTGAAATAGTGAATCAGTTTTGGCTTGGAGTCTGGACAATAGTCAACTTGCTTCATTTTTCCAAAGAAAAGTTTCTGAAAAAAACAACTGTTGCACATTAGTGTCTTTGCAGGACTGAACGCTTTTGAAACGGAACAAGCTCATTTGCAAACATAAATAATATATTGCATCCATATATTAAAGAATCCAGCATTATTGTGTTAAGTATTTGGTTAAAAAAGCAAAAACAAACAAACAAACAAAACTCTCAGAAGACAATGGCTCATTTGTATGTGATAACACCAACTGTGTTCCAGGTAAGATTTGTGCTCGATAACTTGCTGATTTGGGGGTTGGTGTGAATAACAGGATATCAGAGTGCTTCATTAGCTTCAATTGTCATAAACCTTGTCAAGTGTACTGGATGTCACTGCATGTTGTTTTCCTGCTGTTTATTAAAGTCAGCTCCAAATACATAAAAACAAAGGAGATATTTTGATCCTTTTAAGGGCACTTGGTGCTGATCCTACATTCAGTGCTTTGCAGATCTCTCTACCTCTGAGTGAGCTGGTTTATTTTCACAGCTTCACCTATTCCATGGAAAGCGCCAGGCACCATGCAAGCAGGCAGATGCCAGGGCGATTAACTAGAAAACCATGTAGATTAACCTCCTCTATTAGCATGTGGTTCCAGTTTGGAAAGGGACGTGTGAGTTCTCTCAGTATGTTTCCAACATCATCAGAGAAATATAATCATCCCCCCTGGGAGAGCAGAAGGAACAACAGATCGCCAAGTATCTCAAATCCCCAAGGGAGGCATAATTGTATAATAACCACATTCTTTCTTTGTATTATCTTACTGTTGGTTCATAACAAAAATGACTTGGGCAAATCAGGGTGTAAAGCACATAATATCTCAGAGAGAAAAGACTACTTTTTCTCCCTAACTCAAAAGTCCAGCTAGTGTTTAAAATCTGGCTCCTGACTCAGTTCAGATCAGTTCAGTTGCTCAGTTATGACCAACCCTTTGTGACCCCATGGACTGCAGCACGCAATGCCTCCCTGTCCACCACCAACTCCTGGAGTTTACTCAAACTCATGCCCCTCGTGTCGGTGATGCCATCCAACCATCTCATCCTCTGTCATCCCCTTCTCCTCCCAACTTCAGTCTTTCCCAGCATCAGGGTCTTTTCCAATGAGTCAGTTCTTCCCATCAGGTGGCCAAAGTATTAGAGTTTCAGCTTCAGCATCAGTCCTTTCAAAGAATATTCAGGATTGATTTCCTTTAGGATGGACTAATTGGATCTCCTTGCAGTCCCAGAGACTCTCAAGAGTCTTCTTCAACACCACAGTTCAAAAGCATCTGTTCTTAAGCATCAATTCTTCAGTGCTCAGCTTTCTTTATAGTCCAACTCTCACATCCATACATGACTACTGGAAAAACCATAGCTTTGACTAGACGGACCTTTGGTGGCAAAGTAATGTCTCTGCTTTTTAATATGCTGTCTAGGTTGGTCATTGATTTTCTTCCAAGAAGCAAGTGTCTTTTAATTTCTTGGCTGTAGTCACCATCTGCAATGATTTTGGAGCACCAAAAAAATAAAATCTCTCACTGTTTCCATTGTTTCCCATGAAGTGATGGGACCAGATGCCATGATCTCAGTTTTCTGAATGTTGGTTTTAAGCCAATTGTTTCACTCTCCTCTTTCACTTTCATCAAGAGGCTCTTTAGTTCTTCTTCACTTTCTGCCATAAGGGTGGTGTCATCTGCATATCTGAGGTTATTGATATTTCTCCCAGCAATCTTGATTCCAGCTTGTGCTTCATCCAGCCCGGCATTAACACATGATGTACTCTGCATAGAAGTTAAATAAGCAGGGTGACAATATACAGCTTTGATGTACTCCTTTACCTATTTGGAACCAGTCTGTTGTTCCATGTCCAGTTCTAACTGTTGCTTCCTGACCTGCATGCAGATTTCTCAAGAGGCAGGTCAGGTGGTCTGGTATTCCCATCTCTTGAAGAACTTTCCACAGTTTGTTGTGATCCACACAGTCAAAGGCTTTGGCATAGTCAATAAAGCAGAAGTAGATGTTTTTCTGGAACTCTTGCTTTTTCGATGATCCATCAGATGTTGGCAATTTGATCTGTGGTTTCTCTGCCTGTTCTAAGTCCAGCTTAAACAGCTGGAAGTTCATGGTTCGCATACTGTTAAATCTTGGCTTGGAGAATTTTGAGCATTACTTTGCTAGTGTGTGAGATGAGTGCAATTGTGTGGTAGTTTGAACATTCTTTGGCATTGCCTTTCTTTGGGATTAGAATGAAAACTGGCCTTTTCCAGTCCTGTGGCTACTGCAGTTTTCCAAATTTGTTGGAATATTGAGTGCAGCACTTTCAGAGCATCATCTTTTAGGATTTGAAATAGCTCAACTGGAATTCTATCACCTCCACTAGCTTTGTTCATACTGATGCTTCCTAAGGCCCACTTGACTTCGCTTTCCAGGATGTCTGGCTCTAGATGAGTGATCAGACCATTGTGGTTATCTGGGTCATGAAGATCTTTTTCATATAGTTCTTCTGTGTATGGTTGCCACCACTTCTTAATATCTTCTGCTTCTGTTAGGTCCATACCATTTCTGTCCTTTATTGTGCTCATCTTTGCATGAAAATTTCCCTTGGTAGCTCTAATTTTGTTGAAGAGATCTCTAGTCTTTCCTATTCTCTTGTTTTCCTCTATTTCTTTGCACTGATCACTGAGGAAGGCTCTCTTGTGTCTCTTTGCTATTCTTTGGAACTCTGCATTCAAATGGATATATCATTCCTTTTCTCTTTTGCCTTTAGCTTCTCTTTTCTCAGCTATCTGTAAGGCCTCATCAGACAACCATTTTGCCTTTTATTTTGGGGGGATGGTCTTGATCCCTGCCTCCTATACAATGTCACAAACCTCCATCCATAGTTCTTCAGGGACTCTATCAGATCTAATCCCTTGAATCTACTTGTCACTTCCACTGTGTCATCATACAGGATTGACTTAGGTCATACCTAAATGGTCTAGTGGTTTTCCCTACTTTAATTTAAGTCTGAATTTGGCAATAAGGAGTTCATGGTATGCGCCATAGTCAGCTCTTGGTCTTGTTTTTGCTGACTGTATAAAGCTTCTCCATCCTTGGCTGCAAAGAATATAATTGGTCTGATTTTGGTGTTGACCATCTGGTGACGTCCATGTGTAGAGTCTTCTCTTGTGTTGTTGGAAGAGAGTGTTTGCTATGACCAGTGCATTCTCTTCACAAAATTCTATTAGCCTTTGCCCTGCTTCATGCTGTACTCTAAGGCCAAATTTGCCTGTTACTCCAGGTATTTCTTGACTCCCTATTTTTGCATTCCAGTCCCCTATAATGAAGAGGACATGCTTTTGGGTGTTAGTTCTAGAAAGTCTTGTAGGTCTTCATAGAACTGTTAAACTTCAGCTTCTTCAGCACTGGTCAGGGCATAGACTTGGATTATTGTGATATTGAATGGTTTGCCTTGGAAACGAACAGAAATCATTCTGTCATTTTTGAGATTGCATCCAAGTACTGCATTTTGGACTCTTTTGTTGACTATGATGTCTACTCCATTTCTTCTAAGGAATTCTTGCCCACAGTAGTAGATATAATGGTCATATGAGTTAAATTTGCCCATTCCAGTCCATTTTAGTTCATTGATCCCTAAAATGTCGATGTTCACTCTTGCCATCTCCTGTTTGATCACTTCCAATTTGCCTTGATCCATGGACCTAAGATTCCAGATTCTTATGCAGTATTGCTCTTTATAGCATTAGACTTTACTTCTGTCACCAGTCACATTCACAACTGTGTGTTGTTTTTGCTTTGGCTCCGTCTTTTCATTATCTGGAGTTATTTCTCCAGTGATCTCCAGTAGCACCTACCGACCTGCAGAGTTCATCTTTCAGTGTCATACTTCTTTACCTTTTCATATGTTCGTAGTGCTCTCAAGGCAAGGATACTGAAGTGGTTTGCCATTCCTTTCTCCAGTGGACTGCATTTTGTCAGAACTCTCTGCCATGATCTGTCTGTCTTGGGTGGCCCTACACAACTTGTCTCATAGTTTTATTGAGTTAGACCAGATTGTGGTCCCTGTGATTAGTTTGGTTAGTCTTCTGTGATTGTGATTTTCATTCTGTCTGCCCTCTGATGGATATGTATATATTCTGGCAAGTAGTAATTTTTACAGGTTAAGGTTAAAATCAGAGAATATTTTTTATCGAATGTAAGTGTATGTGCCTGATGCACAGTGATGACAAATAAGCCAAAACATTGGGGTTTGGAGCCAAGAAAGGTGAGCAGGGCCACATAGGAGAAGGATGATTTGTTCTCCCAAAGCCCTAAATTCCTCGAAGGGTTTCAGTAAAGCACTTTTTAAAAAAATTTATTTTTGCTGTTGTTGCTCAGTCACTAAGTCGTGACTGTTTGCAACTTCATGGACTGCAGCACGCCAGGCTCCTCTGTCCTCCACTATCTCCCAGAGTTTGGTCAAGTTCATGACCACTGAGTCAGTGATGCTATTTAACCATCTCATCCTCTGTCACCATCTTCTCCTTTTGCCTTCAGTCTTTCCCAGCATCAATGTCTTTTTCCAGTAAATTGGCTTTTTGCATCAGCTCTTTGCATTGGAGCTTCGTCTTCTGCATCAGTTCTTCCAGTGAATATTCAGGGTTGATTTCTTTTAGGATTGACTGGTTTGATCTCCTTGCAGTCCAAGGGACTCTCAAGAGTCTTCACCAGCACCACAAATCGAAAGCATCAATTCTCTGATGCTCAACCTTCTTTGCAGTCCAACTCTATTTTAAATTGGAGGATAATTGCTTTACAATGCTGTATTGGTTTCTGCTGTACAACAATATGAATCGGCCATAAGTATACATATATCCCTTCCCTCTTGACCATCCCCCTGTCCCCATCCCACCCTTCTGCATCATTACAGAGCACTGGACTGAGCTTCCTTTGTTATTGGCAGCTTCCTACTAGCTTCTTTTTTACACGTGGTAATTTGTGTGTTTCAATGCTGCTCTCCCAATTATCCCCATTCTCTCCTTCCACCACTGTGTCCACAAGTGTGTTATCTATGTGTCTCTATGTTGTCTATGTTAACATATATCTATGTTATACACATATAACATATGTCTATGTTATCTATGTGTCTCTATTCCTGCTCAGCAAATAAGTTTACCAGTACCATTTTTCTGGATTCCATATACATGCATTCACTTACAATATTTGTTTTTAATTTCTGACTTACTTCACTCTGTATAACATGCTCTAGTTTCATTCAAACCTCAGTTCAAGTGACTCAAATTTATTCCTTTTTATGGCTACACAATATTCCATTGTATATGTGTACCACAACTTCTTTATCTGTTGATGGACATCTGGGTTTCTTCCATGTCCTGGCTATTGTAAATAGTGCTGCAATGAACACTGGGGCACATGTGTCTTTTTGAGTGGTGTTCTTAGGGTATATGCCCAGTAGTGGGATTGCTTTAAAATATATGAGCAGCTGATGCAGCTCAGCATCAGAAAAACAAACAACAGAGTCAAAAAATGGAGAGAAGACCTAAACAGACATTTCTCCAAAGAAAACATACAGATGGCCAACAAAGATATGAAAAAATACTCAGGTGTGCTCATTATTAGAGAAATGCAATTCAAAACTACAATGAGGTATCATGTCATCTCACACTGGTCAGAATGGCCATCATCAAAAAATCTACAAGCAAAGAACTTTTAAAGGCGAGGTGAGAGAGGGGTGTTGTTAGTTGTTGCAAACTTTTGGGTGGTTGTTTTGCAGCTGTCCACGTAGGTCAGGTCACAATGTTCCTATAAGCCTCCAACAAAAGAAATATTATTCTCTGTTCTGCACTTTTTAGTCTCTATATGAATGGACTCTTAAAGATTAGAGCCCTGAGAATATGCTAGTCTATTTAATTTCAGACTACAGGTGACATTCTTTTACAAAAGGTGTAGAGCCACCATAACTACGCTTACAAAACAGAACAGAATAATATGGAGTCAGATTTGTTCTTCTCTATTACATATCTAAAAGAGCACAAGCACATGATGACTCTTAAGATGACGTGCTCAGGTAACACACTTCGGCTCCATTTGACATACATGCTCTATCAATTTGCTCATGTCTGAGGACCTTGATAAAGCACACAACAATCTGGTGACCAAGAGATGTGAACAAAGCTCGACCACTTAGGGAAGTTCATGTCATCCTTTGAACTTTAGTCTCCTCATTAGTTAAATGCAATCATAGTACTCAATACACAATTACGGTAGTGATTAAATGATGTCATCCATGGAACTGCAAACCACAGTGCCTAAAACGTAGAAAGTGTTTGATAAATTGGCAGTTGTATTGCCATTCTGATCATCATTATTATTATTACAGAATGAAAATGCTGATTCTTCAAAAACTCTTCCATTCAGAATCCTGTGGAAGTTTTTTGTGTAGAAATAGCCAGGTTAACCTAATGTTACATTTAGAGGTGTGTATGTGTGTGTTTCTATGTGTGCCAAATCTGAGACCAAGAGTCCAGCACTCTCCATGGTTCAGTTAACTTGGTGATAGAGAGCTGAGACCTCCAGAATAAAAACCCCATGGGTTACTGTGTCCAATAATTTCCTAAATTTTATGAGCCAAAAAGAGAGGGGAATGAAGGGAACAGGAAGTTCTTTGAACTTGGACTCCTTGAGATAATTGTTTACAATGAACCCCTCTATTTTACTTTTTTCTTTTCCTGTCACAATTTTTTTCCCCAGATATTCTGCTACTTTGAGTCTACTGTCTCATTTGTTTTCTTGTTTATTAGAAAATCTGAAAAAAACAAAACAATAAAACCTCAGGAGCATATTTACAGTGAAGAATCAAGTCTACACGTTGAGCAGGAACAACTTCCGTGTAGCTGGGTGGAGGTAGCCTGATCCAGGTTTATAGGCAGGGAGCTGACAGAAGAATTCATACTGGTAGATATGATTAGGTAATGAGAAGACATTGAGGAATTTTTGTATCAGATATTGACAAAATTCTTGGAAAAAATACTACAAGTTCTCTGAACTTAGGCAGGTTGCATAACCTTCCCATGACTCAACCTATCTCATGTCTAAAATAGTGATAATAATGGTATCTAACTCATCAGTTTAAGAAGATTTTGTGAGTTTGTTTTTATAAAACACTTAGGACAGAGACTGGAACAAAGTAAAAGGTATATAAGCATTAATTAAACAAATAATTCATTAAACTAATGAATAGGAGCATAGAAATGTTTTATATGGTATTGTTTTTCTTCTTACAAGAAATACACTTATATATATGTATATGTATTAATACTGGAGAAGGAAATGGAAACCCACTCCAGTATTCCTGCCTGGAGAATACCATGGACAGAAGAGCTTGACGGGCTACAATCCATGGGCTTGCAAGAGTCAGACACAACTTGGTGACTAAACCACCATCGCATATTAATATATATCAATAGATATGTAAAGATATATATGTATATCTGCATGCATCTAGATAAACATATCTAGATATGTATACGTATATATGTATGTGTGTGTATATATATATATATATGTATTAGAGACTGCTTAAGAAATATGTGTTAAACAAGTAGTAAGTTGAATTTTAATTGGAAACCTAAACCATAATTTAATTGAGTTTGGTCAGATGTAAGTGTTTCAACATTCTAAATTTGGTAAACATTTCCAAAATTCTCTTTAAAACTCTAAGAATATTATGTCTGAACTAAGTTGATTTTTCTTTGAAGCTCTTAGAATTCTAAGGGTATGTGATGGTAACAAGCTTGCTACTATACAGAGGGTATATTGCTTTATTTGTTGGTACTATGATCTCCGAAGTGATTGGCTGCAGCTTCCGTTCTATTAGTGAAGGTGAGATGCAGCTACTTTTTGATTTTTAATTTCTTCAGAACTTTGGTTTGTGAAGTTTCCCAAACCCAAAATGACATGGGCATTCTTATTTATTACTTATAAAGAAATGAATCACTAAAAATCAATCAATCCAGGAATCAAGGATAGTCTCAGCTTTCCTTGTTTCTTATTATTTCTTAGGCAATTTCACCATAGATCTAAAGAGCTGTATCTCAGCCTTGCTGATCCTATCATATTCTAAGACTCTATTTACATAAGTATCAGAGAAAAACCAAGTACAATTTCAGAGGCCCCTGATTTGAACCATCAGCCACTAAGGGCCTGTTTTGATTATTAAAGTTCCCAGAAATGGCCAGAAGAGGAAAAAAAGAAGAAATAGAGGCAGAGAGCACACTCCAGCATTGCCATCGTTGAGACTGTTGTGTGGTTCATCAGAATATCTTTTTAATCTACCACCTTTTATCACAAGCATGTGGTCCTACTTCCAGAACATTGTCATGCTATTCTAAACATTTGAAAAGTGCATCAGCAGACCGTCCCATCAAAATAAACCAACAGCACATTCAAACAGCAACCACTGTGAACCTACTCACCTCATTGTTTTTTGTTTCGTGTTTGTTTTTATTAGGTGAAAAATTGAGGGAAAAGGGAGATCACTGATTATAGGAAGAACACGAACAAAGACAGTCCCATCAGAACCCTGAGTTCTCCATCAGGGCAGGAAAGCCTTCCAAAGGCGAGCCACCTGCTGGGTGAATAATCCAGCACTGAGCCAGCAGTTTCAACTCATGGCGATGCTTGACCTGATGGCCATTTTCAACTCACAATGGTAAGAGTGAAGAGTGATCTCACAACAGCTGTCAGATTCTTGATTCTGCTCTCCCAGTAACTGCTTCGGTCCCATTCTGGAGATGCAACAACACCCTATCAGAGAGCCACACGCTTTTACTGCAGTGTTAGCAGTTGCACTTGTGACACTGGTGAGAGACGCTGAGTGGTCGGAAATTTCCCTTCAGGTAGTTAGGAGAGAGATCTACTTATGCACCCTCGGACTGCATAGTGTACACACGCCACCACAGTGCAGAAGTGTGTTTCTTTCCAATTCATTTCAGGCTAGCACGCTCTTGGGAGTGTATCCCTTGCTCGACTCTATTTTTGAAATGTAGCTGCTAAGCTTTCATTCGGGTTGGTGCTGTGCTTTCTAATAACCCAATATTCTTAAGTTCTTTCCATATGACAAGCGGCTATTCCATCAGGAGATTTCACTGCACTCAGCGGAAAGCTGGCCAGTGTTTGCACTGAACTAAGAGTTGGGAGGAAGATTTTGATGATATGTGGATGACTGGATTCCTTATTCAAAGACTTTAAACAGAAAGTAATGGCACTGCTTTTCTTGAGCTCTGCCTTACTGTGAATTTTAGTTACCTGTTTCTGCCTATGATTACCAATGAGAACTTGTACTTTAGTGAAAAATAACTTTAGATTATAGATCAGAACTTAGGAGATCAGAGCTCTTGGTGCCACTCTGCTACTAACTATCTTCCATTGGGTTAATATTTTTCACCCTTGTTCAACAGTCTTAACAGTGAAATGGAAGTTTTAGACCTGATAATTTGAAAGGTCCCTTCTAACTCTGAGAATCAATGATTATCACTCTAACACATGAGCTAGTGAAATAAAATAACTGAACTACATTCTTAAATTTCCAACAATAATCAGCATCACTGGGCTTCCCCGATGACTCAGCAAGTAAAGACTGTCTGCAATGCAGGAGACACAGAAGACATGGGTTCAATCCACGAGTCAGGAAGATCCCCTGGAGAAGCAAATGGCAATCCACTCCAGTATTCTTGCCTGAAAAATCCCACGGACAGAGGATCCTGGTGGGCTACAATCCAAAGGTTGCAAAGAGTTGGACATGACTGAGCAACTACACACATATATATGCACATAGGTCAGTTCTTAAAATTCAAAGCTAGATCAATACAAAAAAGAAAGAAGGTAAGAAAGAGAGAAGAAAGAAGAGAAAAGAAAAGGAAAAAAGAAAAAAGGAAGAAACCATGGTAACATCATTGGTATTACCTCAGATGAAGATAAAAGGATGTGTACAATTAGGGAGAGAAATTTGGTGAACCTGCTCTTGATGTGAGAAAAATTTGATAAAGCAGCCTACAGTTTGTATGCTCTCCTCTGCAAGGCAAGTATATTTATTGTTCTGCTGTTTCTGTCCCAAGAAAATATGAAAGGGTCAACAGAAACTTGAATAGAAGTAATTTCCAAAGGCATATAACTTCTATGGTGTCACTCACTTCTCTAATTTGCTCCATAAAGAGCAAATAGGAGAAACTGGGAATAGCAGAATTTTGACCTTTCAGACATTGGTCTACTGTGCTCTCCAAAGAGCCATGATCTTTATGTTATTTAAGATCTTGGCTAGGCTATTCTCTACAAAAGATACCTAAAAAATTTTTGACTGTCTCAGTCCCTTCAATCTCCAAGTAACTGCTGTTAAAAAAAAAAAAAAAAAAAGAATTAAAAGCTAATCATGAAACTCTAAAAAAAAAAAAAAAAAAAAGGATGTGTACAAAGGCCAAGATGCTTGTAGAGGGGGGTTAAAAGGACAAACTGAGGAAGCAGAATGCTTAGGTCCACATCTAACCTCAGCTGCCTACAAACTTTCATCGACTGACTACAAACTTTAATCAGCTGCCTGTAAACTTTTCATTTGATGAAAGCTGCCTGAGTGACTTTCATCAAATTGCTCATTTTTCTAGGCATCTCAGTTTCCTCATCTACAAAATTACTTAATAGTGAATGCGTTATTTGCTCAGTCATGTTTAACTCTTTGCAACCCCATGGATGGTAGCCTGACAGACTCCTCTGTCCCTGGAATTCTCCAGGCAAGAATATTGGAGTGGGTAGCCATTCTCATAACCTTTTTATCACCTCTGTCTAGTCAAGAACGAAGAATCCATTCTGTGATTTCAAAATGTATTTTGGGGTGAAAAAAGGCAAAGTATTGTTTTAGCACAAGAAATAACAAGAGATAAAGGGGTGTAGTTATTTATCCAAAGAGAAATAAACGGTTGGAAGGATAATCAGAAACTAATTAGAAAGGCTGTCAATAAGGGGTGTGTGGGAGGCAGGGTGGAGACAATGGAGATGCGGGAGGAACTTGACTGAGAACCTATTTCCTACAGGGTTGACTTCTGAATGATGTAAATATAAGGAATGATATTAACTCAAAAAGAAAACTATTCACCTGAAAATGGAATAAAACTAAAAGAAATGAACAATTTTTAATGAAGTTGATATGATGATACAGAGGAAATAACTATTTCAAGTAATTTTGAATACTACTCTGACTATAACATTTCTATGGGATGTGTTCTGAAAACAGAAAAAATGTAAGCAAATCTAAAATTTACACAGAAGGATTATTGTTGGTAGTAATAGCCATTGTAATTTTGCATCTCTTTTTTCCTGTACTGTAGGATTAGTAACCAAGAATTTCATTGCAAGAAAAATATTAGAAATTTGTTTTATTTTATTTTATTTTTTTAAATTTTATTTTATTTTTAAACTTTACATAATTGTATTAGTTTTGCCAAATATCAAAATGAATCCGCCACAGGTATACATGTGTTCCCCATCCTGAACCCTCCTCCCTCCTCCCTCCCCATACCATCCCTCTGGGTCTTCCCAGTGCACTAAATTTGTAATGTTAAATTTGTATTGAAAATGTCAATATGAGTGCACAGTTTATACTTGACAATGTTTTTATTTTTATCTATCCATCTATCTATCTATCTATCATCTGTCTATCCATCCATCTTTAGCTGAGAAATAATGATACTCCACTGATATGACCAGGGATTACCAAGGAAGGTTAAAACTGTACAGTGGAAAGCTTGCTAGGGAGCTGGTTATTCATATGATGGCAAAATATCGTTGTTACAGGCAGAATAATGGCCTCCCAAAAGATACCCATATCCTATTCCCTGCAACTTGTAAAATCTTAGGTTATATGGCAAAAGGTAATTAAGGCTGTAGGTAGAATTAAAGCTGCTGATCATCTGAACTTTCACATCATCTGACCTTAAACTAGGGGGATTGTCCTGGATTAAGCCCAGTTTAATAATAAGGATTCTTAAACAAGAAACTGAAGGCAGGGGGAAGGTAAGAAAGATGTAATTTGCAAAGGACTTAACCAGCTGTAGGGGAAGGGCCATGAGCCAAAGAATGCAGGTGGCCTCTAGAAGCTGGAAAATGCAAGGAAATGGATGCTCCTCTGGATCCTCCAATAAAGGAAATTCCACCAACACATTGATTTTTAGCCCAGTGAGTCCCAGTTAAATTGAATTTCTGACCTACAGGACTGAGATAATGATCTGTATTTTTTTAATGGTGCTATATTTATGATAAATTGTTATTACAGCCACAATAGAAAACAAATATAATCACCCTAGAGAGCACTTATTAATTACAAAAGGGAAAATGTATTGTTACAATGGATAGATCCAGTAGTAATCCCATTAACAAATTAACAAATCAAACAGCCTCACCAGTAAATGGACCATTTGACCTTATGTGGTTCACAATGTGATATATAATGAAATACACATCACCCATAGAGGAATCTTGCCAAAAATGTTTAAGGTAAATGTAATCAATCCCCATATCTAATTGTTAGTTTAAAAGAAATACAGGGATAAGAGAAAAAGTTAAACAATACCCTGAGAAAGCAATCAAACAGATCTAAAATGAAGCATAATCTACAATCAACTTGCCTGGAGTCTTTAAAAAGTCATTATTATTTAAAAAAAATTTAAAGGTAGGATAGAATTCTTCTAGTTTAACACAGACTAAAATGACACAAATCACATGTACTTTGTGGACCTGGGAGTGGATCCAGGTTCAAAAACTATAAGTGACATTTTGCGGGCAATTGGGGAATTCAAATGTGTACTACATATTAAATATTAGTATATATATATAATGGATTATATATATATAATTAGATATATAATGGATTTTTTTGTATTCTCAAATGTCATAACAGCATTATGGCTCTGTGTGTACTCACTCCTAGGAGATGCATACCAAATTATTTAATAGTGAAGTGTCGCTTTGAAACTTACCTTTAAATGGTTCATTAAAAGTTTAAAAAAAAAATGAAATACGGCAAAGCATTCACAATTGTTTAATCTAAGTGAGTTTTATATACATTCACTTTGCTATTTCATTCACTTATATTTGACATTTTCAAAATAAATCCTGAGAGATAAAAAGGAAATGATTTCAAGTGGTAGAATGCTTTTAAACAGAGAATTGCTCTATAGATATTAAGAAGGGTCTGAGAAGCAAAAACTAAGATTGCCTAGACTTTAGGTTGTATTGAAAAACCAAATATTTAAAGTGCTTAGAAAGTTTCATTTTGATATTTGGCAAAACTAATACAATTATGTAAAGTTTAAAAATAAAATAAAATTGGAAGAATAAAAAAAAAAAAAGAAAGTTTCCAGACACTAGAGAGTGTCAGTCACTGATGGTTTGTGCCTTCAAACCTGTGAGCTTGAATCAAGGCAGTGAAAGGTCCTGGAGATACTTGGGCAAACAGTACCTACTAACGGTGATCAAAATAGCAAAGCAAAGCAAAGCAATTACACAAGACCCTAACTATCAACAGAAGTAAAATATTAATACAAACTTAGTAGCAATTAAAAACCAAGGACAACTCAATAAGACAGTAATGATGCACTGATAACAAGGCTGACTTCCTGGAAACTCTGAGAATCCCAAACTTCTGCTTGTGGACCTGACTGTAGGCGCTTCACAGCACTGCTAAGCTGTGTGTAGCAGCCAGACTTCCTGGCACCATACTGGATTAAGGTCTAGAGTGAACTCCCACAGCATGCTAATTTTAGTTTATCAATATCACATGTTAGTAACTCTTCATAACTCATTTAATGGCTACTAACACCCAGTGGAATTTCTTGTCATTTGTGCATAAACAGTTCAGAAGAAATCTTCAAATTTTGAGATAAGTTCTTGTGCCTTCCAGAGGACATTTATAGCCCAGCGTACCAAAAGGTTTGCTTTACGAACAACTTTAGAGCATAAACGTTGCAAGAAAATCAATATTACTCTGTGTATCTATGTAACCCACACCTAAGGATTTGAGTGAAGCATATATGCCATTTAAGGGTTTTCACACCTCTTCTCTGAAAAGTTCTTTCATTGGGTTAGTCTTTCCCACTTATGCAAAATTTCTCCTTCACTCTTTCCTAAAAATCCTATCTCTTAAAAGAATGAACATCATCAGATTAGAGCTAATGTGTGTGCACACACTCAGTTATGTCTGACTCTTTGTGACCCCATGGACTTTAGCCTGCCCGGCTCTTCTGTCCATGGAGTTTTACAGGCAAGAACACTGGAGTGGGTTGCCATTTCCTCCTCCGGCTAAAATAGAAAGGATCAAAATGGAGATTAGGGGTGGGGGATTCATTTGCCTAGAAACAGAGATTCACACTTATTTTAACCTTATTCCAGGTAGGAGGCAACCAGTACCAACTTCTTTGACCCATTTTAATAAACACTTAGAGATTGTTGGAATGATCTTAATGAGTTCCCTAAAGGCTTTGCCTCTGTTAAATCACCTGCTTCCCAAGATTGGGAGTTCTGTCTTGAAGAAAACAATCACCAGCAAACACCATATCCTTTCCCTTTTAAAGTTACAGCATTGCTACACTTGAGTGATTATAACAGACTCGACACCTCCAAAAGTAATGGGATTACTCTGGCATCACAGTTCACTGGCTAGCTTCATTTCCGAAAATTCATCTCTCTTAACGTTCTAGTAAGGTGAGGGAGGCAGCCCTAACCTATGAAGTGAATTCGTATACTCTGCAAGGGAGGGGCTTAGAGTATCTCAGGAAGATATGCATGGACAAGCGTCAAGAGGCAGCTGAGTACAACAATCTAAGATTTCCCACTAGACCCAGAAGAGTCAGATTTTTTCAGTGGTGTCATAGTCACTGAAAACAATTAAGAACTGGTGATGGTGAGAAAGAGAGGGTTAGTTGACAGTGTTCAGTGTGGAGCATGTAGACTGTCACCCCGGCCCATCTCCAGACCTGGTCAGTAGGGTATATGGGACATTCTTTGATCAGAACTGTTGATTCAGCAACCATTCACTTCACATCTACCAGGTGGCAATTACTCCACTAACTCACGGGCTGCATTGTAGACGTTACACTTGGGTTCACTGACTAGTAAGAAATGAAAGTCATTCAAATATCCCAAAGTTGGAATTGAGTGTAAGTGTTATGTCAGACTTTGTACAGCATAAGGGGTTGAGAGGGTCAAAGGGAAATAAACATCGAATCTTCTAGGGTACACTTTTCTATGAAGATATGACGCTTAAGTGGAGTTTTGAAGAATCATTATCTAGGCAGAAAAAGCAGGCTGAGCTGGGGTGGGAGGTGCTTCCTGGAAACCATATGGGACTTGATACAGCACAGCGGGTCGAGGGAGCTGATCTTGGGCTCATAAGGGGATTTGTGAGCTGTGCACAGGACGTGTGGCCACACTGACACAGGCGGATGGGTGTTTCAGGCACATCCTTGGGGCAGCAGAGTGGTAGAAATGAGGATGGGTGAAAACTTGGAGAACAGGGATGTCAATGAGCTAGCTATTTGGACAATCCAGGAAAGACCTCATGAAGAACTGAACTGAGATGGGGGTTGGGCTAAAGATATGCAGAAGCAAGTTATTAATAGAAACAAAAAAGTTACAAAGAGTTATTTTGTCCCATAGGGACTATGCATACAAACTGCACTGTTCCTCAACAGCCACAGCTAAAGGAGCTTCATTCATGCTGTAGATGTCTCCATTTCGTATGTTCATTAAGGTAATATTCCTTTAAAGTATCATCTATGAAATACCAGTGTGCATATAATAATCACCCAGTAGAACAGATTGATTCCCAGAGGGGTGCCTTATTTGTACAAGGATACTATGGGTTAAGAGCCATATAGGTTGGTGAATTTCAGTTAACTAGTAAATAATGAACTTTTAGACAGGCAGTATTGAGAAATATACCCATCTTAGAGATACTACTTGCAAATGCAGGAGCAAATGATGTCGAGAACATACAGAAAAAAATTAAAGGGACTTGCATACATGTCTATATGGAGAAAGAAAAGACCAAAGTCTTTATGATATTTTCCTCAATATATCCTTGAACCATATTGTTTATCCTCATCACAGCATAATATCCTGGATTTCTATTTAATTTGTTAAATCACCCGATAGCACCAGGACTGGGGAGATCTGCTGTTAGAATATAATGGCAGAATTTCTCTGGTGACCATTGAGTCCACTTTGACACTGGAACCCAATACAGCTGAATTCCTCAGTTGGAGAAGCTCAGGCAGAAGTTGAATCTCAGAGGAAGAAAGTATGATTCTGAAGCTCTCTTCTTCCTGAATGTTATGTTGGGCTCAATAGCATAAATATCTGTCTTCAGCTTTCAGTCTCTTTGGCGGTGATAAGCCATTTATTTACTGATAAGAGTTTCTAAAAGGTAGCAGTTTAGCACAGCTTTTTAGTGATCATGGACTGTTCAGGAAAGAAAGGGAGAGAAATAGCAGGATCCCCCAGAGGGTACTTGCTATGGGCAGTGTCACAACCCAGTCGATGCCACGTGTCCACGAAGCCCTGAGTCAGAAAAGTGGATCTTTGGAAGTTTAGAGATGCTTCATAGGACCATGGACTGTTCCATCATGGCTTCCTAGAGATAATGCAAACACAAATACACATCCCAGGTTACTATAGGAAGGAATGTGCTATGCTTAGTTGCTCAGTCGTGTCCGACTTTTTGCAGCCCCATGGACTGTAGCCCACCAGGTTCCTCTGTCCATGGGGATTCTCTAGGCAAGAACACTGGAGAAGATCCTTCAGGGGATCTTCCCAATCCAGGGATTGAACTCAGGTCTCCCACATTGCAGACAGATTCTTTACCATCTGAACCACTGAGGTAAGCCCAAGAATACTGGAGGGGGTAGCCTATCCCTTCTCCAGGGGATCTTCTCCACCCAGGAATTGAACCAGAATCTCCTGCATTGCAGGCAGAGTCTTTACCAGTTGAGCTAGCACGCAAACCCCTAGGGAGGAATGCCTGAATATTAAAAAGTGATGTAACTTAAAAATTTGACAGTTGAAGAATCCAAGTTGCATTTTTGTCCAAAAAGGGCTGGAGAGTGTTGATACAGGTCTAGTGTTTAGGGAAGCAGCGTGGTGCTCACGTTATAAGCACGGGAGGGAGACAACCTGATTTTATAGCACAACTATCACATCCAAAGGTTTTCTTATTTCCAAGTGAGATAATTAAACAGAAAACAAGTAGCCTTAAAAGGAACTAGTTGTAGCTTACATTTTAAAAAACAAATGTCAACTAAATAAGTCTACTTCTGACAACAAAATTCAGTTTTCGACATATTGTGCTTCAATACTTGAAATTACTAATATGTCTCTAAAGCTGCTTTATGCATTCATGAAAACAAATTAAACCTGCTTATTGTAAAGAAATCGCACCAATATATGAGATGTTAAAACATACAATATTTCTTTTTAAGTACTTTCTTAAAGCAGGCCTTTAGGAATATATGATAAAGATTGGGAAGTTTGTTGCTTTTTTTAGCCTTAGCAAAGCCATTTATTTTTACAAATGCCATTCTAGAGTGGGCTCTCGAGTGGAAGTGGTCTCTTCATAGTGTGTTTAAAAACCTGCCTGCATCTATGGATAGAAATGGGATATAATGCTGAGAGCTTCTGATCTAACCTAGTAGATACTGGGAAAAATAAACCTTTTTTCATATTAGGCCTCAGAGAACATGCACATTAAAAATTATGTTCAAGGGATGTCACCGTTTGTATAATTGATCAATTTAGAATGTTTCAAGTGTTTGTCATGTTAAAAAGGAACATCCATAAAAACCTGGAATTGAAAATGTTTAAAACAAAAACCCTCTTGGTTAATCAGTCATTGAAATGATGTATCAAATTTAAATCTCCTTAAACTTGCATGACATCATGCCCCATGGGAGAGAGCTGAAATTAATCAAGGTAATTCTGTTGTATGACCTACTTTGGCATTTTCATCTGACGGAGCCAGGAAATGGGCTCGCTAATAGTCCATTTTGTAGTATTCTAAGATCCTAGCAATTCCATATTTAAGGAGGTTAATAGGATACTAATTGGGGCCTAGGTGAAAAGTTCACAAGAAAAATGAACTCACCTGGATGTGAGTACGATTGTCTCCTTTTTACAATGACTCTTCCTAACAGTTTCACCTTGGAACTCAGAGGGCAAGAAATCTCGCACCTTGGGAGACCTGTGAGGTCAGAATTTTGTCCTCTGTCCCCTAAATAGCAATCACTGGCCAAATGCCAGGGTTACAGGCCAATAGCAAGATCAGCATTCTGCTTATGAAATGCTTAAGGACAGAAAAACCCCAAAGGGGGGAAATTTGTATAGAAAATAAAGTCCATTTCAGAGCTGTTATGAACTTTTAGGAAAACACAGGGTTTTGTTTGTTTGTTTGTTTGTTTTTTGAGACTTAGAAGTTAGAATGAAAGAAAATCAACTTCTCTTCATCACCTCTGCTGAATTAAACCATGATGTGGATGAGTGTGTGTTTTAACAAAAGTAGAAATCCTAGACACAGGTCATTATTGACTAGCTGGTGGTTCTATTCATCAAAGATCAAGGCCAATATGGTAGAGAAGATAATATTCTGTCTCCATTTTCTTCCCTGTTCGTTCTTAGTCACTCAGTTGTGTCTGACGCTTTGTGACCCCATGGACTATATATAGCCCCCCTGGCTCCTCTGCCCATGAGAATCTCCTCTGGAATGTTCCAGGCAAGAATACTGGAGTGGGTAGCCATTCCCTTCTCCAGGGTCTCTTGGATTACAGGCAGATTCTTTACCGTCTGAGCCACCTGGGCAGCCCTTTCTCCCCTGTAAATATTTGCAGTAACTCCTGGATGACTTGGGGAAGTTATCAACAGAAAAAGCAGGTGCTTGAACTATTTCAAGTTCTTCCTACTACTCTGTGGTTCCTATGGCAATGTTCGACGATCCTGACACTATCTCACAGCATCATATTTTCTTACCTTGCTCTCATTATAGTGCATCCATAGATAACACATTGTATTGTGCTTTCCCTAATATTTCTTCAGCTTCATATGTACAGAAAGAGTTAAGACTTTTCCCTGCCCTAAAGGCTCATGGCATGTCTTTCCGTCTCCCTCTCAACGTGCAATCCATCTTCCAAGTTTCCAGAAGGGGCTGAGGTTTTTAAAAACAGCTGTAATCTGCGGCCATTGATGGTGGAGTAGATTGTTTGCCAAACTATTACCATAACTGTCAACCGAAATCAGAAAAATAATCTCATTGTGCTGGACAGATGCGTTTCCTGCATTATTGATAGAGTCACTCCAGAGTAATAGAGAAATATAAAGCATTGTTCTATTTACAAAAGGAGATTGGCCAAGTCCTTGAAAGTGAGCATGAGAGACAGGCACTTACAGGAAGTGAGATATAGTCAACTCAGTAGAAGTTATGTGTCAGGGCCACGTGACCTCCAGAGTCAGCCGTAGATGCCCAGGGCTCTCTCTCTGCCCATCCCCACCCTGTGCTTTCAGGCTGGCTTTGTGGTTTGCTCTCAGAGGTGATATATTGATGAAACCTGTGGAGTTTGTTGTGCATTCTTCATCTCTCGCCCTAACTGTGTCCCTGGATAGGCAAATGGTTCTAATGTGTTCACTACATAGCTCTCCGTATCAAGTGAATTGCCCTGGACCACTACCTCACAAGATCATTGAATTTGCTTATTTCAAGCAGAGGCTCCTGACATTCCACAGGAGCGGTGAGTTAAACATACCTTACATCTCCTGGCTTAGCAAGGAGGGTCAGTCATCTTCTTTGCTCAGCAACTGGTCTACCATCACTCGAGTGGTGAATGATGCTGTGTGATTCTATTGGTTGAGCAGCCAAACTGTGAAGGACCACGCACTTCCCGTTTATTATCTCTAATCCACGGAGCATGCTGACCGAGATAGGGATATCTTTTAAAATCTCTATTTTACCTCTAAAGAAATGGATGTTCAAAGAGGTTCCATAGATTGTTCGAGGTCACACAGCTTTTAAGTAATTTGTCTGGAATTTGAACCCAGCCCTAAATCCAGGTCACAATTCCACTAGATCATGTTTTCTTCCATTTTATTGAGATATAGAAAAAACTATACTATGCATCAGAATATTTGTCTCTGTCCAGTACACCTTCCCCAAGTATTAATAATTACACACAGAGAGAGCCTTTTTTGTTGTTGTTTTCCTTACGGAAACAAAAGATGATGCCATGGCTGCCCCGTGCATGAACTGAAGGGCATTTGATGTCAAATTCCTAAATGAACTCATTTCAACACCCAGAGCCTGTCCTCAGTAAGACGGTTCCACACATTTCTGGGCAGAAGTTGGTGAATGTTGACAGATCCATCCTGAGCACAGAGTGGACAGTCAGGAAGTCTAAATTCTAACCTGGACAAATTAAAGTCTCTAAGGTTTCCTTTCCTCTCTTTTTGGAGAAATGCATAATCCTGATATTCTTTTTAGAGTCAGCATGGGGATTCCTTTATTAACAACCCAGAAATACATTATAAACAGAAACGCCTGTAAAAATGTTGTGTAGTAGTCTTATGCTGTGCTATGCTATGATGTGTTGCTCAGTTGTCTGATTCTTTGCGAGCCCCTGCACTGTAGCCCACCAGGCTTCTCTGTCCATGGGGATTCTTCAGGCAAGAATACTGGAGTGGGTTGCCATGTCCTCCTCCAGGGGACCTTCCCAACCCAGGGATTGAACCCTCTAGATCTCCCACATTGCAGGCGGATTCTTTACCATCTGAGCCACCAGGGAAGTGTAAAATATCCTTAGTGGAAGCAAATTAATATTAAAATTCAAGGCCATATAACAACTTAATTCACCTGCCCCCCAAATCTGTTATTATTACTGTTATATCTTTTGTTAATTAATATTTTCAGGAACATGGCTCAGTATTTTGGGATTCTGAAATAAAACTGAGCATGTGTATTAAAGCTAGTTGGAAAGATCCATTATGCATCTATTCTAAAATAGATTTTTAAATGGTTCTAAAATGATTTATTGTAGGTTTTCTCTGTGTGATGGCTTTAATCTAGCTAAAGTCCCGCTTTACTTGCACCATTATCTTGCCATGAGGAGACCCCTGGGTATAGGTTTGGCCCACAGATTGGCCCTCCTGCATGGAATCTCAAGCCTGTGGTCAGAGCAGTTGAGTGAGTTAACCACTGGAACTCAGTGGGACCACTGGCATCATTTTGGAATCAGCCACCTACAGAATCCAGGGTGCTGCTGCTGCTGCTGCTAAGTCATTTCAGTCGTGTCCGACTCTGTGCGACCCCATAGACGGCAGCCCACCAGGCTACGGCAGCCCACCAGGCTCCGCCATCCCTGGGATTCTCCAGGCAAGAACACTGGAGTGGGTTGCCATTTCCTTCTCCAATGCATGAAGTGAAAAGCGAAAGGGAAGTCGCTCAGTCGTTTCCGACTCTTAGCGACCCCATGGACTGCAGCCTACCATGCTCCTCCGTCCGTGAGATTTTCCAGGCAAGACTACTGGAGTGGAGGCAAGACTACATTGCCTTCTCCGAGGCCTGTAAAACTGCAGCAGGTAAGTTCTGCCTGACCTGAAGGCTTTCTTTGCACATCTATTGTCTTTCAGATTGACAACTGGTTATACTCAGGAAAGAAAAGAAAGCAAATCCCAAAGTTCGAAAGATGAAGAATGGATGCAGAAGAACCAGAAGTATGGAAGGAAATGATATGGAGCAAAAAAGGACACTGTGTTAAAAAAACATTTTTTTTTTCCAAACAAGAACATTTCTACACACCCACATACCACACATTCATACATTTTTCTCATTTTCACGTCAAAATATTCATTTAGGATCATTAGGTTCTGTTGATGAATTGATTCTATGAAATACTTCTCTTTATCTCTAGTGACACTCTCTGTTTTTAAGTCTACTCTGTCTGATACTGATGTAGCTGTATTAGCTTTCTTTCGCTTATTGATTGAATGGTATATCTTTTACCTGCACTCTTATTTTCAATCTGTATGTGTTTCAAGTATGTTTCTTGTAAACAGCATGGATCTTTCTTTTTTTAAAAATCCAGTCTGACAATCTCTGCCTTTAATTGAAATACTTATTCCATTTTCATTTAATGTAATAATTGATATGATTTTATAAGCACCCTTCTTTGTCTTTTTTTTTTTTTAATCCCTTTTTGTCTTGGTCCTCTGATATTTTTCCTACCTTCTGTGGGTGGGTGATGGATTTTTTAATATTCCATTATCTTGTGTGTTGACATTTTAACTATTCCTCTCTTTTTAGTGTTTGCTCTAGAGATTAGAATCATCAGCTATAACTCATTATGGACTACATTGAGATCACATTATAATTCTTTTTATGCCGTGTCAGCATCTTACCATATTACCATTTAACCAGACTTTTCTTTCTTTTTTTTTTGAAAAAACATTTTTTTTTTCTGGGATGTCAAATACAAGTCCTACAGATGAGCAGTTCATAACCTTTATTTTGGGTCATAGAACCTTTTGAGAAGGAGAGGCATGCTCAGGATCCCTAGCACATATGTGCACACAATCACACACAGATTTGCACTCAACTACAGGAGGTTTACACCCACATGGAAGCCTGATTCATGGACTCCTTGTATAGGATACAATTTACATTTTTAACCAATGTTAGTGTGGAATCTGAATCAGAAAAGAACAGAAAGGTAATCAGAGAATGATGATTAATAGAGGATGGGACTCAGGAGGAAAAAGAAGGAAAAATATAAATTAAGAACTGTTCCAAAAATCCATTTATTGACATTTTGAAGCATCTATTATCATGCTCCTACCATGGATCATATAGGATGCCAGTGTTTTAATCATGGGCTTTATAAAGTTATCTTGGAATTTCCCAACAACCAATGAGTTTTAATTTGTAAACTTTCAAACTTATAAGTTTGGAGAATTTAAAATTTGCACAAACTGGTCTCCAGAGAGTTGAACTAACCTGTCCACAATTCCACAGACATATTTCAATTCAGAATTAATATTGCCCTCTTCCTAATTCAAAACTGTCTTTACTCTACTCCAGATGGTCTGATTAATTTCCTATCATCTTGTTGTCTAAAAACACATATTTTAGCTTAGGACAAATAGACTATAATGGTGCAAACATAATGCAGAGCACCTTTGTTGTGATAAAAGTTGGGAAGTGATTTCTCCTAAAGCAGGACTGGGGGACCGTTTTTCCATAAGCTGGTTCTCAGGACTCTTGTATCCTGAGCACTTGGTGCCCCAAGAGTACCCAGGTAAGTAAGAGGAGCAGTTGCTAAATGGAAAGAAGACAAACTGACTCCTCTTCCAGGTAAGGAGGGAGTTAATTGCTCTGCTTATGGGCATCATAATTCATAGCTTGGTATATTTTCTGATAACCCATGGCCAAGAGAAGGATGTCCATTTTATTGACAAAATTTGGCTTATTCACCCAGAAACATAGTATCCTGCTGATGTGCATAAATAACTGAACACTAAGGTTAAGGTGTTTTCCACTGACTTGCTGGATTAACTTCAGGAAAAAACTGTGCACCTCAAAGAGTCTTCTTATTTAAACTGGAAATAATACCTTCTCAAAAATATTTACAAAACTGTTTAAAAAAATGTCTTCTTGAAAGAATTGTGGTAGGAAAGTTCTATTTGTCCATACACAACTATTTTTGAAACATGTATGGAGACTCAAGGAAGTTACCAAAACAATTAAGAATTGATTCAATTAACCTTTGTCTCTTAATGTTGACCCAGGCTTTATAACTGCCTCTTAAACTCTGGAATACCCCGAGCCTAGCGTGTAGGCGTATTTGTTTGCACATGCATTCACAGACACATACATATACTCTTGCTCAGATACACCAACTGCAATAGCATTTTTAATTGAAGTGCATAAATTTGGACTGCTAAATCTATTAACGATTTGTTTTAATTAGGAACCCAGCTGCTTCCTGAGATTTTGCAGTCTGGGTTTCAGAACTTTTGCCATCTGAAAATGAGTCTCAAGTGGGTTGCTTCAGTCTTTCAGATCAGCATTTTTAAAGACTTGTTGGAAGAGGGAAACTGCAAATGCTCTCTGCTGTAAAATTACAGCTCCCTTTGTCCTTGGGTGAGGACGGGACTGCTTTGTTCGTGTAGCCAGCGCCCTGCCCCTGACCTCTCACGTGGGCATGTTAAGTCTAGCAGGCTGCCTGATCCTTGGACCGCCTTGCTTTCAGATCTTGCCAACTTGGCTCACAGAGAAGCAGCATCATGGTGATTTTGAGGTTCCCTACTTGTCCCACTATCAGTAGGGGGAGCTGTGACTTAATTGAGGTTGAAAGCATTGATTATTATTTTTTTTTTCAATACTTCACTAGTTGAAAAGATAGATTCTGTGGTATTTCAGTTCAGTGAAGTAGGGTCTGAGGAGCATTCACTTTTTTTTTTTTACCTCTTTTCTGGTGTTCAGCTAATGTCAGCAGCATGTCTTGTTATTTGGGTAACATTAAATGGAGTATAATGCTTTCTGTTCTTCAGTCAGTATGGAAGCCATTCATTAGTCTCTTCGCTCACTCATTCATTTGTTCACGTGTTTGTTTAATCCTTATTGATTGCCGACTATGTAAAAATGCACCGTGCTAGAAATAGGAAGATTACCAAGACAGCACTTATGCCTTTCAGGAGTTTATAGTCTAATACATGAAACTCAGAAATAATAATTACTGCAGAGCATAATCAGCACTAATAGAAGTATGTACAAAGTGCCCTGGGGCAACAGAATCACTGGTGTGCAAGGAAGCAGGTCAGGAAAGACTTTGTGTCGGTGGTACCAGGAATGCTGTCACTAAATACGTGTTCCATGAATATTGATAAAATGATGGATGAAATAAAGGAATGGATGGAGAGGAAAATGAGTTGATTGGAAAGTGGAGTGGAGAAAACCAAGCTGTCCCAGCAAAGTGGTGTTAAAAAAAAAAAAAAGCTTAATGGAAGAGTGTGATGAAGCTGGAAACTATGAGAAACCTGATATGTTTAGAGTGGAGAACCATGGAAAGAGGCTTGCCAAGAGAAAAAAAAAAAAAAGGAGAGTTTTGGTGGTATTCTAAAGAATTTGCATTGACCCCCAAGAAGTCACTGGATCAGAGGAGAGATGAAGTCAGATCTGTATTATAAGAAGATAATTTGGGCAATGATCTACATGATGGTATAGAATGTCAGGGCTTCCCAGGTGGCTCAGTGGTAAAGAATCCATCTGCCAATGTAGGAGACACAGGTTCAATCCATGGGTTGGGAAGATCCCCTGGAGATGGAAATGGCAACCTACTCCTGTATTTTTCTCTGGGAAGCTATGGTCCTGAGGAGCCTGGTGGGCTCACAGTCCATGGGGTCACAAAGAGTTGGATACAACTTAGCGGCTAAACAACAACACACAATGTAAGACTAAAGGCAGAACAGAAAAATGCACCTGAGGTATTTTCAATAATATGAAGCTTGTCTAGAAGTCTGAACTAAAGATCATGACAGATTCGAAAAATACTTAGAAAACAATTCAGCAGGACCTAGCAGCTAAATGAACGTGAGTCATTAACAATTTAAAGGAAAAAAAATGAACTAGATTGAACTCCTTGGTAAGTACAGACCTCCTTCTCTGTGGAGAAGCATTTTCCTAAACAGTGGTGTATATAGATTAATTGTAATGAATTTCTTGCTAGCTATTTGCACAAGTCACCTGAAGAAGCCATACAGCAATTAAAAATGTAACAATGTAGTATAAAGCTTTGGCAAGCCAGTGTCTATATTTGTATAAATTCAATTATGGATGGAATATTTAGAAATACATATTTTATTTAAAGAGCCATTTATTGATTCATTTAAATATATTATTTATCACTTAATTTATCAATAAATTAGTTCAGCATTGATATAATAGGAAATAACTATAGAATAGGAGTTGGTAAGCAGCTATCTGTGGGGCGTACCCAATGACCATCCTTTCTCACCTCCTCTTGTCAATAAAGCTTTATGGAATAAAGTTTTATTGGAACACATCTACATTCATTTATGTTGTCTATGGCTGTTTTCCTGCTACAATGGCAGGGTTGAGTAGTCAGTCAAGACAGAGACCGCAATGCCTAAAAAAATATCCTAAGTATTTAGTAACTTGTCTTGTATCAGTGATTTTGCTGATCCCTGCAGTAGAATATCAGATTGCTGTTACCCTGCAGAGCATGAAAACAGGAAAGTCAAAAGGAAAAATATGTCATTTACTGGAAGACCAATGTGTTATTGTCCTACTTCTTCTGAACTCTCGGGTGAAATTGGAGAAAAATAATGTTCAGAACACCTTGGTAGAACATTTGTTCATTCAGTCCATTCAGATGGGAGGCCAAGAACAGCAAGTGGAATGTGGGGGTGACCTAGTGAAAGGGTCCCTGGAACCTGCAGGCATAACTAAGATCTGGACACCCCAAGGAGCAGCCACAGGAGGGCAGCAAAGTCACATGACATTCAAAATATCTACCTGAGAGCAATAATCAATAGTATGGAGAGTAAAACACCATTTGGCATTCAGTGTCATGGGCACCGAGCTCCCCAGTGGAAATTTCTTTTCCATAAATATATAATGCCCAATGGTCTCTGGTGGATCCACATGAAGAAATATTCAGAAATAACATCAGCCTTAGGGAGAAGTCAAACACATAAAAAGAAGAAAGAGCTTTGAATAGGAAGAAATGCCAAGTACAGATACTGAGAATTTTTACTTCATGGAGCAACATTGATACACATTCATTAAAATAGCTAGTGTTCACATATTGACTCTTTTGACAGGAAAACAAGATGGTTCTCATCACAGTTTATAACTCTTCCATGGAAAAATATAAATAATGTCTATTTGTTTTAATAATGAGAATTGAGTAATAGTATTTTTTCTTTTTTTTTTTTTCTATTTTTGTTCCTCTCAACATTTATTGATTTATTCTGTAGTGTCCTTGTGCCAAACATTGCACTAGAGAAGGGGGAATATAACTTAAGAGTAAAAAGAGAGTGGAATTATTTTATAATTGTAAATTTATAACCACACCAAAGGTAAAATAATTCTCTAAAAAAAAGCATGAAATTATATTTTATGTTTTAAAATTATGTTCTAGTTTTTTCTTCCATTTCTTTGCCCTAATTTTGGCCATATATTAAGCCATTTCTCAAAGTGTAGACAAATATGTTCATAATCTTTGATCTGGTGAACAGGAGTTCTTAGTTTTAATGCAGACAAATTTACCCCTATCTTTGGTTATGGTTTATAACTCTTGCTTAAGCCATTCAAAACATTGGTTTTAAGATTTTTGATAAACGTTTCACTAAAATGTTAAGTCATTAGAATATTGATATCTATATTACAGCTTAAAAAGTCATTTGTTGTCTGTCACTTGCCCACCGTTGACCCTTCCTTGATTAACTCTTATCACTGGTAGGTGTTTCTTGTTTGTGAGTAGTGCATCTACAATAAATGTTTGCTGAAACAACTATTTTCTTTATTCATGATATTTGAGGGAGAAGATAACAATTATTTGCAACTTCTTGGTCAGGGTCAATTTTAACCAGATCTTTCCAACTGAAGAGAAATGATTAGCAGCTAAGTATGACATTTAAAAATGTAAACATTTTCCCCTTTGATTATTCCAATAGTTAATGCCTTAGACTTCAGGGACTAGAAGGAATTTTAGTAAAAATAATTAGTTTAGTAAAATCATGGATTTGTGTGTTTGTGTGTATGTGTGCACGTGTGCATAAGAGAGAGATAATGTCTCAGCTTTGGGATAGCCATAAAACGGTGTACACTGGTATTTATATCTGTGATTTGCTGACCATAATCCATGTAATCTCTGGGGAAAAAAAAAACTGTGAGAAAACAGCACATTCAAAAGCTAAATACCACTTCCCCCTTTCCTGCTTTATTTTCTATAATTGCTCCAGTGTAGCATGAAGTTCTCATCGTGAATCCTCAGAGATCTGCTTATAAGATATTTCATCAGTCTGACGGGGGTGAAGGACCCCCGTCCTTCACCATTTAGGCATACTTTCCCACCAGCTCACCGTGTGTAGGTTACAAAGACTATTTGGCACTCAGGGAGGTTCAAGTGGGAAATCTCGATTCCCCCAAATGAGTCACAAGTAAAAGGGTCCCTCAGCCTGAGCAAGCAGACACGAACCTCAGTAAACAAGAAAATCTGGGATTTTAGTGGAGCAGCCGCAGGGTTCTGATTAAAAACAAAGATGAATAAAAATCAGAAGAAGAAGTGAAAAAAGAGGAAAAGATAAGTATTTTTTAGAAACATATATAAGCTTCGCACTCAGATCACCATATAAATGTTCCTTGAGCCCTTTTATATGGGAATGTGGATTACAATAAAAGCTAAGTTTCTTGCTTTTGAGAAGTTTACAGTTTAAGTAAAAAAAGGCACAGTGGCATTTCATTGCACGGTGATATGTGGCATTTGGACTTAAAAAATGTCCCGGGGCTCTAGATCAGAAAAAAAGATATAGCTATCAAGAGAAAAAAAAAAAGATTCTATTTTCTTAGCAGCTGGTCAGTATATAATATGTATATTTACATTACAGATAAAGATGCAAGGTCTGTGTTCCTATGTAGCTGGAAAAACAAAAACATATCACCAAACACTGGACCTTATTTAAAAAGTCAATTAGGCCCTTAACTCAAAAGCTTCAGACAGTTATTTGTGTTGCTAAGGGAATAATTAATAATAGGCAAACACTTTTGAAAAATGAATTTCAGTAACATTTAGTTAAATTGAAAAGAAAACTCCTGTTGGTATTTTGATTGGGTTTAAATAGCAATTATTTAGTAGTATAGGGAGATTTGACAAATTTACAGTATTTCCCTCCTAGTCAAGGACCAACTATTTCTTCTCATTTATTCATGTCTTCTTTTGTTGTCCTTAAAAGAGGTGCAAATTTTTCTTAGTAATATATATCTAAATCTATATCTATCATATATATATCTATATTTTTCAATATCTATCTCTATACATATTTCCAATAAGATTATGCATTTTTATTGTTGTCATTTTTACTTAAATCTATTTTTATCTGGTTATTTTTGTAAAGCTCAGAAAAATCCATTTGAGAATTAGTAAGATATTTCTGAAATGAGACTAGTAAGAGGCTTGGCTAACCTAAGCATACAAGAAAATATTTTTAGATAGGTTCAATAATTAAAGAGATTTGGTAATAAGACTAAAGAATATACAGATCAAACAAATAGGGTTCAGAAATGGATCTAATTGTATAAGGGAATTTAGTAGTTTATAAAACTACCTTTTCAAATTAATGGGAGGAAATGCACTTATTCTTAAAAACAGTTCCTTCCTAAGCATTGCATATGAGCCAAAAAGAAAAAGATAAATAAATCTAAGCACATAAAATTTAGAAATATTTGATGGCAAAATACCACAAGTAAGGTAAAAATACAAATAGCAAACTGAAAAGAAAAAAAAAAAACTTATGACAGATGGAAAACTAATTTCATGAATATACTAGAAGGCAAAAAATCAAATATAAAAAATGCGCAAAATATTCAAGGAGCAATCCTCAGGAAAATAAAAACACATGACTAAATAAAGGGGGAAAGGCCAACTGTGTTCATTTTGGACAAATGAAAAATAAAATTACATGGCAGTTTCCTCTCATAAGACTGTCAAATTTTTTAACTATTTATTTTACTCATTGTTAATGAATGTATAGAAGGAAAATCATTTTAGTCTTTTGAGAGTAAAAGTTGTGGTAAAATTTGGATAATAACTTGGAAATATCCTTTAAAATTATGAATTCATGTGCTATTTGACTCAGAAATTTCAATTATTCAATATTCAGATATATTAACACAAGTGATGAATGAGTTACATATATAAATATATTTATTGCTGTGCTCAGTCCCTCAGTCACGTCCAACTCTTTGCAGCCCCATGGACTGTAGCCCGCCAGGCTCCTCTGTCCATGGAATTTTGCAGGCAAGAATACTGGAATGGGTTGCCATTTTCTTGTCCAATATTTACTGCAGTACTATTTGAAAAACTTACTAAAGGTCATTTTGCACTTGTATATGAGGTCAGTTAAAGATATAATGATGTAAAACTATATTTTTATTAAAACATTATTAAGTAATTGTGTACATGTATTGATTTAGAATGGTGTCCAGGATATTTTGATCTGAATGTTCATTGGAAGGACTGATGCTGAAGCTGAAGCTCCAATACTTTGGCCACCGGATGTGAAGAACTGACTCATTGGAAAAAGAACCTGATGCTGGGAAAGATTGAAGACAGGAGGAGAAGGGGATGACAGAAGATGAGATGGTTGGATGGCATCACCAACTGACATGAGTTTGAGCAAACTAGGGGAGATAGTGAAGGACAGGGAAGCATGGTGTGCTGCAGTCCATGAGGCTGCCAAGAGTCGGACATGACTGAGCGACTGAACTGAACTGAACTGAGGTACGGTATGCTCTATTTGTGTTTAAGAGACACATCAGTGTAGTTACCAAGGTCTAGGCATGGGATGGAGGGGATGATTACAGAAGGAGAGCATGAGGGGAGTTTCTGGAGTGATGGAATTGTTCTGTATTCATCCTGATTGTGGTGGTGATTACACAAATCTACACATCCATGAAAATCCATAGAACTTGGAGTTACATCAGCAAGATTGCAGGTATGGAAACTCTAGACCCTTTTTCTCCTGTGGAAACACTAGCTAAACAACTAAAGACAAACTAATTATAGGAGCTCTAGAAGTCAAAGTTCTATAGTGATCAAGCCCAATGAAAAACAGTTATGTTTAAAATGGTAGAAAAATTCATGCATTTTTGCTCATCCTTGCTCCTTCCTCTCCCTGGCCTGATATTGTAGAGGAGGAGACAGCACCCCAATATCCAGTTCCTTCGTCAAATCAGAGAGAACAGAGTGGACTGAATTTGTTCTAATCTGTTAGCAATCTTCAGAGATTGATCTCTATATCACCTAATTTGATGCCAAGATGGCCAAAAGAAGCTCAAAAGATATCAGAAGGAATAAGCATGGTTACATAAAACTGTAAAAAGAAACAGCTACACAAAAACTGCAAGGGGATTAAAAATTAAAGATATCTGGAAGCCAGAGATTACAGATGGAGGAATTCAATAGAATAGCTAAAGCTCCAAGAAGAAGAAGAAGAAAGAGATTCTTAGAGAAATTAAAATAATTAAAAATAACCATGGAATTTGGGGAAAATTCAATTCACAGAAGCCCAGGGAAGATACCTACTTGGCAAAGGCCTCAGAAGACATGAAGTTTTCATCCTGAGCTGATCACTGAGGGTCTTCTACTCAGAGCCAATATATAAAGATTGGAAGGAGTGGCTGTTTTTTTTTTTTTTTTCTTTTTTGTAATGTGCAAAAAGGTTCAATTACCAACAAAGATCATAAGGCATAGGAAGAAACAGGAAAACATGACCCTTTCAAAGTATCCAAATATATCTCCAGAAACTAACCCTGAAAACACTCAGCCTGCAGACTTAGCAGACAAACACTTTAAAACATACTTTTAAATATGGACAAGGAGCAAAAAAATATCAGGAAAACAATATATGAACAAAAAAAAATCATCAAAGAGAGAGACCTTATGGGAAAAAAAAACAACTAAATTCTGGAGCTGAAAAATATAGTAACTGAATTGAAAAAAATCACTAGAAAAGTTCAAGAGCACATTCAAACAAGTAGATAAAAAAGAATGATCAAACATAAAGAAATTTGAAATTATCAAGTCTGAGAGGCAGAAAAGGGAAAAAAAATGAAGAAAAGTGAATAAGCTTAAGGAATTTATGGGTCTCCATCAAGTGGACCAATGTATGCTCATGGGAGTTCCAGAAAGACAAGAGAGAGAAAAAACAGGCTTATTTGAACAAGTAATGGCCAAATTTCCCAAACTTGATGAACAGCATGAATATGTATACACATGTAATAAGTTCAATGAAATCCAAGTAGAAGTTCAAAGAGACCCGCATGGGACACACTGTAATCAAAAACAAAGACAAAAGGAGAATCTTCAAAGGCGTAAGAGAAAAGCAACTTGTTACAAGGCAAGCTCAATAGATTTTCAGAGGATTTCTCAGCAGAAAACTTGCAGACCAGAAGACAGTAAAAAAGAACTGAAAGAAAAAAAAACATCAACTGAGATGGATACAATTCTTTAAAAAGTATAAAAATAAACAATCATTATTGGTTGTAACTATGGAGTGGGAAAATGGGCCTAGAATGATCCTGAGGTTTTTTTTTGTAATTGAACTATAGTTGATTTGCAATATGGTGTTAAGGAAAGTGAATATATATATCCTTTATATATATATATATATATTCTTTAATATATATTAGATAATATATATCCAAGCTCCTAATTTACCCTTTACACTCCTTTCCCTTTTGATAAATATATATATATATATATATATATATATATATTTCTATATGTGTGGATTTATTTCTGTTATGTGAATAAGTTCATTTCATCATTTTTTGGATTCCAGATTATAAGTGGCATCATATGATATTTGTCTTTCTCTGTCTGGCTTACTTCACTTAGTACGATAATCTCTAGGCCCATCCATGTTGTTGCAATGACATTATTTTATTCCTTTTTAGGGCTAAAAGAGCAATATTGCATGGGAACCTGGAATGTTAGGTCCATGAATCAAGGCAAATTGGAAGTGGTCAAACAGGAGATGGCAAGAGTGAATGTCGACATTCTAGGAATCAGCGAATTAAAATGGACTGGAATGGGTGAATATAACTCAGATGACCAATAGCAGCAGGCAGGAATCCCTTAGGAGAAATGGAGTAGCCATCATGGTCAACAAAAGACTCCAAAATGCAGTACTTGAATGCAATCTCAAAAACGACAGAATGATCTCTGTTCGTTTCCAAGGCAAACCACTCAATATCACAGTAATCCAAGTCTATGCCCCAACCAGTAATGCTGAATAAGCTGAAGTTGAACGATTCTATGAAGACCTTCAAGACCTTTTAGAACTAACACCCAAAAAAGATGTCCTTTTCATTATAGGGGACTGGAATGCAAAAGTAGGAAGTCAAGAAACACCTGGAGTAACAGGCAAATTTGGCCTTGGAATACGGAATGAAGCAGGGCAAAGGCTAATAGAGTTTTGCCAAGAGAATGCACTGATCATAGCAAACACCCTCTTCCAACAACACAAGAGAAGACTCTACTCATGGATGTCACCAGATGGTCAACACTGAAATCAGATTGATTATATTCTTTGCAGCCAAAGATGGAGAAGCTCTATACAGTCAACAAAAACAAGACCAGGAGCTGACTGTGGCTCAGATCATGAACTCCTTATTGCCAAATTCAGACTTAAATTGAAGAAAGTGGGGAAAATTACTAGACCATTCAGGTATAACCTAAATCAAATCCCTTATGATTATACAGTGGAAGTGAGAAATAGATTTAAGGGACTAGATCTGATAGACAGAGTGCCTGATGGAGGATGGAGGTTCATGACATTGTATAGGAGACAGGGATCAAGACCATCCCAAAGAAAAAGAAAAGCAAAAAAGCAAAATGGCTGTCTGGAGAGGGCTTACAAATAGCTGTGAAAAGAAGAGAAGTAAAAAGCACAGGAGAAAAGGAAAGATATAAGCATCTGAATGCAGAGTTCCAAAGAATAGCAAGAAGAGATAAGAAAGCCTTCCTTAGTGACCAATGCAAAGACATAGAGGAAAACAACAGAATGGGAAAGACGAGAGATCTCTTCAAGAAAATTAGAGATACCAAGGGAACATTTCATGCAAAGATGGGCTCGATAAAGGACAGAAATTATATGGACCTAACAGAAGTAGAAGATATTAAGAAGAGGTGGCAAGAATACACAGAAAAACTGTACAAAAAAGATGTTCACAACCTAGATAATCATGATGGTGTGATCACTCACCAAGAGCGAAAAATTCTGGAATGTGAAGTCAAGTGGGCCTTGGAAAGCATCACTATGAACAAAGGCTAGTGGAGGTGATGGAATTCCACTTGAGCTATTTCAAATCCTAAGAGATGATGCTGTGAAAGTGCTGCACTCAATATGCCAGCAAATTTGGAAAACTCAGCAGTGGCCACAGGACTGGAAAAGTTCAGTTTTCATTTCAATCCCAAAGAAAGGCAATGCCAAAGAATGCTCAAACTACTGCACAATTGCACTCATCTCACACACTAGTAAAGTAATGCTCAAAATTCTCCAAGCCAGGCTTCAATAATACGTGAACCGTGAACTTTCAGATGTTCAAGCTGGTTTTAGAAAAGGCGGAGGAACCAGAGATCAAATTGCCAACATCCGCTGGATCATGGAAAAAGCAAGAGAGTTCCAGAAAAACATCTATTTCTGCTTTATTGACTATGCCAAAGCCTTTGACTGTGTGGATCACAATAAACTGTGGAAATTCTGAAAGAGATGGAAATACCAGACCACCTGACCTGCCTCTTGAGAAACCTATATGCAGGTCAGGAAGCAACAGTTAGAACTGGACATGGAACAACAGACTGGTTCCAAATAGGAAAAGGAGTACATCAAGCCTGTATGTTGTCACCCTGCTTATTTAACTTCTATGCAGAGTAGAGTACATCATGAGAAATGCTGGGCTGGAAGAAGCACAGGCTGGAATCAAGATTGCCGGGAGAAATATCAATAACCTCAGATACGCAGATGACACCATTCTTGTGGCAAAAAGTGAAGAAGAACTAAAAAGCCTCTTGATGAAAGTGAAAGAGGAGAGTGAAAAAGTTGGCTTAAAGCTCAACATTCAGAAAACGAAGATCATGGCATCTGGTCCCATCACTTCATGGCAAATAGATGGGGAAACAGTGGAAACAGTGTCAGACTTTATTTTGGGGGCTCCAAAATCACTGCAGATGGTGATTGCAGCCACGAAATTAAAAGACGCTTACTCCTTGGAAGGAAAGTTATGACCAACTTAGATAGCATATTAAAAAACAGAGACATTACTTTGCCAACAAGGTCCATCTAGTCAAGGCTATGGTTTTTCCAGTGGTCATGTATGGATGTGAGAGTTGGACTGTGAAGAAAACTGAGAGCCGAAGAATTGATGGTTTTCAATTGTGGTGTTGGAGAAGACTCTTGAGAGTCCCTTGGACTGCAAGGAGATCCAACCAGTCCATTCTAAAGGAGATCAGTCCTGGGTGTTCGTTGGAAGGACTGATGCTGAAGAGTTTCAGCATACTTTGGCCACCTGATGTGGAGAGTTGACTCATTGGAAAAGACCCTGATGCTGGCAGGGATTGGGGGCAGGAGGAGAAGGGGACAACAAAGGATGAGATGGCTGGATGGCATCACTGACTCGATGGACATGAGTTTGAATGAACCCCGGGAGTTGGTGATGGACAGGGAGGCCTGGCGTGCTGCAATTGATGGGGTTGCAAAGAGTCGGACATGACTGAGCAACTGAACTGAACTGAATGTTCCATGGTACATACATACCTTCTTTATCCATTCATCTGTTGATGGACACTTAGGATGCTTCCATGTCTTGATTATTCTAAATATGGCTGTATATGAACATGGGGAAGCATGTATCTTTTCAACTTTCTCTGGATATGTATCTAGTGTATGTAGGGTATGTATCCTAGTGTATCTAGGCTCATGTGCTAACTCTATTTTCGTGTTTCTTTCTTTTATTTTTTTAGTGGAACCTCCATACTGTTTTCAATAGCAGCTCCACCAATTGGTTTTATGTCTTGTTACTGTTAATTATTAATTCTGTTTCTTTATTCTTAAAATCATGAGTATATTTTATTTCAAAGTTTAAAAATTACTAATTAAAATATCCTTCCCTCGCTCAAAAAAAAGTGGTATCTATCTTAGCAATGTGTCTTATTCTTATTTGCCCCGGGCTCAAAAGGAGCTCAATTTTAACTCTGTTAAAAGAGGCTGCTTCACAAATGGTTCCCTTCAGGAAAATATTTTTTTTCCTCCTTAAGAGTTTAAAGTCAAAGTAATGTTTGTCTTGGCAAATGAATGGGATGTATGGGATGCAGGGTGTGTGTGTGTGCGTGCTCACAGTCACACTTGCATGAATCTATGGGAACCAACAATTACCAACTAAATTAGAATACCAAAGAGGTGTGTCTGCCACCGACCTTAGTGACAACACTTCAGCGAGGACAGGATACAAACTGCTAATTCCAGTTTCTTATGCAAGACTTAAAATAAATCTCCCAGCATCCTTATTCTCTATGCCACTGAGTTTTACCCACAGTCTGTTCTGTTACAACTCCCAAGGCAGTGTTCGAGGCTAAAAAAGTCACACTTGGGTAGAGATCTAGGTGGGAAAATGTAAGAGATCTCGAGGTGAGGTCAGCTGCTGATGGATGGGGTGCCATGAAAAACAAATGGAGGCTGGCATCGCTGAATGTGTCGCAGACATTCCCCAGGACAATCTGTTTAGAGACGCATTTACAACAAAACTTGCTAATAGTGTAGCAGTTTGAATTCTGGTGCACAGACTCTGTTGAAGATGTAAGAAGGGCTTGGCTTTTAGCAATATCATTTGGAAAGCATTGCTGATTTTCTTCTGCGTGGGCAGATAAGACATTGACAACTTGGCCAAATTTGATAAGAAAAACAATTGTGTTCAGTTGATAAAAGGGCCTCATTATGGCCTGGGATAGTAGGACACATATTCTCTGTTAAACTTTTGCTGGTTCCCCGGCTGGACTGCTGAATCACTCTTCCCTGCTCCTCGCATCAAACAAGTCAGACCCAAGTCCTAGAGGAAACACAGCTGCCTGGACAGCCCACTGCCATGGTCTCCACCAACAATGGGTCGGGGGTGAGACCTGTAACTTCTTATTTTTCTTAAAGCTTTGTTCTTTCTTGCCTTTCCTCCGTACTACATCTGAGAGGAGATGGGATTTATCAGGAAAGCTTTTTGTTTTGTTGTACACATGCCATGTGGGTCTTGTTCTCTATACTTGTTAAATTTTTTTTACAAGTGAAAGGGACTTTCTTTTTCTATTGAGTATAATTACTTTACAATGTTGTATTAGTTTCTGTTGTACAATGATGTGAATCAGCTACAGTACACATATTATACCCCTTCCCTCTTGGACTTCCCTCCTACCCTTCCGCATTCTACTCCTCTAGGTCACCACAGAGCACTGAGCTGAGCTCCCTATGCTTTATAGCTGTTTCCCACTAACTATTCATTTTACACATGGTAGTGTATATACGTCAATCCACCTCCCAATTTGTCCAACTCTCCCCTTTGCCTCGTGCTAAGTCAGAAAGAGAAAAACAAACATGGTATATTAATGCACATAAGTGGAATCTAGAAAAAGTACAGATCAACCTATTTCCAGGGCAGCAATAGAGACTCAGACATAAGGTCTTGTTCTCTTTAATCAAGAGAGGGGGTATTGCTCTTGTTTCTATCTTTGCAATACGGAAATTAATTTCTCATCAGTATAAAATGCAGAGTTAAATGTTCACTGCATGGTCACAGAAAAGGGGCATCCTTGAGGCCCAGAGATGTTCGAAACTGAACATTGGTATGTTGTGTACAACAGATATTAGTGTACTACTCTTTGTTTGCTTGTTATCCTTTTTTGGGTCACTGTTGGGGATTGCCTTTCCCCTGACTGTTCACCACCTCATTCCACATACACTTTTATGTCAGGAGTAGGCTCTTGAATGAGTTCAGACACTCCAGGTACTATACTCCTCTGAACATAGTATTAGGATTTTATATGTTCAGTTTTACTGATTTAACCCACATAAAGAGCACTTACTGTGCATCAAGAACTGTTGTAAGCATTTTACAAATACTCACAGATTTAATATTAAAAAGAGCAGAAAGTAGACTCCAACTCAGATAGCACAGGAGTTTTTAGTGAAAGGATTACCTTAAGGGGACTAAAGGAAATTGTGTTAGCAGAGCAGAGTGAGATTTGGGGCTTGGAGATGGGTCTGTCTTTGGGAGCTGCATTCCTGGAGGGCCTCAGCCAGCACCACAGCTGTGACCCATAGCAGGAGGAAACAAGGAGGAAATATGACAATGTCCATCTCCTCTTGCCCTCCAGACTTCTCCCAGGGTCTCCCGTTGCTCCAGCCCAACTGGAAAGCTGGTGGTCAGGTACCCAGGGTTATGCAGTCCAGCAGAGTCTGAGTACAACACTGGGACAGGGCAGAAAATGAATCTGGGGCAAATGGCAAAAAAAAAAAAAAAAATAGCCAACACACACCTCAACTCATCCAGACACTAGGCAGACAACAAATAACCAAATCATAAAATAAATACCAATTTAAAATTGTTTCTTCCTAATTTTATAGATACACATCTCCTCCTTGACCCTTCCAAATTAACTACTGAAGTCATTATGGTCTATAAATGTCTTAGTTGTAGCCATGAGAATTCAACTAGAGTACCGGATGCCAGAGGGCAAGATGGTTGGATGGCATCACCGACGTGAGTTTAAGCAAGCTCTGGGAGATGGTGAAGAACAGGGAAGCCGGGCGTGCAGCAGTCCATGGGGTCGCAGAGTTGGACACGACTGAGGGACTGAACAGCAACAACCCCAACATGCTAGGAAGGAGGTTCGGCTTTCAGCAGACTGGGCAATGATTTTCCATTTACCATTTCCCTGTGCCAGATGATTCTAGGGTTAATCTCTCACCCTCCCCTCACGCTAAGCCAGCTTGTGATATTGACACTTAAGAAACACAGGGCTGTTTACATTTTGGTGGAGAGCTCATACTATCAATTTGCACATTAGTAAGCCCAGCCATTGCTCTCTTCTGCTGGGATCTATTGAGTGGCAGCTGGAGAGAGATCCGCAGCTCAAAAAAAAAAAAAAAGGAGAGAGAGAGAAAGAAAGAAAGAAAACTTAGCTGTCTGATGAAATGTTTTAAATGCATAGGGTTCACCTTGGGGTTGGCTGCTGTTCAGATTTTATCCATTAATAACACACAGGGCTGCCTCTGTACTCTCCAGGGCTGATAGGAAACTAGTCCTACGTACAGGTCCTTGCTTTGCCTGAGGGAGTATATTCCAAATGCAGGCTGTGGGTTCCTGTGTACACACACGTATGCACGTGTGGGCACATCGAGTTCCCACCACGTAAGGGTGCTTCTTGGAAGTTTCTTTCATTAAATGACACGTAAGAGGATTTTTCCATTATACAATATTTTCTTCTGATAGAACCATGTTTAGGAAAGAAGACAGTGTGTGTGTCAATGTGAATGCCTGACACATAGAGCTCCATTAGGATCTTCACTCATTTCCAGTTAGTTCTATTTTTTAAATTAAGGTTGAATTTTATTGTTTGTAAATTATACCTTAATGGCTTCCCAGGTGGCTCAGTGGTAAAGAATTTACCTGCCAATTCAGGAGGTGTGGGTTAGATCCCTGGATTGTGAAGATCCCCTGGAGAAGGAAATGGCAACCCACTCCAGTATTCTTGCCTGGAGAATCCCATGGACAGAGGAGCCTGGCGGGCTACAGTCCAGGGGATGCAAAAAGACACGACTGAGCAGGCACATATGCATTAAATCTAACAAAAAAACAGTTAGGTAGAAACATACTTTTATATATAAATATATATAGTATACACCCTAAAATGATTGTTTCTCTGGATAATGGGATTATGCATGATATTTATCTTCTTTGTATGCTTTTATGTATTTTCCAACTTTCCTACTTTTATAAATCAGAAAGGTTTTTGTCCATTTTTTATCATAAACTTTTTATTTTGTATTGGAGTGTAGCCAATTAGCAATGTTTTGATAGTTTTATGTGGACAGCAAGGAACTTAGCCATACATATAGATGTATCCATTTTCCCCCAAACTCCCCTCCCATCCAGGGAGCCACACTGGAAATAGAAAAGGAAGAAAAGCTCTGAAACTGTGATCCCGTTTCAGCGTTTGCCCTACTAGACCTTATGCTGACATTTGAGGCTAAAGGAGAATTGGAATTGCTACAAGAAAGTGGTATAAATGCATCGCTGTGTTACTGGATAGCATTTGTGTTCTTACCAAAGTGCTTTATTTATTCTCTTACTTTTTCTTTGAGACACTTTAAGAAAAAAAAGATATTTAAATAAGAGTCACGATTAAGTTTCTGCAATTAGTCATGATTAGGTTAGCTTTCAGATGCAACTTGTGAAGAATTTGGCATCATTTGACTAAGAAAGAATTCTATGCACAATTCCTTGGATGTTGATGATGGAGTTATCTGAATTGTGTTGTATTGTTTTCTCTCTTTTAGTGTAAACCAAATAAGTATTTGCTCTGGAGAAAAGTTATTTAAGTGTTATTTAAAAAGATGAGTCTTTAATGTACAAAGCATGTAAAAGATGGGGAATGAAGGGGAAGATGATCACTGAATTATTTACTGAAAAGTTTGGTTAGGCACTTAACATTTAAACCAAGAAAAGAATGGCTTTAGCCCTTGGCAAGTAAGTGAGAAGTGATTTACAAAATTTTCTTTACCTCTAAAAGTCAGTTACTTCAAGTTAATAAAAACATTTTCAACTAAGTCATTTTAAACCTCGTATTTATCTGAGCAACTCTATTAGGTCTCATAGTGTCCAGGGCTAAAGTTAAGCAAAGAAGTGTCCCGACTTCCATTCCTAGAAATGAAATTGATCCTCTCAGAGAAAACAATTATCAACTTTGGATTATCTGTGTTAGATTGAGCATTCTATTTCATATTATCTACTCTGAAAGATCAATCTCAAGCTGAACTGCCCCATTTTTTAGCAAGGAGAGTTCCTTGAATTAGCACGGTCTGGAAAAAATTGAATCTACAGTCAAAACTGCTGTTGAATCAAGACTTAATACTACTGATTCACTAATTAAGTAAACCCTAAAAACAAAAAATGCTAAAAGACCATGATGCTTTAGAAATGTTTCTACACATATGGCATGGTTATTTTTAGAGGCTTCTTGTGTTTTTTTCCTTTTAGCTTGCCATAGAAGTGACATTAAATTCCTGGCTTTGACACTAACTGTGTGACCTTGGGCAAAACACTTAGCCTTTTTAAGTATCAGGTTTTTAAATCTGTATAGTGGAGATAGAAAACACTTCACAGTGGCTATGTGAGGATCCAGAGAGCTAAACTATATTTATTCTTTTTTAAGAGCTTTTGGTAAAATGTCATAGAGAATATGTTTATGGTGTGAAAGAAAATGACCACACTAAGAAAGAAATAGACTGAAGGCAAAATTTTATTTCTCAAGCAGGTCTTCTTGCTATTTAATTATTAATTTCTACCATCCGAAAGGTCATGGAAGGCATAACTGTAACAAAAATATCATTAGAATCATGATATAAGGACAGGAGCCAAGCGGTGAAATTATGAAAACGCCTCTTAAATCAAAGCCATTCAGAGTTATGGGTGGCCGAAGACGATGACGGCAGCATGGCTATGAGCCTCCTCGTTATAGTACAAAACAAGCCAAAACAACAGGGAGAAAATGGGGTCTGCGTGGAAATTCCACACTCAGCATCCCTTGAAGAGAGTTGATGCCTAACTCTGAAAAACCCCTGAGATTAAAAAAAAAAAAAAAAGGAAAAGCAACAAATCCCAGCTTAAAAATCTCTCACACTCCCACAGCACCATCTCAAATGCATGGCTGCCTGGAGAGGCCCCCGCTGTTTTTCAAGGTATCAAGAAAAACTGTGGAGAAATGCAAAAGAAATACAGAAGCTAGTGAAGGGGACCAAGTTTGTTCTCAAACTGCCTCAGTCTCAGTCTAGACTATACACGTGGACCTAAGCGTGCATTGTAGGGGAGGTTTCTCCGTATGTAAGTTACAGTGGCAGGCTGAATTTAACAAGGCAGTGTACTCTGAAGGGATAGATGTGATTGAAAGGGGTAGTTTTTAAAATGCATAGATTGTAGGACAGAGAGAAGATGAGAGAAAGAGAGAGAAAGCACTATTTGCAGAGGGCATTGAAGAAAAAGGGGCTTCCCTGCTGGCTCAGATAGTAAAGCATTTGTCTGCAACGTGGGAGACCTGGGTTTTATCCCTGGGTTGGGAAGATCCCCTGGAGAAGGGAATGGCTACCACTCTAGCATTCTTGTCTGAAGAATTCCATGGACAGAGGAGCTTGTCGGTTGCAAAGAGTCGGACACAACTGAGTGACTAACACTTTCACTGTTTTTTTTCTTTCACTGAAGGAAAAACTGAAAAATTCTCAGAAGAAAAATTTGAGACGCATACATTTCCCCACCCCTACTAGCACCACACACACCCCTTCAAAACAAATTCACAAACAAATGAATTGAGAAAACTAGCCAAAACATCTGCACTTTGATAGACAAGGATTCTTTTAACTAGAAAGCATGCAAAACATCTCATACTATAAAATTAAACAAATGGAAAGTCAAATCCATTCAGAGTTACTGTAGAAAATCAAGAAAAGAATCTCATATATATTAAATGAGCAAAGGTCCCTCAAGGGCAGGGAGACTATGAAAGAGAAGAAACCTATAAGTTAATATTTCAAACAGAATTAAATATACTCAATAATGTACGGAAAGGCAGCATGCACCAGAAAATTCAAAAATAAAGCCAAAAGGGACAAAACACTAGGAAGACATGAAAATAAAGTTGACAATTCAGGAGAGAAATCAAGACAAAGACAAAACTGACTCACAAATAAAGTGACGCATTGTAAGATGCCCAAGGAAAATAGACTCAGATGACAATTTAATAAGAGTCATTAAAGAAGGACAGAAAAACAATCATGAGAATGAAAATGAAAGGATCAAGGAGAAAATAGCTGAAATGGGAGAAAAGCACAGAAAGAATAATATTTATTTTGTCAGTCTCTAAAGAAGCGGGGAAAAAAACAAAATAATGGAACGGAACTAATATTTAACACTATAATACAAGAGTATATTTAAAACAATGGTCAGAGGAAAATTCACAATATTAAACCAATTCTTTAGAAAAATAAAAGACTGAAAATAAATTCTCAGTTCAAAAACTAGAACAACAAGATAAAAATATATAGAAGAAAGGAAATAATAAAAGTAAAGATGAAATCAATAGCCAATAGAAAAGCAATAGATACAATTAATAAGTCTACATTCTGGTTTTATTAAAAAATTAACAACATAGACAAATCATTAAGTTTATCACCAGAAAAGGGAGCTACAAAATAAGGAATAACAGCAAGAAAATAACCACTGGAACAGAATAAAACTTAAAAATCATGACAGTACTTTGTAGAATTCTATACAAATAACTATAGACTGGGGTTCAATCACTAGGTCAGGAAGATCTCCTGGAGAAAGGAAGGGCTACCTACTCCAGTATTCTTCCTGGGACAATCCTATGGACTGAGGAGCCTGGTGGGCTATAATCCATGGGGTCACAAAGAGTCGGACATGACTGAGCATGATGAAAATATAGAAAAAAAATCATTTCTTAAGGAAATACATTTGACTGAAATTGGCCCCATTGCAAACAGAAAACTTAAGAAGACCAAATCCCAGTGAAAGAGGAGCAAAAGCTATTAAGGAAATGCGCTGCAGAAATCACTAGGCCCAGATAGCTTCATAGGGCTTTCTATTGTATCTTCAAAGACCAGAGAGTAACTCTTCAAACTATTTCAGAACACTGAAAAGGAAGGAAAACATCCTAATTTTCTTCTGCAACAAGTCTAACACGGATATCTAGACCTCAGAAATGCAGCACAAAATAGAAAACCAAGATTTGTATTTTCCATATATCATAGCAAAAACATGCATTAAATATTGACATACAAAATACAGTGCTACATTAAAAAACTAATTGAAACTAGTTGAAAAACATCTTGATCAAACGAAATTTATTCTAGGGACTGGTCATCTCTCCCACCAGCTCCTCAATTACATATGATGCTCTTCATGCTACTTGCTGGGCCTCCCTGCTTGCCTCACACTTCATACTTGCTTACCTTAGTTTTCAGTCTCTCTGGCCATGAGTCCCTCTTGAGGGTGACATCATTTACTGGTCCTCACAGGGAAAAAATTGGGTAATTAGAGTGCTTTGAGTGAGAGCCAGGTTTAAGTGGACTCAATTTGATATTTCACTCTCAGAATGGAAATTAAAATGAAATTCCAAATTGCATTTGAAACAGTTTACTCTGCAGAGCTGCAAAATCTTGAGTGCTCTGGAATGATTGGTTAATATGATCATTTCACATTGTATATTCAGAACTGAGAATTTGATGTGGAGATGGACAAATGCTTCAGACAACACTCTGGAAAAATTCCTATGGCAGTTATTTTCCCCACAGTCTATTGTGAAAGCCTTCACTCTTCCTAACTACTATTTCCCAGAAACAATTTTTGATGTTGTTTTAGAAAGGGCTTTCTTGGCGGCTCAGATGGTAAAGAATCTGCCTGCGATGCAGGAGACTTGGGTTCGATCCCTGGGTCAGGTAGATACACTGGAGAAGAGAATGGCTACTCACCCTAGTATTTTTGTGTAGAGAATCCCAAGGACAGAGGAGCCTGGTGGGCTACAGTCCTTGGGGTTGCAAAGAGTCATACACAGTTGAGCAACTGACACACCAAAAAGATACATCCTAGACGATTTAAACATAAATGACTTTGTATTAGTTAATAGTGAGTTCTTCTTTTATACCATTTTTCTGATAATCATGTTTAATTTAATTGGCTTAATTAATTTGAAAATAAATTAAATTATTTTCAAACTTCTATTTTAATTGTCCTATTTTCCCTACATTTCAAAATGGTGTTAAATTTTATAATAATAATTATATGATAATATACATTATTTTTTTTTAACAAAAAAGAACATGCTTTAAATTTATAATTCTTCTTTAGGTTTCCTAGTTTTCCACTGAGAAGATAACATTTGATTAAAAGGCCCAGATTTTGTGATGGGATGATTTCCAGGAGAGGAGCAAAAATGTTCCTCTTTATTTATAGCAGGTCTGAAGTGAGAAATTTCTTTGAGAATTTCTTGCCAGGAAAATCTTTGTTTCCCTAAGGAATCCAGTGTGCTTTTTTTTTTATGCTTATGGTGAGAGCTATGTAAATTACTGTGTCACACATTTTCCCCTCATTCCTGAGAAAATCAGACTCTTACTTGATATTTATTTATGGCAAAAAAATTAGTTCCTAGGGAGGGAATAGTTCTTTCTTTTTATTTACTGTCTCATTTTACTTATATCACTTTATTGAATATATGTTTTACTATACGTTGTCTCATATTTTTTGGAACTACAGTGAAGAAGTTAAGAAATTATATTTAAAATAATGATATTAATATTCAACTGTCCCTTAGAGTTTGCAAAGTATAGGAGAACACTTTTTGTCACATTAATCTATTCTTTTTCTATATCTTGTGCAGTTTTACAGACTTTCGTGCATGTGTTTTATACTTAATATGATCTGGAAAAGCAATATCTTCCTCAGTCACGATCTTACACTTGGAGTAGGAGGAAGACAACGAGGTAGTAAGACTTTAAAGAGGATGAGTGTCCAGGACCACAGAAGAACTGACCCTGAAGGAATAATTTCCACTTTCTCTTTAAAAGCTTTAACAAGGTGTTGGCAATAACAGTTGTGGAGACCCCAGGGTCTTCTGAGACCCTAGGATCATCTTTTATTGCCGAAATAGTCTACCTAACAAATAGCTCCACATCTTTGATTGTAGAAATCAGGTACTATTTCTTACGGAGTATGGCAGGTACCACAGAGTCTGCGTGGCCAGAGGAGATACGATGCCAGTGGGTATGGCTGTGTGACCTACAGCGGGAAGAAACAAGCGAACTTGGCCAGTGCTCCAGTTAATTCTCCATCTGTGATGAACAGAGAGACCCGGGCTACCAGTGCAGGCATGGGAGTTTGGAGCACGAGACAACTTCTCTTCCTTTGAAATATTAAAAAGAGCAACCAGTATCCTTAGTAGCATCTACTGGGTGTGGAATGTTCAGAAATATGGGGGTGGGTGGGAATGGGAATAGTCTTGACTGTTATCACTAAAATCTTTGTCTCATGTGTATCCTGAGCAACAAATGCCTGGACTACTAAATGAAATTGGAAGACAATTGTTCCTTAGAAGGAAAGCCGTGACCAACCTAGACAGTGTATTAACAAGCAGAGACATTACTTTGCCAACAAAGGTTGTATAGTCTAAGTTATGGACTTTCCAGTAGTCATGTGTGGATAGGAGAGTTGGATCATAAAGAAGGCAGAGCACGGAAGAAGATGCTTTGGAATTGTGGTGCTGAAGAAGACTCTTGAGAGTACCTTGGACAGCAAGGCGATCAAACCAGTTAATCCTAAGGGAAACTAACCCTGAATATTCATTGAAAAGATGGATGCTGAAGCTGAAACTCCAATATTTTGGCCACCTGATGTGAAGAGCTGACTCACTGGAAAAGACCCTGATGCTGGTTAAGAATGAAGGCCAAAGGAGAAGGGGGCAGCAGAGGATGAGATAGCATCACTGACTCAATGGATATGAATTTGAGCAAATGCCAGGAGATGTGAAGGACAGCAGACCTGGCATGCTACAGTCCATGGGGTTGCAAAGAGTGAGACACGACTTAGCAGCTGAACAACAAACTGAATGGGAGGAGCCAAAGATAAAAGAAAACAGAGGGGGAAATTACCATTGATCAATCTTTTAAGACACCTTATCACAAAGCTAGTTGAGCAAAAGATATCACTGGTCATTTTTGTAAGAACCAATGTATCTTTTTAAGACCAGATCTAAAAATCTTTAATGATATTAATCAAGAGTATTTCACAAGTTTGTTTGTTTTCTGGTGATTTTTAATGCATTGCATTTTTTAGCACCTACTAGATCCCTGGAACTCTACTACATGTTAGGACTCACAAACAACAAAGACAGTATTTTCACTCTCCAGAAAAAAAGAGAGTGATTCTCTCTTATTTGATTCCCTCTTTTATAGGCAAGTCAGATAATTGTACTGACTTGTACATTGTAATCATTATTTGTAAATAATGTAATTACAATTACTTGTAAATTGTAATCATTATTTGCTTATGTGAAAATTATTAAAAAGGAAGTGCTTTTATAGTGAAGTCACTCAGTCGTGTCCGACTCTTTGAGACCCCATGGACTGTAGTCTGCCAGGCTCCTCCATCCATGGGATTTTCCAGGCAAGAATACTGGAGTGGGTTGCCATTCCCTTCTCCAAGGGATCTTCCCAACCCAGGGATTGAACCCAGGTCTCCCGCATTGCAGGCAGACGCTTTTTATCATCTGAGCTACCAGGGAAGCCTTTATATTGCTATGGAATTAAAAACTTATAAAGTATAATATTGCAACATCATTGTCAAATGATACCTTGAAACTAAATATTAGCTTCATTAAAATCAAAGGGTAAAAGTTTTACTTTGAATATCACCGTTGCATGTCAGAAATCATAGGGACATCATGGTTTCTATTCCTCATCCTTTAAAACTTGCAAGTTCAATGATACATCAATGAAGAAAACAGCATTCTATCAGTTTATCTCTTTGCACATAAAAATTGTACACAGACACACGCGCATAGGCATAGACATGCTTAAATGGTCTTCATTTTATCTCGGAATTCTAACCCACTAGGATGCGTTGTCAGGGAGTTCTCTTTATCAGTTTTCCATGGGCTTCCTATGAGGAACAATGAAGAGAGAGATTAAAACAGGGAGCTGGCCCTTAGCACTGAGGCTCCAAGCCCAGGTGTGATATTCAGTACCCCAGCCAAGAGGAGGGCCTGGGTGTGCCTGTACACTTGCTCTGAAGGTATCTGGGTTCCATCGTGGAATCTTGCCTGATGGTCAGAGGGGAACTCCTGAATGGATATTGAGAGCTTTAGCTTTTCACCCAGCTTTTGGTCCAAGTTCTCCTAGAGTGAGGCTGAAGTCCAGGGTCGAAAGACCACTGGAAACACACAACATTAATTTATCAACTTGTCACGGCTAAAAAGAACCTGGAGAAATTGGAGAAAACCATGCGGTTTTTAGGGAAAATAGAGTTGGGAAAAACTTGTGATAGAAGATAGGCACTTTGAGGAAGATTTAAGAAAGCTGGAACCTTTTCTGGATTGTGTGTTGTCAGGAAAAGGGGGCAGTTTAGCGACTGGGCATACTAATTTTTATCCAGAGGATCATAAAGGGAGGTGTTGTTGTTGCTAAATAGGCAGTAGGGAGGGAATATTTGGTCATTTTTGTGGAGGTGCAGAGGTCTTTTTATGTCTTTGTTAAGACGCAGTTACAGAGCGGTCTTGTGTTTGTCTTCTGCTATCACTGTCAAGGAGTCTGATTGTTGCTATTCTGTGAGGTTGTTTATCTTAAGTGGGCAATACCAGTCTAGCTAGTGGTTGCCAGCAGCTAACTGTTAGAAGGCTCAGTAAGCAACCCAGAGAGTGAGTTTAACTTCAAAGCACTGTTGCATTCACAACATTCAAGGAATGAACAAGGCTACTGTTTGGCCATCTTGTGTTCAGACAGGTAAGCAGGGAGTTTGCTCTTAGTTATTCTGATGGACATACAGCTAATGATGGCATCAGTAGGGCACTGAATGTACCTCATTCATTCATTCAAATATTTTTGTCAAATTTCCTGATGAAATTGGTGATGTCAAGATAGTAAACCTCAGGAGTGATGGTAAACAAAAGCAGTGGTTACAGAGACCTGAAGTCAGAAGACTTCTTTGGAAAGACTAGATAGAAAAATTAGAGATACCAAGAAAACATTTCATGCAAAGATGGGCACAATAAAGGACAGAAATTGTATGGACCTAACAGAAGCAGAGGATATTAAGAAGAGGTGGCAAGAATGCCCAGAACTATACAAAAAAGATCTTCATGACCCAGATAACCATGATGGTATGATCACTTACCTAGAGCCAGACATCCTGGAATGCAAAGCCAAGTGGGTCTTAGGAAGCATCACTATGAACAAAGCTAGTGGAGGTGATGGAATTCCAGTTGAGCTATTTCAAATCCTAAAAGATGATGCTATGAAAGTGCTGCACTCAATATGCCAGCAAATTTGGAAAGCTCAGCAGTGGCCACAGGACTGGAAAAGATCAGTTTTCATTCCAATCCCAAAGAAAGGAAAGGCCAAAGAATGCTCAAACTACCGCACAATTGCACTCATCTCACATGCTGGTAAAGTACTGCTCAAAATTCTCCAAGCCAGGCTTCAACAGTATGTGAACTGTGAACTTCCAGATGTTCAAGCTGGATTTAGAGAACGCAGAGGAACCAGAGATCAAATTGCCAACATTTGCTGGATCATAGAAAAAGCAGGAAAGTTCCCGAAAAACATCTATTTCTGCTTGACTGACTATGCCAAAACCTTTGACTGTGTGGATCACAACAAACTGTGGAAAATTCTTCAAATGATGGGAATACCAGACCATCTGAACTGCCTCTTGAGATATCTATATGCAGGTCAGGAAGCAACAGTTAGAACTGGACATGGAACAACAGACTTGTTCCAAATAGGAAAAGGAGTACGTCAAGGTTGTATATTGTCACCTTGCTTATTTAATTTATATGTAGAGTACATCATGAGAAACACTGGGCTGGATGAAGCACAAGCTGGAATCAAGATTGCCAGGAGAAATATCAATAACCTCAGATATGCAGATGCTACCACACTTATGGCAGAAAGTGAAGAACTAAAGAACCTTTTGATGAAAGTGGAAGAGGAGAGTGAAAAAGTTGGCTTAAAACTCAACATTCAGAAAACTAAGATCATGGCATCCGGTCCCACCTCTTCATGGCAAATAGATGGGGAAACAGTGGAAACAGTGACAGACTTTATTTTTGGGGCTCCAAAATCACTGCAGATGGTGACTGCAGCCATGAAATTAAAAGACGCTTACTTGGAGAGAAAAGCTATGACCAACCCAAATAGTATATTAGAAAGCAGAGACATTACTTTGCTGACAAAGTTTCATCTAGTCAAAGCTATGGGTTTTCCAGTAGTCATGTATGGATGTGAGAGTTGGACTATAAAGAAAGCTGAGCACCGAAGAATTGATGCTTTTAAACTGTGGTGTTGGAGAAGACTCTTGAGAGTCCTTTGAACTGCAAGGAGATCCAGCCAGTCCTGAATATTCATTGGAAGGACTGATGTTGAAGCTGAAACTCCAATACTTTGGCCACCTGATGTGATGAACTGACTCATTTGGGAAGACCCAGATGCTGGGAAAGATTGAAGGTGGGAGGAGAACGGGACGACAGACGATGAGAAGGTTGGATGGCATCAATGACTCAATGGACATGAGTTTGAGTAAACTCTAGGAGTTGGTGATGGACAGGGAGGCCTGGCGTTTTGTAGTCCATGGAGTAGCAAAGAGTCGGACAGGACTGAGCAACTGAACTGAACTGAACTGAAGTCAGAAACTAGAGAGGGTATGAGCACAAGCAGAGGGATGTGTCAGACACCCAGGACCAGGGGTGTGAGCTACTTGCTACATCACATGGAGCTTGGAGCCCTGTGTGGTCTTATCACTATAATAGCTGCACACTTTGGGAGTCTTTCCAGTTGGGAAGGCCTGGGCTGTGATCCTGATTAACTGGTAGAAAAAGACTCATGGTGATGGGTTCAGAGAGCTTTGGGAAACTGGAATGGACAAGGAAGAAAGAATATGAATGACAGGACAGGGCATCTCAAAGCAAAGGGTCACATAAAGAGAGAAAAAAACTGAATGGAATCAGAGACTGTGAAAAAGACAGACACCTCCCTCATCTAATCTTCACTCACATTTGATGATGCTGCATATTCACCAAAAATGATAGCTATTTTCATAACTGTTTTAGTTAGGAAAAAATATTAACATTTTATGGAACAAGAGAATCCTGAATCAGCCCATAGCACTGTCGTGATAACTTGAGCAAAGCAAGTATTGACAATTTCAAAATGGCCATAACCACATCTTCATTAGATCTGCTAAGTATGTAGAATGTCTATGAAGTGCTCCTTTAAAAAAAAAAATTAAAAAGCTGAATTTCTTTGGCAGGAAAGTAATCGTGAAGTTTTTAAGTAAATTAAACGGCTCTCTTTGCATTGAAATGTAAAGCTCCCATTTCCTCTCTTTAAATGTTTAAAGGATTTTTTGTCAGTTTCAGCATGAAGAAACATTAAAATTCATCTCAGCCAAAACCCATAGTGGATAAAAAAAGATGTTAAATATCAGCAAATGGATCTGATAATCTGCAGAGTATTTCTGCTGTCAAAGAAGGACCGTGGGATAAAAAACACATGTTCCAGATTTGACGTCCCTTGGCATCTTGTAAATAGCCCCCACGAATCCATACCTTAAAACTGCCAACACCAGCAAAATTGTACCCAAGTTTCTAGTAAGTTAAGCAAGCAAAGCAGAGAGAGGAAATGTGGCTAGATTGCATATAAAAACCCAAGGACCCCAAAAACTGACCTCAAACTCATTTTACCAAAAGATCTGCACTTTTGCAGAGTTGTCCATTTATTTATAAACCGAAGAGCATTTTGTGGTATGTATGTATGAGAAAATAAGAATATACAGAATACACATATAAGGAGGAGCAGGGCAGGATGATGGGGTAAATGGGAAGAATTTTCCTTGTTAAAAAAAAAAAAAGCATTGCTGAATGATACAAAATAAACATTTCTCATTATTAAAATTTCTGCCTCAAGAGAAAGATCCTTTGGCCTGAATTTCTAACATGTTAATATTACCTTCCAGATAGGAGAAACAATGTATTTATCAGTTCATTGCCAGATTCAGAACATAAAATGTGAGTTTACCTGGATTTGGGAAGTGCTTTCTCCCTTCCTGTGCAAATCACTAACAAGGAGTCCTCCTCTAGAGAGGAAGAGAGGGCATCCTGTGGAGTGATGCTTTAGGTGACTATTGCTGTTCCCAAAACTCATGTTCAGTGGCTTGCTGCTTAAAAGCCAATAATTTGAGAGTCAAGTGTCAGTAGAAGGAAAAGGTGCTCTAATCGGAAAAGCCAGCAATCTTAGGAGAAGGTGGACTCATGTCCAGAGAACAACTCTCAAGATTTGGCTTAGCCATGACAGTTTTTAAGAGAAAAGTGAGGAAGAGTCTCAGTCAATCAGCAAGGCAGGAGGTTGGGTCTGCACCATTTTCTATTGTTTGCATGCTGGCTGACTCTTTCTTTAGATGGTATCTTGTCCATGTGGTCTGCTTATAGGAATGCCAAGGGGACTGTTAGGGGCAGAGAGCCTGTCATTCTTTATCTACTTAATTGTTTACTCTTCCTTTTATCTAAGCAATGAATCCACAGGTTAATTAGGTTCTTTCAAAGTTAAAGGGGAATAGAAATAGGCAAACAGGAAAGAGGCTACAGAGTTGCTGCATCCTGACAGATCTAGTTGATTGTTTCCCCTAAAATAGGAAAGTTTTGAAAAGTTTGTTTCATCAAGCCTTTCTAAGTAATATGCCCTCATTTTTCTAAATTATCAACCAAGGAAATTGGCAATTAGAACTTAGTAGTATATTATATGCTGACATTAACTACAGTAAGTTTGAAAGCAACTTTCTTGCCTCATTCCTGTTTGCCCATTTCTGTTCCCCATCAACCTTGAAAAAAACCTAGTTATAAGATCACTAGGACATTTAACTTAACTCCTGACTTCTGCTTTTCTAAATGCATACCATGCCTTGCCTAATTTGTTGATTTTTTTTCTCTAGATTAAAAGAAGTAAGAATGAAGAATTAAGTAGTTAAGCAATGACTAGGCCTTTACTCCAGAGAAGGCAATGGCACCCCACTCCAGTACTTTTGCTTGGAAAATCCCATGGATGGAGAAGCCTGGTGTGCTGCAGTCCATGGGGTCGCTAGAGTCGGACACAACTGAGTGACTTCACTTTCACTTTTCACTTTCATGCATTGGAGAAGGAAATGGCAACCCACTCCAGTGTTGTTGCCTGGAGAATCCCAGGGACAGGGGAGCCTGGTGGGCTGCCGTCTATGGGGTCACACAGAGTCAGACACGACTGAAGTGACTTAGCAGTAGCAGCAGCAGCAGGCCTTTACTCTGCAAAAGCCCCCTTAGCCATCCTACAGGCAGATCACACAGATAAGGTGACATCTGAAGAGAGAGTCAACCAGTCTGCAGGCAGTGGAGAAGGATCTAGAACCCAGTCTCCTGTCTCACTGAGATTAACTGGGATTCTGTGAGATTTCCCCACCCCCACCACCACCTTTTGCTTTTAGAAACTCATGGCTAAGCAGAATATTTAGAGCTGGCTCAGGACATGAGTCCACCTTCTCCCTGGCTTTTCTCATTAAATTGACTTTCCTTTCTACTAACACTTGCCTCTTGAATTATTGGCTTTCAAGCAGTGAGCAGCTGAACTCTAGTTTGGTAACAAATAGGTATTTTGGCAGAAAGCAGCTGCCTTTTTTCTTGCTCTTTGAAACTTTATTAGAGTAAATTGTGTCTCCATACATGAAAAATGACAGTGGCATTTATTCAGAATACACTGCGAGGTAGATAATTTATAAACATTATTTTATGTAATTCTTATGACAAGTCCAATCAGGAATTAGAGAAGAAATGGACGTCTACAAAGTTGTTCACATCTCACGTAGCCAGGGAGGTACAAAGTTTGATTTTGAACACTGATCTGCAAGATGCTAAAAATCTGTATTTTCCATCACTTCTCGCTGCCTTTTTGACAAATAGCTTAGTTGCCCTTGGTGTATGGATGACAAAGTTTCTGGGGATTTCAGCTTGAACACATCTGCTTCTCTGACCCTTCTCTGACCTTTCCGTACTCTGACAAAACACATTTAGAAATATTCCACTGCCACTTCCACTAAACACAAATAAACATGCGAAGTTCATGAACAGCGTGATAATAACGTCACTTTCCAACTTGCATTTTCTGTTAATACATATAGATCCCAATTTTTTTCAGTGATTGTTTGTGATGACACTGTCCTATAATTTATTAAATATTTGATAAGCATTTAGACTATTTTCCATTTCTTTTGCAAACAATTCTGCAATAAATACAAACATTATTTTGTGGATTTGTACAGATATTTCTGATTCCTAGCCTTCATAATTTTGGACATGTGAACCCACATATTTTAAAATTTGAAAAATTGCTAAATGGCCCTTTAAAAAGTCAAAATGACTTTCTAAAAAATTGTTTTTAAACTGAAAGCAGGTTTATTGAGAAAGATACCCATTCCATAGGCAGAATTTGGTCCAGCTTGGAGAGCAAGAGTAGCCCCAGAACATGGGGTCATCTCAGAAAGTGTGAGTGGATAAAAATCAAAACCCCTGTTATTCCCATCAGTGCAGTTGAGGACAGTCTACTTTCCAGTCCACTGGCCAATCTGGTTATTATCTAACTTTTTACCAATGTCATAGGGGAAAAAAATGTGAATATGCTTTTGTTTTGTTTCTGATTGTTTTATGTTTAGTGCTATTTCATAGATTTTTGTTTGTTCGTTTTACTACTTATATACTTTTTTGAGAATTGTTTACATTGTTTACTCAAATTTTCTTTTATTGATTTTAGGAATTAATTATATGATATGGATATTAATGTTTCATTAATCAATCTTTGTAAGCTCTGTTTAAATGCTTTTTGCTACATATTTAGATGATAAGTGCACAGTCAAATTATAGATGCTTCCAATCACTTGACCTATGAACTTTATTTTTATTATTTCCTATTTTGTATGAATGAGGAAACTGAAGAACACAGAGACACCCAGTAGGCAAGTTGCCAGGATAGGAACTCAAGAAGTTTGACCCAGGGCTGCCAGAACATATGGCCTTTTCTGTTCATTTTTCTCCCCTTAAATGCTTCTGAATTGACATATTTCAAAATAGGTCAGTAGAATTATTAAGCTCTCAACTTTGCAGAGTAAGAGAGAAGGCTTTGAGATGCTTGTCTCATGTGCCACAAAAGGTTTAGACTAACAGTTGTAGAGTTTGTTGCCTTTGACTCGAGTTCTGGGTTGGCCTTCCCATGACAATGGATAGATAACCAAAGTGGGCATGCATGAGTGAGTCAAACAACGTCTTGGGACTATAAACTTACAATTAGCACTATATTTCAAGATTTTGTTGTGGACAGTGTTTAGTCGCTAAGTTGTATCTGACTCTTTTGTGACCCCATTGATGATAGCCTGCCAGGCTCTTCTGTCCGTGGGATTCCCCAGAAAAGAATACTGGAGTGAGTTGCCATTTCCGTTTCCAGAGGATTTTCTTGGCCCAGGGATTGAACCCACATCTCATGCATTGGCAAGCTGATTCTTTACCACTGAGCCACCAGGAAAGCTCGAACACAGACAAACACACCATCCCACACAATTACAAACTGCTTTGAACAGTTAGCAAGGGTGAACATGGCCAGGTGGAAACTCAAAGCAGAAACTTCTGGAGCAGAAGGCCCAGGCAGTTGTAGGTCAGATGAGGCTGCTCTAAGTTGAATGGGATTAGGCTATCTCACTGCAGCCTGTGGAGTTGACAGGCTTGTGGAAACAGTTTTGCTTGCCCTGGGAGCGTTTGTTCAATAGCACCAGAAGACGCTCCCTGACTTGTACCCTGGGGGTTCCTTGAGCTTCTTGTCCGCCCTTGGTATCCTCCTCTGATCTCTGAGGCTAGTGACCTTTCTGCTCAGGTGGCAGCCTCTTGCGGTTCTCCTTCTTTGTCCCTTTCATTCAAGGTTCATCCCATCTCTTCCAGTCACCTCCCCAGCACCTCTCAGCACCTTCTCCTCTGCTGTGGCAATGCCCCCAGGCACAGTTCAGGAGTTCCTGCCAGCCTGAGCTCCTAAACTGTGCCCTGGGTGATGTTCCTACGTCATTTTTCACAGGACACTGACTCCTTCCTACCTCCTGAGTCTCTCTTTGGAGATATCCCCTGAGAATTGCAGGCCTGCATTTCCCATCCTCCTTCTCAATTACACACAAGCCTCTAGTTAGCAGCAAACAGTGGCTTTCTTTCTCTAGTGATACTTGAAGTGAAAGTGAAGTGAAGTCGCTCAGTCGTGTCCGACTCTGCGACCCCATGGACTGTAGCCTACCAGGCTCCTCCCTCCATGGGATTCTCCAGGCAATAGTACTGGAGTGGGTTGCCATTTTCTTCTCCAAGTGATACTTGAGGCCCCAAATATTTCCCTATTATGTGTGATGTCATCAAAACATACCTACCTGCTACATCTAATCAGCTCATCTACACAAATATGATAACTGGAGACAATGACTTACTGTTGTTCTGTCCTGCAAAGGATCAGATAGGAAGTCTGCAGGACCGTTCATTAGGTAATGCCTTAACCTCCCCAAAAGGACTCCAGTGATGACCATTCCACTTTCACCGCAGGTGGGGCTTTCAATGTTCATTAAGTGACATTGGATAGGTAAGCCTCTCTTCTCACTCTGCATGGGATGGTGTGTATGTGTTAATCACTCAGTTGTGTCTGACTCTTTGAGACCCCATGGACTTTAGCCCACCAGGCTCCTCTGTCCATGGGATTTTCCAGGCAAGAATACTGGAGTGGGTTGCCAGATCCAGGGAATCTTCCCGCCCCAGGGATTGAACCTAGGTCTCTTCATTGCAAGAAGATTCTTTACCATCTAAGCCACCAAGGAAGCCCTCTGTACTGGGCAAGGTCTAACCTAATGTTTGTGTAGGTCAGAGATTTTTTTTAAAATCTCTTTTCATTTCACAAATGAGAACTGCTCTTCTTTTTTTGTGTTCAGTGTGCCTACGCCAGAAAAATGTCCATACTTTCCTGGTCTGCAAAGCTTGTTACACAACTCCCCAACACAAAATTTGATATGTGAAAATTGGTTCTTTTAAAATTTTTATTTGTATTTTTCTGGCAGGCTTTGGGAAAGGCCCATTTCCTGGCATTCAAAGTTGCCAGTCTTGGCATGAATAGCTCCTGACAATTCCCAGCATATGGTACGAGAAGATGCTTCTGCCCACCCATCAGGTAAGTGCCATCTTTCTGACTGCAGAAGTGATAGATGTCGTGCTTGGAGAGCAATGACTGCTGGGAAAAGTGCCAAGCAGCCAACTGGCCAAGGCTAGTGAGCAGGTCAGCGTGTACCAGGCCTCTGGGTGAGGCAGCCCTGCCCGTTCCCAAGCACACTGAGGCCTTTATGCTGCAAAAATGTACTCAGGACTCGAGTGAGTCCTGAATATGGTTAAGGAGCTAAATATTATTATTTGTTTTGCTAATGTAGCCACAGCATTTTCCAACAAGAATGGTAGTATTTCCAGCTAAATATACCTGCAGAGAGCGTTGATTCTGCTTTCAGACAAGAACTCCGTCATAGACCCTCTCCATCATGAAGCAGACTTAGCTGTCTCAGAGCGGAGGGGCCTGACATCCAAGTTTTTGCTACTCCGTTTATCAAAGCATTTTACCTTCTGCACTGACTGTCAGTGCCACTCATGCGGTCATTTTCAGTCTTCTGGAAGCTACTCTACTGCTTCACTAAAAATAACATGTATATACTCAATGTAGAAAAGTCAAGTAACCCCCAAAGTGCGAAGAACAAAAATATTATTCAAATACCTCTCGTGCTCACGCTCAGGCACTAAGTCGTGCCTTGCTCTTTGTGAGCCCATGGACTATAGCTCACCAGGCTCCTCTGTCCCTGGAATTTTCTAGGCAAGAATACTGTGGTGGGGTGCCATTTCCCATTCCAGGGGAACTTCCTGACCCAGGACTTGAACCTTCATCTCCTGCATTTCCTGCACTGGAAGTCAGGTCCTTCACCACTCAGTCGCCTGGGAAGCCCTTCAGATACTTCTACCTAGAGACAATCACAGTTAATGTCTTGAGAAATAGGCTTACAGAAATCTCTCTACTCATGTATATGGTATTTTATGAATGAACGTATGCCATGTGCACTCATTCATAACTAGCATTTTTCAACCAATAATATATCATGAATATTATTTTTTAATTGTGGCATCAGAGAGTATTGCATATGTGCACAAACATTTACTTAAGCAGTCCCCTAGGGAGGACATTAGGTTGTTTCCAATTTTCTAATATTACAGCAGTGCTGCTGGGAATGTATTTTTGTGCTGATGTAATTATTATTTGAGGAAAAAATTCCTAGAAACTGGATTTTTGACTCAGTGGTAGAAACACTTTGTCTTTTGATGTATTTGCTAAATTTTCCAAAATAAGTACTTTGTTACCTTATGTATTCTTATGGGTTTTATAAAATGTTATAATATTTATGGATTAATTTGATATTTGCAATATGGGGAAAAATAGCAGCTGGTAATTTTTAGGTGACTGGAATAAAGTGCATACATAGGAGATGGATTAGGAGTCCTTTGAAGGATATTTGATATCAAATGGGGCCATTGATAAGAAGCTGGCAGAAATCTCTGCTGAGAGCTTCAGAAAATAAAAATATGAGGTCTTCAGGAGCAGCTACCTCAATCAGTGGTAATGTGCCCCAGCATCCAACCGTTTTGTCTTGTTTGGGGTTTATTCCCCCATTGTTTGCTCTTTTAAAACTTCTCATTCTTGTCTTATAGGGGCTTCCCTGGTGGCTCAGCAGGTAAAGAATCTGCCTGCAATTCAGGAGACATAGGAGCCATGGATTCTATCCCTGGGTGGGGAAAATCCCCTGGAGAGGGAAATGGCAACCCACTCCAGTGTTCTTGCCTGGATGATCCCATGGACAGAAGAGCCTGGTGGGGGTATAGTCCAAAGGGTTGCAGAGTTGGAAAGGATTGAGCACAAGCGCATTCTTGTCTTATACTCCTCCATTATTTCAGTAGATGGCTTCTCTTAAAACTTCACCAAAACAAAACAGAAACTATTAGAAAGGAAGCTTTCTTTGCCAGCAAATTTATATGTATTTGTAGATTTATATATATTACATTTATTTTTTATACTTTTATTGCATTGATGAGGACATGCAGAGCAATGGTGACTCATAGATGTAAACAGGAATGGTTTTAATATTCCACCAAAGTATAATGCTCACTTTAGGTTCCTCCTGGGAATATAGCCCTGTGGTTCTCACCAGGGCAATACGGCCACCCCCCTGGAGACATTTGGTAAAAGATCTGGAGAGGGCTGCTATGGGAATCTAGTTAGTGGTGGGCTGCTGCTGCTGCTGCTGCTAAGTCGCTTCAGTTGTGTGCTACTCTGTGAGACCCCAGAGACAGCAGCCCACCAGACTCCCCCGTCCCTGGGATTCTCCAGGCGAGAACACTGGAGTGGGTTGCCATTTCCTTCTCCAGTGCATGAAAGTGAAAAGGGAAAGTGAAGTCACTCAGTCGTGTCCTATTCTTAGTGACCCCATGGACTGCAGCCCACCAGGCTCCTCCTGCTAAACACCTGTAGCACAGTAAGACCCTCTAGAAAAACTATCTGGCCCCAAATATCAACTGTGCTAAGGTCAAGAATCCCTGCCCAGCCCACAGTACAGCTCAGTGTCTAGGAAAGAGAACTTGGGAGACAGACTGCCTAGATTTGAATTCTGGCTCTACCACTTACAAAGAGTGGGGTTTGATCAAATGAGGTTAGGATTCTTATGAAGCCTGAATTACGTGTACATGACCCATCATTGACTTTTTTGGAAATCATGCCATATACTAATGCTAATATAATTAGAAAATAGCTAATGTAGAGAAAGCAGTAATTAAGGCGGAACCATTTGTTATCCATCCGGCCATACTTTAGGTAACACTTTTGGAAGGAGTTTGAAATGGGATTGTCCCACAGGCAAGAAATGAAGTAATGAAGAAAGAATTTGAGTCACGCATGAAATAGTTAAATTAAACTTGGGTGGAGAACTCCTAGGTGTATACCTCCTGCGCTCTTTTCTCCTTTGGACTTTAGTCAAATCCAAAGCAGATAATCTTGTAATTCCACGTTCTTGTGTCATGCTCCTATTAGCAACTCTGCCTCTGAAACGACAAAAGATTAAGCTCATTCTCTCGTTGGCCAAGAAGAGCTGGCTTGGGATGAGAATAGCTACACCAACTTGGTGCATATCTTTCTCTCCCTATACTTAATATAACCCAGGAGGGTTAGACTGATTCCTCCCAGAAGGGGAGGAAAGAAGAGTGGCATCAGCATCTTCCATGTTTTATTTATTTCTCATTTCTCTTGCCTCCTTTGAGTTGTGTTCTGGAAGAATCCCCTTGCTTTTCTGCTCACCGAAAACTGTTCTTCAGGGGCGCCCAGTCTGTTTGTCCCATCCATTAAATTTCTCAGTGTTTAGGCTTAATTTTTGTATTTTGACCATCACATTTTCCTTTTCAAGATCCTTATACATATAATATTGATATATTTGTTGTTGTCCAGTTGTTAAGCTGTGTCCGACTCTTTGAGACCCCATGGACTGCAGCATGCCAGGCCTCCCTGTCCGTCACTATCTCCCAAGTTTGCCCAAGTTCATGTCCATTGAGTCAGTGATGCTATCTAACCAACTCATCCTTTCATTCTCTATTGATATATAGTTATATATAATCTAAAATCTTGAAATATATACATTATATCCTAATATATGTGATATTGTCTGTTCTCTCGCTAAAGATATTAAGTTCCCTTTTAATCTTTTCCATATAATGGAGGTACAACTCTGCGTGGATTGTATGTAGACACTCTGTACACTCTGTTCTCGTCTCCTTTCTTGATTGCTCCAATAGCCACCTATTCTGATCCCCTATTCTGTCTTTTGCCAACCTTCAACTTCCATAGTGGCTGGGATGATATTTTGTGTCAATTGGACGTCCCCAAACTGTCGAATATGTCCGTGGTTTCTTGGCGCACATTGGACAAAGCCCTGTTCTCCACCTGATGGAGACCATCAATCTCACCAGCCTTTGCCCCCTTCTGGATACTCCAGTCACAAGGACTTTTCCTCGGCTTTTCAGATTCACTGAACTCTTTTTAACTTCAAGGACTTTAAATATTCTCATCACTTCCTTTCCTGTTCTCAGCCTGGCAATCTCCTCTTTCTTCTTCATGAGGAAGGAGAAAATATTCTTGAATCTTTGCTCTAAGTCATTCTGTCACTAATATAATACTGAGAGAATGATAGCATAATTGTTGCTTAGTCACTAAGTCTTGTCCAATGCTTTTGTGATCCTCTGGACTATAATCCGTCAGGCTCCTCTGTCCATGGGATTTCCCAGGCAAGAATATTGGAGTGAGTTGCTGTGTCTTTCTCCAGGGAATCTTCCTCACATAGGGATCAAACCCGCCTCTCTTGCTTGACAGGTGGATTCTTTACCATGGGGCCATCTGGGAAGCCCCAGTAATATAATTACCCTTTTTTTTTTTTTTGCCTACTTACAATAGAGTAAATGGAGAAAATTCTACTGAGTGAATGATTATGTTTAATGTCCATCTTGTTCTTACATGCAGCTCATTTAAAGTAGAACTATGCCGACAAGGGGAGAAGGCAATGGCACCCCACTCCAGTACTCTTGCCTGGAAAATCCCATGGGCGGAGGAGCCTGGTAGGCTGCAGTCCATGATGGGGTCACGGGGAGTCGGACACCACTGAGCGACTTCACTTTCACTTTTCACTTTCATGCATTGGAGAAGGAAATGGCAACCCACTCCAATGTTCTTGCCTGGAGAATCCCAGGGACAAGGGAGCCTGATGGGCTGCCGTCTATGGGGTCGCACAGAGTCAGACACGACTGAAGCGACTTAGCAGCAGCAGCAACATGCCGACAAAGAGCTTTATCTTGAGCGCCTAACTCAGACCCGATCCCTTAAATGCTGCAAGGACATCCGTGCTAAATGCACAAATAAGCAAACTATCACACTGATGACTCCAGATTTTGCAGAATGGCTTCTTATACTGTGTCGAGTAGGTCTGCCTGCATTTGGCCGGCAAACCCAATCAAACTTATAAGGAAGAGTTCCCTTGCGCTCTTTGCCATCTTTGGGTGAGGGATCACTTCCGGAAACCCTGTTACCACGGCACACCACACTGCCGTCTTTGTCTGCAGGAGGCGGTGTGCCCAGGGACCTGGAAGGCAAGTTGTCCCCAGGTATCAGCACTTACTGCTGCCTTGGGGGCCACAAGGCAGCAGGAAAAAAGAAGTCTGTTCAAGTCAGGCCACCTCCAGGCTTAGCCTGTCTGCAGATCTCATCAGCAGAGGCACCAATTAGTGCTCATTAGAAAGGTGTTTGGGGGTTTTAATTTATTTTGTTTTCCTGATGTGGATAGCAGGCCTGGAAAGCGTGGACTGCCAAAAAAAAAAAAAAAAGCAACGTGTTCTAAGAAAAGACACAGTGCTGGGGAGACAGCTGCATTCCAGACCCCGCGGAGTGAGGCTACTGTGGGCCTTAACGAGGACTGGTTGCAGCAGGCCGTCTCCGCAAAGGAAGCGTCTGTGCTTGCGAGTCCTGTGCACCGCGGCTGTGTGCATCATCCTGCCAAAGATCACTGTCACTTCATAGGGACCGGCCCCCGGTGCCCCCGTAGCCAGTGGTAAGAAACAGCTGACGGCTGGTTGTAAAGCTGGGATGGCTACACATTGTTTAAACGACTTATCCTTTATGGATACCGTAGGAGGGAAGGGTCGGAGTGAGTTTCCTGAACTCGGTTGAGTCTGTCTTATGGGTCTTGTGGGAAAGCAGGTGAGAAGCACTGTTCTGGAACAGTGAGCAATTGTTCTTTCTTTAATGCATGTGTGTTCCTCTGCTTTTTCCATCTACACTCTTTCGCAGGGATAAGTGTTACTTTTCCTTGTGTAATTTCTATTTTGCCTGAAATAGCATGAAGAGGATATGGATTAGAAACAGAGGATACCTTACTAAGAACCACTGAATTGTACATTCTGAAGGGAGTTGAATTATATCTCAATAAAATTGTTTAAGCAAACAACAAGGGGGAAAAAAAAAAGAGGATATGTAAGAGCAGAGGGTTTGGCGTCAGGCTATGCCTTAGCCCCAGATATCTATTTCTTAGCTGGGTGACCTGGGGCTCCTCATTAACCACTGTGAGCCTCAGTTTCCCTGAGAGGTAATAATACTTGGTCTTCTTATATCACATGATTGCTGTGATTACTGGGCTTCTCAGGTGACCCTAGTGGTAAGGAACCTGCCTGCCAATGCAGAAGACAAAAGAGTCGCAGGTTCAATCCCTGGTTTGGGAAGACCCCCTGGAGGAGGGCATGGCAACCCATTCCAGTATTCTTGCTTGGAGAATCCCATGGACAGAGGAGCCTGGTGGGCTATGGTCCACAGCATCTCAAAGAGTTGGACACAGGCTCAAAGAATCGGACAGTCTCAAACAGTTGGGACATGACTGAAGTGACTTAGCATGCACACACAAGAGACAGGATACTGAAATTACACTGAAATATAAATTATTGATGGCTCAATGTGACTACCAGCAGTGGTCAGGAGAGTCCCAATGCCCAGGAGAGGTCATAGTTACAGCTGGAGAGAAGAAGGAAAAGAGGTAGCAGATATGGAAAATAGCCCCTGATAGAAAATCGAGCTATAGGACATGGCGGGCTAAGTGAGCAGTTTTGCCTCTGAAAGGTCCTTATTTAATTACTCAGTTTAAAATTACTATCTAAATTTGAACGATTGCATTTCTTCATTCATTTCTTTACTCACTTGCTAGCAAGTTTTCCTAAACTGTGGTGTGGTGGTTGGTGATTGAGGAGATCTAGAAATAATGTAAACCAACCTTCTGACTTCAAGGAATTTGCTATCTCATTGGGAAGAGAAGAAACACTAGAGAAATTAGTGTAATCCACCAGGGTATCAGTGTAGAGAGTAACGACCTTTACATTGTGGATTTCAAAGGACAGAGCTTCTAAATGATACCTTGGAGACAGGTCTGGTTTTGGTAAATGAGGATGGATGGTTAAGAGTTTTCCAGGTAGAGGGAAGAGCATGAGTAAGAGCTTGATGATCTGATTTTCAACTGGATACTCACACTGTCTGGTCAAAAAATCTTCCCAACTCTTCTGAGGACCTTCTTCTCCAAGACCAGCCTGCACTGCATGCAAAGGGAAGGCGGATCCTTCTGGCCCCTCTGAGAGCAAGGCTATCCCCAGCTTCCCTCTTTTCAGTAGTGAAGGGTGACTTAACTCCAGGTGTTTTCACTTCAGAGACTCCACTAGCCCCCATACGCTCAGCACTTGGAAGGTAACAAATTTGCTATGTCACAATTGATAATCAACTCTAGTAAAAGAATGTCCAAATCAATTGAGCTTTTAGCAAGGGCAAACCGGCTGGACGCAGGCGGGCTCCCAGCTAGAGCTGGCTGGGCTTGATAAATTTGCCCTTATTATGGCTATTGATGTTTAAATTTCTTCAGGGATGTTGTTACACGGGTGCCTGGTGGTGACAGAGGTACGGTGACCTCCTTCGATCCTTAATCTACACCTGTTAGTTGGCTCCCTGGTTGCCTCTGAGTAGACTCAGGCTTAAAGGTTAACAAAAGAAAAACAGGCCAAGTTTACGCGGCGGCAGCCACGGATCAATGCAAGTAAATAACCTTCTCTGTCTTATTTCCCCAAGCATTATTGATCCACGTTCTTTGTTCTTTGTCATGTTTCTGTCTTTCTTTTCCCAGGGGACACTCAACGATCAGCTCGTATTGGACATGTTAACTGGCACATTATGACAGCTACCATTTTGTCACTCGATGTGGTCACACACACACACACATTTAATTTTACTTCGGTGTAGGAAGCTGGTCTACTAAGCCGTAGACTAGCAAGTGAATCTCAGACAAAAACCTCCTTTGCTCCAATTTCTTTTCTTTTTCTTCTGTAGCAAGCAGATGAATTCTGTGAACCTCTATTACATTAACAGGTTTATTTGCTGATTTTTTTATACCGATCAAAATGGGTATTAATCTAATGATTTAAAAATAAATTCACCATCAGCTGAAGCTTGGGGCATATTCTAGGTGAGTTGTACATGTTCATATCTGGTCTCACTCCCACAGAACTTATGTTTCTTTAAAAATTGGGTCCTTTTTCTTTAATTTTCCTGGTAGTTTTGAAAGGCTATTTGTCATCTTCCCTTCGTTATCTCTGTGAAACTCTAGGGGATGTTATAGTAATATTCTTGCCATCCTGGACTCTATCCTTTCTCCAGTAAGGGTCTGCTGGTACCCCAACAAGACTGGCGCTCAAAGTGATGAGTATTAATTTGGACATGCTAGTTTTCTTACCAAATACATTGGTTCTTATTCATATGTGTCTGCGGTATGTATATCAATCCTAAAATAGAATTTCCACATAATTTAAAATATTCTATAAAAGCAAGAACTCTGTTTTCTAAAACCCATTATATTTTAAGACACATTTGTCTAGTTGAGGGCTTCCCTGGTGGCTCAGCTGGTAAAAAATCCACCTACAACACCGGAGACCTGGGTTTGATCCCTGGGTTGGGAAGATCCCCTGGAGAAGGGAAAGGCCACCCACTCCAGTATTCTGGCCTGCAGAATCCCATGGATCGTACAGTCCATGAAGTCTCAAAGAGTCGGGCACAGCTGAACGACTTTCACTTTCTTTCTTGTCTGGTTGAAAGGAAAGACTTCCCCTTTAAGTTACAGAAGAAGTAAAGCTAGGTGAACGATAAAATCATGACAGTCAGTGTGTGCCTTGTTCTGTAGATCTCCTGAGTTGAGATCTATGATTTAATTCTGAAAAAAATACTTGAAAGAACTTAACAGTACTATAAGGTGTTTTTATATTTGGCATCCTGGAAGGTAAAACCAACACTTTTAAGTAAAAACATATTTGAATGAAAAAAACAGAGCTCAGTGTCTGTAATTGTTGCCCTGAAACTGAACATTTATAATGCCAAACAAAATAGAGCCAATACTAGTTATTTTGCAAAGAAAAAGCCCATTAGCTACTAGTTACTGCCAATATTTCCTCTGTGGACAACTTTTAAAAAATTAAGCCAATATTGGTGATCTAATGTGTTGAAACAGACTGTAATTATCTAAAGTCTTTAGGGTCAATAGCATAAAATCTTGTCTCTTAAATTATTTGACCAAACAAACTTCACTTGCCCAGGGATGTATGTGAATAATGTGCGTCTCTCCTTCATTCCTCAGTCATTAAAATGACCCATGTATAATAGTTACTATATTTGTCTCCTAGTACCCAATTTAGTATTCTGTTTAATCTACTAAAGGGTCATGTTTTAAGTGATATGTTGGTGGAATATAAAAGCTTATGTCTAGCATTACTTTACATGTAAAAATCACTGCAGGCATTGCTTGAGAATGTGAAATCGGTTATCATTAATGTTTAGAGCTGTTCATCCTTGATGTGCTTTGCAAACACTAATTAATGAATCTTCATGTGACAGTCATGTCCAATGAGTTGTTAACATTCTGTTCAACAGACAAGAACCCTTGAATTTTGGCCACTAACTTAACCTACCTCACTGTTTCAGATAGTGAGCAGCAGAAGTAATGGCCCCAGGACTATAGGCTCTTGATCCTATGTGTAATGTACTGGGATGCTCTCTGAAATAGCAAATGTGTTTTCTTCTTGGATATTCTCATCTTTGAGCATCTCCTCTTTTTTTTTTTTTTTTTTTTTTTAGGTTATGTCATCTCTAGTTTCATATAACTATAAAACCTATTCAAACATTTTATTGGTACTTTAAAAAAATTATTATTGGAATATAGTTGATTTTCAATGTTGTGTGAATTTCAGGTGTGCAACTCAGTGAATCAGTTATACATATCCATATACCCACTTCTTTTAGATTCTTTTCCCATATAGATCATTACAGACTATCAAGTAGAGTTCGCTGTGCTATACAACAGGTTCTTGTTAGTTATCTATTTTATACATAGTAGTGTATATGTCTGGAGAAGGCAATGGCACCCCACTCCAGTACTCTTGCCTGGAAAATCCTATGGACAGAGGAGCCTGATAGGCTGCAGTCCATGGGGTCCCTGAGGGTCAGACATGACTGAACGACTTCACTTTCACGTTTCACTTTCATGCATTGGAGAAGGAAATGGCAACCCACTCCAGTGTTCTTGCCTGGAGAATCCCAGGGATGGGGGAGCCTGGTGGGCTGCCGTCTCTGGGGTCACACAGAGTCGGACACGACTGAAGTGACTTAGCAGCAGTGTATATGTCAGGCTCAGCCTCTCAATTTATCACTGCCCCTTCTTAATCTCTGCGAACCATAAATTTGCTTTCTATGTTTGTGACTCTTGTTTTGTAGATAAGTATATTTGTACACATTTGTAAAGAATATTCCACATATGAGTGATGTCATATGATATCTGTCTCTGTCTGACTTACTTCACTCAGATGACAGTCTCTAGGTCCTTCCAGGCATTATTTTGTTCTCTTTCATTGCTTAGTAATATTCAATTGTATGTATGTACCACGTCATCTTTATCCACTCCAATGTTAATAGACATTTAGGTTGCTTCCATGTCCTGGATATTGTAAATAGTGCTCAAAGGTACACTGAGGTCCATATATCTTTTTGAATTCTGGTTACGTATGTTTTTCAGATTATATCATATATTTTAGACATGGTTTTGGAATTAGGCTTCATTTTTATGGTTTTTTTCCCCCCAGTCACTGGCCCTCCCACAAAGGTCAATGCAGTTTTGGAAAACATTGTCAAACTTTGAACAGAAATAATTACGGAGTCAACTGAAAGTATTTTAACCTTAGAATTTCTGCCAAATAGCCTCTTCTTTTCTGTCCCCTAAGCTGTTGTTGGAAGTTAAAGAAGGCAAAAGGAATATTTTCAAAGCTTTAAAGCATTTAGTTTTATAGAAAGAGTCTGCTTGGGGATTGTTTATCCCCACAAATGAGAATTTTGTCAGTTCATGCCATACTATGAAAGAACCAAAAATTTCCCAGAAATGATATTCAAAGACATCTTTAGTGTACAGAATGAAAACATAATCATTGCCATTTTTGCCATTGCTACAAGGCTTCTATTTATTTTTTTTTTCTATCCCTTTTAAGATATACCTTTCTTAGAGGAGTTTCAGTCTTGAAATAAACCTTGTAAAATACTTAAATATTGCCAGTTTACCCTAGTCATGAAACAGCTCCATAGAAGCTTTATCTGAAGATCAGAAATTGTTCTATTATTTCTGACACAGTTCTGAGATATATATATACATATATATATATATATATATATCATCAGGCTCCTCTGTCCATGGGATTCTCCAGGCAAGAATACTGGAGTGGGTTGCCATTTCCTCCTCCAGGGGATCTTCCCCGCCCAGGAACTGAACCCATGTCTCTTTCCTCTGCAGCACTGTCCGGTAGGTTCTTTGCTATTAGCACTGCCTAGAGCCATAGACACATAAAAGGTTTACCCTAGTGGTTCAGATGGTAAAGGATGTGCCTGCAATGCAGAAGACTCAGGTTCAATCCTTGGGTTTGGAAGGTCTCTAGAGAAAGGAATAACTGTGACTATGTTCTCCAGTATTCTTGCCTGGAGAATCCCATGGACTCAGGAACCTGGCGGGTTACAGGCCATGGGGTCACAAAGAGTCAGACATGACTGAGTGACTAACACTTTCACACATACACCCACACACATAGACACACACATATAAAACTTCACTTATCCAGAAGAAAAGGAATATTTTAATACACAAAACTTGTAATTTTCCCAAGATATCTCAGTAGGTTTTTTATGTACATATATAGGCTGCAATAGGCGAGGCACGTTAAAATAAATCTTCCCAACATTCAACACAGTTAGGCACCTCTGGGTTCTTTCTTCTAGTTTTCCCAAGGAAGTTTAGTCTGAGGAATCCCATAAAGATAAGATGTCCTGCTGTATGAAAGTACACATACAACATTTTTAAATGTGCTCCCATAGAAAGAATGTCTACAAACACCAGAGACTTGGTGGACTAGAGCCATTAAAACATGCAGCATAATTCATCTGCCTGAGAAGCATGTTCAGAGTTCAGCTCAGTCGCTCAGTCATGTCTGACTCTTTGCAACCCCATGGACTACAGCACACCAGGCCTCCCTGTCCATCACCAGCTCCCGGAGCTTGCTCAAACTCATGTCCATCAAGTTGGTGATGCCATCCAACCATTTCATCCTCTTTCATCCCTGTCTCCTCCTGCCATGAGACGCATCTCCATGAGATACATATTAGATGGTAATTATCATGAGCATTCTCACTGAGAATGGCCTTATTATCAATGTACATCATTTACTATCCTTTTTTGTCCCATGAGCCTACTTGTTTGTTTTTATCAGGCAATATCTCTAAAAACCATTCTGAATTTCTTGATGAGAAAGGCTGTGTCTTGACTTTTTTTAGCCCCAGTGTCTAGCAGTGTCTACACATCGAAGGTATTTTTAAAATGACTGTATGGAGGCTGATACTCACAGCCACAAGCATTAAATTATCATACCATTTTACCACTTATTGACAGTTATCATTAGTGAGATTTGGAATACCAAGAATATACTAAGTCATTGGGCCACATCAGAAAGGGCTTGAAATCACACACACGGGGGTTTGGGGCAGCTCCAAGCATGAATGAAAATCACTTGGAGCAGATCTGTAAGGACCCTACTGAATTTTGCCTCATTCCCTGAGAGATTGCAGATTCAACATGGTCAGGGCTGAAACCCAATTCTAGATTTTGCTTCAAGTTTCAGTAGGCATCTTAGACCTGGGGGTTTGAGTTCTGTGACAAATGGACAGGCTTCTCCAAGTCTGACAGAACTAACAATAGAACCAGAAATAATCGCTTTGGGGGATATACACTCCAGTTGGTTCTGAACTAATACCAAGGAATCATTGGCTCCATGAGCCTGAGGGAAGGCCATGTGGTGTAGCAAAAGGTCTCAGACTTCAACAAGCACACAAGTCAACCAGGACCCATTGAAAAAATGTCAGTCCTAAGTCAGTAGATCTGAGGCATGGCTTGAGATGCTGCAGTTTTAACAAGCTCTCAGATGGTGTCGTTGGTGGTGTGGTAAGGAATACACTTTGAGTAACAAGAGTACAACATATAGTAATAGACTTTGGAAATAGAGAGACCCAAGGTTCAATCCTAGCTGTGCTACTTATCGGAAACAGGATTTTGTGCAAACTTAAAAGATTACAGAGTCTTGATTTTCTTAATTGCCAAATGGCATTACTAATTCTTATCCCACTGAGTTTAGGATTAAAAGAAATGGAGTATAGAGTATGCATCCTTCCCCCTTTTTTTAAAGGGTGGAAAAATGTAACCTCCTTGTTTCTTTGAAGACTTAGTAGATGTCTGAAATAGGAATATTTTTTTTGTAACCTCCTTAAGGTTAAGTATTTCTATGAAGTGAAGATCATGCTACAATTTCTGAATATCTGAGATCACAAATGAAAAAGTCTGTAACCATTTCTAGAGCAAGATGCATGCATGCTAAGTCACTTTGGTCGTGTCTGACTCCTTGTGATCCTAAGAACCATAGCCCAGCAGGCTCCTCTGCCCATGGGATTCTGCAGGCAAGAATACTGCAGTGGGTTGCCTTGCCCTCCTCCAGGGAATCTTCCCCCTAGAGCAAGATAGGTACAGCAAAAATATTATTCTCTTTCACTCTACATGAACATAACTTAAGAAAACCAGTGTATACGTGTAACCCCATGGTGGTAAAAAGATGGTTGGAGCACTGTTTCTCATTCTGCATACAGAAAAATTAAGCCCCCTAAATGTTTGTGCATTATTTCAAAAGCAAAATTAGTTGGGGAATCTTCTTACATTTCTAATCTATACTCTTATGGAGGAATTGCTATGTAAGGAATACAGAGTTTTGCTCCATCTTGTCTTGTGTTTTGTTTTGCAACTGGGAAATGGATGTGGATTAGTGAAATTTAAAGCATTTGTTATGTCTTAAGGCCCTATTCTTTGTTCCTGTATGATGGTCATGCAGCTTAATTTAACCATTATTCAACTTCTTGAGACTTACGCAGCAAATAGAGTCAGTCAGAATAGGTTAACCCGTTTTGCAGTAACAAATTACCTTGAAATATTCATGGTTTAAAAATAACAAGTTTTTGCTTATCACTTTTACCCTGCATGCTATTTTTACCTCAGGATGGAGAGGTGAAGAGACTCTTTACTGTCGTCACTTAAGGACCCTGGCTGCTGGAGCAGCTGCCATCCTGACTCTTGCAGTTGTCATTCCAGAGGGAACTCTGCAAGGATCTTTTACTGGTAACTGGATGCTGTAGCAAAAACAATTTGCTCTCACAACTCACTGGTCTCAGTGAGACATATGGCCCCATCCAACCAACACAATAGACAAGAACTATAATCCCACCATGGTCCTGGAAGGAAGGTACAAGAAATCCATGGAAAATAGCTCAAATGACCCCCATACTTACTTTATCAGGCACAGATATTTATGCTTCCTCATTTTCCCTGAGCTGCCTCTACCATGCCACTAACTACTCACTCATTCTGACCCCTTGACTTCAACAACACAGAAGCCAAAGAGACACGCACTGGGGTACCTAGACCCTTCCACCCCCTTCAGACTTTGAATGCAGGATATGGAGTCTGACGTTACTGAAAGCCTTGGAAGGAAAGAGATGATACCAATCAGAAATGTGTTGGCTGTTAAACCTCCCCCTATGACTTATGGAGTGAATTTTGATCAATGACAAAGAGAAAATTTCCCTCCTTCACACATTTTAAGGACTGCTCTGAGATTTTACCTTGCAGCATTTCGTGAAAAAGCAGACAGACCCGATGAGTAGCTTACTGCGTCCCACTGTGGCTCCTCATCCACAAAGGTCAGCATCACCATGCGTCACTTGAATTGACTCACATTTCCTCTTGCCTAAAGTTGTCTTTTTCCTCATCTCTGCCATCCTGGATGCAATACACTGCACCTCCCAGCTAAAGTATTGACACTCAAATCCTTCCTTTAGGCTACTTTCTCAAGCACCTAGGTTGTGCTGCCTAACAGATCTGCTTCAGCTTCTGCTTGTAGACAGTCTAATATTGAAATTCTGACCAAACTTTATGCTTGATTCAACATGGAACAAAACCAGGCCATGTTTATTGGTGGGAATCCTCCAATGGACCGCAATATTGCCAAATAGTATTTTTATTATTTTATATTTGACAGCTTGGACAGTGAGCTTATCCAATTATATCAATAACTGATTCAATCATTATTAAAATTATAATGTTCCTATGGAACTACTGACATTTTAGGGTGATTATTTCTCTGCTGTGGGGGTCTGGCCAGTGTACTGTAGGATGTTTGGCAGCATCCCTGGGCTGTACCACTGTCACTTCCAGTTGTGACAGTCAGAAATGTCTGTTGTTGTTGCTGTTCAGTTGCTCAGTTGTGTCTCACTCGTTGCCATCCAATGGACTGCAGCACACCAGGCTTCCCTGTCCTTCACTATCTCCCGGAGTTGGCTCAAACCCATGTCCATTGAGTCGGTGATGCCATCCAATCATCTCATCTTCTGCCACTCCCTTCTCCTCCTGCCCTCAGTCTTTATCAGCATCGGGGTCTTTTTCAGTGAGTTGGCTCTTTATATCGGATGGCCAAAGTGTTGGAGCTTCAGCCTCAGTCCTCCCAGTGAGAATTCTGAGTCAATGTCCTTTAGGACCTAGAAATGTCTATAGAACTTGTGAAAAATACCCTGAGGGTAAAAATCAGCCATAGTTGAGAACCACTAATATAAACAACTTGGTAGCTTACACTTTTTAAGGTAATTACATTTTAAGCCATGATTTAAAGATATTGTATTGATCTTCCTGTTGTTACATGTAATATGAGATACTATACTATGAGATACTACATGGTTTCCTTGGTGGCTCAGTGGTAAAGAATCTGCCTGCCAATGCAAGAGATGCAGGAGATGTGAGTTTGATCCTGGGTTGGGAGGATCCCCTGGAGTAGAAAATGGCAACCAACTCCAGTATCCTTACCTGGAAAATTCCATGGACAAAGGGGTTTGGCAGGCTACAGTTTGTGGGGTCACAAGGAGTCGGACAGAAGTGAGCATGCACACACACGTGCACACACACACACACACACACATATATATATATATATATTTTTTTTTTTCCCCATTAAGTTAAATACAATGAAAAACACAGGGGGATACCATTCTAAATTAGTGAAGATGTAACAGGGCAAAATTTAGATATATGAGATAGAAAGACATACAGATGGATTGATGTTAGAGATAGACAGATAATAGAAAATCACAATAGACTATTTCTAAATAGATTTTGTGCTGAATATATGTTTTTCAATGCATAGTTACTACATTTGTATACATATGGATACTGCTAAATTAAAAAAAATGTTCAGGAGATGGATGATGGTTAAAGTTCACAATAATATAAATGTACTTAGTACCACTAAACTGTACAGATAAATATGGTTAAAATAGTATGTTTTATATTATGGAATTCTACCACAATTAAAAACAATTTAAAAGAAATAAGCATGAAGAAAAAGATAATTTATATTCTAGCCTTTATTGGGATTATTTTTTTCCCTACTAGAAACTTTTTTCTTAAGCAATGAAGAACAGAGTAGATTGTTCAAATTGTCATGAAATTCAAATGAAGAAGTCTAAATTAATGAGGTTTTGCTGTGCTTGAACATATGCAGAGGACTGATATCAGATCATCTCCAGACTTCAACCAATAGCAATTACACTTGTATCTTTAGTGATGTCAACCTGAATTAAAAATTGGCTGGCTTTATTAAGAATACCCCTAACAGACTTCTTAATTAATTTGGAGATACTATCAAGTAATGTAGTTCACTTCAGCTTCTAAGATGGATAACATAAATACATCTTTCTCCTTTTTACTTTATTATAAATTCAAGATTTTTAAAAGTAGAACATAATAATTGCTCAACGTAAGTCAGATCCAGTGGGAAAAACTCATGTTAAAGATTCTTTGTTTAAACATATTTCTAATTCCTCTATCCATAGTAATTATTTCTTTACTATTAAATTTAATTACACTAGTCAATCAGATAATCTGGGGTTCTACCTTTGTCGTTGTTCTGTTGCTTAGTGGTATCTGGCTCTTTGCAACCCCGTGGACTGCAGCACGCCAGGCTTCCCTGTCCTTCATTATCTCTTGGAGTTTGCTCAATCTCATGTCCATCGAGTCGATGATGCCATCCCACCATCTCACCCTCTCTCACCTCCTTCTCCTTCCGCCCTCAGTCTTTTCCAGCCTCAGGGTCTTTTCCAGTGAGTCAGCACTTCACATCAGATGGCCAGGGTATTGGAGCTTCAGCTTCAGCATCAGTCCTTCCAATGAATATTCAGAGTCGATTTCCTTTAAGATTGACTGGTTTGATCTCCTTGCTGTCCACGGGACTCTCAAGAGTCTTCTGCAGCACCACAGTTCAAGAGCATCAGTTGTTTGGTGTTTAGCCTTCGTTATGGTCCAACTCTCACATGTGTACGTGACTACTGGAGAAATCATAGCTTTGACTCCCTGGACATTTGTTAGCAAAATGATGTCTCTGCTTTGTAGGGCAGCGTCTAGGTCTGTCACAGGTTTTCTGCAAGGAGCAAGTGCCTTTCAGTTTCATGGCTGCAGTCACTGTCTCCAGTCAGCGTTCCACTGAGTTTTCTTCAACAGTCAAACTGATGCTATAGTTCTCGTTAAACTGATTCACTTGCTTGAATCACTCTTTGCATGTACATGATACTTAGTTAAAAATGACTTCAAGATAAAGATATACACACTATGAATGTATAATATTATACATGTGTGTAAGATGTAAAAATAAGATGCCTAAAAGGATGCCCTAAACTATTAAAAATGGCTCTCTCTGAATGGTGGGATTCAAAAACTTTTGAAAAGAATGTTTGCTTTATATTTTTCTGTTTGAATTTCTCACAATAACTATGTACAATTTTTCACCAAAACATTTTAAATAATCTTAAATACATGTTTTTTTGCTTATTGAAACACTTTAAATAATGTGTCCAAAACGCTATCAATTTTCAATATATGTTTGGCTTCCCTTGTGTCTCAGATAGTAGAGAATCTGCCTGCAGTGAGGGAAGAACTGGGTTCAATCCCAGGGTCTGCAAAATCCCCTGGAAAAGCGAATGGCTACCCATGCCAGTATTCTTGCTTGGAGAATTCCATGGACAGAGGAGCCTGGCAGGCTATAGTCCATGGGGTTGCAAAGAGCTGGACACAACTGAGCAACTAACACTTTCATATATGTTTAATTTCTCAAAATATCCCTTCAAAAGCAAAAAAGGTGGTCTATTTCTGAAAATACCATTTATGAGTATAATAATAAAACATAAATTTCTTCTCACACTATTAAATATATTTGAAATATTGCTAGTTAAACAACAACAACAAAAATCTGGGACTTAAAGGAAAAGAAATGTAATGCTGCTTTTCCCCAACATTTTAATTTTAATTTGATGTCTTGATTTTTATTTTTTTTAATTTTTGCAGGTCTATAATTCCCTTTCATTGAGATTGATCTGCACATACAAAAACACAGTTATACTTTTGGAACAATGGCAATGAGTTGATAACTTCTTCCAGGGGATTTTGTAATTATATAGAGATTATTCATTCAAAAATTATATATATATATACTTGTATTTAATTTATAATGTCCTTTTAAAAATTAATTTTAGATGCATATATATAATACAAATACACATATATAGACAAAGGAGAATTCATCATGGAATGAAGTCTCAGACAACACTGAATTGACTCAAGTCATCATTTTTATAATGTTGCTTAATATATAAAAATATAAAACAAAGTACAAAATATCCATGATTATAATTTCTTTGCAACTAATAATTCTCAGCAAATTCATAAATGCATGCAAAACTATAAAGCCAGGAAAGTCTAATAAACCATTATTTTTTTAATATTTGAAGTATTATACAATACTAATATTAGTTGTACAAATAGTAATTCAATATTTTTATAGATTATACTCCATCTGTGCTGTACATTACAGCCTTAGATCTTAATTTTATACCTAGTCATTTGTGCCTCTTAATCCCCTTCTCCTATCTTGCCTCTCTCCTATGTTCAGAGCATCATTATTTACAGTAGCCGAAGTATGGAGGCAACTGGTGTCCATCAACAAATGAATGAATAAGAAAGCTGTCTCACACACACACACACATACACACACAAATGGAATATTACTCAGTCTTTAAAATGAATTTCATTTTTGCCATTTTCACCAACATAGATGGACCAGTAGGATGTTATGCTTAGTGAAGTAAGATGGACAGACAAAGACAGTGAACCATTATTGTTAATAAGGAGTGCTGCTGCTGCTGCTAAGTCACTTCAGTCATGTCCGACTCTGTGCGACCCCATAGGCAGCAGCCCACCAGGCTCCCCTGTCCCTGGGATTCTCCAGGCAAGAACACTGGAGTGAGTTTCCATTTCCTTCTCCAAAGTATGAAAGTGAAAAGTGAAAGTGAAGTGGCTCAGTTGTGTCCGACTCTTAGCGACCCCATGGACTGCAGCCCACCAGGCTCCTCCATCCATGGGATTTTCCAGGCAAGAGTACTGGAGTGGGGTGCCATTGCCTTCTCTGTAATAAGGAGTAGCATTATTATTAAAGTTAAGAAGTTGGAGTTCCTACCAGATACCAGTAACCTCAGATATGGCTCACCACTAAACTTATTTTTGTATTTCAACTTCAATATGTATATATATAATATATTAAACAATTGTTGTAAGACTCTGTTTGCTATTCTGGGAATTACTGGGACTCAAATTTTATTCAAACTGCATATGCTGGCTTTTGGCTTAGTCGCTCAGTTTTGTCTGACTCTTTGCAACACCGTGGACTGTAGTCCACAAGGCTCCTCTGTCCATCGGGATTCTCCAGGCAAGAATACTGCAGTGGGTTGCAATGCCCTCCTCCAGGGGATCTTCCCAACTCAGGGATCGAACCCAGGTCTCCTTCATTGCAGGTGGATTCTTTACCGACTGAGCCAAAAGGGAAGCCCAAGAATACTGGAGTAAATAGCCTATACCTTCTCCAGGGGATCTTCCCAACCCAAGAATTGAACCGGGATCTCCTGCATTGCAGGTGGATTCTTTACCAGCTGAGCTATGAGGGAAGCCCAAGTAATATTCAAACACCAGTTCTAATAAATTATTTGGCATATCTGTAAGGCAGTTTTGTTCTCTTGAATATAATGTTGGTGTTACTGCATAATTGATAACTGTCTTAAATGAACATCTAGTTCAATTGCTACTAAGACTGGGAACTGAACATTTTTTCATTGTTTTTTATTTTATTTTAAATCATTGCACCTACTGATAATGAAATGGCACATGCTGTTCTAGATAAAAACATGATCAAATGAATGTCTGCCTCCAAGATTGATATGGCATTCCTACTTAACATTATATTTTTGTTTATATAATAAACTCAGATGCAATTTGACCTTCATTTCTGTATAACACATCAAAAAAGGCAAATTACAGCATTGAAACCAAGTGGCAGAAAACTAATTTCCAGACAATCCAAAATATGCTTATGTTGTTTTCTCATTTTAAAATGATTTTGAATCATTTAAAAATGAGAAAGTTATTGTATAAGATTGAAGATCTCAGAAAACAAATTTCTAGAATATATCCCAAGTTGAGAAACCTTAGTTTAGTGGAAAATATGAGTTTAAATATCAACTGGTTTTTATTCATTAATTCACAATATTTTGTGAATGTCATCGACGTGGTGCTAAGTGTTAGATGATGGACATAGATGTTTTCTTAGGCCTCCTGGAGCTCACAGCTTAATGGGAGTTAATATAAAGAGGGAGAAATTAGATTCTCTTACTGAGTGATCTTGAACTGTCTCTCAACTTGCTCAGTTATCTGATGAAGGGAGTATCCACTCTCACCATCAGATGAGACAGAGTCCTTTAAAGTTTTAAAGTCCTGGAGAAAAAGAAAACATTATCTGTCACATTTTCTCATGCCAAGGGAAATCATGTTCAACATAACTACTGGGACATCCATTTCCAAGCTAGTTTAACTCCCATGATAGTACAATAATTACAACCAGCAAACTAGCCTATTTGAACTTCAAATCCAAAACGATAGTTTTGGTGACATCATTATGCTCGATATTAAAATCATTCATGTCTGGACTGTGATATGACTGTCTAGCTGTATGCGATATTGCAGATAGATAAGGCTGGTAACAGGAAAGCAGCATTTTAGCTGAAATTTCAAGAGAGGTAGCATGTGGCTTTCTAGCTTGGAATGCCTCCAGGATCATTAGAATTACCAACCATCCTGTAGTGGTGGGACATAGCATGAGTGCTTTCATGATCATCTTGACTTTCCATCTGAAAGACATCATCTCTCACAGCCAAGGGTCTAATGATTACAGCACAACACGTGAGGAATTAGCAGGGTAATAAATCATTGCAACACTTTCGGCAAGAGAGGGCTTGCTTCAACCCTTCTGGTGCAGAAAAGAGTCTGAGAGCTTGAACTGCTAATGCGATGAGCTGATTTTTGCTCCATAGCCACTTTCCCCAGCATTAGTGGGATTGTGCTCAGGGAGTGCTAATTTTAATATTGCCTTAAGAGAAGCATAATTAGAAAGGTAAATCTGCAGAGGGGACAATCAAGTGATATCTTCCATGTGTATGTTTCCGTGTGTGTGCTTTAACGAGAATATTCCAAATTATGTGCATTCATCTAGCACCATGGTTGATGAATGTATGAATTAATCTCTTCTAATATTTAAGAGTAATCAAAGGACAAGTTTTATGGCTATGTATGTCTAAAATTGTCTGAAATCAGTTTAGGGATCAAAGCCATGTATACATAGTTTCAAATTATATGCATTTAAAAATTTTTATCAATATATTTGTATTTTCTGATTTAAAATATAAGAGATGCTTTCAGTAGAAAAATTTTAAAATATGAATAAATAATAACTGGGTTAATAACTCCAATCAGCCCACTGTACCCCTGGGTTCTGCAACTTTGGATTGGATGGTGGATTCAACCAACCTTGAATCTAAAATATTCCCCCCAAATCTAGGAAGTTCTAAAGAGCAAAACTTCAATTTGCTATATGTCAGCAACTATGTAAATACTGATACTAGCATTTACATTGTATTTATAGTGTTTAACATAGCATTTGGAGAAGGCAATGGCAACCCATTCCAGTACTCTTGCCTGGAAAATCCCATGGACAGAGGAGCCTAGTAGGCTACAGTCCATGGGGTCGCTAAGAGTCAGCATTTATATTGTATTAGGTATTATGAGTAATCTAAAGATGACTTAAAGTATATGAGAGGATGTACCTAGGTTATATGCAAGTTCTATGACATTTTATATAAGGGTCTTGAGTAGAGTGGGAGTGGGGGTGGTTCCTGGAATACCCATTCTGGCTATCTAGAGTCCCCTGTATCAGTAATCTGCTTATCCATTGATAATGTTATAGAATTAACATGTACATGTATTTACTTAATTTGTAAGTCACTGTTCTTGTTTAATCTCTAAGTCATGTTGGACTCTTTGCAACCCCATAGACTGTAGCCCACCAAGCTCTTCTGTTCATGGGATTTCTCTGTCAAGAATACTAGAATGGGTTGCCATTTTCTTCTCCAGGGGATCTTCCCAACCGAGGAGTCAAATCCACGTCTTCTGCATTGGCAGGCAGATTCTTTACCACTGAGCTGGTGAAGGACTGGAGTGGGTCCAGTCCTTCACTGGTGTGAAACCCTTCCCTTTTCCAGGGGATCTTCCCAACCCAGGAATCGAACCCAGATCTCCCACATTGCAGGTGGATTCTTTACTGACTGAGCCACAAGGGAAGCCCAAGAATACTGGAGTGGGTAGCCTATCCCTTCTCTAGCAGATCTTCCTGACCCAGGAATCGAACTGGGGTCTCCTGCACTGCAGGCAGATTCTTTACCAACTGAGCTATCAGGGAAGCCCTGAGCCACCAGGTAAACCCTTTTAATTCGTATGCATGTGCATAATTTAAATTGCACATGAATTGGTATCAGTATTAGAATGTTTTCATTGATTGTACTAGTCTTTTTTTTTTAATTTTGGCTGTTGTTTTCTGATACTACCAAAATTGGAGTCTCCCCTTACTAAAAAATGAGGAAAATATTTTCCAGAATAAATCCAGATATAGCATCAAGAAAATATATTATATTAAATTAAATGTTTAATATAAAAGCAGATTAGCATGCTGTGTCATTAGGAAAAGTCTACTAAGTCAATTTAGTCTTGGGTCAACACAATTCATCAAGAAAGGGCAGAGAGGACTAAAAATGCTGTAAATGTTTTTTTTTTTTCCCCCTTTAGTATAAAATAGTGCTCTTTTATGTCCCTTTTTATACAATATTGTTCTTCTGGCTTTACATCATAAAGCAGAGATGCCTGGAAAACTTATTTAAAAGTTTGGGAAAAGAAAAGTGGAGAAAATATAATGATATTAATGTGTTTCATTAATTGTAGAGAGTGTAACCTCATTTACTCAACTGCCCTGGGGAGACTGTTGCTGCTTTAAATGGAGAACAACCAGCAAAATTGGGAGCCAAGAGTCTGAAAGCTTAAAACAGAGTTTCTCCTTTAGAGACAAAAAGTCGTGCTCCAAAGAAAGCATAGTCTCTGTTTTGCCCATTTAAAGCCGAAGAAAACGTAGTGGAACTGAAGAATGCAAGGGAACATGAAACAGCTGTGAAATCTTGGGTCGGGGTGGGGGGCAGGCAAAGAGGCTGAGTAAAAGTGGAATTTTCGATAACTCCATCAGCATTATCTTTCCCAGTGGTGATTGCCAAAACTGTATTTGTTTATAGTTCCTTGAAGATAAAGAGCTAACTTTGAGCTGAGGGAGAAATCCTCTATTTCCCTGAGAAATGAGAGCATTGGGTATTCTCTTGCAGAGTCTGGAAATCATGCCTGACAGGCCTGCCCGTAGGGTATTTCCTGCCTAATTTTGCAGCCCTGAAGGGTCGTGCTATGCTCCAGAAAAACATCCATATTAAATTGGGCTATTAATTGGGGAAAAGGTCAGAGGTGGGGATGATACACTCACATACAGTTTGCCTAAGCAGCCTTGAGCCTGCAAACTAGGGTCTTTCTCAGGCTGAGCGTCTTTAGATCAGCTCTGTGGTTGGAGGGGAAATATGGGTGACCCCTGGTTTGTGAGCCTGCAATTCATTCCCTTGTGAGTCATGAAATTTCCATCATGTTGTGTCACATTATTTTATACAGCTTCACATAGAAACAAAACCCTCTTAGATGATGCCTGACACCCTCCATGATTCAGCCTTGGCCCCAACATCCTCCTTCCTTTTTCTCAACATCTTTCTCATGAGACAGTCATCCTAACTCGGTAGCTCACATCTGTGCTCTATCGAAACCGCGTTTTCTGGGCCGAGCAGATGAAGGCTCTAGCTTTGTGCTACCTTCAACCTAGCACAGAACTTCACACTTTGCATTTGACTGAAACCAATGCACGTTTATTTATTCACTGAATTTTCAGACTTCCGCAGGTAACAGTGAAGTGCGCATTGTCAAACACATATGGATAAAAGTGGCCTTTTTTCTTCTTATTGGAAATGTTTCATAGTATGGGATCTGTTTTCATAGAACATATGTGCAGTAAGAATTTTTTTTTTTTCCTGTGATTTTTCAAAGGGATAGTTCTACTGATATAGAAAAAATACCTAGGGGTGTTTGATCAGGCTTCAGATGAAAGATATTCAAGCACTTTTTTGTGAGTTCTTTAATGTTAAAAGCCAAATACAGTGTTCCATAGCAATGAATGAGGAACAATTTCTTCCCTTAAGGAGCTTGCAAGAGATGGGAAAAAATAGACATATTGGGCTGCAAGAAGATCAAACCAGTCAATCCTAAAGGCAATCAGTCCTGAATATTCATTAGAAGGACTGATGCTAAAGCTGAAACTCCAATATTTTGGCCACCTGATGTGAAGAACTGACTCACCGGAAAAGCCCCTGATGCTGGGAAAGATTGAAGGCGGAGGAGAAGGGGATGACAAAGGATGGGATGGTTGGATGGCATCACCGACCTGATGGACATGAATTTGAGCAAACTCCAGGAGGTGGTGATGGACAGGGAAGCCTGGCGTGCTGCAGTCCATGGGGTCACAAAGAGTCAGACACGACTGAGCAACTGAACTGAACTACAAATAGATTGTATCAAATAAACTGTGGTCAGTACTGTGAAACCCTGAGGAAGAGTGATTCATTCTTACTTTATGGAAATGTGACAGTTAATGAAGACCCCAAAGAACAGGTGGATTTGGTAGGTGGAGACACAGGACAGGACATATGAGGAGGAAGAGATGGTCTGGGTAAAAATACAGAAGCAGCAGAAGTATTCATAGCTAAGCCCACCATGCGTTAGGGAGGATGAAACGTATCAGGAAAAAAATGCTGAAGAAATACGGAAGGACTGAGCCCTCATTCTTCCAGAAGCATTTTGGGAATATCACAATGATGCTGCAGAAACTAGTGATGCTGAGGAGACAAAGCTGTCGGAGCCCACTGTTTGAGATGCTGTTAGGTTTAGGAGTAGCAAGACTACATCTCCTACCAAGAAAGAATCCAGGACCTGGGAGGTCTGAGGGTTGCACAACAGAAGGTGTTGCTGTGCATCCTCACCTGAAATATAGAGTAGGGGCCCTGTTGTAATACAGAGTTTCTCTACTGGCGTATAACACCTTACGATGGTGTGTTAGTTTCTGCTGTACAGTGAGGTGAGCCAGCTATATGTATGCATGCATTCCTCTCCTGCTCAGCCCACCCCTCTGGGTCAGCACAGAGCACCAAGCTGAGCTCCCTACTAGGGCTATACAGCAGCTGCCCACTAGCTGTCTGTATTACTCATGGCAGTGTATACAAATATCAATCCAAATTTCCCAATTCATCCTACCCTCTCCTTCCTGTGTGTCCACACATCCACTCTCTGCATCTGCGTTTCTATTCTTGCTCTGCAAACAGGTTCATCTGTACTATTTTTCTAGATTCCAAATATATGTGTTAAAATATGATATTTGCTTTTCTCTTTCTGACTTCACTCGGTATGACAGACTACCCACAGCTAATGCGCACGGAAAATGACTTGTGGCCGCAGCAGAGGAAAGCAAAGTATATGAGAAATGTACAAATTAATGAGATTATATTTGGAATGGGGAGATGTAATGCCAAGTGTAAATAACATTTCACATGTTATCCAACACAGAACTGGTGAACGCACTTTACTGCGTACAGGTGCTGAGCTAGGAAGCAGAAACGTTAAGTTTAATACAGCACTTGCCTTTAAGGATCTCCTGGTCCACTGGGGGAGATGAGTGTATATAAATGAATTACAGTTTAATATGACAGGGATTTTCAAAGATTTAGTTTCAAGACACCTTGACATTCTTAAAAATTATTAAGGAGAGTTGCGTCCAACAGATTTTGTTTGTATAGATTATAATCTGTCAATATTCCCTACATTAGGAATTAGAAGGGGGAATAAGCTTAAAATATTTATTCACAAAATTTACTTTAAAGGAGCGATTAGAAACACATCACAGGTTACCATCAGAGTGGTGATGTCATCCCACATCCCGTAGTCTCTGGAAAATGCCACTGTACAGTTTTGAGGAAGGAGAGTGAAAAAGGCAAATCATGGTTTAGCCTTCTTATGAAAATAGTACTAGACTCATAAGTCCCTAGAAGGATGTCAGGGACCCTGATAGGTTCCTGGACTACAGTGCTAGAAACACTATATAATAGGAAAAGAGCTCTAATAAGAAAAAAAAAAAGTGTAAAATATAGCTGGTACCCAAACTGTGTTGTTGTTCAGTCACTCAGTCAGTCATGTACGACTCTTTGTGATCCCATGGACTGCAGCACACCAAACTATAGAACAGTTTAAACTGTTTGCATAAGAATGAATAATAAATGTTACCAGTTGCTAAACTCATATAACTCACTTAATATTCAAAACAAGTATTAAGTATGATTTAATATCTGTATTTTACAGATGAAAAAATTAGCCTCTGAAGGTATAAATAAATTGCTCAGAGATAAACAACTTAGTGGCAGGTCTGGATCCAAACCAGGCCCGAGTCAGTTCAGTTGCTCAATCATGTCTAACTCTTTGCCACCCCATGGACTGCAGGACGCCAGGGTTCCCTGTCTTTTATGATCTCCCGGAATTTAACCAAACTCATATCCACTGAGTAGGTGATGCCATCCAACCATTTCATTCTCTGTCAACCCCTTCTCCTCCTGCCTTCAACCTAAACCAGACCCATCTTACCCCAAATCCACAACTATGACTCTATCTAGCAGCTCAGCATATGATTAAATGTTGTTGTTCAGTTCCCAGTCATGTCTGATTCTGTGACCTCATGGACTGCCACATGCCAGGCCTCCCTGTCCCTTACCATCTCCTGAAGTTTGCCCAAATTCATGTTCATTGCGTCAGTGATGCTATCCAGCCATCTCATCCTCTGATGCCTTCTTCTCCTTCTGCCTTCAATCTTTCCCAGCATCAGGGACTTTTCCAATGAGTTGACTGTTGGCATCAGATGACCAAAATACTGGAGATTAAATAATTAATATTAAAATAATTAAATAACAATATCAAATTCTTAATCAGGCCTTACCATTTGCAAGTCATTGGGGTAAGCCTGTATGCTCAGAATCATTATCCCATTTAATTCTTACAGCATTAGATGATAAGCGACATTATTATCCCCATTTTTTGTCTGTGAGGTCCTGTTGGAAAAAGCTTAGTAATTGGTCTAAAGTCAGAAAATTAGAAAGCAGTAGAGCCAATATCAGTGCCCAGATTTTTCTGATGTCAAAAGGAGTTTTGTTTATTTATTTATTTTAATACAATACTCCAGAAGAGTATCTATCCTAACAAAATAACAATACAATAATGGCTAAGATGCATCAAGTGCAAAGCCCTTTGCATCAAGTGCAAAGATACAATAACCTATTTAATTCTCAAAGATGAGTCCTTATTAAAGCTCAAAAAATGCTAGAGAATCAAAGTAGTAAAAGATCAGAATGACACATGAAACTGAAGAAAATCAACCAAAAAATAACCTTACAGAAGACATGGGTCAGGAAGACCATTCACAGGCCAGACATAGGGCATGAAACGTCAGGAATGGGTGGCAAATGAGATGCTTAGGGCTCATCATAGTCCTGGAGGAAACAGCTCATGATTTGAAAAGAACAATGACCCCAATATTTTAAAAAGGCAAGTGTTCCATTTCCGTTTTGTATATAAGTTCATTTCTTTCTTTCTTTTTTTTTTTTTTAAGATTCCATATGATTACCAAAAGGCTTCTTGGTGGCTCAGAAGGTAAAGAATTTGCATGCTGTGCAGGAGACCTGGCTTTGATCCCTGGGTCGGGAAGATCCCCTGTGGAAGAGAATGACAACTCACTACAGTACTCTTGCCTGGACAATTCTATGGACAGAGGAGCCTGGTGGGCTACTGTCCTCATGGGGTTGCAAAGACTGAGCAACTAATACTAATATAATATTAATATAAATATATATATATATATGGTTACTAAAGGGGAAAGGTGAGAGGAGAGATAAATTAGAAGTTTGGTATTAATATATATACATTACCATATAGAAAACAGATAATCAACAAAGACCTGCTGTATAGCAGAGAGAACTGTTCTTAATATTGTGTAGTAATGTATAAGGGAAAAGAACCTATAAGGGAAAAAACTATCCTTAAATTGAAAAAAAACAGGCAAGTGGTCCATTTCTGTTGTGTATCTAAGTTAATTGGTATCATTTTAATTTTTATTTCTTTTTTTAGATTCTATATGGTTACCAAAGGGGAAAGCTGGGAGGAGGGATTATTTAGGAGCTTGCAATTAACATATGCACATTACTATATATAAGATAGATAACCAACAAAGGCCTACCCTATAGCACAGGGAACTATACTCAATATTTTGTAATAACTATAAGGGAAAAATATCTGAGAAAATATATCTATCTCTGTATCTCTAAATTCCTTTGCTATACACCTGAAACTAACACAAGTTGTAAATGAACAGCACTTCGATTAAAAAAAAAGAGGCAAATGGTCCAGTTTCTTCCCACTCCTTCTTGCCTTTCTTCCTCACTTCATTTGACTACAAAGTGGGCTTCTCCTTCTATAGCTCCAGCCGGGGGAGGATGCCTCCGGTTCTGCTCCCAGTGGTGAAATGTCACCACAGTCGGCTATTTGCAATGCAAATCTCCAGGCTTTGGCATCTGAGATTGATGTCCCCTGTGAGAACGTACTTAGTTGCTGGGCTGGCGCTGAGTGGAAGTGACACAGGTCTCCTCCAGCCTCGAGTGGTTGTCAGAGGTAACAAAGCAGGGCCGGGGAGAGATGAGCCGTGCGCCCTTTAGACACCAGCCATTAACAGCACGTGGTATTAATGCATCTAAGTCTGGTTGGGGCCACCAAGTCTGGGCCGAGGGCAGATGGCATACCCAAGCCGGGGCAGAGGACAAGGGGACTTTCCGCAGACTATTCTAGAAACTAATGAGAAGGTGCGGAGCCCCTAGAGGCAGAGCACCTGTCTGGGTCAGACTGTCATTTACATTCCCCGCATTTCTGGGCAGCACAGAGTGGTGTCCTGTGGTCTGCAGGCGAGGATCAGGGTTCCCCGGGAAGCCAGTCAGTCCTGACCACTGAGATCCAGCTGGCTGTGTTCCCTTGGGGTGGGCTGTACAGGGTAGGGTTGGGGCACTTGAAATTGAGCTAGGCTTTTAGGTGCAGGAAAATTCACAGGAAAGCCTGGAAATTACCTGAAAAACAAAATAAAAAATCTGCCTGAAACCCATCTTTTCTTTTATATTGTAAGTTGTTGCTATTTTTTAAAAAGCAGCTTTTATTTAATACATGATCATTTGTGAAGAGTTTGATTTACTGACAGCAATGTGGGAGGAGACTCTTCTGTCAGGGCCTGGAGACAGCAATTATGCAACCATACCTTGGCTCAAGTTCTAGATTTTTCCTAAGAATGCCAAGAAAAAGAAAACATACACCAATAAGAAATAAAGCATAGCTGCAAAACTCCTTTTGCAGTTATAGATTATAGGATCAACATAGAAAATAGAAAGTATCCATAGGAAAAAAATAACTTCCTTTGGGAGTCACAAAATATCTAAATATCTAGAAGTGATGACTGTGAACATTTTGCCTATGACTTTCTAGAAACACACACAGACACACACTCCCAGAGAAAGGCACACTCAGCTTATAAATTAGCATAATTACGTGGCAATTGCAAGAAATAGGAAATAGCGATTTTCTACTATTTTATCAGCTGGTGAGCATTAGATTATAAACATGCACCATCATCAGATTTACTAGTCCTCCTGAGCTGGGCATTTAAATTTGTTTTGGTATTTTAAAAAAAATTACAATAAATATTAATGTACTTTCAGCTTTAGGCATTTGTATGGTTAAATATTTCTATTTCTAAATACAAAATCATTGAGATCACTTTTTACTCTATTATATTCTATTGGTCTTTGTTATTTGCCCTCATTGCCTCTAGGCACCATTTAAATAAAATGATTTGGAAGAAACTTTCTTTTTTTGTCAACATACACTTGGCAACATTTCTCTCAACTTTCAAATTTTGGTCACCTTGGCAACAGGCAGAAACAGAAGGATGATACATTGGTTTTATCACCTATACTGAATTCTCAAAAAATATTTTTTATTATTGTTATGAACTGTGTGTTTATAACCCTTCTAGTTTACATATTGAAGCCCTAAACCCCAGGACCGGGATATTAGAAGCTGAAGTCATTGGAAGGTAATTAGGTAGAAGCCCTCATAATGGGATTCGTGTCCTGATAAGAAGAGAAAGAGAACAGAGCTCTCTTTCTCCATCCTGTGAGAGGATTACAAGAAGCAACCATTTGCAAACAAGGAAGAGAGTTCTTACAGGAACCAAATTGTCCAGTATCTTGATCTTGGATTTTCTAGCCTCCAGAACTATGAGGAACAAATGTTTGCTGTTTAAGGCCCCCAGTCTGTGGGATTTTTGTCATAGCAACCTGAAGACAATGACCAAGATAGTAATTTTCTTTCATCTTATCTCTCCCAAACTATCAATTTAATGTTTATGGTAGCAACAACTCACACATATTTAATCCATTTATATATTCATTAATTAAATAATATAAGTGCAATAATAAGTGAAAATACTAGGCGCTCAGTCATGTTGACTCTTTGAGACCCCATGGACTGTAGCCCACGAGGCTCCTCTGTGCATGGTATTTTCCCAACAAGAATACTGGAGTGGGTTGCCATTTCCTTCTCCAGGGAATCTTCCCAACCCAGGGATCAAACCATTTTGAACAGATACAACTGGTTTTTGGTCAGCATAATATTAATTCTTTTTAGACACTATTCCAATATTTTGCTAGGAACTCCAAATGTGGCGGTCCAGTGAGTAGTCTTCTCAGCACAGGAACATAGGTATATGTCTGCGCTGTAGACAGAGAACTAAGAGTGTGTGCTATCCTGAAATTCATGATGTGGAGTTTGGTGCTCTGACACCTTTGACCTTGCGGGTGTCAGAGAAGGGAAGACTGTTCTTAAAGGAAGAGAGATCAAGAAAGGAAATTACTGAGTCTTCTGGTGTGAGGTAGCAGACATTCTCCTTCTGTTCTCAGTAGAACTGAGACAAGAAGGGAGCAGGGCACAATCCTTAAAATGATGACATAGCCTGAGGATGCACCATAATCTGATTACAGCCAAATAGGTCCAAGATGGCAGAGGAGCAGACTCCCATGGTAGCACATCAGCAAGTTAAATGACGCACCCATAGGCGCTGTGACAGTTCCAAGGCCATAAAGGTCAAAAAGTGGGTTGTGACCCAATGCCTGGATATCCCTACTCCTTCCCCAAAAGCTCCTGCCACTCATTAACTTATGAACTTACCCACCCCTATAAAAAGCGGCTTCCCACATGGCACTAGTAGTAAAGAATCTGATTGCCAATTCAAGAGACATAAAAAATATGGTTCGATCCTAGATCAGGAAAATTCCCTGGAGAAAGGAATGGCAATCTACTCCAGTATTCTTGCCTGGAGAACCCTATGGACAGAGGAGCCTGGTGGTCTATAGTCCACAGGGTCGCAAAGAATTGAACATGACTGAAGTGACAGCAGGCACGCAGCATGTATAAAAACTGACAGTCCCGTACCCTGGTGCTTCTCTTGCCTTCTGAGATGGTCCATGTTCAGTCTATGGAGTGCGTGCCTCCCTGAATAAATGTTCTTTCACTTCACTATGGCTTGCACTTGAGTTCTTTTCTATATGAAGCCAAGAACCCACATTTGACAGCCACCCCAGGGACTCACCTGAGACCTGGGACATGACCATCTTCTCCCACCCCATTCTCTTTCCTGCAACAGAACCTGATACGTATCCAACCTGGGGTTTGAAAATCTCAGAGAGGATTCATGAGCAAGAGGTGTGGAGAGGCCAGGGGTAAACCTTTAAGAAAAGGAGACATAAGGAACCACGGATAGAGGGCAGTATTGATAAGCAGCACTCACAAGAGAAGCGTTGGACAAGCCAGTCTTTTCATGATGGAAGTCAGAGAATTCCTATACCTAAACCTTTATCACAAAGAGAGAGTTGAGCTCAAGTGGGCCTAGAAAATGCTCAATGACTACAGAGGAATCAGAGCAGCAAAAAGAAAACAAAAAAACGATTAAAAAACTGGCATTAGAAGGCTGAACAATAAATAACATGATCAGTTACCTTGAATGTCCTTTGGGACACACTTAGAACTCTATTTCCCTTTAATGTTCAGTAACAGTGGGTGTGTGGATCACAGTAAACTGTGGAAAATTCTGAAAGAGATGAGAATACCAGACTGCCTGACCTGCCTCTTGAGAAACCTATATGCAGGTCAGGAAGCAACAATTAGAACTGGACATGGAACAACAGACTGGTTCCAAATAGGAAAAGGAGTACGTCAAGGCTGGATATTGTCACCCTCCTTATTTAACTTATATGCAGAGTACATCATGAGAAACACTGGGCTGGAAAAAGCACAAGCTGGAATCAAGATTGCCGGGAGAAATATCAATAACCTCAGATACGCAGATGACACCATTCTTATGGCAGAAAGTGAAGAAGAACTAAAGAGCCTCTTGATGAAAGTGAAAGAGGAGAGTGAAAAAGTTGGCTTAAAGCTCAACATTCAGCAAATGAAGATCATGGCATCTGGTCCCATCACTTCAAAGGAAATAGATGGGGAAACAGTGGAAACAGTGTCAGACTTTATTTTTCTGGGCTCCAAAATCACTGCAGATGGTGATTGCAGCCACGAAATTAAAAGACGCTTACTCCTTGGAAGGAAAGTTATGAGCAACCTAGATAGCATATTGAAAAGCAGAGACATTACTTTGCCAACAAAGGTCCATCTAGTCAAGGCTATGGTTTTTCCAGTAGTCATGTATGGATGTGAGATTTGGACTGTGAAGAAAGCTGAGCACCGAAGAATTAATGCTTTTGAACTGTGGTTTGGAGAAGACTCTCGAGAGTCCCTTGGACTGCAAGGAGATCCAACCAGTCCACCCTAAAGGAAATCAGCCCTGGGTGTTCTTTGGAAGGACTGATGCTGAAGCTGAAACTCCAGTACTTTGGCCACCTCATGCGAAGAGTTGACACATTGGAAAAGACCCTGATGCTGGGAGGGATTGGGGGCAGGAGGAGAAGGGGACGACAGAGGATGAGACGGCTGGATTCCATCACCGACTCAATGGACGTGAGTTTGGGTAAACTCCGGGAGTTGGTGATGGACAGGGAGTCCTGGTGTGCTGCAATTCATGGGGTCGCAAAGAGTAAGACATGACTGAGTGATTGAACTGAACTAAACTGAACAGTGTAATAAGAGCAAATTTGTACACATTGCTTAGGACTCAGGATTCTTTAAATCCAGGTACTACATAATTATTCTAATAATCAGGAAAGGGATGCAATTCTCATTTTCATTATTGACTAATGGGTCTGAGACTTGGAGGATTATAATAACCAACTCAAATAATCTGAAATTCTCACTAAGGCCCACGACTCCAGTGTCCTTGCTAAGAACCACTGCTACACTTGGTACTGCCCATATTCACACAGACTTTGAAGGATCTGGCTTTTGTTCTTAATTCTTAATTTAGATGGTAGGAGTAAGAGAGACATTTAGGGGACAGAAAAATTGAGACAAGTGGGCCTGGCAATCCCTTGGTACACAGCCAAAGCCATTCTCCTTCTGCCTGGCGGAGAGAGTAGATTCTAAATGCCCCTTCGCTCACTCTATGGTCTCCATTAGAGATTCCGACAGTTACTAGATAAAGTTAAAGACTCATGTAGTGATCTTCACACTAATTGGACTGTAATGTATAGCCTCGGTCAAGCACATCTTTCCCAGCACTCCTCTCTGCAGACGGCAATCAAGCCACTTACAGAAGATGCATTGGCTGCAGAGACCCAGGGGTAACCTTAAGCTGCACTGGCCTTTTAGCGGAAAACACAATTAATTTTGATACTGAAGGGCAATTAAGACTGGGGTTAAAATAAAAATCTTTTGGAACACGGAACGTCAAAGACTGGATAGGAAATGTTTTTCTCTCGTGTATCTTAGAAGCCCACAAGCATACCAACCTCTGGTAGCTCCAAGTCAGGTTGCCAAATTTCTGTTTCATTTCTGTAAATGTGAATTGCAACGAATAGCTGTGCTAGCCCTGTTGTTATTCTGAAAGGAGATCGCTTCCATCAAGTCTTTTACCAGCAGCAGCTCTGAAAAACACATGTGTGCCTGGACACCTGTTACATTCATACATTTGTAGAAACAACTACACGGAATTTTTTTAAAACACACACACACATCAGTGGATAACACACCATGTGTTACTAGTTGCTCTCGCTCATTTCGGCTCAGAAAAATCTTCCTAGAAAAATGTTTTTGTTTAAATAAAAGGACACTCCGAAAGCAGGAGAAACACACTGCTGTTACACAGAGCTTAGGGAAGCAGAGACTCAGCAACTGCAGGATTAATTGGAAGGAAAGTGGAGTAGTAGAGAAAGTCTGGGTGAGGATTTGGGAGATCTGTATTAAAGCTACTTTAGATCACCTACAAGGTTTCTAACTACCAGTTAGTCAGTTAGCCTTTGTGACACCACTGGTCATGGGAGTTTCTTTTTCAGTGAATTTTCTATTCACACTTATTTTCCTATGTTTTTCTAATGGAAATATTTTTTTTCTTATCAACTTGCAGAAGGTTTCAGTGAATGTGCATTCTGGCCCCTGAATTTTGTTGAATACATACATGGCAAATATCTTGACCCAGACTGGTTGTCTGATTCCATCAGTATATGATTAGAATGTGAGAAAAGGCAGTGGAACTGCGCCTGGGCACCACTCTAAGGAGCCGGATACTGCATGTTTTATCATTCAGAGATTTCACAAGATACATATGAAGGTGTTTTCTGTAGCATTGCTTGTAACAAGAACTAATTCTTGCCAAAGTCTTATTACTATTTCCCAAGAAGTATTTTAAGTTTTTTATTTGTGTTATGTTAATGCAATCTTCAGATTTACTTTATCTGGTAGGCACTATTGTTATAATCCCATAAGTAAATCAAGACACTGAGTTAAATAATTCCTCCCAAATTATAAATAAAAGTAACTCAATAAGGATTAAAGATGAGGATTTTTGGCTTCAGAGCTCACACTCACAACTACTATTCTCAGCTGTCATTTGTATGCATGCATGCGTGCTAAGGCATTTCAGTCATGTGCAACTCTGCGACCCCATGGACTGTAGCCCACCAGACTCCTCTGTCCATGGATTCTCCAGGCAAGAATACTGGAGTGGGTTGCCATGCCCTCCTTCAGGGGATCTTTATGACCCAGGGATTAAACCCATGTCTCTTAAGTTTCCTACATTGACAAGCAGATTCTTTACCACTAGCAGCACTTGGGAAGCAAGACTGAATAAATAGAGTATATTTGATAATTTAATCAAGCACTATTTTGTTAAACTGTAGATTTACATCCATCAGCATAGATAAATGTCAAGATGATAAAGAAAAGCTAGTTTCAAAAAGAAATACATGAAAGTAATTTACCATTTAAAGAATCCACAAAACAAAATATAGATATTTTTATGCATTCATGTTCAAAAATTTGCAAATATGGTTAGTGTTAATACATGTCAACTTCAAAACAGGAGTAACCTCTTTGGTAAGAAGGAAAGATAATAAACATATTTCTTTCTTTAAAAATAAAAATAGAAAAATGATGCAAATTTGGCAAAAAGTATTTCATCTGTTAAATCTGGATGTGGGTACAAGGATACTCCATGTATTGTTTTCCCTACTTTTCTGTTTAAAATATTTCAAAAAACAAAATTTAAAAAGAAAAAGAGATAATATGTGATAGCCCTTTGTAAAAACTAGCATACTATATAAATGGGAGTTGCTTATGCATTGATCACTAAAAGTGACAGAGAAGGCAATGGCACCCCACTCCAGCACTCTGGCCTGGAAACTCCCATGGATGGAGGAGCCTGGTAGGCTGCAGTCCATGGGGTCGCTAAGAGTCGGACACAACTGAGCGACTTCACTTTCACTTTTCACTTTCATGCATTGGAGAAGGAAATGGAAACCCACTCCAGTGTTCTTGCCTGGAGAATCCCAGGGATGGGGGAGCCTGCTGGGCTGCCATCTATGGGGTCGCACAGAGTCTGACACGATTGAAGCAACTTAGCAGCAGCAGCAGCAGCACTAAAAGTGAAGCAGAGGGCCTTGATGTCCGAATGGCTGAGTAAAGACTTCTGAAAACCCTCTCTGGTATATAAACTCTGCAAATGAATTAAAACCTTGCAAAATCCATGATACGTTTATTTAAGAAAAACAAGCAAATTTTAGTAAAAACAGTGAGCTTTGCAGTCCTTTAACTTGCCATAATCCCATTACTCTGTCCCCAGATCCATGGGAGCTTTGAAAAGCAATAGTCTCACAAGAATAGTAAACGTGAAACTGATTAATCTAGCAGCCACTGGAAGAGCCACAATAGTTTGGAGCTTCCTAAGAAAACCCCAGAGAACTGTCACTGTTTGACTTGCTTGCAGCATGTTGAAAAGTCCAGGCTCAGGGCTTTTTATTTGACCCAACTCAGAACTCACTCTTTGTCAACAGCCCAAACCATTACTTAACCCAACTATTTACTAAAAAGAATCAGCAGCAATTGTTTAACATAATGATTGCCTGAGGTAGTAATACCCGTCAGAAGTAAAACTTAGAGCTTTGCTTGCCAAAGGATTAAAGACATGCCCAACAGAGCCTCTCAGCAAGGGCTGGGAGTCTCACTGGTTCAAGGCATTTAAGAAAACCTCTGTCTATTTGTTAGCTTACAAGTAGGATAACTGAGCTGGAGAAGGCAATGGCACCCCACTCCAGTACTCTTGCCTGGAAAATCCCATGGACAGAGGAGCCTGGTGGGCTGCAGTCCATGCGGTCGCTACAAGTCGGACACGACTGAGCGACTTCACTTTCATGCATTGGAGGAGGAAATGGCAACCTACTCCAGAATTCTTGCCTGGAGAATCCCAGGGACGGGGGACCCTGGTGGGCTGCCGTCTATGGGGTCGCACAGAGTCGGACACGACTGAAGCGACTTAGCAGCAGAACAGCAGGATAATTGAGCACACATCAATTGCCACACATGACAAATAATACACACTTTAAAGAAATAGCCCCCAAATGACTGAACAATAATAATTACAAAACAAATAACAATGACAGCAAACCCTAGTAGGAGAGAGAATCGATTTCTGGAGGTGATACTTAACATTATTCTAAATGTCCAGTTAATCAATAAAAACTTACAAGATACCCAATGAAACAGGAACATATAAACCATACACAGGCAATGGGAAACACAAGCAGTCATTAGGAACTGACCCCGAGAAATCTAGTAAGATGTTAAACTTACCCACATTTAAATCAACTATTATAAATATGTGCAAAGAACTGATGGAAAACATATATAAAGGATGAGAAATATGTGTCACCAAATAAAGAACATCAGTAAAGAGACAGGAAGTTCAAAAAAGAATTACGTAGAAATTCTAAAGCTGTGACGCAATACAGCTAGAGGGATTCCATCAAGGGATGCCACTGACAGAAGAATCAGCTATTATGAATAAAGGCCAATTGAGATTATCCAGTCTGAGAAGGAAAATATAAGGAATAAAGAAAAATAACAGAGCCTTTTTGGGTTTATGGGACATGATTAAGCACGTCAACATATGGATAATGTGGGCTCCAGGAGGAATAGGGAGAGAGGAAGGTGTAGAAAGCCTATCTGAAGATATTATGGCCCTAACAGTCCCAAATTTGACCAAAAGTAGTGATCTGTAATCCAAGTAGCTCAATAATTTATATGTAGAGTAAACACAAGAAGATCCATGTGAGAGACATCTTAGTCAAATTGTCGAAGGCCAAGATAAAGAGAGAATGCTGAAGTAACAAGAGAAAAACGACTTCTCATCTGCAAGCTATCTTTAATAAGATAACATCTGACTTTCTCTAGGGATCGGGCTGGTCAGAAGGCAGTGGAATGGCATACTTAAAGTGCTGAAATAGAAGACTGTCAACTAAGAATTCTACATCCGGCAAAAGTAACTTTGAAAAATAAAGTAAGTGATTAAGACATTCTCAAGTAAACAAACTCAGAGAATACATGTGTAGCATGTCTGCTCCACAAAAAATAACAATAATAATAAAAAGCTTACTTCAGCCTGAAATAAAAGGATATTAAACAGTAACTTAAGTCCACAAGAAGAAAGAAAGAACATTGGTTGAGGTAAATAATAGGTAAAAATAAAAGACATTATCGATGTATTTTCATTTGTAACAGTTTTCTCATCTTTTCTAATTATTAAAAACTGCATAAACCTATCCTTATAAAATTGTGTTGATAGGCTTCTAGCATATTCATTTGTAATTTGTATGTCCATAGCAGTGGAGGTGGAAGGAGTAGGAATAGAGCTTATTAGAGCAAGTGCTTTGTAATTAGAGGTATGTGGAAATGAAACATGTTTCTAAGTAACCCATGGGCAAAGAAGAAACAATGGGATTCATCTTTGTAATTTCCTCTATAATTCAAGGGAAAATTACAAAATACTTTGAACTGAACTAAAATGATAACACAAATCTTATGAGACATAGCTAAAACAGGCCTTAGAAGAAAATGTACAGCTGTAAACATTTATATTAAAAAAGAACTTTCACTCTGTATGACAGACTCTCTAGATCCATCCACATCTTTACAAATGACCCGGTTTTGTTCTTTTTTATAACACATCTTCTTTATCCATTCATCTGTTGACGGACATTGAGGTTGCTTCCACTCCCTGGTTATTGTAAACAGTGCTGCAGTGAGCACTGGGGGGCATGCATCTTCTTGAATTACGGTTTTCTCCAGGGAATATGCTTAGTAGTGGGACTGCTGGATCATATGGTAGTTCTATTTTTAGTTTTCTAAGGCCCCTCCATACTGTTCTCCATAGAGTTCCATAAACTTACGTTCCCACCAACAGTGCAGGAGGGTTTCTCCACACCCTCCTCAACATTTATTATTTATAATTTTTTTGATGATGGTCATTCTGACCAGCGTGAAGGGACATTTAATTGTAATTTTGGTTAGCATTTCCTCTAATAATTACTGATGTTGAGCATCTTTTCAGTACCTCTGAGCCAATGTCTTTTTTAGAAAAATGCATATGTGTGAAATCTAGACAAATGGTACAGATGAACCCATTTGCAGGGAGGAATAGAGACACATCCACAGAGAACAGTTGTGTGGGCATTTGGGGGGGGTGTAAGTTGGGGGGTTAGGACTGATGCGTGTGTACTACCATGTGTAAAACAGGCAACTAGTGGGAACTTGCTGTGGGCACAGGGAGCTTGGCTCGGTGTCCTGTGCTGACCTAGATGCGTGGGATGGAGGTGTCGGAGAGAAGGCTTAGAGGAAGGAGATATATGTGTACATATAGCTAATTCACTTTGTTGTGCAACCTTGTAAAGCAACTATACCCCAATTTTTAAAAAAAAATTAAAAGAAAAAAAAGAACTTTCCTAATAACCAAATTTTCCACTAGAGAAAAACAAAAACAAACAAACAAACAAAAAAAACCCCACTAGTTAAAGGCAAGAGAATTAAACTGAAAGCAAGTAGAATTAAAGAAATAATGAAAAATAGTGCAGGAATTAAAGAAAAATAAAATAGAAAAGCAATAAAGAAAAGCAACAAAATAAAAGTTGGTTCTTAAAAAGATCAACAGAATTGACAAACCATTACCCAGCCTAAGAAAGAAAGACAATTCAAATTAGGAATGAAAGAAAGATATCACCTCAGATATAAACAGATAATTAAAACACAAGGGAATATTATGAACTATTACATGCCATCAAACTGAAAATCTAGAAGAAATGAACAAATTCCTGGAAAGATACAAACACTAAAGCTGCTTTAAGAAGAAATAGAAGATATAAATAAACTATAAAAAGTAAAGAGAATGAACTAGTAACAAAAATTATTTTCACTAAGAAAAACCCACCTGCATAAATTTTTTGTGAATTCCACCAAACATTTAATGAAGAATTAACTCCAGTCCTTCACAAAGGTTTCCAAGGAAATTAAAATTGAGGAAACAATTCCCAATTCATTCCATAAGGCACCTGTTATTCACAACGTATATTAAGGTATAACACCATAACAAAATGGAATATGCTACAGAAATTCAAGGTTGTTTCAATATACTAAAATTAATTAATACACCCCATTTATAGAATAAATGACAAAATTCACATACTCATTTCAAAAATGCAGAAAAATTACAAATATTCAATACAGTTTCATGATAAATCACATAACAATCCTAAGAGCAGAATAGAATTTGCTTAACTTTATAAAGAGGAACAACAAAAATTCCACAATTAACTTCATGTTTAATGGTAAAAAATTACATACTTTCCCTTAAGATCAAAACAAAACATGAATTTCACCCTCATAACTTCTATTCAACAGTGTATGGTAGATTCTAGATAGAGAAATTATACAAGAAAGTGAAATAAAACATCCAAATTGGAAAGGAAGATTTAAAACTATCTCTATTTGCAGATGATATGATCTTGTATATAAAATTCTGTGAAATCCACCACAAAACTATTGCAATTGATAAATGAGTTAAACAAGATTGCAGGATATGAGAAATATAAAAAATTCAATTTCAGAAATAATTACATCCACAAGAGCATAAAATAATAAAATCCATAGAAATAAATTTTAAAAAGGAAGTGCAACACTAATACACTGAAAACTGAAAAATATCATTGAAATAAATTGAAGATGATCTAAACAAATGGAAAGACATCCCATGTTCACTTAATTGTGTTAAAATGTCATTACTCCCCAGATTGCCCTAAAGTATTAATGTGATCCATATTAGCATACCATTTGGCCTCTTTGCAGAAATTGAAAAGTTTCAATATTAACATAGAAACACAAGGGACTGAGAATAGCCAAAACAATCTTGAAAAATAACAAAGTTGGAGGGTTCACACTTCCTGATTTGAAAACTTGCTGTAAAACTACAGTAATCAAATAATATGCTACAAGCATAGAATACACATGTATTCTATGAATGAATGAATAATTCAATTAATCAAATATATCAAATAATATGCTGCAGGCATAGAATACACATGTATTCTATGAATGAATGAATAATTCAGTTAATCAAATATATCAAATAATATGCTGCAGGCATAGAGTACACATGGATTCTATGATAAATGAAATAGAATTGAGTCCAGGAATAAATACTTACATTTATGGGGAACTGAGTTCCTGAGAAGGGTTCCATGAAAACTGAATGGGGAAAAACAAGTCTTTTCAGCAAATATTGCTGGGACATGAGGGCGTCTCCATGTGAAAAATGAAGCTGGACCTTTATCACCTACCATGTACAAAAGTGAACTCTAAATGGATGAGAGATCTAAAGTGAAAAATGAAAGTGTTAGTACTCTGTCGTGTCCCACTTTTTGCCACCCTATGGATGGTAGCCCTCCAGGCTCTTTTGCCCTTGGAATTTCCCAGGCAAGAGTACTGGAATGGTAGCTGTTCCCTTCTCCAGGAGATCTTCCCAACCCAGCGACTGAATCCAGATCTCCTGCATTGCAGGCAGATTCTCTACAGGCTGAGCCACGAGGGAACCCCAAGAGGCCTAAATATAGATGCTAAAACCATAAAACTCTGAGAAGAAAATGTAGGAAGAGATCATCATGACCGTGATTTAGACAACAGTTTCTTAGATATGACAGCAAAATCACAAGAAAAAAAATAGATAAATTGAACTTCATCAAAATTGAAAATATGCTTCAAAGATTGTCATCAACTAAGTGAAGAAAGAATTCATTGATGTCAGAAAATATTTGCAAAGTGGGACTTCCTCAGTGGTCCAGTGGTTAAGAATCCGCTTTGCAACACAGGGGGTGTGGGTTCATCCCTGGTCAGAGAACTAAGACCCCATATGCTGTGGAGCAACTAAGCAACTACTGAGCTCATGCTCCACAACCAGCGAGTCCCTGGGCCACACGAAAGATCCTGCTGGATGGAACAAAGATCCATTTTCCCCCCTAAATTGTTTGCAAACTGTATATCTGATAAGGAAATATTTTCTGAATATTTAAGGAACTACTGCAACTCAACAATGGAAAAAATCCAATGGAAACATGTGCAAAAATGGAAAAAATCCAATGGAAACATGCAAAAATTCTAAAATGACATTTCCCAAAAGAAGATATAAAGATGGCCAGTAAGTAATGAAACTGCTTAATGTCATTAGTTATTAAGGAAATGTAAATCAAAACCATGATAAAATACCATTTCACACACACTTTTATGAGCATAATGAAAACGATGGGCAATAACAAGTTTTGGCAAGGATATGAAGAAACTGAAACATCATCTGCAGCTAGTGGGAAGATAGAATTATGAATCTATGTTGAAAATCAGTTTGCTAGCTCCTCAAAGTATTAAATTTAATAACCATATAACCCAGAAATTTCACCCCAGGTGTATATCCAAGAGACATGACAACATATGTTCACATAACAAATTATACCAAAATTATATTAATAATTTAATAATGAAATTAAAAATTAATAATAACCCCAAAGTGGAAATAACCCCAATGTCTGTCAACTGATGAAAGGATAAACAGAATGCATCATGTACCTACGATGGACTATTCATCACAAAAAGGAATGAAGCTCTGAATATGCAGCTCCAATACTTTGGCCACCTGATACGAAGAGCTGAAAAGCCTTGGATTCTGGGAAAAGACCCTGATGCTTGGAAAGACTGGAGGCAGGAGGGGAAGGAGGCGACAGAGGGTGAGATGGTCGGATGGCATCACTGACTCAATGGCCATGAGTTTGAGCAAACTCCAGGAGATGGTGAAGGACAGGGAAGCCTGGTGTGCTGCAGTCCGTGGGATTGCAAAGAGCTGGCCATGACTTAGCAACTGGAAAACAACTACAACAGAGGGACAGAGGGAGATGAGGAGTTATTGCTACGGTTATAGTTTCTTTTTGGGGTGATGAAAATATTCTGGAATTAGATAAGACTGATCTGTATGCAACTTTGTGACTATTCTAAAAAAATGCATGAGAGTATGCATTAAATTAGTGAACTGTACAGTGTGGCGGAGAAGGCAATGGCACCCCACTCCAGCACTCTTGCCTGGAAAATCCCATGGACGGAGGAGCCTGGTGGGCTGCAGTCCATGGGGTCGCTAAGAGTCAGACATGACTGAGCGACTTCACTTTCACTTTTCCCTTTCATGCACTGGAGAAGGACATGGTAACCCACTCCAGTGTTCTTGCCTGGAGAATCCCAGGGACGGGGAGCCTGGTGGGCTGCCGTCTATGGGGTTGCACAGAGTCAGACATGACTGAAGCGACTTAGCAGCAGTAGCATACAGTGTGGAGGTATATCCTAATAAATGTATTATTAAGAAATGTGAAACAGACACCTTTCACATTGGGGTGGGATGACTGTGCTGTCAGTACTGATCAAACTAACTGGACAAGCAACAAAACTTTCAGCAACTTCAGGCCATGAAGTCACAGCCACAACTAGATACCTCATTTTAACCACAGGCTCCTGCCTGTTTGTGATGCTTACAGATGCTTACAATATATGAAGCTGGTGTCGTAAAGAACCATGCTGTTCTTATCTCCCCGGTATGAAAAATTTCCACACCATATTTGACGGGAAACTGCATAACGATGGTGAGCTCGGGAATAGAAGATTACAGTAACTGTTCAAGTGGAATGGATATGATGCATCCCCAAGTGCCAGGCTTCCATGGACCTTTGATAAAATCCCTGTTGTCAAAGTAAGGAGACAGAGATTCAAGGTCTCTCCTCGCACAAGCTAGGAAGTCTGAATCATGGGCTGTGTGTCAACAGAGAGCTGCTGAGATTCATCACTAATGCAGTCCCTTCAAAACTCTTGTACTCATCAACTTGATTACTATCTCACTCCATTGCTTAGAGCTGCTGTCTCCATAGCCAGTAGAACAGACAGATATATAGACCTCTGTCTCCAAGCTTATTATTTTTTTCTGTTCAAACTAGATCCTTATATTAATTATCTATCCTGACTGGCTTATAAGGTAAAAATAAATGTATCTTTATCAAGATAATTGGAAGTCAGGCTAACTAAAAATGTCCTTGCAGTATAACCATTTTTAGGGTATGGAAGAAGTCTTGTAACTTAAATTACTGAAATTACAAGGGACAGGTGGTAAAAGTGCATCACAAATTCAGATGGCTTGTGAAGCTACGCTTTAACATGACACCCAAGTAAAGAAAGTGTATGTGTGCTCAGTCACCCAGCTGTGTCTAGCGCCAGGCTCCTCTGTCCATGGGATTTCACAAGCAAGAATACTGGAGTGGGTTGCCGTCACCTCTTCCAGGGGATCTTCCCGACCCAGGGATTGAACCTGTGTCTCCTGCATTGTAGGCAGATTCTTTACTGCTGAGCCATCAAGGAAGTCTCAAGTAAGGAATAAACATTATAATTATTTATCATGATGGCCTCTCCTTCCTCACTTTTCATCCCCAAAATACAGTGGTTTTTGATAAAGCACATAACAGAGTACATGTAAGCAGAGTATCTTGAACAACTCTGACCAGACCTTTCTGTATTTTTTTTAAATTTTATTTTTTAACTTTACAATATTGTATTGGTTTTGCCATATATCAAAATGAATCTGCCGCAGGTATACATGTGTTCCCCATCCTGAACCTTCCTCCCTCCTCCCTCCCCATACCATCCCTCTGGGTCGTCCCAGTGCACCAGCCCCAAGCATCCAGTATCGTGCATCGAACCTGGACTGGCGACTCGTTTCATGTATGATATTATACATATTTCAATGCCATTCTCCCAAATAATCCCACCCTCTCCCTCTCCCACAGAATCCAAAAGACTGTTCTATACATCAGTGTCTCTTTTGTTGTCTCGTATACAGGGTTATTGTTACCATCTTTCTAAATTCCATATATATGCGTTAGTATACTGTATTTATAGTTGATGTACAATATTATGTGTTACAGGTGTACAATATAGTGACTCACAATTTTGAAGGATTATTCTTCATCTACAGTTATTATAAAATATTGGCTATATTCCCTGTGCTATGTAATATCTTACTGTAGCTTGTTTATTGTATCCAGAGTAGTTTGTGCCTCTTAAACCCCTACTCCTGTCCTGCCCCTGCCTACTCCCCTCTCCCCAGGGGTAACTAACAGTTCATTCTCTATATCTGTGAGAATGCTTCCTCTTTGTTATATTCACTAGTTTGTTGTGCTTTCTTTTAGATTGTACATATCAGTGATAAAATACAATATTTCTCTTTTTCTGACTTGCTTCATTTAGCATAATACACTTCAAGTCCGTCCATGTTGCTGTAAATGGCAAAACTTTTGTTCTTTTTTATGGCTGAGTAGTATTTCATTGTACGTATCTTCTTTAGCCATCTGTTGATGAATACTTAGATTGCTCCATTATCTTGGCAATTATAAATAATGCTGATATGAACATTAGGGTGTGTGTATCTTTACAAATTGTCTACCGTCCATGGGGTTGCAAAGAGTTGGACCCGACTGAGCAATCAAAAATGTCACTTTCATTTTGACTAATTAGTGTTTTCATTTTTTTCAGGTATATGTACACATACATATGTGTATATGTATATATCGATACACCCTGGGGTGGAATTCCTGGGTCATTTCAGTTTTTTGAGAAACCACCATACTATTTTCCATAGGGACCGCAAGACTTCTCTGGTTTTGAAATGAACAAAGACAACATCTATATGACTACCTGTCATCACATAAAATCTTAGGCCGTCAGTCAGCATGACTACATTCAGTTTATTCCATTCCAGTCCAAATCAGAGAAACTTGACATTTTGGTTATCCTGCATGTCCTACCTATAGGCAAATGAATAGTTTCAATTAGGTTTTTCAAAATATAGGAAATAGCCCATGGTCTGTGATTGCTGCTTTCCTAGACCTCTAGAGGTCTGAACATTTCAGTTCAGGATTTACTGGTAAGGAGAAAAAACTCAACAGCCCTACATTCGAATTCCAACCACAAGCTTTCTTTATATCCTGATAATAGCATGCACATTTACATGCTCAATCATGTCTGACTCTTGGTGACCTCATGGACTGTAGCCGGCCAGGCTCCTCTGTTTATGGGATTTTCCAGGCAAAAATAGTGGAGTGGGTTGCCATTTCCTCCTCTAGGGGATCTTCCTGATAATAGCATAAAGAATGGGAAAGTCATTTTAAAACCGTGACCAATATCCCTTTGCACAAGGCAATCAGGTGTTGAGCAGGTGCTTGGTCTTATCTGGTGGCTCAGTGGTAAAGAATCTCCTGCCAATGTAGGAGATGTGGGTTTGATCCCGGGGTCAGGAATATCCCCTGGAGAAGGAAATGGCTACCTGGCCCAGTACTCTTGCCTGGAAATGCCATGGAGAGAGGAGCCTGGTGGGCTGCAGTCCATGGGGTCACAAAAGAGTTGGACACGGTTCACCAACTAAACAACATCAGCAGGGGTATCCATTGCCAAATGGTGTAAAGAAGGTAGAAGTTTTCCCCACAAATTCTTCTTTTAAAGAAATGGAATTCATAGACTCTTGGGTGAATATTTTAGATGAATTTGCTTAAATGATGGCCCCAGAGAGGTATGTTTCAATTCCTGAAACCTGTGAATATGACCTTTTTGGGAAAAATCATCTTTGCTGGTATAATTAAGTTAAAGATCCTGGAGATGAGCTCATCTTGGGTTTATCTGGATGAGCCCTACATTCAATGACAAGATTCCTTTTAAGAGGCACACCCAAAAGAGATACAGAGAGAAAAGGACCCTATGAAGACGGAACCAAAGATTAGATCTTTGTAACTACAGCCAGGAGATATCTGGTACCCTGAAACTAGAAGAGGGAAGGAAGGAATCTCTTCTAGAACTTTCAGTAGAAGTGTGGTATGGCAGATTTTAGACTTGTGGCCTCTAGAAGTTTGAGAGATAATTTCCTGTTGTCTTTAAGCCAACACTTTTTTTGTGGCAATTTGTTACAAAAGCCACAGAATACTAATACACTTGTTCAACACCTCACAAATAGCTTTTTACACATAGATTTGTTCTCATTCGGTAGCAGTGTCATCAGTACTGGGATGAACATTGCACCATCTGGTGACCCAGGGTGATGTGTTTTCAAAATATTCTGCTAGAGTGTCAGGTCTGTATCCTGGTCTAGACATGTTTCCTTTTCACAAGTCTATGTGGTTTCACTTATCCAGTAATGAGTGCTTTTAAAGCAAAAGTAATAACAATAATCATCCTTTACTTAAATGAAAGAACATCACTTTTAATCACAATAATACTTGTGGCAACAACCACCGTACCAGCAAATATATAACGACTGTGACAGCAAAAATTGTTACATGTTGTATAATGATTTGAATTCTTCCTGTTAGACCTAGGGCTCTCTGTGCCTCTGTCTACTCATCTATACAATGGGGATGTTAACAGAGACATATTGGTGTTTATTGTGTAAACTTCATGCTGGGTTCCTTAGCAGTAGGGGACACTCAAAGCCTTTACTCCTCAATACTGTTATCACAACATGAATCGAATAACAAAAGAAAAAAAAAAAAAATAGAACAAGGTGATCTGAGTTCTTCTGGATTCTCTCTGCTAGTAGAAAATGACTCAGCCCAGAGGTTAGGTTTAAATAGTGGAAAAGAGATTAATACTACAAATGTTACCATACTGCCAAAAGAAATGTACTCAACCCCTACTACCATTTCACTGTTCCCAGTAATTACCTCTGTTCCCACTCTTCAGCTTTAAAAAACAAGTTTTCTTGTGTTTACCCTGCTGCTGCTGCTGCTAAGTCGCTTCAGTCGTGTCCAACTCTGTGCGACCCCATAGACAGCAGCCCACCAGGCTCCTCTGTCCGTGGGATTCTCCAGGCAAGAACACTGGAGTGGGTTGCCAGTTCCCTACCACATCTCTAAACTTCCCATGCCTTTCCTCACTCATTGCAAGAATTTCAAGGCACAGAATATACCAAGTCACCATGCCTCTTCACATGGTGATCATGCTACCTGCAATGATCAGCCCTTTTCTTCTTTCTGTGAACCCTATTTTCTTTTTGCCATTTTGCAGTTAGCACTCCAGCCCTGCTGGCTGGGAGGCAGGGCAGTATCTGATCTTTATTTATTTATATTTAAACAGGCTAGATTTTGAGAACATTTTTATATTTGCCAAAGAGTTAAGCAGACAGTACAGACTGTTGCCTTATATCCCACACCCAATTTCCCTTATTATTAACATCTTACATTAACTATTATTCACAGACCTTTTGGAACTAACACCCCCAAAAGATGTCCTTTTCATTATAGGGGACTGGAATGCGAAAGTAGGAAGTCAAGAAATACCTGGAGTAACAGGAAAATTTGGCCTTGAAATACGGAATGAAGCAGGGCAAAGACTAATAGAGGTTTGCTAAGAGAACGCACTGGTCATAGCAAACACCCTCTTCCAACAACCGTAAACACTCTAAACATGGACATCACCAAAAGGTCAACACCGAAATCAGATTGATTATATTCTTTGCAGCCAAAGATGGAGAAGCTCTATACAGTTAGCAAAAACAAGACCAGGAGCTGACTATGGCTCAGATCATGAACTCCTTATTGCCAAATTCAGACTGAAATTGAAGAAAGTAGAGAAAACCACTAGACCTTTCAGGTATGACCTAGATCAAATCCCTTATGATTATACAGTGGAAGTGAGAAATAGATTTAAGGGACTAGATCTGATAGATAGAGTGCCTGATGAACTATGGATGGAGGTTTGTGACATTGTACAGGAGACAGGGATCAAGACCATTCCAAAGAAAAAGAAAAGCAAAAAAGCAAAATGGCTGTCTGGGGAGGCCTTACTAATAGCTGTGAAAAGAAGAGAAGTGAAAAGCAAAGGAGAAAAGGAAAGATATAAGCATCTGAATGCAGAGTTCCAAAGAATAGCAAGAAGAGATAAGAAAGCCTTCCTCAGCGATCAATGCAAAGAGATAGAGGAAAACAACAGAATGGGAAAGACTAGAGATCTCTTCAAGAAAATTAGAGATACCAAGGGAACATTACATGCAAAGATGGGCTCAATAAAGGACAGAAATAGTATGGACCTAACAGAAGCAGAAGATATTAAGAAGAGGTGGCAAGAATACACAGAAGAACTGTACAAAAAAGATCTTCATGACCCAGATAATCACGATGGTGTGGTCACTCACCTAGAGCCAGACATCCTGGAATGTGAAGTCAAGTGAGCCTTAGAAAGCATCACTATGAATAAGCTAGTGGAGGTGATGGAATTCCAGTTGAGCTATTTCAAATCCTGAAAGATGATGCTGTGAAAGTGCTGCACTCAATATGCCAGCAAATTTGGAAAACTCAGCAGTGGCCACAGGACTGGAAAGGGTCAGTTTTCATTCCAATCCCAAAGAAAGGCAATGCCAAAGAATGCTCAAACTACCGCACAATTGTACTCATCTCACACACTAGTAAAGTAATGCTCAGAATTCTCCAAGCCAGGCTTCAGCAATACGTGAACTGTGAACTTCCTGATGTTCAAGCTGGTTTTAGAAAAGGCAGAGGAACCAGAGATCAAATTGCCAACATCCGCTGGATCATGGAAAAAGCAAGAGAGTTCCAGAAAAACATCTATTTCTGCTTTATTGACTATGCCAAAGCCTTTGTGTGGATCACAATAAACTGTGGAAAATTCTGAAAGAGATGGGAATACCAGACCACCTGACCTGCCTCTTGAGAAACCTATATGCAGGTCAGGAAGCAACAGTTAGAACTGGACATGGAACAACAGACTGGTTCCAAATAGGAAAAGGAGTACATCAAGGCTGTATATTGTCACCCTGCTTATTTAACATATGCAGGGTACATTATGAGAACCGCTGGGCTGGAGGAAGCACAAGCTGGAATCAAGATTGCTGGGAGAAATATCAATAACCTCAGATATGCAGATGACACCACCCTTATGGCAGAAAGTGAAGAGGAACTAAAAAGCCTCTTGATGAAAGTGAAAGTGGAGAGTGAAAAAGTTGACTTAAAGCTCAACATTCAGAAAACGAAGATCATGGCATCTGGTCCCATCACTTCAAAGGAAATAGATGGGGAAACAGTGGAAACAGTGTCAGACTTTATTTTTTTTTTTTTTTTGGCTCCAAAATCACTGCAGATGGTGATTGCAGCCATGAAATTAAAAGACACTTACTCCTTGGAAGAAAAGTTATGACCAACCTAGAGAGCATATTGAAAAGCAGAGACATTACTTTGCCAACAAAGGTCCGTCTAGTCAAGGCTATGGTTTTTCCAGTAGTCATGTATGTTTGTGAGAGTTGGACTGTGAAGAAAGCTGAGTGCTGAAGAATTGATGCTTTTGAACTGTGGTTTGGAGAAGACTCTTGAGAGTCCCTTGGACTGCAAGGAGATCCAACCAGTCCATTCTAAAGGAGATCAGTCCTGGATGTTCTTTGGAAGGAATGATGCTAAAGCTGAAACTCCAGTACTTTGGCCACCTCATGCGAAGAGTTGACTCATTGGAAAAGACTCTGATGCTGGGAGGGATTGGGGGCAGGAGGAGAAGGGGACAACAGAGGATGAGATGGCTGGATGCCACCACCAACTCGATGGACATGAGTCTGAGTGAACTCTGGGAGTTGATGATGGACAAGGAGGCCTGGTGTGCTGTGATTCATGGGATCGCAAAGAGTCACACACGACTGAGCAACTTCACTTTCACTTTTCACTTTCACACATTGGAGAAGGAAATGGCAACCCACTCCAGTATTCCTGCCTGGAGAATCCCAGGGATGGGGGAGCCTGGTGGGCTGCCGTCTATGGGGTCGCACAGCGTCGGACATGACTGAAGCGACTTAGCAGCAGCAGCAGCATATGATAAGTATGAGATACAAAACACATTTAAAAAGCAGACCTTACTCTAAAGCAGATGTTGTCAAAATACAGCCCTCAGGGCCAAATCCTGACCACTACTTGATTATGTAAATGAAGTTTTATAGAAACCCAGCCATATGCACTCATGTGTGTATCATCCATGGCTTCACTGACCCTACAGCAGCAGAGGTGAGTGAGGCCCACAGAGCCTGTATGGCCTGCAAAATGTAAAATCTTTACTATCTTGCCCTTTACAGTAAAAGCTTGCTGATCCCTATCCTAAAGCATAACACTTGACGATACACATGAAAACTCATTGCCCTTGTTAGGTAGTTGTAAAAATAAACATTCAACTCTAAATAGGAGAGGTAGCAGACGAACTTAATATATTTTTGCAAGCGTTTTTGGGTTTACCTATAAATCTGCAGTGAGAATTGATCCTTGTGGATGGGAATCAATAAACACATATTTATTAAAGATGTTATGGGCCAGCATGGTGTTGAAAGCAAGGGATTTATTGATGAAAAAGACAAACTTCTGCCACTAAAAAGAATACATTTTAATAGCAGAGGGCTGCCCTACCCAATATAGTAACCAGCCACACGTGTTTCATGAGCACTTGAAATCAGTTTAGTTTGAATTGTGAGAAAGAGAGAGTATAAAATATATAAAGATATTGACAAAGACTCATCATGAGAAAAATGCTAAATACCTCATCATCAACATTTTAATGTTAAGTACTTGTTTATTTTGTTTTATCAGATGACCTAGTGATAAAAGAACAAAAAATATTATTAAAATAACTTTCACCTGAATTTTTTTGTTATACTTTTAAACTGCTGCTGCTGCAGCTAAGTTGCTTCAGTCATGTCCGACTCTGTGCAACCCCAGAGATGACAGCCTACCAGGCTCCACTGTCCCTGGGATCCTCCAGGCAAGAACACTGCAGTGGGTTGCCATTTCCTTCTCCAATGCATGAAAGTGAAAAGTGAAAGTGAAGTCGCTCAGTTGTGTCCGACTCTTAGCGACCCCATGGACTGCAGCCTACCAGGCTCCTCCGTCCATGGGATTTTCCAGGCAAGAGTACTGGAGTGGGGTGCCATTGCTCCCCATCTAGTGGGGATACTAGAAAATCTTAAAGTACATATATTACTTATATTACATTTCTATTGATGCTCATCTAGACTTTAGAAATGTGTTGCCAATACATAGCCACATGTTGCCATTTACATTTCAATTAATTAAAATTAAAAATTCAATTTTTCTGTCACACTAGCCATATTTCATGTACTCAATAGACACATATGGCTGTTGGCTACCCTATTGGTTAGTTCAGATATAAGGAATTTCCATCACTGCAGAAAGTTCTGTTGTATGGTGCTCTTCTAGAGAAATATTAGAAGGCTTCCTGATTTTTTTTTTGCTGATGATAAACACTCTGTTATGAAGGCAAAGCACTACTCAGAAAGTTGAAGACAATCAATCAAGGGCATACATGTTTTGGAATGTGAATTGTTTCACACGCAAGTCTTTGCATGGCCACGTTAGTGTGCTTGCTCAAAGGGACCGCAATAGCCAGTATACTAATACTTAAGAAGAAAGAGAAATAACCTCAGGACAAAAACAAAGCAAACAACAACAACAAAATAGACAAAATAATGCACTTTTAGCTCTAAGGTCCTAGAGAGAAAAGTGTGATATCTTAAGTATTGAAGAAAAAAAAAAACCACGTTGGAGTATTTTGACTGGAAGAGATGTATGACTGCATTGTGCATTAAATGGATACAACGTTTTCCCTGGATATGGAGGGAAATCATTCTAATGGCAGGAAGATGAATTTTCTTTATGACTACTGTGAGTTTCAGTGGCAGATGTAATACCTGCCCATGGCCTTAAAAGCGGTATGTTGGAACTAGAGCATCCACAGGTATGGAAAGAAAGGGAAGACATACTCCAAAAGTGTGAATCAGGCAGCACAGAGGGGAACAATATCTAGACACCAGAGTTGCTCTTTGGGCGACAAGATTATTAGTTTTGGAGCTTCAGAGAATTGCTTTGAATCTTTTTACAATCATTTACCAGCACCCGTGCAACTCTCACTATATTCCAGTCACCTTATATGTATTATCTCATCTAATCCTCCCAAGAGCCCTATGAGACAGGTTCTCTCAGTATTCTTATTTCACAGAAGAAAACAAGGCTTTGTAAGATTAATGTTTACATTCTAATGAGTAACATAGGCAGACTTTGTCAAGACTCAAGATTCCATTCCTCACCAAGACGTTTTACTGTCCTCTGTGTGTGTATGTGTGAGCTTAATTGCTTCAGTTGTATCTGACTCTGTGACCCCATGGATCATATCCCGCCAGGTTCCTCTGTCCACGAGATTCTCCAGGCAAGAATACCGGAGTGGGTTACCATGCCCTCTCCAGGGGATCTTCCCAACCCAGGGATTGAACCCACATCTCTTATAAGAGATGTCTCCTACATTGGCAGATGAGTTCTTTATACCACTAGCATCACCTGGGAAGCCCACTATCTTCTGTGTAACCTTGGTCAAGTCAGTTAGTTTCTCTTTAGACTCATTTTCTTTACCCATTAAATAAGAATAATAATATGCACCTTACAGAATTGTTATGTTTTCAACCAGACCAGTGAAGCATCTAATTGATGTAGGCATACAATGTAAATGTTAGTTCACTCCTGCATTCATTAGAAAATGACAAAGTTACTACAATTTTTCACAAAATACAGTATTTAGGAAACAAAGTGATATATTTCTCTTGCTCATGGTAGACCTAAGTAAGTGTTTCAGCTGGTAGACAGTCTGCTCTGTGTTCCTCTGGGGACCACTTCCTTAATATCTACAAATTAGTTCCACTCTGTCTGGGTTCCAGCAGGTGAAGATGGAGAAGAGAGAGGGAAGAAGCCACAAACTCGATCATAATGCTTGCATCTGAAGACACACGCATCACTTGTGCTTACACTCCATCGAGGAGACGGCTCAGATGATTAAGCGTCTGCCTGCATTGGGAGAGACCTGGGTTCGACCCCTGTGTCTGGAAGATCCTCTGGAGAAGGAAATGGCAACCCACTCCAGTACTCTTGCTGGAAAATTTCATGGACAGAGGAGCCTGGTAGGCTACAGTCCATGGGGTGGCAAAGAGTCAGACATGACTGAGCGACTTCACTTTCTCTGGCTGAGAAGGTGGCTAGCTGGGAATAAAGTTGCTGTATGGCTAGCTCCAACTCAAGTACTGTGGACGGAAGAATAGATTGTGGTGATTAAGGGACATGTTAGGGGCTGTGTATTTGTGCTTCCTCAAAATTCACATGTTGAAGTCATAGCCCAACTATGATGGTATGGCGAGGTGGAGCATCTAGGAGGTAATTAGGTCAAGAGTGTGGCGCCCCAGTGCGCTAAATGTCCTATAAGAAGGGGAAAAGAGTTAGCCCTTTCTCTTGACGTTCATCCTTTGAAAATACAGGGAGAAGATCGTGATCTGTAAATAACAACTGGGTTCTCACCAGACAGTGTATTTGCGAGCCCATTGATCTCAGACTTCCAGCCTCCAGAACTGTGAGAAATAAATGTTTATTTTCAATCCAGCCACTCTATGGTAACTTGCTATAGCCACCCAAAATGATTGGAAACAGGACAACATTTTAAATTGTCAACAAGCCAACTTCTCCTCCATGTCCCTTGATCCTTTCCTTTAGCGTTTCACTTCCCAGTCATGTCAGCTCTCTCCTTTGCTGGTTTCTGAACCTGCCCATTTTGGGTAGGAGTCCATGCGAGGTTTCCTTGGACCTATTCCCTTTCCTCCACACCAGATGGAAAACACACCAGGTGCCCGGGACTTCTGAGACTAGGTGCCCCTCTCCTTGTCTTCATCGACAGTGATCTTTTCTGGATCCGTCAGGCTTTCCTAAGTTATTTTCATCTTCCTAAATATAGCTAGATATGGAGCCATGTCAATTTCACCTCGAACATTTGGTGATCTTAGCTGTCATTTAATTCTTGAGCTGAATTGCATGTATCCGTAAAACTGGAATAAGTAGGTTTAATCTCCTTTTCTTGGGGGCTCTTACTTTAAAAGTTCCAACAAAGTATGAAAAAAGTGTTTTACAACTCACAATACCCAACACACTATTACAATGCTTATTGGAATTAAAGTAACATACCAGATAAAATCATTATTTGTTCTTTTTTGACTACATATTAGAGTCTAATTTTCCCAATTATAAAATATTCTATATAAGTAACAATTATGTAAATAAATAAATAAAATAGAGCATCTCTGTGTTCAGCTTATTTTTATGGTAGATATAAAAACATATTAGTATATTTCTGGATCAAATGGTACGATTATTTCTGGTTTTCTTAGTCTATTGATAGCTTGCTTTTCAAAGCATTGATACAAATTTATACCAGTTCATGATACTAAACGCATGCTCTAAAGTGACTGTACTTTAAATTGAATGGAAATAATCATTAATTTTTAATTTACTTATTTAGTGTGTAAAAAATGATCCAAATATTATCATATTGTTTTGCATCTCTCTGAGCTTACTTCAGTATATTTCTTTATTTTTCCTTTCCTGTGAATTTATTCATATCTTTTCTTATTTGATTTTTATATATTACTTTTGTTTGTTTCTTGAACGCTTCAAAAATGAGATTTCGTGGATACTTAGAATCTTGACACATGATTTGATTTTTTTCCAAGTAGAGCGAGAAGACAAAAGAAGAATCAGAACCCCAGTCAGTCCCTTTGTGTCCAACAGGGTTGGGTTTTCCTCCTGAATGCTCAGGCCTCTATTTCCCTCAGGAGGTCTCTCTACAGGATTGTCACTGCTTTCTCTTCACAGAGTTGTGCAATGTTCCTACAAGTTGTATGGAACCTACTAACCGATGTTAGATTTGCACAGTGGGTAGTTTCTATAAATGTTTCCCTTAGAAAGCCACATCCTGGGGAAATCCCTGGGAGGCATGTGTATAGCACAAGGCTTTCTAGCCGCTGGAGATTCCCAGGGTTGAATCCTTGCTCTCAGGAATTGACTCAATTTCTGTTCTGTCAGCAGGTTTAACTTCAGGCTGTAGTGTGCTCCACGATTTCATACACAAAATGAGTATGGTAAGAATTGAAGGCAGGATCCCAGAGAAAATGTGAGCCTGCACACCACCATGCAAATGCTACACATTGCTTGACTCCAAAGTCTGATAAATGGGCTCTTCATACAGACAAAAGGAAGAGGGACCTGGGGCTAATGATTGCACTATTAAAATGAAAATATTATCGATACCAAATATTTAGAATGTTGAAGCAAAATTGAGACAATAAGCTTTTGCCTGTAAAATAGAAAATTATTGATTTGTCTCAATTCCCATATCATTTTTCAGGTAGCTCAAGTGTTGGGTGAGGTGGAGTATTAGGGATATAATGAGGAGGCCCCTGGCTGAGACCTGCTTAGGGCATGAGGTCACTGAAATTATTGCTATTAACCATTGAAAAAACTAATGTATTGCACCAGGCAGTCTCTCAAAATCCGTCATTCTTTTAGGGCAATTTTGGCCACTGTCTTCTTTTTCTAATATTTGTTTTTGCTAAATAAAAAAATGTGAAGAACCATGAGATGCCCCTGCTTAATCTTGCAGGTATGCCAAAGGGGTGCATGAATTGCATTTGACTGAAACCAACAACAACAAGCCCTACCATGGAGGCTTTGATGTGTTGGAAAAACTCTGTTACAATGCTTCTAAGAACCTACTCAAGAGACACATGAAAAGAAGCCTATGTATGAGTTTTTAAATTTTATTTTTGCCTTTTAATTTACAGAATGTCAACAGATTCTGGGAGGAAAACTCCCAGAAATCAGAGTCCTACAAAGAGCTCCATAGGTCCCAAGAGCACCAGTGAGGGTCTTTGAGTTATTGAAGCATTTTAAAGAGACAAACAGAAACCATGCCTTCATTTCTATAAACTTAGAGGAATGTTGAAATGATCTGCTATTGATATGATGATACAGATTCACTATGTCTTAATGGATCCTGATCTTAACTCATCCTGATCTTAAGCTCTAGTGGGCAGCTATATAAGCTTCTGGTTAAGTGAAAAGGAACACAACAAAAACAGCTTTCTAGGTAAAACATTTCAAATGATGGTGCAATTCAGTTCAGTTGCTTATGAGGAGGAAGGGCTGGAAGAAAGACCTATGAAAAGATGATGGTAGAACAACATGATCTGTTCTACAGTTGTAATGCACCATCGTTCCTCAGGGGTCCCAGAGAAAAGAAAGCCTTCTTGGCTGGCGGGATGCTTCAGCAGGGTCGTTTGTCGTGATATGGCTGGACGTAGAGAGCTGAGCACCAAAGAATTGATGCTTTTGAACTGTGGTCTTGGAGAAGACTCTTGAGAGTCCCTTGGACTGCAAGGAGAGATCCAACCAGTCCATTCTGAAAGAGATCAGCCCTGGGATTTCTTTGGAAGGAATGATGCTAAAGCTGAAATTCCAGTACTTTGGCCACCTCATGTGAAGCGTTGACTCATTGGAAAAGACTCTGATGCTGGGAGGGATTGGGGGCAGGAAGAAAAGGGGACAACAGAGGATGAGGTGGCTGGATGGCATCACTGACTTGATGGACGTGAGTCTGAGTGAACTCCGGGAGTTGGTGATGGACAGGGAGGCCTGGCGTGCTGGGATTCATGGGGTCGCAAAGAGTCAGACACGACTGAGCGACTGAACTGAACTGAACTGAGAGACTATTGCACAGAGTGAAGTAAGTCAGAAAGAGAAAAACAAGTATCATATATTACCTCATATATGTGAAATCTACAAAAGAGGCACAGAGGACCCTATATCCAAGAGAGGAATAGAAATGCAGATCCGGAGCATGGCCGTGTGGACACAGGGCAGGGTAGGATGAATTGGGAGACTGAGATTATATATACTATGTATATTACACATACATACACTGCCATGAGTAAAATACATAGCTAGTGGGAACCTGCTGTATGGCACAGGGAGCTCAGCTCAGTGCCCTGTGATGACCTAGAGAGGAGGGATTGAAGGTGACTGGGAGGGAGATTCCAGAGGGAGGGGATATATGTATACATAGAGTTGACTCACTTCTTTGTACAGCAGAAACTAACACAGCATTGTAAAGCAATTATACTCCAATTAAAAAAAAATCATAAAAGGCAATGAAGAGTTAACCTTTGGAGAAGGTGGTAAAGCATGTTCCAGGAAGCAAGGTCCTCTCTGTAAGGGCAAGAGGTGTTAAAGACTTTGATGAACTTGGAAAGCTCAGAGCAGAGAGTTTGAGTAAAAGTTTGGTAAGAGATGGGCTTCCCTGATATCCGCTCAGTTGGTAAAGAATTCGCCTGCAATGTGGGAGACCCTGCTTTGGTTCCTGGGTTGGGAAGATCCCCTGGAGAAGGGATAGGCTAACCACTCCAGTATTCTCAGGCTTCCCTGGTGGCTCAGTTGGTAAAGAATCTGCCTGCAATGTGGGAGACGTGGGTTCAATCCCTGGGTTGGGAAGATCCCCAAATTCCCCAAAGAAATTTTAACTTTGAGCTTCCCTCCAAAGAAAGGCAATGCCAAAGAATGCTCAAACTACTGCACAATTGCACTCATCTCACACACTAGTAAAGTAATGCTCAAAATTCTCTAAGCCAGGCTTCAGCAATACATGAACCGTGAACTTCCAGATGTTCAAACTGGTTTTAGAAAAGGCAGAGGAACCAGAGATCAAATTGCCAATTTCAGCTGGATCATGGAAAAAGCAAGAGAGTTCCAGAAAAACATCTATTTCTGCTTTATTGACTATGCCAAAGCCTTTGTGTGGATCACAATAAACTGTGGGAAATTCTGAAAGAGATGGGAATACCAGACCACCTGACCTGCCTCTTGAGAAACCTATATGCAGATCAGGAAGCAACAGTTAGAACTGGACATGGAACAACAGACTGGTTCCAAATAGGAAAAGGAGTACGTCAAGGCTGTATATTGTCACCTGCTATTTAACTTCTATGCAGAGTACATCATGAGAAACCTGGGCTGGAGGAAGCACAAGCTAGAATCAAGATTGCCAGGAGAAATATCAATAACCTCAGATATGCAGATGACACCACTCTTATGGAAGAAAGTAAAGCCTCTTGATGAAAGTGAAAGAGGAGAGTGAAAAAGTTGGCTTAAAGCTCAACATTCAGAAAACGAAGATCACGGCGTCTGGTCCCATCACTTCATGGCAAATAGATGGGGAAACAGTGGAAACAGTGTCAGACTTTATTCTGAGGGGCTCCACAGTCACTCCAGATGGTGATTGCAGCCACGAAATTAAAAGACATTTATTCCTTGGAAGGAAAATTATGACCAACCTAGACAGCATATCAAAAAGCAGAGACATTACTTTGCCAACAAAGGTCCGTCTAGTCAAGGCTATGGTTTTTCCAGTAGTCATATATGGATGTGAGAGTTGGACTATAAAGAAAGCTGAGTGCCAAAGAATTGATACTTTTGAATTGTGGTGTTGGAGATGACTCTTGAGAGTCCCTTGGACTGCAAGGAGATCCACCCAGTCCATCCTAAAGGAAATCAGTCCTGGGTGTTCATTGGAAGAACTGATGCTGAATCTGAAACTCCAATATTTTTACCACCTGATGTGAAGAGCTGACTCATTTGAAAAGACCCTGACACTGGGAAAGATTGAGGGCAGGAAGAGAAGGGGATGACAGAGGATGAGATGGCTGGATGGCATCACCGACTCAATGGACATGGGTTTGGGTGGACTCTGGGAGTTGGTGATGGACAGGGAGGCCTGGCGTGCTGCGCTTCATGGGGTTGCAAAGAGTCAGACACGACTGAGTGACTGAACTGAACTGAACTGTGGCTCAGCTGGTGCATCTGAACAGGCAGTCAGGGGTTCTGTGATAGAACTAATGTGATGTACAGAAAGATCAGGTATTTTTGCACGTATAATAGGACATCATTAAAAGGTTTGAAGTGAGAATGAGACAAGGTTGTTTTTATATTGTGTCTATAGTGAAGAAGAAAGAATCGTTCCAGTTGACAAATGTAGGAACAGCGGCACCTAAGCAGCTAAGTAGCCATTTTAAGCTTTCTTATTTCTCAGCACATCATCTTTTACTCCATGTGGTTGCCTCAACCTCCCTGTCATGCTAAGCTACAGCAGGGTCAATTAGTCTGAGAGTGTTTGTATATTTACAACACTATTTTACACTGATTCAAGACTCCATTATCTGTCTTTTAATTCAAACACCTTCTTTTCTTCCCAAAAGCTTCCTAAATTTTTTTAGGACCCAAAGATAGATTGCTTTTAATATGACTGGCATATTCATTTTTTTTTTTTTTTGGTAACTAAAATGTCAAAATGTAGCAGCTTAAAATAGTGGTCATTTATTATCTCATAAATTTCACGGGTCAGGAATCTGGGTCAGGCTCAGCCAGATACGTCTGATTCGGGGCTCCTCACAGGCTGCCATCAAGATGCTGCCCTTGGCTGTAGTCATCACCCATTTTACCAGCTCATTTCTTCCTACCACTCTTTGCCAAGTACTTTCCCTTCTTTTTCCCAAGTACTTTCCCTTTCCTGAATAACCTTTTGTTCTCTTTCTAAATAAAATTAATCCTTCAAATAATAAAATATGGTATAAACCTTTTTGTCAACAAATAATAAAAAAAATAAATTTAGGATGAAACAGTTTCCAACCCAATAAATCTGTTAACATGGTTACTGCTTTCATTCATAAGTAACTAAACAGTGTTTAATGTAAGAAAACATCCTATCTAAAGAAAACATTTAATTTAAATATAAAATAAAATTGAAGAATGTTAGAATGTTCTATATTCTGTTCCATGGCTGATGTTGTTATTATTATTCTTTTTCCTTCTCAGTCATTGTTGTTTAGCTGTTAAGTCATGTCCAATTCTTTGTGACCCAATGGACTGTAGCCTGTCAGGCTCCTCTGTCCATGGGATTTTCCAGGCAAGAGTACTGGAGTGGGTTGCCATTTCCTACCTGCTATCTTTCATATTCAGCATATAAATTACTCTGGATTCACTTTGTAGCTTTCATATTTATCCTATAACTGACTTCTGAGAATGGCCATCTTACCAACTCTGTGCTGTGCTTAGTCGCTCAGTCGTGTCTAAATCTTTGTGACCCCATGGACTGTAGACCTCCAGGCTCTTCTGTCCATGAGGGTTCTCCAGACAAGAATACTGGAGTTGGTTGCCATGCTCTCCTCCAGGAGGTCTTCCCAACTGAGGGATTGAACCCAGGCCTCCTGCTTTGCAAACAGAGTCTTTACCATGTGAACCACCATGGAAGCCCATTACCAAGTCTACCAGACCCGATTTGATTATAGTAGTTACAGGGATTTACAAAACTGTGTAGGATAAAGAGGGATAAAAGGGGGACTTGCCATTTGTTCACTGAAGAATAAATCAAAAATTTTTAAGAAACTAGTAGCTTTAAACTGTATTTATGGTTTAATTCTTGGAAGGGGAGAAAGGCTGTAGTCATGAATGTGAATAGCCAGTCAAGAATAGACCCCAATCAAAGAAATAGAAAGTGGTGAAATAAGCTCTTCTCCATAATTTTAGAACATAGTTTTGGGTCCTTTATTTCTGATATTTACTACTTACACTTAAAGGCTGAAGGCATTTAACAAATGGAGAAAACAGAGGTTCTGACCAACACTTTATGTGTTCAGAGTGATTATAATTAATTCTACAGCCATCTCCTTCAAACTCAGCCTCTCCCTATATGTAGTAAAGGAAGTCAGACTGTAGGGAGGGTGAAGTGACATTGAGGCAGTTCATTATTAAAGTAAAAAATGCAATGGGGGTTTAAATAGAATATTAACCTCCAGGCCTAAAAGAATTGTGTGTATGTAAAAGGGCCATATTGAACAGGTGGGGAAAAATCCAAGTTTCTTAAACAAAAATTTTAAAAATGATAAATCATGGATTAAATTGAATCAAGAAAAAATAATAAAGAGTTATAAAGAATGAGATAATAAAGATGAAGGCATACCTTAATGAATTAGAAGAGCTAAAATTTGATCTGAAGTGGTTCTTTCAAAAGATCTATAAAATCTGAGAATGGTTTCTTAAACAAGTCTCTATTATTGAGAAGAGAGACAGAAAATCCACATAAAATTTAAAAAAGTATTGTATCTATGAAATGAATCCACTCTAATAGCAGAAAGTGAAAAGTATCTAAAGAATCTGTTGATGAAGAAAGAGGAAAGTGAAAAAGCTGGCTTAAAACTCAACATTCAGAAAACTAAGATCATGGCATTTGGTGCCATCACTCATGGCAAATAGAAGGGGAAAAACTGGAAACAGTGACAGATTTTATTTTCTTGGGCTCCATAATCATTGAAAGTGGTGACTGCAGCCATGAAATTAAAAGATGCTTGCTCCTTGGAAGGAAAGCTATGACCAACCCAGACAGCATTTTAAAAAGCAGAGACATCACTGCCAACAAAGGTCTATATAGTCAAAGCCATGGTTTTTCCAGGAGTCATGTACAGATGCAAGAGTTGGGCCATAAAGAAGGCCAAGAGTCAAAGAATTGATGCTTTTTAACTGTGGTTCTGGAGAAGACACTGAGAGCCCCTTGGACTGCAAGGAGATCCAACCAGTCCATCCTAGAGGACATCAACCCTGAAGATTCACTGGGAGGACTGACGCCGAAGCTGAAGCTCCAATACTTTGGCTACCTGATGCAAAGAGCCAACTCATTGGAAAAGACCCTGATGCTGGGAAAGACTGAGGTCAGGAGGAGAAGAGGGAAGCAAAGAATGAGATGATTGGGTGGCACCATTGACACAATGGGCATGACTTTGAGTGAACTCCAGGAGACAGTGAATGACAAGGAACTCTGGCATGCTGCAGTTCATAGAGTTGCATAATCAGACATGACATTGTGACTGAACAACAATATATGTATTATATGTGTATTATATATGCATTCTACATATTACATATGTATCAGTTCAGTTCAGTAGCTCAGTCGTGTCTGACTCTTTGTGACCCCATGAATCGCAGCATGCCAGGCCTCCCTGTCCATCTCCATTTCCTGGAATTCACTCAAACTCACGTCCATCAAGTCGGTGATGCCACCCAGCCATCTCATCCTCTGTCATCCCCTTTTCCTCCTGCCCCCAATCCCTCCCAGCATCAGAGTCTTTTCCAATGAGTCAACTCTTCGCATGAGGTGGCCAAAGTACTGGAGTTTCAGCTTCAGCATTATTCCTTCCAAAGAACATCCAGGGCTGAGCCCCTTCGGAATGGACTGGTTGGATCTCCTTGCAGTCCAAGGGACTCTCAAGAGTCTTCTCCAACACCACAGTTCAAAAGCATCAATTCTCTGGTGCTCAGCTTTCTTCACAGTCCAACTCTCGCATCCATACATGACTACTGGAAAAACCATAGCCTTGACTAGATGGACCTTTGTTGGCACAGTAATGTCTCTGCTTTTCCTGTGGTCATAGACTATTCATAGGTAGCAATACACCTTGGCACGATATTTTTGGAAGGCATCTTGAACTCATCATTTCTCTCTCCAGGAATTTGTCACAAGGAAATAGTCATGAACATTCATCATGTTATACCTAGAAATATATCCACCACAGTGTTGTTTATAAGAAGTCAAAATTAGAAAAACAAAAAACAAAACTAAGGTTTCAGATATGAGTGAACTTATTCAAGATACAATCATTGAATCAAATATTATGAAAATATTCAAAGGAATGTAAAAATGTTTAATGAAGCTGTTTTTTAAAAAGGAAAATCTAAAAGAATAAATAACAAGTAAGTGAAGTGAAAGTCTCTTAATTGTGTCCGACTCCTTCCGACACCATGGACTATGCAGTCCATGGAATTCTCCAGGCCAGAATACTGGAGTGGGTAGTCTTTCCCTTCTCCAGGGGATCTTCCCATCCCAGGGATCAAACCCAGGTCTCCCGCATTGCAGGTGGATTCTTTACCAGCTGAGCCACAAGGGAAGCCCAACTATCAGTAAGGGGATTAACAGTAAGTGTCCTCTGGGGACAGGGCTTATTCCAACTGACTTAAAACACCCTAATCTGCTGAGAAACACAAAGCACATGATTTTAAGGCGTCTTACAAGGACTCTAAATGATCTAACAGATTTTAGTTTCCTCATGGGAAGTCTCAACCATACCCTCAGTTGAATCCTTGTAGCTCACTGTCCTTTGGCCGCATCTGGTGGTCTTCTAAATGATGTCAAGATGACTGTGGTCTGACCTAGCATGTAGAAGTAGAACGCGGTGTGAGGAAAATACCTGAGGGAGATACTGAAGGTGGAGACTGAACCACATTAATCAAATGTGCAGAACGAGGTGGAGGGAGATGCCTCCTGTGTTTGTTAAAGTGTAACACACAGCCTCATAGCAAAGCCCTCCTACAACCTACTTCTCCGGTCTTCCTAGAGCCCACTTCTCCAGTTTTGATACCAACTGAAAACCAGCCCTACCCTGCCTTCCAGAAGCCCTCTGCTAATGAGCCCACCAGATACACCTGCTACCAGGGCATGGAAAACTTGACTACTGCCGTCCAGTCGGAATGTGAGCAAGAGGAAGCAGAGATTCTGTCCCATTTAAAATTTTGAATTCAGTTCTCCATTTTATACACACACACACACACACACACACACACACACATATATAAACCAATATCTAGTTTTTGAGAACAATTGGCAAAAGCTTCTGTTTACAAAAAAAAAGGCTGGGGTGGGGGGTGGCAGTTGGCTTCCCTGGTGGCTTAGATGGTAAAGAATCTGCCTGCAATGCGGAAGACTTGGGCTCAATCCCTGGGTCCTGAAGATCCCCTGGAGAAGGGAATGCAACTCACTCCAATATTCTTGCCTGCAGAATCCCATGGACAGAGGAGCCTGGTGGGTTACAGTCCTTCAGGTCACAAAGAGTCAGACACTGTTGAGCGACTACACTTTCACTTTCTTTTTTCTGTTATGAAGTGTTATGTGCTAAATGAGTTTTTTTGGACTTAACTGCTATGTATATGCAAAGCCCCACTGTTATAATAAAATGCAGTCAAAGTTGTAAGCATTGACTGACTTACCTGTAGTAAATCTTGGATTATTTGGTTTGGACTATTTAATATATTTAGTATATATTTAATATAGGGGCTTCCCAGGTGGTGCTAGTGATAAAGAATCTGCTTGCCAATGCAGGAGACATAAGAGACTAGGGTTTGATCCCTCAATGGGGAAGATCGCCTGGAGGAGGGCATGGTAACCCACCCCAGCATTCTTGCCTGGAGAACCCCATGAACAGAGGAGCCTGGCAGGCTAAGGTCCACAGCATCGAAGAGTCAGACACCACTGAAGTGACATAGCATGCACCCATATAATTAATATAAGGACATGCTACTTAAGGTGGAAACAGTTCTGAATTTCTATCCAGTCTGTTTCCATATCAGGAGAGTAAAATTATCAAGTCCATGATGTGGAAAGTAATACATAAATAAGCAACCTACACCTTGATAAGTGTTGATCTAGTAATTTTATTCTAAGTAAGTGAAAATCTAAAACAATGCCTTAAAAAGTTGATAAATAAAAAAGGGTCTCTTCAGTTTTATTTATAATGTTAAAAATGTAAAATCACGATATAGAGGACTACGTAAGCAAACTATGTAATGTACCATGTGAGAATACTTTGCAGATATCACAGACATTTGAGTTTTTATAAACAGGAGGATGTATGCTACAGCACTATATTAAATATACAAAAATAAATATATTATCTGTCCTCAACTTTAAGAACCATCTCTGGGGGAAATGTCAGATTTCTTCTTGTTCCAGGTTTGAGGCAGGAGGTAGCTGGGCCTCCTCCAGGGTAAAGCAATTGGAGATTCAGTCCTTGTGGACTGAAATTCCAAGATGAGAATAGCAGGACAATTAAGAGAAATGGCTAGGTGCTGCCCAGACCACTTGTTTCTCATTCTTGAAGTCAGGAGACCTCCCTGACTACCCATGCACAGAAAAACTCCTTGGAAATCCAAAGGGGAGTGATGCTAATCGATGCTCACTGTCCATAGGCCCCCTGGAAGAGGGCGTGGCAACCCATTCCAGTATTGCCTGGAGAATCCCCATGGACAGAGTCTGGTGGGCCACAGTCTATGGGGTCACAAAGAGTCGGACACAACTGAGTGACTTTCACTTTCACTAGTAGTTAGGATTAGGTGCTTCCACCGCCACAACCAGACCTCAACATCTGGCCTGGAGCTGAAGCGCCACTTCAAGCCACTCCAGGCCAAGGCCACCAGAGATCAGGCTGGGGAATCAAAACTCAGCTCCTTCTCAGATAACTCGATAATCTATGTATGCAGGTGAACCCACTGTCTGGAAAAACAGTCTGTGCTTAATAAAGCCCTGCTAAGTGCTGCCATGCCAGACACTTGACACATATCTTTTGTTCCTCTTAGGCAATTGTACCATATCAGATCAGATCAGATCAGTCGCTCAGTCGTGTCTGACTCTTTGCGACCCCATGAATCGCAGCACGCCAGGCCTCCCTGTCCATCACCAACTCCCGGAGTTCACTCAGACTCACGTCCATCGAGTCAGTGATGCCATCCAGCCATCTCATCCTCTGTCGTCCCCTTCTCCTCTTGCCCCCAATCCCTCCCAGCATCAGAGGCTTTTCCAATGAGTCAACTCTTCGCATGAGGTGGCTCTTAATAAGTCTCTTTTGTAATGGAGATAACGGCACAAGAAATGAGTAAGCAATTCTCCTGGAAGCCCACTGAGGTGGAGAGGCAGACTTGGGATCAGACCTGTGTTTGTCCAAATCCTGCTCACAGTAACTTGTTTTACCCTACCCACCACTCAAACACTCCATAGTATGGGTATGTTGATATTTATAGGAAGCTTGTGTATTTTTTAAATATTTGAAAGTGTGTCTATGTTGACTTTAAAGTAAAGGTAAATCAACAAGAAAGTGAAGGGTGTAACATAAAAAGGAAGTTAAGAGTAGAAAATAAAAATGATATTGATAAGTACAAGCTCTCAGTTACACTGACGATATAGCTCTGGAGAGGAATGCATTCTTAAATGTTTCGGATTTTTGGATACACACACTTTAAGACTTTTTCCTGTTCCACTTATTGTAAGAACCCTCAGTGGATCAATATGTGTATCGTGATACTCCTTGACTTGAAAATATGGCCCTTAGACAATGATCTCGTTCATGTCTCTGCAATGCCCCCTTCAGTTGCTTTGATTGAGGCTGCAGAAAGATTGGCCTGTTTTGTTTCGCTTTACTTTATTTGGATGCTTCAGTCTGTGGGCTGGGGTGTGGACCGGGAGGAAGAGGAAGAGCAGCTGAACTGGACCGGAAGACGGAAAGCCTGGGTTCCCCTCCCTGCCACCCACTTAACCTCTAGCTGTCTCATTATTTTCCTCCATAAAATATATACTTTCACTATGTGCCCTTCAATTGGACAATGGGGAACACAGCTTTATACCTTTAAAGTAAGTGCAGAAGATTGCTTGTCTGTGTCCCTATTGGCTTGTCCATTTATCCACCTATCCTCTTTCTTCTTTCTCTCTGCCTCTTTCTTTCTTTCCTCCACTCTCTCCCTCCATCCCCACTCCTTCCATCCCTCCCTCCTTTCTGCCTTCCCTTCCTTCTTTCTTTTTCTTTAGCTCTGGACCCAGGGGATAGGCTTGACCACAAGGAATGCTCAGAATGAAAGATTGCTTCTACTGACTTGGAGCAGGCACTGGGGTGAGCTATGACCCCTCTTCACCATGTCTAATTTCTCTTTCTCCACTACTCCTGTTTACAGACTCCTCCCTCCTTAACGTGGACACTACCTTTGATGTGTTATTCCATTAATTCTGACACTTAGAAGTGATGATAATAAATCAAAGCCATTTGTGCATTCATTAATCTACTCTTGCACTTTTCAGAGCATTCTCCTAATTGTCTTGAAAAGCTCAAGCTCTCTAGGGTGCTGCGTTAAATATGCTTTGTCCCCTAACCATGTCAGGCATTGCACTCCTGAATCCTGAGACCCATTCTGAGCTGGGGTCTCCCCTGCTATGTGACTCCGAGGCCCCGTTTGTAATCACCATAAACCGGAAGGAAGAGTCACAGGGCTACCATCAGCACAACGGAGACGACGGAGCAGAGGAGTCTAATTACAGAAATTTAGGTGTGTAAAAAGACAGGAGTTGTAAGTGAAAGATCTGCAGGCACCTTGAGAGCCATCATCCAAGGATGTCTGGGTTTGAAGAATGGAAATATACTCACATGAATTAGCCTGTGGCATCAGAAGAGAATAATTAAAGTGCAAAAAAAAAAATAAAATAAAATAAAATAATCTCAAAACAATAATAATAATCTCACTGCCCTTTTGATGGAGAAAAGTTGTCCTAGCTTGAAAGTTTGATTTCCATGTCAGTAGCCTGTGTGCTTGTACCTTTCAGCAGCATGAGAGACGGCGAAGAGCAAGAATGGACACACAGTTTGAACTGTGGCTCTGCCTCTTACTATGTGATCTTTGACAACGAACCACTCCTCCCTAAGTCTCCATGTTCAGTTTTCTCACTTGTAAAGTGATGAAAATAGCTCTCATTTTAATAAGATACAGTGAGGATTGAATACAATAAAGTTGATACTATCTCCGCTGGATGAGAAAAGCTGCAGGCACGTTCCACCCTCCAGAAACAGCTGAGTATCTACTATGTATATGTCCAAGCATCTGTGCGCATATAATTTTTTTTTAACCAGGTCCTTTTCATCTTGGTATTGCCATTTAGTCAGTTCTGCTGGCTGTTATTAAAAGGCTTCTCAACACAATAGCAAAGGTTGGTTAACAAAGGAAGGCACACAAGGCAGTGAAAGCTACGAGAGACGCACACTCACCCTCCCCACACCCTTGACCTCTAGAAGCAGATCAGTAACTTCTCTCCTCTTCCCTTCCCCTTCCTGTGTCCACAGCGAAGGGAAGCTGGTTGCAACCTTTTGCTGATACTGTGACACAGGGCACACAAGAGCGGAAGGGAGAAAAGCATTTCAACAAAAGGCTGGAACTTCAGTTTAGGTAAATTCAGGAAGGAGAGACAGAGGAAATGGCAGTAACCTTGCCTGGAACTAAAGGAAAAGGATTCTGGTATCAGCCCCGGAGTGAAATGTTAGGTCATCTATAATAAGGGCTGGTGAAAAACCTTCAGCTCAAAAAGAAAGATACAGTGACACAAAGCAGCTTGTCAAGGCTACTTTGAAAGCAGTTAAGAAGCCAATTCTTCTTTCCTAAAGAAAGTCCTCAGACAAAAGAGATTCCCTGATCAGCGTGTGTTGAGTTCCGTGTAGGATAAACTCTCTTCACAATCTCATGAGCCAAGTTTCCGAGCCAAAGTTTTCTTATTTATGAGGGAAAAGGAAAGGAAACAGCAACTTAAAAATAAAATGGAGTAGATTAAGCAGGATTTTCCTCAATTAAATGTGTTTAATAGGGAGTTTCTATTTTTGACCAAATTTCTTGTCATTTAAATGTTCACAATTATTATCAGTGGCACTGGCAGATTACAGTTGGTAGTGACAAATGAGCCAGTCTACATATAAAATCAGAATGTGTCCTATTCCATACACTGTGGTCACTTTAAAATTTAAAGGTGAAATAGAGAGAAACAGAGACAGACAGAGAGATATATCCAGGAAGAGAATGCATTTTTTTTCTGAAGAGTACACAGTTTGTTTCTTCTGGCACCAGGAATGCTGAACTTCTGAGAAAGATGTTAATTATGAGATCAGAGCTGAATCTTGACTGAGGAGGACAGACTGAATTTCAAAGATCCCCCATCGGAAATGATTATCTTTCTTTGCTCCTAAAATTTGATTTAATCAGACATGAATTAGAATCATAATTCTACATTAATTTCAGATTGTTTTCCAACCAGTCAATTACAAATGGGCTAGTCCCCTTGCACAAACAATTCAGACCAAATGGCATAGAAGAACCCCTTTCTCGGTAGAAAAAATGTTCTGATTTCCACCTTAGCACCTTACGTGTTAGTATTTCAGTGGCTCAAATTTCTTTTGTGAAGGGGTTAGAAAGTTAGATACTGTAAATCTGCGATGGTAAAGTTCTGGGGATAATACGTTAGAGAAAATAAAATCATTCTTCTCCTTAATAATCTCCCCAGTTGTGTGGTAAAGGAAATGCAAGGGTCCTGTGCGTAGTCGTGTTAAATCACTATCTATCCACTATGCCCTGGAGTTGATAAGGAGAATTACTATCAGTAAAAGTGCTAACTGCCCTGAACACAGTACCTACTGCGTGGAAAGTCACTTGAATTCATGTTAGAACCCCCTCTTTGGACCACAGGTCATTCTGAATTATAGAGGCTCACATCTGAAACTATACAACATGAAAAAGAAAAATAAGAGCCCAGACTTATTTAGCCATTTAATTAGAGCTTTGGAAAATCTGTGTGGCTTTCTATTCGCTATCAATCCTGTCTATGGCTACATAAAATTTTTTTTGAAATCAGTTTAATTTTATACATAAATATGCCCCAAACTTACACGGTTGCAATATAAATTTCTCACTTCTTTCCACCCCCGACACTAAATTCTTCTCAGCTGATGTGGTTTTAGAGCTAAGCATGTTTTCTTTCTTTTATAGCTTAACGTTACACAAGAATTTCTCTGCTTCTTCCAACCTCATGCCACACGTGACATTCTGTCCCCATCAAAAATCAGATCATTTCTCAAAGAAAACTGGCATTCAGGCAAACCCTAAAGATGAAAGGAAGGGTTAAGTTTACTTCCAATATTAGGGAATGATTCGGAAATAAATGTCGAGGTTAAAAAGTCCAGATGGTAATTCAGCTGTATCCTTACTATAAACATGATTTGATTTATTGGAACTGCTAATGGTATCTGAGTTTAGATCTGGATGGCTTTGCTTTCTCTCATCTGAGTTTTAAATTCATCAAATTCTTTTACTCCCACTATCAATCCTTCACTACAAAGGGACACTCCTAATCAAGAATTTGGGAGTATTTTAAAATGCAGAAATTGATAAATGTTAACAACCCTAATCCATGCAAATTACTGTCTGTTGTCATTATTTATAACCTGGCGGAAGCATTTATTCAAAAAATCCTCAAAGAGCTCTGACAATTCATGCTTCCAGTTGTGAATCATCTTTTGCTCTTTTTCTCTCTTTCATAAGCGATCACGCTGAATAAGTTTTCACTTTTTTTTTCCTTGCCTGACATGGCAATTATTAGCTTTCTTGGCTTTGTCAGAAAAATCCATCGGAAATGTTTATCTCCTGGGGCAAATCTCAGGGAAACAGCATGTTTATCACTTCAAGGGGCTGTAATCCGAAGGCAGCCCCAGGCCCACCAGGTTTATTGTACAAAAACTGGAGGAGAAACACCCACGTGATTGAGCAGCTATGGTACAATAATCCTCTGTCCTGAGTTTCAGAGATCTTGCCAGCCCCTCTTTGTTCTCCAACCTCTGCCAATTAAATGTACAAGGTGAAATAATACTAATTTAATCTCTTATTCGCAACTGACTTTGCCAACTCACAAAGTATTGGTCTGGAGAGTGGACACCCCTCACAATCAGGTCACTTTCTTCTGTAGTGAGAATCAGTGTGTTTTACATGGTAGCTAGTATCTCATCTGAATATCATCCCAGGAAAAAAGATCAATGAAAACAAAAGGGTCAGATCAGCTGCATTTTCCTTTATTCCATTACGAGGATAAACAAAACTGAAATCTCTTGTCTTATGACAGACATACAATTTTGTATCATTCTTCACGTCCTTTCATGGCCTGATTCTATTGTCATTTCTGTGATGAAACCTATACTCATTCCCAAAGCTGAATAAACTACTCCATCCTCAGGGCTCCTAGTGCTATTTTGGACATGCTTTGGTTCATTCAGTACTCAGCGAATGTTTTAAAGGTTCGAGGCACGTGTTAGAGGTTGAAATATAATCAAGACCAAGACACGGTTTATGCACTCCAGGGAGGGAGGTAATGGGCAGTTACAATAAACTACCCATAAGTGGTAAACTCAATACATGATCCAAGCATGTAAGAAGGGCATCTTCCTTGTTAAGGGTATGACCCTTCCAGAGTTCACAAGGAGAGTTTGGTCCCAGGAAGTAAGAAGGCAGAAAAAAACCTTCCTAGTATAAGGAAAGAATTCACAACAATTTCTCCTGTCAGAAGTGAAGGAAAAGATTTGGGGGAGAACTGCAAATAGGAAAAATTGTTTAAAGCACAAAATTCAATATTGAGAATTTTTAAAAATAAAACTGGACAAATAAGTAAAGGTCAATTCATAAAGGATTAAGTTAAGAATTTGTATTTTATTATATGGGCAATAGAAGCTGGGGCTTATGGTAATGATCATGGAGTTTTGACTGTAGTAAATCCTTATGAGGATAGAGAAAAGTACAGAGAGTTGTCAATTATTAGAAAGCAAAATCGACAGAGATTGTTGACTATCTGAGTATGGGAACAAGATATTGACAGATGTAAACACAAAGGATGGTACGCAGGTTTCTCTCCTGAGAAGTTTGAAGGCAGTGACAACTTTGGCTGAGACAGGGGACGCGGTAGAAAGAACCACTTCAGTGGAGAAACCAAACTGAGTTTGGTTTGGTGTTGAGTGTAGGTTGCCTGTGAAACATTACTTTGAGATATCTAAGTGATGGAGGCTTGTATGGCAGGTTTACCTTCAGAAAGATGATCTAGACTGCAGATGGATTCTGAGACGCAACTACCATAAAACTGGAACCTGATAGATGAAACTGCTGAGGAGATGCATAGCCTGAAAAGAGAAGAGAGCTGAGGTTGTTACATGGAAGGAATAGAACAATTCTAGCCAGAGAGGAAAGCCAGAGGGAGTTAATTACCACCATGGAAACCAAGTGGAAAGAGTAATTCAAGAAAGAGGTGAGGTCAGGTACATTTCAAGGAAATAATGGAAAACAGCACCAGTAAGTGCCCATATGGGTTTCCCTGGTGGCTCAGTGCTAAAGAATCCACCTGCCAATGCAGGAGATGTGGGTTTGATTCCTGGGTCGGAAAGATCCCCTGGAGCAGGAAATGGCAACCCACTCCAGTATTATTGCCTGGGAAATTCCATGGACAGAGGAGCCTGGCAGGCTACATATAGTCCATGGGGTTATGAAAGAGTCGGACATGACTTTGCAACTAAATAACAGCAAAGCATCCAAATAACTTGTAGAATTAAATTAGTAGACTTGGTTTGAGCATTTTCAGGAGTGTAGGAACCAAAGACAATTTGCAGAGCTGTGAACACTGAGGGAAAATGGAAACGTGCAGAATCGTTTTACAAAAGACTTGTATAAGGGAGATAAATACCTTTATTATAAATCACACAGTTTCTTTTAATGTTCAGAGTATTCCCCTTCCTCCCTCACTGCCCCGATTCACAACACTAGATTGAATTCCTGTAGTCACCTGAGCTTTTTGTATATTTAGAGAGTCTCAGTAACTAGCTTAGTGCCTGGAGCTCCATAGATATTGTGAAATAAATGAGTGACTGGGGCAGAAGTGATGAACATTTTTTCCACCACCATTTTCCAGGAAAGTACCAATTATTTGGATAAAAATTATGTGGGGAGGGGACTGGAATACAAAAGTAGGTCAAGTGAATTAAGTCTTTATGAGGCTAGAATGCTACATGTTTAACTGCATTTTCAAAGGAACTTAGTGATATCCTTCTCTCTGATGGAAAACTGACTTTCTAAATAAGTGAATTAACACTTGTGTATGACAGGATTATTATACAAGCAACATCCTACTGCAAGTACAGGAGACTGTCACTGCAATAACTGAAGAACTAAAATAGATGTCTATGTAGACAGCTACACAATTACTGCCTGAGGCTCAGAGCCAATCATAACTCTAGGTGAACTCAATTCCTCAGCGCACCAGGGGAAGCTGAGGATCCTTCCAGGTGACCTCTGGTTGACTGGCTTCTGGGATATACATAGCCCAGGCTGAAGTGTGCTGTCAAAATTCACCATTTAAGTATTCTCAATGCCATTAAAATATTCCTTTCAAAGAGAAAGAACTTCAGACTCAATGCAGGAAGAGTCTATTTCATGACACGTTGGATTTGGAGCTCAGTGCTAAGATGTGGATATGTGGATTTGGATGGGATCAGTGCGGAGATAGTGACTCAAACAAGGAGGGTCTGTAAGAGTGAGCAGAGAGCATTGCATCATTGGAAGAGGAGAGAACTGACTTCAGAACCCTCTGGTACACTGGAACCGAACACTGGGCAGGAAGGGAAGTCTTAGACGGACTTAAGAGAAGCGGCCTACATGCTACAACACTGTGCATTCCATTTCTAATCTTCCTCCATTTCATTCTGAAAAGGGAAAATACAATTTATCAAATTAGGCATCAGTCATCTCTTGAGTTTTGTTTTAAGATACGATTTCCTTCCTTTAAAATATTGTTCTAAGGTATTGCATTTATTGTTTTTGACCTTGTGAATACTCAATCAGGATTTATTGAGCGACTATAATACTTGCCGGGGTTCCCAGGTCCCTAAGTGGTAAAGAATCCACCTGCCAAGCAAGAGACATGGGTTCGATCCCTGGTTAAGGAAGATCCCCTGGAGAAGAAAATGGCAACCCACTCCAGTACTCTTGCTGGGAAATCCCATGGACAGAGGAGCCTGGTGGGCTATGGTCCATGGGCTCACAAAACAGTCAGATATGCCTTAGCATCTAAACAGCAACAATACACTCTATGTCTCAAAAAAACAGACACTTAAATTTGAATTATGTTGTATAGCAGCCACCATCTGTGTAGAAGCAAGAAATTAAGGCCCCCAGAGAAAATGGTCCTGGATTACATAGCAGAAGGCAGAGTCAGAAATTGAACTTGTGTTTTTTTAATCCTGTGATCTTTCTATGATGATTGCTATAGCTATTTGATACACATATTAACCCAGAGAATAACTCGTTTTCATATCTTTCTCAAAATTTTGAGATTCCAAGGCCTGTAGAACCAGTCATGTCATTATACAGTGAACCTAGAAATGTTGTAAGAGGCGTCAGATACATAACCCTCTTGCTTGCTTGCTTGCTTACTACGTCACTTCAGTCGTGTCCAACTCTGCGACCCTACGGACTGTAGCCCGCCAGGCTCTTCTGTCCATGGGATTCTCCAAGCAAGAATACTGGAGGGAAGATCCATACTGAATTAAAATCCTGAAATGAAGATCCCTATTTCCTTCTCCAGGGGATCTTCCTGATCCAGGGATTGAACCCATGGTTCTTACGTCTCCTGCATATTCAGGCAGGTTCTTTACCACTAGCGTCAACTGGGAAGCCCAGATATTGGCACAGGAATCTGTTTGCTTTTTTCAGAGTCTGCCTGACAGTGAGCTGGAGGTAGATTACTGAATGATTATCCTCTGAGTTTGGTTTTCTCCAAATCCCAGTGTATAGAAATACATGAGAAAATATGTATATTAAGCTGGCCCAATGTCAAATACGAAGAATCATAGCATATACGTGACATGGAAAGTATGATTTTCTGTGTTTTTAGAAAGTGTGCTGGGCATGCTTTTGCTTAAAGCATCATCTCTGACAGTTGGAAGTTCAAGTCTGGTCCTTTCAATGAGTGGGGGGTGGCTTGATTAAACATAAGCAGTTTAAACAAGATACGACATACCAGCCTCCTTATTTTGACAAGGAAAGAGAGATTTTTAAGTGGCAGTCTATGTTTACAGAACATTAGGTAACTAAGTGAGATTTCAGGAAGAAAAGTAAGGGAGAGACCAGATGCTATCAGATTTCTGGAAGATCAAAGAGGAAGAAACTTTTTCTCCAGAAAGCCATGGATGGAGAAGAGGGCTATAGGCATCTGCTCTGTGATGCCTATAAGCAACCTGATGTGTACATAAAACCCTCAAGATGCTTGACAGTTTCAATTATTTATCCTTATATGCTTTAATTATTGTGGTTATAAAATACACACACAAACACCTTCAGTGACACATTACACAAGAGCTCAAAGCGTTACTGTAAAAAGATACATTATAATCAGCAAGTACTTAAATTTTAGAACGCTCCTCCAAATCTAGCTAGTCCTCAGCAAACTCCTTCCCAGTCACCACATCCTTCCTTCTCCCAGAGATCACTACTCTTGTGACTTTTAAAGGGAAATTTTCTTTAACCTATGTTAATACCTATATTTGCATTCCTAAACATGATGGATGAGTTTTGCCTGTTTTTGAACTTTCTGTACACTTTATTCTTTGGTGTCTGGTTTTGTGACCTTTGGTACATTCATTAAGCTTTTGTGGGTAGCTATAATTCATTAATCTTTTCATTGTATATTTCACTATTTTATTTGCCCATTCTGTTGATGAATATTTGGTTTCCTTTTGGTTTAGGTCTATTAAAAATGATGAACTTTCCTATGTCTATCTATCTATACATATTTGAATGTGCATATCTTCAATGCTAGAAAAAAAATGTTAACTGGTCTCCAAAGTGACTGTGACCAATTTACACTCCTGGCAGCAGTGCATAGCATTTTTTTTTTTTTTTTAAATTTTAGACAGTCTGGTGCATATTTAATCATGTCTCCTTGTGTTTTTAACTTTGTTTCTGTTGTAAGTGATGATGTTGAGCTTTTTTACTCATTTGAATACATCTTTTACAAACTGCCTTCCTAGGTCATGTGTCTATTTCTCAATTTGTCTTTTTCTTCTTGTTTCACAGATGTCCTTTATATGTGATGAACACAGCCTATTTGATAATCTTATGAATTTTGTAGATAGAAAAAAATTTCCTTATTGAGACATATTAAACAACCATGCCAAACTCATTTATTTACATACTGTTCTTATTATCAAAATATATTTGTTGATTCTCCTGAGTTTTATATGTAAAAACATATCATCTGTAATAATTGCTCTTTTGTTTACTTTTATCCAATTCTTAAGCCTTTGATTTAATTTTCTTGTTCATTTCATTTAGTAGTATCCATACGAAGCATATTTTTATTGTTGCTGTTTCTAGTCTCAAAATGAGATCTTGGAAAAGATTATCATGAAATGTGCTTTTTTGATGTGAGTTCTGACATATACTCTTTATTACAGAAAATACATTTATCTCTATTCACATCATGCTGATATTTTGAAAAATGTTGTAAAAGATATTGATCTTTATCAAATTAAATTTTCTCCATCTATCACAATGTTCATATCATTTGAAAATTAATTCTGCTAAGACAGTAAGTAACAATAATTTTATATTTCAAATGTCAAACTAACTTATTTTTGGGATAAGATTACAACTCCAAGTTGTTTATTATGTTTTATAATTTTTATTTGATAGTTTTTAATCTATATTAAAAACTCCAGTGTTCTTGCCTGGAGAATCCCAGGGACGGGGGACCCTGGTGGGCTGCCGTCTATGGGGTCACACAGAGTCGGACACGAATGAAGTGACTTAGCAGCAATCTATATTAATGTTTGATGTAATTAGGCTATAATCAATTATCTATTACCTTAATGTTGTTTCAGATTATATCAAGGTTATGCTGACTTCATAAAACAAATTAAGATTATTACCTCTTTATTTATTCTCTGGGATATTCTGTGTGAGATTTTTAATTTTCCTTATAGCTGTGTGGAATCTTCTGGCAAAAAAAAAAAAATAAAATACCTGGAATTTTTCTTGAGGAAAGTATTTCAATTATTATTTTTTCCTAAAAAAAGAAGTATTTGTCCTTTTAATTTACATTTATGTTCATTTTGTTAAATAGTATTTAACAAATATTAAGTACTTTTAAAATATTTTTCTAAGGATTTGTCTTTCATCTAAAATTTCAAATTTATTGGCATGTTTCCTCAAAATATCTTTTCTTCAAATACCATAATGTCAGTAGTGATGGCCCTGACATAAGTTATTTGCTCCTTTCCATGCATTTCTTTATCTAACTCATCATGACTACAGTAATTTTATTATTTTTTTCCAGTAAACAGCTTTTCATTTAGTTGATCCTCTGTATTATGTATTTATTTTCAATTTTTATTTACTTCTACATTTAGATTTATTTCTTCATTTTTTGTACCTTTTTTGAATTTAGTTTGTTGTTCTCTTTCTAACCTGAGATGATATTTAAGATTATTACTTTTCTCCCATCCTTTTCAAAGATGTGAATTTAAAGCTGTAAGTCTTCCTTTAAGCATGGCTTTAGCAGTCTTCCAAAAGTTTTAAGATGTTTTACCTTCTACGATCACTCGGTTCCAGATACTTTTTAAGTTCTCATTTTGATATTTTCCCTTGACCACTGGATTATTCTTCCATCTCCTGCAAGAAGATGCATGGTTTCCTTAAAATCTATGTTTGATAGCTATAGTATCTCAAGCCCTTTGTGTAATGTCTGAAGTGTCTTCTGCCTTTTTTTTCATATTGCTTTCATTTCTTCTAAGCTGGTGATATCTCATTGCTATAAATTATACTTTCAAAATTATTTATAGAAATAACAAAAAACATGCTGTATCTTCCCCCAGATATGATTTCCAGTTATTTCTACCAGCTATTGGAGGCATTAGCAATCTGGAATTCTCTTCATCCAAAGTGCTGATAGAGAAAATTCAAAGCTAAGCTGCAGTTTCCATGAACTGCGATCTCTCCCTAGACTAGAACTTTTCAGTGGCTCAGCCTCAATGAGGAGTTTCATCTGGTCCCCCTTACTGAGTTGCGGGCTCTAGTCCCTGATTCTCTGGCTTCCACCGATGGCTAGAATGGCTGATGATCCCTTCATCCACTCAAATACCAGATGTTGCTCTTGTTGTTTTGGTTGCTAAGTTGTGTCCAACTCTTTTGTGACCTCATGGAGTATAGCCTGCCAGGTTCTTCTGTCCGTGGGATTTCCCAGGCAATAATACTGGAGTGGGTTGTCATTTCCTTTTCCAGGGGATCTTTCTGACCCAGGGGTCAAACCCAAGTCTCCTGCATTGGCAGGTGGATTCTTTACCACTGAGCCATTAGGGAAGCCCCAGATACAGGATACTGAATGGCAATGTCTCTCAGGGGAAAAGTGACTCCAGATCTTAGACTGACTCTAATTGGACCTCTGTCCCCCTTCTGTATCCTGGCCTAGTTATTTTCAGAGTCCTGTTAGTAATCTTATACTTTCAAAAAGAATATATAGCCGGCTTCTCTCTGGATGAAGAAGAAATTGAAATTGCTTAGTTCATCATTACTAGAAACAGAAGCCCAGCCGGAGATATTTTTCTTCCCTAATATAAATAAACGACAACAAGAGTGTCCTTGTTTTGGATAAATCAAGTTAACTAGGCAACATAAGTTACAGGCTTAACTTATTCACTGTCTTAGCTTTTGTCCTGATGCAACTGGATCTTAACTCAATTATATCATTTTAGCATATTGCTCTGAGCAACTTTTCCTGTCATAAGCATATGGTGTTTTTAGTTCTACTGGTAATTCCTTTCCACTGGTCTTGTTTAAAATATGCTCATTTTGGATTTAGAACCTGGGATAGGCATGCATTACTTTCTAAAATGCCTGGGGACATCCTCAGGAGATGAAATTATGAACTGGTCACTCAGATTTGCATAGACTTTCCAAGACTTACTCATAGAATTATCGAGCGCCAAGTATTCAAGCTTGAGAAAGGAGCCATATCCTGCCTCACTAGCCTGGGAAGCACGCTTATTTCCTGTGGAATGTCTTTATCAAAGCAAAAGAAAAACGAGAGCCTGGGAGTCCTCACTTGAGAGAATATTTGACTCTCAAGTCATATGAAGCTATTATCAAATTTATTCAGGGTATTCAATACAGACTCACAAGAATATGGAGCTGTGCACCTACATACAGGTCATGGTGAAGTGGGTTATCCAGACTTCTACGAAGCTGCCAATCAAAATGAGGGAAAAGAAGTCATTTTAAGAATGTAGAAAGCAAAAATTCTTCTGTTGAGATTTCTATTTAAAGTGAATATTTGTTGTTGTGTCTGTGTCGAGTCTCTTTCTTTGGGAAATCTCTTCCCTACCTTGGAGAATTGCTTCTTTTTCCCTTTTCAAATGCGTGATCTGAAATGGCACCGTGGTCAGTATACTCCCATGGTCAATCTAGTGGATCTAGGTGTGGCAATACTTCACAGTCTGAGGACCATCTTCCTCTTTCCATAGCCACTGCCCGGAGGTATGGGTGACACATTCTGCCCAAGTGTTTGGCAGAATGAGACCCTCAGAGGTAAGGATGCTCATTCTGAGAAAAGCGAAGGTAAACAAGAGCACAGGTCTGATAATGCTTAAGCACCACACCCTGCTGAGCAGGAGGCCCAGGGGCACTCCTTGCCCTTCTGCCAGGGGGAAAAACGTTCCACTAAGTTCCTCTTTTTGGTCTAAATTATTTTGAGTTGGATTCCTTTCATCTGTAACTAACTTTGTAGGGTTGACAGATAAAAGAGAGGATAAAATAGAGATAAAGTACAGAATGCCTAATTAAACCCGAATTTCAGATAAACAGCAAACCATTTTTAGTTTTGCTGTAAGATTTGAATTCAAATAAACATTCAGTTAGATATGAATTGAGATAAACAGAATAATGTTTGAATATAAGTATGTCCTACTTATTACATGAGACCTAGTCATACTAAAAATTATTTGTTATGTATCTAAAATTCATATTTAAGTTGGCATCCTGTATTCTTATTTACTAAAATCTGACAATTTTGAATTAAAAGAATCTTGATCAATGGACTCATAGTATGTCAGTTGAAGTGAAATAAGTTAGACAAAGACAAGTATTAAATGATATTACATATGTGGAATCTAAAAAATAACACAAATGAATCTATGGGTAAAACAGAAATAGGCATAGAAAACAAGTTTATGGTTACCAAAGAGGAAAGCGAGAGCGAAAAGGGTAAATTAAGAGTTTGGGACTAAGAGTTACAAACCACCACACATAAAATAGATAAACAATAAGGGTTTTCTACATAACACAGGGAACTAACTCAATATCTTGTAGTAACCTATAATGAAAAATAATCTGAAAAAATATATATGCATAGCTGAATCACTTTGATACACACCTGAAACTAACATAAGATTATAAATTAACTATATTTTAATTAAAAATCAATCAACCAATCAATCATCTTGATCAGGATAGCATTCTGGTTGTACATTTTGATTCTTCATGGATCAAAAAACACACTTTTTCTTTCTTCAAAAGTATGTTAAAATAAAAATGTGCTAACTTTCATTAATTTATTCTTGTAATGACTGGTTTATTTTTACTTTAACTCAATTTAACAATTTTCCTTTCATTGAATTTATTCTGTTTGCAAGACTGTTTGCAGGTTGCAGTAAGGGATAAAAACTTGTATACAATCCTTGCTTCTAAGGACCTGAAAATCTACTTAAGAGAGAAAAACTAAATTTGTCACTATAATTTGTGAAAAGTATAAAACAGGAGAGTACAACCTCCCAGTTATTTAGCATTGGATAATCTATAGTCTATTTTCTGATAACTGTTCTCATTGAAATCTTACAACTTTGTAATATCAAATTATTATATTTGTTCCCATCTTTGTACAGAGTAAATTGAAGTTCAAAAATATTACAAGAATTTCCTAGATCTCTTAAATGACATGGAACATGACCAAGTTTTAATTCCAGTTATTTTTACTCAGAAGTTTTCCACTGTGTTCCTCTGCCATTAATGATTCAGTAAACCTTTAAAATACATGGCAAACAGAATAGACCAAGAATGATATAAGGAAATGCTAGGTGGAGTCTGCAGATGAATTTATGAAGGAAGTAGGATGTGAGAAGGGTTTTATAAATAGATACGATTTAAGTAGAAGAAATAGAAAGGTATTTGGAAAAGAGGAATACAAGAGATGAGGAGACAGAGAGAGAACATCCATTCCTAAGAGGCCGCTGGAGTAAGCAGCCCTTCTGGGATAGAAGTCTCAGCAAGTTGAACTCTGTTCGACAAGTTGAACTCTGTCTGCTTTGTGCCTGAACTCACGTGGGTGAAGCAGAAAGCATAATTATGAACTTAAGTCACTGACAGGAAATCCCAGCACAAACCACTGGTCCACTGACTTGACTTCTCGTGCTTTTTCTTTCTTCTTCAAACTTACAACTCACCCTTCCTCACGTACGCGCTCAGCTGATAGTCTTCATTTCTAGTTCACTAGGGCAACAGAAACTATTGAAGCGAAGTTGCTCAGTGAAGTGAACTGAAGTCGTTAAGTCGTGTCCGACTCTTTGCGACCCCATGGACAGTAGCCTACCAAGCTCCACTGTCCATGGGATTTTCCAGGCAAGAATGGGCTGCCATTTCCTTCTCCAGGGGATCTTCCCAATCCAGGGATCGAACCCAGGTCTCCTGCATTGCAGACAGACACTTTACCATCTGAGCCACCAGGGAAGCCCACAGAAACCATTAGAAAAGAATTTGCTGATGACTTCAAAATTAAACTTCATACTATTGTCTCAACTCCCTATTTGTCTCTTTAGCTGCCTATTCAGCACACTCATTTGAATATCCAATAAGTTCTCCAAACTTCTCATAACCAAAGCCAAGATTTTGCTTATTTTCTTCCCCTGTTCCTGCTGTCAGCAAGTGGTAATGCATCAATCTACATGTTTAAGGAAACATATTCAAATCTCTCCTTCCAATCTGCTAAGAATTTACTTTGTTGCAATACATAAAATATACCTAGAAGTTCATTGTTTTTCACCTGCTACTACCACTTGGTATAAGACACCATAAATGGCAACCCACTCCAGTGTTCTTGCCTGGAGAATCCCAGGGACTGGGGAGCCTGGTGGGCTGCCGTCTATGGGGTCGCACAGAGTCAGACATGACTGAAGTAACTTAGCAGCAGCAGCAGCAGCAGCATCACCTGGTTATTGCCATTGTCTTGTAAGGGGATCATCATCTTCTACCTTTGTTTCCCTTCAGTCTACTCTGGACACAGCACCAAGGGACCCATGTAATATTTCTGCTCAAAACCTACCGATGGTGGCTTCCTGTCTCCCTTCAGCACAACCCAAGTCTTTGCTGTGGTCTTAAGGCTCTAAAGGACCTGGTCTTCCGTTATCTTTCCAACAGTATCTTCTACTCTCATCCCTTTCTTTCTTTGCACTTCCAGTTGTCCTGGCCTTCATGTCAAATATTAAAAAAAAGTGATCTGCATCTCCATTAAGGCTGTGTATGCCTGTGTTCTCCATATACACTTAGTTTTCCCAGATGCCTCCAGTAAACACTTTAAGATAACAGTGATGGCAGGGCAGAGAGGAGCTGAGCTCTGCCCAGGTTAGAGATAAAGGGAGCACATAGTTCTCATTCTCAAGGAAAAGGAGACCTTCCCAACTACAAGGCAGAAAGTGTACTCACAGTTCAGTACAGGAAGGGACACCACTCATATAGGTGATGTTGACCTACCCGTAGGCCTCTTCACTAGAATCCATCTTGGCTAAGAGACGCTCGTGCACACAGGGGCAGTCCTTGAGGTAAGCCAAATATGAACTTAGAACCAGGCAAAGCGAGATGATTAACAGGAGGAAACTGGGGAGAAATATCCCATATCAGCGATTCATAATACTGCAAGTCTGTGACTCCTCTCTGAGCCCACCCACGTGTGTCTACTCACACATACTGTTCTCCCACTAACAAGCACTCTACTTGTTTCACCACATTACATCTCTTTGCGGGAATTAATTTCTACCAAGCTGGTGGGCCACGGCCTTGTCACTGGCCCCTGTGTCTAGTGGCTAGGATTCAGTACTGTCACTGCCGGGGACTGACTTCAACTTCTGGCCAGAGAACCACAGTCTGCATCAAGCTGCTGTTTGACGCAGACATGCTGCTGCATGTCAAGGCTATCTGAGATCAAAACCAGGCAGTGAAATATAGGAACACTGAGCCATTAAGGTTCTTGGCAAGCTAAAACTTATATGGGGGTTAATGTGGCAGAAATATCTAGAAAATATTATGCATTAGAATAACAACTAAGATAATAATTAGTTATCTGAGGGAGTGGTGTTGGTGGCAGAGTCTTCTAGGACCTACCTAGGGTCAGGAAAGGTGGGCTTCTTAAAATATTTCCCCAGTTACAGGGTGCGATCACTAGAAGTAAGACAGACCAGATGGGAAGCTGTCACAGTATTCCAGGTTTGAAAAGAAGTATGAATTAGGAATGTGACTGGCAATGTGGGATACTTGAGAGATAGCTAAAGAAAGATACATAGCATTAAAGGGTAAAGTGGAAATAGATGGATATTATTGGTAATTGGTAACTTGGTGGTTTCTAAATTAGGCCTGGAAAAATAATTGAATCCCTGATCTAAAGGAGCTATTTGGCCACACTATTTATTTATTTATTGCTATTTTTCACTTATTTTGTACTTTTAGTGGACAAGAGAGACCAGAAGTAGACATAAGATGGAGGCTGAGTTCATAGACACTTGGCAACTCCCTACTTTTCCAAATTAGTGAAAATTCTTTTGGAGATTAGACAAATGCTTGAACACTCTCTGGGTTGCCCCAGATCTGCTTGGATGGTTTCAATTTCTATTCCTTCTCTCCAGGGCATAATGGGACCATATATTTCCTGTAATTTTTATTTTTATTTTTTACTAAAAAGGACTGTTTAGTTGGTGTCGTTATTCCATTATGCTCTCAGTAATGATGTGCTTGGTGGAGCTATTGCAAGTGAAGTCAAGGTCACCAGGGAAGTTTTTGGCTTTGCTGGGAATTCTCACTAAACCCCCAGTAGCTGTGTATCAGAACAGGTCACTGTTACGGCTTGTCAGCCATGCTCAGTGCTAGAAGCTTGCATACCATCTGTTCTCAGACGCCTGGTTTTGCCCAAAGCTATTTGTTCCTCTTTTTTTTTCCCCCCTCACCAATTTCCACAAATACCAAGCAGGCAAAGCTTAACAAATTTTCTTAATATTGGAGTGATTGAGTGTTAAATGAATTAAACTCAAGGAGGCCACCTTATTGAAGGGTTGTGCTAACATTTATGCATAAGGAGAAATAGCAAATCCTCTCAAACAGATGGTCCCTGGACAGACTCTCCTTAAAAGGTTAGAAGGAGGTGAGAAGACATTCCCTCTTTTCTGTGTAACTCCTTTTGCCTGCCGCTAAAACTGAGGCCAGGAGGGGAATTAGCATTTACACAGCATTATAATCATCTCCCACTACTGAGCTTTATTATGTGCTGGTCTCTATACCAGGCATGTTATATGTAAGAACACAGCTTAACTGTATTCAGCTGGATCAGCCAAATCCTTCAAGATCATACTCACCTTTAAAAATTAGAGATCATAGCTGCCCTCATCCTATGCTGATGAATCCATTCCCAGGGAAAGCCAGGGGATCTGTCTAGCTAAGAAGTATCCACTGATTCTCAGATCAACTGGCTGGTTAGTTCAGTTGGTTAGAGTGTGGTGCTAATAACGCCAAGGTTGCAAGTTCAGTCTCCATACTGGAGATTACAATTTGGGCTTCGCTCGTGGCTCAGATGGTAAAGAATCTGCCTGCACTGCAGGAGACCAGAGTTTGATACCTGGGTCAGGAAGATCCCCTGGAGAAGAAAATGACTGCCTGTATAATACTGGAAATGACTCCACTATTCTTGCCTGGAGAGTTCCATGGACAGAAAGTCAGACAGTGTAGAAAACACTGAAGAGGGAAATAACTGAGTTAAGAAGCCAGAGAAGCTGGTGTGAGGTCCAGCTCACCAACTGAGGTCTCTTTGATTCAACCAATCTCCCCAAATCTCAGTTTCCTTAGTTTTGAAATTAGAAAATTAGCATAAATCTCTTTTAATGAAAAGGCATCTCTCAACTGCAAAGCTGAAGTATGTGAAGCACAATCAATATAAAAGAAATAACTTTATGTTACATATATACATATGATAAATTACTATTAAAATTGAAAGAACATAAATACTGTGATATATTTGAGTGGAAAAAACTGTTCAATGATTCATAAAGTTATGAGTAAATAATCTTACATTGCTTAAGATTTAGTAACCAACTGAGAAATGAAAATATACAGCCATTTAAAATCACTCAGGTCTTCCTGTTGAACTCAGCACTGTCAACCACATAATTAATTAAAGCAAATTGAGATGATCTTTGCCAAGGTCAGAGAGTAGACATGCAGAAAATCCAAAATATACCGATAAGCCATCTAGGGCTTGGGATATACTATTAGATATTTTATAGCATTTTTATCATGTATTAAGCTTAGCTTGGGGAGCTATTCCAAGTAATATATTACAGGAAGCTTCGAGTAACTTTTTAGACAAATGGTAACCAAAGTTATACTGAAGGTAGAGTTTGTAATACTAATAAGTGATTTTCTCTATATTCTTTCATTTACTGAGCATGTATTTAGTCCTTCCACAGATAAAGTGTAGTTTGTCACTGGAAAGTTTACAATCACTTTCAAATTATGGAATTTATAATTTAGTGGCAACAAGAAGGAAATAAGACAGAAAAGGCAACAGTCATTGAATAAAGACGGCAAAACCAAGAGTTTTCTCCCTGAGAGGTATTAAGCCGTCCCCACATCTGTTGTGAGGATAAATGCATCATGTGTTAAAAGCATGATCATATTCCTCCCACAGTTCGAGCTCAAAAGACATGGAACCAGCTGAATATTATTTATACTTCACTGTTGACATGAGACCTGTCTGAACTGGTCCTGCTTCTCTCAGTTTAAGGCTGCATTTGGAGAGCTTGTAATTAAGGAGAGAAGCGAAGCAGCTGATCCATCCTACTTGGATGGCATAGATTTGGGGTTGAGCTCCTCTCTGCTTTAACTTGCCATGCCACTTGGAGCATGCCATTTATATTTTCAGAGCCTCATTTCCCCATCTATAAAAATGAACAGTCTCTAGTGAACCCTCCAGGAATGAAGCTTTCCTTTAGATAGCAGGAGAGCCCTTACTGCTCTGTAACCTGAATGGATATTTAATGATGATCAAGAATTACTGGTGTGAAATTTTAGAGTGATGATACTGTTTACTTTTTATAACGGTCTCTTTTGAGGCTATCCACTGACACACACAGAGGTTCAACATGTATTATCTCTACTCTTATTTCTTGAAATATATCAATTGAAAAATACATCTATAAATTGAAATAGTCTATAATAAAATGTCTTCAAATGCATGTTATTTGAAAAATGGTATGGAGAGAATGCCTTTTCTCAAAGCCAAATCTTTTTTTTTTTTTTCCTTTTCTCATGGGCTTTTGTCATGTATATTTGGGGACACCCTGGGTATGCATAGGCAATGGAAGGAAGAACTATGGAAATAATCCCCCAGCATCCTTAAACTAAAAAGGGAAACCATTGTATACTGCCAGAATCAGGGAAGGCCCTCCAGCTTCCCTACCCCGGGTCCCCCTTTTATGGCGTCTACTACAATGTGAATTTACGTTCACCAGAATATCACCTACTATATAACAAGTAGAGTATAAAGTACCATATTGGACTACCATATGGCTACTAACCTCAGAGGTTGGTAGCAACTATCAATGTAGAAATTTGAGAGCAGAATGAGCCTCAGGATAGAACCAGTTCTCACTCAAGCATGCTATATAATTGGCTGTAGTGAGAAACGAAAAAAATGTCTCAGAAACCAGATGGATTTGAAATGTTCCATTATTCATAAACACTTTTTTTTTTTTTTTTGCATTTGTACTTGTTCCCATTCCCAAATATTCTGCCACAGAAAATTTGCTGAAGAAGGTGTGAAAGGGACAAAAATCTTTGCTTGCTTTTCTGGAAACTGTCCCTTCAGCCACCACACCCAAGGAGCTAGAAGAAATGGCGGGGGCTGTTTCTTTGAAGACCTCTTTCAGTCTGTTTGTGTTACCTGTGATCGTACTGGAGGAGGCGGGGTGCTGAGGAGGTGTGAGGAAGGCTTGTTGTGATCATGACTAGGGGTAACCATGGGTTTCGGAGCTGCGAGGTGTGTAAGCTCAACCCTTCCAAACTTCAAGCTACTATTTCCCCCCTTTTGAGCATTCAAATGACAGTGGCTGACATCTTTCTGACAGGAAGTGGCTCTCCAGTGGAGAACATGGCTCCGGTCTACTTCCGACCCTCCATATTTCCCCACCTCCCGCTCCTTCCCTCCAGCTAGAGAAAGAAGACGACAGGGGTGCCTCAAATCGGAGGTGGGGATTTCTTTTCTCCCAAATAAATAACGTGCCTAACATGCCAAACAGCAAAGGAGAAGCTCATCAGTGACATGTATAAACAATGGAGGGTTATAAAACCCTCTCAGACCAGCGGCTTTGCCGTTGGGTAATTTACATACCAGATGAAATGCGAGCGGGAGAGCACTTTTCAAAGGATATTTGTTCCTGAAGAAGAAAGTCCAGGCCCTCTGCTCTGTCACGTGGGACTGGAGAATGCAGGCTTACACAACCACCATGGGACACCAAAGCCAGAGCAATTCATCAGACATTTTCAGTCTCCTTAGAAATAATGCTTCTGCTCTCAGAAGGTTGAGAAAATGCCTATTTAAGGCATTAGTGTAATGATTGTTTAGGGGGCCGTTTGTTTTGTGTGATTTATATTGAGAATTAAATAACTGATGGATCTGAGGTTGGTCATATGCAATTAGTACAAAAGATTAATCCTATCCATGCTTTCACACCTAAATCTTACTCATCTTAACTTTAGTTCATGACATCAAAATTGCCAGGATGAAATCCACAGATGAGAACTTCAATTTAAATGTGATGAAATGTAGCTATTGTAATGACAAATACATCTTGTGTTTTGCTGGGTAGCTCATGATCTTATTATAGCTACCTAGAATTTTTATATGCCTGACTTTCAGTTATGGAGAAGAACACACCTTTAGGTGATTAAAAGAGAATATAATCTATGGATGATTTAGCTCTAACTTGAGAATATGTATGTATGTGTGTGTGTGTGTGTATATATATATATATATATATATATATATATATAATTTTTTTAACAATAACAAAACAAATGGACCTTATCATATTAGGTCAAGAGTAAAGATATTTTGAAGTTCTCTGCACACATACCATTTGACAATAGCAACTTTTCCAACCCAGCCGTCTAGGCTAAGGGTAATGCCCAACCCCACAGTCTTTCTTTGAAGCATTGCCCAGGAATTACTGCTACTTGCATATTCTCAGATATTGCTTTCCATGATATATATTTTCTCTACCATCCCAATATTATCTTTAAAATCCCCCAATCTTTTTTGACCTGGGAGAAAGTCTAAAGACCATCTCCTTCAGCTCTCTCATTCTAAAACTGAAAGGACATAAAATGGCTTTCCCAGAGTCAAAAGCTATCTACAAAAAGCAGGAAGCAAAGTGAGCATATACTTCTCAGATGACTATGATACCATCTTATGATATATGTTTTGTATCATTATCCAATTTCTTTGATTATCACTTACCTCCCAAAAGGTTTATAAATCCTATGATGGCCTGAAAACCGTTCTATCCACTTACTTCTTCTTCCACAGTCTAATGATGGGTACATGTTATAAAAGCAACACCTATACTGAATATGTTAGAAACTGATAAAAATTCAAGTTTTTGTTGTTGAGGTGAAATTCACATAACACAAAATTAATAATTCTAAAGTTAACAATTTAGTGGAATTTAATATATTCATGATGTTATGCCACCACCACCTCTATCTAGTTTCAAAATATTTTTAACACTGCAAAAGAATATCTGCTAGCAGCTTCTCCTCATTCCTCCCCATCCAGACCCTGGCACCTACCAATATGCCTTCTGTCTCTACAGATTCACCTGTTCCAAATATTGCATATAAATTGAATCATATACTATGTAAACTTTAGTGTCTGGCTTCTTTCACATAGCAAAATTGGAGTGTCATCCACATTGTAGCCTGCATCAGTACCTCATTTATTTTTGCTGCTAAATAATACTCCATTGTATAGATATGCTCCAATTGTTTGGTCCATTCATTGACTGGTGGGCATTTAAGTTGTTTTCACCTTTAGCTCTTGTGTATAGTGCCACTATAAACATGCATGCACATGAATTTGCTTGAATATCTATCTTCAATTCTTTCGAGTGCATACAAAGGAATAGAATTGCTGATTCATGTGATAATTCTATATTTCACTTTTTGAGAAACTGCCAAATTCTTTTCCATAATAGCTGAACCATTTTGGAGGAATACAATCTTGGATAGAAAATTACAGAATATACTGTGATTTTAGTGTACAAAAAATACTGACAATTTAGTAAAAACTGCTGTGCATTTTGCCTTATATATGCATTCTCTAGGCTTCCCAGGTGGCTCAGTGGTAAAGAATAAGCCTGCCAGCGCAGGAGATACAGGAAATGTGGGTTCGATTCCTGGGTCAGGAAGAATCCCTCGAGAAGGGAATGGCAACCCACTTCAGTATTCTTGCCTGGGAAATCCCATGAACAGAAGAGCCTGGTGGAGTTGCAAAGAGTAGCCAAGACTTAGTGACTGAGCACACACACAAATGCATTCTCCATTTATCAATGGAACTGTGACACAACTGGATTTTAGGAGATACATAAGATGACTTTTCCCAGGATGTGTTCAGTTCGGGGACAAGTTCATATCAGTGCTTTCACTTTAGCACTTCTCCTTTGAATAACCTATATTGCCATATCAGCCTCCCTGATTAGGGAGTATTTTATTATTTAGACTCTAAATTTGATCTTTGTGCTGTGATCAATCTATCTTAATGTTCTCAGTCGTCCTTTGAAGTTTAAATACCTACTTTAAACAATATGTCTAATATCATGCAAGATCCTCAGAGTGATTCCAAAAGTATAAGATGTAGATGTTATCATCAAGGAAGTTAAAGATTATATGGAGAAATGAAACTGATAGGCTTGAAAAATCTACTAGACATATAGAGAGTAAATGCTGAAAAATTATAGAAAGAAAAAATCTGGCTGAATAATTAGAGAAGATTCATAAAAAAAGATGAAATTTGTATTTGGTTCTGGAGAAGGAATAGTAGTTAAAAGACAGAGAGGAGAGTGGCTGGCATTTTTAGTGTGTTGTATGAGGAATATGCAAAAGTGAAAAGCAGGTTTATGTGAGAGGTTAAACAGAACCTAGAATTTATGCATCAGAATAGTGGGAAGTATGAGTTTGTAATAGTCTGGAACCACTGGTCAGAGATGCTGAATGTCAACCTGTTTTTCATTCTAAGGATATGTGGTCTTTGAAAGGGCAAAGATGATGGAATGTAATCTTAGATCAATTACTCCTCCAGGAATGATTGAAGAGGGAAGAGAGTTATGAAGTTTTCGTTATTCTCCAGTCATAAGATGATAAGAAATAATCTGAATTAAATTAAAGACAGAAGAAACTAAAGGTATGTGAGAGTCTCAATTATAAAATCAAGGGGACTTGATGACTGATACAGCTTGTATTTTATAGGAAGACAGGGAAGTTATTGATGGTGTCTGTGAGGTTTTAAGGCTGGAAGACTGAATCTTAGTGTCTTTCTGTATAGCGCTTTCTGTATATGGTTCATCTGGAAGAAAGGAGGAGAGGAAAATGCTGAGTAAGTGAAGTCAGGAGACACTTCAGAAGAAAATTGTGCTAGACTGTCACTGTACAAAAGAGACTATCTTGATGAACTTTTCACTTTTCTACAAAAATCAAGTTTAGGAAGTTGTTTCAATAAGGTGATATTTGAAGACATTTGAAGGCAAGTGAGAACTTTGAGGATTTGCAATGAGTCTACTAATTTGGGGACATCCCCTTTATCTAACCCAGGTAAGACTTTGAGATTTTTATTTCGATAAGATGCATCCATCAGATAAATAAAATCAATAGATCTTACACTATATGCCCCCCTACCTTCAAAAGCAATGCTGGACAAAGTGATATTATCCCTACTGCCTCTGGCATGCTCAGCCTGAATGTGCAACTTTTTCATTGTATAACATCTGAAGGGGCAGAGCTGGTGAGCCACAACCTCCATTCCTGACTGGCAGCTCAAGATAATGAGTCAAGATCATCTGGAGCCAACTGGATGGGAGCTCATCTGACTCTTTTTATTACTTTCTCATGGGTACTATTTGAGATTCCATGGGGGGAAGTCAGTAAGCATTTTATTCTGCCTTATTTATTATAGAGAAGGACAGGCTTTATTCTTTCTAATCTGTCTAAGGAGATGAATGATAAAAAGAACTAATGATCATGATCTCTAAACAAAGAGATTTATTTGAATTAATAAAAAAACAATTGGTATTAGTGTATTTACTTGAATTAAATAAATAGACAAATTTAGATATTACTCTGCTATAGTATTTTTCAGACAACATTGCATATATTGTTGAAAAGATCATAACCAATTTATTAGCTCCAGCTGTTCACCAAAAGAGGTAAAATTTTGCACGGTAGTGCCAAGTGCTCTTGATCTTAAACAAGGAATTCTGCAAGAATCTTCCATAAAATAATTAAAAAAGAGAAGAGTGGACTTCCCTGGTGGTAGTCCAGTGGTTAAGACTTTGCCTTTCAATGCAGGAGATGCAAGTTCAATCCCCGATCAGGGAACTAAGATCACATGTCAAAAAACAAAACAATAAAACAGAAGCAATATTGTAACAAGTTCAGTAAAGACTTTAAAAAAAGAAGAGAATAACAGTAATATTATTAACATGTATAGACAGTTTCTTTGTGTAAAGATCTATGATGGAGGTTATTTTATTTAATCCTCACAATACTATATATAGTTTTCATATATATATGAAAATTATCCTCATTTTACAGAAATGTTTTCATATATATATATGATAATAGTTTTCATATATATATGAAAATTATCCCCATTTTACAGAAGGGAAATTCTATCTTAGTGAAGCTCAAGTTTCTATGTCAAAGAACACAAAAGTAAAATGTTTTGGACTGTAGCACATCCACTTAGCCACACAACTAATGGGAATTATTTAAATGAGATAAAGAAATTGGAGGGGAAAATATTGACAAATACAGAATTAACTGGAAGGGGAGAAGTTTAAGAAGATGATTGTATTAAATATGTTCCACACTAAGGAGGTGCACCAGGGGAAATGTAGATTAACAAAAGACGTGCATCTGGGGAGAAGGAAGGCACAAGGTGGGACTTTGAAAGAATACATGTTTGATTAGTCGTGACAGTGGAAATCACAGACAAGAAGTCAAGATGTGATTGGGTGGTGAAGATGTGGTGGATTTGAAAAGGAGTCCTGGGAGCCTTCAGTGAAAAAAGAAAATACGGTAGCTACTACTTAAGAACCAAGGGAACTTTCTCAATGCAGGGATTTGTGCATAAATGAAAATAGACACAAGGCTCCTCAGCAGAAAGGGGGAACCAAAGAGAATGCGGAGATACAGGAGATGTGAAGGAAGGAGTGGACACAGGAGCAAGTGAAATCAAGAACATGGGTCAAGACTAAACGACTTTTCTTGCAGGGAAACAAACACCTTTTCCTTGTGGGAGAGAAGGAGGGTAAAAATGGAATGGAGAGCTAAGAAAATTACAACTCACGAGCATTCTCTCACAAATCCCAACAATTTATTAACTTATTTAGTTAGTCAGCTACATAGTTTTTTGTTGTTGTTGTTCGCTTGTTTTTTGTTTGATTTGCTTCAGAGGCACAAGAATGTCGCTGTCCTGTCTCTGAGCTTGAAAACTTTGAACTCTGACCCCACTCACTTTCTCATGCTCACATCCATTCAACTCCTAAATATCAACAATTGATTTCCAATTTGACAACCCCTTTTCATTCCCACCAGCACTTGTAGCCCCACTGCTATAAGACTTACAGTCTTTTGAAAATAATACTACTAGAGGCTTTTTATTGATGGAGCAGTGGTAAAGAATCTGCCTGCTGATGCAGGAGATGCAATAAGTGTTGGTTGGATCCCTGAGTCTGGAAAAACCCATGGAGAAGGAAATGGCAACTCACTCCAATATTCTTGCCTGAAAAATTCCATGGACAGGGGAGTCTGGCAGGCTGCAGCCCATAGGGTCTCAAAAAGTCAGACGCGACTTAGCAACTGAGCACAAGCACACACACAGTAATACTCTTAACTGGACCCCTGCTATGATTCAGCTTCAGAACAGCACTGAAAAAAATGGGCTGTTTTACCTTTTCTTATGAAAAGATACTGAAGCTTTCAGAGGGAAAGTAACTTACTTGCATTGATATGATTATAGGTAAAGAACCAGAAACCGAACTCAGGTCTCTAATTGAAAATCCATCCTCTGCCAGGCCACATTCTTGAGGGCACATGCCTCTTACCATAAAGGGTGAAGAAGATATTTACAAGAGTTATGGTGGAAACTGAGCTAGAGGATAAACAGATATTAGTGACTGACAGTTCCATTGGATTTGGGTAGTGGAACTCTGTAGTGGTCACTTCTACCCAATACAGTGACGTCCTCCAGAAAGGTACAGCAGCTTGGGGTTGTTGTTTAGTCACTCAGTTGTGTTCAACTCTTTGTGATTCCATGGACTATAGCCCACCAGGCTCCTCTGTGCATGGGATTTCCCAGGCAACAATACTGGAGTGGGTTGCCGTTTCCTTCTTGAGGGAATCTTCCTGACCCAGAGATCAAACCTGCATCTCCTGCATTGGCAGGCAGATTCTTTACCACTGAGTCACCAGGAAACCCCATTACTTAGGAGTGGGAACATAAAAAAGACAGTAAGGATCATCACAGGCAAGAATCCTCATGGTGATGAGGACCAGCAAGCTGAGACAAAAACCAAATGGCAGTCTTGGGATTCAAGGAAAACACGACTGGATGTGGAGGTAAGTGAATGACTGTCACCTGAGAGCCTCAGCTGAGTCCACTTGTGACAGAGGCCTCTCTTCTTTATCTTCAGCATGGAGCCTGTGGTTTGGTCTCTTGGTTCTCAGGTTCTGGACTCCTGGAACTCCTGGTCTTAGTCCCTTTATTCCTCCTCATCTCAAGGCTTTTCTTTTTCTTTTTTTTAAATTTTTTTTCTTTTTTTTTTATTTTTCTTTTAATTTTGTACTAAGATATAATTCGTGTGTGTGTAAAAACTCCATCACTATAATAAATTTACTCTTTCTGTATTTTTCATTTGCTTATCCAGTTCTTGTATAGAATCACATGTAAGTTTTAAATAGTTCCAATAAGGAAAGATATGCCATGTTTTACTGGGCATGTTTCAGTCTAACTTTCATAATTTTCTATTTTAACAGAGGCTAAGGCTATTGTCACTCTGCTTATTTAACTTGTATACAGAGTATATCATGAGAAACTCTGGGCTGGAAGAAGCACAAGCTGGAATCAAGATTGCCAGGAGAAATATCAATAACCTCAGATATGCAGATGACACCACCCTTATGGCAGAAAGTGAAGAGGAACTAAAAAGCCTCTTGATCAAAGTGAAAGACGAGAGTGAAAAGTTGACTTAAAGCTCAACATTCAGAAAATGAAGATCTTGGCAACTGGTCCCATCACTTCATGGAAAATAGATGGGGAAACAGTGGAAACAGTGTCAGACTTTATTTTTTGGGCTCCAAAATCACTGCAGATAGTCATTGCAGCCATGAAATTAAAAGACGCTTACTCCTTGGAAGAAAAGTTATGACCAACCTAGATAGCATATTGAAAAGCAGAGACATTACTTTGCCAACAAAGGTCCGTCTAGTCAAGGCTATGGTTTTTCCAGTGGTCATGTATGGATGTGAGAGTTGGACTGTGAAGAAGGCTGAGCACCAAAGAATTGATGCTTTTGAACTGTGGTGTTGGAGAAGACTCTTGAGAGTCCCTTGGACTGCAAGGAGATCCAAACAGTCCATTCTGAAGGAGATCAGCCCTGGGATTTCTTTGGAAGGAATGATGCTAAAGCTGAAAGTCCAGTACTTTGGCCACCTCATGCGCAGAGTTGACTCATTGGAAAAGACCCTGATGCTGTTAGGGATTGGGGGCAGGAGCAGAAGGGGACGACAGAGGATGAGATGGCTGGATGGCATCACCGACTCCATGGACGTGAGTTTGAATGAACTCCAGGAGTTGGTGATGGACAGGGAGGCCTGGCGTGCTGTGATTCATGGGGTCACAGAGAGTTGGACATGACTGAGCGACTGAACTGAACTGAATTGAAGGCTCCATTGGGCTTCCCTTGTGGCTCAGCTTGTAAATAATCCGCCTGCAATGTGGGAGATGTGGGTCCGACTCCTAGGTTGGGAAGATCCCCTGGAGAAAGGAAAAGCTACCCACTCCAGTATTCTGGCCTAGAGAATTCAATGGACTGTATAGTTCATGGAGTCACAACACAACTGAGTGACTTTCAAACAAACAAACAAAAAACAACTCCATTAGGGCTTCCTAGGTGGCTCAACACTGAAAAATCCACCTGCAATGCAGGAGACACAGGAGACATGGGTTCAGTCCCTGGGTCTGGAAGATCCTCTGCAGGAGGAAATGTCAACCCATTCCAGTATTCTTGCCTGGAGAATCCCATGGACAGAGGAACCTGGAGGGCTATAGTCCATGGGGTCTCAAAGAGTCTGACATGATTGAAGTGACTTAGCATTAAAGTATAGTATCACTGACTCAATAGACATGAGTTTGAGCAAACTCTGGGGGACAGTGAAGGACAGGGAAGCCTGGTATGCTGCAGTCCTTGGAGTCACAGAGTTGGACACGACTTACCGATTGAATAGCAACAACATAGAGTATAGCGCTTGTTGTTAAAATCTTCTGTATATTTCTTAATAAGACAAACAGGGTACTTTTAATTCCTTTGACAATCACTCATGCATTCAAGAAATATTTATTTTTATATTCTTGCCATTACAAAACCATACCATCATACTTTTGTTATTTTCTACTGGGAGAGTGATCAATGACAAGAGCAATGATGAAGGTAAGCCCAAATTAGCAGCTAGGGCACCAAGAAGAATCACTTTCTTCAGACAGGTCATAAGAAAAATGATTTTTTTCTCTTTTATTGACAAAGCTGCATCACAAAAGATATTCACATAACCTTTTTATTTGGGGGCCTAATTAAAGGTGTTAGAAATCCTTACGTAGGCTTTTGTACTCACCCACTGAGTGTAGAATGATACATCCTCACTCTGTTGGTATTTTATTACTTGCTTTTAAAAGGGAATAATTGGAAGAACATATCCTAGAGATGTGGGAAGTCATAAACCATGTTGTTTTGTCTGGCTATTGAATGGTGAGAAATGTTTTTCACTGGCACCTGAAGACATTGGAGAGTTGAAATAATCATATAATTGTTTGTCCCAGTGACTTCTTTCCATCTAGCCTCAGTTCTTAGAAACTTTTTTTCAAGAAGAGGGGCATATTTTGCTTGTAATTTTAAGAAAATGACTAATATAAAATATCCTCCCTTCTGGAAAATGGAACATGTGAATTCATTGTATGTGTCATGCTATTGGTTTACTTTTGTAGTCTTAAAAATATGATGAGGAAATCCATTCATTTTCATGTATCAGATATTTAGGTTGTTTTTCAACATGTAAAAGGAGGTGCTGAATTGATAAAATATCACTTTGCAAATGATATCATTTTCCCCTAAATCTTTGTAAATAGATGAAGACTTAACTGAATTTAGTTCTGACTTTAAAAATATGCTCTTGTTTCCTAAAATCTTATAATTGGTTTGTGTGATTTTGTTTATTTTTTCTGTTATGTGCCATCTCTAGTCTTCAGCAACTTGAAATAACTTGATTATCACTCATGTTTAGGACATCTTTGATGCTCTACTGACCATTGCCACCAAAGAATGGACACATGTGCTTTATGGATCAGCATTTCCTCCTGACTAATGAACAAAAACCTCCCTGAGAGGTTGATAAGCAAACAGACATCAACAGGAGAATGGCAGCTAATTCCCCACAGAGGCTGACGGAAGTCATACTTCCCAAGCCAGGAAAAGAAAGGCAGGACGTGGGTAATATAGAGAAAAGTGCAGCGTTCCAGGACAGACAGGAAACACTGACATATGGCAACCGAATCAAAGGGGCCACCCAGCCCCTTTGCAATTGTCTGAGACACAAAGTCCGTGATCCTTAAGCCATCTAATACTTTGACCATTACTTTGAGAAAACTCAAAAGTGATGGTTGATGGCAGTGTTAGTGAAAGCGCGAGCACTGCAGAAAGAATGAGAATTCACTGTGGAATGAGTATAAATGAAACACTTGGCTTTGATTTTTTTCAAGATTTTGTTTTATCTTTTTTTTTGATGTGGACCATTTTTAAAATCTTTACTAAAATTGTTATAATATTGCTTCTGTTTTTATGTTTTTGTGTTTTTTTTTTTTTAGCAATTAGACATGTAGGATCTTAACTCTCCAACCAGGGATCAAATCCACACCCCCTGAATTGGAAGGGGAAGTGTTAACCACTTGGACCACCAGGGAAGTCCCACTTGGCTTTGACTCTTGTTGAGAGTTGTATAAAGTTATCTTGTCCAAGAGTTATGCCTCACTTTTTTTTTTTTTTTTAGATATTAAATTTTCATGATGATTTTGAATCTTCACAGATCATGTACTAATTTAGAGTCTAACCATGATGAATTCCATTTAAGAACTAGAGAAAGTACACTTTGAAGAATGAAAAAGTAGGTATAAAAGTTTTAGTGAACTTTACATCATGATACAGACAAGGATATTAATATTAATAGTAATGATTCTATCAAAAAGGTTCAGAGTCAGGGTCACAAAATTCTGGGGTCAGTATTTTTTGTACTGTTCCAAAGGATATTATTTGATGGAGAAAGTAGATGAAAACCTTTGCAGGGAGAGAGGCAAGGAAGAGTATATGGAACCCAGAGGAGCCAGTTGGTTTACGAACACATCAGTTTCAGCCTACTTTCCTGTTTCAGTCTCTCTGAGTAACTACCTCTGTCTTCCCCCTTCTCCTGAAGTCACGCAGTTAAATTTCTGTTCTTTGGAGTAAAAAGAAGTCCCTACATTTCCTACTCCTAACCCAAACACATGGTCCATTATGCTTAAAGACACACTTGGGATCTTGGAAATTCCATGCAAATATTCTCTCAATCCTGAAAGAAGAAAGAAAGTAGCAGAAAAGGAAAAACTAGGATGCATATAATATACGTCATGATTTTGAAATTGTGGGGAAATGGAAAACACACTCGAAGCTCTGCATTCTTATTAAAAAACAATAACTAAAATCTAGAGGCTTGGAATGCTGTCAGAAGAGAGTTTTCCCTTTCCCTGGCATTTTTATTCCTCTTGGAGATTTAGTTTCATTTGCAGCAGTTTCTTCAGTGAGTAAAATAACATTTTACTCAAGAGTTAAAAGGGGTCAGTTTGGGTCTTGTCGGGGTGCTTTGGATCTTTCTTGCTGACCTGGAATTAGTGCACGTGTGGCTAAGTGCTACTTCAACCACCCAGCACACCATGAAATATGTTTTCCGCTACAGTGATATTGCTGGCAGTGCATAAAACAAATGGACTGGGTCAGAAATAGCTTGACTCCACCTTTAAATGGGATCTTCTAGATATTTATACATTAGAGAGAACTTCCAAAACTTTCTTCTCTTGAGATTTTATTATAATTTTAATTTCTATCTACCAGAAACTATTCATTACCTCGCTTCATCCTTGTAACAACCTTAGAAATGAGTTCTGTATTGTAAGCAGCAGTGCACAGATGAGGATACTGAGGTTCAGAAGCTTTTCTATTTTGCCTTAGGACTCAAGCTAGTAACTTGGGATTCCAATGAGGGGCCTGAAAACCTCAAGTCTTTGCTTTTCCACTTTGACTCATCTCACTTGAAACTGTACCATTTAGGATTTGGGTTTCAGTTCAGTTCAGTTGCACAGTCGTGTCCGACTCTTTGCGACCCCATAGACTGCAGCACGCCAGGCCTCCCTGTCCATCACCAACTCCCAGAGTTTACTCAAACTCATATCCATTGAGTTGGTGATGCCAACCAACCATCTCATCCTCTGTTGGCCCCTTCTCCTCCCACTTTCAATCTTTCAAGTATCAAGGTCTTTTCAAATGAGTTAGTTCTTTGCATCAGGTGGCCAAAGTTTTGGAGTTTCAGTTTCAACATCAGTCCTTCCAATGAATATTCGGAACTGATTTCCTTTAGGATGGACTAGCTGGATCTCCTTGCAGTCCAAGGGACTCTCAAGAGTCTTCTCCAACTGCAGTTCAAAAGCATCAAGTCTTAGGCATTCAGCTTTCTTTATAGTCCAACTCTCACATCTATATGTGACTGCTGGAAAAAACCAGAGCTTTGACTAGATGGACATTTGTTGGCAGAGTAATGTCTCTTCTTTTTAATAAGCTATCTCAGTTGGTCATAACTCTTCTTCCAAGGAGCAAGTGTCTTTTAATTTCATGGCTGCAGTCACCATCTACAGTGATTTTGGAGCCCCCCAAAATAAAGTCTGTCACTGTTTCCCCATCTATGTGCCATTAAGTGATGGGACCAGATGCCATGATCTTAGATTTCTGAATGTTGACTTTTAAGCCAACATTTTCACTCTCCTCTTTCACTTTCATCAAGAGGCTCTTTATTTCTTCTTCGTTTTCTGCCTTAAAGGTTGATGTCATCTGCATATCTGAGGTTATTGATATTTCTCCTGGCAATCTTGATTCCAGCTTGTGCTTCATCCAGTCCAGCACTTCTCATAACTCTGCACATAAGTTAAATAAGCAGGGTGACGATATACAGACTTGATGTACTCCTTTCCTGATTTGGAACCAGTCTGTTGCTCCATGTCCAGTTCTAACTGTTGCTTCTTGACCTGAATACAGATTTCTCAGAATGCAGGTCAGGTGGTCTGGTATTCCCATCTCTTTAATAATTTTCCACAGTTTGTTGTGATCCACAGTCAGAGGCTTTGGAGTAGTCAGTAAAGCAGAAGTAGATGTTTTTCTGGAACTGTCTTGCTTTTTTGATGATCCAACAGATGTTGGCAATTTGATCTCTGGTTCCTCTGTCTTTTCTAAATCCAGCTTGAACATCTGGAAGTTCATGGTTCATTTACTGCTGAAGTCTGACTTGGAGAATTTTGAGCATTACTTCACTAGAGTGTGAGATGAATGCAACTGTGTGGTAGTATGAACATTCCTTGGCATTGCCTTTTTTTGGGATTGGAATGAAATATGACCTTTACTGGTCCTGTGGCCACTGCCGAGTTTTCCAAATTTGCTAGCATATTGAGTGTATCACTTTCATAGCATCATCTTTTAGGATTTGAGTTAGCTCAACTGGAATTCCATCACCTCCACTAGCTTTGTTCATAGTGATGCTTCCTAAGGCCCACTTGACTTCATATTCCAGGATGTCTGGCTCTAGGTGAGTGATCATACCATCATGATTATGTGGGTCATGAAGATATTTTTTGTACCATTCTTCTGTATATTGTTGCCACCTCTTCTTAATATCTTCAACTTCTGTTAGGTCCGTACCATTTCTGCCCTTTATTGAGCCCATCTTTGTATGAAATGTTCCCTTGGTATCTAATTTTCTTGAACAGATCTCTAGTCTTTCTCATTCTATTGCTTTCCTCTATTTCTTAGGATTTGGGTTTAACTGCATACAACAGATAAGCTAGATAACCAGAGATGAGACAAGATAGAGATTCATTCAGAGCTAACCTGTCCAGAGCTCGTTAAAGGAACTGCTTTCAGTTCTCCTGTCATGATCAGGTATATGAATGCACCTGCAGCTCCAGACATCATGACTCTCATTCAGATAGAAAAGAGTTAGAAAGAAGAGGATGAGTGGTACTTATAATAAGAAGGCAAAACCTTCCCAGGAATACATAGAAATGATCAGAAACATGTTTCCTGTGCTTACTACTAGTGGTCTAGCATCTGTAGAAATTAATTTTGATCTGATCACATTGCTGCCCACCCTACCAAAATAATAGAGATCCTGTCAGTAAGAAGGAAAATGGGAGTGGGTTTTGTATAAGCATCCAGAAGTATCTATTCCCCAACACATTTATATCTCCATTTCAAAAATAATCAAATATTTTCTTTGGGGCATTTTTTTGTCTCAGTGGCATATTCCTACACTTTATGTTTACCAAGTGAAGCCTGTACACACATTGACCACTTGGCTGATTGTCTGCCAGCTAAATAAACACTCTCCATATAAAAACCAAAGCAGAGAGAGGCTTAAACCTAAAGTTTAACCATTTAAAGGTTTTGATGTTACTCTAAGTTTATAAAGAATCTTTACTGAGTAATGTTATAACACCATTTTCTAGAGAAATAAAAAATAGTTTTTGAATATAACATTTAACTCTTTTCAGGCAATGGAAAAAGGCAACCAAAACAGATGCACTGCAGGGCATACAAAGCTTGAACCATTCAAGAAATATCTTTAAGGTTGGAAGCTAACTCTTATCATCTTAGGTCTTTGTCTCCCTTGAATTTGCTCATCTTAATGGCTGACTCACCCTATTCACCCTCCCACTTGGCAGCAGAAGTTAAATGGCTTGTGATTCACAATCTCAGCCCCCAGAGTGCATATTTGTAATGAAAGAGGTTTATAATGTGTCTCCAGTCTCCTTGGCCTCCTCTTCCTCCTTGCCAGATCCCTTCTGCTCTGTGAGATTTTACAGAGTACTTGACGTCCTTAGGTCTTGCCAAGCTGGTGAAGATGTTTACAAGGGATTGGACATAAGCTTTCCAGCCATCAAATTAGGTAATTAATCCCAGATTACGCTGAATGTGCATCAGACAACATGAACTATACAGAAGATGAGTCCATCAATTAATACAGAGGTGGGGCTCGGGAGGGAGAGGATCTGGGGAAGAGGAGATGGCAGTCATGACTAAAGAGAAATGGTCAGTGGGATTAAAGGAGAGTCAGGACAGTGTGATGGCTCTAAGCTCAGGCTAGGAGCTCCAAGAAGAGTGGAGGGTTCATTAATGTTAAATACTCTAAAATCCGAGTAAGATGGTAAGGTGAGACAATTGTGTTTGGAAAGTAGCATATAACTGATGAATTTGCTAAGGTAGTTATAAAGCGATGGTGTTGGGGCGGGAGGTGGGAGGGTAAATATTGAGCAAATAAACCTCTAACAGTAGGCTTCCTTAGTGGCTCATCGGTTGGTTAAAGAATCTGCCTATAATACAGGAGACCTGGCTTCAATCCCTAGATCTGGAAGATCCCCTGGAGAAGGAAATGGCCACACACTCCAGTACTCTTGCCTGGAGAATTCTATGGACAGAGGAGCCAGGCAGGCTACCGTCCATGGGGTCACAAAGAGTCAGACATGACTGTGCAACTAACTTTCACTGTCTAGCAGAAATTTAGAGAAAAGGAATTTCTTTTCTTTTTTTAAATAAGAGGGCTGTTCCTGGGGATAATCACTCTCTTATACCTCTGGACTATTCTTGCCCATGGAATTGAACAGGTTTCTGTATTATGGGGCAGAAAATATAAATGTAGAGTGAATTTATAGTGTACCTCTATCAGCGGAGGTAAGTATGTGTAAGCAAAGTGCTGCCCTCTGTAGCTGTGGCTGAAATCAGGAGGGCCAAGGGGATTTGATGTGGGCATACCAGAGGCATCCCTGAACATTTTTCAAAAAAAGAAAAAGATGGCTAGTATTAATTGAGCACTTATTCTTCCTAGTGCTTGCACGCTGTTGGCATGGGTTGCCATGCTCTTCTCCAGATCTTCCTGGCCCAGGGATCGAACTCATGTCTCTCATGTCTCCTGCATTGGCAAGCTGGTTCTTTACCAGTAGCATCACCTGGGAAGCCCTGTTCTTCCTAGGCGCTATTGTAAGCAAGATAAAGGACCTTTAAATAAAGATACTAATGGCTAACTGGTCATTTTTTGAAAGACATCCTGGTAAGGGGAAGGAGAAAGAGATGGTGGGAACCAGGGAGGTATACAAGTTGTTGGGGATGGCAATTTATATGGTAAACTCTTGGATAAAATTTTAGCCTGGGGGAAGGTGGTTAGTATAGAAGGGTGAATGGAAATGAGTTTGCCAAAAGACGGAGCGAGGATAGAGATGGAAAGGATTTATACCATGTTGAGTTAATATTAATATGGCAACTGATGTTTTATACAACAGTCCTTCTAAATACAAAGCATTCACTGCCAAATATGAGCACAATACACACACATGTGCACACACATACACTTGTACATAAATCCTAAGTGTGTGGAGTGTTATAAATCTCAGTGTCTAAAAATGGCAAGTGGAACCTGAGGAATTTAGAAGGATGATTATTTAGTTTACAACAAATATGATAAAATATAGTAGGTTTTCAGGTTCCTTAGAATGCTTATCTTTCCCTCCACCTAATTTAAGAAACATGTCTCTGGACATTTTTATTCTTTTTTACTTTCTAGTGACATAGACCTTGACAGATAGAACTTCTACAGCTATTTTGAGCTATGCAAATGGGAAGAGAAATAAGAATACATAGCTTTGTTTCAATATGACACATTAAAATGAGAAATAATAAATTATAGAGGAGTATTCAAAGTTTTACATATCATCAACAACAGTGTATAGCTCCATAATGTTTTTATACCCTCTCCATTAAAAAGCCTCTTGATGAAAGTGACAGAGGAGAGTGAAAAAGTTGGCTTAAAGCTCAACATTCAGAAAATGAAGATCAGGGCATCTGGTCCCATCACTTCATGGAAAATAGATGGGGAAACAGTGGAAACAGTGTCAGACTTTATTTTTCTGGGCTCCAAAATCACTGCAGATGGTGACTGAAACCATGAAATTAAAAGACGCTTACTCCTTGGAAGAAAAATTATGACCAACCTAGGTAGCATATTGAAAAGCAGAGACATTACTTTGCCAACAAAGGTCCTTTTAGTCAAGGCTATGGTTTTTCCAATGGTCATGTATGGATGCGAGAGTTGGACCGTGAAGAAAGCTGAGCACTGAAGAATTGATGCTTTTGAACTGTGGTTTGGAGAAGACTCTTGAGAGTCCCTTGGACTGCAAGGAGATCCAACCAGTCCATTCTGAAGGAGATCAGTCCTGGGTGTTCTTTGGAAGGAACGATGCTAAAGCTGAAACTCCAGTACTTTGGCCACCTCATGCGAAGAGTTGACTCATTGGAAAAGACTCTGCTGCTGGGAGAGATTGGGAGCAGGAGGAGAAGGGGACGACAGAGGATGAGATGGCTGGATGGCATCACTGACTCCATGGACGTGAGTTTGAGTTAACTCCGGGAGATGGTGATGGACAGGGAGGCCTGGGGTGCTGCGATTCATGGGGTGGCAAAGAGTCAGACATGACTGAGCGACTGAAATGAACTGAACTGAACATTATTTGTAATTGCTACCCTGTATCTTTTTAATTTTCTTCTTTTGGTGAGTTTTTATAACTGGAAAGCTCTCTTAGGCTTTAAAGAAAATGATTACATTGTGCTCTCACCCAGGAAGGATAATTTTACTGAAAACAAAGTCTTAAGTTGGTGGTTCTTTTTCATTCATACTTGGAAAGTATCACTTCACTGCTTTATGTCCTCTGTCACCTTTCTGAAACTTAGAGTAGATTTAGTGGGTGGGTATGCGTTTGTGGGTAATATGCTTATTCTCCATGGTAGCTTTAAGGATTTCCTTTCCCCTGATGTCTTAAAGTTTGACTACATGGCCAGAGTGACACTCTTTTTAATTTCAGACTTTCATGCCTTACACACAAGGAATAAGTTCTTTGTGTAATGGCACGGCCTTAGCTGATCAAACTCCCCTTTCCCCCATTCTCCTTTTTGACTTTCCATTCTTCCTCCATATCACTCGATCTCATCTTCCGATTTGCTATCTCTTTATTTTTATGGTGAATTCATGTTAAGTATTTTCACGTAAAGTCACAAATGCATTTTTTACATATGTCTCACTTACTATTCGGAGAAGGCAATAGCACCCCACTCCAGTACTCCTGCCTGGAAAATCCCATGGATGGAGGAGCCTGGTAGGCTGCAGTCCATGGGGTTGCTGAGGGCCAGACACAACTGAGCGACTTCACTTTCACTTTCATGTATTGGAGAAGGAAATGGCAACCCACTCCAGTGTTCTTGCCTGGAGGGTCCCAGGGACAGGGGAGCCTGGTGGACTGCCATCTATGGGGTCGCACAGAGTCGGACACGACTGAGGTGACTTAGCAGCAGTAGCAGCGCTTACTATTTAATTCTATTGACTGCTATTAAAAGTTTTAGACTGTATTTTACAATTGTAATGCTATTTTGTTCTTTTGCTTTACATTTTATCTGTGATCATTGCTTTTCAGTGTGATTCTTTACTAACATGTTTTAAACCTTTACACTTGGGGCTATAAAATTTTTGTTGTGTTTCTTGACTTTTAATCTTTGTCAAGTTCTCCTTTTTCTCTAATTGGTTATATTTTGAAATGGTGTACTCAGCTTCAATAAAGATCACTTTTTACTTGGCGAGATTCCCAAACAAAATCAGCTCTAAGTTTTACACAAAAAGAAGATGAGACATAAGAATATGTTGCTTGCCTAAAACAAGTGGAAAAAAAAGAGATATAGCTCCCAGGTTTCCTCAGAAGCCATGTGGAGCCCCTCTACTTCACCCTGATATTAGAAGAATCACATAAAAATTGATGTTGGACTATGTTTCAATGGTGATTAATGGCTTTTAGGATAAAATATGAGGTCCTGTTCTTTACATGTCATTCTGAATAGAGACTGAGTAGAGAAGCTTGCCAAATCATATGTTTGTACTGAAAACCTAACTAACAGGCCATTCCAAACCCATTTGCATCCCGGTGGTCTTCGGGAACTAGTTCTCATTAATGGAAGCATGTTGAAGTGAGAAACGCCATTTATAGGTCAAGGAAATGGAAAGCATGTGTGCTTTCTCTGTCCGTCCGCCACCACCACATCAGACTGTGACATGCATAAGCTACCATAAACTTCTATTTTGCTGTGCCACCGAGATTTTGGATTTATGTGTTATTGCAGCAGAGCCTAGCCAACCCTGACTAATACACCTGACCTACAAGGCCTTCCAAGAGCTGTCTCTCTAGGCTCATTCTGTACCGTTCTCCCCTTGTTTATTGCATTCCCCGCACATTGCAAGGTCCAGTTTCTAAACACAGCCGCGCTTTTCTATTTGGGACTTCTGTACATGTTGTTCCTCTGCCACGCACACTCTTCCTTGCATTCTTTGCCTGATTTCTCCTCCAATTCTCAAACCATACACTGATTCCTTAGGGAAGCTGTCCCTTGTCGTCCATCTGAAACCACAGCTTTTATTGACTTTACCTCTCAGAGAACCTTCTTTCCCCTTAATAGCATTTTGTTCAATATTTACTTATGTGTTTATTTGTACAATGTCTTCCTTCTCTAGCTTGGGCTCTCTGTATGTATCAGGAAAGGAACTGTTTTGTTCAGTTCTATTTATGTGACTCAAGATGGGGGGTGAAGACACATTTATTGATTAATATTTATTTGTTGTTGAGTGAATGGGCTGCTCATTTCAATCCCTTGCGTTTGTTAAGTTCCTAGGTGAAGAACTTCCATTATGCGTTCTACTGTGAAATGTGAGGTTAAAAGTGTTATAGGATTGACAATTTGAATAAGATAGTATGTGTCAAGGTCTTCTGAAACGCTTCTTGTCATACTCAAATTATCCTTGCTAATTATTATAACTAAATTCTACAATCCTGGAGGTAGTTCTGACAAAATTCTATCAATAGATAAATGGGTAATGCTAAGTCTTCATACCATACAATTTAACTTGGAAATAGAAAACCAAATTTACGCTTACAGAATTCATAATTACACAATATATGAGTACTACAAAGGTTTAAATGTATTTCATTGTAGCTATATATATATATATATATATAGCTCTTATTTTATCTCTCATATCATGAGTAATTTGAGGACAGAAATTATTTTGTTTTCGTCAATATACCTGAAGCATCACATGCTAGATGCTTAGTTGCTACATGAAAAATAAATGAATGATTAAATACATTACTTTTCATTGATTAATAATTATAATTACTGGTCATGATCTCCATGTATGTCAAAAGAAAAAGAATTTAATTCTCGAACCTCATTTTTTTTTTAAAGAAAAGACTAATTTGGAAGTACCTGGTGAAATGAGAGGATTTAACAGGCAAAAATGTCATGAAATAAGAGGTTTCTAAGATTCTGAATCAAATTCAGGCAAACATAAATAACAGTGAAATGATAATACAGTACATGGCCTGTTTGCTATTCTTAATAGTGTTCTGAGAAATTGTATGACTGGATTTGTGCTGTAGTGATTCCAAGCCAAACATAGACATTTTGACAATTGGTTTCAATTTTGAGTATAATTATATTGTTCATTTATACATGCATGATAAAGCAGTTTAATCAGAAACCTATTGCTTGTTCAAAATCCATACAAAAGCTATTTTTTCCCAATGTCAGCTCAGTTGTCTTGGTTAACATAGAAGAATGGATATTCAGGGAGATCATTCTATACGCAACTGAAGGGCTAGTTAGAAAAGATGTTTCAACATGGGTTAATTCTGGCTTTTGGTCCCTTGAAAACAAAGGGGGGAAAAGTGGCAGATGTTGAACAAAAGAAAAAGAGAGATAAGAAAGTGAGAGAGTCAAGTCCAGCTTTCAAACTACAAATTTAACACATGCCGGGCGCGGGGCAAAACCCAAAGGTCCAAATTCTCAAGAGGTTAAAAGGACTTCCTCTGTGGGTCTGTGTGTATGTGTGTTTAATAGTGGCTTATAGGTTAAACACAGCAAACTCTATCTCTCACTGAGAAGTTGAAACCTCACACCAAGGCTTACACCCTGGGGCTGAAGCTGATGGATGGGTGTCACGGTGAAGAGGTAAAATTATTTCTCATTGTCGTCTTTGTTTCTGTCAAGTTTGTGGATGGATGAACGGTGCAGAATTGAGAGAATCTGAAGACAGAGGCCCAGACAGCTTGGAAGGCATCAAATGTATTCAGCAGAGAGAAGAGCTGGGGTACTTCTCTGTCAGGCTGGTTAGCCTGTTATAAACAAAACAGCTTTAAACTCCCACTTCACACTGTTAACTAACAAGGTCCCTGACCTTGTCCCCATTTCTGGGGCCGGATGGGGCCCCATCTGGAGACGATCCGACCAACAGTCCTGACTGGGACTTGCCTCCCCTTAGGGGGGCCACTGTCTTCAGGGTGATTGCTTCCTTGTGCCTTAAACCCCTGACCCAGTTCAGCTTTTAACTCATTATTCATCAATTTTCCTAGTCCACTGGAAAAAAAAAAAAATGAAGTAGGTTGCTGCTCAAATACAAGGGAGGTTGGGGGTAGGGAAAGTGGCATTCTGGCAAAAAAGGACAACCCTGTCAAAACATGACAGCCGATCCAATGCCTGTTTTATACTATTCGTAGAAAATGCCAAATTCTGCAAATAGTAACCACATGTACATTGGCTTCACAGACGCAATGTTCTGCTACAGAATGAGACGTTCTTTATTTTAGTGTGTCATCAAAGGCAGCGAAAATATCATTCTAGCCTTCTAGGCTTAACCCTGTGGGCTCTCGATTTCTAGAAGTTTAACGTGAGCAGTGTGCACGTGCGTGCACACACACGCACTCACACTCATTCGGGCTACATGAGGAGTAGCCCTGGCCCACACAGCCCACTATCCGGAAAGGCAATTTGACTCACAAATGTGTTCCAGGGCCATTTGTATTCCTCACCAGGGGATGATTACAGGGACAAGCCCGCATCTGACGTTTAGGATCTTGCTGGCTTTGCCAAATGGAGGATGGGAGAGAAACAGCTTGGGGGAGGCATGGCAGGAGGGCCGAGGCACCACTCAGACTCCTGTGAGCACTGCAGCCAAGACAGGGTCCCTGAAGGCCATTTCCTGCCCTGCTTTTGCCTCCAGGTTTTGTTTGAATGCACTGGGACTGGCGTTCTAATTCAGATCTGCTGTGTGGTTGCTCTTTTGGGGGCACCTGGCTGGTGGTCCCTTGCACTAACATTTAAAAGAGCCCAGCACAGATCAGAACGCAAGATGAAAGTTTTGAGAAAAGCGGACCTAAGTCGACGGCCACCAGCCGGCTTCGAGGCCAGGCCCTGTTCTTGCCCAGGAATGCTTCTAGCACCTTCCACATGACCACTGGCTCCAAAGGCGCCTCCTGTTTATCTTCTCCTCCATAACAAATAGTCTCGAGTGGCTGCAGTAAATCTCCTTCAGTCTGGAAACCTCAGCCATGGCTGTTTGTCCTCTTTCTCCCGGGCTAGCTGGCTTCTCCCCCTGGGTCTGCCTGTGCTCTGACTCTGACAATTATTTCAAAATGTCTGTACTTGGCCTCTTGATGAAAAACAAAAGAGCCCATAAAGAGCAAGGAAACTTCTCCCGCTTTCCGTTCAGACTTGAGTCCACAAGCAGGGCAGCGTGTCCTGGGGAAATGGCATCCGCCTGCTTGTTTCCCAGCTGAAGGGGAGATAGATAATAAACGGCAGAGGCTTCTGCTCCCAGCGTGCACCACACAGGACCCGACTGATCCTTTCTGATGGCAATAAATAAATGACGGAAGTTTTAGGCACCAGACTAGCGAATTGGTGGTTAAGCCTCAGGCTTTTATCTCCCTGACCCCTATTTGAACTCAACCTTGGTTCCTAAGTGCAGGGCAGACAAAGTGGGGTGGGAGGAAGGTTTCTTATCGACGTGAACACCCCTTCCAGCTCAACATAAAGAAATATGATGCTGTGTGTGTGCGTGTGACTCCGGGGCAGAGGTGGGGGTGGGGAATATTTGTAGGAACAAAGTGAGAACAGAGCAAAATTCCAGCTCTTATTTCTTGATGCCTATCCCCTGGTCACACTGTTTAATAGTGAGCATATTAAATAATTCCACTAGCATCAATTGGAGTGGGGGGTAAGGAGATGTCAGTTGCGGGTAAGGCACTGTTTACACTGCTGAATATACAAGTTTAAAGAGACAAACTGTCTCAGGAACTTGGAAAGAAAAAAGTATCAATGCCGACGCTAGCACTGGCTAGCATTTATTGAGTCATAAATATGCCAGTTGCTGTGTTAACACACTTTATATGTGTTATTTCATTTAATCCTCACAACAACTCTGTGAAGTAGGTTCTATTATGTTTTCTAATTTTACAAATGAGGATCCTGTGATTTAGAGATGTTTCATGATTTATCTAAATCCCATGCCTGGAAAATGGTGGAGCCAAGAGAAACAATCTAGATCTCACTCCCATATTATATCACCTCCTTGAAAAAGGACTTAAAGCATAAGGTTCCCCAATCTGATAGATGATAACCACACTTCCAGCCCAAATTTCACACATATATTCTGGCAATTCCAAACGTATCCATGAGAACAATTGATCTGACTGTTTGAGATTAGAATTGTATTATCTCTCTGTAGTCTCCTCATCTGAAAAACTGACCATGATAGGAATGATCTCTGTGTCTTTTGATGGAGATGATTTTCAAAATGGTTTGTCCAGTAAATGGAGAACAATGGAAATGGAAACAAGTTTTAGATGCTGTTTAAAGCAGCTGCTCACCAAGTCCTCCAATAAGATCCCCAAACTCATTGTCAGAACAAGACGTTGAATTTGTAGAAGAGTTCTATTTAATTAGAAACCCTATGGCTCCTGTTCTCAATAGGAACAAGGCAAAGGGTGAGCTTTAATGTAGTTTTGTTACAGTTACTATGGTGGACAGTCAAGAAACAATGTTCGTGGGGGTTAATGCACCCACTGGTGGAGGAATTTTGGGATGCACAAATCTGTTTTTCTTTTAATACTACATAAAGTCCCTTACAAAGAAATGAGTTCTGTTTCAAGAGTGTGTGCTTAAGTCCAATTTATTTGTAAGTCCAACAAAGTTAGCCTAGGCACTCAACTAGCACCATCAGCTATATAGTACTATATTGTTACAAATTTATAATATTTTTCACATGAATAATGCATAAAAACAAACTAAAAAAATTAAGAAAATATTTTAAATCTTACAGGACCTTGAAAAGTACAGAAGTCAGTACAACAGCTGGCATACAGGGGCTGGCGTTGAGTGAACAGACCAGAAGAGTTACTGATGGAGGAGGGAGAGGAAGTGGCAGTTGGTAGAGCTGAAGGATCATCAGCAACAGGAGATGGAGGGCAAGCTGCAAATTCACCCAGGCCTGATGCTGATGGCACAGGCTCTGGTTCCTTGCAGGATTCAATTCTGTCTACCTTCTTGAAAAAATGATCCAGTGGTACAGTCTGGTAGTACCATACAAGCTACGTCATTGCTGCTTTCCTACTTGCTTTCAGACATCCAGGGCTGGATATAGAGATGCTGCACCACTGTCCTCTACAGTACTGTTCAGCAAAGTACACAAAAACACAACCGCTGGCAGTGAATGCCCACATGCGACAATGTAAGGCAGACACATGAACTAACCTACATGATTGCACCTGCAGACGTATACTCACATCTTTGAAGGTTAGCAACGTCAAGGTTTGCATGAAGGGGACATCCTATAAAGAGTAAGTAGGCATTTCAGGCATCTGAATACTTGTTTTATTTTTATGTCAGGGAAAGTTTTGAATGGTTAGACGTCAGGGGATTTCATCTCATGTTTCTGGTTCCTGGAGAAAGTCAGCGCACTTTCTCCCACAAGATAAACCTATAGGTATGTGAATGAAAACAGCAAAGGTATGAGTAAACAATTACCACAGGAGCTGGAAAAGAACGCCCCGTAAGAATGAAGACCCAAGACTTAGGGCGTCTTCGAAAGGGTAACAGTGAGGAATTGAAACATACCCAACTACTGCATTGTCTAGAGAAAACTCAAGCCCCACGGTGTCCCATCTCTATTTCATCTACACTCCTTTCACCTCAGAAAAGTGACCCCTAACCTTGCCTTGTGTTTGAACTTCCTAGGTGGCTGCTTTTTCCTTTGCCTGAAGGTCCATTTCCGATTTTCCTCTAGATTTGGATCAACACACCGGTCATTCCCTTGCTTGAATGATTCCATCTACCATGAGGGAACATAATTGTGGCAGGAAGCATTTGCTATAATTACAACTTCAGTTTAAATTCTAAATCCGAATCCTGAGTATACTGTCCTTGTGTTCTACCCAAGTTTTCTTGTTTTGTCACCAAATGAAAGTGAAAGTGAAGTCGCTCAGTCGTGTCCGACTCTTTGCGACCACATGGACTGTAGCCTACCAGGTTCCACCGTGCATGGGTTTTTCCAGGCAAGGATACTGGAGTGGGTTGCTAGTCTTAGTTTAGTGCTTAGTTTAATCACTAAGTCATGTTTAATTCTTTTGTGAGCCCATGGAGTGTAGCCTGCCATGCTCCTCTGTCCATGGGAATTCCCAAGCAAGAATACTGGAGTGGTTCCCATTTCCTCCTTCTCCAGGGGATCTTCCAGACCCAAGAATTGAACCCACATCTCCTGCATTGGCAGGTGGATTCATTACCACTGAGCTACCAGGGAAGGCCATCAATGTCTCTACCTCATAAAATTTTAATTCCTTCATCTCTCAGTGACACAGAAAATTCGAAATTACATGAGCTAACATATATATAGGTTCACTTCTAATATGTGCTCTTTAAATATGCCTTCTTTACTGTTTATATGCAGAGCTTACAGATGCCTTTTCTTTTGCTCTCATGTCCCCTATGAAGGAGGTACAAAATTTTTATCTTCTGTACCCTTTGATACCTGAATCAAGCATTTAATACACTCTTTACAAAAAAATGTGATAGAGAAATTAACTAATAAACCCCTTCACAAAAACACTGCCAAGTTTTAATGATGTACCAGTACAGACAGCGTATCAAAAGGCAGAGACATCACTTTGCCAACAATGGTCTATATACTCAAAGCTATGGTTTTTTCCAGTAGTCACGTACAGAAGTGAGAGCTGGACCATAAAAAAGGCTGAGCACCAAAGGACTGATGCTTCCAAACTGTGGTGCTGGAGAAGACTCTTGAGAGTTCCTTGGACAGCAAGGAGATCAAGCCAGTAAATCCTAAAGGAAATCAACACTGAATATTCATTGGGAGGTCTGATGCTGAAGCTGAAGTTCTAATACTTTGGCTACCTGATGCAAAGAGCTGACTCATTGGAAAAGACTCATGCTGGCAATGGACATGCGTTTGAGCAAACTCCAGGAGATAGTGAAGAACTGGGAAGCCTAATGTGCTGCAGTCTGTGGGGTCAACATGACTGAACACTAACAACCAGTACACAACCTGTTTGGGAGAACAAAGTTTCTTTCACTGGAGGAAAGTTTCTGTATATATCTTTTTCTTCTTATAGTATCAATAATATGATTAATTTGGGGAATTTCCTGGTGGTCCAGTGGTTAAAATTCTGAGTTTCCATTGGAAGGTTACACAAATTCAACTGAAGTTTGCACTTTAGTTGCAAACTGAAGTGGTTTGCAACCCAAGCAGAAGGTTCAATTTCTGGTTGGGGAACTAAGATCCCACAAGTCCTGCAGGATGGCCAAATATATATATTTGTATGGGAACTTTTAGAAAGCTTCATTGCTTAATTACAAGTGAAATAAGTTCCCTGGGAGAGAAATAGGGATCCAAGGTGTGAAAGCATTTACTTTGAGTAGTTCATCCTCTGCCCTTGCCCAAGATGGGTATTCGTCATGAAGGATGGGTCTGGGTAAGTAAGCAAAGGATGTAAAATTTATCCAAAAGAGTTGAACCATATTGGAAATGCAAAACCCAGCTCGTCACCTCAGAGGATTTCAATCCTGGATCTTTTCCTAGACTCTAGAAGAGCTGAGGTCACAGTAATTTATTATTGGCGAGACTATAAATGTCTAATAAAAATAACTTGATTATGAGCATTTTTATTTAAAGTTTTATATGCATGTCTATGCTGAAGTTTTCAATCCTTTACTTTGAATGTACTCCCTCATTTTCCTGGCAATGTATTTCCATATTTCCTTGAAAAGTCGCTCAAGATTATTTTAAGTAATATTTTTAAACTCTGCCTCTGTATTTAAGAAAGAAAAGGAAGATCAGAAAGTGGCTGAGGAGAAGTGAGATTGCTTTCTGGCTCCTGAAAAAATTGGGGATTATGGTTAACAACAGAAACCAAACGGGAGTGCTCAGTCTAAATTCTGCACAGCCGTGTCCATGGCCAGATTACTGGGAATGTCTCCTTCACTGCATGGATGAGGCAGGAGCAGGTCCAGCTACTGGATGGTGCTTTTGGAACCCTTTGGCTATTTGCAGCTAGTAAATAAGGAGCTATGGAGCGACTGACTCCCGGACCCTTGCCAACACTATCAAACGGTTTAGGACGTTTTCTTGGGCCCTAACTGGGCCTCAACTAAGTGGACAGGAGTGGGGTTACAGAATGAGCTAGGGCTCCAAACCCTTCTCCTCTAGGTCACATTCTCCCCGTCCGCGTGTGCCAAAGTTCTTCCCAGAAGGCCCTTGTGAAGAAAGTAAAATTTATCCTCACACAGCCTTAAAATGCGGACATTCCATGTTGACACGGATTGTTTACACAGAAAATTAATCAGTTACGGTTTTAAATTTTAATTAAAGAATGTTTTCTGGTGTTATTGCAAAACAGACAGAAGCCCATAAAATGTATATTTGACTGCTGTTGTGTGTTGTCTTTGGATTGAGGCGCAGTCATGAGATCAATCATGCATGATATTTTTGTGAACTTTTCTTTTAACAGAACAACCTTCACATAAATTAGGTTCATTAAAAAATATACATCAAAATAAAAGTCATTATGAGAAACTGCGATGAAATTTCCTTTCTAATCAGCAACAGACTACTTTGTTCTTGTTCTGTAAATAATAATATGGAAAGAAAATAAGTCAGCGCTCAATTGTGCAATTAGCTGCTATTTGCCGTTGAACCAAAAGTGACTTATGGGAAGTTACACATTTTACTCACGTTTTGATCAAGATAAAATTAGTGGTTCAGTGAACATTGTCATGGCGGGAATATTTTGTTTTGAGATGGTGCTGAAAGCTTGCACATTTTTTTTTAAGATTAGTCTTATAGTCTTCTATTTCTTTTTCTTCATCTTGCTTTATTTCTCTAGTTAAAGAAATAAATGATTCTTATATAAAAGGGAGAAAAGTACATAGAATCAAAAGTTTTTAATAATCGCTCTTAATAAAAAACAACTGTTACATTTATTATTCTTTTCAATGCATTTACTAAAATCATTTATATTTCAAAAATGCCTTAAAATAGCTAAATAGCACATCAGAAGTGCATAATACTTGAATACTGAGAGCTCAAAATCTAGTGCTAAAACTACTGATAAGAATAGTTACAATAAAAATACATCAAATTAAAAGTATATATACTAGCAAATAAAATTCACAGTACCTTAAAAGTAAACAGGTTTGTTGCAGAGTATTATCACTATAAAAAACAAAAGTAAAGTATTATATGTTGTGATATATCATACACTGCTACTGCTGCTGCTAAGTCGCTTCAGTTGTGTCCGACTCTGTGCGACCCCATAGACGGCAGCCCACCAGGCTCCCCCGTCCCTGGGATTCTCCAGGCAAGAACACTGGAGTGGGTTGCCATTTCCTTCTCCAGTGCATGAAAGTGAAAAGTGAAAGTGAAGTTGCGCAGTCGTGACCGACCCTCAGTGACTCCTCCAATCCATGGGATTTTCCAGGCAAGAGTACTGGAGTGGGGTGCCATTGCCTTCTCCGATATCATACACTACTTTATATTATTTAAGCACTAATTTTTTCCATTTAGCAGTGTATACTGGAGCTCTTCTCAGGTTTGATGTATAATATAATCTCATTTTTTTTAACAACAATTTAGAATAACATTAGATGAATCCACTAGTAATGGTCTTATATTTTCCAGAAATTTGAATTTTTCTAATTACATACTTGTCCTGGAGTTTAGCATCTTTCCTTTTCCTCTGTTCCCTATAAATTAGAGGTTGGAGGATGGAACTGGACTCTTGGTCAGATTTAGACTTTTTCTTTTCCTGCTTCCTCCTTTCCTTCCCTCTTTTTCCTTCTTTCTTTCCTTTTTCTTTTTTCCTCTCCCTTCCTTCCTCTTTCCCCTTCTTTCTTTCTTCCTCTCTTTTTTTTCCTGGTTAAACCTATTTCATACTAGATTTTCCATTCTGCCATCAGAAGCTCTATATAACCTAATAATCTATCCCTTTATAATGTTAACAACCAAAACTCTGAATAACTAGAACCAAAAATTCATTATGAGTTGCAATTTGGAAATATTCTGTCATTTTTCTTCATTTATTAGCTGGATACTTCTCTAAGTAATCATTTCCTTTAATTTAATATTGGATTATCTTCATTCTATACTTCTTATAGGAAAGATAGTATAAATGCTTAATTCATTCTCTTTACCAACCAGTTTTCTAATTATGAGGTTGTTCTCTAGCATGTTGCAATAATAACTTCCTATAGCACTCCTACAGAGAAGGCAATGGCACCCCACTCCAGTACTCTTGCCTGGAAAATCCCATGGACGGAGGAGCCTGGAAGGCTGCAGTCCACGGGGTCGCTAAGAGTCGGACACGACTGAGCGACTTCACTTTCACTTTTCAGTTTCATGCATTGGAGAAGGAAATGGCAACCCACTCCAGTGTTCTTGCCTGGAGAATCCCAGGGATGGGGGAGCCTGGTGGGCTGCCGTCTATGGGGTCACACAGAGTCAGACATGACTGACAGCAACTTAGCAGCAGCAGCAGCATAGCACTCCTATGAACTAACAATTCAAGCATATTTATTTTATGCTTTATATTTATTGTTGCTATTCTGAATGATACTCATAGTTCTCCATCTTTTGCAAAAAGATATTTTCAAATTGCTTCTCATGTCCTTTGGTCATGAACCTGGTAGTTTACAATAGCATCCTTGTTATCAAGTGTGACAAGATATTCAAGGATCATCCTGTGTAGTCTTTAGCTCAGTCATGAAGTCATCCATTTCTCCAAAGAAATAGATTCCTTTGAGTGGGTAATTGTGCTTAGACACCACAATCTGAGAGCTGAAAGTGCTCATTGTTACTGGGTTGATTAAGTTTTCTAGGTCTTTTTAATGGACAAAACTCAAATAACGCTTTATTTCTATGACAAAAATGAATTACAAGTTCACGCTAACTATTCTTATTCAAATTTAGAACTATAATATTTTTAGAATAAACTATGACATCCTTAATTTATTTATCCTTCATTACTCCCAGATTTGCCTCAGAATAGCAAAACTGACTGACCAGTCAGTCAGTTCAGTCTCTAAGTTGTGTCTGACTCTTTGCAACCCCATGGACTACAGCACACTAGGCTTCCCTGTCCATCTCCAACTCCTGGAGCTTGCTCAAACTCATCTCCTTCAAGTCAGTGATGCTATCCAACCATCTCATCCTCTGTTGTCCCCTTCTCCTCCTACCTTCAATCTTTTCAGCATTAGGGTCTTTTCTAATGAGTCAGCCCTTCCCATCAGGTGGCCAAAGTATTGGAGCTCCAGCTTCAGCATCAGTCCTTCCAATGAATATTCAGGACTGATTTCCTTTAGGATTGACTGGTTTGATCTCCTTGCAGTCCAAGCAATTCTCAAGAGTCTTCTCCAACATCACAATTCAAAATCATCAGTTCTTTGATGCTCAGCTTTCTTTATGGTCCAACTTTCACATCCATACATGACTATTGGAAAAACTATAACTTTGACTAGACAGACATTTGTTGACAAAGTAATGTCTCTGCTTTTTAATATGTTGTCTAGGTTGGTCATAGCTTTTCTTCCAAGAAGCAAGTGTCTTTTAATTTCATGGCCATAGTTACCATCTGCAGTGATTTTGGAGCCCAAGAAAATAGTTTCTCATTGTTTCCATTGTTTCCCCATCTATTTGCTATAAAGGGATGCAACCAGATGCCATGATTTTCATTTTTTGAACGTTGAGTTTTAAGTCAGCTTTTTCACTCTCTTCTTTCACTTTCTTCTTCTTTCACTTTCATTTCTGCCTTAAAAATTGTGTCATCTGCATATTTGAGGTTATTGATATTTTTCCCAACAATCTTGACTCCAGCTTATGCTTCATCCAGTCCAGCATTTCACATGATGTACTCTACATATGAGTAAAATAAGCAAGGTGACAATAAACAGCCTTGATGTACTCCTTACCTGCATACAGATTACTCAGGAGGAAGTTAAGGTGGTCTGGTATTCCCATCTCTTTAAAAATTTTCAACAGTTTGTTGTTATCCACAGAGTCAAAGGCTTTATCATAGTCAGTGAAGCAGAAGTATATGTTCTGCTGGAAGTCTCTTGCTTTCTGTGATCCAATGGATGTAGGCAATTTGAGCTCTGGTTCCTCTGCCTTTTCTAAATCCAGCTTGAACATCTGGAAGTTCTCGGTTCACATACTCCTGAAGCCTCGCTTGGAGAATTTTGAGCATTACTTTGCTAGTGTATGAGATGAGTGCAATTGTGTGGTAGTTTGAGCATTCTTTGGCATTGCCTTTCTTTGGGATTGGAATGAAATCTGACCTTTACCAGTCCTGTGGCCATTGCTGGGTTTTCCAAATTTGCTGGTATATTGAGTGTAGCACTTTAAGAGCATCATCTTTTCTCATCTGAGGAGTTTTCTCAGTTATTTGTAAGGCCTCTTCAGACAACCATTTTGCCTTTTTGCATTTCTTCTTCTTGAGGATGGGTTTTGACCACTTTATGAACCTCTGTCCATAGTTCTTCAGGAACTCTGCTATCAGATCTATTCCCTTGATTCTATTTGTCACTTCCACTGTATAACTGTAAGGGATTTTATTTAGGTTATACCTGAATTCAGTTCAGTTCAGTCGCTCAGTTTTGTCTGACTCTTTGTGACCCCATGAACCGCAGCACACCAGGCCTCCCTGTCCATCTCCAACTTCTGGAGTCTACCCAAACCCATGTCCATTGAGTCAGTGATGCGATTCAACCATCTCATTCTGCCCTCAATCTTTCCCAGCATCAGGGTCTTTTCAAATGAGTCAGCTCTTCGCATCAGGTGACCACACCTGAATGGTCTAGTGGTTTTCCCTACATAACCACAAAAAATGTGATTAGTATTTAACATATTTTAACCTACAGTCTTAATGTAGTTTTTTTCTTTAAGTTATATTTCACTGAGACATGTAAAGTTACTTTATTTAAACAAAAGAGTATATTTATTTTTGTTTGTTTTAGAATACTACTTAATCCATCAACACTTATTGTTGCTTTTATAAAAGACTTTCATATTCATTTACCCTGTAGTCTGTGGGGAGACATTTTATGACCATGGAAATATCCTGATGCTTATCAAATTTCCATCTTTGATTTAGCATCAATAGATAATACTTACCTGATTTAATTTTTACTGTGATAATAGCAAAATATTTATGTTCTAACACTCCATCTCTCTGTATGTTTACAAATCAATATTCAATTTTCAGCTGTAAGCAAAGCCCTCTTAACTGCACTATTTGTCACTTATTATCTATATGAACTCAAATCTGTTTTACAGTGGTTTATATTTATTCCTGTATTTAATTACTTTAGATACGCAAGCTGTCCCACATTTGTTCAAAGAAATTACATCAAGCTGTCATCTAAGTCCTTGGGATGATTTTTTTTTTTTAATATTTTTTTACTTTCAGAGATAACAAAATAACTCATTTTATACAGGTTTTAGTTTTATAAAAATCCATTTCTCCAAGAATTCCTAATTCCATTAACAGGGGCATTAAAGATCAAAATCTGTGAGTTAGGTATGCCCACTGCTACTGGAACGTCTTTATTACTTACGGTATGTGAACTATTGACACTAACAAACTGATACTCCCTATTGAGATGAAGATCCATATTGAGAAAAAACTTTCAAGGATAAAATCAGGGAAAAGTGTAATATTTCTCCTGAAACATTTCTACCGAAACATTTTAGAATGAAGCTTTTATTTTTATTACTTTATGTAATCACTAAAAGTTTCTACTCTAGAACCATGAAGCTAGACAGATAAGTTATACTTGTTGAAACCTGCCATCTGCATTTATATAAAAAGTAATTTGTCTAAAAATTAAATAATACAAAAGGATAGTTATCAACTTCCATATTATATATTAATATTTATATATTAATAATATATGTAATATATATTATATATTATATGTTATTATATATTAACAAAAATAAGTGACAAAAATCCCTAGACACCATAACAATATTCTAAGAAGATAAATCTACAAAATAAATGAAAATTGATATTTTAAAATGAGTTAAAAGAAATTAAGAAAATATTAGAGGCTGTGACAAAACAATTCAATCAGAATAAGATAAACTCATACATGAAACAATCTATTAATAATAAAATGTGAAAAACTGTAACAGAATTTTAAAAATAAAGAAAAAATTTTCAAAGAAATAATGAATTAAAAATGCAAGAGCTAATAAATACAATAGACAACGCTCTAAGAGAATTTCAATATGAAAAAGAGGAAGATTTTAAAGTCAAAATGATATAAAGAAAGGGATTAAAAGAATTTGAAAACATTTCAGCAGTTGAAAATGGGCAAAGTAAATCTCTCTCTCTCTTTATATATACATGTGTATATACATGTGTGATATATATATATACACACATAGCAGAAATTCACGAGAAGAAAACCAAAGAAATATACAAATAATATACATATAAGGATATACAAATAAAACGAGGATGACAGTGGGGAGTGTTACTGCAGACAAATCTACATTGTAAAAATAAGTGAAAGGTAAGCAAGGCAATAGAAGACTAGAACAATGTAAAACATCAACTGGATATAACAGAAAATCTGTTTAACAAGAGCAGAACATTCTGCTTGAGTGTGCATACACCTATAGAAAACTATAGAAAACATGCTATGTATAAAATAGTCTCAACATATTTAGAGGGATTGAAGTTACACCGAGTGTGTTATACAATCATTAAGAATGAAATTAGAAATCAATAGCAAAAAAATTTTGGGAAATTGAATATATATGTAAATATTAAAAGTGCATTGCTGCATAGATTTGGGTAAAAAGGATATCACAAAAGAAATCAGAAAATTATTTGATATGAATAAAAATGAATACATAATATATAAAAGCTTGAGGATGCAGCAAAAACTGTGCTTAGAGGGAAACTTACAGCTGTAAACATCTTCATTAAAAAAGGAGAAACATCTTAAATCAATGACTAAACTTTCAACGTGAATATACTATAGAAAGAATAATAAACTAAATCTAAAGCAAGCAGAAGGAAAGATATTACATTAATACAAATTAAAGAGGAAGGTAATGAAATAAATAATAGAAAAAAATTATAGTAAGAACTTATGAAACCAAAATTAGTGTTTTGGTAAGGTCAACAAAACTGACAAACTTTTGCTTAGATTCAGCAAGAAAACAGCAGAGAAATCTTAAATTACTAAGATAATAATTAAGAAAGGGGACATTACCACTAAGCTAACAGAAATAAAAAAGGATTATGAGAGAATATTATAAATAATTATATGCCAAAAAATTGGATAATTTAAATAAAATTGTAAAATTCCCAGAAAGACACTGGCTGAAACTGACTTAAGTTTCTTAAGTAATAGAAAATGTATGTATAAAAATTTATGAAATTGAATTAGTAGTCAGGAAAACCTAGGCCCAGAGGGTTTCACTTGTGATTTCTACCAAACAATTCTTAATAACTAATTCCATTCCTTCATAAATGCTTCTAAAAATATAAGAGGAGGGAACAATCTCTAACTCATTACCTTAGGCCGCTATTGCCTTCATTGGTAAAACTGTGAATAGAAGGAAATTACAAGACAAGAAATTTAGAGACTAGTCTCTCTCATGAGTATAGATGCAAAAATTCTCAACAAAATACTAGTAAATGAATCCATCGACATATGAAAAAGTTCATACACCATGACTAAAGTTTCTTTATGCTTGTAATATAAGACTGATCTAATATCTGAAATCAACTGATGTAAATACATCATATCACAGTAATTTATAAATGACATATCAATAGAGTCAGAGAAAACATTAGACAAGTTCCAACACTCCTTCATTATAAAAATATTTAGCAAAGTAAGAATAGAAGGGGAATTTCTCAACCTGTTGAAGGTAAGGTTCATAATTCTCAGAGCTGGTATTGTACTTAATGATTAAGACTGAATTCTTCCCCTTAAGAACAGGAAAAAGACAAGAATATCAACCTTTACCACATGTATTCAACATCATAGTGGAAGTTCCAGAAAGAGTAATTAGAAAAGAAAATCTAAGAAAAGAAATGCAGGACAGAAATGAAGAACTAAAGTTATTTGAAGATGACATGGTCTTGTATGTAGAAAATATGAAGGAATCCACCAGAAAAACATGTGAAATTAATAAATGAATTCAGCAAGTTGGCAGGACAAAAGGTCAATTCACAAAATAAGTAGTAAGTTTATTCCTTTGTGATGTACTATCAAAAAATGAAACAATTAAATAATTTCATTTATAAAAAATACTTAGGAATAAATGTAATGAAATAAATTTTAAAAAACTTTTACTATGGAAAATGCCAAACACTGTTGAAAGAAATTAAAGTATACCCAAATAAATTGAAAGACATCTTATATTCATAGATCTGGTAACTTAATATTATTAAGATATCATTATTCCCCAAATTGATCCACAGATTCAATGCATACCCTATCAGGTTACCACCTGGGCTGTTTGCAGAAATTGATAAAATAATTCTAAAATTCATATAAAGACTCAAAGGACAAACAATAGCTGAAACAATCTTGAAAAAGAATGAAGTTGTAGGATCTGTATTTCCTGATTTCAAAAGCTACTTCAAAGCAAGAGAAATCATATCCGAGTGACAGTTGCATAAAAAGAGACATATAAACCAATGGGACAGAATTGAAAACCCAACCCCAAAATACAACTTAACTCATAGTCAATTGATTTCTAATAATTTCCTAGGCTGTTCAATGCAGAGGATATCCTTCCACAAATTGTGGAGTGATAACCAAATAGACATATAGGCAATTAGACATATGCCAAAAAGTTAAGTTGAACCCGTAACTCATATCATTCAGAAATTCACTCCAAATAGATCAAAGACCTAAATCTAAGTGTTAAAACAATAAAACTCTTAGAAGAATGGGTAGAGTAAAACTTCACAATCTTAGATTTGTCAAGGTATGATTTCTTAGATATGATACCAAAAACGTGAACATAAATAACAAATTGCTTTTTGTCAAATTAAAAACTTGTGCTACAAAGGACACTTTCAAGAAAATACAATCAATCAATGAGGGAAATATTTTTAAATCATATATATAAGGTTATGTATCTAAAATACATAGCTTTCAGAACTCAATAATAAAAAGATCAAAAATGAGAACAGGAAATGAAAATGAAACTGAAAAAGACACAAAATTTGGATGTCTTCATTGTGATAGGACAGACTAATAAAATTTTAGGGTCTTTGGCTGAAGAGATGTTTACTATTCTATTTTCAACTCAACTTCTGAAAATTGTCTAGGAGGCTAAAATATTTTTAAAAATGAGTACTTAATCAATCAATGACTAATAAATAAATAATGGCTTAATGTCATATCTATTAAGAATCAATCCATTGTCAGTAGATGAGAGAACTGAGCTAACTAAGCAATACCAATACTTATACTCAATACGAGAGACAAGTCCTCCTTTATGGTGGGATTTTTTTTTTTTTTTTAGGTGGTAGCTGGACTCCTACAGACATTATTTTTATTTTAGGGTACAGAATTTCATCTATGCATCTCTATATGAGTCTTTTGTCCAGAATTTCCGCCCCCCAGATAGGCTATAATCATTGAAGAGAGGCATTGATGAACAGACTGGTTCTCAAGCTGCATAACCTAGAGAATAAACATTTCACCTGCTTCTCCCATGAGGGCTAGGATTATACTGTCAGGACTGCTTAGGTAAGGAAATTTGGGTGACATAGTTTTTTAAAACATCTAACTAAATTTTAATTTTGTCCAAAGCATGAGCCTATTTGGAAAATAGATTTACTTACTGCTTTATTACCTACATAAATTATTTAGTCACATAGGTCATGTCCAACTCTTTGCAACCCTATTGTCTGTAGCCTGCCAGACTCCTCTGTTCATGGGATTCTCTAGGCATGAATACTGGAGTGGGTTGCTATGCCCTTCTCTAGGGGATTTCCTGACCAAGGGATCAAACCTGGGTTTCCTGCATTGCAGGGAGATTCTTCAGAGTAGGGAAAAGGAATTCAGTTCAGTTTAGTTCAGTTCAGTTGCTCAGTTGTGTCTGACTCTTTGTGACCCCATAGACTGCAGCACACCAGATTTTCCTGTCCTTCACCAACTTCCAGAACTTGCTCAAACTCATGCCCATCAAGTAGGTGATGCCATCTAACCTCTGTCATCCCCTTCTCCATCTATCTTCAATCTTTCCCTGCATCAGGGTCTTTTCCTTGAGTCAGTTCTTCACATCAGATGGCCAAAGTATTGGAGCTTCAACTTCAGCATCAGTCCTTCCAATGAATATTCAGGACTGATTTCCTTTAGGATAGATTTATTTGATCTTTCAGTCCAAGGGACTCATCACCACAGTTCAAAAGCATCAATTCTTCATCGCTCAGCTTTCTTTATGGTCCAACATTCACATCCATGCATGACTACTGGAAAAACCATAGCTTTGACTACATGGACCTTTGTTGGTAAAGTAACGTCTCTGCTTTTTGATATGCTATCTAGGTTGGTCATAGCTTTTCTTCCAAAGAGCAAACATCTTTTAATTTCATGGCTACAGTCATCATCTGCAGTGATTTTGGAGCCCAAGAAAATAGTCTCTCACTGCTTCCATTGTTTCCCCATCTATTTGCCATGAGGTGATGGGACCAGATGCCATCATCTTCGCTTTTTGAATGTTGAGTTTTAAGCCAACCTTTTCACTCTCCTCTTTCACTTTCATCAAGAGGCTTTTTAGTTCCTCTTTGATTTCTGCCATAAGGGTGGTGTCATCTGCATATTTGAGGTTATTGATATTTCTCCTGGCAACCTTGCTTCCAGCGTGTGCTTCATCCAGCCCAGAATTCCGCATGATGCACTGTGTATAGAAGTTAAATAAGCAGGGTGACAGTATACAGCCTTCATGTACTCCTTTCCCAACTTGGAACCAGTCCATTTTTCCATGTCCAGTTCTAAATGTTGCTTCTTTCCTGCATCCAGGTTTCTCAGGAGATAGGTAATGTGATCTGGTATTCCCACTTCTTTTAGAATTTTCCACAGTTTGAATCCACAGAATCCACACAGTCAAAGGCTTTGGTGTAGTTAATAAAATAGAAGTAGATGTTTTTCTGGAACTCTATTGCTTTCTTTATGATCCAATGGATGTTGGTAGTTTGATCTCTGGCTCCACTGCCTTTCGTAAATCCAGCTTGAACATCTGGAAGTTTTTGCTTCATGTTCTGTTGAATCCTTGCTTTGAGAATGTTGAACATTACTTTGCTAGCATGTGAGATGAGTCCAACTGTGCAGTAGTTTGAACATTCTTTGGCATTGCCTCGCTTTGGAATTGGAATAAAAACTGACATTTTCCAGTCCAGTGGCCACTGCTGAGTTTTCCAAATTTCCTGGCATATTGAATGCAGCACTTTCACAGCATCATCTTTTAGAATTTGAATGAGGGGAAATGAACTACATAACCAATTTGGAAGCTCCACTTCTTGAGACCATAACACGTTTTTCCTATTGAATAAACTAACAGGGATACTGATCATGTCTTTTAAAAATAAGTCAATGTGTCCATGTGTTCACTTTCTTAGAGCATCTACTCCCTCCTCCTCCTTTCTTCCTCCTTCTTATTACTTTCTTTCCATTGTATTATCCCTCTAAGCTGTTTGTTCTTGTGCTGATAGACCAACTCTGAAAAGTTGTTTTTTCCATCATGATTATGATTTACAAGATTATAATTTTCTTGTTTCCTTTATTTGTTTTACTGGTGTTTGGCTAATGTATATAATATGCAAAAAAAAAAAAGGTAGAATTGAGTACACAGATGATACGCTTCCCATTTTGAGCCTAAGAGGTTTTTATAGCCTCTCAGTTACTTTCATGTAACCTTAAGGATAAAAATGTCACCTTTAAAAATATCTCAAGGATCTAAACTGAATTCACTTTGAAACTTTATTACTGGACATGCACAACCATGTCAAAGCCTCAATTAATAGATGAAATATTATCTCCTTTTTCAGTCTTAAATGTCTTCCAAAGCATTTCATGGACATGCAAAATAGTTGGTTGATATTTTGGGGAGTATCCATGGAAGTAATTGAGCGCATGGCTGAGAGTATTTTTTGCACTAATTAAATATTCCAAACTTCTATCAAGATTATTGTCACCTATTTAATGGCTCATTGAGTTTACGGGCTATGCAAGTTCTCTTTCATCAGTAGAGTTAGGACATCCATTCTTGAAATGACAAATTAGAGAGCAGGATAAAAAGAAAAAAGAACATCTGAAAATTATACACATTTCAAATTTCTGGCATGGATAATTCTGTTCATTGGTGAAATAAAGAATCTTATAATCTTATATTCATTTTCCTCAGATTCCACTTACATTTTTTATATAACCTAGGATATTAAAAACCTAATGCTATGGATAAACTTAAGTGTCCTTGAATGCAATACGTATATGGAAAAATATTTTTAATATAGTTGCTAAATCTTATCTTCAAAAGAAATCTTCATCACTTGCACTTAAGATGATTGAAATATGGACTGATAAATAAATTCCAGAATTCCTGGTACAAAGAAGAAAGAAAAAGTTGGCATTAGAACGTGACTAGTATATAGAAGCTGGCCATTTTTGTTGTTGTTGAGTGAAGGAACAAATGGATGAATATATGCTAGGGACAGCATTGTGCCCAAGGACACAGTGGAGAATAAAATGGTTATGAAGCATAACCTCTTTTCGCTTATAGTCTAGCTGGGAAGATGGAAAGTAGACACAAATAAAACATAATTTTGAGTTTTGATAAGCGCTATGAAGAAAATAGGGATAGTTCTATTAAAAGGAAGGGCAAAGGTATAGTTTTAAGTGCACTGGTAAAGATGCTTAAGTGGTGATAGGATGGAAATAAGGATGGAGTCGCGCACAAATTAAAGTGTGCTCCAAGTACAGGGAATAGCTCATACGAAGTTCCTGAAGTGGAAGGGACCTTGACACTCTCATGAGTTTGAAAAGTCACTGATGGAATGTGATGGGCAAAGGAAAGAGAGGCCAAAGATGAGTGAGAGCCCCAAATCCTGCCACCTTGATAAAAACTTTGTAGAGCACGGTGGCTAAGAGGCACTAGCTGTATTCTAAGTACAGGAAGAGACTCTTAAGATATCACTTGGGTTGATATATGAAGAATAGGTTGAAAGAGGCCAGGAGTTGGAACAAGGAGAGAGGTACGTTCATTATTATTTGTCTTCATCTAAGAACAAGACACAGGTGGCTTGGATACAGAAATAGTGGAGAAGGAGACAAAAGGACAAACTTGCGACTGGTTTTGAGGGAGAAAGAATAGGGATTGATGATATATTGGATGAGCTGTCAGAAATGGTGAATGAAGATGATTTTACAGAAGTTCAGAAAATGAGAGAAACAAATTTGTATGTATGTTTGGAGGGGGTTAAGTTTTGGATGTCAAGAAAGAATCTAAGTCTAAAGGTCAGATGAGACTACTCTCTTGAAAGGTACAAATAATCTTTGAATCCACAATAATAGCAGAGGACATTCAGAGAGAGAATTTAGAGAAAGAAAGGAAAATGGCTAGATGTGAGCCTGAGGAATACCAGTGTTTTAGCAATAGAGGAAATGAGCCTGTAAAGAAAACAGAGAAAGTACAGAACTAGGGGTAGGAAGTGGAGAAGGAAATGGCAGCCCACTCCAGTGTTCTTTCCTGGAGAATCCCAGGGATGGAGGAGCCTGGTGGGCTGCCATCTATGGGGTCACACAGAGTCGGACATGACTGAAGTGACGCAGCAGCAGCAGCAGCAGGGGTAGGAAGAAAAGAATGTCATTATTATGAGTAAGAAATAGTCAAAGGATCAATTGCCCCTAAAGACAAGAGAAAATGGGATCCTATAGCACAAGTTAATACAGTTTTTCATGTATGAAAGATGTATTCATTTCTCATAGGAGATGAAAAGGTATTTCTTTTATTTTATTTAACTTTACAATATTGTATTCGTTTTGCCATATATCAAAATGAATCTGCCACAGGTATACATGTGTTCCCCATCCTGAACCCTCCTCCCTCCTCCCTCCCCATACCATCCCTCTGGGTCATCCCAGTGCACCAGCCCCAAGCATCCAGTATCGTACATCGAACCTGGACTGGCGACTTGTTTCATATATGATATTATACATGTTTCAGTGCCATTCTCCCAAATCATCCCAATCTCTCCCTCTCCCACGGAGTCCACAAGACTGTTCTATACATCAGTGTCTCTTTTGCTGTCTCGTATACAGGGTTATTTTTACCATCTTTCTAAATTCCATATATATGCATTAGTATACTGTATTGGTGTTTTTCTTTCTGGCTTACTTCACTCTGTATAATAGGCTCCAGTTTCTGAAAGTTCTGAAAGCGTTAGTTACTCAGACATGTCTGACTCTATGTGACCCCATGGACTGTAGTCTGCCAGGCTTCTCTGTCCATGGACTTCTCCAGGCAAGAATGGTGGAGTGGGTATAGCTGTTCCCTTCTCCAGGAAATCTTCCTGACCCAGGGATTGAACCCCAGTCTCCTGCATTGCAGGCAGACTCTTTACCATCTGAGCTACAAGGGAAGCCCCAAAAAGGTATAATGGTACAGACGAAAGTAAGATTTTGAATTTATGGAATTGTATGTTCATTTATATGAAGCAAGATCTTTTGATTTTGAAAATGGGAGCCAACATTTTTAAAAAATGGGGATAAAAAAAAATGAAAGGGTGCTGTATGGGAGAAGAGGGAACACTAATCTTGAGAATGGGAAAACAGACCTACTAGAAAAGGGTAACAGAATTGATGGGCAGAATAGCTTTATCATAGTTTGTGTAGTGTTTTCCAGTTTAAAAAATACTTACTCGTGCCCAGTGTTTATTCATTTATTCAGTAAACATCATTTTCAGTTGGTGCTCATTATAGCATGTGTTAAGTGTTGGTCACTCAGTTGTGTCCGACTCTTTGAGACCCCATGGACTGCCAGGTTCCTCTGTCCAGGGAATTCTCCAGGCAAGAATACTGGAGTGGGTATCCATTCCTCTATCCAGGGCATCTTCCTGATCCAGGGATCAAACCTGATCTCCTGCTCTGCAGGCAGAATCTTTACTGTCCATATCACCAGAGAAGTCCCACTGTAGCCTATGGGGTAGCTAAGCCAAGTCCTATTCTCTGCAGATGAAGAAAAAAAATAACTTGTTTGGAAGATATCACTTACTTCAATGGAAGTGGCTTTGTTTCTATGTGCAGAATTGGGATTTCAATCTAGATTTTCAAATAAATATTTGAAGCCTTATTTCCCCCATCAAGGCACATTCTGTAGATAATTTTATGCTTAAGTAGAAATGATATGTAGTCCATAGGGTCACAAAGAGTCAGACATGACTGAGTGACTAACTTTCAGTAATGATGAAAAGTCTAAATACTTTAACTTCCTATTATTTTACACTTAAGATTGTTAAGATTAAAGATAAAAATATTTTGAAAAAATCATTTTCAAATACTAGCTCTATCATTTCTTACATAATCCATGCAGATTCAATGCCGGGCCATGCCTCTACACAGCTGTGACCAAAGAGTTCCATGGGATCATACTTTTAGACTGACATGAATGGTCAAGGCAACTGAACATCCAATTTAGTTGATTTTGTTCCACCAACTTGACTGGTCATTGGACTGAATTGACCAGAAGGCACTACCGTGCAAATGCAGTAAGTTATATTTTTCTAGAGACTGCAAGCTATGTACTGAATGCTGTCTTAACTATTTCAGAGTAGTGTTCCGCCACTGAAGTGACAATATATTCTGAATCAACTTTATATGAGGAACATGGTTATTTCAGAGAAAGAAACAGAATATCTAAGTTTTCTCATCTATATCAGTCTCGCCTCTTGGGTGGCAAACGGCAGAAATTGATCCTGATTAAATTAAGCTGAAAATGCATTCATTAAATCGTGTTAAATAGGTCAAGTTAGGTAAGATCTGAGAATGCAGGAGACGAAAGTACAGGGTACCTATTCACGAATCTGAGCTATAGCCTGGATGGCCAGGACAGATTGCACTGGGCTAGATTTTTGGCAGTTTATTTTCAGTGCTTCTGAGTGTGTGTGGATAAGGTTAAGTATCTCTATTACTACTATTGGTACTACCAATAAAAACAATATTGGTATATAACACATAACAAGATACTACTCTCCAATGCTGTGTATTTCATGTGTTCATACAAACCTAGAAATTAGTACTATGAATATCTCCGTATGCGTAGTATCTACATAAGGAGTTTCCCTGGTAGCTCAGCTGGTAAAGAATGCAAGAGAACCCAGTTCAATTCCTGGTTCAGGAAGATCCCCTGGAGAAGGGATAGGCTACCCATTCCAGTATTTTTGGGCTTGCCTGGTGGCTCAGATGATAAAGTATCTGCCTGCAGTGTGGGCAACTTGAGTTCGATCCCTGGGTTGGGAAAATCCCCTGAAGGAGGACACTGCAACCCACTCCAGTATTTTTGCCTGGATAATCCCCAAAGACAGAGAAGTCTGGCAGGCTACAGTCCATGGGGCAGCAAAGAGTCGGACATGAATGAGCAACTGAACACATATCTACATTTAATATAAGAGGAAACTATAGTTTGGAGAGATTGAACTTCCACAAAATCACATGGCTGGCAGATGGCAGAATCATACTTAGCCTAAATCAAGTCAAAGCTGTCTTGTTAACTTCTAAATAATGTGTCAGACCAACTTAAAATAATGGTATCTCTGGTTAGTTAATACCATTTAAGGAAATACAGCCTGTAGGAAAATTAGGTTTTATTTTTATTTTTCTCTTGGGCATTTCACTTTTCCTTTAGGTCTCCTATAGACTTGTGTAAATATATGTTTATGATTAAAAATCTAATACATATGGTTTTCAATTTCCACTTAAATCATACCATGCACAAAGTACCAAGGAAAATAAGGAATTGACTATAAGAAAAAGGGGGAAAGTTTTATAAGACATGTTTTCAAAGGATTAGAGAAACTCAGTCAAGATCATGTAATATGCTAGTTATGTGCTGAAAGAAAAGAATGATTCTCTTGCTTTATGAAAATTATAAGCACAGTTTTAGAAGTAAAAGACCTTTGAAAGATGTCTTCATTTCTAGAAAGTTACCAACTTCAACACACAGTATTTGATATAGGAAACACAGATTCTCTAATGAGTATGAATTTTGGAAAGAAAAATAATGAAGAGAAAAATTAACTAGTAAACTTACAATCAAATTAACAGTCAACATCGGGTACACAAGATTTTGGCCAAAAGAATGCTGAAATTGGTAAATGATGTTGGAAGTTCTTGTCTACGATAGGACTCCTTCAATGTCCTAATTGTAAATATTTTTCCACTATTTATATTTCATTTCTGGTACAGGTAGAAAGTGAGAATTCAAAATGTTTTTCACTGTAAATATTCCTATTTCTAGCAAAAAAACATAGGGTTTAGATTTCTGGTAGGCAGAATATAAATATATTAACTTCCTCTGAGATAAGATATAGGTCTTCCCTGGTGACTCAGATGGTAAAGAACCTACCTGCAACACAGGAGACCCAGGTTCGATCTTTGGTTAGGGAAGATCTCCTGGAGAAGAGAATGGCTACCTGCTCCAGTATTCTTGCCTGGAGAATTCCATGGACAGAAGAGTCTGGCGGGGTATAACCCATGGGGATCACAAGAGTCGGACACAACTGAGGGACTAGCACATGGTAAGATATATGAAAGAGCTTTCTGGGTTTTGGTTTTTTGTTTTTCTTTTTTGTTGTCTTTCAGTGAGAGAATATGTGACCAATATAAAGAATACATGCAGTTATATTCATTAAATCTGGTTAAAAATATTGTTTTAGAAAAAAAAATATTGTTTTAGTTCACCACCAACTGATGGCTCAAATTAAGATGGAAGAGGCTTAATTCCCCACCCCACCCTCAATTTATTTTTGCAAAATACATGCAAACCTTCTATCTGCATAAAATGCACACTGGAATAATTTAAATAAGGAAAAAAGGAGAACGCTGAAAATAATGTTTTGAAAAGTTTTCCAGGAAGTGGTCAGAGCCTGTTAAGAACACTTTGAACCAGCGCTAAGGTAAATGAGAGCATTGTCACCTCACACAAAGACTGCTCATCAGGCTCTCTTTGTTCTGCAGCTCATATTTTAAGTAGAAGTTCATTTCCAATACCTGCACATATTCTCCTATTCATATGTAAATTGAATTAAAGCTGTTATTCTTTCTTCCTCACAATCTGCCTTTAAAGTAATAATATAATTTAGGAAAGAGTGCCATGAGAGAGGGGGGCTTATGGACACTAGTGTGTTCTGGCTTTTAACCAAACCCATGCTGGCCTTCTTGAAGGAGAGGCTGTCTCGCCTGCCCTCAGGGATCTATTTGAACATTAAGAGGTTATCACTGGAGTTGTTATTGGCTTTAGATATTTCCACTGATAAGACATTTGGATTCCAATGGCAGTTTTATGGCTCTCCTTACAGCTGTGATCAGAGTGGAGGTGCATAAATGGTCCTACCGCCTGTCCAGAGAGAGAGGGAACCACACACCCCGGGTTCTACTGGCTTTGCCATCACCTGCTGGGTGCAGCAGCTGGGTGCCTTGAATAACGTAAGATTACAGGGGCCTTCCCTTCTTCTGTGTGCAGATTAATTTCCTGTGGCAAATGTTGCGTGAAAATTTCAAGGGCAATTGAGTCCTGTATGCTTTCTCACTTGCTCTTCTTTTTTTCCCTTCTTTTTTCTTCTGTTTTCTCTTTTTTTTAAGGTTGTGAGTTGCTAAATTTACGTGCAATTAAGTTGCACATACCCCAAGTTAAGTAGGGCACCTCAACTGCACTTTAAAACCATCAACTATAAACATACCCATGGTATCCGATGTCTTAAGGGAGGAACCTGATTCTGCTTTGATGAAGTCATTTTATATGAATGTTTCTCCCTACTTTTACAAGAGTACTGTGGCTATTAATGTAAACAAAATAGGACATTTCATTCCTACATGCTTTGGTTTCTCAGTCTGTTGAAAGATAAAGAAACAAAGAACGTTTACAGAACTTCTCAATTTGTATTAGAAGAAAAAGGGTTACTGCAATTTTAAATTAATAAATGCAGAATACCTACAACTCTTTCTTACAGTGTGCTCCAAGTTGTGTTCACTATTTAAAACAATGGCTTGCAAGCATCTTTATTAATGAACGTGAATAAACTGTTTTCTTTCATGGAGGGAACATTGAGTCAAGATGGCCATCTGGGATCAGATGAGTGTAGATTTAAATCCATGTTCTGCCAGCTAACAACTCTAAGATTTTGAGAAAGTTCTTCTCTTGTAAGCCTCAGTTTCCTCCTTTTTCAAATGAGGAAAAGGCAAAAACAAAACAAAGACATAACTTGCAAGAGAGTTGAACAGATTAAATTAGATGATACTTGAAAAACCAAGCTTTCATCAACAGCTCAGAAAGCAGTGACAATTATTGTTCACAGCTTCTCAAAAGTTCTTGTTCATTTCAGGAAGACTGTGTGTGCTTGGGACTATTTAAAATCCTACTGAATAAATACTGAAATTGTTCAGGGAAATTAACTAGGCTATCTGCCAGGGATTTTCCAATGAAATAGATGTGTGTTTCAACTTTCCAACCATGTTACAGGACTAGTGTAGACAGAGCCGGCTCTCCTTACCAGCCCCCTCGCCCTATTCCGGACCCGCAGAGGGGGACTGTGTTCATCCCACTGATGGTGCAGAGGTCCCTCCATTAGCGCTCTGCGAAGTCCATCTGTCCCTTCACTTAACAGGCCTCGCTCATTCCATCTTCCGTAGCTTCCCCTTCAGTATACTTTATATATCATTTGCATAGTGTAAAATTTAACAAGTGATGCTGGAGATAATAAATTCCACGACTGCTATTCCTGTTTGAAAACCATGACCCAGTGTGGTGAAAGTGCAAAACAATCCGGGGTCTGCGCCTGTTTGCAGGGCTTTCTCTTCGCATATTTTACTGTCACTTTCTTGACATTTCTGTCAGCTTAGAACTGCAGGGCATAGGTGCTGGAGGCAGGTCTCACCACATTTTTATTCTCCATTGCATTTTCAGAGCCTATGAAAAAATAAAATAAGGCTGGGGGTAGGCAGGGAGGGAAGGCCGAGGAAGCACTCAGAGGAGAGGTGATCGCGTCAAAGGCAGAGCAGTGAGGGTAAGACTGAAAGTCAGAAAGTGCAGCCTCTTCACTGTGAGCCAGTGCTCACCGTTCAAGGGCTTCTGAGCCACCCCCCAAGCCCCGAAGTCCTGACACAGAAACACTGAGATTTGCCATCAAAGACATGCCATTATTTCAGTTGCTCGTTATGCCAGGAAGATAGAAGGCAATATTTGAATCTGTTTGCATAATATATTTTTCTTTTCTTTTGACAAACTGTGCATTTCTAGACAGTGGAGATGGTGTCTACACAAAACCAGTATTGTTTTTCCTGGCTTTAATCAACTCGTATGGTTTTACTGCCCTTTAGGATCTTCTTGTTCTTTTTTTGTTTCCTTTTTTAATTCATGGAAAAAAATGTACAGAGTTATATAACATGGCTCCGAAGGTAAAGCATCAGCCCACAATGTGGGAGATCCAGGTTCTATCCCTAGGTTGGGAAGATCCCCTGGAGAAGGAAATGGCAACCCACTCCAGTCCTCTTGCTTAGGAAATTCCATGGATGGAGGAGCCTGGTGGGCTACAGTCAGTGGGACCGCAAAGAGTTTTACGTGACTGAGCTACCTCACTTTCACTTTCACGTAACCGGGCATGAGAGAATTGCTAATGTCAAAAACACCTTTTGTCACCACCTTCCAGCTTTTGTAAATGAAGGGGAGAAAAGAGTGAACAGGCTGTCATGTACATCCATTCAACTTTGACAGTTACCAATATTTAAATAACATTAATAATAACAATATTAATAATTAAACAACAACTCTATGTATAGTTTAGAATCATCCTCCCAAGAAAACCTGGTACTATTTATTTTAATTTCTCTAAGTACTTTGGCCACCTCATGGGAAGAGTTGACTTATTGGAAAAGACTCTGATGCTGGGAGGGATTGGGGGCAGGAGGAGAAGGGGACGACAGAGGATGAGATGGCTGGATGGGATCACTGACTCAATGGACGTGAGTCTGAGTGGGCTCCGGGAATTGGTGATGGACAGGGAGGCCCGGCGTGCTGCGATTCATGGGGTCACAAAGAGTCGGACACAACTGAGTGACTGAACTGAACTGAGATTAAATTTCCTTAAGAGCTTCCCAGGTGGCTCAGTGGTAAAAGAATCTGCCTGCCAGTGTAGGAGCCTTGGGTTCGATCCCTGGGTTTGGGAGATTCCCTGTAGAAGGAAATAGCAACCCACTCCAGTATTCTTGCCTGGGAAATCCCATAGATAGAGCAATCTGGCAGGCTACTCAAAAAGCTAAGATCATGGTATCTGGTCCCATCACTCCATGGCAAATAGATGGGGAAACAATGGAAACAGTGAGAGACTTTGTTTTTTGGGACTCCGAAATCACTGCAGATGGTGACTGTAGCTATGAAATTAAAAGACGCTTGCTCCTTGGAAGAAAAGTTATGACCAACCTAGACAGCATATTAAAAAGCAGAAAGATTACTTTACCAACAAAGGTCCGTCTAGTCAAAGCTATGGTTTTTCCAGTAGTCATGTATGGATGTGAGAATTGGGCTATAAAGAAAGCTGAGTGCTGAAGAATTGATCCTTTTGAACTGTGGTGCTGGAAAAGACTCTTGAGGGGTGCTTGGACTGCAAGGAGATCAAACCGGTGCATCCTAAAGGAAATCAGTCCTGAATATTCATTGGAAGGATTGATGCTGAAGCTGAAGCTCCAATATTTTGGTCTCCTGATGCACAGAACTGACTCATCGGAAAAGACCCTGAAGCTGGGAAAGACTGAAGGCAGGAGGAGAAGGGGATGACAGAGGATGTGATCACTGGATGGCATCACCGCTTGATGGCCATGAGTTTGAGCAAGCTCCGGGAGTTGGTGATGGATAGGGAAGCCTGGCGTGCTGCAGTCCATGGGGTCCCAAAGTCGGACACGACTTAGTGACTAAACGGCAGCAGCATATTTCCCCAAACTCTTCATGAAGGGAAAAGAAAAATGCTATCTTATTAACTACATTTGGATAATACGCATTCCCAAACTTAATCTAAAATGGAACCGTGTTTCCCATTGGAACACTGTTCATGTGGAAGGGGTGGGAAGGTGGACAGAGTACTTCAGTGTCAATAGTACACAGTTGAGCAGCATAGTTCTAGTAGCCAGTTTATAATTTCGCCTTTCTGAGCACACTCATTGTACGTTTTATTGGGTGCATCCGATTCCTTGTTTTCGTTGCAAGGGACGCTCAAGTATTTGACAATTTCAGGGCAAGTCAAAAGTTAGCTTCCAAACAATTTCCAGAGTATGCTGATGTTCTCTTGGATAGTAGAACTAAACAAAACATTCATTAAGGCTTTAAAAAATAGAGAGACTTTAAATAATAGAGATATGAGTGTGAAAATAAATCAAATAGCTTTTAATAACTCGCTGAGATGGCCTGGACCGTACTAATGGTAAAAACAAAGTAAGATGTGAACACGGTTAGAAGATTTGGTACAATACAAACAGTACAGCTTTTGATAAACATCTGCATATGCATCAGTAGGGTGTGAATTTCTGTCACCAGAATTACTGAGTCATAAGGATTGTGCTTTTACAAATTTGACAGATGTCACAAAACTGCCTTTCAGGCAGGTCATGCTGATTTATACTTCCACCAAGATCTTTTTATATATATGGTTCTTTTTTGTTAATTTGTCCTTTCCTTTCATTTCTTTATTGGGCTCTAGATGAGCTCTAGTTGATAATTTAAACAGATTATATCAGATTTACAAAAGAATTCGGGAAAACTGACATCATTGCAGTATTGAATCTTACTATAAAGGAGCACAAAACGAATTTTTTCCTCCTTGTTTATATGTTTATTCACTCAGTCATGTCAGACTCTTTGTGATTCCATGGACTGTAGCCCACCAGGCTCCACTGTCCACTGGATTTCCCAGGCAAGAATACTGGAGTGGGGTGCGATTTCCTCTTCCAGTGGATCTTCCCGACCCGGGAACTGAACCTGCATCTCCCACGTCTCCTGTGTCCAGGCTGATTCCTTACCTGTTGAACCACTGGGAACTCCCTTTATCCCCTTAGTTGAATCTAATTTTACTTTAAAAGCGTGATTAGTATTTCTTGCTAAGGTGCTTGGGCATTTCTACCTTGTTATTTTAGGCCAGGGGTTACCTATTTTATTTTTGCCTAAATAAAGATTAACAGACCATAGCCCGTGCCAATTTGTTTACATACCATCTATGGTTGCTTAGGGTTGAATTGTTGGAACAGAGACCACATGAGCTGCAAAGCTTAAAATTTACAAGTAAAATACACTTTACGTATAAAGTTTGCTGACTCCTACTTTAGACCATTTGTTTCCTCCTACTACATTTTCTTTTTTTTTTTTTCTCCTACTACATTTTCAATATTGACTTCTATATAGAAAAAACACTATTTTTATTGTTAATTATGTAATTGATCTCTTGTTTATAATGATTTCTGATTTCCCTAAAATTTCTAGGTATATGAAGATAGTTATAATTTTACTTTCATATTCCCTTTGTATTTATCTACTTTCTTTCATTGGCTTAGCTCCACTGACATATACATGCACATATAATGTTTCCTTCATTTATGTAAAAATGTATTTCTTTATATATATATATTATTCCTATTTCATTAAACTAAATATGGATATTAAATGCAGTCAGATCCTTTCCCAGATCCACTGAGATATTCATGAATAATGTTCTCCTTTGACCTTTGTATATGATGTATTTTAACAATAGATTTTCTATTTTGGAGTCATTATGAATGAACTTCACTTGGTTAGATAGTATTCTATTTTTTAATGCCCAGCTGAATTTTATTTCCTAATAATTTATTAAGTATTGCATCAATATTCAAAAGTAAAATTCATTTATTTCTAGTTTTGTAGTTTGCAAATTTAGGATGTTAACATTGTATTGGGCCTTTAAAAATAATTTGAATGTTTCATTTTTTTCCCCTATGATCTGAATTACTTACGAGCATGAAAATTGTTTTGCCCTTGAATGAATTAAAGAATGTACCTATGAAACTATGTGGACTTTGGAGTTATTAGGCAATATGACTTTAATACATCTGTCAATATCTTTTGCTATTGGATGAAATGCTCTGTATTTGCAGGAAGACATTTAGTATCATATTTTTATTAAAAACTATCCGTTCAATTCAGATTCTCAACTTTATATAGAACAGAAGATTTAGAAAGCATAGATATTTTTTGTTGTTGTTATTCAGTCACTCAGCCAAGTCTGACTCTTTGTGACCCCATGGTCTGCTGCACTCCAGGCTTCCCTGTCCTTCACCAGAGCTTTCTCAAACTCATGTCCATTGAATTGGCGATGCCTTACAGCCATCTTATCCTCTGTCATCCCCTTCTTTTCTTGGCTCAATCTTTCCCAGCATCAGGGTCGTTTCTCATGAGTTGGCTCTTTACATCAGGTGGTCAAAGCATTGGATCTTCAGCTTCAGCATCAGTCATTCCAATGAAAATTTAAGGTTGATTTCCTTTAGGATTGACTGGTTTGATCTCCTTGCTTTTCAAGGGACTCTCAAAAGTCTTCTCCAGCACTACATTTCGAAAGCATAAATTTTTTGGTGCTCAGCCTTTTTTATGGTCCAACTCTCACATCTGTACATGATTACTGGAAAATTTTTTTAATTAAGAATTAAGAGAATTTACGTTCTATTTATCCTTGACATATTACTTCATTCACTTCATATACTTCAGGAAAATGAGAATGAATGTCAAAAAAGAGGATGACATTTGATAAAAGAAACGGTGGCAAGATCCCAGAAGAACTGACTAGATGTAATTTCCTGGATGAGACCTGCCTAAAAGAAAAGCTGCTGCTGCTGCTAAGTCACTTCAGTCGTGTACAGCTCTTAGCGACCCCATGGACTGCAGCCTACCAGGCTCCTCCATCCATGGATTTTCCAGGCAAGAGTACTGGAGTGGGGTGCCATTGCCTTCTCCAAAAAGAAAAGCTACTGGACAAAAATAGGAAATCAGTGGGTCCCTGGATATAGAAGAGAATGAACCCTAAGTAATAAATAGAAAGGATACAAAAATGGGAGTTCTGAGAAAGTTAAGAGGAATCTTCAAAAGAAAAAAACATAATTAGATACTTAAAAACAGCAAGCAAGATTGTACAAAGAATATCTTGGGACAATTATTAAGCAAACCATAAGATGGCATGATGATTATTAGCATGTTACACAGAAGGAATTTAAGCAAAAAGAACATGTTCAATCTGGAATTAGGGGCATTGTTCACTCTCAAGGGTATCATAAAAGTGAGTGAGTAGAAAAGAAAATGTAACTACAACATCCTATTTGTTCTGCAATGGACAGTATTTCTACAGTCATAATGAGTATTAGGTTTTAAAACTTAGAATCAACATATGATAACAATTGAAGAATTCAGCATACTATAGAAGTGATTTATCTATGCTGAAATGTGAAAGGGGAAAGGAGTAAGGCCTGTGGGGACGGACATAGGAGAGGAAGTTAGGGGCTTCAAAATCCCCGTGTTATACAGAGGGGAGTCAAGAGATGCCTCAACCAATAATAAAACAAGAAACAGACTCTTAAGAAATGCTAGTTTGAATCATAAAAAAAACCAACAGAAGAACTAAGAATAGTATTTTTGATCTACCTGTCAAATCTTGATGGAGTGGGGAATTGAGATATTTTAAATAAGCTGTATCTTCTCTCCTAGTGAAAGTCAATCATTAGTGTCTGAAATTGACAAGCCAAACATTTCTATGAACATTGTTCCAGTTGTGGAGGTCGCATTTGAAGGACTAAGAGCAGACCAGGAAGAACACGGTGGCCTTTGGGAGGGAGGATTTGGTGGGATAAATTACTCTGGAGGAAAGAATATAAGCCCTTCTGTTATTTGATGTCTTTCTGTATCCATGTTCTACTGCTGTGATAGTGTGTACGATTATGATAATTATGAAATTTACCTTTAGACAACTGATCTTTTAGGATTTTTCACCATTAACAGCAAATATGTAAATGGGACAATTTTGGGGAATCTGAAAAACAATCAGATTATCCTGAAAACAGTCTTCATTCAGAAAGTCTGCACACTTTTTGCATGCTTCTGAATCATACTGCTGTTATCTCTTAAAGTTATTTATCCTATTTTGTTTTAATTAGCACAGCTTCGGATCATTTTTTTTGTTGTTAGAAATGTAACTTATACATTAGAGGCACACTTTGATGAAAGTGTAAGTAGATTGCATCAAATAAGTAAACAAGGATCTGAAGTCATAGTTTATGAAACATCATATTAAACATATTGTTGAATTGATCTTCCCCTATATCACTTTGGCTATATGAATTGAGTCAGGTGAGTCATCATAAATGAGATCTAAATTCTACAATATTATGATTCTCTTTAGGAATTAATATCACATTTTTTAATGAAAAAACAAAAGTCATTTAGCCCAGTGATTTCTAGAACCAGCTAAATGTTAGGTTCACCTGGGGATGCTTAGAAAAGCACAGGCATGTTGGATTCTCTCCTGGAGATGTTGGTTGAGCAAGTCTCAGGGAAGGTTTCAGGAATCTTATTATTTAAAAGTGCTCCAAGGGATTCTGGGGCACATCCAGATTGGGACCCAGTAACTACCCTCTTTTCTTTCCTTTTTCCCCATTAATAGGCAAGTGAGGGTTAAATTAACTCTTCATCATTAATAAATATGTGAGACCCCACAATCCTTGTCCCTTTTCCCCTTGACCTTGGTTATTTCATTTCATTTTGCCATATCCTGGTCCTAATTTTTTTTTTTAAATCAATATAGAAATGCATGCATAACATTCATGGATTTTTTTATTGGAGTATAATGCTTTGCAATGTTGTGCTAGTTTCTGCTGCACAACAGTGTGAGTCAGCCCTGTGTCTACATACATCTCCTCTCTCGAGTCCCCGTCCCACCCCTCTATGCCATGACAGAGCACCGAGCTGAGCTCCCTGTGCTCTACAGCAGCTTCCCACTAGTTGTCTATTTTGCACGTGGTAGTATATATGTCAGAGCTGCTCTCTCAGTTCTTCCCATCTCTTCCTTCATCATGTCTACAAGTCTGTTTTCTATGTCTGTGCCTCTATATTACTTATTTACTGCCCTGCAAATAAGGTCATCAGTACCATTTCTCTAGATTCCGCATATATACGTTAATATACCATATTTGTTTCTCTCTTTCTGACTTCAATCTGTATTATAGACTAGGTTCATCTGCATCTCTATAACTTACTCAATTTCACTTCTTTTTTATGGCTGAGTAATATTCCTTTGGGAGAAGGCAATGGCACCCCACTCCAGTACTCTTGCCTGGAAAATCCCATGGATGGAGGAGCCTGGTGGGCTACAGTCCACGGGGTCGCGAAGAGTCGGACATGACTGAGCGACTTCACTTTCACTTTTCACCTTCATGCATCAGAGGAGGAAATGGCAACCCACTCCAGTGTTCTTGCCTGGAGAATCCCAGGGACGGGGGAGCCTGGTGGGCTGCCGTCTACGGGGTCACACAGAGTCGGACACGACTGAAGCGACTTAGCAGCAGCAGTATTCCATTGCATATATGTAACACACGTGAAAAGATGGTCAACATCACTTACTATTAGAGAAATACAATCAAAACTGCAATGTAGCACCACCTCACACAAGCCAGAATGGCCATCACCAAAAAATCTACAAACAATAAATACTGGAGAAGGTGTGGAGAAAAGGGAGCCCTTTTGCACAGTTGGTGGGAATGTAAATTGGTACAGCCTCTGTGGACAACAGTATGCAGGTCCCTTAAAAAACTAAACATGGATTTTCTAGATAGGTGATTTATATGGATTTTTTAATGCTACTTTTGAAATCTAATAAAATCTGCTCTGCTAACATCTGTAGCTGCCTGGGAAGCGGGAACTCAGTAGCCCGTTTCACGTACTTTTTGAGGGCTGTCAAGAAGGACCATGGTGTGAACATGGTAAGTTGGCTCTATGCGCAAGTACAGAGGTATCTGAGCCTGAGATCATCCATCAAAAACTGTGTATAGTCATCGTGCATATCTTGCAAAACACAAACACTTTTATAAAGTGGAAAAGTGGCTAGTTTTTCCTAAGGAGACTCTTAGTGAAAATCCCATTGTGGGTGAGGGAGTGAGAGTATTTCATGTTTTGCGGTTATGAAGGTGCTAAAATATTCTAGACAGAGAGGAGAATTTCTGTGACACAAATGGTGTCTGTGGCATCTGCTTTTTTCTTATTGAAGACAATTTTTTAAATGTGATGTTGAGAGGTTATAGGTCACGACACCCTTCTTTCAGTGGACTCCCAGAAGCCAGTCAGCAAGAAGTTCAAGCAGTAAATGGAAAGAGATATGGACAAGATGGCTGGCCCTGGTTTCCGTATTCTTTCTCCCTTGATCTTCACCACCAAGCTCCTTTTAATTAGCATGTTTACAAGGTATAAGAGGGAACAGAGCTGGTTATCAAGGATTCACCTTGATGTAGGATTGTCTAACCCACGAGGGTCACTTTTTCTGTCTTAAAAGGTTTTGGAGGTGGGAGGCAGGGAGGGGATGGTAAGGAGACTTTCAAGTCCTGAAAAAAGCTGCCTGGTAAGCAGACTCAGACAAGTGAAGTATTCTGAAATCATCGCTGATCTTGGACTGGACATCACATGGGGACTACTGAATTTGAACGATGACCTGAGCCTTCTGCAGCCCATTAGCCGCAAGCCCCCAGGACAGGTGTCTTCTGAAGTATGAAGAAAAAGTGAAGCATGAAAAGTTTGTTGTATGTCTTGTTTGTATTATAGTTCTAGCTGAGACAAAGTGAGTTTTGTGGCATCCTATCCTCTCTTCCCTAGTGAGCTTGGAATTGGATATTGAAGATGAAAAACAAAAACATATTTGTCTTAAAGTTTAGAGGACAGAACAAAATGGAGTGTGGGAGGACAGTTAACCCTTTTATGGGCTTCCAGATAGATGTTGCTATGCTTCTTACACACACAGGCTCATGGAAACCACAGAATATTCATGCCTATGTATATGAAGGATATTGACTAGATATATATCATACACTTTAATACAGTTAGAATAAAAGCATGGCAAAGTTCATGGATTAGCTACTTCAATAAGAAATGCTTTCTTTCTGCATAAATCAAGGTACAAGATCCAGATGGGAAAAAGTGACACTATTTATAGCAAAAGAGCATTTATTCTCAATACCCCTTGTATATGTGTGGGTCAAAGAGGCAGGGGCCCTTTTGCTAAGTTGTGTAATTGACAAATTTCCTAGTGGTTGGAGAATTCTGGAAAGTTTAGTGCATTTAGGAATGTTTCTAAAATTTCTGAATGTTTGAAATACAATATAATCATGATAAACATAGACCACAAAGTCAACTCTTACTCCATCCAAAAGATCTCCTCTCTCCTTCATAAAAATAATTCAAACACCTTTTTAATGTTAGGAATACTAGAGGCTAAAAATGTCTAAGAGAATTTAGATAAATCAAATATTCTCTTCCTTTTATCTTCTAGAGTGTGATGTCTTTAGCAGTGTTACAAGCAGGACTTATGTGCAAAATACACTACAAATCCTCCTAATTCTCGTTCAGTTGTGAGGACCAGCATTTTGAAACACCAGTGCAAAAGAACAGGCCAGAGGGGGATGTATTTTATTTGTTTTCCACATCTATGGGCAAAAGTGGCTCTTGATAACAAAAAGCAATGTAATCCTACTGCCTTGAATTGCCCTAGGTGGAAATCATCTCATTTTTCTCCCCCATGGAGAAATTTTTAGCTGCTTGTCTAGTGCAATAAATGCAGTTTTTCTGTCACTGCAATTTTTTCCTACTTCTCACTTGAAAAGCCTAAAGCTTAGTTATTTCCAGGAATGCCCTCCCCTCCCTGCTTACAAATGTTGCCCTGATTATCTTATTTAGCCATGGGAATATTACAGATGATTAAGTGAAGATTATATATGATGACAAGATACTACCTTTACCATCATGAAACTTTTTCTACAACACCCTTTGGTCATATGAGAATATCTAAATGGGGACAATCAGAGAAATAATAATTGAAGCCCTCTTTTCTTTTCATTCTAGCACTTTCTCAATGAAGAGAGGTTCAGGGTTATGATGTCCAAGCTGCCACCACGTGTCTGCAGGATTCAGCAATTGCTGCCTGAACAAGTTGCCTGTCCCTCATCTGGTTACCGAGAACTAAGAGTTAATGGACAATTATGGTGCATAAAAGTTCTGAGTTGCTTCGCCTGTGTCCATTAACATGGTCGTGGCTCAATAAGGAGAATGACTCTTTACAGACCATTCTTCCTGTTCCAGGCATCATACTCAGAGCTTTCCTATATTTTCTGTGTAATCTTTTCAAAAGTATTTGAAGTAGGGTGGTCATCCACAGTTATTCATAGGAAATGGTAATTACTTTTTATAGGTAAGAAATGGTGGATAAAGGTGGATAACCACACTATTTTATACCTTGTCAGCCCAAGGAGCTCAGGTAGATGTTCCACGGTGACCTAGATGAGTGGGATGTGTGTGGTGGGAAAGAGGTTCAAAGGGAGAGGGTATATGTATGCATATGGATGATTCATGTTGTCGTGCAGCAGAGGCTAACACAAAACTGTAAAGCACCTATACCTCAATTAAAAAAAAAAAAAAAAGAGGATTACACAGAAAACGTAGGAGAGCTATGAGTATAGTACATTTGGACACACACTTTTAGTTATAATATGTGTTGAGATTGTATTGCCTATTGCTGCTACAGCAAAAACAACCACAAAGTTGGAGAATGAAAACAATTGCCATTTATTACCTCCATTCTGTAAATCAGAAATCTGGCCAAGGCTCATCTAAGTTCTCTTCTCAGGTCAAACAAGGCTGAAATCAAGGTGCCAACTAGGACTGGGTTCATCCTCATCTGGAGTCAGGGTCTCTTCCAAGCCCATTCCAGTTGTTGACTGAATTCAATCCAGTGTGGCTGTTAGGACTCTTAGCAACTCATGTCTTTCAGACCCACAGGAGAACGGCTGCTGCTGCTCCTTGTCATCCAACTAGGTCTAGGTGGGTCCCACCCGGTATGAATTCCACTTGAAGGGACTGAAAGTCAACTGATTAGGGACTTTAATTACATCTGTAAAATCTCTTTTCCCATATAAAGTAACACAATCATTGGAAAGATATCCCATTGTATCACCAGGTTGTCCATCATTAAGTAGAAAGAGATTATAACAGGTGTTATATGGGGTAAGAATCTTGAGATCCATCTGAGAATTCTGCCTACCACAAAGGGTTATCACTTTTTAAGTTTTAATTTGGCACCCACATGGACATTGTATGGTAGAGCTGAAAATAGCTTTATTTTTAAAATATATTTCATAGGATGTAGCTAAAAGAAAACAAGTTAAAATGTTCAGCTTTATTAAAAATATTTTATTTATTTATATCTTATTCCATTTGTATTTATTTATTCATCTTATAGATATTTTACATACTTAAAATATTTTTAAAAGTACATGTGAACAATAATTTTATTTTTTCCTACATTTTCTTGCTTTAGCATCTGTTGGAAGAGGCCATCTGCCATGGGTCCTTGGTGTGCCTGAAGTCCTTGCTGAGTGTGCCAAATCCTAAGTCCTAACTATCCTCACCCTGAGAGAGTTCTGTAGTTAGTGGTATAACCAATTAAGTAGATTAATGACTATCCTGAGACTGCTCACCCTCAAGGGCATCAATTGAGACAGTTGAGCACCTTCCATATATTTCTTATCATTTTAATATCTTTCAATTCAAAAAGAAACCAATCTAATTTAATAAATGGGCAAAAGACAAATAGTCACTTGACAAAACAGCTATGATCCTTAGCCTGGGAACATGCTAGGATTACATAAGAAAACTAACTGCACAACAAGGAACCCCACTAACCTGGGTTCCATCAGAACATGGATTGGTAATTCCAGACTGTGATGATAGTGCTGATGCATAGCAATGGGAGTTGCTTGGGAGTTGATGCATCCACCGATGTAATAGTAGAGAGAATGTGGAGGTGCTCAGTTCAGTTCAGTTCAGTTGCTCAGTCGTGTCCGACTCTTTGAGACCCCATGAATCGAAGCACGCCAGGCCTCCCTGTCCATCACCAACTCCCGGAATTCACTCAGACCCATGTCCATTGTGTCAGTGATGCCATCCAGCCATCTCATCCTCTGTCGTCCCCTTCTCCTCCTGCCCCCAATCCCTCCCAGCATCAGAGTCTTTTCCAATGAGTCAACTCTTCGCATGAGGTGGCCAAAGTACTGGAGTTTCAGCTTTAGCATCATTCCTTCCAAAGAAATCCCAGGGCTGATCTCCTTCAGAATGGACTGGTTGGATCTCCTTGCAGTCCACGGGACTCTCAAGAGTCTTCTCCAACAGCACAGTTCAAAAGCATCAATTCTTTGGCACTCAGCTTTCTTCACAGTCCAACTCTCACATCTATACATGACCACTGGAAAAACCACAGCCTTGACGACGAACCTTTGTTGGCTGGAAAATGCATTGTTTCATTCCACTAAGTAATTCTCTTCAAAAATAGTTGTGGCACTGCTTAGTACAGACGATTCCAGAAAAAAATAAGACCATTTTTTGCTATATTTATGTCATATTTTATCAACCTGATGAAATAACTTGGTTCTGTTCTGTACTAGTTATACCTATGAAATCACTACCATAAAGCAAAGAAGAAAAAGAACATGGCAAAATGAACCAAGTCATAGAGTCCTGAAGTACCAAATTAAGCAATAATATATAAACAAAAAGATAAATAAAATCAGTTTCAAAATCAGTTTTCCCTCTCTTTTATTACATTTTCAGACACATCTAATATATTACTTCAGTATTATTGCATTCATGGTAGTAATTTACCCTGAGCAATAAAGTGCTGATGGCTTTGGTGCCTAACTGGCAAATATGCTTGCAGTTATTTATGCAGACGATACATAGTTTGAGGAAGATAGAGTCAGCTGCAAATGCAGATTGCATTCCTCAAGCTTCTTCCACACACATATCCAATCATTATGACATTAAAAAAACCTCCTTTCCCACCAAAACAGTCACCTTCTCAATGTAACTTTCCCAATCAAGTTAAGAAACAAACCCCTCTTGGGTAAATCATTGCACTGCTAATGAAATCCAGACAGGCAACTTGAAACTTAAAACAGAAAAAACAAAATTATCCAATGGAAATCATTCATTAGCAGTCCCTGGTTCATTGAAACTAACAAAATGTAGAAGAAACATGACCTGAATGTGTCACAGATGATAATGATCGTATGCCTATGCTGTGCTTTCTACCCAGATGGATCCAAAGCACTCTTCTGAGTTTCCTAAGGGATGGGAAATTGGCAGTTGACCATTACTACAAATTAATAACTCCTGAAATGACTAACAGTATAGATTAGCAACTGGATTCCATTATTGCCCAAGAGTTTTAAGAAACTCAACATGACTATAGCAGCGACCTACTTCCACTAGAGGAACTGAACTAACTTCACACCAGATCTAGCACTTGACTTTCAAACCAATCATAGAAACAATGAAGAATTCCTATTGTCTTTAGTATGCATCATGCTTACTTGGAGCTTTTTTTGTCTTCTAAGCTTTATTTCCAGAATTGCATTTGTAAGTATTAAAACATCCCAGAGTGAATCACATAAGGAGCAGCAACGCCATCCTTATACTGATTTGTATAAACGCTGGCCTGAGACTGCTCCTACTTTACCGTTACAATATATACTCACACACACACACACACACACACACATATTATCACAGAACTGACTCAGTGAGTGAAGTATGGGATAGTTACTGGAGCAATAAGAGAGAGAAGAAATAGGGAGTTGGAAGGTAGCTTCAGTGAATCTGTCTTTTGACTGATTCCTCCCCATCACTGTCTGCCTCATCAGCATCAACTCAACCATATTTTGAAAACATGCACCAAAATGTGTCTTCTGGAAATTAGTTCACCTACTCTAGACGGAGTCTGATGAGAGCAGGTTAATCAGTCACCCTGCCCCCTATAGTGGATGTGCAGGTATAGCTCAGGCCAAATTGGCACTCTCTCAGCTTTTAAACTGTAAACAGCAGGTCACAATGACTGCAGATGTTTGAGGCTGTTTATTCCAACGATGGTGTGCGGATAAGTCGGTTGAGTTCCTGACACCAGGGCTCACTAATGGTGCTTGAGTCTCTTCCTTTGCAGCCATGGTCCTTAGGTTTTCCCTCCCATTGTATAAGGCTGCCTATACAATTTCAATAGATACCTTATTGACTTGAGTTTTTCAAAACTGGTGCTTTTGCTTTCACTCAGAATCGACAGTTTCCAAGTTCTTTCTCTGTCACTTAGAAAATGCAGCTAAAATTTCACTCTGGACCTCCATTCCAAGAAGCATTTGTTTTATATAGACTTTTTAATTGAAGTATAACATATATACAGAACCCTACATAGAAAACTGATTGGTTAAAGATTGAGAAAGGAGTATGTCAGAGCTGTCTGCTATTATTCCATTTGTTTAATCTATACACTGAGTGCATCATGAGAAATGCCGGGATAGATGAGTTACAAGCTGCAATCAAGACAGGTGGGAGAAACATCAACAACCTCAGATATGAGGATGATACCACTCTAATGGCAGAAAGTGAAGAGGAACTAAAGAGCCTCTTGACAAAGGTGAAGGAGAAGAGTGAAAGCACCAGCTTAAAATTGAATATAAAAAAAACTGAATATCAAAAAATCATGGCATCCAGCCCCATTACTTCATGGCAAATAGAAGGGGGAATATGGAATTAGTGACAGATTTCCTCTTCTTGGGTTCTAAAATCACTGCGGATGGTGACTGCAGCCATGAAACCAGATGTTTGCTTCTTGGCAGGAAAGCTATGACAAACCTAGACAGTATTGAAAAGCAGAGACATTACTCTGCTGACAAAGGTCTGTATAGTCAAGGCTATGATCTTCCCAGTGGTCACATGTGAGAACTGGATGGTAAAGAAGGTCGAGCACCAAAGAATTGATACCTTCTAACTGTAGTGCTGGAGAAGACGTCTGAGAGTCCCCTAGACAGCAAGGAGATCAAACCAGTCAACCTTAAGGGAAATCAACCCTGAACACTTGCTGGAAGGACTGATACTGAAGCTGAAACTCCAGTATTTTGGTCATCTGATGCGAACAGCTGACTCATTGGAAAAGTCCTTGATACTGGGAAAGATCGAGGGCAGAAGAAGAGGGTGTCAAAGGATGAGATGGCTGGATGGCATCTCTGAAGTAAAGGACACGAATTTGGGCAAACTTTGGGGGATGGTAAGCAACAGAGAGGCCTGGTATTTTGCAGTCCATGGGGTCACAAAGGGTTGAACACAACTAGGTAACTGAAGAATAATAACAACATAACATATATAAAGGAAGTCCATATAACATAGTTTGATGAAATTTTACAAATAAACCAATGCATTCACCATTCAAAAGAATATATCAAATGTGGCTATTCATTCTGAATAGTGTGATCCATTTACCAGAAGTTTTGGATTATGTAGAAACTTGTTAGAATGAAGAAACTCAAATCACACCCAGATCTTTCAAATCAGAATCTACATTGCAATAAGATTTCCATGGAAAGCCAAGTGCTGAAATTTGAGAAGCAAAGATAAAGAACAAGACAATCTCTCTAGAAAACTCCCTTACTGATCTACTCAATCATTAAACCCTCAAAAGTAAGCACTTTTCTGACTAATCCTGGATTAGTTTTATCAGTTGCAAAACTTCCTATGAAGTGATTTATGGTATGTACTTTTGGAGATCTGGCTTCCTTTGTTCAACTTAATGTTCTGCTATCTTTTCATGCAGCTGTATGCAGCAATCTGTCCTTATTTTAAACTGCTGAATGAATATACTGCATTTTGTCTTTTCCATCATTGACAGTCATTTGCAATGTTTTCATTTGAAGGCCTTTTTGTAAACTTCTGGTGCCAGCATGGCCTTAAAAATGAATGCATGTTGTATTTCTGTTGGGTGAGTTTTTAGAATTAAAACTGCAAGTCCATGGAGGACATATGTATTTAGTGGATACTAATAAAATGTTTCACAAAATGGTTGTCCTAATTTACACTCCCACTACCAGGGTATGGGAATTCTCTGGTTGTAGGCTGTTCTGTTTTCCATTTGTCATCACCATTCATTGACATTGTCAGATGTCTGTTGGGTGGCTGACTTGGGGAATGGTTTAGCCATTCTGGTGGTTCTGTGATGATCTCACAGTTTCATTTTAATTTATATTTCCCTGTTAATTGAAGCTACTGACTATGCTTTCATATATTTGGCTATTTGTACATCTTCTTTTTTGAAGTAAATGTTCAAATCTTCTGCCCAATTATAAATTAGGTGAGTCTCTCTTTCTCTCTTTTTTTTTTGATAGAATTTCTTTAGGCTAGAAGAATGTCTTTTGTCAAGTATGTTTTTATGTATTTTTTCCTACTCTATAGCTTGACTTGATAAACATGCATTTTAAATGTTAACTTATCAAGTCTTTTTTGTATGGTTAGTAGTTTTCACATGGCTTCCCTGGTGGCTCAGATGGTAAAGAATCCACCCTCGATGCAGGAGACCTGGGTTTGATCCCTGGGTTGGGAAGACCCCCTGGAGGTGGGTATGGCAACCCACTCCAGTATTCTTGCCTGGAGAATCCCCATGGAGAGAAGAGCCTGGCAGGCTACAGTCCATGGGGTCACAAAGGGTCAGATATAACTGAGTGACTAAGCACAGTAGTTTTCATATTCTACTAACAACATAGTGGCCAATTCAACACTAATCTGCTTTCCCTTTTTGTAGTGGGAGACAGAGAAAATTTTCTGGAAGAAAGTAATCAGTTGTAGTTGGAAGGATAATATGTCCAACTGAGAAATAAGCTTTTTGCTTGCACTGATATTATTTGTTCCATTAGTTCAGTCACTCAGTCATGTCTGACTCTTTGCGACCCCATGGACTGCAGCATGCCAGGCTTCCTTGTCCATCACCAGCTCCCGGAGCTTGCTTAAACTCATGTCCATAGAGTTGGTGATGCCATTCAACCATCTTATCTTCTGTCGTCTCCTTCTCCTCTGGCCTTCAATCTTTTCCAGCATCAGGGTCTTTTTAAACGAGTCAGTTCTTTGCATCAGGTGGCCAAAGTATTGGAGTTTCATCTTCAACATCAGTCCTTTCAATGAATATTCAGAACTGATTTCCTTTAGGATTCACTGGTTGGACATCCTTGCAGTCCAAGGACTCTCAAGAGTCTTTTCCCACACCACAGCTCAAAAGCATCATTTCTTTGCCACTCAGCTTTCTTTATAGTCCAACTCTCACAGCCATACACAACTATTGGAAAAACCATAGCTTTGACTAGACAGACTTTTGCTGGCAAAGTAATGTCTCTGCTTTGTAATATGCTGTCTAGGTTGGTCATAACTTTTCTTCCAAGGAGCAAGAGTCTTTTAATTTCATGGCTGCAGTCACCATCACAGTGATTTTGAAGACCAAAAAGATAAAGTGTGACACTGTTTCCACTGTTTCCCCATCTATTTGCCATGAAGTAATGGGACCGGATGCCATGATCTTAGTTTTCGGAATGTTGAGCTTTAAGTCAGCTTTTTCACTCTCCTCTTTCACTTTCAAGAGGCTTTTTAGTTCTTCTTTGCTTTCTGCCATAAAGGTGGTGTCATCCACATATCTGAGGTTATTGATATTTCTCCCGGCAAACTTGATTCCAGCTTGTGCTTCATCCAGACCAGCATTTCACATGATGTACTCTGCATGTAAGTTAAATAAGCAGGGTGACAATATACAGCCTTGAAGTACTCCTTTCCTGATTTGGAACCAGTCTGTTCTTCCATGTCCAGTTCTAGCTGTTTCTTCTTGACCTGCATACAGATTTCTCAGGAGGCAAGACAAGTGGTCTGGTATTCCTATTTCTTGAAGAATTTTCCACAGTTTCTTGTGATCCATATAGTCAAAGGCTTTGGCATAGTCAATAAAGCAGAAATAGATGTTTTTCTGGAACTCTCTTGCTTTTTTGATGATCCAATGGATGTTGGCAATTTGACCTCTGGTTCCTCTGCCTTTTCTAAAACCACCTTGAACATCTGAAAGTTCACAGTTCAAGTACTGTTGAAGCCTCACTTGGAGAATTTTGAGCATTACTTTACTAGCGTGTGAGATGAGTGCAATTGTGCAGTAGTTTGAGCATTCTTCGGCATTGCCTTTCTTTGGGATTGGAATGAAAACTGACCTTTTCCAGTCCTGTGGCCACTGCTGAGTTTTCCAAATTTGCTGCATATTGTGAAAGTGCAGCACTTTCAGAGCATCATCTTTTAGGATTTGAAATAGCTCAACTGGAATTCCATCACCTCCACTAGCTATGATCATAGTGAGGCTTCCTAAGGTCCACTTGACTTCACATTCCAGGATGTCTGGCTCTAGGTGAGTGATCACACCATCGTGGTTATCTGGGTCATGGAGATTTTTTTTTTATAGTTCTTCTGTGTATTGTTGCTAGCTCTTCTTAATATCTTCTGCTTCTGTTAGGTCCATACCATTTCTGTCCTTGAGCTCATCTTTGCATGAAATGTTCCCTTGGTATCTCTAATTTTCTTGAAGAGATCTCTAGTCTTTCCCATTCTATTGTTTTCCTCTATTTATTTGCATGGATTACTTATGAAGGCTTTCTTATCTCTCCTTGCTGTTCTTTGGAACTCCACAATACCTTTCCTTTTCTCCTTTGCCTTTCACATCTTTTCTTTTCTCAGCTATTTGTAATGCCTCCTCAGACAACCATTTTGCCTTTTTGCATTTCCTTTTCTTGGGGATGTTCTTGATCACTGCCTCCTGTACTATGTCACGAACCTTCGTCCATAGTTCTTCAGGAACTCTGTCTATCAGATCTAATCCCTTGAATCTATTTGTCACTTCCACTGTATAATCATAAGGGATTTTATTTAGGTCATACCTGAATGGTCTAGTGGTGTTCCCTACTTTCTTCAATTTAAGTCTGAATTTGGCAATAAAAAGTTCATGATCTGAGCCACAGTCAGCTCCTGGTCTTGTGTTTGCTGACACTATGGAGCTTCTCCATCTTTGGCTGCAAAGAATATAATCAATCTGACTTTAGTATTGACCATCTGGTGATGTCCATGTGTAGAGTCTTCTCCTGTGTTGTTGGAAGAGGGTGTTTGCTATGACCAGTGCTTTCTCTTGGCAAAACTCTGTTAGCCTTTGACCTGCTTTGTTTTGTACTCCAATGCCAAATTTGCCTGTTACTCCAGGTATCTCTTGACTTTCTACTTTTGCATTCCAGACCTCTATGATGAAAAGGGCATCTTTTTGGGGTATTAGTTCTGGAAGATCTTGTAGGTCTTCATGGAACCATTCAAGTTCAACTTCTTCAGCATTACTGTTCGGGGCATAGACTTGGATTACTGTGATATTGAATGGTTTGCCTCGGAAACTGAGATCATTTTGTCATTTTTGACATTGCATCCAAGTACTGCATTTTGGACTCTTTTGTTGACTATGATAGCTACTCCATTTCTTCTAAGGGATTCTTGCCCACAGTAGTAGATACAATGGTCATCTGAATTAAATTCACACATTCCAGTCCATTTTAGTTCACTGATTCCTAGAATGTAGATAGTCACTCTTGCCATCTCATATTTAACCTCTTCCAATTTGCCTTGATTCATGGACCTAACATTCCGGGTTCCTATGCAATATTGTTCTTTACAGCATCCGACTTTACTTCCATCAACAGTCACATCCACAACTGGATGTTGTTTTGCTTTTGCTCCATCTCTGTTCTTTCTGGAGTTATTTCTCCACTGATCTCCAGTAGCATATTGGGCACCTACCAATTTGGGGAGTTCATCTCTCATTGTTCTGTGTTTTTGCCTTTTCATACTGTCCACGGGGTTCTCCAGGCAAGAATACTGAAGTGATTTGCCATTGCCTTCTCCAGTGGACCATGTTTTGTCAGAACTCTCCACCGTGACCTGTCCATCTTGGGTGGCCCTACACAGCATGGCTCATAGTTTCATTGAGTTAGACAAGGCTGTGGTGCATGTGATCAGATTGGTTAGTTTTCTGTGATTGTGGTTTTCATTCTGTCTGCCCTCTGATGGAAATGGATACAAGACTTATGGAAGCTTCTTGATGGGAGAGACTGACTGAGGGGGAAACTGAGTCTTGTTCTGATGGGCGTGGCCACACACAGTAAATCTTTAATCCAATTTTCTGTTTCTGGGCAGGGCTGTGTTCCCTCCCTGTTGTTTGGTCTGAGGCCAAACCATGATGGAGGTAATGAAGATAAAGGCGAGCTCCACACTGCTGTACTCAGTGCCCCCAACCCTGCAGCAGGCCACCATCGACCCATTCGTCCTCTGGAGACTCCTGGACATTCACTGGCAGTTCTGTGTCAGTCTCTTTTGGGGTCACAGCTCCTTTCTCCTGGGTCCTGGTGCACACAAGGTTTTGTTTGTGCCCTCCAAGAGTCCTGTGTAAGTTCTGGTGGCTCTATGCTGGGGCTAATGGCAACCTCCTCCAAGAGGGCTTACGCCATACCCAGATCTACTGCATCCAGAGCCCTTGCTCCTTCAGCAGTCCACTGCTGACCCATAGCTCTGTAGGAGACACTCAGGCACAGTTTTGGCTCAGTCTCTGTGGGAGTTTCTAGGTCCTGGTGCACACAAGGTTTGTTTGAGCCCTCTTGAGTGTCTCTGGTGGGTATGGGGTTTGATTCTAAACATGATTTTGTGCCCCCTACAGTCTTGCCGGAGCTTTCCCTTTGCCCTTGGATGTGGGGTATCTTTTTTTGGTGTGATCCAACATTCTCCTGTCGACGGTTATTCAACAAGTTGTAATTTTGGAGTTTGTGCAGGAGAAGATGAGCACACGTCCTTCTACTCTGCCATCTTGGACCCATTCTCTGAATCCAAGTACAGATTATTTGTAGTAAGGGTAAAATGCATTTATAATCTGAAACTTTTTTTTTTTTTGCATAGTTACCTTTGATCTAAAAAAAATAATACAGAGCAACTTTGCCTAAAATACAGAACTGCAAGTCAAATCTGCTGTGTTTATATCACAAATTGCTTACCAGACCATGAATGATGTTATGAGCCAGGGGCAGCTCTAGTCAGTGGAGACAGAAAATTAATGCTTAAGGATTTCTTACCAGGCATTTTCTTCTACCCGCATTATACCTTAAGTATAAAATTGACCAATCACTGATATACATAATCAATAGCCAGTTTTATCTGTCAAGTGCACAGTGATACAATTACCTAGGTAACACAAAGCAGTTTGTTGAGTGTCTGGACATATTTCTTAGTTTTTCTCACTCCAAGGCCTTAGCCTTTTTCCAGATTTCATCATTTGGTTTGCTTATGGAAAAATTTTCCATTTCATTAGTTTTATTCATCTGGAATCTCCTGGACAAAACTTACTTTGTGTAATAATGAATAATGAATAAAGACTATAAGAGCTTTTAAACTTGAGAAGGTCCTGGAACATTGGTTTTAATAATTATTTCCTGTGTGAATAACGAACACACCTGGACTACACCAGACTATACTTCATAAAGAGTTCTATTGTAGTTTTCACTGTCTTAGTATAAAAATGAATCATAATCTGGAGTATGAAATAGTGAGAGGAGGGCATTAGAGTGAAAACAGCAGAGGCTTTGCCATCAGATCACCATCCATATTCCAGGCTTCCTTTGCTTATTGTGGGATCTCAGGCAAGACCCAAGGAATTCAGATCTCAGTGTTTGCACCTCTGCATTATGATAGGATACCACAAGAGCATGGAAAGTGAAAGTGAAAGTCACTCAGTTGTGTCCGACTCTTTGCGACCCCATGGACTATAGTCCATGGAATTCTCTAGGCCAGAGTACTGGAGTGGGTAGCCTTTCCCTTCTCCAGCGGATCTTCCCAACCCAGGGATCGAACCCAGATCTCCGGTATTGCAGGCAGATTCTTTACCAGGTGAGCCACAAGGGAAGCCCAAGGATACTGGAGTGGGTAGTCTATTGCTTCTCCAGAGGATCTTCCTGACCCAGAAATCCACTGGGGTCTCCCACACTGCAGGTAGGTTCTTTACCAACCGAGCTATGAGGGAAGCCCACAAGAACATGGGAGTAAATCATAAAGAAGATAAGGACTTAAAAATTCCATGTTGGAGTTTACCTATCTTTTTTAAAACCAAAAAATTCCTTCAGATAAGCACCCATAAAGTCAAAACAGTATATAAGCATATCAGACTTTGTCTATCTCTATGTCTGAATAGGCAAGATAAGCAGCACAGTAGCTGGGTGAGAAACAGTTCAAGGGACTCTGTGATGAATGATAGGTAGATGCCAGAAAGTTCAGTCAGTCAGTTCAGTCGCTCAGTCGTGTCTGACTCTTTGCGACTCCATGAATTGCAGGACACCAGGCCTCCCTGTTCATCACTAACTCTCAGAGTTTACCCAAACTCATGTCCATCAAGTCAGTGATGCCATCCAGCCATCTCATCCTCTGTCATCCCCTTCTCCTCCTGCCCCCAATCCCTCCCAGCATCAGAGTCTTTTCCAATGAGTCAACTCTTCACATGAGGTGGCCAAACTATTGGAGTTTCAGCTTCAGCATCAGTCCTTCCAAAGAACACCCAGGACTGATCTGCTTTAGAATGGATTGTTTGGATCTCCTTGCAGTCCACGGGACTCTTAAGAGTCTTCTCCAACACCACAGTTCAAAAGCATCAATTCTTCGGCACTCAGCTTGCTTTACAGTCCAACTCTCACATCCATACGTGACTACAGGAAAAACCATAGCCTTGACTCGATGGACCTTTGTTGGCAAAGTAATGTCTCTGCTTTTTAATATGCTACCTAGAGTGGTCATAACTTTCCTTCCAAGGAGTAAGCATCTTTTAATTTCATAGCCAGAAAGTTAGGTTAGCATAAAGACAGGGAGTCAAGGTAGTCTTGTGAAAGAATGCATGGCTGTACAACTTACCAAACCCAAAGGTCAGGTACTGGGACTGGGAAAACAAAAACAAGAACACATTTAGGGAGGAATCCAAATAGAAACTCTGTGGACTTAGAAATGCAAAGAAGTAGCCTTATCTCTCAGACTGCCCTTTGAAACTCAAGTGGCAAACCCAGGGTGGGACTGAGTCATTGTCCTAGCAGCAAAGCAATAACATGGAAGAGCTTGCAGAACCCAAAGCTGAAATTAGGTGCATTCCCCAGGGTCATTCAGAGTCAGCATGATTTTTTTTTAATTATTAAGAAGAAATAAATCACGCTCCCTGGGAATCAGTCTTTCCCAATCCAACATTCCTAGCTTCTTTAACTTGGCTTCATTTTATGGTTTTTGAGTTCATATTATGGTCACTTTCTTCTGAAAATATCATGATTTACCAAATGCTATCTTCATGTGAAGGGACATGAACACAGTAATATTCTTCTGTGTTTTTAGAGGCTATACTTACTGAAACTCAAAATTTATTCTTGTAAGAGAGGGAAAACTTTGATAACAAGGTCTGCCCTGACCACCCCCATCTGCTGTTAAGCTATATTCATAATCCAAGTTTGTGCACTGACTTGTTCATGGATCTCAGTGTCAGACTTCATTTACATCCATGAAACATAGTCTGAAGGGTTTTAAAAGATCTTCCTGTAAAGCGGGAAAAAAACTCCCTCCTGTTAATATTTCTTGGGTTTAATCCTTATAATCAGGTTGCCAGATTTCTGACTAGGCTCATTAATTTACTTAATTATTAGATTTTAGAAATAATTGAACCCTCAATTTAAAAAGCCTTGGGGCATAGCTCAATAAAAACTTGCATTAAAATATCAATGAGCAGCTGCAATAATAACAAAAATAAAATCTATCTGCATAAAACTGCATACTTTGCCGACTTTTCCTCTGGACAGACCAATTTAGAACAGCGAGTTTAGCCTCCTGCAATAAAATTAATTTGTCAGCGTTCCCTTAGGCCTGGCATGTATGGGTTGAAGAGGTACGTTTTCCATTGACACGTGCTGCCTCTAATATTGTACTTTAAAAAAGAAATTGGGGAAGTTTGGGTTCTGTTGTTGGGTGTACTGGTGTAGACATCATATACTCTGCGGGCCATCATACACACTTCGAGTAGGTCACATAACTTATGTAGGTCATAATTTCCAAATTTTAATATAAAGTTATTGGAATAAATGACTTCCATATTTCTTTCCAGCTCAAAACTTGTTTGAGTCTATGAGTAGTCAATGGGTTAATCACAGTACCAACCACACAGAATTTTTAAAATATTTTATTCACTGCATCCAGCTATTTGATTTGTTTTCCAAAGTTTAGAGTCATGTTGCCAATAGCACTTCATACTCATTTAGAATCCATGGACCCAAAGTGATTTATGGAAGTTTATAAAACATAGAGAAGACGTGATCTCTCTGCCCTTGATGTACTTACAGCAGAACTTTTGTTTTGTAATACACTCAATTAAAATAACAGACTCCTTTTCCATATGCAGAAATATCTCCCTAAAATAATTAGCTGCAGACACAAAACAATTAGGTGGTTGCAACCTCATAAAATGTGGTTCTTGGTTAATTGGCTCATGTTCACGTTGTGATATTTGCATCTACCACCTTACCACCTGCAAAATTTTAGCTCACAAAAATAGAAGCGAGGTTTCAAAAATATGGCCTTGCAAGTGTAGTCTAAATAATCCGTGTGACCCGCATTTTCTATGGGCACCTTTAATAGCACTCAAAAATGTTCAAGCATATGGAAATATAAAATGTTAATCTCTACATGGCAATTGTTTGTGGGAAGAATAATGAATACCAGGGGCTTGGAGTAACACCCAGAGTGTATCTCTGTTTTTCAGTCCAATCTTGTTTCCCTCTGTGGGTTCATCCCCTTCTAAGACATCTTAGATGTATTGAGTTGTGTTTTCTTTTCAGATTTTGACAAATGGGAACACATCCTTGATGGAAAGTCCTATGCGTGATAAACAGACTGGACGTCAGCAAAGCATACTTGCTTTGAGGAACTGTCTCCTGTTCATCATGGTTTAAACTAAATTTTCCACTGTCTCTCAAAAAGTTTTCCCTAGTGACCACACCCAGTCTAAGAACCTCACACAAGATCTTTCCCCTTTAATCTGTGGCCTGAATTTGGAGCCAGGATCCTGATATGTTAATTGACTAAGTTAACTAGACCAGAGCCTTGATATACTGAAAAAGATTCTCTCCTAGACCAAATACTAGCCTGAGTCCTCTGAACCCTTTGTCTGCTGGGCTCCAATTTTCAGTTGCAAAGAAGGGAACAAAACACCAGTGTAGCTTCTAACAGCTCAAGGCCACCTCCCTAGGAGGACCCTAGACCCCTTAAAGTGCCTGCTTGAGAAAATTCAAGGCTGCCAGAAGAATGCAATATCTATTCCAGCTAGCACCTATCTCCCTGTCATGATGGGAGGCTAGGCGGCTGACTTCTATAAGAACCAGTTAGCAAGCCCAGATGGGTTTCATATGGACCCTTCCCACTTTTTGTAATTTTCTAAATCCCCACTTTTGTAAATTTTCACACCCCTGAAGCCATTGAGCCCCCCTCATCCCTCCCCATTCCCTCATTTTCCCTATAAAACATCCAGTCACTGCTATACAAATCAAAGTTGAATTCAGTTCACACTGGCCCCTTTTCCCTACTGCAATGGTATATTAGCTTGGTGGTGCTAGTGATAAACAACCTGCCTGCCAATGCAGGAGACATAGAGATGAGGGTTTGATCCCTGGGTTAGGAATAACCCTTAGAGGAGGGCACAGCAACCCAGTCCAGTATTCTTGCCTAGAAAACTCCATGGACAGAGGAGTCTGCCAGGCTAGGATCCATAGTCTGCCAGTCCATAGGATCGCAAAGAGTAGGACACGACTGAAAAAACTTAGCACCGCACATTACTGATGTAAGTTCGTCCTTACCATTTTAACTAGTGTCTGGCTTTGTTTGTTTATCATTGACAATACCCACTTAAATGCCAAAGGGCACGTGGTGCTCAGAAGGCTGAAACAGTTACAAAAGAAGTATGTTGGCCATGAGTCTTTCAGACTGGCATTATCTCAGCTTATGAGTTACACCACACCTCTTGAATCCATGATGACCCAATATGAGAGTGCCTCCATCAGGAGGAAAGAATCCTATTTCCAGAGATTTTTAGTCTGGAATCAGTGTCCACCAAAGGAGGAAGTTTGCCTCTTTGAGACAAATGGCAGACTCCCAGCATCTTCCCTGTGAGGTTCCTTGGTTGAGCTCCCTGGGTTTGGTTTCAAAGGCCTTTGATTGGATTGTTTACACTGCTGAGGGGGGTGTTTTTAAAACCTATTTGTTCCACATATCTTCAGCTCTTAGTCATAAACTTCTGCAGGTCCTGAAACATCAGGTTATAGTGGCTCAAGGTTGAGAATCAGAACTGCTTACCAGAAACCTGGGTATTTTGAGGGAAGCCTTTATGCAGGAAGGAGTTCATTTTAAAGAAGGAAGAGGAGGAGGAATCTCAAGAAGAAAAGAAAAGAGAAAGAGAAAGGATCAGGAGAGGGTTGGGAAGAGGGAAGAGTGATGGGAGAAAGAGGTAGGTGAAAGGATAAGAAAAGAAAAGAAAAAAAATAAAATCTGACTTTATGGTAGAGAACCAAGCCTAGACATTTTTTTTGTTTTTTTTGAGTTAGAAAGTTTTCCATGGTCTCACAATCTAGATCCATTTCCCTATACTGGTGTTCACAAAGCAATGTGTTGGGGGAGGGAGGAAGCAATGAAAGAAGAAAGAAAAGAAAAAACCCTTTTTATATCAGAGAATGCCAATGTGTGCTGAGCCAGATGCAGAGGAAATAGGTAAAAGCCAAGGTCAGAGCAATATGCCACAGTTGGTATTAAAATGGATTCAAAAGAGGTTAGCTGGGCAGCTGGCCTGAAACTCAGCATGAAGTTCTGTACACCTTTTACTGACCAGAGAACCCTCTCCATCCAAACAGAATAATGCTGCTTTGAGACATTAGAAGATATATACCACAGTCACTTCTCAGTGGCAAGGTCAGGATCTTCTAAATAGATTATGGAATAGATCTACAGTAGATAGATTGCAATAAAAATATATTTTAGAGGGAATGAGAAAGAATGCTAAGACATGCATTTGTGCAGTGTCAGAGAACCAAAAAGCTGAAAATTGCTTCCCTCAATAAATAACTTCTAGAAATGGCACTGATGGAAGCATCTTTGCTGAAGGGAGGGCTGAGAGCTGTGTGAGCCAAGGATAATATAGCTAAAATTTTACAGGTGGTAGTTTCTGATATCTGTCTTCTTTATTTCCAGTATGATAACTTTGTATTGTTGTTCATGAAAGGAAATAACTGAGAAATAATCAAAGCAATACCTGAAGATTGATGAAATGAAGGTTGAATTCTAGTCCAAGGTAGGTTACCGACCATATGATTCTCCTCTTCTACCTCTCAAATATTAATATATATGATAGTAAGGAGCAAAAATAGACATAAACCTACAAAATCCCAAGCCATCAGAGAAGCAGAGCTTTTACCATATTTCTGGAAGCAGGAAGTGTATGGTAAATGCATTACAAAGTGAAAAGAAAAGTTACAGCCCACAATGAATGTAGAGAAGACATACTGAGGGAGCTGCCAGGCTGGCTGGCAGGTTTTCCAGAGGTTCTTGTATTAGACTGGGAAGAGAAAGTGAGACTGGAAACGAGGAATTAGTTGATGGTCAACAGTCAGTTTCCCTCTTCATTCAGAAAGCGTAACTACTGGAAACCTGCTGTATATTTCAAAGGAGAAAAAAAATCACACAATCATTTCTTTAAAAATTTGGAACTGTCTAAGGAGAACTTCAGAGAAGGCAATGGCACTCCACTCCAGTACTCTTGCCTGGAAAATCCCATGGATGGAGGAGCCTGGTAGGCTGTAGTCCATGGGGTCGCTAAGAGTCAGACACCACTGAGCAACTTCCCTTTCACTTTTCACTTTCATGCATTGGAGAAGGAAATGGCAACCCACTCCAATGTTCTTGCCTGGAGAATCCCAAGGACGGGGGAGCCTGGTGGGCTGCCGTCTATGGGGTCGCACAGAGTCGGACATGACTGAAGCGACTTAGCAGCAGCAGCAGCAGCAAGGAGAACTTGGGAATTGAAGGTTTAGCATTGCAGAAAAAAGCTGTTCTTGTAGCCTTTGTGGGTGTTTTCCCAAAACCCTAAATGAAGGTCCATCAATCATCAAGCCCTATCTGTGGGCCCACAGCTTCAAGTCAGATTTATTCCTTCCACATTCTTGAATAGGAACAGATCTATTTCCAGAAAGTTGAGGAATCTTTTGGTGTAAAGAAAGGAGGACTGAAAAAGAGAAAAACAAATAGAATTTAAAATGGACTTCAACAAGGGACAGAGGGAGATGAAAACAGAAAATCTCTAAAATCATTCTTAGAGAAGTGTGAGATGATATCGTACTCATCAAACAAGAACAGGCTACATTGAAAAATGAACTATTGGTGAACCAGTGCTTTTCTAGAAATTTAGGATATGATTACAGAGGGGAAAGATTAAAAAAGAGTTGAGAAATATAAATAAGTAAATCTCTCAGAATGTGGAGCAAAGGGAAAAAAAATTGTGACATAAAAACTGAGAAACAGGAGAGTTAGCTCCAAAATTTTGATGCCTAATTAATACTAGTATCAGAAAGAGAGAAATGAGCAAATGAGGTGAGAGGAAATTATTAGAACAATAGGAGAAACTTAATAGAGGAGAGGGAAACATTCAGTTTTAAAATGAAAAAGCCTGTCAAGTGCCAAGCATGATTAATGAAGTGAAGCAAAACCTAGACACATTAGTGTGAGGTTACAGAACACTAAAGATAAAATTGTAAGGTCTTAAAAGTCTCCATAGGGGAGAAAACAGGCCATCTAAAGAGATGAAGGGAGAAAGAGTAGGAAGGAGAGGGAGAGAAAGAGAAGAACTGTAGTTGTTTATTATTCCTATTTATTATTATTATAACAGTAAATAGCGTGTTTGCTCCAATAGAAACAAAGAGATTTCACACAGATTTTGTTGTTATTCCCATACCTCAACTCCAAACTGATGAAAGTTACTACAAACAAACCTTTTTTAAAACAAAAAAATTTGAAGTATAACTGATGTGCAATATTATATTAGTTGCAAGTGTACCGCATAGTGATTCAACATTTTCATAGATATACTCCGTTCAGTTATTATAGAACATTGCCTATATACCCTGTATGGTACACTACATATTTGTGTCTTTTTTATTTTATACCCAATAATTTTCACCTCTTACTCCCCTCCTACTATCTTGCCCCTCCTCTTACCCCACTCCCCCACGTGGTAATTTGTTTTCTGTATCTGTGAGTCTGTTTCTGTTCTGTTGTATTAATTCTTTTGTCTTATGTTTTTAGATACCACATGTAAGTGAAAACATAATATATCTTTTAAAGATATGTTTGAAAACAAGGGAAACACTTTGAAAACAAGTAAGTGGTTATATTATGGAGTGTATGACTTTTTTCTAATGAAATAAAATTTAAAATGTAATTGATAACTTGTAGTTTGACATAATGACCAACCTAGATAGCATATTGAAAAGCAGAGACATTACTTTGCCAACAAAGGTCCGTCTAGTCAAGGCTATGGTTTTTCCAGTGGTCATGTATGGATGTGAGAGTTGGACTGTGAAGAAGGCTGAGCGCCGAAGAATTGATGCTTTTGAACTGTGGTGTTGGAGAAGACTCTTGAGAGTCCCTTGGACTGCAAGGAGATCCAACCAGTCCATTCTGAAGGAGATCAGCCCTGGGATTTCTTTGGAAGGAATGATGCTGAAGTGAAACTCCAGGATTTTGGCCACCTCATGCGAAGAGTTGACCCATTGGAAAAGACTCTGATGCTGGGAGGGATTGGGGGCAGGAGGAGAAGGGGATGACAGAGGATGAGATGGCTGGATGGCATCACTGACTCAATGGACGTGAGTCTGAGTGAACTCCGGGAGTTGGTGATGGACAGGGAGGCCTGGCGTGCTTCAATTCATAGGGTTGCAAAGAGTCAGACACGACTGAGTGACTGAACTGTACTGAACTGAACTGAGTTTGAGATAAAACTACAGTGAGTTTTATCTGTAGGATACTGTACACTGTAGGAACTCAAAAATATCCATATCTGAAAAAAATCAAGATGGAAGGAGGGATGACTCTGAAATGATATTTAATGAGTTCACAGGTATCTCTAGAGAAGATGGTGACATATGTAAAGATTTTGAGAATTGCTCCATAGAAAAAGAAAAGTAGGAAAATATTTCTAAATTAATAGTATGTGTATAGAATATACTTTTACATATTTTTCTATTACTAATTTGAGTTTCCCAGGTAGCACTAGTGGAAAGGAATCAGCTTGTCAATGCAGGGGACATAAGAGACAGGATTGTACCCTGGGTTAGAAAGATCCCCTGCAAAAGGAAAAGGCAACCCACTCCAGTATTCTTGCCTGGGAAATTCTATAGACAGAGGAGACAGACTATGAGGCACCACAAAGAGTCAGACATGACTGAGCAACTGAGCACACATTACTAATTTACTAAATTAAATATAGTAATCAGTGACTATTTTATGACATATAAATGAATATATTTGAATTAGTCCATTCCCTATGAAAAAACTTTTCATTTGAAAAAATAATCTGTAATGATTTTTATAACGTCATGACATTATTAATATTAATAAATTTAAAATAATAGTGATCTGACTGAGTTGATAGGTGAAAAGGAGAAAGAAAAAGCAGCTAGAACAAGATGTAAAGGTTTAATTGTGTCCAATAGAATTACAGAAAGATAAACTGAAAGTGGGAAGCATGAAATTCTTATCTATCAAAACAGGAATTCAATAGATAAATTCAAATTGCTCAGTGAAGAAATAGAAATAGCATATTATTTAAATTTGGAGATAACAACATCTAGGATTTTAGCAAAAATGGGTAGAAGTGATTGTCTCAAGAAAGAGAGAATATATTTGGGGAACTGTGAGATTACCCTTGAGTTTTCATTGTTAAAATTAGGACAGCTCAAATTTCATAGGTTGTACTGAAATAGACTAGGGCATACTTAGAGCCCTGACTGTAAGTCTGAGAATTAGATGCTGCTACTACCCTAGGTTCACTGTAAGGAAATTGTGACTCAGAGAACTTGAATGACTGCTTGTATATAGCAGCCTTATAGATGGTAGAAATGTAGACTTTATATCCAGATTTTCCAAATACTATTGTTTTGGAAATCTCAAAATAAGGATACATATTAAACAACATTATTCCAAAACTTATCAGAACTACTGTCTCAGTGTATGCTGCTGCTGCTTCTGCTAAGTCACTTCAGTCGTGTCCGACTCTGTGCGACCTCATAGACGGCAGCCCACCAGGCTTCCCTGTCCCTGGGATTCTCCAGGCAAGAACACTGGAGTGGGTTGCCATTTCCTTCTCCAATTCATCAAAGTGAAAAGTGAAAGGGAAGTTGCTCAGTCGTGTTCGACCATCAGTGACCCCATGGACTGCAGCCTTCCAGGCTGCTCCGTCCATGGGATTTTCCAGGCAAGAGTACTGGAGTGGGGTGCCATTGCCTTTTCCAGTCTCAATGTATAGAATGTAGTTAAATTCAGGCTTGGGGAAAAAAAAAAGTTTGGTAAAATATCAGATAGTAAACAGTAAGTTCCCTACAAGCTGTGAATTTCAAAGATGTGAATGTGTTTGCATTTCCAGTCACGTAAGCTAGTTCACATGCCTGGCGTACATTGTCACATGTGTGCATCCTCTGCAAGTGGCTGTGCTTCTGTGTACCCTACAGGACTGCATCCATACAGTATTCGGTATCTTTATTTCAGGCCCAGGATGTCTGGAAGCACGTGTAAAAGCAGCAGTGATGCAGCTGGCGCATGCTCAGTCGCTCAGTTGTGTCAGTTGCTCAGTCGTGTCCGACTCTGTGTGACCCCATAGACGGCAACCCACGAGGCTCCCCCGTCCCTGGGATCCTCCAGGCAAGAACACTGGAGTGGGTTGCCATTTCCTTCTCTAGGGAAATCTTTCCAACCCAGGAATAGAACTCTTCTCCTGACATGTAGCTCTGACTACTGCAGTTTGTGCGTGTGTGTGTGTGCAGTTTGTGTACTCTTGTGTGTGTATGCTCGGTCATGTCCAACTTTCTGTGACCCCATGGGCTGTAGCCCGCCAGGCTCCTCTGTCCATGGGATTTCCCAGGCAAGAACACTCAAGTCGGTTGGCGTTTCCTCCTCCAAGGGATCTTCCTGACCCAGGGATCAAACCCATGTCTTTTGTGACAGGCAGATTCTTTGATACTGTGCTACCTGGGAAGCTCAAAGAGTTATACTATAAGATTAAAAATATTTTCTTTGTTTTCTATGTTTATTTATTTTGTATGTATTGGAAATATATTAAAAACCTATTATAGTACAGTACCATATAGCACTATATATGTACATATACATATACAGCACATATACATACATATACATAGATGTACAGTTACATATACACATACAGTACCATATAACACATATAGATTGTGTTAGGTGGGTACCTAGGTTAACTTCTTAGACTTAAGGAACAAACCAGATGTATGAATGTGCTCTCAGAACAGAACTCATTCATACGCAGGGGACTTATTAAATATACTATTGAATAACTTAGTTACTTATTTATTGAATTATAATTGTCTTACAATATTACGTTAGTTTTATGTGTACAAAAGAGTGACTCAGTGTACTTCTACATTACAAAATGATGATTACAAAATGGTTAAGTCTAATTACCATCTGTCACTGCACAAAGTCATTATTAAGATAGCATTGACTGTATTCCGTATGCTGTATATCAGTGGTTCCCGACCATCTTGGCCCCAGGGGCTGGTTTTGCGGAGACGATGTTTTCACAGACCAGGTTGGGGGAGGGGGTAGGCGTGGAGGGGGGTGGCTTCCGTTTTGCCTGCCACTCACCTCCTGCTGTGCAGCCTGACTCCCGGCAGGACCTCTGCTGGTCTGTGGCCCTGGGGTTGGGGACTCTTGCTGTACATCACATACTTCCAACGTATTTATTTTTCAAATGGAAGCCTATGCCTCTTCACCTCCCTCCTCTGTTTCACTCATCCCTTTTGATCCCTCCCCTCTGGCAACCACCTCTTTGTTCTCTGTGAGTCTGTTTCTGTTTTATTGTGTGTGTTTGTTTTGTTTTTAAGAGTCCACATATAAGTGAAATAATACCAGATAGTAAATATCTTTGACACAGTCATATGGTGCCTGTCACAGTCACCGGGAAGCAAAAGTTGCAGTGTGCGCGCTAAGTCGCTTCAGTAGTGTCCGACTCTTTGCGACCCTATGCACGGTAACCTGCCAGGCTTCCCTGTCCTTGGGATTCTCCAGGCAAGAACACTGGAATGGGTTGACATTTCTTTCTCCAGGGGATCTTCCCAACTCAGGGATTGAACCTGAGTCTCTTGTATCTCCTGCATTAGCAGGTAAATTCTTTACCAATAGCACCACTTGGGAAGCCCAGAGTTGCCATAGATAATCCATAAATGAATAGGTACGGTCGGATTTGGCTTGTGGGCCGTAGTTTGCCAACCCCTGGATCAATAGATTGACTCTCTTTTTAAATTTAATTTTATTTATTTTTAATTTCTGGAAATAGGAGTAGGAGTGTGCATTCATAGGACTTAATCGGGTCTTTCTCTAACCCCTGTCATTGCTACATGCGAATAATATTGCCAGTGCCCATGCCACGCATGGCTCACTCTCTTCTCCATAACTTGCCTTCGCACCCCATAAACTCTGACGATTACACAGCAAGTTTTTCTCAGGGTGGGAGAGTTCTATTGACATGTTACTGATTATATCAGACAAAGATCTCAGTTAAAAAAAAAAAAAAAGCATTGTTTTCAGTGTTCAGGAGCAACGTGAAAATGGCAAGATTTCATCAGCTTAGTACTCATCGAGGTGTTTAGTGAATATCAGGGTAGGTGATGTCCAGGTTGTATTTATAGAACATAAGTGGGCACAGAGCTGAAATAGAGCCAGGGAGGGGATGTTGATTTGATTGGTTGATGCAGTCATGATTCATTTAAGATGACAGAACTGGGGCATATGGAAAACCCAATAGATTCTATAAGTAAATTTTTGAAATACCATCAAAGCAAATTAGGAAAGGACATGCATGAGGTGTCAGTCAATGGCCCGAGAACTGAAAAGTACTCTCTTTTGGGTGCTTCCTACAGAAGAATCAGCTCATTTTCTATACATGTTCTCTATGTTTAAATTCACATTTCTAGGGCAGAGAATCCTCTTACTGCAGCCACGGCTCACTCCTTGGGAAGGAAGAACAGCCACTGATTTTTCCCTTCTCTTGGACAGTATGCAATATGGCTTACCTTTTCTTCAAAGAAAAGTCAAGGTGGTGCTACCAGTTGAATACAAAATAGATGGGCAGGTGAAAACAAATGGTGTCTGCTACAGTTTAGAATACTCAAAAGCAGAGTTTTAGAAAGATCAATATATTGTTCGTTCCAACAGTCTGTCTCTTTAGGTAAAAAGGAATAGTTTTGATATTTATTTTTGATATCATATAAGGTATCATGATTTCCAAACATAATGTTGATTTTTCTTTTTTTTTTTTTAATTTTTTGTGATGAAAAATGTTGAACATACATAAAGTCAGCAGACTACTGAGATGAGTGCCTCCATGGGCTCACCCAGCACAGCTGTGGTCAGCATCTTCTTTATTCCTGACATTTGCACTCTCCCAGCTCCTTGGACATTAACTTTCCAGGAAAATTTTACATAAGTTGAAATGCACAAATCTTGGCTGCATATTGTTGACAAATGGGTGTGCCCAAGTGGCCCACACCCCTAACAGTATATGGAAACATTTTGTTCCCCAGAATGTGCCTCTCCAGTCTTTGCCTCCCTCTAACCCCAACTGGTACTTTGTCTGATTTCCGCCTAAAATCTGTCTGAAACGATGCCCTGTGATTCTTCTGTGCTGCTCCTTCCTCCCACTCCAGTATTCTTGCCTGGAGAATCCCATGGAGGGAGGAACCTGGTAGGCTACGGTCCACAGGGTCGCAAAGAGTTGGAAATGACTGAGCTACTCCACTTTCTTTCTTTCTTTTCTTGCCATGATGTCCATGAGATTCATGCAGATCGTCCTGTGTGTCAATAGTTCATACCCCATCCTGACTGTGTTGAACTCCACAATGTGTGAGGCTCTGTCATTTGCTTATCTATTCACCTGCTGGAGTGCATCCTTTCTTTCTTTTTTTCTTTTAACTTTCTTTTTTTTTTTTTTTAGTTTTCCGATCTGATTGAGAAGGTTTCCAATGCTGTGGAATTTGAAATGTTTAGATAAGAGCAAGTACATACTCTACAGCGTCACTATAATTTAAACTACTGGTTCATATCTTTGGATTAACTTAAAGTAGAAAAAGAGCTGACTTACCTTGGTCTTGCTTCCAAGCAGAGTTAAAGACATACACACACTGAACTGAACGTACATACGAGGATTTTAGATGAAAATTGTAAAGCTATCACAAAGAGTTTGTTACTGAATTTTTTGAAGTTTGCAGCAGGTGTAATCATAGACTAATGGCATAACACACTTATTTATTTTTTTTTAACTTTAAATTTTGTATTGGGTTATAGTCGGTCAACAATGTTGGGATAGTTTCAGGTGAACAGTGAAGAGATTCGGCCATACATGTACATGTATCCATTCTCCCCCAAATTCCCCTCTCATCCAGCCTGCCATATAACATTGAGCAGAGTTCCCTGTGCTATACAGTAGGTCCTTGTTGGTTATTCATCTTAAATATAACTGTGTGTACATGTCCATTCTAAACTACCTAACTATTCTTTTCCACTCTTCCTTCTCCCTGGAAAACATAAATTTGTTATTTAAAACTGTGATCTCTTTCTGTTTTGTAAGTTCATTTGTATCATTTCTTTTTAGATTTCACACATAAGTGATGTCATATGATATTTCTTCTTCATTGCCTGAATTACTTCATTCAGTATGACAATTTCTAGATCAACAGAATAAAAATGAAAAATAAAACTTCTAGATTTGTCCCTCTTGAATTGTATTTGAAATCCAGATTATCTGAATTGATTTGGGTGTATTGGCTACATGAGAAGACAAACTGAAAATCTGTTTCATGTCCCCATAGAAATAAGGGCTGAATTCACCCTTTACCACACTTTTAAAAACTTCATTCAAAGTCATATTTTTTTTTTTTCAAATCTTGGGGGCAGTTGACACCTATATTGTTCAGGAATGTGTGTGTGTTTGTTAATATTATTAACTTTGACAGAGGGAAGTTACTTCCCAATCTAACTTGAATCTAATCAAAATGCTTAAATTGACTTCTTATAATTTGTTTACCTAAACATGTTCTACTATTTAATTACCTCTAGTACTATGCCAATATTTCAGATGTGTGTATTATTCACTCAGTCGTGTCTGATGCTTTGCAACCCTGTAGACACAGCCCTCCAGGCTCTGTCCATGGGATTCTCCAGGAAACAATACTGGAGAGGGTTGCCATTTCCTTCTCCAGGGGATCTTCCCAACCCAGGAATCGAAGCCAGGCCTCCTGCATTGCAGGAGGATTCTTTACCGCCTGGACACGAGGAAAGTAATATTTGAGATGACAATGCCCACATCTGAAAGCTCAGTTATATAACCAGTATTTCTCTGAAGTGTTTACTTTCAGTATCAGCATCACAATATATTCCACCAGAAAGAAGATTTGTGGACTAGCCATTTGGAAAATGCATTTTGCCCCCAAATCCATCTAATTTTGTTTATCTCATTATTTCACAGACTTATCTTTCATGATGTGTTTCTTTCTAAGTAACTCGTACTAACACACACTGATGTACTAGCGTTCTCAGAAACCCCACATTTAAATACCTCTGGTAAAATGAAGATAAGTAATCTTAAAAATTGATCAAAGTTCTCAGCTTTATTTATTGAAAGGCTTGTACAATTTATAAATACAATTCCAGCCTCCTGATAGGAGAAGGATACAGGAAAAAGAAGAAATAGTGAGAAAATTAAAGCGTGACATGAGAACAGAAAATGCCCTTGTTATTATTGAGCATTCTATGATTTAAGAGTAGAACTTAGTGATAAGGAAAATTTTGTTCAACTTATGTGCAAAAGGATGTGAAACATGACATTTTGAGGGAGACTTTGGAATTTCTGGAGTTCTAATCCTAGCATTGCAGGATGGGTTTAAAAAGTCAGGAGAAAATAGAGGAGAAAGGAAAGAAACAGGAGTCTTATCTACTACCTCTGCCGCATAGCAGTCCTTCTCATAGGATCTCCTAAATACATACAGAACTCACTTATCTAGTATGCACAAACATTTGGAAAAAACATCATCTTACAGCAGGTACACATGTTTGGGCATGGTGAGAATTTTGAGTGGGGGCATAGCCAAAGCATTCCCAGTGGTCAAAATCTTTTGAGAAGTCAGTGAGGCTACAAACATAAAAAGAACTGATGGAATCCAGAGCACCAATTAATCAGTTCAGTGATCAGAAGGAGCAGAACATTCTAATTGGCTACGACTTTCTGCAAAAAAAGAGACTCTGGGGGAATGAAAAGAAGCAAACAGCAACAGAGAAGGAGAAAAGATAAAAGAAAGGCAAGGTGAGCAAAGAAGATAGCAGAAGGCAACAGAGGGGATGAAAGGATGGGAAGCCACGTTGACGCTGCATAGCAGTTCGTTCCGGCATCAGAAAAGAGAAGATTCTCAGCCCTAAACTGGAACATTGGTTTTATTAGTGCATTTACCCATGGTCAGCAATTTTATTTGGGTGTATCTTTTAACTCTCACTTTACATATGAGTCGAGGTTCTTAAGAGTCACTGTGCTGTGCTTAGCTGCTCAGTCATGCCTGACTCTCTGACCCCATGGACTGTAGCCCGCCAGGCTTCTCTGTCCATGGGGATTCTCTGGGCAAGAATACTGGAGTGGGTTGTCATGCCCTCCTCCCTTAAGTGTAAGTTGCACAAATTTCACATATAATAGGTAAATTTGCATTTCAGGCCTTGTGACTCAAAGGCCCACATTCATTCTACTACACTCACTCCTCCAACAGAAGCAATTGAAGCATCTGGTCACAACATAACATGATTTTGCCTGATTACACTAACAGAAGATACTTCACTGAAGTTCAAGTCAGTTTGGGCAAATGGATATTTGTAAGTTAATGGCTCCTAAGGGCATTCAGATGACACTTTGAAAAGCTGTCAATCAGTGTAGTCCATTAATCTAAGGCACAGCGTGGAGAAGAACTAGGTTATTAATATTCACAATGAAGGTAGTCTTCAATATAAGGTCAGTTGACTCTATTTAGAAACTCAGGTAATATGCGAGACAGCAAAAGAGACACAGATATAAAGAATAGACTTTTGGACTCTGTGGGAGAAGGCAAGGGTGGGATGATTTGAGAGAAGAGCATTGGACCATGTATATTCCCATATGTGAAATAGATGACCAGTCCAAGTTCGATGCATGAAACAGGACACTCAAAGCCAGTGCCCAGGGACAACCCAGAGGGATGGGGTGGGAAGGGAGGTGGGAAGGGGGTTCAAGATGGGGGACACATGTACACCTGTGACTGATTCATGTCAATGTAAGCAAAAACCACCACAATATTGTAAAGCAATTAGCCTCCAATTAAACTTAATTAATTAATTTTAAAAACTCAGGTAAATGTGTTATCAGTTCTAGAATATTTTCATAAATAGAATTACAAATAAAATGTTGAAATATAAACCACCTAAGTAATCAGGTGCATGTACTTTTTTTTTTTAATGGCATGTTCTTTGTTAATGGGAAGTAAGATCATTTTTTAAATGTTTATTTTCTGTAGGTATATATCTTGTGGCTTATGGACAATTTACAATAAGATTGTCTATTGTCCATTGAATCTTTTCCCCTTAATTCTGTGTGTGTGGGATTTGAAGACTCCCTCATCAATCCACCGTCTTTCTATCAATAGACATCTCTTGTAGGATTGAAAAATTCACAGAGAACACAGCTTATCTGTCATTGCATTTTCCTTAACATTATATTCTGGAGGTACAAGAACTCAGTTTTCTGGAACCCAGCAAAAACAAAGATTGCTTTATCTGTGTCAGGTAGACAAGTGGACCAATCGATGGATAAATGGGGAAAAAAGAAAAGAAAGGAAGGAAGAAAGGAAAAACAAAAAGAGGTAGAGAGGAAAGTAAAGAGAGAAGATGAAAGGAAGAAATAATAAAGTAACGCTACGCTCTAGAAGAGGAAAACGTTTCTTTTAAGCAACATGCATGCATGGCTTAGTGAGAGTGCGCATGTAAATGAACTGTGTTGCAGCATACTGAACAGCGATTGGCAGTCAGAAGAGAAGAGTTATATTCTGTGCCATGGACTCTACAGACTTAAATAAGACCCTTAACCTTATGCACTTCCTTTTCAAACTTGAAAATCTTAATCTATAGGAAAGCATGCTGACATCGTCTAAGCATGAGAGAATGTGGACATTTGAGAAGACCTGAAACAGTTAAAGGCAGGGCAAGACTAGGAAAAGGATTGCTGCGGCCACATGTTTTCCCAGTGTGTGACCTGCAGGCACGCACCTGGGCTCGGTCAGGTTACAGCTCACTTGTTTCCTCCACCCCCAGGTCAGGCCCTGGTCGATGATAGACCCAGGACCCTCCTTAATTACGTATACCGATCACCTAAAGCAACAAGAGGGTATTAGAGAATATTGGATGTCACTCAGTCTCTCTTTAGACTTCCTTTCCCTTTAATTATTTCAAAAGAAAAACACTGTTTGTTTTTAAAGTCAAAATAACAAAAGCAAAGCCCTTTCAAGGAATAGATATCTGTAAAGATTAAGTAATGACTGCCTGGACTTTTAACTGCCCTGCATTTGCAGCTAAATTTGATGCTAAGTTGGATACAGGCAGCTCTAGTTATCTATTCCCACTCATTTGTCCCTCCGGATGCCTCATTTAGAAAATATCAATGAACAGTTACCATCTGGTTTCATAAAGAAAATGTCTGGAAATTCTTAGTTGATTCTCTTTTACTTAGAATTATTTTGTTGTTGTTGTTCCTTAAATCTAAGGAGCTAGAGGACATTTAAAAACATTAACGCTTCTATCCTATTCCAGGAATAGTTTTCTTCGGAGAAGTCTCTAAATCACCAATGGCTTTTGGGAATTTACCACATCAAAGAGAAGGAAGGGATGCTTTCAGTTATCCAATGGGAACTGCAGGTGTGTGGGATGGGCCCCCTCAAGCTACAAATTTGATGAGTCAATTACAAGTTTATAATCTACCTCATGAAAAAAAAAATGTATCTTGGGGACTTAACAGAGGTTTTGCTTTCCATTATATTAGAAAGTTGAACTCAGAAGAATAACTAATGGAATTTGATTTTCTTAATTCAGTCACTCTTACTAATACACATTTTATTTGTCCTCTCACTTTCGATTTTGTAGGTAGATTCCATCAAAATATTACTGAATGATGCTTACAATATCAGACTTAGAATATCACTTAACATATTTTCTTGCATGGACTTCTCATCAATCCCTTGATATCTGTATTGGTAATATAAAATCCCCACAGGGAAAGTCATATTTGGAGGAGGTAAACTCAATATCCTCAGTGAAACCCACTCTAAACTCAAAAAGTTCATTTTCTGGCCTGCACAGAGTCCACAAAAGTGAATTCTGATGTCAGTTTCTCCTGGACCAATTCTCTTAATAGTTTATTTACCCTCTCTAATCACCTTCTTTGAGGCATCTACTTACTTTTTATTTCCCAAGCCACCCCTAGCCTGACCTTGTTGACTAAAATAGTAAAACTCTGAATTATTACCATATGCCATCATTTTTGACAGTTCTGTTTCCCATTCTCTGTCCTCACCCTTCTTATAAGATGATAAAAATCTAAAAACTTGATTGCACAAATATTACCATATGATAATACCATAATTACCCAACTCACGTTTTATTTGTTTTAAGTTCTGTCTAGTTCTCCTAAATAAAAATCTTAATCTAATGATTTTACTGGTGAGAACGGAAAATACAGGGGTTTGATAACCTAGATGAAATGGATTAATTTCTTGAAATACACAGTATACCAAAACTCACTTAAGAAGAAACAGATGATACGAATAGACCTGTATTTGCTAAAGAAATTAAATCAATAATCAATAGCTTTCTAAATCAGAAAGCACTATGACAAGATGGGTTTGCTAGTGAATTCTACCAATTAAGGAAGATGTTTTACCAGGTTTAAAAACTCTTAAGCCTGGTAAAATTTCTTAAAACTCAACAGTAAGAAAGCAAGTAACTAATTAAAAAGTGAGCCAGAGGCCATAACAGTTACTTCACCAAAGAAAGTATGCAGATGACAAATAAGCATATAAAAGGATGCTTCACATCATGCTATCAGGGAAATGCAAATTAATAAGAAAAAATGACTACACACCAGTCAGAATGGCCAAAATCCAGAGAACTGACAAGAGCAATTGGTGGTGAGGATGAGAAGCAACAGGACTGTGCATGCATTGCTGATGGGACTGTAAAAATAGAACAGCCACTTGGGAAGACATTGTAGAAATTTCTTATAAAACTAAGTATACTCTTACCATATAATCCAGCAATTGCACTCCTTGCTGTTTACCTAAAGAAGCAAAAATTTTATGTCCATGAAAAAACCTGAAAACAGATGTTTAGAGCACTTTCCTTCATCAATGCCAAAACTTGGAAGGAACCAAGATGCCCTTTAGTAGGTAAATTCTGGTGCTTCTCAGTTCAGTTCAGTTCAGTCACTCAGTCGTGTCCGACTCTTTGCGACCCCTGCTGCTGCTAAGTCACTTCAGTCGTGTCTGACTCTGTGCAACCCCATAGACGGCAGCCCACCAGGCTCCCCCGTCCCTGGGATTCTCCAGGCAAGAACACTGGAGTGGGTTGCCATTTCCTTCTCCAATGGATGAAAGTGAAAGTGAAGTCGCTCAGTCGTGTCAGACTCTTAGCAACCCCATGGACTGCAGCCTACCAGGCTCCTCCATCCATGGGATTTTCCAGGCAACAGTACTGGAGTGGGGTGCCATTGTGACCCCTGCTCGTGCTTAATTGCTCAGTCATGTCCGACTCTTTGTGACCCCAAGTACGGTAGCCCACAAGGCTCCTCTGTCCATGGGATTTGCCAGGCAAGAATACTGGAGTGGGCTGCCATTTCCTCCTCCAGGGGAATTTCCTGACCCAGGGATCAAACTCATATCTCCTGCATCTTCTGCTTTGCAGGCAGATTCTTTACTGCTGAGCTATCAGGGAAGTCCCTAAATTATGGCACATCTAGAAAATGGAATATTCAGTTCAGTTAAGTTCAGTTGCTCAGTCGTGTCCGACTCTTTGCGACCCCATGAATCACAGCACGCCAGGCCTCCCTGTCCATCACCAACTCCCGGAGTTCACTCAGACTCACGTCCATCGAGTCAGTGATGCCATCCAGCCATCTCATCCTCTGTCATCCCCTTCTCCTCCTGCCCCCAATCCCTCCCAGCATCAGAATCTTTTCCAATGAGTCAACTCTTCTCATGAGGTGGCCAAAGTCCTGGAGTTTCAGCTTTAGCATCATTCCTTCCAAAGAAATTCCAGGGCTGATCTCCTTCAGAATGGGCTGGTTATGCAATGTTAAAAATAAATGCGCTATCAACCCATGAAAAAACATGGACGGGTCTTAAATGCATATTACTAGGTGAAGAAGGCAATATAAAAAAACTATATACTGTGTAATTGCAACTATTTATATATTACAGTCTAGAAACGTCAAAACTATATAGATAAAAAAAAAAAAAGATCAGCAGTTATGGGGGTAGTTCAGAAGAGTAGAATGAATAGGCAAAGCACAGTATTTTTCAGGCAGTGAAAACATTCTGTATGATGTTAAAATAATAGACATATGCAATGAAAGGTTTATCCAGACTCAGAGAAAGTACATCAGTAAGTGTGAAGCTTAAGGTAGACAATGAACTTTTGATAATTATGATGTGTCAATGTAGGTTTATCCTTAGGGGAAAAAAAAAAAAATATATATATATATATACACACACATCATTCTGTTGAGTATAGATAACAAAGTCATGCACGCACAGGGTCAGGGAAATCTCTTTACTTTTATTTCAACTTGTTTGTCAATCTAAAATTGCTTTTATCAACTATACTTCAATAAAACAAATTAAAAAATAAAACTATTCTTCAAAATCAAACTGTTTACAATTAAAAGCAAAAAAGAACCTTAATAATTGTCTACTATTAGCATTAATTTAAAATCTTCAGAATTTGGGGGAGAAGGAAACCTAGCCTTGCTGGTCTCCGGCTGGCTTAGCTTCTCTTACAACTTTCTCCTCCTCTGCAGTGTGAAGCTTTCCACTGCAGTGTGAAGATGACCACATTTGTGGACAGCTAGCCTGCTCCTTCAAATTCTGTCCATCTCCACCCACTGAGAATGAAAATGGGAGAGGCTGTTCCGGTGTGAGAGCAGGGAGTATATGGGAAATCTTTTTACTCTCTTCTCTATTTTGTTGCTAACCCCAAATTGCTTTGAAAATGTAAAGACAGATAAAACGCAAAATGGTAGCTTAGTAAGAAGATACTGTTAGTTTGGTAACCCATACAATGAATGATTTAGAAAGACATCAATCTAACCCGCATAAATGAGAGAAGCTCTGTCCATATATGAAAACTAACACTTCAATCAAATTTGGCAAATAAGTTATTGTTAGTGTGTGCATCTCCATAAAAGTAACATAATACAGCAATGAATTAAGGTTTCCCTTGCAGGAGATAATGCAGTCCATAGGAAGAATGTCCAGTACTGGTGTCAAAAAGGTGTGGATTTGAGCTCCAGTCATTTAAAGTAATGTGACCTTGGACACGTTGTTTACTTTTTTATATCTCAGATTCATCTGAAAAAAATGATTATATCTGTCACACAGTGATGCTTCAAATATTCTTAAAAATATAACCATGTGTGATGATGGATGTTAAAAAGACATATTGTGCTAATAATTCTGTAATATACACATATATGAAATCATAATGCTATATACCTGAAACTAACATAATGCTGTGTGTCAGTTATATTTCAATAAAAATCTATAAGCTTCATAGTTTTACCTCATCTCCTGGCACACAGTAGGCTATCAAAAAATGGGTGACTTCCAACCATGGAAAAAAATGGGGTCGCTGAGGGTCGGACATGACTGAGCGACTTCACTTTCACTTTTCACTTTCACGCATTGGAGAAGGAAATGGCAACCCACTCCAGTGTTCTTGCCTGGAGAATCCCAGGGATAGGGGAGCCTGGTGGGCTGCCGTCTATGGGATCGCATAGAGTCGGACACGACTGAAGCAACTTAGCAGTACCATGACATTGTTAGGTCTTATATCCTCAACAAAAAGAATACATGTGAATAAAAAACTTAGTACAGGGATTGAATACACCAAGTTCAGACAATCAGAAGCTAAATATTTTCTAGAAGATGAGAGTTTTCCCTAGGGTGAGTAATTTCACAGACAGGGAGTGAAAACAAGCCAACCACTCTATGAGAGATGTAGGGCTTATTGCCTCAAAAATTGATACTGTAGTCTGAAAATTAGGCTCACTACATTTAAAGGAAACTTACTTTAAATCTTTCTTCATCCTCACAGTAAAAGTTACAGTTTCAGGGACATGTTCTTTCTATTTAAGTCTAAGCTTCACTGGCATAATTAAGACTCATTTAAAGTAGAATTAACTTTGACATGTGGGAGGAGAGGTCGTAGTTAATTCCTTTTCCTTATTACCTTGTACCTTGAATATGTTGAGATGTATCCCTGGGATGGAGTAAGAAGGCCAGGAGTTCTTCACTCACTTTGTAAATATATCTTTTCTCAGACTTGGGTTTTCCCTCAAGAGTTCAGCCATTGAGTTGAAATTACCACATGCCTTGTGTTGGTAATTTATAGAATTATTCAACTATGACACTGGATGGATCCTTTTCTCTCCAAGTATAGAATCTCTCTGTGTCTAGAGAAAGCCTCTAGACACAGAGATATCTGTACAAATAACGGGGATATCTGTACAAATTTATTTCTCTAAGCAAAGAGAGGCCCTCCTTCTAGGTAGCTGCTTTAAGTCCTGCCTCCTTTCTGTGACATTAGGAATTACCTAACCAATCTAAGGCTATGGTTTTTCCAGTGTTCATGTATGGATGTGAGAGTTGGACTGTGAAGAAAGCTGAGCACCGAAAAATTGATGCTTTTGAACTGTGGTGTTGGAGAAGAAGACTCTGAGAGTCCCTTGGACTGCAAGGAGATCCAACCAGTCCATTCTGAAGGAGATCAGCCCTGGGATTTCTTTGGAAGGAATGATGCTAAAGCTGAAACTCCAGGACTTTGGCCACCTCATGCGAAGAGTTAACTCATTGGAAAAGATTCTGATGCTGGGAGGGATTGGGGGCAGGAGGAGAAGGGGATGACAGAGGATGAGATGGCTGGATGGCATCACCGACTCGATGGACGTGAGTCTGAGTGAACTCCAGGAGTTGGTGATGGACAGGGAGGCCTGGCGTGCTGTGATCCCTGGGGTCGCAAAGAGTCGGACACGACTGAGCAACTGAACTAAACTGAACTGAACCAATTTAAAGGACACAATAGATCTTACTCCTAAGATTAGCAGTAGGATGGGTTGGGAAATGACTTTTAAGAAGAGAAAGAAAATGTAAATTAATGATTTTTTTTTTTTTTTGGCTAAATGCAAGCTGAATGTCATCCCATTGGATTAATTATGAAAAATCAAGAAATACTTTGCTATTTTATCTGAAATACAAATAAAATCAACTTGAACTTCTAGTTAATAGAACTTTTCAAGTTATTGAAGTCTTAGTTTTTTCTTTTAAAGTTATTTATTTGTATGCATTCTTAATATTTTATATTTACAGTAAATTATTTAGAAAGAACAGAAAACAGTGAAGAAGGAATAAAAATTATCTCTTATCTTTCCATTCACTCAGAATTATGTATCATTAAGGAGACCTGGGTTCAATCCCTGGGTTGGGAAGATCCCCTGGAGAAAGGAATGGCTACTCACTCCAGTATTCTTGCCTGGAGAATTCCATGGAGAGCAGAGCCTGGTGGGTTATAGTCCATGGGGTCACAAGGAGTCAGACATGATTGAGTGACTGGCACTTTTACTTTAAATATCTTAGATTTCTTTCTAATCTTCTTTGCATGTATTTGTGGGTGTGTATTAGTTTCGTAGAATTAGGGGCATATTATGTTGTATCTGTTACTGCCTTTTTCATCGAAAGTAATTTCATGCATATTTTAATACCATTTAATATAATGAAGGAGACTATTATTAGGCAAATATTATTCAAAAAAATATGTCACTCAACTCCTGTTACGTAGCAACGATGACATTTCACATCAACTAGGAGAAGTTGGATTATTAAGTACTGGAGATGAAAACCCTTGTCAGAGGTAGGAGTAGAGTTGGGTTCCTAATTCACAGCATATACAAAATTAAATCACTAACAATTATGGCTAATTGAAATGTAAAATTTTTTTAAACATGCAGTAAAGCATACAGTAAAAACTATTAAATTAATTTATATTTAAAATAAAATTTTACCTAAATTGAGAAAAATATTTACAACATTATGTAAATATTTTACATATTTAAGCCAGTGTATGTAAACATGTAATATATAAATAAGTAACATGAAAATAAATACAAATTAGAAAAAGATGAACATGCTACAGAAAAAAATGTAAGTCACATTAAGAGAAAATTTCAGAGAAGAGAATGAAAAAATTCAATTTCATTATCTATCACATGCTACTTTATAGTTTTTGCTGATTCAGTTTTTCTTCAAATCAAATCACTGTGCTGTGTTTAGTTGCTCAGCAGTGTCCAGCTCTTTGCAACCCCATGGACTGCAGCCTGCCAGGCTTCTCTGTCCATGGGGATTCTTCAGGAAAGAATACTGGAGTAGGTTTTCACATCCTTCTCCTGGGGATCTTCCCAACCCAGGGGCTGAACCCAGGTCTCCTGCATTGAAGACAGGTTCTTTTACCAACTGAGCCACCAGGGAAGCCCCAAATTAAATCAGTACCTAATAGATAGATAGATAATATTTCTATATTGCACATTTCCCTTCAATCCAGTATAAATAGTGCTGCTGTCTTTTTATTCACTGTTGTATATTCCCAGTAAAAGACCCATATTAAATATATGTAGTAGTTAACAGCTGCTGCATAACAAGTAATGTCAAATTTTCAGTGGAATGTAGCAATAAGCATTGCCTTTGTGTTAATGTGGAGAAGGAAATGGCAACCCACTCCAGTGTTCTTGCCTGGAGAATCTCAGGGACGGTGGAGCCTGGTGGGCTGCAGTCCATAGAGTTGCTGAGATCGGACACGACTGAGCGACTTCACTTTCACTTTTCACTTTCATGCATTGGAGAAGGAAATGGCAACCCACTCCAGTGTTCTTGCCTGGAGAATCCCAGGGACGGGGAAGCCTGGTGGGCTCCTGTCTATGGGGTCGCACAGAGTCGGACACGACTGAAGTGACTTAGCTTTGTATTAATGAGTTTCTAAGTCAGCTAGGATGCTTCAGCTCCATGATGTAGTCGGGTGGGGTGGCTCCATTCCACCTGCCACTCGGCCTCCTCCTGGAACAGCAGGAGGGGTGGGCAGCCGTGTGCCTCTAAGGAGGAGAAGGTGGGACATATTGAGAGAGCAGCTTTGACGTATGCACACTACCTTATGTAAAATAGACAGCTAGTGGGAAGTTGCTGTGCAGCATAGGGAGCCCAGCTTAGTGCGCTGTGATGACTTAGAGAGGTGGGATGGAGGGTATAGGAGGGCGGCTCAAGTGGGAGGGAATATATATATACTTAGAGTTGATTCATGTTGTTGTACAGCAGAAACTAACACAATATTGCAAAACGATTATCCTCCAATTAAAAAAAAAAAAGAATGGCATAAATCCAGGCAAGTATAACCAGCCACAAAAATCGCACTTTAAGTCCCTCTAACATCACATCTTCTGCATCCACATTACCCAGAGAAAGTTACACCGTGAAACACAAAATCCAGAGAAGGGACGTGTACATCCATATGTAGCAGAGAAGGCATATATACATAAGATCAAGAATCGAGGTCCATGATTCTCCTTGTGCTCAGTCCCTCGTTTGTTTCCAAATCTTTGTGACCCCATGGAATGTAGCCCACCAGACTCCTCTATCCATGGGGCTTTCCAGGCAAGAATTCTGGAGGTTATATAGATATTTGTGTATACATATCTAATATTTATATATGTAAGATCGATATGTATTTATATAAAACAAGACAAAAACAGGTTATTACTTCCATCTTACTTTTATTGTACTTAGTTACAATAGGCAGTGTTAATGAGAATATGGAAAACTCAATGATAACAAGAAGATAACCAAATATCCTTTGTCCCTGTAGTTGATTTGCATGAAGTTAGCATTTCAGGTTCTTCCAAGGTGGTTCAGTGGTAAAGAATCCGCCTGCCAATGCAGGAGATATGGGTTCAGTCCTTGGTCACGAAGATTCCTTGGAGAAGGAAATGGCAACTCAAGCCAACCTTGCTTGGGAAATCCCATGGACAGAGGAGCTGGCAGCCTACAGTCCACAGGGTGTCAAAAGAGACTTTAGCAACTAAACAACAGCAATATTTCCAGTATAACTGGAGATGCACTCAAAAATTTGCTTCTGTGATTTTTCATTGCAGTATTATTCATATTAGAGAAAATTGGAATCAACCTTCTCTTATTCTGAGACAGCACTTTCTTTTCTTACTGCATTTAATTTGATCTAGTACAGCCAACATTTCTTATCATTGCATATGATGACTTGCAACTTTGGCAGAATAAGAGGAATGAATTTTTTCCCGATGAAATATTCTATGACTGTTTGAGTTCATTAGTTAAAAAATCACGTATGGACAACCTACTGAATTTTAGGAATGAATCAGTAATCTTCCTTCTGCCCTTCAATAGCTCAGATAAACAGCAGAAGTCTGGAAAGAGTGTGTAGAAACATCATGAACGGATTTAATAAAAAAAAGTGCAATTATAGATAGATCCACATTCTGGATGTTAAGAAGTCCTGATAAAAGACCAGAAATTCAGACTGCTCAAGGAGGAAAAGGAATGCAAAGGTTAATCAGTAATGGGAGCTTTGAAAATGCCAATATTGCTTTAAGATCCGTGCTCATGGCGTTTGATCGACATCACTCTATACTGCTGGGGAGAAACGGGGGTGTCCTTCTCTAGGTCCAAAGCCTCTGGAGGAAAAAAAAAAATTGGGACATCAGCTTTGTTAAGTTACACTGAAAGGAGGCAGGTTACCTGATAAGCCGTGGAGGGCCAAAGTCTGTTTCTTATTCTGGCTTCTGGTTCTAGGCCCTGGTTTTCATTTCTGTTGTACTGTCCCAAAATTTGGTAGGAGAGAGAGAGGAAGAAGATCCAATCAATTATCAGGATTGGTTGAACTAAGTACAATGTAATAGCCTTCCTTATTTCATAATATCTAAAATATGAACTTGTAGAAAACATAGGTCCCAAAAGGTCACTGTTAAAGCAGAAATCTGTCAAGTAAGTGGCAAAAACCCTGGAGGACTCACATGCTTTATACTGTATTCTTTCTGTAGTTTCTCTGTGTATTAATCTGTTTAACAAATATTGCAACACATATTGGAAAGCTTGACTCCTTACATTCTTTTAGGTGGTTTATGATTGTAAACAAATTGTTTTAAGATCCATTAACACCAGAACAAACATTCACAGGGAGGGTGGTAAGCTGTCTTCAAATCAAAATCCTTCTGTGCCCTTAACTAGTTAGCAATACCACATCTAAGGGTTTCCCTCATAGCTCAGTTGGTAAAGAATCCACCTGCAGTGCAGGAGACTCCAGTTCGATTCCTGGGTCAGGAAGATCTCCTAGAGAAGAGGTAGGCTACCCACTCCAGTATCCTTGGGCTTCCCTTGTGGCTCAGTTGGTAAAGAATCTGCCTGCAATGTGGGAGACCTCGTTCGATCCCTGGGTCAGGAAGATCCCCTGGAGGAGGGGATGGAAGCACACTCTAGTATTCTTGCCTGGAGAATGCTATGGACAGAGGATCCTGGTGGGCTACAGTCCATGGGGTCACAAAGAATCAGACACAACTGAAGCGACTGCATTTAAGGCACAGGAGTATACCCCTCTATGTCCATCATACACGATTCAAAAGACCAAGTCAGGAACCCAGGGTTTTAGATATTGTTTTTCTGTCCTATAAATACTAACAATTGAGTGAAACAATTCTCTCTTTTTTTTTTTTATTAATTTTGAGTAAAAACAGGCTTCAAGTCGGCAGGCTGGGACCCCTGATTTGAGCAGTATCAGCGAAAAGAAACTCATCTTTATCTGGAATTAACTACAAATTCAATTAGAATAAAAATCTTAGCCCACCTCGTGGAAAAGATTTTACACAAAGAAAACCAGATGTTTCAACAGCATTAAGAGTACTTTGCCCAGCAGTCTAAGGAATTTTCCATCTTGTAAGCCCAATCACTGGTGAAAGTTACAAGATCCAGCTTCCCTAACACACAAAACGGCTTCCATTTCCCATGCTCCTTTAATTAGATTTACTTCTTTAACCAAAGTAGTATTGGGTTGAAAGAACGGGAGGAGGGGAAGGACTTTACTTAATACTATGTTAGCAAGTTTAAAAACGATTGAAGGGTAAGAGGCTGAGGTCTATTTGGAGATTCTCTCCCAGAGGAAGTACTTCTTATTTATTGTGAGTTTATTCAGTTGGAAAAAATAAAGAGTAATAAAAATAATCACTAGAGGTTGTACTAAGAGCATACCTTAGTCTATTTTCAGCTTTGAATCGATATAGGAAAACGGAGCATAAATGGAAAATAGAAGAGACCCAGGCATTATGCATCATTTTGTTTCACAGGAGGATATTAAATGTGTAGAATGACCTGTGAGACAAGGCTGTGAAGGAAAACACACAGGATAACTCATGGCATGTGTGGGAAAGAGCACTCACGTGAAAGGGACCCAGGTGGGCTTCAACGATTTCTGCTTGGTTTCTGGAGATGTCTTAACTCTGTTTTTTTTTTAAGTCTGTCTTAATTTGCATTTGTTTAATGAGAATAGTGAGAGAACCCAAAAGACAAAGAAAAGCTTGTCCAAAGAAGTAGCAGTAAATTATAAAGGTTAAAATACAAGGGGCCATTCACTCTTTTATAGTTAACATCTGTCACTGTATTAAACAAAACCAACCCACGTGTGGTTTAATTTCGACTTCTTTCCACATTGCAGTGTTCAAAGGTGTCATATCTTTGGACTTTGCTCATTGTGATCACAAGAGTCTCCAAACAGCTATTTCTAGTCATCTGAACCCTTTTTAGGGACAAATTCACCTCCCTCCTAAATGCAGTCAGACAGTTTCCTAAAATACACATTGGGTTGTGACAGTCTCTTGTTGAAAATGGTTAATGCTCCCCATCTTTTTAAGGAACAATGCTTGGAAAATCCCATGGACGGAGGAGCCTGGTGGGCTGCAGTCCATGGGGTCGCTAAGAGTCGGACACGACTGAGCGACTTCCCTTTCACTTTTCACTTTCATGCATTGGAGAAGGAAAGGGCAACCCACTCCGGTGTTCTTGCCTGGAGAATCCCAGGGATGGCGGAGCCCGGCGGGCTGCCGTCTATGGGGTCACACAGGGTCGGACCCGACTGAAGCGACTTAGCAGCAGCAGCAGCCCTAATCCTTTACGTTTTACAAGACCTCCTCTTTCCCAACCGCTTCCTGTTGCATGTTGCCACTCTCAGTTCACTTCCCTTGAGTGTGTTAAACCCTTCCTCGCCTTTGTCCATTTAATGTATTTTTAAAAAGTATTTATTTAACACTTCCCATGTGCCAGGCACTTTTATAAGCACTGGGAGTGAAGTGATAAACAAACCAGAAGTAAAATCTCTGACTTCCTAGGGCCATCTTCTCTGGGGGAAGAAGAACCATAAAGACATTAGCCAATAGTACATATGCAGATGGTGATGAGCACTATGAAGAAAAGTAAAGTGAAAGAAGATAAAGCGATGCTTGGGTAGGGTTTTCAGTGTAGATAACACCGGAATTGGTGAAATCAACTCAAATCTCATCTCAACTGAAATCTCAAGTGAGAAAGGGAGAAGATGGCATGGCAGCAGCCTGGGTACCACCTTTGAAATGACCAGAACTTCAGAGGTTAAAGGCCAGCTACTTACACTTTAAAAAACCTTTCTAGGATATGCTAATGCTCAGCTAAGAAATGTGGGATGTGACCGAGTGAGAAACGGCATGAGCTTATGTTTTCTCGTCCCCTGGTTTCTGAGAATAGATTGTGAAGGGCAAGTGTGGATGCAGCAGACAAAACAGGAAGCATCGCACTTGACCTGAAGTGGGATAAAGACTAGATTAGGACTAGTCCACTTAGGAGGGTGATAAACCAGGGCAGGTGTAAGCTATTGTGTTGAAGGTAAAGCCCACATGGTATCATCATCGTTGTGCATAATATTCTCAGTCCCTAGAATGCGATGGTCACTTTTACACATTTTTAATACAAATATCATCAGAACAGTTCTTCGCACTTCCCAACACAGGAATTTGCTCCATGTCTAGTCCTGGCAGATACGGGAGTCCGTCAATTTCTACAGGAAGTGTGTCCTTCTCTGTGCTCTCATGGTACCTCCATGCCTCTGTTGCATCATAAACCCTATCCTTATTATGATTGTTTTCATTTGCTTCTTGCCAGATTACATTTTACACATCATCATATCCCTGAGGTTTAGCACAGAGCCTTGCAATTGGTGGGTGTTAGGTCATTGTTGAATAGGTGATGGAATGAATTAATGAATGAATAAACAAATGAGTAAATGAACAAATGAATGTTTTCATTTTAAATGAGATAGTCTCATGGCAGAAATGAGAACATAAAAATTTCATGCAAAAGATGGACTAGGTATTTATTCCTTTATTAATTAAATATTTCTGAAGTGTCCTAAATTAACAAAGCTGTAAGTCCTCAGTGGGCTTTCCTGGTGGCTCAGTGGTAAAGAATCTGTTTGCCAAGGAAGGAGATGCGGGTTTGATCCCTGGGTTGGAAAGATCCCCTGGGGAAGGACATGGCAACCCATTCCAGTATTCTTGCCTGGGAAATGCTACGGACAGAGTAGCCTGGCAGACTACAGTCCATGGAGTCCCAAAAGAGTCAGACACAGCTTAGGGACTAAACTACAACAAACTCCTCAGTACATTACTCACATTTTGAGGAAATTGTAAAATGGTAGTATTAAATGAAATAAGATAAAAATCCATCAACACATCAGCTACAAACTCTTCTGATTTTCAGTTCAGTTCAGAGGCACAAGATTAGGGGAATAATGAGAGGATAAAAGGGCCAAGTCCCATGGAATAATTCTCCAGACAGATGCAGAAATGGAGGAAAGTGCACAGCAGGGAGAACGTGTGTCAGTGGTCGCTCAGCCTGTTGGACCGTGTCCAACAAGCAAGAGAAGGGAGGGTCAGCATCCAAGATGGAAGTTTGGTCCGGCACATTTAAGGAAAGGAGAGTAAGAGAGTCTCAAGAGTTCCAGTGTGTTGAAATATTCAGATAAGAGTTACTTGGGACTTTAGACTTGGACAGTCTTCCAGTTTTTATTTTTTGGTTATAGCTGATTTACATTGTTTTGTTAATTTCTGCTGTACAGCAGAGTGATTCAGTGATACATACGTATGCATTCCTTTTCATATTCTTTTCCATTAGGTTTATCACAGGATATGGAATATATTTCCCTAAACTGTACAGGAGGATCTTGTTGTTTATCCATCCTATACAGAACCCCTTGCATCTGCTAATCCCAAACTCTCAGTCCGTACTTCCTTACCCCCACCCGACGCGCACCCACAAGCGTGTTCTCTGCATCTGTGAGTCTGTTTCTACTTTGTAGATAAGGTTATTAGTGGACACTCTTGAATGTCTGAGAAAGATATGACAAAAGAGGAAAATTTCCCTTTAGTGGTTCTTTAAATGTCACATGGTCTTCCATTAAGGGATAGGAGCCATGCTTTTAAAAGTTTCACGTAAAATAATACCGTATAAATATAAAGTAAGGTACGCATTTAACAGTCTGGCATACATTAGCCTCAAACAAATCTTAGCTCTTTTCCTATAGTACTTGAAGAGTTAGGAAGTACTTTCACAATCATTATTCCATTTACAGTGCATCTTGACTACAGCTAGTAAAAAAAAAAAAAAAAAATAAGAAGGTAACATTATGTCCATTTAACTAAAAGGAATTAGGCTCAGAATGACTGAATACAATTGTCTAAGGTTATATAAAATTCAACTGTCACAGTTAATTTTTTTTAAGTATAGAATGATAGAGATGTTAGATTATAAACTCATAGAACTTTTTAAAATTAAACTTTTTATTTTGAGATAATTTCAGATTTGCATGCAATCGTCAGAAAGAATAATTTTACCTATTGGTAACACCTTGTCCAATTTCACCCATTGGTAACACCTTGTGAAAAATAGTATAATTTAACAAATAGAATATTGACATGACACAGCTGTAATGCAAAATCCTGATCCATCATAAGAATCCTTCTCATTACCCCTCTACACATTTACATGTTGCCCTTATAACCTGCCTGTGTGCTAAATCACCTCAGTCACGTCCGACTGTTTGTGACCCTCTGGACTGTAGCCCGCCAGGCTCCTTTGTCCATGGGATTCTCCAGGCAAGAGTATTGGAGTGGGTTGCCATTTCCTTCCCCAGGGGACCTTCCTGGACCAGGGATCAAACCCAGGTCTCTTATTTCACCTTCACTGGCAGGGGAAGGTGCTTCATTAGCACCACCTGGGAAGCTCGTGGTTCTATCCTTCTTAAGGTAAGGTAAGTCACTTCAGTCGTGTCCGACTCTGTGCGACCCCATAGACGGCAGCCCACCAGGCTCCCCCGTCCCTGGGATTCTCCAGGCAAGAACACTGGAGTGGGTTGCCATTTCCTTCTCCAATGCATGAAAGTGAAAAGTGAAAGTGAAGTCGCTCAGTCGTGTCCGACTCTTAGCGACCCCATGGACTGCAGCCCACCAGGTGCCTCCGTCCATGGGATTTTCCAGGCAAGTGTACTGGAGTGGGGTGCCATTGCCTTCTCCGCTATACTCCTTAACCCCTAATCTATTCTCACTTTCTGTAATTTTGTCATTTCAATAATACTATAAAATCGGAGTCATGTAGTATGTACCTTTCGGAAACTGACTTTTGCCGCTTGCTGCAATTCTCTGGAGATTCACACAGGCTGTCGCATGTATCAACAGCTACTAAGAGCTCCTTTTTATTGGTGTGCATGTATGTACCACAGTTTGTTTAACCATTTACACGTTACAGGCTATCTGGGTTGTATCTTGCTTTTGGCTATTGCCAATACAGATACAAGCATACATGCACAAGTTTCTGTGTGAAAATGCATTTTTACTTCTTTGGTATAAATGCCCAGGAGTGTAACTGCTGGATCATAAGGCAGTTGAATGTGAATTTTTTGCTGTTCTTGTTTGTTTGTGTTGTTTTTTAAAGAAAATGTCAAACTGTTAGAAAATGTACTAAATGGCATGGTTTTCCTGTACCATTTTACACTCCCATAGAAAATATAAGAGTGATCCGGGGTCTCAGCATATTTCCCAGCATTTGGTATTTTTGGTAGGTTCATTTTTACCAGTTAGATGTATACGTTATCACAATCTACACTTACGGTCATTTTATCCATCTGGGTGAATTATATAAGAGTTACCTCCCTCTAAGTCCTTTACCCTCACCTTTTATAAAACAGTTGTCTTCAATAATTCTTCTATATAAATTTAGAACCACACATGACAGTTATTTTATTTGCTTCAACCCTCAAATATAGTTTAGAAAAACGAAGAGCAGAAAAACTCACTGTATTTACCCATATTTTTATTTACTATGTTTTTTTCTCCTGTCCTGATGATCCAGAATTCCTTATTTTTATCATTTTCTTTCTGTTTAGAGAATTTCCTTAGCTATTATTTTAGGTAGGTCTGCTACAAACATATTTTCTTGGTTGTTTTTATTTTTTTTAACTGACACTATCTTCATTTCCTTTCATTCCTAAAAGAAATTACACTGGATATTGGATTTGAGGCTGGCAATTCTTTCCTTTTAGAACTTGAAAAATGTTGTGCCAGTTTCTCATAGCCTCTCTGATTTCAGATATGAAATCCGTGGTTATTTGAATTGTTTTAGCTCCTGTAAGTAAGATATCTTTTTTCCCCTCACTGTCTTCTGTCTTGTAAGGTTTCTTTTTTTTTTTTTTTGTCTTTAGCTCTCAGAAGTTTGACTGTGGTATGTTGTGATCAGAATTTCTTTGCGTTTATCTTGCTTGAATTCACTCAGCTACTTAAACCTGTAAGTTTGTGTCATTTGCCAAATTTAGGAAGATTTCAGCCATTATTTCTTAGAGCATGTTTTTAGACTTTCCCCCTGCTTTCTCTCTGGATTCTGGTAATGCAAATCATAGATGTGTTTTTATTTTTGGTCCTTGAGCTTTTGTTCTCTCTCTCTTTTTTCTGGTCTACTTTCTCTTTGGTGTTCAGATTAGGCAGTTTTATGGCTCTATCTTGCAGTTCACTAATGCTTCCCATTGTCTCTCCATAGATGGGGAAACAGTGTCAGACTTTATTTTTTTGAGCTGCAAAATCACTGCTGATGGTGACTGCAGCCATGAAATTAAAAGACGCTTACTCCTTGGAAGGAAAGTTATGACCAACCTGGATAGCATATTCAAAAGCAGAGACATTACTTTGCCAACAAAAGTCCGTCTAGTCAAAGCTATGGTTTTTCCTGTGGTCATGTATGGATGTGAGAGCTGGACTGTGAAGAAAGCTGAGCACCGAAGAATTGATGCTTTTGAACTGTGGTGTTGGAGAAGACTCTTGCGAGTCCCTTGGACTACAAGGAGATCCAACCAGTCCATTCTGAAGGAGATCAGCCCTGGGATTTCTTTGGAAGGAATGATGCTAAAGCTGAAACTCCAGTACTTTGGCCACCTCATGCAAAGAGTTGACTCATTGGAAAAGACCCTGATGCTGTTAGGGATTGGGGGCAGGAGGAGAAGGGGACGACAGAGGATGAGATGGCTGGATGGCATCACCGACTCGATGGACGTGAGTCTGAGTGAACTCCGGGAGTTGGTGATGGACAGGGAGGCCTGGCATGCTGCGATTCCTGGGGTCGCAAAGAGTCGGACACGACTGAGCAACTGAACTGAACTGATGAGCTCATGAGTTGAGCTTTTATGGTTTTATATATTTTTCAGCTCAAAAATTTCCATTAGGCTAATTTTTATATCTTCTATGTTATACTGTGACTTCTTATTTTGTTGCTGAAGCTCTAATTATTAATTAGTTTCAATAATATTAATTGCACATTGGAGTATTTTTCTGATAGCTGCTTTAAAAGCTTTATGATGTTTCTAATATCTGTATCATCTTGATGTTGGCATATATCTATATGTCTTTTTACATCCAATTTGAGTTCTTCCTTGTTCTTTGTGTGATGAATGTTTTTTGTTTTTTTTTAATTGAATTTTGTACATTTCGTGGTAGGCTATGAGATTCTGTGTCTTTTTTAAACCTTCTGTTTTAATCGGCTTCCTCTGCCACCATTCTGCTATAAGTGTGGTGTGTGCCCCCTCATCATCGCCAAGAGGGAAGAACTCCAGGTTCCCCACTTGGCTTCTATTGACATTTGAGAGGGAAGATGCTCCTTCCTTACTGTTGGGTTGTGTGGAGGTGAGTGTTCCTGCTCCCAACTAGCCCTTCAGAGATAATTTCATATACGGGAAGGGTAGGAGGTCCTACCCCTCCCCATATGGTGTTCACTGACCCCATAGGGGTGGGGGCTTAACAGTGTGGCAGGCTTAAAAGTCACAGGTCCCAACTCAGCCTTCTCTGATACCACACGTGTTTGTTGGACTAGAGCAGTTATTGGCCCAATATTTCATATATATATATATAGACTTGCTAGCTTGCCCTTTTCCTGGTTTCCTGGGTCTTATCTTGTCTGTGTCTATTACTGTTTCTGAGTTGTTGACTTTCTCAGCCATAGGTCTTAAATATATGAGAAAAACAAAAACTCAGGGAAACTCACCATTCCTTGGATCCTGAGGTTTCTGGCCAGTCTGCTTTCTTCTCTCCATCTTTCAGATCTTAAGTTTGTTTTATATATAATCTCCAGAGCTTCATCTGTGCAGAGAAGAGTCATAGAGAAAAGTGTGCATTCTCCACCTTGAGCAGAACTTTTTAAAGGAACACTTGATTTACGGAGGTAAAAACAAGGTTATCTGTCTTAATAATATTTAATGAGAAGACAATCTGAGTATCTTGTTGCCACTGTTTATCTTTAGAAGTAAATTCTTATTCCTTACTGTATGGAGGCTTAAGCTTAATTAACATTTTTATTTTAAAAGACTAATATATTAGTTATGGCGAATCTACAAAGCCACCTCAGATCCCTAAAGAAGCAATTCCCTGAGCGTTTTTGCATGTGCACTAAAGGTATTGTTGCCCCTGATACCTCATGAGGCTGTATCACAGAGAGAAACTGGAAGGTAGGTGGAATCAGCAAGTTTTGATCTTTAATTTCCCTCTTTATGCAACTGTATAAGAAAACTTATTTCAGAAGCTGCTAAGATTAATTTACATATCACTGGACCTATTTCTCTAACTACCAAAAATGCACTTATTCTAAGCACTGAAACAATATCATAAATGAAGTTATAGACTCTGTGTCTACGAATGCATTTGGTGATCATTTCGACCGTAAAATTCAACTGATTTTGTTATTGCTGATGTTTATTTTCCCAAAGATAGAAAGTTTTTTTTTTTTTCCCCAGTACAGAATGGCTAAAAGGATCCAATGCAAATTGAATATAGAAGGTTTAGAGTGTGGCCGAACAACTGGACGATAGTGAAAAGGTCAATTAACCAACGGGTTGGTTTGTCATGATGGCATGAACGAATTATTTTAAATGATTTTCCACATTAAATTTTCCAGATGTTTTGGCCACAGGCCAAGATAATTAATATTGCTAATCACTGGCTAGAATTATGTTGGCAAGCTAATTCGCTGAGCAGGGACTTGGAACTCTGAGTTGGGTTGTTGGTAAGCCGTGTGTATTATGTTTAAATGAAACATGTTAGTCTCATCACTGACCCAGGCCAAAAATTTGCTGTGGTACTTGAGATGATTACTCATTTTACATCATCAGAAAGTAAATCTAAAAAGAAAAGATGCCATGTCTTCTGTTTAATTTTTCTTCCCTAGAGAGGTCTCTTTATACTCATGACAAATTTGAAATGCAACACTTCTGTCCTTCAGAAGTTTTCAGTGGAAAAATTTAAAAGACACACAATCACTTTAAGCAGAAAAGAAAAAAAAAGTATGTATGCTTTTTTTCTTCTCAAAAATTAAGTATGGATGCATGGATTTTGCTGAAACATTAAGAAGAGTCATATTTTCAACTACCTAGATATTATCAGAATGATTGGTATTTGTGTGGTTTTTATTTCTAAATGTAATATGTTGCTTAAAATGCTTATGATATGCATTTACTTAGGGCAACTCTACCTTATAAGATGCATCGATCACACTGCAAAGGCTTTCTGAGTTTGTTTTAAATTCAGATATAGGCATCTCATGCCTACCTATACAGCACAGACAAAAAAGTCTAGACATCAGGAGAAAGCAACTCAAATTGGGTTAGAAACTTGCCATTTGGACACAGTCGCGTCCACCAGCCCCACAGACTTTACAGTCTCACTTCCCCTTTCACAGACCCACTGACGAGAGGGTATTACAATTTTTACTGACATCAGTGACCTGGCATCGCTGATTTATTCTCTGCTTTGGTTTACAGAGGAATAAACCGGTAATTAATTATATATCAGAACACGAGAATCGACCTGGCAATAATGTACAGGCTAAGAACGCTCTATTTACATATGTAGGTTATTTAAAATATGTCTTGTTAAATAAATATTTAAAATACCTCCTTATTTAGCTTATAAACTGTTTGGACTGAGGCTGCAGTGTGCCTCATTGCAGAATGTTCAAAAGAGTGAGAGAATTGCCATAGAATTTCATCTCTGCCTGACCAGCAAAAATCTCCTCTCTGTGTCTGCCAGGGCTTACAGAAAGCCTCTTTAAGGAAAACAACAACACAAATTATCTTGCTATCAAAATATATAATACTTGTATAAAGAAGATCCTTGGGAAACCATAGAACTTACCTTTATCTTGAGAGCAGGTATGCAGAACAAGGGAACTAGAAATAAACTAGTCACATCAACATGATCATCTCAGAGGGGAGTAAGGTGGACAGGAAGTAAGAGAAACAAATGATTTCACAGCAAAATGGTCTCCCTGCTGTGGCTTGTTTACCCTGTCCAGAATTATTTTTAAAGGGGAAGAAAATACAGAACTAGAGTTTTCACATCTCTCAAATCAGTACAACCTCATGATTTCAAAACAACCATAATAATGAAAACACACGTGGACACCAGGCAGTCTGGGAGAACCAACTCCATGTGCTTTGCAGGAGAGCTAAGCTCAAAATCCATCAGGGGCCGTGCTAGGCATTCCACTTTTTTTTGGCGCTCTGAAAGTTAGCTTTATCCTGGAGGATACATCTGCATACCTCAAACTGCCCAGTTTTCTTCAAAGCTTGTTTGTTGCCTGCAGTCTGGAATCACAGACCTATCAATTGCTGATCCACCAGGGGGAGCACTTCACCAGCACAAAACAAGCCTTCCCCAAAGGAAGTCTTTGAAGGTGCCTCTTTCTCTCCATTTACACGGCTGACAACAACCCTGAGTTTCATCAGTTCTACTAGCTGTGGTACTCATATACCCAATACCGATTTCACGTCCCTTACCCCGTGCTGGTGGGATACGTGTTGTTCAGTTGTGGATACATATACCCCCAGCAGATTTTGCAGTAGGACGTGAAACTTAGTCCTTGTGCTTTGTAGAGTACATTAATAAGTCCATGTCTTATTAATAGGAAATGATTGAGTGCTTCCTTCTCCAGCATCTTTTACAGGCAAAACCAATAGATTTATCAAACTACTTATTCTATCCTTATTCTCTGATCTTCCATCTGGGATGTGTGTCTGTGTGTGTGTGTGTGTGTGTGACTCGCACAGGTCTGGAAGCCAGGCAACTAGCACAGCTTGCTGACACGGGCACTTCTTTCTTCAGCCCTTTCCCTTTCCTCTGGCCAGGACCCTGGGCTGGGCAGGAAAACAGCTGTCAGAGAAACATTTGTGTTGATGATAAACCATCTGTGTGCAAGCTCAGGGGTTGCCACCAGCCAGTCCAAACAAAATGGCTGTGGGCGTCAGTGGACTTGTGTATGGACAGAGAGCCCCAAGTTTGCTGATGACAGACAGACAGACAACCAAAAGTGTTTAGTAATCTCTAAGGTGCTCTGCAACTGGTTTTTAAAATCCACAAAAGGAATTGCCCTTGGGGAAACCAAGTTGTACTTTTACTAATGCTCTGTTCCTTTGGAGCCTTATCCTAAGCCTCTTTCAGGGTCCTTCCATGTCTCCTTCTTCTAACAAGGAATAAGCTCCACCTTGCAGCTTAAGGCATAGGCTCTGGACTAGGAGCTGTGGTGAGAACTTGGAACTTCTTAGAACCCCAGGCCCCATGCTAGACATCCTGAATCAGAATCTGCCTTTTAACAGAACCCCAGGCAACTGGAGAACACGTTGAAAGCCAACACTCTGCTCACAGAGGCCCTGGTCTCTGCAGAGGTCTCCTTCTGTCAGGACATAGGTAAGATGCAGAGATGTGTCCTTCTAACAGTGTAGAGGTGTCAAGATCGTTAAGTGGCCTTATTGTACATGCAACCCACTCTTAAAGCAGCAGCATGAAAGTACAGAAATCAGTCTTTCAAGACAAAAAGAAACAAACATGGCTTCCCACTTGAAGCCTGGCACTTGCCAGCTCTGCTTTTCCTCATTTGTATTTACAGATACTAACTCCACTGCGGAGATTAAACGAACGCCCGACACTCAGAAAACTCAGTCAATAGTCTTCTTCCCCTTCAGAACCGAGTTCCCAATCTATGAATATTATCCTGGAATTTGGTTATTAGCTTTTTTTCCATTTGACTTTTCTATTTTTTATTTTGCTACTATTTTTGTTTCTTTTTATTACTTCCAAATAATACAGGGAGAAATGGACAGTGAATCTCAAATTTGCCTATGTATTTACTCATTAGTGGCTTTGTTGAATGACTTTTGCAGAGGAGAAAGTTGAAAAAGCTAAAATAATCATTTGAGATTTTTTTTCTGAAATTCCAAGCCCTGTCTTTAAACGCTGTTATGTCAAGGGTAATCCAGGGAAGGGGGATTCATTTTTGAGAACAAAATAGAAAATGCCCCATGAAAAAATATCTAAAATGAGAGAGAAACAAGCTAAATCCCAACAAGCACATCTGTTAATCCCATCATGGGACCACTGTCACAGCTGAATGGAATGAGCAATAGGTATTTTTGTGATGGTACTATGACGTAGGGTTTTCTATTTCTTTGAAGAACAGTATTCTATAACGCTCCTTTTCTTGCCCTTTCCATTATTCTTTGGTGAAAGTGTATGTGATTTTCTGAACTTTGGCACAAATTCATTAGAAGGTAAAATGCACCTAGATATCAACTGCTTCATCCCCAAGTTAGAAGTAATTGCTTCTAAAGAGAATGTGTTATGGAGGAATTACAGGATGGGGTTTCTCTTCTGAGAGAGTAGAGTTTTAGCATGGCAGGTGAGTGTGAAAACAGGTCTCAAGATGATATGCAAACTTGGATCAAGATACCATGACCCTTCTTACAAAGAAGAGTGTCCATGGCCCTGGGGGTGGCCATGGGGTTGGGGGATGCTCCCTGCTGATTGTGAATACTCTGGAAGCGGGGCCTTGGCTTGCAGCAAGGAAGCGCCTCTCCAGAGGGTTTTTTGACAGCTTCCCTTCAGGTCTTCTTTCCTGCCCTTCCAGATGGCCTTCCTCATACCATTTCCTCTCTAGAGTCTCCCATTCAGCTTTCAAAGGAAACAGCTACACTCTGAGAGAAGAGAAGTACATACTTTTTTTTTTTTTCAAAAGTCGTTTTTTCAAAGACTAACTTCAAAGCGACCTATAGGTTTAATAAAACATAAATGACTCACTTGTTTACTCCCTACCCCTAAACTAACTTCAGTGTTTAGTTCATTCATATTCAGTTTCATTCATATTCTGTTTATACTCTGGGACATCACGTTGAATCTATTTGAATGTCTAAATGTTCAATAGAAATTCAAGCATCGAAATGGGATGCCATCACCCGTATTTCTATTGCAAAGCTTCTGTGAGACCTAGCAGTGACCATACTGAATTCTCATAAGAATATCTGAATTAGTAGAAGTTCATCTTGTCTAGAAATGAAGATCATAGGTGGAGAAGGGGAGATGGTTCCCATCTTATTTCAGACTTGTGGCCGATGCCCCAAAGGGTGAGACCCTCAGGGCTGGTAAGAGAATGGGAGATACTAGGCCTACTCTGACCTGGCTTGCATGGGCTGAGTGTCCAAAAGTCAATCTCCTCTGTTGCAGAACACTGTCTATGATTCAGATGTAAGAGCTCTGTGAAATGGAAGGATTTTGCTCTCAAGAACAGAGATCTTTCAGTTCCTCCAGGGTTTCTTAAATTTTACAACCATCATCAAGGAAGAAAAAGTTCTTTTCTCTCTTGTCAAGCATTAATATACAAGCTGAATAATTAGTCTGAGTTATCACTGCTCTTGTTTTAAGCCATGTAGCCACATTCACAAATATCAAAGTACTTTGCAAGATGAAAACAACCTCAGACATGTAGGAGTGAAGTACTGCCAACATCTAGGAGAGAAAATAAAATGTCTTTCATTCTTTCATTCTGACTTGGACCAAATTTCTTTGGAGAGAAACTTTTACTGGAATGGGGTAAAAATATGGGAAGTCTGAATATAGCCCATAACTGGCTTTAATTAATGTCCTTTCTGGCCTCCTGAAAAAAAAAAAATCCAAATAGTGAAAATGCTTAGGGGTAAGCTCTTCTCTTTTCCCTGTAAGTGCTTTCAATCTGCAAAGGAAAGGAATGAATCAAAAGAATGGTTCTCATGATCAATCTCAAAGAATTGGCTTTCCGTGGCTCAATTTTGATGCATTTTATCCTAGATGTTTAAAAAACATCTGTAATAATAAAAAAAAAAAAAAAGGCAAGAGAAAAAGGTAGAGAAATGCAGCATTCTCCAGAAGAAACAAAACTTATATCCTTAGGACTTTTATTATCAGAGCAGTTTTCTAGTACAAGCTAGGTTTTTCCTAGATCAGTCTCCCTCTGAAATCTTCATATAATTGTACACCCACAGGAAGTGTCCCTTGCTGAATCACCATAAACAAATCATTGCTTCTAAAATAATCTTAAAATGAGGTATCCTAGAAACTAGTTAGGCAACTCAAGTTTTAATACTTGAGAGGAACAATTGGCTAACTCTTCTAAATATCTCAGTTTTGGGTTTCTGATTTTTAATGTAAAAATATCATTGAAATACGCTACCCCAGGGTTTGCCAGCCTTGCCACAATTGACACTTTGAGCCAGATAATGAATTCTTTGTTGAGGGGGGTGTCTATCCTGTGCATTGTAAGATATTTATTGGCATCTCCAGACTCTACCCATTAGATACCTGCCAGGCGCATCCTCCTTCTCCACAGTTGCGACAATTGAAAATATCTGCCCATGTTGCCAAATGTCCCTGGGGCCACAATCGACCCTGGGTGGAGAATGACTGCACTGAAGCTTTGCTTAAACTGATGCCAAAATCGTCTGTGGCAAAATGTCATGCTGTGGAAAATTGTTTAACAACTCTCGTGTTTTAATTATTTTATGATTTGGCATTGCTGAGACCAAGTTTGTGATCTATCTTAAAAAGGAAATGCTTTCTATTTGATCAGGGTCAGTCAGCTCCTTAAAAATGTATTCATACTACTTCTGATAGAATTTTCCATCTGATTTTCTAACAAATTATACAGATCTATAACTCTGCATTATCCAGTGTGTGAAATGACGATATCACTAACTATTTTTACAGAGGAAAATGAAAATAACAGGCAAAACACTGATTATGAGAAGGGACTAGAAGCTGCAAAATCATACAAAATGTAATTCAACAAGTATGAAGCACAGTGAAGTGTTAGTTGCTCAGTCATGTCCAACTTTTTGCAAACCCATGGACTGTAGCCCACCAGGCTGCTCTGTTCATGAAATTCTCCAGGAAAGAATACTGGAGTGGGTTTCTTAATACCCAGAATACTGGATTCCCTTCTCCAGGGAATCTTCCTGACCCAGGACCTAACTAAGACCTCCTGCATTGCAAGCAGATTCTTTGCCGTCTGAGCCACAAGTATAGGAGAGGTTATATGAATAGTAACCATTGATCATTCAACAAGTGTATTAGAGGTCACAAAAATATTAACTATTGATCATTGACTATTGCTAATCACTCTTCTGAAATGGCTAGAGACCCTGACCCTATCAGGAATGTACTTGAAAACCAGGAACGTAACAATACATATTACCTTCTCAAGAAATACCTCTTGTTTGATGCATGCGTACTTTTAAACTTGGTTTCTGAAAGAAAAATAACCTTGGTAAATAGACATTTATACTACCTAGTTGGAAGGGTATTTGGAAAACGACTTTTCACTAAAAGATCGAACACAGGATTAAAGTGCTTGTGGAGGATTCATTTCCCTGCTCGCACGTCTCTGAGAAACAGCGAAATCAGGTAATAAACATGAGGACAGGGTAACGAAGAGGCTGGCTTAACAAAAATAACAGAAGCTGATTTGAAGCTGGTCTGAGTACTGTACCCAATTCATTCAACAATAGGCTAATGCCTGGGCATTAGCCATGCCCAGAACAGGGTGTGCTGTGATGTTTAATATGTGATACAGCAAGTAGGGCGGGAGTGGGGAACAGGACACCGACCTTACATCTCCGTGTTTATTAAGTTGTATCACATGACGCCCACCTCCCTTAAACGGTGTGCGTGGTGTGTCATGGGATACTGTGATGTGTAAAAGAAGGGAATGGAGGCAGATTCAATCACTCCCACCAACAAAGGCTTCTTTCTTAGGCCCTTTGAAAGGGTCTTTGGACACAGTGTCCTTGTGTAACAATCACTAAATCCTATTCTGTCGGAATTGTGATACGTTCTTGCTCCGGGCTACCCTTTGAGTAACTTCTCTCCTTTCACTTGTGGGAGGTGACCTATTTTACAGGACTTTCACTAAACGTTGCCCCAGTTCCCTCCAAAATTAAGTCCAACAAGAGCAAGACCATCTTTGGGAAGTCAAAGGGTTCATGCCACACACCGAGAAGCTTTGTGCAAGGATGTGCCTGCTGAAGAAGTGCTGGTAGTTATGTCTTTTTTCTCACATGCTCTAGATTGAACACAGGCTTAAATAAAAGTTTTCATTTAAAAAAAAAAAAAAAGTTGTTGAACTTGAAAACTAGCAAGCCTTGATTGCTAGGTAGGTTGCCAACCTCTTCTGGGTACAGCCACCAGCCCTGAATCTAATGAAGACATGGAGTAAAAAAGTCTTCTGACTTCCTGTCAAAATAGCTGAATTTATACAGTACCAACCATATTGTGTCCATGGTCTTGTGGCTGGTGTGAAGTCATCTAGTACTTGTCATTTCTTCATAAAATCTGACAGTTTTTACCTACTATAATAAAACCAACTAGCATTGTTTCTGAGGCGGACAGTTAGGACCATTAGTTGGTCAGATCAATATTAGTAATTATGGGTGTGTTGCTTAGATTCCAAATCAAAGTGTAACACCAGAATATCAAAGATTCTGTTAGACTAGGAAAATAATTTAAACTATTAAAAAAGAAACTTTTAGATTATATAATAATGGCAATAATATCAAATAAGCCACCATCACAATCTTTTTTTTTGTTTTGGCTGCACTGCGTGGCATGCAGGAACTTAGTTTCCTGCCCAGGGATTGAACCCATGCCCCCTGCATTGGGAGCATGCAGTCTTAACCACTGGCTCACCAGGGAAGTCCCACAGTCTTATTCTTTTGTCTCCCACTGGAGGACACAGTTTTTTTTTTTTTTTTTTTTTTAAGGAACTAACCAACCTTTCCTTGGCTGCAATCTTGCTTCTGTTTGTTGTGGATCAAAAAGAAAGGCAAGGTAAGAATTGTATCATAGAAAAATCTCTCATTTCTCCTGGATAAACCCACCCAAGTGCAGTGCTGTGGATATACAAATAGCCCATAAGATTTATGCTCCCTCCAAATATCATCTTAGAGCAAGGGAATTTGCTGTTGATACACCAATGAACTTTCTTCTTATTCCAATTGAATTCATCACCATGGGTGTATTGATTTCAGTTTCCTTGCCTCAGCATGTTCGTTCTTTTCATTTGGAAGTAATTCCCCTTGAAATTTGTAGTAAAAATGAAATTCATCTCGTTCCTTCCTTGGATCCACTGGTCTTGGAACTCAACTCTGCTTGAACGTAAGATATCCCAGAGAGTCAGAATTTGAACTTCTGTTTCTAGGCTGGGAACAGTATCAGTCATATCCTAAGCTAATAAGTGATTTAGGGTTTGTGGAATATTTTCTTTTTCTCTTGAAACTAATCTCAGAACACTACTCCATCGTAAGGTCACTGTCAACAGCTTGCTCAATTTATCCTTTTAGAGAACCAACCCTTCCAAGCCTGGCCAGCTGCAGTCTCTTCACTTTAATGTGCTGCCATGTATCAGCCTTGGAATTCAGTCTGGCCTCGAATTTCAGCTGACTTTATAATTCAAATGTAATTGCTGATGCACTTTCAAAAAACTTCAGGAAACTGTAAGTGCTTATTTTAGTTTATAAAAACGACGGTATTTTATGTTTGAGGAATGTTAGCATGACGACTAGAAAAATGCACATTCATCATCCCCTATAATCTAGGACTCTGTTAGCAGGTTTAGTCTGGAGATAAGGGTTCAGAGAGTGTTTTGTCTATTTATTTTGGAGAGTCTGAATTGTCAAAAGTGGGTTTGCGACACAGTAGGTAAAAATAGGAGCCAGGAGTCTGTTTTCTAATCCCAGAGTTATTGTTGACTCATAAAATAATGTTCCTTGTTCTTTATGCTTGTGTGTCTTTATTACTTTGCTGGAAGACGACAGCATGGCCCAGCCATCACTAGATCTTTAGTAAGAAGGGGATGTTTTGGAACCGTAGCCGACGGGCCTCAGGAACTCATATTATCACTCCTCGGATCATCCTTAGAGTTCAGGGATTGGCTCTCACCAAACCACACTTTCCTCTTGTCCTAAAGAACGCACTGTAATAACCTTTGCTTGCAGGATTAAGACCAAAGTCCTAAGTATGACACTCAAGTCTTCTCAATAGTCTACATTTTCCTTTTAAGGTACTCTGTGCTTGGTCACTCAGAACCACTTACTGTGTCCTGATTTTGTTCTCTTCTTGTGAACCTTCAAGTCTTTCCCCTACACTTCCAGCTGCTTTCATTATTCTTCCTTTTGTTCTCAATGCAAAACTAGCATTCATACCCTCAGTATATGCAGAGCCATGTCTTCTTCCTGCAATAAAGCCCTTCAATCCTTGGTTTAGAGAAAGTGGTTCTTCCCTCGTCCACTGGATCCCGTCAAGCCCAGCTCTCACCCTGTGCTTGTCAGTTGACTTGTTTAGGTTCTCAGCCTTACTTCTGGCAGACTGTGATCTTCATAAAGCAAGAAACTGGATCCTATTTGTTTCTGTCTCCATCTCATGTTGCTCAATCAAGGTGGGGAGGAGAAAGAGAGGGGAAATGAAGGAGGAGGGCCTCGGATGTCTCACAGGTGTTACTATTTGTGCTTGCAAGGTCAAATTGGACATCTCCCTGCTTCCGACACCCATTCCGCACATACCATGCTTTGTTATTTCCTGGCTCCTCCATTTCACACACCATCTGTTTAAGCCACACACCTGAGGTCTTCCTTGATCCTCCCTGTCCTTTCCATGACTCATCTGTCCTTTAGACCCAGCCCTCATCTGGACCCTTGCTCACTCTCTGCTCTCACGCGCTCCCTTCCGAGGCTTTGGTCACAAAAACTTCCGATAGTTTCCCTGGAAGTTCCTCCATGTTCTTGCCAGCTCACAATGTCTGCGCACAGACTGACTGCAGTGTTCTTCCTCCATGCCCACCTTGGCTAACTCCTCCTCATCTGTTGAATCTTACTGTAAACCTGACTTCTTCAGAGATCTTTTTCTTACTTCCTTTCTTACCCCTTCTCATTCTTCTTGTCAGTTCTTTAGAGAAGCCCATTTCTGACATACTGACATATCACAATTTGAATTCTGGTTTGTATTTCTTTGTTTACTTTCTCTTTAGAAAGTATGTTGCATGGATCCTATTCATCCCTGGGTTTGCAGCACCTGGCTTTCTCAAGACACTCTTTCTTCCTGCTATTTAAGTAAGTGAGTAAGTGTTAGTCATTCAGTTGTGTCTGACTCTTTGTGACCCCATGGACCATAGCCCACCAAGCTCCTCTGTCAGGGGGATTCTCCAGGCAAGAATACTGGAGTGGGCTGCCATTCCCTTCTCCAGGAGATCTTCCCAATACAGGGATCAAACCTGGGTCTCCTGCACTACAGGTAGATTCTTTACCATCTGAGCCACTGACGAAGCCCCATTCTTTTTTAAATAAATGACGTCTAAAAGAGTTCACACAATTCTCACATGATAGTATACTTGTAAGTGGATTTTCTTCATATCTGTTGTTTTTTTTTTCCCCTCGTGATGAGTGATGGCCACTAGAAAACGTACTCACTCATGAGATTCATTTCCTTCAGAAGGGTAGAGTTCAAATAATCTGTGTATCTTTCTACTAACATTCACTTTAAAAGTAGAGAACTCAGAGACTCTGTCATAGTGTAGATCCTAAAAGTTAAAAATGCTCCAATAAAACAACAGTTAATTCATATGTAAAATCAAAACATGTCTTTCCAAAAGTGAGAAAAGATCCAGACCCTATAAACCCTATAACCCCATAAAGTGTTAAATGACAAAAATTCAGCACAAAATAGAAGAAACAGTAAATTTCTGACTATCATTAAAAACCCCCATGAAGATCCAGGTGTTTAACATTTCATAAGTAGACAAGCCAAAGCAATTGTCCCCTTTTTAAACTTTTCCAACTGATTTTACTTTTTATCCCAACTCATGCCCTCTCATGATAAAACATTATTATTAAAATTATATAAATTGTATCAGTGTTGTTTTAAAGTCATATCTGAAATGGGTGTAGAGAACGAAATAAAGTGCATTTTGAGTTAGCTAGATTCTTTGGGTTCAGCCTGTGAAGGACTCTGGGCACTTCCCGGCTGTAAGGTTTTCCTGCATTTGGGTCCTTTGTAAGTGGATCTGGTTGTACTTCATTTCCAGCTGTTGGTACTTAACACAACTAAGATGCTCTTGAGAACACCAGATGGTCCAATCATGGAAGTTTAAAGAGTGGGTTTCCTTTGGGGTTTTTAGTGCCCATGAGAAGTTTACCTTATCCTGCTTTTGAATGCTGAATTTTTATCATTATAACACCTTCTCAGTAAGATCTGAATTGTTTCTGATTGGTGGACTTCAGGAGAGCCCAACATTATTGATTTGATGTATTTATTAACTGCCATGTGTTACCTAGGTTTTGACAGAGCATTTGAATTCTCCCATTTAAAGCAAAAATGAATATGGTTTGAAGCATTTTTTAGGTCTCATGATTTTATGATGAATTCATGAGACAACAATTCAGATTGAATAGTAGAAAAATATTCCAGCTGGGAAATAACACCTCAAGGGAAGAGGGAGAATTCCCTCTGCTTGAGTCAGACTGGTTTGGATAAAGCTCAGGCAGGGGATGAAACAGAGAAATCAAGCCAAGGGGAACTGGCCCTACATAACCCAGCATGGTCTTTCCATCTCTAATTTCTGAGTTTGTGAGTCTTGTGGGAATTTTTCAACCCATAAAATGATCCCCTTTTCTGTCCCTCATAATGGCTGAATGAAATAAACACTCATAAAGATTTTCCCAAAGATGAGATCTGAACATCAACCTTCTTTCTTTTACCTGGTAGTGGAGGCTTACCGTCAGTGTATCAGTCATGTGATCTCTTGGAACGTCCCCAACCTCCCCTTCCACTGAAGGTCAGAACTCTTGTCATTCGATTCTTTTAAATGTCCTGATGCTTAAGTGCCTAGTGATTGAATAAATTTAAATGGTACATGTTTTCTAACACTTGCTATAGAGATGATTGGAGTTTATCAGCTATTTGTGATTTTTAACTAAATCTCTGCAAATCTGGCTGAGGACAGAGAGACCCTTTGAAAGGCAGGTTTGGAGGGGTCTTGAACAGCAAGCAGAGGTGGACAGAGCTACTTTGACTGCTAAAATTAGATTAAAAAAAAAAAAAAACCCAAACCAAACATATCTGATGGCAAACATGACATGACAAAGATTTGTTTCTGTTGGAATAGAACTTGCTTGTTTTTAAAGTATCCAGGTCGACCCTGTGGTCTTTCATCAACAAGGCGAAGGCAACAGTCACTTCCCCTGTTCCTTCCCTGGTGAATCTGACAAGAGGTGGCCTGGAAACTACTTAGGTCTTGTTCTTTCTTTTGTTATAGATCTATGATCATGCATGCTGTGCTTAGTGTATTTTGGACTGGAAATAATGTAAAGGTGGTGTGTTCTTCAAGCCTGAGCAGCGATAAGTTCTATCCTTCTAGGTTGAGGACTTTGCATACCTGACATACAAGTGAAGTAGAATTTCCTTTGCCCACTTTCAATGCCCTCTTTCTTGGTCCAAGCTTGACTCTCCTGAAGACTGTTTTGTTTCCTGTGACTTTTATCCTTGGTACCTCTGGTATAAGAAGAAAGTTTCTCTCTGCTTTACAGTAGCATATAGGAAAGTCAAAGAACATGGATCACTGAGGAACTGCAGAGAACCAGGACGGATGTGTTGTAATTTTATACTTACTTGTTCGATTTCTTTCTTATTCTGGACAACATGCAAGCCCCTAAGTAAGTTTATGCTTTGGGAAATGCATACACTTTCAATGACTCAAGCACTTAAAACTGTGTTTGTTCACTGGGGCAAGCAATCATCCCAAGTGTACCGAATCCCTCCTGCATTCTCACATTCCTGCCACGGCTCATGAGAGGGGACCGGCAAGAGCTCTCAGCTGGATCCACACACCTGGCTTGGATTCTTGAGCCTTCACACGTTCGTTATGGAACTTTGTTCCAACCTCTCCGAGGCCACTATGTTCTTAGCTAAACAGTGGAGACAGTACTACCTGCTTGAGGTATTTCACACAGCAGTTATGGAAATCTATGGGATAATGTTTGTCCAAGGGCTTAGTGTGCTTAATTGATTGGGTGTAACTATTATCATTATACAAAAAATACTAATGAAAAAGACATTTATAAATGGAATACCAGCAAGGCATGGTTCTAACCCTTACAGGCTGTTATTGAAAAGACAGGATTCCATGTTTGGATTGTCAGAAAGATCGCACTAGTGGTAAAGAATTAGCCTGCCAATGTAGGAGACAGAAGAGAAGTGGATTTGGTCCCTGAGTCAGGAAGATCCTGTGGAGGAGGGCATGGCAGTCCACTCCAGTTTTCTTGCCTGGAGAATCCCATGGACAGGAGCCTGAAGGGCTACAGTTCATAGGGTTCCGAAGAGTCGGACATGTCTGGAGTGACTTAGCACACACGCACGCAAAAGAGCGGGAAAGGTGTAACCTTGAAAAAGGAAAGGTGTGGCAATGTAGATGACGATGAGAAAGAAGCAAAGGGACTACAGCTTGAGCATACTTTTATGCTTAATCTGTGTGAGCTGTTTTTACAACTGTGACATTTCTCCTCCTTCCATAGTATCCTTGCATACAATGTATGTATGTATATACATATATATCCACACACACACATGGGATTATGCACAATTATATTGTTATGGTATACCAACAATATTATAAGAGAAAGAGAGGAAGACATGTATATGATATATAACCTTTCTATCATACTTTGAGAAAGTAATGTTTTATTTCACTGGGTGTATAGAGACATGATTTGACTTAAGCTATAAATATTTATAACGATGAGATCTTTAAGAATAGAGTTTTGCTAAGTACATTTCCCATTGTCTCCTGAGAGCTGAAAGGGCTGAGAAATGTGTTTTAAGACAAGAGTACATCATCCTGTCAATACTACTGATTATTTTACCAACTCAACTCTTAGATACATGGCCAACACCCAAAACAGGAGAGAAAAAAAAAGTGACAGTGGCTGACAGATATAAAATATCCTTTCTAACTTCAGAACTTGGGATTTTAAAAATATTTATAATTTACAAGAATAAACAATGAAGTAATGGTCCATTGGGTTCTCTGTGGCCAATTTGGACTTAAAACAGTGGTGGGTCACTCTCAAATATCTAAAGTTCAAATTCACTTTGGATCATGACCAAGACATTCAAATAGATAGATGAAGTTTTTTAAACCTCTGGAGATTGGAAATGTGAGCTGGAAATTTCATGTGCCTTCATGGTATTTTTGATTCTTCTGGTTTGAGCAGCAATGAGAAATGAAGTTTAAGTTAAATGTTTTAGATTATTAAAAATTAAATGGATGGTGTCCAAATAAGAACTTTAAGGTATAAATACTCGTTGAGCATGCCTACCTTCTAAAGTTCACAATCATTTTTATAAAGCAGTCTTCAGGATCTGTGTTAATATATAATTGATTCATTCTTTCAGATAGTGAGTAGAAGGAGAAATTACACATTGTTCAACTGATCTTCCAATTTTAGAAGTGATTTGAAAAGCACCTCCACTGTCTTATTTTTTTCTTTCTGGATGTAAAAACAAGAATCACACTTTTCCCAGTTCTTTATAGTTATTTAAAGTACTGAGTTCTATTGGGAGGGAAATCACACCTCAGTTGGGTTAGGTACCTTAAGGCTGGGTCTCCACAACTGGAGATGAAATGGAGCAAGACTGAAAATATAGTGAGTCTGATTTTCTGGAAAATGTGGGTGTCCTCTCATCAGGGCAAAACAGGGGTGGCACTGCTAGGCTCATGCTATTTGTCTTGGTGGTAAAGATGAAGTGTGGCAAGTCAAATCAACTGAAATTTGGGGGATCAATATGAATTAGCTGAAATTGATAAAATGTACACATTCAGCATCATGTAGATCACAGAAAGAAAATTTAATTGGTTCACAAGAACAGAAAGTCTGATCAGTTCCAAAAGGTATATTAAGACGTTCTTCTCTGGGCTTTCACATGTTCTGAGTTTGAAAACATGTGCCATAAACTTGGAGTTGATTTCTCTTTCCATGGCATTGTAGTTTAATTTAAAGTAGAAGTTCAGAAAATAGGATATATCCAGCCCTTCAACCAATAAACAGGAAGAGCAGTTTGCAACACTCTTTTTTTGCAGCTGCTCCTTGAACATAGTAGGTGATCAGCAGTAAATGCTCATTGAATTTAATCTCTTTCTTTGGGGCAACATAATTCAGGCTCAAAAAGCAGGCCTTAAATGAAAATGCCAACGTGAAATCACATAGTTAGATTGTTTTCGTGTCCCTCTACCTTATCCCATCCCCAATTCAAGTACCTGAACACAAGAATCGAGGGCAGATTGGAAATCTTCACTGAGTAAAAGGAAGGATTTATTCTCCTAACCCTGAGAACACAAAGCAAACCTCGGTTCTGAACCCGCCATACCCTAGCTGCCGGTTTTAGAGTGCCCTATGTATATGGCTACTCAGCCAACCTTGCAGGGGGTTCAGGGAGGTACATGATGCTTAAGGTGCTAGAGATGGCACAGCCTGCACAGTGTTCCCTGGATTCAAGGATGGGTATCAGGTGTGTCGGTATCGCTCAGTTCAGTTCAGTTCAGTTCAGTCGCTCAGTCGTGTCCGACTCTTTGCGACCCCATGAATCGCAGCACGCCAGGCCTCCCTGTGCATCACCAGCCCCCAGAGTTCACTCAGACTCACGTCCATCGAGTCAATGATGCCATCCAGCCATTTCCTCCTCTGTCGTCCCCTTCTCCTCCTGCTCCCAATCCCTCCCAGCATCAGAGTCTTTTCCAATGAGTCAGTTCTTTGCATGAGGTGGCCCAAGTACTGGAGTTTCAGCTTTAGCATCATTCTTTTCAAAGAAATCCCAGAGCTGATCACACATACTTGTAAATCTTCATGTTCTCTAACTGCAAATTCACTATCTTGGGATCTCTCTAGCAGAACCCAGGAGTCTGTATGGAGCAGGCATGACCCAGGCAGACAAGCATGGTGACGATAGAGTTTCTGACATGTATATGATTCATTTCAGAAACCTCCTAAGATTTTTAACTGAGATATGAACTTAGCATTCTGGAAATAGTATATTTTTGGAATCTGCCTAGAGAAGTCAGAGAATAAGCATTTCATATGTTTTATGAGAGGCTCGTTGGGACCAGAAGTGTGACAACATATTATAAATTGCATTATCGATGTAAACATGTAAATACATGCTTGTGTATGATGATACATGCATATGGGTGACTATATATAAGTATAGTCTGATCAATGTCATGTGTATTTATTTGTTGCCTTTTTTGGTGGCACCACTAAGCTTGTGGGGATCTTAGGGGGCTACTGTCCATAGGGTTGCAAAGAGTCTGACATGACTGAGCATAGGACAGCAGAAACACAGCAGTGAAAATATCAAGTCTTAACCACTGGACCTCCAGGGAATTCCCTACATCATGTGTATCTTATACACAGCCAAGTATGTTTCAAGTTGCCATTAACTGAAAGGGGTAAAAAATAAGCTCTAAGTTATTCAACATATGAGATCAACTTCATATTCTGAAATTAATAGGCTACTGAAAGTGAAAGTCACTCAGTCATGTCCAACTCTTTGTGACCGCATGGACTATACAGTCCATGGAATTCTCCAGGCCAGAATACTAGAGTGGCTAGCCTTTCCCTTCTCCAGGAGATCTTCCCAACCTAGGGATCAAACTCAGGTCTCCTATATTGCAGGTGGATTCTTTACCTGTTGAGCCACAAGGGAAGCCCTAATAAGGGTATTGCATTAACAGTTTTTGTAAAGTATAATTACATTACCCCAAACTTTTAGTATTATCTTACTTGAGATGGGTATGTGTGTTCTACTGTGTGTTTCTAGTTTCTTTCTTTCTTTTGTAAAATCCTCATTGTTGTTGGTGTTTTGTTTGTTTTTCCCCAACATATAATACGGGTGAAATCTTTGGTTAAGGCCAATTAATACAATGGAGATCAACATTCACTATTTACATTTAAAATATTTTTATTCCATATGTGACTTAAAAGTCCCTCAGACTGCAAGGAGATCAAACCAGTCAATCCTACAGGAAATCAGTCCTGAATATTCATTGGAAGGACTGATGCTGAAGCTGAAACTCCAATACGTTGGCCACTTGATATGAAGAACTGACTCATTGGAAAAGACCCTGATGATCGGAAAGATTGAAGGCAGGAGGAGAAGGGGACGACAGAGGATGAGATGGTTGGATGGTATCACTGACTCGATGGACATGAGTCTGAGCAAGCTCCAGGAGTTGGTGATGGACATGAAGGCCTGGTATGCTGCAGTCCATGAGGTTTCAATGAGTCGGACCCGACTGAGCGACTGAACTGAACTGATAGGTTAGGAAAGCACCACTTACTCTTTTTAAAGGTCTAAGTTGGCATTTCACTCTATGTTTTGTCTAGTCTGTAATCAGCAGAATTCTGGAGAGTTTTCTGTTTTGTTTCGTTTGTTTTCCATTTCCATTATATGCTCATAGTCATTTGAGGAGGCTTGGTGCACCCCCAGGGGAAGTTGTGATTCACGTCACACCCATGGCACCATTTGCAGCAACAGACAAAATCATGAATACGGAGAGGTTTGAACTTTTAATGTAACTGCTGGGTTTTTCTTCTTACCCTTGAACTCTTCATCTTGGCATTTTTGTTCCCCAAGTCCTTGACTACTAACGTATACAGGAGAGCTTTGGAAAGCGGTCCCTCTCTGCCCTGCTGGAAGATTCTTCCACCCTGGAGGAGACACCTCATGGTGGCTCCTTCTGAGTCCTGCTGTGGTCTCCAAGGCTCACCACAGCCTGACTTCTCACAGAAAACAGGACAGTTTGATATGAAGTCTTATCAAATGCTTTTCTTTGATGGGGGTACAGAAAGCTGTGTGTTTCCTGGCCAAGGATGCTATAATATCTTTAGGGAACTTTCACAAGTTCGTTAGGTAAGCTTCCCCCCATAAATCTAGCAGTTGGCCTTGAAAGACTGTCAGTTTTTTCAAGGTGCTCTTTAGCTAAAGCACACTGCAAACATGCCCAGTATTTCCTTACACACCTGATTTCTTTTCAGAGTCCATGAACTCAGCACTGTGAAGCCATATTTGAAAAATAATTTAATGTCACCATTCAGTTGGCTGTCAGTTACAAGACATGAAATTCTTCTGGGGCATCTTGGGACACACTTGCTTTCATTCCTTATTAAAAGGCATTATGGGTAGTTGAAAAACTGAGCTTTGGGGGGAAAAAGGCTGTTCTGGGGCTTAATTCTGACTTTGGAGAACTTATTTAATTCTTGCAACTCAGCTTTTCTCATAAATACAGTGCTTTATACTATATTTGGCATAGCTGTAGTATCATTGGGATGACTAAATTAAAAATATATATAAAGACCTGAGCATATAGTAGGTCTTTCAAAAATGTAAAATACAAATGTCTTAAATACATATTTTAAGAGTTTTTAAAATAAGAAATCTTCTTACATATTTTTATAACTACTTTCCTTCTCTCAGCATGAGACACTGGGAAATTTCTCTAAAGTATGAAAAACCTCTTCTCTTCTGCTGCCATCAAGTCTGAAGTGATGGAAAGCTTTGCATTAAGAAGAGCAGCGCCAAGTTCTCAGGTTGACAACGGTTTCTACCAGTTAGACCTGAAAAGGATACAACTGACTTAAAGGTGACTCTCACTTAAAATAATTAATCACTGCCTATTTGAAAAGTGGATATCATGGCCAATTTTTATTTATTTTATTTTACACATCACTCCCTTCTTTCCAGAAATTTTTTAGGATACTAAAAATAGTCTTACCCTAAACCAAACCAAACTGGCCTTCTGATTTTTTCATTACACTCGACAGTGCTCTCACTGCTCTGTCTCTGACTAGCATGCCAGAAAGTTATAGAGAATGTGTTTTGTTTATTTGAACTAAGCCAATGACCTTTTCAAGCATTCTCATCATGAACTGCATATTACATAGAGTACCTTCTGTGCATGATGAACAAATAGGATCAAATTCTGGGGCCTTATGGGATAAAACTACATTTCCCCTTAGGTCGTCAACTTTTAAACGAGATGTTCTGCAGAACGGACAACGTTGACATGACATTATGGAGACACATCATGACGGGAGAGCACTTTGTCACAATGGTGATGTGTGAACTTCAGAAGAGTTGGATCCCAAGTTTGAACACGCTGCCAAGAATGTGGCTTCCTTTTTAGAGTATCCAGATGTCTCATGTCTGTAGAAATGGGCTTTTCAAATTGTTTATTTGTTGGTTTATATCAGGACAAGAAAGAGTACATTGCCTTCTTGAATCTAATTCAAGTTACTTCCAGAGTCTGAGAAACATGCCATACCTTCAGACACTTATTTTTATCTGCTCTGTAGCTGACTTTTATTGACTGGATCAAAGCTAGACTTATTTTAAAAGAATAAGCAAAAATAAAACCAGAAATCTCCTTATGTTAAGCCAAGTCAAAGGTTTAAGGTCGTTTCACAAAAACATTAGGGGATGAAATAGAAGAGGGGATATCATCTGAAGCTTTTATAACCTTGATGCTTCACCATAAGCACCAAAGGAAATCAAACAGAATCTTCATGGCTTTTCTCCATCATGTGCATATGTTGGTTCTGCCTCAGGGATCTGTAGACAACTGTATTCATATGCAGATTCCACCAATGACCATCAGTAATGGCAATGGAATTTCCAAGGTACAAAGTTTTTATTTGATTCATTTTTACTGTCATTTATCTAAAACATATCAGCACCATGAGTTTAGATATTATCAGAAAATCATGAATCATTTTTCTCAACTACATAATTTAACCAGCCCCAGGTCTTAAAATAGGGACACCTGATGGTTCAATTTGGAAATTCGTGGAAACTCATGGTTTGTTCCCTGCTGAGCCCACAGTGCACAGAACTCAGGGCTCAAAATGGTTGCAGCTTTCATATTTATTGAATAAATGAGTGAATGGTTAACACCAATGTTATTAATTGCCTACAATTAGTAAAGAGTCTGGTACTTTAAACTTTCAGGAGTGAGAACGGACCCGTCTCTGATATGACCCCTGGGTGATATGATGAATTGCTAACTTTCATATTGGGATTTCATATATTCATTGTGAATGGATTTCCACATATCATAAGCAGTTATGATTTTCATAATTTTGGTTGACCAATCTGAAGCTCTATTCATCTTTGTAAAAGAGCCATCAAGCCTAAGAAATTATAGAAACCTTAATGAAGCCATGTAATCTCATAACACCTTCCAGAAAAAAAAATAGCAATAGGTCACAGGTTACCTTACAGGTAGCTTTCCCTGGTAGTTCACACAGTAAAGAATCCACCTGCAGTACAGGAAACCTGGGTTTGATTCCTGGGTTGGAAAGATCCCCTGGAGAAGGGAATGGCTACCCACTCCAGTATTTGTGCCTGGAGAATCCCACGGAGATGGAGCCTGGCAAGCAATATTCCAGGGGTTGAAAAGAATAGGACACGACTGAGCAACTAACACACGTTACCTTAAAGGCGCTCTCTTTACATCTAGAAATAGAGCAGCGATTGTGTACCAGCTCAAGAAACTTATTTGAAAACTTGAAACAAAAGGTAAGAATCTTTGAATGCAAGCTCGCACTGAAGTCTAACATCAAATTACATTTTTAGGTTCGTTTTTTTTTGATCAGTGATATAGTTAAAAATATGCACTTTCCCAGAAAAAAATAATTTAGAAACATCCTAATGTATGCTTAGGTAATTGATAAAGAATCTTAGCAAAAACTAGGAGAGATCATGATCGTCGCATCAGCCCATCTTCCTACTTTGTACAATATTTATGCCAGAAGAGAGGAAAAAAATATGGTAACCACCTTGTGCATGTTAGTATGGTATAAGCAATGGACACATCCTGGGGAGGAAAATATATCTACAGAATATCTGTGTGGTACCTGACTGAGTGTCACCTTATTTCATTCTCTCAACAATGCTATGTAAGTGTTAAGTGGTGTGCACTCTTTTTATTTTTATATGTGTGAGTCAGCCACTTCCCTGTGAAGATTAAATGAGATAATGCATGTAAAAGTGTTATCTAAACTGCAAGTTGCCGTGTCACTATTAGATATTGTCAGAGCCCAGGAATTTATAAGAAATCTCCGGTTCTTATAGATCGGAAGACTCAGTGAGCTGGCAGCAGCGGGCTGCCTGCCCTTCCTATTAGGAGATGACTTGGGGAGAGGGGGCAGTAAAGAGCTAATTAGTGGAAAATTTGTTTATTCTTGGTGGATTTCATTTTCCTATCTAGGGCTTACTAATGAATAATAAGCCTTCTTCTTCTTCTTTTTTTTTTTTTTTTGGCTTTCTGGCTTATCAAGTCCTGTGAGTCAAGACTGGGGCTGAATCTGGTAGCAGAGCAGAAGAAAAAGCCATACCCCTACAAAGGGATGTTGTAACTGAGAAAGAAAAATGAGGATTCTGGCAGAAGAAGCAGTTTCTAAAGCTTGAAATGAACTGAAAACTTTGCCTAAACTCTGACTCTGGGCCCAGTCACTATCAGTATTAACAGCAGAATATTTCTGCAGCTTCTCCAGGAATAGAAGAAGGCAGGACAGTAACAGGAGGGGGGTAGGGTGAGTTGCTGTGCTTCATGAACAAATCAGGGTCTGGTGGTCCAGGACTGGATACACCATGGAGGTGGTTAGGCAAAGGTTAGCTGGGATTTAAGAAAAGGTCCATTGCTTTAAAGGCCAAGAAAGTAATTTGTGTTTTGCTGCTAGCTGCTCAGTCATATCCGACTCTTTGCAATCCCATGAACTAGATAGCCCACCAGGCTCCTCTGTCCATGGGATTCACCAGGTAAGATTACTGGAGTGGGTTGCCATTCCCTTCTCCGGGGGATCTTCCTGATGCAGGTATTGAACCCAGGTGTTCTGCATTGCAGGCAACTTATGCCTTAATTATACAGTGTAGGTCCCCAGAGAAGGGTGTGTAGGTTGGTAAGACTATGATGTCTTCTGTCAGCTGCCTGGAGAGGAAGGCAGTGATCTTCGAAGCATGGAAAATTGAGTTCAGGTGGTAATGAAAGTAGACAATTCTTTTGGGTTTTACATTGTTCAGCAGAGCAAAAGTTGTACTCGAATACAGCCATCCAAAGATGTAAAGTACTGCTCTCAATCTTGTAGAATTGTGAAGAAGCCCTGAACTTTTCTAAATCAAATGTCCATGCCTATCCCAACTGTACACCAATAGAACCCAACCAATCTTTCAGTGAGTAGGACTTGGACAACTATGGATTTGTTTGTTTGTTTTAAACTTTCCCAAGTGATTTTAATTGTAATCAGGCTTAAGAACCATTGACTTAAGAGTCTCAAGAGAAAAACTTGCAAGGAGATGCTATTCTATTCAAAACACCTTTCCCATTCTTACTCGACTGACAGTTATCCAAGAGGATGTATCAAATGGTAATTTTTAGGAGGGAATTATTCTGGCAGGTAGAAACATACCGTCTTCTTGGGCCTTATAAAGTCACCACTTGCTTCCTAAGGTTCGTGGTCTGTTCCACATTAAGAACGAGGAGGTAGTGGTTTAAGAACCCAGTATGGTCTGTTTCATGGGCACATGCTGTTGAGTTTTATTTCTTGGATTATACAAAGATGGTCTTCTCCCCTCTCCTGATAACTGTCAATTCCCAGACTTAAGTGGCTGCCTCCTTTTGAAATTAACCTGCCAATCTTTCTCACTGATGGCTACAGATGGCTACTGACATTGCATAAGCTGCATTGATGTTCCTTCTTTGAATCCACAGGTTGTAAATATTTTCTGCTGGATTTAGGTTATATTGGAATGCTGGACACAAAATTTCAATAGTGTTGGTGGACACAGTAACTAGTGTTGAAAGTGGATACTGGACAGTTACAAAGGGATCAAGAATCTAGAAGATATTCAGATATTTGAAGGTAATTAGGACAGGGAGCCATGTAATGATGACTTGGGAAGATTCCTGTTGCTATCTTTTCATTTTCTTTGTGTTCTGTGCTAGGAATTCTAACCTCTCCCCAGTTTCAAAAGTTAGGAGAGACACCAGTCAAAGCAGAATTGGCCAGAACCTGGCGTTCTGACAGAGTACCAGATGCTGATCTGGGGAAGAAACACACCTCTAAAAAGTTTAGACCTCTAGAAAGGCCCAAGAGTATTTGACTGGAGCCTGTCAAAGCAGGAAGGCACAGTAGGGCTTCATGAAGGTCTTGCATTGGGTGTGGAGAAATGTCTAAGACAGAGAGCAAACAGCATCTGGTAAGCACAGCAAAGCCAATGGGAGCCCTAGTCGGGAGCACAAGAGTTATGAAAAAGCTTGCCAGACTCCAGGAGAATTTATTCTATGGCATACCAAGTGGGCGTACCATGAAGTGAGAAAGGCAATGAGTTGAAATTGGACTCCTAGGCAGGAGGAAGTACATTGAAGAGACTGACAGTTCAAGGCTTGTCCTGTGCAAGAGGCCTGGAGTCTGGCCTCTAGAAATGGGGAATAGATTTTGTCCAGCAGCCAAGGGGACCTCATGTTGGCTAATGAACTTCTTGTCTATGGCTCCCTGAATTCCCCCAGCCCAGGGTAATGGGATAATTTCCAGAGTCATCTCAGGCCTGGCTGGACCTGTAGGTTGGGGTTAAGTGGTTCCAGCTTCTAAGGTTAGAAAGATATAGAGGCAGGAAACCAAGGGGATCCTCACCATGGGTATTTTTTTTTTTTAACTCAATTCTTCTTTCCTCCCCCAACTACAGTTTAGTGAAGTGGACACATTCTAAGAGTATGTTCAGAGGAAGAAGACTGACAACTATTCAAGTCAAAGAGGGGCTACCGCACTGTGGCCAAAATATTTACTGCTCGAAGCAGTCAAATGCATTTCTTGTTCTTTTATGTTCCAGAGTATCTGATACTATGTGGGACACACATATACTTTAAGTGCATATTGACACATACCAGAAAGACATAGCTATAGAAGAGGTATGTGTGTGTGTTTAGTTACTCAGTTGTGTCCAACTCTTTGCCACCCCATGGACTATAGCCCACCAGGCTCTTCTGTCGGTGGAATTCTCCAGGCGAGAGTACTGGAATGGGTAGTCATTCCCTTCTCCAGGGGATCTTCCCAGCCCAGGGATCAAACCCAGGTCTCCCACATTGCAGGAAGATTCTTTACTGTTTGAGCCATTAGGGAAGCCCATAAAAGAGGTATAATACTGATAAAATATGGTATTTCCCAAACCACTACTATCCCATCCCAATTTATTTTCAAGTGTGCCCTTATCTAAAATGTCTTATTTTTATTTAAGTCTTTGCAAAACCTCATTCTTATCTTCTCACTTTAAAATACAAAATCTTAAATACTTGGAAGATATATTGCTACCATATAATTCACAGGCACACACACACACAACAATAAAAGAACCAACATATTGCTGAGTTAGCAACTAAATAAACAGCTAAGTACACCCCTTTTGTATCATTAAGTAGCGTGCATTCTTAAAGTGATAATGGAACTAAATTTGGAGAGAACAGACTGGTAGGTTTCAATTTATTTGTTTCACAATCACAGCCTCAAACTGAAGGGAAAATTACGCGGCAGTTTGATAAATAAAGCCCTATACATTCACAAACAAAATGCAAAATGCAAACTTCTAGAACTTCAAATAATCAAGGATCTTAGATTAATTCCATCAGTGGTGGAGGGTTTTTTGTTGTTGGGAATTTGCTGGAGAATTTAGTATGAAAGCATTCTAACTAGTGTCTGATTATATCAGTGTCTCCATTTCCTCTTAGAACACACATCTGTTGTTGTGGGGGCTTTTTGGAGGGGAGAGTGTGGTTGTGGTTATTATGGAAATACGGCAAAACCAAATATTTTAAAGCAGATGAGAAGAAATCCACAGACAGTTGGCTCACAAATGTTGCAGGCTTTCCGCACCTAGGCATAAAGCAAGCAGCGGTAACAGCAGCGTTCCCGGTGGCCCCTGTTTTATCTGTGGATAAAACACTGGACTGCTCTTGTTAGTTAACTGACTGGAGATTGTTTCCCCCTTTATTCCCTCGCTCTCTTTTTTAATTGTTGTTACTCTGTTTTGCCTGAAAGCTGCAGTATCTCACTGTTCATTATTCCTGGTTCAGTCAAATCCTGTCCAAAATTAACCCACGGCGTGCTGGAGTTATTCCCTCGCTCTGCTTCTTCCTACACAAAACACAGCACATGGACCTTGCTGTTGCTCTTAAAAAATTTACAGATCCTATAGAAGTAACTTTTAATGAGCTCAATGCTGATTTTACCCGCCTGTGTTTCATATTTAAAATTCCTAACATTTAATATTTAAGTTTCCAATTATTGACAAATTGTTTTAAGTCCCATCACACTTAAATCCTCTCTCTCTCTCATACAGACCTAGTTCTAAAGAATCCGTTTTAACTTTAGCTCCACGTTTTCTATTTTATTCGTATTTTCTACTCTTTAAAAGAGTCTTCTGAGACTTCAAATTCAAGCTGTAAGACAGGAAAAAAAAAAAAAAAGTCAGCATCAATGAGAGAGGGGAACTAGTTTCTTCTCCCAGCATCAGATTCCAGAGTATTCCATCTGAATTAAGTGCAGCCATCAGAAGAACCATAGAAATGGGAAGGTTGCTGTTATAAATTAATGATTATTTGCTGTGCATGTTAGAATGGCTGTTTGTTCCACATTTTATTGTGATGTTTTATTCGTATGCAGTGCAACAGTAATTGGGTCTTAAACATGATAAAGTATCTTAAAGCTGCATTGGTAGCTGAGCTGCCTACAGCAGGTTTTTAACTCTAGTTAAAGAAGGTTAATCAAAGCTAATGAATCTGTTTTATCCAATGCCACAAGTGTATCCAAAAAATATGCAGGAGGTGACTAAAATCCGGATTGTTCAGTTGGAAATGCAAATGCATTTTCAGCATAGTAATGTTGTAAGCATTTTTGATGTTCCTGGATGGATGGCCCATACCTGCAAACCCAATACTTTTCTTAACTTTCTGCTGCTCACTCTTCTGCCAGAGAAAAATACATATATACATATATGAGCCTTATGAATATACAAGGATAGAAATGAAATCCCACATAGAGCCTTCGGTGTGAGAATATCAAGAGACTGTTGCATTCAGAAGTTCAGAATAGCTCTGCTCTTTATGAAAGAATATGAGGAGCCCCTAATAAGGCTAATTCATTAGAACAAGTGTTTGTTATTAAAACACACCACGCACGACCACAGGCATCCAAGCCAGACAGTGTGGCAATTAAAGTTGCCTCCCTGCAAAACTCGGGCTGCCCACCAACTCTCGCCCACGAGTTCTGTTTTGTTTTCTTATTAGAAATGACATTGAAGAATGCAAGTTCATAATTTGTCAGGCAGCTGAAGACGGATCAGTCTCTGGCCATGACACTGTTGTGTCCCCTTTCAGTCAGAAGGTTTTAAAAATTCAAATTGTCTGCCTGTGTCCTTTTGCAAGGCTGGGGAATCCACCTTGCTATCTTGAACGCTGCCCCGTTGCACCGGGAAAAAAAAAAAAAACGCACAAAAAAACCTCACAGCTAGAAATCATCCTCTAAATGTCTAAATTCACAGTGGTGGAGAGTTTTTCATCTTAATCCCAGCATTTACAGAAAACACACAGACACACACACCCTCAGTCTGCACGGACACCTTTCCCCCCTTGGCTACTAGTGGTGGTTTGGAATGAGATTCATAGCGACTCAGAGGGCTGCTGCTGGCCTGGAAAAACCCCCTGCCTATGAGACAGAAAGGAGGGGGCGGGGGCATATTGTAGCTTTCCACCCAGCTCTCTTTTTAAACCTAAATAATATTTGTACTTTAGGGGGAAGGGTGTGAAAACGGGATGGACCAAGGAAGCAAGACAGGACCCAAGACTCCAGGGATGGAGGAGAAAAAAAAAAAGCCCGAGGACTGAATCTAGCCTTGGCCCATGGAAAGCCTCCATCACAGGTTTCAAAAGCATATTTTTTCAGTTTCACCAGCCACAACCCCCTCGATGAAAACTAGTTGCGAAATTCAGTGCCTGTTAGGCCTCAGCTAATTAGAAAAAATGGGCTTTTTATTTTTTTTCTTTTCCTTTCTTTCTTTAGCACCTTTTCTTTCAAGCATTTAGTCTCAGGAGGGGAATCCAGGCTTTTGGCCGGGCTGTTTTGAAAACACGCCTTTGAATGCCTCTCCCTAATTCACGCCTTTTGTTTTTCGGCTTTTGTGTTTGCCAGTTTGACCATATAACATTATACATCTGGTGTATAGCTTGTTGGGGCTTTTTTCTCCCAGGGATCCTATGCATTCCCTATAGGATCCTCCCGGGCTTCAATTTGAACGATCTTGTAACAGAAAGGGGTAAAGGAGCGCAAGGAGGCTGGGGGCAGGCAGAGAGAGAAATGAGCGAAACCTAAAAAAAAAAAAAAAAAAGTTGAAAAGAATTCTTTTGCTCTGGTCTTTTCTTCTCACTGTTGCGACTGGACCCTGAGTCAGCCGGCGACAAGGCCTCGGTGGGAAAATTGACGGGGCCACAGAATAGATAACTCATTGGAATTCTGGCAACATATTCGTAAATAAAACAAAAGTGGAGAGGCGGGCTGGGGGGAGGGCGCGTGTTTCTGGGGAGGCGCGGGGCTGCGGGGGTCTGGGAGGACCCTTCCAGGGCTGGCTCCCTGACTCCCCTCTCGCAGGGGACATCTAAGATGGTCAAAGGAAAGGAATTCAGACTGTGTTGTCCAGGCTTGTTAGGCAGAGCTCTTGCAGCTGGACATGTTTATTATTGCAGCTATCAGGGTGCTCTTGCACACACACGTTCCAAGCCCCAGAGAGCTGAAATAATCCACCTTGTTTCTTCAGAGCGGGCAGGCAAGTTCTGTGCCTCCGAAGGGGTTTCTTTTTAAAAAGGAACATTCCTGTGCACAACTTTTTTTTTTTCTCCTCTTCAGGAGGAGATGTCCCCCAGATTCAGTTTGCATTTATCTTTTGCAGCCCCTACCTCTCAGGCACACTTTTGACAAAACAGCTTCGATGGGTTTTTCTGGGTGTGATGGTATTTGTGTATGTTTCCTAATGGTAGAAACTCTCAATCTTCTAGCTGATTTTGCTATTAATGTACATAGTGTGTAATCTTCTGGCGGATCCTGTCTCAGTCTCTCCATCTGCAAAATGGACACAGCAAAACACCAAAGTCAGAATTTATAGTTTCCTGTATACTTTGAGTTCCTTTTTATAATGGCTTTGTTTGATACATGTATTTCACATATCATATATATGAATAAACTCATCATAAAACCCATTATAAATAAATATTTCATGTCTTGATTTGGAATAAGATAAAACCTAGAATAAATAGGAAGACAGTATGTTTGTAGCTGGTGTTTGAAGCTAATACCAGCATTCTATTCTTTACTGCTGAACAATTTCAAAAGCAATACTAGGCATGAAAACAAAACAAACTCATTTCAGTGCAAAGCTTATGAGTTGTTTGTGTTTCCCTGAATTCAACGAGGGGGTGGGTGGGCAGGGAATTTATTTTAAATATAGAAGTGTGGAAAATATAACAGAGTCGGCAGAATATCTGGAAGGTTCTGCAGCTCACAGTGCAGAGTTTATTAAAGATGTGATGTAACTTGTGAATATAGTTTTCAAAAGTAGTCATGAAAAGACTGAAAGATCTTACAAAAAATGCTATTTTGGGCTTACATATTTGTAATTCAGATTACCAGCTGGTTAACCCTTTGATAAGAGTTTCTTTAGCTGGAAATCTGTATTCCTGTCTGTCCTTAATCAGTCTAGTCACCTGACCAATAATGCAGATCCAAGGGTAAACACAATTAAATTAGAAAGTATTTGGAGGAAAAGGTGAGATCTTTTTAAAAATATATGTATTTTTAACTAAGACACTTTGCTGTTTCAATCAAACACATAAATTATACAATAGGCTAATTGTCAAAAATCTGTTTTTTTTTTTCCTAAACATCATTCAGATGGGTAGAAAAACGCCTGCTATTCAATATTGAAATATACTGTAATTCCTTGGGAAAAGTAACTTACCTTAAGGAACAATTTCACTTAACAGACAAGGACTATTTATTCACTCTGAGTTTCCTGCAAGGTTGTCTGTTTTTTGTTTTTGTTTAAAATGGTTTCAGAACATGGAGAAGTAAGACCATCCTCAACTGAAAGGAAAACAAAAACAAGAATCACGGACTTTAAAATCCTTCAATGAATTCCTTAGCTTCAAAATGTAAAACTGTCCCAGCAAGAATGTCACAAAGTGTAAGCACAGAAGGATATGTATTTTACTGAAAACATTCTCTCCAGAACGTCCAAAGAATACACAAAGAATAAGCTGCTCTTATTTATATGACAATGTCTGTATTTATCATAGTTTCAAGTCTGCTTAACAGTCCGATACCATTTTCTAAAAGATGTCTTAGTTAGACTAAGACTCCTAACCCACCCACCTGCTCTTTTAGCTCACGAGTCTTGATTTGAAGAAAAATGTCCTTTATGTTTCTGTGAAGACTGGCTTTATTTCTAATGAAGTGGGAGTTTAGAATTAGAGGTAAACCTGGTGCAGGTCGTCCAGCAGCAGCAGCAGCAAAGTAAAAATGACAAATAGCAGTTCCCCACTTAAGAAAATAACATTCTGTTGATTGACCAACACCCTTTAAATTTTAGCTCTTAACAACTCTTACAGAAACAGGAACTGCCAATAACAAACCTGATTTCCAACGTCCCCAAGGTAATAATAATCCACTAATTTGACTACATCCCAGCTGGCCCTCTGTAACAGTTTCTCTCTGGTTTTTGAAGCAGAGAGGCCTTATCTTTGGAGGAAAAAAAAAGAAAACACACGCACAGGGAGGGTGGGCAGTGAAGTTAAGGAGTGTGGAGAGAAAACACATGGAAATTTAATGTGAAAGTTTCTTGTTTCAATAAAGCTGTTAGGTTTGGCATGAAGACTGTTATCAGATGGTTCCTTTGACATTACTTGAGCCTTTCAGTAAGTAAGACAAGCCTGAAGGATTAGGTTGTCAACTTCAGCCTGTCATCTTTAGGACAGGGGAAAAAAAAAAGTTTCTTTTTTCTTGCTCTTTTTTATGGTTGCATCTTCCTTCACCAGCTTTGGGGACTGCAGGAGAGGCATTTAAGGTGTAGAAGACAACTCCGACCCCACACTGATCACGGATGTTCTGCTTTTAAAGATGAGTGAGCCAGCCAAGCTGTAAGGCTAATCACTCTGGGTAAGTATGAATTTATCTAAAGAGGATTTCATGTGGAACCCCCTGAGCCGGCCGCCAAACGGATGACTGCACACTTGAAGAAAGTTAGTGGGCCTTCTCCCAATCAACTGTCAGGCCACATAAAAGGTTTGGAACGCGCTGACTTAAGCAAACGATATTTAGCCATCTACGGAGACCAGAAGGCCCAAGATTTTGCTTTGTTGGAACTGACAGGAAATATTGATACGTATCAAGTAACACTCCTGATGTAAAAGGGAAGATGTGATTCTTTTCGGCACTATCTCTATTTACAAAAGTGTCTTGTGCTTTGGGAAGAAGGTGGGGGAAGGGGAAATGCCAAAGCCAACACTTCACTTGGGACTTTGCCAGCTTTCCTGGGACCGCAATTTAGTGAAAATAGGAATCAAACTACATCAGCTTTTTTTTTTTTTTTTTGAAACAAAAGGTGTTGGAATTGGAATCTGCAGACTCTCTGAATGTCTAGCTGATGGGTGGACCTCGTCCATCACCCCAAATCTATCCCTTGAGTTGATTGACTTAGAAAGCCTGCCATGGATTATGTTTTGGTGTATAATATGCGAGTGTCTTCCAAATATCTGGCTCTCAGGCCTGAAAAGCAAATGCTCTGAACAGGTCCTAGGTATTGAAGTTCTATTTTCATGAGTAATAATGTTCAGGATCCGAATGATTCATCCCTTTCAGTATTTAAACCACATGGGTCGGTGGGAGGGGAATCATAATGTCCTGTATTGGCAAAGTCTAATGGGAACATAGAGCTTTTACCATAGAATAAAGGTTGGGTTGGAGGGTTTCATTTAAAAGGAAAAAAAAAAAAAAACCCTATTTTATCAGAAGACTAAACGTTCTCCATCAGTAATGTTGTGCCTGAGGTGATACCTTGAAGATGCTGGAGGTGGCAGTGTTAATGAAACACCCATTGGCACTAAACAGCATTTCTAGAATCCTGATTGTAGCACTAGAAAGGAAAGTGAAATTTGTAACAGCACAATAAACAAGGGAAACTGCAGAAAAGAACCTGCTTGTTCTGAGAGGAAGATCGCTTCCAGTTAAACAAAGAAATTTAGGGTCGTCTGCTTTTCATGAAAATCGCATACATATGGCCTTTGAAATTTGTCACTGAAGACGTTTTTTGCTCTAAGGTAAAATTCACCACTTTATAGCTTTTCAGCTGCAAATCTCTGGCTTTTTTTTTTTTTTTTCTTCTCTCTTTTGGCCCGCAGCCCAATATGAATGTATGATCACTAGCACAATAGTTAAACATCTGAGTCTTTTTGAAGTGCCTTCAATGCTACAATGATGTGATGGTTGATTGCCTAGCCGTCCCTTTAGAAAAGAACTTCATTCTGCCCCCTAGTGGTAGAGATTAAAGTTTAATGACTACTTCATAATACAATAAAGCCTTCCCGTTCCAATGTTTCCCATATTTTTAAGAACATTCTATAGGGTGGGAAATACTGATGAGTTTCCTCATAATCAGTAAAGTGTATATTTTCATAGGAAAACTATACTGAATGGATTGTTCTGCAAGCCAGATAATCGTTTCATATACCTTTCATGCATTTTGCTGTATACACTGCCACTATAAACTGCTATTGTTCCCACTACCAGATCCCTCCTGGAAAAATTCTGCAACATCTCAATGGAAGCTTTTAGCCAAGAAGTGTATGTTATCGTCAAAATAGTTGAAGGAAGAGAAAGCATTCCCTATTGTCAGATGTGGAAGTTTACCTTACTTCTCAGAGGACTATTTTTGAACAAAAGGTAACGGAAGAAGTTCTCACTAATTACAGCGCTGGTTACTTCACAGGTCACATTTCCTTAGGGTTCCAGTTCATAAAGTAAGGCATGTATCCCCAGCATAAAAAGGGGATGTTGTGATGTCGACACGATTTTTGACATGGGAAATGTTGATCATGCCCGGTTCTTTTGGAGCTGACGACGAAGTAGAAGGGATTTGTTTGGGTTTTCATCCTGTCCTGGCTTTGTTTTCTTTATGTATTTATTTTTTTAATCTTTCGTGGAGGGTTCATATTCTGCATGCAGGTGGAGCATATGCAAGCACGTGAAATCAAGCCCTCGGAATGGAGCAACCATCCAACGCGCATGTATGTTTAGGTCTTGCAGAAGTGAAAGCTCATGTTGGAGGGAGGTGGAGAAGGCTACGGAGGAGGAAGAGGGGTCCACGGAGAGTGGACGGGGCAGCTGGGCCGTGTGTAATGTGTCAGTTCGCGCCTGTGCCGCCATTGTCCCGCCGATGTTGGAATGCAGGGAAGGCGCCAGTTTATTGAATGAGGAGCCATGTAAATTCCAGCCGTCAACATGTGATCAGTCCTTCGGACAAAGAGAGAGGTTTTCTCCTTACCCATATTTGATTTCTAGGCACAGCTACACGTTTTTCCGGAGTTGTTCTGCTACCAGGCTGTGTCTCTGGATCGCCCTTGGTCACCCCTCTCTTCTCAGACTGCCTCTACAGGTTCAGTACCTGGTTTGTGAAGGTGTATGGACTGCAATTCAAATGCATGAAGTCAAGATTTTTTTTCAGGAAATAATGCTAGGTCTATAGTGACGTCAACAATCACCAGTATTTCTGAAGGAGCAGACTGGCTATTGTTTCATTTGTTTCACTGTGATAGGCCAACACTTTCTTTAAAAAAGAGTAGTCCAAAACAAATATTAATATACTCGATGGCTTTTCTTATTGCAAAGCACGTCAACGGGGTCATAACTATGTCAATTTAATTCCTTTCTTTAAAAAGAGCTCTGGGGAACCACGTGATCGATCCACAAGGGGCCAGAGAAGCCCTCACTTCTCATCACTTCTTATTGCTGTCTGGCTCCCTACCCCCTCCACGTGGTTTGAAACAGGCTGCTGACATTTCTGAGATTTGGAGCAGGGTTCTGGGAAGCTCTCGACAAACTAGAAGGGGAGGAGGAACAGGAGGAGGAGAAGGAGGAGGTTTCTCTGATTAAGATCAACTCCAAAACAGCTTGAGTCTCATGAGAGTTTAATTAGAGAAAGCAAATTTCAGCCCTGTTCACACAGGCAAAAATTATCCATACTAGGAGATTTCAGATGACAATTTGTGTGTGTTTATGTGTATATATATATATATATATATATATATACGCGTATGTGTGTTTGTGTTAGTCGCTCAGTTGTGTCTGACTCTTTGCAACCCCAAAGGAGCCTGCCAGGCTCCTTTGTCCATGGGATTCTCCAGGCAAGACTACAGGAGTGCGTTGCCATTTCCTTCTCCAAATATGTAAGAAGCCTAGAACATTTTGTGGTGTGTTAGGATTGCAGCCTTTCTCTCTCCTTATCCCAGAATTTCATCTTTCTAAAGCAACCCAAGATGTCCCTGCTCTTCCAATGTCACTGATGTGACAGTTCTTGGAACTCTGGTGGAAGATGGCAAATGGGACTTGGATGACTTTTTTTCTTAATGCCGATTACTTATATACAGATTATATATGTATGTCCTTTTCAGATATTCAACCTATCTCAATGATTTCCACAGGGGTTCTTTCTAGGACTGTATGGTTAAACATACAGATGGGATGGAGAGATTGCTGGGTAGGAGATGGGGCATGGGAGTTTCCTAAACAAATTATCTGGACCTAAAGAAATCAGAATCCTTTTGAACTCACATTAATTTGTTACTGAATAAAATCAACTGCAATTTAGAAATGCTTGGGTGACACTTGGCTATATTGATTTTTTTTAATTGAAGTATAGTGGATTTACAGTGCAGTGTTAGTTTCAGGTGTACAACAAAGTGATTTGCATATTCTTCTTCAGATTCTTTTCTTTGCAGATCATTAGGAAATGCTGCGTATAGTTCTGTGCTTAGGTCCTTATTGTTTTGTGTATCTGCTAATCCCAAACTCCTAATTTATCTACAACTCCTTTCCACTTTGGTAACAATAATTTTGTTTTCTTTGTCAGTGAGTCCATTTCTGCTTTGTAAATAGATTCATTTGTACCACTTTTGTTTTAGATTCCACATG